>NC_142728.1:2500000-5000000 GCF_055471065.1 Atractosteus spatula | reverse complement strand
AATACAATAGATAGCTCCCACAGCTGTGGGGCAATGTCTCAGCCTGTACAGCCAGAGTGTAAGGACATGCTGCCATCCTCTGTGCCTCCCAGCCAAACAGTTAGAGGAGCCAGCCTACCATTCACACAGATAGGGACACTGAAGGTCTGTTTGGTTATTCGCCTTGACACAAAGATTCATTGCTTTCCCATAGATTGCTGGGACCCTATTAACTGGGGCTGATGGGACAAGATTGTCTGTCTAAAAACAAAAGCCAGCAAGCAGTGATTGATCACGTTAACCGTCAGAGGTTCTCCAAAGATCACAACTGCCGAGTTCCGTGATGAATAAAACAATACTTTTTATCTGTGCGTGTAGCACTCTGCAACAGTCCTGTCTCCCATCTCTACTGCTGCTTGCATCCTTACTTTTGTTTCTTCTTTTGTTTGGCATTGTTTTGTTATAAACAGGCTAAATTAATTATTTCAAAACATATTAGCTTCTTTTTTTCCATCTCCTAGTTTTAATGTATTGCATTCATATTCTTTCTGACTCAGCTCTTTAATTCATACATTTCCAGCTTCAGCATGGCTTGTTCTACTTGTATCTTTTGATTAAAAAATAATAGAAAAGCTGGCTGGTGCTAGCATCAGCACACTAGCTGTGAGGAACTGAGCAATAATAAAAAGCTGCTGAAGAGGAAAGTTTGCAGGCAACAGTTTTTTTGTTATCATGTTCCACAAAAGCCTTTTTTTTTAGTTTAGTTTGTATTTTATTTTCAAGACAATGAGCAAAGCATCTCAGATTGCTTGTTGAAACATTACATTGATTTTGAGGCCCACAGACGTCTGACATGACCTGGAGGAAGCCTGTATAATGAAAAAGAAGTCGTCATCCAAACAGAATAGACCCAATGCCACCTCACTCACTAATACAAAGAAGTACATGTGAAGCTAGGAACTTGTGAAGCACTTTAACAACTGTAAGCTTTTATTTTCTTTTACGACTGGTATGGGATAATGTATGTAAATTCCTAGAGGTATGGTTACAGGCATTTTCATAATGATCACCAAACGCATTCTCGTGAATGTTTTTTTAATTCCTATACATAATATAGTAGCACTATCTATAGTTCACAATTTCTTCATTATTTTATTGTTTTTTTATTTATTTAATTAGCGATCCATATAGTGTATTTTAAAAGCAGGAGCTGCTATGGCTTTTGAGTTGTATTATATTTTTAAAAGAAGACCATAATCCTAAAGAGTATTTCTTACAAGATTCATACTAAGCCTGTTTCTCTGGTCAAGTAGTACTACCGTATGTCCAGCACAATTCTGCTTTCTAATACTGTGGGACAGTCCAAGCTAAACAATATTTGAAAAGAGCTCCTGCTCTTCTGAGCCAAACCACTAGCAGAAAACGCCTTATAATATACAGTATATTGATGTATTTTTAAAATATCAAAAGTTAATTAAGCTTTTGTTTAGATCTGTTTTGTATAGCACCTTTCATCCAGAAGGATCCCAGAGTCCTGTGCATTTATGATTGGTGTCAATTCATCCATCCCTGAAGTGCAGAAAACAAGTTCACACCTTTTGGTGTCCTGAAGGACTGAACTAGTAAATGATAATATGTTCCTGTGTAGTTTCTTGCACTGAAACGATAATATTGATGAGACTGTAAGGATGAGGGAATTTATTTGGTCATTGAAAAGGTGCAGATAGAAGTCATCAATCAAAGATATCAAATATCATTGATGTCAATGATGTCATAGGAGTATGAAAAGGTAAAATGAGGTGAAACACAAAGATGATCTCATCACACATGGTTAAAAATGCTTGTGTTGCTGTTGTGAAACTCAATGCTTTCATCTTAATGTTGAGCAGTGGTGTAGTCCATCCATTATGACAATGCCAGGACTCGTAGCTACTTGGAAACATGCAGAACCACAGAAGCATAGAACACAAGACATGACTACATTCTCGATGAGATGCCAGTCAGTCACATGGCAATTTAGACAATTTAGAAACATTGATCAGCCTAGTTATCATAGTTCTGGGATGAAGTGTAGGAACTACAGCACCAAAGTGAAAATTAACAACTGAGTGCATGTGAAGAATATACAATACACGCTTCACACAAATGGTGCCCCAGTCCAGAATTAAATGCAGGCCACTGGGCTCTAGAGCTGTGAGCATGGATAAAGTTCCACTATGCAAATGTTGTGGTTTAGACATCAAAATAAAAATAAAAAAGGTTTGCATTTTGTTTCAAAACAAGTCATTGAATAGGTCTTCGATCGTTATTAGGATATTTTTTTTGTGTATGTATGCTAGCAGAAAATCTGCCAACATTATTTAATAATTGCCAATTAAAAAAAAAATCATGAATCTCTTTTGTATACATTATGAAGCAGCTTTGCTGTGATATAAAACCCCATTAGAATTTCAAGCACATATGTAGAAATTAAGTGTTAAATCATTACTTTTCAGCATCTTACAAATGTCTGTTCTGTTGCATCTGCTTTCCATATATTGGAAATGCTTCTGGAAGAAAGCTTTGCCTTCCTGATCTCAAGGGAATTTCCTCATTCTCACAGACATTTCATTCTAAGGTTCGAAGTCCCTGCTCTGTAAAAATCGCACAAAATTGGTTTTGCCTGCTGTAGAACTAATTTTCATACATTTAAATAAATTAGAATGTTTTATAATATATTTTCATAACTTTGGCTGTCTTCATCACTTTTGACAGTCACATTGAAGTAGCTTGTATTTTGGGTAATTAAATGGAAGAAACAGGTTTTATGAGTGTAAAATGAAAATACCACTGCCAATGTCAAATCATGCATTCAGACTCTAATGTGTGGTGGCATACCTCCAATATAGACAAAGCGTGGTTGTAAAACCATCAAAAACCATCAGAACCACTAGATCACAAATATGGATTCAAAAAGTCAGTGTCTGCCACAAAAAATAGCCTAATTTCCAACTTTTAAAAAAAATATGGTTTGATATAAATTGATATTTATATAGGATAGTGTAACAAAGTTTGCAGTGTGGGGGAATTAAAGCCTTAGTGTTAGATGACTAAAGAGAGAGTGTTAGAGATGAATTAAACATTTCAGAAAAAAAATATTTACATGAGCTGTACAAAGTGTTTCTACCTTAGAATACGTTGTTTTTGAAAGACCATATTAGCAAAATCACTGTTTCATCTACTGTTTATAGTATAAAGCAATAAAGGTTCAGAAACTGACTAAAGTTATTTTTTTTATTATTTATTGAGAAGTTTATTGAAACTAATTTCTGCCACAAAAAATAAGGAAATCTTACAAAAATTCAAATGAAGACTGAATTTTAAGAGGAAAAAATCAGTGTTTTGTGAACCTGCGATTTCTTACCCAGGCTGGTAGTATTCACATAAGACATTTAAAGGATGAGAGGAAATCTCCCTTGTTTATGATACAGAACACCCTTTAAAGGCATTTTTGCTTGGAGAAATGGTTGTTTTATGAAACGCTCAATTTCTTCTCTCATATGTAAGATTCTTCCCCAGCTCCTCCGCTGACAATCCAACCTTTAGTAGTCTTATTTTGAAAGAAATGATTGCTTTGGGACTTTAGCAGGAATCAAATTACATGGCTTTAAAATGTAGCTCAGTTTCGCAGGAGGAATGTGACACAGATTTTCACATGTCATCAAGAATGAATGAGAAGAGTGACCTATTAAGTACCAACTGCTGATGGTGCAGTTCGGGTAGCACCCCAAAGACAGCAACACTACAGCACCAAGCTCTGATAGAAGAAGGTCCCACCAAGTGCATGAGGAAAAGGGTGGCACTGCAAACATTAAATTAAAATAAATATGCTGACAGGGAATTGTTAATGAAGAAAGGATGGATGGTGAGGACTTCAATGTGTCCCATCGAAAGCCGGTTCCACTGCCTTGTCTTTAGGGTACAGCTCTTAGTTTCAAGTGCTTGACTTGCAATGCTTTGTCGTTGCAAAATAAGTCTGTATCAAGTTGTTGTAAAGACTGACAGCTGGGTCCCACTACTACTATTACTTTGTCTTTATTGCTTTTCTTTGGATCTTTTATCTTTTGTTATGACAAAACATGACTGCCATAACATTATTGATGTTCTGCTTTTTTACATTTATTTTAGTTTTGTTATTCTCCTGTGTCCTGCTCTAAGAAATTTATCTCCAGAAACAAAATGTTGAGCTCACTGTATTCTATATACAGTATATATTTCCAATATTATATTGATAACTTATCATGCCTTTTAATTCAATATTGATAGCATATCATACCTTTCTGAGTGCAGAAGCAGAGCATTAAAAAAAACCTTCTCTAGACATAGTGCTAGTAAAACACTTTTGTTGAAGATTTCCAGATTTCACTATACTGTGTATGTAAGAAGACCCATTAATATTGGTTTATCATTTCAAATATTTCCACTTTTACTTATGGTTGCTCTTGCATGTCTCCCTGGGTATGGTGGTTCTTTCCTGGGAAAGTTGGTAATAATATTGTTGCCCTTGCTTGTGTGCAAACATAGTTCTTGCTTAATGACTGTATACCCCCAGACGTTAATTACGAAGCAACAGTTGTCTGGTTTAGAGAGCAGAATACCCATTATAATGACAGGCAAATGTTTATACTGTATAGTAGACAAAATGCCTGTCAAATGAGCTGGAAATGATAGGAAAGAAAAAGCTGAGCCATTTGTTGAGCAGAGCTTTGCCTTACTTAATAGGACAAGATGTTAAACATTACACAGTGAGAATGAAAGCACTGCAATTTTTTGTATCGGTATGCATTTCATAGGCATCCTGCAAAATTATTATTTTTGCATTTTTGTTTTAAAGGGTTGAAACTGACTGAAAAGAATATAAAGCGCATTTTGATTTTGGATTACATGCTGCATGAAATTACTTGGCACAGTGATAATGGCTGCAGTATAATGGCACTGAGAGACTAGTCTGTATTACAGTGGTGCTACTGTACCCCACTGAGTTTGTGTGGGGTGCTATCATAAGTCATTTACAAAATTGCTTGCAATCTGGGTTATCATTTAAAGCTAACAATACACACAAAAGGACATGCTTAAAAAAATACAAGCAGTGTAACATATAATGTACAGTATATACTGTATAGCAGGAGTCTCCTGCAGAGGTGAAACCCCTATTAAAATGAATGCTCTCATTTCCAGTGAAATTAAGCTATTCAACCTTATATTGTGATAAAATTGGAAATCAGACATTAGAATGAAGACTTGTTTTAGCAGATTAAAGCCCCCTTGTTTGTCCTTGGAGTGCTTTTATCTGGCTGCTTTTGTGAGTACCACACATGTCTTAAAAATCATTAACTCCTTGCTGCACAATCCATGTACTGAACATGGAACTTTGCCTTAAAACTGTAGCATTGCATTGCTTTGGAAGACATTTTCATGTGATCATTTCAAACATTTCACGAGTGACAATTGTGAAATTCACGTCTTGAATGAAAAACCATAAAAGGGACTTTCAAAAAAATAACCAAGTCAAAAGAAATCCACTTCAGCCTTAATGCAGTATGAGAAAGGGCATCCTTTGTCCTGCAGATCTTAGAAACCGATAGACTGCCACTTTGAAGAGCCGTTCAATATGCTGCTGTTAACTGATGAAAAATGTGCACATATTCAAAGTCTCCCTCCCTAAGACAGATAACAGTCTCCTGTAACTGTGGGTGAAAAGGTCAAGGAGTAAACTATACCTCATTTAATGTAAAAATCATATTTTAATCTAAGAGCCACTGAAAGTGTCTTGTCCCAGTTGTAGTTCATTTTATGTATTTGCTGATAAGATCATGTAGAAAAAAAAAATTCAATTTGGCTTAGTCACTGCCCGAGTGCACATTAAACCTGAATTGTATCCATGTTCCGTTGCTGGGTCCCAGTGGAGGCCAATGTTATAGGCTCAGACTGTTTGAGACAAAGTTTGCATTCAAAGGTTGCTGTTTCAATTCCTTTATCTTAGCATTAACAATGTGGAATATTTCTTACTCAATATCTTAACCTCCCAGAGGAAGATGTGCTTTTATGCTGTTCTAAACTTTAATAAATGTACACAACATTGTTGTACATGCATTGCTGACAGAATTCTGTCTTCAGTGAAAGATAAGGTAATGAAGTGAAAATAGCACAGTCCCTTTTTATCTTTATCACTTATTGCCTGTGGAATTTCAGATGACACCAGTCTGAAATTTTCTGTTGGAATTACATTTGATATGTAACTGACACCAATATGAAGTGTTGGCTGTTTGAACACCTTCTGGGCAGAATATACATTTCTTTTATGGGGAAAGAGGGATAAGCAACAGTTCAATGCATTTTCATACGCAGAACAATCTGTATTTGCAGTGTTGGTAAAATATGTTGTGATGCAGCCAGAAACAATTCAAATTTTGAGACTGCCATAAGGAATGAAAGTCAAGTTGACATTTCATTACTAGCTCATTAAAAATGTCACAAAGCAATTATATTCAATTAAGCACTTAATTGTTTCTTCCTAAGTCTTTCAAACTAGAAGCTAGAGAAATTATACTATCACTTATCAGCAAACTAGAATGATTTGTTAATTGAGATTCAGTTCCAGTGCTTGCTTTAATGCATGTGCTCGGCTCACAGTACAAATTTCAACTTTAATGTAACCCAGGATCATCTGCTCCTCTCTGTAGAATTTGATGGGCATTTTTTTCCTTCAGTGTTTATTCCTTCTCCCACTTCTTGGTCCTATGTACAGTAGTATGCAGTTTCTCTCTTCTTCAGACTTCAGCATTACAGTGTCGAATCCTATCAGAAGGGGCTTCTATTCTATCCAAACTCTGTCGTGCTTCCCAGCTCATACCCCTCTTTTTACTGTAACACATAGCAGCATGATATCTTTACATAATGAAGAGCATATTGTGGGGCATTGATGAGCATGATTTAATATAATAAGGAAGGAAGTAAAAGGGGCTTTCATGAATGGAGTCTTAGCACTGAAGGCATGTGAATATACAGTATAGGAGCACCCACTTGATGTTCTTTCTGTGTTTTCTGCAGCATTTCAGAATGCTGTACTATGTTCCTCACATTTTACACAAATATTCCACAGCACAGTTCAGTAACAGGTCAACGTATTCATAAATGTCCCTTACAAAAGACAGTATAAAAGATGCAACACTGAGAAAGGTATTAGTTTATAATACTATTCCTCAGTTAAAGCCTTGTTTAATCTTTGAGCCTTTTTAGCATGTGGCATAAAAATAATTCGGCAGATTTAATCTGTTTACCAGTTTTTCAGACGTAGAACACTAAATGCATTCTGGATGAACTGTTTAAAGAAAGAAGAAAAGAAGAAGAGAAAAATGAAACAATTAGACGCTGGAGTGATGAGTTTTCTAGGGGAGGAGGTCAGAGTTGAAGGAAACACTTTCACGCTGCATAGAACCTCAAAGTGGATTCACACAGCATTTACATTTCTGTGGCACCCCAGAATGCAGTAGACATTAGTACTAATTTTATCAATTTATTTCTCCTGTTAGGGTGTTAGCTTTCTGTCCATTATGTTTATCTAACTTAACCTTCTCCTCTTAGTGCTGGGGCTAAGCCATTAGAGCCATCAAGGACAAGTCTGCTCTGATGTCTTTGTGCTCCTCTGTGTGCAGTCCAGTCCTATCCTGTGGTGTTGTCCTGGGGGGAGTCTGCCCAAGTGGCCCATTTCACAGGTCCTGTTAGTCCATCTTTGAAAATAAATGAAAAAAGTAAATGTTGTAATTTCAGGACACCAAGAAGGGGCCATAGTGTTGTTGGCAATATGCAGAAAGAATTCTGTGTTCCATAAAGTGTGCCAACCCCTGCTTTTTACATACAAAAAAAAGATGTTGGCAACTCTGAACCCTGTAGTCCTGGAACAGTAGAGTCAGACAACGAGCTTGAGGAGATATCATGGAAGACAGAGACCTCGGATCAGTATTGAGCAGCGCTGTTTGTATAATATTATCCATACTGTAGGTGTTCATTTCAGTGAGTTCATTTTATGTCTAGTAGCTTTATGAACATTTCAGTAATTAATTTACATGTCAATGTATAATATTGCTTTTTCAAGAAATAGAACAGATCTGCCCAGCTGGAGGGGTCTCGAAGGGGCTAGCATGGGGTTAATTGTTCATTCTTTTCCAAGTGTCAGTGGGAATGTAAGGCACAGTGGAATGCTGTGATGAACAGATACAGCTGATTGAGATCTACTGAAGACGGTACAGCAGGCTGACAAAGGGAGGGAACATCGATAGCTATTGATCTCAGATGGCACAATCTTTCAAAGGGGAAGTCACATAACCTCCCTTGTCAGGTGTTTATCACTTGAGTGCTCCTGTTAGACAACCCCTGGGGTCTTATTTATTTTACCAATTGCTGCTCTGGAAGAAGGCCGGCCCTTCATTTTCACTGCTGGAAGCATCTGCGTTTGTGAAAGCCAGTCTCCCCGGATTTGAAGCTTAAGCCCAAGCAAGGTTCTTCACTGTGTATTTTGAATATACTGCACTGTATAAAACTGGTGCAAATATGGGAGACAAAGTAAAAGTGTATAGATAGAAGACCAATAAGTAAGTGAACATAGCATACGAAAATAAAAAAGTAGCTGTCACGCCCTCTGCAGCCAGAGGGCTCTCCTTCTCTGTCCTGTCCCTAGTTTCCGGTCTGCTGTCCTTCCGGTCCCTCTCTTTCCCCTGGGCTACATATTTCCGGGTCTTGCACTCTGTCCTCGCTCAGCATTGACGTTCGGATGTCCTGAGACCCGCCTAGCACCAGGGCGCCCCACGTCCGCTCCCTGAGGGCATAGGTTTCTATACGGCATTCCTGAACTCTTTGCACTAATGAGCCCGGGCCTTTTTCCCGTCTCGCCGCTACGCACATGGGTCTTTTTCCGCTCTCCTGCTCCCCACGGTTAGTCCCTTTGGACGTCCGTGACAGTAGCTACATAACACCATTACCATTTTGTAGTCCCTTCTAAAAACATTTGATGGGCTTTATAGTCTTATAGTCGCGTCCAGTAGAAAGCTGCATGCTTTCTTTGCAGTGCAAATATTTATTTCCCAGAAGAAAGTCTAATATATTTTTTTTCAAAAGTATATTTTACATTAAAAAAAAAACATTACATTTTTGGTCATCTTTCTCCTATTTTAAATGCTACACAGGTCTTGAAAAACTATTTGGATTAAGAAATGAATCAAGAAAAACTCTGAATTAATAATGCATATAGTCACGAACTGAGGAGAAGTGGTGCTGTTATGCATTTATTGGCACAATCATTTTTAAAACAAATCTCCTTCCTCTTATATTTTATTTTGGCACACTGCCTGAATCTCATACTATTAATCACTGGTTTCTTAATATCATATGCACTAACCATTAAAGATACAGCCATGTCTGGGCACAGAAGTTTCTAATCAAAGAATAATATCTGCGCCCTCTTATCTGTTCCAACACAGAAATATGCTTCAGTTATATGAGAAGCAAAATTACATTGACGTTCGGTTTCATGTTAATTGCAGTTAAAGGACACAAAAGTTAACAATATTGAGACTCAATGCATATTCCCTTGTCAGAGTTCCTAACAGTTGTTCATTCATTTTAAATTATTTCTTTTAAACTAATGTGGGAGCCTTCTTTGATATAGCAAAATAGGAAGTTATTCTAATAAGCATCGATGAATTTAAGATTGGAAAGGAGCAGCATTGTTAAAACCTTTAAAAAGAATGAAATGTACAGAAACAGTATTTCAATTGAGATTATAATAGAATGGGATATTATTTGTAATGGTTTAGAGGCAATGTCAAATTGAGGAATGTGTCAGGTATATCCTTAGGAATTACAGAATAATCAGAAAATGTACATATTAGCCTGTCATATTACATAAAGTTTATTGCAGTATTTAAATTGAAGTGCTTTCTCTATAGGCTTGATGACTGTAAAGAAAGATCTTAGAAATCTTCCAGGATTTTCCATTTCCCTCTGTTAGATCTAACTATAAGGCTTTTAATTAAACAGGCCGGAATCCTTTCATCTGTGAAACTAGTTTCAGTGTTTCTGCTGAGTCATCTATTTTGTAGGTTGTTTTCTATATTCCTTGAAAATACTGGAGTCTGCAACATCAGCAAAGATGATGGCAAACTGTCCAGAACATTCAGTTAAACTATTTTTCCTTCTACATGTTCTGTGCAATGTGAAATTAGAAGAGACATTTAAAGCAGGACAGATGATCACAGAAAGTAGACTTGCTAACTCTCCTCCTGTATTAAAACTTTTTAACAGCAGCTTTTTATTGCATGTTCCTGAAATAAAAAAATTATGTAATTATGTAAAGATAATTGGCTGGCTATTTAATTGTGTTATTACATACTGTTTCTTGATTTCACAGGTTCTATGAACATAATGTCATGTAATTCCTAAAGGTAAAAATACATTTCTATACAAGTACTGTCCACTGTATATTCAGCTGGACACAAGTTCTAAATGAGTGAAACATTCAAAGAGTACAGAATGCAAAACAATGACAGATATCCTTGTAATGTCTTAGCTTTCTTTTTCTTTAGATCTGGAGTGTTTAGGACTGGATTTAATTGGAAATCAAGGCATAGTGATTGTTTTTATAGTCCATTCATCCTCTCAATTGCCTTATTGTCTTCCTATCAGTTCTAACTGATCGATATCACCTCCTGATAATGACGTTTATCCTCCTGCTGGAAATAAGACTGGTTCTTTCAAAGTAAAGAGTTTTCAGAATTGCCCCAGATAAGCTTCTTTGTCTCTTCAATTTAATTCAGTATAAAATTGCATGTTATATAAATCCCAGCTTCCAGCTTTATTGAGGCAATGAATTAAAATGTGTCAAATACAAAAGCATCCTGCTGATGAGCATTCCTGATGCCTGTATAGTTTATTTTTTTCAGTTTTTGTATGTTGAATAAAGTACTTCTCATTTTGATTTTGACCTGTATTATACTGTGCATTCATAACCTGTAGTCCACTTACACTGTGTCTTAGTGTAATTAGGTGTCTTCTGTGCGGACATGATCCACTTTGTATTTCCCCAGCCAGGTGATGGAGATACACAGAGATGTACCATGCTCACGATATAATATTCTCCTGATGCTAATAGATAGATAGATAATACTTTATTAATACAATGTTTTGTCTTTACATTCTTCAGTTTCATTCCCTTTTAATCTCTGCCTCACGTGTTATTAGTCACATGCATGTAACTAAGACGAAGCATCTGTCTTTCATTAATTATCTGACGCCTACAGTACTGCTGAAATAGAACCATCTTCCATAAAGTGTCACTGTACATGAAATGCAATGTCAAGAGACCTATATGACATGACCAGGCCTGAATCTAAAACATTGATTTTAGTGTTTTCCTGTTTATTGAGCTAGTTCTTATTTACTTGTATGTTTCTGATCATGCCCCTACAAGGTATCTGGTAAAATACTTTGATATTAAGAGATTGTCCTTGGTTATGGAATCTCCCACAAGAAACTTGTCATTTTGTGGAATGAGATTCTGTTACTTTTAGTCATGCTTGAAAATTGCCATTTTGTTCTTAATTTTCCACAAACAGTGGTAAGCCTGCATCTACTGTATAGACTATGGGCAGTATATTGCTAATAGGCCTTGTAAGGTGTAAATAGCTGGTTAGGAAAATAGGACCACCTTTCATAGCATCTTCGACTTAGTTCTGTCTTTGGAAATTAAAATGTTAAATGAAGGGATAAAAACAAAAGTAGATTAAGAAAGGAAGTAAATTTATATTAAAAACAGTATTTACAGTTGGATTTTACCACGAGGATGTAAGTTAAAAACAAAAAGAATGTGAGCACCCATGTAGGAAAACATCAGAAAATTATGTACAGCTATTAATTTAAAATAATTTTTACGTACCCCTATTTCTCCTTGATGCAAAGTCTGTCATTTATTGGACTTGTGCACATTAATGTACTGCAGAGTTAGAGATTTGTTTTTTGTAAATCTTTTTGTGCTATATAATTCCAACTGAAAGCTGAGAAATGTGCCTGCTGTCTTTTTCTTTTGTGAAATATGAAAATGTGTCAAAGTGTCACTGTTCCACGTGGAAAAGTGTGAAGCATTCCGGTACAGGATTCTGTCGTGTTAAGATGATCTGCTCCACACTAGTATTAAAGCCCCATACAACTTGCTGGACTGTCTTACCACGGTGTTCCAAGAGTGAAAATAAAACTTTAGAAGTTGTGACAGAACTAACATATGGTACAGTATATCTCATGACTACTAAGATCTGTAAAGTAGCAGCAGACCAAACTTCCTCCCAGTATGCTGTGCGATGGATAAGAAGGCTGATGCAAACCATGTGATATGATTATGGAAACAAATACTGTGAATGTTATGCAGATTATGCATCATAGGTTTGTAGCTTTTGAGTAAAAATTAAATAGTACCTAGTGCACTACTATAGTGACATGTTATAATGCCATCAATTTAAAGACAAGCCATCAGAAAGTGCCACATCACCCCACGGACATCATTGCATTGTAGTCACACAGCTACAATTTCAAGATGTAATGAACAACATGTATCATGGGAAGAAAATCTTAGAAATGTTTGCTGAGGAGAGGAAACAAAACAAAAATAATTAATTAAGTGCTAACTTCTATCTGGAACGTTACGTACTATGCTTTCAGCAAGGCTGTTTTTAAGATTTCTACTGGTCATATAGAGGATTTACACTGAGGAACCTGAACAGTTTGGGAAGTGGGTTTCTTTCACCTCTTTTGTTGTCCAAAGCACAGTACCCCTCTCAGTAGTCCCTGTACTTCAGGTGCAATGTAGGAGTCAATAAATAGAGCTGGTTAATACCATATGTCAATTGAGATAATCAAGAATTTATAGTCCCTGGATGTCATCTCTATTAAGACAAATTACTAACCACCAAAAGGACTAGATGGGCTAAATGATTTGTAACCATTGTTGCTCTTATGACATGTGAAGTGGTCAAAATCATTGAATCAGATGATGTTTATCAATACCTACATTGCTTGTAGGGCTACATTAATTCTTTTTGGCTGAGTGGTCCCACGTACACACTTGTGTACATCTGTGACTATCTAGTGCAATTGATTCTGTGATGTGTCGCAGCTGTAATCCTTCCTGAAGGTGGAGGTGTTCGTTGAGAATTTGATAGGGCACTTTATTTGTGATTTGTTCCTTTTCCTTTATTATTTTAAATTCTCTACACTGAGAGTAAGACTAAAAAAGACTTACATAATCAGCAGTTTACCTCCCAGCAACGGTTAGTACAGTATTTCTGAGTTTCAGCTGTGTATGCACAAAAAAATGAAGCTACAGAAACAGTAAGATATTCTAATACCATTCTACACTACCGGTGTATTTTGAATCACAAAATGTTTGTGTACACTACAAAAGACACCACCTCAAGAAGTTGAAAGAAAGTGGCCTCATTAACAAAGCAGTTAGAAGCTAAAACAATTGGATTTAATTAGCTCCCTTTATCACTGATGCCATGAGTCCCATTGAGAGATGTGTTATCCTAATAAATGTTTCTATCTAGTCCTTCCCCTTACTTTACACCACAACCGCTGTCAAGTACAAAATGTTCCCCTAAGAGCAAACATGATTGGTTTTACCATTTTATTCATGTTAAGTGAATGCACAAATATTTATGTACATAAATGTAATGTATTAATGTTAATCTAAATGTACAAATGTAATTTGATTTTGAACTAAAAAGTAGTTGTTGTTTTTTTTCTCCCACTGTGACACTTGTCCTCCATAAAAGCCATAACTTTGAAGTTTAAAAGACACTGTAAAGGGTGTCCTCTACAAGCTTATAAACATGGCAATCTTGTATGTCCTTCTAGACATGATGAATGTTGTTTTACACTTTAGCAAACCCCATTTTAAAACTTTATTACACCATGAGCATATGTGCATTTTATTTATAAAAAATGTCCATGAAACTTTTTAATTATCTCAACATTAGTTTTATGTTCCTCAGCCTCGTGGTTTTCAAAGTATATTTCATTAGTCAGCTTACAGAACAGAAAACCTGAGCAGGTGCACCATTAGAACAGTTCAATCTGAACTAAATGTGATTCCCAGCTGAAGTTTCTGTCAGTGAAATTCTTCTTGCTGCTGATAAGCAGTAGGGGTTTGAGTACCGTTGATGTTATTCACTCTGATTTCAGGACTAAAGAAAGCACTTTTTTGTTAATTGTGATTAGCATTCATTGGTAGCGCACTGGTAAATCCAGCAGAAGTAATGGAATTCTGTCATTCTCAGTACAAAGATATCTTTGAAAACACCTTATTCTTTGTTGGTTCCCATTAATTTCCCCAAATAAGTAATTTATCAGGTGCACCCAATGATTATCACCTGTCCTAGCGAAGGTTAAAGTGATCCACAACTTGTCCTTGAAGCTTAAAAGCTCAAAGTGGGAGCAGATGATAGAACTGCACATGACACAAAGTAAGTCCATCACACCACCATTCAAATAGATGCATTTTGGGATAGCCAAATTAATTCTCACCAGTCTTTTTGGAAGTTGGAAGGATCTGCAAAGTCTACACACACAGATGCAACGCTGTCAAGAACCTAGAGCTGTGAGTCCGTAGAGCTGACCACCACACTACTGCCTCAACCTTTACCAAATACAGTGAAAATAAAAATTCACATGGAATGAATGGAATGTGATATTTCCAATATTGATATCCTTACTCATGCTTTTAGAATTTGTTGAACAGGAATTGAAATTGTGAAATCAATATTATATTAATAATACATACTGTATATGATCATAAATCACATTTTGGATGGTTGCGATGATGAATTATGATTACTGTGGAATACAGCTGTTCTCAGCTTTCTGTGTGTGTGCATGCATCGGCTCTCCTTAAGTGTGGGAGTGCATGAGCTGCTGCATTTGTATCGGTGCTTTGAAACTGACCTGTGACTTGAACTGCTACATTAAATTCTTTACACGTCAAGAAACTCCAATATACATGTGAATACACAATGGTCTATCTCTGCAGATACAGTAAGATATAATTCACCTTAGAAGTTGGGTTACTGGACAAGTCAATAGTCTTTTAATATAAAGAAAATATATACGATTCAATGTAAAAATGAAACTATTATACAATGTTACATTAGTGTAGAACTCAGAGTGGTGCTGATTTATTGCTCCACTTAAATGCTCATGCAGGACCTTTTCATTTACTGTAGCTGATGCTCGCTTTGTAAAAGCATCCTTCAGAATGTTGATTGCAAAGTCTCCCTTCTGAGAGCCATCTGTTACACTACCTGTGCAGCTGCTGGGTCACTGTGCTGTAGTGGATAGGTTTGATACAGTTTATTGATCTATTTGATGTGCCTTTAAATCACAAAGTAACAGTCTGTCTGGAAGCATTATTTTACCTACATTTCCATCAGTGCACAGCAAAAGACTTGTGATCTGTGAGCTGTTTCCCTGGATTATGTTGTCATTATCTTAACCACACACATCTGATCATAAAGAACCTTCAGTTATAGTATAATGTTAAAAATGGGATATTTTATACTAATTTGGTATTATTTTGCTTCAAACGAGAATACAGTATTTGTGAGACTTTTGTTCATTTCATTTAATTTGTTTCCTGATAACTTTATAGACAGCTTTGATCTGTCACTATAATATATCCAAACTAGGAAAGTGTTATTATTCTTTTAAAATGTTTAAAGAGTTTAAACAAAGTTACTGTCAGCCCTAAGGCTGGGGGCTTCTCTGTAACCTTCACCTTTATTACAGCATCTCACGCATGGTTTATAAAGATCTGTTTCGAATATTACATACATTTGATAAATGTACCTTGTCTTCTTACATGCTGAGCCCTCATGTTTGCAGTGACTGAGTTGCTCTAGGCACAAAAAAAAACACACCATTGCAGGCATTGAGCTAAGAGAAAACAAAGTGTAAAACTAGTTTGGATGAATAATTCTGGAAGTGTTGAATCCAGACAGCTCTTAAAGGGTCCGGGTGAGTCAGGGCATATTATACGACATACACTCGCAGAAGGTAGTGTATAACATTGAATTCAGTGGTAACAGTTGTAAATTCCAAGACAGAGAAAAGACTCACACACTCCTACATTGTTGAGGTGCTGTTAAAAATAATCAATGAAATTAATAAGATGAGCCTTATGCACTCTCTACTCTAAAGCTCCTGTTTTTGTTTTTATCAGAACTTGTCAAGCATGTTAACATTTCTGTATACATTTGTGTCACACTTCTGTTTTAATTGCTGACTATTCCTCATGAGCGGAAACCATAATCTTTAAAAGAAACAGTCTTGGAATAAATTCATACATCTGACCATTAATAATAACGTTTCAAAAATAACAGCAACACTTCTGTATACGAAAATCCAAGGTAAATGCACATAAAATAATATGTAAACAAACCAAAAAACAAACACAAAAATATAACATAGAATGATCTCCATATAAAAAGAGAAGATATAAGAATAGAACATTAATATAGACATAGACATTTTAAATGCATTTTAAATGCATTTAAGTTTTTTGTCAGCTTCTATTTATATAGAATATTAGAATACTCTTGAAATATATTTCTATGTTCTTTCTATGAGGAGCTAAAATACTACAGGCATAATGTACAAAATACTGAGCTGGACTATCCAGGATGCCTCCTTCTTTGAAAATATAGTTAATGTCACCAGATCGCCTAGGGGTGTGGATTTTTTTTTAATGTTCATACAGTATATCTCAGAAAGAAAATCACATGATTAGCCTCAACAAAATTAGCATTGGTGGATAAGTAAACTTAAGACACCTAATGGAACCGAGATTTGATTTCTATTCTTCTTTGAGCTCTGTTTTTTTTAATTAATATATGCTTTTCCACATGGACAATTGATCATATAGATTACATCCTACAGTATGTAGTGCATGAGGTAATTCCCAGTATGCAAATTGTTTGTGTGTATGGCACACCTTTACTCTTCACCAATATTCCTCCTGTATTTGACAAGATGACAGAGGATGAATGATCATTCCCACTGCTCTTTGAATAATTTGGCTCAGACAAGAATCTTGTCTCGACCTACCACACTTGTACAACTACTGAACTATCATTATAATGATGTATGAAGAGCTATTCAAAGTATAAGCAACCATTGCTAAGATAAGAATATTATTCCCTTCCTGATGTTACCTTTACTGCTAGCTTATTACATTACCTAACATTAATTAGGTAACTTGCATTAGGATGTGCTGTTTCTGTCATACCCAGGTAAACTAGGCAAACTTTGGTTTCCTTGCCAACCATGCACAGTCTCACAAGGAGTCACATTACACCTACTGCATTTCATACACAGCAGGTTTCCCTGCCCCCCTTGACCAATTAATGGGTGCTTTTTACACTACGTACACTCTGCTACGCCACTGGAATGGTGCTCTGACATTGAGATACTCCCAGTTGTGCTAATCACAGTCCTGACCTGAGAGACTCTTCCAGCCTGTAACCTGATGGTGGAAGAGTTTGTCTTTTGAGAATTTGTAGTGAGTAGCATGTATAAGGAATCTGATCCATTCGTTCATCAATTGTTCATCAAAGGGAATAGCTTTCACATGGCTTGCAAACTGTGCTGTAAACTGATTACAGAGGATCTGGTCTCTGGTATTCTCATGTCAGGGGTATTTTTTCTTTATTGCCAGTTCTAATAGTGCATAATAGGCCTTTCTACTTCTGAATATCACTCAAAGAGTACTTCACATATTTGTAGTGTTTATCTTAAGAGCTTTGTTTTTTTGATTGATATTCTACATCAGCTTTGTAACAGTTGTTAATCAATTAAAGCCCAATGATACTCCCAGAAACAGTAAGAAATACACTTCTTGATTTCCATTATTAAATAATTTTAGGCTTCTAAAATGTTGTCAATCTATGGGACTGTCCACATGAAATCAACTAACTGCCTGAGGGTGTGTAAGTGCTGCTCATTCAAATGTACATGCAGCTGTCCTGGAGGAAGTGCGTTGATATTTTGATGGTAGCATTTTTTCCTGATTCCTTCAGCAGTAACACCTTTAGCATAAACTATAAGTAAAGTATTAACATTTTATTACTGAAACACAGCTTGTTGAGTGCTTATAAACAACCTATACATGGTTAGTTAGTGAAACTTTGAGAGTATGCTATGTACATTATGCCTATAGGTAAAAAGTTTCATGGACAACCCCTGTAAAAAGCCTAACATCATTTGTTAAGTGGTAGTACTCATTAAGACCTAAACACATGAATTATGTGTTACTCCTGATACTGTATACTGTATCATGATGCTGATTCAGGTTGTTTTTCTGTGATTTCAAGAGCTGTTAGAGTGCTTAAAATAGAATGAAGTCGCCCTGATAATTTTTTGTTGTGCCTTGTAATTCGTTAATCTCAGTTGTTGCATGAAATATCTGAATTGTGAAATAAGAATAGCTTTCCTCTTTACAAGACTTTCGATATCAGTGTGATCAAATGCTCTCTGTAAGGCGAATCTATTGTACAATGTATAGTATGGTTAAACATAAAAACTAACATGTGCCAAAGGCTCTTCTAAGTTAATTAACTTAATCCCCACAAGGATATAGGTGTTAATTGTGCCCTCTTCCATCAGTGCCCTGCAGGTCTCCGGCCAATGAAGGATGGCTCAGGTTGCTATGACTACACCAAAGGTACAGACTGCTCCGATGGCTTCAATGGGGGCTGTGAGCAGTTATGTCTACAGCAGTTGGTGCCCCTGCCAGATGACCCCACTTCCAACAACGTTCTCATGTTCTGTGGGTAAGAATGAAGGAATATAGATCATTTACAACTAAAATCGCTGATGTATTGTGAAACCAGAGCACCACAGAGTGTAGTACATACTACAGATTAAGACATGAGCTGGCTGAAAATTATATACTCCATTAACACACTCTGCATTTTTCTTAAGGTACAAACATTGTTTTCTTATGTATAACATATATGCTACTATATAGGGGATAGTACTACTATATACTGTATTCTACTACTAACGTACTGTTATCTTTAAGTATCTTTATTTCCAACAAAAGAAAAAAATACACATTTTGAACAAATGACTTGGAAGCACTTGGAATTACACTCCTTCTGAAAAAGTCCCAAGATCATCAACATTCAGAGGGCTTGTTTCATGGCCTCAGCATGCTGTTCAGTGAAGCATCCCTGTGGTCGACACTGCAGCTTCGCTCAGCCGGGCTCCTGTCCTCCTCCTGCCTCTGATTACTGACAAAATTATTGTTTAAAACCTGACACGTGAAGAGGAGCTGATTGAATTTCAAACAGATGCCTTTTTTTCCGACTTTCTTTTCAGTCTCCTAAAATCATTATGCTTAGATTCGGAAGCGAGCGTTGATCTCCTTTGTTTAAATTCTGTAAGGCAAAATCTGTTAAGAATAAATGTTTCTGTACCGATACTTTGACAGATGGAGATTCATAAGCAGACTGCCTTTTACTTAGTGCTGTTCCTAGTTTGATCATACACAGCAACATGTGCTGTGTAATGTGGAACCATATATCATTTCTAGATTTTTTCCTGTAATCAAAATGCTGATTTACAAGAAGAAAGCAACCGTTTTCTCTCTATCTTATTTGCAAGAGAAAAAAAAACTTTATTATAATAAAAAAGCAGTTTGTAAAAAAAATAAATAGAGGCTGTTTCATTGAACTGCCTGGTAGCAAGTAGAGAAACATGAAGTGATTATTCTGTTATTCATCCTGAGATGCTTTAGAGGTACAAGTGAATAGGGATTTGAGGAAGGTCAAAACAGGATTTTATTTTTAAATTAGGAAAAACATTGCAACGGGTGAACAAGTCAACAGAAAAAATTATTTTGTAAAAATACATTTTTGTTTGTTACAAAAGTATGTAAAAACTGATTTATTTTAAAAATGCATGTCTAGTGTTTTATTATTTACTGTATACAATTGTCAAAGTAATGCAACAGCAATAATTTGAAGAGTCATAGTGAACTCATTCTTCCTTAACACCAGTAGAGAAGAAGGAATACATGTATTTTAGAGGTCAGCATCAGTTAATAGGTGGGAAATATATTATTTTAAGTATAGGTAATGCATCACCGTGGTATTACTCAAGCTTTTCATTTCCCTCTGCTTCTTCACTTTCAACTGGAAATTTGCACAGCTGGACTCCTATACCATGAAAGTCTCACTGACTCACAACCCGATTGCCTCTCTTACATTATACAGTGCCTCTTTAAATTGAAGTTGGGGAGTGAGTCAGAAGCTCTAGGACCTAAAAGCTGTTGCCAACATAGATATACCCCTTGGTTTACTCCACCTTTGGCCAGTGAAGGCATGGTTCAGCATCTTTACATAACATCTGGAGTATGACAGTCATCCTGGCAGTTTTCAGTTGCTGGACTGCCCTGATCTGGTGAATTTTCCATCTCAACCTGTGAGTGTCCACTCACTGCCCGCGCAAGTTCTCATTCAGTGATTGAGATGTTCAGTACCTGGCTACCCAACCAGCTGCACACAGGCTTATAGGCAGTATTTTTGTCTGTATTTCTCTGGAGCAGGTAGCAGACGTGTTATGCCTTCATCCAATGGTCCTCATGAAATGCCATATATACTGCACATTATAATATTACTGTACTTTGGTGGAAAGATATAGCAAATTATACTATATTAAAATGGAATCAAGAAGACGTCTTAAAATTTAAATGTTGGTGTGATGAGTCTTAGTATGAGTTTAGGATGAATTTGAATAGGAATATTGCATAGGTTTAGTACGGTTTCACTGTATTTCTACAGCTAGTATTTAATGGTAGAGCTGCAATACTATACCACAAGTGCCACAGCACACTTTTAATTTCCAGGCTGCCAGAGGATGAAATACTCATGTAATGCTAATTAAATGTGGGTAGAAGCTTGTAGATAATTGAAACCAGAAAAGTTTTAACAAGGTTTCAAATCTGATGTGTGTGAATTGGGGGGGATATTTCAGTTAGCAGTGTTTACCTTGTCTGTGGGAGGCTTCAGAGCAGCTACGGTGAAATTTTCTCTTTTAAACCTACTGCACATTATTTTGCACATATTGCACAATTAATACCTATTTTATGAGAAAGAATAAATCTGTATATAACAAAGCAAGTGGTAAAACACTGCCAGCACTCAGACGCTTCTCAAACTGTACCTGGTGTGCATAGAGGAGCTACGTTTGAAATGTAGTAATTGAAATCAATATGTGTCCTGTAGGTCTGAGTGTTGACAAACATCAGCTGCTTTTATTCTGGTTTCTTAAGATAGCAAAAGCTGAAGATGATTTAACAGTAATCTGAGGATGTTTTACTGAAAACTTTGAGAAATATAAACCTGTATAAATCTTCATTATGATGCACTATGTTAAGACACGTTAAACTGCATTTGTAGGAGAAGACATACACAAACCTGAGGCTGGATGACCTTGAGAAAAAGCTTTCAGAATAATATTCTTTCTGTCAGGGAACACAAGCCCCCCCCCGCCCTCTTTCACAGGCAATAAAACTGTCAGATATAGATATTTATCTATCCCACAGCTAGACTGCATTTATTTTTGTATGTATATGGGTATTATACAAGTACAGTATGTGTCAGGCATGAAGGCAGTTCAGTTCTTACTTGTATATTTGTTGTTGTTTCCTTTGTTTTATTTTTAAATACGTCCTTAACTGGTCCTCAGATGACAAAACCTATTTTAATCTACCACGCACATCTGCGTTTTTGTTGGTTATGTTGGTTAAACAGTCTCCTATCCTCTGTGAGACAGCTTTCCTACTGGAAAGTCTGTCTGACCCTGCAATGAATACATTGCTGCTACACTTTGGTTGGTCCTAATTTTTGATTAGCCAAAGAGTATTTGCTGGCAACAGTATCCCAGACCTGAGTGCTGCACTTCATTTAAGGGATTACTGAGTCTGCTCGTAGTCCAAAGCAACACCTTCATCAGAATTGCATCCTTTATTTGGCAGGTGTGTTGAGGAATACAGACTGGCACCAGACGGCAGGTCTTGCAATCTACTCTCTGATGCCTGTGATGGGCCCAAGTGCCAGAGACATGATGCCAAGCTGAATGACACACTTTTTGGAGAGATGCTTCATGGCTACAACAACAAAACCCAGGAAGTCAACCTGGGGCAGGTTTTCCAAATGACATTCCGGTAAGTTCTTGAAGCTTTCCTTATCTTCACAGAGTGTTACTCCTTCAAATCACCCTATGTACAGTATAAACTGGAGTAAACAAGCTTCTTCTGTTCTTCTTCTCCAATACTTCTCTGTGAAAAATAAATGTAACAGAGCCATATACAGTAATGCCTGATCGCCACTAGAATCCATTTGAACATATGTCTGTTGGTGGAAAAAACAGTAAATGAGCAGAGCAGAAAGTATATCTAAATTAAAAGGAAATAAAACAATTTTAAGCATCGCCCAAGGAAACTTGAAATGTTTATTATCCATTTCCATAACTGTGCTTATGTATTTTTAGTGGCAATACCAATTATATATGTCAAAAATGTTTTGCCGGAAGGATCTTAAGAAAAGTCAATAAAAAATGTGTGGGTCTTTGCATTTGAAGTTGATTTATATAAAGGTATTTCTACTGTATTTAGTATGTATTCTTTCTGTTTTCTCTTTTTAATTGGCTGTGTAATTTGTATTATTTGGAAAGTCTAACAATTTGCATTAGATTTTTTTATCTGGAAGCTCAGTTTCATATTCAGTGTCCTGCTAAAATTACCACGGGGGAAAGCAAATATATATAGTACCTTGCAAAAGTGTTCGCTCTTGAATGATGTCGCATTTTATTAAATTACAAATAACATATACGTATTTCACTTTTCTGAGTGAAATTGGGTATTAGAAAGAAACCTGCAAAGGAAAATCAAAAACTACAGTATGTTGATTGCATAAATATTCACCCCCTGAGCCAATGCATGGTGAGAGCACCTACTGTGTGTCAGTAACTATAGCTGCAAGCTGTTGAGAATGTTTTCCATACCAATTTTGCACATCAGAATGGTGCTAAAGCTCTATCGAGATTGTTAGGAATCAATGATGGATGACAATTTTCATGTGTTGCCACAGATTGTCTGACAGATGCAAGCCAGGATGTTGACTGGGCCACTCAAGGATAAACATTTCTTGTTAAGACACCACAGTGAGCCTTTGCCCTTGTGTCTTGAATCATTGCCGTGCTGAATAGTTCATTTTCAATCTAGTCTTCCTCTAGTATTTGCCTATAAATTGGTCCATACTATATTTTCCTCCTAATCTTGACAAGATTCTCAGTCCCTCATATGAAATGGTACCACATCTATGCTTCACAGTATACTGTAGATAGTGTAGACTAGATGTTTTGCTCTTTTGAGTTTGTGCCAGACATAACGTTTTGCAGTCAGACAGATTTTGTCAAACTTTTCCAAACAACAAAACCTTATGCCACATGTCTGCATCATCATCTGAATGCTTTGTGACCAGGGTATTGTTGTCTCATGCTCAGTTTGTATGGATAGCCTGCTCTATGGAGTGTCAAAAATAAATAAATAAGGGGACAGCACAGTGGTTAGCATTGCTGGTCATTGCAACAGTGAGGACCTGGGTTTAATTTCAGACCTTGGGGGCTATCTGCATGGGTCAAGGTGTGGAGCGGGGTGGCACTGTGGCTAGGGATCTGTGCCTGTTGCTAGAAGGTTGCCGTGGCCAGCAGAGGAATCCTACTGCGTGGGGCCCCTGAGCAAGGCCCTTAACTCCAGCTGCTCCAGGGGTGCTGTATAAATGGCTGACCCTGTGCTCTGACCTCAAGCTTCTCTCTCCCCAGCTGTGTGCCTGTGTGTCTCATGGAGAGGAAGCTGGGGGTATGTGAAAAAGACAAATTCCTAATGCAAGAATTGTATATGGCCAATAAAGTGATCTCTTCCTTGGTTCTGCCTATTTTCGCCAGGGGCTCTGGTTTCCTCCCACAGTCCAAAGACATACAGGAAGGTTAATTGGCTTTTGAGAAAATTAGCTGTGGTGTGCATGTCTGTGTTTGTGTCCAGGGTGTATCCTACCTTTACCTGTTGCTTGCTGGGATAGGCACCGGCTCCCCTGCAACCCTGTGTTGAATAATGCAGTTAGAAAATGGATGGGTTAAAACTGTCAAAGCCTGATTTCCTGAAGAAATGTTTGGATTTCATGTCTTCTTTTGGAGGAAGTCTTCAGAAAATGCATGCAGTGTACTTGTGCAGAGTTATTGAGGATTGCATCAACCAAGATATCAATGATGTGTAAGTAATAGACAAATCAGATGAGGTTTACTCCTGTTACAGCCATTGATGCCAGAGAGATTTGTTGATAATGGATTTGGAATCCTATTTAATTTACTCCTTATATATCCACAAGAACTCCTCAAATCCAGCATCAGCTTTCAATAGACTACAAATATGTTTCTTTGATTTGAATGTGCATGGTGTAATCATACATTTTGTTGAGCTTGGTTACATACAGTAGCATATAAGCATATATGCTTAATGTAAATATTATCCATTAATGATTGAGTGTTCTTTCTGTTAAGCTATTCTTCTGTACGGTTTATGTTTGTTTTATAGTCTGCAGTCCAAACCTTGTTCTCTTAATTGTTTTGTGCTGACTTAACACCTTCGCTAAAACTAAGGCTCCTACTAGCGTTCTAAAATGATCAGATAATATTAAAAAGACAAATATGTCACAGGAACAAAGTAGGGAAACCATCTTATTACAAGCATATGTAAGAATAAAAGAAAGTCTTTTCTTACATGCAAGAAAAATAAGTTCACGTTTGATGTAAATCAAAATTCAATTTTTTTTAAATATCCATATTTTCCAATATTCTATTTGATTCTTTCCAGTTTAAGAAACGGAATATGTGCTGGGGAAATGGGATTTTAAGCATTAGAGGCATGAGAGGCAAACTGACAGGATATTTAGGTTGTCTGGTTCAGTCCTTTTGGTGCTGTTACATGAGTTAGGTGCAGTGTTAGTGCCCAGCCTCTTGGGGGTTGTGAGTAATATCTGTCTTGTGATCATTAGCAGGAAGGTTTTAAGGGTTTTTAGGGGTAGCCTCAGGCTGTGTCATTCATCTATCACAGTATCCTCCCCAGGCACAAGCTTGATGTCCTCTGAAGCAGAGATCTCTTTCTGTAAAACAAGAGAGCTACTCTCGTTAAGGACTTGATAATAAAATGAGAAGGGTGAGTGATTCATCACGCTACACCATATGGAATAATATTAGGACACCTTTCAAAATGTCATGCTATAATGTATGAGATTTAATGATGTCCATTAAGTCTTCAGGCCATCTTTTAGTGTTGTTGCTCTGAGATGGCAAAGGAAAGTCTATGAAATCTATAAATATGTATGTAGATCTGCAGTGTGGGTAGTGTAAGAGATATGCCATCGTAAATTGTGACGTGTCTAAGCATTTAAAATATTGTTAAACATGTTACACTTCCCAGTGTTTCATTGCGATAAGCAGTTGGTTTTGACAGCCACCATGAGCGTTTCAGCACCTCATGAAAGTATGATCATTTGTAACACCTTGTGATTATTACACAAAATGCTTTTTTAATATTAATTATGTGATTTTTTTTTTATTTGGGGAAACAAAATCAAAAGATCTTTTAAGAGATAATTGGAGCCAAATTCATCTCTGTAGCTCTGTGAGATTAAAAAAGAGTGCGAAAAGTCATCTGTTCTCTAACCATTCTCATAAACCAATTCAATTAGTGCCTTCATATTACTTTGTTCCTGACTACAAGCTTGTCTTGCCTGAAAGCAAAGTTATAAAATAATTAAAGTGCAGTTGTAGCAAAGCAAACAGTGTTATCTGAGGTTTTCTGCTTATTAGCAAGCAGTCCGTTTAAGTAAGCCTTGAGATGAGATTGCATTGTAAAATCTGGTTCCTACTGCCATCATTGCTTACTGTACTGTAAGAAACACCTTTCTTACAGTACATAAACATTCTCTTATACCATACCAGTGGAAGAGCCCATCCAATGACAAGGCAGGGGTTTTAAAAGCTAGAAATAACATGCAATAGTGCTGTGAATGTGAATTTGCCCACATCTCCCCTCTCCCAACATCCATTAATGTAAAGTGGCAGTGATGCCAAGTGTGAGCCTCTAAAAACGCCAAGGATGCAGTGTAAAAAAATATGTAATACACATTTGTTTACAAAAGTTCTTTCAAGTGGGCTGTGCTTATGGACTGAAAAGTATTTCTGCTTCATAAAGCCTATGATTCCTCTGATCCTTTCTGTGTCCTGAGTACAAGAGAACAGTCTGACTCTATATAGAAGTGCATTTTAAATAATTTTATTAAGGCTGGTATTTCAAAACCTTGCTCTTTGGTAACCAATTCTTTTTGAAATGGTCATTGAATTTCCACACTGGGTATACGCTGTAGATCACGATATAGAAAATACTTTGAAGAAATCTACCAAGCATTGCCCCCTACAGTTCAGAAAAGCCTTAACTTAATCACACTACACTATGAATATACTGTACCCGAGCTTTACAAAACTCCAAGCCTCACAACCTATATACTTCACAAGAATAAAAGGCACTCAGTTAAAACCCTACTGAGTCACAACCTTATCAAAATTAGGAGGTGCATTTTCCTTTGTGACCTTTTATTCTGTTAAGATTTCTGAGTGTGAAAGGAGATCCCTGCTTCACTTTGTCTAGCTGATGATTTAAGGTGATGGGCCACAAAGATATTCAGGTATGCTGGCCAAGGCAAGAAAATTTCTACTTGTTTAACCTTTATACTTTTAACATCTGTGGTAGTCCTCGTGAGGTTTTGCTGAATTGGAGATTTTTAAGTGGGAATGCCAGTGATGTCCATTGTTTCAGAAAGACTTATAAGATGAAAAAGAGAAAGCCTTTTCAAAATAAACAATAAGAAAGACATGGGGCTACTTACTGTAGTTATACTTAATGTGTACTGTTTTATTAAAATATTGATTCACTCTTCTTTCCAATATGACAGTAAGTCTGGTGGAATATAAGATGTTGGTTAGGAAATATTGGATTCGCTTACATTTGCCTGCTGAAGAAAACCACGCGGCTACTGCTGAAGTCATCTGACTCCGTGATTACATTGATTATTGCCAAGGCAAAGGCTCCGGCCCAACATCATGATTTTAAAATTGTCTCACGGGCTTTTGTTTTTTACTAATTGGGTAGGATTAGCAGAATTGGGAAAAAAAAGCTTAATAAGGAATTACAGTGCATAGGAAGATGCATTATTAAAAAATACATGCCTTTTTTGCAGGCTATTACTTTACTCTGGATCATAAAGTGCTGTGCTGTGTATTGCTAAACAATAGAAGCATTGACATTCCTTGACTGTGTTTCACATTCTGAAATGAAATACGCTGAAACTGCAGCTCTTGAGTTATGGGGCTAGCTGGTAACCATTATTATACTGTACATAAGACTGGTACTGTAATTAGCACACTGTATCCATTTCGCAAAGCTTGTCGGGATAGGCTCT
Source organism: Atractosteus spatula (assembly GCF_055471065.1). Lineage (NCBI taxonomy): Eukaryota > Metazoa > Chordata > Actinopteri > Semionotiformes > Lepisosteidae > Atractosteus > Atractosteus spatula. The sequence goes on along the minus strand of NC_142728.1, from coordinate 4,972,362 downwards.
GGATCCCCTGCAACTTTGAATGAGATAAAATGCTTAGAAAATGCATGGATCCATTTAGCAAAGGTTTAATACTCAATGGGCTCATTAATTTTTTCCAGTTTCAGGGCAATGTTAAAAACTTGCTTTACCTCAAAAAGTGCACGAAATATGGGTTTAGCTGGCAGCAAGCTGTGTATGTGTTGGTCATCTTGGGCTTCACTGTTTTTCACTTTTTCAAGGACGTCTGTAGCTACTGGACATTTTTTCTTATTTTTACCTATTGAAAAGCTTAGGTCTTTGATTCATGCTGGAAAGTTATGACTTAAAAAAAACAGTGATTAGTAATTGAAACACACCCTAGGGTGGGTGTCTTAAAATGGTATTTAGTGACGAATACATTTTGACTGAGTCTTACAAATGCATGTTCTCGAAGGTATGCTTTTTCGGTGTTCCCAGTTTCGTTTTTAATATTCAGGAAAAGTGACTCAATACTGCATAGTCCGTTCAGAGAAAACCTTGCTGACAGCACTTTCTAGACTATGTATATGTTTATGTATTCAAAATAATTCAATGTGTAAATAAGCAAAGAAAAATTAGGGTCAGTCTTGGTAAAAGAGAAAAGCCTGAAACAATACAACCAAATAACTGGAACAATTATCAATGTTTTCCATTTCACTAAACTGTTTTTTTTTTTCATTTAAACGGAAGACTAGAAGTGAGTAACACACACTAATCTGGTATCTCCTTTTATAGGATGCTTAATACATAAAAGCATTTTTTAGCTGGCTTCAGAGCTCCGATAATGTTTCGTGTAATTGCATTTCTGAATCTATGTCTTGACAGGCTTCCTCAGAAAGACAGAAAAAAACCAAAATGCTTTTTTTTGCCATAAGCAGCCCAGGGTAGTTTTCTCACTAGGATAAGAGATGATAATGAGGATTAAGTTATTTAAAAATCTGTCACAGTTTGTTTTGCAATTTTATTTCACAATAAGGTGTAGAGTAGACATACAGTACATGTCCCTGCTAAAACATCTGGGGACAATTTATATTGTATGACTTGGCATTTGAAAGCATTTTCTTACAGTCAGTAGATTTAAAAATCATCATCCCTTTTGATACACATGAAATACTGTATATAGGTATCTATTCTCCTACGATTTATCATAGGACCATTGATTTCATTCACAGGTGTTTAGCAGCAGGTTCTGCCTTGCCTTGAACTCAATACTGTGGGCTTAGTGGGCTTGCAGTCCCAGTAACACTTCAACAGGTGGTGCACAAACCACAGTACCAGTGACACTCCAGTTGGACATGCACATACTGATGTAACTTGCCACAGGTAGATACACACATTAAAGTGACATTGAACACCCAGCAGAAAGTGACACTGTTCCCACCACCCGATCAATGTGCACTCCAATGCTGCATTCACACAGACCCTACAGCAGGATATGCTTTCATTTCCTCAGTACTGACTGACCAGCCTTTCTCTGACACCTGCAGAATCTGTAGCCATAAATTCAAATTTAACTCCCACATAGTTTAGGTCTCACATTGAGCTGGAGAACAGATGGTATTTGAGCCACAGATGGCTTCTTAAGCTAAAAACATAAAGTTTTCATTGTCTAATGATAGTTCAGTAGTTCATTTTTTAAAATTGAGCACTGTGTGGGACGTAATTTACAGGCTTTAATTATTAGATTTTTTTCCAATGATTTTGAACAAGTCTGCTTGAGCCAAAATTGGCAGCAGACCTTACATTTTGTCTTTAATTTTGTAAAATTCTTCAGTGGCTAACATTGCATTTTGAACAGCCCTGGGTGGTCTTTGTCTTTTAAAGCTTAAACCGTTATACCTGGACTAAATCCATGTTGACCAATTTAATGTGGGAAAATTAAAAAGCCACGGCAAGAGTGTACAAGAGAACCTATTAAAGCTGGGATTCTAAACATTTTCTACTGAGGTATCACCCTCAGTGAAGGCTTAAAGTTCAAATATAAAATCAAAAGTAACTTACAGTAAGTATTGCAAGTAGCCATTACCACCAATAATAAAACATGCAGTGGACATTCAGAGCCAATACATGATGTTAGAGCATTAGTTCTGAAAGCTTCTGGACTTGGGGTGAGAAATGCCACTCTTTATCTGAGGACTCCTTCTTCATTTTTTAATACTGTTGAGGCTTTGTTTAAAAATAAACATTATACAGTGATAGTTTCAATGCCATTGTTGTCATTTTGGTTGGAGAGGTTGTGACCCAAGCCTCTTAACTCTGCGAAAACAAAATTGGAGAAACCATGATCTAATGGATCATTGCAAGGTAGGAAGAAATTACAGAATTGCAACCATTGCTAACAAGGGAAATGTGTTCAATTCTGGGAATTCATGTTTCTCCTGATGGGTCTATCAGCAAGATTGTGCTTATGTCATTTGCAGAAGCTTGTGCAATAAAACTGATTTCATGTTGGCAGGTTAATTTCCCTTCTGTCGCCTGCATCTTCCTCCAGTTTTCAGTTCTTAAAATGAAATTCTAGAAGGCTTCCTGCACATCAGTTGATGAGAATATTAATATTTGTTTGTCAGTTACATGCTGTGGTACTAAGATAATCTCTTTAAATGGATATGGGAATGGTATCAGTAACGAATCAAAGGTTTCACATGCATTAAAGAAACGTCTTCCCTTTTTATTTGTAAAAACATATACTTTCAAATGTCATCTCCAAATAAAGAACTTAGCAGCATGCAACACGTCATCCTACTAGTTCTCTCTCAGACCACATATATGTTTATTTTGGGATCATTGCAAAACTTATTAAAATTTAATATGCATAAATATGCTAAAGATTTAGATTCCATCTGCCTGCTAAGCTGTGGACGGCCGCCTTCTTTTGAAATATTTGTGTTACTGCCAGTGGCTAAAATCTTTGCAAATATGGAAAAAATATTCATCTTGTTCAGTGTTCACACAAATGAGTAGTACATTTCCATTTTCCGTGGATAATGATGCTGCACAAACAGACCTTGACACCCAGCTGAATTAATTAGCTTTAAGCTGAAGTCGGCAGTAATGAGAAGAGAACAACTGGGATTGTTTAGTTCATCTCTTGGATGGTAATTACAGATCAGCCATGAAGCAATGTGTAGTGTTTGGCGATCAGATGAACTCAGTCTGTGGACAGATCCTAAAGATGGGTGTGCATGCGTCAATGGACAAGATGACTAACAGGCCAGGCAGTTCTGGTCCAACACCTTGCAATTAAACCACACTTGGCTCCATAATTCATACCAGACAAAGCTCTGAAGGACTAGTTTCGGCAATACTTGCATGGTGCAGACTAGTGTTAAAGTGAGAGATGCAGACACTTGTGAAAGTTTACTCTGCTAAACCTGCACACAAATTTTCCTGTAGGTTTGCAGTGCTTTTATTTCACCATACAGTAACTTTCTCTGGTTTTCATCATACTGTCTTGTCTCTGAATACTTTGTAATGTTTCACTGTGCTTTTGCTCATTTTTCAGTGTTATTGTTATGTACAGTATGCAAGTTAATAATAATAATAATTGCTTACACTTATATAGCACTTTTCTGGACACTCCACTCTATGCGCTTTACAGGTAATGGGGACTCCCCTCCACCACCAATGTGCAGCATCCACCTGGATGATGTGACGGCAGCCATAGTGCGCCAGAATGCTCCCCACACATCAGCTATCAGTGGGGAGGAGAGCAGAGTAATGAATACAATTCATAGATGGGGATTATTAGGAGGCTATGATTGGTAAGGGCCAATGGGAAATTTGGCCAGGACACCGGGGTTATACCCCTACTGTTTTTGAAAAAGACCCTGGGATTTTTAATGACCACAGAGAGTCAGGACCTCGGCCACTGAATTCTCTTTGCTCAGTTGCACACTTTGAAGGGACAACCCGGTCTAGGCAGTAGCTGGGTGTTTTCCACTTCTAAATGATCAGCTTCCCCATGCTCAAAGAGACATTAAGGGTCCTTGAAATATTCTGTACCATTCTCCTGCTCTGTACATTTATTTTAGTTGTATCCCTGAGTTGTTCTGAATGTTCTTTGGTCTTCATGGTTGAATCTCTACTTGAAATTCACTATCTGACTGAGGGACTTTACAAAGATACATGTGTTTATTCTTAAATCATATGAACCACTACTGTTGCACACAGAGGTAACACAACTAATTATGTGGCTCATTAAAGTAATTGTGTGCACCTAAAAGAGTTTAATTTTGTCACAGCATGACGTTTGCAGTTTTCATTCATATGAATTATCTGTTCCTTTGATGTCTTTCTTTTTGTTTGTTTTTTTAATATCCCAAGCAGATTGTGTATATAAGAATAAATACTTTAAAACAACAAAAATGTGATAATTTTGCAAGGTGTTGAATACTTTTGCAAGTCACTGTGGGCCAGGTGCAAAAACAAGCTGCTTTCTCTCTAATTGACCGCTGTATTGTCTCCATGACTGTTTCACATTTGTTTGTATTCTAATCCTTATCATCTTTTGCCATGTGTGTGCATTTGAAAAGTGGAACTGCCTGTTAGAAAAAATACAGTTCATTTGCCTGTGCGATAATCCAAAGGTTTGTTGTTAGATGTGTTGGACACCTGCATACTGTTAGAGAGAAAGATCTTTTCTCAAATAACCTGTTGCTTTATCTGCAGTTGGAAACCCACCAGATCCAGTGCCAGTATTTGCAGAGTTTCTTTTGGATTAATCAATATCACTCGATGCCTTTTCCTTGTTATGCAAAACCACAATCTAGATGGGAATGAAAAAACTTCTAAACCAGCTCTCTGTCAGCCTAGAATTGTTTAGTACAGTACTTAGAATTTTACAGTATACGTGACAATGTGTAGGTGGTTTCTCCATTTTTTGTGTATGGAATTGTATGCTATTGCAGTCATTTTTAATTTAATAATCCATTTCGCAAAGACAGAGGGAACAATTTTTTTTTCCAGTTTTAAAGTATATTTGTGGAGCTCCACAACATTGAATGTAAGCAGAAATGCATGCATACAGTACCTAAGCTTTTTCTTGCCCATCCTGAGGAATGCAACCTCTGCATTCATTATACAACAGTAGAGTATCTTTTCCAGAAATGCAAGTGTCAGAAACTTGGCAGAGGCTTTTAAGCCCAGAGCTAGTGATATGGTTTACGAACCCTCCTCTGGGAATTGTCAGAGAGACCTAGTTTTCAGAATGGTTCTCATCTGTTGGTATTTTTCAAAATCTGATGCTTATTTCAGCTGTTTTTTTTTCTTTCGAGTGCACAAGAAGATGTAAAACTGGCATCAGAGGGTTTTTTTTTTTGGAAGCCCCTTCTCTGTCATATAGTATTTGCTGTTCTTTCAACTGAGAAATTCCTCTTTTCTCTATTCAGAACAAATCTCTTCTACTATTTTTTATCTGAATTTTGGTTTTCATAGAAATTACAAAATTGACAGTTTAAGAGAAATAGGCTTGTTTTGCTCATCACTCCGCTGCACTGGAGCTCTGAATTTGAAAACATTTTTTTTTACTGAGACAACAACTTCAAAAGGGAACCTACCTCCAAACTTTTTAAAACTAGTGGTTCAGTCTACATCAGTGAGCTGGTGTGATACGGTATTTTATTTTTACAATTACAATGGACTGGCATCCTTTCCAGGATTTAGTTCTGCCGTGTGTATACTTCTGGGCTTTGGGTTTTTCACAACTCTTACCAGGAATAAGTGGCTTTCTGATAATGAATGGATGTCTCTTTTTAATGTGCTTCGCATTATATGTCACTTATTGTAAGTTCTGGCTTCCTTCAATATGGAGACAGTTCCTCCATATGGAGACATTCTCTGGAGCTAGTCTTTAGGCAAATACGGGGCAAGTGCTTATCATTGTCAGTGTTACCCTGAACTCTCTTATTCCTTTCTTATGTTCATGTGTTCTACATGTATACATTAGCTGAGCTGGCTGATCTTACTAAGATGAAACTGAAGGGCATTCGTACAGTATATAGGTCCAGCTGTACTGCAACACAGAATCATACCTCATACTATCCTCAACTGATTGAGGCTTATACCCTGGCTTTTTCGTAAAACAACTGGATGAGTTAAAATAACCTGAAAGTCCTACTCTCATTTGTAATCTTTATTATGTTCTTATAAAACTCAGTAACAAATATCAAACTGTATGCACTCGGATTAGACAGGTTTCATGACTGCTTAAAACGACAAAACACAATATTTTTAAAACAGTTCAGAAAACTCTTTCTCAGTAAAAGACGACAGAGGAATATAAGTGGATAAAATGAAGAGAAAACGGCATGTTTTGGGGACATTTATTACCCCTTGGTATCATGAAGGTCAGAAAATAAATTATCATACAGGTCGTTAGTGAAGCAAAAAAGAAAATTGATTTGTTGTGTGCTTCAAAGATTTTATCCATCCTTTAATAAAAATTAGTTTAATGTCTTCTTGTTGCTGATTATCTGCACTGCAAGAAACCATACCGAGTTTTAATGTTCTCAAGGTCTGAATCTCTTGTAATGGAGAGATTCAATTCAATACATTTTTATACCTTTCCTGAAATACTTTATTTCTAAAGTATAAAAACGTTTGTATGCTATTGATAATTTGAGCCAGTGATTTCTTCAGTTGTTGTCTTTGGAAGCTGAGTTGTACAGTATGTTCCTTTTTATTTAACACCTGCAATAGTGCATAAGTACAGTACATCTTTGCAAGTCTGGACATTTGTAAATTAATTGATTACCTGTAAAACAAACTGGGTTGGGGCCCTTCTAAACCAAGAATAGGGATGTCAGATATAGACTCTAGTGCGTATTTACAATCTGCATTGGACCTTATCTATTAAAATGTTACATTTAAACGTGAGCATGATTGATTTGTATGCTAATTGATTAGTTATTTGTTTAACATTTTCTGTAGGAGAGGAAAAAGAAACTAAATTCAACACCAGACTAAACAACAGATTAAAAAAAAACATTAGACAAGTTATAATGTAGCTTGTGCACATTAGAATCATATTAATTCATTGACAGCTGCTACCACTTTCTAGTACAAAATCTTTGGATGCTTCCTAAGGATATATAAAACAGAGGTGGGTGTCTGGAAACATGGCAGAATTATAGAATTTAATTTAGTGATTTTCTTTTTTTTATAATTATCACATTAGTCTTCCTGTCTGTCCTTATTTCCCCCTCCCCCCCCCCCCCGACTTGTAAGGCAGGGAATTTGCTGTGTCATTGTTTTTTGCTACCATTTTAGAAATGAGGAAGACATTTTTTTTCAGAGCAGGAAAGCAAAGAAGTCTGATGAGGACAGGTGTGTCTAAAGTGTATGATAAACTTCCAGGAGAGGAGAAAAAAATGCAGCCAATGCAAAGCTCCAGTATATTAATATGCAGAACAACAAGAGTCAAAGGCTTATGGCTTGAGGGTGTGTGTATTCTGCAAAACATAGGTTTATGTCTGAGGAGACTGTCTTACCAGTACAGTCCAAGGCCAGTTTTGAAGCATCATATAATAGGTCTTATGAATGCACAGTAATAGAACAAAGCTCTTAGGTAAATAAAAATGCCAAATTTACTCAATTTAACAACAGGCGAACTGGCAGATAACCTTAAAACTAATATATACTGTTTATTTTGATTTCAGCATTACACTGATGATGCAAAACAAGTCTGTTGTATTTTCGCACTGAATAAAGCTCAAAGTAATTGAAACTAGATTGTGTTTAGGTTAGCGAGGTGGGAAGTGTAACTGTGTGCTAATTAGCGTGTCTTATTGCAAGTAAAGAATCACCATTTCCTTTGGACTCTGCCAGCCACTGTATACAAGTGCAGTGCTCATAGAAGTTACTGTGAAACATTGTATTACTTGTCTGGAATCTTTCCAGTGGCCCATTTATTTTATTAGACCTGATGGAGGTCAATTAAGTAATTAATGACCTTGCAAAATATAGTCAGTAAAATGAATTTCAAAAACTAAGGTTGACAGTCAAGACTTTATGACCGCAGGTTCTTCTGTCAGGCTCAACCTCGGCTGTGATAAATGCTTTTTAGAGTACGGTGATGTGTTTCTTTTGCAGATCTTGGCATGGATATTCTCTCTTAGTACTCCTTTCTAAAAAAGACACCGCTAATTAACTGTTTCTTATGACAGTGTTTTCCAATAGGTGGATGTTGTTCTTAGGGATGGCACTATTATTGTCACTATTACAAAATGAATAGCTTAACTTTGTTTGGTGAAAATATTCCATCCTTTATTGGGATGGAGGGATTTGTTGTACAGTGTTCATGTTGACCTTCAATTCAATATGGCTACCTATAACAAGATCTCTTAAGGGCTAAATAAAATCTTTTTTTCTGTCTGCTTGAGAAACGTAAGTACTGTACGCATCATTCATAGTTGTTGATCGGATTTCAGTGGGAGCTGAAGCAGATATAGCATTCTGGAAGCCTCTTGACCTAATTTTCTCATATTTATGTCTTTCACTGTTATTTCCCCTAAAGAACATTCAGTTAATTTTTAATACCCCCTAGTGAACCAGTTTTGATTTGTGAATTGATTTGAGGTGAGTATTTGTTATTATTTCATTGTCGTTAGGCAAGGATGTTTCTTTAATCTAAATTCAATTAGTAAATCACTACAAGCGGTCTCTACATCAAGTGATGTCTATCTTGCTTGGATGTCTTTGCCCTGAAAGACAGGATCAGGTCTTTCATGACATGATGGGATAACAAAAGTTTGAGACAGCAAAAGTTGTTGGGTTTTTTTTTTTCGGTTTCTAGTTGCTATTTTTATACTCATAAGAGTATAAAGATTCAAAGCTTCCTTTAACAAACATAAATAAAAAAAAGCTTCATAGGGATTAAGGTGAAATTTAGGTCTGTAAATAAAGAGGCACAAAGACAGTTGTGTATCTGGAACAAACCCTTTCAAATCCTGGGATACTGCTAAGTAACTTTCTGGACTGTACTCAAATAGCCTCTTCTCATCTCGAATCCTTCAAGTGATTGTAATTTTCTCTTTAGAACCTTAATGGTTAACATTGGTGCCAGAAGAGCACCTTTCTGACCTAATAAGTCATGTCAGTAGTGAAATTTGCATCATTGACACATAAGGTGCTGCCCAATCATGTGTATCAGTCATCCGTAGAACTGTACAGTGCATAATGTGGAAAAAGCTGAGCCTGCAGGTTTGTACAGTAAATCACAGCGACACTAATGTCAACACACAACAAAAAAAGAAAAATATAGGGAATGGAATGTAACTGTGTTCCACACGGACTACAGTCTAGTCAAATCCCAAAGTAGACCCCAGCCAGGTAACATTCTTTTTCTTACATGGTACACTACATCCCTACATAATGGGTTGTACACTGGCATCACAGTGACATAAATTCTGTTCCATTAAGGCTCCTGGGACTAAGTTTAACTTTGGCTTGGGGCAGCTTTTGTGTGCCCCACTTTGGCTTTGTTTGGCTTTGTTTCTCTCATGTCTGTGTGGCTTTGATCCATTTTCCTCCCACCTCTGAAAGATGCTGGCTAGGTTTAATGATGGATAGATATGTGCCTGTGCCTGGCAATGGACTAACATCCTGTCCAGGGCATAGTCCTGCCTTGTATGTGCTTGTGGGCTCAGGGTTTTCACAGTTCCTACCCGGAATGAGCATATTTCTGTTAATGAATGGATGTCTGTTGGAAAATGTGTCCACATACTGTACATCGACTTTACAATTGCTGATTTAATCAAGATCTTCATCTGATAAATGATGTTCACCTTTTGTCTCTTAGAGGGACATGCTGTATTTAGTAAGATCCCCCCAGTCACGCAAAACAGTGTCATTTTTAATATGTAATTTGGTTATCTATGGGGACTTGTGAAGCAAAGGAAAGGTGGAGCAAATTTCTACGTTTGTTCCTTGTGACTTATTCTGTCCCGAGCTAATTGCTTACATCTGCGGTACCTGCCAATTAGTTCACAATGCCAAGATCTTTTTCATGAACACGTGAACTAACATTGGAAGCCACCTCTTTAGGGGCATATTGTTTTCTGGTTTTCATTGCACTTGCAATCTTAGTTGAACTAATTCTTTACTTAATTGAGCCAAATGTAATCCTTTGTTTCCCAAAACGTGAGCTATTGGTAGTTTAAGGTGATGATTAAAACCTGCCATATTTCGGGCCTCCCAGGCTAGAAATATGCCCCACTGCCATAGAAAACCGTGTCCCTAGAAATGTAGCCTGTAAAAGAAACTGTGTCCCATTGAAATAGAGCCCCGGTTTGTTGACATGATGACCAGCTGACTGGAATAAGCAGTAAGATAATGGAGCACAGCTAACAGTGACAAGGTATTGGGATGAGAGACTTCAACGGCACTTTCACTTACTCTGACATACTTCATTTTGAGTCACTGCAGATATTTTCCCAGGGAATGGCAGCTTCATACGGATGGTCCTTTCTATTCGGCAAATGTACTGTACGTGGCTTAAAAATGGCACACTCACTGGAAAACTCAATATAAGATGCATAGGCACAGTGATCAGATAAAGAGTACTGCATTTCATTTTGGGTAATTTTAAGATATAATATTAAATTCTGCTAAGATTAAAATATTGCAAATTCCATTTGTGCTCCTGCACAGGACATTGTCAATGGAGCTGCTGACAATCTGAGAGACTGTGATTTTAGGTTTGGTTGATATTAAAGCAAGGGGAATAACCTTCCTGCAATTATTTCACTGCTTGATGGATGTAAAAATGACATTAATGATTACTTCTGAGATGAATAAAGGCAGATGAGGTAGCATTATAGATCACTCTAAGGAGAATCACACTCTCTACATATTCCTTTTCTAATTTTTGTGCTTCAATATTTGAATGTGTTAAATGACCCTAATAAGCCATTTATCATGTTTGCAGCTCACACCTGAAGAAGGCTCCATGGCCGAAACGTTGTGTTCTCTTTCTTCTTTTTTTCAGCATGGAATAAACCTATTACTTGTTCCTTTGCAGCCTACGCATGCTGACGCAGCTACCCACCTGAACATTTATCATGTCTAACACTTTGGATCACGTCAAAAGAGCAGAGCTGTTATTATTTATGGGTGGGTTTAGCAAAGCCTGCTGTACATTGCAGAAACCAGTCAAAAACATTATGCAGGATTGTGTACGTATAGTATGTGAGGCATAGAGGTATGCTGTGATTGTTTGACTGTATCAGGACCTGAGATCCAGGACTGGGCATCTGTCTGTGTGGAGTTTGCATGTCCTTTGAATGACGCCATGGGTTTTCTTCATGTCGGTTTAGCCCATCTCTCTTCCCAGGGTCATGTTGGGTACGTTTGATTGACATTTGACTGTCACTATCAGGGTTCGATTACTGGTCTCCAGAGGGAAGGGAGCTGTTCACCCCCTTACACTAGCCTCGTCAAGCATGACACTGGTGCCTCTCTGCCTAAACTTTGAGTGTAAGCTTCATAGAAAGATAGATCCATTTATTAGTTTACTGCACTGGAATGGATCTGGTAGTCTTGCTTTTGCGTTATTATCGAGATGTGCCCATGACGTTATAAAGTGCTTGGTTTACATTCAGAGGTTCACGATTCAGGCAATTATAAATCCTTTTTGTATTAACGTTCTTCTCAGCCAACCCCTTGCACGGCTGGAGTTGTATTTCACAAATGCCAGAAACTGGCCACCCCCCGATCTCCAGCCTCTCCAGTCGGACACACATGAGGCAGGGAACGTCTTCACACAGGTCCCCTCAGTAACTCCCTTGACACAAAACTCCTGCCAAAGCTGTGCTACTATGACAGTCTTCTACTAAGATGCAGCTCATTATTCTTTTCCTCTTGGAAACTCTTCTGCGAGACGAATTACAGTCATAAGTGTATATTTAAAGGTTGGGCATCTTGCTTTTGCAAACAAGCACTGTGATCTAAAAAAAAAAAGTACTCCATTAAGATATAAGCAATCTTGTAATGTATTTTTGTAAAGTGGAGACGCCCAGGTGATACTATGCATGTGTTGCAGAATATTTCATTTCTTTAAACAGGACACATGAAATACTGTACAGCAATTTCTAAAAAAGAAATGGTTCGTCTTCATGTTTTGTGGAAAATATTTCATTAAACAAGAGCTGCCTAATCTTGTCCTTGGCAACAGTCCAACAGATTTTGTAAGTCTCTTTAAATTATCTGCAGCTTTGGTCAGATTATGTCATATTGAGCTAATTGAATCCTGTTCTTAGGCTATTTTTGTGCTTAAATAACGTGTACTTATGTAGGACTGAATTTGGAAAGACGTGTATTAGACTAAGAGGGTCATCTATACAGCCTTCAGGGAGAAAACACTTTGAGGATAGAGGGATAACACCTACCAAAATGCTAATTGATACCAAATGTGTTATACTGTACTACACATCATTATTCATTTGTATAGTATACAGTATATTATTGTTTCCCACTGTGGTCCAAGATCATGGCTCAATGCACATATGCTATTACTAAATGGACAATTAAAAACCTGTAATACAGTAAGTTATCTGCGCATTGACGTGTGGAAAAAATGGTGATAAACAGTTCTGACTGCAGTCTATTTCATTAGTCATAACTGACTGACTGATCAGTGTCATTTATCAAGTTGCTCATTAGTTTCTTTCCTCTAGGTAAAGGAGGCATTTGATCGTTAAAATTAATTATTGTTGGTATGTATATTAACACACTGTTTTATCATATTTACCATACGTATTCTTCCACAATGCCATGACTTATTAATAGTGCATATTTGTTATGCTAAGTACTTTTTCTTTGTAAACCCAGTTTTCCTAGTGTACTGTAACATCTATTGACAATGACGAGAGCTGGACCGTCAGTGCCCTCTAGTGAAGTTGTAAAATACTGCATCTTCTGAGCACAGTAATGAACTCTGAAATGAGACATCAGAAAAGAGTAGACTACATAATTTTTTTAGACTACATACAGTTTTTTTTAATAAACTGCAAAAAACAGATCAGATTTCAGAATTTTACCCTCAGTTTGCTCCCTAACAGTGTCAGTTTACATTCAATAAGGAAATAAATTACTGCATACAAACAGTGCACTCCGAATGATTTCTTTGAAAATTACTTCTTTCATTAAAGACTGTTCAATTAACTGTGGCTGCTTATTTATACAATGAATAGTTTACAAAATACACATTTTTAAGCAATAGATTTTACATTCACTGGTTGGCACCCACTTTCCAAACAACTTTTTTTCAGCCTTCATCTTTTTTTTTTCTCTGAATTACAAACAGGCACTGTGCTCTACAGAAATTTGCTCTCACCATGACTCTGATGATGCTTGCTATCCCTTCTCAGCCTGATAATGGATACATTTTCATCAGCTTCTTCAGAGAAGTCATTCTCACCATCTTTTCCTAGCAGTAAAAGAGTAATAAGATTAACAACAGCAGGTGTATGAAATTCGAGACAAGATTACTGCCTCAGCAGAAGCCTTGTGAGTTGAGGGATAATATATACGGTTGGTTAAGGGAAAGGTTAAATTTCATTTTAAAAGCTGACAAATGACATGAACAAGCCATTACTTTTGGTCAAAAGCAAGGACTTGCTAAAGGGAAGCCATTGTAAACAGAATCATTCTCTTCTCATGGGCAATCACTTTACCATCTGTGAATAATGCACCATTGCTGTCAGTATGAGATATTCACTCTCATCCATTTTAACTTGCTGAACAAAGCCAGTTTGCTCTTTGGGAGATGTTGCAAACTCCAGTATGCAGGGGCCACACCTCTCAACTCTTGTGTGTTCCAAGTGGTTTCCTTTTTCCCCCCAGCTTCGTTATGTAGGATCTAAATGTGTATAAGTAGAGGTGCTCCTTTAAATTGTAGTGTAACCGAAGTATTGTAAAATCAAACCAAGCAATGAATAAATAAAAGATGCCTGGGGTTGGAGTTTTGGATGAAGGTTCCCTTTGGCAACATTAGTAACTCTGACACTTGTACTTATACTCCCTGCTTAATTTTGCAGTAGATCTAGGAGGATGGTTTTGCTCTGATACTTCAGCAATTTTTTTTATCTCAAAAGTTTCCCCCCTCAGGCCACTTTCTGGGAGTTCCACGTGTACTTTGAACTGGTTTAAAACAGGTCTCCTGCCCCGAGATGGAATATCTTAAGTGCCAGTTGATATTAATTGCCACCTCACAGAGAAGTGGAAGGGGGAGGTATTTATCTCTTCAGAGAAACAAACATATTTCATTTCCAAGCACCTGCAGTAAGCTTAGCAGACAGCACCCACCTTCCCAGCTGTGCACACAGTCTAGAAACAGGAGGATGCGTTGCTCATGTTGTGAAGCTGGCGTCTTTCGAATGTCTTTAAAAATGACAGTGTTATCTGTTCTGTGCCAGAATGCCAAGATACATTACAAGTGTCTCTGCAATAAGAGCAAAGTGTCTGCTTCCATGCCTCCATTCACTCAGTCTATCGCTTTGTTACACATTGTACAGAGCATGTCACAATGTAGTGAGAAGCCCTTGATAAATCAAGCTCTTTTTGGGTAATGCATCCTATGTTATCATCAGTCTTCATCGGTACCCCTGGTGTTTCTGCTACAGCAGTCACTGCCACGTCTGATGAAGATGAGTGGGTATTTCACCGCTTGGCAGTTGTAGTATTCATTGAGATGTACATGCAATCTGTTTAACAGCCCACTAAGGTAAACATGTACATTGTTTCATTAAACCATGAATTATTCATTTTCCAAAGCTTGCCTAATAACACTTTAATTTCTTAGTTAGTGCTTATTTTCCTGTTATGAGCTCCATAACGTGCTCTCACTGCAATTTCTCATTACGTCTTTGACTCGGGGGTGAGATTGCAGTTTTATCACTTAATTGTTTGTAACTGGGCCTTTATCATTAAGCATTTGTTCCATAAAGAAAGTACTGGTATTAGCAGAATTATATTTTCAGGAAAATTTCTTTAATTGAAATCTGAACAGATGTAAACTTGTGCCCGACATGTTGTAATGTTTCAGTCTGCTATTTTAAATTAGTCTTAGGGCCATCATAATCTCCCAGGCACAGTAAGTTGCTTCTCATGTCCAATTATCAAGGCCAAGAACAGCCTTTCACCAAGAGAACATTTCACATCTCAATCAAGCCTGTGTGACTTGCAAGTCTCTATTGAGACAAATTATCAGATGGTATAAGAGGGTACCTTATTTTTGACTATATTGTGCTTGCTTTGTTTTCTTTTTGCGAGGTTAACGTAAAGAGCTTTTTGTTTAGTAAGCAATAGATGTTGATGCCTAGAGTGTCCCTATTCTGTTAGTTGCTCTATATAAATGCATCTGTTTGGTGACTTATTATAGGCAGTGCCTGGTCCTTCAAAAAAAAATTGTTTACTGCTTCCTCACAGATTGCATTTTAAATGTAATTGGTGAGGTAGCATAAATTGTTAGAAATCAATCATTTTAAAATTAAAAAAAATAAATAAATGCTTTAACCTGAAGTACACAATGAAAGTCAGAGTCCTCCTACACCTGCTCATGTCACGAACTGTCATGGGAAATATAGGTTTCTACGCAAAGATGGGCTTGGGCGTCTTGCGTTGTACTGATTGTCATTTTCACAAATTATCGAAATTCACCTTGTCCCTCTCTGAAGCTTTATTTTGCCACCTACAGTACCCGATTCTCCTGAGCTACTCTTACATGTGGGTCTTGCCACTGCATGTGTAGAAAAGATGAGGAGATGTTCCCATGAGTTCTTCTCTTTCTTGCTACTAACCAGTTACGAAGCCAAAAAAAAAAAAGATCAGCTATTCACATGGGGGAATTGCAAGAAAAATACACATTAGCTGAATTACATTACTTCTAGAAGTGAAGGGTTTTAAATATTACAGTGATGGAAAAAAATGACTAATCTTTAAAACCATAATCCATTAGCTCTTGTATCTCAACTGACACTAGCTTCATCTTCTCTACGCTAGCATTTCTGTCTAGATCAAAGAGGCATGGGAATATCCTCTACTGGTTGTTCCTCAATATTTAACAAGCTCTTCAGTAGCACGTCTTTTCCTCTCCAGAAGGCTGTGCACCCTCACCCTTGTTCTTCAGTTCCACATCACAGGAACATGTCAGAGTTGCCCATTGGCACAATCGGACAACAGGGGCTTGCCCACTTCACTCTGCACACAATCTGTTTCATCTTTAAATGACTGCGTTTTTAATAACACCTTTATCTCCTGTTGCTCGGCATCATGCCCATATGGTCTAAACCTGAAGACTGAAATCCTGTTTAACGTGATCTGGGCTTTATTTAAGCCTTTATCATAAGCTACACAATTAATCATGTATTACTATTGTAACATGTTCAGGGGTTGCTAGGTCACAACCAACCAGCATCGCAAGGTTGTGCTCCCAGAGAGAAAAAAAATAGCAAAGTACTTTGGCCTCAAGTCTTTTACAAAAAATCTCCAAAAAACAACCAAGCTACCTCTTTTTAGAAGAGTGCTTTAAGCAAATAGAATCCTTAAGATAAACACCAAACTCCAATATTACTCACTTTGTCCTTTCTAGAGTCCAAAATAAGCATCACCAAAAACCAGACTTTTCAAACAAAACACCCTAACTTGTGTTTGCCACACCCTTTTATAGAAAGCATGAAGGGAGCTAACCTCTCACAGCTGAGACTAGACAGAAAATGAGCAGGCCATTTCCACCCCAAGGCATCCTGGGATGTGTAGTTATCCCCCTGCACATAGGAAACTACACATTTTTAAAGAGACAGGGTCATAGAGGGTAGTGGCTTCTTAAAATTCTAGACCCAAAGAACATTCCCTCTATGACCCTGCTCCATATTGTGTCACATTATTCCCAGGAATGCAGTGCAAAGATGTACAGTATATGCACGGCAAGGCACTCAAAGTTCCTTGTTAAATTTCCTTCTTACCCTGTACCCTGTCAGAAAATGTCTATGTCAGCATTTTCTTGTCAGTGTCTTGTCTGTATTCGCACCGTAGACCTGGAGAACGATATCACGCTCCTCTGTATACAGTACTTGTATATGGCTGGAATGACAAATAAACTTGAGCTTGAAATGCACACCACTTACAATCAGTTTAATAAAAATATATTAAAAGATGTTCCCCATATGTACATTTAGGCCTAAAGCCTAACCAGGAGGGTGTTGGATAGGTGACAAGTAGTATTTAAACATTCTACTCTCCCAGATGGCAGAAGGCAATGTCTTGGAATGTTGATCGAATGCGCATGCCTTTCTTAGGGAATAACTGTGTACATATTGAACAAGTTACTCCTGAAGTTCAGATTGGAGATTGGAATTGTTGGTACAGAGCCAGTCTGTGCCTTTAGTCAAGTGTGGTTGAGAGCTCTTAGAAGATGATGAATACTTAGCCAAGCACCGCTAACACAGGATTGGGAAAATTTGGCAGATTCCCCTGATCAGTGTTCATCAGTCCCTACTCCTGTGGTGTAGTACCTGTGAGCTTGTGATATTATTACTCAAACTGGTTTGTCCTCTTCCAGCTTCCTGGTGCACAGTTCAACACTTTGCTATGTTTAAATAAGCATGTTATTGCTAACAGCATCATCTACTTAATGGTACATACCTGTATATTTATTATGTTGAAAATAAACCAGCTGTTTTAAAACAACGCTATGATTGTGTGGAACAGTGCAACAAAGAAGAAATGCCCCAGTGTTCTTCTGACTCTAATTAATATTCCGAATTTCAGGATCTTTTATTTTATTCTGTTCTGTGATTTGTGCTTCTGTTCACCCTGTTTACCAGTTGGAAAAAGCTGGAAAAGAGAATCCATTTTTGATTTGCTCAGCTTTAAGCTCCATATTTAATTCTAAAACATTGTACTTGTAAGTCATAATGTAGATAAAACCTGGGCTTAAAGACATAAAAGCTGTTGAATAAAGCTCCAGAAAAACACTAGCTTCTAGCAATTACATGTTTCTGATTTCCATTTACTGTTATTTGTTCATCTACATAATTTGTGCGTCAGTTTTACATTTCCACATTTAATAATATATACTGTGCATCAGATGAAGCATGTTCCCTCTGATTAGCTGTTTACTCTGCAACTGAGGCCAATTCAAGAAATTTAATTTTAGAATTATCAGTATGACACCATGATTTTCCAATCAAAGTATTTGCCATTAATATATTATTACAATATTGTACTATGTTTTGATAGCTGATAGCTTCGTTGTATCAGCTTTCCACTAGTACAAAGTTTTTAGGGTGACACTGAAGAATTATATCCTGTAGTCCTTATGGTAATGTCCTGCACATAAAGAAAGGAATACTCTCTAGTTGCTTTCCCTTTCTGAAACAAAGCTTTTGGCTTGTACATAGAGATAAATGGAAAACAGACAATGTTGGAGCTGTACTTTAGTGGTAAAAAGAGCTGCATCTACATCCTTAATCAGTTATCAGTACATCGTAATGGATGTCAAAAGATCTATATCTAGTAATCTACTGCAGATTGCATTTACTTTGTAACAAGGAAAGTACTTTCCCATGGCAACAAGTTACTGTATGTTTTTACCTATACAGTAACAAGGGGTTTGTTATAGGTATAATAAACGGCAATAGGTAGGGCTTGCACTGCTTTTCAGAGCACAGTATGAGACAGGATCTAGCAGTCTAGTCTAAAAGTAATGAGGTATCTATTTTCCCCTTTCCTGAGCCTTTTACTGACATGTAATATTACAAATTTAATTCTCACCAACAAAACCTCGTGTTCCATTATCACTTCTGAAGTCTGCGTCATGATGTGAACAAAAGGGTGTGCCTGTATTGCTGTATATGCCATTTTCATGCTTCCTTGTCCATTTGCAGGTAAATGTATTCATTTGTTTATTTTTCTCACTGGGACCTTCAGCATTGGAATTCACCAGTTTAAGAGCGTCGAAGCGATAACTTTTCAGATGTTTCCGATCAAAGTGTCTCGGAGACACAGCCTGAGGCGCTTGGTGAGATGTGATTAAGCAGGCCGTTTCCTTTCTTGAGAGGATCACGATTACAGATCAGATAACTTTGCGTCATTTCAGAGAGAAAACCTACAAGACAGGCGGAGGTTGTAAGAGCTGTCAGAATGCTGTCTGGGCTGAAGTGACAGTGCTTCAATGATACTGACTAGCTCAGTTTGTGTATAGCCTGTTAACTAGCACATTTCCTAGAAGTCTTGGTCATACTGTCACATAAGGCTGTCTGATTTGATTCCCACTACAAACTACTGTATCTGCCTTAAGGTTTGTCTTCATTAAGTATAGTGTACGCTGCAGAGTGGACTATTAAACCAGAAACATACAGTACTCCCTTTGTAGGGATTTTACATTTTATATGTTTTTGAGCTGATCTTTTATAACTGTGAGTGCATTTCAGGAAGCATCACATTTACAAATCGGGAATTGGGGTGGAAAATACATTTACTTTTAAATGATGTAAAAACAGTACTGACAAGGTTGTGCCAGGTTTTGTGTTTTTCCCCTGATTGTAAGGCATTTGATTGGGAACAGATGGCAAATGTGCTGTAGGTAATGTATTGCTGTCGGTCTTGAAAAAGATAAATAAGTGCAAAGAGAAAAAAACAAAATGGTTATATCATATGCAGTAGTTTCATATTTTTATACATTGAGGCCACAAAATTAATCGAGGTTTTCTCAATGGTTATGCCAGATTGACCCACCACTTGCAGCAGAGCTTAGAAAATTACAACCTCCTTGTACAAGCAGAGTTCACATAATCCTGGACTGCATTTACAGTAGGTTGGTTGCTCTATGGTAGACAGGGAGCCACATTTGAAAACTGCTGCCAGAAGAACAGTAACATCTAGACGCACATTGTCTATTCAGCTCCCTCAGGGAAGACAGCAGTGGTCTGGCACTAATCGGCAGTGAATGAAAAGATGACCCAGAAATTAAAAGAAAATGCCTTTAGTTCCAAACATTACACTTCTAAAAGGCTAAACAAGTGCCAGGCTCCTTAGAGGACATTTGATTTTAATGTACTTTTAAGAAAATAGGTGTGAAAGAGCATGCTAGGTGTGAACATAAATCAAACCTTATTAAAGATGTTTAAGACATTTGTTCCCATTTTTGACTTACAGATTAGTTTTATATTGTGATGGAATTATTATTTAAATTCGGTTATTATTTTCATTATATTACGTTATATTACATCTTCTTTATAAATTAGATATGAGTTGTGTCAAAATTAGAAACCTCCTATTTTGTAAGTAAGGATATTTAATATCTCAGGCTCAGACATTGTGAATATTCATTTTTCCTTCATTGGTTTAGACAGGTTTAAAAGAGGCTTCCTGTTTTGATCACTCCCAGAAGCAACTGGCAATGCTTACTTTTCTATTTGGATTCAAAATAAAAATATCTCTCTATGTCACTGCTGTTCAGTATGTGTACAGAGACTAGCATTTTAACAGAGAGAGAGAGAGAGAGAGAGCTTCTGCGGAGTGGTGACTTCAATAGCAGGTGTTGGCAACAAACTGTAGCTGGGGTGTCCAATCCTATTCCAGGCTGCTGATGTGTCTGTGGGTTTTCATTCCAGCTCAAATGGTTACTGGCTTATCTTCAGGTGCTACTCCTTTAAAGAGACTAAGAAAAACCTGCAAATTCACTGGCACTCCAGGAAAAGGATTGGAAACCCCTGGGTTAAAGGATTGTCATACAGAACCTTTAATCCATGGGTCCAATCAATTAGAGAGCAAGTCTTCACATGAATCAAATGCTGAGGTTATCAAGCATTAAGACTGTTACTGTTAAGACTGAAGTCACAGATTTTAGCTCTTTCCATGTGGTAGACTATAATAATTCAGCTTGTTTTTAAACACAGTCTCTGACTGAAATTCACAATCCATTCATCCCAAAATGAAGTCTCACCATTTGATGGGCTGTCTCCTTCCATCTGGATATTGACTGATGGATTTATGGTTTTTAACACAGAAGGGG
Source organism: Atractosteus spatula (assembly GCF_055471065.1). Taxonomy (NCBI): domain Eukaryota; kingdom Metazoa; phylum Chordata; class Actinopteri; order Semionotiformes; family Lepisosteidae; genus Atractosteus; species Atractosteus spatula. Next base: position 4,951,355 of record NC_142728.1, on the reverse strand, counting down.
CTTTGTATTTTCACTTTCACACTAGTTCACTTCTGTAAACTGTGTTCGTGATTCAGAGCTCATTTTGTTGTCTAATATAAAGCTATCGCTCTTTGTAGTCGTTGGTTACAAAACTACAGCATGCTCCTCAAAACAGCATAATACCCATAAAATGTGGTCAAGAAATACAAAGCATATTCAGGATGAAATTTCTCTGTTTAATCTCCTGTATGTTAAACCAACAATTGCTGCAGCTTTAAGTAGCAAAAAAATTACTCACTAATCTTTAATATGCACTTGCTGCCAAGCTTAGAGAAAATACAGTGTATTCTTGTGTTTAGAGCTTTAGGCAGTGCAAGTAAAAATACACCTGCTTTGACTTTTAATTTTCATGCAAAGTGTGGGGAAAAGTAAATAGATACAGTCTCAGGAGTCAGACAAAATGTAATAAGAAGGTTCAGGCTCTTGCTTTCGAAAGAAACACATTTTTTTAAGACTGTAATACGGTGCTGAATTATGTATGGCAGCATTGTAGCCTAAGGATATAAGAAGCTAATAGTGACACAGTATTATATTCAAGGTAACTATTACTGCTTTCAGTGTTTGTACTGCAACAAAATGTAAACAGAAACATACAATCTGAGTATGTTTGTTCAGCTATGTGTTGGATCTCATTTGTAAGTTCATACAAAGTGCAGACAGCTTGTCTATTCTACACTCCATTGCCACTATTTCCACACAAGAAGCATTTATAATTGCTCTTTTGCTCTTTTTAATTTAGGTTTTTTATTTGTGTAGGCTGTCTCTACAGAGGCTGGGAAGACCTCTTCTCTTTTGTTAGAATTCCCTTGAATCACCACAGTTATCTGCTGAAATTTTGCACTGCACTGTTCAGAAAATGTGAAGCATTTTCACTTATTACCTGTGATGGAAACCCAATGGACTGAGTGGGCAGTGATCTTAATGTTGGAGCAGCATGTCAGGATTAATTTCCTTAGTTTAAATACTTTAGATGAGAACCCTGTAGCTGGCATTGTGTGAAAAATGAATCCCAGATGTCGGTTAACTGTCAGCTAAACATCAATACGTTTGTTCCCGTTAAATATTGATTTTTTAAATTCCGACGTCACGAGCATTTGTATTTACCGGTTAAATGTTCTGCATATTATATACAGTACTGTAGTAATATTCATATTACTGTGCTTTGTGAGAAAATAATCAAAATTCGCTCCACTTGCATCTTAATCCAACAGTAGTAAATTAAGTGACAGAACCAGGAGTAAAATTTAATAATTTGAACTCTGAAAGTGAGGGATGATTTTCTGTTCCGGTAAATCCTTGTGTTCAATTATATTTTTCTTCCTATTTTCAATTGCAAGCTAAACATGACTCTAGAGATCAGTCCCTGACTGTTGATGTACAGTATAATGAATGTACACTTTGTTTGAGGAAACTTTTTTAATTGTTACTAGCACTCCAGGTCTCTCTTAAACCTCTGCTAACAGTTGAGCTCAGCTTGAGCAATAAACCTTTAAAAGTTTAAATAACAACCCATCTTAGCTGTGTAGTAACTGTCAAGTAATACAGGTCATTTTTTAAAGAGTGAATTTGTGGAACGTGTACAGCAGACAACATTGATTCGATGCAGATGCACTGATGGAAAAGCACTAAAAAGTCTAAAGACTGGTAGATAAATGGAATTATCAAATAGGCACGCCTGACAGCAATCAATTTGAAATGAACCAATGTAATGTCGAGAGAACCTCACTCAGGTCAATGCAATGCTTATGCAAGTGGAACAGACAAGGATAGATTAAGCAGTATTGAGCCAGTGTGTACAGTATGTCACTGAATTTGGGACTCTCAGTCTGTATTCTGTGGTTATAACATAGCACTACAGCTATTACCAGGGGATATTATTAGTTTATTCTCTTATTCTTAATCTTATTCTTATTCTTCCTGTCCGAAGCATCGTGAGAGAGCCCTCTAGCTATGAACACTGGTTAACATGGGATCTGAACATCCTAGTTTCTTTGTGAGCACAGTGGACAAACGTCATTCATTTTTTCTCAAGTGGGCAGTCTGCCCATGGTCAATCAACAGCGAAAATAAGGACATGAATGGGAGGATTCATTGCAAACTGTCACCTGGCAGCCCTGAAAATGATAGATGATGATACGTGTGCATGAAAAACTGACCAACAAATGTCCCATCTCTCCATAGAGCCAATTAATTTATTATGCAATTTTTATCTGTTTCTTGAACATGCTGTATATGGTTAGAACATTTTTACATAAATGGCATTTATGTGTATGGTAAGGTATTATTTTGTAAGATATTCCTGTGGGTTTGGTAATTAATGCATATTTATAAGACATAGTTTGGCCTTTATTCAGTTCTATCTTGAATTTCCAAGACCACTACACAACAGATCAGAAGGAAAGGAGAGACCTTCTGCAGAAATCGCTTTACCTCTTGAATTAAGAGGGAACTTTAGGAAGAATGGATTTTACATAGTGCTATTTAGCCAGGACACTGTTGTTAACACTCCTACTCTTTTAAAAAGTGTCATGGGATTTTTCATGATTTTTATTGACCAAGTCATCAGGACCCCAGCTGAAAATCTCAGTCAAACAATGATACTTCCTACAGCATAGTGTTCCCAGTCACTATTCTGGGGAACTGATTTTGAAATTCTGGTGTAAGCAAAGAGTGACACCTTCTGGTCCACCAACGCCACTTTCAGCAGCACAACGTGTTTCTGTGGAGATACCTATCTATACCAGTATTGACCAGACACAGCCCTTATGTACTGAGATCAGAAGATGGTGACAGTGCTACAGTATGTAATATGTGGGTTGCAAAATAAAGTTCTAAAGCATTTTCTTTCTACAAGGAAAAATATTGAGGGTTTTTTTTATTTAGTTGAATTTATGCTTTGGAGAAATCGATAGAGTAATGACATAAGATTCCCAGATTTTTACAAGTAAAATTCTAGATCAAAATATTATATAAAAGCCTCAGTTAAAAATTCTTTCGTAAACCTGGCAACCCTGATTATGATAGATTGTTGTTTTCTTTTGGAGAATGTGTTTCAAGAATACAGTCCCACCAAAAATGATTTACAAAATACAACTGATTTAAAAAAAACTTAATTTACATTAAATTTAGAATAAACTAAATAACTAGAAGAAAGACTTGTTAGTCGAAGCTTGATTGCTTTTTAGTTTTTGTTTCTGAGATTAAAAATGGACTATCATAATCAATGTTTTGGTATGCCCATCTGGACAAGATTAATTTGACTTAATCAAGATTGATATTGGCTGTACTCCTACCTACCACTAAGACAGTATCTTGTAGACAAAACTTCACTCAAGATGCATCAGTTACCCCCTATGTATCATTACCTTATTTAATGAAGAGCTGAAGGGGAAATAGGCAGCAATTTATTCTGGAGTCTTTGCAAATTGTTTCTTGTCCACTGAGGTCTGGAGAAAATGGATTCTCATGGATTTGATGGATTGGCTGGCAGTGACCTGACTGCAGGCACAGGTTCGAGGCAAGCTGAAATTATTACACCTCTCAATAGTTCATCTCCAGATATATTTTGGACCTTGTAAATTAAAATGAATTGTTTCAACAGGCAGTAAACACTAGCACACCAGGCTGAAGTGCATATGCTGAAACCCTACATGGAATTAAAGGTTGAAATTATGAGAGGGCAGGTTCAAGTGTTTTATAATCACAATGAAAATCAGTTTTGTGTGTTGGGTTTTTGCTTGATTTTGTGTTGGGCAATAGTGCAGTATCTGTGAAATAGTCTTTACTCTTAGGTTTGAGGAGACCACTTTATTTTCAATCTAAAACTAAACTGAGGAAGGAATATTATCAGAGTGAAAAAGTCTGTGTTTGTGCTTCAAGTTTCAAGGGGTATTTGAAGTAAAACCTTTTGGACTATTTTGCAAAATGATTCTAGGGTGTCTAACAGTGCATTTATATCTGAAATTTAATTTAAAGGCATTTGCACAAATGCTTCTAGAAAAAAATGCATATATCATTTATTGATTCATCGTGAAATTTTATATAATTGATTAAAACCTTGTTATTGCACTGAAAATATACTTCCATGCATCAATTTTGTCACAACAACCCTGTTTCTAAGGGCCTTCTTAAAAAACGAGTATGCTTATTTAAACAGTCTGCTGTTGCTGATCGAAGCTCTCAAAAATTAAATAATCAGCAAACACAGACCCCATACTTGATCTAAATGAATCATTGTGCTCCAATATTGTATGAATAAAAACAAATCTATACCCTGAAATCCAGTCTAATTAGAGGCTAGCTTAGAATGTTTTTAGCCAACTTTCTAGAGTGTGTGGTAACAACACAATTACTGTATCATCTAATACAACTACTAATAATAATTCTGTTTTTCATCTCAGAGGATGCATCTCACACACAGGAAGGGAGACATTTCTCACCCACCCTTGAAGTGCAACACCTAGTGAATATGGTGATGAATATGGTTACTGTAGAGCAGTCATTGGAAATCAGCAGCTCCACTGATTGGCACATCGGGTGGAAAAGGTGATTCATCAGTTGAATTAACGGGGCCAGGTTGTACAAAGATCAGCTAATAGAATTTAGCTAGAACACTGGGGTCACCTGCTCTTACAAACTGTGCTGTGTGATTTTTAATGCACAAGTAGTCAGGACATCAGTTTAGCATCTAATCTAAAGGCTACCACCTCTGATAGCAACATGTCCCCGAAAATTATTCCAGGGGATTGGATTATAAATTCTATTTCTAGGGAAGAATGCCACCTATTTGTCCAGAAATAATTTAATTAAAAGTCTCCTATGTCAATATTGACCAGATTCAGCCTTGCTTAGCTTCTGAGAGCTGATGTGATCAGGCTATAGGGTGGTAACAGTCCAGTGAACATGATAACCTCCTCTTATTTTTTTTTAACCTTTTTAGATTCTGAAGTTCTCATATAATGTCTTTTTCAATCCTGCTAATCTAAAGCAGGCACAATCTGATCCCTCTGTTGACAGGCCCAGTGATCTTCTTTTCCACTTTTAACAAGGCCTAACATCGCTTAGCCTCTGAGTAGTGATGCGATCAGGCTGCATGACGGTAACAGTGCTGTCAAATGTCAAATGAGGAGCTCTCTGAACCCTTTCAGATAAGTTTCATACAATGTCTGAAATAGCTCTGCTGAAGGTGGCTAAAGATCTCCTTATGGTTTTAGACTCGGGTGAGTTATTTATTCTTGTTTTATTGAGTTTTAGCACTGACCCCGACACCATTAACCATGCAATCCTCCTAAATTGATTAGGAAACTATCTTGATTTTTCTGAAGCTGATTTTACTAGGTTTGGTTCTTATTTTATTAATTGATACTAATTTGAGAAAATTGGACATACAGTACAGCCTCTGAAAGGTCTTTTTAGCTATTTCTGGTGACCCACAAGGCTAAGGCTGGGTCTTTTTTGTTTCAGATAATCTGTAATCCTGGTAATAATTTTCATTCTTATGATGATTCAAAGATTGACTTACAGTATCACACAATTCAGTAGAGACAACATAAAGATGTCGCTGTTGGGGCCTGCATACAACCTGCATATGTTTTAAACATAACAATGGGTGGTAGTGAGAACTGGTTAAATGAAAAATATCTGTGTAGTACTACTAGAGTGTTCTTTTTCACATGCACAATATTGCCTGTTTAAGTCCCTATCTTGTCCCGACAGGTGAGAAACTGGTTCATACCCTCTTTACTCTTGATCAGATTGCTGTAATGCACTGTTTCTTGCTGCCTCTGAGTGTACTCACATAATTCTTCTATGTACTCATATGCTAGAAATTTAACTAGATCTAAGTCCGACAAGTACATCACTCTTGATTTGGCCACTGTTTGTGTATTGGCATCCAGTAAAGTTTAGGATTGATTTTAAATAAAGGATAATTAAATCCTTCTTCTGGCTTATAGAGCCCAAAGTAATCTGGCTTTTTGCTGCCTCAAAGACAGCTTAACTATTATACTTCATCCTGACTTCACCATTCTTTGGATTCTGGTTTGCTATACTGTACATCCCTTTCATGAAGCTCTGTGCTTCGGGCAATAAGGCTTTCACGGGTCTCCATCAAAACTGTGGACTGCTCCACTTGAGGCATAAAATATTATTTTAACCTTCTTTTTAACAAAACATCTTTTATCATTATTTTTCACATGGTATGCTTTTATATGTTTATATATGCCATTGTATTATTTCCTTTGGCTCAATGCTTATTAAATTGTAGATTCTGAAACGCCTTAACATGAAATGCATTATATTAAATAAAATAAATATTCTTAAATTAACATACAATGGGGACAAAGAAAACTAGCTATATCTGTGTGTATATATGTAATAGTGTAGGTTCTACGTGGACTGCCTGAGCACCGGCAGAGCGCTTCTTCTCCTTAACCAGGAAGCGAGCGGTGTGGCGGTGGGTAGTCGTGTCGTAAAGCGATTCTTCTTCGCTATATATGACGTCGGGTTTTTCATTAAAGGGAAAAAATAATACTATCGTAGCTGTTTCGCTACTACGCTGGTTCAGAGCTTGAACCCCGTCCGTGCTCTCATGGGGACCTTAAATAGCAAACCTGACGAGCCTCCGGTGCTGTAGCTGCGCGTTCCCACGTAGTAGAAAGTGCAGTGGGAGGTGTGCTCCACTGTCACACTTACTACATTTTTGCATTTCTGTTTCATGCTACATTACAGCCTGTGTCTGACATACACCAACCTTTGAAGTCTGTTGAATGCTACTGTATGTTATCTGGGTTAGTGAGAGGTCAGATAAAGCAGTTAAGATAATGTCAAATAGAATGTGGAGAGATTCTACACCCGAGATGCAGTCAGACCTCAGTTCCTTAAGGCGATAACAGCGCCAGGCATTGAGCATCACACTGCAGTAGACTCTCCAAACTGTGCAGGAAGATTGAGAGGTGACAGGAAAAATCTGGAGACCATAAATATTGGCACTCTAAAACATTCTGCAGTTTTTGTCTTCTGCTTTCCAAATCCAAGTACTTAGTGTGATGGTGTGATGGTGAAATTTTGCCATTGGCCTGACAGCATCAGCTTGTGTACTGATGTATCATTGTTCAGGCTTTCCTAATTACTCCAACTCAAATGTTAAAGCTCCACAGAACGTTAGACAGGGATGGATCTGCCTTAAGGGTTTATAGTGCCTGGAGGAGAGACACTTTTTAGCTTAATAACATCTTATTAATAACATCTTGTTGGATGAGTTAATTGACTTTTAATCATTGGGTGAGGTGTGTGCAAATGAAGGTAGTATTACAAGTATTAAAATAAACAAATTTTCTAGTGCCTGCTAGTATTCTGCTAATTGGACTCTAGGAAATAAGACATTATTCATAAGCCATTCTTTGTGTATAACATTAAGTAATTCTTCTAGCTGCCAATCAAATCATGAGTAATACCCGTCGATTGGTAAAATGCTAATATAGCACTCAACCATTAAATGACAAAACCAAATTTTGAATTTAAGACTATTAGACCCTACTTCTGTTACATGTAAGGCAGAAGAAGCAACAGTTCGAAAATAGAAAAGAGTAATAGAAAATAAGAGAATAAATAAAAGAGAAGAGCAGAAAGATATATTCCCTAGTTTAAAGGAATACCCTACTCTAACAAGCTAAAATAACTATATTTTCAGACTTGAATAGAGAAGACTCTGAGAGGCTCAAAATCCTCAAGGGCATTGAAAAAAGTCAGTCCATTGGACTTCAGAAACGGCAGTGAAACATGAACCAGGTGATAATCATGGGAACTATTGAGGAAATTTTATAAAAAGGTGGCGAGAGTCTGGAAGAAGATAGCAGCATTGTTACTAAAGATGAAACCCTACTGTAGCTCATTAAAAAATAGGTGGAAGAGATCCTCTGATAATGTCGATACTAGCAACAAAATGACCTTCATGGACCAAATGGCCTCTTCTTCTTTGTAACTTTTCTAATGTTCATATATTCTTTTTCAAAACTAGTCTCCATTAGTTCTATTTACTGTGTAAGAGCAGATTCCTACCACATTCCTGCTAGCGTTTACAGTTTTTATCCATTCTTTTTTGTCATTATAGTTCACCACACACATGATATAGTGTAGTGTTTGCTGTCATTCTTGTTTTCTAGCAATCAGCATATGGTTCCAGCATCACTACAGAATTAATACAGACTACAAAAAAAAAATTTCATTAATGTACAGTATGGCCACTCGTGAGGAAAAGAGAAAGTACCTGCGCTTCAGGTCCATGTACTGTAGATTTCACATCACAATTTGTATTTGACAGCAACATTGTGTTTTATTTATAAATGATTTGTACAGTATGTGAGCAATTATGTCTGTTTCAAGAGAAGTGGTTTGCGGTCAGTATCTGAATGTGCTGAACTTTTGGAATAAGATTAAGAGCCACTGGATATGAAAACATTTTAAAAAAATGCCAGGTTATTGTTTTTTGTAAATTGGAAGTCTGCAACGATGCAATTTTAATCCATGAGATTGGTATAAAGAGAGCTGAGTATCCAAATAAGTTAAAACTTGGTGGCACAGGGATGACAATATGGTCTGCAGCACCAGAATTCGATGTAAAATGAGCCTGGACAGGTCTGCCGAATTCCAGCAGCAGTTCCAGAGGGGATGGAGCAACTGAGTAGTAGGTTTGGTTGTTTCTATGTCAGCACGCCAATAAAAGGGAAGGACAGTGAAAGTGTGACTGGCCAAACGAAAATGACAGAGAGGAGGTGCTTACCACTGCTACTGACTTAAACGGGAGCTCAGACCTGTGTGGAAAACCTGTAGCTGTGTGTGGAGTATGTAAAAATGTGGGTGGTTATATGAGGTGGCTTAGTTCCCCTGAAACAAAACCCCACTGTCAGAGTGTAATAGCTTCTGAAAGTAGAGATGATAGTTTGATCAAGATGCTGCATAAATGAGGTGGCAATCTTGGGCAAATACGCAATTTCGGCGTTGGTCTGAGAACTTTGCGATGGCCTAGCGCATTATTCAAGATAAGGAGAAACTTGAAGGCCAAATTCTTTGACTAGAGGTAGCTCTCAACACTGGTAGAAGGCTCTTATTCTGGCTTTTCAAAGCAAATGAGAGATCATTGCTTGCACCAAACTATCATCCAAAGCATTCAAACATGTGTATGGATTTAACCTATCATTTCCCGTTTTAAAACCTGGAACTGATTTCTCCTCCTTAGAGATGTCAGTTCAACTCACCACTAGCTTCCAAAACATGCCAGTCTCATCGCAAATAAAAACTGGCTCTGGCTTGTAATCCTGTATCCTTGGATTACCATAGTTAAAATTATATGTAATATTTGTCGAAGGGTCTCCTCCTGTTTAACCTGTTAACCTCCTGTTAATCTGTAAAACTCTGATTAATCAGTGCACTCTGTATGCAAGTCACTAGTTCAATAAGGGTGAAATGGATGAAATGTGACAACTTTGGTACATGTACTGTATGTAGGAGAAGTAAAATTCTATATTAATTTATTGTCTTTAACAAATTACTTCGAATGGGCTAACGTCAAATTACATGAGTAGAGTATAATACATTATTTTAAAGCTTTGACACCTTTTATCCTTACAATTCAAATTCAGTGGAGTTTTCTAAAATAGCATATGCAGTAAATGACTAAATTCCTCGTAATCCTTTCTGCTGTTGAGAAATTTAAGGCTTAAATCTTGTAACCTCATCTTTGAAAGAGGAACTCTGTAAAAAAAAAATCAATAGCCAAAAATGCTGAATATCTTGTGTGCACAAGGTGCTGTTATTTTCAGTTGTCATTTCATATTGCCTTGATGTTATGGAAATAAATCAACATTGTATTTCCCTCCTTTTCGATTAATTTTGGTACCATGTTAACCTAGAAAATGAGTTAATGTAAAAAGCCTCTAGGTGATAATGATAGACTCTAATTTCATGGGAGATCTAAAAGCACTTACTGTATATCTCAAACTGAGGCCTTTACAGGATTTTCAAATGGGTCCTCTTATTAAATTTAATAATCAATATTTTTTTGTGTGTGGGAGAGTAATCTCTTTCTATCTTTCCCCTCTGCCCTTGAATTTCCCATTCAAGCTTCCAGCAAAGTAGCTGTGATTGCCTTTAACACTGTTTAAGGATTGCCCTTCCTTTGCCAACAAAATCCTGTTTGAACATTGCAAAGAAACCAGCTGTCTAATCATTAAACAGGTATGAAGCGGTGCTCTTTTTCAGAAATGACAGAGCTTCATTTCCTGAACAACCTAGAAAAAAACAAAACTCTTCATAACAGTGGCTTAGCAGAGCAAAATCTGGACCCTGATATACTTACATTTTGGACTGGGTTGCTTGCTAAAGGGACGAAGAGGCATCTTTTCGTAAATATTTGAGATTCAAAAGGGCTTTGCTATTAGAGATACATAGTCTAAACAGATGTATGCCGTAATCAGTGTAAAAATTACCAGTGCTTGGGGAAAGCCAGTATCATTAATGAAGTATTAGGCAGGTGCACTCTGAGTGTTTCATTGAAATCCAATAGAATGTCCTCAGGCTTCAGTGAAAATCCATTTGCACAATGCAACAGAGTAGTCTATATCTAAAAGCTCCAGAGAGGGTAGATCTCAAACTGTGTGTTATAAATGAAAGCATTGAACAGTAAACCTGTTGTTCTTATGAACTAGAAATGCATAATTTTCCAAGCTACTATTGTTTCCTTTCCAGTAGATGACTGCTCTAGTCCAAAGATTATAAATAACTCTTCATTTTTTCCAGCAGTGTAATCCTTCATCTTAATGGTTTGCACTCATACAGAACAGGATAAACATTACCAGCAGAGCAAAAAATTCACTAGGCTGAGCCCACAACACTGAAAGCTTATCCCAGACAAAGGATAAAAAGAACATTGTTCCACCTGCTGCAGGTTATTCCACCCCTGCGAACAAAAACCGCAGAGCTCTCTTTTCTGACCTCAGAGACGTCATGCATCTAGGATGTGAATCAAAACTGTCTCAAACTTCACCTCTTCTTTATGAGATGCAAACAGAAGGAATAATTGACTCAGAAAGCCCCTGTTGTTTTAGACGTGTTGTGCAACACTGGGTGCAGGGTGTCTGATTCCATTAAAAACGTTTTCATTATCCTGACAATAAGCCTTTAGTCATCTGACTATAAGTCAGTCAACAGATGAATCAAATGGATGTCTGCTTTAGCTTTGGTGATCATTGAAAAAGACATTGTTCATGTACCCACATTAGAACAGAGGAGACTGTTCCGTCCATCACACTCACTTGAGTGTTACCACCTTGACTTAATCAGATCTCAGAAACCGTGCAAGGCTGTACGTGGTCAGTCCTGGGATGTGGGACCTTCAAGGAAAACCTGGTTACTGTTGTGCAGTAAGTGGTTCCAGTGGACCAGTAGGTGACACTATTCCCTGTGGACCAGAAGTTCTAATCCAATCTTCTCATTTAATGATTGGAGACACTGCTGTAGGAAATGACATCCTTCAGATGAGATATTTATTGAGGTCTTGATTATTTGATTATTAAAGAATCCATGCTACTGTTGATAGGTACTGTTACACCAGCTTTCTGGATAACTTTCAATCTGTAAATGTGTCTACCTTTCCTCTTTAATTTATCTATTTATTTTTTTCTATCTAAAATGCAGTGGGGAGCTGCTGGGGCAGAGTGGCTGCTCATCTAATTGGGGGCAGCACATCAGTTGTGGACAGTGGGGATCCTCTCCAATATTGAAAGCTTTTTAAGATTGAAAATAAAAGAACTATAATAATGTGCAATTATTGTAATTATTTATTATTTTATTTGCCAACAAAATTGCTGTTAGTAGTAATTTATTGAATATAGGACCTCATTCATCCTTTTCCTGAAAGATCCTAAGGAATCAGTTTTGCAGAGATGCCTGTGATGGTCGGTCAAGATACTGTACTTATTCTCCTTCGTGCATAGTAATTCTTCGTTTATATAAAGCATTTGAAAATGAGTGAAGAAAGGAGCAGATAAAAAATAAAGACATAACCAGTCTTTTTTTTGTCTGATGTTTTCAGTTTTATAATGTAGGAGTTAATGCTTTAATCAAAAAATAATGCTGTTTACTGTTGTGACCTGCTCCTATTTTGCTTTAAGCACTTTAACATTGACATTACATAGAAAGGGATGATTTAGATTTGTGTTGAATCCTGGGAGAATGTATGTCTGTTTTTATTTACAGCTCCTGTGCCTTGCACAGCAGAACTGTAGCCCTTTAGGGACTACTTGCCTGACTGTAATTTAAGTAGCTTTATTCCATTTTACCTTCCTCCCTATGTAGGCTTGGGAATAAGCAGTTTTGTGATTGTAAAGCCAGGGGCTTTTACTTGAATATTTTGTATTGTATATATTATAGTTCTGGACTGTCAAGGGAACAGTTCTACACAGCTGAAATTAAAACAACAGGTTATCGTCATAAGTTATATTTACTACAGAAGGTGTATTGTCTTTAGCAATTCTGGAGTAGCAATCTGTAATGTGGTGCAAAAAGCTTTTTTACATCATTTCAATGTGGACCTTTATCAAGAATTGGTGTAATGGAATGAGAATGGAAGAGATCACAGAGTTTGAGCACATAGAAAGTTATAACCAGATCAAAAGTAGCAACTACAGTAGATGATGTTCTATTCATTATCTCATATATACTGATGGAAAAAAGAAACGCAACACCTTCTCCTCCACACTCTGGCCCTCCCGTCTGCGTGCAATAGACTGAAGAGTGACTCATCCGTGAAGATGCCACTGCTGACGAGTCCATCGCAGCCTCTGTCTTGCCCAAGCCAGTCGGTGTGACATCTAGGAGCTGTGAGCAGAGGGCCTCTGACCGGTCGCCTTGCTCAAAGGCCAGCAGCATGGAGCCTCATTGTCCTGTCACTGATGTGGGCATTGTGTCTGCTGGCGATTTCAGAAGCAGTACGGGTGGCAGATCTGAAACAATCTCTCAGATGGACCAGTCTGATGTGTCGGTCCTGCTCTGGTGTGGTCACACAAGGGAGACCAGATCTTGGATGGTCATCTGTCCTGCCGGTCTGCTGAAACCTTCTCAATGGCCCTCTCCTTTGCTTCTGGTGACATTCGAGGCATTATGGAATGCACAGAAAACTGACTAGTGTGGCCTTTTTCTTGCAGTGACCTAAGCTATGAATTAAGGCCTTGTTCCACCTGGACCTCGTTGGGTAAAAAGTGCACCTAACGAGCTTTTGTGTGATTGGCATGTTGCAATGCCTCACTGCACAAGTTGTATTGCTGGTCAGAGGGGTTAAAACAAATTGACAACTTTTTTGTGAAAATACATAGGCTATAACTATAGTATTCTCATTCCAGAAAATGTTGTGTTTCCTTTACCATCAGAAAATAACTAAAAACAATAATCATCACAATGAGATGGGCCTTAGGCAAAACCTTCTAGACATTTTAGAAAAATTAGACAGGTACAGAAAATACATACAAACTCAGTTTCAGGCCATTAGTATGGAATAATGTGTAGGACTCTGTACTATAGACTGTACTATGCTTTTGGGTGGAATGCTGCTGTTGTACATTTGGGGCAAGGTACTTCTCTCACTTTTCCTGTGAAAAATGGAAATTCCTTGTACAGTCTCCTGCTGTATAAACGCTACTCTAGGTCACCTTTAGAATTTGTTCTCAATTTACATGTCTAGTGTAATAAAGATGTCATAAATGTATTTGGATATACCTCATGACAATATTTAGCAAGAGTTCATTTCTTTCGGCTGATAACTGTTGTGAAACTGCACTTTCAGTCACGTCTGGTGTCCTGTGTGTGTTCCAGAGATAACAACTTCATCAAGGACTTTCCCCAGCTGGCGGACGGGCTGATGGTGATCCCCCTGCCTGTGGAAGAGCAGTGTCGGGGGATTCTCTCCGAGCCACTGCCCAATCTTCATCTGCTGACAGGTGGGCTGAGGAGAATATTGAAGCCCGAAACTAGGATTTCAGGCTACCTACTGTAGTCTTTTTTATATCTGTTTCTGTTTCCTTTATTTTTAATGTCAAGATGCACATACAGTAATCTACAGTAGCTCAGTATTTTGTCAATTCCTTAATTAATTATTAATTTCAATTCACCTTACTTCCTGTACAGTGAAAGTATTCAAGGGATGAGTGATGCGTTTGTTCAAAGAACAAGTCACAGACATTGTCTTACACAGGTTCTAATCTTACCTCTGTGGTCATGTGAGCAATTAAAGTTGATATAGCTTTCATTTACAAGAAAATCCATCCAGTACAGTTCTCTTATTTCATAAGAATATGTTAGATTTTAAAAAGCTATACTATATTCTATGTTGGCTGGTTGAATTCACTGAAGCACTTGCATTTTAGGTAACTTCTCAATAGGTCCCCGTTCATAACTAAAGACAACCAAAGGAATTAATATAGATAATGCTTAACTTGAATACATTGTGACTTATTTGCATTTCAGGGTAATTCTGCAAGCAATTATGCATTATTTCATGTCTAATTTATAGGATGAATATAGCCACTTATTGTGAAGTGTTACTGTATAGTAATAAGCCAGGCAGGAGGTCTAACATAACTTGTGAGCTTTGTTTAAAATGAGGGATCTTCACATAATTCATTATTATTGCTTCAGAGAAGAGAGAAATTTGTTCACTTATTTTTGTATGTTTTGTGGGGGAGTTATGGAAGGTGTTTAGACTTCAAGAAAAAGACAGAGCAGTTTCAGTCGCTTGAAAGTGAAAGGAACACTGACTGAGTCATCTTCTGCTTGTCAAAAGTTTTTTGCATACAGAATTGAGCACAGACTCTTTTGGTTATGCAGAGATTGAGGGAGGGGGCACTAGTGAGTTTGAGCTTGGCGTTTATCCAAATACATTTTCTGTTTGTTATATGAGACTTTCAGCTTGTTATTTTTCCGTTTCGAAAAATGATTCTTTTAATAGTTGGATTCTGGGGCAGAGCGGTGGCTCTGTGGCTAAGGAGATGTGCCTGTGGCTAGAAGGTTGCTGGTTCAAATCCCGCAGCTGGCAGAGGAATCCTACTCCGTTGGGCCCCTGAGTAAGGCCCTTAACCCTAACTGCTCCAGGGGTGCTGTACAATGGCAGACCCTGTCCTCTGACCCCAGGCTCTCTCCCTGTCTGTGTGTCTCATGGAGAGCAAGCTGGGGTCTGGGAAAAGAGAATTCCTAATGCAAGAAATTGTAAAGGGTTAATAAAGTGATGTTGTTGTTATTATTATTCTCAAGGAAACGATATAAATTACAAGTCTGACATGGCAAGGTTTTAATTATTGCAGGGTAATTTTGAAAGTGGAATATGTTGCTTTTTACCCAGACAGTTGACATCTCCTGGTATCCAGATCTGTTTGACAACTTGTGTTTTTCTGTGTTGAAATTGCAGGAGATGCAAAGTACAATGAAGCGATGGGTTACCCCATGGTACAGCAATGGAGGGTCCGCAGTAACCTGTACAAGGTGAAGCTCAGTGCAATCACACTGTCCACAGGTACAGTAACCCTTACAGAGCTTCAGGCTTTATCAGCTTCAAACTACTGTAGGTACTAGTGGTGCAATATCATGAAGCATTCTAACTTTCCATAGTTTTGGTGGAAGCCAAACAGAGTCCTTCTGAATGTGGCACTTGGTAATACATTTATTATGACATAAACAGTGTAAAGCAATTTTAAGGAGTTCTAAAATTTAAAAATACAGCTGCTTTGATATATCAGGATTTATATATTCAATATTTTATTTAATTTTATGTAACACTTTAGCATGGGTATTGAATTATCCTGCAGGGAAAAAGCACCAGTCGTTTGGAATAGAAGGGTTTGTTATTTACACAGACGCATTTCCAACTCATTTTCCTGGTAATTACTTCTCCGAATGTCTGAGTATTTGTTTTTCACTTGGAGGTTGTGTGTTGCAATGTGTAAATAAAGGTAAAATAAATTCTGATTTAATGTGTCTTGATTTCAGGCTGGTAGGCCACTAAATGTATTACTTGGAAGGGGTGTGTAAACTTTCTAAAGGCACTGTAGCTGGATGAAGCAGATTTTTTATTTTGTGGCATTTTAATAATACTGCTTATGATCATGCTTTAGAAATATAAAGTCAAAACCTATAACCTGTAGTAGTGCAGGAAGCTGGTGAACATCTTTCTGCCCCTGGATACATTTTTATTTCTAACATTTAGCATGCATTTTTCTTCCTGGAGCTGTTCCTTCAGCACCACATATTGATTTGTGGGAAGAATGTAATATATGGTAATATCAGGGGAGCAGTTTTAACCAAACCTGTTACTAATGACTTATTGCATTCATAAAATAAGGAGGAGGTGACAAATTTGATTAACTTGAAGCCTCCATCAAGACAAAAATTGAGTGAAGCAGAAATAAAATGTTAAATGGAATCTTAATTTAGTTTACCAAATAACAGATGTTCTATTGCACGTTTAGATTTTACTCTAACTAATCAGGACTAATTCAGCAATGTTACTGTGAAATCTGTGATGTTTTGTGGGGAGGAAATGCTCATCACTAAATTATTTGTATTGATTGTTTTTATAGAGCCTTAAAACACTACAATCTTTTATGAAAGTGCTTTTAGTGTTGTTACTGTCTGAACATGTTTGAAAAATGGAGTTGGAATTGTTTTGGGGGAGATTGCACATTGTTAAAATTCAAAATCATAAATATGTTTATGCATCATTTTATAGTGTGTTGTTTTATTGTAAAAACTAAATTGTTAAAAAAACAGACCTGACCATTAGGCAAGGAAAAATAAAACATTAGGTAATACAAATAGAGGCACAGATGCTAATCAACACAGTTCCCCTTTAAAACTACATGAGGAAAGCACATTACTTATGCGGCCTTAGATGAATAATATCTGTAGCTTTAAATACTGAAATGCAAATTGTTGTGTTGTTCCTAAATAAATGCAGTTGCTACTGAAAGTTAGAAAAATCTCTCAAATATCTATTTTTTTGCTGTCCATAATTAAGTAAATATAAGCCAAGAATTATCTCCGAAGGCCACAATAGTAAAATTTCCTGATGTGTGTGTGTTCCACCACTGTGAGGAGATTCAACATTATTGCATGCCTCAGATGTTCATGTTTTTTATGTGACTGACATGTTTTGAATGGCAGATCAGGAATTTCGGACTGAAAAGTTCATAAATGTTTTTCATATTCATATAGTAGGTGGGAGAAAGAGTCTTTATTATCCCCGAGGGGGCAATTAGTTTTACAGCAGCAGTATTGGTGTACAGATGGACAGAAAAAAAGAATATGACATCAACAACAATATACAAACATATTTGCATAGAGTGTTAAGTAAGGATGTGGCTACTGGTATGAATGTGAACTTAAATCTATTAGTTTTGGAGTTGTGGAGTTGGTATCTGCATTCTGATGGGAGTAACTGGAAATCATTAAAAAAGGGGTGTGAAGGATTGTTACAGAAGGATTTTACTTTACGCAAAACGTGTGAAGATGACATATTTTCACCAGGCTTCGCAGTTTGTTCTTGCCTCTCAGATTCAGGTTGCCAAACCAGCAGATCGGGGAAAAACTCAGAACTGATTCAAGGAAGGGCCGATAGAACAAAATCAACAAGGAATCAGCGAACTTAAAATGCTTAAGCTTCCGTAAGAAAAAAAGACACTGTTACCCCTTTTTGAGGATCAAGTCAGTATTGGCTTCGAAATTTAGCTTGGAGTCCACAACAGTCCACAAGTACATGTCTTGTTCTACCAGCTCCACTGATTTGCCCCTAATTTAGGTTAGGGTGGGGGTGTGGGTTTTTCCTGAAGTCAATTATCATACAATATCTTTGGTCTTGGACGCATTTAGCTTGAGGAAGTTTTGTTCACACCAGGTAGCAAACTCATCAACAACGGGTGCGTGGCTCCTCTCGTTTGCTTGCAGCGGCCTACCATGTTAAGGTGCTCAGTTTTATTTCTTTATCAATCATTTCTGTTATACAGATGTGAGAGGGCACTGTGCAAAAGGGCTGTCTTACCAAGGAGAAAATGTTTTCATGTGCTTGTCTTATAAGCTGGTTTGTTTGTCCCCTACCAGACTTCTCTAAGATATTGAAGATGCTGAACACGGAGAGCACACGAGAGGAACTGCTGTCCTTTCTCCAGCAGTACGGCAGCCACTACATTGCAGAAGCTCTCTACGGCTCTGAACTCACCTGTGCCATCTACTTCCCCAGCAAGAAGGTGCAGCAGCAGCTCTGGCTACAGTACCAAAAAGGTAAGGGTGGGCGAGAGTCTACACTGTAGCATTATAGTCAGTCCTGCAGTACTCCAAACATGTTAAATCTGCCACTGGGTGTTGAAGAGACAAACACAGTAGCATGGGCTTCCTATTGGTAAAACGCTTTTGGTTTGTCTACAATATGTGACATTCTACCACAAAGGAGGGTTTCCAACCAAGCCGCAGAGTCAGGACTAAAATGCATAATAGTCTTGGTGTCATATCATTTTTTTTGTCAGGTATGAACCAGAAGATACGGTTCCTTAGGCTTATCCTTGGATTACCATCATCATTATTTTATAGTGCACTTTTAATACTCACCCCAAAAGAACTTCAAAAGAATTAGAACAGATGAAACAAGTAATATTGCGCAGTTGTTAGCATTGCTGCCTCACAGTCCTGGATGCCTGTGTTCACTTCACTTCAGTGGAGTTTGTATGTTCTCTCCATACAAATGTTTGTGTGCATTTCCTCCGGGTGCTCCGGTTTCCTCCCACAGTGAAAAGACATGCTGGTAGGTTAAGTGGCTTTGGGAAAAACTGGCCCTGGTGTGAGTGTGTGTCCCAGTGTTTGTTTCTGTTGTCCACCTTGCAATGGACTGGTGTCCCACCTAGGGTGTACCCTGCCTTGCTCCTGTTGCTAGCCTGAATAGACTCCGGTTTCCCTGTGACCCTGAAAAAAGCAGTTTGAAAATGGATGGATGGAAAACAACTAATAACTGATACAAAAAACAACATACTAATAACACATGATAAAAGCATGATAAAATTCAATCTGAAGTAACAGACATCCAGTTTAAATTTAAAAGTGCTTTCTGGTGTTTCCCACAATGTATGAACACTGGAAAAACCACCATTTACTATCTGTAAAGCATTACAAGCCAGAGATATACTGTAAGACTAAACAGAGTAGTAGATTGTAAAAGAGGATTGCAAAAGTAGTCTGTTCTGTAGTAAATGTTAGGAGGAGAATTTTGACTCTGAACCCTTCTTGATGACAATGCAGAGTTGCTAAGATTTCATTTACATCCAGAAGATGTTGTCAGACTTGCATGTAGTTAACATTCGGGCTGCTTGAATTATTTTATGTATGAACACCAGCTTTTCTTAGCTATTCTACATCCATCTGAGAGAGAGAAGAAAAAATGAGGTTGATTTTATGCTGGTAAAATAATACACTCTAGTGGTATCACAAGTAATTGCTTCAAAAGGCAGATTGTAATCAGAAAGAACACAAAGATTCTTTATTTCTGTGCTAGGCTGAGTAGCAGTTACAGCACTGAAGAAATAAACAATTTCATGCATCTAAGCAGGAGACACAATCTGCATTTGCAGTGCTGTAATACTGTAACAACAAAAATGAGAGCAGGGGATAAAAAACATTTGCACTGTGATTCTGCACTCTAGTGTTGAGTTTTGTGGGCAGGGATGAGTATAGAGTAAATCGATATTTTTTTCCGGACCTGATCCAAATGACTCTGGCAGTTCTACAACCCAACTTGTAACACCCTTAAGAACATGAAACAGAGAAGGATTACTAACTAAAGGAAGGTGGACAGTTAATCTTTCCTTTCTGGACTGATAGCAGCTGCTTGATCCCACTATTATGTGCAGCTGCTTCTTGATGGATCCCTGTGCCAGCTTCTCCTGTCTACTCATATTGCAGAACCTCAGCCCCACAGGCTATAGAGCACACATGACGTTCTCAATACTGTACCTATCATGAACTGAATTAAAGTAATGGTATTTAAGGCCAGTTAAATCAAATAGTTTAATTAAGTCATTGAGAATTGGGTGGCACACTCCTGTAGCTCGGCAAGAGTGAGATTCGGTGCTAACTTTATCATGGTAACTATTCTTTGAAATAGTTTTATGATGATTCAGATACACATTAAACAAAGACATTTTTTTTCTTGTCAAGATTGCACCCTTCAGAAATACTGCGAAAGAACAATAAGAGCATGATTGCTGTGTGGTTGAAAGTGTATTGTCTGCTCTCACTGTGGGTGATTCATCTGGTGCAGTAAATAATGCTGTATGAACAGTATACTAGGGTAGTACATTATAAACTGTCCTATTTAAAATATGGATTCAACTCTAAGAAACGTACATAAAGCAATCACTTGTGTACAGCATGTAATTGTGGCATAAAATGATTATGGATGTGCGTGACTATTAATACTTTGTTCAGGGTGAGATCAGCTTTTTTTTAACAGTTATTATCGGTAGTGCATGGAACACAACCATCTCACTCGCTTTGACAGAAAGCTAGCAGAGATTGATTTTCTCACAGCCAAGATTGATAAATTTTGAGACAATGATCCAGCTAAGCAGCATCTGCCAAACCCTGGGGCTGTTGGGGGGGGAGAGTTCCTCACGCTTTCTGAACTAATCATAACTGAGTTTTATAGTTTGTTGCCGTTCAGTCTGAAAGCTTGTAATTTGGCTGTCACATTCACAAATTAACCATTCAGTCATCATTGTTGGCATGGTCTTCTTGATATCTTCTGCCTTGTTTTTTTTATTTATGATTAATGCAGAAAATGATGTGTGTATAGATCAACATCAGTCACATTTACTACAATAATTTTCAGATTATTACAAACATAAATAGCACTGTTTAACCTCCTGCATTATTACTTACTCTAACCATCCCTTGGTGTATATATATACACTGTAGTACAGTACATACAGTATATTTTTACTACTGGTTTTTTATCTATTATTGGGCACAGTTCCTTCTTTCATATTTACTAAATCTCCAGGATTACATGCTTTTTATAGACCAGCCATCTGCCCATGACTGCGGTAATTTCATTGTTTTGCCTAGTAGTTTTAAAAGAGCACTGCAGCCACACTACACAATAGACAGAGAAATGAGAACAGGCCTCAGCAGTGCATTAAAGGGTAACTTTAGACAGGCCAGATAATGCCAACCCAGCATGGAATTAGGCCAGGACAGGAGAGTTAAACCCCTACTCTTTTGAAGAATGCCATGACATCTTTAATGACCATGCAACTTCAACTGTCCTGACACTGCTCTTTCAGCATGGTATCCCCTTTTGCTATACTGTGGCATTAGTCTGTAAAGTTGGGAAGAAAACCAACTACTTGCTGACCATCACCACTTAAAGCTGAGATCTGACTTTCTTGGTCAGCTCCCATCCCTTGAGCCAGCTACGCAAAGCCTCCAACGAGATTGGACTACAAGGAGGTAATGCGACATAGCACTTTTTTTGCCATAGCTCATTTCCTATACGGTTTGGGATTTACGATGAATCTCAAGCTCTCTCAAGAGATTTCACAGAGATAAGACAGTTTTAACGTCTTGCAAGAACAATAAACACCAGCTTTGGTGATGGGGTAAAAAACCAACAAAAACGAAATCAGATTCTTGTATGCAATTTAAAGAAACAAAAACTGTATCAAAAAACAGAGTAAATACATTACATTAACAATGCCTGGGAAAAAAACAAAGGCATTTTCACGGTCTCACCAACTTTGGCTCCTGTAATATCACATTTTTTTATGTTGGTATGCTGTGATTTGGAAGATTTGCTAGTACAGTATGTACTGTACTGTATTCTGTGAATCACTTTCTTTATCCTTTATTATGGGTTATTTCCTGGAAGTCAGGGTCTTGGGTAACTCTCAGTTATCAATATCGTCCTGAATTATGATCTACATTTTTCCATACAAGCAATTGTATGTTTTCAGATTGCTGTTTTTTTTCAGTAGATGTGACCTTTCAAAAATCCACCCACAACAGGTCAGTAAGATTCAGGTCCCATGTAGCCAGTCCAGTACCTTGATTTTGAATGACTTTTTCAGAGACATTCTGCATTATCCTTTGTGTTTCAGATATCTCTTGCTGAACTTTTGAAGCTGTATCTGATTAGCTTTAACATACTGTAATGGAATTATTTTATAGTAAAGACTCCTTTGAATTTATATCTTTCTTTACATACTTTTACACAAAAAATATTTACCATGAAAGACCATACTGAATATATAATCTGTTTAAAGTTAAAATATTTTACTTTAAATAGTATGTAACACTTAGCTTTAAAAGGTAATGGTATCTATATATTTAAGTTATGTTAAGTATAAGGACATCATTATTATAATGTTGAAAAATGATTACAAAATTAGATATTAGTGGATATTGTCACCAAATACTCCAACGGATTAGAGCAACAATTCTTGCTTTAACAGAACCAGGTGCAGACACATTTATACTGTAGCAACACAGTTACTCTTTTACCTTAAGATTAATTGGTATCTTATATGTAAATCTGTTGTGTGCATGTGCTCCTAAATTTGGAATCAGTTAATAAATTCTTCATTTCTTCAGAACATGACACCAAAATCTAATAAATTCATATTGTGACTAATATGCGTCTACAGTATGTGGGTATTCTACAAAGCATTATAATATATAATATTATATATAATATAATAATACTGAAAATAATTAGTAAAGTTAGGCAATTATTCCAATTGTGAGGGATATAACAGATCTGCAGTTGAACACACCATTGCTGGAATATCCAATGAAATTCAATGCAAAAAGACCTTCAGTAATAGGTAATTTGAGGACATTTCTTCTTAACTATGCACCACTTACAAAACAGTTGTAAAGTATATTTAATTTACAATAGAAAGCATTGAAAATCTGTTTCAAACACAAATCAAAAAGAATTTTATATTCCATTACATTTTCTGTGTATGACGAAGCTACAGTGTCTCTGGTATGAGGTTTGAAACATTCATTGAATGAAAGTACTGCTGCCTACCTATTCATAGCACCAACCATTATACTAACGTATTAAAAGTATTACTTTAATTAACAAATCAAAGCCTAGGATTACTCAAAACACACTGCAGAAATGTATTCAGAAGGTAATCACCGAGGAACTGTGTAGAATTACTTTATTTATTCAACCAGACTGTAGGTATGCATCTGGAAATATTTTTAAAGAGAACCCAACTTGAAAAAGGGTACAGGGCTAGTTTCACTATGAGACCTATTTTCATGGCACCTTGAACTGCACATTGTTTTCAGAAATGTTTTCATACTCCGGTTTCTGCAGTTTAAGATTTATTGCACTCAGTACGTAGTTATTAATACAAACAAGTGAATGGAATCATGTTACACAGAACATTGACTGCAGTAACATAACATCAATGCCTTATGGCAAGATAACATTTACACGTAAAACAACAGGTAATTGACAGTGATTGATAACTTTTGTGATCAGAATAAATATAACACAGGGTTTTCAGACATTTTGGCTAGCAAAACAACAAAATAAAATGTTTTATACTAGAAGACTCCAAAGGCATACCCAAGTTCAATAACACATACTGTAGAATAAATTACCAGTAAAGGTGAGTGAACTTTTTTTCCTTGTATTTTATACAGCAGCCTGAAAACCTACAGGATATTTAAATGAAACAGATTTTGCAATTTACCAAGCAAACCAAGTAAAAATCACTAGGTGAATTCTCATTGTTAGTCTCTATGCAGTATCTTCTTCTATTCAGAGACTATACTTAAACACAATGACACTTAACATCAATCACCATGTTCAAAGTAAATCCTATTGTACAAATGACTAAGGTGTTGGTATGGTATGTGGTCATCATAAAGCTCACTATACAGACGATATACAGTTATAAAGTGTGTTATATTTATGGTTTCATACTGTATAAAAAATGAATCAGTCCTTTTTAACAGTCATAAAATATATTTTAAAAAATAATCACTCAGAGACAAATGTATTAATACTATATTTTGTAATCCTTGGCTCTTGATAATAAATATTTTTTCACTAGGAAATTAAAGGATTTTTGTTGATTTAGAGCACACAGAGCATGAGAGAAGCCATTCATCAAAAAATGAAATGGCAGCTCATTATTTTACTGAAGAGCCGATAATAAAGTTCCCTGTATTTCACTCAAGTAGTTGTGGAATGGCTTTATTCCAAATGTAATATTGTTATAAATACAATTTGATAATACATTTTTTTAAATAGGGGGTGCTACATTGAGGATCTACAGTAATGTGTGTATGTCAATGTGCAGCAAATCAAATCTAAGTTAGCTGATATTTTAATTTAGATGTCACAGAACACCTCCCAAACATATAAAAAAAAATGGTCATTCTATGTCAACTCAGCTTGAGCTTTGTCAGAAGGTGATTTTGCTAAAGGTCTGTGTACCATTGCATCTCGGCCAGCGTTTCATCAAACCAATCCTGCCTTCCATTCCTTGATCGATGGTAAAAGCATAGAGTCTAATATCTTTTATACATTATCTGTCTGCATTGACCATAGGAATGAACTGAAGGACAGTTGTCAGTAGGTGAAACATCTCGATTTTTGCCATCATGCTCCACAATGCTGCCTGGAAACCAGGCTTGATAATTGTTGCTATATATGATAACTGTTGCCCCTAGTGCACGGATTATTGGATTAGGAAGAGTTTGTGATCCCATGACAAGAACACTTGCTTCAAATCTTTCATGTCCAGAATGAAAATATGAGGACCACTGTATCCCTGTGACAAACCACTTGCATAAACAAATTACTCACCATTTATGATTTTGTTGTTATATATAGTATTTATGTTTCTTTTGGTTTAAACTCAAGTCTAACTTCCAATATTGTGCATTATGATAATTTTATAGTGATATTTCCTTTACTTTAGGCAAGCACGTACAAAATCACTTAGGGATTGGCAATTGGGTATTTATTTCAATTGTAAGGCCCCAGGCTACACCAGAAGCAGTTGTAGTTATTTCTGATGACTTTTAGAGCAGATCTGCCTGGATACCATCACATATATATTCATGATGATTCCCACTTTCTACATATCCTTTTTCGATCCTCAAAGACACTCCTAAATGTTTGTAAAGTATCACTCCCTGCCTACTCCAATAAAAGGAGGTATTTCAGCAAATCTTCAAATTTAAATATATCCCCTTGCTTCATACTTGGAACATCATCTTCTACTACACACGGTATAAGCAAAATCATTATGGCTGATTTGACAAAGAATGAATCTATCTTAACGGTAATCTCATTGAAAATGAGCCATTAAAATGGGACCGATGGATGTAAAAATTAGGTTTTTAAATATAACAAACCTGTTTTCTCAAAAAAACACCCATTTGTATTGCTTGCTGTGCTACCGAAAAGCAGCAGAGGTGCCTGAATTGCAAACACGTTTCCTACCGCTATGAATTCCACGTGAGGAAACGGACCGAAGCGACTGAGATTCTAACAGGTTGATGAACGCCTTCTCTGCAAGTAGTTGTACACCTTCACACAGTGGTCCCAGCAGTCCAGCACCAACAGCTGCCCTTTTGGAGTCACGGCAACGCCCACTGGGCACGTAAGCCCTTCCCGTATAAGAATGTTGAAACCCCCATCCTTGGGGAACTGCAGGACTTCCTTCCGGCCGCTGTCTGCCACCAGGAGGTCCCCATTGGAATCAACGCACATTCCGGTTATGCAACGGAAATCCTCCGTCTCGGAAAAGAAGTGGCTGAGCTGTTTGCCCAGCTGCCCGTCAGTGCCCACCGACCCAATGGAGAAGCCTCCTTCCAGGTGGTGCTCGTTGTGCCGGTTCTCGATGTTGAGCCCCAGCCCCTGAGTGAAATACACCGTCCCGCTGGTGTCGCACGTGACAAACTTCGGGCGCACAGCCGAACACAGCCGGTTATAGTTCACCACCCCAACATTCCGGTCTACCGCGAGACACCACAGCTTTCCCCCCTCTACATCCGACACTACAAACTGTCCTGAGGGCATGGCGGCGATCCCCCAGGGCTTGATCAGCTGGTTCTTGTGGCAGGCAATGCAGTGCCCGTCGATTGTATACACCTTCACTGAATTATCATAGTTGTCCGTCACTCCAATCAAGCCCTGAGGCGTGATGGCTATCGACAGTGGGATAAGATTGGGAAGCTCCGCACCTAGAAAGCTGAGGACGAAATTGTCAATGCTACTGGGGTTCCGGCGTATTTCCTTTTGGAAGCCCTTGCGGTTGAAGATCTGAATCCTGTAATTCCCCCGGTCAGCCACCAGCACCTCTCCCTGCATGGTGGCACATATGCTCACCGGGAGGTTGAACATTCCCGGCAAGTTCCCCTTGCAGCCCATTTTCTTAATGAACTGACACAGGTGGGATCCAGCAGCCGCCGCTTCCACTGGCTTCGGTTTGATGCTAGGAGACGCACAGGCAGCCTCCTCCGTCACCATGTCGACGTCACGGTACACATCCAGCGACAGTGCAGCTATGTCATGGGAGCCTTCGTCTGTGTCGACGGTACACTGCTTGCTCACCACCTGCCCCACGTCCAGAGGCTCCGAACGTTCGACTTTCGCCAGCTCCGGATCCTGCAGCTTCAAAAGCGCGGGCAGGTTGCTTTTCAAGTCCAGCTCCTCGTCGTCGCCGGCCTCCTCCAGCAGAGCGATGTCAGCCTGCTTGATCTTCATTGTGAGATAGTCGCAGCGGGACACCACCTGGACCTCGGCGATGTTCAGCAGGTAGGTGTGCTCCTCCAGGATCTGGGTGTTGAGCTTTTCGATTTCGCTCAGCGAGGAGGCGAAGGCCTTGCGGGACTTCGTCAGCTCCTCCTGGAGCCTGAGCTCCGCTTTAGCGTACTCCTGCTGCACGGCCTTGTATTTTAGCCGCAGGGATTTCGAGATGCCGTCGATCATGGCCTTTTTCTTCTGGATATTCCCCATCGTCTCCCGCAAGATGGCGAGCTTGGCGCCCACCTCTTTCCTCCGCTGCTCTGCAGCTGAGCGGACAGTCAGGACTACGTGCCCCTGGTGCTGGTGCCCTTCTGCTTTACAGGCATCGCAGAGCACCAGGCCGCAGTCCTTGCAGTACTGCCTGGGCAGCCGGTTCTTGCAGCCTTTGCACATCAGGCTCGTCGCCGAGCCGGAGCTGGCGCAGTCGATGATTTTCAGCACAGTCAAGTTGTCCGCCAGCTGGGAGATGCTGCTCATGCGGGAGACTTTGCTGCAGAAGGGGCAGCGCACCCCGTTGATGGTGCTCGCCAGCAGCTTCTCCAGGCACAGCCTGCAAACCGTGTGCCCGCACTGCAGGAGTTTGGGGCGCAGCTGCTCCCGGTTGAAGGTCTCCAGGCAGATGGGGCACTCCAAGACCTCTCTCACTACGTCTGGGTCCAAAGTGGCTGCCGAGGCCATGATCCTGTAGCCAATTCCACCTGGCGAGGAGAAGAGCAAATGAGATAAAGCACAATTTCCCTGTCTGTGATCTGATGGAACTCAATAATAAATGCATTGCACTGTGGAATAAATCGTCCCGTTTTGGCAATGCATTTGTATCTTTTAAACTTGGAAGGAGACTACAATGCACTTCTGTTTAATGAACTGATGTGTTTTGTAATGTTCCTAAGAGCAGCATTTAGCACGGTTTACACATGTGAGGAGGCCCATTTTGCTTGTTTCGTTTTTCTGTAGCTAAATTATCCAAAGATTTCCTACAGCCTTTTCATGCAAAAAAAAAAGCCAGATTGCTCAGCCATTGCTGCTAAAGCAAACAGCTTGTTCCACATTTCCACAACCCTTTGTAAAAAGAATGATTCCCATTCTGTCTTAAACGCACCCGCACATACTGTACAATAGCTCCCCGCTCATAGCCTCTGTCGATTCTGAAGAAATCTGTAAGGTTGACCCTGCTCTGCCTTCTCGGATTTTAAATACTTAAATCAACCACTATTCAAAATTAGACGGGTAAATTCAGGCTCAAAGAACTGACTCACATTGTAAAAATTGCTCTCAAGCCCCATACTTTCTCAGCTTTTTTTAAAATGATATTACAGTACCTAGTGCTCATGCAAAGTGGACACTGTTTGCAGGAATGATAGCAACTACCTACAACTAAACGGGCTACATGTACCGAATTGCCTCCTCTTTCATATCCTTTCTTATGTTTCGTACCTTGGTCCAGACCAGTCTGTATTTGCGCGGTGCGACTACTGCAGTGGACAGCACTGTAATCGAAAGGCCGTAAACCTGAATACTTCAGACTGCAGCTCTATTAGCAAGAAATGAAGGGCTTAGTTTAGTGTCTGCACCACCCTGACTGCCTGCAGTGCCCCTTTAAATTACGCTGCTGAAAAATGCCAACCAGAATGATTGTGATAACGAGGGTACAGCGATTGCACCAACGAAAAAGCATATAAATGGCTATATCAGTTAAATGTCTTTAAAGAAAGACGCATTGGGCGGGATGAATCGCTCAAAAGCTGCGGATATTTTAACCAATTATGGAGCATTCCGTTTTAAAGTATATTAACGTCTAATATTGTCATTTAAGAAGAGGACTTAGGGATAGTGCACGGATTTGTAGAAAGGGCAAGTCGCAAGCAAAAAAAAAACCAAAACAAAGTGAGATAAATACGAAACCAAAGGTGTTGATGGTGGAAATAAAACCATGACGTCCACTAGCGACAAAACAGCAATTCTAGTGCAAACAGCGGCGAATCCACGCCGGTGTTAATTTACCGATAAACTAGCGAGTTATTTGCATGAAACGATGTTTCGAGTTAATCGTACAGAAACTGGAATCGTGTGCCTTCTGTGCCAAGAAGCAGTAAGCGACACCTTGCTTAGGAGGCCTCTGACGGCAGTATCATCTTTACAGCACAGAAAACACATGCTTCCGTCTGCTTCCGCAAAGCGTGTTTCATCAACGAAATGAAGATGCTACACAGCTGGGGAGCTGCGTGTGTTCTTACCTGCACTTTTCGTGTCAATGTCAGATCCCCAGGCCGAAAACCCCGCTCCCGGTTGTGCAGGGAAAGACTGCGGCTCGGGCTGTGACGTCTCCTGAAACTTTATTCCCTCCTTCAGAGGTATTTCATTGGCCTCTCCGTGCGCAGTGCGACCCGTTTCTCAAGACGATTGGCGGCGTGAAGCATCAATGAAGCAGGATAGAGCAATTGTCAACAGCAGACACAGTGGGAGTTCCTGGGATCTGAAGTTCCTTGTGAGGACTTCCTCGGGTCCCAGACTTTCTGTTTTTCCCCCACACCGAGAATTTACTTGACATTGCTTTTAGATGTTTCATATATAAACATATCCAGAGCACATCTCTTCCTTCGATTGTCTGCTTTTTTTTTTTGTTCTAGCTGAGTTCTCGATTACTTACCTTAAATTCACAAGGGTCATTTTCCAGTGTTAGACCGTTCTCGACCTCTTCCAGCTCGTAAACAGGTGCAGCTGGTTCAGGTTGGTGTTTAAGTTACTCGCAGCTCAGCAAGAGAAAGTTTCAGAGTTTTGCAAGTCGTGGTCTAAAACGTGGTTTCTTTTTCTTGATTAGGTGACGACTTAACATTCATTTTATTTGCATTATTTATTTGTACAGAATAACGCTTTTCATCCCAAAGAATCCTGAAATACGTAATATGTAGGATGAGACCGATTGTATTCACCACTGAAGAGCAGCAACCACCTGGCTCATTCGTGCTGCATTCTGCAGTCCCACAAAAAAAAATACAAATGGATCTTATAGGTGTTCAAAATCCCCAAAGGCGTTGACAAACTCAACCCAGTGGACTTTTCAGAACGAACAGTGAAAAACCGAGAAGTAAAATACGTACTGTACTGTAGTATGTAAGTGTATTTCCGAGAATAGGAAGCACTTTCTTACCCAACGGGTAAGAACTGTAGGAACATAGAATGGCCTCCGCTCAGCTGTAATTAATTAAATTAAGGAAAACCTCAGACAGGCAGGCAGGAAGGTCCAAAGTGGAATTTAGCCATGACACCTAGCAGCGGTTTGTTTGTGGGAAGAGTTTGAGGACAGACTCGACGCAACGAATGACAGGACACACACGTACAGGTATTCCGAAGGTAATGCATGGTTTTAAGAGAAAGGTAATTCGTCCGTTGAAGGAAATTAAGCAATGGTGGGAAGCCAATAATATGCAGTAAGCCTTTTACATAATGCTATAACACATCAGTATTCCTCTGCAATAAAAAAAAATAAATGGACGAAATATTGCTCTTGGCGATTTGTCTTTAATCTGTGTCATTGACATTTTGAGGTTGTCCTGTGTATTTTGAATTCAAAGTACAGTACGTTTTAAGGTTTTTTTAAGCCAATATAACGTGTTGTCACTAGATGGCGGTAGAAGCACATATTTTGGTAGCATACACTCTTGTCTTGCAGCCGTAATACGAGATTGAGATATTAGCGTCTGTTGGAACGAATTGATAGGGGTACTTAACATAGCAAATCGCGGATTTTTAGCTTTTTAGACATAACACCAAGCTGTACAATTGTAATGTTGGACCTATTGAGAGTATATAAATTTTTGCATTGATTAGTATGTGTGTTAAAATGAGTTATTTAGTGTATTTGCCTTGTTTTTGTAGAACTGATGCGTTTTGAGCACGTGATTGTATTGTGGTCAGTCATCAAACTGATCATTCACATGTTGCAGTGTGTACTTTCAGGTTATAATACAAGATTTATCTAATGAAGTTGAAAAATGCTTTGTGTTAGGTGACTAAGGCTGTGTATGGGATTTGTTGTCCATTGGTGTGGATCCTGCTCATGAATTCCTCATGAGAATTACTGAACACCATATCATCCAGATGAGTTTATCTGTACGAAAACAGTGCATTTAAAATGACAGCATGTGTAGCTTCTGAGTAACTCAAGCCAGTAAAATGTACTAAAAAAGTACCATATAAAATTAAATGTATTATTAATCTTTATTATAAAAGTGACTGCTTAGATTGCATCCCGATACCTACAGTCCAGACATCTTTAGTTCTAGTCCAGGATACTCGATTAGCTGACTGTAACAGCTCTGTTAAATTGGCACCACCGCAAACAGCACAAATAATGACGGTTTGCTGGCCAGTGCCATTGAAAGTAGCATTTGTGCTGCTTCCTCCCCCCCCGAGATATAGTGCCTTATTTCTTCGGGGTTGTGACACTTGCACAATGATGTGCAATACAGTGCACTGCTATCTGTGACCTGTAGGGGGCCCGGGAGATTGCAGAGGAGTCTGTGAGAGCTGCGTCTCTCCTTCAGTATTGCCAGATGCCCTAAATAGGATGCCATAGAATAAGGAAGGATAGCTGTGGAAAGGGCATTTATCAGTCATAAGCAGACGGTGCCCAATTCAATGCTGGCACAAGCACAAGAGAAACAGGGTTTGGTTTAATTGGAGGTTTATTTAAAAACAAAAACATGCTCAATATTTATTGAAATTATTGAAAATAATAAAATCCCATTCCTTTTTAACTTGACCTTACCAAACATCTCACTTATAAGTTTACTCATTTTCTTTGTAGGGTGTTTGGCTTGTGTTTGCCCCAGCCAGTGCTAGGCTACACTTTACGATACACGTCAGGATTATAGCTAACTGATTACAATCTTTGCTCTGCGTTTTTTACTTTGCTTTTTCTCTCTTTCACAGAAAGTTGTGCTGGTCGGCATGTGTGAGTAGCGTATAGAGTAGAGTAGTGAATCTCTGCTTCTCGATTGGTGGAGAGGATTAAAAAACATCCTGAAGTTTATGCTCCAGCTGAAATGTTTTAATGTTTCAGACAAATTAAGTTATGAAATTAGACAGACTTTCTGAAATTGACCTACTTGGCTTTGTTGGATTTGCTGGGCTGTAACCCAGACAAATATCCTACTCCTTGGTCATTATCTTTTTTTTTCAATAATCTGTTTGCCCTGGAGTTAACGGATCCTTGCATACAGTCCTACTGTTTTGGTAAAATTCAGCTGGACTGTGCCCTTAGAGGTCAACAGCTGTGAAAATAGGAAGCTTTTTTCATACCAAGAGTTAGTATTAGGAAATAAAGCTGTTTCAATTGAATTGTGTTTATTACTGTACCTCATTCTGTTTGATTCACATTAAATGCCACTTTTTAAAATGGAAAATGAAAGGGTATTCTCAAAGAAAAGTACAAACTGTATGATAAATGAAATGTAATCCCATTTATAAGGTACTCAAAACTCTTTCAGGGCTAACAGAAACTTTGGAGGTGGGCGAGCAGTATTTCTATATGTATCATTTGAAAGTGAAAGCAGAAATGTAGATGGCATCATCATTGTTTTTTCTAAGGAACACAATTTTGGCGAACACTGATTCAGAGCACATTCCAGAGTTGCAAAATGAGGTTTACTACAGACTGTAGATGTCAAGAGTCATTTATAAAGACCTAATGAGATTTCCTACTTGGATTTACATTTCAGGTATAACCTGAAAAAAAATCTTTCTGGTAAATATTATACAAAAATATGAATCTCCAAAATGTATAGATACACCAAGAATAACATATAGTATATGAAGGAAGAGTTATGAT
Organism: Atractosteus spatula; assembly: GCF_055471065.1. Classification (NCBI taxonomy): domain Eukaryota; kingdom Metazoa; phylum Chordata; class Actinopteri; order Semionotiformes; family Lepisosteidae; genus Atractosteus; species Atractosteus spatula. The sequence continues at coordinate 4,918,641 of NC_142728.1, read as the reverse complement.
AAAGGTCTTTCTATCTGGATGCTTTTCAAGATGGGTTTACAGCTAGACCTTGCTAGAAAGATACAATATGCATAGAAAACAAGGACATTCAGTACCAACATACAGTAAGATTACAAATTAGAGGGGGCCATATTGACCTCTCTAGTTTGGTCAATATAAGCTAAGTAATCCAAAGATCTCATCCAGCCTCTTCTTTAAAGAAGCCAAGTTATTAGATTCGACAGAATTACTGGGTAGTTTATTCTGTACTACTACAACAATGTGTGTGCAAAAGTACATCCCCATGTTTTCCCTTTGGTTCATATTTCACTGTTGAGGAAGCCCAAAGTGTTGACTTTGTCAGTGTTTTTGAGGATTTTGAATCCTTCAGATGAATCCACTTGTGTCCTTTGTCTATCCGAAACTAAAAAAAAAAGTTTTTAGCGTATCAGAAGAGGGCATTCCTTATTGCTACTGCAATATTTACTTGGAACGATGTTTAGTACTAAATATCTCATGTCATTCTTGGTCAAACATTACATTTTGGATTTTTTTCAGCTATCTGGGAGCCTCATTCCCAAGCAAATGGATATTGGATTTAATTTTTGTTACAAGCAAGATTAATGAAGAAAACTTATGAAATATGAGGATTTTCTGGATGAAGCCATTTCTTTTTATTGCTTCCATATTTAGAACAGAACATCGTGTTTTTCCGTCAGGCTCAGGCTAGCACTACGTAAGAACCTCAGATGCAAGTTTCATTTCAGATGCCTTTTAATATGCTCCATTTCAAAAAGATCAGAGGTTCCCTTTTAGTCCTGATAAGACTTGACTCAACACTGAAGCATTCCCACACAACTTAACCTGAGCTTTTCTGAGCTATTTGGCAAAATGTGGTTTCTGCCAAATGTTTTGATTATATCATCAGAACTTTTACATCAGAACTCTGGTCACTGCTTAAGCTGGCCAAGGTTAAGAGATAAAGTTTTTTAAAAAAAGTTACTTTGGAGGAGAGGAACGTTTAATTCTGGAGGAACAAAGAGAGAGAACAATAAGAATAATCAACCAACTGAAAACACACATCAACTCCTTATTGCTCTCTTTGTTGATAATTCTTTTAAGAATTGTACATGTGTATGTGCAATAAGCAAAACACTAAGCAGCTTTGCAGTGTTATTACAATATTTTTGAGGAACTGTAGAACTATACAATGTTAAAACTAGAGAAATGAAGATAATACTACAGGAAATACAGAAGTTTATCAGTTTTATTTTCTTTTCTTTATATTGAAAAATCTTAATCTTTACCATGGGGGGAAAAAGCAGAGTATCTTTGTACTAGTAATATTGAAGAATGAATAGAGCATGAACAGTATGCACTTTGTCTGTATTGCTCTAAAGGCATGCTGAAAGTTATAGTGTGACAAAAAGTGTTTAAGCAGTTGTCCTTGAGGTGTTTTCTTGGTATGCTTTACTTTTCAAAATATGCATATCCTTTTTAATTCAGTGAATTAAAAATTGAAATCTTCTTCTGAGTGCAAATTGAGCAGTACTTATAGCGCTTGCAATTATTTTTGTATTTTCTGGTGATATGAAAGTCTCTGGTACTGTCTTTCACCCTGTCTTCCCAAGTTTTCTGTTTTGATTTGTTGGCGTTTGAAAATGTACTGTCTGCGGAAAATTAATAAGCAATGCGATCCAGGCCATCTGTTTATGCTGATAGAAGAAATTCAGATTGTATTTCAGAAATGTTCTGAACAGAAGGAATTTCCAAAGCAATAATAAGAATAATAACATCTCTTGATGGAATATGATACTAGATCAACTCCACACAATGAGTCTAAATGCCACGCTTGTGTTACCAAGAATATGGTGTTGTGAGCCTAAGGGCTTTTCAATATCTGAATTCAATGCGGTTTCCATCTTTACAGATGAACTTTAAGTTGATTAATCTGATCCGGTCAGTGCTCTGCAACCACATGAACAAAGTTGACATGCATCGACACTGTTGTCTTGCTAATTGAGATGCTAAATGTCTTGTAAGTTTCTTTAGAAAGCTTTAAAGTCTGGGAGCCAGTATGGAACACATACAATGGATTAAACTGAGGTTAAGAAATTGCATAACATTCCAATTATATTGATATCTTTATTATGGCTTCAAAATACTTAGTGAATTCAGATTTGCTACTTTGGGTAAATTCACACAGACAAGGTTGGTGACGAGAGAGTTAAATTAATTGCTCTCCTGTTCCAACTTTATAATAACTGCAGAGGGCTTCTGATCACAAAACTCTAAAGGGATTTGGGGAATTTGCTGCTACAGAGCCAAAAAGTCTGATGAACACTTGACTTATTGGGGTAATGTACAATACAGTACTTACAGTTTCTGTGTAGTCTTTATCTCTCCTAGGAATTTAAGAGTAATATTGCTCTACCAAATGAAGCTTCTGTCTTCTGAAATAATATACTGTAGCAGTTTGGAAATCTGCAGGTTTAGTTTGCCACAACATCCACAATTTCAAGTGCTCAAAAGAACAGACAAATCACTGGTTAACATATATACTGCCTATTGAGCTTGTCACATTTCTCTTTCAGAAGGTTATATGTTGGGGTGTACTGTTAATTGTGATAAGCAGAATTAATAAATGGTATTGGAAAAGAGGGGGACAAAGATTTAAAATAGTTTTAAAATGTAGTTTTTAACATATAAAAAGGAATCTGAGATTATTGATTATACTTCAAAATGAATAAAATGTTTAATCACTGTTCCTCCTTTTTTTCTGCACAATTCTTCATTAATATCTGCACTGGGGTGCACCCTTTCAGGGCTGCTGAAGAGAATAGCATTCACTAGGCTTTGTGTGTTGTTTTTAAAGATTAGGAAGTTGGGAACTGATCAGGAGTTGTGCACGCTTTGATCACATATAATGCTTGTCTTTTTATCTGACAGGTAGACAGATTGGATTTAGCTTTCTCCCTCATCTTCTCTCTCAAGGACATTCAAATTAGAGGGCGTTTATTTCTTTTTCCCAAGAAACTGAGCTCATGTTAATGCATGCAGATGAGAGTTGTTGTGGGTTTGTTTTGGCAAAATAAAACAACAAACAAAAGCCCTGCTTTTATTGGATGCTTTCATGTAAGTTGAAGAGCAGTACTAATTGCTGGATTTTGTTCTTGTTAAAGAACTATCCTAACAAAACTGTGGTGCGTTAGGACTTCTTCAAGGAATATGTGAATGATTCAAAGGCTTCTTGAGATTGCAGAGGGGCATTTCAGTTGAGATTGTTCCACAGAATAAAATGGCGATTGAAAATAATTTCTGGGTGGGCTATAAACACTCATCATTAACAAATTCACAAGTTTCCCATTTGTATTTATTGGCTCTAAACTGATTTTCTCTGTCCTGTAGATTTTGCCCTTAAAATGTAATTTTAATAGATGTATAGCTTGGGTCGTATGTGCTTCTATCGTACAAAAAGGTCACACAAGTTTATTTACTAGTTTAGCTAAATTACCACATTGTACGATACGTAAGGGACTTGTGTGTGCCAAAATGAGGGTATGAGTCTCTAGCATACTGAGTTAGGCTGAATAGCTTCCTTCCATTCGTAACCCTTCTAGTTCTAAAGTTCTACAGCTGGCTCTGTAATCTTGCTGAAAGCACTCTTGTGCTCTTGATATTTCCATGATATGCAGGGAAAATGATTTTGAAGTCGGACATCAGTCATACCTCAGCAGAGTAAGCATGTGGAAAGACCATAACCTTTTTCACACAGACTTTGACAAAATCAACCCAGCAGAATGAAAAGTGAAACGCAAATTGAAATTACACGGCAGTGCTTTTAAAATCGATAGCAGAAGGCACTTCTATACCCCAAGCTTTGTGGGAGTATGGAACAAGCTAGCCAAGCCGTGTTGTTGAAGCTGATGCCCTGGATTCCTTCAAGAAACAGCTGGATGAAATCCATGCATCAGTTAGCTTCCTAACTACCAAACAGGCTAAATGGGCTGAAAGATCTCATCTCGTTTGTAACCTTTCGCACAGTATATTCTTAAGTTCAGCTATTGATTCTGAAAGCCCAGCAGTGTCGATAAGGTTAATGGGCTGAGAAAAAGAAGTGAGAGACTTCCACAACGCAGTGGTTGAAATACTGTCAAAATAGGATAACATATTTCTTGAAATTTCACTATGTTTATCACTTAATTTTTGTTTATAGTTTACTTGAAGAACACATTTATTGACTCGTTCCTTATTTTAACCTAAACTCTTATGCTTATGACTGTAAAAATAACAATTTCTGTTCTCACTTATAAACGTACTTTAAAATAAAATAAAAACAACGAAAAAGATATTTTCAACATTAAATGTTGCATAAAGTGGAGTACTGCCTTTGGGGGAAAAAACAAGATTTTTTCATACTGTATCTATTTGAGAAAGCACTTTGTAATGGTAAGAAGAACCTGTGTGAAACGAACACTGTATTATTTTTCAGGCTGCAGTAGAAATTCAGCACCATGTGTCAACAGCTATTCCTGTGAGTGTATGAGCTAAAGGAGCATGAATTTGTAAGGGCTCATATTATGCTTAACAGGCAAGCTAAGCAGACATATAAAATGATGCACTTTGATCTTAAGGACAGCCAGAATTGAGTAGAATATACAATAACTGTATTTATTACTGGTATTGCTTTAAGTCTTAGTTTACCTGACTGAGAATGTGCCCTCCCCCCAAAACAGATTGCATATCACTTTGAACCCAAAGTCATTTCAGAAGATTCTATAGCGCTTATACTGTATATGGTATTTGATTAGCAGCCCTGAGACTCTCCACAAAGCAAACATGCCCATGGCATTGAAATGAACTGTGCCAAAATATGAGATATGCAATATAATTATAGGTTTAGAGGTAAGAATTATAATAAATATTATTGAATATGTTAAATTGCCTAAATAACTGATTTCCAATTTCAGCCTCAGAAAACACGAGGAAGCCCTTGGCTAAGTTTCTTAGAACGAAGGGGTCATTAAGGAAACAAATCCTCCTATTTCATTTCAAATTATACCTGATTGTTTCAAATATTTACAGATGTCTCATTTTGTAATAGTGTGATATTCAAATGCCAGCAGAGGGCAAGACAAGACTCAAATCTCAGTGCACATCTGCAGAATGGTGATCTGACAGTGTATCATCTCTGTATACAACGGAGAGAAGAAGCTAAACAGTCAAGGCTGTAATCAGTTTTGTAATATGATTTATGTCTAGCTGAAAAAGTGTAAATTCTTTGGCTTAGGAGTTAATCACACATTTCCTTAGGACTGTCATCACCTTTGACTTTGACTTACCAAGTATATGGTTCTTGACTAAGCGTTAGTACCACACTTGTCTGAGGTACAAGATACCAATGTGGATGTGAAATTAATTTTTTGATCAATTGTTGGTTGCCAGGAAAACAAAATCTGTTTTTCTTCATATTTTGGGGCAGCCAAAGTTAAAGAATGGGACCTTCCACCAATCTGAAAATGTACATTATCCACCTTATCCCCCCTAAAAAAATAAGAAATTTAAAATCTTTAGAAAAGGAATCGGACACATAAAGGAGTGCTTAAAAAGAGGTTCAGAAGGAGGTCAAGCTTTAATCTCTCCAGTGTCTGCTCTCCTATGCATATGAACGATAGACCTTACCTTCCAAATTCTCTATTTCCAAAAATAGAGATAACTTCTCTATTTCTGACTGTTGTTCTTGCGAATTCCCTGCACTTACTCTTCTAGCACAAATAATCTAAAAATAATCTAAATAATCTTAAAAGTTCTGGGTGAATGAAAATCATTTGCATTGATTGATTGAAATTGGTCTGGTTCCTCTCTTTTGTATAACATCTACAGAATAGGTTCCATGTAGTGTGATAACCGAAACTGAGAGCAGTTGCACAAATAATTGCTTCACTTACTTTTGAAAGGCTGCATATGTTGTCAGCATATTTTTTAGTCTTCTGGGGTTTGTTTTAACTGGGTATGGATGTTTTTATTGCCTTATTACTGTTCTGAGCAAGTAACAAACCACTGACTGTTGATTGTTTTTATCTAGTGATTGAATTATTGAACTGGTGGATGTCTTCTCATGGGTGTGTCCTTGATGTTCTTTATATAAACCTTTTTGAAGTTGACGCCATTCAGCCACATTTTTAACGCAGGGATTACGACATCTGTCAGAGTTACAAACCATTGATAGACAGACTGACGAAGGCAGATAATTTTTTCTGACTTCACAATGTAGAAAAAAAAACATCTCTGACTGGAAAACATTATGTCATGCTGCCATGTATCAAACCTATTCAATTCTCTCTATTGTATTTCAGGGTTTTATACCCACCTCCTTTTCTGTGGTGGAATTAAAGACAAACATGCTGTGATATATTCTGATTATTTTGATAATACATCATAATCATTTTTTTAATTAAAAACAGCTTGTTTTGTTTGGGGGGTGGAAGCAAACTATTAAAGAGTTTAAGAACCTTAAACATTTTGGTTCAGAGGAATTTTTTACTTGCTCAGATGATGTATGTCTGATACACCATGTGTCTCCATGTTAATAGCTTGATGAGGAAGAATTGACATTGGTTTTTGGAATCAACAAAGCTGCAGCTACTATCTCTGAAGTCTTTGAAAGAGCCCAAGGCTTGATATTTTTGTGACAGCTCCACCAAGTGAACTGTCTCCTTGTGCTAATATTTAGGTCATAAATCTTCTTTTGTTCTGTCAAACATCTCCATCTTTCATTATAAAGTTCCCTCCATGTAATTGCGTATGGAATATCATGTTGGATGCCCCACTGTGTGATGAAGTATTCTCAGTTAGAGGAGATTATCCAGCAAATGCGGATCCTTTGAAATTTTGCTGAAGCTGTTACCAATTAGCAGAGTTATTTCACTGGTTCTGAGAGGCTCTGAGGTTGATTGCTTGAAGCGAGATGTTGAGGGCATTTTTCAGTTTGGATAACATATGCAGTGTAACAGAACATATAATACTATAATACAGTGACCTGAGGTGAAACATTTGGATTTGGTAGATTATAAGAAACACATGATGGAATATTGTGAATGTACATGACTGAGTCCAGTGCATTCATAGCAACATTGTTCTACAATTCAACACAAACAGAGCTCTTAATGTGTCAATGTCTGCTCAATTGAGGACAAACATATATATCGAATACTTTAATCACTCCATGTTTCACTCCATGAGTGGTTGTAGTTTGGAATAAACTGTATGCTTAATGTGCTGAAATGTTTTATTTATTAGGATTTATGAAATGACGTCAGTCCCTTTTAACATGTACGGTCATCTTCATTGTTTTATGTTATGCTGATAATTAAAAATACTTTCAGCGTACTAAAGTTTGACCTACAGTCTACTCAGGATGGTTCCACTTTGTTGTGATCTCTACAGAGTTTGCAAGCTTTAAATTATTTTCCGTCTAAATCCTTCCCCTGATTGAGAATTGGTGGTTTGTAATCAGCTCTACTATGCTCAAACCAACCTCTGTGATCCTTAACCATAATAGAATGGTTATATTTGTACCCCTTGTTAAAAAGATTAAAGCTGGTACAAGTGCAACAAAATGTTGGGCACACATTGGACCACACAGACATTCATACAAGGGAGGCTGACCTTGTTAGTCATGCAGATACAGATGATAATGCAGAGTAAGACCACTCTATGTTATGAAAGACAAGGTGTTGTTAATGTGAGCACTGGATCTGTAAAGAAAAAGCAGAAGGAGTCTACATGGGCAAGCAGTCCCATTAAGGCCCCTTGTTCCCGTTTTCTGTCCTTAATTGCTGTGTCACCACTACTCTGTAGCTCACTGGCCTTGCCTCCTTGTGTTGTCAGAGACTACCGAACTGGGCAGCAGGAGAGAGCTGAAGTCCATGCCTTTCATCACCTACCTGTCGGGACTGCTCACGGCGCAGATGCTGTCCGATGACCAGCTAGTCTCCGGCGTGGAGATTCACTGCGAGGAGAAGGGCAGATGCCCGTCCACGTGCCACCTGTGTCGCCGCCAGGGCAAAGAGCAGGTCAGCCCCATGCCTGTGCTCCTGGAGATCAGCCGCGTGGTGCCCCTCTACACTCTCATCCAGGACAATGCCACCAAAGAGGTAGGGTCACTGTACTTCCTCTGTTTTCTCCTTTGAGAGTTACCGATTATTTTGGCTAAGTTGCAGTCTACATCTAGAAGACATTACAAGAGCTAAGCCATGATCTAGGGCCATTTTGTTTCCCAGGCATGGCCCAGGCAGGATGCCTTCTGACTGGGCCCCCTTTCATTATGGAATTCCCTCCATATAATTGCGTATTTTGTTGTGTATTATGTTGGATCCTGCTGTGTAATGACGTACCCTCCTTTAGAAAGGGCAGAACATCCAGCAAATTCAGAATAGCTGGTGTTGCAGTCAAGCTCTTCATTAACCTACATGTTCTGCTATCTGACCCAATACTTAAAACTGAAGTAGAACATTTTACTTACTCCCAGGAGCTGCCGCAATTACATATTTCAAGGTACTTTAATACAGTAATAACAGTGTTTCTTGAAATTATTGTCTTGCTGTTAAATGTCTTGAGCAAAGTTACAAGTTCAGCTAAGGGTAACTTAGTGCTCAGTTGATACCAAAAACCCAAGATATAGGAGCTGTTCTCCAAAAGGCATACAGTAACACTGCCTTGATTGATTGCTGCTTGATGCATCTTACTTGTTGTCCTAGTCCCAAGAATTAAAATGACCTTCTTGTGATATATTTTTTATACAAAACGGAAGCGCAGGTTTCTGTTATTCATTCTAGTTTATTTAGAAGGTGTTCTGAAAGAGGTACAGCTCAACCACAGCATTCTGTTTCAGTGCAATGACAGCATGACCTCACTGTCACCTGTGGTTTAACTTGAGCTGTCACCCAGTGCTTGAGAATACGAACACCCATTTCCTAAATGGTGCATGACTTTAAAATCAGGACCCTTTATTGATTTTGGATTTTTGCATTGCATTTTACGGTTTCTATGTATTTATAGTTGTTCTCTGAGACATTTATATTTCTGCTCGATTCTCTTAACATGTACACTTGATGTCAGTCAGAAATAAGACTTTTTCTTGGAATTTGATTTCAATGAAAGCATGCCAGGAAAAAAACAAACCTGTTTATCCAAAAACTATTTTTGTGTTGTACATCATAAACATTGACTTAAGGACAGTTAGAAATGAGAAGAGGCAGTTCTGCCCCTCTTGCCCATTTGGTAGTTGCAGTTAATTAATCCAGGGATCTCATCCAGCCATTTCTCCAAAGAAGCCAGGGTATCAGTTTCAACACCATGACTGGATATCTTGTTCCATAGTTCCACAAACCTTTGTCTAAAGAGTCTCCTATTTCCAGCTTTAACTGCCCATCAAAGTTTGCACATGTGTTCGCTGGATCTAGTTTTGCTGCTAATCATGACATGTAATTTAAATGCAATCACCTTAAGAAACAGTGAATATTAGCACTGTGAAAGATGGCAACATGATGATAAACCTTTTTTTTAACAAAATTAATTTTAAAACATCCTTCAACTGGGTTTGATCTATGCCCGGATCCCTAACATCAAAAATCACCAATTTGGAATTGTGACAGAATTTTTCAGATCACAAACCCACTGCGCTGATTTGTCACAAAGCATACAATTCAATTATTTTTGCATGGGGGGGGGGGGGGGAAACAATGTTTGTGGTATGTTTGGTGGTTCTGTGACTGTCCACTTGAGTAATGGACTTTGTGTTGAAAAAAAAAACATTTGATATACAGTATGTAATTACTGTTTCAGATGTTTGCACCAAATAACAACCTTAATACTGTGCACTCAAAGAGAATCAATGAAAAAAAAATGTATTACCTTTTTATAGCTTTTACAAGCAGTAGTCAGTTGTACTCCCACAATCATTTTTACTGGCAGACACTTTAACTTTTTTTTGTCAAAACTTATCAAGCCTGGCTTTCCTCTGCAGTTAAAGCTTGTGCCTGTAGATGGCACAGGTGATTTGGCCATAACTTGGACAGAGCAGAGGTACAGTACAGCCGTAATCCAGAATCACCAAAGGAGTCTAGACGCCAACGCTTATCCTTCATCAGCATAAAATAAGTTATGTGTTCTTCCATTGTTTATTGCGAAATAGTACATTTTGTTCTTCTCACATTGCAGGTGATAGACTGTTGCATTTTCAAAGCATCATTTTCAAATGCTTTTTTCCCCTTTTGTTTTTTTTTATTTTATACCCTTAATGCATCTAATATCTTTGTGCTCTGGGTTCAGGTCTCTTGACACATATGGGGTTGAGGAAGATCTTTTTAGTAGCTGTGTAGAGAGTGTTATTCGCTCATTTGGGGATTCTACAGTGAGGTACTCCTGTAATTTGTACCAACGCAGAACAACCATAATGTATTCCACAGTACCACTGTAGACCCACTCTTTTGTGTGTAGAAATCATACACACAGGCTTTATCAATAACCCGTCATAAAAACAAAAAGATTTATGTATAGTTAAAAAGTGTCTGCCTCAGCATAACACTGTCTCAGAGAGTATTGTATAAGTTGTTCTAAACTGAATAATAAAAGGTGAGGATAGTGATTTAAATATTTTTTTGAGTAGAAAACACTAAATACTTTTTTGAATATGCTGAAGGTATTTACTTTTACATGCCCTCCAGTTTCGTTTAATCAGGAGGAAAATTGACTTCAAGAGTCATTTTTACTTGATCCCAACTACAGTCATTTTTTGTTTCTTTTGCAAGGGAATTCTTGAAATGATCATTGTCAATTTGTTCTTGCAATCTTAAATCCAAGTCTTTTAACAGAAACACATGTCCACACGCTGCTATAGTGTGTGTCAGGACCCCTGACTCAGATTGCCATCTATCAGTTATCTGTGCGTGACTGTCGAGGAACGAGCAAGCCCACTATGTCAAAAGGCCAGACCACTGCATGGGAAGTTCATAAGCTAATGGGAGTGCAGGGAAATGATATTATAACAGCCTCATCATGCATCATACACTGTGATTATGTGATCACTGTGACCATCACTTCCAGGTGCACATGTTGCCTGTTTTTCCTTGAATCCTTCGGCCAGCACTTAAGTCTTTTTAAGATACTATACTAGAAATGATTGATAGTGGGACAGCTGTGGGGGCATTCATGTTAAATGCCAGTGACTACACAGTAGTGTCCACCCCACTGAGATGGCATCTGAATTAAAGGGCATTTTGTGCATTTGCTTTTACATGTCATTCTCAATTTGTAACAGATCTTCTGAAATGTAATGCTCTACGTCAAATGCTGTAGAATTTCAATTAATCTTAAGGAATCCAGTACTATCCAGGATGGCATGACTCATTCCATAACAGCAAGTGAGAACAAAAAACAAGTTTGTCATATTCTAAAAAGGTCGACCTTTTTAGTCTTCCTGTTTAGCCATTCCTTTGCATCCTTTGTTTATGAAATTGTATTAAAAAGCAAATAACTTACGTATAAACTGCTGCTGGTTTAAAGGAATTCTTGTCTCAAGAGTTATGTGAGATTTGACATGTTTATCATCCTCTAAGCTCCTGCTTAACAAATGGTATTATTTTATCCCAGGCAAGTGGCTGTAAAACCATTTGTATTTAATTACATCCTCCCAAGGGTGATAGAAAAAGCCTTTTGTACTGTGACATTGATTAATAATATTTTAAATTTTGAAAACCCAGATGAAATTAACACAGCTGTCAGGCTACAACTGGACTTAAAGCCAAACAGGAGATGGGCTTTTTATTGAAAACGTGTTTTTAAAACACCAAGATTTTACCAGTTCTGGTTATGAATTTCAATACAATGGCAGGTTTGAAAAAATGCAGATGTCCAGTTTTACACAGCAGTTCAAACGATCTTTCTTTTGTTTCAGTGCTTACGGAAAACATCTAGTTTTGTAGTCTGATCTCATCAAATCTCAGAAACCATGCAGGGCCTGGTCAAAACTAGGATGAGAGACCACCAGGGAAAACTAGGCGGCTGCTGTAAGTGCTGCTGATGGACCAATAGGTGGCGCTCTTTCTTCTTGGCCAGAATTCACACTCCAATGCTGACAGGGGACACTGCTATAGGAGGTCTTTCAGATGAGATGCTACTGTACATGGTTATTAAAAGTTCTTTAGTTATTAATTATGAAATCTAATGCCAGGTGATTAAAAACTGATGGGTGAAGATGTAACGTCCATGATGGGAGTACCATTTAATCCATCAGGAATGGTTACATAACTGCATTTGAATGGTTCTGTAATCTTTAGAAGATAGAGGTTACTACAGGTAGTAATGAATGGCACTGTACCAACTCTTGGAAAATCAGACTCCCCTGCTTTTTAATGAAAGGGCCCAGATGCCATGAGCATGCAGTCACAGCTGGGGATTCCTCCACACGCTCACCTTTTAAATATGCATGCTCAAGCACACCCTCTCAAGAATGGCCGATAATGCTCTCTGATGCTGTTCAGGTATCTCTAGATATACCATGACCCTCATTCATATCTCCCAGACAGATTAGAAAGTGTGTTGATAAATGAAAGTGCCTTTCATTCTTAGTCATCTGGGAACAAGGAGTTTTGGGTCACGGGAAGAACTGCTACAAAGGTAGTGAGGTTTATTAGCTTATTATTGAAGTGAGCGACCTGAGGAGTGAACCAGTGCTCTCCTGGCTTGGGTTCTGAAGGAGCCAAATTCCATTAGCATAGCAGACAGATCGGCCTGTAATTCACTCGACCCTTGTAGTCCTTTTATCCAAGGACTTCTCTCACATCCTGAGCAGTAAATCTCAAGCTATGTAGGACCACAGTTGCATAACTATACACCGTTGAAGAACATTTTATGAGATAATTAACGAATAATAACAATGGCTTGTATTTGTATAGTAGGGAGGGTATGTAATAAGCTAACAGTATTTGTTGGTTTCATGTTCACATCCATTTCATTTTTCCTTTCCCCCCCCCCCCCCCACATTCAGCGCCCCTCAATAGGCCTGTTATGGAAGCCGACAAGTATCACATTACCCACTGGAAGTCTCTGTCTATTGCCTGTAAGCACCATACAGAAGGCCAGAGATCTTAACGTTAATAAAAAAATCCTGCCAGGGTTGCTCATGTTACAAATTTATCCTGTTTTCATCATTGGGCAAAGGCTTTTTACAAATCATTGACATCTTTATAACTGTAAGGCTTTGTCCCATAAGGCCCCTCAATCCTGATGGATTAAACATTTCTGAGCACTCCTGGTCTGTCTGTTCCACAGGGGGCTCAGATAACTTCTGATATGAAACTCAATCTCATACAGCAAATTCTGGATAACACAAACATCATATTCACTGCCCTTTCCCCCTTGTTCAGAGCAGTGTCATTTGCATGATGTCTTCTTAATCACAGGAAATGTCATTGTGCAGTAGATGTTTTTATACCTTATTCGATGTGCCTTGTTTTCTGTTTGATAGATTTCCCAAAACCAGTTTTTGACTTCATTTTATCCTGAAACCATGGAGACTGTTGGGGCAAATGTAATGACAATTTTCAATAGAAAAGATGAAATCAACCTTCCAGACCTTTTCAAATTTATCAGAGACCAGGAGTGGGGCAGAGATACATATCAGTGTCTTCATTTTTTAAGAGAGCCAAATATCCCTGATGGATGTCTGTGTACTTTTGTACCAATATAGTACTTTTTGAAACTAAGCCCCTTTGCTTCATAGAGGAGGCACTCATCTAGTCAAATAATTGTAGAGGAGAGGAATAAACTGCCAAGCCTATTTTAGAAGATGAGTCATTCATATCTCGCAGTACTGAAGAAGAGTCATGATGAGATTCAAGTATCATCAGCTACTTACAATCAGATGAGAAAGACTGACTTGTCTGTCTCCTACCATCTGTAACTTTTCTTATGTTTCTCTTAATTGTCTGACAACAATGACATCATGTCATATGAGTTGTCAGAGTTGACACTAATGAGTCAGTCAAGTCTGGAAAAATGCATTGCCACAGGTGACATCAAACTGTTTTGATGAATATTAAATATTTTATTCTCAAATATTTTTTTATTTTAATACTATTAGGAGCAAAATAATACAGCTAATATTCCAATTTCTAAAATTATTCAGCATCTCTTAAATTCTGTTCTGTATCTCAGTCTACGTCACTTACAGTAAATGCTTTACCTCATTAGAATTGATTTTAAATTGGGCCTTAAAAACATGCACAAGGCAGCACATTGACAATTCAAGTTAGCAAGCCACACTTTATGTATTTCAAGATTTAAAAATAATGTGGATTTCGCTTGGAAAATGGATAGCCATTAAAAACTTTTGTGGATTTTATATGACCTTGGAAGCATATGCTGTGCTTAAATAAATAATTTGAAAGACAGTTTTGCCAACAGGTCGTGTTCTGCTTCAACGACCTCTGATTAAATTGTAGCAGACCTTTGAAGAAATTGGATGTGTTGCTTATGATTCATAACACCATATATCTTGCACTGTGGCTGCTTCAAGACAAAATCTACATTTATTGTCTGCTTTGCTTTCATAAATATACCCTTTGGCACAAAAGGAAGTGAACCACAGGTTGACTCATTCCACATAATAAGATTTGTTTGTTTTAAATTAAATGCTAGCCTAATGGAGAGTGATGTCTTGTTTTTGTGATGCCTGTCATTGTTCTCCAGTTTGCTTAGGTAATTGGGATGATCATTGTGTAACATCAGTAATTGAACACTGTCATCTGTTCAGCGTCCTCCCTTAAGTAAGCCCCTATTTAATCCCATAATTAATTTATTAGGTGGCATTTAAAACAATGCAGTTTAAGAAATCGGGCCTGTCTTTGTTAAAGAGCAAACATGACACCACTTTTTAGAACAAAGCCAGTAACTCTGGAGTGAGTTGTTTTCTATTATTTTTGTCTGTGGATTACATCTGTCCCAAAAGCCAATGTAAAGGAGCATTTCTCTGGAGCCCTGATTTATTGTAGTGACAGAATTAAACAGATTTTTCCCAATTAGACATTTTATTATTGCAGCTTTTCTGCAGTTTATATTTTTGCTCCAATTACAGGCACATGTTGAGCCCAGCTCTAAGCAATTAAGCATTTAATATCAAGCTTTCAGAGTGGATTCTCTGAAGCTATGGTTAATTTTGTGGCCAAAAGAGGTCACACAATCAACTGCTAATACCTTTTTTGACAATATGCTGTAGTTATCTTGTTCCCAAAGGGATTCAGCCATCTCATTGCCATATTACCTACAGGTGAACTACAAAACCAGTAACCTGTAATGTGAGTTTCCTAGAAGCAACACCTTTATGGAGAAAATTCCTAATGAAACAAAGAGGCATTTCTCTGTTTACCATGTACAGTAAGTCTGATAACGAATGCCATTTTGCATATTTTGGCTGTGTACTGTGTAAAAGAACTGTTTAATCCTGTTAAGAAGTTAAACACATTGCCGAATACATTTAGATGAAGGTCAACTAGTTTTAGATAAATGTAAAGGAAAAGCTAACACTAAAGATGTTTCTGTTCATTACACAGTTTCCAATAAGAAAAAAAAGTTCCAAGGGCTGTAATAAAGCTGTTGGCTCTTTATGATTCAGATTAATAGTAAACAGCAATCTGCTTGAATGAATTGAACCCTCAATTGGACTCCAGCATGTTTTACACTAACCTTTACTATAAAAAGTAAGTGTAGTTCAGTGCCCATGAGAAATGCTAGATAGATATCAATTAAATTCAATGTCCTTACTGGTACACCTTGCTATCTTAGACTTCCAAGTCAGTGTGACTCAGTTCTTTCTCCCCTAACTTGTCAACCTCTGATCTCAGATAGCCTTCAGAGCTGGTGAACATTCTTCTTCACCTCTAAGGAAACTAGTCTGAGCCTGTTAATCATATTTTCTGTAGCTTATCAAAGGCAAAAAAATCTAAAACGAAAATGAAAAGCAGAATAACAAATGCATAATCAAAATATTATACATTTAGCTTGAGTCCCCTCTTCATTTGAAGTTGAACTGGGAGTAATGGATGTTAATGGATTATTTAACAAAATTAAGATTGTTTAGAGCAAGGAGAGTATGCTTTTTCAGTTAAAACATTGCTATATATTCTTATGATATAGTTGGAATTGTTATATACTGTATTCTGAAGTGCAGGTGTGTGTCTCACTGTGTACTGTATTTGATAAGCACGGTACAGCTTGCTTTGTATTAAATCACTATATGACACATTATCCTAAGAGTAGATCAGATGAAAAAAAAATTGATGTAATGCACTGAGTCATTTCATAGGGAATGGATTACACAATATTGACCTTACAGAAAAAGCAAATGTTTTTTGTAGAATCTTGCTGCTTTACTGCAGACCTGACCATTTTGTTTAGAAGTACCCAAGATAAATGTAGTAATGTAAGCAAAATTAGGGGTGTTTTGTGATTCCTTCTGTTAGTGCTAAACATAAGATAATTTACTAATAGTCTTTGATCTTCAGGAATGCATGCATTATGCATTAGAATTTATCATTCATAGCAAAGTGTGTTTATGTATAATAAGAGGTGCCTGTAACATAGCCAGGGGAACCCCCTATAGTTTATAGTTTGGGGGGCTTTAAAAGATTATTTTTCTCTAACCATATTTCCAAAAAGGATAGAGGGAACCAAACAGAATTCAGAGCATTTATCAGTTCCTAAACCAGTTACTGTACCTCACATAAATTAACACATATGGTTTTCCACTCCATAAATGCTTTGAGGAAAGTAGTGTAAAGGTTCAATTGATAAGTTTGTGAACAATTTGCACCTCCTTCAAAACACAATACACTTGCTGCTTTCAATATTTAAAGACTCGAAATGGATGTGTTTTCTGTGTAGATTACAAGCTATAGGCTGAACGCGTGAGTGACTACAGTTCTATTGCAGGAGAGCAGTCCCAGACAGGGCCTTGTTTCTGCATGACTTCTCTTTGACTTCAAACAGAGACATAAGATTTGAAATTTCTTAGAAATGTAAAAAAAAAATCTTCATTCTTGACCATTAGACATGATTTCCTCTGTCTATCTACGCCTTTGAGCTGTGGCATGCACTAGGTTTCCTGTTGTGTTTTCTGATTGTTGGTTTCCTATAACTTGATAACAGTGTGGGGGCTGGGTAGTTTCAATGTTTAGCCAACAATCAACCACATGGCCCGGAAAGCCCAATTAATGTAATTTATTTGCCAGTTTCTTGCAGGAAAGTCATTATATTAAAAAGGGTATACTTAATAGATATTAATAAGTTGTTAAAATATTGCAAATGGTTGTAGAAAGCTCAATTTCGGTACATGTCTTCATTGAGTCATTATGAAAATGGGAAAGAAAATTAGTTTGGGTGTATGTAATGAGTTTGGGGAAACACATGGGAAGCTGGTGGCCTTTTTAATCACTTAGCTGGCTTACAATGGAACCTAATTACTGAATGTATGGAGCAAGGGGTCATGCTAGTTCCCATGGAAGACTGTCAGTGTCATTAACACTACCTGGTATCATTAGCTGAGGTCAACCGCACAAGTGCAGCTTGGGAACTTCAGCTGCATGGACCTCAGGCAACCAAAGGAAAGAGGTCTGGGTCTGCACATCAGGTGCTGGAGTGTATGACATTCCATAATGGCTCAGTAAGAAGCACTGTTCCTGGTACTCTCTGCAAAGACACTGGCAACAGCCGCTGACCAATACAGTTACTCTAAAGGAGAAAACCTACTGAAGACAGAACCTGGATTTAGATATTGAAAAATCTACTTTGCACAAAAGAATACTCAAGATCACAAATGTACCCAATAAAACACTCTCACTAATCCCTAAATTCCATTCCCAGTTTTCCCATTTGATCTACCTTTTAGCTTGATCTCACCAGATATCAGAAGCTAAGCAAGCCTCAGGGGAACATGGCCAGTGCTGAGACTGGAGACCTCCAAGGAAAACCAGATTGCTGCTGCAAACTGTGTTAATGCTCTTGTAGGTGGCACTCTTGGTGCCATCTGCCCCAGAGATTCCAAAAGTCTGTGTCTCATTCTGATGACTGGGGACACCGTGTTGTAAGAGGTTCCGTCCCTTAAATGAAACAGTTAACCAAAGTCCCGACTGCGAGGACTGGTAAACCTTGTGTCCTAAGTAAACTTTAATCTGGTCCTGCAAAATGGAGCCTACATAAAGTCCCAACTTAATTCAGCTGGTGAAACAAATTCTCACTGCTCCACCCAATGTGGGTGGAGAGGTGGCATGGCGGCACTGCTCCAGTGGCTGGAATGTTGCCGGTTCAAATCCCATGGCCGGCAGAGGAATCCTACTCCATCGGGCCCCTGAGCAAGGCCCTTAACCCCAACTGCTCCAGGGGCGCCATATAAATGGCTGACTAATAAAGGGATCTTATCTTATCTAATCTGCTGTGTAGTGGTGTTGCTGATGCATCATGGATGCCTTGTATCATCCAGGTTGGGGCTACGTTTCAGTGGTCAATCAACTTTGTGAATTTCTTAGGGATCCTTTAAGATGACAGTTGCTACAGGTATATCATATCAATTCACTGATTCCCTTACTCTCCTTCATTGCCTATGTTTGTGCAGTGAAGGAAAGGACCAAATGGTTTTCCAGTGTTTTTTTAAGGTGAGTGGGACTGTGCAAACACAGGTTCCCGGGTGATTTCTGTAGTGGAAGGAGAAGCTTGAGACGGGGTAGTTTGTATGTGCCATGCGGGGTGGGGGGGGGGGGATCATGGCATACTGTATGTGTGGAGAGTGCGTTTTCAGCTTGTGCTGGTCAGGCTATCAGTTCAGTCATGTGGGGGATCCCTATCTTTCTCCTTTTAGGACAAAGCTTTTACAGCTGGTATAACTGGATAAAGTGGTTGAAAGTTAAAGGATCAAGAGGAACTCCTGCATAGCTGATATTCAGAGAGTAATGCAGTAACGTGCCATGTTCTGACAAATTGTACATTGCAAACATCCAACCATGTTCCTTTTATTACTGCATTACCTGTATCATTGTTGCTCACAGATTTTGTTGTAGTTGTCAGCTGGCATTGGATAAACAGAACTTTGCCTGAGTGGTTCCTTATGGTTCTTAAAGAAACTGCAGCAGAAGTAGACATGTGATAGTAGGTATCGCATCGTATGTGCTAAGTATTCTGCATATATTGTAATTATGATTTTTACATTTTGCTCTAGTAATTAGAACCACGGGACACAGAGACAAAAAAACAAAACCAATATTGGCTTTGTTAAATTATCTCTTTAAAACAGTCCTAATCAGTAAAGAACATTTTAGGGTCACATGTCATTATAATTATTCACCAATTTTAGAAATAAACATTGTAAGCAGAAAAAAAGTAATTTAGAGGATAGTACTCTTTGAGTCAGATTTCCATTTCCTCATATTTAATTAACCGCATCTCTTAATAATTTTTTTAATTAATTGCCTGAGATGTTGCTTTTATGTATTTGTACCCATTTTACTGAAGCAATCCGAGTGACGCATGTTGCTTAAATGCTTAAAAAAGCAATGGACTAGCCAGTATTTGGACCCAAAACCTTCAAGTTACTGTACAAGTCCAGATATTATTACACTATATTTTCTCTTTAATATTTTGCCATATTCAGCTCAATTTACAGTACTTCTCTTTTTTTTTCTCCGAATTTATTGTTTTAATTTTAGCTAAGCAATCTACCTGACGTTTTCAGGCCTTGGACAGTGTCATTTTTTCAGTGCCATCTATCAAACAGCTTTTTATGGTTAGAATATTCCACAATCCCTTCTGACCCATAAAGTTTAATGGTCTGTTAATTGTTTCAGATTCATACACTTTCATAAATCTTTTTTGCCTCTCATCCATACTTTTTTCTTTTTACAAAGCTCTAAGATGTCATCATTGTGCAGGATTCCCATCTTGTTTAAGGAAAATAGCTAAGATTCTCAATGTTCTGCATTCTGATCAATTCGATTTTTTTGTCCCAGAAAGGAAAGTACTGTATACCAGAGAACATAATCTTCAAAACAGTACTTTAAGAAGGGTTTTAAGTTAGTATTTTACAATACCTGCCTTGGCAGCCTTTCAAGAGCTGGATGCTGGATTATTTTGACTGCTTAGGTGAAATGCGAATCTCTAGTAATGAGCACATGGAGGTGTGGAAAGAAGCTTGTGCTAGTCATTTCTGAAGAAAACTATTTTGCACCTACACCTACAGCAAAAGTTCCATTGGGACTATTTTAAATTATAGCTGAACTTGACTGTAGAGAACCTCTTTAGATGTTACAGAGCGAAGACCTCTGAAGGTTTAGGACACTTAGCATTCTTGAGCTGTTTTAAAAACAGGAGCCCACTGTCTCAAGAGTAATGTTTGCTTCAGTGACCTATTGCAGACCTTTGAAGCAGACAACAATAGAGACCTGTTGCTTGACTATTGCTTTGAATACAGTGGGCAAAATTTGTGGGTATTTATTTACCCATTATGTACACCAATCAGAGAGACTTGGGCACATCTGTGGTTGAGTGTCTTAAACTTGTTCTCTAGTTCCAGTCATGTAGGATTGTTGTAAAATATGGGCTGTATTAACACAACAGTTTTGACATATCCAGCTTCAATTAAGTTATTGTTTTGCAGTGAGTTTTATAATCCTTTGGGGGGGGGGGGAGTACAGGCTTTTTTGAAAACAGGCCTCATTTCTGAGTGGTTTTTTTTAGACTGTAAACTTTTCCACTACTGTACACTCAAGTTTTCTTTAATTTACCACACATTTTTAATTTAAAAAGATTCAGATGAAAAAGCATCAACATGCAATTTGAATTAAAATGGCCTATGCCTGTCATCAGCTGTCCTAATTAGGTCTCTGACATTTTATCTATGTGATTCACTTACATTTCTTTGGCAATCGTAAGCTAAATAAGAGTTATCTTAGGTCTTCTCATTTGTTGTTCTCAAAGTGATCTAACTGAGTATGAGCAGAGTAATTACCCTTCTCTAGAATGTGTTGAAGCTGCAAGATTTTTCTTCTTGAATCAGTTTCAGGGGGACTTTCTGATGTAATGTTTTTTTGTTTGGTGGCTGTGGTCCTCATCTTCTTCACAAGTTGCAAAGGAACAAGTAATAGGTTTATTCCATGCTGAAAAGAGAAGAAAGAAAACACAACGTTTCAGCCGTGGAGCCGTCTTCACAAGTTTCCTTATATACAGTTTTGGAAAAGTACTTTAAGACGCTGCATTTGCTATCAAGCCAAAAACACAATGAGAAAAACTTCTGACACAATGAAGACGTGCAACTGTGCTCTATAACTGAATATATTACTTGTTGAAGAGGTTAAAAGGAGCACAAGCTGCCTGGTTTATAGTGTGCAGGCCTCTACTGCACAGGATGATTGTTTCAAATTGGTTTCTGGTGCTTGTCAGTGGTTGCCCTGTGTTTTGTGTTGTCATCTGCTTGCTCTTTGAGTGTTTCCCCGTGGAGCTGGGAGGGAGAGATCAAAACTACTCTGGACTCAGTGTGAGTCAGAGCTGAGGTTACCCAACTCTAGCTTTTCATTGCAGCAGCTCTGATTGAACTTTCACGTGCATTCTCTTAGCAGATGATTAGGTTGTAATTGACCTAATGGGAAAACATACATGGATGGCATATGGACATATTTGCATTCTGTAATGGTTATATCCTTTAGAAAGCTGTTTCTTTTACTTTATATGAAAAGATCGATATTGCATCCGGATATGTTGCATGGTTTCGATACTTTAATGTAAAAATACAAGACAGAAACTGTTCACATCACATGTTAATGCCTTGATCCTAATACAAAATCACAGACATTAAAAAAAATTACCAAACAGCAGTCCATGAGCTGAATGCTGCAGTATTACGGACTTCATCAATTTCCTCTGCATATTGTCATACCCTTTGGAAAAGGTGCAGGGTAGAGAGACACTGACGCCACTCTGCTCATGGTAAGAAAATGAAGTGGGGAGCCAAAATCCCTTCTTCATGCAAATAGACCCAACAGACAATTTACAGAACAATTCTACTTAACTCACAGGTCTGTGGGGGCAAACCTGAGCACCAGGCAAACCAGGAGAGAACATGCAACCTTTACACATACTGTATGGGTACCTGAGCCTGAAATCAGGACCCTGGAACTGTTAGACAGCACTGGAAATCTCCACACTACTGTGTCCCCCAACAATCCCCACTTAAAAAGTCTCTTTTATAAAATAGCAAGTACACCCTTGCTGCAACACCCTTAAATGAATCTTCAGCTGTAGCTAATTTTAGTATGACTGATTAATACCACTATTATTCACATCAATTCATGTTGAGAAAAGAAAAGTAAAATATCCAACTGCCTCAAAACCTCTCTGATCAAATGTCTGCCTTTTCCTAATATAAGGACGGTAATGTTTTTTTAACAAGATGCCAAAAGATGATTGATTGTTTGGATTTGTTGTTGCTGATATACTAAAAGAAAGTGTCATAAAAGGTGAAGTAATACAGTATGTTCAACAAACAGAAATATTTTCAGCTGAGAACAAAACTGGTCCCATGGGGATGCGATTAGGTTGAATCTGAAATACAGTGCATGGTATCATCCATTTTCTAACCGGTTTATCCAATTCACGGTTGCAGGGGAACAGGACAAGCAACAGGTACAAATCAGAATACACCTTGGATGAGACAAATCACAGAGCACACACAAACACAAATATGTACACCTGGGGCAATTTCTATAATGGTATCAAACTTTTCTTACTGTGGGGATTTTATGTTGAAAAAAGAAACTACAGTAAGCAGACTTTTTGAATGTGAGCATTACATTTTCCTAGTTTGTTTTTTTTCGAATGGACGCATTGTAATTAAACTTACACCTGTCCTGTACGGGGAAATGTCCACTTTAAGAAATTGTACCATATCCGATAAACCGACGGGGAATATGCAAGAGACCTTTCATCAGTTCTGAGACATTCTGTCAGTGCATTAAAAAAAAAAAACACTTTCCTTGGATGTAATTCTAGAAATCCTGATTAGTTAAGGAGATGATGGTGAGGAGCTGAGGGGTTATCCACAGGGGGTCATTATCTATCATCTCACCTTTTCTGTCTGCAGGCTTTCAAAAGTGCCACAATGAGCTCCTACTGGTGTGCAGGGAAGGGAGATGTCATTGAGAACTGGTGTCGCTGTGACCTGAGTGCCTTCAGCAAAGATGGACTACCCAACTGCAGCCCACTGCTCCAGCCTGTGTATGTACACAGCACATCCCTTGAGAGACTTTATTGCGGTATGCCATGGTAAAAGCAGAGTATGGTGCAGTAAAGTGAAGTGAAATGAGTGTAAACTATTAAGAAGTTTGTGAAGAATGATGTGAAGTGTGAGAAGCCCCTACCAAAACAACTTGGAGTATTAACATATTTCAGTAATAAATACTGTGGATATACAGTATGCCTCCAAAGCTTGAAAATTTTAAAATTGGAAATTAAAATACATTGTCGGTTTATTCAGTTTCACCCTTCAGTCCATGTGATTTGATTCGTTCTAAACCTCTCTAAGGAAAACGCAACTTTGCTCTCCTGAACGCCAGTGAGATTCCTTAGTTCACTGAGGGTTATACTGCACTGCTGAAAATATTTTTAAGGAGATGCCACTTGATTCACCCCTTTCTGGAGAGTTTGCTGCTCTCAGCAGCGGGAGCTGGAGGATGACATAGAGTCGTTTCCTTCACGCTGGTCTCAAAGCTGAACTGACATCTGGTCCAACTCTCCAGGAAAATGAGTCACATGATATTCACAGCAAACCCCATTGTAACTCTATAGGGTTTCAGCATATGTTAGCTGAGGCAGGTCCTGGGCTTATGTTTAGTGTATCAGTCGTTGATGCACATTGGATTTGGTGTGGATACTTTGCTTGGCTGTTTTTGTCCTATGACTCAGTAGTTAGTTTGATGCAGTGTTTTCTTATACCAGCTTGAACGTGGTCCATGGTTGTCAAGGCGTACCCTGTAATAACCATCCACTTCGCAAAATTATTTTAAAAACATGACAGAAGTGATCTGAGTCAGTAAGTCATCATATACATGGTCATTGACAAAGCCATTATGGAAAAAGAATTATACAAAGACATTTGAGAACTGCTTATTACCCTTGCACAGACTGCAAATCTGAAATGTGTACCACACTGACAGATATAATTTTATTATGCATGTGTCTATGTTGAAGTGTGATAGCTTAGGTATGCCTAAGCAAAGGAAGAATAGAGCATTTTAACTATTATTTTATTTAGGTGTTCATTTAATAACATTTTATTGTCAAATGTTCTTTATTAAATGCTCCCCGTTGCTTGTCACACCATAATAAAAGTCAGTTTGTAAAAACATAGATTGTGAAACCATCCACAACTCTCAATTTCTCAATGTATTTATGTCACAATAATGGAATCTAATAAAAATGGATATCAAAAGCCATCTGTGCTATGAATCAGGAGAATTCAAATAGGTGCTTATTAAGCACTGCATTTTTCACATTGCATCATTGGACTTGGGCACTGTCCTTCAAGGTGTCAAAGAAAAAAAACTGACTCTGAAGCATTATCTGTTTTTTTGTAACACAGATTTGTCCTCTCATTTTGCTTTTAAAATAATAGTAAAACACACAAAAAATGTTTCCTTGAGATGTGGTGGTAAGGTGTGACTGGCTATTATAAGTTATCTCTTACTCTGTGGTCTTGGGATGGACTGGTCTCCAATCCAGAGGGAGAACAATGTCACACAAACAATGTGCGTTATGTTTCCAGGACAACCTTTTGCTATGAACCTCTGCAGGATATGTGGCTTTCTGATAATGGATGCCAAACTCTGTCTTTTAAGGTAAAGCATGCGCAAGATGTCACCTAGATGTGTGTGGCATGTTAAGTCTTCCTCAGCTTGGAAGTTAAAGCCAGTGGTTGTTTTCAATTGCTCTTCAGGCTTCGTCTTGCTGCCAGTCTGGAGCCCTCCAGCACGATGGTGGCTCTGGAATGGGTGGACATCGAGCCAGTGATTGGATGCAAGATCTCAGACTACATCATCCAGCACAAGAGGGTAGAGGATCCTATGGAGGCCGAAATATACACAGGTAGGCTCCCTCAAAAGAAGGCTGATGTAAGAGTTGTGCAAGTGTGTGCTGCAGTTGTGGCACGCTGTGTCTTGGGTCTCCACTGGAACAGAGCGCAGTCCTCCACTCAGAGAAAAGGTGGCTGCAGCAGGGATATTGAAGCCACTTTCTGGAACTACTGCAGTGCACTTTATTTAGAGGATCCACAGTAAAAAGAATAAAAATACGAGGTCTTGGACACTACTGATCTTAACCGAGGGAAAATGGGTTTATTTTACAGGACGCTGATATTATGTTGTCTTTCAGAATACGTCTGTCAAAGCCTTATCCTCTGAATTTGACCGTTCCTTCTTTATTTCCTCCTCACTTTCCCTCACTATGCTTTGGAAGGTGAAGTTACTCACACAGCAGTCATGACTTCTGCTCTTGCATTTTTATTCCATACTGTACCTTCAGTAGTACTATACTGTAGATTGTGTGCTGTGTTATCTACTGTGATTACACTAACTTAGATGCCTTATTGCACATTTCTAGAACTTATTTTGTTGGATGTTATGGCCTTTTCAGTCTTACATTGTATTATTAAAACAAATGCTATATTTTGTGACAGGTTGTATGAACTTAGGTCTGCTGCCTCACAGCTCACAGGTCCAAGGTTTGATGTCAAACTACGATGTCTTATGTGTGGAGTTTACTGTATATGTTCTTCTCATTTTCATAAGGGTTTTCCCAGGTATCTAGTTTCCTCCCACCTTCCAAGGACATGCTGGCTATAGTAACTGATGTTTCTGCATTGCCTTTTTGCATGCATGTCTCCTGGAGTCCCATCCAGCATACAGTTCCATATTGCACCCTGTGCTTTCAGGGTAGGTTTCCCATTACTGTGATATTTAGCAGAGATGAGTAGTTTTCTGATAGCTAATGGATCCGTTATAGCTGTGTTTACAGGTATATAAGATCCCTTTACATAAATATCAGAGCTTTGGTCTGCTGGAAGTGGAATATTTCTCCCAATTTGTGTGGAATCTTGAAGTGGTAGAACACCTCAGTGTCCCAGGGATCATCAGATATGGAGACTACAGGAACATCCAGGACTGTAAAACTCACTTAGGTGTTCAGCCTTGACAAAAGTACCAAATATAAAATTTGCATGTATATATTTCTCAAATAATTTGGTTCAGGTACTTTTGACCTGTAGCTTTTCTGGTCCCTTTGAGGAAGCAAAGCACGAAAACCATAGGCATAAAGAAGAAAACCCATGTTTATACACGCCAGAAAGTCTGTGTTACACTTTTAGTTTGTTTGCGTTACAAAAAGAAATGAAACCATAACATTGTTTTATATTATTCCTGTTGTTGCTTTAATTTTTTTGTTTTTAATTGTATCTTTTTTTATTATTGAATACACAATGTAGTGTTACATGGTTTTCAAATTATACAAGAACATAAAGACTAATGCAGGAAATCGTGCCAACAAAAGGGGGCCGATTAGCCCATTTACTTTGTGTTTTGTAATTTATCTGAAGGTTTGATTCAGCTGATTCAGTTTCTTGAAAGAACCCAGGGTACTGCCTTCAACATCATGGCCGACTAGCTTGTCTAAGACTCCCACAATCCTTCACTAGCACTTTCCCTTAGTTTCTATTTTTATCCCCAGCTCATGTTCATTGATTGTGGAAATTGGGTTGAATTTGTCAGTGTCTTTGGAGTCAGGGTCTGTTGTGCTCTTCTCTGTTCATGTCTAAAGCGATTTAGTTCTTTAGCCTATTCAGTCCATCCTCTCTGTGCTTGTGATGTCCGAAGTAACATTAAGGAAGTTCTACAGTTGCTGTTTAGCCACCTCCCTTGGCGCTGTTTTCCAAAGTCAGGCCAATGCTTTTGAGATCTTTCTTTGGCCTGCTTCTTTTTTCTTGCCCTGCTGTGCCCATCAGTGGGCTAGCCTCCGTATTCCATTGGATGGGATTCTATACACGCCCCAGTGATCTTTAATGGCCTGAACTGATCTGCAGTGCCATATTTCCACTCTATGTATGGATTCTTCTTTTAGGGCCAAATAATTCATGTTTTCCATGCTGTTTGGAATTTGTTTTAGGATGTTTCTGACCTTTTGCCAGTGGAAGCTGTTGTTACCCAGCAATCAGAGCAATACAGCTGCACAGTGAGGTCGTTACTTTTGAAGACTCTTAAATCGGTTTGTTTGCCTCCAGGTAGTTTGAAGGCATAGGCCTGGTTTGTTTTGCTGATTCACATTTTCACCTTCCTCCCGCAGTCACCACCTGTTGACTCCTTGCTGCTGAAAAGGTGAGTGCTCCCACCTCTTGCAGTGGTTTAATGTTCACTGTAAAAGGTTGGTTGTCCCTGGAGCTTCATGAGGTTTGTCTTCTCAATGTTGACAGTGACGCTGCTTGCTTCTTCTGTCACAATCGCTGTCTTTGAATGTCTTGTGTCACCTGGAAAGACGCGTAATACGATGAGGCTAATGTAGGTTTTCTAGCATTGATGTCATCGTTCCTTGTATGCCACATTTTCCATTTCCTGTTGCTCGTTTCGCCGGTCAGAACATCAAAAAGAAAACAAGGAATGACAAAAGATTACAGCTGTGTGACACTCCCAGCAGCAACCTGAAACCTTGGGTGTAATTTTGGTGGTGGCTGTGTAAAACTTGGTTGTGTTTTTAACTCCTCTCATGATTCATCAGCTCAAGACAGAGACGGGTATACACAATACAAGGTTTTTAAAAGTCAAGTACAAAGTGTATTTTAAGATAGGATTTGAATGTGCTGACTGACTTGTGAGATCTCCTTTTAATTTAGGTTCGGAGATTGTTCCACAGCCTTGGAGCAGCAGAACACTGCAAAAATAGTTTCCATATAACATACAGTATATATGTGACATACAGTAGCTGTATATCTGAAACTTCTCTAGTATTTTTCCAGAACTAAACTAAATTCTAAATTACCAGGTGGAATTGTAAAGCGTAATGAAGTTCTTAATTCTTTGTTGTTTAATAGTAGCTGACTGGAAAACATAAAATGGTTTGAAAAAACTAAAATCTCTACAACCGATGAAAAACATAATCACACACTTAGGGTTATATATACAGTATATGCTGGAACCTCCAGGTAAAAAAAAAAAACAATAACTGATCAAGGAAGTCCTATTCAATAATATTGTGGCTTAAGACTGGCATGTCACAGGTGATACCAAGGTCAAGTATGTATTCTTTTTCAAGAGTGAGTATATTTACATGCTGAGTAAAACGTAATCCGGGGGAGTACAGAATTCCGTGCAGAAAAGAAGAAAGTAGAGCCACAACGTGAATATTAAAATCTCCTTGCATTAAACCCTCATAAAACCATACACTGCAAAACAAAAGTGACTGATACTTTCCAGTTGTACAGAATTCTGCTTTGGTGACTTGTATACAGTCACAATTACGAGCCAGGTTGAGCACCAGTCATTCAAATGATTCAAAAAGCTGCAGCAGACAATGTTCTCAGAGTAGCATTATAATAGGTCAACGTACAGCTACCATTGTCCTAATAATCTAACCCCTCTTCTGGAAACACTGGGTTTCTCTGAATCTTCCATTGAAGATAAATAATTTAGGCATTTCTCAGAAATAAATTTGTTCAACAGTTGTGTTGGGAAGGGAGCTAGTAATAAGTAATGCAAGTTTAAAAACAGTCAGAAGCATGGAATAATAAGAAATAGGAAAAGTGTACAAACAGCTTAACCTCATAAGAATACCAGTAAGCAATAACCAATAAGAATACCGTGAACCGTCTACTTAAACGGATCACCAAACTGTACCAATATGACAATATGACGTTTGTTTTCAAAGCTAAACTGGAGATGTCACAGCTGTGTGGTGACAAATGTTGAGTTTATGTTCTTAGAACATTGTTCGCACTCACAGTTTTCTGATGTTTATGTGCCTGTGAATAGCTGCTGCTACCATCTACTATGTTTTTTGGGAAACACTTGCTATGTTGGGGAACAAAGAACTGCTGTACAGAGATCCTGTCTGCGGTTGGCCAGTTTCTGGTATATGGCCCACGTTCAGGGAAAAAATGGCATGATGTAATGAATTAGTTCATTGTTTATTTTCTCTGAATTTGTAGCATCATTCCACTTATAAACAGGAATTATATAACCAGTATCTGAACATTTTCCAATCCATTGTGACCATTGTTATTACTGTTAATGATACTACCATAGCTAATATTTCTGATAACAGTAATACAGATTGAAGGGACAGCGATCAAGATGGTGGTAAACAAAAGAGGGCAAAGCAGGGTCTGCCCAACATCTGAAACCTAAATGATACTCTTCCCCCCCACCCCCAGTAAATTGGGTGAACCTTTTCTGTATCCCAAGTTCACTAAGAGAGCTGGTCATTTGAGTTGACACAGAGCAGAACAGCCCTGATGAGGTTGTGCAGTCTTATTAAACCTTATCTGTGTGCTAATTTGAAAGAAAGGTTAAGCATGTGGATTGTATTAGCAGGAGTCAGTTGGAGACTCTGAATGACGGGGGTGTTGAGTTGCCTGTTACAATTGGTAATTAGACGGGATCGACACCACACACTCACCTGCGAGGGCGAATGAGTCAGAGCTCCTGTGATAGGCGGTCGAAAAAGGCGCAATGGAAGTAATGAGAGTTAGTCACCAGGCACAGCAGGGGTGATTGAGGACTCCAGCACAAACAATAATTCGCACGGTCTGGCCAAAGACAGCCAGACTCCAGACCACACTTGCACACTGCACCAGGGTGGGGAGGGGATAACACTGATTTTGTCTCACTTGTATTCTGTCTGAATAGATCTGTCGCTGCAGCACAGTTCAGCGTTTTCTAACCCCAGCGTTAGAACTGGCATTAGGGATTTGAGTTTTGCTGTTGCCGGCTGCTGTCTTTCATAATTGCACAGTATCTCTGAAACTAGAGTGGTCCTTTCTTTGGAAAAAAATGAAGGGGATTTTCATTTCATTGTGCTTAAGAGGTAGTGAGGGCCTCATATCTTAAACCTTATTGGTACAAAAAACTGGCATTGCTTTTTGTATGCCTGAACAGCATATAAAATAGTGTATGTGGATGTCTAGGCAGGGTAATCAGATGCTGAACATTAATCTAGACTGTAATTTTACAGATTACACCAAAAAATATTTTTCTTGCCTCTTGCAGAGAATGGGTCAGATAGCCAGCACGTTTCCATATTATCTCTTTATCCCTGAAACGAAAATAAGAAAGAGTTCCTCTTATATGAATTCAAAAAGAGATGATAAAGAAATGCAAACTTACAGTAGGTGCAATGAGCTTGACAGAAACAGAGTTGGACTGGATCGTGCCTTCTATTTAAATGAGGTCTGCATCCCTCGATCTTCCTTTTTACCTGATATAGGTGTCAAGATGGTGGCATGTTCCTACTCCTTCAGCTAAAGCTTTCCTGTCATGAGCTTGTCATGATTGTTTTTCATTTAAATTTCATGCGTTTACTGTTGTTCGCAATAACCCATATACAGTTGCTTTGAATTACGAACATGTGTTCACGCACACTCTTGGCCACAGCTACCTTGGGATTTTGACATTCTTATCTACTGCCACTCTTCCTAAGGACTTTATTGCTCTGTTGGATTTTCTTAACTCAATACAGTGCCAAATGGCTCCAACTCACATGGAAAATTAGAAAAAACTGGCTCATATTGCTGTATATAACAGAACTTGTGACGTCTAATATAAACAATAACTATACAGTCATTTAGGAATGTGTACATGCTCAAGAAAGCAAGCCAGTGACAACAACAGAGTAGCAGGTTATACATATGACTGGATGGACTGTGAAAGAGAGATTCTTTCCCCAAAGACTTTGACAATATCAATACAGAGGTTCTCTTAATAAATAGCACGACACAAACCAGAGTCCACAAGTGCAGACTACTATATGTGGAAGTGCATTTAAAATGGAGAAAAGAGGACACTTGTTTATCTTACGGGTTGTGAGAGTACCCAGCCATGTTGTTAAAGGGGATACTCTGCCTTCTTTTAAGAAGCAGCTGGATGACGTCCTTGGATCAATTAGCTACTGACTACCAAACACCCCAGATGAACATGAATAGTCTCTTCTCATTTGTAACTGTTCGTATGTACAGTACTTAAAGATTTTGGCAGCCTAATTCAGAGCAAGGTTTTTGGTAAAGCAAGCCAAATTACTAAAAATTCACTTTTTTTTTTACCTTAAGGGACTTCTAAAAATGCAGTGTACAATTAGGTACGGTTATGTCTTTTTTTTTTTAGTTTGACATACAGTATAACTAAAAACGTACAGTACATGAATACCGTTAATACCCTTCAAAACGGATATTGTGGTCTTTCTTCTTGAGACTGCTCTCCTTACTGCTGGTTTGTAGTCAACAGCAACCAAAGCAGATTCTGGGGAGGAATGATGCCTCTTTTTTTTTTGTCACTACATGTCTTATTTGAAAAGTCATCAGTTTGGTCAATGCACAATGCAAGTGACTGTCAGTGTTTGTAACAGGCTCTGGAGACAATTCCACACTGGCTGCCCCTCTCAGTCACCTCATCTGTCTGTAAAGTCTGTAAAGCTTTGTGCCCCAAATTGATTATGTTGATTTATATTTGGATGAATCAGTAATGTGAGTTTTTACTTTGGATCTGTCCTGAATTTTTTTTTAAAAATGCAATCTTTTTGAGCAGTTCCCTGTGTACTTGCAAATATTTCAGGTGAGGTCAGGAACAGCACAAAAATCTCTTCTTCCTTTGATGTGGTTGGACACCAGCCTGGATGTCAGTATATAAATCCCTCAGATTTATATGCCTGCGGTCTAACTGGCTTCGCAGGCAGTCACTTAGGTCTTACTACAGGTATTGTTTGTCTGCTGTAGTCTGAATGCATTGTCTGTTTCAGTAACCTACTTTAAAAACATATTTTTTATTGGAGTTTATTTTTTCATATTCAGTTTTCATAGATTTCACATCTCGGGTTTTAAGTCCTGTCACCCCTTTGCTTCTTCCATTTTTCGGGATATTTGCAATTTTAAGAGCGCAGAGATCCTAAATGTAGCCTTTTACAATAAAACAACTTTTGAACAAATAAGAAATAGCATGTTGGATGACTAGCTACAGGATGCAACCTGACTAGTCCTTTAAAGCCCCAAACTGGGGTTTAGGGACTCTTAGCTTTTAGATGTGCCAGGATCAGGCTGTGGAACATGTAGTATAACTTAGAAGCTTAGGTACTGTATAAAGATGCACATGACAGTGAGCATGCTGACTTAGGAATTAGTTATCTTCTTCTGAAGTTACTGCTTGACTCTCAGTTAACCTAAAATTTATAGGACTCAGCTGCAAATGTTGAGGTCCCAAAGGAGTGTGAATAGTTAGCAGATATGTATCTCCCTCCTGACTAAGAAACAACAGAGGAGAATCTAAATAAACAAAAAAGCCTAATTAAAATAGTCAGACAGCGCCTTGTTTTGTTGTCCTAATTTTCACTGGAAGGGGTTATAGATATAGCTGTGTATATACATATATCAGTTTTTGAAAAGAACAGAGCACAGCATATCATCTTATTAATGTTTGGAATTGCCTTGTGAGGAACATTGAGCTCTGCAGAGGTACAGAACACTTGGATTTACACAAACATTTCAGCTAAGTATAATAATATTTTTTTAAATATTAACTGTGCAGGAATGTTGCACTTTGCTTTGTTTATGGAGTTACAAGGGTCTGCTTAGATTAAGAAGATTAATCTTCTCTATTCAAGGAGTGTACTGGTATGTGTGCAGGATAAAGCTAGTGCCACTGACTAACGTGGGTAAAATTTGTTGCTGGAACAGCTGGAAGAAGGAAA
Source organism: Atractosteus spatula (assembly GCF_055471065.1). Lineage (NCBI taxonomy): Eukaryota > Metazoa > Chordata > Actinopteri > Semionotiformes > Lepisosteidae > Atractosteus > Atractosteus spatula. Next base: position 4,885,635 of record NC_142728.1, on the reverse strand, counting down.
ATCCCTCTTTTTTTTATTTTCCTGTCTCTGTCCATTCTATTGTTTACATTTCTCTCTAGAACACAGTTTCACAAGAGACCACAACAGATTCACTCCAGGGCAAAGTCTTTCTGCAGGGATGTTCATTGTTCTAATTTATCTTATAAAAACATTGCATTCTCTAAGGAATACAAGTTGCATTTCCTTTTAACAAACTTCTATAATCATGACTTTTCTTTTTTTTTTTTTCTTCTCTGTCTTCTGGCTACTGGTTTTCTCCAAGGAACTTAAAAGAATTTTCACTACATTCTTAAAAAATAAGAATGAAAAACATGATCTGGCTTAGCACAACAATTGCTACTTTTATAGTGACCGTTGTGGTATGGTATCTAGATAATGAGAAATTAAATGAGAATGATTCTTAAAGATGTGTGTAACGTGATTATTTTTTACTTACTTTTTTAATTATAAATTCCACAATGCACTTTGTTGCCCCTTTTATTTATTTTTTTCAAAGCAAGAGTCCTCTCCTCAACAGTTCAGGTCAATGCTAACCCATTCATACATACAGTGGATATAGTCTCATACCAGGGCTGCAGATTTAAAGCACTAGAGTTCACAAACACAAGCTGTGGAACTCATTTTATTTGAAACCTTCTATCAACTAGGTCAATAACAGACAGGCTTAGAAAGGGACATGATGAAACCACAAAAGAACATCATGAATATTTCAGAGGTAAGCCCTCAATGTGGAACTGATACCAAATCAATAGATGCCTAAGCTTTGTGTCGGAAACTGTGTACCTTTATCTAAGCTTATAGCTTATAACACAAGCTTTACAGTGCTTTTAGAGGACTGGAGATATGCATTCTCCTGAGGTAAGCTCAGCCTACATGTTCTTTCTAATATTGATCATCTCAAGTAAACTGGTAGGGAAAGTACGATGGTTGTATTTGTTTTGTACATGCAAAAGCTGAAGAATTTGGTGTTAGAGATAAAATAGGGCATCCAGCCACTAGCAGGGACTCTGAATCACAGTCTAGTATTATTTTTCCATAGGCACATTCATTTATAAAGAAATATTCAGCTCAAACAAAATGATGCTTGGCTTCTACTATATTTCTGCAATACCTCCATTATCTTATTGAGCTCTCAGGGTCCATTATCTTCATTTGTTGTACACGGTTGCACTCTTTAACAAACTAAGACCTAAGGTGAAATCCATCATTGTCCTCAAAGTTTTTACTCTGCTTCCAGCAACAGCTCCTGGGCAGAAGTAGATCCAGTTTTTTTATTCTCTCATTATTCGTAACTGAAAGATAAAATGGCTGTCCTCTTGTTCAATCATTTAAATGGAAAAAAACGATGATGCGTTATACATTTTTACCTTTAGGTTTAGTGAAAAATAACTTCGTAGATTCTTTCTAGATTTCTAGAGTAAATTTCTAGATTCATAAATACCAAAATTGTCTCTGCTTTGCATGGCTCTGGAAATTTAGTGCATAGCTAATGAGTGCCTTTAGAGGGATGATTGGATACACTGATACATTGTCCTGAATTGCCAGTGAATGAATTTGCACTGAGAGGTCTGACACTGATTCTTTTGCTTATTTATGAATGTTTTGCTTATTTATGAAGTTTTGGGAGTGTTTATAGACCAAAATTATTATTTTTTTTAACAATAAGGCATGAGAGTGAGTTCAATGTTGTCCACCATCACATTGCAGTGATGGCTCAGTAGTTCTCCCATTGTACATCTGTCAGCTTGGTACTGGAGCTTGAATCATTGCAATAGACAAAGATACCGGAATAACTGAAAATGAGTATCAGACAACCATATACAGTGCCTTGCTAAGGTATTCAGGTTCTTCACATTATGTTGCTTTAAAGCTTACAGTCATGACACTTTGAGGTAACAATTAATGTGTTATGTACACAGCCTACTGCACACAAAGCAATTATTTTCAAAGCAAAAAAACAAAAAGAAGGATCTATAATAAGTATATAATATAAAATTGAAATAGAAAATTATTGCATAAGTACTGTATTCACACTCTTTGATGTGACAAGCCCTTTATTAATTTAGGTGCATAAACTTGCCTTACCAAACTGCACATACAGTATGTAGTTGAGTGGACAATGTCTGTGTTCCATCTTAGTGGTTTAAATGATTTCAGAAAAAATGCACGTCTCTGTAAGGTCTCTTAATAACGTAATAAATTCCAAGGAAAGATTCAGCCATGAAGACCATGAAAATTTTAAAACAAATGATGGAAATAATAATGGTATAAAGTTGTAAGGGGAAGGATATAAAGCATTTCAACAATACCCGTGAGATCTCTGAGCATGAAGTCAGTTATCAAGTGGAAGGCATCTAGGCACCCAAACAGAAACTGGGGAAAGAGGAAACTGATTAGGAACACCACTGTGAGGCTAACAACAACTTTGAAAAAGGTTCAGAGTTCAGTGACTGAAATGAGAGGAAGAGACCATGGGTGAACAATATCCTGGTCACTTTACAAAGGGGGTTTATATGGAACTGAGAAAAAACATCTCCAATTCCTCATGGGGTTTGCAATAAAGCACCAAAGTGATGCTGCAAGCATGGCAAAACTGAAGCTTTGTGATCTAAATGCAAAGTGTCACAGCTGATGCAAACCCAACATATAGTCCATCATTCGATCAACACCATTCCTACTGTCAACGTGGTGGTGGCAGGATTATGTTATAGTTCTGCTTCTCATCAGCAGGGGCTGGGAAGCTTGTCAAGACTAATTGCAACATCAGTTGAGCAAAATACTGGCAAATCCTAGAGGATAACCTGCTTCAGGCCTAATACTGGGGACAAAAATTCACATTTTAGTAGGACAGTTAACCAAAGCACAGGGTAAAAGCTACAGTGAAGTGCCTTAAGAATACGAAAGTAAATGTAAGTTTCCAGTTAAAGTCCTTGCTTGAATCCACTATTGAGAATCTGTGGAAAGATGGGAAAAATGTGTCCTTTAGTGATCCCCTAGCACCTTGAGACAGTTTGAGCAAATCTGCTAAGAAGAAAAGGTTGCACCAAGGTGGTACCCCTTGCAGACTTGGAGCGTCCACTGTATATTGAGTCCGTGGGTCTGGATAATTATAAAATCAATCTATTTCATTTTTTTCTTTAGTTTTTGCTTACATTTACTGTAACTTATTTTACTTTGAAAACAGTTTGAGGTTTTAGGATTTGATTGGAGGTTAAAAAAACAAAATGCATCATGTTGTCATTTTACAAAATTGAACACCATGGGAAAGCTACAGCAAGGTACGACGTTTATATTTCACCCCATAATTCATCCACGTTTGCTTAATAGAATGTTATCGGTTTTTGCAATGTGTTTCTAATGACAAAGAACATGTGTGCTTACTTACAATCCTCAGCTGAGTAGCAACGCAGTGCACATTTAAGGCACTGTACCATCCTGCTGCATTCTCCGACTTTGACTATATTTCAGTCTAGGGAATATAGTACACCAGGACATACTGTAGGTTCAGTGAGGATACAACAACCATTTCACATTTGTCTACCTGTGCAAGAAGTAAAGGATATTGATGCCAGGTTCTATTCCATACAGTACATGTATATTCATATTACGCCAATAAATGAAAGACAAACATTATGCTCCAAAAAGTTTTTTTTCATATTCATCAAAACAAAATAATTGCTTGCAGATTATCAGAGGCAGCAGCAATATTTTAACTGGTTCCACTTCAAAGAGAACTTTTGCGTTTCATCAGTTGTCATTCCATGATGTCAAAGTTACAAATGTTTGCTTTGATGTGTTAAAAGGTTATTGAGGCAACCAGTAAATATCTCCTGTTCACAACACTCCTTGGTGTGGGTAGGAATGAGACCTTGCTGAGTCTTGGGGCGGATGGTTAGCAGGTTTCAAGAGGGAACAGAGTGGTTTCTTTCCCAGATTCTGCCTATGCAGTTGTCTGTGAAACACATGAGACTTGAGAACATTAACAACAGGTTCGGCTGGAACACAGCTGTGATATCTAGTAAAAGATCCAAGTGCCCTAGCTGAAAAAGACATTTTTAAAATATCTTATCTATTAAAAACAGATCCTGCATCACTGTTAGCGCAAGGCTTGTGTTGGTTAACAAAGTAGCATGAATAACTTTTTCCTCATACATCATGATGAATCACTTTAAATAAATGACTTTATGTGATGGCTTCATCACTTCTGATTTATAGTTTATTCACCAACTACAAACCTGTAAAAGCAGGCATTTTGTAAACGTTTTTGTAGTGTGGTATAACAAAAATCTGTAGAATACAACAAAATGCAATTGGTTATACAGTAATTTAACAAAATACAGTAATTATAGCCATCACGATGGAGTTTGTATATACAGGATAATTATTGTAGTTTTGTGCTTTATAATATGGAAAGAGGATGACTTTACATATACTGTAAGTCGCTCATGCCATTCCCAGATAAAATATTTAGCTTTTCTTTTCATGAAAGCTTCTTGTGGTGTGAGATAAATTGACAACAGTTAATACCAATCTCTATTTCAGTGAGACATTGAGGACATTCCAGAACTTGAATACCAGTGGTAGATTTTTGGGGGAGATATACTGTGGTTGTACCTGTTTAATTTATTCTGGGTATATTGTTTATATAGATATAGATTTTTACATATGTAGGTCATATGTTGGAGTAGTCAGTGGTGATTATTCCAACTGGAAAAATAAAACTGAAGTGGAAATATAAAACTGCATTAAAAGGGGGCTTTAAAGCTTGGAGTCAGTTTATGGATCTCTTTCCGAAATAGCACAGTATCAGAAACTAATTTTAAAGCTTTTTTGAAACTAAGCATATACCAGAAAACAATGTATTTAGTTCTGGTCATAGGAACTTTAAAGGGACAAAGTGTAGCCTAGTTAATTACACGGATTGTGGCGTGGTAGGCTTTAAGAATGCTGAACGCTTTCCAGTAAAAATTAAGGGGGGAGGGGGGAATTCAGATTAGATTGGTTTTATTTTTGTACCACTATTTTTTAAATCCTTCAGGGGTCATGATAGTGAAATCCTTTCCAGGCCAGTTCAGACAGAGAAAGAAAGACAAAGAGAGTGGTGTATGGAACATGTTAGTAAGCCATGTTCTTTGGATATGATTGCCAGGGTACTTAAACAAGAGTAAATTGAGATCTGGGATCAATAATACACTAGCATAAACATAGCTGATAGCTTACCTAATCTTATAATTCACCACATTTTCTGCACAGCGCGTTTCTGTGCTCCTTTTCGTGCCAGACATACAGCAGAACCATCTGTCTGCCTCCTTTCATTCCTTTCCCATGGTTTTGCACTTGTTGAAATCCTGCTCACCAGTCTTGTACCAAACCACCTATCTAACTTCCAAACCAGTTTTCAACAGTGGGGCTCAGACCTACTGAAGAGTAATAACAGCTTCCATGCAGTTGGTAATGGAGTGCTCGGCCCCATATAAACAACGTCTTACCAGAACCCGCACTCTTGTACTGAAAGAGAAGTTTGTTGAATATTTTTGGTCTTTCGTAATGCACTCTAAATCAAAAGTCAAGAAGAATATCTCGGATTTCAATCATGTTTCTGTTCAGACCAAAGAAATGAGGCAACAGTAATGTTTGTCGGACATGTTTGGCAATACCATTGGCTGCATTTGCATTGTAAAACAAATCCACCTTTGTAAATTCTATCCACATCCAAAAGACTGCAGTGTAGTTAATTGAGAGCATTATGGTAACAATGCTGGGTTTGTTTACCCTACCAGAATAACAGAGAGAACCCACTAAGTGAAGGAAGGTCTAGCTTGAGCAGTGTTCACAGCTGCATATACAGTATATTGTAGCATTAATTCTGATAGCTATTCAGTGGAGTCCATGGATATATGGGTCACTCAGCCAAAAAGCAAACTCTGCATCTGATGAAATATGTCAGAATATTCCATGTGTGCTCTACAAAGGCTGAGATAAGTAGATGGTAATGATCTGTTGTTGTTTTCAGTGTTGACCTAAGATGCATATGGACCAACAGTTATATATTTTCGGAGGTCACATATTTCTCCCTTAAACCCAATCTGCTACGGTACCTCTGTAAAGTCATCAGTAACGACGGGACATCCAGGACCACATGCTCAGCCTTTCCCAGTACCTTGAATCGGATGAGTTTAGCCCATGAAACATACATTTTGTTTAGTTTGCCCGGTTTGAATTGTTTTTTTTTTACAGTTTCTTGTTTAATCTGGAGTGCTTACGTTATATTTTGTATCCACATTGCTAAGGGTTTAGGTCACACCATTTAAGTAGTGAGACAAAACATCTGTTAAAGATAGACCTCCAGCATATTAAAAGGAAGTGAATGCAGACTCTTAAAAAAACAATACTTAACGACAGCATGTAATCTTACATTTATTAGATAAGCAGTTTAATGCCCAATTAATGTGGCTGATCTCATTGCGTCTTCTTATTTTTACCTTATTCTCAAACTGGTCATGTGGACTTCACTGTACACTTTGTTCCTTCTCCAAATTTCCACAAGATATCCTTTTCCTGATTCTTCCTGTAGCTTCATGCATGTTTGCCTCATTTCAAACCTTGAGGAAACCGTGATCTACCAACAGAAAACATCCTCTGGCAGTGGCTATAAAAGAAAGGGTGTAGGTTTGATGCTCTGCTGTTAAAGGCACTTTTCTGCAAGTGCAAGTTGATCCTGTAGTCCAGATACTGTATGTCCAGTGCAGTAAATGTATGCAATAGGTGGGCTGTGCCTGGTCCCAGCAGTACATACACAGCAGTACATCAGTCACTGATAGCTGCAAAACTCCTCCAAGTGTTAACTCTCCTTTAGGGACTGAGGGGATATCGGAGCGAGAAATGGTAATGTAGTTTCATTTAGATTAAAAGTGCATGAATACAACTAATCATGGCGGGCATTTATATTCTAAATTTTAAAATGGATAGTGTGACAAACAGCACTGCCTTGAGGGAGCATCTCTGGGCAGTGATCTGGCCTCAAAAAATTAGGTCATTTATGACTTTGTTGATGAATGTGATTTGTTTTCTTCCAGAAATAATTGTGCAGCAACAGAGGAAAAAACACAATGATAAAACTTTACAGACCAACAATATACAGCTAAAAGCAAATTGCTGAAGATCTCATGAAATTGAGATGTCATTTTTGCTGAAGATTTACATTAAGTTGTATTCATAAGGGGTTCATAAATATCATCCATCCATGCTTATCCAAAACAGGGTTATGGAGAAGTTGGTGCCTATCCTGGCAACCTACAAGTGCATGCAGGATACACCCTGAATAGGATTTAGTCATTTGCAGGACACACGCTCACAGCAGAGCCAGTTTTCAGAGACACCAATTAACGTACCAGTATGTCTTTGGACTGAGGAGGAAAATCTGTGTGAACATGGGGAGAACATGCAAACTCCTCTCAGATAGCACCCTAGGCATTGAACCCAGGGCCTCAGCACTGTGAGGCAGCAGTGCTAACCACTGTGCCACCCTAATAAATATCATATTAAGGATCAATTTGCTATCAGTTATGGTTTTATTGAATGTTAATATAACAATGATAGATGCACAGTAGTATTCATATTAAAGCTCAATTCTGAGGATCTGCAGGCAGTTTATCAGCTTTCTATAGAAACTCGGTTGACAGTAAATTGATCATTAATAAGATATCTTTTGACCCTTTATTTGCACAATATACAATGTGAAATGTTCTTTGTTGTTGTTTCACAGCTGGTAAGTGACTACCCATTTCTCCAAAGTTTGCTATTTTTCTTATCATGACTTTTAGACCTTTAAACACTTTGGGCAGAATGTGGCCTTTTTTCTGTTTTTGTAGAATAGAAGGCTCTGGATAGCACGTTCTTCGAGTTTCAGAATCCCTGAGAATATATTAATGCAACGTCTGAGCTATAAAAAAGAAAATGCATTATTAGTTAACTACATTTCTGCTTTTATTCAGTACCTGTTTTGTTTTTGCTTGCTGTGAACCATTGTATTATATTGAAAACAATGTCCATCCAGTACTTGCAGGATGCTTCTCTGATTGGATGGAGGTAAAGAATGCCGGTGACTTGCTATTAATAAGAAAAGGTCTTAGAAAATCTTTCTGGAACTTTCATATTTTACAATGAAATAAACATTTCTTACTAGTCTGGGGCATTTGTCACATTGTGGTGGAAGCTGGAAGCCAGTGATGTCATGCAGCTTCATGCTGTAGATGGGATTAGACATTTTGTTTTCCGTGACATTTCAGTCTCATGTCTCCATGGTTTGTCACAACCATCTGGGGAACAGACAGTGTTATTTGCTTCCCAATTATAGACACGTGTTATCTTTTGTCTCATTACTGCCCTGTGTTGACATTACAACTTAGGAGCCCTCACATTGGGTTATCCGATTCATGATAAGCTCAAATCAAACAATCAAATTAAACAATTCGATTAAAATGATATAAACTGTGTCCTTGAGGATGATTTGAGATAACAGATCCATATGGCCTGCTTCCACTGTTTTTTTTTTAATAAAAGATGACCTCATTGCTTAAAAAGGATTCTTGCTTCCTCACCATTAGCAGAGTGAAGTGCAGGATTCCTGCCAATCCTCCAGATCTCCACTGTTCAGTCTGTCACACACACAGACACTGACATGCTAAAAGGAAATAATGTCAAGCTATCTATAATGAATGAAGCCTTTTTGTCCATTTGATTTTATTTTGTTCTATACAACAGTAGCCAGTTTACATTTATTTTTCCCACATGTAGTGTTTGCTGCAGTGACAGTCAGGTTGCGTTTTCTTTTGGTGCTGTGCATGTGTCTGCCTGTGCTCTGGTGTCGCATCGTGCTTTCTGAGGTAAAAAAAAACAGTATCACTTTCCACTTTCCAAGAGAGCTGCATTTTTGAGAAAGCTAGGCAGTTTTTGCTTTAGCAAAAGATACTCATTAACACACAGAACATTATAGATTTACATCACTCCTGTCTATGGGGCTCAGCGTAGTCTATCAAAGACTAAAGCAAATCATTTTTACCTGTGTCAGAGAATACTGACTGTAAATGTGACAGGACATGTAAAACACAATTCAGTCTGAAATCTTTACGTTTTTATTTTCCTTTACAAAATATTGCAAGACCTCATTGAAACAGACAGGGAACAGGATCAGCCTGGAAGACATTCCAACAGCCCTGCCTGTTTTATGCATGTCATAGATCTGCAAGGTTTAAAAATTAATCAGTTCAGTTCAGCCCACAAGTCTCCATTTTCATCCGACATACAGTATGTATATGTCAAGGAGTATGACATTTTGGGTCATGCAGTTCAAATATTTCTAATTAAAGGCAGAAAAAATGATTGATCATTCACTGCAAGGTGTATTCATCTTAAAAAAGCAAAGCTTTACAGTGAAGGTTTCATTTTAAATGAGATAACACGTGATTAATTACATTGAAGTTAAGAACAGAGGAATGCTGGTACAGCATAAAAATGCATTGTATGTATACAGTACATACTGTGTTTATGAACACATGTCACTGGGACAAAAATGTTACATTGTAATTCTTGCGTTAAACCTGAAGCCTCAACAAGATGGTTCAGAAAGAGAACAATTAAGCATCACTATATTTCAGTTACACAAACACACCTTTCAAGAAGTGTCAAGTCTCTGACTCCCCACTATGTTAACACATGTATCTATTACGAATGTAGGAAATGATCAAGATCTCAGTGACATGATCTCTGTAGAACTGAATTACATCCCTGCCTGTGGTGACCTGCAGCCACACAACCAGTAACCAGGCATGTTCACCCCTCCTAAGACCTCTCATTAATCATGCTGACCTTTAAATAATGAGATCAACCATTGAGTGGAAAAAAAAACTGTCAAGCATGTCATGTGGAAGGACGTGTCATGCTTCCTTGTAACATTTCTTCACCTTCATTCCTTTAGAGTGAGTGTCTTTCCCGAAGTGCTTTCCGTAAAATCTGTAACATACATGTAAAGAATACAGTATGCTGATAATAGCCAAAAACAGACAACTAAAATTAAGGTATTGTAGCTTCTTTAAAATTATCAATACCGTAAACTCACACAGTGAATGTGTGATATACAGCACAATATAGGTACGACACCATACAGTACATGGTCTAAAAAGACATTACTTTCATTTCAAAGGTGGTAAGGCATTGGTGAGATTCATTACTATACAGTACTGTGAAATTCATTCAAATGCACAGTACATACTATCACACTATGAACTGATAAACATTCATTCATCATTTAAGACACACAAACATACAGTGCTATGAATACTGGTAAGTCAATTTCAATAGCTTCTAAATTATGATAAATGTGTAGAGTAGTATAATAATCCTGAAAGCCTATAATAGGCTGCTATATCCACAAAGGATGTAACAAGACTCGTAAAATTAATGCAATGATCAACTGTGATAAACTGAATAAGAACAGTCTGCATTCATTAGGGATTAACAGAAATTTGCAAATACTGAAATAAGCTGTAACAAATACACTACAGTTTTCTATTGATATTTCATATGAGCATGCTGTCCTTAGTTAATTTTTTGGCTTATGCTCACATTTGCAGCCTTCAGATAATAAATATGTCAGTGCTGCTGTATTAGTGCAAAACACTTTTTGGACAAAGGCTGAGACTGGTTTCACATACAGAAACTGTACAGTAACGGTGGGTTCAAAGGCAAAGAAGCACACCTTCACAACCCCACAATGCACTTCTGTCTGATCACTGTGAAAATCGCCCTGTTGTGGCCTGTAGCTAAGTGGCATATATTTTCCTCCAAAAGGAACTGAACAACATAGATCAGGTCAGACAGCATTCTCCATAAGGAAGCTTTTAATCAATAAGCTTGGGTTTTGGCTACAGTTCAAATCCCTAGGTTATAGCGATAATGGTGATTGTGCCATGCAATCAATGAAATGGATGTGGTGATATCAGAATAACAAATTGCTCATTGTAATTCGGAGCAGAGAACTGTGTGCTGGCTGGACGTCTCTGCGCATTTCTGTTTTACGTTTTAAGACACATTATGCTCTCGGAAGCTAATTGACATTGCCCTTTAAAAGTATTACATCGTTTGTAATGAGAATCTTGACTTGTTGTAAATGGAGAAAAAAAAACTTTGAACCAGAGTGCAGCTTAAAGATCTCACTATATCTTTCTATAATTTTAAATGCTTACCATCGCATTGTTTTTATACTACAATTACGCCCTTAAAAATACTTTTTCCACAATGTATTTTTTATTTTCCACACTGAAGGTACAATTCACATCTTTATTGTAGCTGCTATACATGATGATTGTTTAAATTAAAGAGAAAAGTAAAAACAATTACAAAAGACAATTAAACAGGAAATGTTTCAGACTACATTATTTTACTGAAACAGAATAATCGTCAGGCTTGGTTTATTCTGTTTCAAGATCTTTACTTCTTTGAGAGACAGAAGTCAGTAGTATTTGTCCGATATCATGTTTTGAACATTTTGATACTGGGTCTCTGGGTCATTCCATATGTCACTGGTTCAAGCACTAAGTTGTGCACCTTCAGGTCTGGTTTGTGTATGAGCCACTAATCGAGGCAATGCAGAGCTTGCACTGTGTCAGACACCGGAGGCTTAGGGAAGCAGATGTATCCACAGATTCCATTTTCCCTGCGCTGTGCTGTGGTTGCAGCCATAAGACCAAGTCATAAACACTTCACAATTTCAAACTGAAGGAATATAAAGAAAAAAATATATAATCAGTAATTCTATATGTTGAAGCAAAACTACATGTAAATAGAAATAAGTTAAAGAAATATAATTTAGAGAAATAGGGCTGCATTTTATTTCTAAGCTTCTCCATCCATCCATTCATTTTCTAGTCTCTTCATCCAGTACAGGGTCTTGGCACAGCCAGAACCTATCCCAACAAGCAATGCAGGATACACTCTAGATGGGATGCCAGTCCATCGCAGTCCACACACAGACGCAAACATAGATGCACGTGAACTCACACCAAAGCCACTTTTCCCAGAAACCAGTTGACCTACCAGAATGCCTTTGGACAGTGGGAGGGAACTGGAGCACTCAGAGGAAACCCATGTGAAAATGGAGAGAACAAACTCCATGCAGGTACAGTAGCACTTCCAGAACTGAACCCAGGTCCCCAGCTCTGCAAGGCAGCAATGCTACAGTACTACTGTGCCACCATGCCACCTGTTTTAAGCTTAAGTGAGATGAAAAGTGTTGGCAAAAAAATGTTGTAGAGGAACGTCATGCCACCATATTGGCCACAGAAGGGTCAGCATTAATGTCTAAACGAGTTTGTTATTTCTTTGTGGTTGGGGTTATTATCAGGAATTTCAGACACATGGTATCGGTTTTGGGCAGTAGACCATGAAAGACCAGTATCTTTACAAAAACAACATGTTGGTGAATGTTGATGTAGGGTTCTATTTCCGTTCATGTGGCAGCATCCAGGAAAATAAAAAGAAAAGGAAAAGTTATTTAAAAATGTAAGTCAAGATCATACAGTATGTAATCTTGCAGAATTATAGAAGGGATTCTATATGTTCCAAATGAAGAAAGTTAGTCCTTCGTTTAGTCAACTTACTGTAACAACAGCTAAACCCTCTGTGGAAAATTATTAAACTCTTCCCTGCATTACCTTCACAATGTACAGTATAATCACTGCACTAATGATATCTAATGGGGATTGTTGTTTTTTTCTAATTTTTCTAATTTTAATACTTATTTATGAGCATCTAATAATTTAAACTTGTAAAAATGTACAGTACAGAGTGTTTTTAAAACAGAGCTTAATCATTGGGATAATTGGAAAGTGATCAAAGTGTAAATGTTTTAAACTTGCATAATTTCTGTTTTGTTTGTATTGATGAACAGCAGCTGAACAGCTGTCTGTGGGGCTGTGTCAGTTGCATCTATTGGAATTGTTTATTTGATGTTGTATGTTGTGAGGTTTTATGTTTATGGTGTGAGCTGTGCTTTATTTGCTACAGCCTGGCAAGAGTCTTTTGAATGAAGCATTTCTGTTTCAATTATACTGTTTGTATGTTCTGAAGGCATCACCCATTGATTAAAGAAAAACTAACCCAGGAGAAATGTGCAATACAAGCTGTGCGGTTTGAACTTTGAGTGAATGACAGCCACGTGGTTTAGCCTGATTAAATGAACCATCTCTATTTAGGGTTTCTGAAGTATTTCTTAATGTATCGCTTAATAACCACTCTGCACTGCTGGTCACCTGTTTCTTCAGAGGAGGCAATCTGATTTTTTTCCCTCTGATTCTGACATGGAACTTAAAGGTACTATAATATATCATACATATTTCTTTGACTAAGACATATGCCTAAGATGAGAATGGCTTAATACGTACTGTAAATGGGCTTTCATTGTGCTTGATTAATATTGGTGATTGGTCTGGAGAGAGCTCGGTTATTGTTCTTCATGGCTGTTAACAAGGAAAATGAGCAGTTCTGGTGTTTTTGCATTGTGTCATGGGCAAGGAGGACGTGTCTTTTGGATTGTAATGTGTCTCCCATGCAGAACTCCCACGACAGAATGGCCTCCTCTTCCCCTTATGGTTGTCACCTCCAGCCTCCACTTCAGGATTTTACATTTTTTATAATGAGGCTTCTGTGAGGTCTAGTTTGTTCAGTCTTGGCACTGTCTAATTATTAAAACAATAGTGTATCATATTTTACTCATGCAGGAGGTAGATAGCCCAGGGGCACTTCAGACTGCCCCTTGTTTCGCGTTTTGTGTTTTCATTTCCCTCCAGTGTGTTACAAATGTTTCCTATTACAACACTACTCTGTTTCCAACTGTAAATACAGCACAGAATGTTCCTTTCGCCAATGTGTCGTTCATGTTTGAGAGCCTCTTGTTTCTGTTTTTTGTATCATTCACCTCAGAGGCACACTACGTGTTCTGCCTTGTTCAAACACAGTGATCAACGGATTAAAAAACACAGTTAATTATGTACAACCTACTGTAGCCTTTCTTAAAACCCAACAGGGCCAGGGATGGCTTGTCTAACTGTATTCAGTTAATCAGCATTTCTTTCATGACTTCAGGTGCCACAAATGTCCCAAAACAATATCCTATTTGCAGGTTTGAAATGATGAGTGGCAAAATTAAGGTGGCTGTCCAAAACAACAACAAAAAGTAAACCCCCAGTCCAACTAAGAATGTTTGCAGCTCCAGCAGGATTCAGATCAGAAGCCATTTTTAACTGACTTGACTTGGAAAGTTATTAGGGAAACTAGGTAGGCATCCCTCCAAATAAAGTGTTGAGTAAAAGTAGTGTGGTAGGCTGTAAACCTGAAGAATTTGTTGACTACTGCCTGCAGTCTCAGTGAGGTATTTTAAAGACAGTTTTCAAGGAAACACTGAAGACAGCTTTCTGCAAAAAAATAACACCTGAGCTAAAGAGAATATAAGCAAAAGCCTAAACAACCCTATGAAAAGGAGATGCCAAAGTCAAAAGTCCAAATGATATTACCAAATTATCATTATTGCTGTCATTATTAATGTGTTTTTGGACATTATTGGAGTTTAGATTAGTAATACAACCTTTGTGAAGAGCAAGTAAAGAAACAAGAAGTTTCTAGCATAAATGACACATATTATGTCATTTATGCTAGAAAGTACTGTGGCCATTGTGTTCGAAAAATCATTTATTGTGCAGAGTTAAGAAGACTTGACAAAAGCTAGTGATAGTGCTAGCTAGTTCTTGACCCAGAAATTTGCGAATCGCACATGTAGGGCCAGGAGATGGATACTGAAAATTTGATAGAAAACATTTTTGCATTTTTTGTTTGCACACTTAACTCTAAAATGCAATAAAAGAAGCATAAAAAATGTAAGCTGGCTCGCTACTTGGGTTCCCCTGATATCTTTATTGACTAACCAGATATATACAGTCTGAACCACAAGCTATAAAAGTAACTCATGCAGTGAGAGCTGGCAATGAGAATTTATTTTGTGGTGGGGCCTCCAAAAATTTAAAGGTTTGGGATGGGAAAACAATGTCTAGATGCATTATTATTACAGTAAACAAATGTGGAGTTGTGCCATACAGTACAGGGCACTAAGTCTCAGTGTTTGTGGTGGTTTGACTCAGATCTGAGCATTGCTAGGAGAAGCACAGTTTTTAAACAGCATTCAAAGCAGTTTGGGTAAAAAATGTACAGATAGCACCAATGACTATTACTTAAAAAGGCTTTTATTTTGAATCTGGATGTTGTTATGTAAGCTGTCTGCTGTTGTTTTTTTAATTTAAACGTGAAACACTGCATAGCTTGGTGGTGCAGTGCTTAGCCTTGCTGCCTTGCAGTATCAGGGCTCAGTTTTCAATTCCTGGTGCCATCTGCATGGAGTCTGTATGTTCTCCCTCTGTTTGTCTGGGTTTCCTCCAGGTGCTCCAGTGTCCTCCCCCAGTACAAAGACATACTGGTGGGTAAATTGTGTTCTGGCAAAACTGGCCATGGTGTGGTGAGTTTTCGTGTGCCCTGCGATGGACCACTTTATGCCCATTGCTTGTCGGAATAGGCTCCAGCTCCCTCACGACTCTGTATTTAATAAAGTGGTTAGGACATGGATGAATGTAAAAAAAAAACATAGACTCAATCTTGCCTCCACAGAGAGCCTTCTATAGTGCTGTAATAATAACAATGTATTTGTGCTTCAAGAACCTCAAAGAGTCGTACAGTAGCATAAGTGTGAAGCATAACAGAAGTAAAAACAATAGAAAACAGAAAAGGAAAGCAGAGCAAAATGACAGATTAAACCCAAACATGCAACTAAATTATGCATTCAATTATGCACCAGTAAAATGTTTTAAGTCTTTTAGCAAGTATTAAGAATGTTAACAGTCACAGAGTCCCTAATGGTTTGGGGCAGTGAGCTTCACAGATGAACTGCACAAGAGACTGCTGTCCAGAAAGCAGAGTGAAATAGACTGATTCATCAGCTCTCAGATGAAGAATTGGATTATACTCATGGCTCTAAACCCTTTAATCCTTAATTTGAAGGACAACCTGTCAGTGCCTTATACTGTATGTGAACAGGAAACAGTACAACTGTATACTTTACAGAGGATAGTGCAAATTCAACTAATGTAGAGTACATTTTGTTTGTACAAGAGATGAGTAATTTTGGACATATTGAACCTTATCAGAAACTTAAGATACTCCAGTAAATAAGGAATAACTAAAGGTTTGTATCACTATTATGTCATGTTTCATATAGACAGGAAATGCGTCTTAACCTAGAAATGTTATGCACATGGAAAAAATATGTTCTTACAGAGAGAGAGATATATCTCTCTCTTGAGCTCTGCTCAAAGCCATACCTACTATACTTCACTGAAATGAGTAATCAGGTAGTTTTTAACTAACTCCATGGTCATGGTCGTTCAATGGTCACTTTGGCTGAACTTTCCTACACTTCAGGAACTCTCACCATAAGTTGAGCTTCTCTTCCACAACCTTCTGGAGCTACTAGACATGACTGCCCGGAGGGTCAGAGGCTAACAGCACATTTTTCTGCACCACTCTTGCTGATGGTCATAAGAATGGCCTCCACAAAATCTGGATTCATTTCTGAAGAACACTTATGGCCGAGTCCCCCTGAGATTCTTCTCCTGTCGTATTCCAGCTTCCAACATGCCAATGGCACTAAGGTCTTATGTCTCTTGATAAGTGGAGAATATTGATTCCTTTCCATTTTTCTTTTGTTGATGGTCAAGTTTTCCCACTCTAATCTCTCACTAGTGAAATGATGTAGTGCTTACAGAACAGTACATCATGGTCATCATGCATGATCAATTCATAAAAATGATTCCAAAAGATTTTATCAATATCCTCAACTGTTGATTTTTCTAAAATAATATATACATAGCTTGTTTAGTATCTTTTGATGTTTAGTATATTATTATATTGTGCTTGCACAATTGTTTTCCTTTGCACATTGCACCCTGTAAAGTACCCCTGTACTTTATGTCTACATTGTCTTTTCAGTGTCTGTCTGTATTCATGCCGTAGACCTGGAGAGCGATATCTCTCTCCCCTGTATACTTGTACTGTACTATATATGGCTGGACTGACAAATGAACTTGAACTTGTATATACATATAATGTAAACATTTAGATATTGTAATTGGCCCTGGATGAGCATATTTTCCAAGCAAAAACACAAATTCATTACTAATACTGATCCATTCATTTTCAGTAACCGCTTAGTCCAATACAGAGCCACAGTGCGCCTAGTTAGGACTTAACCCTGGACGTGATGCCAGTCGAATACAGGGCACACACAGGGGACACTTTAGGCATGCCAGTTACCCTAGTGTTTGGACTGTGAGAGGAAACAGCATGAAGAGAACCTGCAGATTTCACACAGAGGGCACCCCAGACAAGAATTGATCCCTAGACCTGTCAGGTAACAGATGCAATCATTGTATCATTTTGTTTACTCATCAGGATTTTTCAGTTATTTCCAAAAAATACATTACTGATGGCAAATGTGAATTAGAAATTACATTAGAAAAGTTACAGTGTAATATGGAAATATATTATACTGTAACTGCCAGCAGATACAAAGTTGCTTAGGCAGCCCAGAGCAAACACAGTATTCTCCTCAGTCAGCAGGCAATTCCTCAGTTCAAATCAGTTATCATACCATTAAATAAGCTTTCACAAGGATTATAAACTCAACACGTTACTGCAGAAGTTATCCAGTCATTTATGTAATTTGTGATAATTGAAAAAAGTAAATGATTCTCACTGAATGATGTTTTCAGTGGACAGCAATTTTAAAATAATGCATTTGCAGTGATTGTGGGGAGTCAATGTCCAAATTGCTTGAAACAAAACCTTTTATTTACACAAAAAGAAATTTTCTCAGAAATCATTTTTAATTGAGGGTCATGAAACTATTATGGATTATGAAAGAACACTAACAATCTTATGCAAGGTTTTTAACAAAAGGGTCTTGTAGCAAATAAAGCTACAGTAACTCTCATACAGTGGATCAGCTCTGGTATTACTCATGGTGAAACACTTGATCTCTAGTTCAGCTTTTAATATTTTTATATTTTTTATAATTAATAGTAGCATTACCTATAGTAATCATGTAGATTTACCTATAGTAAAAATGTAGATAGCATTACTATATGTGTTTTGTTTAACTACAGAATCCTTAATAAGAAGAGATTTCTTAGAGAATGTCAAAAACCCCTGACCTTATGCTTTCAATTAACATTCATGGTTTACCTGGATTCCCTAATATTCCCTAACCTTGACCTGAAAGGTAAGAGTGCTTGAGACTAACCTGAATCAATAGCCACCCATCATGTCTGTAACAGTCTGAGGGAATACCTACTGAAAACAGCAGAGAAACATTCGGTGGGTTTTCCTACAGTGTGGGACCCCTGTGTGTGGTGTGTGCTTTAAAATGGTTAACTTCAGTGTTGCCAAAGTTAAATGCAGTGAAGTGTATCAAGGACATAGATGGAATATACTGTATGAAGCCAGAGACAGATGTGCATATTCATGATTAAAAAAAGAAAAACAACAACATTTAAATGTATGCATGGAACAGTTCAACCTTTATTTTATTATTATATGTATATAATTTATGCTGTACTGTATATCTATAGAGTTCCATTCCCAAGGTCCCTGAATATTTTTTAGCCTGTCACCTCCATGTGTTTTATTCTGCGATACAATCATATTTCCTGACATATATACAGTACTACAGTGCATCTGTTGGTCATTGCTTTGGGATTATAGACCTCTGCTGGATTCCATTAACAAATATCATAAAATGATTGACCATCTTCCAACTGGCGCCAAAAGCATTCATTTTCTTATGAGTGTAAATGTTACCTGAAAGGCTCATGAAGACTGTACTGGATATAGTTCTCTGAGGGATCCATCTTTTACTCAGTGAAATGCTGAGATTTCCCCTTAAGAAAAGAAGTATATTTCTCAACAGAATTTTCTTCTGCATTCTTCCAGGTGTCATGACTAATGCATACAGTAGATCCCAACTTAATAATGCATTAGGTGTTAGGTCATGTGAATTATATTGGCTCCATGTGCCAACACATTGCACTCAATTTAAATATTTAGAAAAGTACAGTCAGCAGTTGCTAGGAAGACAAAGCAAGACAGATATACTTATTGTGCTTAAGTCATTTGATGTTGAAGGTAATATATACCGTACTTTATGCAGCAAAAGTATAACTCACCTATGTGTGCAGTTTAGATACGGAAATTTCACTTTTTGTGATTGTGACGCTATTTGCATTGAGATTGTGAGTCTGTCTTGTCCCTTGCATACTGTATACATGTAGAGCAGTGGTAATCGCTATGTACAGTATAAACCTCTGGAAGCAGGTGTTGTAAATTCCAAGAAAAAGAAACTTGAACATACGTACAGTATGAGGCACGACAACCCCACAACAGAGTAAGATGAAATATTACAGTTTCCAGGTTAAAGTCTGCTGATAAAAATGCTGCCATGAGCAGAGCATCTTTAGAGCCACAGAGAAATTTAGAGCAGTGCAATGTGACAGTTAAGGTTGTTTCTTTTTCTGGGTTCAATTCTCGCTTGAGGTGTCTGTGTGGATTTTGTGTGTTCTCACAGTGTTGGTGTGCTGCTAAACTTTTCCCCAACCTCACAAAGATATGCAGGTCAGGTTTGATTGTCCTTTTCAAGGGTGGGAAGATCAGGAATTCATCTAAGGAGATTTGTTCCCAGTACAAATGAAATGGAAACAGCTGAGTGGGGTTGGCTCATTCGGGCCCTGATGTGTGAACTTTAGAATATTCTGAAATAAAAATTGTAGTCAGCACAAAGCATGGCAAGTACAACACTTACCTGTCCATAAAGCCACAAATGCACAGCCATTACTCTATAGTTCTTGTTCACATTCGCATTTTTGAATGTCGACTACTTTCATGATAAGGTTTGGGCATAAAAAAGTGATTGAAGCCCCACTGTTCATCAAAATTGAAAACTGTGAATATGGTTCTGAAGTTTCTTAACTGAGGCAGCACTTGTAAATGAGACAAGCTTCATACTGTAAATGCTCTCCTTAAACACATAATGGAGGAATGTCTGTTTCAGAACTGCAGTGACAGTTGGAGAGCCACTGGGGGCCGCCAATGAGACCTACTGTACTGTATAGGGCAGTATAAGCAGGTTGGTCACTAGCATGAGCAACATCCTTTACAAAGTTCTGTGCACTTCTAAAAAAAATGTTCAGGGTCAAAATTCCAACCTTAAAATATGGTGCATATTTTGTATTGTGTGTAGTCACTTGGGAGAGAATTAAGTAGTTACCTCTGCTATTTGCAAAGAATTACAGTACATTTCATGCAAACAGTTTTACACAATTTATTTCTTAATATGCTTCATAGCAAACAAAAACAGTACACCTGTATATACTATATATACATGTGTTTGTATATTGTTTATATTATATATGTACACACAGATGCTTTTCTTTCTTAGTCTTCTATATTATTCCAATCTTCCATGAGTATTGACAATATTTATATTCTTTGTGTAAAACATCAGAGTAATGAAAAGAAACTTAAGCTTTCAAAGTGTTTACTAACTTTAGATTCTACTGTACAAATCTATGGAAGGAACAGCAGTGTTTTTCCTTTCATTTGTTTTCCAATTTAGAATATGCATGCTTAACGTCACTTTCTCCTGCTTCCCACATACAGTACCATGCAAAACAAGAACTGAAAATATATTTGACCCCATTGCTTTATTCCACCCCATTTCATCTATCCATGGAGGGAAGAACACCTGAATTTTCCCTCGAGTTCGGGATTATTGTTCATTGGTCATTGTAGAATATATCTGCACTTACATTGTACTTTGCAAACTGTTCAACATCCCCCTCTCTGCCACAAGGCTTCGTATGCTTCTAATTCTAAAATGCAAAAAAGAAGGGTGTTGTCTGTTTTAGCCACGAAACCCATGTAGCAGAGTTTAAATGTAATCTCGTTTCATGCAGGGCAGGCTTATGTGTTATGTGAGGCTTCCTTTCTGCTTTCTTACTTGGGGCAAATTAAAACAAAGTCACAACCTGGGCTAGGAAGATAATGGAACTGCTAATGTTTAGTTTAGGTGTCTAAACTTAAAATAATCCCATTTTAATAAAAATTTGCGGCTAACTGTATAAAAGAAATGTTGCGTGTTGATTTGTCATGGGATGGTCAAGGACACGTTTAATTAATACTGTTTGTGTGCTGTCAAATAATGACAAATGGTGCCTCTAATACTGGATGAAGGATAGAAGAGCAGATAACACACTAAAAGGAGCAGTTATATGATTTAAATATAACTAAACTAGTTATAACTATATACTATAACTATAGTCCAACAGATTTGGAACTTCTTTTTAGTTCCAAATTTGAACAGATTTGTTGCTTCTTTCTCCAAGTGTTATGACCTGTAGCGGTAGCAGAACTCTGGTGTAATCACTTCATTCTTGCCCACAGTATGTAAAATGGTGGCTGATAACATTTGATCAAAGTTTTCCTGAGTTTTCTTGGGACAACTGTGGCTGTTTGTAAGATTTCTAGAGGATTTATTTGTGAAACGACACATGGATAATGGCATACATATCAAAACCATATGAGAGATAACACCTTACCGCTTTTAGGCTTCATTTACAGTATATCAGTTATAGATCAAGGACATCTAATTCTTATTCTATTGATTTTGCAAAGCTGTCTGCAATTGTACTATATTCATTTTTCCACAGATAATAAGTTTCTATGTCTGCTGATGCCATTATGTAATAAAGTGAGTTGAATTCCTTAGATTGTTTCAATTTTACATGCTCCTTAAAGAGCTCTTTGTTTCCATTGTGAATATTTTCCTGAAGAAAAAAAAATGGACTGTTTCTCGATTTTCACCCAGGGATCCCGTCTTCAGGGATACAGAGTGACTTTATGGCCATGTACAGTTTTTTGCCCAGCGTCTATGAAAAGTGCAAAAAATAATAAAAAGCCGGCTAGCCTTCAGGTTTTCACCTGTTGCTCTTTGACAGACTGATTAAAATCAGGGCCCTTTGATTTACCTGACTTGTATATCCTTTCTGCAGATTTGGTATAAACTGATTGCCGATGTGCCTGGAAAGTTAAAGGTGATCACAGGGGATGAGGTTATAGTGTGTCAGTGTGACTGACATGAAATTTGGAGGCGTTTGTTCCTTCATCACACTGCAGTGACTCAGCAATGATGTCACCTCTATAAATAGGCTTTCTCCTCTTCCCAATGACGGTGGTGTCAGCACAGCAGTGTTATAAGTATAAGTATTGGGGTTGTATTTCTAAAATCTTATTTGTGTTCATTCTCAGACACAGTACTGATCACTGGAGAGAGAGAAATCAGAATTATTCTACTCTAAGTCAGATTTCAAGGTGGAGAGCCCAGGTCTCCTCCCTTATTGAACCTGACAGAAATGGAGATATCCTGGAGCTGTTAGTGTCATACTCAATGCACATGAACCACTCGGGTCTTCTTATCTGTGATTAGAATATATGACATACAGTACATAAACCCACACTCAACTTCCATTATAATACATATACATTAATAAGATACTGTATATACAGTATACAGTATGAATCCAAATGAATAACAGATATAGTTTTGAATGCCAAAGCAGCTTAATATCTTGAATGTGCTCAAACATTTAGAATCCTGTTATGTTACTTTCCTGAAACCTTTATTTACAAGGCTGACAAATTCTCAATATGAAATGTTCTGCGCCTAGCAAAATATTTATCATGTTTACCAGACAAATATTTTCAGTGGTTGTATTTCATTAAAATGTGAAAACAGAAGAGAAACAACACATATTTCTGTGAGCAGCCATTGTTCTTTAACAGTGAGGTACTGTTTTTTTTTGCTTTTTGTATTTTTTTGTGTTGCGAGTTTGTGTTCTGAGCTCTGACATTAAAAGTTTTCATCTGCGGCATGTCTCTTTCTCTCCATTGAAATTCAAACATTGAAGCCATGTGATGGTGGATGGACCCATTAATAATTGTACAGCAAATTGTGATACTGTACGTGCAGTTCAGACCATTTATTTAAATGTCCTGACAAATATATTAATGTTTCTTTCTCATAATTATGGCACAGTGACAGTATTTTTTCCATTTAGATAAAAAGAAAACCAGAATTGTTTGTAAAAGCTTTGCATTGTGAGGTTTTATTTCATACTCATCTCAATAGTACCAAACAAACAACATAAATTGTATCTTCACTGAAATGGTTTGGCAAACACAGAATTCAAGGAATGCTCATAATGAAATAATGCCTGTTTGTTTTTATTGTATGTTTTGATGAACGGGATAAAATTAAACATTCCTGAACCTTTCCAAACCTGTATTTAACAAAACCAGCAACTGTCTATGAGCATTTATAAAACAAAAGACATTACTCAACTTGTCAAAACACATTGAAACAACAAATAGGCAAAGAAGTGTTGTTCTAACTCACAAGTCAGAGCAATGCAAGGATATCAACGTCTGTGTAGATTTCAGTGCTGTAATGTTATTCTCCAAGGATCTCAGTATTGTTTTAGACAAACTGTGCCCCATGTTACTTGGTAAGCGAAGACTGAGACCAGCTTAGAGTGGTGTTGTTCAGGTTAAAGGGAAAGGAGCAGTCACAGCTGAGTTCATTGACTGTGTTAGATTGTCCCACTGGGAGCAATTTGGTGTGTTGGATGGCACGGCTGTCTCACAGCTCCAGTGTCCTGGGGTTAACCTGGCCTTCAGCATCTGGATCAGTGTGATATTTCCTTATTCTGTCTGACTTCATGAGAATTGTTTCCAGGTGCTCTAATTTCCACAAACCTTGCAGAGACGCACGAGATATTGTTTTAAATCATCCTTAAGGACCTGTTGAAGAAGGAGGCCGCTATACAGTACTTCATTACTTAACCATATGCAAAGACTCTTTGGTGCCACTGTACCATTCCAGTTATGATGGGACAGAAAGGCTGGTCCATCATCACTGCCTAACCTTTCAGTATTACAAATCTCCATTCATTCTTCTTATTGCACCTTTGAGCTACAAGTCACATTTTCAATGTTCATTATTTAGCTTCTTTTACAACAACACCTATTTTACGTGTTAGGGTCATATTTATTGGTTTTATTTTCATACCGAATGCTGCAGTTCTAACTCAATTACTGTACATTTATTTCATTGATATCTTAGATATCCAGAGGTATTCTACAGATTTATTCATTCCCCTGAGGAACATTAATCATCAAATAAGAAAGATTTACAGATAAGATAATGTTTTTTATGTCTAATTCTCAACAAATTAAGCAGTAATCTCAACATAAATAATGCATGAACATCTAGAAAGAAATGGTCAATTTTTTTTCACACCCCAGTGTTTAGTATTTTGTAAATGAGCCTCTTTCAGGGATTCCACTGACTATATACCTCCTTTAGTGTACTATGACATTCTTGAACTTAAGAAGGACATTTTATTAATATTTATCCATCTTCTTTAGCCCCTTTGGTTTCTGTTAGTTAACTTTAATCTTGAGTTAGAAACACAAATCTTCAACAGGTTCAGGGTCTATAGATTGAGATGCCCGGTCTACAACATTTAATAATAATAATTGCTTACACTTATATAGCGTTTTTTTGGACACTCCACTCAAAGCGCTTTACAGGTAATGGGGATCCCCTCCGCCACCACCAATGTGCAGCATCCACCTGGATGATGCGACGGCAGCAATAGTGCGCCAGAACGCTCACCACACATCAGCTATCAATGGGGAGCAGAGCAGAGTAGCGAAGCCAGTTCATAGATGGGGATTATTAGGAGGCCATGATTGGTAAGGGCCAATGGGAAATTTGGCCAGGACCCCTACTCTTTTCGAGAAATGCCCTGGGATTTTTAATGACCACAGAGAGTCAGGACCTCGGTTTTACATCTCATCCGAAGGATGGCACCTGTTTACAGTATAGTGTCCCCATCACTATACTGGGGCATTAGGACTCGCATGGACCGCAGGGTAAGTGCCCCCTGCTGGCCCCACTAACACCTCTTCCAGCAGCAACCTTAGTTTTTCCCAGGAGGTCTCCCATCCAGGTACTGACCAGGCTCACACCTGCTTAACTTCAGTTGGTTGCCAGTTGTGAGTTGTAGAGTGAAATGACTATTCCTTTGTCATTTCAAATGTATACTTTGGATGATTGGCATGCTGGAATGCCCATTTTCAACCAGGTGTGAGCTTCCTGACAGCAAGATCTATAGTAGATGCCTAACCAGAATGTCCTAGTACATATATGGAGTTCATGACTTCCCCTTGACAATTTTGACAGTGTCTCCAGTACCAGTAGATGCAGAGGAACCCCAAAACAAAATTGATCCTTCAATGGGTGTTTTATCTTTTTGGGGTCTTCCCTAAGAAGAGGCTTCTTCTTTGCAACCTAGCCTTGAATGTGAAATTCAAGCAGGTGTCTTCAGATGGCAGTTTTGGACACTTTATATCCTGAAGATGTCAGCCTCTGTTGAAGATCTCCAGCAGTTGCCGTTAGATGTATGGCTGCCTCATAAACCACATGTTTCGCAGCTCATGGTGGCGCAATCCACCTGTGTCCTCTTCTTGGCATTATGGTCATTGTACCAGTAACTTTAGATATAATGGACACTACAGAAGAAAGTGACATATTCACTTCGTCTTTTATAGCCATCTCGCAATTCATGGAGGTCAATGATCATATGGAGCTGTCTGACCATAACCATAATAATGCATGCTATTACTGAATGTCATAGTATTACCTAATACTCTTTTATTCCCCCAGGAAGTCAGGAAACCTTCAGTGGACAGAATATAGTTACAGAGACTTCCAAGGAGCAGAATGTTACTGTACATTTGTTTTTGTTGAATTTTATTTAAAGGAACACTTTGGGGAGTGAATAAATTTGACCCCTTGTTATCAAGAATCCAATTTATTATGCTAGTACTATAATGCTAGTATGATTTTAGTACATTATTAGATTTTTTTTAAGTGAGACACATTATCCGGTCCTTAACATATTCTGCCTTATGATGCTTTTCGTTCCCATTTCATCATACAGTAGGTATAAACAAAGCTGGAGGTCACACTATAAAAATCATATTCAAAATCAAGTATTTTCAGCCAATATTACCAAGAGGTTCAAGCTTTTCCATCCCTGAATTATGTTTAGATATGCAAATATCATTTTTGAAGATAGTATTAAGAAGTGATAGAAAAAGCTAACTTGTTGTTTGGATACATTATGTAAAGGCTACATTGAGAGGACTTCGAATGAAAAAAAGGTATATACAGTACCTGTAATACACTAGTAAAACTGAAAAAAAGAGGGCTTCCAAGTCAATTCCTGGACTTACAGGTCATACACATACAAGCCAAAGGACCCAAATCTCTTTAGACACTAAAAAAAAAATGTGAAGCTCAAATCTGCAACCCATAGGTTCATGAAGGAAATCACTTTTAACAATGGCACTTCAAGCCTTCGAGTTGAATTGTTTATTCCTGTCTGTAAAAGAAAAAGAAACACATTTCAGGTTAAAAAAAAGTGGGACTTAAATTTCTTTTGCTTATTGTTATTATGAAGGTGATGATATATGAATTGGTTTCCAGGCATGTTTGATATGAATATTCAGCTAAATCTATATTTACAGCCAAATCAAACAGTGGTGAACACTCAGCTGTTGCTCTAGAGATTAAAAAAAGTTACTGAGACTATTAAGATTGTGTGTACGTACTGTACAAAAAGAGTTTATAAAAGTGCCAAGTATCTTCTTCGAATTCCTATGTTACATTTTTCCTGCCAGATTTATCTCTTTTTTATATGGTTGCTTTACTTCTGGTCTCTAACTAAATATGGGCCCAATTACTTTTGACGATTTGTCGTGAAGCTTGTATAGTTTTAAAATACTCATTATTAATGCAGGACAGTATTTTTTTCCTTTCCCTTCCTTTTCATATTGTTACAAATGGGGGGTTCCGAAAATGGTGAAAATCGGGGATTGACCGAGCGCTTCAGTCAATAAGTGAAATAATCAATCATAATCCCCAACTTGTAAGTGTTTTCTAGCAATATACCAGAGTGGCTGGTATAATTAGAGGCATGTGAATTCTTTGTTGTCTGGCACAGCTTTGTTGAGAGGAGTAATAATCCAGGCATACATGGTTGGACAGATATTTATTACAATGACACTGGGGACCCCCCAGACCTCAGCAAACATCCTCTCTGCTTTGAAGTTAGAAGTGTTTACTCTGCCATGTGTCACAAACTTAATCTAAAATCTAAGAGACACTTAAGAGGTTCTTTTGTTGCATTTACAGTACATCGCCTTCACTGTACCCAAAGAGCCACTTCTTTACCCAAAGTATTGTGTTCGTATGGAACAAGATGCCCATTCATGCTGTTGTAACCAAAACCCTGGAATCTTTTAAAAAAAATGTTGGATGAGACCCTCGGATCACTTAGCTACTAACTACCAAACAGGCTAGGCCAGCCAAATGGCCTCTCCTCATTTGTAACCTACATGTTCTTATCTACCTCTAAAGGAATTTGAGCAGCACTGACCTCATGACCTTTGATGCATGACAGCTATTTAGTTTAAACAACCCCACTATACAACAGATCACCTGAAGGAATCAATGTACAGGTAGGCATTCCAAAAAAAAATTCAAAGTCAGATAATTTGATCATTTTCAAACCTTTTTTATACAATACAGGGTCTCAGGGGAGCTGAAGCCTATCCTGGCAAGCAATGGGATCAAGTCAGGGCACAGTACATCCTTAATGGGATGCCAGTCATGCACAGGGCACATACAATCACACACACCCTCACACCAGAACAAATCTAAATTAACCTGCCTGCATGTCTTGACTGTGGGAGGAAGCTGGAGCACCCTGAGGAAACCCACAAAAACACAGGGAGAACATACAAACTCCACACAGATAGCACCCCAGGAAATTAACCCAGGACCCAGCACTGCAAGGCCGAAGTGCTAACCACTGTGCCACAGTGCAGTCCAAAGTCATTTCAGTTTCAGTTGACTGGGGTAAGAAAAGGCTATATACAGGAGTAACATACTGAATCAGGACACATTGAACTCTGTTCTTTCTGCTCAATGTAGAATTGCATAATTTAACACAGAGACGACTGATATACTGTAGAATTATGCCAAATGATGCCAAATCTCCCATAAGAAAAATGTCTCCTGTATGGATACAATTATACAGCTTCTTTTCCTGTTGTTTCAGCAGGAAAGCATTCCAGATGCCTGGCAAAATCTATCTAAATAAACAGTGCACTGTAACTTTTTTAGATTCAGAGGGCTGTATTTTACATTATTAATTTCAGAGAGGATGGGAAGGGGGTCCTGAAATTCCTTTATTTATATAGAAATACAAAAGCAATAAAGCGTGTTTTTATCAAATTGAAATAAGTAGCTGCTGTTTGGTTTGCACATTGCATAAAAAAAACATACAGTACATGTTCAAACATTCTCAGAGTACGACTAAGTAGCATTATATAGTAGGATAATTTACGTGTCTCACGGGGAATTTCTGCTCATTTAATCTTTCCCAGAAAGTTTGATACCAATAATGGAGTAACTAGTTTGTGTAGTGCTAATTGTTTGTACAGGAAGCAGGCAGGTAATGTTGTGTTAAATAGGAACTTATTTGTGAATTGAATGTAATCTATTTTTTGTGGTCTCATTAGACAAAAGTAAATACAGACAAAAGTAAAACAAATACTGATAGTGCCCCCAGCTCCTTCTGTGTAAAATTGCTTGACCCATATGGGAAAATCTTTTGAGTATTTTGCCACCATCAGCTCTGCTTAGCTCTACTGATAGTCACCTGATGTTTACCAGTAGGTTTTCTCTTTCATGTCAAATGAAAAAATACATGTTTAACATTGAAAAACTATTTCCTTTTCCTGAGTAACCTTGATAAAATTATCTATAATAGCAGAGCTTACTCTCTGCATCGGTGCTGCAGAAGAAATTCTCATCTACATTGAAATCTTGGAAGTGATGATACATATTACGGGTAGGCTTTGATCTGACATGCTTTATTCTGGAGATCTGCTGTTCTTCAGTTCTATAATGGGAAAAAAAGTTAACTATTGCTCTGCAAAATAAGCGAGACAGAAATGGCTTATGTTGAGGGTTCTGTATTTTTCTGTATTTTTGTATCATGTAATGTCTATTTAAAATTAATCTTGTTTTTGCCCAGTTAAAAACAGTAAAATCATGTGCAGCATCTACTAATTATTTAGTTCTACAAATTCATTAAGTAATGATTAATGTTAAATATTCTTAAATGTTGTCTCCCCCACGCTCAGACCATACTGAGCTATATGTACAGAACCTAGAAAATAGAACAAGATTATCTGTGCCGTTCAATTGAAGACTGCTTGGAATTGAAATGTTGTTTTTTTTCTGCTATTCACCAAAGAAACAAATTAGAATCAGATGCTTAAAAAATTAGAATGACTCAAGGAACTTTGGCTTCCTTTGACTGATTTCAGTCAATTTCATATGTTCATGGTATCCCTAAAGCGAGACTGTATTTCCCTGAGGTGTCATTCTTAATCAAAACTTCATCTGATTTCAAAGGCTTCTGCAACACAGAAACTTTTGTTTCCTAACTGTTTACAGTGACTGATGGTGGAGGTCTCTCCAAGCTGTGGTTCATAAGACTTTTGTTTCTGTGTCTTACCAAAAAGCTTTGTTGTGTTTCAAATGAGCATGTACCAAGCAGCAGTCCAACTGCTTGGTACAGTACCTGCTTTATCTATGTGAACCTTTGCTACAAAACTGGACTAATCTCAGCAATTAAAAAATCACTGTTTTTCCCTTGAAAGAAATTTAATCATTAAGATGAAATACTTGTTCTGAACTTTAAGTTTTGCTTCCAGCTTTTATAAAAATGAAGTAAGAATTAAAATCCCTCATAAAAATTTAGTTTGTTATACCATGGTCAAAATAAGGGTAGCAAAAAGTACCCTTATTTGGGGCGTTGCGGTGGCTCTGTGGCTAAGAATCTCCTCCTCTGTCGGGCCCCTGAGCAAGGCCCTTAATCCCCATCTGCTCCAGGCACCGTACTGTATAAATGGCTAACCCTGCGCTCTGACACCCAGCTTTTCTCCCTGTCTGTGTGTCTCATGCAGAGCAAGTTGGGGTACATGAAAAGACAAATTCTTAATACAAGAGATTGTATATGGCTAATAAAGATCTGATCTGATCTTAAGTAGGGAATTTCTGAGAAAAGACTGGTAAAATATGCAGAAGTACTATAAGACATTATAACACATAATTCCTCTGTTATTGTTGTTGCCGTTGTACAAAGAGATGTTGGGGTTCCTCTGTGTTTGTTTTGTGCTGGCTGTTAAAAACTGAGATTTTTTTGAGAAGTCTGAAGCATGAGGATGAATAAGAGGATCTCAACCATATTACACATCAATGTGCTGTCAGTATCCAGTTAAAGTGCTGTAGAACACAGTGTTAGGTGTGGAACCAATTAAGTAGTGCAGTCTGGTATGATGCGCATGTTTGCTCTAACGTTTTCTGACAGAATCCATATTTTCAGTTTTCTTTTAGATGACGAATGATGTAGGGATTGTCTTATTGTTCACTCCCTCCTAGATGTTTGAATTTCCCCTGTTCTCTGCTGTGTCTTTTTTATGTTGCTTTGTTTTGTAGTACTACAGGGATCTATAGGATCACTGCTTTTCTCAAATTAAATTAATGAATTTGATTCTGGAACAGCTGGCAAAATTCTCAAAATTATGATACCACATTAGGAGGAGTAGCACACACTGTAAGCATTGTGAATAAAATTTAAAAGAATATAGTAATAATTCAGGAAAGGGCAAACTCCTGGCAGATGACAATTTTTGTAAACAAGTTCAGGATGTTTATAATTTAAATGTAATTTTATATTTAATTTAAATCAGTGCTAAAAGTGTGCAGTTCACAGGTACAACTTTTAGCATATTGTGTGCAGTTATTGAGAGTGGGATCCAAGAAAAAGATATTGCAGCATGAGATGCATTCCTGAGCTCAAAAGGTGGCGCTGACAGATTAAAATAATGTAACCTGTGAATATTGAAAGCTATGAGGGGACACAGAAAATGCACTGCTAGTGGACTGCACTACAATGTGGAACTACTGTATACAGGCAGGACGTGTAAGTCATGCAAATCGTTGCCAGGAAAATCTCATGTCAACTGAAAAAAGTTACTTCACAAACTAAAATGTTAGAACGGCTTTTATAATATGTTTGATTTCAAATATGATGCAATTTGTGAATGCAGATTGACAAATCGATTGCATCTGCAAGTAACGTGAGTAAGGGTGTTTTCTTCCATGTACTGTATGTTATACAGCATGTTAATGTTTTCAGCTTGTATCAACTGTTCCGACATGACTTACCTGAAGCTGCACCACATGCCACTTATATACAGTACAGTATATCAATATTTCCTGACAGGATCTCATATGGTACCATCAGATTTAACTACACAGTTTGTTCCAGATCTCCACCTCACTTTGTGTAGAGTTACGCATCCTGATTTCCAACATATAATATGCATTATTTTAATTTCTGTGTGTGTCCTAGTTTCGCGGTTGGTATTAAAGTAGTCCTCTGTGCTACTTTAATTTGTTTTAATTATTTCACACCTCCCCATAGTCTCCTCTCTTCAAGACTGAAGAAGTTCAGTCTATTTTTGTTCTGTTTGGGTAAGACAGACCTGGCATCATTCTGTTGTTTTCCTTCGTCAACATCCTGAAATCTTGCAGAATTCTGAGGCCAGAACCCCTTCAGATTCCTGCAAGTATCCAGGAATCCTTTATTTTTCCTCTCTCAGTTCCCTGAAGGAGTTCTTCGGGGTATTTGCAGGAATCTATGAGGATTTTGGCAGACATCCCAAAATCAAACTATGTGTCCACATGTGTGTGTGTTGGCTACTTCTAATATAACAGGGAATCTAAAAAAAAAAAATCAACGATCAGCACCAGTGACATCCTTTTCCTGTCCTGGCTAACACCAGTTGAACACCCCTTTCACTGGTACAGCAAAAAAACTGGGGGTGAAATCAAGAATGTGGTGGCTGTGCTTGAGCTGTTTTGAATCTTGCTGTGCAAATGAAGGCAAGGACTCTCCAGCAATGCTGTGTTTCCTGTGCAGTGGGCAGCACAGTGAGGCTTGGCCCAAGCAAGGTGTTAGATGAGGTGAGCATGCACACAGTCAGTCTTTCCAGCCTCTGTTTATCTATAGAGGCAGGTACTGTAGAAGCAGGGGGGAAGAGGTCTAAAGGAGAAATGCATGATATCCCTGTGATGTTTTTGTTCTTGCCTCACAGCCAAGCGTCTTCAAACCATTTACTGCACCTTTATTCAGGAGCAGACCTTTGCAGGTTTTTGTCAAATTGCGAGCAGAGTCATTACCAGTCCTTTTTTATTGATTGTCAAATGGGCTATAAATCAAATTAGCTTGCTTATATGTTAAGGACGGTTTCCTTTAGGTTCATTCAATTGTGTGATAATTACATGGAACACTTCAAACAGGCACAAAGGGAGCAATAAATAAGTATGATCAATGGGACGACAGATAACATGTCAGTACAAGAACTGTATTTCATTAGCATGCTGAAGAGAATAAGCTGTAACCAGATGGTCAGCTATTAAATAATTGCATTCATTAGGGTAGACCAATTTTTATTTCCATTCACTCCTCTTGTGGCATTACATGAGGATGTGAGTCAGTAGTATGAATTTAAGCACGAGAGTGTGTATGTGAGTCACGGTTTCACTTGCATTCGACATTTCTGTTGTGAGTGAAATCGTCCACTGTACTGCATCCCAGAACCATTCTATAGCAGGCGGGCAGGATGAGCTCATTTTTCTAAGATAAAAAAGAGGAAAGAGGGAAAGCCTTTGTCTGTGTCAACCTTTGCTAGTGTTGGAAGCTAAATAAACACAGTTCTGGGGGAAATGTTCTGACAAATGCGTTTATCAAAAACGGAGGATGATGCTGCCAGTACAGCACAATGGAAAGGTAACATCCTTACAGAGAACAAAGTATAGTGTTACGAGTATTCCACAAAGGTAGTGAGTGATTTACAGTGATCTAGTAATTTCCAGCAGTTCAGAAGGGGCAACCAGATTAGCGCTGAGGTGTTTCTAGCAGAGCTGTGAAAATACAGCACTGTCATCACTGTTATAGCAAACAGCAGAAGGGCTGCTTTTGTTTACCGACTTGTAGTCAAGGGGAAAAAAATCTCCACAGTTTCAAAACGAACATCATGTAGGGGTGCTTTCTCTCACAAAAAAAAAGCAGACATACCCTTTTAGAGATGGATAACCTTCGATGAGCAGCCCATATTGCAGCAGAGTCACGCTTCAGATGTTTGATTTATTCTGATTATCAAAACACACAAAGGCATTCTTTGGATGTCTTGACCACATCCAAAAACATAAAACTTTAGAGTTTAAATGGCATTTTTGCTTTTTTTCTCTCTCCCTCTTTCTCTTCATTTGGCATCAGTGAAGCAGCTGAAGCCTGGCCTGTTGGGTGCATTTTTACCATTCCTGAGCAACTGCCAGAGAAAAAAAAACAAAATAATCTAATTCGAAACCCTCGTTTAAAGCCTTTTGTTACTTAGACTGTTTTCAAAGACAGCAGAAGATTAGTGCATTTTAGCAGTACTCTGGCTCATACAGTTACCTTATTAGTGAAAAGGTTTAGAAAATAAAGGGCAGGGGGCTTTCAGCAGGATCGGTTGCCTATCTGTCTGTGGAGGCTGAGTTTACATACTGTATCTGACACTTTGTCTTTTTGAAAGCTTTGTGTGATACTGTACTTGGTTAGAGAGAGGTGTCTCCTTCCCATGAGGTAACACTGCGAACAGCTGTCTGAATGAACAGCACCCCCTTGACAGTGAACATGAGTACAAAAAGCTTTGAGGCAAGTGAACTATTTAAATAAGTCCAGTTTGGATTTTATTTGTCTTTTCTATCAGTGTGAATATAATGTTGTCTACACTATATTAAACAATACCTTAATAAATTCTGATGTGCTAGTAATAAAAAAGTAAGCAGAAAGCAGAAAATATTTCACTTTTACCTATTGCACTATTACTGTACCTATTTCATAGCATCTTCTACCCTGAATAAAGCATAGAATCTTAGCACACTTAGGATTTGAACTTGGAACCCTAAGGGACATAGCTTATCTTACACACAGAGCACAGAGTGGTACTAAAACAGATGAAAACTAACAGATGAAGACACTATTGTTCCGTGTACTTAACAGGTCATATTGATGTGAAGAGAACATCTGATATCTTTTGGGCACTTTTCATATTCCAGACCAGTGAAAATGAATAGGCCTAAAGATTTTCATTCCCGTCAATCCACTGAAGAAGGCCACCTGTCCTGGTGAGTGCAGTGGCAGCCTGCAGCCTTCATACCTCAAGTATTAGTACAAGGCATGCAGGAGACTATAGCACCATTCCCATCCTGGATGACACATCAGACCATCAGACCATAGAGGAGCCATGGAGAAAGGGGCAATTCAGACTGTCCAATCAAACATACACAGGAAAAAGTGTGACATGGACAAAAAGCAATATGGATACTGGGAGAAAATTCAAACTCCATGCAGAAGTTGCTTCAGAATGTCATCAAATCCAGGAATCGAAAGCTGTGAGGAATCATAGCGCTGCAGCGCTAATCACTATACCATCCATCTTCGTTCCCATGAAACATAAAATCACCTTTCTGGATGATTGCAGCGATTGAATAGGTCCACGCATTGTACTCAGTTGAGCTGTTTACAAAAGCATCATCATTCTTGCCAGTACGTGATCACTTAGCAGTTGAAATGAACTAAATTTGTTTAGGTCAGTTAGCTAAATTGGGCTTCTCGGAGAAGAATTTCAAATGATACACTGTTGTTTAACATATTTATAGAACATCTATAGTTCTTACCTCAGAATGGGGATCCCCTTAAAAATGTTAAAGATAGCTTAATCTATAAGTTTGAAAGACTGTCAGAATGTCAACTAAATACTCAAAATCTCTTTGCTGCAGTTCCAAGGCCAGCCATAAGGTGACGTCATAATATGGATGTTTATAGAATTGTGCAATTCACAT
This sequence comes from Atractosteus spatula, assembly GCF_055471065.1. NCBI lineage: Eukaryota > Metazoa > Chordata > Actinopteri > Semionotiformes > Lepisosteidae > Atractosteus > Atractosteus spatula. Next base: position 4,850,330 of record NC_142728.1, on the reverse strand, counting down.
TTAGACCACCGCAAGGCTGTCTGAAAAAGATTTTTTTAAAGGTCTGCACTATTTCATGAAAATATGAGGTGTTCTGATGACGCTGTAAAAGAATATCTACTGATGAATTTTAGTAAACGTGCACTTAAACTTTAAAAATGTAAACAACTTTAATTGTTCTGTTTATCCTTTCATTCCTTACAGTATACAATAAGCATTAAGACATTTCACTGGAATATCTGGATGATACACAGTTTTGATATTGTTTATATTAGTCTGCAACATCTCAGGCTTTTGATAGTTACCCATTGTCTTTAGGCTTACAGGGATGAATGCAGCTTTTCACATGACAACTTTCAGTGACCTTTCCAGCCAGTAGGTGGTGTCTAGACTATATTTTTTATTACACGCTAACATTGGTGAACCTGTCAGCACTTTATTGCAATACAAGCTAGTAGAAGATGGGTGTTTCTGTTTACTTGATGAAATCTTTTGTCTCTCAGGTCAATGTGTCAGAATGCAGGCCAGAGGCAGTTAAGAGATTTAGTTCTGTGAAGTTTTACCAATTATATCAGTTGTTCATGTGGACCAGCTTGGTACAGTATTTCTAAGTCACAGTGTGCCCTTTTTATGTCCTTGATGTCATTAGTTACCTAGCTCTACCAGCGATTTGTTCATGGGATTATTTAATACAAATTTGGGAAGAGGTCATTTTACTTCACACTCTCCCACCTATAAATATTCACTGGTTGCCCACAACTGGTTGCGCATATTTTCTATCCCCACTCCCTCAACCCTGCTGCATTCTTGCAACTGCCTCCCTAGCTCATTCCTTGTGAGGGAGGTTGGCCAGTGCTGTAATTACCTGAGCCTGGCAAGTTATCACCAAAGTATTAACTATGTTATCCCTTTATTTTCATTGGTTTGTTTCATTGTTATCAGAATTTGACTGAACTACTAAATCACGTATGTGATTACGTGGCTAGTGTTGGCAGTATAAAGTATACACTATACTAAATATAGAACATTTAATGACAGTGATGGAAACATGTAGAATCCTCATTTCAGCTGTGGTCTATGATACATTTATGGACAGTGTATTTCCCTGGTTGGTGTGGCTGAGTAGGCTAACCAGGCATGCAAGAATGCAAGATCACTCTCCTGAACAAAGAAATGACTTCATAACCATTAATAAGCTCTATTCTTCTTGAAACAGCAACAGTAAGTAAACTGTGGGTTCCGTGGAGGTGTTAAAAATACCGAGTTAAACCTACCCCATTTTTTCAAGACTGAAAGAGTTTCTGTCCTCAGCTTTTTTTGAAGATTGCATGTTTCATAAAAGCTCAGTGCTGCCTTTTTTAAGTGAGTTGGCAAAAACAAATTTCAGCCAAATATTTCTGGATTTTTATCCAGACATTTGCATATGGAATGATTTAAACAAACCTGTGTCTCTTCATGTCTAAACAAACATGATTTAATGCTATCAGCGCTCTAGTTCTGTAGTTTCAGTTTCAAATGTTCTCCTGGGAGAACCAACCTCTAAGGGAATGTTGTATAAGTGTTCTTGTGATCAACTGCGCAACTGTAAGGCAAGAGTTTATTTTTGAAAATCAATCTACAACCACATTCATCAGAATATAAATAATGATAGAAAATTTAGGTGACTTTTAAGGATTGCAGACATACAGTATACTGTATGTTGATGATGATGATGATGATGATAATAATAATTCCTTACACTTATATAGCGCTTTTCTAGACACTCCATACAAAGTGCTTATATGTAAACTATTTAACAATTATAAACATCATACTATACATCTGTTTTTTTTACTCCAGTAAGTGCTCTCACAGAACTTGACCACAAACACAGTTTTGATGAGGAAGGTGATGTTGAACATTCCGAAGGAAGCCACTATAGAAATCCTTTTCCATTTTTTTTTTGCAGTGGAGCACAAAAGATTCAGTCTGCATTTTACATCACTAGCTTACTGTTTGTATACAGTACATGCATTTACATTTTTAATAGGGAGCAGATGTTTGTTGATTGGTTGAGTGGTACGTTATTCTTCCTTGTGATAAAAAAAATACACAGCTCAGGTATTTTGAAAAACACTCAAAGTACTCAGTGTTTGGTATTGATGCAGACAATTTAAGTTGATAAAGAAGCAGTATAAAAACCCATTAGGAGCAGCTGGATTTAATTCATTCAAAAACAATTAAATACTGTATTTCATTACTGGTTACTGGTTTCAATACTGGTTGAGTAATGAAGATCATGTCATTGCTATCTGCATGTTTGAAGGCGACCTATGTATGACAGAAGTTCCCTAGAAAATAAGATGTTATGCTTCAACAGACATCAGATTTGTGCATAGAAACCAGTAAACCAGCTCTCTGAGGGACAAGCCACATTCTGAAAGACAAAAGGGCTTCCAAACCAGATCAGAAACATCTGATCTATCTGCATAATCATTTGCAGAGAGCTTGAGAACTTTCAGGAAGCCCTTCAGCAGAATTACTACATCTGTCTACATTGTAAGTTCAGAAGCAAATCAGGGGTGAAGTTAACTGGTCAGAGGTGAAGTCTTCATCTTCTGGGACACAGATAACACCTGACATTCTAATACAGAGAGCTATGGAATGTTCCGTCCAAAGATGATCCAGCTATGCCCTTGGCAGGCCTAATAGAAGACAAGCTGTGTAAAGATGTTATGGCGAGTCCAGTGCTCTATCACAATGTTCAGAAAACAGAAAAGAAAACAGCTTCAATATCCTGCCGCAGTCTGTTTCTTCTCCTAACCTCCAACAGTCCAACAGAACATCTTTGAGACCAGCTCACCAGTGCCACCTACTGGAGACCTCCCCAAACAGCCATTTTCCTCCAACTGGCAGCAGCTGCACAGGAGGGGCGGAGCATGCCAGAGGTTGATCAAGTCCGAGGGTCAGTATTGACAGGATTTGTAAAGCACAGGGAAGTCAAACGCGATACTAATTTGTAGCTTTGTAGCACGTGTCGTATTAAAAAAACATGCAGTTCACATTTTCTGTGATTGTGTTTGATATACAGTATGATTAAACTATTAGCGTTAATCCATTACATTTGAGAGCTGTGGTTTTTTGTGTATCATTATATTTGTTTTGCTTGCTTTTTTTAAACAGGAGTGAGCACAGCTTTGGATTATTAATGAGGAAGACCTTTAAAGTGTCATTTGTCAATGATGTCATTCTGCGAGTCTATGGGATGGGAGATTGGTGGTCATTAGAGAAAGGCACTGCAGAGTGTCACACTGAGAGACCACCCAGTACTCTCTGACTGATCAAAGGTGACTCACAGATGCTTGCTCAATAAATATTTTCGTAAAGAATTTGAAAACACTTTTGATTAATGAATATTAAACTCGAAAGAAGTCTTATCCAAATTACTTGGCCCGTTTATCTGAAAATGCTTGACGTAAGGATAAAGGAGATTACATTATATGTATGAAACATGTCTGGCTGTTTTGGGACAGAGTCTCCTACTGTTGCTGTGTGTGTAGTACATACCTTTTTTAGATGGTATTTTATAGGGCAGCTATTCTCCAGATAAAACACTCGTGTCTAATACTTTCCATGCATGGAAACTTAGCAAAATGTATTTTTTATAGCAAAATTGAAACTGTATCATTGTTAATGACTGATCACATATAACCCTTAAAACAAAAGGAGCTCTATAAAAACCTATAGAAACCTTCCACTATGATGTAATTTTATTAAGTCTGTCACAGAGATTTTGCATTATTAATTAGGTCTTACTCTCGGCTTTGCTGTGATTACCAATGCCTTCAAAATGCTGTACAGAACCACAAATCTATAGTAAAACCAAAGTGTAAAAGTCAAAGTCAGGCTTTCATAAGAGAGAATGTGATAACCACCAGTAGTTGCTAACAAGTATTAAACACTGTATGTGCCTAGTGTAACTGGGTGACTAAATAAAATGTAATGATCTAGATTACATAGTGTTAGAAAAAGACACAGTCAAAATCAAATCCCGATTCAAAACATCAGTTGGAAGGTGCACACCTAAACATACATGAAAAAAGGTCTGAAGTTTAAAAAGTTTAAAAAAAAAACTTAAGATGGGAACGGGGAGAATTTAGTTAGCTCTTTCATTCTCTTTTTTTAACCAGATTTGTTCCTTGAGATTAAGTTAGCATTTACAATAACAGATTCATGGGTGATTTTATGCAAAATTTTATGCCAAAACCTTGTGTCAGGTAATTCATGGAATCAGTTTCACTCATCTGAACAATGCCTGAGATGAAACAACGTGTTGCTAAAAAAAATAGGAAGCTTGCTGTAATCATATTATTCTTAAAGTGAGGTTATGCCATTGTTTCCTTTTACACCAGGGCATATATATTGTAATATACTGTAGGCTACTCTGGGATAGTTTGGTAATTAAACCTTTTTACAGTATAACTGTACCAGGACAGTATATACACTGTGCTAAAGATTGCACATCAACAGCAAGCCTTAAGGTTGATTGGTAAAATAGAAAGTATTTTTCATGCGCATTACTGTAGTTATTGAGGTGATGCAATGTTGTAATCTGTGAAAAGAAAAACCTGCTGATTGCCAGGACTTGTACAAGGCAAACAACTACCTGGGCCGATTAGAACAGTCCATTAAGAAACTTCTAGTGTGTCACTGATACACTTCCCTATCACAATCTAATTGTTTTGTTAAAATTCTATAACCTTTTTTCACCCACAGTTTAAAAGGATTTTCTGTTCCACTGTGCTATTCATTCAAATACAATGATGTATTTGCACTGATTTAATGTTGCTCTCAGGAGTATTCCTGTCCATCGCACCACAAGTTCAAAGTATGATTAATATGTTGGTGTTCCTGGCTGTCCCGATTTTACTGTAGCACAGCTGTCTCAGACACAGTCTCCTTGGAGACCAGGACTGACTTATTGAATAAGTTGTATGTCTGACTTTGAAGTATTTGTTCTTTTTAATTATACCTTGTTTTGCCAACAGACATCTTATTTGCAACCATACTGACTGATACATTTGTAATATTTCATTAAATGGAATTGAAAATGATTTGTCTTCTTATCCTCCTATACCCTTCATCAATTGCTAACCATCTTGGCATAACCACTATAAACAGCCCAGGAGGGATACGAACTGTCTGCTCTTTGCTCTGAAATATGTACAGTGAGAGTCATCCACCATTTTCCCACTGTTGTGAAGGGAGTCCAGGTTGTAATTAGTTCATGACACAGCCCAGACTCAAACTGCTGATGTCTGGATTAACAGGGCTCTGTGTACTTTCTGCCTTTACTGACTGGGATTTTTGCATTTGACTTTTGTTGCATTGCCTGAACATTTAGGAGTCGGGCCTTTTGTTTGTTTTGATATTTTTGATGTTTTATAACTCGATTTTCAAATGTAAGATATAGGTGTTGGCTACCTTGTGTTGAGTTGTTTATTTGCTCAGGAGACACCCCTTAACATGGCGATTTACAGAGGTTGAAAAACAGTAAATCAGTGCATTTTAAATGCAATAGGTGGCTCTTGAGGAGGCTCCAGAATGTGATTAGGGATTTTGAGATGGAGAATGGGTAGAATCAAGAGGTAGCGAACAGTCTGAGGGAAAATGGAAGGAACCAGTTGGAAAATACAGTGATTACTGCCTGCTATATAAATTAAAATAAAAACAGATATTTTAATTCTCTGCTTTTTATTTTTGTTGAGCTCTAACTTTGTTTCTGTTATTTCTCCTTATTGTGGATAATGGTATATAACAGTCCTCACATTTAAAAAGGCTTGCCAAATGTTCATTTCATTTTATTGTAATTGATAGTGGATTTTACCATCTGTTACTGTACATCTGTCCAATGCAGTGTGCATATTGTATTTTGTATTGTATGTAGATTATTTTTTTCTTTAACTCAGCTGTTCTAGTGATACAGTATGTGCAAACAAATACATGGTCCTGCGAAAGTATAAGAGAATGACATGCTCTGTAAGAATGTCCCTTTTCTCCAAAGTAGTGGAAATGCTCCACATCCTTTTATTCCTAAAGGATATAAGGTAGTAACAAATGAGACACTGTCCCTAGGTGTTCTGTGCTATGAGTTTTCCCTAAGACTTGATAAAGTTCTCAGCATCTGGTGGTAGTGAAGCACAGGCTGTAGAGAAAGCTTTTCAAAGCAGGACACAGAGAAGTGTTAATAATAATCGGAATACCGAAATTAAGAAATATATTCCCAAGAGGCAAGTGAGTCACATAATTGTTAAACACAGGGCTGCTTACAGGAAACCCTTTAAACATCTCACAGAAACTATCAAATGTCAGAGCAGTTAATGTCTATATTAAATTGATTTCTTAGCTGGTTTACCTGCAAGCACCAGCAGGAGAAATCAAGACTCAATACATTATCTCCAAAACATGTCTAATAATACAAAGAAAGCCTTCTTTCTTGCATGAGATGCCCTTTATCCAGTGTAGGTTGGCTCAGTCGAGATACTGCAGATCTGTGTACTCCTATTGCCTTGGCTATGCTGGAGTTTGGCTGGTGGTTAAATTGTGTGAAATTGCAGAGACGGGGAATAGGGAATTCCAGGTTCTAATAAAATGTGCTCCATGTCACAAATCACCTTAATAAAATTACATCTATCACCCAACCTTAACTTTCCATTGACAATGTGCCATTTTGGCTCAATAAAAAAATGTAAAAAGGTCTGTGTGATACCACATATGAATAAAGCTCTATGCAGCACAACCTTAATAAGTGCTTGTGATAGTGGAAATAATGTTTCCTTTCTGTGCCCATCAAGCATGGGAAAGTACATTTATCACCACCTGTTTCTATGTCAAAGTGACTCCCATTGCAGTTCATGATAGACCTTTGACAGGCACTCTCCTCAAGAACCCAGCAATGCCGCCAGTTTGTAAGCCTGCTCTCCAATTATAATGAACTTTTTGTTTTCATCTTTCAAGCCAGGAACAGGGTTCATAAAAGAAACCTCCAGCCTGATGAAAGCCTGCAATGGGCAGCATGGCCAGGATAAGCTGAACTGCCTTCTTTTTCAAGCTGGATGTTCAGAGATGTGCCGGAAAAAAAAAAAAGAGCCGCAAGAGCATACAAAATTGTTTCTTCCTTTCTGAGTGCTTTAGTAAAAAGGATTCCTTCACAACGGAGAGCATGCCATAAAAGTGAGGCGACTCTGTAATCTGATTTGAGTGATGCTGGCAGACAAACAATGGGCAAGCTGGGAGATATGACAGACATCAGGCAGTTAACTCTGTTAACCAAAGTCCACCTGCCAAGGGTCTTTATTTTCGTCACAATCAGGAACTTTGAAGATACATTTCAATAACAATATAAGGCCGTGCAAATGAGCCTCAATTATTATTTTTTTTAATTCTCGCCTCTTTGTGTGCTCGAACTTCCCCGAAGGCAACGTGTTCTCTGCCAGATGTCTGATTTCTTTCAAATTGACACCCACCAGGGAAATTGGGATGGGAAGAAAAGTTGCAGAAAAGAACAAGGTGTTAGGAGATAAGAGAGATTTCTGCTGGGAAAAAGGCCTAGTTGACTTTGGTCTTCAGGATGACAGCAGGATTATTGTTCATGAAGGAGACTAGACTTCCTATCCTGGATTTTATTTTAGGGATGAGGGTGGGGGCAGTCAATACATAATACATTGAAGAAGAAAGTGAATACGAAGGATTTTTCTTCTCCCAGTGAAAGTTTTGATCAGATAATAGATTACTATACATTTGCTTGGCTCTTTTATAATAGAGTGTGGTGTCTTGTTTTGAAAAGACAAACTTCAGTCTAGCTCATACTGTGACTGATCTGTTGTTGTCACTTTCATTCTCAACTTACAGACTTACTCCCCCCCAAACCATGGCCTCCTGTTCTTCAAAATATTGTCAATAATGAGTGTCTTGAATCGAGGCCTGTATCCTACTCCTCTCCACATTGTGCCTCCCATTGCCCCATAAACATGCTTCATTTTCTTGCTTGCTGCTAGATTCCTGTGGTTACATATTAAAGATCTGTTCTGTGTTTGGAGGCGAAGTAGAGGACTGAACTGTCATTTGTCTTGCACATCACATCCTTTCTTACGTAGAATTAGCTTTGAACATGCAAATGTGACTGTTAGCATTAAAAAGCTGTTTAGAAATAATGTTTAGAAATAATTTCTGTCAGCTGTATGATGCTAATGAACAATTTATATTTTGTTTTCAAGTATAGATACTTCCACAAAAAATGTTGGATAAATCAGCACTACTTTTGCAGCACTAAAGGCCTTTCAGGTATAATTATTATGTCATTGTGAACAAGAGATCATGTACTGAATGGTTCAATATTGAATTTTCATATCTAAACAGTTACAGAACATTTCTTTGATACCTGCTTCCAGTAGTCCATGACGTAATAACACCATATTATTGTTACAGATTAGGGGGGTTACGAAAATGGTGAAAATAAGTATTTGACCGAACGGTTGAGTTAATAAGTGAAATAATCATAACCCCCAATTGTAAGTGTTTTCTAGCAATATACCCGAGCAGCTGGTACTGTATAAATAGAAGCATGTGAATTCTTTATTCTCTTGCACAGCTTTGTTGAGAGGAGTAATAATCCAGGCACACTTGGTTAAACAAATATTTATTGCAATAACAAGACTACACTACACACAACTGAACACACAACGCACAAGTTACTCTATGTACAGTATTTATGACCAAGCATTTCAGAGGCCTAAAATTCAGGTCAAGCAGAAAACCCCAGACTGCTACTAAGCATTAAACACTTAATATGCTTACAGAGGCCACACAAGAGATGAGCTACCTTCTAACTAAATACAATGCAAACTGCAGTTAAACCTCTCTCTCTGCATCCCGGATGTCCCAAAATATATGGGAGCCTATATCCCTATAATTCCACGTTTCTAACTGAGATATATTTTACCCAGGAAACCCAAGTTCTCTAAGAAACACAGAAAAGCACGCTTTCTCGAACAAGGTTCAAGTACTTGGCTCCAGTCAGGTTGGATTTGGATGATCATGAAGTAGGGGCTCTCACTTGGTGCAAGCTTCAAGTCCCAACTCCACTCTTCTCCGCTTCTTGTTTCTTCCTTCCTCTCCTTCTTTGCTCTTAATGTGTGTCTGTACTGCTCCTTGGCAATCATAAATCCACAACTTGCCTAGGTATACTAAGATAAACTTTACAATTGTTTCTGCTCAAGGGATCCCACCCTCCCAGACCTCAACAAACATCCTCTCTGCTTTGAAGTTAGAAGTGTTTACTCTTCCCAGTGTCACAAACTTTATCTAAAATCTAAGACACACTTCTCCTTCACCTAAAGCCAGCATCACACTACAGGACTTTTCCAAGGATCTTCAGTCGTAGCCTTCATTTACATAATCGTAAGAAAATCGCAGTGAGTCATAGAGAGTCGCAGCGCACGCCCGTTACCGTCAGTTGTGTAGTGACACCCCCTGTTACTCAGTCATAGTGCTCTTCATAGCCCCTACGACTCTCTGCGACTCACTAAGATAAAATCAAACGGTGATTTTCTCGTTGTGAGCCACAAGTCGTAGGGGTGGGCTCTTGTGTCTGCGACAATCAACAGCCAATGAGCGCTCAACCGGAAGTACACTGCATACAATGCATCTGCAAGGAAAGATGGAAAGCGAGTGTTTGGGGCTGTGCAGATAGAGGAGAGGCTCATCAAACTTTGGAGCCAGCACAGATATCTGTTTGATGTTTTGTGTTTGTCGTTTCGTGTTTGTCATTTGTTTACTTTCGTGCGGTGCTCCTCCTCTTTTTCCGGTGTGCTCCACATTGACTGGCTGCCAAAATGAGGCGACCTTGCGGTACTTTCGCCGCGCAATACAAGATTCAATACAGTACAATACAGCTCTGTGGCTAAGGATCTGCGCCTGTAGCTGAAAGGTTGCCAGTTCGTATCCCGTGGCCGGCAGAGGAATCCTACTCCGTTGGGCCCCTGAGCAAGGCCCTTAACTCCAACTGCAATTATTTTTCAACTTGATTTAGGAATCACTGTAGGAACTGCTACAGAGACTCATAGAAGGACATGGAACCAGAAAGAAATAAAATTACTGAAACAAATACAGATTTGATTAGATTAGTAATCAATTTTGGGGGGTGTCACAAAATTGTGTCACAATATCAAGCAATAAGCTTTTATAAGCTTGCAACACTTGGAACTTATAGTATCTTTGTACTTTGTGATTTCCCCCAGACCACTCAGTCTGTTACAGTCCTAGTACACAATACTGGGAATTCTGAAAAAGTCTGCACATTTTAATGAAATCTGATTATAGAATATGTGTTTCCAAATTAAATTAATTATATTATTTTTACTAATACATTCATTTAATTATTTTGTAATTAAATTATTGTAAATACAGTATTTTGGACAATATTGATATTGTCCAGCCTATAGCATTGGTAATTCAGCACAGTGAATTGTATGTATGAATTGTACTTTGTCTGCTGTGAAAAACAGCAAATTAAATTCAATCTTGATGAAGGGTTTCCAGAGATGGGTCATGCAATTTCACCATGAATGTGTATGCATCTGTGCTAACATTCTTATTATTGTGCATCTTGACTGTACTATTCATTTCTGGACAATGTATACATTCTGAATGTAAACATGTCACAAAAGTTTATAAACAAATGTACATACAGTATACAGTAGTACAGTGTATGTGTTATAAATAGAAATGGGTAAGCAAACAGTCAAGGCAGAACAAAAAGATCTTACATACAGTACATTAGCAGTCATCATTATGGGATAATCTGTATATATATAGACTTGCATATAAAATGGGAGATTACTGATGTATGTGTATTTGTATTGACCACAAATGTGCAAAAGATCATGTTTGGCTGTCAATAGTGCTTCATGAAAATAGCTCCCTTCCTTACCAATTAAAATTGCATATACAGTACAGTATCCTCAGAATCCCTTTACACTAATACTCTGTCACCATCAGATGTTTGTATTGATTATTTAAATGTGCCTTTAAGCAGTATCTGGGAATTCAAGGAGCCGATAGGTCAGTGGGTGAAGACTTAAAGAAAGGTCCTGCTCATTTGTGGTGCAGTGACTCCTACAGATCTAGAGCTGCAGATGATTGACTGTATGTGATTGACCTGGGTGTTGACTGTCTGGTCAGCTGAATAAAAGCTATCTTTTAAACATTATTAAATCAAACTATCCATTCAGTTTCCTTTTTGTTTTGAACAAAGATGTTATTTTTTTCCTCGCTAGGAATGACAGTTTCTTCATTTGGACCCTAATATGAGTCATCACACTGGCTGTGCATCCATCAAGCTCACTTGATAATGTCAGCCTTTCACTGCAGTGGTTTTAATATGAAGAGATCTGATGGCTGTTATCAGCATGTCTGTTTTCTTTTTAGTTACTGTATTTCTGCTTTGAAATACCAAAGCTACAGTACCTTACTTCCTACAAGCAGTAATATGCACTCCACATCTCTTGTAAAATATCTTTGTGAGAAACAATCACAGATTTAATCATTTTCAGATTTTATTTTCTTCCATGGATCTACATTTACTACGCATTCCTCAACTTCTCTATTTCAAACTATGAACTGATGTCTCCTCACACATTTTTACACTATCAGTTAGTTCCCAAATTGGTCTGTTTACCTCTGACGATAAAAGAGATGTAAATGATATTACAAAGGATAATAGTTTTATACCAATATACTGTATGAGGGAGAATGTCAATGAAATATCAAAATTCCCAGGTGAAACCTTACTTTTGATGCCAGTATGTATGATATATGATATTATGCCAGATATATTTTCTGTGGTTTGTGTTTCTCTGTCCTGAGCTGTTTTCCACATAAACAAATGGACAGTAGTTCTTTATGTACTGTACAAATCACTCTCCTCCTACCTGTATGTTAAATGTCTTCTGGTATGGAATAGTTCTAGTACTCAATTTTGTGTGCTCAAATTGATTTCCATTGTGTTTCACTGTATTTTCATGAGGACACTTGGAAAATTCTGGATTTCAAGTCAGAAAAAAAAAGTCGCCCCAATGTATAACTGGTGGGTTTGAGTCATTCATCCCAAATGAACGTTTCCTGACAAGTCAGCTTTATTACGAAATAAAAATAATAATTTTTTCAACCTTACATTTATGTACATTTCAACACAACAGATGGTCTCTTAAGTGACTTAACTCAAGAGTGATTTGTTTTTATTGGGGGGCCACTATTAAATTTACATCAGTATAAAGGGTAGACTTGAGAAGGAGTATCACAGAGATCTAGCTAATTAAGGAGAAATGCCTTTTCTGGGGAGCATAGTTTTAACTTTATTAAAACCAGAGCCGGCTCTCTGGGTTGTGCTCACTGATGGGCAGCACAGTGAAACCATAAAAATAAGAAAAGAAGTAAAAACATCCCCTTGCAGATTTCTGCTGTAGTATTTTCTTAATTGTCGGTTGAGTTTTGGTATTTGGCAAAGGATTTCACATAATATTTTTGCCACAAGTCAACCTCTGTTTGGTATTTTACAATGGCCGGGGAACTACAGGAAGTGTGGTGTAAACAGCAAGTATTCAGCATGCAAAGAACGAAAGCATCTGATTTCATAAATACATGTACTTATGTTTTAACTATACTCAGGGGCCACTTTAACATAGCTCCTTATATGGATTTCATTCTGATGTTTTAATTATTATTTACAGCTGTGGGAATTTAGAATATACTTTCTACTCCTGTGAAAATGCAAAGTAGGTATAAAGTCATTCAAGGTCTGCTGTTCTGCAAATATTTTAACACTTAGGTTGCCAATTACAGTATTTAAAGAGAAGGACAATCACTGCTTTCATGACTGCCTTTAGGATAATGCGCACATCACAGAATACCATACCGGTGAAAAGCCACACTTATTTCATTCGACTGAAAAGGCTTAAATGACTAAACACCACCTTTATTCAGTGCCCATTATACATATCTGCTCTAGGGCATTTAAAGAGGTGCATAATTAATGGTCACACACTACCGCTTCATAAAAGACCTTCTCCATGATCATAATAAAAGTAAACTTATCAAGTTATCAACACTTATAACACATGTACAAATAAGAGACAGTTCCATGCTGAAAAGCAGAAAGAGGAACTGATGCAGAAAGAAAAAAAAAGTTGCAAGTAGACACCAGAAAACAGAGTGAGGCTCAACAGCCAAAACATTGTGTTTCTTCTTTCTACTTTTCAGCTTGGTATTAAACTTGAACCTTTGTAGCCAACTCCCTCTGACACAACTCCCCTCTCAAATGTTATAAAATATGTGCCATGCAGTGTGCAAGTTTAAACGCAGACATGGTTTAAAGACAGAATAGATCAAATGAAGTGCTGCACTGACCGGGGATTCATTTCTTAGAATGAAGAAATTAGTTAATTTCCTTTGGTATTAGAACATAATCATAAGGAAACATACAGTGTTGTCTCAGTTCAGCCACATTGTTATGAAGATATTGACCTCTAGTGAAATACCTTCTACCATGGACAGCATGATAACAGTATAAGTAATGCTTCTGCCTCGAACCTCTTGGGTCCTGGCTGTGATTCCACCTTATGTGTGGAACATGTTCTCTTTGTGTCCATGTGGGTTTTCCCTGCATACTCTGGTTTCCTCCCACTTCCCAAGACATGCTGACTAGATTAATGTTTGTCCCTAAATGTCCCCTATCTGTTTATGTATGTCCTGTCCTGGTGTTGTCCCATTTACTCACGGGATAGAAAGTGTAACCCTTATCCAGCATCGGCTGATTACTGATAATGATAGGGTGGATAGTTTCTCTCAAGTTCAGACCATTATTTTCTTCTACAGGTTTGACAAAATATTAGTTTAAACTGTTTATTTCTTCCTGGCCTTTGGTAAACTAATGTGAACTGAGCCACGTTCAGGGACTCCTCCTGGTTTATTTCCGAAATGCAGCTGTACCGTCGTCAGCAACTTTTGTCTTTCATAAATGATCAGGACAGGGACAAAACTGAGGCAGCCCTTGCCACTCACAAGCACGTCATTCAGAACCTGCAAGCAAACCTCTCACGACACATCTCCATGGCTGCTTTGAAATGCTCCATTACTAGAAAGCGAGAGAAATTCAGTCCAACGTTAAACAAACCTTGTTATTGTGAAAAATGTCTTGGGCTTTATAATGGAAAAGGAATGTGTGTGGGGAAGCGTTTCTTTCACAGACCCCTCTTTCTAGGAAAACATCAAATTATTCATGTCAGAATCTTTTTCTTTGTTTTTCCTCCCTTCGCACACATATTCCCTCTGTTTACATCTTGGCCTATGAAAAGTAAGCTGAAGCTAAGTTCTCCTTTACGTCTCCCAGCAAATCCAAAACCGCGTGATTCTTTAAACTATTTTGACAGCTCTTCGTAAGAACTCCAGTGAGTACAGGGACTGTTTAATACAGTATGTTTTTCCTGTAAGCTGGGTTGACTGATATTTTACAACTGTGTTTTGCATTTCACAAGAGTGTACAAGTTCAACTAAGAAATGAGATACTAATGCAATACAGCATTTCACGAGAAGAAGAATTGTTTCACTCCACTTTTAATGCAGTAAATATAGATTTTAATCGGCAAAAGCTGATGTGTAGCACTACACTTGGAAACATAAAGTTGAGAATATCTGCTATGGAATGAGAGCACTGCCTTTAGCTAAACTTAGGTGGATGAAAAGATTATCTGATAATGAATTCAAGTAAAACATAGTTTCCAGATGAAAAAAGCACCGTTTTATACTTTAAAATAAAAGCTTTTTATGTGCTTGTTAAAAATAATGCCAAGAAAAGAAAAATACAAATTATGAAAAGTGTAAAGGAATTCCTCAAATAAAGCCAGAACTTCTGTATATTTATGTATCTGTGTGCGATTTTAGATGAGGTGTACAGTTATATAAAACTAAACACTGCAGTTCACTATCAATGATAATTTGTTTATATCCAGATTCCAGCAAGCACTATGGTCTTTTTTTTCCAAAGTAACAAGTAAAGGTTTAGTCCATGCTGAAAACGTGTGTTTCGTTTAGTTTCTTTTCTTTTCATTTTGGAATAAACCTTTCAATTGCTCCTTTGCAGCCTATGCATGCTGACACAGCTACCTACTTGAACATGGTCTTTTTTCTATCGATATTTATTGACATCAGAATGCAGTTTTTCTTTATTGCAGATGACTCTGGACAAATCTACATTTAGAGGAGCTAAAAATTGAATGTGGTGTAGGGAGAATTCAAGACTAATATATATATACAATATATAACAGCCACAGATTATGAGAAAATGAAAATGGGGAATACCTGTAGCTTAAAAAGCAGGTGATCTAAGGATTAAAAGTAAGCTCCAAAAGGGCACATTTTGATGGTTTAAGTTCCAGAATCCCAACATGTCAATAAACATACACTTATTTTATTTCTATCACATAGAGCACTGGTCAGATGTAGTACATTAACTTTAAGTACATGGTATTTAAAATGGCTGATTGTTATCCCTTATATCCATTTAATTGAGTGGCTTGTCTGACATGAGGTTTGGGGCAGATCTCCAGGGTTTTCCATCATACAGATTGATCTGCAAGTCTTGAAGGGCTTTTACCCTGGCCTGCCTGAGGTGTTTCCTAGAAATGTAACTGTAAAAAAAAAAGTTAGACTTGGCTGAGGCTTTTGGAGCTCAGATAGTTTTGACCTCTCTATGGCTGCCTCTCTGCTGGTCCATGTCGGACTTGATTATAAAAAATTAAGAAGGAAAAGCTGGCAACCGTTTTCAGTTTTTTTTTTTCCGATGTGATCACGCTGTAGTGAAATTTCACAAAATCACACTCGCGACTCGTGAGTGAGTAAGAGAATGTTCTGCTCCCTTACCTCAGCTGGGGAATGGAATGAAAGCAAAAACCCTCCCCCATCTCTATCTGACACATTTTGTATATACAGTATGGCCATAACGTCTTCAGTTGTATCCAGATTTTCATGAAAAAGTATAAATTGTGAAATACAGAGTAGTAATGCTCCTGCTACTGTACTGTATGTGTTTTCTGGCTCTAATGTAACATGAAGTGCACTGTATTGCAAATCAGGAGTAAGGTCAGATAAAATAAGTTTGGTAAAGAAAGAACTTCTCTCTGCACTGGTTGGTCCTCTCTGTTGATTGTTTCTTAGTAATAAATGATTCCATATTATTATAATACATCTTAAACGATTGTCTGTATTGCATTTGCCTTCAAGACCCTATTCATTTTTTTTAGGGTTAAGGTAAAATTAAAGATTGGCTAAAGCTAACTGCTAAGCATGTTTTCTTTTTTGTTAGATTGAGTAATATTATGAAATGTGCATCCCCACAATTTAATCATTATTATTGCAACATTTTATTGTTGTTGTTTTTTTCTTTAAAGGTATATGTTAGTGTCTTTTGGCAGGTATGCAATGTGCAATCTAATGCTTAGCAAGTCAATGGAATCACAAATCATGTCTGTCTATCTAGGTGGTCAAACAATTTAAAAAAAACAATGGATAAATCAAACTGTTATCTGGTTGTAAAGCTCTGTGCAAGAACATAAGTCATGAACTGATAAGATTGTGCCAGCACTGTATGTAAGACGATCAGGCAATTAGCCTTCTTGTTGTTTCCTACCAAAAAAGGTAGAGTAGTGTTTCAGACTGTTCAGCTTTTTATGGATTGCCATTGTGTGCATTTTTATTTTATGTTTAACATTTACATGTGGACCTTATAGCTCAAAGGTTATATGAGCTGATGTAACAGAAAAAAAAACAGACAGATGAAAACAGTCCAGACCTTTTATTAATGGACCAAGTGAGCCGTGACATTTTAAACAGACTGTCAGTCAGTCCCTGGCATCAAAAAGGTTAACAGTGCTTGTAACAAACAATATTTCCAGTACAAATCAATATTTGTGGTATCAATCTGGGCATCTAGCTGCTGGTTTGGAATTGATTTTTTTTGGGGGGGCCTTACAGACACATTCTTCATAGGACTAATAAGGGGCTCAAAGAGTAAAATTTCTCACTGGCCAAACTTTAGCACCCAGAAGCTACTGATTCAATCTACTGTAGGACATGTCACTGGCCAGCTGTGACCAGGATTCCTCTAGTGGCAGTATACTGTGAGCCAATTGCCACAAATGCTGGGTGAGCTTAGGTCAAGCAGGAATCACTAAGTGCAAAAATGACTTCTGGAATTACCTGGGCACCAGTAAGCATAGAGTGGGAGATGTCGCATTTCCCCAATTGGCACTCTGTCATGTAAGGCTCTATGAAGCTTGCAACATATCATAAGGCAAATGACTTTGACAGGTGGGCACTCTCTAAATTGAACAGGGTTGGTAGTATTAAGTGTAGCTAGTAATTAAATTGTTGATTCCATCCCATAATGAATTGGATGGATATATAATAGAAAAGTGATTGGTAGAAAGTGGTTCAAAATTTGAATATAAACAACTTACTGGTTGTTGAAGATATACGCATTTTACTCCTCTGTAGTTGTGAATTTCCTTCTTTGACAGACATTTACAAAGGTTGAGGTTACAGTAAAAGTCACCCTTACTTATACACATATAGTTCAATACAGTCCTCAGAGAACAAGCCCATATCATTTGCACTTGAAAGGCTTTGTATAAAAGTGTGAAAACTTTGGAAGTAATCTTCTTGTCTGCAAACCTATACAGTACAGTATATTGAAAAATCCATGTGTCACCTGAAGAAGGCTCCACAGCCGAAATAGTGTCTTCTTTTCAGCATGGGATAAACCTTTCCTTGTTCCTTTGCAGCTACTTTACACTTTTTTAGCACTAATACAGTAATGAAAACCTACAGGAGCGACTCTGGCAGTCAGAAGAGCAGTACCTCCGGAATTTTCCATCCCTTGGACAGTAATCACATAGAGTGCATTCTGACAGTGCATTCTGATGTCTTTTTCCTTTTCGCTAGGGGAGGTGATGAGCTTTGCTGACGACCTGCTGTCGGGATTGGGCTCCTCCTGCGTGGTGGCTGGAAAGCGACATGGGGATCACATCCACTCCACCATCTATTCCTTGGTCTTTAAGTGCCTGGAACCTGATAGCCTATACAAGTAAGTCACGCTGAGCTCTCGGGAATTTGCCAGATGGAGATTGGAGAGATTTTTTGGAAGTCCAATGCAGAAAAAAAATGTTATACATCATCTATTTTTTTAAAGTAAAAAAATTAAATGACAGTATATGCAAAATTATATCTGGATATGATGTTCACAGATGTGAACAAAGATGGGCTCCTTCAAATAAATCAATTTGAAGAGTTTTGAGGTTACAGCCTATGCTGAGATAGTCATAAACAGTTCAATTTTCTATAATTCAGTAGCTTAACCATAATAAATAATAGTTGTTTTTT
This sequence comes from Atractosteus spatula, assembly GCF_055471065.1. Lineage (NCBI taxonomy): Eukaryota > Metazoa > Chordata > Actinopteri > Semionotiformes > Lepisosteidae > Atractosteus > Atractosteus spatula. The sequence goes on along the minus strand of NC_142728.1, from coordinate 4,831,880 downwards.
TTCATTTAAGGACATTTCATCTGCAATATGCAGAGTTTGCAATGCATGGCTATGGCATATTTTTCTCATCAAATGAGGTCTTGTTCTGTCTCTCTCGTTAGGCTCTGTGTGTCATTCTTGTTGTTTCTGGTTCAACTCCAGAGTGGTCCTACTTGCATTTGTCCAATAGAGTTTTCAGTTTGTAAAAAACAAAACCATAACCCATCGACCTGATAGATATCATTGAAGAAAAGCAATTGTTTTTTTGTCCATGAACTACAGCTCAAAAGTCTAAAATCGGAATCGTCATAGTGATGGAAGGAAGAGAATCCAAGAGACCTGTCTTCTGGAGTAGTTGTGTAGAAGGAGATGCAGTGCCATTTTAAAAAATATATTTTTTCATTCTTGTTACTTTACAAAACAAGGACAGATGAGAACTGATCATTTTGTGATTGTGTACCATGTTTAGAGGTGTAACAATGGCATTTGGAACAAAGATGCAGACTGAAAGACTGCAGTTTGATCAACAGTCTAGACAGCAGAGGAACAGACTTCGATTTTGACATGAGCACAATAATTGTATTAATCTAACTGTAAAGGTTTGTGGATTACTGATTACAATTTAATAAAAACTGGCTTTTTGTTTAGATTTTGTATTGTAAATGTCACAATTGCGAAAAAATAGATGTGTGCACAAAAATAAGTTTGCTGTTTAAAATGCAATTCAAAAATCAGATTTCATGGCCTTATATAACTAAATTTGGGGAATGTCTCTGCTGTAGAACTGGCTATGTTACTGTACCACACTGACTCTGGAACATGTCTCTCAGATAGTGATTAACTTGATTTCAGTGTACAGTTAGCCATTTTGCAATTCTAAACACTCAGTAAGCAGATTTTTTTTTACCAATGTTACAAAAAATACTGGAATGCTTTTCAAAAAGTTATGTTGCAATCTGTTCAAAAGCGCAAAATACTTCACATACAGCAAAGAAGGAATGCGAATGCATCATCTCCTTCTCACATCATGATAGTTTTTCCTGGTTTTGGAACTTGAGTGATGTACATATTTGTACATATTTGCTCTGAAAATAATTCACTGCAGGTCTGCCAGAAAAAAAAATGTTTTAACACAAGGAATCAGATTTATGCTTATAATCACTGACAAAGAAATTATCATTCCTTGAGCTCTATTCTTGCATTACTACTGAGGACCACACATTACCAAACACCCTCTTGTGCACTGTACAGAATGTAATGGAACTAGCAAACTAAATGCCAATGAAAGCTGTTGGCTAGCCTAGCAAGGCCCATGGCGTGCTTTTATTGGTGTGGTACAATGCACGGCAGACTATACAGCTGAAAACAATGGATCGCTTCCTGCATAGACACACCAGCACTTCATAAAAACCCATAAAAGGCAGCTGATGAAGAAAAGGCAGGGTCTTCTCGATGTGTTCTGTTTACCCCAGTTGAACTTGAGCTAAGTGCTTGTCTAACACCTCAGGCTGTGAGTCTTTTGTTTGAAATAGCCAAGACCAGAGAAATGTGCAAGGAAAACAGTACTATAAGAAACAGAATTTGAGCCTCGGAAGCCAAAATTTAAAACATGTAGGAGTTTGTGATACCGCTTCAAGCATTTTTTTGTTTAATAACATTTCACTTGTAATAATTGAAAACATGTTTGCATCAAGCACAGCAATTCTTTTTTTTTTATTTTGGCCTCAATATCAACAGAAGTGACAAATCTGGCATTTTTTAGTGATGATATAAATCATCAAATCGTTCGTTAATAATATGCATCTCAAAAGGCCAAAAGGGTTTGAAACAGTACAGCCCTGGATTTACGAGCATGTTATGTTATGTGACTTTCAAAGGATGCTTCAAACATTACTTGCTGGAAAGACATTCAGTTCCATCTTCCAGCTGGATGGCGAGATAGTGTCTTATTATGTGTTCTTCAGATTCTGTCTTCAAACTCTCTGAGAATACCCATGCTTTCTGGAGCAAGAATAGGAAAAGAGCTGAGGGGACAATGATTTTTTGCTGCCATTCAAATAAAAAAAATTGTGTGGCTCTTATTTTTGTCAGGAGACATGAAAAGTATGGTTTACAAGTGACAGCAGAAAAAATAAAACAACACAGTTGCAATAGGCAATATGCTATATTCCTTTATACTGTACCTATTGCAGTGTTGAAGAACTTTCCAGAAGTTCTACAGCTTGACAGTAGGACTGTGAAGTCTACCCCAAGAGGATAAAGCTGAGGCGGGACTCTTTCAGTCTGCTCAATGGGGATTGGCTGGGGCTCAGCTCATGGTTTTTTTTCCCCCTTGGGGGCACAGACCCCCTAGTGAATCCCAAGGCAAGATCAGGAGTTCACATTCCTTTCTGCTCAATTACTTTTCCCATTCCTATTACATAAGGGATGGACCACCATAAGATTTTTTGCACACCGTTTCAAACAATAAGCTTGAACTTCAGTTATAACAATGTCATTGTAGGACTTGAAGACAACATCATCTGTTCATTTCCACCATTTTCATTCTGCCTTTGACAGGTTTGCAGACTTACAGTACATTTCTTGGCTCTGAATGTTCCTGTCCAGCAGTGCTACAGTAGATGGAGTAGAGACTGGAGTTCTGTGCAAGTTCTGGCACCTTTTCAAACCAGAATAAGGCAGCACAAAAGATGGGAAGCATCCAGGCGAATGGCCAGTTAATGGAACATGGATGGCTTTCAGCAGTGTGGTGACCTTCTAGTGTTTTGTCTTCTGCAGAAGCAAGGTTCTTCAGTTGTTTCCAAACGTGTGCTCACCTTTGACATTGGCAGGGGTTTAAGCATCTTCCACTCACAGAGCCTAAACAACCCTTCACACTTCAGTCAGAGGTGTCACAAGTGGCTTTCATTTGCCCGTGCCAGTGAAGCACCCGTATTCATGCCAAACCCTCTGTAATACAGAAGCTGTACAAAAGGAATCACAGGTTTTTTCAGCCTTGCGCCAGCTGTGTCACATTTCTCATGCTTCATCAGAATTGTTGGGTGACCTGAACATAGTCTTGGCACAGTAGCACCTTCTAAATTGTATAACACCCTCGACAATGTTTAATTAAGGGTTTTTCAGGCAGTATTTCTAAGGATTTTCTAAATTCAAAAAGTAGTCTGAATACTTTGTTGAACTTTACTATACTTTACTTTACTGCCCAGTATGAAAAAAATGGGGATGTCTAATGTTTCCAAGGTTTATATGGTATATATAAAACCATTATTTAAGTAATGCTTACACATGCCTCACGGCATCATTTTTATTGTTATTATCATTGTCATAAATTTCGAGCAGATTTTTTGTATTGAAAATTTAACTGCCTCCTGATGTGTCAGCCACTTGACTGTAAATCTTACCCACTGAGCATCCAACTCACTGAAGAACATTGGCTTTTAATTCTGAATGTCACGGCATTTCTAATTTGAAACATTTCATATTTTCGTATCGGTACAGACTCCTCCTCTGGGGATTTGCAAAGGAAATCGAGCACAGCATCGCATATCGACAGCTTTCTGGAGAATGGAAATCTCTTGCCTTTTTAGTCTGACAAATATCCTGAGCCTGTTTTGTTTGATCCTGATTGTTTCATTGGCTTTGCCCGAACATTTAGCCAAGCAATTACAGGATACGATATGGGAGTCATCCACTGCACAGCACAGCTCTACTATTGTAGAAAGTTTAATAAGAATTGCAATGTACTGTATGACACCCTTAGTATGTATGACCTAGTTACCTTGTCCTATTTAGACTACTTTTGAATGTACAAACTCAACATATTTTTTGTTTTTTTTGGAATTATTGGTTAAGAAACAAAATAGACTTGTGTGACTACCCGGCACAGCTAATAATAGCAACAATGGTAACAACATTAATGGTAACAAAACCTTTGGGGAACCTCAGATGTTAACTGGTGATTTCATTCTCCAGTCAAAGACTTTGGAGGCAGGATTTAGGCTTAAGCAGTGGCTCAGTACTTGTAGGTGGAGAAAACAGGGTCATTTCTCCCAGGTATTCTGTACTTATAGATTAATAAATCGTCACAAAGGAAATTAGGGTTGATTGACGAAAGAAGTACTGTAGCTTGCTAATAGTTAAATCAAAACATCCATTTTACAAAATGGAATTTTTTTTACGAAAATTTTACGAAAGTACAAAATTATAGATGAAATAATCAAGTCAGTCCAGACACCACCTTATGTACGAACAGTTTATAAAAGCTAAATTACAACACCCCTTCTGTTCAGGGAATGTAGAGTAAAATAACGTTTTCCTTAATCTCCAGTGATCTAGCTGGTGGTGGAATCATGAACTGGGAATAGTTTAAAAGATGTTTATTATTCAAATAGGCATATACACAAAACGTCAGACACACTCCAAAAATTAAAGACCACTATTAAAATAGGAGTGATCACTATTCTTATACTTATAGTATAATATAATAGTCAATATATTGAGTAGTGGACAGTAGTAGTAGTGAGTAGTATAAAATCAGAGTCTTACATTTTCTGTTAGATTTAAAAGGTCAGATAACTCTTTAAAACTCTTTAAAACATAGACCTTTTCCCTAAGTTTACTTCATTTTCCTTCTGTGCTAAACACCTGATTTCATTTTATCAAGTTCAAGTTGAACTGCTGTGTTATACAGTAGGTCATAACTCACCTTTTCTTGTGTCTTCTTCTGATATTCCGTTCCTTGCATTTTAAGTATATAATAAGGTCACACGGGCTGCTGGACATCTTACGGAAATTTCCTTTTTGATACATGGTTCAGCCAGCTGGTCTCCACTCAACATTCCACTGCAGCTGTGCAAACATCTCAATAGTCTTCTATCCTGTCCCAGACATACTTGTGTCTGGGGCGCTGATAGTTCCTTTCTAAGAGATGGGTCAGTAGTTATTATAGGCATTTTAAAGACCCCCTAGTATGCAACGATATAATTAATATTTTCTTGGGGGATAAAGTTTCATCAAGCATGTGATAATTTTGTAGACCAAAGAGGATGAATTGATTGATCTAGGTGTAGAGGATACTACATATTCAATGAGAAACAGAGGAAACATTTTTTAGGCTATGGTCTATTATGGTCTTCTATAGCAACACTGAGCAACAGGTCACCTTCCACCTTCATCTGATAGGGTATCATTTTTCAGTCATTTGCTTAATGTGTAAGAAAACTATTAGAGCACAGAGCAGCGTGACTAACCAACTGTAAGTTTGTAAAACATGTTTGTATACCCACAACTCTGATATGCCACAGGAACGCATTAGCCTCTTACAACAGGGTTTATGGCAACAGTAAATGCCTCCCAGAATAGAAGACATTTAGCCTGCTATTAAACACAGGGTATAATCCATTATAACACCAGCCACTGTGAAACACTGATCCCATGGTCTGGCAGGTGCCTGTGAGTGTTCAGGTTTATGACTTAGAACAGTGTAGGGCTGATGGTGTGGTTGGCCTACCAGTCTATACATGCTTCATCTCTCCAGTACTAGCACAGGGGTGTTGTAACTCAGAAGAGTTAAAGTACAAAGAGTTGGCATTAGAAAGGTCACACCAAATATAATATTTTTTTCTAGCCTTGAGGAAAACCTATGATTGGCTACGGTACTTTTTCAATTTTAAACATGCTGTTTTATAAGATGCGGGAACTGGACTGCATACTATGAGCAGGTGATCTTGAATCCTAAATACATAGATCGCTTCTCCCTCAGGCTCAGTAATGGCTATGCCCCTTGGTGGTTTTGGATGTGACACGCAAAAACAATTACTTTGGGAGGCGTTCAAAATCCCATTAAACAAATGTTTATCTTTTTCAGGTTTTAAAAGCTATTGACTTGTAAGTTAAGCCACCACCGTGTACTGGAAATTTCATTCTTATTCTTAGAGAGATATCAGATATACAAGTAGAATGAAATAAATTCTGTTTTCCCTGCTTCAGCATCATGCCTTTTATCAGGGTCATCAACTTGGTGGAATGGCTAGACTACTGTTTAGTTTTCTGTTTCTGTTTCAGAAAACAGAAATCCTGGTCCAAATTTACTCCTTTATTTGTGGAATTATGATGTATAGTCACATATTTACCTTTATGTTTTGAAATTTAAGGGGAACCACTGAAAAACATTACGTTTTTCTGTTTCCAACTCAAACTGCCTTCAAACACATTGCCATCAATGAAAGTACTGTAATCCCCTGGCTTTTCTCTTCCTCCTTATGGCCACACTCATGAACCACAGACAGTCTCACTGACCCCTGTAATTAATTCCAGTACATTAGTCAACACTCAGTTTTATTTAATTTTCACTTAAGAAACTATTGTCATGTATGTCCATATGATTATGCAGAATTCATCTGCAAGACTTTGACAAAGTGTTATAAGATGTTTTAACTAATGATAATACGGTATATATTTATAACTTTATTATTTAACTTTGTGGGTGGAATTCTTTAAATCCCAGCCTTCAGAGGAACATTTGTTCACTCTTGTGATTCAAAAGAAACCTTAACTATGTTTTAAATAGCACTGAATTGTACTCTTTTAATTTCTACAGTATATATGTTTAAATCGCAAAAACATCAGCAAAATACTATGCAAAAGGAGCAATGAAATTTAAAATAATAACTATTGGCTTTACAGTTGAAAATGGAATACACAAAGGAATACAGTTTTCTGAAGCATTTAATTTTACTTTTTCATTTCATTAAAAAGAGAAACGCATCAGCTTGGTAGAGTTTAGTCACTCTGCTCTTGTGGGGCTGATGGAGAAAATGTTATTTACACTTATAAAAGTTTTATTGAGTAATACAACCCCCCTCCCCACCAGTATTACGTTCATAGTCAGAGCCTCTGGGAATCAGCTCAGCTCCACCTCTCCACCCCTTTCATAAGCCATTCCACTTCACTGTGAACAATGACAAAAACAAACAGAAGGGCTTACAAGCATAGTCTGGAGAGAGCCCAGCTCACTGGGGACAGAGGAACACACACTAACTGGCTTAGTCTTCAAAGACCATGCAGAAACATATATTCATATATTTTGGATAAGCGTTTTGTTATATTGGAAAATTTACTGACAATGTCTATGAAGTATTTTAATCATATCTTATCTTATATAGTACTGTATATCTCCCCCCAAAGACGCATATGCATTCGTTTTAGGGAATGGAAAGATCAGAACCTCAGATTGCAAATATGATTCAGCCTGATAAGATGACTGATGTGTACTGTACACGTGCTGCGTATTTTGAGGCCACAGAGCCTACCATCCCTTAAAGGTGTGATCCAAGCAGGTCCACGGTGACTGACATGCAAGCCACAGTCTATTGGGGAACTTTTCGTGCAGGTTTGCCCCTATCACGTTTTCTCCTCGGAGAGTAGTGTTCACTCGTGCCCCCTCATGGGGGTAACTAGGTGTAAGGTGTACACTTACGAGGCGTAATAACCACATTTGTTTTTGCTCACTCCATTGAAGCTGTTTCACTCACTTAGTTACTCAGCTCGTGGACACTCGGTCTCCGAGTCCCATAGTCATTGCACATTCTTCTATCCTTACTGCTTTTCAGGAACCTTCCACTACTCTCAACGACTTTTTACTAGGAGAGTCCCTGCTCCTCGATGTCTGTCTTATGGCTAGGAGTCTCCAAATCTGGAGTCCAGTACTACTCCCAGAGCCTCCCTCTCCCTGATGTTGCTCTCTCTCCATGGATACTGTCTCCCTCACTTTCTACCCTTCAGCCCTCCGACTTCCAGTTCTGTTTCCAGCCACTGACATCTCTACCTTATACCTCCTGGCTGGGCCCCACAACTCTGTCTCCAGTACCTCAATCTCACACCCAGACTCTCAACACTCACATCCTCCCAGTGCCTCATCCTCATGGCCCAAGCTGTGACTTGCAGCTACCAGTGCATCTCTCTCTCATGCCCAGCCACCACTGCCTTTACTCACAGCTACCACGTTGCCAGCCAAATATGTCCTTTTTCCACTACTCAATACCTTGTATTGCCAGGGTGAGGGCCCCTTTACCGCACTTCTGCTCGCCTGACATCTTTTACACATTAGTCTCAGCTTCCAGCACTCTGTTAAATGTCCATGCTTGTTGTCTCTACTGAACTCACACATACAGCGTCTGGAGCATATTCCCCGTGCCCATACCTCGTTGTCTTCTCACATACATGCTGGGAAGTATCCACCTGCCAATATACAGTACATATATTATTCTGCTGTGCTTCAGCACATGGTAGGCGGACACGTTAATCTACAGACACTGGCACCTCACTCACTCTGCTGTACCAGGTCAACTGCTCACTATCATGCATATTAAATGGGAGACCTGATCTTACATCTTCTCAGCTCTGAAGTTAACCTAGGACTGACAGCTGGTTTTGTTCTTCCCGCTGGGAAGTATCCTACCTGCGCTTACAGAACCGTCCACATTTGTGACTTGTTAGATTATAAACTTCCTTCAGCTGAGGACACATAGCAAAGCATGCTTCTCTAACATATTAATATATGCATATGTATATACAGTATATAGTGTCTTGCAAAAGTATTCACCTCCTTCCACTGATGTCCCATTTAATTGACTTGCAGATGACTTACTTCTTAAAAATAAATATTTGAATGTTCAAGCTCAACACGTACGCGTGAAAGAAGTTAAATGTTAACAAAAACTACAAAGGTAAAAAAATACTTAAAAATATATGTTGATTGCATAAGTGTGCACTTGTTTGAGTTAATATGTGGTGGAAGCACCATTGACATCAATTACAGCTGTGAGTCTTTTTCATTAAGGTTTTACCAGCTTTGTACAGTGGGTTGGCACAATATCCACCCTTTCCATTCTGCAGACTTAATCACTTTCAAGTTAGCTGGGAGTATTGAATCAAGGCACAGAAATATTCAAGTCTTGCCAGAGATTTTGTCTTGACTTGAAATCACAGATGACAGAGCCCCTGAAGGATATTCACGTTTTTCTTGTTAAGTCACTCCAGTGTAGTTCTAACCTTGTATTTTAGGTCTTTGTCCTGTTTTGAGGTGAATTTACACACCAATATGAAGTCTCCAGCAGACTGAAGTGGGATTTCTCTAGCATTTGCCTATACGTTGCTCCATGCATTTTTCCCTTGAAAAGCTTCCCAGTCCCTGCAGATGAAAAGCAGTCCCATAATATAATCCTCCTGCCACCATGGTTGAGAGCAGGCATGGTGTTGGCTGGATTTGTGCCAGACGTGATACTTTGACTAGTCAGAGCCACTAGACATTTAGACCATATAGTTTTGATTTTGTCTCATCTGACCACAAAACCTTTTGCCACGTTTGCAGTATCATTTAAATGCTTTTTTTTCTTAAAAGCAGCATGTGGATTTTGACATTTCAATACATACAGCCCAGTTTTATGGAGTGATGACATTGTTGACCTATTAATATGACCCATGGACATGTTCTCCCTTCTTAGCTTTTGATCTCTGCAACTTTTTCATAGTCATTGTTGTCCTCATGTTGGCATTGGTAACCGTTTTTTTCCTTCCTTGGCTGTTCTGTTGGACGGACTGGGTATAGGTAGTGTGAGGGTACAGTGTGCCTTCCACATCTTAATGAATAATCTCCGTGCTCAAAGGTATATTCAAAAAGGAGACTCTCTGGCACACCGTGACCTTTCAGTGTTCTGATGAAGGATTTTAACCAAAACCTCTAGAGATTATATGCAGGAGTTTAAAAAAAAACATATTAAAATGTAAGCAATCATTTTTGGAATGATAATATACTACGCTTTAGATTTGAAAGGAATCTCACATAAGGGAGTTTTATATGAGAACAACTCATTTTGGGGTCAAAATGCCAGGACAGAATGTGAGATGTGAGAATTTTAGGTGTCATTATTAAACAGCTTGACTTTATGCACTCTCCTGGGTGCCCATGCCTTGATCTCTGTTCAATCAAGATATGACCTGATCTTAGGCTGGAAAAATCTGTGTTGTGCTAATGTTCACTATGGTCACCTGCAGCCCATTTGCAAGACGTTTCCATGATGTTGTGGTATCTGGTGGCTGTTTTGTGCAGATTGTGCAGTTCTCTTGTAAAGGGCCTGATTCAAGTTCAGTCATTCATACTGCAGCCAACGGATTTGTGGACTGATCTGCTTTAACACTGAACATTCCAGGCAACATCTCGCTACATTAACCTCAGTTAGGGCGATCTGTCTCTCTAACAGAGAATGCGACAGAGACAATCACCTGCACAGCACCTGCTTCTTGAAAATCAGCACTTTCCTGGCAGTCCTGGGTAGCAGATTAATCAGTGGAACATCTTAGTGTGTTTGACCTTTCCTCAAGCCTCTTTTTTGGCTTGGTAATAAATAGTGGTGTGTTTTATCCCATCCTACTACAGAGGCTCTCATTTATCAAACAGGAAGAAAATAGTATCTCATGTGCTCCTTCACTGTGACTCGATTTCCATAAATTCCCTTAGCATAAGTGGTATTTCATATCTACTCTACTAAGATTTATTCTTTAACTTTTTAATTGCCACAACCTGAAAATCCAGGTAATGCTCTTACAGCTTTAATAATACTTCAAAACCAACTAAAGCACAGAGGTGTCCCCCAGTGTAAAGTAATAAGATCAAGCTCTTGTGGGGCATGCTACATCTTAAAAGATCCTGTTGTTATTATTTTTTAATTGATGCTGATGTTTTTTATTGTTTTTTTTAGTTGTTTTTTTTATACAGATGGTTTGTATTAGGCTCACATTTTTGGCTTACCAGAGTGGAAGTGGTTAACTGATGAATTGTTGTTGAATTCGGTGTTGGATTTAGCAATGGGAAAAGTAATGACTATGAATGAATGAGATCAAAAGAAGCGATATGTTTTGTTTTGTTTTTCAAATGCTCATGCTGGACAGTGATTAGTGGACTTCCTCTGGCTGCGCTTGACTGGCTTTGTCAGGGAAGAGAACAACGGAAGATGTCTCTTATTCTTCTGCCAGGCCCCTAGAGAGGAACTTACAGAAACTGAGTCCTAACTTTTCAGTTATCACGGTTAAACTCTTTCAGTCTTGAACTGACTCACAAGAACAAAGAGGCAACCTAACAATTCAAGTCAAGCACCAGAGGAAAGTCGACTAGCTATGAGTTGTGAATTGTATTCCTTTATGCTTTACTGAAGTTAATACACATAATACAATGTTTGAATGGCTAACCCTCCAAAAATAGGAGTCACTACTTTTGTATTCTAGAGCATCAGTTACGTTTCCTCAAATCTTGAAATACCTTGCTTTGGCCCAGAGACATGTACTAAAATCATCATGGTATAAATCATGGAATCATGGAATAAATAATTCGTTAATCATAATTCTAATAGTGCTTGCAATCTCCTGTGTGAAAATACTGTACTTTGCCACTCTGAGGGTTTGCAGCATTAAAACAGTGTTCATCTTCCAGAGATCTTCCCAGAAGAAACACTTTTAAGGGAAATCCAATACATTTATTATTCCAGAACTGTTACTGCTGTCACGTGATCACTTTGTTCTGGCTTCTTGGCTATCCTGTCAAACTTCAATGCAAAAGTTCTCCAAAGGTTAAGCGTGCCAGGCAAGGGTTTATGAAGCCATAGATCACCACTGTTGGAATAATTTATGTAAAGCAGTTTAAAGACGCGCTCTCAAACTATCAATCAGACCTCTGAGACCTACACCATAACATATCCCAGGATTATATTTCAGTGAACTAGTAAAATCTGTCATCCTTCCTGGGATTGCAGTGTTATCTCTTTTATCTGAACATGTTGTGACAAAGTTAAAGAGCTGAAAAAAAAAACTGAACTAAAGTGATCCTAATCTTCAGGAACTCACTGTGCTTTAGAATTTTTTTCCAAAAGTGTTTTCCAAAGTGAACTTAATTTTACGATTCAGTTTTTTAAAAATGATTTTGGTCTGATAAACCCCCCCCCAAATGAAATTAGTGTTCCCCACTTGTCCTGAGGCAGTACCGCAGTTTCAGTTGCTTAAGCTTGTTAAGAATCTATCAGAACAGACAAGGCAATGTTCATGTTTCTGTTCTTCTTCTTGAGCTTGAATGCATCGAATGTCATAATATTCCTTTAACATGCTTTTCTTACGTGCTTTACTTAACTGCCTGGTTTTTCATGTCTTTGTGGCACCATTCCTTTCAAGAAGATATAAATAGGCATTCAGTACTGGAGGTACTGACCTAAATATAGCATTATGAATACTTAAAAGGAAGCTTCACTGTGTTTAATATTGTCTTTCGCAAATCAAGCGTATGAGATCATCTTTTTTAGAATACTCTTATTTTTGTATCCTACAGCAGAAACAGAATATTGTAATAAAGTCTTTTTACACACATACATATTCTTTTTAGTATAAGCTAAAAAGAAGCAAAAGACAAGATATACTGTACTATCGGTATTCAAAGGAGCAAAAAAGAAAAATAACCAAACAGATATCTGAGTTAACAGCTTTTCCCGAATCTCATTGCCATTGCCAAATTATGCCTTACAGACTTTATTTAGCCATTCTAATAACTTCCTGTGCCCCTTGACCCACTTTTTGTCCAGGTTTAATTTCTTTTAGAAAAGCTCTGGGACATCATCCCCAGCAACATTTCTTTTTTATTAAAAAATACATCTTGGATGTGCACCTTATTGCAAATTAAACATTTTGGGAAACAATTCAAAGTTTTTGTCTGCAGTTTATATTTATTCAATATATATTTAACACCTGTCGGTACTAAACAAAACACTTCCCCAAAACATTCTACCCTTTCAACTGAACTGAAATGCCCTTTATTTCAGAATGTAATCTTATCTCCTGTTCACTCCCCTGAAATATGAAATGCCAACCGGGAAATTATTTGTGTCAGCAGTTACTGGGCCCATTTTGCTTTGTTATTCTTAAAATAGAATCTTTGCACCCCAGTGTGTTACTGTACATTCTGTGAAGAGTAGTCCAGATCAGACCTAGAGTGCTACACAACTGTGGGAAAGAAGGCGCGACATAAGGAGAACAATCTCTGTGCAAGTATAAGAAACCCCAGCACCTTTATCGGGTTGAACCCTGCTGTTTTAACCTTGTTCCTTTTTGATAATCTTCAATTTACGTAAAGTATTACGTCTGTGGGCAAACTTTTTACAGAGCAATTCTAGTCTCCGTTATCTCAACTAGATAATTTTTCCAGTAGGTTTTTGGTTTACTTTAGCTTAGTCCAAGGTTGCCAGCCAAATATTTCCATTCCAGCATGGTGCTATCTGTCTATTTGTGGGGGCTGTTTTTTTTTAACGGCTACCCCCTTCCCTAGACACAATGTGTGCAGTAAACCTTTCATGTACTTCTGAGAAAACACTTTACCTTGTTGAACCCCAGGGAGCAATCATATTATGCCCAAGGTATCAAGGTACGCAATTGTATCTGATCATCCTTAAGCTTAAATTAGCATTTAATGGAGGTATGCATCTGGTTCACATCATTGTGACTGAAACCATTTTTTTTACTGGAGACACAGTTTCTAGTTGATGTGCATATCACAAAAAATGTTCTTCATAGTATTGCATTAGTAAATTTAGACTTAAGTAGTCTCTCTTTGGTCTCTGTTACAAAAGTTTTTTTTTCAGTAACTGCATTTTTTTTTGCATTAAAACTGTGAATGACACTTCTTTACACAAATGGTTGTGGGAATGTGGAACAATCTACCGAACCACATTGTCCTGACTGATGCCTTCACTTCCTTCATAAGAGAGCAGGTCCCAATCCTCAGATCAGTTAGCTACTGAATAAGTTTATAAACTCCTTTTTTTTGCAAACTCTCCTTTCCTAATGTTTCATGAATGAGGTTTTTGTGGATACACAGTTTCTCCTTTCTTGGTAGAGTGTGTCATCGGCTCACCACTAATCAGCGGGTGTGGTAATGTTCACTACTTTCGGTTTGGTACTTCAGACATGTAGCCAATGACTCATGATTTCCCAGCTACCTCAATTGATTTTGGATCAATTTTCTTCTATGGGCCTGGAGAACTTCATTAATTCTAACAGACTGTATGTCCATACAAGCCACCTTTCCAGTGCTCTTACAGTAGGCCATAATGCAACCAAAAGGGATGTTCTGTTTCCCCCTTAATAGTCAACATATTTTTGCAGTGCCAACACGGTGAGCTCTGCAGTACTACTGCATGTCCTGGCTGGGGTGATGGCAGAGAGCTCTGGAATGTAGCTCACTTCATACTTTCAGCAGCACTGCTCTGCTGCTGCTCAGGGTAGGAGCCACCCCAGTCTGGTGTGAACACGGAAGTGTGGTCTTCCCATCCTGGCCTGATTCTCAGCTTAAGCCTGAACCTGAACTGGAATGCTTATTGCATGCCAACACATCCAAACAATGCATTTCAATGTGCAGATTTGTTTAAAAACACACAAAAGTACAGTTACTTCAGCCCTGAATACTGCTACAGATTGTCTAATCTTTAAGTCACTGGATAGCCTGGATGTAGTTACTAGGGTATGTTTTCCTTCAGTTATATAATCATATATATTTTTTCATCAAACTGAGACAAATAAATTGCAAGGTATCAGTTCGATTTGAGATATATAATGTACACACAATATGCAGATTTAGAAAACTCTTAAAATAAGACATTTTGCATTTTGTATATACTGTAATAATACTCCTAAATGTTAATATAAAAAAATAGCAGTCTTAGTTTCCTTCCACATAACTCCAAGAGAATTAAAAGATTTCCTATAGACAGAAGCAGAGCAATCTTAACTGCTACTGTATGTCCTGGAAGAAAATAATTGTCATTTTTAACAAGCAATCAATGAGCTCTGTTATCTTGCATTCTCAGAAGTAGTTGTTTTGCCTTCAACCCGTTCATATGCTCAGTTGTGCTGCTGCCTTATGGTAGGGTTTGCCTTTTGGTGATCTTTCTATCACTATGTAGGAAAAAATTACACTGTCCTCTGTCTCCATCAATATTAAAGATAGGAGTTTCAACACAAAAATGAAGCATTGTTAAGTGGAAGGCAGTAGTTCTTAAAATACTGATGTATAACATCATTTTAATAAAATGTGCTTAAAATACATGTTTTTTTTTGTTCTGGCTCAGATCTGACATAGGATTTAGGCTAACAACCACACTATTAGCTAAGATGCAACAAAAACGCATTAAGTGCTGCTTCAAAACAGAAGACATTTTCATTTTATGATACAACAAGAATTACCATTGGTATTTGAGCATTAAATAATATGAAAAAGAAATGTTTGATGTTTGTTCAGCTACTAGGGGAAAAAAATAAAAATACTGCCAAGTGTATATACTATCAGTGTGTGGTTGCCCAGACCTATTAGAGAAGATGTTCTTTAACACAAGTCCAAAGAATTTAACACGCAACAAAAAAACTTCATACTGCATTAATTTCATTTTTCAGCCTAATGCCAGGAAAAGATCAGCTCTGTTAACCCTCATAAGTAAAAACCTCTGTTCTTAAATTAAATCATTGACATATTATTTTTTTAAGAGCTGAAATTCTTGTCTGTAAGTTATCAGACATGCATGACTTTCCAAAAACTTTAACTGCATTGTTTTTCTCTTTTAGTCCTGGTGTACCTTTATAGTAAACCCAGACCAGCTGTTTCTATGTCTCTTTCATCTCCCCAGACATTTAAAAGACACTCGTAGCTCAGTCTATAGTTTAACTTCATGTTTTATCAAATTCTGAGACACAGAACGCAAAATGAACAGCAAAACAAAACCATTTGTGTTTCCTGATGAGCCACCTGACCTATAAAGAACCTTCATAATTTAGAGGTTTCCAAATGATGTAGAAGGGTTCACATTAGTTAACTTGATCATCCTAAAATGAACAAGCTCTGTTTTACTGTAGCTTCTCCTGTGGTTTTCTTTGTTTTTAAAATAACTTGACCAGACAATGGCAATATCAACCGAGACACTTTTATCATGATATATTGTGGTTTTCGCATGGTGCAGTGAAATAAAGCACAGTTAAGACATGTTAAAATCATAAACACCCACAGCGAAACTATAGAACAACCGTGGTAAAAACATGAAAAACCTGTGATAAATTCACAAAGACCAAATTCCACAAGGATAGCAATATCAGATTAAATAAAAACTCATCCTAACAGGACAGGTACTGTAAATGTGACAGAAATGAATGAGTCATGTACTGTACACGTAGGCATGCTACTGTAATGTTCTTCCACTGGGATCTCCAAGTTCATTATCTGTCCCCATGTTGGAGAACCATTCCTTTGGTATAGCAGGATCGATGTCCACTATGGACTATGCAGCTATGATATTCAGAGCTTTTCCAGGGATGGTATTTCCAATCCAGGGTGATTCTACAGTATAGAGGTGAATCTACAGTATTTCTTACTCAGCTGAGCAGAATCAATGGAAAAGTACCTGATAAATAGAGTGAATACTGTCGTTTCTTTACTTGTAATGAAACTGTGTTCAGATTATTTCATGTTTGCTTCCCCATTTGTTTTGGGGTCCTTTTCTCTTTGCATAGTAGTAAGTCATTTACCAGGATGCAGTTATGTTCTTGGGGTTAAGCACACAATTCTACAATTAACTCACTGAGTCCTGGCCTCCATGCTGCAAAACGTCTATTAGAAATCTATTACTGTCCAAAATGTTTTTGCCATTGATTCTTTACCTAGGCTTTATACTCTCATGGGTTTTATGACTTTTATTTACAAGGCTAATATCTTGCATTACTCTATTTTTATGGATCCAGATCCAGATGTTTCCCATCCAATCAAGCTGATCTTTGATTATCTCAAAACAACACAGCTATAACTATTATGGAATCATACTCACAAAGATAGAATCATAACATATAATGACTGAAAACATTGACAATCACATTACGAATAAAAATATTCCTTGTAACTTGGTACATTCTACAGTAATTTAATATTGAGTATATTACACCAAGTAACTTGGGAATATTTAATTTAAAGAAGTACTGAAAGCCAGAATTGTAGAAGAGGTATACAGTATTTTCAGGCATTAGTGTCTTAATTGCTAAAATGGAAAATATTCTCAGATTACTGATTCATACTGTATCTTAGTCAACAGAAAAGAGCATAATACATTTTTTTTCTGAAAATCTTATTAAAATAATAAATAAATAACCTATACTCCCCTATAAGACTGTGGTTCAGCATGCCACACTGTAGTATGTTTTGCATACGACTATAAATTTGGGACTTGAGAAAAGCTTTATTTATATACAGTATGTATAATCCCTTGCTATTCACTAATGAGCAGAGCTGTAGTAATTTCCTACAGGAGAATCCATACAAGGTCATGCATGATATGACATGAACGTTGTCATGTGAGAGTTTGTTTATTGCCATTCGGGTTTTCAAACACATTGAGGAAAAACACCTGCAGCACACACACACACAAAGAAATAACATCATGATAATGTGGGATATTATTATCATTTGGAATGTTAAGTTTAAAGTCCCTGTCAGCAGAATGTAAACCTCCATTTAAATGGAACAAAAATGCTTTAATCGCTTAGTAACTACTTTCCTTAAGTCTGCTTTTATATATCACTCAAGTGATCTGGCCCCAAGGCCTGGAAACAGCTGCCAAGGCCTTCAGAGTGATGTGTTGCCATCTTTTCTTCAGGAGATGCCAGAAATACTTCCAGAATGGCTCTCATTTTTGTAGATCATTCAAAACTCAATTAAAACTGAGCCATGTTTCCTATTACGAAAGGAAAAGGCAAGCGTTCAAGACTTGTTGTCGCTGTTTTGCAGCACAAACAGTCTGAGCTGAGCTGTGTGGCAAAATGCTCTGTTTTGACCTACCGGGCTGCTTTTTCGGCAGCGGCCTCCAAAGAGGAGAGATTTAAAAAGGCAGTGTTTCCTTCCATCTATGGGGGTTTGGTTACTGTTTATTTTGTTAGTTTTTGAAAGAAGATGTCTTGATGGGGGGGCAGTGTGGGGGTTAACACTATTAGCATGCCTCACAGGTCTTGAATTCTGGGTTCAGTTCTGGCCTAGGATGTCTGATCTGTGGAGTCTGCACACTCTCCCTGTCTGTGTGGACCTCCTCAGGAGTTTGCTCCCACCTTCCAAAGACATTCATTAGCTAGATAAACTGGCTTTCTCTCACATGGTGTGGTCCTGCATTGCACCTGAATTCGAGGATAAGCTCCAGGTTGGCCTTACTAGGTAAAAGAGGCTTTCTGATAATGGATGCTGTTCACGGTGATTAGAAAATCTTATTAGTATCATCATCATCAGTTGTGCATCTCCGTGGTTTTTAACTCATAATTTACCTTTGTTGTATCTTTTGCTGTTCACGAGTCACAACAACATCAAGGAATCTGATGCTTTGCGGATGTTTTTTGAGTGTGATTAAGTATCAAGTTTTGGCAAAACCTGCTTGCTTAAGAGATACTGTAGCTCCTGGCCATAGGATGAGAAGGCTCAGCCCCTTATTCAGAGAGGAGAGTTAACTAAGGGCTAGCTGCAAATGTGGAGATGGGGTGGACGCAGGATGGATATTAAAAAATGCGAGAAGATGTACTGTATGTGCAAGAGTAATATACAGTACAGTACACGTCAGATTGCCATTCAAACAGCTGGGTGAGATTGGCTTGTCTGTTGTTATCGCTCCCTAATTTCAGTTAAGAACTTCCATTCAGCATTTTTCTTGACGCTATTCTTTAAGCTTAGGTCATTTTGCACACTAATGCAAATTTTGCAGCAATATTTTGCAAAAAGAACGTTTTTTGAGCAGGTTCCCACAGATGTAAATAAATTACTATTGCTTCTCTTGAAACAGCAGACATGATGTCTCACTCAGCTTTGAGATGCTCTTTGAGAACACTGTGTTTTTCTGGAATTAAGATATAATGAGATGCACAACTAGACAACTCTGAATTTAGCTTCCTAATAGCTTTACCCCACCTGCTAGTGGTGGATTATTTTTCACCATTATCACCAAAATCATTTTCACCAAAATCACCATTAGCAAAAATAACATGTATAATGGAAAATGGGATAACCTTCTGCTCACATTTGATGTTAGATGTTTGGTGTGATTAACAGTTATGTACAAGTTATATAGTTAAGTGACATCTCTAATTATCCATGAATGCATTTTGGTTTTATGGGTTAATGCAAGCAGTACCAGTTGTCATAAAGTAAAACTGGTAGTAGTAGAAAAAACATGAGGTCAATAATTCAGAATTTATTGTTTTCTACTTTTTTGAGAGGGTGGTGTTAAATAATAGGTCCATTCCTGAGCTGTACATGTCATTAATGGCAGGACAACACCTGTTATTGGGTTATTTAAAAAAAAACAATCATTTTTACTTTATACATATGTTTTAATTTTGCAAGAAAGTTTCGGGAGAATGACAGTTAGTTCAGTAAGATATCAAGAAAGTCACACAAGAATGCACACAGTAAACCAAAAAAAAAGTCAAGAATTCTTCCCGAGAAGCAAGAAGTAGGTTTTAGTGTTCTGCCAATGTGTTACCCTTTGTTTTGACATATTCATTGGCAAGTCAAACCACGGCTTCTCTTCACCCAAGTGATTTTTATCAAGGCCAATTAATCCCAGAGCTCTTGAGGATGACAGTCTGTAAACATTTACTGGCAGAAGGGCAGTACACTCACCAACAAGACTCTCTCCTCTGTTATTTGTTCACTCTGTCTGGTTTCTGGATTGTGATATGCCATTGGTCACAATGGTTATATGTACCTGTTTTATAGGATATAAAACAAAGACTTTTGGAAATAAAGTTTGGAGAGCTCAGTGTCTTTTAGAGGCGCCTTTTGTTTTGACTGATATATAGGTTTCCCAGACATTTGTTTGGGGTCATGCTGTTGTCTCTTGTTTACGGAACCAAGAGAGTCTATATAGCATTTTACTATTAGTAAAAATCAGAACTTGATACACTTGATTGCATGAAATGAAGTATTCCACGAAATTCTATGTGTTAAAAAAGTAACCCTTTCAAATAAAGGCCACCAATTCCAATTGGATTCTTACTGAATGCCAAACCCTACTGTACATGTCTTAATCAGTTCACAACCCCTGCTCTTAACTATAGCCCAGATCTATCTCCAGCCTTAATCTTACTAAATATACAGTATGTAATGAAAATCTGTACTGCTGTGTTTTTCCATTTAACTACTGTAGAACTCATTCTGATCCTATGGGCACTTCTAACATGGCCATTAAAACTACTGATGGCACTAAATCTTAACGCATTGTAGAAATTGCAACAAATGAAAAAAAACCACTGTATACAGTTATTCAAATATTTACAACTAGAAATACACTTAATGTCCAATTAACACTTTTACAGTTCCCTTTACAAAACCGAATGCTAACATCAAATACACAGAAAACCTTTTGAGTGACCCATCCCTGAATAAGATTGGTTCTCTGAGGTGATATGATTCATTCAGAAATTTCAGCTCGACTTGGAATTGAATAATTTTGTCTCGCGATGACAGATTTAAACAGTGATTAAAATTCACAAGCTTCACTGGAATAATTCACTGGAATAATTCTGACTAGGGCCAGATTATATCAGATCTTCACCCCAGTCGCCAATTGCTAACTACAGTCCCAGATACTTGATTGCCAAAGGTTTAATTTCTTTACTCAATGGAAATCCACTATTAAGCACTGAATGTGTAATTTTGTAAATTTCACTTTAATCCAGGCGTAGGTTCATGTGGTATAGTTTGATATATATCGTATATATTTCTAATTATTCTTGCAGCATGGATAAAATGGTCAATTATTTTCTTACATTATTTGTATCATTATTTTTACATAATTTTTTATGTTATGCATTTGATTACATCAGAAAACATCAGAAATGTTCCATCCTGAAGCTGGCTGGCAGCTGGCTCTTCCTAACAGGGAAGCAGGGCAGGGCACTGGGTGGGGAGTGGGGGTGGTGATGTTGGAGTATCCCAGAGCATGGAAGAGACCATAGGAGTGACAAAAGACCAGTCATAAGGCAGCAGTGAGAATGGAGAATTTAAGAAAGACAAAACCAAAATTGTGTAAATTCGATAACTGCTCTTTGAATGAGCTATATGTGCGTGTCTGAATTTTAGAAGTGACACAAAAATTTCATGTTTCTGTTTTTTGTTGTTTTCATTTGTTTTGCTAACTTCACCTGCAACCCCCCCCAAAAAAAAATAATAACAAAAAACAAATAAGGCTAACTTTAGAATTTGAATTAGGGTTAAGGTCTGAGCTATTGGATGTTGTAAGGTTTTGAGGCTGCAGAATGAAAGAGATGTTTCAACGTGTTCTCCTGATTCTGGTTCCTTGATACACTGCGACACTTGGTACACTTAGTGTACAGATCTCCCCAGACCTAGTTTGGTCAAATCCTGCTCAGATCTCCACCATCATTCCAACGGAAAGCCTCAGTGATATAGTGTCAAAATTCCCAGGATAAGGCTTCCTGGCTGGATTGTGTAAGGGGAGCCAGCATGCAGCTCTCGGTTGTACTCTGTAGCTATGGAAGTCTTTCTATGAAGTCCATGTTCTTTGATCTGTTTTAAAATCCACATAATGTAACACAATGAGCCCATTTTGTTTACTATAGAGCCTCTAAGCGAATGAATGACAATTAGAGTTTCTCGTTTTGTCTGCTATGCTAACCATTTGCATTTAGTTATATTTGGAACTGCTTATTATACGGTATTCCCGGTTTACCCAGTTCAGTGGCTGTTCTGTTTACTTGACCCTCAATTCAGTGTCATAAAGAATTTATATGAAATACTCTAGATGACAATCTCAGGTTTTATTTAGTAACGTTATGACAAGTTATACCCCATTATTAAAATGACAACAGTGTTACCACCCTGATCTCAAAAAGATCAGAATCTATGCGAAACTGCACCTACTCAGTCCTATACCACTGTTTTCTCCTGAGGAACTCCTAATGTTTCCTGTTGATACCACCTCTGGAACTGACTCATTTGTGTTTATTGTTGGCGCAACCATTCATGATAGCAGCGGACGATTTATGAAGTGCCTTGCCAGGCAACTAACTTTGCAGCATGTTATCCTCTGAAAACAACACCACTCTTTCAGTTCCTTCTAGCTGAGATGAAGCCCCTGTGGAAATAAGAGACCGGGAAAAGGTGGGTGGGAGACTGAAAGGACTGGATTGGTGAACCTGGTTGAATAAGAGTTTCATGTTCCAAACAAGGATAATAAAAAGAATATAACTGATGATTTCAATTTCCTTTAGAGAAACAAAAATGTCATAGGAGACGAAGAATGGAACATTGTTTTGGTTTGATTTTGGTAGAAGAGCTTTTTTTTTAATTTATAATGGCAGTGCAATGCCAGATGTACAATACCTTTAATCATGCCATCTATTTAACCAACCATAACTGCAAGGGATTGACAGAAATTTTTGAAAGCCCAAACTCCACTTTCTAAATTGCCTGAAAACCCCTTTAATTGTCTGGATTGTAACACTACCTCCCAATTTTTAACAAATGTGATATATATATTGTATTGTTGAATGGACAGAGAAAATAGCAGAAGCTATATGGATTTTTGCTGCTTCTTTGAGGTTCGGGAATGCCAAGCATATTTTATAAATAACAAGATCTAACCAAAAATGTGAACAATGTACAAAATGGGCCAAGTTACAAACAAAACAATCAGTCAGTGGTATAACGATGTGGTTTGTAAGACCAGCAGAGACAAAGTCAGCCATTTGAATGAGCTGCTATATAAGCGCAGTGGCCATGCAGAAAAAGAAATCTGTACTTATTGTCCCTCTCTTTTAATGGTTACTAATTTTAGTTATTCTGTTGTTGTTTTTTCTGTCCTACACTTCTATTATTCTGGTCAGTGTAGCTTGCAGTTCTTTTTGATGTGTATGGCTATATTTAAGTTTTAAAAGTGACGGATGTGTTGAGTGTGCATGCATTCTGTGGGATGGAAAAGCCGCACGGACAATAAGAGACGAGAAAAGGAAAATCAGCCTTTTTTAATGTAAAGACAGACAGAATGTTCCTGTGTGAGGCATTACTAAGATTCCTGTTTATGACTGCTTACAATCAGTCCACCAGCAATGGGCCAGACAACACTGTGGGAAATACATGGTCATTCAGTAAAAAAGCTGTTGTTCCAAAATTCTATAGGATTTGGAACTATAAGTATAAAGAATCTGATGTGGGCTTTAAAGACCAGGTGAACTGAATGTTCTTTGTAAGGCCAGCCAGGTATAAAAGGCTTCTTCCTGTCATTCCTGTCTAGAATTAGAGAGTAAAGTTCACCTTGTTCCGTTTCAGAGTTGTACTGTTGCTGTTTTTAATTTAATGGATCAATTGTATGGCTTAATTTGTATTGGTATGTTACGTTTTCTATACCGCATTGTTTCAACTGCTTTTTCATGGTTCCCTGAGGCCAGGTTGGATCACACCCCCCAACCTTAAATCTGTTCGCCTGCAATGCGGAGTTCAGTGTGAGTACAGTGCCGCAGATTGACACAATGTTGGCTGTGGTGGCAGCTTAACAGAACCAGCCATTGTGCCTGAGAATATATTGTTTTCAAAGGCTTGAAACATTAGTATGAAAATACTACACAGGGCTTTCCGTGTGTCGGCCTTGAACCAAGTGTTTGTTTTGGCAGCGCTGGCATAATTACAAAGCCGTCTAGAGATTTTAGATAATGCTGTGCGGCCAATGCCCGCAACACAAGGGGTGAATTCCTGTGGCAGAGAGGATGCCCTTTTGCTTCGTGACACCGGCCTGGGCCTCCAGCGGGGCATATTTTTTGTTTACGACTCATTCAACGAACCGGGACAATGTGGTTCTCATTTAGGAGGATGTCTCAAACGTGATCACGTTAATGATAGAGTAATTAATATTATCGTATTGCAGTAGGAGAGGGCTGCCAAAATAAATATTTGTTACAGGGGGTGGCTTTTTAATCTGACATGTTGGATAATCGAGCACAGATTCCCTACAGCAGCCCTCATTTAAAAAGGCGCGCTAAAGTCAGTTTCAAATGAAGGCCTGAACCAAAAATTAGCTTTTTTGTATTAACGCTAGATGAAGACATTTTCCGGCTTGTTGCGTGCATTGATCATTGGCCACACAAGAAGCAAAGCTTTTTGGAGCACACAAGCACGCTTTCATCAAATTTACAACTAAACGGAAATCATAGTCGTTTTATGAAGGGGAACATCAGAGGCTTTAAACTCATTTGAAATAACTAGCTGGAATCATGTAGCTTCTTAATTGCTAATCAATTAAATTTACAAGTCTGGTACTTTCCAGAAAATCAGAAATGTCGGAAATTAATGAATCGTGTTGATGTACAGTAAATTGTTGTCTCGCTCAAAGATGGATTTAGGCAGTCTAGTGGGAACTCCACTGCTACTGCTTGAAACTCAGAAAATATTTCTGCTGTGTCGCTGTTTGAGTAAACATTTTGGAATACAATAGTATGATGGGATCACCAGGAGATATCAAGTGTGTATTTTCTGCAGAGATACTCATATACTGTACCTACAGGAGATTGTCCATAATTTACACAAAAGAAATACAATAGACTAGATTAATCTTAACCATTTTTGCTCAGACTAGGTTTTGAAACTAAGAGAAACTAAAAAAATGTCCCGCTAGAGTTGGGGAAATTTAATTAGTACAGTATAACGGTTTAATCAACTTCTTCAGAGTAAAACCTCATTTTACATATCTATGTGGTCTGCAGGCCTTATACTGTAGTCTGAGGAACGAATCCAAGATAAATATGAAGGAAATAGAGATGAACAGTGTGTGTGTGAGAAGCTGGGAGAGGGCTGCCGTGACATTAACAAACTAAACTCAGGATATTGCCACAGCTATTTCAGTTATGTAGGCTACCGCGTCATTCTAGTGTTTCTGTACAATGCTAGATTCATGCTCTATTTATTATTTATACATTGAGAGGTGGAGAAATTTGAGAGTGGGGTGGAAGTACAGTAGGCAGTAGAAAGAATCAGGCAGATGGAGTGAGGGGATGA
Organism: Atractosteus spatula; assembly: GCF_055471065.1. NCBI lineage: Eukaryota > Metazoa > Chordata > Actinopteri > Semionotiformes > Lepisosteidae > Atractosteus > Atractosteus spatula. The sequence goes on along the minus strand of NC_142728.1, from coordinate 4,806,790 downwards.
GAGAGGTGATAGGTTTATGGTTTGGCTTTGTTATAATATTCTTTTTAATTATTATTATTCAGACATCTTGGGAAGGTTGTGAACATAAGTACAGTGTGTATTCAGGAATATACAGGAGTAGATTTACACTGCATCTTTCAAACAGTCATTATCGGAGAATCACTTGTCCCTGGTAAGCATTGCAGGACTGCAGTGTCTATCGCAGGAGCCTCCCAGAATCAAAGCAGGATTTGGACACTGGATGGGACACACACACCAAGCACAATCCCATAGATAGCGGGGCATTTAGAGATACCAGTTAATGGAGCCAGCATATCTCTGAATGGTGGGTGGAAACTGGTAAAAGCCCACATGGACACTGAGGAACATGAAAACTCAACACACTAGGCACTCACAGACTTTGTGATTTCCTTCCCAGTTCGTAAGCGGCTATGCTAATGACTATGACTATGACACAGTAGTGTCCACCCAACATCTTTAATTGGTGAAATCACTAGAAGATGTTAACTGCTACAGCTCAGGATAAATGTGAATTCAGTCAATTTAGATGATTTCAAAGACACATTGATCTAAGTTAACAAACCACACTGATCACTCAGTTGATGAATGAGCTTGTTTCAGCTGCAGACATACTGTATGTTTGTCACCATGTTTTTCTTTCTTTAATGCATGTACTTAAAAGGTTACAAAGGGCTGTAAACTATCCATTTTCTTACTCATCATCATGAGCTCTAGCGCCTATCAGTTGCACAGTTGCACAGGTGCAAGGACCTGCACTCTCAGTGGAACACCAGTCCTTTGCAGGGCTCACATACACTTACGAAGGACAATTAAAGTACATTTACAGAGTGCTTCTTTTATATTTATTAATAATTGTAATGTTCTATTAAGCTTTTACACTTTCATGATTTTATACCAGTAATAATGACTCAAAGAGGGAAAAAAGTCCATAATATTTGTAGTGGATATTATCATTATAATTTGGTGATATGACAGAAATTAAAAGTAAATAAGCTTTTTAGAAATGGTGATAGCTGTCCACTAATTTTAGCCTTCATGATACGCTGCTGGGTACACTTTAATTCATTGCCTTTTCAACTTAGTTCCTCTGTGCTGTATTTAGTGGTCATTTTAAAGTGAAACTCTGTGACACATAAGGCAGAGAGAAGTGTCACTCCTCTACACGTCTCTAAACAATAACACTGAAGTGATACTGCAGCAAAATAAAATGTGAAAAGCTTTTTCAACAAAATGATGACTTTGTGATGTCCTTCCCATGCCTTATGTTGTTATCTTCTGGTCTTAGAATCAAGGATGTGTCTCCATACAGAGTTATGATAGTGACGTCTGTTCTGTGCTCTTGCTTTTATTATGTTGGTAATATTGAGAATTATGGGTCTGACTCATCAATAAACCTTATAATGCTATACTAATAGGAGTATACTATACATAACCCAATACAGATGTTTATTATAATTCAACACTGCATCATGAAATTATCGAAAATAAGGAGTTGGGAGACTGCAATTTTATAAGCATAGACCAATAGGAATGCCAGCAGCAGAAGTCAGAATGATATAGGTGGTTTCTTACTGTGTCGGAGAACCTACAAAAGGAAATGCTTTAACCCACATTTTCAAATAAGACAAAAAAGGCAAACAGAGGAGAGAGAACAAATTGGGAATGTGATCATAATCGAGTATGAAATACACTTTATGGTACGAATATAATCTGTACAGATTGAGTTCACATAAATTCATTTCAAACAAGAATTACAATTTCAGGAAAGCAGATTTTGAAGGAATGAGACTGATCTTAAAATGGGTAAAATGGGACAAATATGCAAGACACATAACCAGTCAAATCAGTCAATCAATAGACAATGGAGGGTAACAACTTAAATTCTGCATGAAGCAGATTTATGCCAAGAGTGGGTGCAGTATAAGAAACGAAAGCTAAAAAAACAGTATCTCGCATAGTTCAACAAATCAATTAGGAAAACAGAAAAGGGGAAGAAGGGAATTTATGAAATTATTAAAAGACAGTAGGATCCAGAGAAAACGAATACAGTAAATTCTAGGCACAGGTAAACAAGGGTACCTTTCAAAAGGGTAAAAATCAAGAGAGGACTGGAAAAAATACAGCAGTGGAGGTTAAAGTAATGAATACGATCTTCTTTCAATACCACAAAAACCAAATAAACATTAAGAATTAAATGTATCTAGGACAAAAATGGAAAACCTGTAGATAATGAAAAAGAAATGGCTAGTAAATTACAACACACTGCTCAGGAAGCTGGAAAGTGTAATTTCATTCAGAATGTAAAATCCCAATAGGGGAATACTTTGCTGTGCATTGTTTAGGTTTTCAGACTAGAAACCTTTCAGAAAATAATTCTTCATTCCCTTAGTTTTTGTGATATGTTGGGTGGTAGTTTCTGTGTCACTCTGCTTACAGACATTGATAGCAGCCTGTCTGCAAACGTGAGCTATAGAGAATTTCAGATTTCACCACAAAACACTGGTCCTTTACAGCTTCTTTGAGTTTTTTGGGTCTCATGGAGCATAATAGTTTTATACTGTAGTTGTAAAGCAACTTTGTTTCATGTACTTTATTAGTACAGCCCTTAATCTTGTCGTTCATGGAAATGTATTGTTATTTTTTGTAAAGAAATTAGATTTTGTGCACGTTACATTAATAAGATGATTGTATGAAAAGCAGGAATGACACTCTGATATATATGCTAATTGGCAGATTTGAAATAGAAGGCTATTATGTGTCTCCAGCCCTTACTCCTTTTCAATTATAAAATAGTTAGGTTGACATGAAAACTTCAATAATGATTCAGAGAGAAATAAAAGTAACCAGCATAGGCATAGAGCTATAGTTAGCTACAGTATAAACTCTTTTACTCATTAACAACATGTTAGAAACAATATCTCTTCAGGTATTCTCAGTCACTGAAAATTGTACTGAACCATGAAAAAAATGTATATCCTAATGGACTGAACAACAATGAACTGCGTATACTGTAGTTTGTCTTTGTTTTTGCTTGCTGGAAACCAGTTAAGTTCTTAATTATTATAAATTAGGGAGCTTATAACCAATGTTTTTCATTAAATACATTCATTTGGTTTTGTGGTTGGAGATGGGTTCTTTGTAACAAATTGGATCGGTACACACTGGTCTCATAGAGACGACGCACACATTTCTCTGAAGAAACGCTGCCTGGCACTGGCAATACTGTAACTCTGTGCCTGAAGTTATCCAAGAAAGAAGCATATCTGAGTATTTCTTCTCACGTGATCCTGGTCTTAATTTTTCTTCAGGATTGAAGGTATTTTAACTTGCCAAAACCAAATAATTCCTCAGTCATTTCACACATTGCCTATTGTTAGAATAGTGAATATTCAGCTTTCTGGTCCACATTTGTTTTTTTTTTCTTCCATTCTGTTGTTACCTTTATATCTGACTTTCTAACTTGTGTTTCTGTTTCGCTCACTTGTGCATTAACTATCCACTCTTCCCTTTTCTTTATTTCTCTGTCATTTTACCGCCCTTTTCATTTCTTTTTCCCTACACTTTATTTAGTATAATTAATCATTTCATTTTCTATCCAAAGTACTTTATATACAGTATGTAGCAGGAAGCAGACCCACTTCATCCACTGTTGATGAGCGGCACTAACCTGTGTGGCCATTACTTATCATCAGCCGAACTACACAGCCGATCAGGTAGAGGAATGAAAAATTGCATCACCAGGTGAATCAAGAGGGAACTTTAGGGAGGCCAGATTGTGCAAGACAGTGGAATTTAGCCTGGGCAACAGGGTTAACAATGCCAACCTCCTAGATAGTGGTGAAATAACCAAGTAGTGACTGGCAGAAAAAAAATTAAAGGAACGGCAGAAATGCTTTGCTCTGAATCATGTGAAAGGATAAGGGATTGGGAGAGGTATCTTGTTCCTGTGGTGTACCATAGTGAAACCAGTAAAAGTGTAGTGTAACGCTACAAGGTTCACATGGGCGCCCTCGCCGCTGCCGCCTCAGGTCGGCCCCCCATCATCGGGGACTCGAACCCGGGCCTCCGGCGTCACTCAACAGGGACCCAGCCTCTTGAGCCAAAGGGAAATCTCCCGTCAGCCCGGCTGCTGCGGTCCCTGCTATTCACAGGGAAGGGCGGTGACGTCACCGCTCTGGTAAGCCAGCTCTCACAAGCAATGGAGGCCGTATGAGTTACACTAGTAAAGCACTGTGAAATCACATTAATTGCAAGGTAAATCACAGAAAGGATTAGTGAAACCTGATTATTACCACTGTAAGACATGACAAAAAAAAGTGAATGCATAAGTATTAAGTCAATGGAAAAAATGTGAAAATGTCATGCAAGTTTGCTTTGGTAAGCCTTCGTAAATTGTTTTCCATTTATTATAATTAGGCTTCCAGGGAGTGACTGGAAGCCTTCTCGAAACCAGAAGCATTTTTCCCCCTTTTGAAACTCCTGGTGTTAAGAAACCGGATAGCCTTAGAAATTTGTAGTAGGAACAGACAGACTATTCGATTTGTGACAAAAATTTGGATCCTGCTTTAAACAAGATGGCAATCTGACATAGGCTTTTTTGAAATTCTCATGCACTGCCGCACTGAAACTTAACAGACTTCAGGAATAGCCAAATCTGTGTAATATTTGTATCTGAATTGCTGCTACTGTATCTTGATTTTTCACCTGTAACACATCATAATCAAGAAAAGTAGCCTGTGATGAAAACCGTTCCTGCTCTAAAACGGTTTGGCCAATTAACTCCAAACTTTATAAGTATAATACTAGTATCACTAAAATTAATATCTGTGAAAACGGGTTTGTGACTGATTCAAAGTGGATGCTAGACCACCATTTATTTTTCTCCATTGTCAGTGCCTTTCCTGTAACACTAAACCTGCTGTTAAAATGCTTGCTCACTTAGCTCCAAACTTAGTTAATAACTATCTGGGACTGCTGCCATTAACAGTCAACATGCCACCAGCCTTGGGTATACCAAGATGGACACCCAGCCACTGTTTTGTTCTTGTACTTCATTCTGCCTCTGTCCAGTTAATCACTATACCAGGTGAATCATTTTAATGAAGAAAAAAACTGTTTCTAATGTGCGCATCACACATTGCTGTGATAATACTTTGTGCTTGATGAAACACGGTCTCTAAAATGAAAACTTCTCCTGTAGAAGAACTAATTTCCCGATTAGATCCCAATTTGATAGCTGAAAACTCGGTTAAGATATGGTGAATAAGTATTTTATGAATTATACACAGCATGATATACTTTGTATCTCCATACTAGGTAATCATGGACAATTTATTCCAATCTTTATAGTAGTAGCTGAATATTGGTAAAAATAGGGTATGTACAGTATATAATAAAGTGAATCAAATGTTGAAGTCAGAGGGTTGGACTTTGAAGTACAAAAGTCAGTGTAAGAAAAGTACAGTTGACCTACAGTCATAGATATGAAGTGATTCACAATTTTAGGACTGTGACCCATATGTTTGTTTCAGTGAAGAAGAACTCTGAGGCTTCACCACCAAAATGCATGTGACTAAAACACTTTACATACAGTATATGAAGAAAGGTATATAAGACTATATGAAAGAGAAATAATAAAAGAAAGGTATAAAGAATAAAATAAAAATGTCAAGTACAAAATTATTGGTTACAGCCTTGTACAATAAACACCAATGGTGGCTACATTAAACACTGCTGGGGCTGGCTCGTGCCTATAGTACTGTACGTATATGCCACTTAATCCTACAATTAGGACTAAAAGAATGATTGAATGATGCAGCACATTAGTGTTGTATTGAGTCTTAGAAGGGAATAGGTGGTAGGTTTGTGTGTTAGAAGTCTGGTTGTAGTGTGGTAAAAATAGTATTACGTTTGCTCAAATTGCACTTTCTAGTTTGGGAAAATTGAAAATAGCCTCTACAGTTAAGCTCAGTACTGTATCTCTGACATTATACTAAAGTCAATGAGAGTGAAACCGAGAATGTCATGGCCAAGAAAGATACACCATTTGCAGAGCTGTTAGTTTTTTTCATTACAACATACATCTAGGCAACAATATATACTGTATGTACAGTATGATGTTTGACGTGTGATGTACTGTATAACCACTCAAATGCTGGTGTTTTTAGTACTGATTCGGTTGAGTGGCTGCTGCTGTGTGGATTCCAGTACCAATTTATTTGTTTTGATCAAAATGAGTCCTCATCATTTGAAATAATGGTTCACCATTTGTGCATCTGGACGTGATAAGTTTATTGGAACTGCATTTTACTAAATGTGCTTTTCTCTTTGGGATATATTTGCTCCATTCGCTATTTGTCCTTTATTGGGCCACGTTTGCCATACATTGCTTTGTCTTTCTGACTAATAAAAAACAAACTCCGAGCTAAAATGAGATTTGAGCTGAAAATGATCCAGAGCACGCAGAACCATGATTTAGATTTAGCAGTTACGAAAACAGGCAAAAACCAACTCCGTAAGATCCCAAGATCTCATGAGGATATTAAAGCACTAAAAATGTAAGTAAATGTAAAGTAAGAAAGAAATTCACGTACTTTCAGGGGTGACAAGTTCACACCTCTTGGGTCCTGGGTTCAAGGTACCTTCTATTTGAAGTCCATATTGATTTTCCATACATTTATTCCCATCCTCCACAGACATACTGCCTAGGTTACTTGGTGTTTCTGAACTGTCCCTCTGTGCACATGCATGTTTTTTGTGCCCTGCTATGGACTGATACCTGTCAAAGGTGTAGGCATGACTTTTTGACAAGCTCTGTGTTGGCATAATGCTCAATACATTGTTAGCTTCTCTTTTAGAAAAATGTAATACATAATCCTTATTTATTTTATCAACAGCATATACGAAATTGATTTTTGTATGTGATGTTAGAATATCCAGATCTGTTCACAGGTTTAAAAACCACAATGCTCCCTAATTTGGAACAGCTGTGGCAAAACTCATATTCTGTCTGAATATTCACTCCTGTACATGGATTCACTGCCGAGTGGCTACAGCAGTTTCAAATTGTTCCGCATAAGCTAGTACAGTGTATACGGACCTGTAAATATTTTTTTTTCTTTTTTCAAGTTAATACCTGGGAAAATGTGGGCATTTCTATTTAGAAGTGTCTGTTAGATATGAGAACCTGGGGTTCTTTTGATTGATCTGAATCGGTTGACAGACACTAGATGGCACTGCAAGTTGAGCTGAAAAACAAACACACAAAAAAGGCTTCGGAACAGTGCTCGTGTTTCACACCTGCTGTGAATCTGATTAATTAGATCCAGGGAGATCAGCTTCTAATGATTTTGCCTCCTTTTTTTCCAACGGCATAGAATTCAATTCAGTTCATTTTTATAAAGCACCTTTCACAACAAGGTTGCCTTAAGGTGCTTAACAAAGCAAGTGACCATACATGTTTTGAATACAGAAAAGAGCAGAAGACAATGGAGGAGAAGAACCAAAAACTCCTAAGTAAGGAGAAAAAAAAAACTCTAGGGGTTGGCTGCCCAACCCCTGTGGGTATGCTAACACTATACAAAAAAAAAAGAAAAAATTAATAAAGGTATTCATCCATCCATAATGTCTTCTGTATGTCAGTACTCCATGCAGGTCTCTGTGGACCAGCAAAATCCTCCTAAACGACAGCTATATCCATGATGTCCCTCTTGGATCCATGGCAGTGATGCAGCATCCAACTCAGATGGTGCCCAGCAAAGGCACCATCCGCACATGTGGGGAGGAGAATAGTATAGTTACATAGAAAGCATTGAGATGTTTCGTTAGCCATACAGCCATGATGTGAGAAATAGCAGAGGTTCAAACCATTGACCATATCAATCAGAGGACTAAGTGAGCCTGCCATAAAATGTCATTTTTCAATATTTTGATAGAATAATATTTTTACCAGTGTTAAAAGTGGAGAATAAAAATAAATGTTTTCTGCAAATTCAGATCCACCACCATTGTCAGAAATTAGCAGCTTTACTTTGACTTATGTGCTACATAGTTACACATATAGTTTAATAATAATAATAATAATTTAATAGTCCTTTTCTGGACAAAGTGATTTACAAATAATGGGAATTCACCGCACATTACATATCAATTCAGGAGGGGAACAGAATATCAGGACACTGGCATAACATCCCTACACTTTTTGAGAAACACCCTGGGATTATTAATGATTCACCTGAAGGAAGGTGCCTATTTTAAAGTATAGCACCCCCCAGTTGACTGCTGTTTGTATCGGGAGCTCACCTGATTACAAAACCTCTGTTACAGATGTCCAGTGTCCCAACTTAACAGTGCCTTCGGAAGAGAACAGATGATCTGCTGAATGTTGTTCTAGAAATCTCCACACACAGACATTCACTACTTGATCTAAGACGGCACCTGCTTGTGGGACTGGTGGTGCTTTTTCTATATGAATTAGATTTTCTGTCTGGGACAAGTAGTTCTTGATGAAGATAACTCTGCTAGTTCTTAGAATTCACTAAGAGTACAACTGATGTTTACATCTTTAAGATTATGACTACACACTACAGTATGTAGGGCAGGTTCAGTCCTGGATAAATAGAGTCCCATATAGTTTCAAGTTATCTATAACTTAAGAGTTTTTAAACTCTTGGATTTAGCGGTCAAATAATTACAGTAAGTAATGACTTTAAAAAATGGCAAGTAAGATTTAAGCCTGACCTCATTTATCCTCTTTGGCCCCTTTTGGACAAGCCAGCCATTAACAGAAATTTTATGCCGATTATTTAGGCCAGTGTTGGCTAACTCTAATGATCCTTTTGATAAATTTGCTGTTTTCTTCTCAACTGTAAAATGTGCTGTGAGGATTTTAATTTTATCTTTAAATTGCGTGTGCTTTGAGATTAATTATTTAAACTGTACAAATCAAAGAATGCTAACTGTAGTGTTTTCTGGCAATGTCTCTTGATAGGCCATGTGTACTGTATGTGTTTAAAATATATCAGAAACTCCCACTAACAATATAACATCAAAATCACATTTAAATCTGAAAAGGAATGTATAGTTTAGGTAAGGTTAATCACATTTTTTAATACTGCATCACTTTAACTGGAAATTACACCCTTAAAAAGTATTTAAATTATGCTGATAAACTGATATGTTTTTCTGGGAACAAAGAACATTTTGTTTGTGTTTTAAAAGGCCCCTGAGAAAGTTTACTTTTCATAATTTTTAACGTTATTTGTACTTTTTTTCTGGTATAATTGCATTTCTTTTACATCCATAAAGATATGAAGTGAATCTTGTTAGAGAGAGGAACACCACAATCCTTAAATACTACTGCTTTTGTGTCTTGTTTGTTTTGTTGATATTTAGTTTCCAAGGATATAATTGTGTTTGTGTTTAAGAGAGCCCCTGTTGAATAGCTAGTCACAGAATAATAGCCATCAACTACTTACATTTCAGCTGCCAGTAATTACTCTTAATTCAGATAATGCCAGATGAAAGTATCTACCAGAGTCTTTGTCAAGTTTATAAGACCCGTGCAGTTTGGAGATTTGGTTGGCGTTTTGTTGTTTGTTGGTTTTAACTGCGTGGCAGAAACCAAATAATGATTTATTTCCTTGAAGTAAGGTATAGCGGCATTTTTGTGTAGTTGCATTCATACACTCAGCTCATTTCTTGTTTTAAGGGATCGCTCTGACTAAAGATTTCCCTCCATGTACTTAGTCTCACCATTCTGTTCTCATCTGATTATCCTCCTTCTATTGAATGCTCTTGTTCTGTATTGTGTTGCAAATGCCTACTTTATTATCTCATGTACTCTTGTGTCTGTGACACAAGGTAGAATTATCATTATCATATGATTTTGTTAAGGCACAGCAACTCCTTTCTGTTTTACTGGATATGCAACTGGTCCTAAAACTGGTGAAAACACAATATGAGATTTAATTCCACTCAGAGTCAGGTTGTACAGAGTAACAGGATAAAACAAGAGGTTTGATTGTTTTGGCTTTGAGCTTACAAGCAAGATAGGTTGGGTGGATTATACCCCATTAATATCTCAGTGAATGCATGTTTTCTAGCTATGCTGTTGAAACTGACTCTGTGGGAACATTTAAGGCCAACTTGATGGAATTTCTAGTTCATTGAGCTTGTAAAACCCAAGCACGCAAATTGGGCCCAACATTTTCCTCTTTTTTTCTACCAATCCTGTTTATTATTAGATGGATAAAGGTTTTGATGAAATGAATTAAAGTTATGGATGGTTTGCTACATCACAGCACTGGGGCCCTGAGTTCAATTCCTGGGTGCCATCTGTGAAGAGTTTGTATGTTCTCCTAGACTTCATGTTGGTTCTGTGGGTGTTCAGTTTTCTCCCACAGTCAAAAGACACACCGGTAGGTTACTTGGTTTCTAGGAAAACTGGCCATGATGTGAGTGTGTGTGTCTGTGTATGCTTTGTCATGGACTGTCATGGACTTGTGCCTGTTGCTTGCTGGGATAGGCTCTGTATTGCATAAAGCCATTACAAAAATGGATGGATGGAAGAATTAAAATTAAATTATGCACTGGGGTATACTACGGTTTTGTTGAACATGCCGAATTCAGCCCTTCACTGCTCAAAGAAGATTGATGGTTGGCATTTGTGTTGCATTAGATGTTACTGAAATATAATTTCATTTAACATTTTCTTCCTAGCCTAATAATCATATTTCTTGAAAATATAACACATTTTATATGTTATATAAATACAAAAAATATATATCGCCTAGGTACCATTTTAAAATAAAATAACATGCCTGTACAGTTGTTGTTTTTTTCTGCAAAGGGTATGAGATGCCATGAATGGAGCCTGGTTCAGACATTGTTTTTTAATATGCCTGGTTTCACAGAAGTTCTCAATGCATTAACTGAGGGCAACTATAAATTAATTGAAACAACTGAAATTGTTAAAACTGCTATTTGCAAGGCAGTGAATACTTAAAGTACCGCAGCTGTGTGTGATTGTCAGGAAATCATTACAGTATCAAATGTTTATTAACCCTTTAGTCCTTTCCTGTGCTAATCATACTGCATGAATACTAGCGACAAACAATTTAATTCAATACAGTGATTACACTGTTGAGACAGAATGCTGTGAATACAGTATGATTAGGGCAGGAAAGCACTAATTGGTTAAATAAATTAAATAAACATTTAATACTGTACTACTCTGTCTGACAACCGCACACACCTGGCGTACTTAAAGGATTGAATGTGCCACCTTGCAGTTTTAGAGTAGTGCAGTCTAGTATCAGTCTAGCCTTGATGCACTGCTGGCCTGGATACTGCGATGCTTAACGTGGTATATCGACTGATACCACATTCTACATGGCTGCATCTGTATATACCCTTGTTTATCTTAGACATTTTCACTGTGCGCAAAGTACAACGATATAATCACTTAAAGTTAAGACTTTTATTTAGGCCGTTATTCTGTTATTTGTCTAAAGGTAACGTGATCACTTTTATTAGTGTATTTATTAATATTGAGAAAAATTAAAAACACAACAAGGGTTAATTGTAAGTAAAAAATATTTTATTTTGAATGCCTCTCAGTATGTATTGCTTGCAGTCTTAAAATGAAAATAGGTTAAATCACTTTTTAGTCACTGTCTTTTTAGTCACAAGCCATTGTTTAAATGCACATATTGTTTTCTGATGTTTTCATCTTACAGTATATTTCAGGGATTACACTGAAAGAGCCATGACAAATTATATTCTATTGAACAGTTCTGTTATTCGATTCAAGTTATAATAAAAAAATATATTTGTTGTTCATATTGGTAGGAATTGTAACAGACATTCTACCCCTCTGATTAGGAATGAGAGTTGCCTTGTTATTGTAAGAGAAAGTTCTGTATATTTGTATTGTCATGCACTTGAAATAGAAACCCGAGGAATCTTCAGCGTGTTTTTAGCAAAAGTAGGACTGCAGTAACATGACATATCTTGAAACTGAAAAACAGGGTCACATTAACTATAACATGTGACCTTTTTTCCATGTGATATCCCACTTAATAATCCAGAGATAATGTTGGGAACCCTTCACGGCCATTGCTGGCCACATTTATCATACATTAAAGTGGGCTTAATGAACTGTTATTCTCGTCCAGCCCAAATGCCTAAGCGCCTGTTGAGTTAACCCTCAGAGGACCGAGGAGTGGAAAGCGATAAATTATTGTGCTGTAGTAAAAACAACACACACACAGCTCTAGGCTGAAACAGAAATCAAAATATGAGACTTCACCTGACATGAAGGAGATCAAGCATACCTAACTTTGGAACATCACCAAGGTAAACACGAATCTTGTTTAGTGTATATTAATTTAGACGATTGTGACAATATTTTTCACATAAGAACCTCTTTCTGATTTTAAGCACGCAGCCCTTCTTTCTCTGTTCTGTGTCTCACAAAGATCTCTTTTTACTGTTCATACTGTTTTCCTGAGTTACTACAGGTGTCTGTACCTCTAGGCCACTGTGGGTCTGCTCTTTTAAAGAAGTAGAATAGTGAATAGACAGCAGTTAACCATCTGTAGTTCAAGAGACAACAGAGAAAAATAAAACTCTGACTGGAATTTGTGGAAACATCCTCAATCATCCATGGTAGTTCGTGGCCAATTGAGTTTCTTGTCTAAAATAGAAACTGTATTGAGGGAAAAGTCTCTTTTCGTCATTTTCATAATTACATCATTTCATAATTAAGTGTTCAATGTGTTGTATTTATTATGTTTTTAATTCTGTGCAGTATTGAGAAGATGGAGTGAAAAGAAAGGTTTTAGCCGTGAAATTGTAACTACGTGTGGGTGACCTCGTTTGATTGCTGCAGTTTAAAAAAAAAAGGCAAACACTCTTTTAATTACTGCCAACATGACTACAGCAGCTAACTGGTTTCAAGGCTTTTATTTTCAAAGAAAGAAATATCCCTAAAACTCTTATCTGTTTAGGGCTAATGAAGGGTTTGACATTGTGTTTATGATTGGCAGAGCTATCTGGGCTCTGATGGGAGTCTGCGTCAGTCCTGCTGTTATGTTGCACAGCAGTTGGTTCAAGCTTTGCTGTTCAATGTCAGAAGTCAGGACAGTTTTAGTTGCTCTATTGCCGATTGCTGAAATAACAAAGTGATGGCTTCATACTTGAGGCTGCAGTGATTATCATAGTATTGCTGTCCTCTAACTATGAAGGCAAAGGCCTTCATAAAAGTCTTTTAAATTCTTTGCAGTCAGGGGTCAGGAAGGAATTTCCAACCACAACTTCTGTCTTTCCCGGAGGTTTACTGTGTGCCTCCTTGTGGGTTCCAGTTTTCAGTTAATACACGGTAACTTTGGTATTAGAGGAACATGTTTAAATCGTTAGACTAAAGAAGCACAAATCTGTATTCTGTGCAAGTGGGACATGCACAGCCTGCATTTAAAGGTATGACCTTATAGCTGGCTCTCCTTTAGGACTCAGCGAGACAGCTGAGTGCACAATATCACCTTTAAATACAGTGATATTGAAGTGCACGTACAGTATAGATCGAGAAGAACAGGTAAAGGTTTATTCTATGCTGAAAAGTAAAGACTACACATGTTGATGCTGTTACCTACTGTACTCAAACTTCTGTAGATAAAGAAACTAATCAAATTAAATTATTAAATAGAGACCTATAAAAATTCTCAGCAGTGATTGAATATAAACCAGCTTGAATCGTCATTTAATTTCAGCCAAATGCTTGCTGTCTTTCTCCACAGTCATGTCCTGTGCATGGCTTTTACAGGCATTGTGTGGCCACTTCAAATATGCTCACTGTACATGATTGCACAAAAATGACAATGTTGTTACAGGATGCATGGACATTCATACCACTCTCCTTGACTTTGAGGTTCCCTGTGCACATGCTGTCTGTCCATTTCAGTGTGATTGTAGGTTGGTGTGGTTGTCTGTAAGAAAACTTCTGCATTATGTCCTTGAACATCTAGGGGTTAGATCCAACCATTCCAGAGTGCTGATTCTATTCCCTGACAGCAAACATGGATCATAATGCAGAAGTTCTTTGGTGACTTTCAAACCCCCTGATGAGCCGATGAGAGACTGAGTTAATCTGATCTTTGGATTTCGTTGTATTTATTCAGGAAACATTAGGAAGGAGGCAAGCATCCCACAGAAATTAATTCCAGCTTCCTCTGAAAGCTGATTATAGGAGAACCTGTGAGGTTCCCTTCCAAACTGTCACGGCCAACATTCCTCCCCTAGAGGGCACTCCACTACTCCTGTCATTAGTTCCATGATTGTTGCTATGTTCCCCACGTGTACCCTGTTATGCCCACCGCTATTTAAGCTGAGCTGTAGGTTCTTCTGATGCCCCACTACCTCCACTTCCAGCCTTCAAAGTCATTTTCCTTGATGATCTGATTAGACTAAGCTCCAGGTCTTTATGGGCTTATATATTCCGTCTAATAACATTTTATAATAAAACTGTGCTTGTGTCTCTTGTAAATTGGATATGCCTACAAGACATAAGATGAACTTTAGAACCTAGTAAGATGTAATAATAGAAAGAATTATCACTGTATAAGCACAGCTTTATAGCGGGAGTAAAGTTCAGTATAAAACCATGTATGAGTGGAGTAAAAAGTACTCAAAAATAAATCCACAGGCTACAGCAAGTCGCTATATAAATTGTTTATTTAATGGTGGTATTCAATCAGGATCAGAACTCTGAAAAGACAATGTAATAAAACAGGACAATCATCTGTTGTGAAGACTCCAGGACATCAGTATGCCTGCAGAAATCACATCTACAGTAACTACAACCTGCATTGCTAGTGTAGTGTTTCTCTTCACTTGCTTCAACAGACATCACACAGACACAAATACCAGGAATTCAGTGCAAGAGATGATTTTTATTTTGAATGTAAGAACATAAGGAGGACCACAAATAAGAGGCGGCCATTCAGCTTATGGAAAGCTTCACAGTAACCAATTGCTGATTGTTGGGACACAAATTCCTAGAAGTTCTTTACATAGAGACAGGGTGTCTTTTCATTGTTATGACTGGAGCTCACAATTTAAATTCTTAACTTTGGGGACTGGGTGGTCTAAGACAAAGTATGGGGTAGGACTACTTTTTTTTCACAAATCACTGTCATTACAGAAAGAAAGTCCCATTCAAGCAGTTATTTGGGTAAATGGTTTTAGTGCTTTGATATCGTGCCAGGAGAATTTTTTGGAAAGTAATGGAATCCTTCTGAATTCCCAATACATGCCTGCTGTGAATTATAGGTATTTTTAAATGTGAATTGCATTCCAGCTAGCTCGGGCGCACGAATATCAGAAATATGAGACCCAGTGCCTTTTGTAAGCAAGCAAGAATATTGTAAAATGTCACAGAATTTCAATTCTTGAACGGGTTTTATTTTTCTTATTTCACTTAAACCTCATCCCCACGGGTGACTGCTTTGATTGACCATTTTTAAAACACAATTTTACTAAAGTCCTGAAGCAAGCTATTTTGAATATCTGTGTTTATGAAACTATTGAATTGCACAGACAAAGGCGATGTGACCTTGTCCTTACAGAGTACTGCTGTTAGAGTGAAGGATGCTGTAGCTGCAGCTGTGCAGAGACTCAGTTACACAGACTGGCTGTGAGTCAACAGCTCAGGCCACTGCCTGATTGGAAAAGGCAAAAGGTTTTGGGGAATTTACTAGCTTGCAAAAAATAACAGTTTTATTAAGGAAAGTGCTATATCTGCTGAGCAGGTGGCATCTAGTGGCTCTGTCAATGTGAAATACAGTACATTGAAATCTGTAGGTTATCTACAGGAAATGAAAATATGTCCTGAGTCCTCTTCCTCATTGAACATTCTGCTTTAAGTCTTTAAGTTTTTCTGCACTCTTATTACTCTTAAGTTGCAGCTACTTATTCTTTCAAGCACATAATACGAATACGTATCCGAATACGAATATGAATAAGAATAGTAGTAGTCCTGGCATTTGTATAACTCTGCCCTTCCTGTGTGTGGCAGGAGAGAGAGGAATGTTTATAACATCCTTAATGGAATTTAATCTGGAATGCACTCTATTTTGACTCTTCATCAGTGAGCAGAACTATAGTTTTTTCAGCCTCTCTGTTGGGATGTACCTATAACCAAGAACAGTAATTTTGAGGTCATAGGACTGGCAGAGGAGATGTACTTAACTTTCTTTTGGTCTGCCCTCACAGTGTGAGCACCAGCTACGCCACAGGCTCCAGTGTGATTCAACTTCACCAACTTCTGCATCAGTCTCTCCTTTCTTCTCTGGGGCAGGTTCACTCTGTTTGCGGTGGACAGCCGAGGGAGGCGATCTGAGTCAAGCTACGTCTCTGTGAGGACATCGTGCCCCATAGTGGACGACAACAAGGCTGAAGGTATGAGAGACATTACCTGCCCTCACCCCTCCCCCTACCACAACAAGGACCAGTGGTGCCCTTCTGAAGTCTTGCTACCAGCTTTACTGTGACAGACAGTGAAATTTCAATTTGTCGAGGGCAATTTGCCAAATTAGGATTTGAAGGAACATGTAAAGGTTTATTCGATGCTGACAAGAGAAGAATAGAAACACAATGTTTCGGTGGTGGAGCCTTCTTCAGGTGAAGTAACCTTTACTTGTTCCTTTGTAGCCTACAGTACGCATGCTGACGCAGCTACTGTACCTACTTGAAATAAGGCTTGTACCAAAATACTATAGGATGGGTCATTGACAGTAAAGCTGGTGCCTGGAAACCATGGCAGAGCTGTGCACAATGTGTTTATTTAGAGCCTGGAGCACAAACAGTTTATATAGTCTTTTTCAATATGATTTTGACTATGCAGGTCTGTAGATTCTGTCCAAGAATCTTAACCAATTTGTAAAAAGTTAATTGTAACAGTCATTTAAAAAATGCATATAACTTTTTTAAGGTCTCTGCATTGTAATAACGTTTTCACTCTATTCCTGAATAAATCTTTTTCCTTTAGTTGCGTTTTCTTATGGGACACTACAGGACATATTGTTGCAACTTTCTCATTTCAGTTTTTGTCTCTGTTTCCTCAGTGAATTTTTATTTTGGTCTGATCAGTGTGGGTATGTACCATAACGGAGTGCTTTGTGTTCTGTTTTCTGAAAAACACAAGACCAATCAAATGAGACAATGAAGAATTGCAAAGGAACAACAGCTTTGTTTAAGCTTAAACATTTGTGAAACTTATGTGTAAAAGAAAAATTTTATACTAAGGGAGGAAATTTTATACGAGGGTAAAAAGCTTTGAAAGTTTTTATATAATAAATACTGTAGTGAAACAAATGGAAGATCAATCTGAACTTTTACTTTACAAAAAACAACAGTTTTTGTATAAACAATACATCTATACTTAGCTATTCTCTGCTATATTTAATTAATTTATCTATGTATGCTTTGCTGTGATGTTCAAGAAGAACACTTACATACAAGAATGTCGATGAGTAGTCTCCAAAAATAAACAAGTTTAAAAATTGCCCTATAATCTCTCAGTAGGTCATGCTTGCTGAGGCAATGATTTCAGTGGCCTTAGCTGTTATGAAAAGATTGTCCACAAACATACAACAACTAAATAAGACAATTATATCATTTACAGTACTGAGGAAAAGCAGTATCTGTCAAAAACAGATATGCAAAAAACTGTGCTTCATTTTATGTGACAAATTTTACTGACCTATTTACCTTAGGTAGATTGATGGGGGGAATTGTTAGAATCTAATGTCATTTGTTTTGATAATGTGGTTGCACAGGCTCGATAATGAAATAGTGTAACAGACACCATAACTGTGTCCTTAATGTTAAAAGGATTTTGAAATAATAACAAATGTGCATGTCAGTGGATCTTGAAACCTGCATGTCCCACCCTCATTTTGAAACCTGAAGCTCTGCATTTAAAAGTAATGTACGGACTCTCAAATTATTTCAGGGTGTCCTGATTTGTTGCTGTATGCTGCAACCCTGAAAGGTTATCTGTTAAAGGATTGTTGGTTTTGTGGGAATAACGCTGATTCTGATTGTGAACTGAGAAAATGTATGATCAAGCAACTGGGTTGAATGGGAAAGGAGGAAAGAGATGCTGGGATGCCAAGTATTCCTGAGATTTCCTGGGCCAGTTCATGAAACAGCAATGAAACCATGAAATAAGGTGACCACTTGATAATCCCTGTAAAATGCCCGACTCATTTACTTGGAGCCAGCATTGCAGTCTGAGACCGCACACTGGTGTGCCAGGGAGGCCACAAAAAAGCTTGACCCCAGAGTCTAACTCTACTTTATCAAGGCATTACTTTGGGCCAAAGTAGGGAACTTGTAGGAAAAAAATGCTCAGAGAGTGCATTTAACTGTGAATAAATGTCTTGGCTTGTCTGCCCTGTAGCTCAAAAGCCAAGTATTATACAAGCACAAGCTGAAAATAAATTTCTTTCGTGTATCCGATCATAATTTTGGCTTTTGCTTTCAGTGAGGACGCAACATTTACAATATTTTAATTAGAAACCCATTCACAGTGTTTTATTGGGCATTGAAAAGTCATACTGTACATCTCGAGAATATTCTGATTTGAGATGAGGTCGCAGCTGTAGATTCAATGTCTAATTATGAGATTTACAGCTGCAAGTTAGGTCCAAAATCTACCTTCAGAAATCGTTATGCCTTGCAATGATGGTCTGAACTTAGTGTTAGCAAAACTAAGTCTCATTAGTATTGCTATTTCTACAAAGCAATACTATCTGTTAGCGCAAAAGAGCCAACAGAGCTTCTCTTCATGTAGAGGAGAGAGACTGATGCTCTGCTCTTTGGTGCTTGCTTCACAGAGATTGCCGACAAAGTGTACAACCTTTACAATGGCTACACCAGTGGGAAGGAGCAGCAGACTGCCTATAACACCTTGATGGAGATCTCCCCCTCTATGCTGTACCGGGTCCAGTATCATTACAACTCCCACTATGAGAAATTTGGGGACTTCGTCTGGCGCAGTGAAGATGAGCTGGGGCCCAGGTAATGTCTACATCACAAACCCTCCTGGTCTTTAAAGAGAAGGATCCCCTGCTGTTATGAAATACTGTATATACTGTGCAAAACAGTGCTTAAGCTGAGTTTAAATCAAACAAGTTCAATTTCCATGTTTTTTTTTTCGTGTTAGCATTTATTTTATTTAAAAGAAAGTCCTTGGTATTTTAAGATATGCAAGAGGACACAAACCTTAACAGTCCAAAAGTCATAGCATGAGTGTCAAAAAGAGATTATGGTTTGATGATGTAATCCAGGAAAATGGCTTGTCATCTCAAGTAGAATCGTTTTGCTTTCTCTGCATCTGATTTCTTTGAGTCTTAAGCAATATCACAACATTTTTTGCATCATTGTCTCTTGTCTTAAAGACTTCTGAACAGTTTCTACTTGAGACTGCTAATGATGAGGATATTAGTAGCTCTCTTCACCCAAAAAAAGTACCCATTTTCTGTGCTTAGAGGTTCATTCATCCCTAGTTTAAGAAAGTTTATCAAAATACTTAATTCCTTAATTATGTCCTAATAAAAATATTATCTTTGAGATCATGGGTCAAACATTGATAATCAGGCTCCTTAATCCAGCATCTGTGGTCACTTGTGTGGTTAACAGCAATAAAAGTTGGGTCATGGTGTACTGCTCTGTTGTGCTCGATTACAAAAACAATTTATAAAATCTGGGAAGTGCTTTGGCATGTGTCTTCCCAGTGATATCATGCTGTTTTTTTCCAGTCAGAGACAAAAGCTATAACAAGAGAATAATATATATTTTTTTAATTATTCTTCAGGGAGGTGCCAGATCATATGATCCCAATAGTAAAAGCAATGAAAGATATATTGAATAAATGGACAGCCTCCTTTGAGAGAAATTAAAGTGCTGTCAGAATATTAATCATGGAGATGTAATACATAGCACTGATAGATGTGTTGTAGCACTCTGAGTGCAACTGTTTCAACTGTAGTGGACAGTACCAGAAACTGTACTTTGGTTAACACACTGAGACGATTGAGGAGTCAAGTTTTTTTTTAAATCGAGACTTAAAATATAATTTGAATATACAACCAAAGGTTTAAATGCTGTAAATGCTTTACAATTTGCCCACCTCTAACTTCCTGAAATTATTTTACCCACCTCACCACACATGTCCTACAATGTATCAACCTGACCATTTGATGTGTTACATCTTGTTCTCAATGGAATTCAAAAATGAGTGCTGATGCACAGATGTATCTGATGCTGGCCCAGATACACGTGGTAAATGTTTAGTCGGCATCTTTCTGATGTGATGAAAAGAGGCTGTTAGTATACAGTGCACAAAGCCTTCACTGTTATTACCTGGAAGCACTAACCTTGTTTAACAATACAGGTTGGATCAGACCACAATAGTTTGGCTTGCATTGAGTCCTGGCTATTTAAGAGCTGAGACTTAAGTGCTCTTGGCTTTGTTTGGGACAATGAATTGGCAGGGGCTGTTGTTACCGTACGGAAATGGAAACTTAGATCTCTTAGCTTAAAAGAAAATAAAAATAAAAAGAATTGTCACCACCCTCTTTGAAATGCTGTAATTACATGTCTGAAATAGGATCTTATCACAAAGACCTTTATGTGTAAACCATTCTTAAAGCGAATGAAATACTGTCTTCAGAACTAAGGCTTGAACCTTCCTTATACTAAGAGTAAGACAATGCCCCCTTTGGGAACTTGAGTTGAGTTTTACTTCAGTAAAGCATAATGAAATCTAAAGTTATAGGAAACCGTCGCTGCCAGTGTTTTGACTAGTGTTTGTCATAAAAAATACAGGCTGGGGTACACAGTGTTCCTTTAGATCAATGTGAACAATTGCCAATATCCAGGTGAAAAAAGAGCCAGCCAAAACACATATGAAATGTCAGTTTTGTGAGTTGCACTGTGTTGTTGATGAGAAAACAGATGTGAAAATCTGTTTGTTTAATTCCTCACCGCTCGCTTCTCATCATGCTTTTGACAATCTTTTTGGGTGGGGGCTTCAAGTGATTTTTCACTAAACACCAGTGTGAATGTTTAGAAATTTAAATAACAACCTGGGGACCTGTTACAAAGGTTTGAAAAGTGTGTCCATCGGGTTCAATTGATTACTTAGTCAAGAAAAACAAAATTGTAAGGAGGTATTATTAAACGCTGTTCAAAGGTCTTATGTTCACGCTGATAGAAATCAAATACTGTATGTGTTTGTCCCAATCTGTACCTACTGTACTTCCATTGCAAGCTTATTTAGTAGATTTTGGGTGAAGCAGATTCTACCTGAAAGTGAAATGTAACTGAAGTAAGATCAATATTCTTTCCTTCAAATGTGAGTGGTTTCCATTTGTACGTTAGTGTGTACTACCTATTTTTTTGACTCCCCAAATATTAGCTGCCTTTAACCAAATAGATCTTGCAGTGGCAGGTAATACATAGCTGACATGAGCAAGGTGAGACAGAGATCTATCTTTTCATAGGTTTTGTGGACAGAGAAATCAAACTCTCAATCCCGGATGGAACTGGTGGACCCTATAGTCCACCCTCCCACATACTGTATACTGTATACTGTATACTGTATACCCTCCTACACACCAATGCACTAACACAACTGTGCTTGCTACACCTTTCTCATGTTCTTACGGCTCACAGAGAGGACTCCTGATAAATACTTTGGTCAGTGAGTGTACTGTGGCAATGAAACACTGCAGAGATTATTACTAGTTGCAATTCAATTGACATTTTATGAACTAATCGGATCTTCTTTGGTGATAGCTACACAATAGAGAGTTCTGCAAATAAATAGGGCTTTTCAAATTACACACAGCGGCATGAATCAAATTAACCACACCGATTGAGGAGACAAGATTGTGCTTTATGTTTCATCCTGCCACCTCGTTTAACACTACTGTTTAGATGTTGCTGTGCAATTGTAAGATTAATAGCTCGCTGTGTTGTTTAGACATTAACCTCAAGTGGAAGGCTATTTGCTTTCTCGACTCAGTGGAGGCGTCCTTTTTCACTATTATGAAAGACCTGGGAATTAATCTTATCACCTCCAGCATAAATTTCCAACCCTTAGATGAAAGCAGCGAAGGGAATAATTTAGTATAAACGATACCAGATTAATTTTATCTGGGGGCCAAAAATAAGAGCTTACAACTTGGGTGGAAAATCTATGAACCTTAACCCAGTAATAATTTGCTTCTTACTTTTTTGGCTCTCAGCTCAACTGTAAATCACTTCATTGGTCATTAGCCCATAACGTACAACCCATTGTCCACCAAGAAGCATTAGAAATATATACTATAAACTCTGTATTTGTGATGTGAGAAGCAGGTATTTACAACTCTCGGTGAATGTAAATACATACTTCAGAAATGTAATGTCTCAAACAGTAGAGCTCGCTGTTTGTTGGCTTTGAACTGGCTTGTTTGTAGAGGGAATGAGAAAAGTGTAAATAACTAAAGGTTCATCCACATCCCCTGTGAGTAAAGTGGCATTATGCCGTTTCATCTTTATTATCTCCTTGCTTATGTTTCTGAACTTTAGCCAAAGCCTCAGTATTTGAGCTGTCTACAATAGAAGATGACAGAAAATTATTGCTGTTTATTTGGCTATTGAATCACGTTTGAAGCCTTAAGGACCGATCTATTAGGATCTACAATAATTGTTTTGTAAAAAGTCTCATCAACAAGCTGTACAATATGGTGATAATGCTACTGAATGCCATTCACCTTGGTAATTTAAAGAGAGCCACTGAATTCTCAAGTACAGCTGTAGATGATGGATTATATGGAATGTCTGCTCCATTAAAGGCCAATGAAAAGGTAATTTAACTCCTTCTTAATCTCTTTAAACTCCCTTATTTCAGGAGTTCTATTTATTCTTTAGTGTTACAGTGGGAATGTTTCTGAAGATTTGACTGCTAATCATTTTCAGGTAGTGCACTATAGCATCAGGATGTACAGATATAGTACATCATATTCTTCCCTATTTCACACTGACAGTCCAATTCATTTTTCTTGACACATTCAGAAACCCGCTTTAATCCTGGTATTTCCATGTATGTTTTTGTGATTATTTTTTTCTATTTTCTTGCTCCTCATTTTGGCATTACGTTTTCTGTAACATTTATCGCCCCTTTAAAACACGAGAGCCAAACCACATTTGTCATTTGATATGAACAACTTGACCTACAGACCTCATGCTGGCAAAGGTACAGTGTGCACACAAGCCCTAACTGTTCTGTGTGTGTAAATTTTACGACTGAAGTCAAATGTGCGAATTATTCTATATAATTAGGATTATGTGCAAATTAAAGGTTAGACATCTTTTTAAGGCACAATCCAAAGGCCTTGTGGTGTTGTGGCAAGAACAGAGGTCAAAGATACAGGAAACATAGTCCTTCCAGTTCCAGCCACTCAACATATTGCTTGACCCATTCAAGGTCACATGACATTGTTTCTTCGCCTCACCCACTCGTAAAACTGAGAAACACGATAGACTGTTTCACTCAATTTCCTCTGGGCAGCTCAGCTGTCTCTGCTTTCATGAGCAAGAAATATTGGGCCACTATTGTGAAATAGTTCAGATGCAGTGCGAGCGTTTTTTAATCCTTGTGCCTTGTTACTTGGACATTTCACCTCTGTTAGTAAACTGATTACTTTTGTTAGCGTTTTACTTAATGATTTAAATGTGTGAGTGAAATGTGTGTTGCACGTGAATTCTGTTAACCTCAGGGTTTTGCAATGTAATGCAACAACAGTATGCTTTCAATGACATTGATAAACATAGTTGCAGCCCACAAAAAATAGGTAATGATTGTTCTATAGCTGACATAAAACCTGTGTAGTTCTGTGTGAAGTTAAATCACAGCAGTAAAATATGTTGAGATCTGAACTGTGATACTAATCTATATTTAAATGAGTTTAGAGGGGGGTTCATTTTCATTTTCTGATTTTATTAGAATACAAAAAATGATGTCTTAAATGCTATTTACTGTACCTGTGTTTCAAAATAGGAAATGCAGCAGTCAGTGTCAGTACATACTGTAACACAGTTCACTGGGAAAACTAAACTTCATACACCATCACCCTGAACAATTCTCATCGACGAAAAGGACATGGGACCTGAGAATTGTTTCTGTGTCATTTTTTAATACTGATAATTTAAAGATTTGGATATTATGAGATACCTTTGAAATGAACTGCATTAATCTGGATATTTCAGAACATCCCACTTTTGTCATCATGTGCTTTGAACATGGTTACTCAAAGATGCAATGTGGTTATAAATGAGTCACCCTAACTGGATAAACCTTCTCGGTTTCACCATAATTTCTGGATATTTTTATTAAGCTGGCATTTTCTTTTTTGGATCTTTCTATATGTTGCTTCAGCAGTTTTCAAAATATCCCTGCATTTTTGCCAGGCTTTTAGAGCAGATTACACATTGTCCTTGTACTTCAGCTATAATTTGATTGTTTAAATCTAGTGTCATTATGGTGTCTCACAGAAAGAACCTTCAAAGTGTAACAGAGCTCAGTGACAATTACCTTGTTCAGAAAGAGATGTCGGCCGCTTTGAAAACCTAGACAGTGTAGAATTTCTCCAGGACAGGAGAGCTGGTCTTTTGATGTAGCAAGAGTTTGTTGTCTTGGGAGTGGTGCTGTGTGGGCTCTGAGTCCATGAGTGACCCTAATTGAATTCTGATAGGGTCAGCGCAGTGCTGCATGCATCAGGTTAGCTAACCATGAAGCACTTACAGTACAATATCTCACTCTCCATCATGTTTCTTTGTCCTGAGAAGCTCAAAATGATCTTGAGCAAAAAGATCCACTAGCCTGACCCCTGCCCTCCTGACATCTGATCTGGCATAAGGACAACGACTGTCTCCTTGTCACTAACACATCGCAGCACTGGTCACCAATGGGTATAGTGAGACATGGATGAATATGCTAAATAAATGTGGATAACAATTATTGTTAGCATGAGAACTACAAGTGTAAGAATATGAGACTATGGTCCCATGTAGCAAAGTTCCCAAAGCATTGGTGGACAGTTCGCAAAATACAATCAGGTTTACTGTACATGTGGGCAAACAGATTTCACAGAAGAGCTGGAAGGGTAGTAGTTAATGCAGTAAAGGAACACCAACATTGTCAACAGCTTTAGTTGGCAGGCGTGCAATAGGGTCACACCCATTTGACAGCTAAGCCAAAACTGGCTAGGTGCTGCAGTAACAGCTGTACGCGAGAAAGAATGTCTGAGAGGGACTGACTCAGAAGGAGCTAATTGTCCTGGCGGTTGATAACTCGCACACCTACGAATTGCAACAGAGCTAGGACCACACTCTAAAAAATTCCTTAGTGCCAGTGACAGGTTTAACGAGAGAACAAAGAACACAGTAACCTTTCTAATGAGTACAAAAGCAAAGGTAATGCCTGAGTTGTTTTAATATGTGATCCTTTATAATAGATGGACACCGTTTAGCCAGTGATAGCTCTCATAGCATGAATGACTCTGCAGATGGACAATGTGGAATCTACTGTAAGTGTCCACAGATATGGGGTGAGCAGATGCAATTTCAGCATTGGTCACAATGAGCCATCTCATTTGGGGACCATTTGTAATGAAAGAAGGGTCATAGGTCCCAGCCAGGAGTATTTGAACCTCCTTGGTTATTGGAGTCTATTGTATAAAGTGGTCCCCTCAGGGGAGATGTTGTTGAATTGTAGGTACTGTAGCAGCCCTCTTAGACTGTGAGGAGTGCCTATTTGTCCAAACACTGTATGAACTGGCTCTGCGGGAAGGGGGATCCAGGGGCGACTAGAAACAGATGTCATTCCCTAAAGGTTTCTGGGTAGTACAGCAATGACACTAAGCACCATCGAGTCTCCTCATACCACCCAGTTACAATATTTAGAAGCCTTTTGACTTTTCTGAGCCTCTCAGCTGCACAATATATGCAGAAATTTCACCTCAAAAGAGAAACAATCATCAACATCTGCCAACAGCTTTGTGTTGATCTGAAAGGAGACATGTGGAGACCAGATTATTTGCCTGTAGCATTAAGTGTCTCCGCTGTACTAAAAGTTCATGCCACTACCTCATTCCAGCATATTGTGGCTTATACTGCAGGCACGACCCAGTCCAGTCCTGTGTATCAAAATGCAACTGCAGATTTAGTAAAGTTGACAGGAGGATTCGTTCATTTCCTTTTCTCTCACAAAAAGCATGGTTTTCTTTTAAAAAGAAAAGCTCTGTATTGGTTCTTTTTATAGTGACTTGGCGCCATCAATTGCACATGTAGCTATGCACACCAGCAAGAGAATAGGCACCTCTACATAAATTGCAAACTGACCTATTGTATAAAAATACAGATAATGTGTGCCGCCAGCAACCGCACCAAAAAGGTTTCTTCAAACCGACTGTTTTTTTTTCTTAAAATTAATTCTTTTCCATTTCTTCAGTCTTGAAATTCCCTCTGTTCACTGATATGAATACCCATGAGATACGACAGTGAATTTTGAGTCACTGTGTTTTTCTATTGACGTTGCAATTTGTTTTAATGTTCTGTTTTCCCACACACAACACTCGATATAATGAGCAGTTGCAGTAGTTTGTTAGTATTCTGATTTTAGCAGTAGCAATAACATGTGACCACATTATTGCTAAGCAGGGCGTGAAATGTGTGTTTCTGCACAGACACTGTGGAAACCTCACAGTGGAGCAATGAAGTTTGACGCACATATACTGTAGATGTTCTCCGGTAGACTGAAGTGATTTTAGTGCCCTCTGAGATGTATTGTACTGTAAGTGGAAACTCATTCCCCATGCCCCCCCATGTACAGCACATGTTTATTAAACTGCTCAGTGCCCATTTATTGATTCTCTTAATAATAGCAGTCATTAATATGTGCCACCTAATATCACAAGTATCTGTAAATACCGTTCATTAGAAACTCTTGCATCTATTTGTTACAATGAAAGCATCGCAACAGATGGATTCAAAATCCATGTCAATTGACATGAGAAGCTGTTGATCAGGGTGTGTTATTGCTGAGTATGGCCACTTGCCAGGGCTGCTTGCATGAGACATCAAGCAAAGCCCACCTAGAGAGAGGGGAATAACCCACATGGACCCTGGTAATCACACACTACCGAGGAAGTCATTCTAAATTAAAAATTGTTGGAAACAGTCTTTTTTAATCAAAGTTTGTGGAATATGATTTCAGCTCCCAGAATAGTTTGCTCTCAAATTGCAAATAAATACTGAAGAGTGTGATCATTTCTAACTTGCTATACTGACACATTTAATAAAATTGGAGAAAGTGCTATATGTATCTATATTTAACTCTGACTTTCTCAGCAATGAAAGATGAAACTCTAGTGTCATTTTTCATTCATACATTTACATTAATTAATATTAATATGAATGCATGTTATTCTCAGATCCTTTAAAAAAAATACATGTTTTGGTTGTATTGGCAAAAATAATTCTTTACCAGTTTCCTGGAAATCTGATTTCCAGAATGACCAGCCATTTAACAAAGGATGACCCAGGGAGTACCAGCTATAAGTACGGTAGGTGGAAGTGGGAGATATTAGCGTTTGACCCCTTCCCAAACTGTTGTGTAAAACTCCATTTCAGCAGTTCAATCAAATCCAAATGAAGGCGGAGAGAAGGCATGACTACAATATCAAGTTTTATTGGGGTAGTTTGCATGAGTAAGGAGAAGGAAAAAGAAATTAAAACAACGCCATAACAGTGATGCATACTTCTTAAGATACGAAACTAAAGAGAGAATATGAACAAGCATACACCAAGCAGATCGGATGTACGAGGGAGAAAGGAAGGTCTACAGGAAGAAAACTGGTAAAAGTCTTTAAAGTGTACTGGGCTCAGATCTGATGTGAAATCCATTACTTCAGAGCACTTAATGATTAAACAAAGTGACCTCCTCAATGAGCAGTGAAGAACACCAATTGAAGGAATGGCCAGAAAGTTTATAGTGCCAATGCTGGCTTTGTGGAAGTGGGCTAATAACCAGAGGCAAGCCCACACGCTCTCAGTTTGTTGAAGAGTATTCTGTAGGTCAGAAGGAATAGCTCTCCATGAGTGTAATTGGTAGTAGAAATAGGGAGGTTTGAAGGACCGTTTGAGTAGACTGAATTCGAGTGATGAATGAAAGGAAGGTTTGAGGTGTGAAATTCTGGACAAGTAGTCTGCGAAGCTGCCCTGGTCTTTGGAGAAGGATCAGGAAACCTTCATCAGCTCAACAACAGGCAGGTTGCTGTTCGAGACAGTATACATCTGGAATGCTATACAGCCAGAATTAACAAATTGCATTCAATCCCTATACAGGCCATGGAGCACTTCTGCTAAAGACATACTGTTGCTACACTAATGTGTGAATCACTCGGACTTTCCCTCCCTCCCTTGTGTTTTTGATTCAGTTAACAGTTAGACTGGTTATGATGTAGAGACAAGTATTATAAATGCATATTTTCAGCTTTGTTTTTGCCTTTATTAAATTATTTATTATAAGCATCGGCCAAGTTGTAAATGATTCAAACATCTTTAACTGCTCTTCATGCTTTTTTGTTCTTGTTGATTCTTGTTGCATTCTTTTTTTAAATAGAAATCCTAAGAGTTAAAAAAAAATGGAATCCAGGTCAATATGACAGTGCAGAGATTTAATGGAATAAGCGAGGTTGTGGAGATAAGAGTCCGCGAATCCCAAGGAACGTAACACACAGAACATGGTTTAAGTGACTGCGGAGGTTTAAATAAATAAGAGTGGAAGGAAACAGTTAGAATAATCTTAAAACAACCAAGCCTGGCCTGTGGCAAGAAAGCATAAAAGGTTAGAATCAGAGAGGCTCTCTAGAGCACCAAAGAGGGGAAACTACTGTACTTGAGATTTCTCCATTCTTACGATGATTATTAGAAGGCTGATCTTGAGGTGAGCGAAAGGCAGAATGAAAAAGGAGTAAGGGAAACAAGCCTCAGTGGTCAAGAACTGTCCTGTAATATTGTCTTGTCTCGTTCAAGCAGCAGAAGGATTATTAGAAACCTTTAACAACACTTACCTCTTAGTGCATAGTATGTCTTGCAACACCTCTGTTACAAGCTAGTAAGCAAGAAGCATAATGCATAGGTGGTGGAAGTCAGTGAAATTAGTTTTTTTCTGAACAATTACTTATAATCCCACAAGCAAAAAGCCCTGCTTTCTTAATTTTTTTTTCTTATTCTACTTTTGTTCATGAAATGAATTGAAATGCTTTTTCAGAGGGAAGGCTTTGCTGATGATCATTATGAAGCATTGCGTACGAGTCACCGTATGGAACGTTAAGCACACGTAAGAAACCATACTGGACATTCTGATGCTTTACACACAGAAGATTCTGTTTTGTAAAAAATCTGTTTGGCCAAAAGATATAATCAGCTCGCATAATAACTGTGGAAGCCATGATGTCAAACCTGCAGAAATAAATCGTCCGTAACCTGGGAAAGGTAACACCATGTTGGAAATGGTGAGTTTGCATTTCTCGTAACCTCTCCAGCCTGATTCCTTTCACTGATATGTCTTTGACCTTGAGTGCAGGAGCCATGGCATTAGAGTAGCTACTGTACAGTATTTCCACAGCGCCATCAACTCCCTGCATTTCTTAGAAAGATTTTCTTTGAATTCAAAGGCACATTAGTGCTGCTGTGCTGCAAGATGGTATCTAGTGCATTTAATGTTGTTACAAAGCCATTGACTTTATTTGACCTCTGTGTCACTGTGCTAAACTGCTCTTTTGTTTTGTTTTTTTATCATGACTGCCTTATACTGTTCAGTGTTCTTCCATTAGATCAAACAGGCTTTTCCTGTTACTATTTAAACCAGATTGATATAATTTATTAATTATCATGACTGGCCCAGATCGAATGCCTGTTACCACTCACCCTCCAAAAAAAGCTGTTGTCTTTATTCTTGTCTTTCTTTTTTTATTATGAATTGAACTTCCCTTCCTAGGCTAACATTTTGCCAACGAAATCCCATGAGGAGAAGACCTGGCTCAGCCTCATTTTTGCTCTGTAGGTTTCTTCAACTGAAAAAAGGGGATTTTCAAATTGAATTTGCAATTTGTTTTGTGAGTTTGATTACCCATTCCAGTTGTTGTTGTTTTAATCTGTACTTTAACTTTAGTGAGAAAATATATAGTATACAGTATACCACACTTTCTAATCACCATAGGATCATTGGTCAGCACTGTACTGTATATCAAAAGGTTGGAGGACAACAACAATTGTTTTCTACTAGAAGACAGACTGAGCTGCAACCAGGCATCTTTTTGCGTTGGCTCTTAGAGTTAAATGATAGAGTGAGATTTAAATAAATGTTACCGGTACTGGGTTTTGAATGGCAGATTTAGATTGTAAATAGATTTGCCACTAATGATTTTAAGGACAAACAAAATGATTAACGTTGTACTAAGCACATAGAGGTAGTGATTGTGATAAACAGGATGTGCACAAACTAACAGAACACAAAGAAATGGAAACTGAAATCAAGGGGGTGGACCCGTGGTATTGAAAAAGAGCAATTCAGGCATATTTTCTGATACTGCCACCTTATATCTTATTGCCAAACCCATCTGCTGTGCTCCAGAGCAAGGGAAAATCAGACTCCAAGTCAACAAAATGATGTTGTCTCCCTGGAATCAAGGTAGCTAATATCATCCAAAAAATAATTAAAAGTCTGCACCTTATTGTCTAGAGTGTGAGGTTAGATCATGCAAGAAATTACAAAGTACCACTTCAAATTTCTAGAGGTACACAACTGTACATCAAAAAATATATTCAGACATAGAAACATAAAACAGATTAACCTAGATGAAAAATAATATGCTTTCTTCATGTATTTTTACGTGACCAGATGAAGAAAGCATAGTGGTAGGATTATCATACAGATCACCATCACTCTGATGCAAATTATAATATAGTCTTAACTAATAAAATCAAGAATGGATGTAAAAAGGAAGAAATGGTTATCATGGGAGATTTTTATTTTGCTCATTTATATTGGGGGAGGGTGGGGGAAACAATCAGTGATGCCACATACGTACTAACTCTAAAATGTTACACTTGATTTATATCCGTTCATTTACTACCTTGCCAGGTCACATACTAGAACAGAGACTCCCAAAACTGGTCCACTTGGTGTTTTATGTGCTTTAGAACACCCACTAGGGATGCTGCTGGGAACACAGAGAGGACAACATGTAGCGGAGCTAGTTTGGGCACGGTGACATCATCTCCCTCCCTGCTCCCTCTCCTTTAGCTCATTCTGCTGGTTCCATGTTACGTTACGCTAGAGACCCGGGTTTGTGCCCCAGGTGTTGTGGGACGAACCGACAGGGTGGAGCTGCGAGGGCACGAGCCCATGGGGAACTGCGATGGTCACATTGGTGCCGTGACCCGGACGGGAGTGTCCTTCGTCGAGGCGAAGTCAGCAGGGGAGGGTGTAGCGGAGCTAGTTTGGACACGTTGACGTCATCGTCCTCCCTGCTCGTAGCAGGGACCTCAGCCGCCTGGGCTGAGGGAGGTCTCCTTTAGCTCATTCGGCTGGTTCCCTGTTGCGTTATGCCGGAGACCCGGGTCCGTGCCCCAGGTGTTGCGGGATGAACCAGCAGGGTGGAGCGGCGAGGGCACGAGCCGGCAGAACCATGACAGCCACAAACAGCAAAGGAATGAAAGGGAGGAGAATGTTATCACTATGTTTTCAGTAAAGGTTATGCCTCATTATTTCTGCACCACTAATTACGCAACACACAGGTGCCACAGTTACATAATACAACCCCTCATTGACCTAACGATAGGATTTATTTTATTGGAAATCAGAACTAGGAAACCCTGTCCTAGAGAGAATGCTTGTCTTGTGTTGATCTTGTGGTTTAAAATAATCAACACAGAGCAGTACTGTATTTCCCACACCCAAAGGGTCTTCTGATTTTTATTCTATCATTAAGTAACTTGGTCAAACACTTAAACTAGTTACTTTTATTGAACAGATTTAGTTCTTAAATTGTTGGAAAACAGCTTGAACCCTGTGCCAGTTGCCAGCTTTCAAAACCCTTTCCTGTCTATGCATCACTATAAATAACATTTGTAATATGTGTGATTTCCACACTGTCACTCCCACCTGATGTTTCTGTCTGTCTTTATTTTATAATCAGTAATGAATTGTTTAAAAAACTAAGGGAAAGCAAGAATTTAAACCATGTGTTTAAATTCTTGTTGGATTTATGTGGAAACGGATATCAGTCAGATACAGTTCTTGGAAATAATGCACATAAAAGATAATATTTTGCAACCAAGACCTGAGAGTAAAAAAAAAAGTTAAAATTCGAGGAACTGATTAACTTAAGTGGGGTCAATTAATTTAACTAAATGTGAGCTCAGATGGTACAAAAAACAAAATAGAGACTCGGAGTTCAGGAGCAGGTTTGGGAATCACTGAAACAGATTGAACAAAACAATGGCCAGAGAACTATTAGGGAGCTGAAATTATAATGGAGAACATATACAAGTATAGACCAAAACAACTGTCTATAATTTCAGGAAAACATAATATAGTGGAATGAGGCTGAATTTAAGAGAAGTTAAATGGTATAGGACGGATCTAAAATTAATAGAGAATGGATGGCAATATTTTTTAAATATTATGCACAGTAAGCTCCATTACAAAAGTAAGTAAATCAAAGTCTAGAATGCAGTGATCCAAATGGTTTAATAAATCTGATAGAAAGAAAGCACTTTATGGAATGTTTTGAAAAGTACAAAAGCCATTTAGAGGAAGGAGTAAAATGAATTGCTAGAACTGGTCAAAAACAATATTGGAAGTAGATCATTCTCTGCATTAGAAATAATATAATAGCATAGAAAAACAACAGTATTAATGTATTATCTCAGAGACAATGGCAGTGTTTACAAAATGAAAGGGGAGCAGCTGACATATTATATGTCATATGTCATTCAGGTGTTTACTATTGAAAAAAATTGGTACTGTGCTCCAGGATAAGAAAAAAACAATATTAAGTAATAGTATTAGTCCAGAAGAGGTAGTTGTGTTACAAATGCTAGAAGTATTTTTGATAAATAAAAATCCTAAGGATATGTGACCAATTATACTAAAGTAAATAAGGAATGTTATGTACAGTATAGACCCTTGGCAAACTAATCATTCAAGACGAAACTAATACTTATTCAATAGAACATTGTTATTATATGTTATGTAACACCCATCTACAAAAAGGTGATAAAGGTGAACTGAGCATGTCCTGTCACATATAAAACTATGGAATAATTAGATATAAATGATTACTTGTAAGGTAATAGGATTCAAGGAAATAGTCAGTAGGAATTTAGAAAAAACTGTTTATTGTTTCAAGAAAGTGCTATGAGGTCTTTGAGCAAAACAACAGCAGTAATGGATAGGAACAGACCGTATGAATGCCCTTCCTTGATTTATAGAAGAATTTTGATAAAGTGCCTGCAAAATATTAATTTCTTAAGTTTTCTTAATTTTAAAATTACGTTTTCTTAATTTCTTAAGTGAGGACCATAGGCATCCAGGGTATTGCATTTTGATTGATAGTGGTTAATGGATAGAAATCAGAGAGCATATGTAAGGGGCAAACAATTGGAGATATGTAATGAATGGAGCAAATAAATATATGGTCTTCCCATTCAAAATCATATCAGTCTAACATCAGTGAAGTTATAGCATAATAAACTATACTGTGTTCACAAATGATAACAAAATAAGAGGAATAACAAACACCGTGGAAGTAAAAAAGAAGAACTATAAGAAGCAAAAAGTAAACTATGCATATAAGATATGAAACACGTAAATAAATAACCTTAAATTTACAAAATGCTTTAGTAAAGCCTTGTTTAAAATCTTGTGGACAATTGGGATGACCACATGAAAACTATGGTCAGATGTTGCATATCTTGAATCAGTCCAAACAATCAATGAACAGATCCCTGGGCTTAAAGGAATGAATAACATTGCCAAGCTAAAATAAGTGGAAATGTAATTCTTGAAGAGCAAAGACTTCAGGGCAGCCTAATTCAGGCAATCCTGTCATTCAAAAGCAAAACAAAATTCAACTTTATTTGTCATTATACTTACACGGGTGCATAGTATAGTTAAAAGTGTTTCTCATTAGTCTCTCAGGTGCAGTATATAAATAGAACAGAAGACAAGACGATAGACAGTAATACAGTAACAATAACAGTGTAAACAACAGTATGGTGCCAGTGCAAAATTGTCAAAAACTGTGCAAATACGCAAACAGAGTAAAAGTATACAAACAGGACAAAAGCAGTGCAAAGGTAATTCGGTGAACAGTGAAAAAATAATAACAGCGATTAATAAAAAGTACAACTAGTACAGTTCTAAGTACAATTTCGGCTTACATTCAGTGGTCGTGCATGTAGTGGTGTAGGAGTACAGTCATTGTGGGTACAGGAAGAAGTGAGGAGAGACCATAGTATGATGGGAGGGAGTGGGGGCGTCACCAGCTTGACGGCTCTGGGGAAGAAGCTATTTCGGAGTCTAGTTGTGTGTGACTGGAGCATCCGGAACCTTCTACCAGATTGTAGGGGGACAAACAAGTTATGACTGGGGTGAGTGGGGTCAGACATGGCTTTTTTCAGACTCCTGGTGTTGTAGATTTCCTGGATGGATGGTAAGGCACTGCCGATGATGTGTGGGGCAGTTTTGACCACCCACTTCAGTGCCTTGCGGTCGGATGTGGTGTAGTTGCCATACCACCGTACATCTGTAGAAGTTGTTAAGGATCCATGGATGCAGGCATATTTTCTTCAGCCTTTTCAGGAAGTACAGCCGCTGTTGTGCCTTTTTGAACCCATAGGAAACAAAGGAGCCAGATGGGTCCAGATGGGTTCCTTTTTTTCTTGTTTCTAGACTTCGTGACTTTCCTAGACTTTACTCTTTGTTTGTGCTTCTAGTTGTCCGTCAGCTTTGCCCAAGCCACTTTAACAAGGAATGTTTCACTAATTTTTCAACAGTTTTCTTATAGATCTTAAAACTACATACTGTATACCTCATATTTGTTCACCACACGTGTCCTGGTCAAAATATATATACGTTATATACAGTATTACTGTAATTTCTCAAAAAGATCATACATACAGTAGGATCAAAATGTTCCTATTAATCATTAAAATTATAACTTTGTTATTACAGTAAGTGCTACATTATGCACATGACATAAAATACTCTTTTTTTTCTTCTTAGCAAAACCTGCCTCACTCTTCAAAAGCCATTCTGTGGTTTGAGCACTGGTTAGCACTCAAGCCGCAGAGCAAAGGACCTTTTCGTGAGCCAGTTTTACAGTGAATACTGTAGCACTGTTTGTGAAGCGCACCTGAAGCATAGCCAAATATGACATTCCCTAATAAAGGGCCAATAACAGGTTCCCCTGGGGTTGTTGTTGTTGTCCTGTGTTTTCCAGTGAATGTCTATGGAAGTATTTCATATTTTGTTGATATAAATGGTGGAAACATCCATTAGGTTTAGTTAAATTGACCATGGCATTCGACTTCAGGAAACTCATCTAGCCATCCAGAATTGGACCACCCATGTACAGTGCCTCACTTATTGTCAGAACAGGCTTGATTGTTATAAAGGTTGAAAGGGACAGCAGCAGAAAGATGACAGAATAGGTGTGATGGAAGGAGAGGGATACTTCTGCAATAAAGGCTGGATAAGCAGTGACATTGACACATAAGACAAAAAATGAAAAACATCAGAGGCTGGAACAACTGGTAGTTTCAGTTTTTGTTTTATAAGAAAGGTCTGCATAAGCTCTGGGGACATGATGCAGTTGATTTCATGAAAGAAATATTTTCTTTCTTTCTTAAGTTATTTTACCATAAGTATAACCTTACTTTGAAATAGTTCTTTCTAGTTGTTCAACTGGAACGGGCACTGTTTCAGTGGGCTGGTTGAGCCCTGTAGTTCTGGTTCACGTCCTAAGTCAGATGTGATTGAGATTGCTGAGGTTGTCATGCCATGATTTGCCATCTTCACTTTGCCATGCAGCTGTGGCTGTTGCATTCAGGGCTTAGGTGGGTTTGAAATGTTGTCAATAAGATCTGCCTCAGTTCTGCATCCTACTGCAGGTACTCTGGAGCTCATAAAACGTGTGAAAAAAATAGCTTTAACAAGACACATTTCAGAGGAAGATGTACTGTACGTGGTCCTTATGCAGAGGTGAGAGTTCAATTTCCAAATTGAAATACACTTGGTATTTCAAAATTCAAGACAAAAGCATGAGTGAGCTGAGCTTGTTCCCAGCCAATATTCAGTCAAGGTCCGTCAGTTCTCTTCCAAGCCCTGCATCACAGAGTAACAGCCTGCATTCGTGAGAGAATTCAACAGTTGTGGAGATCCTTGGAGATCATTGTAACTGATCCACTGAATGAGCCATATTACATGAGCATTGCACAAACGTTACAAATACATTGAGTCTGGCATAAAGAAACAGTCTAGTTTTCACCAAAGAGAATCATTTCTTCTCCTTCTTCAGACTGAATGAACAGCATGAACTCAAATACACACCCTCTCTGTCTCCTCACTTATTAAAAGACACATCCAAGTGACATCGGGCTGCCTACAGTACTTAGTCTCATTGCACTGCACAACTCCTACTTCTCAGTCTGTCCTCTCCATATAAATACAATCCACAGTCTGCATGTGTGAAGGCAGACAGCCCCATGGGAATGGATTTACTTTGAGTTACCATTGGTAGCGGGCTTGACATCCAGGTAATGTTTGCATGTGACATAAACCAGCCTAGCATGTTCACACTTTGTTCTGCTTTCCGTAAGGCAATGTGGCCCCTGAAAGCATAGAAAACCTTTGCTGTTCAGTCAAAAGAATTGTTTTTCTTTTCACATGAATTGCTTAGTTATGGCTGTTGAAGCTGATTCGGTAGGATCCCTTGAAAAAACAACCTGATTCTGGATTACTAGCTACTAGCAACTGACAAAGCAAGACAAGAAAAAATCTTGTGACTGATTTGTAAATACTGTATTCCTACTGTATGTATACAGTATATATATTTGTACGTATGTGTATATACAGTATATCCTAGGTATGCCCTATGTAGAAACTATATGTAAAGGAACATGTAATAGGTTTATTTCATGCTTTTTGTAGTCTTTCTGATGTATGAGTTAGGCAAACCATCTTTGAGAACACCGACAGAGAGATTAGTATGGTCATGGCCGTCAGAGGTGAAATGAGAAACAATGGGCGTGGAGAAATCTTTAGTTTTCAAAGCCCTAACATGTTCTGTGAAGCGGTCTCCTTCCTGTTTCTCCAATGTAGATGGCTTGGCATTTACTGCAAGAGATACAGTAAATAAGGTTGCTGGAGGTCATCTGAGTGATCCGGAATTGTCCTGAGGGGCCCTGAATGAGTGTGATGTTAGATAAGAACTTGCAGGTGATACAGCGAGCTCTGTTGCAGCGGAAAGTGCCTGGTGTGGATGGTTGCTGAGGGCGGTCAAGGGAGCTGTCGGCTATATGAGATGATGGGGCGGTCAGAAAAGAGGGCCCCAATGGGCCCCAA
Source organism: Atractosteus spatula (assembly GCF_055471065.1). NCBI lineage: Eukaryota > Metazoa > Chordata > Actinopteri > Semionotiformes > Lepisosteidae > Atractosteus > Atractosteus spatula. The sequence goes on along the minus strand of NC_142728.1, from coordinate 4,769,022 downwards.
GGCTCCATGGCTAAAACGTTGTTTTCTTTCTTCTCTTTTCAGCATGGAATAAACCTATTCCTTTGCATAAACTTGTTCTTTTCCAGCCTATGCGTGCTGACGCAGCTACCCACCTATACTGTATGTATATTCCTATATTCCTTTTTATTGTCGTATTTTTTGTGTTCAGTTAGTCTTCATGTCAGATAGAGTCAGTGATAACTTAACCTCACCACACATAATCAATTTCGGGGTCCCCGATTCCTGGTGAAAAAGATGTGTAAGCTGGCAGCATTTTTCTTTATCATGTTGAAGTAAAAATAAAAAGAATTAAAATAAGGTCACAACACATAGTGTCGGGGTGGCCATATGACTTTTGGTTCACCTGGAGGAGATTTTAAAATTTGAAATATATGAATGTGTAGTTTCAGCAGTCAAGCTTTGCTAATCTGAAAAAAATATTGAGCTGTATAATATTGTAATACCAGCTTTTCAGTATACCTGCACACTCAAAATAATGCTTTCTAACAAATTAGTAACAGCAGTCAGTTATTGTAAAATAGTGTCTTATTTTTGGCAGGAAATGTGAAATTTAGTCCTGTCTCAAAAAGTCATGATTAACACAGTCATGTGGTCTCTATAAATAAAGCGTACAATACAACAAAAGCAATACCCATGATCAAAGCAAACAAATATACTATAATTAAATATTTTAAGAACAGAAAATGTATATTGTAAACCCTTCTAACATAATTAACATAATTTTTTTTAAAAAGAAGCAAATTCAATTTTCTCTTACCTACATTCAATAAATACAGCATGTGAGTGTGGTGGCTCTGTGGCTAAGGATCTGCACCTGTGGCTGGAAGGTTGCTGGTTCGTATCCCGTGGCCAGCAGAGGAATCCTACTCTGTTGGGCCCCTGAGCAAGGCCCTTAACCCCAACTGCTCCAGGGGCGCCGTATAAATGGCTGACCCTGCGCTCTGACCACAAGCTTCTCTCCCTGTCTATGTGTCTCATGGAGAGCAAGCTGGGGTATGCGAAAAGACAAATTCCTATTACAAAAAATTGTATATAGCCAATAAAGTGAAAATAAAGTGATCATATACAGTATGATCCCAAACCCAGTAAGTGAGAGAGGCACCAGAGTCACTCTTATAAGAACTGATGTGGTGCAGTGCTCGACTTTGTTTGTCATAGGGAATAGATAATTTGAGCATTGGCAGTATCAACACCGCACTAAAGCCACTTGAGCTACTGAGACTTCCTTATCTACATGTAATACTGTACGTTTGCTAAAGTATTACTTATTCACTTTCTTATAGATAATCAATCAAGGTTTTATCAAAGGCACTATTCAAAGAATGCATACGTCCCTAAAACATCTTTATGTTTTAGTATGTTGATGAGTCACAGAGAAGCTTTTGCATCTTTGTCAATCCTGTAACTTTTAAAAGTGCTTTTATGTGGAACAGATGCATTAGTCTGGTATGTACTGTACATGTAAATTTCATTTTTTAACATAAGATTAAAAACTAAGTAAAGCAATCCATTTTGCTCTATATTAGACACATTATGGGGTATCAAGTAGATGGTCTGAATTGTCTCTTACAGTCAACTGTATTGTGAGTGCCAAGCTGGGTGTTAGCAGTACCACTTCTTTGGTGAGTGCGTGAATGTTAGCTTCGATAGACATGACCTTTTATAAAACAACAGCTCGCAAAAATAGAAAATCAGGGAGCTCACTCAAAAAAGGGAAAATTGACCAACGTTTGAAGAAGAGAAAGCAAATCTGACCAAGCTATCACAGTTCTTGTTCTAGCAGAGTATAATCTAACTGGACATTTTGCCATAAGAATAATTGCTGCAAATAAATGCCACCACGTACGATGTACAGTAATTAAATCTCTGTTTCCACCCAAGCCTTGCAAAATATTTTTTTTGCTCCTATTAGACCTGCAAGCAAAAGATGTCATGCTTGAAGACTGGTAGTAACCTAGGCTTGACTTTTGACAGTTCATATATGGCCTCACCGCAGTCTGTGTCACCAGATTACAGATGGCTTTGAAAATAGCTGGTTACACTTGGAAAGGCAGCAGTTGTAAACACACGAACTCTTAATTGGTTTTATTGCCCTTTCATCCTGTTTATATTCATCTCCATATGTTTCTCTGTGTGAGAGGGTGTGTTTTGTTTTTTCCTGTTTTTTTTTTAGATGTGCTGCTTATGAATATTTTGAGAATGAGGGATGGCACTTGCTACTGTCAGGCATGGAACCAGTAGACACCACAGAATCTTCCGTTCACAGAAATTCAAAAACTGCTGAGTCCTGCAGGCTGCCTTAGTATTGTTTTTGCTTCATGTCCAGTACCATGAAGATGCTAAATGATTGTTGCTTTCATTTGTGTTTAGAATATACAAGGTACCTTCTTTAGGTATTTTTATCAGAGTATAGGAGATTTAAAAATTTAGATGAGGGATCATTCAGTCCTTCTTTCTTATCTTATATATCAGCAGCCATATCACTCTGCAACTCACAACTGGCAACCCACTGATGCTAAGCAGGTATGAGCCTGTTCAGTACTGGATGGGAGACCTCCTGGGAAAAACTAAGGTTGCTGCTGGAAGAGGTGTTAGTGGGGCCAACAGGGGGTGCTCACCCTGTGGTCTATGAGGGTCCAAATGTCCCAGTATTGTTTCCAACAAACAAATGATGTACAGTAAGAGCCTCCTAATTTCCTCAGAAACCTGTTTCTCATTTTTGTCCCATTTTATGTTGAGAAATATAAATGTATCACATTCATTTCAGAGAGGTAAGGTTCTAAAGACTGGTAAGAAACTCTACAACAGGCTCTACATAAATGAATGAATCTAATAATGAATTTCCTACACTTTTCCAGATAACCCCCCAAAACAAGATTGTTTTTTTTATCAACCTATCATCGGTCCAGCATTGGGTGAATGTAGCACAGAATTGCATACTGTATATACATAGATACAGTATATGGATAGAGACCATTTCTTAAAAAAAATTTTTACTTCTCTGTAGATTTGCTTTGTTTATTTGTCAAGCATCTTATTTTCTTTAATTTGCCCTGTAACATTTTTATTTCTTAATGACTCAAGTTTCAGTATAAACCCATGTTAAAAAGAGAGTGACTAATCATCCTTTTTAATTGAAAATATGCTGGAGGGCCATATGTAATATACGAATAGATAGCAGTGAATAACTGTAGCTCCTCAACCACAACCAGTCTTACTCTAAATTGACTTATTCCTATCACCTGCCCAATGGTGGGCATCTGAGCTCAGGTGAAAAACACACAAACTATTTAATTCTTTGCAGTTGAACACACATTGTCCTTTTGTTAACCAATCATAGAAAAAATGCTTAAGACATTTAAATTCCTTAATTTTCCTGGCAATACTCCCTGTAGAGTCCTAATACTAATACTAACACAAGGCCAGCTGGAAAATAGGAATATAAATTTTTAAAAACATTACATATTGCACAGTTAGTCTTTATGCTACAACATTTTATACTAGTTTTATGGTATTCTGGAATTAGTAATAACTTAATAACTTTTTTTTTAAATCATAAATATCTTTCCTGAGAGCCTAGAAACTTAGAGAATTTCTGTTCTCCGTGTGTAGAGGTCTGTGATTCACAGACAGGTTTATCTTGTGCTTCTAACCTGAGTGACGGAAAACAAAATATAAATCACACACAAGAAAAGAAATTGGAATGAGCTACTTCAAAACATTAGATGTTGCTTTTGTTAAAAATTTTACATATTTTTAAATTAGTGTCAGGAGAGGTCCCCTTTAACAAATGGTATTTTTACCAGAGCAAATTGGTTGAAATTGGTTGGCCGTCAACTTTGACAGCAACTTGTGCTCTTGTGTTATGCTTCCATTTTTTTCCATCTCTTTGCCAGAAACTGTTCTCAGCTCCCCCGTGCTTGTGCTGTGGCCATAAATAATACCATAAATTTGGAGAGGGTTCGTCTTAAGGTAGATTCCATTTTCCGCATTTGAAAAGGTAGCCACCAAGATCTCAAGAAAATCCATCGGGAACCGTTTGGATGAAAGACAAAATATTAATTTACGATCCACCATTGGCAGGGCCAGCCTAGTTGCTGTAATTTATAACGCAGCCCTACCAGAGATGCTTTTTAAAAGGGAGCTTTCTGGCCAAGTGAAATGTGATCACTCAGCATTACTTCATGCAAACTGTGACCGCTCCACAGTTACATTGAGCATACTGGACGATACCCTTATTTAAGTGTAATCTTCATAAAATTTCTGTGTGTTATTAATGCACGTTATGTTTTCCTAACACAATGTAGGATTTGTAGGACTTCCTGCATTTTGTTATGCTGTAGTGCTAGGAACTGATGTTATTTTTACAGTTGCTATTGTTGTGTCAGGTGTAGTTGCTCATCTTGCCGGTTGGCTGCCATTTCTTTATTGACCCAGGAATCTCATTAAGCATTTTTTTGTGTAAAGGTGCTTCCTTTTGTGTTTTCAGGTGTAATTGAAATTTCTGTTTGACATGGTCCTCTTTCCCTGACTGAGTCTGAATAGCTGTTTGAGTTCACTCATTTCCTTTCATTTGCTGTGGAGGATTTTAATTACTCAAATAAATACTCAAAGACTACAGAAGACTGTAGTCTTCTCTGTTAGAGAATTAAAAAGATTTAGTTCTTTTAACCTGTCAGATTAGGACATTCTTTTGAGGCTGGGAACATACCTGGCTGATCTTCTTTGGATCTTCAGGTACTGGCAAGACTCATGACAGCTGGGCTTCAGTGGGTTGGCAGTTCTAAGTTACAGTGATATAGCTGCATGCAACCATATGCCAATAAGCTTCCTAAAGATGAATTAGACAGGCCACTGTAAACCACGTGTTCCCCGGTCAGATCATCCCACCTCCAGGGGAACCCAGAGAATTGTGTGCCATCACTTCCAGGTCATCAGCTAGTGACATGACCCAGGCTTGAACGTGTAGTCACTGAGTTCAACTTGTGCTTGAGAAAGCACCTGTACTGACAGAGCCACATAGAATTAGTCTATTTGTAATCCAATTTCATGTATGTCCTTGTTTGCCAGACACCGGCTATTTGAGAATTACTACACATTACTACAGAATAAGTGTGTCTCTGTAAGTGCCCTCAGATTTTGAATTTCAGGCCACATTTCACATAGTGATATGATAGACCAACCATGAAGACCAAGGAGCCTTTGCAATGAGTCAGGGATAAAGAGGAAGAGAGGCACATACTGTTTCAGAAGAAGGTTACAAGAAAGTTACTGATAATCATTAAATAGTGTGTCTCATATTTCATGTCAGCTTTCCAAACTAAACGACTGAGTGATCATGAAACTGGTTATGGATGCCACTGAGAAACCAATTGTGACTTTGAAAGTTTTGCAGAATTCTGAGTGTGAAGTGGCTGGCTGTGTTCATACATCATGAATATTTCATTTCCCTACACAGTGTTGTCCGGGCAGGTTGAATGGCACAGAAAAAGCCATTGCTAATAAAAGCGTGTTGTGAATCTCATATGCATTAATATAACATGCAGACACTGTATGTAGCAGAAAAGCTAAAGAAATGCTAAGTGTTACTTCTGGCGTGAAAGAACTCATGGGGCATTCATGTGGGATGCCTTACAGCATCATTATCTGGGAAGCCTGTCAGGATTTAGGGGGCAATGGATGGATCAAAGTTCCTGTAAAACAGTTGACTTGAGTCTGTAACTGGGTCAAAAAGTCACATGTCAAGAAATGTCAGCTGGACGATGACCTAAAGAAATGACTTTCAGAAGTCTAAAGCTACACTGACTTAGTTTTACAGGAAGAGAGTGAATGTTCTTGCTGGGCCAGTCAGTCATCTCCTGACCTGAATTCATTTATGGCAAGGCTTGACAATTGCACTTGATTTACTATCTCCAGTTACCTTAACAGAACTGAAGAGTTTGTCAGGAGGAATGAACAAAATGATACCATTCTGCTATGAAAAACTGGTAGAGCCCAGAAATTCTAGCAGCAGGTTTAGTAATCAAAAACTTTAGATATCTTTTTTGCAAGGCTTTGCTTGCATTCAACCTCCTCAGCATATAACAATGTTTAGTCTGCTCATTACAGTTCAGATTCAAAAAGCTAATTTGAAAATTATATGTATATATTGTATATACATACACATAGCTGGTAATTCATCAAAATGTGATATTACTTCCATGAGGTGAATAATTTTGAAAGGTGCTGTAGTTGGCCCCAGAAGTGTATTTAATCATAGCTGAGCTGCAGTCTGTGCCCCTGCCAACCCTGTCATGCACCTTATATGTTAGTAAAAAACAACCTTGCTTTGGCACACAAAGACAAGCTGAGTCTGACTAATTTTAAATCACCATGCAAACAGCTGCAGAAAGACGTACTGTGTACCAGTAATTACAGTAGTGCATGGTGTACATAGTCCAGATGTTTCTTTAGCAACTTTAGGCTTCAGTGAGACCAGTGCTCTGTGGTTTTCTTTTTTTGGTTTATGGGGTGATATATCATCACATTGTACACTTGGAAATAAATGACCATTTGACACTGCTGCTACAATGCCACTAGCATCGGTAGGGGATGTTCACCTCATAGGACATACATCACAGTTAGATTCATCTTTTGTTGAGTGGCCATGGTTCAGGCAGCAATTTCTCTATATACACCTATAATAAGATTATTTCACATTCTGTCATCACCTGGGGAACAATCTACTTATCTATTTTTACACTAATTTATATACAGTACATTCAAATTTTTAGACATTTACTTATGAAAGATACACTGTATAAACTATATTTGGAAGAGATATTTTAGAGCAACAGTGTTAAACATTTTCCTGTTTACCCTTCAAATTCTCATGTTTCAATTCTGCTTTCTGCTAGCTTCCGAATAGCAACACTCGCCAAGGTCTGTCTGCTTTCATGGACATTAAAGATCCTGTTCTCATTTCTTGGAAGACAGCAGTGCCCCCACTGAAGTGAGGGTTATGGGGAGATCCAAAACAAGGAATTAATTTAAGTTCAACATGTCTTTTGGAAACATGTCTTCACTAGGTGCTTTCTTTCAAGGGAGTAAAGTGTGTGTACAGTGTTTTCTCATTTATTTTGATCATCTGTTTTAAACTAGAAATCAAGAACAAACTGCCTAGTCAAGACAGCTGGGGCTTGCTCTGTGGGATTCTTGTGGGAATAGTCTGATGGCATCTTGGATCTGCTAGCAACTCAATATATTGGGTCAGATGGCCTCCTCCTGTTTGTAACATTTCTTGTGTTCAAACGGTTAAAATTCTAGTTTCATTCTTTTACTGGCACCCTGCCGCCCCTTCCTCCCTCCCCCAACTTTAAATTTTCTCCCTAGCTCAGTCCTTCTATGTGACAGGGTTATGATAGGGCTTTTCTTCGGCCAGATCTGTCATTTCATCAGCCAGGTGAGTTAACGCCAAAGTATTCAATGCATTATCTCTTTATATTCATCGTCTCGTTTCATTGATATTATAATTTGACCAAACTATTGAATTAACCATAGGGGACTTTGACGTCATAGAAGTAACTGAAACATGGAACAGTGGGGTTGATCGGGACAAATATAAAATTAATTGGTTCTAACATTTTCAGAAAGACAAAACAGAAGAGCTGGTGTTGTGAGGCTGTATATCAAAGGTAACCTGCAAGAACTGAAGCACAAGGGTACAGGCACTTTAGATTCTATCTGGTTTAAATTGGAAAACAGAAATTCAAAGGGCTTACCAACAGATGTAAGCTGTGTACCACCTTTAGATTTGGGCACAAGTAGCTTACTGTTCGATGACATCAGGAAAGTGTGTAGTAATTGTGATTTTATATTTGCTAGGAGTAAACTCTCAACACATTAATTAAGATATTGAGACAGTAATATATAAGCTGAAATTGAGATGGTTGAAATGCTTAATGATTGCAAAGGAACAAGTAATAGGTTTATTCCATGCTGAAGAGAAGAAAGAAAACACAACGTTTCGGCCGTGAAGCCTTCTTCAGGTGTGAGCCTCACAACGTTGGGTTTTCTTTCTTCTCTTTTCAGTATGGAATAAACCTATCACTTGTTCCTTTGCAGCCTACGCATGCTGACGCAGCTACCCACCTGAAGTACATGCTTAATGATTGATTTTGAACACAGTTTGTAACCCAACCAAGTATGCAGGATGCTCTAATTGACTTTATAATAAATGGTAAAATATAGTACCATACCAATTAACATTTCACACATATTTCCAATAGAAGACATCAATAACATGCCCTATGTACAGTAATATATCAAGCTCCAGCAGTATTGGGTTATATTGTTAGCATGACTGATACTGAAGTTCTAATGGGGCTAGGATGGTTAGGTCTGGTAGTATTTCTCCAGTCACACATAAGGAAATGTTAACTTAAGGGATGTTATTCATAGCCCCTAAGCAAGAATATTTCACATCCCACTAAGAATGGGAGCAGGACCCACAATTTGGAAATCTGCAAATGTAACACCAGTCCACATGAAGAGGGACAGAACTGAACCTACAGACCAATTAGTCTTACTTCTATTACTGGTGAAGTTGGATATCTGGTGGTTACAGCTAATTAGAAGAATAATGGTGAAACGAAAGGGAAGGTCTCGTCAAAACAACATGCTATAATTCTTCGAGCAAGCAACAAGGACAGTAGATAAAATTAAGCCTATGAAATGATATATTTAGGTTTCCAGGAAATGTTTGTGATGGTCCCTAATAAAAGGCTGATTCTCAAAATTAAAGCCTTAAGAACAGTATGTACAATACATGGATTGATAACTGGTTAACGGACAGGAAATTTGTACCCTAGGGGGTCCTCTAACTGGAAAGAAGTGGTATGCCACAGTGATCCATTTTAAGCCCATTGCTCTTCCTGTTCTATATTAATAATGTAGACTGTGGTATAGTTAGCAAAATGGTCAAACTTGCTAAGAATATTAAAACTGGGGAACTGATAGACACAAAAACAGGAGCAATGGAGTTACAAAAAGATTTCAAAATAATAGACACTTGGCAACTGAAATTCAAATACCGATAAGTGCAAAGTGTTCCACACTGTCAGTATAAATATATATTTTGCTTATTTTAATGGATGCTTTTGAGATTCAGGGTAATTGTTTACAGCATGTAGATTTTTCTATTCTTTTCTCTATCAATAAAAAGTAAGCAGAATTCTTGGGTCCGCAGCAAAAAATCCATCTATTTTCTAACAGCTTCTTCAAATTCAGTGTCGCAGGGGAGCTGGAGTTGGCAAACAGCAGGCACAGGGCAGGGTACACCCTGGACAGGACACCAGTCCATCACAGGCAGACCCACAGACAAAAACACACTCTCACCCAGGACAGTTTTAACATAGTTTAAGTATTCACTTCTATTCTGTATCCTCTGTTTTCTAGTTAATAACTAATTCATGACCAATTCTCAATTCTCCGAATGCCTACCAGTTGCAATTAGAAAATTATTGATTAATGAGGAACTTTATCAAAATACTTCTGAAAATCTAAATATACGGTCTCGCATGCCCTGTGCGTATCCATTACTGTTTTTGCTTGTCCAAAGAACTCTGACAAGTTCGTTAACAAGACATACTGTATCTTTTCTCCATACTCTTTTTCTCCATGCTAAACCCTATGATATTATTTTCATATAGGGGATCCTGTAGTTTAATTCTTACAATTGTTTCCATAGCGTTACTGTACAATAGATGTCAGACTAATTGGCCTATAGTTACTTGATTCAGGTTTCTCAGATGGTTTTTACATAGGCACATCATTAGCAATGCCCCCAGTTCCTGAGCATTTCCCCTATCTTGAGTGACTACTGGAAGAATTGCATCAATGGCTTCTGAACTCAGGGTTCCTTTAATAAATGGTTAAGCAGTTTTAAATTCACTTAGCACCTTATCTACCAAACTAGCAAAACATGCAAAATAGAAAATGTGCCCCTCGCCTAATCGGCAGACCTTATTTTCTTAATTTAATGAAGTGTTCTACAATTTAACAGTTTTGTTTCCACTCAGATGTTTAGTGATATTAAATATAATACTGAAAATACGTCTTCTTTAGAAGTGTAAATTAATTATGCATGCAACTAAGACCTTCATATGCATCCTGACTCATAGGGCCAGACTTCATCTCCATTTGTGTAGCATTAGGCTAAATGGAAGTACATGCATCTCCTGAATGGGACTCTAGTCCTCTGCATATTAATCCTTTAGCAATGCTGGCACACAGATGGATGGATTGGAGCAGCTGGAGGAAAGAGCAATGCCCAAGGAAGAAAGAGCAATGTCCATATTGGGGGCTTAAACCCACAATGCTTTGAAAAATCATTTTTTACACCCACTTACTAAAGCTTACTGTCCACTGCTGTTCAATGCCTCCATACCCTCATAACGTTGGGATCATCTATCCACTTTCTGTCATCAGTACTAAGGGACTAGTATAAAATATAGTCAGTTACTAAAAGCATCACACCAATGTTTTGTTTTTTTAAATGGGGGGTTGTGCGGAGTAAGTAAAAATGAAAGCTAAAACAAGATCATTTCTCTTTGCATGTCATACTTGAAAGTCAAGGCAGATGAATTCTGTGGTACCTCTTAATGTCTTTAATATTGATGTGTTTTGTAATGTGGAGTAATGAAAAGGATTAATGATTCATAAGAAAAAAAAAGCATTTGCAAACAATGTAGCTTTGTTACTAGTAATAGCAGTAGTACTTTAATGCTCAAATGTAGTAGGAACTTTAGGCTTGAGTAGTAGCATGACTGGCATTAATCCATTTACCTGTCTGTGGATTGCAGTAACTTTGCTGTGTGGTGTGTGCACAGTATGTCTTTGGGTGTAGTTCACCGGTAGGAACAAAAAAACAGATTTTATCATATACTGCATTTATTGGATTTTCACATGCACACAGAAATACATGTGTCAGGTAGGAGGGTCTCTAACTAGACTCAGAAAAAGGTCAATTAAACTGGTGTATGGGGACCTGTTATTGCTTTTTAAGAGGTTAGATTGGGCAGCTGTGTCTTCTAAAGGACATTTCAATCTCAGAGTCTCAATTTTCACAAAAGTGAGCCCGTTTCGAGACAACTCACATTATTTAACATCATGGCCAGAGACACAATATAGAGCTATTAAACACTATACAAGTAGGAACATATTATCACTCGTCCTAAAGTTCCCTTGGGACCCAAAATCCAGCAGTGAGTGTAAAAAATGTCTAAGTAGTATTGGAATGCTAACCCTAACCCTAGCTGGGATTTAAACAGAGCAATCCTAATATCTGTCATTGAAGTCCTCCAATTACCAGATTTGTAAAAGGTACTAAAACAAAAAAAATAGTCTAATACAATAACAAACATTGAAAAGACTCTTGGAATTTTATCGTCTTCAATAATGTGTGTTCTTTATGCAAATTTTCAATCAGCTGAAAATGCTGTAAAAATGGTATTCAAATGAGCGTGCATTTTGAAGCCAGTGTACGGTTTGAACAACCATTACATTCTGACTCCAGTTATACATTTATTTGCATGTTAACTGACAAGATTATGAGAGTTTACCCAGAGGAACAGTTTTCTTACAATTTTTGATCTGAGGTTTGGAATACAATTACTGATTGGTGCAATATACAACATAGGCAACCAAACATCTCAGAATAAAGAGTTGCAGATACAGTAATTTGCTTTCCCACAGTTTGAGACGATAGTTTCCCATATAAGAGTACTTTATTTTAGTCCTCCTAGCATAATGTGGTCCAGGTGGAGCATGATCCATGTATTGCTTTATTCATTAGAATAAATAAAAAAATATTAATCGAAAGAAAAATCCAGTGTTCTGTTCTACATGGTTTAGAACTATTTGTGGGGAAAAAAATGTTTCCTGTATTCAATAATAGTCAATTTATTAGAATTTGTAAACGAATGCTTCCTGAAATGAACAAGCATTCCATACATGTACAAATAATAGGATTGGAGATTATTTACAAAAAATTACAATTTCATGTGTTCATGCAGCTCTGCATTTAACTGTCTGGAATAGCTAATTTTGAAAACTGCTGGTGTGTTGGTTAGCACCAGTGCCTTTCAGCTCTATGGGTACAGTATGGGTTTTATTCTAGACTGGGCCTTCTGTGAAGACTGAATGTAATCTTGCTTTCTCAAAGATATTCTAGTACTATATGTTTGAAGGCTACTGTAGATCTCCTATTTGTAATAAAGAAATGAGTTAAACATGTCACTTCATTAGATGATGGGCATTATTAACAATAATGAAACTATTACTATTACTATTACTACTAAATCAAAAAAAATACATTTTTTAAACACTAATTTTGACCACCAGAACATTTTCTTTCTTGTATTTTTCATCTAAATTTTTTGTTTTTTATTAGTGTTCATAAACAGTGACAGTGACATTGGCTATAAACAGGCAGTTTCCACCAGGAGCCATTAAGGTTTTTATATAGCTTTCTCTCCTCTAATCTGAATGTTCTTTAGACATTAATCCTTAACATTTGAAAAGCATGACTGCTAAAACTTGCCAAACTATACAAAATTCTGTCATGCTGTCTTGAGGTTGAGTTGTGACTTTTATCTTGGGCATGACCCAGATCACATTGAAAACTAAACACATGGGGGGAAAATATTCACAACTGAGTCATTTCTTTTTCAATTTCCATTTGGCTAAAATGGCTTTATATTGGTCAAAATGCCTTAACAAGCCAGTTTAGTAATTTAGAAAAAATCTTTGACGCTTAAATCTGGAGTTTCATATTACAAAAAGAACTTTATGAAAGTATGCCAGAAAAAGATACTTATAATATACTGTATGCTACTGTATATACAGTACCACATTTTGAATAGGTGGTTTCATTTCTTTTTATAAAACCAAAGGACATTTAGCTAAAATATACTGGAGCGCAAGATTATTTCATCATGTATCCCTACATCCTATAAAGTTAGGCACTGATCATTGTAACCTTATAATATTAATAATGTTATTGGTTATTTTAGTTTCCTTCATCATCAAGAGGTGTTCCACCCCAGTACTAGTGTCCTTGGAACTGATGGACTGTTTTGATGCACTTTTATATCTCATTGTTATCTGTTGAGACAAGCAGTTCCAAAATCAAATCTTCAAATCAGATCGGGGGGGGCAGCATATCTCATTAACAGATATATCAACAGAATGATTTATCACGCCAGACAGTTTTCTCCACTTAGAGTCCTCATTAATGAACATAAACCTTTCAGGTATCTGACTCTTCAGGGACTCGGATTTAATTTAAACAAAGGAGATGTGATTGATGTCCCTTGTTAACTCCTCTTAGCAAGGTTTGTCATTCTTCTTTATATTTGGTTGCTTTCTCTTATAAGGACAAATGACTGTTTTCTTCTGCCACCTGTCTAGAGTGTGGGTTTCCCTGTGGAGGAATAATTACTTTATGACAAAGTCTTATTTTGTTCCAAATATAGAGTGGATTAGGGCTTGCCATGGTGAGTAATTAAGACTGTGAAGTTTTAATGTACGTTTTGTACTCTGGAACCTGTTCCAAATACACAGGGTAATTTGTAAATATTAATCTTTTTTGTATTGTGTTATTCTAAACTTTGTTTAATATGTACTTGCATTTCAAAATCTCGTCTATGTAGCTAAACTGTTTAATGGTAATTGAAGAAGCCACATAACTTTATTAGTTTTTTTCTGACCTAGGGGTCGGTTTATCATTTAACTTTTGGAGCCTGCTTGTACATAAGGTGGTGTCAAGATTGACTAATATTTAAACTTTATAATGTGGAAGATGATCCTACAGGATGGATCTTGGCCCATTAAACACCTGGCACAAACAAAAAAATCCACAGGATTAGGAAGGTTCCAGGTCTTCATGGTGTGGTGAGTTCTTCATACAATCAATCATACAATCAATTTTATGGAGCTCTAACTACCTGTTCAGACAGTACGCTGCTCAACCCCTAGGACAGCTATGACATTTCAGAAGCACAAACACATACAGTACATACAAAAGTACAATCAATTCCAAGATTCATGGCAAACACCAATAACAATCCTTTAACTGTCTGCAAACACTACCCATTGGTTACTGACACCTCCTACAGTATAACAGACCTTTCTGTCTGCTACATGGGTGCATACAGGTTGTTGCCTCACCACCACTTTAACACACACAACAACAATCTGCAGCAATATATACATTTAAATATACTGTGTATTATATTGATATATGTATAATCTTATATGAGAGATACAGTGCACTTATGAAGCTAATTCTTCAAACAACTGGACCTTGAAGACTACGCACAATGGAATTTGTCACACATACTAATGGGACAATTGGGAATATATTCCTGTGAACAAGCATTAGAGGTTGCAAACATCACTGGTATTCAGCAGATTTTATACCCTAAAAACACACTGCCGACCTTGGATACCAGCGTTTTCCGTGCTCTCTGATGTGTACTGTACCATTATTGTTCTTGGCAACATGTTCCACTTGTTCCGTTTGCAATGTGAGGCAGATTTAATTTCTCCAAGGTGCACAGCTTTTCACATTAGAGCTGCTTGAGTAGTTCGTCTAATTTATAAGCACCCTGTAAAGAATTGGTTATCTTTCATCATTGTATTTTCAATAGAAAACACTGATTGAATATACAGTATTTCTTGAAGCTTTTCTCATTTCATTTGTATGTTTGTGTGGGTTTTTTCCCCAATGGAAATCACTTATCATCTGTTCAAGTAGAGGCACTTAGACATGCAATATACTGTATAAACTGTGGCTCCCGTTCTGTTCATAACTATACAGTATCTGCAAAGGAAAAGGTGTGAGTTAAAACCCTTGCCTGCTCAGTACAGAAAATGAGTTGGATCTTGTTCCACACCAAGAGCAGACGACCCTCTCTTCCTAGCTTGGCCACATCTCAATTCACGATGGTCTTAATCAAAAAGGCACAGAGGGGGAGATCATATCATATATGTTTATTACTGTAACTCTGACATGGGAAAGCTTTTCTGCACAATTTTGTCTGAATTTCATGGGCCTCTGTGGGGCTGTAAACTTTTTAATGCCTATTTTTCTCACTGTAGTGTTGGAGTTTATCGAAATGGCACTTGTTTTTACATTAAAAGAGGTGTGGAACGCTTGTATTCCATCACAGATTTGAGACGGAAAGTCGACACTAAAATAACGTGTACAGAGAATTCATAATGATTCCCAGGCTGACGTCTTTGAGCTGAAGCCTGAATGCATGGCGTTTTTAAGAGTGTTATTTACCATACTGTAGCACAAAGCTCCCACAGTATTTTTAGATTGCAGTAAATTTGTTACTAAATGCACCTGAACTTAAAATCATAGAAAGTATTCTTTATTAACTTCCGATACGCATTTAATACTATTCATCCTCACTTCCTGATAGGAGTGTAAAGTCAAACATTATTAAATTCCACGCCGCTTTGTTAGTTCATGTATTATTTTTTTAAACAAAAGACTGCAGGACAGAAATGTTTTATTTTTAAACGTGAAGGCCACATAGCTTTGCATAGCATTTTGTATTCATTTGGAAATGAGTCATACAAAAATTAAATTTATAAATGCAAGGAATGGTGTGAAGGGAACATTTTGGTTTTAAACACAAATAAGTGAATATTAATTTAAGCGATCGCATGCTCTTAACACAGCCTAACCTGGGATGGTGTATAATGAGACTGAATGAAATCTTAGAGCAAACAAAAGTTCACTTCATTCCCCCAGCTGAAAGAATAAAATATCCATTAATTTCTCCAGAAAAAGTAATAACACAAACCCAGGAAAGTTGTTTTTATTGAAAAACAATAGGGTTTGTTGAGGCATTGTAACAGTTTCCAAAAGTAACCCTCATAGTTATAGCTTCTCATATTTTCTTTTCATATTTTTTAAGGAATTGGCCCCGAACAAAAAAAAGAAAAACTTCTATGACATTGCTTTGATTAAACATACAATAAACTAAACAGTTTGACAGTGAGAGCCAGTAATGTCCCAAACAGCTTTTATTCCATACCATTTTTTTTTCAGGATTGCAGTCAATGAGCTTTTTTGTTATTCTTTTTTGGGGGAAGTAAGGGGGGCCCCGAGGGACAGTTCAAGTAATTATAGTGGGAAACATTACTGGGAAACATCAGTATACAGTATTTGCTCATATGTGTGTGATGAAATGAACATTACGTTTCCAAAGCCAGTAATAACTGTAGAGGAAATGCAGCAAGGAGGAGTTTTTCGAAGGCTTTGGTGATCAGATTTAGAGTATTCTGACGATATTTTGCTCTTTTCTTTTCCAGAAAAGCCCACCTGATTCTCAGGAGAGTGGACAGAATCAGCAGATACTGTACTGCTCTGCTCCACAGTGCCTACATCCAGAGCCGGACAGACACAGTGCCCTATATCTTCTGTCGGAGCGAGGAGATTCGGCCGATAAATATGGTCTGGCACAGCTCTTTACAGGATACAAAAGTTACCTGCATAGAAAAACTGATGTCAATACCTCGGAACACATATGGAGACTTTAAACTGCGATGAGAGAAGCCGCCTTTGCTGTACAGACAGGTCTTCATTTATGCGGGACTGTTTTCTACCAAAAAAAAAGTGTGAAAAAAGAAAATTTACAAATGAAAGGCAGAATTGTCAAAAAAAAACTACTTTGGAAGACTAAAGACTTTCTAATGGAGAACTGGAATATTAACTTTAATTATTTTTTAACTTATTGGCCTATAAGTAAAGAGCTACAGGTGTGAGTTCAGAGCATGTAAACGATTTCCTAAAATGGGTGTGAGGCAGTGGGATGTGGGTGCTGAAATTAAGACTTTTGTGTGTAATGACATCATAATGGTGCTTCTCCTTTATGTCTCCTTTATAAAGAACAAAAAATAATGACTATGTGAGAAGAAGCTGATGAATTTTAACCTGGGGAAATCAGTTACAGCACTCTTTCTTTTGAAATATTCACACTTGAACCTAGAGCAGCAGAGAGGACACTTATGTCCGCCATAATGTACAGAATGTTTCTGCTGGTATATGAAGTGGTCAATGTGTTATTTGGTGGTGGTTCATCTCTTGTAAGTTTAACATCTGGATACCCAGCAGTCCAAGAGGTTAAGTAAAGACCATGGTTTCTGTTTCCTTTTGTCTCATGTTTGTTTTTGTAACACGTTATAAAAGGTAAACACTATCTGGGCAAAATATTAGGAACAATATAGGATAAGGAATAAACTCTGTAAGTGGCTTGATGAATCTGAAAGGCTCCCATCACCCTCCCTGGCCAAAGCAATAGAAAGATAATTCTGCCCTTCTTACAGCTCCATCTGAAGGTAAACCTGTTTGGAGAATAGATCGGGTGTACACAAAAATCAAAACTTTAATGAGTAGTTCAAGCTGTTCCTGCCTTTTCTGTGAAGGGCTCACACACTGTGTGCTGGGAATACCTAATATTTTGATGAGTGAAGGTACAGTATGGATGAAAGCAGGGGTCAACCACCCTGTACCCAGATAGCCACAATCCAGAAGAGTTTATAGGTAACTCATACAGTAAATCCTAACTTTCAGAAGAGATTGAAGTCAAAAAAGGTAAGTTGTTTTTCTTGGATGCTTCAATGTTACCATGTCAGATGATTTCTGAATGACTGAATTCAATTTGGGTGGAACTGTGGTGCCATGATCAGTATTGCCGCCTTGCAGTGCTGGGGCCCTGGGTTCCATTCTGGACCCTGGATGCTTTTTGCGTGGAGTTTGTACTGTATGTTAACCCCGCGTTTTCTCTGGGTGCTCTGGTTGCCTCCCACAGTCCAAAGACATATTGGTAGGTTCATTGGCTTTTGGGAAAACAAGCCTTGGTATGAGTGTGTGTGTGTTTGTGTCTAGGTGTGCCCTATTTTAAGTAACACTGCTTATAAGAAAAAAGTTTAAAAAATGAAACTGCTTGTGTTGACAGGTCTAGGTAACTGTCAGTGATTCAGGAGGATCCAAAATCGAGAGCTGAAGTTGCACTGAAGCTCCTTTCTTGTAATTGAAGGACATCCTACTGCCTCTTTTTACATTCAAAATACAAATCTAGATAGTCCATTCCTGATCCTTTAGTTTTATTGCTAATTAAAATTGATAGAATTGGATGATTTCTCCAAAATATTGTTCAAAATGTGATTTCTGTGAAAAATGTCATATTAGTTTGGTTACCAGGCTTGCATAGAACTCAATAGGAGAGCAAGGCTACAAGAAGATGTTTCAAACCTCTCTAATGGCTCAGGTCAATTGCAAACTCTATGTTTAATTACCACAAGCACCAGGTGGCCATGTGTATCTTTTATCTAATGGAACTATGCTGTGAATTAGAGACTGGTGCAGGACTTGTCATCTCGAATTGAATATTTACAGTACATTCACTGATTCTCTGCCCGATTTCTTCTTGTTTAAGAAGTAAAAGATTTGATTGATTTAGAAAAATCATTAAATTGCAAGTACACATCTTGTGGTATATTGTTTTGGACATCCAGTATTGGTGGACCTAGACTCTTGGAGATCAAGTTGAACTACTGACACCCAGTTGAGATTTCTTCCAGTTATTAAATATTAAGTCTGCCTTTGGCACACAAGTAAAGTACCTCAAACTGCAGACTTCCTCTGCAGGAGAACAGCATTATGGCGGACTTTAAGCAATAATCCTGCCAGGCATATTTCAAGATGGTTCAGAAAGTGTGTGCATCCAAGACATTTAAGCCTAAATTTATACCATGCCAATTTTCCAAGACAACTTAAGCTCAAACATTGGCGTGTCATTTCTACTTTGGTTAAAGCTTGGAAGAAAGAAGCTGAGCTGACTTTTCTTCTTTTTCTGGGTTTAAATACCTGGTAGTACTTCTGTATAACCTGCCACAAGCATAACGTGTATTGCTCACCATAATGCCGCTGTAAAAATGAGAAGGAAAGAGAAGATAAGGCTCAAAAAAAGAAAGATTCACTCATAGTGTTTGAAAGTTATTCTGCTGAACACTGACAGTGAGAACACGTGAGACTGTAAAACCCATGATATTCTGCAGGCATTGGGTTTTCTTGAGAAGTGCTCTTGCTTTCCCCCGCCAGCTTCTAAATAACTTGTTACAGTTCCTAATTTTGCTTAATTAAATAAACCTGGGCTAAAAAAAAAAACATCCCAAGCAATTAAGAAGTAACAAACTCCAGGGCCTAAACACTTTGGGTTTGGAAGAAACACTGGGCAGATAATATCAGGCTAGTAAAGCTTAGCAGAAAACAGATGAAAGTTGGTCGAAGTTGATTTAAGATGTCTAAGATGTTAGGAGATTAGTCCAAGAAGTTTAAGAGCTTGGGTTAAGAGATTGGTTTCACCTCGTCTGGTTTTGCCTCTGTTTTTTTTACATGCATTTTTATTTTTACAAACATACTAATTAAGTTTTTTTGTGCTGAAACATGAAACATGCTTAAGTTATGGGACTCATAATATGATACTGAGGAATACTGTAGCTATATGTGAACATAATGTCTCAGTACACTTATGGTTGTTTGACCAGAGCTTCAGCACTTTCCAAATGAGCACTTGCAATGCCAGGTTTCCTAGGATCCAAGATGAACAAAGTACTGTACAAAAGGCAATACCTTCGTGTTTCTTTTCTCTTCATATTTTTTTGTGTGTGATCTGGCCAGTTGACAAGAAACTTATTGAAGTTAATATTTACAAATCTTTTTCCATTGTGAAAATTCTTAACATGATACACAGTTGGGATATTAGGACTACTGCCAGTGATCTTAATATCAAAGGAAGTATATACAGACCACTTTAAAATAAAAAATAATAATTGGTTAGAACACCCTGGATTAAAAGACTATGTAAATCACATGCATTATTAAGGATAGCCTTATCAAGCCGAATAAACCAATACCAAAACTGCCCATCCTGTCTTGTTGTAGTAGGAGACCTGAATTATGCTCTTATAAGTAAATGATATGGACACAGCAACTGTTACCTCTTCCTATGAAACAAAGGGCAGATTTGTGCAGCCTTAAAGGTACCGTACATAAGAAGACCTTAAAGAAAGCTCTACTTCACAGACAACTGTACAGACAAGTTACATCACCACAAGGTATTTGGCCATGGAGATCTACAAGGAGCCCAAGGTTAAAACAATACAAAGGCCTGGAGACAACCTTCTGCATGAATTTGAATGGTGAAACAAGTGTGGGCTTGAAAAGTAATTATAATAAGTCTATGACTTTTGTGGGATTCGTGAATGTATTTGAGATACTGTATGATACCTGAGGACTGAGACTGTGCCAATTTGATTATTTAATTGAATTATTTAGTGAGGCAAACGGCTATCTACTTATGCATAGGATAAACCATGGACAACCCTACTCCACTCCTTTATAGTGTTAAATTATCTCTAAATTGCTTTAAGCAATCACCTGTTTAATTGAACACCATGGAGTTCTTGCCTATCTTTAGAAATTTCATGGTGACTTACAGAACCTGATGGAGTGGGTCTCTACAGGAAGAGAGTTGGAGATTCCTGCTTTAACTCAACAGCACTTTAAAACCTGAAGCAAGTTGTTAAACAGCACAAGCATTAAAAGGCATTCCTGGAGTGTGTTTGGGAACCCCTGCATTAACCATGAACACTTCAATATAGGATGTTTTGTAGGGATAATACCAGTCTAATATGTTGTTATGGACAGGAAATCCAGATGGCTACATTTTAATTGGTTGTGGGTTCCACATACTGCAGATTGGTTGCTCCAGTCCATGAGCTGGCACTAGCAATACTGTGGGAACTCCCTGTGAATGCCTGACAGGGGGTTTTGAAAGCTCTGTCATCCACAGAAACCAGGATAAGCTCTGACCTTATGAGCTTAGATATGGAAATTACCTGTTAAGTACAGTATATTTAAAGTCCATATTCTGTATATTCTCAGATATATTGACAAACTATTCGCAGCCACTAATCCTTGTCATATACCTATATTTTATTTATTAAAAACAGTCTAGTATGTATACTAATATGAGCCAATAGGCACATAAAATAGCTTTTTTTTCACAGATGTGTCTACAAGCTATGTTTTCATGCCCACAATGGCGTCCCAACACACTTTTGTTAAATGTCATTAATGAAATGTAGGTTACAATCTTTTACATGCACTATGGTATATAAAAATGTACAGTAGATGTAAACAAATGGCATATTTACTTTCCATCCAAATGGTAAGTTAATTGGCTGCACATCACATGACTACTTTACTTGCGGCTATTGGTCAATTTAATGCTGTCGCTGGTTTCGGGATAGAGATTTTTGGTCAAAGCTCAATGGGTGTATGAAATGTGTTTTTTTTATTATTCCCCATAGCATGATCCTGATTTTACAGTAGTAGCGTTCAAAATGATTCATCTGCTTCTAAAAAGGTAGAATATGGAAGGAAGAATTTTTTTTCTCTAAATTTCTAAATAGAATGATATATCAAACCACTTGAATCGGTGAAAAATGCAGGATATGCAATTTGTAAAAAAGAAATTGATGAAATGAAACATATGCATTGGAAAAGCATTATAACATGCATTCCACAATAACTGAAAAATCAAAGACATATGATGCAAAAGCCATAAAAACAACAGTGAACATTAGGAGGTTTTATTTAATATATTCTTGGCCGCATGACTATTTGAAGAAAAAAAACACTTAGAAAACCATTCAGTTATGGTAAACTATTTGACACGACTGTTTTGGAAATACAGCCCAATTCTTTCACTAAAATTTTAGAAAAGATGAGATACTGTACTGCTATTGTGTATAATAGAGATACAAATCTAAGTGTTTTATTTTCATGAATCCGGGAAGAGTATTTTCAGACTTTTCACAAACTTTCATTTTTTGTACCACATTGTTGTTGGCTAGGAATGCAAGATTATGTGTTAATGCAGCCACTGAGAACCAACGAACATTACATTTCTAGTCAGATCATCGGACTTGGACCTCCCCATTTGTTGTTCAGCTGTACACTACAATTAGTGTGTGTTATTCTACATTTCCATACTGCATTCACAGTCTACAGCCCACAAAACCTTGATTCATCAATGAGGAGAACTTGACCCCACTGCTGGTGAGTCCACCTGAACTGTTGCTCCAATATTCTGCAGCAATTCGCCTTTTTCCCAAGCAGTGTTGGTGAGTGCAGAAAAGGCAGGATTGCAGGCTCACTGGGCCCTTATTAATTAAAGGTGGGTGTGCTAGTCACATAGATTTGAAGTTGAATTTGAAAAAATTAACATCCCCCCCTATATATAAGCTGTAGAGAGGAGTGAACTTGCAGTGAAGGTGCAGTGAGAGTTCAGACAGCAGTCCAATCCCAGGGATACTACTGATGGCACAAGGACATTGTTCTCTTGATTTTTAGCTCCTGTTTGGGATTCTCTGTCTTAATTTTCACCATGCATGCAATTCAGTAATTTAAATTACATCAACACCTGTGCTGTCAACTGTCAATATTATTCAGCAGGTTTCATTATAGCGCATGTGGAACTGCAGTCTCAGTTTCTCACTAATTGGTTATTAAATCTCGGTAACAACATAAATTAATTGACAGTATCGCGAAATGTTTCTTTTAATTCCGAATGAAGCACAAAATCGTAAACTCCGTGAAAGTACTGCGCGGTCTCCGTTATGTTGCAAACTCGTCACGGGCCAGAGCAACAGTTCGCAAGAATTATAACCCAAAATCGGCCCTTCCGGCACGTTGCAATGACTCGTAATTACGATTACGAGCGAGTAATACAGGTTGTGCAGCAGACATTTCGCCGCGGGAATTTTCCAACGTGAACTGCATACGGAGTTACAGGTAAGTTGGCATTTGTCTGCAAATCCTTCTCGACGCCGGGAGCAATATTTCTATTGGATTTAAAAGAGATTCACAAGCCTTCTTGTTAACAATGTAATAAGGTCGGTTCGTGTCACCGGAAGTTCGGTTGGCGTTGCCCATACCTGGAAATGTCGTCCATTTTGTGCTGCAAATTGCAGTTGTTACTGTGTACGTTTTACTTTCGTTGTAGTTGGCACCAATCAATGCGGATTCTTTCTAGCCCCGAAATATCAAAATAGCGTTGCAGTACATAAAATAAGCAAGGTTACAGGATTACAAAGTAAAAGGAGGCCACCTAGTCTTTTGGTTATGTAGTTAAAGGTGTATCATTAACAATAAATCAAAATGCCACCAAAAACACGATCAATAATAGGCTATCCGGATATCTTAATGCACGCAAAGCATCGCTGTTTTTTTTTTTAAAAGTGTGACAGGAGAATTTATTCTATGATGTTTTGTGTGTTTGCGGTAGAGAAAGCATTTTTGGTCGCAAACAGCAAAGGTTAAAGTCTATGCTTTACGTGGGATGGTATTTTAATAGAGGAAAGTGCGTGGGAGTGATGGAGGCAGTATAGAGACAAGGTGAAAGACGCTGCTCAGCCAGAATGACTCGGTGAAGTTCCTGTAGATTCCTGTGAGCTCTTCCTCGTTTTGGGGGAAGCAAATGTCTGGGCACACTTGAAAATGATTTGTTAGACAGTGAGAAAGAGAGAAATGCTTATTCCTGGAAGACTTATCAAAACAAAAGCAGAAAATTGCACAAATACAGTTTATTATACAAAATTACATCTGCTTGAAGAGGAGCAGGCAGTTTGGCACGAAACAAGTTAACCAACAGCCGCCTTTAACAAATTTCAAAAGACTGCGTATGTGTAGTAAGTAGCCTATTGTGCAATGCTGATTTAAGTACAACACTAAATGACTGGGGCGTTTAGGCAACATGCGCATTTTTTTTACAATCAGACCCCTTTCCCCCTCCCTTGGATCCAGTAAACGTCGTCGCACAATAAAAATCAGCATGTAATGCAAGTGTAAGTATAGACTGTCTGTGTTAGTTTAAGTTTTATTAAGTAAAATACATTTTGTATATCACGCCTGTATTTCGTACATTTTTTTCCTCAAGTTTAAAACCTTTATTTAAAACAAATGATGTAACAAAAAAAAAATCCACACACACACACACACAGGTAGAGATTAATCCCACAAAAACACTTTTGGTACAGTACGTTATGAACGGCACTTGAAATATTTTTTTCCCTAATGGTATTAAGCCCTTTTTAATATTCCCCAACGCGCAAGCACAGACGTTTTGCACTAACGACGTTAGTAACGTTATGTATCCATTAATCCATATGTGTGCGCTACATTTTTTTTCCCCCTTGAGATTGATTACTAATTTAGTGCACAAGTGCCTGGGGAGCTAGCCGGCCTGTCCAAGACTATAAAGCATACGCACTTGCAGTAAAAGGTGAAATGCAATCATTGGAATTCAGACATTTATATTGGACTTCCGTTTATTTTGGGAAACGTGAAAACAATGTAAAAAGACACACTTCTCACTTGTTACCCAGCAAATCATTTCAGGATCCTAAATCATAATCAGTGCGTGCCTTATGTGCATTACAGGCCCTAAAATAAAAAGGTTATAAAAGTCCTCGAGTCTGCAAGTAGTGGTATTGTTGTCCTTAAGCGAACCCTGACCGGCAACCTTGTGCTTCTCGAGAACAGGTTCTCTTCAGTGATTCTCTTGCAGTGACGCTTTTTTTCTATGTTCTCGGAGAGCATTAATTTTTCACACAAAGTAGTGCTAAACAAAACAAATGCTTCACAAAGGCAGAGACAATAAACGTGATTGATGACGCAGGACACGTCGTGATGAACTGCCTTCGGAAGCCTTTGTAAGGCTTCTCTGAGTGACGCAATGTTATGATAAATGTCACGATTTACTGCAGCTCAGACTGCAATTGTTCTTTCTCTTAATGTCACTCTTAACGATGGCGTCTCTCCCAGTCAGTGATCTCATTTCCATTTAATGGTAGCTGGAGCAAAGCTGGGGAGACAAATTTGTCTGTGCTATGATTGTGGAGGGAATAAGTTACTACATTCTGTTGTTTCCAGTCAGAAAACATTACAATGTGTTCTATTTGGTATTTTCTCATTTGTGAAGAGCAGCGTGTGTTTTATGATTAGTTGTGTACTTTATTATTTATGCCTGGTGGTCTGTAACACCAGACGGCATGATAGAAATTCAGTTTGCCCCAGAAAACACAGAACAGGATATGTCAGTTTCCCTTCAGTGCTTTTCAAACCGTATCAAGCCTTTTCCGAAAGAGAGTGAGAAACCTAAATTGTTAATCTTGTAACACACGTGACATTAACAATGCAGATGAAGACATGTCACACAGAATCACCCAGGAAAGGAAGTGTTTGGGAATATGCAACTCTCCTACTTGAATTTTCCAATGTTCTAAAAATGATTTCCACATATACAAACGTGAAGATAATTTCTGTCCTTTTCATGCCAATTCTAGGACGTTTTATTGACCAAAAAATACCACTCAAAAGGTCAGTGGTATTAAAAAAGGAATTAAAATATACACTTCTCTGTATACATTAATGATATTTGTTAAGGTTTTTCTTGACCCTTTTTCGAACTTTCATCAATATGATTTTAAAGTGTTAGTTCACTTGTTAGTTTGTGCTAAAAAAAGTATTTTTGTATTGAAATAAATGACACCTAGCATTTAGAATAACTTAGATATGGTCATAATGAGTTAATATCCACTATCATCAATAATGTCTTTCTTCACTAGCCCCATAATATTAACTGTTTGCATTATGTTGATAAAATAAGAGACTAAGCGGCTAAAATATTCCAAATATTTTTCTCTGGGGGACATTGACTGAGAGCAACTGTTTTCTTGAGAGCTGGAAGTCTGAGAGACTTTTAGAACTAGTGCACATCTGCTGCCTGTCAGAATAAAATAGTGTAAGGTGGAGCCAAGGTTGCATCTGGAGCTGTTCTTCCCTGTGGTTATGCAGTATTCAGTGCACGAGCCCATTCCAGGAACACCAGAGAGAGCCTGTCTTTGTGGGCCATGTTGGTTAATGATGCAGTGCATTTGGGGACAAGCACGTTAGGAAGGCAACCACTATCTTGCCCTTTTGATCTGTTGAATTTTCTTCTTTCTTCCCTTATTCAAATATACTTTGGATCACTGAGGAGGACTATTGACAGTTTTCCACTGTGGAAAAAATTAGAATGCCTTCTCTTAAGACAAGATGCAATATATGTACAGTGCCATATTTAGTATAATTGGTCACACAGAAATTAACAGAGAAAATGTGTATCTCTGACTGAATAAGTGCAGTACTTGAAAATTTCTAGTTTGATACATTTACATTTAAAAAGTTCTCAAAGTATATTTTTGCAAGCTGCTTGAATTTAACTATAGCTTCATTTTGCTCCTTAAAGCTTCAGTATTAAGGTAGAGGAGAAAGAAATATCAATTTGTGTAATGTTCTTGTAGATATTACTGCTGAGGACACGGAATGATCAGAGGCATTAGAAAGCAAACTAGAAATGTGTTCTTCCAAAGAGCTTCCTAATGGTGTGATATTTCAGACCTCCTGGATGTATTCAAGTCATCCTTGGGTAATTTCAGCACTTATACAGTAGGAAGCAGTCACTCATGTCAGAAGAAGAAACCCTATGTAAATTGTATATTAGAGATGCAGGAAGGTGTGCAGATGAAAAGATGCTGTTAGCTCCATCACCCAAGACGTTTGTGGACATGCTGCAACTGTGGCTGGCACATCCACAGCCTTAAAGAAATTGTTGTATGTAAAAGAGTTTTGTGGAAGAGCTTCTGCACACAAGGCATTGATTGTGAAAGATGGATGACCATAATCTGATAAATCTTGGTGCATGAAGGTGTCTGGCATTGGCTCTGCATTCATTTGCTGGATATGTAATTTGACCTGTGTAGATCACTTGATCTTCATACAACGAATGTTAGGCCATTCAATGCCAAACGAAGGTCATCCTGTTCCCACTGAAGATACTACTTCTTGTCCAATTTGCCATATATGTTGAACAGTATTTCATAGTCCAAATGTACCCTGCCACAGATCCATATGAATCTGACAAGACAAAATGATACTCTATAGGATATGAGGCACATTTGTAAACAAAAAGATCTTTTTCTTGTTGGCCAAAACTGGATTAATTTAGCCCTTTCCTACATTGAGCCAAAGATGAGATCAGAACTTCCTTTTTTAAATACTTTTTGATTGACATGTTACTGACACATGGGCCGGTAATGCACTTTTAATCGCCTCCTGTGCTGCTAATTGGATTAAAATTCAGCTTGCAGAGAGTCTGGGATCATTTGTCTCTGTCAGACCTTTCATTCTTTACTAAAATGCTATTACCTTAAATTAGGGGGACCTCCTGACCCATCCGTGTGCAATGCATGGCAAAATACAGTACAGGCTGACCTCCCACCTCAGAAGCCTGGGTCAAAATACAGATTAAGTGCAGTTTTGATGTAATTATGGATTTATTCAGGAAAGGTAGGTTATTCGTTCATGACAGGAGAAATACACACAGGGGGTTCTTAGTAGTCAGAGGCTGAGTTTATGCAATCCCACAAATCAAATAATTGTTACTGTAGCTCCAATTCATAAGGGGTTGGTGAGGAGGGGGCAAAACTAAACAAGGAAACTTAACAGTAGACCACACTTTTGAAAGCAAAAGTGAGAGTAAAATGAGAACAACATTTTAAGAAGAATGTCTTTTTAAGAAACAACTTGCATGGGTTTAGAAATGGAAGGTCTTGTTTAACTGCCTTGATAGAACTCTACACATAAGCTGCTTCTCTTATGTATTTTTATTGACAAAAATAAAGATTTAGATTTTAAGATGTCCCTCATAAAATATTAATCCTCAAGAAGATTTGATACACACTTCAGGGTGCTTGATTCTCATTAGGACTCCTTGTTCATGTGTCTCTTAACCCATCCAATAACTTGGATTTCTGTACAGGTTGTGCTTTATTGGTCTAGCCCCATTGTAGTGACATCTTCTCATTCTATACTGGTGGTAAAATGTTACAAATACACTTCCTTTGAGGAGGAGCTGTTTTCTGTGATCTAGGGAGCAACTAAACTAAAGTAAAACAATTATGTAGTTAAGTTTTGCTTAAACCATTAAGCCGCTTAAAAGACTTTGTGGCCATGGATAGTTGTAAGCCTTTGACTGCTGTGTCATTTATTTGTCCTTTGATTTAAAAATCCAAATATACCTATATCTGGAGATGGTCTTTGAGATTTTGGGTCTTTAAGTCTCTTAGGTTAGACTGTTATTCACTAAGGAAATGCATTATAAACGTTGTAATGTGATTTCTCTTTTATCCTGTTTTAAGCATCTGCACTATTTAGTCTTTTTTATTCAATCGTAACAGTTGCAATTCATAACAAAGAAACACAAAAACTACTATCAAAACATGTCTGTATGTAATAGAAATATATACACACTCCAATATACATATCTACCAAGTGGTGAGTAGAAAACAATGTAACTTGTTAAGTACTTACTGTATTCAATTGTGTACATAATCTGCATAGGCCATTTATACCCATATGTATAAATATATAGGAGAATGAGCTATAGGGTATTACTCAGGGATCACAAACAAAAATTGGATAGAAAATAAAAATTAGATATGAGATTGAAATTAGATCTTTAAACTGACATTAAAGAACACAAATGTTTTAATAAATGATCTATTGTACAAGACAGTTATAATCTTTTACCACATTAGGAAAGATGCAAAATGTAATATTCCTTGATTGATTCACATATACTAACCTATCTGGCTCAGTTGTTTTGCCACTAGTCTTATTAAAGTGTGAGGTGTACTTTTTTGGCAACTGCTAAGAGAATTGAGTTAATTAAACAGAGGCTAATAAACAATCTAGTTGAAATACAGTTATTTACATACAGTCATTTAATAGGTGCTATGTAGTGCACATGATGAAGCATTTAGTAAATTGGAGCTGTGTATTTCACGGACAACCATTAATTTAAAAAAAAACAAAGATATATAATTATAATCCCATCACAGGTAACAGTCTGGTTCTTAGTGCAATGCACCTCATTTGCATAATCATAGTGACCTTTTTAATAATTGTTTATTTTTAATATTTTTTATTCTCATCTGATAGAAAAGATGGCAAGAGGTCTCATCTACTGTACCTCAGGTTTTTTACTCAAGATTACTCCCCTAATTTTCTGGGAAGCGGGCGAATATGTGATGTTGAAGACTAGGTGATATCTGTCTCAATAAACACAGTGTCGGTATTTTGAACTTATTTTGATGAATTTTGCTACTGGCTTCTAGTATATATCGGACTGCTTACTTGCTAGTAAGTCAGGATTTGCTGTATTCAAAGCCTACAGAGTCAGAGGAAACAGACAGGACTGGAGACTGTTTAAAGACTTAGAATATCCTAACATTAAGACAGATGATGTTTCTTGCAAGATTTATTTAAATTTAAAATTCTGTTAAGGGGCTTGAACGCAGAAGTTACATCAACTTCTGGTTTCTTCTAGCATAATGAGTAATCATGAGAAAGTTCCATCTTCTGTAGCATTCTAATTGGATAAAGAGCCAATTAATATCCACTTATAATTCATTGTAACTGCTTCCCTTAACTCTCTCCCTAACCTGGAAGAGTGTTCCTTCTGATACAGTGGCAGGTAGGGAATGGAGAAGCCCAGAATAATGTTTGCAGTATTGTCTGCGGTGTGTTCAGTCAATGTAAAAACTATAGCGTTTGTGCTGTGCCTCTTCTGTGCAGTTGCTTTTCACAGTTTACTTGATGAGCAAACGTGTAACTTTTTAATAATGTTATAGCTGTATTAAAATCAAGAGTCTCTTAGTGCATCACTGTTGGACAAAGATAAGCTTTTATACATTTGGATATCCATCATAAACACCAAGAGATAATAGAAGGAAGTTAGAAGTCATAGGAATGAAACCCTAAGTAATTACAGAAATCCACATGCAAAACAGTTTCATAATCTCATATTGCCGTTCATTCAATTTATTGAAGAGCCCCTCACTCCTTCTCCTGTTATTGGAGGCAAGTGCATAACTCTGGATTTATGGTCTTTGTTTTCCCAAGGAGATTGACACCAAAGTTGGATCATTTGGCCTATCAATCAATTCCTGATCAAACCTGATCTTATTACACATTTTGGAGATTGGACTAACGTTTTCAGTTATATTTTAACGTTAGTAGCCGACTGACGATTACTAAATCATTCTTTCCATCACTGTCACTGGAGTTTCTTGGTGTCTTGGGGCTCTGGATTGAACACGACATTGTCATGTAATTGGTTGTGTGTTTTTCTCTGGGCCTGTTTAGAGATTGATAGTATGTTACCTGCAATATAACTTTTCAGGTATTGTCAATTCACTGTTTTTTGGACCCTGTTCTGATTTGTGTTGATGCATTATGTTCTACCAGTTTCAAGGGAAGGTCAGTATATTAGTTTAGTACCATTTTTTCTATTGCTTTTAAGCGTTGCCAGTCACAGTTTGATAAAGAACATTTTGAAGTAGATTGGTTAGGGAAGTGCTGAAAATATCAAAGCCACCGCAATCCTAGTCATGTGTAAATTGCAAAATATGGTGTTAGGAGCAATCCATCTCACAGTCACTGGTATCTCCCTCACATTGAGCTACTGAAGGTGTAGATAGATCCCTGAAGAATATTAGCAGGATCTACTGCAGCTGAATTAATACAGGCATTTTGAGGTAGAAAGTAGTGAGAAAATATGTTACTAGAACCCCATTGCTTATACTGTATAAGTTGGTCTTGATAGATATATGAGACCAAACTTGTATTCCTGTTATTCTATTCATTCCTAGGTACCTTTAGAGTTATATTTTACCCCTGTAGTAAATCTGAAATAGTCAGAGGAAAGAAACACTGTAGACATTAAAAGATACATTATTAAAACCTGGAGAAAAATTGAATTGCATTACAGCAGAGAGAGTACATATTAGCAACAAATGCCAATATCATAGGCTTTTGTTTCTCCACTATATGTCATCATTAAAGGCCATTTTCCATTAGTTGTGTTATCACCTTTGAAAGAGTTTCATTTAAGAGGAGCAGAAAATAATTGTGTGTTATTAAGGCAGAATGATCTCGTGTGCACAGCTGACTGCAGGGAAGTTGAGGAGGGGATGTGCATACTGCCATATAAGATATTAACCTGTTGTGCAACTGGGCCATTTAGATGTGTGTGTGGGGAACATTTGGTAGATGATGAAAAATGAGGATGTATTCCTGCTAGTGTGTACCTGATGTGGTATGAAAAGTCATTGTTGTGGTAGCTGGTTATAAAAGCTTTTGTGTACTGTATGTTACTAACAGCTGGGATTCCTTTCCCTGTCAGCTGAACTGAACAGCAGAGGGGTTAGATGCAATACTTAACAAGAATAAAGTCATCAGGCAAAACATTCTTTAGTATGAAGGAATTTTTAAAACGTTTTGCAAGTGGATTGCAGGGCTTGTGACATTGCATTTGAAATTGCATTGGAGGGGCCATATCAGACACATTTAGTAGCTCAGAATCTGAAGGTAAATGTTAAAATCATCAATTAAATGGAACAATGAGTAGGTAATAGAATGACAAAATTTGTTTTCATTGTGCTGAATAAAGAAAAATACAGAGGAAGTGGAATGTGAAATGTACTTAAATAAGTTGTGCGTAGAAGGCATCATTATTAATGATACACAAGGAAACTGGCCTCTTCCTCTGAGCAGGCAGAGCAGTGAGCAGTGAAGCCATTCATGCTGTTAAGACAACAATTACTTCTGCAGTCCTCAGGTCTCAGAAATGAAATAAAAATTAAATGAAAACAGTAAGCAGGTGTGTTAGCGACACCAGTTATACCCTGATACCCATGGCTGCAGTGACAGAGCCAAAACCTAGGTGTGAAACAGGGAAAAAGTCAATGAGAACACTTACATGTCTAGATTTGTGAAGATTTTATGAATTCCTGCCCAAGACAATGTCTGAAGTCTACTTCAAGATCTGCACCTGACTACAAGCTGCAACAAGAATTAACAGCACAATGCCCCCAAGCTTCCTTGCACACATGACAGCATCTGTGAGACGAACAGCAGATCTATGAAATGAGGAGACAGGCAGACAGGGAGAGAGAGATAACAGGATCGTGTTCAATGATTTCAAGTTTAAACGCATACAGAGATACAGCTTTTCAGGTTGTTCGGCAGCTCAGACAGTTCCTTTAACATTAGCAGCACAAATAAGAAGCTGTCCTTCTGTAAGGCAGTAATTCTTTTACCTGAGAAACACAGTCATATTTCTCTATTACCCACTGACTCAGGACAAAACAAAGCTGAGTTATTACTTGTTTTAAGGCAGTTCACCGCCCACCACAGACATTTAATATTATAATAATTCCTTACCTTATATAGCACTTTTCTGGACACTCCACTCAAAGCTCTTCACAGGTAATGTGGACACCCCTCCACCACCAATGTGTACTCCCCACCTATTTAATTTGACAGAAGTCTCTTCCAGTAAGTCTTGAGTTTATTTGGAAGGATTCTCTGATATTCATATTCTTTTCTTTCTTGGTGTATGTGCTCAGTTTTTCATTGCTGCTCCTTTTGTTTGTGCTTGGTTAATCTTGGTCTCTTGGCGTTTTACATGAATTCATCATATTGTACTTCTAACGGCTAATGTTTCCAAAGAGAAATCAGGCATTTGATTATCCTCAGCAACATATACTGTAACAATTTTCAAAGGAAAGAGAGATATGCTAAAGATAGATTTTTCTAAGGATAGAATTCAAGTTATTTATAGTTATATATAGAATTATTTCTATAAGATTAGAGTTAGTGTCAGAGCTTGGGTTAGGACTATGGTTGAGGTTAGGGTCATCATGAACACTTGTGTACTTATTATGTCTTTTGGAAAAATGTTTTGACCGAATGCTGAATGTTTTTATAGTGTGGTTATGTTCCGATAATAAGAGCCAAAAAGACATTTCATCAGACAGTATCTCATCAAGCACCCACCTCACTTTTTTGTAACTTCCAAATCTTCAAAACATCACCACCCATTTGTGCTCATTTGCTAAAATTAATTACCATCTTTTACACTATGTTGTCCACAGTTTGTAGGCTGCGACGAATTTAGAAGAAAAAAACATCCAAACCAAATGATACAAAATATTATAATATTTCAAACTCAGTATCATATGGACTGTTTGACCTTCTTCTATTCTCTAGCAGTTTTCACAATACACATACTCTCATTTTAGGACAAACAGCGGAGGAATTGCTGGAGGTGTAAAGGACTCTTTGCACAACTCAAGCAGAAGTCAACCTTTCTTCTTCTTGAGCTGGCTCTGGAGCACAAATTTGTTTTCAAGTTAAGAATAATAGAATCCATTGTGCAAACGGGAAGACCTCTTTTTGTTTTTCAAACATACCTGTTTTGAAACACATGCAAATTCAGTGTAGGTCAAAGTTTCCATCTAGTTCATGGAGCCTCTTCACAGTATCCCCTGCATTCAACTGTGTCCTTTCAACATTCACCTTACCTTACCTTTCTCTTGCTACATTCACTGGTATCTTCCATCTCAAAATAGCCCACAATGTGCTTTGACCCTTGTCTAAAGGAAGACACAAGATGAACGCTCACCACGAGAGTAAATCTCCAAAGGAGCCGTCTTAAAGGGTTGTAATACAGATCAAAACAATCACAGGTACGGTATCTGCCGTGTCCAGTGGGTCATCTCTTTCCAGATCAAACATGAGTAAAAAAACATCAAAAACAAATCAAACATAATTAAATGGGTATAGTAAATAGGTGGCCTTGCCTCATGGAAATTGAGTCCTTCAAAAAAAAAAACATAATTTGAACTCTGTTTCATTTAGTGTTTTCTATACAGAACCAAAGAGTAGACTCGGTTTACAGCTTACAGTTCTCAGCAGTTGTAGAGTTGAATAAAGCTATCCACTTGGGTAAGTACTGAGGCTGGTATCTATGCATAAAACTCAGGCACAACCACCTTCACGCAGACCAATCATCAGTATTATCATATGGACCTTCCATCACCATCAGTGTTATGCATTTAGTAAGTGGCATAAATGCAAATTTGTTATCATTTGTTGTCATTAATCATTTTCTAGAAGGGAAGTTACATTAAACAGGAGAGATATCATTGTCTATTAAATATAACATGCTGAATAATAATTAGTACATGTAATAAATCTGTTGATCATTATAGATAGATTCTACAAATACTTAATTCTATGTAGTATTTTGACACTGCTAATGAGTATCAGTAACAGACTGGACAACTAAAACCACATTTTCTTTTGAAGTATTAGTGTGTTACTGTGCATCACATCAATACTATATGAGTACAAGAGCTTGCTACACAGACATCTGTTCTTTTACTACATACTGTACATTGTTTCTTCCCTGCAACTTCATATTGCATCTTCTGTTTATAGGATCACAATTTGTATTGCAAATAATTAATTGCATTTACATAGATCTTTTCATCCCAAAGGATCAAACAAGATATATTTATATAGGGAGAGGCCAGTGTCATCCATCACTGAAGTGTAGATCCCATTGGGACCAAGACTGGCAACCACGATGTAGACGCAGTAAAGGTAATTTAATAGTCTGGTAAGGAATGCAAAAGAGGAATGAAATATGTAGAACTCAGCTGAGAGAATGGAAGTCTAGCCACAGGTATAAGGTTGCCCAAAACACCTCACTATTGCAAGTTATATGCTAAGGGGTAGCTGTAAGGTTGTAGATGAGGAGGCAGGAGGGGTACAAGAGTGATATGTGAAGGGACGTTCTGTAGAGAAGACCTGCAGTGTATTTGTAGGCGAGAGGAAGTGTTGGAGATTTGGATCTAACTTTCCTCCAAAACGCCTGTCAGACGCTCAAAGTGCAGGGGCTCTGCTTACCACCTTTGTCCTGAAAAAAGGCACTGCAATATGTGAAAACACAAATTCCATGCTCTTTACATCTGCCAGTTGCATCCTAATTTATGTGCTCTTCATAAAAGTGCTTTGCATAATGTTTCTGTCCATTGCAGTTCACACAATGTGAAACAGAACAATCTGAATCCCTTCAGATACTGCAATATCACTAACCATCATAATCAGCAAGGAAAATCAGAACCCACAGATTACACTGAAAGGATTTGTTGAACCTGTGACATTAGGACTAAATAAATTAACCACTTGTAAGGGCTTACTGATAAAGGGAACTTCAGTACTGAGTGCGTTCTGTAACAGATTAAAAAAAAAATCCACTTTGATGTTCATACTTTTACAATTTTATTTACAATTCCTTATCTTCAGAAGGACACAATGTACCAGGTAACAGTGACAGAACACTGAACAGTTTGACAAGAACCAGCTTTAATTAATGGGTAATGGATCTCCATAAAACTTTCTTCTTTTTAGTTGTACAGATTGTTTTTCACAGTTGAAGTTGACTGCAGATAATTTCATTCAAACACAGACCAGATGCTTTGATTTCTTGTATTGATTTCCTGTGTTGAGCAGTCTTGGTCAACTTACTTCAAATATGTGATCAATTTCAATTAGCAGAATAAATCTGGATGTCGTTAAGCTAATTGAAAGCTGAAAACATGATTATCTGTGACGTCTTCCTCTAAAGCAAGGCTAACCTCAGTAATAAAAATGGTTACAGAAGCATTTGTCAGTAAGGGATTAATTTTTCTCTCAGGAAGGACAATAATAATAAAAGTGGTAGAAAAAAAACAAAAAAGCAATTGTAGATATAATAAAAGGAAACATAACAGAGGCAAAAAAGTCAATCATTTGGCCACGAGCAATATGTGATGAGTTCTATGAACCTGAGAAATTGACGTCAATTCTAAAAAACTAAATTTAAAGTGATAGGGTAAAACATACAATACAGAACAAGATTACATTTTAAAAGAAAAGGGAAAACCCAACCAAATCTGGGAGGAATTTTCCTTCTCCTTTTATAAGCATTATGTCTTTACTGATACAGGTGTAGATACGTCTTCTATGAAGCTGGACTACTGCTTTCTTTGCATGTCAGAGATGTAAAAATTATACACTGGACACTCATTTAAACTATGATGATGATGTCAGAGAATGAACATCAATTGTTCTACTATTCCAAACAAGATCAACTATTATATAGATATGTTTTGAAGGTAATATCAAATACTATATGGCTATTTCTAATCTTTTTATACAGTACTGCCCATTCCATCACTGTTATTTGATTAAAAGACGGACAAATAGAGATGTAGCAGAGATGTGTTCTTGGAAAAAAAAAACTTGAATGGTGATGAACTTGCACAGTTCATTATTTAAGTCTCTTTCTGCATCCTAAGCTCTCAGCCTCTTTAGGAATATATGACCTGGCACTTCTTTTACAGTTTCAGCTTTCTGTCTTAACCCTTAGAACTGCTGGAGTCCTGCATGCACCACTAGTTCAGGGCTGGGCAGAAATCCAATCCAGTATTCTTAATGCTGGTACAGCACAACGTTGACATTTAAATTATACAAAACTTATGAAGGGAGTGTACTGCCAAAATTAAGAAGCAGAAAGGAACATTGTGAAGTACAGTTCTGTGTTGGCACCCCTCCACCTTTGTAATCAACAGTATCTTCTACCCCTTTAAAAGCTCCTTGTGTCAGTTGTTCATACACATTACTTATACTTATTAAGCTCCTATAATTAGGCTCTTTCCAAACCTGACATATTGTAATAGAACTCCAGCTCCACTGTAAAGAAACAGGTTTATTAATATTAATATCAACATGCCATAATATATACTGAGATGTATTAATATTGCAACAAATGGTGTTTTTAAACAGAAGTTCTGGAGGAGGCCAAATTTCGAATCTCTCCCACTTCTGCCCTGCTACTCATAAATATATACTGCCTTCTAAAGAACGCCTTTTGTGCTGCTATCTTGCCCTCCTCCTTCTACCCCAACTTTACTGTTACAGCTGCTCCCTGGCTCATTCCTTATGAAAAGCGGGCCTATCAGCCCTGTCTTCGTGGGCCGGTTGTTGTTTCCTTAGCCAGGCACATTACAGTAAAACTAGTGGAATATGTTTTAGATATTCAGTACGTTTTTTTTTTTCTCTGTGTCACATGAATTCAAATTTGGTTAGCATTTTCTGCGTTTTTAATGTCTGTTATGCAGGGTGTGGAGATTAGCCCTGGCTCACCAACTTTGTTTACTATAAATACACCGATCCATATCAAGCCATTTTATCCAAGACAGGGTTGTGATGGGATCCGGGGCCTATCCCTACATGCGCTGAGTTGCAAGGCAGGACAGACCCTGGAAGGGATGCCAGTGACACACAGGATGTACACATTCACAACAGGGCCAATTTTCCCAGAAGCCAATTAATCTACCATATAGTACGTTTTTCGACTGTGGGAGGAAGGCAGCAACACTAACCACTGTACCACTGTGCTGCTCCATGTATTAGTATTCCTTTATAATTTTTTTTTGTAATCAATTGGAAAATCAGTAAATACATACTGTAAACATTTTCCATTATGCAGCACAACAATGGTAATTTGTTTAATGGATTTACTTTTTAGTCCTGTTTGTCATTTCACTTAGTATTACAATAAGGAGAAATAGCAGCATGTGTTTGATGTCATAACATTACTTTTGAAAATAGGAAACATAGGGCCTGATTCTTAGGGTTCATTATAAAATGCTTTTTTTCTCCTCACGTTAAAATTTTCGGCTTTAAACAACACAAAACAATACAGGCCATCGTTTGATCCTGAGAGGCACAACAAACAAAAATATGCCAAACGCCGCACAGTGTCCACTCTGTTCATTTCTGTTGGCTACATAGCTGTGTCCAGAGCGATCACCTTGCTACATTCAAAAAATGCGATAGAGTATTACAGTTTGGGACCTGGAACATCAGTACCCTCATATACTGTATCGACTTTCCAGAACCAATTGTTGAAACTGTGGCTTATCCTGGCACACCTATGACCCTGAGCAACAAGCAAGCAATGGGCACAAGGCAGGATACACCCTGGACAGGATGCCAGCCCATCGTAGGGCACACACTGATACAGACACAGACATGCACACACTAGCATTCCTCACCTTATTTTTTCAGACGTCTAAGTCTCTGGCATGGCTGCATTTGTCTTTCATTTTCA
Organism: Atractosteus spatula; assembly: GCF_055471065.1. Lineage (NCBI taxonomy): Eukaryota > Metazoa > Chordata > Actinopteri > Semionotiformes > Lepisosteidae > Atractosteus > Atractosteus spatula. The sequence continues at coordinate 4,730,767 of NC_142728.1, read as the reverse complement.
AACTAATACTGTAAAAAAAACGAAGTGTTTCATGGTTTTAAATTGTACATTTGATGTACAGGGCGCAGTTAATAGCACAATTAAATGCACGCTACAGTATATTGTCGTGTTAATCTGTGAAATGAGTTGCATAGTTTTTCTGCTCAAACTCTGTATAAGGGTAAATGAAATAGGCAAAATGGAAGTTATTAACTGGAGTTCAGGAGGGATAATGATAAGTCAGACTAACCCAGCGGTTCCTAATCATAATCATTACCAAAATTAGCTGTATCCATCTGATGGAAACAACTCTTTTCCGAATTTGTCTCATGCACCTTCCATCTCCACTTTGCAGTTACCACTTGGTAAACTCCTCTCTCTCAGTGGGGTTTGAGCTAAAGTATTTATTAAATACTCAAACATTCACAATGCATCTGATTCTTGGATGTTGTTAATGCTTGACTGTTTGAAACTACTCTATTGTATTGAATTGGCATTACTGAACTATAATTTCCAAATTATAACACCACTTAAGTAATACTCCTTTGTTAGGTGGGAAATCTGAGGTTGAGATTAATACAGTATATAAAGCAGTATTGATAAATCACCTTTATGACCACCAATAATGTTGGAACAAGAAGAGCAGTTTAATTCTACACTGCAAAATATGAAGAAAAAAAAATAACATTTTGTTGCCAAAACATTTGGTGCTGGATGCTAAAACAGCTCTGCACTCTAACCTTGTATACATTTAGAATATAAATTTAGCCAATCTTGAGAAGGTAACTAAAGATCTTTAAGTAATAGTGATTATCTCAGACTTTTTTAGCTTTCTATAGTAACTTAAAATGGATCAAATTATTCTTTGTGAAAATAGTTGGTTTTGTATTGAGCTTAAAGTACAATCAGTTCCATTATTTTGTGTCCAAGCCCCTTGCTCTATCTCTTGGAAAATGTACTTTTTTTGCTTGCTCTTTCCACAGTAAATATTATTACATTTACAGTGTCAGAGTTTCTTTCCAGTCACGGAACATTACATCTGCTCGAGAACTCAGTAGCTCAATTTCTAGCATGCCAAGGACACCTCAAAGTAACATTTAACAGGTCTTATTACTCCAAAAACAAATCTTCATTTTAACATACAGTATAAGGCCTTTAAGTTCTTCCTTGGCCTCATCAACGGGGGGGGTTACATTTCCGAAGTCAACGAATATGCAATTATTTGTTTTTTTAGTGACACAGGCGGACTTTTCCTTTTCTCAAAGTCTCTCACTGGCTAATTTGACCCACAAAGTGAGTCTCATAATTCTATGAAATTATAAGCATCTTATATTTTTCAGTGTGTCTCAATCCCTGATTAAAAAAAAAATAAAACAAAGAATTGATAATTCAATGTACTCTAATACTCTAATACTCTAGTACTCTAATATTTAAGAAATGAAATTGCACTACCCTATACTTTTGCATAGTTAGTTCTGATGGAATGAGCGTTAAGTTACTGTGGCCTGCTGGCACTTCCATGTCACATGTAAAAGGATATAAAGTGGGGCTGAAAATACAAAACAATGTACAGACTGTTGCAAAGAAGCCTGAGAAAGGACTCCCCAACTATACGCAAAGTCCACCAAAACCGGTTCCTTGTACAGTACATTAATAATGGCAGCCTGTGGCTTCAAGCTAAAGCCATATACAGTACATCTCGGGCATCATGTCACACCTTTTCACATCCTGAAGGCAGGTGCTTTTCTCTCTAGAAGCCCCCTGGATTCTGTTTTGATTGACATAGTGTTCTTATCTGGCTGGTTTCACCATAGGCCACGTTGCTCTGCAATTCATCAGTAAGTACAGTGCATCACATGAACATACTGTAGAGCTGAGTGAAGTCTAGTCACATTAACAGCTAACATTTCTGCTGAACAGGGATAATGTTTATGTTTTATCAATCAACAGTGACTATTTGTTCTTCTAGGAGGGTCCATGTTTCGGTTGTAGAAAATAAACAGAAGTTTTTTTTTGTTGTTGTTGCTTACGGAGCCCTTGATGGTACAAGTGTGCATACCTGTGGGACAGTTCCCAGGACATTCAAGAAGTAGTGTGTTCTGATGCTGCATGGTTAAAATTCTTTTTTGAGAGGAAATATGTTCTTCAGATTCCTGTATGAGGTTTTCCCCTGAGAAACCGCCTAGTCTAAAGCAACGTTTTTAAATTAAATGCACTCAACAATTGTAAAAGATGGACCGCATTTAGACTTGTTCACTTTAAACATTTGGAGGGCAAGTGACTCTGTCTGCTTCATTCCCACAGTACACAATAAAATAACCTTACCATATCTAGATTGCTAAAAGGATCAGATGTAATTTCCTCAGTCTACTAGGAAAGAGAGGAAGGAAAATCACTGTGCTCCCACAAGAAAACAGAAAAAATCAATGACAAACTGCTCACTTACTTTTACTTAACCAGTGTTTTATTTCTAAACAATACATAACAGGAAAAGTAACATTTTATTCCTTTTGCTAATCATTTTGAGGAACCTAAGAAAATATACAGTACACCAGATGTCTGTTTTGTGAAAAACCAGAGCACCAAAAATAACATATGCAGCTGTGAAAATAATAAAACAACATAATAATAAAAATAATAAAGTAAAAGTAAAAATACAAACACAAAACACGATTGTGGTAAGTGCCCAACACAGTGCATTGTGGGTATGGATTGAACAGAGTGGATTCCACAAGTTTAAACAGTGCGTGTGAATACCTTAACAGTGTAAAGGACAGATCTAACCCCCTGCCCAATCAAAAAGCAGGAATATTCTAGGACTGGAAACTTGTGTTATAAGGGGGAATGTGGTGCTTGGAGGGAGTTGAGGCCTGGGTTGTGTACATTCAGTGCAGTTTCACAAAGCAAAAGGGGGAAAGACCATTTTAAAAAAGCAAAATATAACAGTTACTGTCAACAGCACAAAAGCAAAACGGGACAGCACAAAGAGACTAGAATATTCTACCACCACGTTCGGGGGAGGTAACTTTTTTTCAGTAACAATAAAATGTCGACGCTTTTCAATACAATAAAAATCTTACCTTTCTGTTAAGGAAACTTCTTTTTTTTTAATGGGAAATGCCTTTAATGGCTTGAAATAGCACGAACAATGGATGCATCAATTCTGATGAGAGATCCATTAAATCGTAAACAAAAGGCCTCTGTGATTTTCTACAAAATATAACTATATTGAATTAAGATGACTAATTTGATACTTTTAAACTATTTTAATGTAATGAGAAACAATATTTATGCACATTTCTGCCTAAGTTAAATTCTTATTATTTTGGTGACCCATGTACAGTAAAATGTTGAACATGAAAATATTTATTTCTGAATACCAGAATTACCAGTGATTTTTTTATTCCAGTGATAAACAGAGCTTCTCCAATTTTGCTGTTATTTTGAAAGACAAGTTACACTTAACTGTTGTAATTATTTTTTAACTTATGTAACAATATCTAAATTTGTGTTTTTCTGCTAATCCAAGCAAAACATATGTGACTGCACTTTCATTTTTTAAAATAAAAACTGAGAGGCAAAACCTTTGAGCCCACATAAACTGTTACATTTTACTAAGCTTGTTTAATCTTATTTGATAGATTTAATTGTATTGACTGGTAGTGTGAAGTAACATTCTTAGGAAAAACACAAGAGACAATACATTCAAAAAGCATATTTTAAACTTTCTTTTCTGTGGAATTTCAATATTTTGCCATTGTTGTGAGAAGCCATTGCCCCTTCAGAGTACCTTTTTATCTTTGCTGCCACAGCTCATCCAAGATAAGAACTTCTGAGCAGCAGGTAGATGAATATAATTTTTTGCTTTAATGGACAGAAATGAAGGAAACTAAAATCAATTGTCTGATTTGGGAAAATCTGTAATTGTACAATAACTTACAAATAAGCATTATCCTGTCTCTCTTTTCTACTCTAATTTTGAATGTATATATGTTTATACTGTTAAAGTTGGATTTCGGATCTCAAGCAAATCGAATACTTGTATATTGCAAAGATCTTGACATATTAGAAACTGGCGTTAGGACTAGTATTCCAATTAAAACTGATGTTTCAGTATCATAAATATGAAAGTCATATAGTTTTTATAGGAACAAATTGGACAACCAGTTAAACAGATTGGTAGCATCTTTTTTTTTCACAGAACAGGTGACTCCTCCAATGTCACTGAATCCAAACTATGAGGGGAAAAGCCTAGTAATTTTGTCCTTCCTCTTCTGGGTTTCCCCACAAAGAAAACCCACTTTAATTAGTTTAGTGATGCCCAATTGCATTCCTCAGAGGGCAAAGGTGAGACCTCCAAACTCCTTTATTCTTTTGATTTCGGCTGCTTCAGAAGGTCTCCAAAACTTGACAAGCACTCTGAGACTCTGCAACTATTACGCTAACATTACGGTAAGATAAATCCAGCTTTTGCGATTAAGCAGAGAAACACCGTTTCGCAACTGAAAGAGACTGTGAATTTGGGCACTGAAACGGACTGATTCCTAGCTTGGAAACTATATTAGTTTAAGAATATCACCCATTTGATTTTATTTGACAGCCCTGTTTAAATGGTAAAATCACAAGACATAATTATAAGACACACCCTCCTAGGGGATCTTTAATTCCGAAATACTTGTTAGGATAGTTATCAGGGTATGAAAAGTTAATTCAAATCTAAATCTGTTTTAAAAGCATAACACCTAATGTCATCAGAATGATAACTGCCTTGAAATACAATTATAATTTCTCAGACCACTAGTTTTAAATGTAGTCCTAATACAATTGCTCATGCCCTTTTATTTCACCAAAAAGACCTACATTTTGAGTACCATTAGTTTAACACTAATGGAAAAGCAGGTAGCAATAGTTATTACCTATTCAGACAGACTATGCAGATCTACAGAGCTGGAAACAAAACACAGAGCTGTAAAATGGACTTGGGTCAGGGATATTGAGGTGTGTGGACAAATATCCACAAGGTCTTTGTGGGAGACAAGCCTATCCAGAAGACATCTGTAAACACAAAACACCGAAGACCTTTTTTGGACGAGTAAAAAAAAACGGGAAACTCCATCAGGAACAATATTAACAATCCATGAACACTGATCAACAACAGAAGAGCTCCAAGTGCCCCTACCTCTTTGCAATCTGCAGAAACTGAGAAACTTCCTAATAGGGAAGACATGGACAATCTCACAGCACTTACTATTACACAAACTGTGTCATGTGTAAATAGAAATTAGTTCCGTCACATACCTGTACTTTGCGTTTAAAGTATCATTTTCATGTACTTTTAACAAATTTACAAGAAACTTAAGGTTTATATTGAGCGATTCTATCAAGACCAAACCAATTAAATTTTTTGAACTGATCTTCTTGAAATAAATGGCACAGCATTTTTTATGAATTACTGTTTTTGCATAGATTCTGACATATGTTCTGATGTAGCCTGTGTATATGTCAGATACTGTAGTTCTTACATACGTGGAAAAGCTTTATATGGCTAAATAAGGAAAGAAACGATGGTTACACTCATTTACAAGTTCTAAAAGATATATATTTCTTTACTAATCAAAAACATAAACAGATACTGCTACATTCCATTTGGCCTCTATAAGATGAGTGCTTTTAAACTTCATTTTAGGAAAGAGCAGTACACAACAGTGGCAAAACATTATGTTCTAATGTTAAAAATCCCATTTTTTTTGCAGTAAGGTTAGACCTGGAATTTATGAGAAGAAAAAGTGAGGGAGATATGTCCAAAGAGAAACAGAAAGGATGGTTCTGAAATGCTCTCACACCAAGTAAGTCTGTTAACAAAGGCATTGTAAAAATAACTTAGATGAACATTGTGTAAATATAAATAAAAAAAAACAACAAAAAGGATGACATTCTCAATAAATAATTCTACTATTTACACCATTATATATTGCTAGGAGACTTAAATTACTAAAATAGCTAAAAACAGAAGCAGCACAAATTACAGGCATGAGGTACAGCAAAAAGGATACTGTGGTGATACAGTAGACTGTTACATTTTTTAAAACATTTAATCAGAACTTCATTTGATTTTAATTTGTTTTTCATGGCTTCTGTAAGGTGCCCCAAGTAGGATAAAAATAATAACAACAACATCAACAATAATGCTAATCATAAAAAAAGCATTCTGATCAACAAAGTACAATGTGTTGTGTTTCACAAGAGCAGTCACATAGTGAGTACATTTCCACTCTGACAGATCACAGTTTTGGTTTGTAGATTTGCAGACAAGTTAAAGAACAGGGATCCTTGAAAAGACTGGACACCAAGAGGAAAACAAAGAGCTTGTTAGCAGACTGGTCCAGAATTAACACTTCTTCATGCGCATTCATGAAGGAATCCTGTATTTGCCGTCTCTTAAAACACTTAAAAAAAGAATTCGATTTCCATCACTTAAAGAAAGAGCAGGTTGGTTGTGTGGCTGTTGTCCCAGAGTCCTTTCATTATTAAAAATGAGAATGCCTTTTGAATGCTTCTGTTCCAATGTAATGCAGCTGGTACTGTATAATGATTATAGTTTATGTACTCCCTCCCCATTAATACTCGAGTAGAAAGCAGCAATAGTTTTGCATACAATTACATATAATTTGACAATATTAACAAAAAAGCACATATGGATTAACTATCACATAATACATTATTTTCAGAGCTAAATAAAAAAAATAAGTTATTTGCAATTATTTGCCAAAGCTCTTGACCTACCAGTTTTACACAGTGTGAGAATCATGCATGAAAGAGATTTTTTGTTTGGGAAATACTCCATTTCAGATTTGAATTTTTACCCAAAGAGATTATGCATTTGTTGTATGTTGTCTTTTCATCTAGCCATCCATTTTCAGTCTACATTTCCTCATTTTGCTGGTTTTCATTTGAAAAAAGCAGCTATTCCTATCTGATTGTTCCTTCTTTCTTTTATTGAGGTGGGTGGGGGAGGCGCTACCTTTTCCTCCAAGTTTGATTGTTTTTTTTTCTCTCTGAACTATATTTTACGAGTGCAAAGCTTAGGGAAATAAAAGCAACATCAAAAGAAAAAAAATAAGTGAAAAAAAATATAAAACTGTTTTTTCGTTTTAAAATTACCTGTCTGACTATAGCAGCTTTTTGTAAAGTATTTTTTTTTCATTTTTTATGACTGTACAAAGAAAACAAGTGCAGTAACTGAGGTCATTACAAATACTGATTAAATATAAGTACAGTTTTTAACAAAAAAAACACTTCTGAAAACACATTTCACCTCATTTCTTCTGTCTGGACCTAATACTATGCACAAAACTGACATTACAAAATGTCTTTTACACCTATAGAAAACCACAAGTTTTCTGCCTACTCTCTATATTTTGTATTATTTTTTTTGCTTTCTTTATATTATTTATGAAGCATTTCTTATAGATTCTCTCACTGGTCTATGCATCTCCTGCACAGCCTTGTTTTCAATGATAATATGTTGCAGCAAGAAGTTCTCTTAATAACACAGGTAAAAACCTACAAGAACCGACAGTTATAACCAGATTATAGAGAAGAGAGGAAGAGAGGTCGGAGGAGGCCAGCAATACTTGAAATTGTCTCGTTTGAAGCTTGTGGAAGGTGTGTAACGGCCCAAGAAGTGTCACTGTTGAAAGAATTTGTTTCTGGTGGTCTCAAAGTGCATACAGCTGTGGTGCTGCAATTAACTACAAGTATAGCTCTGCAAACAGGGTGGGAGAGCTTTCAGCACATAAAAAAATAATACTCAACTAACTTCTAAAGTATGTAGGCAGCAAAGCTCCGCAATGTAAAAAGCTGATCAATGGTTCTGTGTTGAGCAGTCCAACAGGTTCTTTACAAGAATGAATCTGGTGGGAGAGAGTCTCGAGGCTCTGTGTGAATAATATAAGAGATGGCTGTTTCTTTTCTTTTCATCCTGCGATTCCTAAAAAAAAAACAAACTGCATACCTTGCATCTACCAGCAATGAAGTACCCTAAAAAGCATTCACACTTGCCAGACGACCACAGAGCAATTGCTCAACGCCAAAGGATGGAGTACAGGCAAAGGGAAAGATCACATTCGCTGACACTACAGTAGCCGGTGAACAATGCATAGAGGCTTTTTGATGACATTTCAGGCTTGATACAGTGCATAATTTGGGGGCTGAAACGAGGAATAGGAGAGTTTCTGCTTAACCAAAGTGAACTCATGTGAAGCCTGGCATAATAAAGATAATGGGGCTGATGCATAATAACATGAAAATTCAGCGAGAAACACGGGAAATGTAGGATAAGCCAAAGGAAAAACTCAGAACTGCCATTGGGAAGCTGTGTTGCTATGTGCTACTGTGCTACAGGTTTGTGGCTCCGCTTTTTCCACACAACTGTATCTTCCTTCTTCTATCAAAGGTGCAGGTTCTGTCCGCTGCAATGATATAGTCTCCTCACTGCTGGATGTTGTTATCGCCTCATTTGCACACTTCTGATTTTCAATGCAGAAATGGAAAGGGAAGTCAAAGCCGAGAAAGATAAAGAGAAGTATTGTTAACTGAGCAATAGATGCCATGTAAGGATTTGCTGCCTGACACGTTCTCGAAACAGCATGTATGGTACCATATTCCACATAAGGACCCTTTCAACACTGCAGATGGTTAGAAGGATGGCTTTCAGATATTGTGAATTGATCCCCACAACTTTGAGGGAAAGTTGGTTCTAAAACGTCAAGGCATTGTTGAAGCAGGAGCTATATTAATAGTTTCATTACATAACAAGATGCAGTGTATTATTGAGCCAAGTACAAGAGTGACTGGAAAACAACGGTCACTTCATACAAGCATGAATGAGAAGAGAGATCCTAGGCAGTATGAATTTCCCCAGGCTGTAAAGGAAACCTTTGCTGACATACACAGACACTGTTGAGAGAATCTGCTGCCTTTCCCCAATGAACCACTCATTAACAAGTGGGGGTGTGCCAAAACAAAAATGAAGCCAGAATCAGCGCGTAAAGTTTATATTACACTATCTACATTGAAGAGGTTACTGGTGTGCGTTGCAATTACATTCTTGAGGTCACAACGAATACGCAGACAAAAAAAAAAGATGAAACCAATTTTAGCACCAAAGAAACAATGGTTTTTGGATATGCAATGTGATTAAACTAAAAAAATAGAAACAATAATAACAGCAATTATACAAAATAGAGATACAAACAGAATAACACTGATAAATGAGATGAGAAAACTCAAATGCTGAGGTGAAGGTCCACAATGCAGTTATCAGTGAGAGTCCAGCACTGTAAAATATGAGTTTGGATTCATATATGACTTTGGCTGCCATTAACCAAAGTAACCGTGGAATATGAAGATCCAGTAGCCCATTCTAAAGGGGATGATATAGCTCCCCCCCACACACACTACTTCCAGAACACTGCATCTGTTCTCTTTTATGAGTCCCCTACTATCACTGAAATTCTCTCTGAGGCACCTTTCTACAGTCAAAAAGTTGAGTTATTGAATTTGAAGTTGTGACAATAAAACAACCTTCTGTTCTGTTTTCAAAATGATACCCTCAAAGCCATCTTGTTAATATGTTTCAGGTTTAACAACTGCTCTATTTTTCAGAAATTTCCCATTTGTCAGCTGAGTTGTAGTGACTGTATTGCCGTACTCTTTCAGTGTGTTCACTGGGAACATGGTTTTGGGGCCGCTGTTTTATGGCTAACGCAATACTTGAGAGGAATTCAAGAGGGAACTCTTTTTAAGTATATACAGTATATTATTGAACTACACTCATCTATCAATTATCGATTATCAAACTTTAGTGAACACTTCATTCTATTCAACAGAAGAAAAGGCTCCAGATGAATAAAAAGCTTCAAATAGAGCAAGCCACAACGTCACAATGCCACACACCCCTTGTTTGAACTGTGTTAATTCTCTTTGACTCTATACAGCTGTTGAAGCGGGTGAATCAGTGTTCACTAAACTTTGAGAAGATGTCTTCAATAAATGTTAGTAGTTTCATATAAAGGAATAACTGTCTCAAGTGAAGGGTGCCAATACTTTTGTATTATTTACATACACACTGTGTGTGCATATGAGAGGTTAGAGGTAAGCTTTAAGGCAGATCGTTCTGCAGTCTGGTGTTGTCGTCACCCTGTCCTAAAACGACCTGTAAAGTCAGAAGAGTTGGTCATATGGCAGATAGCAGCAAAGGTAGCAGCAGTAGCAGCAGCCATGCTTACACAGCTATTTCTCTTTTACAACCCCTATAATTCACTTTTTAAGCCTTTTATCCATTTCATATTCTCGTTCTAGACTATTATGATACCTTTCCTTTTTTTTGTGTGTGTGGTTTCTGTTTTTCTCAGCTCAGCCAGACCAGACCGTGAGTCAGCTTTCCAGTGCCAGCAAAGGTGCCCTCTGACCCCACGGGCTCACACCCCTGACTTCCATCCCTGTTGGTGGGCCCCATGCAAGGCCAAGGGTCAAGGCAAAGTCCTTAAGAGGTAAGAGGCTGAACAGAATCACCCAAAGCAGCTCCCCTGCTGTTAATCTTCTTGTGCTGAATTACATCTAGTGCCGGTTCGGTTAACGGATTTTTTTTTTTCTTCCACTTGCGTGTGGGTTTTGGTTACGCCCAGCCATCAACAAAGGCTTCTTCCGCTTTCAACGAAATCTGACCATTCCCTGTCAGCCCTGTCTCTCCTCGTTAACAAAACCTATTCCCACCCTACACAGACAGAGGGCACAGGAAGCTAAGGTGACCCCTGCGGAGTCACAGTGGATTCTAAACTTGGTAAAAGCGAGGAGTTCAGCAGCAGATTCTGAAACCCCCTTTCGGTTTGGCCTGCGGCTCTCTTTTCCTTATTGGGTCGTTTGCCGATTTATCCCGCCTTTGTCCTATCGAAAACCAGAATACCGATAAACAACCGCTTTCGGATGGGGCACAAAGGTTGTCATCTTTCGTGATGCTTTCTTTTCTTTCATCCGTTTTAAAATAAGAGATCATAGCACAGCCGACAATGGCTACTAGAAGAGGGCTCAAAACTAGGCGACAACATGCTATCCAGGCTTTGTTTTGTTTGCTTCATTCATTAAAGTCTTTTTCATTCGTTTAAGTTGGTTTTTTTTTCTCTTTTGTTCATACCCACTTAAGTCCTTTTGTTCTTTCCTGATGAGAAGGAGAAAGGCAGACCAGCGGAGGGGTGAGGGTGTGGTATGAGTGGAGAGGTCCTCCTGTAAGCAGCAATGTAGAAAGGAATGTTTGGCTCTCCCAATCTGCCTTCAGCTGAGGTCTGCCCTGTGTCGCTCGCTCAGCCATGGGAATGCAGCCAGGCTCCTTTGCTGTTCTCCTGTGCATTGGGGTCCAGACACGCGCAGTCTTCTCGAACGTCACAGGACATGGGAAAGGGGATCACCTGGAAGACCAACAGAAAATATCAAGACACGGTGTCAAGAGCCCATGTGCACTGTGGATCAGTCCAGCGTGAGTTCGCCGTGGTCTATAAGCTGCAAAGCCACAGCAATCTTCCTCCCAGTTTACCTGGGTCTCTCGGTTAAGTATAAAACCACACGATAACAAAAGGGGGGTAGGGGGGGTCAATTTTTCTCCCTCTTGAAAAGCAAAGGATGCTAACTGTAAGGAGCAAACTCTGTAACATGAGAGGGATTAAGGGGGCTAGCTCAGTTACAGTAATGAAAAAAAAAAACATCTCCGTTTCCTGTGCAGTTCTGTCGTTCTCATCAGGATGACACTAGCCTGTGGCAAAAGCTCACCTTTCTGCACTTAGCCACGTGCAACCCACAGAGAGCATTAGGGAAAACAGGAATGAGTTCATTTGATATGCATCCATTCAAAAGTGGAATAATAGTGTGCCTTTTAATAGGCTCTTAGTCTTTTTACTGCATCCCTACGTAACAGTGACAGAGATGGATTTCCAGTTCTTACTCAGGGATCTTTGTTCAGCTTTTTTCTCAGTGAATTCAACATCATGGTGCCATGCCTGTCTTGCAAAGCCATTAGTGCTTCCCTGTGCTCTACCACCTTTGATGATAGTTACCTATTAAACTTTACATGACTGCCACCTTGTTAAATGCATCAGAATGTACGAAGAAATAACCCTTTTTGCCTGGGGATTTTGCTTAATGCAACATCTGGAATATCTAATTTCAAAAGCGTACCTTACAAAAAAACCTTCTTTAAACAGCTAACGGGTCAACACTTTGGTACAAAGGGCTTGACAGCATTTATTTGTAAAAGCTCTGCTGTCAATAAAAACAAAGCATTGTAAACGTATACAGATCCCTTCCTTCTTGCGTAAACGCACGCTAGCATGTCCAGCAAACTGTAAACAAGTCTGGGTTAGTCATGACTAAAGCACAACAGAACTCCCTTCAAGACAAGAGGAAAGCAATATACAAGTGGCCTCTTGAAGCTGCTGTCAATGCATTAAGTACCGTAAACTGTGAAGAACTTAGCTGCCTAATGCAAACATGAAGGCTTTCCCTCCCTGTGCTTTACAGCTGCTATGCGGGATTTTCCCAGCTGTAAACAGACTCATTCATCTCTCTAAGGAGCTCTGGCTCGACATCATTTCCCTGTTCCCTCAGTGATTTCTCCCGTCTTTTATTAGAAGACTTCCACTACTCGTGAACTGTTTTTTTTCCCCCCTCTTTAGTGTGTTTGTTTGCCAGAAACAACACATTGGCCCTTTTATAAGGTGTGAGCTTTGCCTCCTTGGCCAACTATGCAAAACGAAGACAAGTTCATGTAAGGCCATGCTTCTCCAGGACGTCTGTTTCACCTGTGAACTATGTGATGCATTCAGACATGCTTTCCTTCTTTCTAACTGCTTTCTCTTCTTTCTACTTTTTGTTTTGAGACACCCTTTGCAGGAAAGACACCGTTATTTTTATCTGTTGGCTATATTCCAAAAGAAATGAGAACTTATTTACTTTCTACAACTGTACCACTTTATTGTATTCAGCAGAATATGTATGGCTTTGAAACATTAACTTGCACTACCAAGAAGAGTACCAATTTGAACTATTTCACAATTTTTTCTGTGAAAAACTTCTACACAGAGGAGATGATGTTCTCAGATTTCTATCTATAAAAAAACAATATTCTGTGAAGTTTTGAAACTCTGCTCCTCTACTTTGATATATGATTATAGTGAGCCCTCCCATTCGTAGAATGTTTATGTGGACATACAGTTTCAGAGTAACATCATATACCTGTACCTGTAACAACAACACTACATAGTGCCATTATATATCTTTGTCAACAACACTACATACATGCTTGATACACAAGTAACACAAAAACTATAGCTATTGCAGATCACATCCGTTCTTCCATTTTCTAACCTGGGTCGTGATGGAGCCAGAGCCTAGTCCAGCAAGCAATGGGCACAAGGCAGGGTACACTAGGGGTTGGATGCCAGTCCAATGCAGGGCAGACATACAGACAGACACACTAACACCTAGGGCTGATTTTCCCAGAATTATCCTACCAGTATGTCTGTGGACTGTGGCAGGAAATCAGAAGAAACCCTCACAAACACGGGGAAAACATAAAACTCCATATACAGTAGACAGAACCCCAAGTCTGGAACTGAGCCAAGGGTCTCGGCACTACAAGGCAGCAGTGCTAATCACAGTGCCACCGCGCTGCTCTGCAGAACACATATAAAGCAAAAGCCCATAACCAAGCGAAATGCCTCATCAGGTTCGATTGTACTCAGATTTCTGTAGGATTTGGCATATTAAGGGTACATAACTCCCCAACCTTCCATTACAGGGTCTTCCCAGTACTGCTGTCACCCATTTACAGTATAATCTGCGCTGGAGCAGTCAGGACAAAGTACCTTGTTGAAAAGTAAACTGTAAAACCTTTGCACAATGCGTCTGTCCTGGGGAAGTTTCACTTCTGCATGAGCTATTTTGATGCATGGAGGGTCTGAATGATGTAATGTTTTAATGTGAGTGAACCCTCTGTCCTTCACAAACATGAGATGCTGAGTCTCATGGGGCTATGCCAGTGAGCAGCAGCATTTTAAATAAATAATGTATCTGAGTGGCTCTAGGTTTTAGAAACATAAACACTAAGCTTTTTGCCTGCCTGCCTCTTTAGATTAGAGGTTCCCTCTATGTTTAAGAGGCAGGTAAAACTGGAGAAGGGCATTTAAAGGATAAAGGACAATTTTATTCTCTTTTAAACGATCCACTTCTGTGCTTTAAGCAAATCTGGAAACCTATATAGTCAGAGATCAGTCTCCAAACAAGCCTAGGGCTGGTCAGGAGCTGGAAGAAGCAGTTCAGAAGGTGAACAGATGTGTCCTGTGAATGCACCACACAGAGAGAGAAAGATCAGTTTAAGTCACTGTGAATCTGTTATGGACTTTGGCCCAGGCTGCAGGAGAATGTGCATTAGGAAACATCATGTGCTAAGTGATTCTTTAAAACTGTGCTCTGAACTTAATCTCCAGCTATGCAGGTCTTGTGTTTTTTGTTTTTTTGTTCCTAATGGGACTAAAGAGACTAATTATTTTCCTGAAAGGAAAGTAACCTTATTTTTCAAAATATTCATCATTTCAAAATTTAAAAGATGTTCTTGCATGTTCTAAAATCAATGCCCATTACCATTTTGTTACCTAATCCACCATTTTCAGTTTATTTTTAATTAAGTCCTATCCGTGAATATGCAGAATTGAATGGTTCATCCAAATGCAGTAATATATTATTATAATTATTATTCCACCACATTTTTATTTACTGTATATTGCACTACACCAGTGTTTCCCAAACGTTCCATCTTGTGGCACATTTTAAATGTCCTGCCACAGAACAAACAATTTTAAACATTGCAAGAAATAACATTAATTTCAAAGCAAAACAAACTACACTTTTAATGAGAAGAATTTAACTTGTACTTTTTGACTAGATTTTCAATTTGCCGTTACATGAAGCACCAGTGTGCTGTGGAACGCAGAGAAACACTGCCATACAATATTCTGCATTTTTGCTCATTGTTTATTTTTTATAAATCTCATTTTAGAAATATTTCTCGGGTTAAAGATATCTGCCAAAAAAATGATCACAGATGATAGTGATTTTAATTAAAAAGGCCATAAAAAAACGCAGTCAACCTTCTCAGATATTACCGATTAAAGGACAATGTTGTAGCACACAGTAAAAAGAAATGAATAGATTAGCAGACGGTACAAGAAGCAAGTACTTCATTCTCAGACACTCATCTTTTGCCATGACAAATGTTTATACGGGTAACTTAAAGTATCTATCACAGTTGCACTCTTAGACACCCCTTCTTATTTACAGTAGGTCTGACTTCTCTCAATGTTTTGGAATGCCTTCTTTTTAATCTAGTCTATGTTTTCACACTTGGATAAGTGTTTCATATAAACCTATTTATTTACTCCTTTCCACAGCCTCATTGTTTAACCAGATGGTGCCTTACTTGTTCGGAGGAAGATGGAGAATAGACAACATTTTACTATCTCAGGTTGTTAGAAAGCTGTCACAAGGGAAGGAGTAACTTGTGTGGAACATTGAGCACCATGGAAACGCAATGGGAGAGAGAAAGAGATGTAAGAGAGGAGACCATGAGCTCATGCTGGTGGACTCCTGAGATTCAGTGAACAGAAGGAAATGGAAACAGGCATTATCCTGACAGCCACCTCACACCAGCCTATAGGGGCGCTGTGTACCTACTGTACAACATAATGGGAAACAGGAGGAGGATCTGAATCTAAAAGCAAAGCTGAGAGGGTCTTATCTTGTTTTTTTAATGGATTTCAAAATAATGGTTTCTGAATACTGATTTTATCAATGTGCAATCTCAAAGACCCCCTTCTTTTCTTAATTCAATGTCTTTTGCCTGTTGCGTCCTGAAAATTAATCCAGGAATCTCTAAGGATTCAATTGTGACAATTTGAATACCAACTTTGGCATTCAGTCACAAGATCATTACATGTGTAATATGAAAATAATTGGCTTGGGGGAGAAAACATGATATTTTAAGGTTTTGTTTTTTCTAGGAATCATGATTTAATGAGAATTATAGTTTAAATCCTACAGATTTCTCAGGTAGATTCATTCAGTTTAACGTGAACGCACTCCTAGCAGTGTTCAGAGATTTCTTAAATAAGATAGACACTTGAATCTTCAGTTTTAAACAACATTATTGAGAATCCAACAATCCTCTCTTTTTTTCGAAGGAGGAGAAAATAGATATATAGTGAAAAATCGCTACGGTTCCCAAAAAGGATTGCACTATGCATCATCAGGTGGTGCTGCAACTGGTTAAGTAACATCTCTGCAATCTTGAATTTCATTGCTCACATCCTGTCGCCTCTTCAAACTCATGTGCACCGCAGTGACTCTCAAGATGTCATCTTGCGCTCCTGAAGGGTGGTGTCCTGGAGACTGCTGGACAGAGTCCAAGATACAAGCGTCTCCATTGCATCGAGGTTTGGAAAAGGGTGTTCTCGCTGCAGCTGCCAGTAACGTCAGACGGACAGACACCCAAGGAAACCGCCCAAAAAGAACGTAAGCTGACAACGTGAGAGCACAGGCAGCAGGCGTCTGAACTTTCGCTTGAAAACTTGCGAGGATGGAAAGAATGAAGCACACTTAATACTGTTGCTTTCAATCCCTTGATTAAAACGTGCTGTTGCTTCAATTAACAGTTTCTTATTGGTAATTCATGATGATAATTGTTTTGGATTTCCACTACCTTGATCTTGGTCCATCGTGTTTTACGGAGTACACAGAGTATACAGTCTTTCAGAGGTATTTACAAAGCATTAAGGTAATCACAAATTCTTTTTGGAAAGAAAAGTGTAAATCTTCTAAGAACACTATTGAACACATTCTGTACATGTGTGTGTTATTTACTTTGATAACTTACTCAAAGATGCTGCTATTAATTACTACTATTGTACTACTGACAGCTATTAATACAGCTTGGCTGAAAAGAAACCAAATTTGTCACTCAGAAGGCTTTAATTACCATTAAGCAGGATCCTCAAAACCTGATCACATCAACTTAAATTGACTCATTGTGAGGTGTTACTAAAATCTAATATCATTTGGTGGTATCCAGACATCAGTAAATTCTTTTGCTATTTTGTATACTACAAATACAAATTGATTAGCTTCAGTCTCCTGTTTGCCACCACCCTCACCAAGACAAGTAGCTTTCTGATACTGGGTGAGTTCAAAATTTCTCTAACAAGCCAGGCAGACATCTTGGCTCCAGAGAACTCCTATAGGGAGCCAAAATGGCAACTTCCTCCTGAACTCTAAATGAGATGAGGTCCCCACATTTGATAAGAACAATTACACCCTACACATAAACCAAATATAAACAAAAAAAAACAATTTAAAGCTGCATAAAAATTCATAAAACTACACAAAGATGTTTTAGAAGGTACACCGAGCTATCACTCACATCAGACTGACAGCACCAAAGTAAAGAGTAAACTTAAAATGAAATTTCTTTTCAAGTGGAATGCTGCTGGGCATGTTTTGCAGTGTCTTTCAGCTCAGCTTGTTACAAAGGTGGTGGTGGTATTGACAAAGATTCGTTGACCTTGACCTATGGGCTGCTAGACCCAGCTGCCACATCTGGTCCTGATCGGAGCTCTCTGAAGGTGGCCACTCAACAGCCCTGGGAACTGAGGCCAGCCACACCCAGGGGGATCAGACATACGCTCATTAACCCTTTGTGACACCACCTATACTTAATTCTGGATTGAGAAAGGCCTCTGTTTGAAAAGCATTAGCTTTACTCTTGACAGTTATCCAAAATAATATTACACCCATGCAAAGAAACGTCTACAACTGAATAACCAGCTTTCAGAAAGCACTTAATGGGCCATACTTACTACATCCTGTGTTTCTGATTTGACCTTGTACTGCTTTTATTTACAAAGGCTGATTTAAAAATGCAAATCGTAAGGGAGTTCATCCATCCATTACCAGAAAGCTACTTATTCCTGGTAAAGGCTGAGTCACAAGAACTAAATGAAATGAATCTCACACTTTCATCCGGACTTTTGTAAGCAAAGCTTGTTTTCTTATTATTCTTTAGCTGCATTTTCAAAAGGAAGAATTGCATCTTTTCCTTCCTTTCTACATATTCCTCACATACCACTTAACCCCCCTTTTATTACTTTGGTTAGTGGAAACTATTTGAATTGCTAAACATGTCATTAGGCATACGGGACTGTAGCTATAAACACTGCAGGCCACAAGGGCAGCTTAGGCACATGTGTCTTTGAAGGTATTAAATAAGTCCTCTATAATGTCCATTTTAGCACTTGAACAAAGCTGTGGAACTTTATTCCACCTTTATTTTGGAATAAACTGAAAAGGTGATGATTTTTTCTCTTGTTGAACAGATATTTCTTTTACTATAACTATAAAGCTAGTCAATTCACTATTTGGGTTTTTGTTTCTGTGTTTTCTCAAATAAAGAAGAAAAGGAAGAAGTCCTCTCCCGTGTAAAGAGCATGTTCAAAGTCTAGTATCTAAGCCTAAGCCTAAAGTTGAGGGTTACATAGAGTATAATTTGATATGTGTCATACCTGACCTTCAGTGTAAGCATCTGCTTGATGACAAGGCACTACCTGGCTCCACAGAGTGCAGATGCCTTTCTGCAGGCATCTGTTGGTTATAACATGCACAGATGGATTGCAATCTGCATGACAGAGCAGTGCAAGTGTGAGGCTGGGGTTTTAAGTTAAAGCAAATGCAACTACCTAAACCACAGCACAAGCTGCCTCTGGTTTTCCCAGTGCACACAATTTGGGATCACGTGCGGTGGCTCTGTGGCTAAGGATCTGCGCCTGTGGCTGGAAGGTTGCCGGTTCATATCCCGCGGCCGGCAGGGGAATCCTACTCCGTTGGGCCCCTGAGCAAAGCCCTGAACTCCAACTGCTCCAGGGGCGCCGTATAAATGTCTGACCCTGCGCTCTGACCCCAAGCTTCTCTCCCTGTCCGTGTGCCTGTGTGTCTTAAGTTGGAGTATGCGAAAAGACAAATTGCTAATACAAGATATTGTATATGGCCAATAAAGTGATCTTATCTTATCTCCCAAATTTGACAGCAACTTTACTACTGCCAAGCATAAAGACGAATCCTGACACCCTTACTTCATATTTAATTTCTAGTTGATGGTTAAATCATTTCCTAGGACTCCTTCTGATACTGTACATTACTGTAGAAACAAAACAGAAGAACTACATTTTTTTCATGTTTAAAATAAGCCTCCTAAAGCTCTGCATTTGCTAGTGATGGAAACTGATCACATACACATGTATTTTTACAGTATTATGTGGGTAAACTCTTTGGGCTTTTCAGTCTGAAATGTGTAGAACGTCATTTCTCACACCTGCTAAACCATGGGGGATAGTCAGTCAATCTCCAATAGATGACATATCAGCCCTTCTGGGACTACTACTTCTCTTGTTGTCAGCTGTTGACAATCATCACTGTATAACCTTTGCCTTTGGCCTCAGTTAATATGTACATTCATGGGATCATTCATTTTGCAGATGGAAATATTTTCCAGTAGACATTCCAGTCAAGACTACCTGAATGCATGGTGGTAACACAACATCTGCTGTATGTGCTTAATTATGTAAAACGAAAAAGATGGAGACCATTGAAAAATCAAAGCTTGCTACCTTTACACATACAGTATACTGTATAAGTATGTACATTCACTGACTGCTGTATTTATCATCATACTTGTGTGATAAATCTGAAATTTCTTGCCACTATTCCTTGATGGAAAAACCTATGTGGAGCAACACTAGGCAGATTTAAAGACTGGAATTACCAGAATTAGGCCATTAAACCTGTTTATTCAAGGCTATCACACAATGGTCCTTATTTCTCAATAAAACACTAGCCTCTATTTTTATTTGTACTTGAATATTAATGTCCATTCAATTCAGTCCTGTCCTGTTTTTGAGATCTCTTGTATGGATCAGCCAGACCTGAGGAAAATCTGTTAAATTAGCCCAGTTAGGTCAATAATGAGATAATTTAAACCATTAAGAGCTGACTTGTAATGAGACTTGCAGACATACTGACTCTCCAGCATCTACTATACATTGAAAACCTGATTTAGATTTTAAAAAATACTTCTGGATACCATAAGATGTAGCTGGGCTTTGAGGTGTGAAGATCACTCTTATGTAGATATTCAGTGCTACAATTCTATAGTACTGTAATAATTAGTGTACTGTCTGGATTGCTGCAAACACTTGCAGACAAAAAGTACACAACTAGCACATGTGAATTCCGGGTTGTGAGTAATGCCCATAAGGCCAGATGTGTTTTTGGCCACTTCTTGAAATTTCACCATAATGAAAACACAGTTTTGCATTTCTCTGCAACAGGTTAAAAATCCTTATATGAGAATCATTTCCAAATGTGCTTTTCAGCAAGTGGTTGACAGCTCCGTACGTGCACAAGTGAGCTTGCGCTCTGAAACCCTGGCTCTGAGGAAATGCCTTAAAATACAAAATATCACATAGATGGCAGTGAACTAGAAAGCAGGGGCAGGAAGGAAATTCAAAAATGATACAGCAAGCACCTAATCGTATAAGACTCCTTCTGAGGGGGCCCTGTGCTTTCTACCTACAACAGTTGTGCACTGAACCAACTTCCTCTGCGGGTCAGATCCCTTAACAACATAATTGTGCCTGTGACTGTGTGACACATCTAGGTCAATGGTGCAAGACGCATACACTCAGAAGAGGAAAGCAGCTCTGAAATCAACCTACAGTAAACCCTTTCTGAACATCACATTAGATGTTCTGTGAAATAAAGGTGCTCATGCAAGACTCAGTTTGTATGAATGCAAATCTTTTAGCAAAGCAGAGCTTTATGCAGGTTGTTTAATATGAAATGTATGAATATATATGATAATATATACTATGTGAATAACAAACACAGTACTTACCTAAAACATATACAATACTGGTGTGCACATACACATATGTGTGTATGTATACATACAGTATTGCACACACATAAGAACTTGTAATCAATACCATGAAGAAATGTGAAAGAGAGCATTTAACTTTTACACTTCTAGGAAATCATAAGAACCATCTATACAATATCTGCATTAAATGAAACTGTCTGTGAAATTAATTAGAATTTATTATCTGCAGAAAATGTTCTTTAAATTACATCTAACTACTACATATGCAAAGGCAGACAAAATTGAAATCGTGTTTCATTTTTAAAGCTTCCCAAACATCTGTGACATGCGAGAGAAAATGGCAAAATTCCTGTGAATTTGTAGGGTGAAAGCAGCTCATTTCATTTCTGTTTCCAAACATGTTTTAAAAAATGCATCCATTCGTTTTGTTAATGAAGTCAGCAATGACAAACGAGGGCTGCATACGTGATCCAAAACATAACATGTGAACAGTTTAAATGCCCCAGCAATTTGAAACAGCCTCTCTGCCTTTGTTCAACCCATTTTGAACTGTAGCTTCAGAGATTAAAGGTGTACAGGAGCCAGTAAGCAGATTGATGTCAACATGACAAACCATCCAGACCTTTGAGCGCTATTTGATGAATGGCTTTTTCTCTCTTAACGGAAAGTACTGAAAAAGGGTGTGTCTTGTGGAAAACCCATGAAGCCAGAGTATATTCACAGAGCACCACAATGTGTTTAACAACATGTGCTAGACATTTTAAAGTCAGAACCTAACGCTGTCTATTAAAGTCCTTGAAAGGGATGCAATCACTTAACACAAGAGCCTTTCCATTACCTTACCCTTACAGAATGGAATCAAAATAAGATTTAACTAGCGATGAACTAAAGCGCTGGATATTATATTGTCCTTAACAGAATATTTTTATAAGGCAATAATTCACATTAAGAGGAACATCAAGAGATGTTGGACTTGTAAAAATGAGTATGAGCTTTTTAAAAATCAAGAATATGGGAGTTGGCCATTTTGATCAAAGAGATCATTAGAACAAAGCAATTTACGGCCTCTAAACAACACTACAGCAAGCAAGAAGCAGGTTTCCACAAATTAAATCTATAAGGGTTCCAATACACACTGAGTTTTGTGACTTGCATATTAAAATAGCTACAGTTGTATTTCAGTTCCATGATTCTTGATCATATTGAACGTCTACAGAAGATCTATAGAAAACTAGGCAGAAACTATACAAATAGTTATTGAACAAGAATATGAATTTTAAGCAGGTCAAAGAAACTGAACTCCAGTTTTCCAAGGTTTTCAGCAAAAAAAAAAAGATTTTCTATGATCGATTGGAAATCATTTAATAACAGATTTCTCAGGTTATCTTCCAAAAAATACTCCTCAGTACACCCAGACTGATTTCAAATAATAAGCTTTAACTGAGACTTTTGAAGCTGGATGTCTGTCTAAGCAATAATACTGTCTTGACATGCATAAAAAATAGAAATCACAACTTTCAAATGTTACAAATGCACAAGATGCTGCACCAGAAGGTCCTGCGCTATTATAAGCAGCTATTTACTTCTAGTTTTCATTTATTTCTAAACAAAATATTTTTTCCAAAATAGATTAGCATTTTCTGTAAATAATAGGACACAATTCTACATGAATGCAAATAATATCTTCACTGGTCAAAGACATCAGTCTGTAAAAAATCACCCTCGTGCTCTCAGACTGGATGCTGATCTGCGACTCATCTATGAAAAGGTAGTGATAAACACAAAAACACTGTACTTTTATAAGCCCTCTGAGGATTTCAAAATGTTGTGTCCTCTCTGAACTGGAGAGGTTCAATTAGACTATCTTCCAAGTTCTGAGGAAACTCATTGTTCTTTCCTGAAGTTTATGACTTGTTCTTGGTTCAATCTTCCAAAAAGAAGATGTTAGAAACAATTGCTAGGCCACAAGAGGGTAATTCAATAACTTTCCAGTGGGATCCGGAATAGTATGCACGTTTTGATAGGGAATGTCCAATACTGTCTCAATCATATGGAATGCTGTCTCTTCACTGCTGTGGCCCAGAGGATCCAAGTAAAAATAATGCATTTGGTTACCAACTAATAATTGATGTCAAACAGTCTTGTTTCACTGTGGAGATGCAGATAGTAATTCCACCTCTCTTATGATCCCTGTCCACAGTGATAACAAGAAACCAATGTCAATTGATGAGGGTGCAACACAAAATCCTAGAGTCTGTACTGTTCATGCAGCTGAGATGTCCCGTTATAGATGGCCTGACAGTGAGACTGTGACAGCAGTGTATAAATGACAGTGCACAGAAGGAACATGTTTTCTGACCCCAATTAAATCAAAAGGGAGGGAAGGCAACAAAGCCTGTCAGTTCCTAGGTCAAGAGAACTCACTCCACTCCATGTAAAGTCAACAGGGGAAGAAAAAAAGAGAATTCAAAAAGGCTTTTTTGGGCAACTTGAGAATCAAGTGACTTCCAAGTGCTCTTTGTATCTAGAAAGCTGTTAACAACTTAACTTTGCCAAACAAACTAGGATGGATAACTCACCTTCTCTCATTTGTAACTTCTGTTATGTACTGTACCAACTCTCATCTTTTCTTTGTCCTTTCTTTTGCAGCTATCATAGGTGTTCTGTATGTATCAGAGTCATATGAATTTTACGTTTGTGATCTCAGAGAACCTGCTCTTGTTGGCATGATAGCCCCATACAACCCCAATGCAGACATCATTACAGGCAACTGAACAATGTAGTTCAGGAAACTGTTCATTTTGGAAAGTGCGAATGAATCATTTACAATATCTGAAGCTACAAAAGAAACAAAAACATCTCCCCTGGGAAGCTCCTTAGTGTGCCTTTAGAGTGAAACCTGAACACATGGTGAAAACAGGTACAGCATACAAACTTTAAAGAAAAGGTGCACCACTGTTGGATGTGAGCTAGTAGTGTGAACTGCTGTGCCTTGTCTTGTAACAAACACATCTTTTAGTTTAGTTTTGTTAAAGCGGATCTTTTTTTTAAAGAGAAGTCTGGTTGTTTTGCTTGTTCCCAATCTCATTTTTTTTCCTGCCTCTAAGCAGGAATTCTCTCAGGAAGATGTGTGTAGATGTGGAAGATTTAAATCGAGTAACCTAAGAAAGGTAAAGTAGTTCTGCGCAGATCTTGGGAGGCTCCTGCTGAACTGATAAGCGAGGCAGAACATTGAGGGATGGTGTTGAGCAAAGACAATTCTTTAACAGTGGAAGAACAGCTGGTTCCATTTCCACAGATCTGATCAGTTCAAGAGGACCTGCAACGTCACCTAAGTACTGGAAAACTACAGTACACAGCGTGCACTCTCTTAATTAAAATAGTGCCACATTTCTTTCAATCTAATCACATGGTTGATTTAATCTGAGAAACATTCCACACTTTCCACACATCAAATCTCAAACAGGGCTTCAGTGAGAACAAATGTATTTTTTTAACCTTAATTCCATTACGGAAGGAGGACTGGAAAACCCTGCAAGCTCCCACTTTAAATTAGACCATTTCAAAGCATTATGTACTGTTTTTTCTGTTTTCTTTTAGGTTTTTAAAAATGTTAAAATGCGAAGCTGCCATGAAACACTTTTATTCGTGAACAAAAGTGACACTGTCAACTGTTTAAAACTGAAAACAATGCATTATTTTTAAATAGGTATTACTGAAGCACCATAAAGGGTTCAGGGGTTGCTGGAAATTACATGCAATGATACCACTGTGACACCATGGGCTAACAGTCTAAGCCACTTTGATTGAAGTCGGTTTTAGATGTACATATAGATTGAAGATGTAGGTTCTGTTCTTGATGTTGAATGTAAACAAGTGCAGTGATTTACTGTAAATGCAGGTAGCAAATACATTAACTACAAAAACATCATTTCCATCTGTTCCCAATCTCATTTCCATCAAAGTGTGGGTAATCAGAAAAGGAGAACATTAGGATTTACAGTCAAAGCTCAGAATTTAAAGAATGATGTTAAAATGGTATAATAGAAAATGTATATTTGCAATACTGTGTGTACACCTTTGGTCATCAGGTTACAAAAAAGATACTGCTGCTCTAACATCAGTTCAGAGAAGAGATCAAACCAGTACATATTTGGGGGCTGAAGGGAATGTCCTACACAGACAGACTAAAGGAACTAAATCATTTAGTTTTAAACATACAAAGGGAACCTGACACAAGTTTTCAAAATCCACAAAGGCACTGACAAGGTCAATTGTAGAAGTCATTTTTACAAACAGAGAGCAAGCTACTCAGCCATGTTGTTAAAATCAGTACACTGGCTTTTTTCAAGAAATGACTGGATGAGATCTTTGTATCTATTAACTACTAACAACAAAACAGTTGGGTAAAAAGATGGGTAGAATACCCTCCTCTTATTTGTAACCATGGTTATGTTCTAAGCAGTAATAACAGTAATAGCTTGCATATTTTTAGTATTCTTGTCCCAAAGGATTCCAAAATGCCTTGCATATACTTAGGGATTCACTTCATCTACCATTCACAACCACCCTAGTCACAGCTAAAAGGTAAGCTTTCTATCGTATGACAGGGGTTGTATGCCTCGGTAATTTTACAAGATTATTAGCCCATTGTTCCCAAGTGTCTCTCACTCAAAGAGTATTGAACTGAATCAAACATGTTGAATGCACATTCTGTAGTACTCGCAATCTAGGTTATGCATCAATGAAAAAAGCGGGCAAAAAGGTTAAGACAACATAAAAGGTTTTAGAATGCAAAGACTTATTCTTTTTAAAAAAAGCAGACCAAGAATGTCAATTTTACAAAACACCAAAATAAACAGTACTGTGAATGCTCGCCCATCCAAACATTGAAGGGCAAAACAAAAGCTTATGTACTTAAGCGCGGAACAGAAATTTACTAAGCAAATTTAGGCGCAGTTCTCTTCTCCAAGACAGTTGGAGTATAATAATTTGATCACAGAGCATTAAATATTGACCTGATGAGATAATCAAATTGTGTACCCCTCCGAACGAATCCTATAGCTGACTGGACTCTCTAAAGCATGTTCAGTCTTTATTAAAACGGAGGGAAATATTGCAAACTTCCGGGGTAACAGAGGCTAACGTGCTCTGGGGAAATGACGCAGCTCAGTGACAAAGGTTCTTCGGTATAAGCCAAGGAAGGCCTCTCCTACCTCTCACCACAGGTATTGCTCTTGTGCAGTAGGTAGGCTCAAGCCCTGCACCCTGTCTGTGAGAGGAGAATGGTACTTGAGAGGAAACGAGGATAAGGGAGGGTGAGGGCGCTGTTTCCACACAGTTTTCACTCATTGAGGCTCCCTTTAGGGAAACTGTTGGCAAAGTATTGGATCTAGGCTGTTACCATAGGAGAGGCGAGGCAGGGGAGAGCTCGTATACTGTATATGAGTGCAAAATAAAAAATAAAACAGTTTCCTGACTGATATTTTCACAACATCTGGCAAGCTGAAAGTCTATTAATTTATGATTCTTCTTCTCAACTGAACAAAAGGTATAGAAAGTCAATGACAAATTCAATCTGTCTGTTGTGAGTTATGATGCTCAGTTTAATTCTCTGTGTGATAGTACACAACACATTTTGTTTTCTTACTTTTTTTTTCTGTTCTTGCAATGTTTAATGTGTACTGAACTTTGCCTGAGTGCATCCTCACATTGCTTTATTCAATCGTTTTCCTGGTCCCGAATCATACAATGAGTTCATCAGCCTGACGTGGCGGGGGTCTACACTCAAGCCAGTGCTGACCCTTTCCATGAAAAGGAAACAGAAGAGAGCTTTGAATCAAATCAAACCTAGCTGAGCAAGATAGGCGAGCATGACAGGATTCATTAAGCAATAGAAGACCTTAATAATGAATAAATAAACACATATAATCTATTTTAGCTAACTGCTTCTTCAACTTTGTAAAGAAAAACACTTCAGATTACATATCAAGGCTTTTTTTTGTGTGGTTTGGGAAAAACGAACAGGTGCATTTTTATATTGTTATAAATAGTATCTTTTTTCCTTATATCTTCCAATTTGCTTAAAAGTGCAAGTGTTAAGCAGCTATGCTTTACCCTTAGGACTCCTGTAACTCTTACTTAGGACTCTCTTGTAAGCTAGGTGGCATAAGGTCTGTGGATGCTTTCCTACAAAATATAGACTTCTCAGAACCATTCACATATTGCACATTTCGAGTTCATGGAAGTTCACAGTGACTATGGATTCTTCAAGCTCACAGGCACCCTTCAGGGATCATTTCTGTGCAGAAAGCTGAGGACCCCCTCCAAACAACCCGAGCCTTACCATGCCTGAGGTCACTCTGCTTACAGTGCATCACTGCCGGAAAATTCTGGTCAAAATCAGATTCAAACCAGTGATGTCTGGACTGCTGGGCACAATGTGATCTGAGCAAACCTACTTTGTTGTTTGAGCCAGTAATGGTCCCCAATATTTGGACACCTTTACCTTCTTTGTACCCAAGCGGGCAGTAACATCCAACCTTACATACTGTTGTGTACACATTTGAAGAAAAGACACCAATAACTGATTCTCGAATTTAAAAAAACCCCAAGTAAAAGCAATATTAAGACTAGGATTAAAATTCCTAACAAAGGTAGTAATGTTCCAAATCTAAAATAAACATGAATGATCCATTGTTATCACTTTTTTTCCAGAATATATGAGCACAACCATTTTGCCCAGTTATAGAAGGTTTAACAGGTAAGGTATGCCAAGAGTTATTGAGACTGAGTCATGACTGAAAACCTAAACAAGAACAAGCTTCAATATGCAGGTGTGTCAGAGCGTCTTTCCTTGCAGTCATGGAGGAATCCAAGGTTTAGTTTGATTTTTAAAAAAAAACATTTTACTTCAGTTTGAGGCACACTGTCAAGACTGCTTACAACACATTGCAATTTTAAACGCTGCTTTCCTGTTTCCCTGTAAATTAGAAAAGTTTTTATGTGCATGTATATGTCATTCCTTTTGCGGTAGCCACGTCACAAAATTCCCAAGCCTGCCTCGTAAAAAAGCAGTCATTTAGTAAATTCATTAGGGCAAGTTTCACTCAGAAGTTAATACAGTAATGCGTTTGCACACGCTAAAGAAGCAGTGAAGTTGGAACAGCTGAGGAGACCCATAAAACCATGCTGATGTTCAACATAAAAAAGTTATTGTTAAAATAATTAGGATGTTTCTTAATGGGTTTACATTACTTAGAGCAACATTTACTTGAAATTTACTTAATGGAAAGATGAAAAAAAACCCACAGCTTGGCAAAAATTCTGAGGAGCCCTATTTTCCACACAGAAACGATGACAAGAAAAAATGAACAAAATAGGTTTGCAGGTGGTGTGTTTGTGCTTGAAGAGGAATGGAGGCGAACTACAATACTCTGGGGATCTCCTCCAGGGGTCATGGGGTCACAACCCTGTCACCATATAAAGGCTGGTATTGTAGCTGCCCCTGGGCTGTTCCTAGCTCCTCTATGAGTGGTGTGTGCTTCCTTTCCTGTTTAGAATGACTCATGCGGAAAAAATGCAACCATACAGCAGCCCTGTGCAAGGGGGTCCTTCTAACCAGCTCATGATGAAACCAGGGTGGAGATGAGGTGTGGGTTGGCTTGGGCAGCCTTGCACTAGGAAGAATTTGGCCTGCCCAATTTCACTCCACTTTACCAGTGATACCTCCTGAAAAACACAGAGGGCTGGGCTTTCCTCTGAGGGAGACAACAGGGCAAGTGTATTCTAGTCTAGGTCTGAGGTGTCTAAAAACCACAAACTGCACCTTGGAATGTGCCCTTTTATGTGCAGTGGTAAGAAGTACATCCTGGAGCAGGGTGTGGATGGAATTCCGATCCCACACAAGACAAGCAAGGACTTCGGCGTAGAACATCCCGCTATGTACACCATCCATGTGTTTACCGGTTCTTGGAGAAACAGGGCATCGCTGCACAAACATTTATCTTCCCTGCCTTTTCTTTCTCCACTCCCTAACGTTTTGCAAGTTATTTCACTTGTCTTTTTGACTCCCTGTGTGACACAGAAACAGCAAGCGTTTTCCATTCAAAAGCAAACAAACAAAATTGCATCTCATTGCCTTTCAACGAAAAGGAATTCCTTGAAAACATCTGTGAAGGAGTCCTTTGTGGAGCTAATAGGACTTTGTACTCTCCAGCTTGCCAACAGCTTTAAGTTATTAAAGAGGATCCCATCACAACCCTACGTGCAGTCTGCTCTGCTTGTTCAAAGTAAAGCAAAAGAATAATACAGTACATGGCCATTCATCCGTAACTTCAAAACACTCAATCAAAACCCAGATAAGAAACTAAAACAAACTGTGGAGGAGGAAAATGCTTTTGCTTCCTTCTTAATTGTTAAAGCAAGAAGTCATTGCTTTTGCGTGCTTCAACCATGTTGTTTTTTTCCCCCCTGATTTAATCTCTGGAACACTAGTAATGCATTTGTTTCAGTGTTTCACTGTGACAGGCGGAATTAGGCAACAGCTGAGCAAAAATCAAGTCAAGTCGCTCATCACCAATATGAGACATTTCAACACAGAGCTCTTCAGGGCTATCATGGAAAAACACACCAAAGCTTGCAGTGAAACTGTGTCTTCTGTGTCACCTGAATTTATTTTTGCTCCCCAACACATACACTAATGTATTCCATCTTAGCTTCCTTTTCCTTATCTAAGAAGGAGAAACAGCAATGATCATTTTTATTTGCTCTTGATATACAGTATAAAATCAAATTGCTAAGTTAAATATTCTCATATCCATGAGTCAGTGACTTTCAACAAGTGTGTAAATGTACTTTTGTTAAAAAAAACTAGAAATATTTCAGGAAACAGATTCAGCCGGATAAAAAAAAGAATAATTATTAAAATGCTAAACATTTTTTAGTATTTACAGGAAAGGGCATTTAACCTGCTGGTAGTGAAAGGAGACTCAAACACATTTAATAAATTGTAGTGCATTTTCTAAAGGAGTGGGAATAGGATAGAAGGACTTCTATGTCAAAACAGAACACTGCTTGGCATGTTTGTAGGAATAGTAGATAGAATAGTTTCTGGGATTAGGGCAAATTGATGGCGTCCTCTGGTACCCAGGTTAAAGGGATGACACGTTGTTTTATTAAGGTTTACACATAGTGCAAATCAGGAATAGGCAGTATGTGAGTGATTTAGTACAAGACCAAACAGCTTTGAAATTAATTACCCTAGACAGCACTGCAGGTTTTGCATCTTTTATAGCTGAACTGCAACTTCACACCTTTTTTTTTTCCTCACAAAACTGTCTTGTTCCAAACCTATATGATCATGAATAACATCACCCTTGCTAGTAACTCATCCCAAGGACGACTCTCTGCTTTGATTTTTTCCCCTGTTTGTAATTTTGGGAACTTTGTATTAATATATCAGACGGTATATGATCACAGCATCACCATAGCATCTCACAATGGAGAAAACACAAAGGGGAACGAATTCTGCCTGTGTGGCCTGAGCTACAAGCCTTGGATAAAAAGGCTCAAATTTGACTATTGTAAATACTGTAGAATGCTCATTCCGTTTTTTGTTTTTTCCACTGCCACAACCTTACCATCCTGTCATGGTATGACCAGACTCAGATAATAACAATGAGTTGTTCTTAATGTCATGGTTTTTGTTTTTTCTTATTTGTTCTGTTTCATGTTAGTTTTGATTGGAGATATCAGAAACCAAAAATGTGTCAGTAAAATTTATTTTATGGGAGTACCGGTACTTAAAATGCGAAAGTCTGATGTGGAGATGTTTGGGGGAAAAAAAACAATGCATGTCTGAAGTCCATTTCCATTATATATTGTCCAGTTGGTGACTACCCTTTAAACATGCAAGATATTCGAAGGAGGTGTTTAATCTATAATGTGAATTTATTGAGCCTTCAGAAGGTACTACATTTAAAAAATTAACTTAAAAAAAAACAAAGCTCTTTGTAGAAGCAAAACCCCAAACTGCAAATGTGCAGATAATGGACAAGTGAGCAAAAATATTTATCAGTTATTGAAATTAGCTGTAATTCCTATAGAACAGGTCATGCTGACCTCATGACAGCTCTTTCCGTTTGTGCTCAGCTCCTTCCACAAGACAAAAGCGGACGTTCGCACCCAATACAATTATGCTGAAGTATGATCGACCTTCACCAAGAACACGCTTTTCCAACAGAAAGCAAAGGAACAACAAGACGAACTGGTCATCACATAACGGTAGAGGAACACAACCAATTTTAAGAAAGAAGGGAATATGGATTCTCCGACTACAGAGGACAGAAGTGGATCATTTTTTATTTCCATCTCTTACCGGAAATTCACTTATTCCTGGTGAGGCTCTCAATAATTCAGAGCCTTTTCTGGAATCACTGGGTGCACGCACGACTACCTGTACAACCTGGAAGGAACGCCGATGCAGCAAAGCACACAAACACACACATTAGGGCAATTTAGAGACAACAATTAGAGAAGCAAGCACGTGATCGGGTGGTGAGAAAAAGCCAAAGAAAACTGTGCAGGCACAAGAAGAACACAGAAAGTCCACACAGAAGCTGTCCCAGTCCAGGGTCGAACCCAGGATGCCAGAGGTTTGAGGCAGCAGGACTAACCACCACATTATTTACTTATTGTATTTGATATGTAATCCACAGTTAACTGGAAAAACTGCCATAAAACAAAGGTCACGAGATAAGCTGGACTTTTGGAGGTGCCCATGACAGAACAAGGCTGTTTTTTACAATTTGTTTTCTATTATACAATGTTTTTTCAAAGTTTACAGCTCATCCATGAGCATGAAACATCAAGTACATTTTCTTGTTGTTTTTGGCAACCGATGAATCACATTATGACTGGTTATTTTTGTGTAATTTTCAAAATCTTTCTTAACTCTGCATTATTTACAGAGCAATTGCTTATAAAGGACCAGCTCAAATACGGACTTCAACAGTTGCCAGAAGGGACTGTCTGGATGTTGTGTTTTTTGTTAAGTCTGTTGGTTCCATGTGTACAGACTAGGGGACACAGAGATACACTAACAGTGGCAAGAATGATATACTATTCCCAAATTTAAGATAAATATTGTGTCTGTTATTTTAAGCATTTTATCCACTGTAAATGCAATACACTAACTTTAAAAGAGGTATAAAATTGTTAAGAAAAATTATTATATTAATATAATTAAATTATATTATGTACCACAACAAAAAAGGTTTATTTTTCACCAGGTAAGTGTTAGTGTTTAGTTTGATACTAAAGATTTATTTAAATGGCTGTGATGTCTTTACAACTACTTAGTCTTGCTTCTGTGTGTAATGATTTTACCTTTACCTGCATATATACCAGACAGGTATTTCTCTACACTTCTAGTCCCCAATGTATCTTGAATAATGGCAAGTTGTGTAATGTAATGGGAAAACTAATCCCACCCCAAGACATCCTTTGATGTCTTTTTTGTCAGTTTTGATTTATGATTTTTGATTTGGTTTACGGAGGTTGTGCCAAATCAATGACAACCTATTCATTCATTGGTGTCAAACTGAACTCTGAATGGCACTCAGTCAAAACATTCACTCATCTGTCCAATTACAAATTACAAAACCCATTACAAGAAAGCAGGTTTATTTGGGTAAAAGGAAAAAGCCTCTTGCAAACTAAAAAAGAAGCTTCAGGGTTTGACCTGATCCTTGTCTCTATCAGAAGGCCCGTGGTTCCAAGTATGAAATACATTAAAAAGCATACATGTGTTAAACACGAAAGTGCATCTTTACTGAGAAGAGTTATCAGATAGTCAGTTGTTTCCCTCATGAGAGTAACCTCTGGAAGAAATCTCTGTATGTCTGCACACTAAATGTTTAGGGTGTGCCTGCGAGACTTAATCTTCTGCAAGGTATTTCACTTGTCTGAGCTGAACCAAACCCCAAACTGAATGATCACCATCTGTTTCCACAACTGCACTGAACTTGTGCACAACTGGAGTGACAGCTGGATGGAACATAATCACGATATGATGACATGAAGTGGTTTCTTTATAACGTTCATGTGTCTGTGCCGCTCATAGACGGCAATGATGTAATCGCTTGGCAGGGCTCTCAGGTCCTGCTGTGTGAGCCACTCTCCAGCTCATGTCTTGAGAGGGAGAACAGGGCGATGACCTGACTGGCCAAAAACGACTGCACACAATCCACCACTCTTACTGCTTGAGGGATGACTGGTTCACAAAGGCGAGAAGGCCTTTCTGACTTGTGGGGAAAAAACAACAACATACAAAAGCTGAACAGTGAGGGCAAACACATACAGTACACACATGCTGAAGTTTTCACAGTAATAAATCAAGAGGTAAAACCAATAGGGTCTCGCCTGGTTGGGAGTAGTCCAGTTAAATAAGCGCCAAAGGGGAAAGGGAAGTGTCATGGCTGGCTCATTAGATTTAGAGATGGACAAGAATCAGAAGGGAGATTCAATACCCATCTCTCACAGAGAGGTGTGTCTTGGCCTGCTGTAAGAGGGAGGGTTGCATTCAGGGGCTGAGGCTGTGCTGGGGAAGGCTACATAACGCCTAGATGTGAAACAAATACATTTCCACAGACATAAGGGTGCCAGATCCCAAGAGTAGGGTGGAGTACAAGGGGCAGAATGAGCTATTTTATATTCCAACTGAATATTACATGGAGCTTAAGGGCACCCTTAAAATAGCTGACTCCAATACTAGACTGAACGCTCGCAATCACAAGGACCACAGCCTAGTAGGCCCACCACCCCCTAGTAGGCCTGTGGTTTTCCTTCTTCAGGGTGCTGTAGAATTTAAATAGTTGAGATGGAAAAGGGGAGTCACTGAAATGTGATGGTGCCGTTCACAACAAGGAAGAAATTCAACAGTGAAACGTGGACCAGGGTGCACAAATGCAAATTAAAAGAAAAAGCCCTTAAGACAGAGAACAAGAGACATTTGACACAAAGAAATGTGGAACTTGGAAACAAATGACCTCACTATGTTGCTGAAACAATGTCCTAGGATACATTTAGGAATGGCTGGATGGGATCTTTGGATCTATAAACCTTGTTCTTGTGTTCTAAGATATGGTGATTCTTATGTGTGTCTGTTTTATCAGTTTAAGTACCATTAGGACCATGCCCAAATTAATAGTATATATCTGTAAAGGAAAACAAAGTAACAATTCCTTTCTGAACCTCATCAGTACTATGTAGTTTAAGATTTTTCAATATAAAATAATCCAGACTCCTTCAAAGCTCTGATACCTTCTTATGTTCTATAATAAGTGCTTTACTTATAAATGACTTCTGCTACAAATTCTTCCCTTACGAGGTTATTCACAACTACAGCTTATAATTATGATTTCCAACAACGTAAGCAGAAAAAACCTTGACATAATAGTCAAACATTGTTTTGCAGTTTAGAAGGTTTTCATTCATAGGTTATAAAAACAAACAATTGCTGTTTCCACCGATTTGTAGCTATGTCTGAGGTTTGATTCCTGGCGACAAATGCCACGTGCAGTTTATTTCACCAAAACCATTACTTATAGAGAGAGAAGGCTAGAGATTGTCCTGTATGATGGAAAACACACAATTGCCAGTGGTGTAATTCTGTTGAAACAAGCACTGACCCTAGGAGTAACAAATTGTTTTAAATAAGTAAAAAACAAATGGTTTATGAAAGACATCGTACAGTATGTGTCCATGGTCTCATGTGATATCCCGATTACAGAATTCCACTGGGCTGCAGAACAGTGCTGGAGTGTAATATACAGTAGATTCCCCCTTTGTCTAGCTCTTAGCAAGTCATTTACATTTAAGATTTTGAAACTGCTGTGCTAGTAGATGCTAGGAGACATTTCTTTTTATGCCTCTAAGTGGCCTTTTAGTTGTCTTCCTGTCAATAGGGTCCTCCAGCTGCCTATTTATCATTTATTTATTATGGGATTTAAAATACTTTTGAGCATCCTCTTCCAGACAGATATTTCAGTGCAGCTGCCAATAGAAAAATAAATCAACTGCCCTACCCTCCACACTTTCTTTTGCATCACATTAGTTTAATATCAAATACAGATGAGCTATTTAAAGACCGTAACGAGCACAGTAAGAAATGGGTTTTTTTACACTGTGAGCTGAAAATACTGAATTCTTATTCATAAGACAAATTCTGTATAAAACTTTGAGAAGAAAACTCAATCGGTATTATCCAATATCTGAATTCTGTCAGTCAATTACCTGAAGCAAACGACTCCCGTAAAATATAACTCATAAAATTACTTAACAGACAGCAACAAGCAACAATTGAATTACTGGCCTGCACAGTTGGGCCGCAAATGTTCATTTGCATATAGAAGCTATACTAAATTATACAAGTGAAAAATCTGTAATAATATTTTGTAAACCAGTCAGGTAATGATCATGCTTGACCAGCCGTGTGCAGAACTAACAGCAAGCTCACATTTATCCTCCACATTACAGAACAGAACTGAAGTGGGGTTTGAAGAATGTGGAAAATGTGTGGGTAAAGATAAAGTATTAACTTTTTTTTAATTTTAACAACATGCACTGTGTAGCACCTGTCCTGGGAACCAAAGCTTTCTTTTATGCACAATAAAGTCGGCAGAACTTAAAGTCAGCAAATTCTTTGAATCTAGTGAAATATAAATCAGGACATTCCTCACAAAATTACAGAGTTGGCAAGTGATGCAATGCAATGTAACATTTAAGCAGTGTTTACTGCCAGCTGCTAAAGCAACTACACAATTGACATTTTCAGATTAAAAACTTGGTTTTGGTCTTGAACTGTGCAAATGAGTAGTTTGAAAACATCAACTTCCAATTATTGTTTCAACGACTTCCAGCAAACATTTTTGTTTCAGTAAATTGATATGTGACTTTCATATTGGATGTTCATCATGGACTTTCATGTCCATATGTGATAATAAAAGCGGTTTAAATAATCAGGTGAAACAACAAAAAAACAGAATTATAGATTAAAAATACAGATTAGGCAATACTGGGTTTAGAAATGATCAGAAAATTTTAAAAAGTCAAAAGAAAGCAGTCCATATTAAACATTTGATTACTGACATCCTCTGTTTTGACTTATGTAATTGTCTGTTTTCAATGCCTTTTTTTCACCAAAACCATCAAGGACTCTTCAGAAACAGGAGGCATTAATAAAGATTTTAAAAACCTTTATAAAAACAGAGCATGCTGGTTGATATTAATATGCTGAAAACATTCATTTGAATCATCTGCTCTTACATGACCTGAGGTGAGTAAGTACTTTGTTCTCCTGCCCATCAAGATAATGGAACTGCTCTTTGCAGAAGCTCACAGTTACCCTTCTGACTCACAGCGATATTTTAGTATCTGTATACTACTTTGGTGCAGTCCCTGTCTTGCATCAAGATGAAAACCTTTATTTGCACATTTTTAAAGAGATGTGACCCTGAAGTAACAGAAGAGTTCTCATATGAGACACTGGCAGGAAGCCAGTGTTATCTGTCTGCAATTCTCCTTTAAGCTGTGTCAGGAATGCACTTTTGATTTTGACCGATATTATAAAGACATATCTAGAACTGTTACTTTTTTGTACCAGCACTGGAAAGAGTTTTGTGTGACATCGAAGCTTCAGTATCTGCAAAAGTGATGTTTATCTTACATTTCCTCCTCGACATCTTGCAGCCTAGAGTATATCCTTTTCTCCCCTAAGCAGAGTGGGAGTGATGCCATATTTCACTTATCTTGTGCAATGGGATAAGCTCAACTCTTACAATGTCAATTCCACTTTTAAACAGAAATATAGTGTTTTTCGCCTCTTTGCGTCAACCAATGTAAGCAAAACTTTGATGAAACAGAAAGGTCACAGCAGTGATGTGGTTGACAGAACAGTAACAGGGGAGGTTTGGAAAGGGATGTGAGTTTGAGGAGGATTAGACATCTAAATCTGCTTCTTTATCAAGGCATTTGCACTCAAATACTGTATATCTATACGTCTATCACAATGAGTCACAAAGAGAAAAAGTCTGAAATGTAAACTGTAACAACCCTAGAGCACGGAAAATGTGCATGCAGAACACAAGACAGGAGATGGTTCTTTATTAAATTATTATTCTCTTATTTAATATTATTTTGGAGGGACAGCTGAATCATGTCTGTCTGTATGCCTTACTCTATAAAAAAACAGGAGAGAAAGCTGAGAAGAGAAAAAGAGAGGGAGGCAGGTAAGAAAGAAAGCAATAGGGGAAGGGAGATGAAAGACAAAGAGCAACAGAGGAAGAAGATGAGAGATACAAAGAAGGGTGGGAAAGTGATGAAGATGAGAGAGAGGGAAAAGGAGCTACAGACAGAAAGTGTGGAAGATTGACAATATTGTAGCTGGGGTGCCTCAAGGGCAAAGTGTAAGCCTTTTCAAATGAACAAATAAGGAGACACAGCAACAGAACAAGTCCATCATTTTCAATCACCACCCCCTTGTGAAAGGACAGTGGTGCCAAGGTTTGGCACGCTTTACATTAGTTTCTACACAAAATTTATTCTTCATGTTAATTTGAGACTAAACATCAAACCCGACTCCCCTGAAGACTGAAATCTTCCAAACTGACTGAAAAAATAAGAAATTACATTTGTGGTGTCTGTTTTATTTTTTAATTTCTGCTAAAAAAGTCCCCCCCTTCAAAAACCTATCCTGGAATGACTATCACAGCCAAACATAGTAACATAGTAAACAAGATCAATGTCACAATACTTGCTACAAGACTGCTTCTGCTTAGTGTTCAATTTGTTTTATGAGTCAATTTTAAAGAGTACCTAAGAATTTTATCTTTTCCTGTTACTTCATTTCTTCATTTTGGCATATATTTTTATGTGTGTGTTCAGCACGGTTCACTTGCAGTTGCATCTGCTTAAGTCATTAATTGACATGCTAACTAAATATCAATGCAGACGAAGTCTCTGCAAAGATGTCTCAAAGTTTCAGCACAAAAAACCTGAAGGGAGAGCATCTTAGTGTTGCATCATGAGTATACAACACATTATCAAGGGGCATCAGTGTTCTGAATAAAGTGATAGTGCTTTTTCATACACATACTGTACCTTGGCAAATACCTCTGAGAAGTATTTTCAGAAACTGTGTTATTTTGGAAATAATATTTTCTTAGTATTGTAAATAGCAAAATGTAGGGAGAAACACAGAGTCAGGATAATTATTGATTAAAGCCAAATCATGGGAAAAGACAGATATTGTAAACTGCGGTATGAAGATGAAGAGAATTATAGCTCGGCTGCTGTAGTATCTTCTGACTGGAGACCCTACTTTCACCTTCCAGTGATTTGATGTTAGGTCAACAAACACAAGCCTTCTAACAGAGGTCACGGGCAGGTCAGAGAGCAACTCATAAGGAAAAAACACCTATATTCCTTTCATAGTGACTAGTACAGACCTTCCATTCTCATCCCATGCCAGGGTGTTAGGAAAAGCATTTCTGAACTGAACTAGCTCTGCTGAGCTCCTATAAAACAAGTCTTTTTGGTTTTCATAAGAAAACAAAAGAATGACCCTGTGTCTCCCACCTTTGTCGGGATCATACAGCTATTTTTGTTTTAAATAATCACCTTAAATCTCTGCCACAAGCACAGGAAGACTGATTAAATGGATTAAACACATATTTATACAGTCCACATCCAATTTCAAAACATTTCACTGATTTACCATTTAATATCCCGTCATGCATCCTCTGTAACATTTTTGCCTCAAGTTCTGGCATGAAGAGGAAATAAGCTTGAGCTGGACTCCCACACTAAAGATTAATAACTAGGGATCATGTGCAGATGCCGATTCTGCAGTCTGTGCAACTCATGACACATCGATGACAATACTGGAAGTGTGCATTGCCACAGTTTGAATCCCCTGTTGTACGTTCCTAGTAATGGGATTTGCTTATATACTAGACAACATTTCTTGTATATGAAACAAATGGGGTTCACTTTGAGAATTCTGCTTTTCAAAATCTTAAAACAGAATTGCTTAAAAGCAGTCTTGACCTCTTCACATTCTTCTAGTTATTAAGCTATCTTTTATCTAAATCAGTACCTGGAGAAAACAGGAGTACTGCATCACTAAAGCGCATTGGATTGTTCCAATTGACTGCACAGTATGGTTAAAAAAAATTGAAAGTCTATGAAGAAACTTTCAAATATCCAAATTGAAAACTGATCTTTCACCTTAAGATGTCTCTGATCTTCTTTCTACACTGAGACCATTCCAACTCTGCTTTTTCTTGTGTTTTTCATGATTTAATTTCATGAAGTACCAGGTATTTGAATAAATTTACACTGTTATGCAAAGGGAATGTTCAAGTGACTGTTTAGTCATTAAAAAAGCATTATGTAACACATAGTTCAATAAGCCACTAGCATGTTTTTTTTTTGCCAAATAATTTGTGTAACTATTTCACAGACCAAAAACATTTGGCATGAGTGACAAGTATTTTGTTTTCACCCTTATTGAGTAAGAACCATGGTTAGCTCTTTAACATCAGTGTTTTCTGCATTGTTCATGAACCAGACCTGAAATCTGTATCCTGCTAAGGTGGAAGGAAAAAAAAAAGGAATTCTTCAGATACATTTGTGCACTGGAGAGGTCCCAGAGATCCTGAGAACTGGCAAGGCCATTAGAAGCTGATGAAGGTATCCCATCAGAGAACAGTAGACAGCAGAAGTACCTTAATACTGTATATGGAGTCTTAAAAAGATCAGGAGGGATTTTCCATTTTACACGGTTGATTAATTAAGAGGGCAGGTGGATAAGTAAAAGCAGACAAAACGTTTCAATGCCTGGGTGAAATCATGAACCTTTGATATTGCCCAGCTCTCTGCAGAGACCTTCTCTATTTCTGTTCTAATTGACTTTTCACACAACTGCTTCCCTTTCAACTTTCTTGTATACAGAACTGGCCCTTACTGAAAAAAAGACACAATAGAGCTGAGTTTCATGTCCAGGGTAGGGAATTTAGGGGTCACACAATGTGTGCTTTGTCCAAGGCCCCCTATACATCAAGAACTGCCAGCTCAGCAATCAGGAATTTTAAATGTCCCTAGAGGTCAAATGTAGGTATTTTACAACAAAAAAAAAACAACAAAACAAAACACGAGAAACACATGGTGAGTTCCTCTGAAAAATATCACTGGGAAGTATGTGTAAAATAAATTTAAAACTATTCCCGAGACAGTTTTAAAAACTCTATTATAAAGTGGTTATTTATTTTGAAAATATTTCATTTTTCCCAGACTAAAATGATGCAAATCACACCTCAGGGAAATGTCCAAGATAAATGAGTTGCAGGATGATTTAAACACCAATCATTTGCAATTTACAGTGCCCCTGTAACACAATACTGAATAACTGAAAAAGAATGCTCACTTTAAAGATGTATATACTGTATGTGATCAAAACCACTAAAGTTTAGAACTACAGAACCACAGCAATGTGGAATTCCTTTATATGTCATTGTCGTTGAGAATGAACTAACATGTTGGCTAACTGCTCTAGAGAATTCAAACAGCCCAGATTCTCGAGTTTTGGAAAAAATTACCGTGACTTTGATAAGACTTGGCAGACAGCCTATTCTGTTATGGACAAGCAGTTAGGGAAACACCAACATGCATTTCAATCACCCTCGCCGAAGCATACAGTAGGACTTTTTAAAACGACACCCTCAGTGCTCTGATCTTATTTGAAGGCTGTGTGCTTCAGGTATCAATGTGCCGGCTCTGCACTAGCCTGAGTGGAGACATGCTGCTTTCTGGCACAATGGGGCTGAGCACGGGCTAGGAGTCTGCAGATGTCAGCATGGAGGTTATTCCTTTCTCACCTGGCTCTGTTCCATCTCCGTTTGCTCATTTTCCAGTAGGAACCCCCTTCTCTGCCATCCTTTCTGAATTAGCTCTTTTCCACTTAAATGGATAAACTGGATTCAGGGTCTATTTTACAGCTATTTACTGAGCTTTATTATTGCACACTCATGCTGGGTATCTGGATTCCAGCCACTGAAAGGAAAACAATAGAGACTTGCCATTTCAGTAGCTAATTGCAATTACTGTGTTTATTTATTTAGATTCTCTTTTGAGGCTTATTAATCTACCACTACCACCCCAATTCTCTAGGCAGAGTTACCCCCTTAGATAGCAATGAATATCACAAACATTTGCTATCCCAGCCCTCTGTAAGAGACAGGCACAGTGCGCTGGCAAGTGGGAGGATGTTCAATTTTGTTTTATTATTTGCTTAGGTAATCCTGCGGTGTGAAAGGACTAATGGCCCCTGGTTTATGTGTTCATATATGATTTATGACCGTATTTAATTTTTAACAGTCAGTCAAATGCAGTTACAAGATGTTTCACAACATGTTGTGTATTCCGACGGGATCTTTGCGAGTGCCAAAGAAAATGTTGACGGTCTTCTTGGTTACACAAAACCTGGAGCAGCCCCCTTTTTCCCCGCCAGCAAAGACAGTAAAGAGCTGGAATATCTTAACCTCTTAGCTGCCACCAACTGTACCGCAGGCCCGCTGGTGAGCCACACAACCTGAACAGACAGCTACGTTTCTCAGCATCATCTCAATCATTTGGAGTGCAGTATAATTTCACATTTACGTTCACCCTTTGTTGTCCAAAAACCGGTCAGCCAATTTCTTTGAAGGCAATATGAAAATGACAGCAGCACGCTGAGATTAGAACTATAGAACATGAAAGAAGTGACATGTAAGAAGAGGCTCATTGGCCCATGTTAGTCAAGCAGTAGGTAGTAGGTAATGATGCATTGCTCTTTTTGTGTGCCCTCGAGATTCCACAGCAGGACTGGTCTCCCACACTGAATACAGCATAATCAATGCAAAAGAGCAGTGCTCCGTTTGCACTGAAGCCCTCTGCTACTTGTTTCTCATGTGAATTTAATGCAAAAGAGAGGGTCAAATTTCTCAAATCCCTTGCAGAGTTTTGTAATCTTTCGGTCAGGGCTCTCAGACACATCCTTTGTTCCACAAAAGAAATGTTGGCTCTTTTGCTCTATCTGTATATGGCATCTTTCAGTGCTCATACCACTCAACAGTGAGGATAGGTTTACACTGAATGGAAGCCACAGTATATG
This sequence comes from Atractosteus spatula, assembly GCF_055471065.1. Classification (NCBI taxonomy): domain Eukaryota; kingdom Metazoa; phylum Chordata; class Actinopteri; order Semionotiformes; family Lepisosteidae; genus Atractosteus; species Atractosteus spatula. Next base: position 4,688,546 of record NC_142728.1, on the reverse strand, counting down.
CCAGGGGCTACGCATTGTCATTCAGCTAAGGAATTATTGGTAAGCATTTTGATATCCTTAGCAGTACTGGAGAGTGTGATACAAGCCTAACGTACATGTCACTATGGTGCGTTTGGGTCTCTGTCCAACATTAACTTATTTGAATGCGTTGGCATTATGGTGAATCACTCATTCTTATACTGGAGTAAGCAAAAATGTTCCCTTTTTCTATAATGAATCTACAGTAAGTCAGAAATGTGCTGACTGTAAAGAGTGCTGAAAAGGGGACTGGCTTTCAGTGCTGTCTCCCTTTGCTTGTAATTCACTCACCTTGGTTGAAAAGCTCTTTTGTTTGTGAGATTGTGTTTTGTCTCTTACTCAGAGGTCTCTTCAGACAATGCAGAAGATAAAAGCAGTCAAAGGAGCTAGTCTGACAAGCATTCTGTGCAGAAGCTCAGTTGTACTGACAGGAGGAACACGTACTGTAAGGAGGTTCCAGGTGTCAGGTTTGCAATTCCATGACAGGTGCATCAGGATAACAGGATACAAACATTCAATGAAGCTGTCAGAAAGCTCCCTCGCACTACAAGTGATGTTTTGTTAAAGCAACTGACAAATCAACTATCCAGATTGATTTTGTTCCTCGTCTACATACCATTTTTTCCCCCATCAGAATGGTGGAGAATACTCATTTAGGTACAAATTCGTTATGCCCGAATTCAGATATTTAATCTGTATGATATTCATTTTAATCACATTTGGGCATATCATCATGTGTGCAGGAAAGAGACATTCTTCCTGAGAGATGTACAGTGCATCCTTTCTTTTATATAATAAATGGCAATCTAGACACCTTCCTCATTATAAATTGTTTATCTTTCCCATCAGAATATATTTAGAACTCTTCAGCATTTACTATGATTTGTCAAATTTGAATAAAATCATATCAAATCAAAGGTCTAGTTCAGGTGGTCCTCAGAGATTCAACCAGTAAAGGCGTTTGTTTGGAATGCAGACCAGAGCTAGTCCAGATGTTAAAGGCTGAAGTCTGAGGCATATCATCGGTCACTGGGCTTTCGATAAGATTACCTAAGAGATGATGCATAATGCATTCATCCTAGCTGGAGTTTGATGGAATGGAATCATACTGCTCACTCAACATCATGTCTTCTTCCATGCTGAGCACCTGTCAGCTTGTACTGTTATACATAAGAGCCTCATCATGTCTCCAATAAGTGATCATACCACAGTAAAGCATTGTGGAAGAAATGGAATTACCTACAGCTGGTTCTTACATTGTGAGTCTAGGAGGAAAGTCTGTATAGTCCTCAGGTGTCCCATTCTTGTATAAGGGATATACCTTGGGGGGGGTGGGGTGCTATACACTGTAGAAAGCACATATTTAGTACAGAGAAGGTTGATACAATTTGTGGTATTATTAATTGATCTGCATTCTGTTGATTAACTGGCTTCTGGAAAAACTGAGTGTGTGTCTGTGTGTGCCTTGAGATGGACAAGCATCCTTATCCATGATGTATCCTGACTCGTTGCTTTCCTGGATAGGGGCTGGCTCACCCGGGACCCTGTATTGCTTAAAGTGGTTAGAAAAATGGATAGATGAAATTGTTTTGAAACTCCCAAAAACATCCACCATCTTTGAAACAGCATTTCGAGCTACGACTGCTAGTGACAGAAACAGTCTGCAGAGGAAACTGAAACCACCCACCTTTGCGTGTGAAGGCACTTCCACTTCTCTATATACAGTACTAAATATAAATATATATATATGAGATCCTTTCTGTCTGACATGTACACTTGCTGTCATCATCCTGTTATATCATTAACTGTTATGTCACCTACATTTTACTAAGTGTTGTTTATTTCCACTGCATCAATTCTGATAGACCGTCGACGGGTTGTAAATAAGAAATTGAAATCGGAAAATCTCCATTGACTTATCTGGTTAAATAAAGGATCCTACAGAGAATCTACAGTATCCACTTGTCAGATGGAGAATGCAAATGCCTTTGCAAACACATGGGCTCAGGCACCCAGGACCTTTTGTTTGCAACGTGCTGACCTCCTGCTCTGACAAGTCATGTTGCTTCAATATTCTACCGGTAGATCTGGTGTGACCGTCGCGGTTCCGCGCGGGCTCGTGCCCTCCGCCACCCGTTGCGTCCCGCAGCACCTGGGGCGCGAACCCGGGTCTCCGGCGTAACGCAACAGGGAACCAGCCGCGTGAGCTAAAGGAGACCTCCCTCAGCCCAGGCAGCTGAGGTCCCTGCTACGCGCAGTAAGGGCGATGACGTCACTGTATCCGAACTAGCTCCGCTACACCGGCATGCTTAACTTAGCTCAGGGATGTTCTTTCGCGTTTGGTTTTGAATCTGTGCTTGCTGCCGGGAGGAGGAAGAAGCTATTTATTCAGAGATTGTTGGGACAGCATGGGCACAGCAGGACTATAATTGTTCCTTCCTCAGATGCTTAAGCACTTGTCAGCTATACTTGCACACTTCACTGCTGATCAGGAGCAGAAGCTAGTAGCTGTGATGTCAACATAACAACATTCCCCTGCTGATGACAATGGAGGTCATGGACAGGAGAGCAAAGCAGCATGCAGCAATCCCATTTGGTATTAGACTTCTTATGCCTGCTGTTTTATACTGTACAGTATGTACAGTAAATCAGACTGGATGACTTGGAATGGGATAACTAGGATGATCTTCATTTAGATTGATAGGGGAGAGTTCCACACTGATTTCTCTGTGTATAAATCATTCCAAATAGCACCATTAGGTCACGTTTATTTATTTAATTAAAACACCCTTTGCCGATGATTAAGTCAGACCTGTAAAACGGCCATCTGCAAGGGTCTTTAATTTTTTTTTATCTCTCACCAGGTGAAGAAATCTCTTCCAAGAGAAGAATGAACAATAAAAGGGCAATACATTTAATTATTCCATTTTCGGCTTTGAAACAGTTTCAATCTTCTTTTACATGATGCTGGTGTGAAGTATGCAATTCAAAGATTCAGTGCGTGGCATCGCAACTTCTCATTCAGGAGTTTCTTTTAAGACTTTTAAGAAAAGCTTACCAGAAAACAGGAACAATAAATCTACTTAGCAGCGTAATTCCAAAAAAACAGAAGGAGTCAAAGCCATTGAAAACAGATCTGCTATGAGTGAGGGGTGAACAGAGGTCAGCATTAGTATTTTTGGTAGATCCTAGTTATGAAATAAAGGGAAGTGATACTCCAATATCCCCCCTCTAAAAAAAAAAAAACAAGGAAAACTTGATAAAAATGTGATCCCGGCTATAAAGCTGCAATTTTCCAAAGCAAACAGGCTCATGCTAGAATTCCAAAAATGGGGAGACTTAAAGACTTCCAACAACTTTAAAAAAAATAAACAGAACCAAAATGCAAATAAAAACCAAGCAGCAGGAATCACTAAGTATTTCTAGCTGTTTTCTCTGTTTGTTCCACATAACTGTAGAATGTATGACCAGTGCAGAATTTCACTGATACCCACAGTTCCAAGGATAGCCTGTCTGTAGCTGTCCTGGAACAGGAGCTGCTAATGGTAACACCGGCTCTAAAATGTTTTTGCAATCTCTCCTTGATCTAAGGGCTTTGCAACAAGCTTTGACACTGTCATAAAACTGCTAATTTTTATAAAATATTACAGCTTTTAGCTTGATCGCGTTCTGCCAATACAGCAGCTGCAGTATGGCAAACCTAATAAAACACTGCACAATTAAGACTATTTCCATTGTTCTCTTTGGACTTTTTTTTGCAGAGCTTTTGATGAAATGGTTCGTTTTGCTTTATTAAAATCATCATAAATACACACTGGGTTCCGTGAGCTCATGTCATGAGACCTAATTAACGAGAAAAAAACATGTATCAAGGGGCTCGAGGCTCTCCAAAAATAGTCAATGAGTAAATGGAGTGTGCTATAAGTATCCCACAAAGCGGCTCCAAACATACAGCTCACACAAAAGTCAGTATGCGGTACAATGCCTTTAGTGATAAAGAACAATCATTTCATTAATAAAAATAATGCAAGAAAAAATGGTATGAGAAGGCCTTTAAATTAAAATGTCTATAAATTCAGTCTGAAAAAAAAACTCTCCACCTTAATAGTAATATGGCAACTACACGTCCCACGTCTCACCTACAGTTTATATAACAGTATTTCATATGTGCAATAAGTATGTTTTTTTTTAAATGTGGAATACCTGAGCAAAATTATCTGGAAGAACAAAAAAGAAGACATAAATCCTCAAAATAGAAAGTCAGAGCATCAGATTGACATCAAATGCTTTGGGAGTCTCAGCTAATAATACTGTAGGTGTTTTGCTATTTTAAATCTGCCAGTATAGTTTTCCACTGGGGCCCTCTCTTGAGGCTAAACGTTCTGCTTATGAAATGCATACCTGTAGGTACAGTACCAACAGTGCTTGGAAAATGACAACACTTCATGGCTTTGTAGTGCGGACCAGAGGAACAAGAGGAAAGGGATGGTTCTCTCTGTTCCACTGAAAATCACCATCTGGCAAAGCAGGTACTATCTTGTTATGATGCAACTATAATCATTCTTAAAAAATGGGAAGAAGCTCAAATTCATGAAGCCGATAAATTTCCTACAATAAAAGGATGCAAGACCTTGGCCAAGATATCCACAGAACCAGATGCACACTCCGTACAGAACCAAATAATATCTCCCTTGTTTTGTGGGTTTCCATGTTAAAGAGGACATTTTACTTTCAGAAAGAAAATAGGAGTTACAGCAGTATATATCAATTTTATTGCTGTTCCATATCCTCTTGCCTTTCATGTTGCCTGTTGTTCATGTCTGCTCTCGGGCTCGGTGCCACTACTCCAACTCGTTTTTCAATAATGGATAAAATGAGGAAAGCTGCATACATTTTGTTATATAGAACAGGGAGATGGGGAATATAGACAACGGAAGACAGAGAAAGGGAAAGCAGATGCATATTTTCATGTAGAAAAGAAAGATACAGACGGAGACTGGGCCTACCTTTTTAGTCTTCACGGTGGAGTGGCAGCAGTCACCGCCATCATAGTTGCAGAACGCTCGGTTATTGACGGCATCACAGTAGTTGTCACCCATGAAGGGCTGTGGGACGAAAGACCAAAACAAGAGATGATGATAGCTTTCGAACCCGATGACCCAATTGAGTACCTGTACAACTATTCGTGCCTGTTGCCCAGCATGCAAAATCCCGATCCTCTTCGATTGCCAAGAGGGAAGTAAAAACATAAGCAAAACACTTTTATTAGCTACACTCTGTACTTTTCCTGGTTTTCACTTTTTGTTCTCATTAAAAGCAACAGCTATCAATGAGATCACAAAAAAATAAAGATTGCTTGTGTGAGTCTTCACTAGTGCAAGAGTACATACATACAGGAACATAGTTTTGCACACAGATTATACAGAATATGTATGTAAAAGCAGGTCTGTTCCCTTTCTTGTCCTGGAGAAATTGAACAGGTGCTATGGTGGGTCAAAGAAGCTTCTTTTTAATAGGAAACTAATGGCCAGTTCAATTTATATGTGTCCTTGACAGGAACTGGTATACCCTTCCATTTAGGCAAACACACAAGAGGTTGCCCAATGCACATGCAGAGTTTTACTGGCTCAAACGACCTTTATCATGACCTAAAATGGACTGAGGAAATCCTTCCAGAATCAGGATTTGGCTGAGGAAAAATGAGAACAATTTCATTCTGAATCCTGTGGCCAGAATGTAAGAAAGATTTTTTTTTTCTCGTGAAAGTACACAACAAAACGAGCCCCCTTTCATTTCACATTCTTCCAGTTTACTTCTGTTTCTTGATTTCGATCTCTTACAGTGCTTCCACAATTAAATTTCACTCTGGGGTCAATAAGTCCAAATAAAGTGAAAGGCCAGGATTGACTTATGGAATATGCACTGTACTGGTTAAGAGAATTTATCAAATATATTTTACTTCTTTTTTTTTTACTGGAATATTCTTTAGTTCCAGTACTTTAAATGCGTATAAAAGATTTTGTTTCTGAAAAATAATCATATGAAGAAACTAGTGATTAAAGTTAACTATTATTACTGACTAGTTATTATAAGAAGGTAAATATAGAATTACTGAATTATTTCACAGAAGTCTGCAAAACTAGACTAAGAAAACAATCTGCTGCCAATAGGGAATGAAATGAAAGAACGGAACACTAGATAAACCACCTCCTGATCCTCAGAATGTCCTCCTGATTACACAATGTACAGAAAATATAAGATTTCACCACAGCTTAAGAACATGACCACAATAAAGATTACAAATGAGATGAGGCCATTAGGTTCCAACTGGTACAAGGAACTCATCCAGCCATTTCTTAAAATAAACCAGAGTATCAGCTTCAGCAACATGGCACAGCCCTACTCCCACAGCCCAATCCTTTTCTCTGAAAAAAAAAAACATTCAAAGTTATTCTTTCTAACTCCCCTTTATTTTTACTGTTGCTGCTGTGCACTTTAAAATTCCCCCTGCTCTGCCTTTTGAGTCTTGGGATGCGATCTGTTTTGCTGCAAAGCGACTTGTGCCTGTTTGGTGTCAGCCTACCTGTCGTGCTCTATACGACCTGCAGAGATCCTGACCAAACTAGGCCTCTCGGTAAGTAAACACTGAAGGGAATACACCATCTAAAACCAGCTTAAATTCCAGAAGTCAGACTTCATTTGCCTCCTTGTAGATTTTTAACAGCGTCACTCAAACAAAATTGAAATCACTAACACTGGATTCCTTTTTTTCCCCTCTCTTAAAGCAGGAGGCATTCTGATCTCATATAAAGTTAATGCCACTTTAACTTCACAGCCTTACCTCACAGCCTTTGATACAATGAAGTGCCTCGGGGTGTGGATACCACTTCAGTCCCATTGTGCAGACAATACTCTGGTAGGAGAGGAGAACAGAAAAAACATCAGAACATTAAAAATCCCCCCGAAAAACCCACACACATACAACAAATAATACAAACAAAGGTCTCCTGTGAAGCTGGGATCCTGTCCCAAGTGTTAAAGGTAATCCAAGAAGAATCTGCAAGGAAAATATTTCATTTTTTCCTCTCTCCGTGTGCCCTATCATGTTATTTCTAGTTAAGCCCACAAAGATATAAACAAAGTCACACGGGCCATCCTCTGGAAGGGGAGTCACAGCAAACACAGGATGAAAGGAATGTTCACAAAACATTATAAACTTTCACTGCCTTTGTCTCTTTATTCCTGTGCCAAAGCATTGTTGTGCCTCCATATGATCGAAAAAAAATCAAAACCTGTACTCTACATAACTTCAGCTTTGTGATGATCCTCTTGTACAAACACATACCTTCAACTTCACCTTTGACTTTGCATTCTTTAGATGGGAAGTGGTATTTTTTCATGTATCTTTTTAATTCAACACATTGCGTGACTAAAAGGCTTTGTGGGGTGGTGAGGGCTTCAACAACAACAAAAAAAATAGGCCAGTCCAAAGTCTCAATTAGATTTTTTTTTTTAAGATTTCATCAGAGCCACTTGTGAGAAGGCTGGAGGGCACAGGGCATGTTTTTGTTTAGCTCCATCTCACACATGCTGCCTCTCTTCCTGGTGATGTGGCTGTACAGCTGGCGTGAGGGAGTCCAGGCCAGCGCGTGAAATCAGCAGGACACTGCCGTTACTGCTGGGACGCGCAGGTAACAGGTCGCATAACTGTTCAGGACTTTGACAGTTCCGGATGTTTGGAAATCATGTTAGAGCGATGTAGCACAAACCTGTTCTACAGTACATCTCGCGGTGAAACATTCATTCAGAAGTTTTGGAAGAAAGACCCCCTGGCACAGAGCGAACCAATCAGAAGACACTTAGAAAAACCACAAACCCGTAGCCAGAGTGAACCTACACATTGTGTACTGTGCTGATTTCTCAAAATTCCATGCAGAAATTCTAATACAGATCATTCTTATTTTTTTATATTTTGTAGCTCGGTACATTCACTCCTATCTGATATTAAGATATTGGACAGCTTGGGTCTCCTGCTGTAACAGTGCTAATGATAGTACTTAATTGTTTTTACTGCCACAAGACTCTGGCAGTAGTTCAAAACGAAACCTGTGAACAATCTATGTGCCTATTCTCCTCAAAAATGTTTATATGGTAATCTTCAACGCTTGTGTTTGCTCTCCAGCTGCTGAAAAGTTTAAAGGTGTCCTTTCTGACGTGGACAATATTAGTATGAAACAGAATTTATTTTTTCTCGCACACAGCATTTTTTGAGAATTGGCTGGAGATACAAAGCAGAGCTAATTTTGCCCCAGTGGAAATAGGTTTGAAAAACATGCGGTTAGCTGCTGGTTCCTGTAGTACAACACATTGATATCTAGTGAAGTAACTGCTCTGGGACGTATTTTTTAAAGTGACGTGCAGCCTACACTATCTTTTTTAAGGTTTAAAAAGTATTTTTCGGAAGTCCGAAATAGGTCTCAACATTAAATGCCACAACCTTTAACGGTCCCAGAGAGAAGGCACTACAGCTCTCTCAATGTGCCCTGGTACACAGGTAGACTTTTCAGAGAGACTATAATGATGGGGATCAGGAATCCATAAGGCCATGAAATGAAAAGCATAAACACTATATTTCCAAGAAATTCGTACGTCTTGGCTGTCGAGTCGTGGAAGAGAGCTGCCGAGCCCCCTGTTCAGGACATCCATACACAATTAGTGTTCAGTGTCGCACCGCTGCCTGCCCCATGTTTACATGAGGGCTAATTTAAACCGTCTGGTGGGGAGCCCCAGCTTGTTTTTATAGTTCCTGTAAAGTTCAGTGCTTTTTGAGGTTTACCTGACATTTATTAAAAAGACTTTTATACTATCTGTATCAGACTGTTTTTCTTTCCGACAGTTTCAGATTTTCCACCCTTAGTCAGGCCCGGGCTACTCCACCTGCACCTCGGTTGTGTGTGTGGAAGCACACAGGGAGAGGTGTGTGTATGTGTGTATTAGGGTCAGGGATACAGCAAAAATGTTCTTAACAACGACAGCCATAACTGCCTGGATATTTCCGCAAACACCTCCCTGGGAATCAGATTATGATGACTTCTGACGATATAACTACCCTGACTAATGCTCTTATTTCTATATACTACTGTTGAGAGGCAAATCATGGATACGTTCCTCATATGGTTTGTGATAATACCTAAAATATTTCTTTAGCAATTAATTTAAGAAAATCACTTCTACGAAAGCAAGTTCTTTCTGAAAGCTACACTAAGGTCTGGTGATTCCAAAACTGAATACAAAAAAATCCACCTACAATTTAATCAAAAGCCAACCAGAGCAGCAAAATGTAACACAATCAATACGTAACTCAATATTATAACTTCAGAAGAAATTATAATTTACAGTGATTATGTGAGTGCCCATTTACATATTAGAACACGCACTACAGTAATTTGACAAAAGAACTGCGCACAAAGATACAACAGCTACATCTTAAGAGGATTTAAACCCATAACCCTTCTATCTGGAGCACAGAACCTTAAGCACTAAAGCCTAAAGAGCTCACACTGCACCTCAAGAATCTTCCTCGATATTTCAACTAATATTTGTTAACAGTCATTCTATTACCACTTCAATTCAGTTCAGATTTCTCATTGTTAACAAAACTGGGACCGTACACAAAATGGTCAGATCTAATAAATAATATCCAATAAAAAGTAAAGAATGAAGCAAATACTCCCCAAATTATATATCAGTGTCTGCTATAAGACTTTAGATTTGAAAGCTAATTTTATCAAGATCGCTCTTTAACGTATCATTGGCTTACCGAATTTAACAAAGCCACAAAATGTAGGTTCATCATTCATTTGTGTTATCAAAAATTTCCGAGCCACATCCTTTTGATAATGCCACTTCTGGTCATGGCTGATCATACACTTATGTAAACTGGGGTTTATGCTTTTTTTAAACATCTGCAACATGACAGTACTTTAGATTGTAGCTAAATGAAGCACACTTACTTATGCAGCTCATAGATACAGTACGTCTTAATTAGCATGCGCTGGTATAAGACACATTTGTCCTCAGTGTGATTCACTACATACAATGAGCCAGCCTCTCCTTGCACTGGCAACTGAAATAACATGCTAAGGGATAAAATATCCTCATTAGACTGGGCCTGCCTGACCTCTGCAAACATTCCTTGTCTCAGGTGTCCAAATACTGCCAAAGTGCTCACTTTTGCAAACGGAGGTATTTCTTGATACAGTTCAGTCAGCAAAAAGTTCGAAAACGATTACCTGAGAAATTATTTGAGGCTGACACAAAGGACTTGCGGTAAAAGTCAAACAAAGTAATAATTTAAATTCAGTTAGCACCTACAGCGACAAGAGAGAAAAGCACGTTACAAATGTAATGAATTGCCACCTCTGCTTTTGACATGCATTCAAAGTGTGGGAGAGGCGGAGGAAAAAAAAACATGACATTTGAACTCTGACCTGTCTAAGTAATTTACAGTCCCATACTGTAGCACTGTTGATAATAGTACATTTAAAAAGTAAATTAAATCAGTTGCTGTTTCTGATCAGGCCTGTCTATTTAGATTTTGTCCATCGGTTAAGGCAAAACTCCTCCAAGACTGAGAATACAGGAAATGAATTCAGGATAATTGCTCATCCTTTACTTTCCCCAGATATCATAAGTCTGAATCATATTGCAGTGGTGTCTGTGGTAGCTACTGCCAGCAATACATACGCAAACAGGAACCTATCTAATGCAGCAAACATGGACTTTTGCAGTACAAAGGGAGGGGTGTGAGGTAAGCTTAAAACAAATTCAGAGCCACAGAAGTGTGTCTTATTAAGCATATCCTTGCCCCGTGACTCAGCCCTCATCTGCTGTGTGAGAAAACAATAACGGTTCGAATTCAGAAGCTGCCAGGGTCCGTAAATGAGGATTATAGACTTTTTCCACTGCTGATAATAAAAGCCCACTTTACAGAAATCTGAGTTCGTAATCATAATTCCAGGTCCTGATTGTATTTTAACAATAAAACCAGTGAGTAACAATTGCCACAGCATGGCTTCGATTGCTGGGAACTGGGTTGTGGTCCAACGCTGTCAGCAACAGGGCAACGCCTGTAATCAACTAGGAGTGGATGAAGTGAGGTGCAGCTCCATTTCAAAGGGGAAAATATAATAGTCATCCAGAAGTAGGTGTATATTTATTACTGTAGACCACATTTAAAACAACATTTTTTAGTCTTGTTTTGAAAGTCTTACAGGTTTTTTTAGACACTTAAATGATGTTACTGGGAATTTACATTACAAAGTAAAATGTAACCCCAGACAAATCTGGCACCATGTTTGTCTCTTTGCAATTATTTTTAAACTGCGTCATAATTAAATCACACTGCATGGGTCCGTTGTCTCTCACAGTGCTGAGCTCTTTGGATCATGAGGTGTATCACTACATGAGAAGACAGATGATCACGACTTTGAGTGCATCTCTCCGTTGGAGTACAAGATACGTATGGTGGGTGGCACAGGGGGTTACGTTAGCCTGTAAGAAACTGGTGCTGTGGGATTGTAGTTCTAATATTTGTCCAAACAGATCCATCGATTGACACCAGTTGGCAAAATGCAAGAAGCTGGAGACACTGAAGCACTATTGATTTCAGCTCGGCTAAAACTGCTGGACCATTTTAACCTCTCAGCTTACTATTGATAATTTTTTTCACTTTTTGATCAAAATTACTTAATAAATAATATACATATTGTATCAAAGTTTATTTTCACCGGCAGTCATAGCAAGGTCAAATGCATTTCTGATACCCCAGTCTTTTCTTGCTTGTTCATGGAGCACACATTATTGAGTGGCATGACTTTCTTAAATGAAATTGGAAGTTGTATACTGTATGTAATCAATCAGGTTTATGTAATGTTTTCTGCACAAAAGTAAAGAAAAAAAAGAGCTGGTTACAGTGAAGTAATTTAATTTTTCTCCTAGCCTATAAATGACTCATCATTGTATGTGCACTTCAATAAATTTGTTATTTGAATTAAGATACAGAATGTTTAACTCCAAAGGCTACAGCAGAAATTCATCATCAGTGAAAGAATGGGTACCAGTCAGCTCAGGCCAAAAACAATTTTGTAATTCTGAAGACTGGTAACAGTGATGAATTAATTGACTTTGATGCTAATGAATGTCTGCTCTACCAGCTTGGCTGGAGCTCCACAGACACACCTCCTCACAGCTTTTTCAAGTCTGAAGAGCTCAGGACTGAAGCATAACTGTTATGGCAATATTCACATTGGAAGAGGAACTATGCATGTCTTCAATTACTCCAGTAAGACATACAGTATTATAATGTATCAACAGGATGTATGTACACTTTTTCTTGTGGATTCCTATTGTGGTATTTTTTAGCTTTTAAGTTTTTTTTTATCTATACCAGGGCCAATCCTATACACATTCAGTGCAGGTGCCAAATGTGCAGCTACCACAGGCTCGAGGAAAAGGTGGTTCATTTTTATTTCATTCTCGCAGAGACCAGAGGCAATTGGGCAAAAATCTTAACACTAGAAGAATATTGGATTAGCTAAATTGAACTGTCATGAACTCAATTGTTGCAATTATTGCTGAAGGAGTATACCAAATAGATTTAGAATCCACCTAAAATATTTTTTGTTGGCCACATTTATGTGGAGTCGCACACAACTCCACCATGCTTTCAATTGGTTCAATGTAGAGGTTGTCAACAATAGCAGAGAATTTGAGACCAACAAAACATTCTATTTATGATGTTTTTTGCATTAGCTCCGGGTGCTCAAACTGGCTAGGCAAAAGGGATTCTTAAAACGTTACAAAATTTGGTATTTGTAAAGAATTCCAAAGTATTATCCCAGAAGGAAAACTAACTACTCTTCGTAGGTAAAATGTATTGCTGGTGTCAAAATTAAATATGATTCATTTGGAACATCACACCAAAGTCACTTAATACAATGAAATGTAAGTAGCAGTTCTCTACTATTGCTGTTGAAATTGCTATTAACATGGAAGCATATTGGCATGCCAGACTTTCATTTACATTCTGAGAATCCTTACATTCAAATCGTAGTTTTTGTTGGACAACATATTTTCTTCTGCTTTGCAGAACCACTAGTGTCAGATTGATAAAATGGAATGGGTCGTTTTTATATTTCGTACTGCCTTTAAAAATCAAATGAATAATCCAAAGGACACTAACGCACCTTGACTTTAGGCGGGTTCCTCCAGTGTTCCACTGTGTCCGCTGTCATATTGCGTGGCAAGATGATTACATTGCTGTTCCTGTCTTTGCAGGACAGCTCGCACTCTGCCCCTAAGTGATAAGGGAGAAAATACCGTGAATTTTAAGGTGGGTAGAAAAGCCTACAATGGAACTACAAATAAACACATCTGAGAATTGAGTAGTGATCAATTCTGCTCTAATCGAAGATAAAAAGTTTTCTTTTTTAGGTCATTACAATTCCCAATTACAGTACAATACATCTGACAAGTGAATTTGCACGGCTGGTTATGGTTTATATAATAGTCAGCCATATTTGCTGAAAAAGATTGCCTGAGACCCTTCAACAAAGGAGATGCTTTGATCATTACATTGCTAGCAAACCAATCAACAACGATGTACTCAATGACCTGTTTTAACTGGTATCGTTTCTTATAGTCATGTTTGTGGAAAAGGCAAACTTACCGTCAAGCTGTTGTACTGCAGTATACTTAATTACTCCACTACTTACCCTGTCCATTAAAAGTTTTGAAAATCTGAAAACTGTTTAACTGTCTAACCGGGTCCTGCCTTCCATTTTGTTATTATTCAGTGATTTTATTCAAGAATATCTACATTCCATTCTCACCTAGACCCCTTTATCTTTAGTCATTAAACAACACTTACATTATGCTGTACAGGAGTCAGATTATACTGTACCTACTTGTACAGTACCTGTAGGTCATGCCATGAATTTCTGAGCAGGTTGCAGACTTTTCTCAGTCAGGACCAAAGTTGCACTACCTTAAATTCCCACTGGAGGAAAGCTTTGCATTTCAAATCAACACCCTTAGTTAAAACACATGATTGTTGATAAGATCTTCCAGGTAAGCACAGACACACCTGCAGCAATGCTATCAAAACGTCCCATCTCATTAGACCTCATGCATTAGTGTGGGCAGCCACACCTCTTTTCCTGTCATTACCTTTTCTCAAAGATCTATGCAGGTCAGGTGGGATCAGTGCTTGGGAAGGTGAGCTCGTTCCTGCACCTAAACTGTTCTGAGGAATGACTTTCCCACGAACAAATGAAGAGCAGGGCAAGACAACAAGGATGTAGGTGACCTTCCACTTGGAACTACCTTAACTGAGATGAGATGAGCAAAACAGACCCCTGGCCTTCCAAGTAAAAATGTTCTGTACTCATACCTTGAGCTAAAATATGCGAGTAAAAGAACACGCACCTATACTGTATCCTTTCTTGCAGCTAGCTCTGATGCTGGGGCTGAGATTCTGGGGTAATGCACACTGTCCCTTCACTTGTGGGCAGACACGGAATGAGCCCGTCCAATTGCCATCTTTCCTGCAGCGGATCACACTGGTAGGTGGCCCCTAAATAAAGTCCCAAAGAGACACATTATTACACCATTACTGTGCAAAGCAAACTGTGATACAGTCTCCTTCTTCCCTTTTTGAACTATTATGAGTTCTAACTGACCGTATAAAAGTCTATCGATTTATCTACATTACACCAATACTCTCCTTTGGAAATGACTGCTGAAGATTCATGGAAGATCACATCCGCACATTTGGTCACTGCAGTTGGCAACACCAATGATGAAATGCCACCCCTGAAAACGTTTTAATCAATTTAAAAATGGAGGCCCAATTAAGCGCAGTTTTAATTGGGTCAGCCTGGTACGTATAATTTAGGTGCTTGACAGCAGCCACTTCAAAGCTATGCCATATTTAATTTTATTTAGAAAGTTAATTTGCTCTGGTGTTCTAATGCAGGAAAATCTCTATTAATCAGAGGCTACAGCCAAGGGTCCCTCTTAATTGAGCAAGTGCTAGGGACTTCAGCCATTAAGCTTATGATGTCATGGGTGCATTGACTGTCTGCCAGGAACACTCATAGTACAATATACTGTACTACTGCAGATTGTAATATTTTTTTTAATACACTGTAAGACTACTGGTGTGCTGATGATCCATGAATCCATTTTCAGTAACAAAATTTCCCAAAGGATATTCCAAAGGAAACAGATTCCTAATTAGACACAGGAAAGTGCTACTAATATTAGAAAACCTTGTTATGGTCACATAAGAAGGAATTTTCTTTTTGCATTAAAACCATGTATAATGTAAATTCATAACATTATACTTAACTGTAATTATTCAGTAAGTTTTATATGAGGCCATTCATTCATGAATTTCCAAGGTCTAGAACAATTTAATTAATTTTGATCAGTTAAACAGATATTGTTTTAATTAAGAAATGCAGAGAACAACGTTTTTAAGACAAAACTCAGAAGATCATTCAGACTTCCATATCCAGCTTCCTTAATTACTTGCTTAATTGATCATTTACGTACAAGTGTTCCTAATGTTTAAAAAAACGTGATTACAGGTGACTTACTATATAAACCCCTGCAGGGTAAAACATGAACTACTGACAAATCAGTCAAAAACAAAGGCTAAGATGCACTAGCCTTAATTGAAAATTTATTGAGCTTTTTAATCAAAATGCTGAATACAGAGGGAAATTCAATCCACACTGCTTGTTTAATCCTTAGACACTTGTTTCCACACCAAACCACATTAGTCATGCAATGATCATTTGTGGCCAAACAGCTGAAACACTTGTTGCATTGCAAGGATTACTATTCCTTACAGCTGCAAAAAAATCCAGTAGATGAACTAAAATGGTCTGTGTTGGGGGAAAACAGAGATGAGAAATTAAGAGACTAATTTGGAACATTCATGCCTTTGTAAATCATTTGTTAAAAAGAAGTGTGTTTTATGATTTGAAACTGTGAGCTGAATTTAAGTGCCTGTCTGCTTGTAAATGGACACATCTAAGTATTCAGATGGTGGTCCGTGTCACAAGAGGGAACAAAAAATGAAGCTTTTTCTATCTTGTGCCCTTTTCGGTCACAGAATGATTTTTTTAACCTCAGAGTTAAACAGTAACAGATGCTTTGGGTTAGTTTCTGTTACCATTAAAAACAAAGCTATGATAGAAAGCTATGAAAGGGCAGCGCTGAGTTGCAGTATAACTCTCAGCTGTCATCTCGGCAGGTTTGCAGAATTACTGTTGGTTGCTTGATTATAGCAGGTTTTTTTTACAATCAAATTAAAATGACATCTTCCTTTTCCACCAAAGAAACGCTGTTGGCAGCACGCTTGGCATGCCACTTCTCTTTTTCAGCAGGCTAAAGAGCTTCCAGCTGTGAGGTAAAGCAGGTAGGAGAAAATCTTGTGATGGGATTGACGACAGTCTGCTTGTTTGACAGACGCGTGGTATGTGGGAACTATAGGTGGAGCACAGGCAATGGATTATTGTGGGCAATGGACTTGTATTATTGTAAGTTTCCCAAATGGAGAATGAAAATGAAATCTATAGAGGTACATATATAAAGATTACTTAGGTCTTGGGTATTGTGCTCTTTATACCCTTTTTCCTCTATGTTCTAAAATAAATGGGACGATACTGTATATAAAGCTGTGATTTAACTGAAAGCTGGCAAAGAAAAGCAAAATAATGTAACAACCACAAAAGCTCTGGACGTCTGCAATGCTGAGGGTGCTGACTTACAGTATGGTTGGCTCCATTGCAGTTGATCCAGCAGTCACTGTTGAACTTGAACCCATTTGTACACTGATAGACACCGTGGAATATGGGAGGAGGAGGCTCACACGTCACTGGCTCACAGGAACCTTCCTGCCAGCTCCCGTCCTCTGTACACTGCCTCTTAAATGCCCTCCTTAGAAACAAAAAAGGCAGATCAGATCTCAGGCGTGTTGGTGAACCTGGAGGTGACCCTCGTCTTTCTCTTTGGACTAGAAAACTCAAAACAATTGCACCACATGGATGCTGTCCTTCAGATGAGACATTCAGCTGACTATCTGAACATTAAAGGTCCCATGGCACTATTTGAAAGAATAGGAGTGTTGTTAAATCCCCAGTTTATACATTCTGTTTTCCTCAATTTCCCTCTTAATTCAATTAATGAAGTACTTTCTCAATTTTTCACCTGATGGGTGGCTGATATGGTTGCTGATGCAGAATGACTGCTATGTGTTGCTCAGGTACATATTGCATGCTAGTAGAAGATGAAATGGGGACCTTTCTATGTGTAAAGTGCTTTGATGTCCTTTGGGATGAAATCAAAAATGCAAGTAATTCATTAATCAAGAGTGCATTTTACTTGACAATTCCAGCTGCCAAAAGCCAGAACAGTACTTAGCAGTTTAATTACTTTTTTTGTTTTAATAGGGATAGTGAAGTTTTTTCCAGAGCACAGACCTTCAGCAAAGATTTATGGTGACACCTTAACACTTTAATCAAAGGATCATAGACTAGAAGCTTGTGGTCTACCATTCTAAAAAAAAAAGTCCTGCAACAGCACTGATCACCAATCTCCAAAGACTCAAATCACAAACTTGCTAAGTACAAACACACCACAAATATCCTTCAGGCAGCATGTGGGTTCTATTATAGTGGGGTGATATTTCCTCTGAATATCACGTGAAAAAATTGAATTCAATATCACTCCTATATCTGCTCGCAGAATAAGAATATCTTTGGAAAAGTTAATTTTGTGTATATGAAAGCTGTTCCTGCTTTGCAGGTTATCATTACATGCAATTGTTATCATTGTTGATGTGTAGGGTATGAAATATATCATCTTCAGAACTCAAGTGAAGTACAGAAAGCCTGACCTGCATTTAGTTGTTTTGTTTCACTTTCTGTGTAATTTATGATCACAAGTCATTTCTGCTAAAATGATCTCAGGTCATGGAAGCAAGAAAATGTTTTTCTAGCAATGTTCTGCACTTCCCAAACACTTTATAATGCTTCCCTGATCCAATGCTTTTCACAGGATGCAAATACCACATTGTCTGCCTGAGTGACTATAAGGCAGTGTTACTGAGTGGGGACTTCACCTACAGTAGCAAAGGCTTACCACAAAGAATTCATCACCACTGAATTTTACTATATTCAAGTCCTGTTCTTTTTCCTTCTCTTGGCTCATACATAGATTGAGAGCCTCAGATATTTCGTGACAAGAGTGAATCTCACCACGGAGGATTTTGCTGTTCATAAACCAGAATTGTGCAGCCTGAACTTTAACTGATAACAATAGACACAATCCCTTTTCTGAATAATCTTAGAAGTCCATTTCCCTGACTCAAAGATCCTGACCCTCTCTTCTATTGTCTTTTTACAGATACAACTTTTGCTTCACTACCTCAGAGTGTTGTCCTATGTCATGCCATGGCAAACTGGTTTGTGAGGAAGGCCAGAGTCTACTCTATTTCATTTGTACACAACCCTTCTACAAGAAAGTTGGTAATGGTTTTCATCCCTGCCCTCACCTGCGCATATTGCAACATGCTACTGGTTGACTCTGGTATGAAATCAAAACCTGCTTTCATGGCCCTGAATTGAATATAAGTCTTCAAAGAGTAATAACACAGGCATAGGCACTACATCAAATAACTGATAGACTCATGTTTCATCAAAGGGTGACAATCTCAAAAGATGAAAGTAACTGGAATTTACAGGAAGGGAGAAGAGGTGATTTCCATCGTCTAGGAAACTCTTAGTTTCCCTAACAACTGATGTTAGATTTCTGTTCTTCACACCTTTGATGTGATAACATCTCTACTACAGGTGTTACTTGGATTAAGAGTTCTTCCCTTGACAGAGGACAATTTATTAAAAAGAGTGCTGCTTTGGAGGTAGTGTCAGTTATTCTACAGCATTACCCAAGAAACAACTGGCAGAACGTTTGGGTAATGGTTAATATTGGCAAACACAGAAGTAATGCAAGATGACAGACTCGTTAACAGTGTAACTGAATGCTTAGAGTTTTGGCTGTAAGAGATTTTTCCTTCCTTTTCCATTTAGGGGGGCACTCCTTTGACTTGCTCCTGTTGACCCTCATTGTTCTGGTGAGAACTGATGACGTGACGACAGCTTGTGCTATAGTCTGTGGTAAGCCCGGCATTGCACCAGTTCAGCAGCAGACATATGATCATTCTTTACAAGCTACAGAAAGGAGTTTTATTTCTTCTCTTTTAATTCTTAGGAAACGTGGCAGTGGTTTAGGCCTTTATTAAACACTTACACAATTGGATTTCACTCTTTTTGGATCCCTAACAGCAGGAGACTGGTGCCCTACCCTTATAACTTTGTCTGGTTGAAAAGAATGAAACCAATCTGTTTTTCCGTCTTTTGAGAAGGGACTTGATTGAAAAAAAAAGTCACTACTTATTAATCAGCTGGAAATAAACACTAAATTAGAAAATGACATATTCTGCAATTGTTTTAGCTAGTATCAGTTTACACAGACCTTCAGGGGAAACACTGCCAAGTGCCTGTGAAAATGTTTAATCATAGAATATGAAACTTCACAGTGAAGCTTATGAAATGTTCATTTTTATTGTACAGCAAGCTGATTTTTCCTACTCTGTATTATTTCTGGGGGATGGGTTGTAGAAGGGTGGATATGGATTAAACAGCAACAAGAGAAAGCCAACAACTTCAATCCTGGAATTTGCTAGCAACACTAGTGACAATGGTAGGCAAAACATTTGAGCGTGAGTTCATTGATATTTCCTTCTTAAGTGGTTTTGATAATGGCAGAAAGCACATTACTGTCCTGCATTTGCATTTTAAAAAGTCATCACAAGAAGGGCAATTCCCAGCACAACCCTTAGGGAAAACAGTTCTGCAGACAATGAATGTTAAACAGAAGTGTTAGAATTATACAAATCTATAGGAAGCAAACGGACTCCTACAGTACACTTGAGTCTCTACATTTGTTGACTGTGAAATCACATATTCAATACAAGATCTTGTTCCTGACTTTCAAGGCTCTAAACAATCTGGCTCCATCATACATCTCTGAACTCCTCCATGTTTACACTCCCCCCCGGTAGGCTCTGTTCAGTTGAGACTGGTCCTCTTCTCACTGTACCCTGGACTATATCATGGACTTTTTGTGACCATGCCTTCTCTGTTGCTGTTACAGTGTTGTGGAATGACCTTCCTCAGACTGTAGTTCTTCTACAACTTCTTTAACTCTCTTGAAATCTAAACTAAATAATACTTTGTGTGCAACAGATTTGTCTGGTTCACTTGATTTCAAGTGACTATGAGTATTAGGACAGGGTTCACTGTGACAACTGTCAAGGGTGATCAGGATCTACTGTCAAAGCTTGAGAAGCAAAAGACTGAAAAAAAACACAGATTACTACTCTTTTACAGCAAATGTCACTTTTATGAACTGTAGGCCTGCGTACTTACACAGCAGCAAACATGGTCTTTACCTTTTGGGTTTATCAGTGTTGGGGACATGGTAGCCAGGCTTGCACTTGTACTTGCAAAACGAGCCAACCTTCAGTCCAGTGGCATTGCAGCGCTTGGTCTGCAGGACAGCGTTGGGCACTGGTGGAGGAGCCGGACAGCGCAGCTCACACAGGGCTTCAGGGAAAGACCACAGACCATCCTCCATGCAGGTCAAAGTGTTATTCATCCCTGAAAAAACAAAAAAAAAAGGCAATAAAACCACAGAGTTGGCCCGCTCACACATGGTCCTCATTAACAAAGCACAATAACTACATTCAATAGTAATAATTGCATCTCTAAAGAGCTCTTCATTCCAAAGTGTCCCAAAGCACTTTATAGGCATTTTATAGCCCATGTAGGAGGGGATCCACTTCATCAATCACTGAAGTGCAGTACCCACTTGGGTGAGACGCTGCAAACATTGTTCACCAGCAGATCAGGTAAAGAAGTGGGAACTAGCCATTTAAGAGGGAACTTTAAAGAGGCGACACGTTTTGGAATTTAGTCAGGACACTATGGTTCGAATTTCTACGCTTACAAACAGTGCCATGGGATCTTTAACAATCAAAATATCGGGACCACAGTTTAACGGCTCATCTGAAGGATGGCACCGCCTACAGCCACTGTACAGTGTACTCTGCACAATGGGAGAGGAGTTTGTAATCCTCAAGTGAGAAAAGTGCCACACCTCTACAAGTAGCAACTTTTTTTCTATTGACATTCAGACTCCAATTCTAATACTGGTCAGAAGCCTTGCTTAGCTTCTGGAATCATGAGTCAGGATCTGTACAGTATAAACCATCCTATGCGTGCCAGAGGTGGCTGGGCTTTCACTGTTTAGAGTCCTTTAAGTCAATGTGTTTCTTATTTGTGTCTCATTGTGAGGCACATACTGTACCCTTTACATTTTGACTTTCTGAATTAATACTGGTAGTTGATAATGACATTTAGAAAGTGGTAATATGCACTTATTTACAAATATGAGTAGGCTCACATTAACCATGGTATACGATAAGTAAACATCAGGACATGTAACGGTGGTTAACTATTCAACAGCATTTATTTTTCCAAGCTGTGTTGTGAGTATAGTTAACAATATTCGAAAAGCTTTATATAAATGAAACAATTGCTAAAAATTCAGGACAGCATTTTATTGCATTTTGTCACCCCTAAGAAACAGCTTGATAAAGTATTATAACATACAGCATGCTTCCTTTGAGTAGTTATTTTCTTACCTACTAGCTGAGCTGGCTCCTTACACTGGAATGTGCATTTCTTGCCATATGTAGTACCCTCAGGGAAGTGAAAGATGGCTGGATGAACATGGTATTTGTCTGGCTTGCCACAGTCCACTGGCTCACAGCTCACTTGCTTGTTCCACTTGCCATCTGCGCAGGTGATTGTAGCAGTGGAATCTGACTGCAAAGCAGGAATGCACACAGACACAGGGCTTAAACAGCTGACTCCTTCTCCACAAACAGCTCTGTGCAGCGTGAAAACATTGTGAAATATGGATGGTAGAGCTCCAATGTTCTACAACCTCCTCCTGCAACACATTAAATGGGTTCTCTGATGCAAATAGGATTCTAATGGGCTGAAAAAAAAATTAATGTAAGAGAGTCATACTTGTGATGTGGTTATTATTTTATTTTTTCCTCCCAATATGGGAAAACTGGACATCAGAGAACATGCCATAGCATTTCTGAGAGGATCTGTAAGACTATAGTTCAACCAACTCCGTTTCAATGGGAATGTAAAATCGAAAATAATCTTGCAAATACTGCATTGTTTCGGATGACTTTATCATATTTCTGAGTCACATAACAGCTGTATTTCAACCCACGGAACTGTAGACCACAATGAAAGTGCTGTTGTTAGGCTTGACAAATCTCCCACTCATTAGCTAAAATCAAAAAGATAACATTACGGATCCCAGTTTAACTTGCTAGGTGCTACTGACAGTCAAATAAAATTGTTCAATTGTTTGTGGCTCCCCATTACAAAGAAATACGCTGTCCTGCAAAAAGTATTTTACTACCTTCCAATGATGTCTCAAATTTACTGAATTATAAGTGTACAGTGTACTAATTATAAAGTCACCGTTCTACATGTTTTGCTAATATTTACTATGGCGTCTTTCACCAATAAATGTTTTGAGTTTGAGCATTCACGTTTTGATTAAAAATATTCACTTTAGATATAAATGTATACATCATTTTGTCAATCAACAAAATGGATGATGTTGGAAAGGGGTTAAATAATTTTGCAAGGTACTGCACGCTCAATGATTTTACACTGGTTCTTTTCTAATGAGTCAATTATAAATAATTGTCTTCATTATTAGGTACTAAACAAAACTCCAGTAATAAAATTTAAATGTATTTTGTGTATTAGTTCATAAGAGTGCCAGTTGTTCCTTCTTCCTCATTCAAAGACCACCATTAAAAACTTGCAGTGAAGTTCTAGTTGTAGACATCTCTAATTTACAGTTACAAGTGTCTTTCGGGTGGCCATCATTCCTGCCAAAATTGACATCCTTTGCACAATACAAATATGGTTAATTTTTTGAAGAATTCATCACATACTGTACAGTACATCACAGAACATAGTCAACAAGTGAAAAAGAAACTATGTGCCTGACACACTGTTCTCACTTTGTCAGTCTGTTTCTTTGTTGTGGCATTACATTCTGCTATGTAAACTTTTTTTATGTTCAAAGAATAGCTTTGTAATTTCATGCAAGTTAAAAAGGAAAAAAAAAGGCTTATGCAGGTAATTGTATCTGCCTGACATGTTTTTACATCAGCAAATCTCTTCCTAATTGTCGACTTCCAGGAATGGATTAATTTACGTTATAATCCAATATTTTTGTATGATTCGTTTTTTTGTTCTTGTACTGGCATGATTCTACAGGTGATTGTCTCCAAACAACAAACCCACAAGGGAAGCAGAAAGTGGGAAAAAAAGATGACGCTAAATGAGATACATTATGTAAAAAAAAGTCGGTGCAGTACCAATAGCTTGAGTTTCAATGAAACACTGCAAAGCTTTTCCATTCACAAAAATGCATTGTTCTGCACACGATAACAGATGCTAGGCTTCCATTCATTGACAGTATAATGGCTGAACCCTCAAAAAACCCTCCTATATATAATTAAAAGCTTCTGAGATATGTGCTTGGGGTAGATATTACCCAATTTGTCAGCTCTAAAACCTACTTTTAGACATCTCCGCTTTGATCTGGTGTGGCACAAGCCTCTAATTCATATTTTATATCACCTGCCAAACATAGCATGGACATGTCTTGTCCTTTACTAAAGAGCACTGCTGGTTTTGGCTCCTCTGACTCAATATCATTGTCCTCTTTTGGCATGGGTAGGTACAACCACAAAACAACAAATCTTGAGACTTGAGAATTTGACACATACGGAAACCGAAAACCATTATTTACGAAATACCATAACCCGAATAGGCAGGTATATTAATAGGTACGGAAAAATCATTTTTGAATTTTTCCTGAACACAGGGGCTGAGGAATCATTCCAGATGAAATTGAAATACTGTTGCCACTCAACAATTTGCAGTATAATAACAGCTTGAAATTGTGATGACTAATGTTTACATGAGGAAATTAAAAAGTAAAAAAAGAAATATTTTTTTTTCTGTTTCTGATCAGTCTGTATTTTTCAAAGTTACTCATGTTTGAATATTTTTTTGTATAAGCACTTGTTTCCAATATGAGCTGGATGCAGCTCAGATCAGAGCATATCCAAAATAGAGGAAGAAACCTTTCGGCATAGATACATTTTAAACCGGGAAAAATTCTACATGTATGGAATCCTTATCTGATGTGCTGTGCCTTCCTAGGAAAAGGACTCCCAACACAATTCTGCAAAACAGCAGGAAACGGAATACAAAAAGGGATTCAGACTAGTTCCACATTTAGTTGTTTTTTTTGGTGGTTTACTTTACATCTTATTTTTAATATATGGATTTGTTCAGAAAAATTGAAAAATTATGCAAGGTGTAATCAAGGCATTCACTCGGTCTGAATGCACTGCATCAAATGAACCATTTGTGATTGCTCACACTCCTTAGTGTCATGAGCAACATACAGTACTAGAAAAAATATAAAACATTGATAAATTATCCCTAGCTTCATTTTTCTTTATTCTTGTCTTGGTTTGATGTCAAAAGTTTCAAAGATGTTTGCTTGTTAATCAACTCATATTTCCCCAATCACAACTATGAAAACTAAATTTTAAATACAAAACTAATTGTATTCCTAATATAGTTTAAAGGCAAAGGATAGCAGGAGAAGTCCTTTAGATTCTAGAAGGCATTATCCAGCTATACTTTTCTAAAGTTCTTCACTTTTTCAACTGTCTGCAAAACATGCTAATGGGGTGTATTCCTTCTGATCAGTAGAAGTATTTTAAAATCTACTGACTAAATACTTGCTTTAAATTACTGATATGTTCCAAATAAAAATGGAAAATGTTGCTTCTTTTATGAACCGAGAGCAGTTTTGTTCATCAATGTAATGCAGGTTTCTGAAGGGCAAATATTTAATTTTGCTCATGGATAATGCTGTCTTCCAGATGAGTAAACAATAACCATACCAACAAAATAATGCAGTAGACTGAACATGGTGCAGAAAAGCTTGTTAATTTGTCGTTGTTTTTTTAATTACAGGAAAACAATGAAACGCATTCATTTACAGAAATCTGCCAAATTACAGGGAAAATTTACAGATTACCAAGTGAGGCCCAGACACCCTACATGTGAAATGGACAGTGTTTTTGAAGTTCTCAGTCCTCTTTCAAAAAGGAGTCTGAATGCTGTATTTTGTCTTTTCTTCACCAAGCATAGGTGCCATTTTACATTCTCCTCCAAGGGGCTCAGCAGAGAACTTCTACAAGTGAAAAGTCAACTCAGTTTGCCCTACTTTGCAAGCCAAAGACTTGATTACCAATGACTGCCTTCCACTTATTGTCAAGGTAGCTGTGATGAAAAGATACTTTGGTGGGCAGACATTCTGCCCCCAGCTCTGCCGCACGGAAACCATGCTTGCTGACCACAGACAGAAGCCAATCTCTTTACCACAGACCGCTCTTCATTTTTCCTGCTGCCCCCGCCAGCTTTTGGAGTAGCGTTGCCCGAGATTAATTGGAAAACCGCACCTATTTATAGCAGCGAAAACTGCCAACAGCCCACAATGAAGAGACATGGCTAACCCATTCTGACCAGCTAGTGTGCTCTCGGAAAACCTTCCTCACTGGGAAGTGAAGGCTAGCTGCACTGGTGCTCCTTCACTTATTTTCAGATCTGCGAGACAGAACGGAGTCAGGGATAGTGAAATCATACTGAATTTCTTATGCTTCAGGATTGTGTGGTATAAATTGCTGCAGAGCTTTGTATTTTGGTATTTTTAGATAAGCTAAATCAACTGTTGAGTTCTTTTTTGTAAAGTTGTACAGGTAGTATATCATCACCTGCTAGAATGACCATAAAACCCTAACAATTCTAAGCTGTTCCCCGGATATAATAATAATAAAATAATAATAATTATTCCTTACACTTACAGTATATAGTTGTTTTCTGGAAACTCTACTCAAAGCGCTTCACAGGTAAAGGGGACTCTCCTCCACCACCACCACCAATGTGCAGCATCCACCTGGATGATGCAATAGCAGCCACAGGGCGCCAGAATGCTCATCAGAGTGATGAAGCCAATTCATAGATGGGGATTATTGGGAGGCTATGATTGGTAAAGGCCAATGGAAAATTTAGCCAGGACGCCAGAGTAACACCCGTACTTTTTTCGAGAAACACCCTAGGATTTTTAATGACCACAGGGAGTCAGGAACTCAGTTTTACGTCTCAACCGAAGGACGGTGCCTTTTTACAGTATAGTGTCCCTGTCACTATAATGGGGCATTAGGACCCACACAAACTGCAGGGTGAGCGTCCCCTACTGGCCCCACTAACATCTCTTCCAGCAGCAACCTTAATTTTCTCCAGGAGGTCTCCCATGCAGGTAGTAACCAGGCTCACACCTGCTGAGCTTCAGTGGGTGGTCAGTGGTGAGTTGCAGGGACATAAGGCTGCTGGCGAGATGGATATACTGACTGGGGTAAGCCCATGGGGTCAAAATAATAGTGCATTATTGCCGTTACAAACTATCACGTTAATATTTTAATTGTAACTTTTATTCCTTCCACCTTTTTTTTTTACAAAGGGTTCACATTTTCAATATTTTAAGGTTATTTTTTCCGTCTACTAAACCCAGTGCAGATCTGAACTGGATGTCAATGAGCACTGCGAGAAAATTGCCGAGTACACAGGGTGTTTTTGATCAAAAAGTAAAATGTCATTTGCAATCCCTGTCCTAAGCTGGGGAAGTAGATCCTGATGGCTGCCCCCCAACATACACAGACACCACAAAAAAAAAAATCCTCGCATTCCCCCAGCATACAGTACGTGACGTTAATTAAGAATAGCATTGTGAACAAACACATGTGGATTCAGTCATCTTTCGAGGGGATTTCCTTTCTATTGACGAAGACAGACTGAGATTGAATTTATCCTTCTGTTTCCTTACACTACACTTAGTGCATTCTGGGTTAACTGATATCTCTACAGGGACCCGCTGTGTATTAAGAAGAGTGTGCCCCATTGTAGTTCCAGATAACATGCCAATCTCAGGGCTTTGGTGAAACACAGATGCTTGAAATTCACAATTCACTGGCAAGGGAATGAATTCACTCCGCAGCACAGAATCTGTGGTTGAATATGTGAAATAAAGCTTGTAATAACACACAATGTAGAAATTGCAAGTGAAACAGTTATTTTCTTCCTTATTTTTTGATGGCATTTTCTTCCTAATTTATGATGTAGATACGTGCAATAATTGAAGCTTGCCATCCTCCACAATGGCCCATTGTCTTCAGTATGATATTTATAAATACAGGCAATCTCTTACTTCAAAAACGAGATCATTCTCAAAACAATTTTATATCCAACATTATTTCTATTAAATTTTAAATATACAGAAGTAGTCTAAAACAGGGCAGAGTTTTGGTCCTGGGGTGCTATCTGCATGGAGTCTGTATGT
Source organism: Atractosteus spatula (assembly GCF_055471065.1). Taxonomy (NCBI): domain Eukaryota; kingdom Metazoa; phylum Chordata; class Actinopteri; order Semionotiformes; family Lepisosteidae; genus Atractosteus; species Atractosteus spatula. The sequence goes on along the minus strand of NC_142728.1, from coordinate 4,660,808 downwards.
TCTCCCTGTTTTCTTGTGAGTTTCCTCCCACAGTTTAAAAACATACTGGTAGAATAATTGTCTAATGGGAACATTTGGTCCTGGTATGAGTGTGTCCAGGGTGTATCCCACCTTGTGCCTGTCACTTGCTAAGATAGGCTCCAGCCTCGTACTGTATAAAGCCTCGTACTGTATAAAGCAGTTAGAAAATGGAGTGACTGATGGAAGTTTAGAACAGTAGAAGCTGTTAAGGCCAGTGAAACGTCGATAAAGGTAAATCACAAAGAGTGCAACATTCTGAAAACTTTACTTTTTATTACCCAATTCGTCAAATTTCCATTGCTCTTTTTAGGTTTTAAAAAGAAATAGCTTTTGTGATTCAATTTTTAGGGGGTACCAACTCAAAAGACACAGACGAGTATATATTCACCAATTAGTGTTGAAAAAGAGCAATGTCATTCCTTTAAATAAGTACACATTTTAACCCTTTGCTGCCGAGTTCTGTATTTCTGGGAACCTTCAGATTTATTTGTAATAATAACAAACACAGATTTCAAATCCTGTAGCCATAATCAGATCCAGTTACAATTTACAATCTCCCTACTGCCAAGAAACCAGTTGGCTTATCCTAAATAAGGGTGTTACATGTTGAAATGTAATTTATCAACAGCAAGCAAAGCTTGAAAGTCACTGGCCGACAAACAGAGGGCGCTGCCCAGCTGGTTTTGAGCATCTCTGTTAGTGGCATTTGTCTGCCCGCCTTTGGTGTTGTGGAGAATACCACACAGGATAATAAATAACGTTGAAACAAACATCAATCTCACTCCCCTGCTCCCACAAGGACACCAGCCCAGCTCCGTCAGGTAGGGATGAACCTTCAGTGCTGAGGCAATTATTACTGAACTGTGTGAGCTGTGCACCTATGGGAAGCATTTTGTTTGTCACTGGCAGAATCACATGGGATTCCTTCAGCCACTCTATTCTCAGCAAAAGCAGCTTGATGACTTTCTGCCTTATTCCTTTCTTTTCTTTCTACCTTTCTACACGAAAAACAGAAATACAAGAGAGAGAGAAAGAAATTTTAATAGCTTCTGCAGACCTATGTCTGTCACCCCCTTGATATATTGTTACAGTAAGAATCCAAATAGCAGGGGATAGATGTGTTTGCTTGGAAGTTTCACTGATATAGTGTTTTTGAGATATAACATAGGAAAGCACATTTAACACTGGCAGTGACAGCACAGATTCTCAAGTAATGACATCACAGATATTCATGAAAAAAAGTTCTCAAAATCCTACCCTCAAAAATGTAAGATGTTACTCAGCATAACATATGCAAGTTGTGTTTGAAATAGAAGACTCTGATACAAACCTGCTTTTGCCCTTTTAATTAATACAACCTTCCACTGCACATATTGAAGTGAAATCAAAGGAAAAGTTTTAAATAGTGAATTACCAAGGAATGCATTTTTTTAATTTTAGCAGGTCAGTTGAAAATATATGTACTGGATATACATACAACAAAATTCTACTCATGAGGAATCCCTTCTAAGAATTAAATGGAGTGTTTTCAATAACGGCACCCAAAAGCAATGAATGACCTCACCTCTGAATCCTCCTATAAGGCTGCCCAAGAAATGACCACAAGTGTTTTGAAAGTACTGCCAAACAATGTGCATTGTGGTTAAAGAACAACTTTAGTATATGGCGAAGCTCTCAGATAAATCACTGTTGATACAAATACCTGTTGTACAGAGCCAGGAAGCTCATGTTCTAAAATTAATGACATACTGTACTAGGTTTGTATCACTCATTTAATCTTTTAGTCGGGGATGAAAACATCGTTAACCTCAAATGTCTGACAGCAGTGTTAATGATACCCTCTAATATATTAGCACTAAATAATGTTAAGATGCCAGGATTAGAAATTCTAAAGAGAAATGTACTGATTATCTGATGATCAGGAAAATGAAAGACTTGTTGGCATGGAATCTAAAAACCAAACCAATCTTATCCACCTTTCTATTTCATGTGTGATGGCTTTTGTCAAGAAAACAAATGTTCTATAGGAGCAGCTAATAGCCTACAGATTGGATTGATTTGTAATGTACAAGCAAGTCACCCTTCTTGAAATGCAAGACTTTTGTCAAGCAGCTTATACTTCAAAGGTGTTAACAGTTACAGAGAATAAAAAAGACAGGAAATATTCTTTAATGAAGGGGGGGGTTGGTTGAAAATCCCTTGAAGAAAACTGAAAAAATAGCTACTATTCAACGCATCCTAAATATATTTTCAGAATACTGTAATTGCATTTCCAGGGGAGAAATAAAGATGTGGGAATGAGAGATTAGAAGATCTGATAGTGACAACAGGGCTAATTTATTATGTTTCCTGTTCAGCAGGCAGAAGTGTAATTCTCAACTTTTAACATTACCACATGCAGGCTTTAATTAGTGTATTACATTACGTTTTATTAACATGTCTAGGAGGGTTCACACAGCACTCTGCCAATAGATTTTCTCCCAACAGACACCCCCACCTCCGAGCAGTTGCTAATACCCCAGTGGGCGCCCCACCCCCATATGAAAACCACTTTGTCTATAAAAGCATCGGCTCTGTGTTGCTAGGGGGGATATAGGTACCCCAGCGTTATTACTGCTCTATTATTTCTCCATAATTTGACATTGTTCTGCAGGTTTGAGTAAATGAATTAATTTCAATGGCTTCATTTCATTCCTCCTTAACGGTTTCCCCACTTGTTAATGGCAGTACAGCGCTTTTGAGTCTCACAGATTATCACATTACCTCACAAGTGAGCTGTGACCTTGTGCAAACTTTTATCTTTAACAGATATTAGATAACACCCAGGAGGTTCCACTGTGATTAAGAATTTGTTCTGTATATAGGCTCCAACTTATTTTATACATAGAAAACAATCATGTAAATCATGTCATTAGGTAATAAGAATGAAACAACCAGTTCTTTGTGAATTCCAACTTGCTGATTTAGGTTTTCATAATGTAACTTTAAGGTTGGTCTCCTTTTTTGTCTCTATAATGTAATGTATTTCATAATAATGCCATCTCCATGCCTATGCAATGGATGATCTGTAGTTTTGCAATCATATTTTTTTAAATTTTTGTTAAAATGCAGTAATTAGAAAAATATTGACTACAATGAGAATGCCAGTACATTTGTATCTTTTTATTGTGTCCTATAAAGCATTTATAGACTTTTTCATGGTCTTCCTTTTAAAGAAATAAATTTCTTGTTATTAGATTAACTTGCTGCAAAATGTAAGACAGGTATATTAATTTCTCCATCTTTCCTCCTTCCTCCCCACCCTCTCTCACACACCTTCTCTCTTCACCTATAATCTCTATATTATCTCTCTCACTCACATAATATCAATTTGAAGTTAGAGTTTTGTTGTTTTTTTTTACCAGAGTTCGTATTCACACACTGAGAAGTTCTAGAAAAAGAGCACAAGGTAAACTTAGGACTGGAGTAAACAGCCCCCATGTTAACACACAGTAAGCGCTGACCAAACAGGAATAGGGCAGTTTACATTTCTGTAAGAAGGCAGTAAAGGCATGTTCTTATGTCGATTAACAAAGGTCATCTGCTTTTGTCATCTTCAGCCCAAGCTTGTGTCACCTGAACTTTATATTGTATGTATAGGTTTAAAAAGATTAATTTAAGACACAATCCATTAAATATGCCTGGATAACAACAACAACAGTAGGCAAAGCAAACATGTTCTTGGTTTTATAATTGAACTTTAATTAATAATCATTAGTAATTAATACATAATAATTGAATTAATTATTTAAGATGCCGTTATGTTCCAGCAGACACATTACACAGCAGATCAGGGAGAGAACTGACAAATTTCTTCACTTACTGAAGTAAGGGGGAACTTTAGGGAGACAAGATTGTGGAAGCCCATGTGGCATTTAGCCAGGTCACCATATTGAGGCACATTGGTGTCTGGAAATTCTGACTGAGGGAAACGTTGAACCTACTGACTCACCCAACACCTCTTACAACAGCAACCTGGTTTTCTTTAGAGGTTTCCCATCCCAGGACTGAACGCTTTTGATGTTGTGCTCCTCCCTTTTTTTTGCAGAAGAGGCAGCCTTTAACTGCTCGTTTTGCTAGGGGACAGCCTTCTTACTGGGGAGACACTGCGTGCAAGGAGTTTCCTTCTCTTAAAAATTTACAGCTGCCCATTCCACTTCAACAGCATTTTTAACTAGCAGTGGCTACTGTGCCTCTAATTGAACACAGATGCCTTTGTACAATTCTCTTCCTCACCCCCTGTACGAACCATATTCTACCTCACGGTGACTTCAGGACATGGACTGTTTTCAATAACACCTTGGCAAAAACAAACCCCAGCCAGCCAGCCAGAGTCCTAGAATCCACACAGACATGATAATGCAAAGGAAACAGAGGATTATAAAGAAGCGAGACACTTATCTAGAACATTTTTTCTTTGGCCCAGTGTTTGGGAAGACAATGCTGAATGAAGTTTATGTTGGACAGCAGCTTTGTTCTACATTGCAGCAAAGAGGCAGGTTTAACCCTTTGCCCTGAATGTGTTCATCCCAATAAAAACTTAAAATTAAAGTTTGGGACAGTACTATAACCATGTTTGTCTGGACCTAAAAATATTCACTTCGTAAGCAATTTCAAAGAAAAGATTCCTTTTCCTTACAACATACATGTTGAGTTTCATTAACTGATCAATCAATCAAATCAATCACTCCATCACTGAATCACCAAATCACCAAATCTAGTACAGCACCTTTTGCAACACTTTGCCGCAGAATGGCAGTTAACAATACAGTGTAATAACAGATGACCAACTGGAAAGGACGAGAGAAACAGTGGAAGTAAAAAAACTACAGGGAATCCCAGGCCCAGTGGTTGTCCCCCTGCAGGCACCTGGTGTGTGGTACATTAATTATAATTGATGATGCGCATATTCTGCTGATGCCCTCCCCTCCTGGGGTCGGTCGTCATGGTAATCCAAATGATTATAGGATGTAAATTTTCCCTTTCCAGGAGGGGTTACAAGAGGATGTCATACTTTGGGGCTTTGCCAGAACAGCCACTATTAGCTATTGTACTGTAAAAAAAAAATAGAACCAAATTAGCTCAATGAGTTGAATGGCTTCTCATTTGGGGCCATTTTGACGTTCTCCATGTCGATTTTTCTCATTTAATTAGAGGGAGACTGAGCAGTGGTCGACCATTCTGGGTTTCCTGACTGGGTTTCTGAACTCTAACTGGCTGGGATGTGGAGAAGTAGATCTCCCCCACCACCCCATCTAACTGAGCCAAACTCCAAAGCTCTTACAAGCTACATGAGCCCAGTTCAGCCAAGGAGATACAGAGAGCAATCACCTGCCATTGTCAGGGCTTTCTCAGCTTGCCACTCTATTAGTAGTAGGTGAGAGATTTACAGCTCCTGAAGGAATCCAAATTTCAAAACATGGCTAACAGAAAACAAAAACAGAAAATCCTTTGTGCTTGCTTCAGAAAACAGTTTTTTGTCCCTCCCTCGAGATAAATAGTTATTCTGTTTTTATGTATGCTTTTTCAGAAGTGGCTAGCGCTAGAAGTTACATGTAAGACATGCAAGAGACAAATCTGCAAATAACTGTGTAAAATAAGAGTATATATTACCTGTGCACATCAATACTAAATGTACATACTGTATAGTTGCACAGTGGCTGGTATTTGTTTTTACAGCATTATGCTGTGTCCACAGTCCACAGGTTTTTATGAGATGTAAGCAAAGCCATTCTTAAAACACTTTTTTAGAATGGCAGTGCTCAAATCAAAACTATTTGGGGGTAATAATCGTAATTTCTTACTGGGTGTTCTCTAATTCAATATTTTATGATTATAAATTAATGGTAATTAATTATCTCTATATATAAATAATTAAATTACAAAAAACTTAAGATCTTTATCTAGCACACACATATATAAAGTATATACAGTATATATAGTGTATGGGAAACTACTTTTAAATAGATCATATTTTATATTTCTTATTTTTTAGACTGACATGGAAATATCTCTCCCGGCTAACGTTGTTTAGATGTGCCATTTGTCTGTCCGTCCTATGTCAATGCGTTTAACTGGAAACGTACACTAGAGAGGAAGGGAAAATACAAATAATCAGGTAACTGAGTACTTGCATCTAAATTCTAGGAGTATTGGAACAAAAGAGCTGAGATTGAAGTTACCACAAGAAATGCAATTTCAAACCAAGAACAGGAAGAACATCTTTACACAAAGGGTTGTGGGAGCATTTAAAAGCCATTGGAGTCGATGTCCTAGTTTCTTTTGAAAAACACCTGGATGAGGTCACTGAATCAGGTCATTACTAACTGCCAAATGGGCAACATGGGTTCAATCGGCTCCTCTCGTTTGTAAACTTTTTGCGTTCGATATGTTATTAAGCCCTTCCCTAGAAATAAAATATCCCACTGTGTGATACAATAAGACATACGGAAGCTTATGTATGCCACTGGGGAAAAACAAAAAAACATGTTGTTTATATGAGATAGTATTGCGTTTATAAAAGAAAATCATTACGTTTAAATGCAAGAGTTAATTTGTGAACAATGCCCCCAACTATATTAATATACTGCATATACAATAATATTGTCCCGTGCAAAGTAGCATTGACTTCAACAACAGTAGAATATTGTCACACTCCTCCATTTGCAAAAAAAAATCTAAAGGAACACCATGTTCTGTCTTTCGTATACATGAGGTACAACAGTAAGCATTCCCATACAAGCATGTTATCCTCATTAGAAGAGACAAGAACCGTCAGTTATATTAAGTACATGACAATTTAATCAGCATATCAATGCATGAAAGCATTTACGTGCATCGGAACTGAAAAAAAAAATATGTTTAGTCTGAATTTTGATGGGTTCCATCATGTGCACCTGAGGGCATTGTTTCAAAGTCATTTTTATGTGGCCTTCGCCGAGTTCAAAGCAGCAGCACCACAAGAAAAATGAAATCTGTGCTTTTTTTATTGAAGCCATGCAATGGCACATGGGAATGGACATGCCCCGAGTTAATGGCACATCTATAAGAAAGGTATAGGCATCTTTCAGGCCATTGAGGGTTCGGTTATTTGTCCATGCCAACGTCTGTCAATGTGCACAGTCTGTGGTTCGGTAAATGACAGGAGACATGTACGTTTCTGATCTGTATCTCGACCACAAATTGGGCCCCAGGAGAGGGGCAGGCAGCACAAGGGTGGAAAAATGTTTAGATGTCAAATAGCCCTTAAAAAATTACATCCCTCCTGACGCTGATGCTTTCTTTACACATTAAAAGGACTCCAATTTTTCAGCTGAAATGAGCCTTAAAAACACACAGATCCGTGCTTTTCATTTATGTATAATTAATGGTTATTTTTTAACATACTTGGTAGTTGCTGACCTTGGATAACCTCCCTGAGGCACTGCATTTTTCTTTCTTCCCCCCCTGCAAGAACTTTATCTGCCTTTTGTGGCTGTCTCTAATGGGGTTCATAACTGAAACGTTGACTCCGGTGTTAACCTGATGATGTTATTCACTGTGAAAAGTGCTCAACAAAGCATGAACCATAAGCATTTTAAGAAAAAGAAAGCCTGGTACTGTAGGATGAGATGCAGAAGCTTTTCTTAATTCTGCCCTGCACAGAATCAACTGTTATTTCACACAGGGCTCAGTTTATTTGTGTTGTAAAAGGTCATTAACTGCTGCCATATTTTCCACAGCAACCACTGTGTAAAAGTGACTTAGGTGGTGCTCTATTAATGACAAACACAAATGTGTGGGCTACAGTCATTCCCATGAGACTTCTGTACACACTAGGAAACCAGTAAGCAAAAGAGACATTAAACAAGCACAAACCCGAGCCAATACCTCAGATCACCCCCAATTATTGTATAACATTAATTTATTCCCTCACAGCTTGGTTAACACAGCCCGTGAGTGCAATAAAACTTAACTGCTGCCTTCTTAGGCCTTTCTGTTAGCGTGTTTGTTGTGCAAGTGTGAGTATGAGCATTCAAGAGTAGGGGGTGATGGTGCTCATATGGTGCTACCTTTTATGTGCGTTTGAGGATCTGGAAGAGTGGGGTATGTTTTGTGCAGAGCATAGGAGTGAAGGAGCCTGGCTGTGTCTGTATGAAGGGTGTGCCTGTGGTAGCGGTTTGCCTGTTTTTTTGTTTTGGCCTGGTCATGCGAGAAAATCTGGGGCTCCCGGGTTGTTCAACAATAAAGGCTTCTGATTTTGAGGGCAGGGCGGGTCCATTCGTACGAGATTTGACAAGTGAAGCCACATCCCAAGAGCTTCTGTTCTGACACCCTATGGAAGAGCTCCATTTGGGGGGTACCTTTTGGGCTGATTCTCTAGTCCGGCAGGGCCCGAGCACGGCTGAAGTGTATTTGTGACAAATATATCTCTTTTTTGGAGGGGCTCAGTGCAGAGAACAAGTGGTTAACCTGACAATACACTTTTTGACTTTATCTGTCCTGTATGAAGGTTGTGGCAATGATCCAAGCTGATTAAGAATTCACTAGTTCAAACTAGACATTGGGTGGGTGGAAAGAGAGGTTGAAATGAACTGAAATGAAATGAAATGAGTTCAGATGAAAAAAAAAAAGTTGAATCTGTGATCAGTCATGTATAGTAAGGATGTTGCGTTTGTAGTCTTCAAGCAATCTTCAAGTGAAAAATGATACTGTAGGTGGTAACTCAGTGCCCATTAAAAGCTAATAAAATCGCATAGCTGTTGTTTTGCCAGACCCTCAAGGGAAGGGAGGAGAAAAAGGAAGAGAAGAAGCAGTCATACCTGGGTCTTTATGATGTCATCATCTCTGTGGATCTGCAGCACGTATCCACGGTTACAGGTCACTGTGCAGCGGGCTCCATTGATGTAACTAGGGCTGCTGCAGTTGAGCTCTGCATTTCTGATAAGGGGTTCTTGGCAGTCAAAGGCTTCACAGACATAATGAACACAACTGGAAAAAAAAATAAAAAGAGGCATTTTTAGACAAAAAAAGTATCTAAGTGGTTGAAAAATATAGGATACCAATATAGGTGGTATTAAAATTGGACATTTCTAAGAGTAACTGCAATTATTTCTGAAGGAAAACAGCAGAAAAAGGGTGTGCTGAGATTAGGGACATTATCTTGCATGCTTCCTCTGTCTTCACAGTTGTATCTAGCTCATTGAGTTCACTATACTAGAAATAAACCATTTCTTAAAATTCAACAGTCAACATTTCACTAATTACATCAGCGGGTTTATATCAATATAATGTCTAAAATGCTTTCAGTGATAATAGTACATAATTGGTCATTTTAGAATTATTAAGACCGTTGCATATACTGTATTGATGGTTGAATATTAAACGGTCTTGTCTTGTTGCCCAATCCAAGCTTTAAGTTCAGGGCATCAAAATCCAAAACTTCTTGATCCCAGTTTCTGCTCCAGCTGAGTTCTTGATTATTTAATTGAAACCCACATTTAACTAACAATGTTTTAATAGTACATTTTTCCCAACTGTTTTCATCTCAGCGTCTGGGACACGTTTTAGATTTACCGATGTAAATGTGTAACTTGAAAGCTGCCAGTTGCAAAAACCAGAGAACAAAAAGATGTAATCAATCACTTTATTAGTTCATTTAGGGGCTCAAGGGATCATCTGAAAGTCCAGATGGTATAAAAACCAGCAGACTTTGTGTTCACAGGAATCAGGATTGGAACGCCTTCCCCGCAAGAAGAAATACCTGTCAGAATCCACTGGAATCCATGCTGTTTTCAAAGTCCTACTGTGACACAAGTGTGTTTTTTGAGTCATGACTATAGTGACTACCAAATTTGCTTATGACAGCATTCCTCTTCCAGGAAAAGGTCAGTTCGTTGATCAATTCCTCTCAACAACAAACATAACACCTGGGAACCTGGGATTAATTTGTGGCATAATAAATCTAACAGATTACTGCTGCAAGCTATGGCCTGTTTATTTAATGTCTACTTTTCAGTTAGTAAGCCCTTATATATATGTGTTCCAGCAAGGGAATGTAAAGGGAAAATCTGGTTTGAAACAAAAAATATTAAACTGTAGTTAATACCAAATTGCAGTTCAGCATATTAACATAACATTTTATGATAATTTGTCCAAAACATCTTAATAATGTCACTAATACTAATTATGCAACTTCATATTGCAACTACTAAGTGAAGACTCCTAAGTCACTAAAGTTGCCTTCAGAAGATGTAGAGATGAATGAATCACATACTGTATTGCTTACGACAATAATCATGCTGTAAAATGTTGGCTAAATTACAGTAGCTAGCGCTATTTCTATTAATCTCTCCTACTCTTTATAAATAGACAAATTTATGTATACCTCCTCAATGGTACACCGTATTTAACAATCAAGTATGGAGGACCTGAAATTCTATTTGAGAAAGTAGAATCTTGATGCCTATTGATCTTTTTTTTCCCAGACAAGTTTTGTCCCAGTTCATTCCAAAATGTTTCTACACACACAGTCAGTCTGGATAAGCACCCCTGCTTTTGGCCCTAACGGATGGCATTTTTTGTGATTTAGACACTGAGAGGGGACTGATTTTTGAGACAGCTATAATTATTATAAAATGAATACAATGTGTTCTAAACTGTAGCTATCTCTAGTCTAATCTTTTCTCTTTGTATGTAGTTCAGAATGTGTATTATCGATGAATCGCTGTTCTGTTTTTTTTTTTAATGTGTCTACATCTGTGTCCTTTAAATCAGAAAATCTTGCCTATTTCTTATTAGGACATTCTATTCTAACATTTGGTATTCCATGCTCATTTGTGTCGCTTGTAGCTCTTGAACCACTGTCGCAATCAGAGTCCAGTTTTCACATCTGCATGTGAGCACAGGAAACATGCTTTGGCTGAACAACTTACCACACAGTGGTAGTTTTCCTTTCAGGAATTTAATCCCTCTCTTTTAATTTCTGTAATGCATTTCATTCCATTTCAGCTCTCCTTTTCATTTCACACATCTGTTTTTCATGCTATAATCAAACTGTCCTATCCATACCTGTTAATATCTTCAAACTTAACTCCATTACCTTCAATCTTCACACTGTAGATAATGTTACTTGTTAAACACATTTGTCATATAATATACTGTATATAGTAAATACATACAATATGACATACTGTATATGACCAAACTGTTTATTAAGGATGGTCATTGAGGACCAGTGTGTTTGTAGCGTTTCTTGGCAGCATCTGAAAGATAATTACTTTAATGTGTCTCATTAAGCCAATAATAACCTGATTTGGTAATTAAGAGGTGAGTTGGACTGAAAACCTGCAGATGCAATAGCACTGCAGGACCAGAATTTCCCAGGTCTGCTATATCTTTACACATACAGTATACCAAGAATAGCATATGGAAAGGGTAGTCCTGCTTTGTTTGGACATATACTGTACATGAAAAGCAGAAGGATACAACTGCCAGAGACAAAACAGTATGATGTGTGACAGAGATACAGTATGGGTAAAAAAAAAGCAGTGTGAAATAATTGTGGATAAGTACTCAGTTCTGAGAGCTGTTGACAAGAGACTCCAAAGGCTTGTTGCTGTGTTACACCTCTCACCTGCTCTTACCTTGAATTTGGGATTAAAAGGTTTCATGTGTCTTAGCCTTATTTATGGCTGTGAACTCTGAAAGCAACTGGTATATAAATATGTATGTAATAATACTGTATATTATAGTTAAGTACTATACAATTTACATTAATCTCTGGATAAAATGTTTCTGGGAACCAAAATAGCTGGTATAAAATAGTGACCGCCTGACTTCATTCAGTTCCAAGAAAGGCTTTTCTCTGCTATTTTTGTTCTTTTTCTTTCTCTTGTGTTGCCAACATAAATATTGTTCAATGGCTATTGTACAGATACTTTTTCTAATAAAGTTGTATTGGGCAGGGCAAGGGAAAACTAAGAAACTAAGGCTGGTTTGTGTGTGTGTACAAGATGACAGATCTTTTCACTGCAGAGCCATACACAGGCCAAGTCTGGATTACAAGTTGGTCATATGGTGGTCCCCACTCCTTTATCAGTTTCAATAAAATGTCTACAGATTAAACTAGGTGATGAAGGAGAATACTTAAATCTCTAATGAAAGACCAAGACAGACTAAATGTTTTGTTCTTTTTTGATAAGTGTTTTAGACAGCTACAGCATTAATCAAAACAAAACATTCTAGGAGCTAATACTGCCCTGAAGTGTTTACACTGAGGGGGAAATATTACAGCAAAAGACGCAATCTTATCCACTACTATGGGAGGAGTGGTCAGTGCTCGGGGCTGGAAGGTTATGGGTTCAACTTCCAAGTGGGGTGGGGCATTGCTGTTGTACCCTTGAGCAAAATAGCTCACTCCAGGAAACATGCCCCACTGTATAACAGGGTAAAAAATTAATAAAAGCACTGCTTCTGGTTTACAGCAAACATCTTATTTGGATACATCTATTAACCTGTGATGCTCTCATTGAGAGTATGTACTGTATGTAATAGTACATGCTATTATACTTATCATGCATTTAAGAAACTTGATAAAATCCCTTGTGCTTTTTTCTGTTGAATACTAGCTACAGAAGTTATTAGTCATTTGTTTTCCACTGTCCACAGTACAGCGTTGAACAACTTAGCTTTCACATATTAGGAGAATTTAGTGTAGGTCCAGGCACAAAACAGGGTTTAAACATTATTACTGTGTTTCAAGACAAGAAACAGACGACGGGTTGGAAGTTTTAAGCTCCAGGTAACAGAGATTTAGCAGTATTTCTAAGAAATACCACGAGGTCACTCAGCTCCAAAATGAGATGGATGATACTGGTTTAAAAAATGAAATCTGTTTGCTTGTCAAATTCTGTGAATGTTTCAATCTGTTTAGACAAAATGTAATAAACAACTGAAGTTTCTGAAGTCTTGAAAGAAACGAGCAAATGCTACAAGAAATAATATTTACACAAAGGGCTTCAGGATGTGAAAAGACAAATGGGAATGAGGCTGGGGGATGTTTCTGGACCAAGGTGAGGAGGAACAGCTGGCCAAAGGGAGGCAACAAATTAACATCACACAATAGAAGGGAATTTTACATGAAAATCTTTGGAGTGCTGCAATGTCATAGCTGTGCTGCCCCCAGTTATCACACTGTCAGCAAAAATATAATTTTATACTGCTTTGAGATGTTTTTATCAGCATATATCTGGGTCAGGAGGCATTGTACATCATAGTTTAGCACTGATATCAAACAGCATGACTGTGTCAGGACCAATCTAAAGAATAAGCTTCTATTCCTACTTCATAATAAAGGGTCAACATCCTAGTGAGTCATTACAGTCTGCAGTCCCCTGCTTTCACTGCCAAAATACGTGGGACCTCAAGAGAACACGTGGGCTTTCTTCTGTGTAGTAAAGATAGGGTCTAACATATTAAGATCTATCTCAGTTAGTTAGTCCGCTGATCTAATGCACATTCCTTGTGAAAGAGCTATGGAATGCAAAAGAAGCTAACAGATATACAGTACTATAAGCAATTTTATTTAAAGGTGAGATGGTGTACCATGACATCTCCATCTTCTGAAGAGTTTGGTTACTCACTGTCTCATCATAGATGTTTTATTTTGTTTGGCACAAAGAGGAATACGAGTATTTCATCCTCTAGAAACAACTTCTTAGTCTACAAATTGTATAAAATGTTCAGACCAGACTGCACCACAGCTTGGAAATTTCACATGTCTGAACTTCGGCTGAGCCACACATTGAAAGATCCCTCGAAAGTAGTTATGGCTTGACTGAATGATTGACCAGACATGAGAATGTGGCTGAATGCCTTGCTCTCCCTGCAGTAATGTGGCTGGGAGGTGCTTCCTTCCTTTATAAAAGCCAGATAGTCAGAAACCTTTATAGTGCAGTAGGCACAAGATTCTGTCTTCACATGTGTGGCATATCATACAGTATTTTGAAGCATGCATTGTTCTCTGTTTTTTGTTGTTTTGAGTTACTCTCTTAGTTGCTGTGTATAGTTCTATAAAGGTTTCTAATAGTATAATAACAATTGTATCTAGCGCTTTTCATGGTACATCATCGTACAATAAAACAAACAAACAAAAGAAATAGGTTTGCATAATTTAAAACGGTATGTCTGTATAAAAGTAAGTTTTAAAATTGGATTTGAAAATGTTGTCTGACTTGTAAGATGTGAGACTACTGGGAGATAAATTTCTACAGACATAGACCAACACAAAAGCAAGCATGGTCTCCCAGTCTTTGCAGAATTGATGAAGTAGTGAAAGAAGTCCAGAGTCCAAAGAGGACAAATAGTATATTGAGTTAACATTTCATTATTTTAAAATCCAGTGCATTTCAGTGCAAGGATACAAAACAGGTGAAATGAGCATTTTAGATTTAGATACATTGTGAGCATCTGAGTTTTGAACATTCTGCGACATGTTAAGAATTTTTGGATTCTTCAGTGAGCACTGCATTACATAAATCAAGCCTGGAAGAGACAAAATCGTTTATTAACTGGGAATGACGTGTAGAAGTATATTCAATAAAAATTATAACCTTCATAGTAGTGCAAAGATGACTTAGGACAGGCTTAGGTCAATACTGACACTAAGATTCCTCATTTAAATACCTGGACTGAATTCAGGACTACAGTATCAATAGCAAAATAATGTCTGATGCATTTGCCAAGGTGATAATCAACCAATCGACATTTCTTCAGTATTCGTCAGAATTCAGATGTGTAATGTTTTGTTGCTTTAGTTGTTTAATATGAATTATGCATTTAGCTTAGACCCTTTGATGTGTGAACCAAAATGAGTCCCTACTTTCATTCTGTCCAGGGCTTTGCCTGAACACTTACACTCCATCTTCCAGCCCCTTTGTTTGTTTTTAAAAGCTTAGATCAGTTTCAGTATTCCAAGACTTTCACCAAAGCAATGGCAACTAAAAACAAACAAGAACTGGATCTTAGTCCAGTCAAACCAATGAATGTTTATCCCTAAAAGGCCAAGTTAATCTTGATCATTAACTGCATTACTGTTACAAGATGTCCAAACAGGGCTAGTTCCTACCACTGATTATTCCCCCTACCTAGCAGACTATACCTAGTGTACTGTAGCTCTTTCTGTGATTTTCCTTAATCAGCCTTTAAGTAAAGTTGATGTCTCTCACCAGCTCATGCTACTTAATAAAATGCAGTGTGGGGTCCTGAAATTTTGGATTTTCACATTTTAATTTGTACTTTGCCTTTTGTAGTTTTTGTGCATAAACTGTTGAAAATAATTAACGTCTTCCAGGCCAGATGGAGTTGAACAACAACAATTTAAACCATTGAATCATCAAGGAAAAAAGCCAAGTAAACATAAGGCTATTCAGATTGAAGCAATATGTGGATATTTTATGAATGAAAGGAACTGTAATATTGAATTGCAGACTACAATGTGTGGTGTAGTCTCGCCAAGCTTTACATTACTAACAGTAAGTGAATCGTTTTTATGGTCTTGGAAAGCTAAAGAGCCCAGGGCCTATATTTTACAACAGTCTGACTAAGTTTCACTTCCATGCTATAATTATAAAACTTATATTAAAAAGTGAGATTACAATTAGAATAGTGTATGAGAGAAGTAATGTGTGGCAAGTACTTCTAAATTGTATATTGTACAACTCTGCAGCTCATAATATTCAGTCTGGAGAAGACTTTAAGACTTTTCTCTTCAAACAATGGAAACCACAAGAGACCCTTCTTGCAAACTTATGATTTTACAAACTGATAATAGAAACACCTGAAGATTGAATGGTTAAATTTGAAATTACATGCACTAATTTCACAGACATTTCACGAGTCCTTCATAGTACACAAACAAGATTTGTGGGCCAAAGTGTTGTTTTGAACTTGATAAAACCTTCTGTCTAAGGCTATTTTTAGTTTCGCGATTAATGTATTCTCTCCCCAACACATGCAGTTGTTAACACTGCCACATCCTGTTATGTTATTTACCATTTATTGAGGCATCTTCTACTTCATTGCATTATCTTCTTGGTGTAAGTGTTGGACCTAGTTATTATGCAAATTTGTGTTCATGTAAAGAATTTTATTGCCATTATGACAAAGATAATGACAATGACAATGCTTAAAGATGATGATTTCCAGAACGCTATTTGCTAATAACTTCGTAGACAGAGGATAATGGAAAGATGGTCGTAACTGCTTTTTTCTAGAATTATCACCATAGTAAATATAAAGAGTTACTGTGCAATTACATGCATTGACTTTGCTAGTCCATAATCTTGATACTACACAGTGCTGATTTCACCCTTCCGTACTGCCCTTTACATGTCTACCACATTAAAGTATTATAAACCTCTAGAAGGTTATGATATGGGTGAAATACTTATTCCAGTAAGAGTACAAGCCTGCCATGTCATACATTTGTTCCTCTGGAAAAACATGTTCCCCAACATTGTATTTTATTCACCATTGTACCTCCATCTTTTCATATTTTCTCTGTTCAAAACCACTTGGCTCCCATTTAAAACTACAGTACTTAATGGTACAGACTGAGAAAAATGTGTAAATGTAAAATAGTTTTATTAATCACATGATCATTTCAACAAGAAATGAATTGTGATAATAATTGAGTAATTAGTGATGTCATGCATTATCTTACAACAGAACTCTAATTTGCATGTCATTTGTTTGGTTTGTGTTACAGAAGGTACAAAAAAAGTGTTGTCTATATGCGTTAATCATTTTCCTTTAATATTAATCCAACAACATCTCACCTTAACACAAGCCTGCACTCTATCAATCAGCCAGAACACAATTCTACTTTATGTCTGCCTTTATATTATGGTAGTTGCCTCCAAGATATCCTGGTCACATTTCTTCTCACAGAAATCTTCAAATCCCTTTTCTTCCGACTGATCCCTTTTACCAGCAGGGAGAAGAGTGCAAAAGATCTTGCAGAAACGGAGCTCCATGCACATTTTGATTTTGATGTTATCTGAGGGTAGCATAAGAGATCCACTGAAATGACAGCCGCCCATTATCTGATTGTTAGGAGCTCTAGAGGAATGTTACTTAATATTATTCCACAACTATCTTGCTGCCACCATGTTATGGCAGGGTTTTTTTTCAAACATGGAGGCTTTTCTACCTTTGAAATTTAATATTTTTGCACGATACAGATCTACATTGAGATTTCAGGATGACAGTTAACAGAACATGTTTTGGATGTGAATGTTCTCCTTCATATTAATCATGATAGGTGATATGAAAATTTTTGAAAATGGGAGGAGGTGCTAGCATTGCCTAGTATTTGCAAAAGGCAAGGGAATTCTCTTATTGGTTTTAAGCAACACTTATTTCTTGCAATTAAATATGCATTTAAAAATTGAAACTGAATATGAATGAACTAAGCTTTCATAATTCACTAGAAAATCTTCTTCATAATCAAAATTACCACAGCAGGAGATGCTTTACAATCTCTAAACCCCCAGGCTCAAGACTTAATAATTTTGAAATGATTGCCTAACTGACACTACTGGGCTTCTTCTATACAACTTGCAAAGATACTTACAGTAGGTAGTGCAGTGACATGCTGTATCTTTCCTGGTTTCCGTCACTAAGCTAAGCTCTGCCCCCCCTGTATTACTGAGATGTCCAGTGCGGACCATTCCCTTACTCAGTCATGACCCTACACAGATGGACAGGTCTGGAGGCTGATCTGGGATCTAAACAGCAGAAACCGGACCAAAGAGCATTAAATGTGTTCCATATGTGCACCAAAAAATACCGTAACGCACCCAAATATCCTCCTCTACAAGGAAAGAAAAAAAACTATTACCAAAAGTGGAACATGAAACTGGATTATGTTAATAGCTACGTTGTTAACAACTTTGGGGATCAGGGACTTGGTGTTTTGCTGAGCTGCGGAGAAGAATTACAGGAGACAGATTATTGGCACACGCATTTGTCAGGCCTGCAGCTGATTTTCTATTCACAAGCCTGGCTGTGGGGCCTCTTCCAGAAGATGTGGGAGCAGGAGGCAAAAAAAAGGGCATGAAGGAAACAGCATAAACCCCTACTGTGCTCGTCAGCAAAGAATCTCAGGTGAAAGTCTGGCCTGCCTGCTCGGAGAATGCCAGATCACGCACGGCTTCAAAAATCGGAACTTCTGCCTAAATTCAGATCCATTTTTGAAGAAAAAAAAAAAGTTTAGGGTTTGAAAATGGCAGTTTTGTTATGGAGCACTGCCACTGCACAGGAAAATACAAGAAAGACCATTTACAAATGTCACAAAAGCACAGCAGAGAAGGAACAATAAACTGACGGTTTCCAAAATGTTTTTTTTTGCCGCTGTTCCACTTTCTCCGTAACGCTCAGAAATAGTTTTAATGTTGCTAAACTGTCCAGGGACAAATCGTAGTGTGAGGATTTTGGATCTCTTTCGGTTACTTGGATTTGCTGTTGGAATACATGAGAAATATACAGATTGTTTAGAAGGAAAATACTTCCACTATAAGAAATTAAAAATGAGACATTTTCAACTTTAATTTTAGTAGGCAAATTGAATGGTCAGTTATTGCATTAGTTCAATCTTAAGGCATTCTTTTTCATGTATAGCTGGAGGATGACAAAACTGGCTTTGCTTTTACTACTTCTTAATGATGCCCTACAATACATTACAAATAAATTGTTGCAATCTAAAACTGAAGTTTACGGAGTGTTTCAAAATCTATTGCTTATTTATTTGCAAAAGCATCTTAACAGAATCAATTGGCATTGATTCTGGCATGTGTCAGTCGGAGTATATTGCCGTCTTTCCCTCTCTGTGTTTATCATAATCTGCATACCGTACAGTGCATATCATAATTCTAAGTCTGTGCTACCAGAAAAACAATATGTATAAAACACAACTCTGAAGGCAAGTGGAAAATGAACAGAACTGGAAAAAAATGGTTCAAAAAAAGCTAAAAAGAAAAAAAATGAATAAAGAAAAAAAAACAACAGTTGGTCATTGTGAAATACCAGAGATCCCTTGAAAGCAGTTTGGCTCCCCTCTGATGCTGTTCCGTCCAGTGCTGAAACAGGGATTTGGCTTGGCTTCCTTCTCCAGGCTTTAATCCGAAACCCGATACTAAATACTCCTCAGTGCCAAATACGGTATTTGCAGAAAACTATTTAGAGTAATGACACTTCAATTATCATTATTATTAATATTATTTCTTGAATACTACTGCGCTCTGCCTGGGGCAAGAGGCTCTTACAAGACACGAATCGGACTGATTTGTTTGAAGCAGGATAGCTTCAAAGGGAACTCGGACACAGTATACAGTTCTACTGCTTTTGTGGATATTGTATCACTGCACTGTTGAGCCTGTCATTCCCTGACCTCACTTTCTCTTCATCAATACCTGCTTTCCTATCTTTTCTCCCCTCCATCACCCAACTTTGGAGGCCATCTTTATTATTTAATTAATACATTTTTCTTTCCTCTTATTTTTCCTTTATACTTTATACGCTCTCTGTACCTCACGCAACTTTCAATACTTACAACTTTTTTCTAATTTTGGTCCCATTAAGATAGGTGTCTAGAGGGCCCCATACTTGTTTAAATTGATTGATTTTACCTTCCAGACTGTAAGTAATCTTTTCACATTGAATCTGTACAATAGCTTCTCTGTCCCTTTCCGTGTGGGGTGGCCCCATATTGTCCACCCATTTTCGCAGGATACCTGTTTTAGCAACAATGCAAAAAGTAAAAAAAAAGTTCTTGTACTGGATTGATATTTTAAACTTAGATAGATCCCCCTAGATGCAACTAATTGTCATTAACGGGATTGATAATATATAACCAGGTGTCTGCGTATTCTCTCTACTACAGCTGTCCAAAAGGACTGTATGCAGTATATGCTGGAACAATACCTGCTTTGAAATATACGCACTTATTTTTCCCCAGGGTTTAACAAAACCTGATGAGAAGGCCACAATAAGAGCATGGGCCTCGAGAGGACAGATGTCAATCCAAGCAAGATGATCACAGAAGGCTCCCTTAACACCTTGTGCAAACTAAAATCATCAAGAGCTGGGAGTTTAAGAAGTACAGGACACATACTACATCATGTCATACAAGTGTTTGCTGGTTCCATCGGGTGAGACACATAAACCCTCCAAAAGTACTTGCTAATTCTATGCTGCCACAGTGAAATCATGGGAAAAACACAGTGAAGCACAGAGAAGTGTGGTGAAGTGCGATACAAAATCCACGGATCACAACAGCAGTCCAAAGAAAATACACGGACTAAGCTTGGGAAAACCGAGAATGCAGAAAACGTACCATGGCCAGCGTGTCATTCATCTTCACAGTCTGGTAATGCATTTTTGGTGAAAGAAGGATGGGATCACAGCATGAACCTCAGGGCAGATGAAATGACATCGAGGGACCTCAGGGAGGTTATTCAGACAAAGCCAAGACCCCAGACAGGAAGGCTGTTCTCCCAAAACTCACCTTTGTCCCATTGGGTTGTAGATCTCATCGCTCTGACAGCCACTGATGGTGATGGGGTCGAAGTACTGGAAGGAGCGGAGGCCCACCCCAGATATGGCCACGTAGATGGACCGGAACTTCACCAATATGGCCTTCGTGTGGTAAAAGGGCAGACTGAGGTCGTGGGTGACAGGGATAACAAGGGGGTTGTTTCGGCAGCTCAGTCTCCAATCCCCTGTTGAGAAACACAGAGCATGTCCAGGTTACATCATTTTAAATTTGTAGCTTTCTGGTTCATCAGCCCTTGAGGGAATGTGAAAAACTAGAATTAAACTCTCCGGTCAAAAGGTCCTTAAAAATTTGGTTCGTTTTAACTATTTTAACAGAGATTTTCTCTGTATTTACAAATTGACTGATATGATTTTTTTCTAAGCACTTAATCAGCATGCACTAAATGATAGAACTCAAGATAAAAACGTACCTAGGTGATGCCTGTCTTCTTTAGTGTCCACCAGAAGCACAGTAATATTGACTTGGTTTTGCTCAACGTAGTCCGTGCCATCCGCAGCCAAGTGAATTATAACAGCAGCAGCTACCATTGGGTGAGAAAAGTACGCCTATGTGAAAGAGCATAATGAAACAAATCAGGGACGTCGGCCTAAAGCAGGTGGTTTCTACGGGATACCAGCTTCAGGGCTAAATCTTAAAAGGAAAAGAAAAAAAACAGGTTGTTTGTCTGTCTGTACTTCTAGTGGCATGTTCTACAAAGGCAAGAGGCAGGCAGTTTCACATGACAAGGACAATATACAGGTAATCTGCTTTATTTTTTTAATGAAAATTACTATTGTTACTATATATTCACTGATTTACCCTCAAAAGCTCAGAAAACTTGGAAGATCTTGAAAAATCACTGCAAGTCTATGGCCCACGCTTTCAGAAAATTTGTTCTGGATATATGAGAATAGCCAACCACCAGCAGTAACTTGGTATCACAGGTTGTCATGGGGACAATATCCCTTTAAGTTGATTTTAAATCATCAGATCTCACTTAAACCCTTGAAAAATCTACCGTTACTAAGTGGTAGATGATATTCTTTTCCTTTTCCCTGTACCTTTCAATTTTAAACATATTTCTTTAGTCTGAGATAACATTTCTTTTCATAGACCATTGAAAAATTCATCGTCATCGGTCGATTTTAAAAATACATTCTGTTGGGTTTTTTTACCGTTGTTACTAAAAAGTTGCACATCTTAGGCAGATAGATATTTATATGAACAAGTAATAGGTTTATTCCATGCTGAAAAAAAGAAGAGAGAAAACGCAACGTTTCGGCCGTGGAGCGTTCTTCAGGCGTGTCGACACCTGAAGAAGTCAGTCGGAGGTCTGTCGGAGGTCTCTGCCGGGCTGTTTACTTCTCGGTCTTCTTCTGGATGTTGGGCAGCATGCCGCCCTGCGCAATGGTCACGCCGCCCAGAAGCCCACACACCTGAAGAAGGCTCCACGGCCGAAACGTTGTGTTTTCTCTCTTCTTTTTTTCAGCATGGAATAAACCTATTACTTGTTCCTTTGCAGCCTACGCATGCTGACGCAGCTACCCACCTGAACTAGATATTTATATACAGAAGATTGGTTGGCTGATTGATTGATTTATTGGCATGTTGCCAGAAGGCTGAAACAATACTACTCCGACTAGTCAAAGCCCTACATTGACTGTGCTCTTTCAATTATGATCTGTCACTTGCTGGCTAGTGGCATGACCATAATGCTCAACATCCTCGTTTATTGGTTGAGCCATTTAAAAAGCCCTTAAGTCGTATTATGTGGATAACTAACACCAAGTAGTTTGGAGTTAGGGTTAGAGATGTTAACCCGTGTGGATACTGGTCATTCTGTGGACACTCTTACCTTGAGCCAAAACTGTGGATTCCAGGAAGGCTGTTGGTGCTGTGCTTCCCGGCAAGGAAACCAAGCATATTGGGAAACTCCATCTGACAGGTCAAACACCTTTGACTGACAAGTCTGGAAAGAAAACCCAAAGCACAAGGGCATTAAATGGATGGCCTGAAAATATGGCACCATGACCATGATAAGAACCATCTTTTCCATCTTGGGTGAGGTATCAATATATTATTGAATTGTTACATAAGCGTTTTTCCTTACAATGAACAAAACACACTCATGTGATTTCATGCAAGCCCTTAGGACATCAATCAATCCTTCCTTTTTTGTACTAGAACATCATTTCCATCATTTACTTTCAATTTTGTTCAATTATTTTCACAGCCGTTTTACCAATAGATCCCTTGTAATATGCTCTCATATTATAATACTTAGCAACTTTCTTAGGAAATTCTTAGGGTGTTTATAACGTTTCATGTCCATTCAGCTGGCCAAAGAAAAAATTAAGAACCTACTACACGCACAACCTACTAAAATAATGCAAAGGACCACTGTGGGAAGTGAAAACAGTTTGAACAGGACATGGCAAGTATTTCACAAGATTTTCAAAAACATGCGGTCGAATTTTACCTCACTCTTCTAGCAACATTGCTATCTGCTGAGGTTATGATAACATCAATAGTACTGTATGTAGTAGTAAGCTTCATATTCTACACAATGCCCTTACACATCTGCGGTATGCGATTCAAAGACAAGCTTCATAAAAGGCTCAGGTTTAACAGTACAGTTCATGGGAAAGTAGACTCTTTCTATTTATGTTTTGTGTCCAATCACTTTTGGAGATTCCGAGCTGAACATTTCTCAGCTAGAAGTCCAAGTCCATTCTCACGGACCCCAGTCACAAACTGTTTTCTCTCCTACCGTCCGGTAAATGATATCGAAGCATTCATTCAAAGACTAACAGATTACAGAACAGCTTCTACCTCCAGGCAATAAGACTGCTAAATAGCCAAGCTGCTGTTCCTTCAGCAAATCACCCGTAATGGGTACATGGACATACAGTTTTCATTGCACTACACTACTTGGACATAATATATTGCATACACCCTGGACACATCACAGCTCTATTTATCTTGATCTCTGTCGGAGTTTATTTTATTCAATTTCTATTGCACTATTAAGTATTATCTAACTTTATTTTGTAACTTTAATTTTGTGATTTTTGCCCCCCTCAGTGAGCTTGCAGAAAAGACATTCCATTGCCAGCAACTACTGCTGCACGCTGTATTGTTGTGCATTTGATAAATAAACTGATTGATTGATTGATTGATTGATTGATTGAGTTTGGGACGGAGTTGTGTTTGACTAACGGGGGTATGTCTGCAGTAGGCCTGTTGCCAGGCTGAGGTGCTAGGGGCTGGGAGCTTGCTGCGTATTGTGGGAATGTGACGAGGATGGTGTCCTCCTGTGTGACAAGTGTACTGCAGTGATCTACATCTGTGCAGCAGATGGCAGACTGAGGTTTTCACGTCTCTCCCCAAGGATAGCACCTCAAACATCACCAAACAGCCGCAGACAGCAAGGAATTTGTAGGAGGCTATCCCCCAAGCATGTGCACTTTCAGGTTCAGCAGAAATGAGGGAAGCTCAGCTGATTGATGTACGCAAAGTACTTGGCTTTTGTTTTAAGAAGATGTAAATGGAAGAAGGCTGTTTGGATTTTCTGCAGTTGTGAGCACAAGATTGTAGCTCTTTTCTAGAAAACAGGGAGTGAAAACATCCCGTCTTTGAATGAAACACAAATCTGTATGCTATGACTGTTGGTTCAATATCTAGGATCTGTTTTTCCATTTCCAATTCATAGGCTTTCGGGTATTGATCCAAAGCTGATTCTAATTGTAAAGAATTCTGTTTGTCAACAGTTTTGAAATTATTCAAAGACTGGGAAAAATGGGAGCTTCATACTAGACACGTTTACTAGAACAGAAAAGATGTTCTGCATTCCCAATCGGGTGGCCTAACCTGCATGTTTGAAAACATTTTAAAGATATTTTTCTTATTCACCACTACAAAGAATGAATTGAAATCTGGAAGAATGCGCATCTGAAAATGTGTTAGGTTTTATACTTTACACACCTACAGTACACCTGCTAGCTGCTGTTCTACCAAAAATGTTTGCTCAAATAATAATAATAATAATAATAATAATAATATCAATGGAATAGCTGGGTGAGCCAAACTGGATGTTTAACTGCCTTTTCTTTTTCTTTGTTGTTAAGCCCATGTCATGGAAAAAAAAGTAAAAAAAAGTTAAAAAATTGTTTGATCTTGAAACTGGTACAATAGGTATCATTCTAGCTTCTTTTACATTTACTTGAACAATATTCACACTGTAACAATAAGTCTCTTGAGACTTGCTTGGATGCCCTCAAAACTTAATCACTTTGGAAAATAATCACCAGCATTATTTTCCAAAATTATTCCACTTTTGAGGTTTGCGTACCAATAACTAAGCTAATCCAAGGTTTTCATTTGACCATTTCTCCAAAAATGGAAACACGGTTCGCTTTGTTTTCTGTTAAAATTCACATTTTGTTTTACTTTCCAGTACAAAATTGTGTTGTTTCATAATAAAATACACATTTTTTTTATTATGGTTTCTAGACTGAACATAAGCCACTGGGTAGATCTTCTTTAGTTTATTTGGGATGATGGACATAATCTTAAATCAGATGAGCTGCTAGAATCTTTAACTGATGATATTTTTTCATGTTCACTCCATGACAACAATGTGTAGAATCCCCTCAGAGGCTTCCTACAATGACAGCTTTACCAACCCCCATCAGCTGGAGAGCACTGATATGAAGCACAGCAACCTGGTGAATGCTGACCTTTCACCTGGCTCATGAACCTCACAAGGTCATGTTGCTAATAGCCCCATTTTCAAGTCTACTAAACCACCAAGACAAACTTCAGTCTGCATGGATCAGGGAGCTCTGTCATTAAAAATCTTAGCCAGACCACAAGATTATTCCCTTTGACTGGTGGTTCTGAACTCACTTGCTATAAATTTAATTTTTATTTTTATCTAGCAATGCACATTGATCTTTTCATGGAAAACTGAACTGTACAAGAAAACAATCACAAATTCTACTTTTCTGTTGTCTAAAAAGGACATGTTAAAAGACTGTAAGTGAATCTGAAACTATTTTTGTCATGAAAATAGTTAATTCTTCATTTGGTAGTTTATTTTTATGAACAGTTCATGGAAAGAGTATTTTATACTTCCATATTGAAAATCCAACTGTTTTCTTCAGTCCTCCTAAAGTAAAGCCATATGGTATTTCCCTGTGTTATGTAATTCCAGCACGGGGTTGCTAGGGAAAACAGAATTGTGTTGATATGTTGCACATGGTGGGATATTGTCCATTTATGCAGTGAAAGACTGGAATTAAGGAGGTTGGGACCACTTTTTGATCTTGTCCAAGAAGTCTGTGAATCAAGCCATTTACCCGCAGCAAACAGATGTAAACTCATTAGGGACCCCCGATTCAATCAATTTATCAATTTATTTCTTATTTTGTGTTTTGTTAAAAGCAAATTTTAATCCTTACCTCAAAAGAAAGTTCAATCAAAACAAAGAAACTCACTGAGTGATTGTGAAATAGCACTTATGCATTTGGGTTTATAATTGCCTTTAGCTGACTTTAGTTTGTGGCACGAGAAGAAAGAAGAAGAAAATTGAACGGGAAATCCGGCAAAAAACAAAAATCAAACAAACTATCCCAAACTGCAGTTCAGAACATATTAGGTCATTGTATATTCACTGTGTACTTCAAAACATCTCCGTAGTGCTACACTGCCAATCCTCTTAGTCCTCTCTGTGTTTGAATCAGGCATACCAGGCAAAATATCAACACTTACTAGGTTTGTCGCACATGTTGAAGTTGACAACCCACTGTGGATGGTTAAACATTTCAGTATTCAAAGAATCTGAGTACTTAATCATTTAGTACTTGTGTTGCATCTGAGTACTTTACAAGGTTTATATTTCTTTACTGATACCCATATTTAAAATATTAGTTGTCTTAAGATACTAAGTACAGTAACAAAACTTTCCACTTGTACACTGTATATAAATGTAAATACAGTATAATACTAAACAATGTTATAATGTCCAAAGCACTGTGGGGTTCTCCGAGATACTAAAAACCTTCACAAAAAACAGATTTCTGCTGCTTGCATTCTGATGTGTGGAAAAGCTGAACTGTGGTTGAATTTTAGTCTACATCAGAACATACTGTATGTCTGGTCCATATTTCCTTCTAGGGTCTTATATACAGTATATAAAAAAACTCAAATGCATTTAGATCTTCAGAAATGTCTTAATAAAACATGAAGGTAACCCGACAGGTAACATGTAATACAGTAACATAATATCCACATACATTAGTTAATTAATAAACTGATCCAACAGTAAATACCCTCAAGTGAATAAGTATTCGAACCCTTACATTTAGTAACAGTTCATAGCTCCTTGAGCAGCAATGACTTCAACTAGACGTTTCCTGTTACTGTCTCTTGCATTGGCCTATTATTCCATATAGAACGACTTCATGTTGGTGACATTTGAATGGTTTCCTTGTACAGTATGAACAGCTTGCTTTTTTTTTCCTTCTACAGTACAAACATTCTGTTGTAAATCTGTTGCATGTTTAGGATTGTTGTCTTTCTCAACTTCCACTTTCTCAACTTCAGCTGACAAATTGATGTCCAGATTAGAATCAGAAGAATTTTCTGATACAACATCCCGTTTGTGATTCTGTCAATGATGGCAAGCCATCTACTGTACAGTCAAAGACACCATACCATTCTCAAAACACAATACTCCCACGAAGATACTTAGCGTTTGGGATGTTGTTCTTTTATCAGTTTATTGGTAGCAGTGTTTGGCTTTTACCACACAACATATTTCTCATTGTAACCAAAAAAAACGTTTGTCTCATGTGCCCAAAGACGATTCTTGCAGTTGTCTCGTTGATGTTCTTTGATAAACTTGAGACAGGCAGCAATGCAGAGAGTAATGGTTTCTTCCTTGCTATCCTCCCATGAAAAACATTACTTTTTAGTCTTTTCCTGACTGGTGCATGAAAACTATGATATTAGCTGCAGCAAGAGTGGCCTGCAGATCCTAAATGTTACTCTGGGTTTCTTGACTTCCAGGAGGGTATTTCAGTTTGCCAGGCCTGGGAACTGTCACCGAGGTCTTGAATATTTGTTTCCATCTCTGTGGTTCATACCAAACCCAGAAAGTTTCTCCCCATAATTTAGGATAGGGTTGCCAAACTCTGTCGTTGTTTACTTATTACACAATAATTTCACCACCTGATTCTAATTATCCATGTAATTGTGCTACAGTAAGTAACTAGGGGGTTACTTATTATTTTACATAGATTGATTCTTCATTATTAATTTTCTACTTCATAAACCACCATGTCTCAATAAACACTTAATTAGTAAATATAAACTTTGATGGTTATTTAAGAAAGGAGGTTTCAATTAAACAAGGGAATCATGGTAAGACATTATAATTCCTATAATTATACTAAAGGTCCACTGAGTTTTTCTCTGCGCTGCATACAGTAGTAAAACATCCAATGATGAAGAATTAACAGAGACAAGATTTACAAATCTTAACTTAACTTCTGTCCTCGGCACTTTATAGCCCATGGCTTGTGTTCCCACATTAAACTTTAAGTGGGTTCTCGGTCACTGCATTTGGAATGTGTGAGATTAGTCAGTATAGCTATACTGTATTGAAGTCAAAGGTAAAAGCATCCTTACTGGCTTAGGAGACTACTCTGAGAAGACATTTTGAGTGGGATTTTTATGACCTAGTGGAACACGGGTGGAGCGGTGGCACTGTGGCTAAGGATCTGTGCCTGTGGCCGGAAGGTTGCCGGTTCAAATCCCGTGGCCGGCAGAGGAATCCTACTCCGTTGGGCCCCTGAGCAAGGCCTTTAACCTCAAGTGCTCCAGGGGCACTGTACAATTGCTGACCCTGCGCTCTGACCCCAAGCTTCTCTCCCCTTATGTGTGTCTGTGTCTCATGGAGAGCAAGCTGGGGTATGCGAAAAGACGAATTTCCTAATGCAAGAAATTGTATATGGTTAATAAAGTGATCTTATATATAGTAGGTATTGTACAGTGAGCTGATATGTCTGAAATGCAGTTTAGGATTATTGGCATTTCATATTTTGTTTTCACCAGATGTCCCCTTTAATTAAGTTTACTCTTCGGTTATCTCGGATGAGTGTAAATTTGTTGTTCAAACACACAGAAAAGCTGGGAAGCAAACAGTAATGGAAATTGCCCATTACTAGAAGCTGCATGGGGTATATTTAAACAAGGGATGGAGGCAAGAGAGAAATATAAAATTGGTCAGATAAGAAATGTTTAATTTTAACTTCTAAAATATACTTTGTATTCATGAATGGAATTCTTCGCGCTAGTAGTTAAATAATGCCATAGGCGGTCTCAAGCTTTTTTAGTGTTTTTGTTTGCCATTGAAGGCAGATGGATAAAAACACATCAAAGTTACTTTAGAAATGAATAGAAAAACAGTCCATAATCTTGACTGTAATATGAACATGATACAATACTCTCGAAAGGTAAATGCCAACATTGAGAACATGATTTATGCGTTGGTGGTGGGTTATAGCTTTTATTTTATAATTAAATATAATAAAAGAATAAAATAAAAAAAATAAAATGTGTCTACCGGAATTGATCCATTTGTATTTTCTGCTTTTTTAGTGATAGCTTCCACCCTCCTGTATGAATAGTTGCAATTAACACGACCAAAATGCACACGCATATCAATTAAACAAGAGTTACTGGATAAAGCCGATACAAACTGAGTTTGACTTAGCGTCTTATCCCTTAAAGACAAGCTCTTTTTTTTTATAAGCTGATAATGGAAAAATATAGAGAATTGAACTCGTAAGTTAGCAAGCCTTAATTTTTCCCCATGCACACCTGATCAGACACAAGCTTGTTTAAAATCTACTTTATTTTGTTGGAATGCCCTGCAATGGACTAGCATCCCATCCAGGGTGTATCCTGCCTTGTGCCATTAGGTTGCCAGGACAGGCTCTGGCTCCCCTGTGACTCTGAATTGGACGAAGAGGTTAGCAAATGGATGGATGGATTTTGTAGGAAATCAGTTAAAGACGCATAGCTGTAACAAAAATAAATATTGCATGCTGGCATCTCTACACATTTTGCGATTAACGTTAACAGGACATAACTTGTGAAAAGTTTCTATGTATCGATGCTGAGCGTACAAGAAAATATTAATGATCCTCACATCAGCCTTGGTACTAAAGTGGCACAAGGGTGCTCCTAGCTTCTCCAGTTCTAAAGTTCCATTTCATCCACTTAAATGCTTTCAAGCAGTTTTCACAATCTCCTATCCTTTTCTTGAGCCGTTCCCAAAGATGTGTCAGGGCTACCACCAATACTGTTGAATAACATGAATTTATAGCTATAAAATGTGTGATAACTTGGTGCCAGCATGGTGAGATATTCTATAAAAGAAACTTTCAATAAAAAGTATTTAATTAAGAATTAATGACAATTAATAAGATGCACGCATTCATACCTGCTGACACAGACACACACTGAAACCCATTCATCTACTCCTTTTCAGAGCCCAGTTGGATCAGAAATAAAGAGATTGCATGCTACATGCTGTCATTGGTTTGTATCAAAGAAGTAATGCATATTCCAATCTAAACATTATTTTGATCTATCTTGCTATCTTTTTGATCTATCAGGCAGCATGGTACTAGCTGTGACTGTCAGTTTCATGTTGTTTACTAATAAGGACAGATTGAGCTATACAAGGAATTACAATGCAGGTATCAAAATGTGCCTTATGCAAACAGATGTCTGGTTATTTTGTTTCTTCAAGCACAAGGCTCATTTCAAGCAGAAGATTCAGGGAAGGATGACAACTCAGCACACAGCATACTGTCCTTTAGCTCACCACACAAACTCACACAGGAACACACTCAGATCAAAACCAGTTTAAGAATGCAACCTATTTTTTCCTTCTTTGTTCATCATAAGCTACTGTTAACTCAGAAGCAGACCAGAGACGCTCTCCAAGCACATAGATTTCTCATTGCAGAGCTACTGTACTAACCACTGGCCCAACCTAACAAGCAGTGGAACAGATCAGCGGCATCACAAGTAGCAGCAAAATCAGCTCCATGTGTCTCTTCACCACAGGTGGACAGGCTGTCTACTTCACAGGAGCCAAGCCTTCTGAAAAGCAGGGGTCCCTTTGTAACCCATCAAAATGCAAATGTTCAGGAAAAACAAAATCGGGGAAAACAACTAATGATATTAGCATAATACTCTACTCACCCAGCAGGGGAGAATGGTCTCCTCAAAATTAAAAGAAGAATGTTTATTCTTCAGACAAAAAAAAATATGTGCAGGAGACTGAACAAAAGACACTTCTTTCTGTGTAGCAGACTTAACATTTGCCCGAGCTGCTTACTTAGTATCCCCAAGAGCGTAGTTTAGATCCGGGAATTAACTTGTGATTTTAGAGCATGGTACTGTAACCTGCCCTGTTCAGGTAGGAAAATTAATACAAAATGAGAGATAATGTACTGCTACATGCTGGGGTGACTGACGCACAATATTTCCATTTCACTCCACAAAAGCCCATTCTGCAAATTAAAACAATGGAAGTTGTTTGAAAGTTTTTTTTTTATCAGATCCCTGAAGCAACTAAGACTTTTGAACAACATCATTCATCACAAAACAAGCATCTGGTTTAGGGAGTAATTTAGTCCGGAATACAATTTTTTTTAATAGAATAAGATACAAGTTTCCGTATTCTCTTCAATGTATGTGTGCTTTTGTTATAGGGAAAGTTCTATTTTCTAGACAGTAAGGAACATTATATGTATTGTTATACATAACTGGTTATCTTCTTGTTTTGGTTATGTTTCTTGTCACCTGGTATGTGAATTTATTACCAAGCTGGGCTGGAGAATAAAACACGTGCTATGTGATATTTAATGTTTCCCCAACAAGAAGGGGTGTGAAATTGATAACATTTATAATTTCTTTGCATTCCAAAGTGGCATCAGGGCCTGATACAATATTGATTTGATTTTGTCATTTTAACCTCCTTTCTTAAATTACTCACACTCACATCCAATCTTTAACAGTACACTTTTTAGACAATAAAAATAAAAAGAAAAGCAAAATTCATAAGAATAAAAGGCGATTACAACATTCACAAATTTATGTAAAAAACCAACAATCTCTCCTCATTTATGTGTGGATACTTGGTAGATCTGTAGCTAGAGACACAGATACCTTGTTCAGTGTTTCAGTTCAGTAGTTTGTGTGAGGTTCTGTTTTGTCCTGCATGTACCAAAGCATACTCAGCAGTTTGATTAAATCTTAATAAATGTGATGTAAAGACTGTATGGAGTCTTAATGCCTCCATATGCAACACAGCAAAAAAGAAGTACTGTATTTGAAGTTTGTTCAGCGCAGCTCAACTGGCTGAGGGAGTAGCAGCCTGTTCACAGGGATGAAGCTCACAGAACTCCAAAAGAATGTGACGATGTAAAATTCTTGATGTGCAAGGTGTAGATATGTGCAAGCATTTGGAGGAACAGATTTAGGGTTTGATGGACGAAACTAAATTTCACAACAGGTACAATGCAGATTGTTCCTTGAAGATACAATGCCAATCTGAAAAGAAAATCAACGTTGAGGTAAGCCTGACAGCCTGATATGGAATTAATGAACGTATTGAGTAACCACTTGTTGATGCTTGTCAGTGAATGGATGGAATGGCTCACTGAGAAAAGAGAAGATTCTCTCTGGGTCCCATCTCCTACAACTGAATGAATGAGCACAGATTCCAGGTGGAGCCCCTGAAAAAATAGAGTGGCCAAAGTGACTCCTGAGGGCAAACAACAGTCAAGGATTTTCTCTGACTGAATGAAAGACGTCGTATTCCAGGTGGGAACCCCCCACAAAATTAGTGATTGAAGTAAAGGTTCTTTAAGACAAGTAGAGATGCTTAAGAGGGTCTCCATCGGGACCCCAGGTAGAAGCTTGGGGTGGGGGAAGGAAGCCCCAAGTTCTCATCACAGCACATCACAGCTTGGGACACCATCGGGGGGAGGGGGGGAGACAGTTGGTTAGGAGTGTGAGAAATATGTGGAAAGAGGTTCTCAGAAAGAAAAATATATTTATAACAGGAGGGTATACAGGAGAGTGGAGTGGGCAAGACTGGAATTTGATCATATCTCAAACTTCCGTTTTATAACATCCACTGATATTAGCCATGAAAGGAGTATTGAAACAGTGGCATTTTGATACAAATCAATTTAGGAAATGCAAAAGAATATCTGTGAATCAATAACAACATTTCAATGAATTATACACTGACACATAAATGTGCTACTGTATGTTTTATACTTGTTTTGATCATTTGGATGCCTTGATAATCTAGTTTTAAGAAGCGAATCAAACTTTTTTTTGGAAGCTTTTGCAATTTGAAATCAACATACTGGACTTTAAACATACTGTATCACATGTTGATCTAAGTGTTCGTAAGCCACTGAAAATTAAAAAAAAAGGCTGTAGTATGTAGTAATAGTTAGAAACCTGGTGTAAAACCCCAGGTGGGAATCTGCTTTTGTAGAACTGAGAAAATACCTTTAAATCAGATTGCTGCCCTGCTGTATATGGGTCTCCAGGTCATCACTGTAAATTAGAATTTTTTTCTCAATTGACCTAACCACTTAAATAAAGGAATACAAAATTAAGAACAAAGGGTTCCAGGAATACAGCATTTGTGAAAAATCAGCGATCAAAAAATGAACCTGGCAGCCTTTAGCATTCTCATCATCTCACGCAGGGCTGAAGTAATGCCTTCATCCCTAGACACTGTTCAATCATGATGGATAACACATTGAATGAGTGTTAAAATAACATTCAAACATAACCACAACTGAATGCCTTGCTAGGTTTAACACAAAAGTAAGCCAGTAAAACAAATCATGCTAAATAAATCTTTAAGAACCACAACCTGTCATCAGAACATGCATTGACATGGAAGACAGCAGAAATGATGTTGTAAATCACAACCTTGTAGATGCCTTTCGATGTGCTTTGATATGTTCTCCAAATCTGAGTATTTTACTTGTAAAGTAATTTGCTATTTCTTCTCGAGGCAGTTTTCCCATTTTTAATGGGAAGGTAATGTGTTTTAAAGTGATCCCTAGGAAGTCTACTTCAGGCACAAATACTGTAAACTATCAGCAGTAGAAATCTTCATTTTAATTTGTTTTAATTTCTCAATGGAAAACCACCCTTGGACTGCAACTTTGAGAATCAGAGGGAGGAGCTTTCTGTCTCTAAAGTCACTGCAGTCGGTTTTGAATTCCATTTAATCTAAAATAAAATAAAGTGCAATTTCTTCTGAGTCTTGTTGCACTCTTAGTAAATTAATTGGTCTAATTATTTCATTGGACAAAATTTAAAAAAACATAACTGGGTTTCCTTCAGATTTCATTGAGGAGAGCTTCAGGAGAATTGCTTCTTGAATCAACTACATATTTCAACAAAGACCTTAAAACATATCACATTTCCAATTAAGGTGATAATTTGTCAAGTAGGTTGCAGCACTTGGAAACTGGAACAAATCTTATAGATCCTGCTGCCTTTGAGATTTGCATTTTGGCTCACTTGAGTTCAACATGTTTATTACCAGCTGTTTTCTTTTACTGGCAAGAAAGCCATGGTTTTGCAGCAAACTTCACAGTATTAGATCTCTTCATATGTTCATATTCTGCTCCAAGCAGCTGCGATCATGTTTAGTCATGGTCCGGGTTGGTGAATGAAGGTCACCATAGTTGTTCAATAACAAGTCACATAATGACTTTTTCCTTATTTATTATTAATTGCTCTGCAGATTCCCTTAACCTGGGCAAAATATTGCATTTTTTTCCCTTTCTTAACCTACTAAAGTAACCAGGAATGGTTTGATACTGTAGATGATGTCCGTGTCTTGTGCAGAACTGTATAAATCTAATTTATACAGCCAAAGCCATGCCTTTGTATAATTATTTCTGCAGGCCATTGCCAGCTACTGATAACTAGGGAAAGTTCCTCATGGTTCTATTTTTGGTCTGTTCATTTTATTGCCCTGTAATGATGATTAATGATATCATGGTCTCTTAGGCATCTGATTCAATTTCTATCATTCATTAATTGATCAGGGGCATCCCGGACTGATTTTGCCTCATGAAATTGCTAGTTTTCTTAGAACTCTATACATTATATACAATGTACTCCTCCGTATAAATTAAATAAGAAATCAAAAACACAGAAATAACATTACAATATCCACATGATCGGAGCTAAACAACTCTGAAATAAGTATATATGATATGGTGCTTAGAGAATGCATATATGAAACTACAGATAATAATTTCAAACACCTGTCTAGGAGTGGTTTATGACTACAATTTCTTTTTAAAGCTCAAAATGAGCCATGTTTTTTCTGGGAGATCCATGTTTCTATGTGTATTTGTATTCTTAAAATATATTATTAATTGTCTGTTATCCATTTAATTTATTTTATTGTTGTTCATTTTAGAACCTGGAATTAGCCCGTGGCAGGCAGGTTAGCATAAAATGAATAATTGTCAGGGCATGATGATATTTATCCTGTAGTATTCCAGAAGATTGGAGAAATGCAATTGATTTAATTACCACCAAAACAAACCACAAAGCTGGACCAGGAAACTACAGACCAAACAGTCCTACTTCTGATTCTCGTATGTTATACTGGTAAGTTATACTATAAAGTTAAATAAGAAAAATACTTGCAAAACAAGGGACAGCCAACACATTAATAAAGGTAAAGTGTTTAACTTCATTAAATGAGCAAAACGTACAGCTGATGACATTAGAATACAATATATACAGTATATGCCATCTTTCAATTTCAGAAAGCTTTTGATAAGATCACATAAAAGGTTAATTTTTAAAATAAAAATCACTGGACTCCAAGGTAATGTACAGTATATGGATCATAAACTGATTAAAAAACAGGAAGCAGTGTGTTATTTTAGGCAGAGTAGCCTATAATCGGGAATTTATAAACAATGAGGTACCACAGGGATCTGTTTTAGGTCCATTCCTCTAACTGATCTACTGTATACAGTACCAATAATTTACAGTAGATTCTGACCGTGAAACGAATGAAATTCACAGGTGCTACAAAACAGCAGGAGGGGTAAACACATAAAACAGCAACAAATGTATTACAGAAAAAATAAAATCAGTTTTGGGCAGATTCTTGACATATTAAATTGCCATAATAAAGTGCAACATTGCCTCAACCCCTTCTAGGGCAAGCAGACTGAAATAAAAAGCAGGATGTACAGTACTATATACAGTATATTGTATGAGTAATACTGAACTACAGGAATCTACACATGAGAGGGGTCTGGGTAACAAATTTTAGTTTTACAGCAAAAAAAAAAATTAAATGAAGGCTTTACAACGCACTAATACAGCAATTTAGGATTAAGGATAGTGTATTTATTATTATTTATTCACCATATCATGAAAAGGATATTTTAGCCTCAGAAGAACTACACTGCCTGAAGGAAATATTTGCATAGTTTTAAATGCTGATAAAAACGAACATATGAGCAGAAAATCAAATTCAGTAAGCTACAAATCCTAAACTTTGTAGACATGAAGAAATCGCAGCAGAGTACAGTGTTCTTCTGAAAGAAGATAATTACAAAAAAGGCCCTCCTCAGAACTAAGTAGAGACACCAATGAACACGCATTCCCTCAGTTTTCAAACACTGGCATTTCTGAGTGCCTTTATACCTTAAACCCAGGTACAGCAGCTTCCTGTGTTACTGTAGGACATAGGAAAAGAACATACCAGGCACAAACATATTTAAATCTTAACACAGAACGCAAATTCCACAAAATGACTGTTCAGCTGACAAACAGTCTTTAGGCCTCAGGTCAGTCTAAATAAAGACTCTTCCCTACCACAAAGGCGTACAACAGTACCTGCTTTATTAAATATGAAGAAAAGCAAAATAAGTCTAATCGCTACATCTTAGACTTTAACAGTAACCCCATGCTAGCATAACACTAAATTATTTTTTCACCTCACAAGCTGCAAAAACTCAAAAGTGAAAGAAAATGGTCTGAATTCTTAAGGAACAGGTTTTGGACAATGCTTGGCTGCAATTAATATGGTAAACGTTCGCATAATTAAGTGTGAAAGTGTTTGTAAAAAGAAAAGAAACCCAGAAAATCTCATTTAGTGACCAATAAAACCTTCATTGGCTCATCTGTAAATCAATGAAGTACATCTAAGAGAGAGATTCCAGCTCTTTTCTTCATGTAACAAAGCTCTGCAGACCTTGTCAGGCTTTAGAGTCAGTGCTGTGTTGCATTAGGAATGAAGCTAATGTGTAGGTTTCTAATGAAACACAGTATCACACTAAGGACCTTCACTTCAGGCATGTTATCCTAAAGCATGGATTATGTGGTCTAATGGAAGGAGAAGGCCGGATTAAAGGAAGTGTGGCAAAAGATTATCTACTGGATTGTTACCTTTGAATGGGCTAAACAAGGTAAGTGCAAACACTTGCGCTTAGATTTTCTTTTTGATTCAGACAGAACAGAATAAAACGCAGTTGTCATCAGAGAGGAATTGGTTTAAAAGCCAGGGCAGGATAAAGCTCAGCAGCACATCCTGTTTAAACAACACATTATAAATGATGAAGTGTTTCGGAAGGACTCCTATCCTGCTGTTTTGGATGATTGTGAAAAAGAGCATTCTTAGTGTGAATGTGTGTTGTGTTGCGATTCGAAGCCGACTCAGGATTTATAGGTACAGCTGGGCTTGCGATATGACCTCGTCTATAATGTATTCTCTTTTAATGATCTACTTTTATAGGCACTCCATTTCGTAAGGGTGTCCCCGTTGTTGGCACTCCAAAAAGGAGGCAGAATTAATACAATCAATGGTTATGAAGAAAATGCTGGGGGCTCTTAACCATAGAGCATATTATGATATTATATGAAAATTGTGGTCTTTTGTCCTAACAGCTGGATTGCATTGAACTTTTTAAGCATGCCATGGTCTAAGAATTATTACTACCACTGATTTTTTTTATTTGTTCTTATTTTTTTATTATTTGAAACCCCAAAAATCTTTGATTCCTTCAGCTTTCATCACAGATGACATATTGATAACAGAAATATTTAAAAAGACACACAAATCTAAACACATAAGCATTAAATGTAATAAATTGGCACACCATTGGACCCGTTCAATCAGTTACAATAGCATTGAGGTTATGAAAATCGACACTTTATTGAGATTTTGGAAAACTATTTTATGACGGAGAGAGACCAAGACATTGCGAATCTGTACAACATGCAATTTAAATTAAAAATAAATTTTAAAAATAATTTGGAATCCAGTTAATTGTTGCTTGATAACAGTTTTTTATAAAGCTAAAAGAGAGTGGAAACAGTTCTGTAAAGATGACAATGAAGCTTCGGGAAAGGTGGGAAGAGCAAAATTTAATGTTGGAGTACATTACGCAAATTAAAAAAAAAACATTTGATGACTTTTTTTAGTCTGAGGAGGTGGTTTACTGCCTTACTAGAAACATACAGTAAAAATACTAGCCTAGAAGATTGCAAACTTCCTATTGTGTAATACCACTGGAGCAATTTTTCACTTAAGGTTCATCTGGGAGCATGAAAGAATACCAGTTTCTCATGTTCAAAAGCCCTCCGTACCTCATTCGCTGCTGAATTCAAAAATGTTTTTAAGTTAATTACAAGCAAATTACCTGAAGCACTCACTACTAAAACACTGTAATCGGGGAGCCTGCAATTTACTATTGAGATGTAATTCAGACCATCTGGTAATTACATTCATCTAGAACACTGGCAAGCCGCTCTGCAAACACACGTTTGTTTGTAAGTGCCACTTAAGATAAAAGTAAACACAGTAAAATGCCAATCGACTTGTTGTGCTGGAGAACACAGCTAATAGGACTGTGGCTTCTGGCCTCCCGCATTGCCTTGCTTGGCGACTGAATTGGCGCATCATGGAGAGCAACGCACAAAGCAGATCTTTTCAAAATCAGCCGCCTTCAGGCTCTGTGTCTCATGCTCCAAAATCCGTGAGAAGCCTTCATTTGGCACATGACTGAGAAATGTTTAATGTTGGTTCAAAATGCACAATCAGGCTATTGGTTCCATTGAAATGCTACAAATGAGCCAACCTACGTAACAGGGCTCCTATAATTATCTTTCTAAATCATTTAATAATAATAATTGCCTCACTTGTTAATCTGCTTTACCACAGCATTTCCTGCTTCAGATGAAGACCAAGCCAGATTGAAGTCAGGTCAGAAACTACAGTAAAATTTTCTTGGAAGCAAGTATTACCTAAGCTTTTCTTCTCCATAATGCTTCCAAAGCTCCTGACTTGCAGAATAAACCACCCCCTTATCACTTCAACCCAGACATTTGGGCTTGTTTCCATCATTCTGATAATACTTTAAAAACTTTAAGAAATCAGATGGATGGCGATCACTGAAGAAAAACCGTGTCTTTTTAGTTCCGTTCTCTTCATGAATATGGGTACTGATGAGTTTCTAATAACACTCCAGAAAAAAAAGCAATGCCAATTCTAAATATTTGATGGCAAAGTGCCTAGCTGGAGAAGACAGATTATGACTATTTAAAACTATATTGTGATCTGAGGACATTCTCTTCCATTATTAGGCTGTTTGACTTTGTACAGTATGTCCTGTGGATACAGGTCAGCACAACTAACGGCTGGGTGATTTCCAAGTGTCAAACATCTGATTTGCTATCAGTCTCCAAGCAAGGCTATAGCCAGCTAGAAAGCCAAATGTTAGGAGCAAGCAAGCTTATTTCTGCTAGTTAATACTACAGTGCTAGCGGGTAGAACTGAGAGATCAACATTGCTCTGAAAGACGTTTTTAATTGGCAACAGTTTAAATATTTGTTTATTTATGTTCTTTAATACATTAAACAAACAGCTGTTTGTACTTTTTAAAAGTTAAAATAAATGAGAAATCCATTTAGCTAGAAGCCTTACCATCTGTAAGACATTTGTGGCATATTTGTGAAGCCAAATTTCACTCCTCACGCGTCACTAGGCTCCCTGGCTCAAATGCTGCAGTCTGACACATCTGGTAGCACCTTTCTAAGCCTTTAGATGGTTGAAATTGTTTGTCACACCTTGCAGCCAGAGCTTCTGTGATGCAACTCTGGTCTTTCTGTAAGGCAGTGAGGAGGAAGAGACAGCCTCCAAACTGAGCTCCCTGGGAATGTGATGCTAAGGTTTTGCACAGATCCCACTTAACCTTTGTAATCTAGTACAAACACTGTCTTAAGTAGTACCTTCCTGAGATCTGTCAATTTGAGAAAATCTGCAGGTCAGACCAGGTACTGTGGCTTTTTTTCTTTCTTGTGATAGGAATAAAAGCAGGAAGGGGTTACTCTATCCCGTATGAAAGTCACGACAAGAATCTGTTAAAGTAACGGATCGATACAAAACTTCAAATCCTCTCAAACAATGCACGTCTCAAGAAAAAAAAATCACATTTCTTAAAATTGGTCGACGAAACAAAAAATATTTTTACATTGGCAAATGCCCGGACTTTTTTGGGGGTCCTTCATGTTTTCCGAAAAAGTCGAAGAGAAAAGTTCCCTGCCAGCTGCATGTGGCACCTGTTATTAATATCTAAACAAGGCACCTGACCCACAACCAGCTGTTTTCCCACAACAGCAAATGTACACAAATCAGAAACGATCACAGTAAAACTTTATTTAATGTAATTCTTCCACTTCAATGTTCCTTAGGAGTAACGTCATAGACTGGTAGGTCAACGAGGACAAACATTTTATTGAATAATGCAAAAAAAAAAAGGAACTTTTTTTTGGACTTTACAAAATGGTTACTGTATCGGTCTTTGTTTGTGAGACCCATTGCTACTGGGACTGGTGACAAAAGAGTTGGTGATTGTTTCCATGTTTTCACCAGCATAACTTATTTTGCAATGTACTTTGCCTGCCAGTAACTCCTTCAATGGCCAAAATCTCTGAAATGACACTCTTTAGGATAATTTAGTTTGCAATGGACTTCCAAATAAAGTGTCTGCATATCCTTTTTATTTAAAGCTGCAGCAGGCATCATGTGCTAATAATTATTTGCAATTTGTAAGGAGGTGCTTACATGGTTATCTGCTCTGTCTGCGATTACTACCATGACATATATATTCAGCTGTTGTAGTGGTGACTTAAAGTCCCTAGATGACACAACTACTGTAATCTACAACCAAACTATGCAGTATGTAATCTTGATATCAAGCCTTTTAAATTAATTATTGCAGCTGAATTACTTTATTTATACTTCAAAGAATGAAAAGGAATGTGCTATTTAATGCTTTTTT
Organism: Atractosteus spatula; assembly: GCF_055471065.1. NCBI lineage: Eukaryota > Metazoa > Chordata > Actinopteri > Semionotiformes > Lepisosteidae > Atractosteus > Atractosteus spatula. The sequence continues at coordinate 4,619,732 of NC_142728.1, read as the reverse complement.
TTCTAAATATGTTTACCTTCAGCTTAGAAATATTTTTCTTTCTTTACCTACTCGGTTAGTTTGTATGGGGCTTTTAGCCTGTCCGCTGCCACTAGCACATCAAAGTCAATTCAAAGTTAATTCGGGAATCCTGTCCACATAATTCACCCTGTGTACATTAGCTCTTAGTCTTCCTGTAATGAATGCTACTGAGCCACATGTAGTCTTCCTCTCCTTCTTCAAAAGTTATTTATAAATTGGAAAACGATCCACATCTTAGTTAATATCCTGAAAGTGTGGTTTTTAAAACTGAAATTGTAAAAATGTGATCTCAGTAACACCTCCTACACTGTTTCTTAACCTGAAATTAAAAGCAATAAATCACCACCTACTGAACTATAATTTACAAGAGTCCTTGAAAAAGTGTGTGATTTACATCCTGTTTCATAAAGTTTAATATCCTCTTCATTATAATGAAGTTATACAGTAAACACTGTATATATAATGTAAATTATATAAGTGTAATTTCAGGTAATATATTGTCTTTGTTTTGTTGTTGTAAAGTGTATAATCAGATGAGACAACTTTACAGAAACAGGACTGGGTTCTTTCTACTTAAACGTGTTCAGCTTATAGATTATAGAATTTCACTAGACACTGAACATTTGTTATCTGAAGTGCTTCCTACCATGTAAGCCTTTAATGCAAATACACTACATATCAGTGGGTGGAATGATGCATCTTTTACCAAAACCTTTGCAAACACACAAATTAACTATCATCTGAGAGTAACAGGACCAATCTGAACTACTTAGGAGCTCCATTGACAGTGCTGTCTGGTATCCCTGTGTTTAGTCATTAATTACATCAATATTCTATCTGTATTTAAACTAAAGAGTACAATTTCCTCCTGCCGAAGTTAAGAAACCGTGTGTTTTTAATAAAAACAGCACAAGTATGCCCTTCTGGAACGGCTGTACAGCCAATTAGTACATTAAAATGCAGAAAGATTGATTTGTTGGGGCTGAACTGCCAAAATCATCCACATAACTTATCCTGTCTTAATGCTTTCTTTTAGCCCTCTAAATCAATGCACTTCAGAGAAAAAGGCCTTTGAAGAAAAATTAATGGAAAGGCAATTGACAGCTAAAACGGCTATAAAGATATAATTTTTCAAGCCTTTTAAAAATACGCAATGCTGCTAACCAGTTTTTTTTTTAAACGGTCTTCAAAAAACCCTCTGATTACCCTTCAAGTTCTCTGTCAAATACCATATTCCAACCACAAAATGTTTATATCACAATTACAGAGCAAAATAGTGTGTGTAATTGTTTTACATATACTTAGCCCATCTCAGCCTACAGTATGTGGGGATTGGTAAATGACCAAAATTAGTCCCAAATCACGCAACAATCCTGCAAATCTGAAAGGGTAGATGAATGGAGTGTCTTTCTTGGTTGGGTAATTGCTACTTGGTTTACAAAAAGGTGACCACAGACACATCAGCTGTTACATACAGTGCTTGTATGTATATTTTTCTTCTTGAGTACAAGGCTAGCATGATGCGTGACATAATTTTTACCCGATTAAGGGCTTGGCAGGGCAACTGTACATTATACTTTTCTTTAGCAGTAGGTTCAGAAAAGGCAGTAATCTCTGTGACCACAGGACCCATGAAGCGCTATTTGTATCACATGACTATATTATTCCAATGACCAGAGAACAACCTGTTATAATTGATTTACTGACAATAACAGAAGAGAAGACATGGCATGCTGTACAATTAAATCTGGTTTGAGAGGCAGAAGAAAAATGTTGAGAATGTAGAAAAGGGGAGATGTTGTCTGTGATAATAACTAGCTATCCTTTTATAAAGCATATGCAGTGGTATACCACATTCAAAACAAAGTGTCACACACATAGCAAGCATGGCAAAGAGAAAGTGAGGGAAGTCGGTTTTGCATAGGGGCGGCTGAGGTCACAGCATTTTAAGAGCCTTGCAAAGACTTTATAATATCCCTACAGCACAACAGGCAGAGAAGCTCAGTGAAGGAGTGAGTATTGTGCAGCTCTGAATGGAAAAGAATATGGGCTACAATACAGGTTTAAATTTTTGGTTTTCATGTGGGCTGTGGTATGAAAAAGCTTAAGAGTGATTTAGACAACACAGTGTACAAGCTGCAGAAAACCGGGAGGATTAAATGTATTTTGAGCTTCAGTCAGTAGGCCCAGGTACAGTATTTGTACAGTCCTGCTCAGTTATTCAGCTGATGAAAACTACTTTCCTTTCCAGACTGAGCTACTTAGTTCCCTGAATCATACAAAAATAACATTTGTTTTTTTATTCATTATTTAATTACAATAATACAGTTAAGTCAAAGTGGGTGATTGACAATGTGGGTTGCTGTGTCAGCATGCAGAGGCTGCAAAGGAACAAGTAAAGGTTTATTCCACGCTGTAAAGAGAAGAAAAGAAGCAATGTTTCAGCTGCAGAGCCTTCTTAGGGTCTTCACGTGCAAAGAAGGCTCCACAGCCGAAACATTGTGTTTCTTTCCTCCTCTTTTCAGCATGGAATAAACCTTGTACTTGTTCCTTTTGCAGCCTACGCATGCGGACGCAGCTCCCTACTTGAACTACTTATCCATACATTCTCTAACTGCTTCATCCAATTCTGGGTTGTGGGAGAGCCGCTATCCTGGCAAGCAATGGGTGCAAGGCGGGTTACACCCTGGACAGGACGCCAGTCCATTGCAGAGCAGACAGACACACACACACACCCACACTAGGGCCAAGTCTCCTAGAAGCCAATTACCCTACCAGTATGTTTTAGTACTGTGGGAGAACATCCCATTTAACACAGGGCCCAAGCTCTACGAGGCAGCAATGCTAACCACTGAACTGCCATACAACAGCAGAATTTAATTTTTAAATGGAATGTTCGACATATAAACTTTACTCACAAACATTATTAGAAGAGTAACATTTGCACTATCTGCAAATGATTTATTTGGGACCTGCCATACAGAAAACTGACTGTCCAGCTACTGCCAGTGGACCAGAACTTCCTTGTGAGAGCTTCATTTTTGTGCTGCGCTTTTTTATTTTTTGACAGTCAACGGAAACAAAATATTTCAAGTTCCTGAAATTCATATGTTGGCAAAATGAATTGTTAATGTGGAATGTGCCAGGCTTCAGAAAATACAAACCACAAAGATACAGACTTTAATACATAATTTGTCTATAATGGTAGCAGGCATGGTGAATATTTTAAAGAACACATATGGAAAACACATTGTAGAACCAAAGAAGGATATTAATTACCCTACAGTGATGATATAATTTCAGCACCGAAAATTTCCAGTCTCCTAAACTCTTGCTGTGATTAATTATAATACACACTAGGCATGTGCTTTGCTTAAAGTAGGTGAACTATTTTAGAGCTCAGGTAACACAGTAGGATAAGTCCTGAGAAAGATCTTGCTGAGATGAATGTATGAATGCTTTATGCAAGAAACAAACAAAACATAAATACGGAGTAAACAATGTATTTATCTAACCAAGAACATGTCCGTTACACTTAACTGGTCTGTTATTTCAAATATGTACAGTAGAGAAACTACAGTGATACTACAGCTACACAATGTTTGTCCCTCTTAATACTTTAGTCAAATATAGACTAACATTCCTGGCAAATGTATCACAATATCCTGGTACAAGGCTGAAAAGGAATGCAAAACACTGAAACATAAAAACTACAATACTTTGACCACAGAGAGACAGAGCCATGGGACTTCTTGCATGTTGACAGATTGCAGTTTGGTACTGTATGTTTTGGAGAAGGATAATCTTCACTTATAGAGATTCCACTCATCTTCTAACTGAAAGGGTGAGAGAATTCTGGGAAGCCACCTCCACCAAGTGAAGTTTAAGTTTAATTTCTCAGGGACCTGTCACTACAGGATCGATATCCACGCCCGCTCAACACCCATAAGCCCTGAGTGTGTCAGGGTCTGAACCACAGCTTGCCCAAGATGGAAGGACTTGTCCCAGCTATTCAAGCACGCGCTGCACGTACAGTAGATGGGGCCCCCCCGTCTTTCAGCAGTCACAGAAACACTGGAACAAGCCCGCCTTTCAGGGATCCATTAAAGGAAAGGCCAGCATTACCATAAGTAAACAAGGGTAGAAACATTACTTCTGGGGGATTCTTTGAAACGTGAGGGCTTGTAATGGGCTTTGGGTTGTGACAACATTAAACTCCGCCACACAGGCCTGGTGAAATTCTGAAACTGACAAAAAGACAACTTCTAGAGTTCATGACAGAATTATGCTTTTTAAGAAAATGGTGCTGTTGAGTAAAAACAAGTTTAGAAAAGACCAGAAAGTTTTAATAAAAAAGGGGTTCACAAGGAATCAAGTCAAGAAATATTATACGCAAATGATGTTTTTAAACCTCCTCTCCTATCTCGGTAGAAAGAGAAAAAAGCAGCTTGTGCAAGATGGACACTCACAAATGAGTGCTTTGAGAATGTAGCCTTGAAATCGCTTTAACCTTGAACATCAGAGTAAAAATAAAGGGCTGAAATGTTTGCACAGATTTACAGCTGTGAGTGTTTGCAGAGGCAAAAGAGTTATGTCAGAGGGGGGGAGTGGCTATCGCATACAGTACACACCTGCAGCTCGGACTCCAGAGGAGGCCCTTCACAGCCACTTCATTACCTCAGCTAGGAAGAAACACTGCCCTCTGCTCTTAACCGCTTCACAGCTATTTCAGCCAAGGAGACCGAGTGCCCAATAGCAGCTAAAATCAGCACTTGTTAAATCAAGAATAACAAAATTTAATTTAAAACTAAGGTAACAATTAAAAAAAAGATGCATCAGAGATAACATACAATACATTTAAATCGTTTAGGTACAGTAAAAGACTTGTTCTTGAAATACTGTGATTTTTAACCTCAGAGACACCACTTCCAAGGTTCATACTGCAAGTGTAAAATGGTCTTAGCATGGGGTTCTTAGAAGGAGCTCTATACCGTCGAAAACATTTTGACCCAGGAATAACCTCTGCAAATTTGAAAACTTTGAAATCCGCTCAAAGCAGTTAATGTAAATACAATGATTTATTAACATACACAGAAAAGGGCGCCATCTAATATTTTGAATTCAGATCATTCAGATTTATTACAGGCACATAAACAATTACAATGTTAAGTGCCAGGCCACCGAGGCAAAATGCTCCCCTGACATGAACTTTGCGTTAATTCTGTTACATTTAAAAATGAATAAATTACACATCATAGTACATACTGCTTGGGTATGGTGTATTTTAAAGAGCAATATTTTATGGTACTGCACATTAACTAGCAGTATTCTTTTCAAATGCAGTAAATTACAGAAGAAATACTGAATAACCCATAAAAATTGCAACTCAATTTAATGACACTTTATTTTGTAAATATACATTGTTCTTTTTATCCCCATCCCTACGAATCAGAATTTTTAAAGCAGGCTACCGTTAAAAAATTGTTCTTTGGAAAGTAAACACTGGGATACCTTTATGTCAGTAAATTTTCATCTCATCGTGAGAAGTTTAAAGTGAAGTCATTTTGGTACCGCTGAGTCCATCAAAAATAAGGAATAAGGAATAAGAAATAAGGAAGCCTTACTGAGAAATGAAGTACTGTCTTTGCCTATAAGAATCACTGATATACTGTAAGAACAAACCAGTGTATTTTTGAGCTCGCATAGTAAACAAAAGCACTGGGACAAAACCATTCCCATACCATGGTTTAAATTCCCTTCCTAAAAGGTTTGGCTTAACCTCACTACTGTATACAGTGATATTCAAATGAGTTCAATGACACAAAGTAAGCCAATGAAGCCGTTACGAGTCTGCTCATGCATGTACCACATCTTATTTGGCTCCTAGTACATACAGTATAATCTGCATATTGGAAAAACGTTATCCTATTCACGTGGAAGAAAACATGATGGTAAAAACAAGATACTCCCTGCAGAAATGCAGCCTTCTTGAATCTCTCTAAGACCAGTTGAATAGATGCAGCTGAGAAACTGCACATTCCACTGCCTATGTTGCCCGAGACTCCCACAGCCAGAGGAAGCATATTGAAAATCGAAGGAGACAGAAAAAGAATGCAGGCAGGCACTCAAGGCAGCACTTATTAAGGAGATCACAAACACCAGAACAAAATGCCTCCTCAGTGGACTGTGGTGTTGCAGAAAACAGAGGAACTGGCGGTGGCCTGGGTATGAGTGACTTAAAGGCCAGCGCAGGAATGCCTGCTTTAAAAACATGAGGGGTTAGTTACAGGAAAATGCAGCCAAAGACAGAGATGCTCACGGTAGGGTAAGAAAAAGCAATGCATTTAAAAGAGATGCAACTTCAAGAAGATATCTGGACTGCCGATGAAAGTGGAATTTACTTTCAAGCTAACATCACTCTCACATTTAAATCAGACAATAAACAAGACAGGATGTAGTCCATAGAGATAGTTACTGTTCTGTTCGCCTCTTCAATGCTTGTTAAGAAAAGGGAATTCTTAATCAACAGAAAAAGTCACAATCCAAAATGTAAAATGTTTTCCAGTTCACTATGCTACAATTACTGTAGCTGTACAGTAATTGCCTATAATAAAAATTAATTATTATTACTGCACTATGATCACTGTGGTATGATTCTGTTCAATGTTAAACATTTAAAATTAAAAGCATTTAGCGACAGTAAATAAGACATTTCTCAAATGAAAAAAGCCTGTTAGCATTTACACTTATTCTTTGAAAGGAGGCTTTAAGAATCACCTGCTTAAATTAATTTTCCAAGGACCAATGTATTCTCATAAACCGATTTCTCTGTGACACTGCCTTTGGTAAGCCAAAATATTCTTTTGAGAAATCCAAAACAATCCTTTCATTTCAAATATAATGGATTTTAGTAAATGGGAGAAAGTGAAGACAAACTTCAGTCCACAGCAGAAGAAACCCCTTAAAAACTGGATGCAATATATCTATCCACAGAATACGCATAATTCCTACATCACAGACCCAATGCAGGACATGAGGCGTCTGTGACCGTTTTCTCACAAGCACGAAAATGAAAAATCATGTCCACACCCCAGTTTATCATTAAAAACAGATGTCGGCAGAAGCTCTCACAATATTCTCCCTGAGCTCCTGAATGCAATTTATTGGGATACTGAGCTACTAACATCCCTGTGGCTTTAACATCCGGTGCTGTCACAGCTACCAATAACATACAAAGTGAAAGAACATCAAAGGAACAGAAGTAGTGTTTTTGAAGCCAGCTAGCTGACTACCACATTCCCAAACTGAAACACGTCCCGTTTGATTGACAGAATACAAGCAGGTTGCCCAATTTGAAACTTGAAGGAGGTGGGAAGCAAATCAAGAGGCAGAAGGCACAGTTGCTCATTGATCTTGAGAAATATTATCACACGACTCATGTCATTTGGTAGTAGTTCAAGATTTGCCCCCCAGCCACTCACTCACAAAATACCAACTGTAGTGGTTTTGAAAAGAGCTCCGGCTTTCTCATAAGCCCCCTAACATGTTTTGATATCTTGTCCTCAAGTGTCTCTGGTTGAAAAGCACCCCTCGTCCACTCCTAGAGAGCAGTAAATCTCTACATCAGAGAACTAAGTCTGTCCGAATAAAATGCCCAGTCATGATAATTGAGTCTGGCTGTTTATGGTGCTAGATTTGCGACAAGGCTGTATCATGTAACAGAAACCTTTCACCCTGGGGCACGACATGATAACATTTACACAGAACTCTGTATAAGCTGAGGCACAATGAACTGCCTGGTCAGTCTCCCCTGCGCTCAAAATGTTTCAGCTACTCCATGTATTTTCTATAATTATCTGATTTTTTCCATGCAGTCATCCTCACGAGATGGATGCCTATGTAACGTGACAGCCTAAAAAAGCCCCACATTTTCCATTTGCAGAGGGAAATGACAGCACAATGTCACTCTTTCCTGCCAGATCACCATTCTCTAAATCCAGCCAGGTGAGGTAACCTGGTAGTTCAATGTCGGGAATGCACAGTGGCCATCAATCGCAAACCATCAAGGATGTTGTCACAGGCATGAATACCACCTGCTTCCCATTAACTGGAACTGGAGCTGAAATATTTGCAGAAAATGGGGTGAAAGAAAGGTAGAAGGTTCATAATGTTTTCTGGTTATGTAATTAAAACCAATGAAATAGCTATTAATAGACTGAAAGTTCTGGGACATGTCATTATAGAAAGACCACTCATTCACTCCTCCTTTCACATTGCCCAAACCAAAACCTGAGGTCTCAGCTCATCTCAATTGAAGTTGCCACAATCATTTAGGCTCTCACATATTAAAATAACCTAAATAAAACATTACATCTATATTTATTGCATTTTTGTTAATGAAAGGCACTGCTGATGTTTTATAAAACACCTTAAAATATTATTATCAATATATCAAACTGGAGATGCTTTTTGACAAAACACATCTCCAGCTAGGTGCTTGTTTTTTGCATTTTGTAAGCACCACATTAGGAAAAAAAACAATTAACAAACTTAAATTAATCAAACACAAACCCAGCTTCAGGGTTAATAAGAAAACAAAAAATGCAATTCTAGTTACAGTTGACCTACTGTATATATTAGTTGGTATTATCTGCATGGTCAGTTGCTCTTACAATTTAAAAATTGTAAGAAAGGACCACAGTAAAATGTGGAAAGAGACTTCTTCATGAGTAAAATGTACCAGTATTTTGTAATTGTATGAGAAGTGAACTGCTAAAATATGTGATTATACAAACCGTAAACATAATGTTAAACAAAATAACTTGCGTTTAAAATCCAAATCATAATGCAATGAAACTCACATTTTTAAAAGTATAATTAAATGCCACAGTGCACTACATTTAATTTTCAGTCCTAAACATATTTTCGAACAGAGAGCATTGTGGGTACTTCTTTGAACTCTTAGTCCACTTTAGATGTTTAAATGTGTAATGAAGGCCTACAGTATATTTTAATAATTTGCCATTTCTTAGCGGCTACAGTATATCATTCCAATTTGCAGCCCATCTTAATTCATGAGTAAAGTTTTAATGCTGAGCTCTTACAGAAATGACCATCCATGTTACTATTTCAAATGGGACTAAGTTAAAGTAAGTTAAAAAGAATGCTAATGGTTAAACCTACTAATCTGTTCTACGGTCAGTCTGTGCCAGTCAGACTGTTGAATACCTGGTCTTCTACTCTTTCAGACAGCCTTTGTGAACAACATCAAGAACAGAAGAAACATCTGCCTCTACATTATCCTTCTTAATACTGTAAAAAAGCCTTTCCCTACAGATAAGCCTGCTATGGCTTACAGGTCTCGTCACTGCAAGTGGGGAAAACATTTCTCCTGCACATTTCATAGCTTTGTAGAAGTGCTGCCTATCACAGACTGGAGGCCTGGCTGTCACCTGCAATACTGCTACGGTCTTTGACACTGCTTTCACTGCCTCGTAATCAACACAAGGTCATCCTGTGTCAGGCGACTAAATACTGAGCATGTTTCTCTTGTCGACATCTGGTCCACATGTAAAAAACTGTACTTACAAAAAAAAAAACCGCAACAAATAATCCCTTTCAGGCCTTGATCCCCCTGCCCATGTGGTATTTCCCGTTTTGTAAACACGCACAGAACTTTTCAGATTTTTTTTTTAATTCATCGCTGACTATCGCTTTTTATCTTTTGTTTTACTCCTCTTGTCTAAACATATTGAGATTGTAGTGCCCTGTTGTTTATGTGCTTTAGGTGAACAGAATAAGAGTCAACCCGCAGAAACACATGCACAATTGTGTTGTATTAGATAGAAATAATTCCATCAGCAGCCATTATCAGTATTTTAAACCAAATTAGAATACTTCTGATGGTATTCGATTTCAAAATATTAAATTAAAGGAAGACAAATCCTATTTTGATACATTTCGACTTTGATACTGTACATTTCGTTCTTCAGCTATAGCAAAGAAACTTCTCCTCCTGGTAAAGAAATCAATCACATACATCAAATGTTCTGTTTTTTTTTTTTTACTATAGCCTACTGAGTTTTGTATTTTAAACCAAGCAGCTGTTGTAATGCCATAGAAGTTGGTAGTGCATGATTAATTCAGTGATGTACTCAATTTAAGTGCCCAAGTGGCTTTCAGGAATAGAATCCATAAGGCGCCTGGAGACAGCAGGGTTAGAAAAACTATGAAATAATAAATAAATCAAATTGCAAAGTATACCTAAGGTGAAATTAATAGGTGGCATAGTGTATACATTTGGCATAGATATCTTACATTTTCTTTAATCATACCTCTAAATTTTGCCTACATATTCAACATAGGCTTTTTGACTTTTTTAAGATACTATATGAAGCATTGTGACTTTGACCATTTGATGTGACTGCAACGGTGAAAAATGATTTGATTTCTTCTGTATAAATATTAAATTGTATAGTTGTAACATGTAGACACGTTAGTCTCCAGCATATTTACTGTCTTGGTTATATTCTAAAACTGTGGAATTTAAAGAGAAAAGATGAGGGCGATTTAAATATTTAATCCAAATGTGTCCAGATTGCTAGCGTTATTGCATGTTACTTGGAAATCAAGCTGTGAATTTTATACGTTTTAAATTGTGCACCTGCACATAGAGGTTTTTATGTGTTCTCTTATTATTTATTGCAACTCCAAAACAAATATGCACATTTCTTTGAAAGAGAAATTACAGTGCTAAGAGAATTGCAGGATCAAGTCAGGACTAAAGTCAGCAGAACTGAGGATCCAATATTCAGAAGTGATGCCCAATATGACAAAACAAGAATGTGCTATTATGTAAACCACAGATGTCCATGCTGCATGCTTCCCAAGCCAGACAGACAGACCCCAGAGAGAAACATATCTTAACAAATTTTATGGTCTTGGTTTGTGTCACATTTACAAAGCATTAATCAATGTGCTGAGCTGGTACTCGACTTTTCCTAAGTAAGGCTAAATGAAGAACTCATCTGCACTCATTAGCTCTTTGAGACTTTTGGAGACATGGCAGAATGTTATCGTTTTTACACAAACTGGACATACAGAGGTCACAGTGCAAACGATAAACGATGGGCTTGAAAAGCACATGACAAAGTATGGACCTGGCAACTACCTAAGCTATATAATAATAGGAAAATAGCAGAAGAAATGACTGAGGCCAAGACAAAAAAAACATGCACTCTGGATCTTACTTTGGTTGCCGCGGGGTAGCCCACAACTACATCTGCTGGGCAATGCATGCTTTCTTCATGGGAGACTTCCACAGCTGTGGCCCACTGATCCAGGAATCCACTGGGAGTGTAGAGCCCACAATCCTGCACGCTTTTCTCTCTCTCAAAGTCCTCGCAGACCCCATCTCCATCGTAGTAATAGCACAGGCTGGGCTCGTCTGTGGGGAAACAAGAGAAAAACAACACTTTCAGACCTTGCTGGGAGTGAGTTACACTATGGCACACATGTGACAGTAAGCACTACCTTCTGACAAAACCAAGAGATGACTTTTTCATTTGTCCAATTTGAAATCATAGACACTATAAAAAAAACTCCATGAGTTACGAAGCTGCGGCAAAGCACGATTAGTTAGAAGTTCAGTAATTTGGGTACCTGTGACCTAGGGAGCAGACATACAGAGGAAGCTAGGCAGGAGCTTAGACTCATTGCAAACACTGACTTAGGCTGCGGACACATGAACGTTAATTTCTACACTGGTAACAGCTAGAAGCCTATTCTGACTGAAATACCTCTTCATGGTCTGTGTCAGAGCAGCTGGAACTTAAAGACGGAAACATCAGTCTCTGCTGGACTGCAGTAAACAGGATCTACTCAAAGCATTTCATTACAAACAGGTAACTAACTTCCACCTAATTCTGAAGCCTTCATTTACAGAATTATCCATGAGATAACTTGGATAAGAAATTCTGTCAGTGATCAAACCCTTTTATTAGCCATGCTGGACATACAATTTAAGGTTAATTCAGAAAAACTGTTTGATTTGAATAACTGTAATTACAATATAAAAATGCCATTCAAGATTTTAGTTGTAGTAAAGATAAAGTACTGTACATAGAGATCTGAGGAGAGGAATCTTTTAAGAAAGTAGTTTAAAGGAGGAATAAAAAGCAGAAATAAACTGTTCATTGTATTTTTTCTCAAAGAAGAAAAAACATGCACTCGGCATAAACTATACTTCGAAAAATCTTAAAATTAATTGCCGATAGTTATTTTCACTCTTACCAGGACCAGAAATAAATGACTAAAAAAAGCATTTTTGAGCCAAATACGGATTACATGACAAAGAGCAAAAGCCGAAATTGTTCTTGACACACTGCATGGTGTTTTGCCCTGCTTTCCTAAAACATTTTCAAAATTCATTGATTGTCTTTGAGTGGCTGTTCCAGCATTGAATAAAAAGTCTGTCTCCTTCGTGTGTAAATGTCTGTATTATCAATTTGCAGTCAGTATTCAGTGGCAGGCACTAGCTTCAGCATATGCTATTCCAGAGGGCGCAGCCTTTCAACACAATGTTAAAGCCTTTAAAGATTTTATCTGTAACATCTGTTGTTTAATGGCCCTAACCATTCACATCCTTTTTTTACAATACAGTGTTTTGCTGAACCAGCTTACTATATTGGGAGATCTACAGAGCTCAAGTTATTATTTGCTTCAAAGCTTTACAATAACATTTGCACCAAATACAGTAAATATCATAGTCCACAGTATCAATTTAAAGGGTTAAATCAGGATATGGATTGTTTATGCAAGACACTTGTGTCTATTGATGCATAAATGAATGATAGGATTTGATACAATTAACACGCAGGTAAAAAACAACTGGAAATACAAACTGCAGGTTTGAGCTTTGAACACCGATATACAATGCTAAAAGTACGTAAGTAAACGTTAATTTGGGGAGGGGATGTATGTGAAAAAAAGGGAGAAGCAGTGGAGCTGCAGCTATTTTAAATGCCAAAGAAGGTTCACCCAGGTCAAAGCAGAAACATTCCTAAATGCTACTTTTCAGAGCGGTTGGTTCAATTAGCTTCCTTAAATATAGGATTGTATGTATGAAGAAAAGCGGTATTTTTGACATACAGCAAAGAAAAAATCAAAAATATCGATAAAACCTGTTTCCAGTGATGTGCTTATCTAAAGAGTTGCTAAGCAGCATGATAAACAGGTAAAACAAAACAACAACATAGGGGATAAAAAAAAAAATCCAGACATGTATTGTCCATCAACAAATTAATTTGGTTTGCAATTCTCCTTTTCATTTTTTATTCTGCAAATACCACCCAACAAATTACAGGTCACCAAATATCCCTTCTGTGACTATGAAAAACACTGACCCTAAAAAGAAACAAAAAACTGTCAGCAAAAAGGGAATTCAGGAAATGAGTCGTGTTAAAATTGATTTTAAACAGCACACAAATTGTTTTTGTCATTTATATAAACAGGTATTTTAGAGCTGTATCTACTAAACAACTCATTCTTTATGATGACAGAACGCATCGGCTTCTACAAAGGCTAGAGACCTAAATGGACGTGGGTAAAATTTCCATCATTCCACTTAGTCGTTTGAAGCCAAAGGTATTTGTCCACAAAGAAATGAAAAGCGAAAAACACAAATGAAATGGAATTCCGTAAATCACCTATGATAACGAAGTGTTTCGATTCTCTTTTTGAAAAAAGAAGAAACGAAAGTGCATGACTTTGCAATCGCACGGTAGAGAAAAGTAAAACAAAACAATGCCATTCCAAAAGCACAGCGCGAAGCATGAACAGCTTTATTTTTTCCTACTGCCGAGCTCCTGGATCCCGAGGTGTCAGCTATATATACACACATTGACAGTCAGTCAGCTTTCAAGGAAGAAGCTGCCAGGCAGCAGTGTTTTTTTTTTTAAATCTAACAATGCCGTCACCTGCTGAGAAAGTGGACGCATCTCCCCAAAAGAAAAAGAACCCATGAACTCCAAAGGACATGCAGGAAACATGTTAGCAGGATGTCAACTTATCAGAGACGGCAGTCTTTCCCCCCTGTGTAATGCACTGATACCTACCCACTGGTGTAAAAACAGGGTGCATCCTCCGAGCCCGACAATCTGGTTTAAATCAAAGGAAGAACAAGGCACTTTCTGAGCCTGGAATGCTGTTGAGCCGCTCTGCTCCTGCCTTCCTGTTTTTAAACACCTCGTGGTGATTGACACTTCATTATTAAATTGCGTGTCTTGCAAAAAAAAAGTCAAGATAGCAAACAAAAAGAAAAGCCAAAAAGCAGGCTCTATTTGTGTCCATGCGTGTTTGCTTAGGTATTCATCCAATGTCAACATGAACCCAGCAAAAACACTTTGTGTCTAGATGACTACCAAAGAAGCTGCTTGCAAGCAGCTGTTGCGTCTCGTGTTGAGATATTTTGGTATTGTTTTCACGTTGAGGGTGGAGAACACAGGTTATGACAATCAGAATCAACAGCTGGCCCAGTACATGGAGGTAACCAATCTATTACCCACGATTAACCCTTCAATGTTTGCACAGCAGCTTGGAGATTCGATATTTGATTATTTTCTAAGCAATTTATGAAGTAATCTCTTCAAGTTTCACCTCCTTGTTAGTGTTTATGTATTAAGTCAATGTGACAAAAGGGGGCAAAATTCACAGGGTATTTGTTTCTTTAAGCTGATAAGAAGCCTGGTGTGGGCTACTGAGAAGTACAGAAGAACTAGCAATTCTAAATAGTGATGGAACACACAAACTAAATCTGATCATGTTGAATTCTGGTCTGGTGAGACTTTAGGAAGTGGGACCGGTTTAGTTATTAGATAAGAAATCAGATCTGAAGGCGTCTTCCCAAAAGGACTGATAGAGAAAACAGCTCCCAGCTGAAAAGGAAGGCATTTCTGTGCTTTAGGAAGTACTTCCCCACTTTCTAATTCTAAAACCTGCCTTCCTGAGGCCAGAGGTTTAACTCATTTGTCACAGGCAAGTCTAGATCAAATTAAGAGAATGCCATCAGCCATCATCACCTGCATCAGGTGTTATTTTGAAGATCCCAGTGTCATCACAGCTGCATCTGTTCCAATTTGTTCTCACACCGCTAAATTAATCGCTTGTACGCAAAGACGAAAAAGCAAGTGGGGAATTTATTTTACAAATACTGCACACGGATAACGTAACTGTCACAGTCAGCTCCCCCAGCTCCGAGTAGGAGAGCACAGTGGAGGAGCAGAGAGGCAGAGTGTGTTGAAACACGTGAAGAGCTGCATCTCCTTTTTGCTTCAATTGCTGGTACATTAAGTGACTGAGGAAAAGACACATCCCTCTGGGCCAAGCATGTGACAGCACTGCCAGCCCCAACAGGCAATAAGACTGAAAAACACTAAACATAGCTCAGCCTTTCAGTCATTTAGAACTCACTGATGCATCCAAGTAGAAGACATGTGGGACTGGAAATAGCTCCCACTCAGAAACAAATCCTGTTATTGTTGTTCTTGACTCCCATAGCAGACCCAGCCCTTCAAAAACATTGGTCCCGTTTTCTACAATTGGGAAAGAATTGTAGCACTACAAAATACTACAACTCATATGTACACTTTTGGAGCATCCAATACAATACAATCATATTTTGGAAGATAATCTGATTGCATGTTTACAAATTCTGCTAAAAGAAAATAATGTATATTTTATATTCATTAAATTACAATATACAAATCTAATGTACATTTTGCAATCTTTAAGACCTTTTCTCAGTCTTCAATAGTTAATGAAAATTGACAAATCAGACAGTAACATAGTGGAAGCTATAAAATTACTATCAGACTGACAGGTTTTGACTGTATATGAGCTCAGTTTACCCAATGAAAAATGAAAACAAAGTATTCGTTTACTGAGTTTTTGTTTACAACATCATACTGGCAGTAACACTAACATTATGTAGCCTGATCTGGTCAGATCTCAGAAGCTAAACAAGGTCGGACCTCAACTTGGGATGGGAGATCCCCAAGCAAAACCAGGTTGCTGTTCTAAGTGGTATTCGTAGACTGCAGGAACTGTAGCACTCTTCCTTTTGGTCCACAATCTCAGAAGCCAAAACACCAAAATAGTGACTGGCGTCATTGGTAACAAAATAGTGTTTAGTGACATTGGATGAAATGTGACACCAAGGTTGTCTACGTGGTCATTAAAGATTCCACGGCAAAGTTTGGAAGATCAGGGGTTGTAACCCCAGTGTCCTGGCTAATTTCCACTATGGACTTACATCATCTGGCCTCCCCGATGTCCTTTCTTAATTCAATTTAGTGAAGCACCTTCTCACTTCTGTAAATGATATGAATGAGTAGCTGCTCTACACAAGCATAACACCTGCTATCACTCAGGTGTGTTCTATGCTTCAGTGGTGGATGAAGAGTGGGTTTCTCCTAAATGTAAAGCACTTTGTGATTCTTTGGGACAAAAATCACTCAACAGAAAGCCAGAAATTCGACTAATTACCACACAAAGACAGTTCCTTAGACTGAAATTCGTATACCTGTATATACACACTTTTGGCCTCTGAGGTGTGTATAATGTTGTACAAATAATTTTAAATTAATGTCACAATTGTATATTTTCCATCAATAACTTTCGAAGACTCTAAAATACTTCTGTCTGGGAAATTCGTTGACTTTCCTTTGAACCAAGTGATTACTCTAAACAAGATACTCTTGTTCATTGTACTTTGGTACAACTCCTTTAAGACCACAGGCAATGTTATTAAGTATCACAACAGTAAACTGAATTAGTATATGGTAGACTTTTTAATACACAAGAAGTGTTTCAATGCAATTGTGGAAAAAAAAACATCATAACCTTTTTGATCAGGTTAAGACATGGCTCACCTATCTGAAAGTAAAAATGAGGTCATTTTGCCCATCTAGCTTATTTGGTTTCTAGCAGCTAAGGTTAGGTAAATCGAAGATCTCATCCAGTCCCTTCTGGGTGTCAAGATCATGGCAAGTAGCTTGTTCAAGACACAACCCCTGCTTGGTGTAACAAATTCCCTCCAGGTCTCAGATCTAAACACACTTCTACTTTAGTTTTATTACATCTGGCACACACCTCTAATGAGGATTCAAAGTTTCCAATTTGAAGATTTTAAGAAATCTTATGTCGTGCTGTGTCAAAGGCCAAACAGGATTAAAATTTCCTACTACACACCTGTCAATCAGAAGTGAAGCCATCTGGATATTTATCTTATAGTTACAAAGGTGTGCCACATCAGATTCTTAATGTGTTAAGAATTATTTTAGTCAGAAACATGGCAAAAACAAAATTAGGAAGACAGGATTTCTGGTCTAAAGTTTAAAAATACCAAACACTGGCATGTGGAAATCTGTAAGGTGCATTTCAACTTAATAACCTTTTCTGAGTCTTCTGTACAGCAATTTGCTAAAACTGATGGATTACCAGAGGTATATAGGTAATGTGTAATTAGCTCCTTAGTAAGCGTACTGCCTAAATTGGCCAATGTGCCTGTCAAGCAGATCTCTAGGGAACATTGCTTGCAGTAAACAAACACTTGAAAGAATAACACTGGTAGCGAAGCAGAGATGTGAGATCTAGGCTGATGATGTAAATGATATGTCATGATGAGCAAGTCTCATGTAAAGACATTAATTACAGCAGCCTTCAACAATGAACAATACAGTAATTCATTTCTCACAGGATTCTGTGCAAGACGAAAATATACTGCAACCTTTTTTTAGACACAGTACTCTCTTTTTTTTTTACATAATTTGAAAAACGGCCTAAAATTAACTTTGCTGTGCAAGTTGGATCGTGAATCATTTCTGCTCTCCCACTTGATCTTTCCTAAAGACATCATCCCCATTAGCATGCAAGTATCTAATTTTACATTTATTTTCATCTTCTTCAGCTAATTTTCTCCTCCCTCTCCTTTATAGGAACAAAATAAAAATACCACAGATGAAGAAGCTGATGGAATGACCTCAATTCTGGCAGAACTAACAAAAAAAAGAAACCTGCAGAGGTTAATATCACTCTGAAACATAAAGGCAAACAAATAAAAGATACAACATTTCAGTTGGAGCCTTCTTCAAGAGTGACACCTCTTCAGAGATAAACATAGGCATAGGCCTACATCACATTACTCTGAGTGAGGTTTCCTCTAGCATGATTTCACTACAATAATGTGAACAAAGATTAATAAAATTGATAACTAATTGATCTTCCAAAAGAGCACGTGGCTTGCATTCCCAATCAAGAGTGTGCAACAGGCACATCCAATTCTTAATTTCCATTTCCTGTGCACTGTATTTGTTTTACACCTAGATGTTGACATTCTTGTAGTTCCACTGGCTAGCACTGTGTTTTTTTTTAATGATTTCACTCCCATGAACATTAAAGCTACTTCAGTATATTTATAGCCAAAGCAGATCACTACACAGGGAACAAGCATAAGGAAAACTGGAAAAAGGGGGTGGAGCAGACACAGAATTCTCCTGGTTTTGTTTAACCATTATTTTTGGAACCACAATATTTCCTGAAGCGATGCAATAAAGCACTGCCCTGAGTATTTAAAAGAGGTAGCAGCTATGCTATGATATTCTGGTGGCTTCATAAATGGCCTCCATGATTTTTTACAATGTCTGCAGGCTCTCATGGTGGCATTTCTGCTGTATTTCAACTGCTCTTCTTGTCTTCCCCTTTCCTAGCGTCTTCCAAGCTCTTGTCTGGTTTTATTTAACAAGACAGCAGGATTCTCCCACAGGCAAACTCTCTCGATTTGATTCTGTCTTTTGTAAAGCTTAGAACATCAGAATTAAAGAAGAGCGACAGAAAGGAGATCAACTGGGCCACCTCGCTTGTTTAAGCCTGTTCCAGATACCCACAGCTCTTGATGTACCGTAAAGGCGTTTCTCTGTTCAAAATTAGTTTTATACTTCCAATTTATTCCATCTCTCAAGACAGGCTACTCCATGTACTTTTTGCATCTTCAAATATTTGGGTATTTTATGTAGTTTGTGGAGTACTCTCTTCCATTTGAATTTAGCCCGCAGATCTTGACATACTACATACAGTATGTTTTAGAAAATAATGTGGTTTTGGGAGTTAACATTGAATTTCAGAAGTATAGCCTGCCTTTATCTATTTACTCAATGACTTCTAGAATTGAAATGTAAGATATAAGAAAGTTTGCAGATTTAAGGATGTGTTCAACGTCTAAGTTTCTTAAATTTATTTTAATTATATAGGTATTTTATTCCATTTATGCATTTCATTCCCTACCTGATATTGTTTAGAGAAATGTTCTTTTCTGCACTTTCCTTCAGACTATACATTACAAGCCACCTCAAATCAATAAATCAATAAAACAATGAGAAAAGCACATACTGTATATACTGTATATAGTCTCCAATATCTTCTGCACCTGTAGTGGAGGGAACTGCGATACGGACCGATCAGTCAGTCATCAGGTGAAGGTGGCTTTAAAAGAATGATGTTTTTTTACAGATACCTCCAGAGGGAGGAGCATAATTTCAAAGCGTGTTTTTAGCTCTTTGGTTAACCCAGTAGAACAGTTATGGAAACATTAGGACTGAACCATGAAATTGTAATGGGCACTTGTTGGTGTTAATGCTGGCTTTTGAAATCCAGCCCATTGGTATTTTCAGCAGGGGATCCTGTTTACACTGTACAGCTGATCTTAATCAGGCATTTGGTGATGGTTTCAAGCTTCGTTTTAGAATTCTTTTTAAAAAAGGACAGCGCTTTCAGCATATTGCTGAAGATGAACCACATTAATTGGATTTATTGATGGTGATGAACAGTTCTGTGTAGATCTGGGATAGAAAGTAACACTCAAGGACCAAAGAATGCCTTCTAACTTCATACTCAACATAACATCAATTACATTTCTATTTACTGTAGCTACTTGTAAAACATGTACTACAGTACCTCTATAAATGCCTTCCACGTAGTATGTGAGGTTTGTATAAGAAAAAAATGCCATAACAATTTTATAATCAGATGTGTATAAATAAACAGCCTACTGTATGTCATCATCCACAACATTGTCCCTTGTCAGCAAAGAAAAAGCAGATGACAGACAATTTGGAGTTGCATAACAGTGAAAACTCTTGGCAATCTGTTTTGGGGATACTAAGGAATTCAAAATAAATTAAATGTTTCTTTTTTTTTGCTATACAGCCCATTATTAAATCAAAGTACTATTTGACCAAAGAACTATTTGCAATATTGACAATAATAATATTAATCTGATGGTCAGGATGAAACTGATCCATTTTATGAAAAATGCACTGCTCATTCAATATGTGCTCAGTTGACCTGCAGTACTTATTTAATCTCTTTTAAAACAGCTGAAATACCAGCAGACTGCAAGTCTGCCTTTGCTCTTCCTGTTTTCAAATGGGGTGATCAGTCAGATCCTATCTATGTGCTATACACCTATCTCCGTTTTGTCCTGCCTTTCTAAGATCATGAAAAGAAATGTTAACTACCAATTATGCTTTTTTTCTAGATAATTATATTTTGTTTGTTTGGCATTTGTTCTTGGATGCATGACAGCAGCCTTAAAAGTCTCTAATACTATTTTAACACCCCTCAACAGCATTCCTTTTGTGCAGCTATCTAAAGATTTATCAATGGTTTTTGATACTTTGGATTAAAAAAAAAAACTCCTTTCTTAGATAGCTATGAAAGATTCCACAAGTTCCACAAGATTCCATTCTTGGCCCTGATATTTTTATTTCCATGTTTTCTCCATTTAAATTAATAGTATTGTTCAAGCAACGGGCCATCTCTGTACCGATTACACTTACTGGATACTTAACTGGTAATGACTAATCTGTAGTTTATTTTTTTCAAAATTAAACAGATCTTCTGTGCATTTTGTCTCTTTTGAGCCTCGGATAAAATAAAATGTAAGTTATTTAATAAAACATTACTTGAACTGCTCCATTAGAAACAACTATGTTTTTTGTACTTAATACAAAGTTGGAACATCTATTCATTTGCAAAAACTGCTTGAGCTAATTATGAGGTAAGGTGATCCAGACAATTTTAAATGTCTATATTCTCTATGCTGGGTTATGCCATATAGAAGAATTTATAATTATAACATAACACAGTAAAATGATTAAAAAGCAAAGATAAAACACTTAACAAGAAATTAATATTGCAATAAACATTCAGTATTATATATACACAATTCTTTCAGTATTACATCTGCAAGAGAAATGCAAAGAGCCTCCATTTTCAAAATGGGAAATATTTACATGTGAAAGGCAAAGGAAAATTAAGTCAATACGTTACTCAGGTATTTACTACGGAAAATATTGACTACATACCTCGAGGTGAGAAAAGACAAATTTCTATATTAAACAGCATTAGATTTGAAAAAGATAAACAAATCTTCAAGGCCTGAGGTTCAAAGTGCTAATTGTGATGGAACATAGAGACTTTGTTAAAGCCTCTTCCTTCTCTGCAGTAAATGGACACACCTGCCTTGATTGACTGATTGGACTTCTCTGGAATGGAATTCCACAGGCAGAAAGGGGTTCAGCTGATTGGCCCTGTGCTGAATTGGACATTCCTCTGGAGCAGCAGCAGTCAGGCAGAAAGGGCAGGGGGCTGTATCTAAGCTCCTGTAGTTCAGGGAGAATGCATGATTTCTGAATTGTAGAGATGTTAAGTAGGGCAGGAGTGTTTAACATCTAGCCAGCAGCCCTATGTCAAGTTCAGGTTTAGTAAGTGGGAAAGAGATTAAGACTTGTAAGGACTTTGTTAGGCATGGGATTTAGTAAAGAAAGATGGTATACTGTATTCCTGGATAAGTTTGAATTCTCTATAGTCTTTATAGTGTAGGAGGTTAGAGTTTATAGTTAGAAATGGGATACACCAGAAGGTAAAGTGTGCCAGTAGGTCTTAGAAGAGATGAGGAATATGTGCAGTATCTTCCAGTGCAGGGGAGACTTGCCATGGAAGGGTGAGCCTGATTGAGTGTGCCAGGGGTCCCAAAGTAGGCATTGGACAGGTTCTTTCAGTCAAGGGAAGACTGGCTATGGATGGGAGAGCCTGGTTGAGTGCCAGGGAATGAGTGAGTTTATAATGTCAAGGAAGAGAAATTGAGAATTTGAGAGTTTGTCAGGAGTTTCTGTCCCAGCTCTCTGTGCAATAGAGGACTGAATTCTTCCATGTCAGAAGAGGAACTGGATCTTTTAGGGACTAATCTCTGTGAAGGACTTCTGGGATTGAGCAGGCTTCTCCGAAAGGGTACCATTAGTACAATTTAGGAGCCTGGAGAGGTGCTGCAAGTAATAGGTGACAGATCACTGAAATACCCACTCTTAAACTGGATGATACGCTGGGTCAGGACTACAGTTTGTGGCTCTGGAAGTGGCATTCATTACATCTGTTAAATAAGATTAAATACAGTACCTAAGCTATTAATTAATAATGAAATGACAAATGGAATATTAGTATATACTTTAATTGTTTAAATTAGTAAAACTGGTACAATTCACTGCTCAGACCAGACCTTGATTGGAATATTATCCATTTTAGGTACATGGTACAAAATAAGACATTGCTTATCTAAGTCACTCCCCATGACCTATTGAGAATCAACAGGGAAACATAAAAGACAAAAGTGAAAACTTTTTTAAATCTGAGAATAGGACTCTCTACAACATGGTTGGGTTGCTTGTTTTAAAGTGATACCCTACCTTCTTTTATGAAATACCTTGATCAGTTAGCTACTGGGCCAGATATTTTCATGGTTACTGTATGTTTCTTACAGAGTGGCCACTGAAATTTACCACAGCTTGATGTCTTCTATCATTCTGCCATAAGATTTATCACTGATGATTCCTGTGGCACTCATCAGTGTGATCTTTCTTTGGTGATTGATTAGCCTTCTCTGCATATAAGACAAATGCTCCACTGATTAAGTTAATTTACTTGGAAAAACACCTTTGTATCCTTGTAATTTATTGCAGTTTTCTGTGCCATTTTATAATTTCAGTATTTTTAGCAAATTGAACTTTCCAGGAGCACCTACTGTTTTTGGCTGCAAGTCATTTGAATTTGCTGCTAATGACTTTTTGAATAATGAATGAATAAAATGAATCATCTGCAGATTAAGCTGAAACTATCCATCTTTGTATCTGAGGGTGTACTATGTTAAAATCATTTCTGCTTGATTCTTGATTAAGTTAATTCTATCACGTTCTTCTAAGTAATATAAATTATAAAATGTTTTCTTTCTGTGCTGCAATACAGTACATTTCTGCTCTACCGTAGGTCACTGTGAACTTGAATTGGTTCTCAGCCAGCTTAAATAGTTAAATTCAAATTACATAAAATGCAGAATTTAAAGGATGTACCAGTTTTGCAAAGGTTCTTAAAATAGGGTGAAAGTCTTCAGATGTGTAATATCATTTAGTCAAATTGTCAGCGGGTCTACAGAGAGGTAGCAGCTCAAACAGACACAAGGCGATGTGAAAATTCACACGTCTTATCAACCCTGCTTGTGAAAGAGCTTTAGCTCCAGACAAATTCTGTCAAGACTGAACAGCAGATGCTTTGCCTTTCTTCTGACAGTAGGGGAGTGTGCAAGAAATTTGGGCTCTGTTCCACTGTGACAGAGCAGGTTCTGAGACCTACACAGAGGCCTCCATTGGTGAAGGTGCCCGACAAGTCACAAGGACTGTGGCTGTGCAGTATACCAAAGATAACTAGCCTGATTCCAAGCCACCTGACCCCAGCAATTCTCAATCAATTTCTGCACTGTTACTTGGGCAATTCTGTTCACAGTGGGATTGTAGTAGGCCATATGCATACAAACCTATCCTGGACTAGGATTTTAAATGATGGTTTTGCTGTCTCATTCCTTCTAAATCAAAAAGTCTGAGACAGGATGGTAGAATCCTTTTGTGAAAAGTCAGCTTTGTGAAAGAAAAACTTGACCTATCATTGCATTGTACAGATTATACAAAAAGAATGCATCTATATTCAGAGACGTGTTCTCTAAGATCCCTACTGAGGAGTGAAAAAGCACAGCAGAAGAACATTAATAAACCACTACCGAATCTATGAGATAATCTTCTTTTATGTTTATTCAGAACAGGTGGAGATTTCACCTCACTTGATTTCACAGGGTGATGTGAATGATTCTGATGACAAGGTGGAAATATGTTAAGCTGAATCCCCATGCAAGACATTTTAGATTGGAAGAAATTATATGTGAGGCTCTATATCTTTGAGGTCTGTCTATGTCATATTTACTTGACATTTAAAATAAAAATTATGATCATGCTTAAAAACTTATCAAGTGTCCATTGCATTCTGTAGAACAGAAAATAAACAGTAGTGTTCTCTTCCATATGATTTTATTCATACAATTCTTGTGCAGCCAGTTCTGTTGCCTGTGCAGTTACAGTATACTACTGTATATGCAGTGCAGGGCCAGCAGACATGCACTCATTTAAAAAAAAACTACATCTAGCCTATGGTAGCAAAGCTTTCAACTTTTTTTTTTATTCCATACTTCCTTAGTTTTCAAAGTTCAGTTTTTAAAGTTTTAGTGTTTACAATTTAACTTAACTATAACTGCAAGGAAACTATTAGAAATGCTCCAAGAGGGCAAAACATCTAAACAGTGAGAGAGAGAAGTCCTAATTAAATAAAACAGAACTTCAAACTATTCAGCAATCGCCTGTTAAAAATCCCGCATTTGATTATGTTTTTCTGCCGAGATTCAGATATACAGTGCAAGCACTGAACGTGTCAATGTCGTGTCAGTGAAATAGCACACAGCTAGCTGTAGGAGACTAAGTCAGGTACCAGATAGACAAGGTGGAGTAAACAAGCCTGGTCTGATATAATCTGTCAGGAGCTTATATGAATGAATTACTGGAAACTTTTGCACTGGCAAAATCATTTTAGTTTAATTTAATTTCTTCTATTTCATTCTTTTTTCTGTGCCTCAAAAAGAAACGTTTGTTTAATCAAATTTGGGCTTTGAGCAAATGTGAACGATTTCAAAAGCGATAAGCACAATTCTTTGCAAGATTTCCATAGCTGGAAATTCGGGATCTCTCAAGTAAAAGAGGGCAGCAGTTTGCTTTGCTCAATATCTAAAAGCAAAACTGTGCTATGTGGTGAATAACATCGCTTTTTACAGTGCTTTTACTACAGTCTAGCTTCTATGTTATTTAATGAGGGGCTCTGCAGGGATCTGGAATGAATTTTAATGGGTGAACATGCTGGGTCCTCTTGCAGGGGAGCAGCCAGGATTAAAAAATGTTCCCAGTTCTCTTTTGGATCTGATCACCAGTGGCCTACTAAAGCTGAAATTGGCAGAACAGGACCTAGTCTCTCCATCGCCCTCTAGTTAAGACACAATGTCTCTTGTATCGCACTGTCTAGGAGCTTGACACATTTTCATATACTATATCACTCACCATTCCCCTTCCACTGTGTCTCAAGGAATATACCACGTAGCTGATTAATGCACGAAACCTCCTGCTGCCCAAGACCCATGACAGCTTTCGAAAAAGCCACAACAACAAAATGTTTTTCTTCACAATGGGGGAAAAAAAAAAGATTGGAAAGCACATTTCTTCATTATCCGCTAAATTTTTCAAGATGTTTCCAAACAAGTTTGGGATTTTCGTAAGCTTCTGATTTTTGAAGTGTGGTTACTACAAAAAAAAAAAGATGCTCATACCCGTACATGCCACGGAAACTAAATCAATGCTAATGATAACTACGAGTTATAAGAAAATAACAGGAAAAAGTCAGGACAGCTTTTCATCAGAATTTTAAAAAATGAAAAACTTTCAACAGTGCCTAAAGATTGTGATTGCATGCAACGACTTAAAATGTTTGGGTGCCAGTAAAAACAATGAACACTATAACATTCTTGGAACATAATTATTTCTGCTTTTTTGACAATGTGCTTTAGCTTATGACAGTGTACTGTAAGAACACAGGGCTGAATGAGATAAGCTTAAAAGTAATGAGTATAGGCTTTCCTGATTTTTGCTCAGTGTTAAGCCAAGTGAATCTTGAAGAAGGCACTCAATCCATGAAAATCTGATCTTTTGTCATTTTATGACATTTTTTAGAAAAGTAGATCTATTCTACACAATGTAAATGTTGAAAGAATTGTTCTTTTAACTACTATTTTTGCATTGAAACAAGTATCAACAGAGCTTTTTTATCACGTATTTGAAAGTAAAATGTAAATATAAAGGTAAAATGTAACAATATAAAATATTAAACATGTTATAAATTACTGTATATATCCAAAATATGTTAAATAATATACAATTATTTCTAACACAAAAAAAACAGAACAATCTGGGATTCTATGTTTACTGCTTGACTTTTAGAAAGTGCTCAATGAAGATTTCCCATCCCATCCATATCTCCCTCAAGAAAAGTGAAGAGATAAGGTACCATATTTTCACATACTGGACCATTTAAAATGTTTCTTCCCCTTGGTTTATGTCATAGTGATCTCACCACATACAACAGGTCATCTGGAGAGTAAAGTTCACAAACTGTCCTTACTTTCTGCAGTAGCAGTGCACCATGAACAGAGAAATTCATGGTGTAGTTTTCACCATAGAATAACTGTACACAGTTTAAACTTAAGGGCTTCCTAGTCTTTCTTCACTCATGTACTAGCTTCCTTGCTAAAACAGAGCAAGTGTATGACTATTGTGCATAATGCGATCACACATAATCCAGCTAATACGACGTTTTAAATTTGAAATGCTTTGTTTTTTTAGTCACATGCATCAAATCAATGAGTGTTCTGAATTTCTGCGCATATATTTTCTGACAAGTGACAAACGTACAGCAGTCTTGTTTGAAGTGTTTAAGAACTGCATTAAGATGAATTTGGAATCCCTTTAAGTAGCTCAAGTTTAGGATAATGAGTCGCTCTGTGTTCTGGGGCAGGTGACCACAGCACTGAGTGAAATTAGTCCAAGCCAAACTGCAGTCTGCATTCCGGCAGCGGTGTCGATTCTGCCAGACGAGTGTGACCCCTCGTCACCTCTCCTTTCTGTAGTTGGAGGCCAGAGAAATCGGCCTGCAAAGAACTCTAGGATTTAAGATTTCCTAAGAAAAGGAGTGACCTGAGAATCCTCATTGAAGATATTTTCAAAGGGGAGCCAGAATATAAGCATTTAATTTATTCAGCGTTCTTTGCTTCTCTCAAGGCTGAAATCATTCAGTTATAAGTTCCTTTATAGAATTTGTTCTGATTTGCTCAATGAAATTGCTGCCAATTAGAGCCATATGGGACTTTGATGACAAATCATCAAAAGACTGGAGGTTTCCACAGGTGTCTGAGGTCGGAAGAGAACAAGCATTCAGCTATTAGAATATTCATTCATGAACTTAGCTTCAAAGGCTAAGATTCTTACATCTCCTATTTTCTGGTCCTGCTCCTTGTTCTACATTGCTGTTCTTGAAGAAAAGAAAAAATGATTTAAATAATGAAGCTAACAGGAAAATAGAGAACTATGCTAATATTCTCAACTGGACTATTGAAGGAAAAAGAAGCTGGTTTTTTTCTAAAAAAATCCAATTTTTTTATTGTTCTAAGTCTTACAAGCAATTACTAAAGCGAAATTACTAAATGGTAAACAATTACACTGATACCTCTGATAAAGAAAAAAATCTACAGTAATGTGATAGAAACCTCATAAAACAATGATATGGTTTCTAGTTGTTTTCCGATTCTTTGAGCAACTCAAATCATCTAGTTTTCACAAAACATTAAAGTGTGATTCTGTCCTCAAATAGGACTACACAGTTCCTTTCATTCTTAAAAAAAATATTTTAATGTTACAATTACTTTTTATTGTCAAAATATTAGCAACATTGATTAGGAACTAGCCAAATTAAAATAGGTACATTTTGCTTTTGGTACCGTATAATAGGTGGCTTTGTTGTTTGACTGTGGAGAAACAGAATTATTTTATAATTTATGTAAAAATTATATATATACAGTATACACAGTTCTGGCATCGACTCCTGCATGTGCTCAAGACAATATGAAATATGAAAACATGCTTTTCTGACACCCGACCCCTGGGCCTGATAGGAAAAGTGTCAGGTCTTTGATTGATGTCACTGGTTGGAAGATATCACAGGAATTGCTGTTTATGGAAAGTTGACACAGTCTTGGCCCATTAACCCCAATTCTACCCCACCACCACTTAGGGAATGCATTTCATAGTTAACTAGTGACCTGAAAGGGGTGACTCTTCTAACAATAACACTTCTATGTACTGTACATTATTAACAATAATGACGAAAACCAAGTGTAATCCTATACTTAAAATAATCTAAGTAAAAAAGGTTTAGATCACTTTCATATATCAAATTCCTGGAATTAATTATACTCACAGGAACCAAAAGCTCTTTCTTCAACCCCCATGTCCAGCAATATCCTAAAGCACAGGGGTGGAAGTGCAGGATAGCTGCCCAACAAGCTAGCAATAGCATATTACTGAAATAGTGTGAATCTGATGAACCATGATTGCACTGTCTTTGCCTATAACTTTAAGGGGAGCTACAGGAATCTGTCTCACCTATTAACAATGTTATCAAAACACCACAACTGATATTAGAAAGAATATCATTGCAGTCTACATTCCCAAAAGCTCCTGCCAATACCTGAGGCTTCTTCTCTGCTCACACACAAAAGCCAAATTATGTTTCCAAAGCCTGACCCTCAGGGACTTCTCCTTTTGTTCCGAACATTTTACTTTAGACCCTAAACTAATCACTTATTCAAGGGCACTTGCATTTTACCTCTGGGAATCAAGCAAGTATGTTTCACTTAAGCTCCAGGCTGGATCACCCCACCAGCCTCTTTCTATATACCTTTCTAATACAGGAAATTACTTAAAAGCATAATTTTAGCCAGAACATTTTTTAACAAAATTGTGCTGGGCACAGTCAGAATATTGAAATACTGTCTTCTATTCTGAATCTGGCTTCTATGTGACATGAAATGTAATTCAGGGTTACGGTGTGTTTTAAGAGCAGACGTTTTTCTGAATCATGAGAAAGAGGAAAATTAATTGGCTCTAACGTTTGCACGAACACAACCTTCTACAGAGACTTCTTATTCTACATAAGTCAAAGCGGAACACTATGGATGGCTGTTCTGCCCTATCATCAGCATGGTATAGCTGCAGTTTCATGGGTGGATTCGATTTCATACGGATCTTGCCAGAATCCTTGTTGTTTTAAAACCATTATGAATTTTGGGATAAATTAATAAGAAGAAATTAATATTCATAACATATACACATTCATTGAAAAATATACACATTTCTTTGGTTACAGAATGGCTTAGCCACATTGGTAAGAGTAAAGCAGTTGTGCATGGTGGCGTACTATGAGTATATGTGAAGCCGAATCAGAAGCCTCTATAGATCGTTCTCCTTTCTGATCTACTGTAGTGAAACAGTCACAGCTGTACGCATCTAAATCCACAGTAAAACTTAAGAGCAGTAGGGAGTAATGACATACCGACACAGTTGAAAAAGAGCTCCTTTTTACACTTGCTGTTGCAGCCATCCCCATTTACAGAGTTTGTGTCATCACACTCTTCGCCCATGTGCCTGAAATACAATGAAGAACAATTAGCCTGCATTGCATATCCTGTAAAATCACTAAGGAAAACTAAATATTCTATCTATTCTATCTACCAAACTTCTATTTTATGGGACAAAAGCTTAGTTTCAAGCCCCAGCAATTACTTCATTGGTTTATTTCCTGAAACTATCCCCATTAAAAGCTATAAAGTTTTGTGACGCTTTTGAAGACGCAATGCCTTCCAAATGAATATGAAACTGAAGCATGGCAGTGCTGTCAATTTACCTCTGGATGTGCCCGTCTCCACAGTAGGCTGAACCCAGCTGATGGGTGAGTGCTGGGGAGGGCTCGCTCTCTGCTGTCCTCGAAACAGACAGCACTTGATACGTGTACACTGATCCAGATTCCACATCCCTGAAACACAAGTGCACACACAATTAGAGCATTTTTACATAGTTCTGATGTGCAATCATACCACTATTTCTAATTAAAATGCTTTCCACATGTTCTTCAAGAATTCCTCCATGTGTGTGTTTTTGGTAACTGTTGCTGTTGCTGGACGTTTTTGGTTCTTCTTTTTAAAGATCAGATACAGCCAGGGAATACTCAAGCCATGGCCGTTAAAGCTAATGTTTTCCACTTTGCATTGTGGACCCTGTTAAACTAAAGGAATAGTGAGAATGTTATCCATGCAATCTTCACCATATTATCATCACAGTTGTATCACCGCCAACTGTGGAGTCTATATTGCCTTTGGACGCTGAGTTAGTTGATTTTGGTGCACATTATCAGAAATTCACACTGCAGTCCTCTAATTGATATCTTCTGCAGAATATGGAAGATTGGATGGAAGATGGAAGATTTTCTTATCACAAACATTAATTAATAACAACATACATTTTTTTAATGTGGGTACACTCCTCTCACATCCCTGTCTTCATTATGGAGATGCAGGCAATAATACAAGCTGATACAAAAATAATATAAAAAGAAAACAAACTGCTAATGACTAAGAGAGATGTCAAAATAATTACTTCCACATGAAGTTTATACATCTGTGAATCCCATGTGTCTCACAGAAAGAAGTGCCAGGCCAATGAAGAGAACAGAAAGACTAGACTGCTGCTGCCCCACCTCGAGTACCAACAACACTGGCCTGGTGCCCAACTCAGAGAACAACAGCAGGTTCATAAACCCCATCCTGTGTTTTCAAAGACAGAGTTCAGTTGTTTCAGCTGTGTCTGAGTCTTCCAATAGGATAACAACACAACAGAGATGAGTGTCAGAGCACACAACAGCAGAGTGCAAGTCTGGATGAGAGGCCAGAAGCTGTGTTGAGCTGTGGAATGTTGTAGCCTAAAACCGTGCTTTCTAGGAAGTCTGTTATTAGTTCCGGCTGTTCCTAATTGTACTCTACAAAATCTTTAATTCCTTCAGGAACACTTCTACCCTCCTCCCAGCTGCCTTTTATAAGAAAAGCAAATTAATCTAAAACAAATGACTGGATTAAAAGTCACCTAAATGTAGGTTATTTGTAAAAATCAGATAAGGAGAGACCAGTTAACTTCAACTCTGCACTGTTCATGAAGGGAAAACTCTTTGTGATCTCCTACGTTCACAGGTGAGGAACATCTGTCCACTGCTGAGTGTCTTTAACTGTTTTGAATGTGAGTGAACATAATCAGAACTGATTCAATCACACACAAAAGAAAGAATAGGGTCTGGCAATATGCCTTGGTTACAAAGGAGAAAAAGGTTCACTGTATGAGGAAATGGGTTTAAATTCGTATCTTTTCTTTTATTTTTTATCTGAAAGAAATTAGCATCAGGGTTGATCCTTCTGAGCAGTTAACAGAGAATCTGAAGCAAACCTAAATTGGAGGAGTCAGAAATGGTTCCCAAATTGTCTTAAAGTTATATATTTCATCTCAGCTGGAGACCTCCAAGCTCTTTCCACTCGTGGCTAGTTTTGTCACATTGTTCCTAGGTCATTTTCTTAATTACGTTATCTGTCTATATTTGTGGGCCTTAAAACCTTTTCTGTCTGAACAACGAATGGGACCCTTTTGTGAAACCTTTTCACAAAACCTGCTTCTGCAAGACCTTTTTCCTCCAGGAGAAGGCTGCATGAATACTCTGGGTTCATAGAGTTATAGTGAGGTGCAACATCCACCAGTTACTTATTACTTGTTTCTGGATCTTGCACAAGGAAGCAATAACATTTAATAAGTGGCAACATAAATAAAATTAGTACCCAAAATGAATGCTAAACACCACGTTTTAAAGTACATCAATTTGTTTCTGTTTGTCCAGGCACACATTTAAAAACACAGTTGTTGCACTGCTCCAATAAAAACACAAAACATTAAGCCAGGCCTTGAAAACGTGTTTTAAGATTTACAACTGGAAAGTGTATTTTTACCATCTGACTATGAAAAGGGGGTTTGAGTATTAAAACTAGGGAAGTATTGCATGCCTTTGCTTCCTAAAGTAGAAATAATTAATTCTTTTTCCCATAAATTCTGAAAAAGAGACTACGGTACCCTTTACAGTTTTCAAAAACTGCCAAACCAATCAATTTTTTTACATGGAAAAACCATATTGGAAGAATGTCAGTTTACAGTTGATTGCCAAAAAAATAAGCCTATGAAACATTGGAGATGACTGATTAGTGTAACACAGGACAAAGCATTTTGAACTAATATTGGTTTCACAAAATAATTTTATGATCATTTCAAGAATACCAAAAAGTATTCATTTTGACTTAGGGACTTAGTAAATTGCCTTGAATATAATTGAGCCAGTGTTGTATAGTGCTATATAGCCATGTCTGTCATACTGTAGACACTTGCTAAACTTTTAAATTCTGGAGTATTAGGACTCTTCCTCACTGGAGCAAAAGTCCATGCAGATATCCAGTCAGGTCCCCTAATCAAGATCAATAACAGACCTAAAGGAATATCTCAAACTGGGAAGCTCTCCAAATGAAAAGTCTTTCTTTTTTCTTTCTTTCTCACTTCATATAATGTCTCAGGAAACTCTACCACCAAGGACTACCAACATGTGCTTAAATCCCCACAGGAACTGACTGGGACTTAAGCACTTAACCGTTCAGAATATAGATCTTTTATGTTTTAGGCCTGATAGGAGGGGAACAGCTTGCGATCGACTGATGGACCCAAAAGTCAGGAACCACTCTTTCCCTTAGGAAGTAAAAGAATCTGCACAGTCTGTATAGCTTGCCCATTACCTTTATATGTGATATGTTAAGCAGACTAATTCCCATAAATGGAGTCCACCTTAGGACTAGATTTCCTTTTCAGTATGAAAAAAGAAACCAAGTCACATTGGTGCAAGGACTAGGACACCATTAAACGATTTGATGCTGTTTTGCCATAATCAAATAAAAACGATTTTTGCCATGTACGATAAATATATCTGATAAAGTGCAAAAAAGAGTGACTAGAATGAACAAAATACCCTGAGTGTGCGATTGAGAATTATATCGAGACGGTATGACCCAGACAGCATGTGAACTCGATGACAGAGGCACAGGAACTCCTGGTTTCAATCAAACATCATCCTGCGAATAGATTTTTTGCTTTGCTGTATATAAAAAAAGCTAGACTTGGAAAAGCAGCTCATGGGATGGAAATCTTCAATGGTATCATCGTAAGCGAGAATAGCAGAGAAAGAGAGATGAAAAGTTGTCAGATGTTAATAATGGGCAACATTATAGGGAAACATAAAAGGAGAATATGACACTATTATCATTAATACTTTTCCTTTTCTTGTTGTGTTGTAATTAATGCAGCAAACAAAACAATGCTGTCACTGTAGTATTTCCGTTTTTGAAAATATATATAGTAACACTGGTTTAAACAAAAATGAAATGACTTATTTATCCATGAAAGACTCCTACAATATAGCACTGTGGTAAGTACACATCTCTACCTCATGATAGCACCTTTATATGAAACTCTAAATGCTATTTTACGTTTTGCTCAACAATGATTTGATGAAAATAGTGTTCCTCTGCATGTTCCAAAGCTGTTTCTCTCTTGAACACCGCGTTTTGAATCTATCTTACTGTACACTCGAGGCCTATAAGTGTTGCATATTTCAAACGCGTTTTTGATATGACATGATGATTACATATAGAATGGCTGGCCAAAAGGTTATGCCAAAACATACTTGGATTTATAAAACACTGGATTTGGATGAATGACTGAGTAAATAAATTAAATACAACAGCATTCTCTTAGGATAGAGCTTTTTTACGCAGGATTCATTTTATTTAGTTTTGCGCACTATAAGATGCCAAACTAGATTAAAAAAAGAAAATGAAAAGATACCAAAAAAAGGACTATCTTACTCTAGGAAAAGACTGTGACGGCACCATTAAAATCATAATTTGCGTCTTGTCTGTAAACCTTTTCTGTCAGTATCCCATGAGCAGGCCAGCTACATTATCTTAATAATATACATCTCATTCACAGATTGGTTCCAACCAACTTATAGTAAGTAGCTGTGCCACCCCAGCAACTGCTGAGCATCTTAACTTGACAGGACTCGCACAGCCGTGGTTTAACAGCCTCTCCTCAATTTCAAACGCCTTTTGATCCAACCAGTAAAACCGTGTTGCGGCTTCTTTAACAGCAACTGTTAAAACCTATCAAATAGAGAGTAAATACCACCAAAACAGTAAAAGGAAATGGGCTATCCCTCAGAACTGACTACGAGATGCAGAAAAGTCTGAATTACAAAATTTGCTCCCTGAGCAGTAGATAGAGACTCTTCAAAAGACACTTAACTTCTCAGGAACTAAGGCAAGATCAAGGTAAGTGACACATCCTTGGCAGAGTCTTTCTGTGACACATGAAGGAAAGAAATAGAAATCCTTGCATCTAATCTATTTGATATTGCATGTAATTGATGGCACAAAGGGATGTCATAGTCATGTTTCAACTCGATCTCCATTTTTTATCATACAAGCTTAAGTTTCACCAGAAAGCTGTACAGATAACTGGCGCCTGGGTGAGGAAATGTCCTAGAATACAGTAATGAAAAAAGGTTATTGAGCTTCAGACCAATAACTTGGCATCACATTCACTGTATGAATTCCATTCTATGGTCCTGTTCCAGTTATTTGCAGCACTCACTGGTATGCTACAGATATGCAGGACATGAGTGGATTT
This sequence comes from Atractosteus spatula, assembly GCF_055471065.1. Classification (NCBI taxonomy): domain Eukaryota; kingdom Metazoa; phylum Chordata; class Actinopteri; order Semionotiformes; family Lepisosteidae; genus Atractosteus; species Atractosteus spatula. Next base: position 4,584,813 of record NC_142728.1, on the reverse strand, counting down.
CTACTACGACTGTTAGCAAATGGTTGAAGAATGTTCTTTGCAAATGCCTGCAGATCCTCTTTCAAACAGCTCATTTCTATTTGTCCAACTCCCACAGTACCAGCCCCTCAGACTGGAACTGCAGCATCCATCAGCACAGACATTTTCATTTTACATATCTGTGTGATATATTCAAAACAAATAAACTGAAGAAACTGACTCTAAACTGAAGAAATGGTGGTTAACTGAATTGTCCTTGACCAAATTAAGTGGATCATTTTATTTTTGCCCATAATTATCCCAGCATTTTAAATGTGTCAGAAATTATTAAGTTGTGCACTATACTGTAAATCACTCCAGGACTTTTGTCAACTAACAAGGAGAAGTTAAAACGTTTTTATTTCATGCACATGGGAGCAAAATACACAGAGATGCTGGGTGTATTTTTCTCAAAGTGATAAAATTAGAACTGTCCTTAAATATTTTTCTGTTATCTCTCACAATTCCCTAGAAAACACATTTAACCTGAAATGATGGATTTCACAAAACCTTTACCCAATGAACTACCGTGGTTCTACCTGGCAATAGTCCAACGCACACATATAAAAGCACAAGAAAGAGCAGAGTGACAACAGAATGTTTCCTATTATTCATTATATATCAAAAACGCATCAGCCAAACCAAATATGTTTGTTTCTCTCCCCAACAGGGAATCATATGATTGAAAACAGATGGGACTACCTCGGGGGTAATGACTTTTGATAAATTAATATGGCTTAATCCTTTAGTTAGCATTAATAAAAGGCTGTTTAGTCTGACACAGATAATAGGCCTTTGGCTAAGTTTTGTGCATTGTATGATGAGGAGATAGGCGTGTCATAGCAAGAATCGCACCAGAGGAGTCATCTAATTCATCTCTGCACCATGTAAATAGCAGTGGTTTGCTCAGATATATTATATATAAATGCCTTATTTTACTTGGGTTTTAAAAAAAATGTATTTTTCCCACAGATCATTATCTTTTGGCTGAATTGTGACCAAAACATCTCAAAAGACAACATAAAACAGAGCGATATCCAATTTATTCTAGGGATTTATAAAACTGAAGGCTTTGTAACTCTTCCTCAAATATGGGATTTTGTTTGTTCATTTATTTTAGACTTGTTTTTTTTATTCCATGGGTTCTTTTAAGGGTGCCATTCTTGGTGTTTTATTGACCTCCACAACAAAGGGGGTAAAATCACGCATATTGCAGTCCTCATGCAAGTGCGTGGACTGGGCTTACAACCTTGTCCCAGAATGATCTCATTTGAAACCACTGGAATATTTTTCAACCACAGAGGGCCACACAGTTGGGTTTTACTGCTTTTCCGGTTGCAAAACCATTTCTACATGCACAGCAGAAACCTAGCCTCCTGCAGTAGTTCTTCTGTATGGGTCTACAGGCACGCCGATGCTTGGAAAACTTCAGTCTTCTGACCATATGTAAAAATATTTTTATCAGATTAAAAGACTAATTAAAATATTCGGTCTCAGAGCAGCTATCCAGACAGACAGAGCAGCTATCCATTCTATCACCCATCAGTTTCTTTGTTGTCGGGTGCTCACAAGTATCAAAACTATCTATGGTATGATGTCTCAATACTCAGTGACCTTGATCTTTAGAGTTATCTGCTCCCATATAAGCCGTTTTTCCTGATTTCTTTTTATCTTTACAAAGAACTTAAAACAAGGTAGCTGGCAGGTGACATTTCCAAGTCAAGACTGTTTTGATTTGGCCATGTGAACTATGCACCTGTATAGAAATGACTTGAAAATGTCACCTACTTCTATATCCTCAGTCTATTATCCTTTGTGTTTTTTTTTCTTTTTTGACATTTCCAAAGCATGTATTACTGTAATATAAACATAAAAAGGAGGAAAAATGATCCTGTACCTGCAAATACTGTATGCATTATACTCTCAGATCCTAAATTAAAAAAAAAACATTTCTGTCCTGTTTTTGAAGATCATACATTAAGATAATTTCAATGTATTATTTTGCCAGGAAGCATGAGAAAATACAGGCTGAAGCATTAAGTACAATAAACAATTCTGAATTTCTGAAGTGGAGAAAATCGTAAAGGGACCTGGTTATGTTTCATTCAGGACAATCTATAGATTAAATGATGATTAAATACAACAACGCTTGTAATACTGCAGTGCAGATCATCTAACATGTCCCTTTGTTGAGCTACAAGGTGAGCAAGTTGGGCTCATATTGTCAGGTGAGAAATGTGTGGGTTTGGCACTTAACAGCAACCCTGCACAATCCTTCTCCAGAAATGGCATTTGTCTCTGTGCGGTAAAGTACACCATAGCAGGCAGAAACAAAGACATTTGCTTTTAAACTAATTGAGCTTGATCTCTCCAAAACCAGGGAATTATATGGAATAATTAACTGGTAGGTGTAGCTAAATAACATCTCTGCTTCCAACAGAACATACCAAGGGACACTTCATCTCACCAGAAGGAAAAATATGAAAAAAGTAAACAGTCACATCGCTCATAATCATGGTGTAGCACAGAAGGAATAACTAAGCAGATGTAACACTGATTGACTGTGACACGTGGAGCACAGTCCTGTGGTCGCAGTGAGCTACTCAAGATAACTGATTCTTGAAACAAGACACTCTTACACAAACCTTCCAAATCGTTTATGCAGCTTTTTCATCTGGCATTTTGACACTTTTTCAGGGGATGGGTTGCTCAATTCAGAAGTGCTGCCACACGTTGTTAGCTCCTAAACCTCTGACATGTACCCTGGGCTGGCACGTTTGGCTCTGTAATACGCATTTAATAAAAACAGAGTCCTAGATTGCATTACTGGTAGTATGTAAATATTCCTCATGTGGGTAAACCAGGATTCTTTAAGAGCAGATTGAGATGTCTTGTTTGAACAGGAAGGAAAAGTAAGTGCCTGGTTTTCCTAACGTTTCATAACAATTAAGCTGTTGCAGAAAATGCATTAACAGATCCACATCTGAATTCAACAGGGTGTTGTTTGTACTGTTTTATTATTATAGTGAAAATGTCTTAGTGAAACATTTAATACTCTGGGGTCCTGGGTTTAATTCCAGACCTGGGGTGCCCTGTGATAGACTAGCATCCCATCCAAGGTGTACCCTGCCATGTGTCCACTGCTTGCTAGCATAGGCTCCATCTACCCTGCAACCCTGAATTCGAGGTCAAGGATGAACCTGAACCATCCATGAAATCAGATGGACGAACACCTTGTCATGTTTCAGCTGGATAACAGTGCAACCTTTGCATAGATAGCAAGTTGATTTTAACCAGACTCTGTAAAGCAGAATTCTTTAGTGGTTCCTATACAAGATCAGATCGGTCATGAATGTCCATATTATTAGAGTGCATTGGGTGCCTTAAGTTGGCTACTTCCATGCAGTGCCACAGGCAGTACCAACAATAAAAATAGAAAAAAAGACAACCTACAAAAAAATGTTATTCTACAGTAAAATGGTTGGCATTAGCTACAAAGGCAATGGCTCTCACAATGTAGAGATGTCCATCAATACTACCTGTCAATTCATTGTAACAGAACTATAAGTAAGAGGGGAATGAGTGCTCTTCTAAATTATAATGTGTAGATCTTAAAGCTACAATATCTCAGTATTCCATAGCTGTAAGAAAAATAAATGAAATGTATATTTATTTTTGATGTGAAAAACACACAAAATGAAATACATTATATCTGTTAAATAACAAAAAAACCAAATGCATTTAAACTCAAGTCACGTATCTTAAACTAGCTGTTCAATATCACGAGAGCATAGGCAATTGTTCTAATTAGAAAACACATTTAACATCTCCTTAATTTACCATAGAAAGAATTTGAAATTCTGCCTATGTTCCATATTTAAGAACAAGAGTCAGGCCAATTAGCCTATTGTACTTAATAGGCTGATATTAACAAGTATAGGTGTTAGCTAATTGATCCAGGGATTCCATTAGCTTCAACAACATGGTTGGGCAGCTTAATCCAGACCCTTTCACTAAAAAAGTGCCCCCTGTTTACAGTTTTTAATGCACTTCCTCTTAGTTGATTGATTCAGAAGAAGACATTGGGTTTTACACAGTACAGGTTTCAAGGTTTGAAGGGGGTGATGGCAGCTTTCGTAACAGGCTCAGTGCTCCACTAGTGGATAGCTCAATTTTAAGAAAATATCTCTTGCTGTAGATTCAAATTATGTTCAGTTATATCTCCTAACATTGTTTGCCTTTCTAATAGCTTCCCTGCAGTTTCTTAAGATTTCTTCAAGCTCAGTGTTTCGCCAACTTATAGCTACAGTGCAGATTTTTATGACATGTATGCAATACTATGCATGTCTTGCCCTGTGTTGAATTTGTGCTAATCCTCTTTGGATTTTTAAAGCAATGTGTGCTAATCCTCCTCGTTTGAGATCAAATGTTTATGTCACTAGTTTATTAAGTGTACAAGAATCTATATAATTGATAATTAACCTTGAACAGTAGTGGCACTAAAACAGACTCTTGTGGTACTCCTTTAAAGAATAGAATCTAGAATTTTATTCTATACCATTTTTTTTGTGGTGGTGGATCTAGACACCCATATAGTTGGAGTGGGAGGCTGAAGTCTACATTGGTCAAAAATCACTATTAATTTAATTCATAGATCAATACATCTCCAACAATCACATGTATATGGATCTTAAAATAAGACAGTGAAAACAAGTTTTTTACAAAATCCATCAATATTTTAGTAAATGAGGCATTCCAGATAAAAAAACATTAGGAATTTCAACTCTCTGTTTACGTCCTCTAGCTGCAACAGTTAAAAGTATTAATAGCTTTGTGTGTGCATCTATATACTGTATAAAGAGTTATTCTGTGGCAGCCTGTACTTTCAAAGTGAGCGCTGCATGTCACTGATTTTGCTTTTAAACAAAAAGCTATTTTTTTAACCCAACCAAAACATTTCCCATTGGGACTTCAGGTCCTTTTTCTAAGATAGAAACAATTTTAGTTGGTCTTAGCTTTTCGCCTCCAACCACTAACACAGCATGGGATGATGTCGGATGGGATTTTATACAGCGTAGCCGCTCAGTGCCCAATTAGATGTGAAAGTGTTCACTTCAGCTTGCTTCAGTACTTTGTGAGCTCTTCCAAAAGCTGTTCGTGAAGGCTGTAACAGCTGTGCTGATATTTATTTTGCCAATTGTCAATGGGCCTTGATACAGGTGTTTTGAAACAGACAATTAGTACACAAATGAAAAAGTCTAAAGAGCAAGGTAGAATATTGTGTGTTTTAATTTCAATGCATTCCCTATGGAGCCATTAAGTACTTCCTGACCAAATATGCGGGATTCTCAGGAAAGAAGGTGCTTATCAGATTGAAAAATGTCATGACACCATTTATCACTGTAACTCAAGAGGCACTTTCATAGATACGAGATATACCAGATACCAGACAAGTCTTAGGAAAATATACCCCCCTCCCTTCCACACAGAACTGGAAGCTCTGTTACATTCTGTGCATTTATGTATATATTCCAATGTCGATTTCAGATGATGCCATATGCTGTTTAATGGTACAAAAAATGGTACAAATAAAAGTTTATGAATATAAGTTGGTCAATATTCAAAACATAATTATTTTGTGCACATAATGATGGACTAAGAGATATATGTGAATCCTACAAAGAACAGGATGTACATGCCACAAGATACTAAATATTAATATATATAAAATGTGTATTGATACTGTATGAGAAACCAGTTATGGAAATCTACAGTATGTGTGTAGAGAAAAAGACCAGCAACTGTTCTTGGGTTTGATAAATTGATGATTGACAATAGCTGAACACTAATGTTATAACAGTCAGACCTACATCATATACAGCTCACTTCTGTCTGCTCTCAAACTGAGCCAAGTCATTTTGTCCTATTAAGCCAACTGTACCAAATGGAGTGGCAATGATTTGTTGCAGATATCCTACAATCCGTGTTCTCTTTATGCCTTCTTCACATCTTCAGAACAGTCATTCCAACCACATGACCCAGCTCTGCAAAGTGTTCTGAAGCACTTCATCTCTTTTGACAAGAGAGCATACAGGCCATCCATCACACACTTAAGCTCCTGTTTTTGCAATGGAGATCAGATTATGCATTTCCTCATTTCTGAAACCTGTGTTTAAAGTCAATACACTTGCACTGTTTTTCATGCTACTCATTGGGAACAGAGTGCATGCAGAGCCAGGTTTGTCCTACTGAGCTCTGCAAACCAGTGTGTGAAGAATTCAGTTAGACATACTAAGTACTATCTCACTATTTCAAGAAGACATCAAATTTTCTTCCATCAAATCATCAAACATTTATCATTATTTTGTGGAAGTATTTCCCATTCTAGTCATGTACAGAAGCTACCAAATTTAATACATATTTTCCTCAAGTACACAAAGACTGAACCAGTGCCAATAAGAAAATGAAGGATTATTGAATGAACTCCCACAGGGATACTGATACACAAAGCAAGTACTGCAAATCTGACACAAACAGAACAGGAAAATTTTAAACGTTTGGATCTACTTCGTCCTGTTACAGCAGGTAAAAAAGTAAATCCTTAACTAAACAAAATAGGGTAATGGAAGAATTTATTTATTTGACTGGTTTTATAATAAGTATCAGATGTATTGCCTTATGACTGTGCTTATACTAAAGTAAACATGAATGAAACAGAACGTCAAAAGGTTAAAAGAAGAAAAGCTTTAAAATGGGAATCTTCAATATAAGAAAATCATGATATAACTATCAATTAGCAAAGAATAGAGGACAAATCCAGAACAGTAAAACAATTAATCAGCCATACTGTCCACCCGAGAAATGAAGGAGAGAAAATGAAGAAGCTAATGTTGAAGCTAAGCTCAGCAGGTATGAGCCTGGCCAGTACCTGGATGGGAGACCTCCTGAGGAAGCTAAGGTTGCTGCTGGAAGAGGTGTTAGTGTGACCAGCAGTTCACTCTGCTGTCTAAGTGGGTCTTAATGCCCCAGTTTAGGTTGGGGTTGGGGACTCTTCACTTTAAAAAAAAAGGTGTTGTCCTTCGGATGAGACGTAAAACCAAGGTCTTGACTCTCCATGGTAATTAAAAATCCCAGAACATTTCTTGAAAAGAGTAGGGGTGTTACCCCTGGTCCTAGCTAAATCCCCCCTGGCCATTACCAATTATAGCCTCCAAATAGTCCCAATCTGTGAATTGGCTTCATAACTCTGTTTATCCTCCCCACTAATAGCTGGTGTGTGGTGAGTATACTGGCGCACTTAGGCTGCTGTTGCATCATCCAGGTGGGAGCTACACATTACCCCATTACCTGTTAAGAGCTTTGACTACCATGTCCAGAAAAGTGAAATAAATTATTTATTAGTTATTATTAAGAAATTATATTTGCGGAAAGACATGCAAAGTTTATAGGCCAACACCTGCATGGCACTAACAGAATGTAGCTTGCTAACACGAATATGAGCAACAGAAATGTGAAAGTGAACTAAGGAAATGTAGGTAGTCATGGTAGCTGGTTGAAGTTCAATGATTCCCTCTACCTCAAATACAGATACAGATTTGATTTGAGACTGTGATGATGTTTGGTGGTTAAGAATGTAGCTATGCTGATCAGCAGTTTAAATACACGCAGATTAGACTGATCTCCAAGAAATGTTGCAACTGATGGTGACCTCTGTAGATGCAACTTCTACTGTTAGATATAGAGACAAAATTAAAGCCAGAAAGTAGATTATAAAAAGAGGAATCTATGTTAAATAAGGTGTAACAAACTAGGGTTGTCTATCAGTCTGCAGAGTAGGACAGGGTAAAGCTGTTATTGCTAACTTTGCCAAACCACCTATGGGCAGTTCTGTCTCCAGAGGCTCAGGGAGGAGACAAAACATGAGAGGATGGAGGACAGTAGTTTGTCAAAATGACAGGGTTTGAAGACAAAAGTGTTTATGCAGAATTGGCAAGAACTAAACTAACACCAGAAGAGGTTCTGTGGTCATATTCAAACCACTTTTAGACTGTTTCCATTTTTTTGTTCATAAGACAGTGAAAGTGATAAGGAATATAAGTGTTGAATAATGGGAAAGTCGCTGTGAAAATATAGAAAGGCCTTGAAACTAGTTTTAAGCTATGGCATGGAAGAGGATGAAGCATGAAGTGGAAAAGACATAAAAATACATAAAAAAGTAAAGAAAATAGTCACCATCTAGCAGAAAACACCAATATGGATGTCACATCTGTGACTGAGGGACCACCATTAAATCTGATTAAATGGTGTGCTTACAGTCCTACTTTAAGCAGGTCTCCTCATAGTCTTTCTGTCCAATACTAAAAAGGTTCATTTATTTTAGCCTGTTGCTTTTTGGCACTCCATTGAGTCCAAAAAGAGTAACTTTGGTTACTCTTCTCTGAACTTATTCCAGAGCAGTATTATCTTTTTGGGACCAAATGTGACCAAAATTGTACATAATATTCTAAATGATGATGACTAGCACATTGTACAGTTTTAACATTACATCCCTTAAGTTAAATTGTATTCATTTTACTATATATCCTGGTGTACTGTTTGCCCTTTATAATTTCTTCCCCACATTGCCTGGAAGATGACATGATGTGTCAATAAAACACCTACAGTAAGTCTTTCTCATACTGTATATAGCCTCTTCAAACTCAGTGCTTCCCATTTTGTCGTTGTGTTATACATGCAAGACCCTTCATTGCCTACATTAAGTGTCATCTACGAGGTGTTTGCCCAGGCCCTCCTTGATGCTTTTAAATTGCTTTTGCACCTTCTACAGAATTTGTTAGTTGTCCAATGTTGGTATCATCTACAGACTTGATTTGGTTGCTACATACCTATACCAACATCTGATCTGTGATTCTAATCTACATCATCCAATGTTGCAATTTGAGAATTACTGTATGTTTTTAAATGGTTTTCCAAAATCTAACTCTTGTAAAAATAAACATTTATGATTTACTTGCATAGCAAACTTGTGTGAGAACCTGATAATGATATTCGGAGTATTTTGAGTAGAAGCCATATGAAAGGGGCAGAGAATGGACCTTCTGGATAACTTCTGTCTCCAAGATGATGGTGGAATTCAGACTTGGGGGAGTTTGAACTTGGCAAGGCAGATTGACAGGGTAAACTTAAAATAATGTGCTGTGGCTTGAAAGAGTGTCTTCCTTTGCTGCATCAGACACAAGAAGAAGTCGAGGCTGGGACCCTTTACCGTCAATTGTAAGTAACTTGCAGTTGATGACAGATGTTACCTATTACTAGATCAAATGCAAATTCCAAAGTGATAACTATCTGTAAATGGCATCTTCGTACTAGCCGGGACGCATGCTGGAGGCAGCCAGACCTGACAGTGACTCTCCACAACTGCTACAAGGCAGTGGATGTGGAAGTCTTCACTGGTCTGAGAGTCACGTTGGCCATAAACTGTAGCTTGGTGCAATCAGACAGCAGGTTAAGAAAAATATTCAACAATGAAATTAAAGATATAGATATAATTGGTGAAATACAGAAGGCAATAAGTCAAGAAGTATGAAGGAGCTAAAGACAGTAGAAATAATGCAAGACCTTCTTCAAGTATTACTAGAAGGGAATATTCCTCTTGTAGTAAAAATCTGTGCAGCAATCTTATGAGAAACTTGTGAAAGTGATCTATGCTCTCTTTTTGCGAGAATCAATGACAAGTGGTCTGTTTCTGTTTAAAGTTAATACATAAGAAAGAAACTGCAAGGAAATCTACGAATGTCACATTGGGGGCTCAGCTGATGATGGAAATGTTGCAGACCTTTGGAAACACAATCTGAGATTGAACTTGTCTGTTTATGTTTTCCAGTAATGAACGTTCTAGATTTTATAAGATTATACCAATGTATAAATGGAATAGCAGATAATCACATGTTTAAACAGACGACTACAGCATGTGTGGAGGACCCTTGCTGCTTCTGTTTCCAGGAAAGGTAAATCTGTTCTTGTTTAATTAAGGCTGTGGTCAGCAAGGTAGTGTTCAGCGTTCCCGCACATTTTTAATTAACGCAACTCAAGGGCCTCCGACTCCATCTCCAACAGGGAGAGGTCAGGTGCCCGGGCTTCCTGCTCTTCTGAGAGGTTTTATTTAAAGAGTCTTTTTTACATTAGCCAAATTTTAAATGGATAAATTTAACCCTTGTTTCAGTCTCTTCGTGGGTTATAAAATATAATTAAATCTCTCACAAGCATTCATATGAAATGATACATAAAACCATCACAGACTTTAGAAACAGCCTGGAGAAGCAAAGTTAGACCCGGTAATTGAAAAGCAAAGACAGTACAAATTCTGACAGAACATGCTTCATTAGCTACACGTTTCTGGTTTGTCAAGGAAGAAGTAAAGGTTTATTCTATGCTGAAACGTTGTGTTTCTTTTTTCTTTTTCAGCACGGCAAAAACCTTCACTCAGCCTCCACATGCTGATGCAGCTACCTACTTGAACTGTTTCTGGTTTGTTCTCACCTGGGGTGAAGGTATTCCATTCCAGAAAAAAAGTAAACATAATCCCCTGCTCATGAAGAAAATAAAACCCCACCAAAATGCCGAGTCAAAAAGACTCTTCCACAAAAAAAGAACTACTGCCTAATGATTATGCTTTAAAAATTAGAACGTTATTTATTTCCACATTGTTGGGATTCTAAAGGCAAGGCTAGCCAGGAATAAGTAATGGAAGTACATTAAGTCCTGTAAGACATTTTGAGGTCAAGCCCTGATTTTGTCTGCTCACTCACTTTCATGCTTTAACAAATTAAAAACAAATCAAAGCAATCTTTCAGTCTGCATTGCATTGCCAGGGTCAAAATTAGAAATATTCTCCTAATGCTTTTAAACCCCAAACTAGCCTTATCAACTAAAAATGAATTAGGTAATTCTGTTTGTTAAACCCATGGCTTCAGGGAGGCATTTGTTCTTTCAAAAGGAACACTTGAAGGGGCGGAGCGGTGGCTCTGCGGCTCAGGATCTGCGCCTGTGGCTGGAAGGTTGCCGGGTCATATCTCGCGGCCGGCAGAGGAATCCTACTCCGTCGGGCCCCTGAGCAAGGCCCTTAACCCCAGCTGCTCCAGGGGCGCCGTATAAATGGCTGACCCGGCGCTCTGACCCCAAGCTTCTCTCCCTGTCTGTGTGTCTCATGGAGAGCAAGCTGGGGTATGCGAAAAGCCAAATTCCTAATACAAGAAATTGTATATGGCCAAAAAAGTCATCTTATAAAAAGTTTTTTTTGGAATGTAAGACTACATCACCCACAGAGAAAAAAAAAAACAACTACTGCATAATTCTAAACAGTTGTTGATGGGCTCCCCTGGCAGGCTGTGGGGTCTCTGCAAGTGTGGAGGCACAAACACTCTCTCACCCCAGAACGTGGTTGTTGTTTCACATCAGCATTAAAGTGCCTTTTAAAGGATGGGCAGCCCGTGTGTGGTAGGTGTCCAGGTAGATCTTTATGGGAAACAAGAGGTGCTGTGTCGTCACTTCAAGAAATTTTGGGGAGATGTTTTAGAAAGATGGAAGAATCAAACAGTACAATACTGGCTTTCATGCAGGTCAACAGGCGATGAGGCTGTAAGTATAAAACAGCATGGCCTGTGACTGGAAGTAAAGGTGACCATTGTCAATATGTGCAGTCATTTCTGCAGTCCATTGTAATAGTGCACACTCCACCATAGTTAGAGGTCATAGTTTTCTGCTTTTTTGGCAATAATGACATGTACTTTACCATGCCTGTCTTTAGAATTTTAGCTGTTGTTAGCTGAACGGTCTAGCAGGCCTCGTTTACGTTTATTGTATTATAATCAAACCCTTTTTGTCAGAGTTCCCAGTGGTTTGCCAATCTGTGCCACCAACAAGGATGTGAGCCAGGTGATAGTTTTTTTTTTTCTGTTGTTGTTGTTGTTGTTGTTCCAAGGTTTTAATATGGTATACCTGAAGGTGCTATACCCTTGTGAGCACTGTATCGTATAGAGTTAAATGTCAGCTTGTTCAATTGGAAAAAGGTTGGTTTATGCAAAGTATCATTACTTTTGAAAAACAAATTCACAGAAATTTAACATTTTTTAAAGATGAAAATGAAGAAACTATCTAAATGTGTATGAAGGCAGTTACCTGAACAATACTGTAGGTCTTCTCTATCTGTGTTATGCACCTGTGGCACAATTCATAATCCTCACTGTCTTACACTACCAGCCTGCTACATGCAGGCTTTTATACAGTACATTGGCTACCCTGGCACCTCTTAACAGTAACATTCCCAGTAAAAATCATATTGACTGCTAATTGAAAGAGACGTGCGGGGTCCTTCATGACACAGAGACTGCTGCTGTTCAGCTCTCCAGCTGTATTGAAAACAGCTGTGAGGAGCCGGGCAGGTTCATATTATTAATGTGGTCTTGGAGCTCCTTCAATCTGCCTTGCGTTCAAAAGTAACAAAGCAATGAAGAATCTTTATTTTAACTGCTGGCAAAGCCAGCACTGTCATTAGTCTATAGAGTACCATATATTTAAAATTGTTGGCTAGACTACTCAAAGGGAAAATAGCAGAAGCTTAAAAATGAATGAACAAGCTACAGGGGAAAGTCTGCATTAGACAAATTCAGGGCACATTCCAAAATCGGCAAAATCAAAAATCGGCATCATATTTTCTGGGATTTGGCAATGTATCACATTACTAGCATTCATCCCCAGGAGTATTGCTCAGGTGTAGTTTATAGTTTGTGTTCACTGCAATCACTCAATCCCTTTCTCTTTCGCTCTAAATGATCCTGTTGTTTCTCAATAATCGCTTGACTGGCACATCATTCATCACTGCTGTGTGGCTGTTTTCATAAACAAATGTAAGCATTCCACTCAAGGTTGAGAATCTATCTTTAAATATTAGATTGGTAAAATCAAATTAACTGGTTCATTAGGTGATGAGAAAATTGAAAAAAGGCAATTTATATTCTCAACCTCAAGAACAAAGCTCTGGTTTTAAAATAACTCCTGACGTTTTAGAATAAGCACAGGACACTCATTTTCTGCTGTAGGAAAAAAAAATGAAATCTGTTTTGATGGGATATGTCAGTTTTTCCAGAATTTATATATTTCTCCAAAACTCATTTTGTCTCTGATGGCAGATATTTAGCCAATATATAGTGCTTTGCAAAAGTAAAAATATTCAGAACTTGCAGTTTTCACATTTTTTGCTTTAAAGCTTGCAGTCATGCCATTTTGAAGTAGCCATTACTATTTGTTCAAAGTAAAATAAATAAAGAAGAAAGTAGACAATATGAAAGAAAAATAGAAAAGTCCTGATTGCATACTGTACGTATTCAAACATTTTTGCCATGGCAAACCTAAATTAAAATACTGTAGGTATACAAAATTACCTCAAAATTAAAATTTGAGTGGCTTCTGTCTGCATGCAATACTAGTGTTTTCCTTTATTTCTGAATTAAAATACCTGTCTCTGTGAATTTTTTGCAGAGACTTTTCCATATAGACTAAGGAGCTTCCAAAGCAAGTCAGGGATAAAGTAACTGAAAAGCACTGATCAGGAGAAGGGCATAAAACATATCTATGTCATCTCGCTTTCTGCAAATAATGTGAACAGAGCTAAAATACTGAAAATATTAAAGATTGAGCCCAGTCTCCTGAATACTATAAATAAGGTTACATGTTTTAACAGCCTGATGTTGGCCATCTCAACTAGTAATTAATTTGTCCATATTGACTACCAGTGGCACACTTGGCATACTATCTCTAAAGGATTCTTCACCCAGATGGATAAAGCCATGCCTATTCAAAGCTCAAACTGAGATTTAAAGATTAGTGAAGTCCAGTAAAGCAAATACTGGGCCATTCAACAGAGTAAACCTACTCTACTGGACATTTAGCACAGGCCTGATAACTGCATATTTTTTGCATCATGACCACACTCATAGAATGTATATTAAGGAAGGATACTAATCTGCAAAAATCCCAAAATGAGCAATGTTTTTTATAAACACTTTTAATGTTTGATATTTGGCACCACAACCATGCTCCTAATAGGCTAAAGGTTCCAAAAGTAATAAGAAACATCTTAAACAGCTTGTCGGAAAACTGTAATTATTATTGTGGCTTTTCTCTTTTAAATTTTAACTAGCATTTCAGCCTCAGAAAACAAAAGCACATCCACGTGCAGCTGAGTGAAGCACATGAAATTCGGAGAGGAATCTGAAGCCTGTTAATTTTTCCACACGCGGTTTTAGTGCGTGTGACTGTGTGTCTTGAGCTCAGTTTGCAAAGATTGCTATATTAACAGGTGCTTTTTTAAAAAAAAATTAAACCAACAGTGGTGAAATTTAGTCCTCTACTCATTGTTTATTTCTTTTGATGCCAATTTTTTCAGAGGTGCAGATGTTGTTTTTGTACTGTGGTGGAACCTCCAGTTTTATATATATAGGTATATATATACACAAGTCATTGGTCATGTTTCTTTTTATGTGTGTCAATTACCACACTTCCCAGTTTATTTAATTCCTCTGTCTGACATCCCACCAGCTATCTATACAGTATGTAAATCCTAAGAGTGACTCAAGAAAAAAATATCCTCTGTGATACATTGTTCCACACAAGAAATATACATTAAAAAATAATCATTACTTTGACATTACTCATGACTGAATTTAACTAATTTAACTTTCCCTCATGATCTGTCGAGTCACGATACCCAGTTGGACACAACTTGGACGAATAACGCATGATTTTTAAATTGCAGGAGTTGTGATTACACCCAAATTCAGATATCATATTCCTTTTGCAGTCCTTTGTTACAAAGCGAATTCCTACCCGTTCATATCAAATAAAAGAGAAGTAGCCCTCTAAATTAAATAAAAAAGATTACATATAAAAGATTAGTACAGTAGCTTTAAAAAAATCTTACTGGCTCATTGGCAGCCTCCCACTTTACTGCCTCCTAAAGTGACAGTCATATCAGTTCGATCAGTCTGCTGCTGTGGCATCCTTAAATTTATTTTCCTTGGATCCATGCCACTGAGATTAAAAAGTTTATTGGAGAAACAGAACTCTTCCTGAAAGAAAAATAAGATTTTCTGCCGCAGTTGAAGGAGTTGGGGGGCGGGGGGGGGGGGGGGGTATATTTCCAGTATGACCCAGTTCAGAACTTGTACACGTGCCAGTTTATTCAATATGGAAAAAATGTGTATTTTAAAAAAGAGGTTTTTTTTAAACTAAACTGTTTTTGAGGGGGTTTACATCTGAAATTACAACACGATAAGGACTAACGCAGTACCTTATTTAAAAGGAATGTGAACATTTCACTAAATGTATTATGAAAACACAAAATCTGTAACTCATTTATTGCTATTTTTTTACCTCAAATAATACACAGGGCTGAAAATATGATAACTGCAAACCACTTGTTGGTGAACATTTTGCTTAGATTAATGTGGTCTCACAGGAATATAACTCCACATTGTTACCAGCAACTGTTTCTTGTCACATCCAAGCTTGAGAGTATGCAGTATAATTAAAACAATACTATACAGATTGTTTGTGTGTGTGTCGCTCCCTGGCAGTATTAACTGCTTCCTGCTCAGGAGAGGGTAAGAGTGATGTTTAGATCTTCAGAGTTGATAGAGAAGATGACAAAAGTAAAGAATGAGGGAGAAAAAGAATGGCCGCACTGAGAATTCTCCTGCTGCAACGGGGTTTCACCCAAAGTAGAAAAGAAAAATGTTTGTACTCTCACATATCTTTCAGCATGTTAACGTGAGAGGCTCTGCTGGCAGTTTAAACGTTTCTTTATGCGTTTCTTTCCCCCCCTTCCTGCTAATCTAAGACGCTCAGAACAAGCACAACATCATTAACGAACCCCAGCTATTCGGAGGCTGCGTGCCAGGGTGTGGGCAGTACTCACCGGTCCACATATCTCCGGCTGGGGTCTGAGATGATCACTCCTTGCGATGCGTGAGAGAACGGGGGCTCACGCAGCAGCTTGTATCTCAGCGGCCGGCACTGCCCGCAGGGCGGGCTCTCGGGCTTGGATGTGAGCAGGGTGGCATCAATCTCCAGGTGCTGCTCGGAGGTGAAGACCTGCACGCCGTACACCTCCTCCTGGATGTTGAGCTTGATGGTCAGGGGGATGTCGCAGAAGGCGCTGCTGGGCCCCAGGGACATGTTGTTGCCGCTCGTCGTCAGGAGCACGATGTTGTGGATGGCGG
The DNA here is from genome assembly GCF_055471065.1 of Atractosteus spatula. Lineage (NCBI taxonomy): Eukaryota > Metazoa > Chordata > Actinopteri > Semionotiformes > Lepisosteidae > Atractosteus > Atractosteus spatula. The sequence goes on along the minus strand of NC_142728.1, from coordinate 4,568,518 downwards.
GCGGGGCTGTCTCCTCAAAGGAGAAGAAGGTCACCCAGAAGGTGATAGAGTCAGGCACCAGCGGGTAGAGGAACTCCAGCTGGAGCATGCAGCCCTGAAGGGGGCAGGGAGGCCCAACGCTGCTGGACTCCATCCCTGAGTTGGGGCTCCAGGTCCGGACGCTCGGCTCGCAAGCCTGCTCTACATCCGGGGGGCCTAAGGGAAACACAGGGGACCCCAATGTCAAACAGTGAAGGATTCTCTGGAAACAACATTAATACAATGCCCCTGGAATGCCGTCTGATAACAAAAAAAACTCCATATAATGCAGGTTTCTGCACGTTAGAGACCACAGGAAAACAAAAGGAAGCACAAATACAAGTACGGGTATTAAGAAAACATCAATTACCGCTGAGAATAAAAGTTCAGCCAATTACACAAAATGGATATATGATTATATACCAGGGTGGTTCAGAAAGGTGTGAGTCTGATACTGCGCACTGCAGCTGCTTCATCCCATAAGGAGCAAAGCGTAACGGCATGTCTCAGCACTTCCAACAGGCAAGGGCACAGAAGCACAACAGGGGCCAGTGGAGGACGATTAAGGAAAACACACAGGTTTCCCATGAAGATGAGAAATACTCTGCTGTCTGATCAAAATGAAACCTGTCTGTTTAATGAAGGAGGGGGACCGTTTCCCCCACCTGAATATGAGAAACATCATCAGACAACTGGATGGCTTTTACATGTCCTGAGCACCTGTAATTCAGGTTCCTCTTCTTCCCGACATTGGCAGTAGACACCAGTTTAAAAACAAACTGTATCCTAGTTTATATAATAAAGGTAAACACACGTAGCTGAAAAAATGCAGTATGACAAAGCAAAAAACGCACTAAAACACTGAATCAAAATAAACATCCTGCAGTATGGGGATGCACCAAAATGGAGTTAAAAAAAGGCTTCCGTGACTTAAGGATACATTTTTGGCTTTTGTATTTCGACAGCAAAATTTCGGTTTTCAAAATCCCGTTCTGTCCATGCAGTGTTTTCGTCGCCTAGCTGCTGTCTTGGGTGTCTTCATTTCTGAAAGAAGCTTGCCCTTTCTATAGCTTGTAAGCTAGACATACTGTAAATCTATATGTAGTATCTGTAGCACAGAACTGTATATCCATAACTAGATATCTATGTATATACCCATATCTATATATCACTATATCCAACAACTATATGGTAAATTTTAATTTGAACCTTTTTATCATTGTTTTTGAACTAAAATGACAAACAGGATCCAGCCTTTTCAAAATGCTGCAGCCAAGTTGCAAAGACATCACCATCACTCCAGTACTGAGGTTTGTGCATCGGTTGCTTGTGCATTATCAAGGAATCTAAATTCTAATTCTCAAGCGCCAGCTTGCTGCAGTTTTTAGAGACGCCTTTCAATTAGCATCTGATTAAAACCTGGAAAACACAGCTGATCTGACTTCCTATCCCCTTAATTGATTGAATGAAGTCATTAACGTCTGAGATGGAATTATAACTAGAAACAAACACAGTGCTCGGGAGCAGAGTTTACCTTCCTAGCTCAACTCCTGACCTAGATCAACTGATGCTGACAGGAGCAGCCTAAATTTGCTAAACCCTGAGCTATAACATATAAAGGCCTTCATGGGTCAGGACTCATCTATCTGCTTGCTATATATGTACCAGATTGTTCACTGAGATCTGAGAAAGTACAGTAGAACCCAGGAACCCCATAAATCTGGCAAGAAATTTAGTTTTTCACAGGCCTTTTAGCGGCTAGTCTTCCAATTTTTGAAACTGTCCCAACTAACATCAGAAACTTCAGAACACTAGATTGTTTTATAGGCAATGGAAAATGTATGTTTTAGATGTTCCATTTGTAATGAAGTGTAACTGGATTTTGCTTCCGAATACACCTTGAATTAATTTTAGCAAAAGCATGCCAAGGTGTGACGAATACTACATAAGAGTACACTGTATTTGTATTGTACTGTATCTCAAAAATTAAGGCAGGTGAGATGAATTACAAAACTGCTGAATTTCAGTGGGATTTTTAAGTGAGATGGCACCACAGGCAAAGTAAATTCAGCAATGTACTTGTTCCCTGGTGAAGCCACAAGATGAAATGAGTTTGTTGCTTTTGGTTAGGTCTGAATGGAAGCAAAACCACAGCTAGCTGGGCACTCCTTTTCGAAAGAGGCCCAGCATTCAACAGGAGGGGTGCTATTTCAGATTACATTATAGCAATAGCTCTGTGAAGTTGTCCAATTAGTTAACTAAAAAAACATTTCATCATGCGTATAAAAAACAAAACAGTGACAGCAATCACAAAACAACCTCCAGAAAAAAAAAACATCTTTTGAGCAAGACTTAAGTCATAAGATTTGCTAAAGGTAGCAGTGGTCAGAATTGGTTAGGGCTTAAAAGGGGAGGGTTGGGGGTTTAATACTGTGTGAGGCACTCGTGTTATACCCCTGAACTCCAGTTTTCTCAGGTTACTCTAGTAAAATACCCAGCTGCATAATTGGGTACAAATGTAAGTCACTTTGAATAAAAGTTTCAGCCAAATAAGCAATAATATGAAGGCCTGCAGAACTACACGTCCTGGGATGGAGACATGAATGTAAGAACTCTTTGACACCCAGGGTTTATTTGCAATAGAAGAAACATTAATAAAAAAGGTCATTTAAAAGCACAATCAATGTCATTTCCAAAAAATGATGTGGTCATTTTCTTATTTTTGGCCAGATCCCAAGTCATTCTTTCTAAAGTTCCTGGTAGGTCAGTGTGCGTGTGATTGGGGAGGGGAGGGGAGGGGAGGGGAGAGGGGGAGTGTGGGGGCAGAGGGGAGCAGGGGGGCTACCAGGGAGACCTAAGAGGCCCAGAGAGATGGAGATCCATTCCAATCGTGATGTACGCCAGGGGAAACTGCTGCAATTGCTCTTTTTGAAGCTTTAATAAATGTCATCCTTGTTCCACAAGGAAAAGCATACATTTTTCATGCATGTGGTTCCCTCAGTGAATGAGCCCTCATAGAGGGCTCCGTTGTCGGAGTGCAGGAGATCTAAAGAGCCGCTCACATGTTAAAAGCCAGAGCATAGTGGCGCATATTTTAAAGTTCCCGGGAGGCCCCTGCACAAGGCTTTCAAGTCAGAGGGGCAATTAGACCCCAAACAGTACAGTCCTGCCATATTTGGGTCGGCAGAAACCCACATTATTCACGGTGACGTACTTAACATTCATCAAGTGCTCAGAGGTGCCAGAGTCTGGTTGACACTGTGTTCTTGCGATTTTCTTTTGTACAATTCCAAACTGGCAACCACAAAACACATTTGCTAACCTCATTTCTGGGCTGCTTACAAAAATTCAATGTTTAATCAATTGAGCACTGAATTAAGTTTCCAGCTCACATTATCTCAGCACATTTATTACCATACGTGTGTGGCCAGGGAGAAGTAACCATGTACTGTAAATTATACTCTCGGCTGCTTGACACCTTTTTGTCTTCAGATTTTTCATTGTGTTTGTCTTTTGTTCTTCTATCCATCAGTGTATTTTTTGTTCTCTAGTAATGTTTTGTAACATTAGTAATTGGACACAAGAACGGTATGTTGTTGTCTTTCATCTTTTGTTCTTAAGCTCCTGATCTCCATGCCAAATGGTGTAGTAACAAATGAAAATAAAGGTTGTATTCACAAATCCTTCAGAAAAAAAAAACACTTGATTTTGGCAAATGCAGTCTAACCCAGTGGTGGTTTGGCACTAAATAATGAATATGTAAGCATGAATGTGTACCAGCCATGTCCAACATGAATGTAATTTTACCATAATCTAATTTATAATCTTCGTGATAACATACAGAACACATAAGTAGGGTGTTTATTTAAAACCCCTTTTATTGATGGGTTTCCCAATCCAAAGCCAGAAAAGAAATTGCTGTAGCAAGTAGCATGCAAAAATATTCAGTTTAAAATAAGTTACTTTTGCTAATGCACTGAAATTTTAGCTCGCAGAGCAAGATCTCACTTTTTGCGAATGTCATCTTTGGTTATGACAAGGCTCCATCTGGGCATTCGTTTTAATGGTTAGAAACAACCCAGCCGCACAGTGAATAAACAGAAGTTGAGTATTAAAAGCACTGTTGTTGTGGTGGGTAAAGGGAATGACTGCCACCCTAAGGAAAACATAATGGTTGAGGAATAAACAAACTTTATAAAAAGACAGGCACTTACTTTATTACCTAAGTAGTGCACGGACTTTACAGACCAAAATACTGGGGAGTACAGTATGTAATATATACCTATTCTTCATTTTACAAAAGTAATCTAGCAGCAGGGGAACCAGTTTTCCTTATAGTTTTATAGAATGTCTATGCTAGTTAGTGGCAAAACTAATAAATAAACGAAGCTTCATTGGAACATTTCATTAAAAAAACATTTTGCCTTTGATAAACAGTACCGTCCTTTTGTGCATTCAATTTTTGTTGCTTCATAGTCTTTAGGGGGAGTTCATGAACCTGGTAATTTACATTTTAAGAAGAAAACTAAATATTGCCATTTCTGTCTATAAGATAATCCCCATAGAGATACCGGCCTGTCTAGGAAAGTCCTCTCTCTATGAAAACACTACAGATGAGAATCAAGTTAATTGGACTCATCTGAATATTTAAAATTAACTAAGTATGTCTTTACCACAAAGAGCTATGCAGGGATAATGCCATTGTGGTTTTTTTTTTACTCTTAGAGGGCTCTATTCTAGTCTCTCTAAGTCAACCAAAACAGGAGGGAATATGTCCAGGCATGCAGTCCACTTACTGGAAAGTGCTGACTTGTGCCACAATGCGCGCAACACACACACAAACCCACACACACGCACACGCATTCATTCATACAGCAGGCAAAAATAACAACAGTGTTAAACACCTAAAACTGTGACCAAACAAAAACCGCTTGCCTGCATGTAAAAATGACTGTTGAGTAAAAACATAACAGCTAGCTGTGCCAAGTGTGTGTGTGTGCCTGTGGGTGTGTGTGGGGAGGGGGGTGGGGGTGGGGGTGGGGGGGGGGTGTTGAAGGGGAGGCATTTAGTTGTAAACATTTGCTTAAGATCACTCTCTCAGCCTGGCATAGTTTACCTTTCATTATACACTCCTGAACATTGACTGCACTGAAAGCGAGTTACTGTACCCAACTTCGCCCTATTTCCCTGGGATAACCTTCTCTTCTTGCGCTGTGCTGCTCCTTTGCTCCCTTGCTTGCCATTGGACTGTGTAAAACTAAAAGCGAACGCTCTGTTTTTCGGCAGTTACGTGCCCTCCTCAAATAACGAGACGCTGTGCATGCTGAAGAGGTCACCCATTTTCTTTTTGCTGCGTTCCGAGTGCTATACTATCACTGTTTAATCTCTGCTGCTTTCTATCCCATTAGGAGGCCCCTCACTCCTACGCAAACACTCTGTGTAGGATCCAAGAGGAGAGATGAGCAGAGCCAGGCTTGCACCACTGCTATCCCTGTTGCAATAGCATGTGTACCACACAGGGCTCTCTCTGGGAGGCCCAGAAGCAGTCTTTTGCTGAGCCTGGGTCATCATAAGCTAACCAGAGGAGAGATTAAACCAGATATACAGTACTTACAAACTATACAGCTCTGGCATGCAAATATAAACTAAGATGAACAGTGCATTGCACCCTCCATCCCCATTCACAGATACAGTAAATGCTCACATACCCCAAACTACAGAAACCAGGGTCCTTTGATGGAATCCAGAATTGTTTTTTTCCATTCTGTTTTTTTGACAAATATTAAACAAGAAAAGTGAATGGGTTTGTCCACAGTTCACTTTCTTTGGTCCCCAGGTAATTCTCTGCATTTTTCAGGACTGAAATAGATGTGGGTCACTCTGCAGAGATGGGAAACCAGGGTTGAAGGCGATATGAGTTGAAAAACCAGACCAGAGGTCGCGAGTTGATGAAAATTTTAAAAAGCAAAATTTTAACAAACGACTTGACTTAATTACAAAACTGTAAAGGTTTTCAGTCTTGCCTTTACTGTTCAAGCAATAGGGGATTTCATATTCCTTCCATCAGCATAATAAGATAAAACTTGCATAAAGCATATAGTGACTATAAAAGGCAAAGCTCCTCATTTGAAACCTACTCCTATTATATATTGCATTTCTTTGCAACTGCAATAGCTGAGAAGTTTAATTTGATACTTCAGTATGATTTGTGCTGTTATCACGCAGTGATAGGTTCTCAGCACAGGTTCAAAGATTTTAGTAAATGCTACAATATAGGAACATACATTAATTATATCACAATACCAAGAGGAATCGTGTGACACTGACAGCATTGCTCCATTCCCCCATCATCTCACTTGGGGTTTCTGCATATTTTCTTCCAAAATATTCCACTGCTTTTTATTTTGAGTCTGCTTTTTGACCTTTCTGGCTCTGCAACAAGATCTCAGGCTTTCCCAAACTAATATTCCCAGTCTTGTGAACAGTATGCATGTACTGTACATTGTTTGGACATAATTCAGAAGATCTGAAGGAATTCCTGTAATATTATACTCTGCAATTTGCTCCCATGATTTAAAAGAGAAAGACTACTGAGCAGCAAACCCAATTTATATCTTTTAAACTTTTTTTTTCTTTACATACATGCATTCATATGCATGTGTGCATATTTATACTGTATATATATATAGACAGAGCTGGAAATTAATGACTGGGTTTAAAGGTTCTTAAAAACATCTGCCACACAAGCATTAACACACTCAATAAACACATACATATCCATACAATGTAATACAAATATTGTAACATTGTATAAAATTGTATATTGTAAGAAATAACTGACTTTATTTAAACAAAGAGGAACTCAGACAATAAGATGGCTCTAAAAATTATGAAATGTTGACAGGTAATGAAGATGTATTCACAAACTTCGCAGCAACTCCTTGCTTTAAAAGACACCATAAACCTAAAAGGTATCCTTGTACAGTATGATATAGTGTATACACACCTGTATCCCTGGTCTAAGTTGCTATTACCTGATCCTGAGTGCTTATAAGGGCTGCTAACTTTGCTTTCTGTGTTTTGAATAGAGCTAAATTATTTTCACTGTCTTAAACAACAGGAAATACTATACAAGGGCACAGTGTACCATAGCAGGTAAGTCTCTGGACACAAGACTGGCTGTGGGTTCAAGTTCTCACTGCAGACCTTGAGAAAACTGCTTCACCCCATCCAGGGGGTTGACTTGTACTCTCTGTGCGTGCTTAACACAATGGAACAGAAACTGCCCCGACAAGATGTTCCAATATGGAAGTACTTACTATATATACAAGTAACCACAAACAGCATATTGATATTAAATCCTCAGAAGGTTTTTATGTTATAGCATCCATCTGTGAATGCATCTTCGTAATCCCACTTTCTATTATTGAGATACAAACATTCCAAAAACTCCTTTTCAAAAAAAGCAGTTATACAGTATTCATTTTGATCGCACTGTTTCCTAATATGCCATACAAAAGCATTTCCAGGAATACTGATTGATTTGGACTACTTGTGTATTACAGCACAATGAAAAAATGAGCTCTTCGCTAAATATGAGACTCTGCAGACAAAGCCCCAAACATTGCTCATTGCAGGAGACCTCACAGGAGATCACAGAGAGAAAGTCAAAATGCTGACAAGTTTTCAGAGTAGCTACTCAAAACAAGCCAAGGGGTCATTGTAATCAGCCCTGCTAACTAGGTTTGGAATTAGGATCTCTGAAAAATTCACAAACACATGGATTTTTTTTTATTCATATACAAATGCTCTGTTAAGCAAGAAGCTACTTTTTCAGAACAACCTACCAGAGAATCAAATTTAACTTGGGCTAGAAAGCCACACAGCCAGTAAAGGAGCCATATATGTATGTAAAATTACCACTGCTCAATACCCAAATTGGAGTGTCCATACTGTAGTGTCCTTTGCCATCTGTACAACAGAAAAACCCTTTAAACGTGCTGGCCATTTCTGAGTTTTCAGTGGTATCAATGTTAGACCCACCATTTCTTCAGTCGATGTTAGACCAGTTGTAGGCCACAGTTGGATTTGCAGCAGGTAATAAGGTAAATGGTGTGACAACCACAACTTTCAGAGAAAAGTGTGCACAGTTCGAACCAGCCTAATTAACAAATGATGATACCCAACTGTTTTTGTTTGTTATTTAATGAAATAGAAAAAAATAAGAATCTAACATGTTGTTTCAACACACGTTATCTTTTAAAATTCCCTCAGTAGGTCTTAACCAACCGTCATTTTCTGGTTATTGTCTTTTATTGGCCTCAGGAAGAAAACTGTATGTGGTAATATTGCTCGCCTTATAGCATAAAAGATACAAATCTTTTTTTTCTGAGGAAGAAAATTTTGAGACTGGGTAGGTTAAAACTGACCACAACAATAAACAGGTCTGTGAAATCACAGAAGGGTTGAATATAAAGCAACAAAAACATAGCATCTCCCTTCTGACACATTCCTAGCTGTTTGATGTCTATTTCCTAAGCTGCTGGTTTGTATTGGTCTTGCTATGCCTTTCATGCTTGTCATGCCCTTCAGAGTGCTTCAGGAATTTTGGAAACTATGACAATAATGCAATTTAATTCCAGAAAGAAGAAATTACCGTTGGTTTTGTTTTTGTTTGAAGTGTTTGCCTTTACACGAAACATGCTGAATTTTGACTGAGCAGAGAAACCTGTCCCTTCTCCTCCAGAATGTCTTTCTCTTCTTCTCAGTCAATACCTGAGACACTAATATTCTAGTAATGTGGATCTGCTCTACGGTTGTAGTCAAAATGAGTGGTGCTGGTCCACTCTCTTGGCTTATAGGAATTAACATCAGAGTCAAGAGTTGTGTCATTGAGGTCAAATGTATAAATGGTTACTTTCTTAAATATAGATTATTAGAAATAGGTGATTTGCAATCCTCAGAACTGTTGTTCATAGTCCCTAATCTTAAAATCCATAATAGCTCTTATGTTGCATAATGACTGTAGTCTTGTACCATTCTTAGAAAGATCGATTTACCAGCAATTTAATTTAATTTAATTTAAGTGGAGCAACAATGAACACATTTTTTTTGAGTCGGGTTAAATATTATTTCCCACACAGCACTAGGAAAATTGAAGTAAGGCATTTTTCTGGACTTGCATTCATGTTTTTTTTGTTTGGTTTTTAATTAAAAGTTATTTTTCACTGGGAAGCCTGGCTTTTCTTAACTGTATTGTATATGGCATTGACAATCCCCCTTAAAGCCTGTCTGCACCCTTCACATGATCAGCAGCTTCCTTGGTCTTCCTGAAGGAAATAATGGTAACTTTTATTAACATCACAAAGATGTCAGGCATTAGGTTTGGACCCATACCTGCTGGAATACCAACAAAGTTCCTTTCATCTTATATGAAGTACTGACTTCTTCAAAGTTATGGGCAGTCAGATACATTTTATCAGACAGGTTAAATAAATAGAATTGTAAGCGAGGATGAAAACTGTCAAGGTAAAAGGCAAAAGCATATGAACCACATGCATCGCAAATGTATGGTTTTGCCAGTCAGGCCAAGACCGCTTAAATTTGAAAAACATGTTAAGGAAATTCCTTTACCACCTGTTGATAGCCCATGTATTGTTAAGGCACCAACGCAGTGGGACCTATTGTAATGCATCCCATGAATACTGATCACAACTGTCAACCATCGGCTGCAAGAACCGATTCTGGTATTCAATTAGGTTTTTGACTTTTCTGCAACTTTACATGAAGCAAACTATTGAATTTACACTTGTCTTGAAAAGAACACACATCTGCATCTTTAAAAGCAGAATCAATGTTGTTGTTTTTTATGTATAAGAACCCTTCACAAAGCATAAATGAAATACTGATTATAATCTAGCTGGTGTTTAAGTGGTATTTGATATTAATGGTAAGACATTGTGAGGTATTATTAATCTAGATGATATCCTAATGCTTGTCCCAGAACTTGAAAAAGAAGTCACAGATTGCTTTTTTTGTTTTTTTTTGGTTTGCACATCGGATATGAACTGTTGTGTATATATTGTTTTCATCCTCGTCAACTCCCTGAGAAAATACACAACACATTTTGCCGTGTTTTGCTATACAATAGCTAATTAATACAACAATAATTTTCATACGTCTAAATAAAATGGAAACTCGTTTCCCAGAAGTAAAATACAATGTTTTCAAGTTAAAATACACTGTTCACAATTTTTTTTAACAACTGTAAAAAAAATGTTCATGTGTGGAAATAAAACACAATGTGTTGCTCTGTTCTTACAGATAAAACTCCTTGCACTCATATGAAGTTTTAAAATAGAAATATCAACATTTTGTGTCCTAAGATGTAACGAAAATGTACCTTATTTTTTGTACTCCAAAAGTACAAAAAGAAAAGAACAAAACTCACTGCAGGCAAAAATTTCAACTTGACACACACTCACCATGGGCTACACTCTTGCTCAGCTGGTTAGGTTCCGTCTTAAACTGCTCAGACAAACAAATCATATCCAATTAAGAAATCTATACATTTCTCTTGTTCTGGGTACTAGAAACATGGGGGACAGCGTCACATCTTGGGAGTATGGCTTGTGTGCCTAATATATAACACATAACATGGGCCATACAAGGCGTTCTCACTTCTTTTTTCAAAGGCTAAAATGCTTGACTGTTCACATTTCATAAAGGTGTTCCAAATCTCACCTGGGAAAAAAGACATTTAGCTAAAACAGCAATTTCCAAATCAAAGGAGTGGAGGAATGAATTGCTTTCCTCAAAACAGAATATGCTCTAAAAATGGTAAATTCTGTAGAAGTGAATTCAATTGGTATATTGGTATTGGTGTTTAAACATACTCAGGACTATACAGGGTTAGCTAGAAAGGAGATTTAAAAAAAAACCTCCATGAACGCAGAAAGGAGAATCCTAAATCCTTTCTGATTATCATATACTTTTACCTCCAGAACAAACTGGAGACTGGAGCCAGATGGAAAAATACGGGGACAGCCAACAGTAGCTCACAAAACTGATAAGCTGAAATAAGTAAGTCAAGCAGGCAGAGGCCTCCGCTGTGAATTTGTGCCCAGTAATGAAGAGTACAAGAGGCCAATTGATAATGGGGAATTCCGGGCGGTGAAAAACAGCATCAGTTTACAAGACAGGCGTGACAAGCCCAGGCATGTATCACTAGCTCTTCTACTCTCACATAGAGAATTTTCTTGTTGCAGATACCATTAGGTGAAATGTTCTATCCAGCACGCTCTCACTTTCCTTCATTACACAATTCATTAACAGATTTGAACTCTTGTTAGTACACAATGTCAGATGATAACTTCTTGATCTGTGTTACTTCTTGACATACTTGCAGGACAGAACTGAATTGTAGTGTACAGTAAAGTGTGGAAGCATACCGGAATGGTTTATCAGATTTCAACTTGGTGTTCCTTTACAGTGATCTTAGGGGCTGCAAATGTTTCTCATATCAATTTGTCAAATCAAATGGATTAATAAAGTACTAAAAGGCTGACATAATCACCATAATAGTCAGCCTCTGCTGTAGACTAATTGCATATTAGTAACAAAACCCCAATATTGAAATACAGTACAAACAGGGGGTTAAGATTATTATTTGTAACACATTTGTCACTGTGTTGCTTTACATTTTTGCATATCTCTTGGCATGGTAGCCTGTATGTCTGATCAGATGCTGTTCAGAGGATTGTGCCAGTCCTGGAAATGCAATGTGGTCACTGTGCATCTCTCAGCCAAGCTTGGCATCTCAGGCAGGTTTCTGTTGCTCATCTTTCATTGTACTTTTATGGTAAGGAGTCCAAAGGGGACCCCGTGTTCTCCAGTATTGTGAAGACGAGAGCAGTCAAGAGGGCTGGGAAGGAAATATTGAGAGGAAAGTTGCAGGGTTCAAAGAGAGAGTGATGCCGACACTGAAAGGAAAAACTGAGTCAGACTGATTATGAGAAAAATTTTGATGGTTTTTTAAATGCATATGTACAAAGCCCTATGGACCTTTAAGGGGCCATTAATGCTTATTCCTTAAAAATAAACCCAGGAGAGGTCAAGCTTTACAGCAGTCTGATGACTAAAATTCTCCACTTTTGAGTTCTAAAACGTGGCCCGTTCTTCTCAGGCAGGTAGTTGGGCTCTCTATATCCAGGCCTTCTCTGTTTTGGTCTCTTCCATTGCTTTTGCAGCAGGTAGACACTGACACCAAGGCTTTATACATGAGACTACCCATGTTGGGACCTGGACTTGGTCTTTCAAATCCAGAGTGTGATGGGAAGACTGGACTGTGATCATTCTGCCAAAGAAAACTGGTCTGGGACTATTCTGCTTTGCCAAGTAAGTCACAGTCACAAGAAGTGATTCAAGTCACAACAAGATCAAGAACTGTTCTGAGTGTAACCCTTCAGAAAACAGTTCCAAGAGAAGTATGCACAGAAGAAGGATGCAAAGACCAGAAATAATGGCGGACATTTAGTCCTACACACACAGAATTGGCTCCTATGGGCAGTATTGAGAGGTCCTCATGCATTATTAGAAAGAGGCAATTAATAATAATTAATAAAGAATGAATAATATGTAATTAATCCAGTGTCTGCAATTGCCCCAAAATACAGCACACCACAGTAGTCTGGACTCTTTATCTAACAAATCCTTCCATCTCCTGCCTGGTGTTTGTTGTACATTGGCGAGTCTGCGTGCCAAACTGGAATAGGCATAAAATACATCCTATTTTAGGAATGAATCTAATTTGGCTTTGTAAACATGTCCCTTTTAACAGAGGAGTAAACTTTGTGAAATTTAATCATAATGTAAATGTTTGTGCTGCAAGTGTGGAGCCATTACTTCTGCGGCACATAATTAAACAGCAACTGGCTAAGTTTGTTTATATTTTGTCATTCAATTGTAATAAATTGATGTGGAGACAATTCTTTCCTATCCTAGCTGTCTGTTGAACAGAAACAATACAAAAACCACACACCAAAAAGTCTGTAACGTCCCGTTAAATGAATGTGATTTTCTTTTTTTATTACGACATCCGTCCATTTTCTAACCACTTCTTCTAATTTAGGGTCATGCGGAAACCGGTGCCCACTCCAGCAAGCAACGGGCACAAGACAGGATACACCCTGGGTGGCATGCCAGTTCATTGCAGGACACACCCAGACACAAACACATTCACACTAGGGATTATTTTCCCAGAAGCCAATTAACCCCTCTAGTATGTTGTCTGACAGTGGGAGCAAACCCACAGAAGAACAATGGAAGAAGAGTGCCCACATACAGTGCCCAAGGAATTGAACCCACGGTCGCAGAACAGTAAGGTAGCAGTTCTAATCAATGCACCACAGTGCCACCCTTCATTAGAACATAGCACTGATAAACTTTATTTCCTGACGTGTCCATCGAAAAAAAAACAACAGCACAATTTCAGGGAAACAAAATAAAAATACCTACAAAAGATGAAGGCATCATAAATGAACACAGAAAGGCATAACCGACGGGCATGAGCATCACTTATAGCTGCTTCTCTTACCTTCAGCCTCACGGGGGCTCCAGTGTCCAGAAGGGGCACAGGGGCGAGGAGAGGAGGCGTTTGATGCGTACTGGATCAGAACCCCACCTTCCTGGCACTTATCACACACCGATCCCCCTTCTCTAGTAGAACCAACAGATCAGACCGTTACCAACTTATATTCCTGTCATAAATACATGTTTTCATATAACAGGGGGCTTGCATTAACTGCTTGGCACAGGGAAATTCACATCCTATTAATCTGGGGAAAATGGGCAAGGATTTCTTTCCAAATAAGGGTATTGGGGATATTAATATCATGGTTTCTATTACTTCTCCCATATATTCCTAAAGAATAAGGCTGGTGATCTGAGTCCGTGTCAATCACCAACTCCCTTTCTGCAGGGGAGCTTATGACAGCATAACTATTAATACAAAGAATGGGAACAAGGATGAAATCACTGCAGAATCAGTGAACAATCCTCTTTTTATTGGTCATTTACTGCATCCTTCATTGTTGACTGACACGTTTCAGCCAGCATTGCTGATTATGTCAGCTCAGGACATATGCTGTTCCTGACAGGAAACAGACCTTGCATTTCAAATGTACATGTTTTTGGTGGGAGGGAGGACAAAAAAGTACTTCCATTTTAATGATGTAGCTAAGGATTAGAACAAGTGCTTCTTTTTTTTTACAAGACACAGTACAGTATATTTAAAAAAAATGTTAATCATATCTCATATTCCATTGCCCATTCCAAAATGCACACCTGTGCTCCTAAAAAAATATTTACTAAACAGGAAAAACAAAGGGACCTGTTAGGGAAAACTGGAAATTCTTCAGGATTCTCAAAGGGCCTAAGCTTCTAAATTTTCACCTGTCATAAAAGTGCCCGTTGACAGGAGAGAACCATTCGAGTGTGAGGGCATCAGCTGTCTGGTCTACCACTTGGGGCGCCAGAGGGACAGGAGCAGGCTTGCTGTCTGGCTGCCAGGACTGGTAGATAAGATCCAAGTAGCAGTGCATTCTTGCAACTTGATTGAGCGTGAAGGAATCAGTACAGTCATCATCTTGGGGATGAAGAAAAACAAGAGAAGAAACGTCAACAAGACAGTGAGAAAGATGATGCGTGAAAGATAGGGCAGGTCATGTTGTACCTCTGTTGACCTCAGCGCACGCCACACACTCCTACTTGATAATTAGGCAAGGTAGGGGTTGGATATGTTATTCAATGAGGCTGACAATCTATGGTTAATACCTTTCACAGGTGTCAGAATCACTTATAATATGTGAAATATGACAGGAAAGCCCTTGTTATTGATGGCACTTAATAAAACATGCAGCTCTGCAATCAAATTAATTACATGGGATTAATGTAAGAAATAGGATAAAAAGAGTTTGAGGCTTAGCATACAGTATGCAAGGAATCAGAATTGATCACCAGTGTCTGGCTTCCTTGATATACTGTAGTGCTAGAATTAATTAGGGTTTCAGTACAAACTGCTACACTCAAACTCGACTCCTAAATAACTTGTATCACCAAGTGTAGTCTGGAGCACAGAGCTGGAGCTTTTCTGCTGAACCAAGCCAATATGTACAGAGGTGACATTCAGCCGGTGCTTCAACTAGGGTTCTTGGAAGATCAGATTCTTACGAAATCACATGAGAACAGCAATAACAAGTAACAACAAACTCCTTTCCCATGACGATGTCATCTCCTTCACGCACCACTGCTACTATTTTTCCATGAAGGCCCAAAGAACAGGGACATTTCAGGTGAGTATTAATATTTGTGTAATATTATGTACCTCTGTCTGAGCCATGAGTTTAACTTTCAATGTGCATGCTTGCACAATTCTCGTACTGCAAAGTCTGATCAAAAGGCTTATGCCTCTGCAGTTTTAAAAGGTACTGTAATGTAGGAGTTTTAGAATTGCCTTCTTAGTACTCGGTCTGAGGTGTGACTTGAACTGCAAAACAAAAGTTTCACAATTGCCTTACTTGCCTTTCATTTGTAATTACAAATTGTCCACAGAATGCAAAACCTAGAATTATGCAAAATGTACTACAGTATAACTTCAGTTTGAGACATATCTAAAATTAATATAGCACACTTTTTTGTAGGAGTGGTTTACATCTTATGTCTTAGACTTTTTTTTTTACTTCAAGAAAGGACCTATACCTCGATATCAGTCTTGGATACGGATTTAAAGACAGTGGCTACTGGCCTTAGAAATTTCCTCAACTGCAAATGATTCTCCTCGTGAGCCACAGGGATGCTTATTGGACATGTATCTTCTGAAGCTACAGACAGCCGGTCTGCTTGCCCCACCAGGTTTTTCTTTGCCTGTGATCACTTGCATTGTCTGTCTCAAGTTTTCACCAGATGGAAGCAGGACCTGATGAAGCATCTAATCCATGTCTGCCCTGAAGAGCCTCAAAGGTAGTTTTATACCAACCCTAACCAAATAAATCAACTCACTAGTTGGGCATAATTAGTCAAAATGTGATGCACCAGGACTGTGGCAGTAGATGAATCAGAATTCCTAGAAAATCTGCAGAAATAAGACCCTCCAGAAACGAGAGTGGTCACCACTGAACCACCCAAAAGGTTGTTAACTCATCTTCGATCTTCCTGTGCCAACGGCAGCAGAGGGCTTTTGCACTGGGTATCCCGAACTGAGAAGAATAAAGTATACTGAAACACGGTACTTATGTTCAATGTTCATTTGCATTGACATTAAAAACAATCTAGAAGTACCAAATGCCACCCTCAGCCTCAGCTATTCTCTATACTGTAAGAAGTAGTGCCAAACACCCCCTTGCTACAGTATTTATGGAATTCCAATAAAACAGATAACTCACCCAAGATCATGGTGGTCTTACTGTAAATCTTTCTTTTTATCTTCCTTTTTATACACTGTTCTGTTTCACATTTTACCTAAAACACAGCACTGTTATGGCATAATTAAAGCCCCAACATGTTTGAAAAGTGTATTTATGAAAAGGGAGGTGAAAATAAAATTGCTTGCGTGTGTGAGAGAGTGTTGAAGAGAATGGGATCCTCTTGAGGGGGATCTTTCGAAAATATGAGTTACTTATTCACAGTGGTTCACCCTACAAGTGGGAAGTCCCAGGCACAATGTGCCTTTCCTTTCAAATGACATAACACTATCTGAATTGGACCACGTTTAAAAAAAGCATTTCTGAAGATGCTCAGACAAAATGCATTTATCTGTGTGAACAAGCAGGTGAGCCCCTTAACTGTGGCTGTCAACTGCCTGCTTACACTAACTCCTTTATAAAGAAAGAAAAACTGGCTATTATAAAATCAACACTGACTGAAAAACATACTGTAAGGATTATTATTTATGAAGTACAGTACTTTATTCAGGATACATACTGTTCAGTGAAATATTTTTATGTTTTCAAAGTACAATTTGCTTTTGCATCTGGAATAAGATAGAGTTAAGGATTTCAAAACGTGTCAGTTTCTCTGAAAAGCTTTCACTCTCTCCTGTCTCTTCTGGGAGCTGCAACGCAGATGAAACCAGGGAAACCCGTTCACATGGCTAACATGACTACCTGTTCAATCCTCGAGTGGCTGGGATCACACACAAGGATTAGACTGAGATTCAGAGCGGGATTCACTCACCAGCGTAGCTCATGTAGTTGTTGAAGGGGGTGTTTGTGAAGTGTTTGGAGCCACAGGTTTCGTTGCCTGGCTCGGGGTCATGGCAGTGCTTGTATTTGGGGGTGGGGTTGGTATCGGCACAGAGGTCCCCCATCTCTAAGGACGGTTCCACCTCCAGGCAGGGGTCGTTGCAGGACTCGATCTCAGAAATGCCCCGGAAAACATGGTAAAGCCCCAGGCTGTGTCCAATCTCATGGATCATAGTGTTGGTGTGGCCAAAAGTACCATAGAATGAAGGATTCAGCACAATCCCCCCTACAATGACAGTGCATAGAGAACACATTTACCTTCTCAAACATAACATGTATCAACCAATCACAAAAAGCTCAATAAGAAAACCAGCATCAACATCACTCTAGTGTGGGTAGTCACAGGGTAAAAGTACAAGGTTACACCCTCTGAACTAATTCATCAAACAATCAGAATAACAATGAAATGAACATACACCTGGCATTTGTATAGGAATCTTAAACCCTTTTAAAGGTGCAATCAATACTTAAGTAGCAGACCATCCAGTGTGAACATATCATGCACAATTACAGCTCAAAATACTTGTTATTCCCAAGACAAAGTTAACAGTGCTTTTCAGAGCAGCATAGTTCTAAAATAAACAAATACTATTATCCACAAAAATGTTTAAAGTTGTGGTCAATTTATATTTCAATATTTAGCTTCTGACATTTGACATTTCACTATTTCCAGCAGCCATATCACTCTGCAACTCACAACTGGCAAGTGTGAGCCTGGTCAGTACCTGGATGGGATACCTCCTGGGAAAAACTAAGGTTGCTGCTGGAAGAGGTGTTAGTGGGGCCAGCAGGGGGCGCTCACCCTGAGGTCCATGTGGGTCCTAATGCCCCTGTATAGTGATGGGGACACTATACTTTAAAAAGGCGCCATCCTTCGGATGAGACGTAAAACCGAGGTCCTGACTCTCTGTGGTCATTAAAAACCCCAGGGCGTTTCTTGAAAAGAGTAGGGGTGTAACCTTGGCGTCCTGGCCAAAGTTTCCCATTGGCCCTTACCAATCATGGCCTCCTAATAATCCCCATCTATGAATTGGCTTCATTACTCTGTTCTCCTCCCCATTGATAGTGTGGTGAGCGTTCTGGCGCACTATGGCTGCCGTTGCATCATCCAGGTGGATGCTGCGCATTGGTGGTGGTGGAGGGGATCCCCATTTCCAGTGAAGTGCTTTGAGTGGAGTGTCTAGAAAAGCGCTATATAAGTGTAAGCAATTATTATTAATTATTGTATTATTTGGAGGATGTGGAGTGGTGCACTACAATTGTTCAGCATGCAAACCAAAAAAAAAACTAACAACAAAACAAATGCTCTGAATTTGTTACCTAAATGTGTTAACGCCTCTTTATCCCAAGGCCAAGTGGCAACTCCAGCCAGATCTTCATCAGAGGAGTTGGCAAAGAAGATATTCAGATGGGTGGAGCCATCCAGATTTAGTATTTCTTTTAGCTCCTTCACATCCAAGTAGGCCCTAGAGTAGAGACAAAATCCATTACATGGGTTGCATGCACATACCATAATGGGTCAGTCTAGGGCAACTATGTCGTTATACAATGTAAATGGTTCCTGCCCAGTGCTATATTTGCAATAGACAAAAAAAACTGTTTCCCTCTCTCCCCCTTCTAATGCAGAGTTTACATATCCCCAGGGAGGAAATCAGTGGTCTTGGCACATTCTGTCCACATGCTAAACTACTCAATTAAACCTCTACACATGAAAGTGAAACATTTTCATAATGAATTAGATGCAAATGTTCAGTCTCCAGCAAGGAGCCTGACCACATTGGCAGTGTGTTTTACAACAGCCACAGGGCAGTGGGGCACATGGCCTCACGCTATTTACCCTGACTGGAAAGTCACCCATAAAATTCTGGACAGGGCAAATTCTGTAGAGCATATGGAAACTGTTTCACAACTCCTCTCCCAAAGTCCTAAAGGCACAGAAAGTTGGTACTATATGAATGTTGGCATTATGAGGCCCAAATTAAGTTCTTGAATTTACGTTACGATCAACAACTCTTAATTTATAGGACTGGTGTAAGGAAAATCCAAACATTGCCTCCTTTTTTACAATGAGCTACAAGAGCTATCATACTAATGGCATGCAGCTTACTGTTTAAACTGGATCTGTAGGCAGGATTTAATCGCAATCAACAAAATTGCTTTTATCAGTCTCTGCATTGCAGTAGTAAACAATCATGGTAGATTCATTTCACTGGTTGTAATTCACGTTTTTTTTCCCCACAATCACTTAGGGTTTACATTTTTGCTGCACTGATTTTATGACTGAGAGATACTGCTGGTATAACACTGTTCGCAATATAGAGATACAACTGCAGTTTATTAAGAACAAAATGGAAACTAGCATGACGACATACTGAATATAATAGGAAGATGAATGGAATCATCAGCTCATAATCAGAAACACGATGAAGACAACGTTCAAAGCATATTGCTCCAGGGCACAATTTTCTCCACACTTTGACTCCCTAGAAAGTAGTGACAGACAGTCATTGCATTTGCTTTCCAAGTTTATATTGTCGCCAGCTTGATTGCCTTCTTCATATTAAAATTAAGATCAAATTTATATATCGGTAGAAACAAAATTATTGAATTACGTGCCTCTTACTTACTTACTCTTCTTTTCCCTCTTGTTTACATGCTACATTACAGCTGTAAAATTGTCGCTCATCCTTTGTGAAACTGTGCTGACGTAATAACCCATGACCGAGGAGAACAGAGTAAATATGGTCCTGCACCAGTGCTAAGGTCACTGTCATACAGGAAGACTTACTGCAGATGAAACTTGAGCTGCCTTCTGAAGTAAAGACTTGTTTGTGGAAGGTCATTGCCCTTATCTGGCTAGGAATGTTGTGTCATCAAGTACAGTACCTTCAACTGCTGCCTTCTAGTATGTTAATTATTCCATTTCAAAGATTCAGTTCCATATTAAAAAATTCTGTCTTTAGCATGCCACATAACCCAGACACTATCTAAGTCATAGTTTAGAAGAAATCTTTCTCCTTGGCCACATGCTGCTCTGAAAATGCTCGTCTGAAGGATTTTGCCGTCCAGAAAATATACAGTAACTACTGTTAAAGAATACTCTTTCCGCCAAAAAAACAAATTTCACTGTTACATTCCTAAATCAGAGCTTTCCGTTTTGGTACGACTGAAGTAGAGACAAAATCTTTGGACAAAATGAATGTGCATTTTAATGCCCTATTTCATAATTTACTATCTTTTAAATGGATCAAAACATCTGTTTGTGTTACGAAACTTGCACTAAGGCAGTTGCATAGTTCAGATCAAGGGCTCTTGAGTCATCCTGAGCTATTTCATCATGATTTTGTAACTACAGCAGGTGCATCTCTCCTTTTATAAAATCAGATGGTGCTACAGATATGACTGTTGGAAATTATGTATAATTTATAGTTATAAAATTATTGTCTTTTTACTTTCTTTACAGTGCCAGCTCCGATGGTGAATGCTTTACTCTTTAGCAGAACAGCATAAGGTATAAATATAAAAAGGGTAACGAATAGCAAAAGAAGAGAAAAAGATACCCTTAAGATATTGGCTTTTTAATATAAATAACTTCAAAACATTTGTTTACTTACAGTATCGTTACACCAAAACCGTCTGAACTGTCCCGCTTCAGGAAAATGCTTTTATGCCATTCTTTTCCATGAAACAATACTATAAGTAGACCACAGATTTGTAACACTAATAAAGTACATACTGTACAGTATGTCTGCTGTAGAATAAAGAGGAGGTACAGTACTTGTTTACACCGAGTGTTGTAATTGAAGAATTTACTGTTTGTTCTCCAGATTTATGGAGAGGATTCTCTTGGTTCCTTCAAGAAGCAGGTCCTTGGATCAATATCCTACTAGCAATCAAACAAAGAAGATGGTAAAAACATCCTTCTTAGATTTGTAACCTGTAGTCTTATTCTATACCTCTCCTGGCAAAGATGAAACTCATAGGCTTATATTTATTTCTCAGGTGCCACACTGAAACTACAAGACCACACTTGTACGGTACATGCCAGGTATTAAGATCTTGCTTGAAAACCAGCTTCACAATCGACACCATAACATCGGTATCCAGAATTCGATGCTGGTATTGAGCGACCATTGTTCAAATCAACAGAAGATGCATATTAAAAGGACTCCTGGGTTGGTAAGTTGTATAGTATCTTTACAATGCTTTTCTTGAAATGGCAGAAATTTATTATTCAATTATTGATCAAAAGCTGGACTTCTGGTGAGTTCTATGTGGATAGTGCATTAAGAACCCATGTTCTTAAAATGTGTAATATTTAATGGATGGCTTGTTCTGACCTGGTTTTTCCCATTAATACAGCATTCAAGCCACTCTCAAGTTCCCACTGGAGGAAAGGGACACAACAGTGGTGCTATCTGAATCATCCACAGATAAAGTAATAATAAATGTACAGAAGACACTTTGGGTGATTACATGTGAATGTATTAAACAGGATTCAATCCTCACCAAAAGAATAAACTGGAAACGCACTACAATTTCTGAAGATTCTGGGCAAGTTTTCAAGTGCTGAGCTTCCTAGAATTCAGGTTTGAGGCTTTAATTTGTGCTGCCTGCACTCCAGGCCAAAGGTCTGTGGTCACTGCCACACCTTCTCAGAAGACTATAAAGTGCAGTAGAAGTGCAACTCTTCACAAGAAGATAGGCTGACTTGTAGTACTTCAAGTGTTTATTATACAAATATTAACATGAATTGCAAACACAGTCTGTTGCATTTAGATACTGTTGTAGAGATATGTTTATCACCATAGGGTAAAGGTAGGAGTTTTTTACAAAATATCAAATTAGAGGTTTAGCCCCTAAGAGGTAACAGACAAAGAACATGAACTGAGAGTTAAAATGTTACTTTAATCTTTGCATTGGAGAGCTGTTTGAGAATGTGATTAACACTGTACAACCTTGATTCATACACTTGATTGGAGATTTCCTTTGTGGTAGAAAAACAAATTTTCTTGTACAGTCTTGGGTTACAATATCTCTACAATATGCGTCTTCCCACTTTTACATATTCCAGAAGTAATTACCTCTTGCTATTGCACAACTCTAGGCTATGGGAGGAACTGTGTGATGATACGTCTTTAGATAGTCTGTAGTCTAGCTTTGACTTTATACAGTATGTGCAAAAGCCAGAATCAGACATCTCTTTAATTCCACCTCCCTCTGTGCTCTATAAGTAAAAGTTAATTAATATTAAATCCCATTATTCCTAGTGACTGCATGCTCCTTAAACACTCCATAAAACTTAAAGGTGCTCCTTTTGAGATTTATGGATGGCAAGCTTTAAGGTTACTTATTTAGATGTTGTCTCATTACAATAGCTTTTTGTTCATGCCTCTTGTGCTCAGAACCCCTGGGAGGACAACTTCAACCCAATTAGCTTCCCTATGCAGCCCTCCCCCGTTTTTAACCCCTTCTCCTCTTAAAAGTTGCTCAAACAAAAAATAAAGACACACCTCCATCCCCTCCTTCTTTTCCTTTGAAAGAAACATCTGCTGGCCAGGCAGCTGTCCAGAGTGTGGAATCCAAACACACCAGCACTGCTATAGTACCTAAAGTAAATGGCATGGGATTACCAGTATTTCCTACCGCTCTTTTGTGTTTTCTTTCTTTTTTTTCAGCATGGAATAAACCTATTACTTGTTCCTTTACATTAAATAATGTTTCTCTTTTAGAACTTCTCTAAACCAGGGTTTGCTAGCTTTGGGCTTTGAGACCTAATCTGATGGTTTTCATTCCAGTTGAGCTGTTATTTACTTAAACCTTATTTGAACTAATTGCCTGCCTAATTAGATATTTGTCATAATTTTCGGATGCCTAAAATTTAAAAGTTCTAAAGTCCCTTGTAAAGACTAGTAATAAACTTTAAAGGTTTTGCAATAATATGGAGAACTGACATTTTTATTGTTAAAATATATCAATAAAATAGTTCTAATTAAATGAGTAGTTCAATAAAAGGTTCAATTAAGTACTGTACAGTTCAGCTGAACTGAAGACTATTAGACTGCATGATTCACAGAAACAGCAGCAAGACATTCTGTAACAAAGTGATAGCAAATATGAGCTATGGAGAGTAGAAAGATGGTCTTAGACCCAGAATACGTTATTTTACATTTCATGTCCAATGTGCTTTGACTGCTGATGTACAGTCGTATCAATTAGTAAGCCAGTACAGATGGTAATCTCTCTCTATATACAGTATATACACACTATACTGTATATCATATATCAGGGTTAGGAACCAGAAGGTTGAGACTTACTGTATGATGAAAAGCCATACTGTATATAGGGGATTTTTCCTCGATAAGAACAACTTAAATATACAGTAGGGTACTGGGGACTGTAAGACCATTAACTTTGTGACTTCAAGTGGGGGAGTTTCCTCATAAAAATTAATGGAACTGATTGGGGTGGGGGCATAATTTAGACTGAGTGCTTTAATTGTAGCTATCCAAGGATAATACTCTACATACTGTATACAAAAACATTAAGCAATTTTTACTCTAACCTATCACTCACATATATCTTGATATTCCAAATAATAATAATACTAATTTTTTACACTAATACAGCCCTTTTCTAGAAACTCAACTCAAAGCACTTTATAAGTAATGGGGACTCCCCTCCACCAACAATATGCAGCACCCACCTGGAAGATGCGAAGATGCGACGGCAGCCATAGTGCGCCAAATAATTTGAACATAATAAGTGACACTTTAAACAAATCTTCCCGTCGTTTTGTACTCGACTGTTAATGCTACAGCGCCGCTGGCCTTCAGGGCTTGAACTATGCTTAGAGCTCATCTAATCGCTGTATTAGTGTAAAAAATCTAAAGGATGTAAAGGTAAAATCTGATGAGAGTCATCACTGCTCATGTTCCCCACCAGCTACACCGAGTGCAAGAAAGAGGACTCTTTCTAGACAAAAGTCACCTAGCCAAAAAAAATGTATTCAAATGCAAGGAATTTATAAGTCGCATAACAATATCTTGATGACGTTAGTGTGAAGAAAAGTATCTTGGTCAGACATATTACGAGGGATCATTTTGTTTTATCCACACATTTGATCCCAAACTGTTTCAAATATTATTTTCTCCTTTAGTTCAATATTGACAACGCCATTGCTATAAAAGGAAAAAGATACATCTACTGGGATAGTATCACTAGGACCCCTACCTTTACAACCGAGAAAAAAAAAATCCAGTCTGATATTCATCTTGGCCAAGACCTTTGAGACCATACCCATCCCGAAACCCACTGTGCTAAAGACTGAGAGCTCTGTGAAATGTTTTGTTAAAAAGATTGAAACCGCTTTAAGCTGTGGGATCTTTGTGATGGTATTAAGACAATGTTGGAATTTTCACTAGAACGTTTCAAGCAAGAGCTCATTAAATGAGGGAGGTATTATTGAGACACAGAGGAGGTCATCTTATGGAAACTGTGAAGCTCAGTCTGAAGCCAAGCCTATGAAGAGCAGATGATAAAAGGTTCCCCTCCTAATAATTTCAGGAATTTCATTATTTCCTATGAAAATATTTGGCAGTGCAGAAGGGGAAAAAGGGTCAGAGGGTTTAATGGAAAGATGAATAAGTCAGCTATGGACCAGGCAGAAAGCTGCTGTTTTCAAACAGGATCTGGTTTAATAAGAAGCAGCATAACTGTAGGTCAAAGCCACCTAATCTGAGTTCAATTAAGCCTGATCCAGTGGCTCAGTTGCAAAAACAGACCAGACGTCAACTGTGGAGACAAATCTAGAATGAAAACAGACGACTGTTATATATGATATGTTTTGCATCAATATTTTTGTGTGTATTTATCCAGATAACAAAATGACATTCAGGACTGAGTATTTATGTTGCTAATCCTTAAACTGTCGAGTGGCTTTTGTAAAAAAATGCAGTAAATATGTTTTGTTTTATTTATCATTATTTTTCTTAGATCTTGAGATGCAAGTTTTTGTTTTGTTTTCCCTCTTTTATACTAATCGATTTTGAATTGTGAATAACTTGCCAAGCCAAACTCTCTCTCTCAAGACAATGACAACATGCGCAGCCAAGACACGCGTTTTCTTGACAGTGGAAGAGTGCAAATAGCAGTTTAGACTGGTAGCAGTTCTCACTGAGCTTGACATGCTTGCAGGCAGTAAAACCACGGCACAGCCACACTATTCCCTGTGGGAGTTCTCAAGACCTGTACTAGAACCTTTAATCCCATTGTCCACATAGCAGCTTTTACGAGGAGAACCACTCAGGAGCCTCTGTAATGTCTCAATTCATAACAGTTCTGCTATTTCCATGAGCGCCAAGAACTTCATTTAATCATCATAAATGCACACATCACTGGCAATTTGTTCCATGTGGGTGAGCACGGAGTGGTCTAATTGGCCTGTTGATGCATTTATATTTAGTGCATATTAGTACACTGCACTGCTGTGTGGGAAGCGCTGTGCAGCATGTTGGCACAGCTATGCTCTTTCATTAAGAGAGACCCCTGTAATGCTGTGGCCACAGTGGTTATTCTCTGATTCTGTCACCGTCTCTGTGAGAACTGTTATTCTCTAGCCATTATTCACTGGAATCCCACTACTGCGTCTCTTCTCTGAACGAGCCCCTGGAAAAAGTTGTAGCTATTGCCCTGATAGTACTCTAGTGATTGAGAAAAAGAGGTTACTGTCAAATTTGATTTACCCTTTTTTCCTAATTCCCTCTCTCTCAGAATAATAGAGATACGCTCCCAGAGGATTACAAATATCTTGTCCTGCCTTTCTCTCATGCCATGATTAACTATAAATCCCCCCCTAAACATTTCCACTGGTGAGTCTGCTCAGTGAAGTGTACCCATATTGTACTTTGTAGCTTTTGCCTTTGCTTACAAATTATCCCCCTCTGACAGGCTCAGTGCAGAGAGAGTGCAGGAGCCTGACTTTACAGGATTGACATATTTAACAGATGTAATGGTAAAGCAAAATAAAAAAGCATCTTAACCTGTGAATCTAGGTATAAAATTTCATTCAAGGCAGAGATTATTCCAATTTCTAGGCTTTTCTGCATGGACTGGAGAAATTATACAGTACCTTACAAAGGCACAACAACACCATACAACTATAGCAGGGACTTGAACCCACTCTTAATCTGTTAGTTAAGAGTCCAGAGACTTAACCACTAGCCACAACAGTTAAAAGTAATGTAGAAAGAAAAAGAGATTTAACATTAAAGGGACTTTTCAAAGCATGTTGCTGCAGAGTACAATTTCCTCTTATTTTTACCAAAATAATCAAATAAGTGTAAAGGTGGAAATCATGGAAGAGATCAAAGAGGTATAAGGGTATAATTTTCTCTGAAAATGTAGTTTTGGAAAATTGGATAAAGTCTGTTTAATCTAAAAAAAAAAAGCAGAGGAACATTTTGAATAAATCAGACAAGCTATGATCATCCAGTGCGCTGTTGGCCTGATCACCTTTGAATTAAATTTCTGACATTTTCTGAAAGCCGCCAGAGCCAGAACATGATACTTCTATGATAAAGGCAAGATGGCACAGCAATGCCTGGTTTGGAATTGTGGTTGGAATTTCAATCAGTTCCTACTGTAACAGGCTTCGATGTGTTGGTATAACTTCATTTTCTGCACTCCAATTGATTGAAGATATCTCCCATTAACCTGGAGGTGAGTGATAAGGCCAACTCTCTGGCAGGTTGAAGAGGTGTTGCCTCCTCAATATCTGTGCATGAAGTGAGCAATCTGGTCATGGTGAGCTCTCTTTAATGCTCCTTCTTTGCTGACTCAGAGTTACATCTTTGGACCTATACGAGCTGGGCTCTTTCTTTCTCCTCCATCTCCAGGGGCTACAATCTGCCAGGAGCTGACATCAATGTTGAATTTCTTCATATTTGTTTTTACCATGTCTTTGAAAGGCCTCTGGTTCAATTGCCTTGACCTTGCTAGGAGAAGAAGACCTTTTCTGGGAGATTGGAGTCAAGCATTCAGATGACATGATTAAACCAACAAGCTCATGGCAGATGATCATAGCTTTAATACTTGTGGTACCTACTTGAAAGAGAAAACTACTGTTGGTGTCTGTGTTCATCCACTTGATATGTTTAAATCTCTGCACACAGCATTGGCAATGAGACTACAGCCCTTTTAAGTGTGCTGTTAATGAAGACAGCACTGTAGACCATCAGTCTGATTTCAGTTTTAATGCCACGATCATCAAACCCTGCTTACTCAGGTGTCCAGAAGGCTGCACTTGCAGATATCAGGTAATGCTGGATTGTTTTTGATATCAACCTTTTTTGAAAGACTACACCCAAAGTACGGGAAGTGCTCTCTATTCTTCAAACAGTCTTTAGGAATCTAAACTGAGAGCAATGGGGTGTGTGCATTCGGAACTTGGTGATGGAGAATGGTGGTATTCTGAATGCTAAGCCTAGTCCCATTTTCTCATATGTCTAAGCAAACTGACAATTGTCTGAATATCCATTTATATCAAGGCACATTACTGCAGAATCATCGGCCAATACTGGATTTCAATGTCTGAACTTTGGTTAGTTTTAGTTTTGTATCAGAGTCATTGGTGATTAAATCAATTTAAATTAAAAGCTTTTTATTAACTACAAATCTTTCTGAATTTATCTCTAAAAGACGGGAAAGCACAGCATGAAACTGACTATTTTCTGCTTGAGGGACAAAGTTTGAAAACAATTGACAAAGTAAGGTGGTGATAAGTTGCAGTTAACAAATGCAAGTAAACCATTCACATACTGTTGCAAGGTCATAATTCCCTTTTCTCACAGTAACTACATAAAAGAGTTGCAAGAGTTTGGGAGAAAGTACATTTTGGTAGGTAGGTTTCTTTGGCTTGACCTTAAGACCTTTTCTTGTTATCATGTGATATTTTTAAAGCATGAGCATGTGGAGCCACAGGTAGCAGGTGTTTTTACAAGGCTGTCATACTGTTGAAAGAGAGGTGCTAAAAGCAGGTTTGTACTGAAATCCTCCATTAGGTAAATCCATTAACATCGTCAAGTTTACGAGGTCAGAGTCTTAGAAGCAGGCTATGGGCTGTAAAGTACCCAACTGAAGAGCCCTTTATGAAAACACTAGTAAGGAAAGAGGAAGCACTTGTATGGGATTTTGTGCAGAAGATATATTGACATGTCCTGGTGGAATAAAAATACAGGAAAAGAAGATTAAATGTACAGCATGGAACATAGAAAATAAATATATATATATATTGCAATAGACTTATTGCAAGCTTTGGAGTCTTATGAACAGAATCTTACCACATTTGGAAAGTTATTTGTTTATAGCAACAGAAAAATTCAAGAGTCCCATTTTTGGATTTTTTTTTTCACTCTAGGGGACCAGTTGTAAGCCAGTAGTTACCGCAGATTCATAATCAACATCAGTTTTTGATGATGCGGTATTTGAAACTGAAAGTCTTTCATCTGTAACTTTCAATAATAAAATAAATTCCAATATATTCCTTAACCAGAACAATGAACTCATGAAATCAGTCTCCTGGTATTCAGACAGGAATTATTAACAATGCATACACAGACTACATTGTATCCATGTCACTTATACAGAAATCGAACTTTATCGAATGGTTTGAGATCAAAATTGCATCAGGTGTTTTTAGTTATAGGAATACTGAACATTTTTATACCTGAATACAATAAAGTTATAGGAATACTAAACATTTTATACCTGAATACAATAAATCCTGACATTCCTTGAATAAGAATAAAAACATATATTGTGTTATATTCAAACCAAGACAACTCATTTAATTCCAAATGTTTCAGGAGAGTTGCCTTTTTACAAAGATGCTCGCAGCAAAAACCTAATGGAGAAAACAGCAAAGCATTCAAACTAAAGCAGGGCCAAGAGAATGTGTGCAAAACAAACGTGCATGTACACAAGTTCCTAGCATTAAATCCAAACCACTGATAGAGATAAGAGACTATTTGAATATAACCAAAGCTCCAAGCCTGACAGATACTTTAGCTTGCTAAGTGGTAACAGGCTCTGGGCTAACAAAATAAACTCCGCTTTCTTATAAAGTCATTGTTCTCAATGCTGTAGCTTTTTGTTTGTGCAGGATTCCGCAATCAACAAGGAATGTAGAATAATGTTTGTTATGCAGCCTCCGGCAATGCACTCCAGACGTACCATAATCAAATGCAAGTAATCATACAGCTGGAGAGCTGATCTTCAGAAGTGACACATATATTGGTTTGCTCAGTCATTCATTCACACACTCACATAAACCCATTCCTCATCTGTCAGGTTTGAAGTTTAAATATATAGCCTCACACCAGTGCCAATAATTAATTTCCAAATGTAATCTACCATGCCAGGTCTGCAATTAGAAATAGCCTGGAGCTGAAACTCAGAATGACAGACAGCAGTAACAATGGCTCCCAAATGACAACTGTGAATACTTGTAATCAGTGTTAAGTAGATGGGAGAGGAAGACATTTATGACTTTCTCTTGCCAGACTGAGAGCAATCAGAGGCCGAAGTCATGACCTTTTGGAAACTGCCCGTTTTTGTAGGTGCCGTATTACGTAGTTGGCTGTCTATACCTTGCTTGTTAATCCTGTGGGATGCTTAAAAAAACTTGGACCCATTTGGATCAATACACTTACTGTAGGAAAGTGAAAGTTGCCATTTGCCTTAATTACTCCCCTGCCTTGGCACAGTGTTTCAGTGGTTAGACCCTATTCAATTCAATTCCAAAATGTAGAATTGGGGTGCTACTGTACCTGCATGGAGTTTGTATGCGTTTCTCGTGTATATCTGCTTTTCCTCCAAATGTTCCAGTTTCCCCACACAGTCCAGAAACATACTGGTAGGTTAATTGGCTTCTCGGAAAATCTGCTCTGGTGTGAGTGCATCCGTGCACATTTGTGTCTGTGTTTGTCTGCCCTGCGATGGACTGGCATCCCATCCAGGATGTACCTTGCCTTACTCCTGTGCTTGCTGGAATAGGCTCTGGCTCACTCCCCCATGACCCCAAATCATGAAATGTAATTGCCTGGGTTTCAGTTTACTTGGGTCACGTGTAAAATGGTGTTTTTGGTTGCAGTGTGACCCCAAAAAGCATCCTAACACTAAATCGTCTGTATTATTTTTTCTACCACAGACCCTAGACCAAATGTCAGAAAGTGTCCCAGCAGGACTATAAGACATTCTCAGGTGCACATTGTCTACAGGCCTAACGATGACCGGTCTCCTTTTTGTGTGCTCTTCACTAAACCTGAAGTGTAGTAACTCTAAAAAGCAAGCTTAAATATTTCATTTTCAGTTGCTAGACTTTTTTAAGGGGAAATTTTTATGGATAGTCCTCCCCTGGGTGCCATTAATGTTAAAACCCAGAAGAATAATTACCTTGATTATAGTGTACTTACTCCATGACCAAACGTGGAATTCTTCCAATAATTTCAATCTGCATTATTATTATGATTATTGTATTTGAGCTAACTGCAGATACCATTACTGTACTGTAAAAGATTTATATCTGCTGCCAATAATAATTTAAGAACAGATTTCTTTTGCATCTACATTTACTAATCACACACATTTCAAATTTCACATTCGTGCAGAGAGGAAAATATTATTCTTCGAAATGCTAAGAACGACACAAGCAGCTATATGACATTTTAACAGAAATGCATACAAGTTGTCAGTAGAGAAATAAGTAGCAAATCACGATAACATATAAACCCATCATAAGAAAAGCTGTTACTGCTGTTCCTATCCTATTAGAAGGCTCACATTCCTCTATTGGTTTTCTGGTATCACATGGGTACATTCTTGCTACAGCCCTGCAGGGGGCACTATGTTGCTGCAGGATTTCCTGTGACAAAATTAACCATAGGCCATACAACAAGGGGGCTTTATAGGTAAACCTCGAAACAAGTACACTTTGCTTTGCTAAAGAAGAATTGTTTCCTCCTTGTTTTTGCTGAAACGGGAAACCTTTCATGAAGGTTCACCTGATTACACAAATCCATCGGAAGTAATTTCACAGTATTGTCAAAAAACAGCAACGTTAACATGCACAGAGAGAGTCTGGTCACCATGTTTCCAAATACATCTTAAGTATCATAAGAAAGTAAGACAATAGAAGCAATAACATATCCCAAAGCACCACCCAGAGAAGAATATCATCCAGCAATCTACTGTATTTCCTCGAATAGCTAGAGAATCTCTGCAAAATAATGAAGTCTCCTCTCATGCGCTTGTCAGTATCATTTTACATGAAGCACAGCATGTATTGGAGAACAAAACGCAGCAATTTAAAGATCTGTCTTTCATTTAATTATGGATATCCTCTCCTCCGGTCTCCCCTTAGCCTACCCTTCCAAAGTACCTGCAGTTATACACTGCTTACTTACATACAGGGCTGGAGGCTGCAAAGGCATATTTTACAGCTAGCAAACATCTCTGCAGTGATCATCATTACAGACCTTCAACAGCTAAGAGCTCAATGTCAGTTTAATTGAATGATCATAGTGTTGCTACATTATTCATATTTTTTTGTTTTTTAGACACAAACTACTTGAATACAATTACTTACTGTGGCTGTAGAAGATGTCAAGACTTGCACTGTGGGTAAGTATAAACAGATGTCCAATGCTGGAAAGGACCAGTTTCTTTGCAAAGCTATCAGTGATGTAATACAGAAATTAGTAGTTCACAATTTGCTAACCTTCCGCTTGACCTCAAATCCACTCACATTTTGTGGATGAGACCACAATCCCAGTCAGGGCAGGTGCAGTCCATTCCTGCTGTACAATCTCAACACAGTCCCAGCAAGGAGGTTAACTGAATGCTACTGCATGGGTCAGTCAAGGACAGACCACACACGCTCATAAAGATTTCCATACAATACATGGCCATGTGATGTGTTGACCCTCTAGCTTCTACAAACGCATCTTTCATAAAAACATTTTCTCTTTTTTTGTATTGAACTTGTGTTGCAGAAAATGTGCCAATCCAGTGTTCAAATTGTACTGAACAGAGTATCACGATTCTGCCAGGCCTGGATAAGAGGATATAAACTCTACTGAGCTTGTTTATGCTATCCTCTGTTACTTAATTCTAAACTACAACTGTTAACCTTCATTCTGTGGGTTCCACTTGCAAAACACAGGAATAGGCAACACCTTAGAACATGAGACTACAGCCACTTTAAGATATAGGGAAGTGGCTTCATTTCAGATCATCAACAGCCTGAGGGTATGTAGAAGAAATACAGTACATTTGCCCAGTTAAAACCTAATTGGTACAATTTAACTATTATCACAGATAAAGAGAGGTGTTCCAATAAAGACAGAAAGCTTGTTAGATTCTAGCAGACACCAAGGGCAAAGGCTGGAAATGTCTAATGTAGGGCATACTAAGTCAACACATGTATCACTGTGACGAGTAACCATAAAGCCAGACTTGACTGACATTCTAATAGGAGACCAGAAAAAAGTCTGTGGTGAAGAGAAATGTAAAACATCACTTGTAAGGACATTTTGACCAAAGTAACAGCATAAAAAGAAAATTCACCTCAAATCAAATCTCAATAGTTTTTTTTTTATTTTCCAACAGAACCTTGGTGAGTCTCCTTACTTCTATGCATGTGTATTATCATTGCAATATTATCATCACTGAGTTCTGGTGCTTTTGAACAATGTTAGAATAATGATCTTTTATGACCTATTATAGGTTCCCTTTTTAACATGGAATTGAGAATTCCTGAAAGAAGTGTTAAGCAGTTTTCTTTGAGGACCTGGATATACACGATCTATGTGTCTAGCTGGACTTTTCATGTTGCGTCATGAGAGGGAATTGTAAACACACAGAAAACTGACAGGAACTGATTTAATCTAAATACTGAAAAACAAACTGTGATTGGTAACAAAAGATGATTGAAAAGGTGTACATAGCATTTGTGAACCAATTAATTGTATCTTTTTATTTATTCATTCGTTTGAATAGATCTCTTCTGGCTGTTGTTATTAACCTACACTAGGTATGTTTGTTCATTTTCTTAGATGTTATTATGGGCAATACAGTACATCTAAACCTACTGTAGTGAAAGTTGGGTCACTAGAGCACACAAAAAAATTCTACACTCAAACTTTGAGTGTGTGATACATTGTTCCTGGATAAACACTTGCCCATCCCCCAGACTGGAATCCTGTTTAATCAAGTTTAGTGTCTTCTCATTTTACGGTCATTGGTAAATAGTAAAGATAAAAAAAACAGTCCTTCCCTACATTTTTGCAGAGAGGATTCCTTCATTTCCAGCTGCTTGCTCCATGTTTGCCAATGATACAAGACATTCTTTTTCAATTTCTAAAGAGATGAGTATGCAGAAAAGGCACAGGACAGAAGCAGAAAAGTGCATGGCACATTTTACTCCCCCAAAATATTTTTTGGATAGCTCCCTTTGTCAAAGCACTTTATAATGTGCTCACACTAAGCCATCACATTGCAAACCCTGTGCTGAACTTTAATTGCCTTCCTCAGCTGTCTGGGGGCTCCAGGTTTCCATTCTCACTCACTTTCTATCAATCCACTTTTATAAGCACGAAATAAATCTAAAAAAGGAAAAAATATTTAAGAAATTTGCAGGGAAAGATCTCTCTTTTTCCCCCCTTCCAGCTACCAAGAGAGTAGTTTGTTTCTGCTTTGGCGCTGTGGGTTTTGAACACGCTTGTACGATTGCCAGAGTGAAGCCTTCATCCAAAGGATGCAATCCAAAGGCATCAAACAAGAAATCACACAGGCTCAGAGGTGGAACTCAACTCTCGGTCAGTGCCAGATAACTGGATCTATTATAGGCTTAAAATCAAGAAGTATAGACTTGCTTAGCTTGTAAAACAGGGTTTTACAGACAATATAGTCCTTAATCTTCACAAATAGCACTAAATAAAGTGCATTTTGAAATATCATCAGTAAAAAATAATACCACACCTTTTACAATTCTATGTTAATGTTCTGATATCCAGATTCTAAACTGTTTTTCTTCTTTTGCACTTGAGTAAATCTAAACTGAACTTTTTAGACAGAGTCAGAAAGTGGAATTCAACTTTTAAATATAGAAAAGAGTAATTTAACATATTTATAGAAATACTAAATCGATTTTAAAATACTGGCTGATATTTGTTACATCATTCAAAGGACATTAGGATGCTTTTATCTTGAATTATGAATGACTACACTAGGGCCAAAATAAGACATTTTAAGTTTTTTTAAGTAGCAGAATGGATATTGATAAAAAAATCTGAAGCCATTTATCAGTCTTTAAGGAAGGCAAACTGAAATGTGATTCTTCTAGCTTTCTGCTCAGTTGTAACCATGCAATTCTTGGTTCCATTCCTATAAAGTTTAATGTTCTGTCAGAAATTATTTGACAAAACTAACATGTTGAAAAGAGGTATAGAAAACTGGTCCATATTCCATAGGAAATTATCATTCTTAAGAGTCTCATAGTCTTAATGTTTTCAAAACAGCCACCATACTAGAGCATCATGCACAGGATATTGTGTTAAGAAATGTTTTTGTGGAGAAAAAAGGTTTGGAGCTTCTGAGTGTTAGATGATTTTTCAATGATCAGTATGTCATACTGTCAAACAAAATCAACAACAGAATAAACAATAACTAAATGAACCAACAGGAAAGTCTATTTAAAATAATATTCAAAGATACAATTTACTTATTTTCACCATCATCAGAAAAATAGCTTTAATATATTTTTTTTATTATTATACATAATTTATTTATAGTAATATTTAATGGGTTGGAAGGTGATTTAAACAATTAGGCTCAATGACACAGGCTTAGAAAAAAGTGGACAGCACCATTGTGACTTATGAAACAGTGCTCTGAGCACTTTGCAAGATTTCATTGGTACTGTATATTGGTTAAAACGAAATACTAACTCTCCTATTAGTATCAGTCACCCATCTTTATTAGTGGGATGAAGGGTTTCTGTCCATCTTCAACATATCAGAATTCTTATTTCTGAATACCACTGACTCACTCCATGATATTGTATTCCCAATCATAATAAGGAAAAGAAAAACGCTGTTCTTCATGTCTGAAACATGGTGGCAGAGGAATAGCAATAGCTGATTTCTCACACTTCTATGAAAAGAGTCTCCAACCAACCTGAAAGTGTTTCAGATTTTGATAGAATTTCAAACCACAGGAACAAATACAGAACATACTGTATGGGGAGGTGATATTTTATTTGCAAGACAAGCTCTTGAAGAAAAAGGTTCTAGAATTCTCAGTGGGAGAGCCAAGATTTACATCCCAAAGAAAACTGCAACAGTCATTTCTTGTGAAAGTACCGCTTGCAATCAAAGCCTGAAGACATATGGGTGTTGACAGAAATTATTCTATTTTTTTTACACGGTTTATCAGGTTGTATTCCATAACATAGTTTAATGGGGGTTTTTGCAGAATACCATATAATCCTGGTTTCCCTTTTCCTTTTTTCAGGCATGAGGTGTTTTAACATTCGGGGTGATGCACAAAGATGAAGAAAAAAAGTTACAGAAAAAACAAACCTTTCTATTTATTGGAGATCTAAGAAGGGTGTCTGACATTTCACATATACACTCTGGCCCCCCTGAGATTGGAGCAGGCCCCACGTCTTACGATTTTCTTCCAAAATTCCTTGTTGGTTTTATAAAATGAATGAACGTGGAAGATCATCTCTGAAAAGCAGATTAGAGACCTTCTCACATGAAAAATACACCATGTTTTTTCTTCCCCCCATGGACACTGATGTATAGACATTCCAGAGAAATCCGTAGATTTGTAACAGACAAAACCAAAATCAAAAGACTACAATAAACTAAAGAAAATTCAGATTGTAAGTGTTCTGCCTTCACGCCTAGAGTAAAGAAAGAAGGTCATTTCCATATCTAAGTCACAGCGGCTCATCAGGCCAGAGCTTATCCTGGTTTTCTGGCCGGTCAAGTAGATGACAGAGATGATATCCAGCAAAAACACTGGATGGAATGCCAGTCCATTGCAGGAATTACCCTAAGCAATACTGGTTCCCATTTATACAGTAGGGTGGACTGGAGCAACTGAGGTGAAGAATCTTATTCAGTGTACAGTAGAACAGCAAATCTGCAGCAGAGACTTAAATCCACATTCTTCCAGTTAGACCAGAGACCTACCCACTGTTCCACGCTTCCCTCATACAGTACCTTGACAGTACTTTGTATAAATTCAACACAAACTTTGTAATTTGTAGGGTTACCACTATCAGCACACATTTGGTCTGCTTGACTCTGCCTTACAGGCCTTAATATATCCAACACTTATATAGTCTACCAGCATCTATTGAACCTAAAAAACACCTTACATACACCAACCCCTTACAAACCACATTCCATTCAATTACAATTATACAATTAAAGTCGAGCAATTGTCATTGTCAGCCTTTAATGGTGCCCCTGGTACAGAGGGCCATCCACCACATTCTGAAATTAGTGCATACTCTTTAGGAAATCCCTGTTGGGTAATTCTCTGTAATTCACTTAATCTGCTCTGCCTAGTTTCAGGGCTTTTAAACTTGTAAATATAAGTATAATCAATTGTTTCAGCTCTACTGTTATAATAGTTATTTCTAGTTTCTCATTTCGCTACACCAATGCCATATTCCACATGCAAAAAGTCTGGGTCTGGTTTGTAACCAGACAAATACAGACATCAACAAAAGTCAACACAATCAATACAAATAACACATTTAATGCTGTGATGACTTTGTTATGTTGATTTTGCATTCATATTGTAAGAACCTCTTCGTTGCCCAAAGACAGGGCTAGTTCTTCCCCCTTACTCACCCTTCTACAGTTGAACTAGTAATAGATGGGATCATTTTGTCAATGTCATCTTTTGATGAGTAAGTTAGAATGACTTAGGAGATCAGTAATTGTGAAGAAAAAGAGCTTTTGAGCCATTTGCCAATTATATCCAGCACTTCCCAAGCAGCAATGCATGACTAGGTTCGAATAAGCCCATAAATCCATGGCTTGATACACAGCAGCACGCTCTGCACATTGCCTGGCATCTGCAAGCCTGGAATGCTGTCCTCTAAATATTCTTGTGAATAAGACACTGCAGAGCATGCAAAGTGTGAAATGGCAAATGCTTTGACAAGGCATTGTTTGGGCTAAAGCAAGTCCCTTCCTCAATGTCACTAAATTGATTAGCAATTGGTCATTCCAAATAGAATTGTATTTGGAACTAAACAACTAGCAGTTCCAAATAAGAAGAGTTGAATGTTTTTAACTTCATTTATCTGAGGCTGGAGCTGTATACAGTGTAATTAAAAATGTTAGAAAAGCAGCAAAGAAATAAAGACGTAATCGGCATTCAGACTTGCCCGCCATTAGAAATATAATCAGTCAAAAAGTGCATTTACGCCTTTGATTAATCCTGATTTACAATGCAGAGACTCAACTTGGATTAACTAATCGCAGTGTAGCTCATGCAACTACTGGCAAATGTAAACAAAGCACCTCAAACTTGATTAGATAAAACATTTTACCAACAAAACAATTTGCTCCTCAAACTTCCTTTTTATGCCATCGTGGCTCAAGACCATAATTTCGCATGCACACTCATAAATACAACATCCTTTCATCTAACTGAAGTGCCTAAGGTGTTCCATATGACACAAATCAAAATACTGTTACCACCTCAGTATTTGGTCAAAAGAAAGCTTATTTTTTGCATTGTATTCTGCTATATCAAATAATAGCAAAAGACCATAATTCAGGGCTAAACCTTATGATATCTGAGTATTTAAGAACACACACATTTGAAATTGTTTATATTCATGCCTCAATATCATTTCAAGCAAACCAGATTCCTCAAAAAACACAAAAATAAATTAAAGGACAAGCTCAGTTAGGGCTCTTTTGACACTAAAGGACATATGTAACCAAATCTTTGACAATTTACCTGAGTGGTGATGTAGGATCAAAGCATGTCTTGGTGACGTCCGTGATGTTGGGGTTGCAGCAATCTCCATTGTCGTAGTTATGATTATCCACGTTGCACTCTGGATTGCAAACCCCATTTCCCTGCCTATGCTCTGGACAATGGGTCTTCTGTTTCTTGCAATCACCAGCATCAAGCCCAGTCAGGGTATGGTCGCATTCTGGGTCACATTCCTCATCGCCGACTTTGCTAATGTCGCAGTTGGCCAAAATGAGGCGATGCCTCAGGGAGGAGTTCCTGACATTGAGGACAGAGAGCTCCCAGCTGATATTGTACACGTTGAAGGCGTCATTCAGGCGCTGGTGCTGCAGACGGATCTGCTCTTCACTGACAGTGGGCTTTCGGTGTTCATCATCATAGACGTTCACCACACGGTAACGGACTACCTTCCTCTTCCGGAAGGTCCAGTATTTGTTGTAGCTGGTGATGACATCCACATTGTCACAGACGGTCTGGCCACAGACAGGGGGCTCGAGGACAGTGTCCAGCATTCCTCCGCTGACTCGGCTCACTTCTGCCTGTGGGAAAGAGCCATCCTTGACAGTCAGCCACTTCCTCGATGCGTTCTCAAAGTTTTCGTGAATAACCAGGTGTGACAGGTCATCCAGTTGCTCTCGGCTATGACTCTTCATGTCATGCATAATCTCCTGCTGGGTGCGAGCACTCTTCCACAAGATGAAGTGCTCCACGTAGCCCCGATAGTTATGGTTTAAGGCATTGCCGCCGATCATGAGCACTTTGCACTTCTTTGTCAGGGGGCTGAAGATTTCCCCAGACTGCTCACGACTCACAGCCACTTGGGCCCCATTGACAAAGAGCTTCATGTGCAGGCCATTGAAAGTCACTGCGACGTGAGTCCACTGGTTTGGCATGTATCTCTGATTAGAGGTTATGGAAGTCACCTTGTGGGCTCGATCTGTCTTCATAGAAAAGAAGAAACGTGGATCTCTGTTCCCCTGCTCTCTGATGGCTTTTATTCCAAGGAGCCATCCTCGGTCACTGGAGGCATAGAAGCATTTGTCGTATAGACCTGCATCCAAAATAAAACAGCCGTTAGTGAACAATACAGGAAAATAGCATTTTTGTCGATTTTGTAACCTTAACTGCTATCAAGCAAGTCTAGTCCCTTAATAATTTCTCGGCACTGGGCTTCACTTCATCCAGCGTTCATGATTGTATCTGAAACTGCTATTCCCCTGTAATGATCAATTCAGCAGTTATTATCCTTGCTGGCTGAGAGAACTATGTTGGAAAAGCTCATGGGGAGGGTAATTGAGCTGAGCATTTAAGTCTCCGATTTTCTTTTCTTGTGTTTGTGCTTCATTTAAAGATTATAGTAACTCACTTTCTGGCCAGATATGACCTGCTTATTTTCCATTTTTTTTACTAAAGCAGCTGTGTTAATATCATTCATATTTTCAAAACAATAAAGTCTGAAAATGCTTCTATGAGATTGCAGTGACACCCTTGCAAGGATTTGATTCTTAGTTTGTTTTTTTTTCCTGTCTTTAGGAAGATCTTTTGGATGATGTGGTGAGGATTTTTGCAATAGTATCACCACAGTACTGGACCACTCTATCACGTTTGCCTATCATTAAGTTCTGGATGTTAAACTCAGACTTTAAAAAGAAGAAACATGTTGTGCAGAACAAACTTTTTTTTTTAATTAACTGTTCTAGAAATATTAGGCATTCTTTATATATAGCAGGTAAATACAATAATTGCCCACACAAATCATGTTTTTTCTGATAATATGATGCCGCATACTATAAGTTTTGCTGTAGTACACAGTGTCTGATTGTAACAGCTACACATAATGTGTGACGTTCTTTAACAATGGATTGATTTTACCCATAAACCTTCTCACTAACTGATGGGTTCAGCATCAAACATAATCAAAGAATAACAACAAAAGACAAATGAATTTGAGTAACTATAAAAATCACATCATAACTTTAGCAATAGTTCACGCAATGTCTTTTAATGGAGACAACAAAACCCTTTTTATTACATATAATCTAAAATGTTTAAATTATGTTTTTTAGGCTTTCATTAATATATGTTGCATATACAATATTTGTATTATATGTGCACCTCTGTTTCTCCAAAATATACCAAAAATATCTCCCCCAGAAGTAGAGTATTATACAGTACGTACTTCATAGTTATATTGTGACAAGTCATTCACCTTATATTTATTTCACGGTGCATTGAACTCTAAATAGATGCTTAACAACATCATCAAAGCTGTTGGACCTTTTAGGGAGGATTCTGACATAAATGTAATCAGTTATAATAACACAGATTGTAGCTTCACACAAAGACTTTCCAGCCGAAAAAATAATTTAAAAGTACATAAAGTGTACAACCAATAACAGCAGGCACTTCATTTCATGTGTGGATGAAAAGCCATCAGGATGGAAACATTTTTAATCTCATGCAAACAAAATGGTCAAAACTGCCCTTGACGTAGTTATGTAAATGTGAGGCCTCTTCTTCAGCACATTCACTAACAGGGATCTTCTCTCTGCCTTCAGAGAGCTACAGTGAGGCATCTGCTAACAATCAACCTCTAACAGTGTGGTCTTGTACCAACAGACCAAAGGTTACATGAACATTCAGCCTATTTTCTTGAAATGCACCTCACCAGTGGGGAACTTAAAAATCAGAAATGGTACTTTTCTGCAAAACGTATTTTGCTAGGGGCTCCGAAATCCCCTTTTCCTGTTTCGCTTGGAAAGCATATGTTAAGATCAGGAAGGTAATGTGTTTTTACTTCTGAAGGGATCTTTCTGGGTAATAACTGGACACAGAGAAAGAGTGAGAACATTCTACATTCTACTGCCCTCAGCATGACCAAGGAAACAAAATAAAACATCCAAGAGCTGAACCACACACTCTTATATAATACACAAATGTGTACAGTAAACACTTAAAAAAAACGAGTGCTGCACTGTGTTATCTTTAAAAGCATTGAGCAGCTTTCAGAGGCCGTGCGGACTGAGTGGCTGGCCTGCAGTGGGCTGAACTCCATCAGCCTATGGAGAAGCATGCAAATAGAGAATGCATTCAGAGGTTTCCATGAAGTGAGATAGTAGAGTGATTTATAGCTGGTAAAGGGCAGGTGTCCAGGGGGGAAAGGGGTGTGTAGTTACAGTTGGTCTTGTCAAAGTATAAACACAGGCTACTACTCCTTTCTGAAGTGCTGTGTTTGCACCCAAAATGATGTGAACAATCAGACTTGCTCAATAGTGACAGAACTGCCCCCAATTTAAATTGAGCCTGTTTTTGAATTATATTTTACCACTTATGCTCTTGCCAGCATTTTTCATTGCTCTTTTTATACATTGCTTTCTATCACTCATAAAATGCACAAATCATGAACTTGATGATTATGAGCCTGTGTCATGTTATTAGCCGACTGTGACTGGGATTCCCCAACTCACGGCATATAACTGGCTGAGCGTTACTGAGCGTAGGGGGGGAGAAGTGTACAAAGGGCTCTCTTGGCTA
The DNA here is from genome assembly GCF_055471065.1 of Atractosteus spatula. Lineage (NCBI taxonomy): Eukaryota > Metazoa > Chordata > Actinopteri > Semionotiformes > Lepisosteidae > Atractosteus > Atractosteus spatula. The sequence goes on along the minus strand of NC_142728.1, from coordinate 4,526,600 downwards.
TCAATGACACGGCAACCCCTGCAGTTTCCTAGGCTTTGTTACCCTTCAGTGCTCCTTAATATGCTTCTCTTTCAATGCTGACCTCTGGCATGGAGCTGCAATGCCTGTTAAGTGTAAACGTATGAGTGGCTTAAAGGTGAGCTGGTTAAAGACATCTGCCTATACTTTCTCATCTACCCCTGTGTGAGGACGCAGGTTTCATAGCTGCTAGCTGAGATGGGAAAAACACAGTTGGCTCTTCTCAATCAGATGACTACAGCAAAACTTATCGGCAATTCTAAAACAACGAAAACGTTTAAAGTAAACAGATACGAAACAGTTTTAAAGTTCTGTTTAGCACTTTAGAAACTATTCTGCAACATTTTTTTTACCACTGCAATGCTGGTAACCATTTATGCAGCTGTGTGGTTTAGAACGGCTGCAATAGAGTCAAGCACGCTGCTCAAGCACAGAGCAGCAGTGTCAGCAGTGCGGACAAACAATGGTACAGCTGACAAGGGAGGGGTCAAGCCATCAATAAAATCTGCAATCAAAGAATCTACAACAACACACATTTCTTTCTGTTCTGTAGCCATCACTGTGAGAAACACCACATGCTATTCCTTCCAGTTCATGGCATTAATTCCAGCACCCTCCTGGAAGGTAATATTAAAACGCGCCTGCATCACAAAAACGTGCTTCTCTAACCCCCACATTCTATGGTGTGCACACAGCACAATCAGCTGTCCCAAGATGATCCATCAGGTACTTCTCCAGCTGACCTCAATGCACTGAGGAGACCAGTGCTCAGGAAATTGGGAATTGTCTTAGGTTAGACCCCAACTAAAGTCAGCAGCAGCAAAGCCTGGATTTAGACCAGTAAACTCTAGACTTGGGTTGGTTGTGTTAGAGCATCCCCGGTTCTCTATGTAGCGGTGACCCTGTGATTAGATGGGTGGCTGATGGGTGGCCCAGCACTGCTGATCAAAATGGCATTACCCATCAGTTCAATGCCAATTGACCCATTCCACGCACTCCTGTAGCAGTTTGCAGCACGTAAGGTTGTGACTAGAGAGATGATGAGCACGTTGGAGAAGCGCATGCACAGCCCTTACGCAGTTTGCCCACTTATAAGGACAATAGCAATATCCCAATTTGATTCACAACTGAATCATATCAAACACCTTGTTTTCCAGTTACATCAATTGTTTTACTCTTCACACAATCCATTCATCCATTTTCTATAACCAGTTAATCGGATACAGTCATTGTTGGCCAGATACAGTCACTGTTAGCCTTTTTGGCAAGCAAAGGGCAGAAGGCAGGATACACCCAGGCAGAACACACATGCAGGGGCAATTTAAAGACGGCAACTAACCTAGACAGCGTGCCTTTGCACTATGGGTACGTACATAGGTCCCCTTTTCAGGCCATAGAGGCCCATGGGGGAATGGGGGGCAAGGGCCACCATTTTACTTGACCATCCGACACTGGAGGTGGAGGTGATGTGGTCAGCATCACACTCCGGCCGGCCTATTACCCCCCAGAAGGATTAACCCCCAGTACTCATTTGGAAAGCAGGCTGAGTGGACATGGGAGCCATCTGGAAAGAATTAGAGCTCCATCGCTTGCCCCTACCTGGGATTGAACCCGGGACCTTCCAGTCAGGAGCTGGATGCCCTTGCCGTCTGAGCTACCATAGCTCCTTTACAATATGGGTGGAAACGTCAATATCTGGCAAATAACCATTAGGGCACAAGTATATATGCAAGCTCCATATAGAACCTGCCCAAGTCTGCTTCACATAACAATGTACATATAATTATATTATACTCCTGTATTATGATGCCCAGTGATCTACGTCAGCTGTAATTAACATAACACTACATAAAATCTCAATAAAATTATTACGATGCTTGCAATGGATACCACCGATGAAATGAAACTCATTCTAACACATCTCTTTCTAGAGAACTTTTTTATTCCCGCAAGACAAGTATTGCCGGGTTCCCATCAGCTGCAGTTCATTCCTGAAAACATGAAGCCAGAGTTGCAAACAGGGACTGTTTCCCTTCCATTATGGTTCCCTTTTGTTTGATGGAAAAACTTATTTGTTTGGCAAACAGTCTGCTCAAGTGGGAGGTACACTGAAATGCCTTACAACCCATTATGTAAACACCTGTCATCATTCTGCCCAGCTCAAGAAATGTAACACATTTAATCACCCTAGACTAAATAAGCCTCGAAGTGAAGAATGACAAAAATAGCTTAGGTGCTTTGCATAAACACTGTTAAGAATGATTACATTACTATTACAGTTAAAAAATAAGATTCCTTGCACCAGCATGCATTTATCCTGTACTAGACCCCTCTTCTTTACATGTTCTTGTCACAGATTTGACTCTGTGTCATTAGAAAAAAGCCTGTTTCTGAGTGGCCACAGCAGCAACATTTACACTGTCTACCCTGTCACATTCCTATGAATCTACGAATTCTGCAGTAAACCTCGTCTCACAAACAAGAACAACACATACAACATAGACAAGAACCTGATCTGGTAACAACCCAGATAGGGTGACTGATACATAACAAAATAGAGAAAATATGCAGAAAATAATGTCATTCAAAAACACCAATTATCATAAAGGAGCAAGCAAATGAAGTGTCTAAATGGAATAACATATTTTAAATGAGGAAATCAGCTAAGGGAAGTATATTTCAATAATATCTACCCTCCTTGATAATGTGAAGTGATATCTTCTGACACAGAGAGCCCAGTTATAACAATAAATAATAATAATACACTGTATTTTATATACAGTAGCACCTGTAAAACTAGCATCTCTAAGCACTTCAGAACTCAATTATAAAGGTAAGTTAAAAGTTGGTAAGGCTGGGTAAAGTCAGTACTGGGAGGGGAAACCTCAAAGAAAAACCAGGTTGCTATAAGTGGTGCTAGTGGACCAGTAGGAGGTGCTCATGGCATTTCTAACTGCTTTATCCAATACAGGGTCGCAGGGGAGCTGGAGGCTAATCTGGCAAGCAACAATGGGGATACGGCCAATTTTCCAGGTAGCCAATTAACCTACCAGTATGAGTATGGCCTCTGTGAAAGGAAACTGGAGCGCCCAGGCCAAACCCACACAAGCGTGAGAACTGGTACCAAAATATTAAATGTGTCCATGCAGACAGCTCCCCGGGAATTCAGCCCAGGGCTGCAGTGCTGCGAGGCAGCATTTCTATCACTGGGTCACCATGGTACCCACCCCCTAAACCACCAATTCAAAAAACAATGTCCCAGTCAGGACATTGCTATAACATCTGCCATCCTTCAGATTAGATGTTGAATTGAGGGCCTGCCTATTAGTCATTAAAAACCCAATGGAAATGTAGGTAATCATCTAGCGTCCTTGTTAAATTTCACTTTGGGCTCCAATAATCTGCCCTCTCTAAATTCCCTGCTTAATTCAATAAGTAAAGTAATTTTTCACCTGTCCTCCTGTGGCCTCTGGCACATAAATGCATCACCTGTGTGAGTGCTGCACTGTATAATTGGATGAAGTGGATTCCCTCCTATAAATGTTCTCATTGTGTATGAGAACTATCAGGTGTTCTGGTATACCCATGCTTCTTAATGTAGCCCAGAGTTCTTCATGATTTACGCAGTCAAAGGCCTTGCTGTAGTCAATGAAACGCATGTAGATATCCTTTTGATATTCTTTTGTCTTCTCAAGGATCCATCTCCCATCCGCAATGATATCTCTCATTCTTCACCCTTTTCTGAATCCTGCTTGCACTTCAGACAATTCTGGTTCCAAGTATGGTTGTATTCTCCCCTGTGCCTTGATCTTGAGTAGAATCTTGCTGGCGTGTGAGATCAAAGCGATGGTGTGATAATTTCCATAGTCGGATCACCTTTCTTCAGGATCGGTATGAACACGGCTCTTTTCCAGTCTGTCAGTGACGATGTTGTCTTCCAAATGTCCTGGCAGAGCCTTAAGTATTGAAAAGTGCTTTATAAATGTACAAATCCAAGGTATTGTACTGGATACCTTGGCAAATATAAAACGTCTTCCTTCTGCAGTAAGGATTATACAGTACCTAACGACAAACACACTTGCTAAAGTTTGAGCATATATGAAATTGGCTTATATACACTCATTTGTTTTTAGGTTTATTTCTTTAGGCTTCTCTTAGTAATAACATAACTGTCTCTATAATTGACTGCAAATAACACAATAAAAGCGAAAGCACTAAAAGCAAAGGATAGTTTATTTTGCCAGTGATCCTAAGTTGTCAGGCTAGTGTTACCAGTAGCTTCTCTCTTTTAAACAAGATGGGATTCCCCAGAAAATTGGCAAACAGCGCTAAGAGTGACCGCAAGTACACACAACATCAGCTGTGTGAGGAATCCTTTTTCACACAGACGTGAGAAGTGGGTTTATGATGGGGGAACCCTACGTTGACAATGCTAGAAGCAGAAAGGAAAACGCTTGAACTGTGCTATAAGCCCACTCTATTGCAAGGTTTGTGAAGGCAGAAAAGACCTGCACTTACTGTGGAAATCAGTGTGACATGGCACAACAGCGTAAAGAGGCTGCTTTTGAAAAGCAGAAAACCTATTTCAGCTTGCTGTAAAAGCACGAGTGAACTGTCCACATTACTGAAACAGTTTACTCAAGGTGGCCAAATCAGACTCACAGACACATAATTTGCAACTGAATTTTAGCACCGCTGAAAACATCTAAACATTGTTACAGAGAAAAAAACCTGTTTATTAACATGTGCTGAACAGAAATGAGTGGATTATTTTTTCCACATAAGGGATACATCTTCAGGAGTTGTGAAATCGCATGGCAGCATCAACAAAGTTAATTTAGTACTTGTACACAAACATCCTGCTGGTAAGAAAAAAATGTCTTTTTGGAAATGAAGCATTCAGAATCAACCTTTTTCAAAACACTTTGTGACAGTCTAGACTATGAATTTTGGCACATTATGTGATTTTAAAGTCATTTTATTTAATTGAGCCATATAGCTTCTAATACCCAAAACACATAGTAGCTGAGCTGAGATTAAAAGATAATCAATAAAGATAACCTTTTAAAGTCCTGTTTACTGATACAATACCAAATGTGCAAAGTAAAATAATTGTTGTTGGTGTGATTTTTAATAAGAACTGAGAATTTCTTCTATTGGAACATTTGTATATATCTGTCTCTATGCGTGGCTCATTTGAAAGTTGCAGATTGCTTATGTTAAAGACTGTTTTGTTTGGGACTATTCACTTGAAAATCACGCAGTCCGACACAGATATAGGGAAACAGCTTCAAACAACCCACTTGATGTGGTTCAGCTAACCTACTGATCAAATCCAGCAGTGCTCTTTCTTTGAAGTTATGAGAAACTCCCTAGAACTCACAGGTATGGGACTAGGAAGACACTTTGTATAAAATATATAGATGAAGCTTAAATTCCTTCCATGTTAACCACGACAGCTTCCAGCTTGTTCTAATGTAAAACATCTTGGAGTCATGCTTCCCGAAGACATGAACAGCTGAGTGCCAGAACTAACAGCAGCACATAGAAAGGAAATCTGCCTCTGTTTTTTTTTTGTTTTAAGGTCAAAGATCTTCAGGTTACTATAGCTTTTACAATACATCAGTATCAAATACATTCTCAGTTGTCAGTGTAACCAGAAAAAACACACACACACACACACACAGTGGATCTACTGGATCAACAGTGTGGAGAATTGAAATAAGAGTCTTTCCACATACAATATCTGAATTTAGGTCAGAAAGCAAATGCGTGAACACAAGCATCCAAATGGGAGACAACAGGCCAATCTGCCTTTTCATTTGAGACTTCTGCATTAGTTCAGTATCACTGGAAAGAAAAAAAAGTGTTCAAAGGGTCAAATATTTAAAAGAAGCATATAGGATGCTTTAATCTGCCAGGCAGAAGTAATCAAGGTTGACAGATTTAGGTTAAGTAAATTTTATTAGCTATGACAAGAGATTCCTTCAATGCAGCTATGCAAAATAATGTTGCTTTAGTGTAGAAATTAAAGCCAGTTCATCAGCTGGTCAAGCAGGCTGGTTTCCAGGAGGGAAAAGTTAAAAGGAGGGGAATTAAAAAGTAGTAAAAGATGGGGGTTTTTTTTGCACAATCACATACAAATATTCTTTCACTGCTGCCTTGCTCAGATGGGAAAAGCTCAGTATAAAAGCTCAAAGCCCTTCCTGAATTTTGGTCTCTTTCAAACAATGATTTTGCATCTTTCTGTTTCGTCTCAGGGTCATAAATTCATTCCCTTAGCGCTGTTCAAGGTCCTGAATTTCATCATAGCTAAACGTACGGATTCTGCCTCCAGTTCTTCTGTGAAATTATCTAGTGTATACCTGTTGGAATTGAATACACTTTGATACTACTAGAATATGTGCATCTTTCACCATGGCTTCTGTAACCTGAGAAATCCGAACTGTCGGCAGCTCAATGAAATTCTTTTGGCCACGTGTTTTCCAGGTGTTAAACAATTTACTGCTGGAAATGCTGGAATATTAGAACAAGCTGTCAGTTTAATACAAGTCGTTATGAACAGATAAACAAAAGAAGGAACAAATGAATAGAACTTGTATTCTCACAGTTTTCTCATTTTCATTTCTTAAGAGGTATTACAAAAGCATTACTGGTGTCTTGCATCACATTAATTTCTAGCCTTTGAGAGGTAGAAAAAGAAGGGGTGATGCACATTGAAAACATCAGGGACTGTTTTTTTCCCCATTTTATCAGAAAAGCAGTGCATTCTGAGACTGAGGAGAAAAATATATTGTAAGTTGAAAAGTTGATAAACTTAAACTTCCAATTTTTCAGCCCTTATTGCAAAAGTTCACACATTGGGCTGATGAAGTTATGAGCGCTCTTTGGGGTGAAATGGGATAGTTTACTTTGCACAGTTCTAACAGTACAATAAGGTGCATCGTACATTCGAGACCAGAGTTTGGGTGAGGATTCTGCAGAAATACAGCAGACTAACCAGATTCGAGAGAGATACTAGCAACTGCTCCTCGGCGATCTGCAGACCATACCAGGCTGCAGAAACCTTGCCAGTTTCGATAAAAACAAACTGTGTCATAAAGTCGCGCAAATTACAATTCGCAATATCCTCGAATGGGACCGCCAAGTGGTGAACAGCAAACCGATAAATATTATGCTAGATTAGGCCTGCAAAGAATACAGGAGTTCCCAACCTTTTTGTCTTCTTCATCCACAACAGGGATTAGGTTTCAGACCCACAGTGCAAAGTTGTAAAATCCCACTTTACCAGAGATGCTGTGCTGTCTGACAGCAAACCCATCATAAAAGTAAGATCTAGAGGGCAGAGTACAGTGGCAACATACAGCAATAATACAGTGGGACACATTTTCAGTGGGGTTACCGTCTAATTGTCACTTTCTCTTCATATCTATGACTCCGCCATCTAGCAACAACAGGATCATCCATACCTCGATATCTACAGGGACAGAGGCATAAAAGTAATTTGTTCATGGTGAAATCTTTAAGAGGTTTTCATATTTAAAAAGTAATCTAAAAAACTACAGATTTTTAATCAATATTAGAAAACTTTTTTTACACCTAAAATATAAAATCTATCCTATGGAAAATTTACTCAGTTTAGCTAGAATTTATTTTGAACAGCCATTTCAAAAAACATTCCTTATATAATTATAAAAATCAAATGTCAAATAAACGATTATAAATGTCAAAGCACAGTCAGGAAAAGGAACTCCTTCACTAGACATGAACCTATTCTTCTCTTTTTGTTTTTCATCTTACTCGCGCCTGGTTACTGATTACATTATCTCAGCACAATATGAACCAACACAATCTTATACAATTTAATTCACAAGCCCAGAGTGATAAAATACTTTTAGGACTGTATAAATGTCATAGATACAGTAGCCAGCATTCAGCAGCAAGTTAAAAAAAGGATATTTGAGGGAACAACAAGAGGTGTTCAATGAAATATATTTAAGTTAACACACAGAAGCAGTTTTGCAGATCTCAGTTAGCAATGGTTTTGGATTGGTTTATCTAAATCATGATTGGACAATTAAAATTTGAATATGTGAAACCACTGGCAAATAATATATGGACCTATAAAGAACTTTATCAAAGTATTGTGAGTTTGGTCTACTGTAAATAATACAGCAGTTTGCAGTTATCCCCAGTTCATCATCTTGTGGTCTATTAAGGAAAATGATTTCCAACCCTGGAGAGCTGAGAGCATAATTTGCAATTACTACTTTCACATTTAAACCCTGCCGCTGTTTTTTATTAGCTTTCTTGCTTAAAACAACAGTGAAGAAAAATGTCTGTGGAACAAACAAATGCCTCAGACAGAAAACTAGATACAGAGCTTGCAAATGAAAATATTGCAAAAAGGAGACCTGGGTACAGCGAGATTACATCTACCTTTCTGGCTTTTGCATTACAATCAGGTGTTGTAAGAGAAGTGGTTTCATCTGAAACAGAATTCACCGAGTCCTGGATTGATAACACACAAACAGGAAACAAGAGCTGGGTTTGGATCCTCAAGAGATGAGTTACTGTAGTTTTACAGTAACTCAGTAACTGATGGGCTGCTATAACCGTATTCCTCTTCTGTGCAAGAGGAACCGTAGGTTCAGAAGTTTGGTGTATGTGCTTGACCAAAGAACCAGTGCTGTGAACCTATGGGATTATGACTGAATGCCTCTAAATCAGATCTACCCCCCTAAAAGGGATGAACATGTGCAAGGTTAACATAAGAGGAATTACTACCAATAAATCTTAATAAATTCCATTGTTAAGTAGAACATTGTGTACAGGCTTATCCCTCCTCAGCACGGTAAAAGGCCTGAAAAAATGCTTAGTCAATTACAGGGAAACAGGGAAAGCTTATGTACAGAGGATCCTGGGGCTATAAGTGATTTTGGAGAGGGGGGAGGAATTCTGACTGCTAATAAAAACTGCGCAGGAGTGCAGGTGGATACTGTGTAGAAAACCTACGTGTTTCATAATGACTTGCAACCACATTCATTCTACAGGGAAGAAAGCAGAGACGTTACATTAGTTTGATAATGCTCTTCTACAAACAAAATGACAGTTTTTGTTTAGTCTTATGGACTAAATGGACTCAAATGAAAGAGGCTGTAAGAGCAGAAGCTTGTGGTGACAAACTAAAGTGCCATCAGGTGGTTGAAATAGATTGGATTAAATTGAACATTTAATCATTACATTGAATTAATTTGTCTTCATCCTCCAGTATTGTCTGAATGTTGCTGGTCTTAGCCTGGTTTGCGTCATATTCTGACAGTGATCACTGCAGGGTTGAACAGACCTGAACTGGAGAAGGTATCCTCAGCTTAAGGGGTAGCATTGATCCTCTCCTGTCAGACACCTGAGAACTACATCACTCCTCTGCCAATGTTATGTACAGTATCTTTTAAGCAATATGCAAACTGTCACATTGGTCTGGGAAGGGCGCACTTTGGATTAAAGTCTTCACATCACTCACTCCCAGATTTCCAGAGCAGGAGATTTAAAAAAGAACAAGAGAAACGAAACAGAAAATCTCATATTAATCAAAATGATTTTTCAACCTGTGCTTTTCTTTATGAACTACTGCATATCTCAGAAAAATGCGTTTTGTGTGACACAGTGTATGTTGTGTACAGTATGTCTCAGAGTAAAATATGACAGCAAAACAGATGGAAATACGCAGTGACTACTTACCTGTTTACTACCTTGCAGTGCAGAAAGTTATTTCCACATAACCAAGATGAGGTATGCCAGACAGTTTAGGCCCAGAAAACATGTTTTGCCTTGCAATGAAAGGATGTTGTCAAATGTTCCTTCTAGGTATGTTTTTTTATAGGCGTGTTTTATGTTCACTAGCATTTTAAAGCAGTAAGATTAAATGCCATTAGTAAAGGTGTTAACATTTATACTGTAATTACCTGTGTCAGTTAACTAAAGAGTGACCAGAATGCCTCTGTGGCTCCATTTCCAATGAGAGAGGCAGCTCACAGACTGACAGCTGTTTCCATTCACTTACGAACTCTGTGGCTTGTACTGAAATGTATCCAAGGAACAGGGGACAATACTTTTGTATTCTGAACTAAAACCACATGTGTAAGAGTCAACAGGACCTCACTTCACCATTGTCCATTTACATTTAATCACTTTTGCACAGTAATAATGCTCATAGAATATAATTGCATTGTTAGCCCTTTTTTATACACTAAAGGTCTAGGCCCAAGAGGCTGGGTATGTGGAAAAAAATAGAAGAAACCTTAGAAGTAGTATCTATACAGTATCTATGACATATGGAGTAACAATTAGGTGAAGTCATCGGGCCAAGCTCCATCAGAAGCTAATCCTCATCTTTTAGGCTTTGTTTTCATTTTTGCAAAAGGCAAAATATTATTTTCAGTTCAGTGTGACTTGGGGAGCCCTTCTCAACCCAATAACCTTTGACATTTTGAGGAATTCCACTAAAGTAATCCATATGTGTACAAGGATATTGCTTTATATTATGTGGTTTTGCTGTGTGCAACGGCTGCACAGTGCTTTCAGCTATAGACCGTGATGCTTTCAGGATGCTGCAGCCTCACCTTTGAGACTTACACTTCTGATAACATTTGAGAACAAAGACAGATCAGCGTTAAGATGCACTGATATGTAGCTACCGATTTCGTAAAACTGATTTGTTCGAGGAATTGTACACGCACTGCCCTTTCTGCGATGTAGTGGGTAGGGCAGCTGTCAAACAGAAGACAATAAGCCTTACAACCACAGATGAGCACGCCAGACTGTCACAACAAACTCAAAGTTATTCCCTCACGGTGACGAAAGTCGTTGCCTACGCAAAATTAGTAAAAGATGCCGTTTTAATAAAGATACTTCTAGCATTTTTTTTTACAAATTTAGTGCGACGGAGCGTTTGACCTGAGAAAACCCTGTTACTGTTGGCAAAGAATCCCAATAATTTCTCTACGTAATAACAAACCCGCTCTCTAACAGCTGAAAACATCCGCACGATAATCGGGGATGTGGGGAAATTACACTCCCTGACCAAAAGTAAAAAGCTTGTTGTGAAGCTCGTTTATCTTTACTCAACACCGCACTTCTAATGGAGCAGTACATACTCAAAACAACTAAAAAAATATCGCGTCTTTCAAATGACAAAATCACATACAGTACACTAGTGCATTACCCATCTTCCAGCACATTTCCTTCGCTTTTATAATCAGATAAAGCTAAACAAAATGAATGTTATGTTTATTTTACGTTGAGAAGGGTAAAAAGATGACAAACAGCGTGTCGGGAGCCGGTCTTGTTAGGCTGTTAGAAATAACATTTAAGGATGATGTAACCACATCTGCCAGCAGTCCAGTAAATACCGTCCAGCCTCAGCGAACCTCCGCAGCCTCTTCCACAAACATTACCCTTTGGGTTCCCCCCAAATAACAAAAACACGTTCGCGGAAGTTGACTTCTATAAAAATATCCTGCTAAGCATTTGTCATTTGTTCCATTCATTCGGCTTAACAACGAGTAAAAGACCATATTTCAATCAACGTTGATGCTTACAACTGTATGTTGTTGTTGTTTTTTTTAGATATTCCCCATCAACAACCAAAATATTTACAAAAAATCCAGAACTGTATAAAATACCACACGGTAAAAACAAATGAAATGTATTATTTTTATTTTCTTGACCGCCCGAGATTTGGTTTGTCATACGAGCTGGAGATGTGACGCACGACTACAGAGGATTTTCAACTCTTTTGGACAGTCAGAGTTCTGAGAGGATCCCTAAATACGGAGTCTACAGCATGCAGTGTCTGCTAAATGAGCATTACGCTCTCTGTTGGCAGCCGGAGGGATCAAAAGGGAAAACCAAATAACTTTCACTCTTTAAAAACCAAAACGACACGCCCTTTTACTCCAAGCCCCACTTACTGATCATTCATATAACTTCTCTTAAAGACGCCCTGTCCGTTTCCACCACTTCAACGCTACGCGGAACCGTAGCCACAGACAATAAAAGAGCGCTCGCAAAACTGTAGACCACTTTAAATTATTTTGAAGAACGCTCGCTTAAGTAACTGAACCCTTGAACTGGATAAATCATTACTTTGCGCATTTTAAACAGCTTTCTATAATGGTAAAACACCTCCTTATAAATAAAGTCGTTTACACTGATGTATTAAAAGAAACGTGTATAAACATGTGCTAATTGTTTTAGAGAAGCCAATTACTGGTGTGTTCATTCAAATTAAACAATTCACAATTATGTGATTATATTGTAACAATACACGTAAAACTAAAGATAACCGGCACATCTTCGCGGTGGTGCACAACACCAAACTTCCATCCTTAACAGTTCTTTAAAAAAAAACGCACTGAGATGCTCTCGTAATCTGAAATCAATTAGAGCAGCGGCGGAAATCGTGCCAGCCCACCCATTCAATCGCACCGTAATGAGAGAGATCCCTTTGGAAAACAACTAGGGTTTAGCTCCAGTCCCTTTAAATACTACGCTGTCAAGTTGTTTGCGGGGGATCTGTAGCAGTTACAGCTTTTAATTCGGGGGCGGTGCCGTCGCGTTAAGACTTTGCAATGCCTCAGCGAGCAAAACGCTCGCTCGGAGTGAAGGCGAGCAGGGCAAAGTCACTGAACCAGCGCCTCCGCTTAGAGTATCCAGAAGACTCGCTTACCTTGGTACATCAGCACAGAGCATTCTACACCCTCCACACAAATACGTGATTTTATATTGACTACATCTACACATTGCAAGACTTGCAACTGTAGGCTGCCTTACAAACCACAACAAAGATTATGGTTTTAATGGATGCGAATATACTGTAGATGTAGGTTATATGGCATGTCTCCATGGAATATTTCGTCGCGTAGTCAACAGCAATACTCGCAGCTCACCTTAATATGTTCAGAAAAGCAATGAATCATCCAGCAGACGGATAACGCCACAGGTAAAAAGCACGGGTTTCAACAATAGTCCCACAACAACAACAACACAGGGTGTCAATCCTCTTTTTCTTGTCTAAACGCATTCTGAACAGCCCTTAACGTTTCCAGAGATGCAGCTGTGAAACAGGAAAGTCGATAACTTAAATCTGTGCCTTTTGTTTTAGAGATCATCCCATCCAGGGTAAAGATTTGCCTTCACTCTTGACGAAAGCATCACTTTGCACTCTGCTCGTTATAAGCGTATCACCATTGTTTCCAAAAGACTTGGACAATTTGTGGTCCCCAAGCTTTTCGGTATCAACAGTCTATCAGCCGTTCAAAGATGCTTCACGACAAACACATTTACTCAAATGATTATGTGCAGAATGAAAGACAAATGGATAAATGCGTATCCTCTTAATTTAACGGACCACCGAATCAAGAGACTGGTCCTACAGGTACTATAGACGTAGAAAATATGAGGTACTGTAATGTTTCGAAATACTACAGCGTACCAACAGCAGCAGTCACTAGTCATCGGTCACGATACTTGGTTATATAATGTGACCAACAATATAAACCCCATGTTTTTTTTATTTTATTTCATAAAGCTCATCCATTATCATAATATACAAATTCGATGTGTTGAAAAGACCTTGACGTAATTCTTAAGCATGTACCTGCCAGATAAAACTACTATTATTTTAGGAAGTTCTCTAACTTCTTAAAACTGCAGACATGTTCTTCCTAATGCAAAGTATTTTGTTTTGGCAACATCTGTCTTAACGATGTCAAAAGACGGTTTCGCAAATGCAGCCTTCACCTTAAAAACCGCCACTACTACAATATTGTTTTAAGTTGACAACATGGCATGTTTTCAATTAATACCGCACCACTCTTATTAGAGTGACTGCAAAAACACAGGAACTTAACGGAAACTAGGATATAATTTAATAGTTTGCTGCCTTGAATGTAAATGTAAAAAATGAAAACAAAAGTTCAAACAAGACTTCATTTGCCGAAACTACTTAAAGGATTACAACCTCGCTGGCACTTTGGGGTTAAACCCATTCATTCACTCATAAAAACGGGAATAAATCACATTTTTTTTAAAAAAATGTGCTTTTCACGGCACTCAAACAGCACATACCTGCAATTACAGTAGGGGATCGCTGACCTCCCTCTGGTTTGATCCACATTTCTAGGGTAAAATTTCCTCTGGGCACCTCCACACCCGGCTTTAGTCGCAGCTGATCTCCTCTCCCGGTAAAATAAACAGCCTTTCCCCGTCCAGGAGAGCTCTCCTCCGCCTGGGAGGAGCGACGGTGCTGGCGAGGCGATCGCCGATCCATCCCGGGCACGGACCGCTTGCCCCGAGGCAAGCGGGTGGCACAAGCCCCTGGGAAAGTACTGCTAGCTTCCCTTAAGCGCACCAAGTCTCTTTTAGACCTTCCCTTTCTCGGAACTGTCCCGCACTCGGATCCTGAAAAAAGGATGAAAATCAAAAGCCAGGAAAGCAAGAGGAGAAAAGTCCAAAGTTTCATTTTCAAGAAGAAAAAAAAAAGGGAAATAAATAAATAAGTCTCTTCAAAATCTGATTTCCAAAACAAAAAGCTTCTTGAGGTCTTCACCGGTCTTCCTTCAGATTTTATAACAGCTTGTCAAGACACTGATTCTACACAAACCAAGAAGGCGATGCTGTTATTTTTTCCTTTATAATGTAAGCCACGACCCCCTCTCCTTGCCCCTTCTTTAAGCAAAAAGTAAGACACTTGAACACAGATTGAGGGGGAAAAGGAATATGTTAATTCATGCAAGTGCTCCACCTTCTCAATTGAATGGATCCCATTAAACTAGAGGGATGACTAAGAAAGTAATCAATCAGTTTGGAGAGAGCTCAGAATAATTTCCTTTCCAGTTTTTTTTTTTCAAAACCCTTATAGATTTACTTGCAGCACCTAGAACACTCTTTACATTTGTCAGAGCTTTTTTCTCTTCCACATCGTAAAACATTAAAATACATTTAAAAAAAAGATCATTGGAAAAAAAAAACCCAGATGAGCCACATTTTACAAGCCGGGATGTATATCCTAAAGTTGATTCTGAGATTAAAAGTTGAAATGCACAAAATTATCTTGCAGTAATGCAAGAGCAGTTTCAGCATCGGCAATCTTCATTAAACTACCTCAAACAGAAAACACTTCGAGAGCTCTGTAGGGCGCCAGCTTTTGAAGCAGATTGCTTTTGGATGTCTTTGTAGATTCTAGCAAGGCATTTTGAAGTTTAGACCGTTTGGGTTTTCTTGGCTGAATGGGAAATCACAGGTAACCCTGACGGCTGTTTTCTTTCTCTGTACGTTTCTGAGTCGGGACGGTGTTTTTGGTTATTTTCTGAAGAGCCGCGAAGAGCCCTCTAGCGGTTACAAAGCGAACAGTTTCACAGACATCCAAACCAAAGCTCACGTTAAACCGGGTTGCCAGGTATTACAAAATTGATCTACCAAAAGCATTTGTACAGTACCGAAAACTTGTTTTCTGTACGTGCTTGCCAGTATAAACTGGAATGCTCTTTCTCTCATTGTAGTTTTGGGATAAACTCTTTTTAAGTTATGTCATGCAAATTCAAGGGGTACGTGAAATAGACTTAAAAAGGCTTCTAAACTTTGGAAATGACAAAGACAGCCACAACGCTATTTTTAAAATCTTAAATATTCTACGTATTCAAAAGAATGTCAACATCCAAATAACCAACACATTAATATTATTAACTCGTTCTCTCTACTGTATTACTTTCATCAACAACGTGCTAGTAACGTTGATGTTGCGATACTGATGTGTTTTTGAGGAAAAGGAAAAAAAAAGTGTCAAACTTGAGGATCGCTGCAGGTAAATGTTATAACGCTGCATTTGTGCTTTATTTTAACAACGTTGTTTATGTTTTTTCACAGGTCTGGAACTTGAAAAAATGATTGTAATAATAAACACCACAAACATCTAAACAGCTACATACGCGCAAACATATTTAGACAGTATAGAAAAGATCTATGTTCTTATTTATCAGTGAGGTAATAACATTATCTTACATAATAGTATTATCTTACATTTATAAAACGGATGCTTAAGTATCGAAAACATATACTGTAGGAAGGTGAAGTGGGCCACTTCCTTGATAATATATGGTAGCCATTATAAACCAGCAGCCCTCCTACAGTACACAAGGAATCAGGCAGATCAGCGAGAACTATCCGCACCAATTGAACTAAGCAATAGCATTAGGAAGACCGGATTGTGTAAAACCCTGAGGGGATATTGGCCAGTACACCAGGTCTAATAGTCAAACTGGCACTGATTTAGGATATTTCGTGACATCTTATTTGAACAACAGCACCAGTCAAAGTCAAAGTGTGTTATATCACCATATACTGTATATATACTGTATAATCACACCGGGATATTGGTTTGCAAATGTCGGAACTGGGAAGAGCACCATCTACTGGTCCACCTACACAAGTTACAGCAGCAACCTGGTTTGGTAGCATACATTGTGTGTGCATGAATTCATTCATATCTATAATTCATTGCAAATGCCGTTCTCCCTCCCACCTGAGGCTGAACGTGTGTTCCTTGCAATACCATATAGTTAAGTTAGGCTCCAAGATTACAACTGACTTATTGCAGGCATCTTACCGACACCGCTTCCGTATACAGAATTAATTTTACAATGGCGACATTTTACTGACATTTCACTTTCCTTTAAAAAGCAAAACCCAACAATCAAATGCAATACACTGTATACTGTGGAATGAAGCAAGAGATATAAAGCAGCAGTAAAGTGGAGTACCGTACATACAGCAGTAGCTGTCGTTTCAGCCTTGGAAGAGGCAGCACAGGTGTCAGCAGCATGCTCAGTAGTAAAAGACGTAGTTGTAGTTGTGGCAGTGACAATACTAGTAGCAGCAGGAGTACCAGGAACAACAGCAGTCTTAATAGTAGCGCTCTTTGTAGCTGTAGTATTAGTGACAGTAGCATTAGTCATCGTGTTTCTAGCAACAGTGTGTAGCAACAGTAGTAGCAGTACTAGAGGTAATAAATATTAACTTGTAGGGAACTCCACAATGCCATCTGCTCTCTGATCTCCCCTGTAGCCTCTGAATGAATACACGTGATCCAGGTAACAGACCACCTTAACAGTTTCAACAATACGTCTGCAGACATCCATGAGTAGCAACTGGCAAATAAAGCAAAATTATGACATTTTGGCCAGGAAAAAAAGCCTATTTTTGTGTTGTTGTGTTAGACTTCCAAATATGACACTTTTTCACTTGGTCAATGAAGAATACAATTTTAACACACTATCTACAGTATAAACATGTATGGTGTTTATACTCGATCAATGTTCTTTATCAATGCTATACGGAAGGCTACGTAAATTAAACATTACCAATGCATAAATCAACGGGGACAGAAAAAGCAAAAAAAATAACACATTTACAAATGTGTGTAGTGCAGAAGGGGATTCTAACATGTTCGAACCTTGTCACTCAAGGTGATACGCTGGAAACTCTTCACAGATGTTTGAAGTTAGCAGTGGCTAAAATAAGCATAATTATGCTCAAGTAGCAGACGTGCAAGAAATGTGCACAGATGTCACAGAAGCCAATATGGAAAATGCAGCACATGAACCTTTAAAGATGGGAGAATCGAGGTGTTGTTCTGAATGGTGTTGAAAACTCCATGTTCTTTTTTTAGAACAGCCTATGTAGGGTGTTGTGTTCTTCTTGTTATATTTTCTAGCTACTAAAAAAAAAGCTGGCTTATTTTTCTGGCTTTTCATTTGCCTTTGACCGATTTCTTGGGATACTGTTCAAAGTTCGATTTCAAGGTAATATTCAGTGTTGTACAGCACTTACTGTAGGTCGGTTGTGAATAGTGTGGTTGTGACGATTTCTAATGTATGTAAATATAAAAAAAGGCTACAAATTAGAGGAGACCATTCATCCCAACTAGTTTTTTAGGTTCCTAGTAGCTCATCGGGAGATCTCATTGAGCTACACATTCAAAGCAACATTGTATATAATAATAAGGAGAATTACATGTCAGTACTATATTAATGTTTTCCACTGCTTAGCCATCAGATATTTAGGTCAGGCTGATAATGCTTCCCATTTAAATATACATATACACACCTGAATACATAGACACACCTGAAGACGGCTCCAAGGCCGAAACGTTGTGTTTTCTTTCTTCTCTTTTTGGCATTGAATAAACCATATATTTTTTTAATACTGATAACCATCTGAAAACTTTATATTGGAACAGTTTACATCATCTACCCCCAGTAAATATTTTATACACAGAAAGGGAATTTAAAAATAACATCATAACACACTCAAAACACACTTTTTTCTTAGTAGGGTAGTTTCTTTGATTTTAAGAGAGTTATCGGTTGATTTTTTCAGATTAAATCTTTAGTGTATTCAAATAGAATTTGCATATTGATTATTAATGGCATAAAAATGTAGATTTTTAATAATGTGCTAATTTTCTTCTAGATATCTGCAAAACACTATACATTTTTGGAGAACTCTGAAATAGACTGATTAAGAGAAAAAAACTCTTAAAGGTAACATTCTGGAATGCTTTTATTGTTACTTTGTTATAATAAAAGATTTAGCACATGCTACCTGTTGCACAAGCTCTTAACACATTTATCTTTCTCAAAAATCACAAAGTAAAGCCTATCTGCATGTTTGGGTATTGATGTGGCAAAAGCAACAAAGACTGGAAAAAAAAGTCT
This sequence comes from Atractosteus spatula, assembly GCF_055471065.1. Taxonomy (NCBI): domain Eukaryota; kingdom Metazoa; phylum Chordata; class Actinopteri; order Semionotiformes; family Lepisosteidae; genus Atractosteus; species Atractosteus spatula. The sequence continues at coordinate 4,507,806 of NC_142728.1, read as the reverse complement.
GAAGATCATAATCATTCAACTTGTTTTCACAGAAGGTACATTTGTAAATATACTGAGTACAGAACATTTCCCAGGCATTTCCAGCACTGCCAAAAGCAAACATACTCAGCATTACTGTCTTTCACACAGGATGTAGATTGACTGTATTTGGGAAAAGTACTGACAATGCTTCCTCCTTGTAATTCTTATTCTTAGTGCACCGAAAGGGTTTATTTTTCTCAGAGCAGTCGAGGAAACATATGAAGAGCAAGCAATAATCTGACAGCAATGCTTGGGAAAATAAAATGACAGCTGTGGGCTATATACCATTATATATCGTACGCTGCCCTAGCAAAATATCAGAACTCATAAAACAAGTGACCCATTCAATCCAAAAGAGTGGGAATGGACTAATATAGTCTATTCCATGATTCCTGAGAATGGTAAAACTGAGCAAAAGTGGGGAAAGGAGACTGATACAAGTTACCTCAGACTAGCATTATAGATCGTGCATATGCCTCTGGGAAATCAAATATTAATTGATGTCTTCTTTAAAAATTCAATTAAAATGCAATGAGGGGTGCTTCTGAGTGGTTAATACAGTAGAAACCGCTGCTCAGAGCACACCCAGGAAAGGGGCTAGATCATCATGGCTGCCATTTGTTTTACTCTGTATTTCTGCAGTGAGATTACAGACCCTGGTGCCTTCTGTACCTCAGATATCTCACCGGGCTCTATTGGAGGGTCACAACTGAAGGCAACATTGATTTCCACACTGGCTGCTGCATACAGAAGTTCAGCTGATGGAGGAACAGCACACTATTTAAAAGAGCCGAGGCTTTTCCACGCCGAAGTCTTTTCAGCACAGGCAGGAGGCAAAGATTCAACACAGTCGGTGAAACCTGACTGCAGCTTTTCCCACTCTGGCCATTTTTATTGGCCCGGTTTTTCTTATCAGCGCAGTTCTGAGCTCTGCAACACTTGGGCACGGTCATATCCTCCATGAACTAATGGTTTCCACTAATTATTGTTTGATAAGATTAATCCGTGGCCTCATCTACATCTCCTTTTTATGTGGCACAGATCACAGAAAGATATAGCATCCATCTGCTGGCTCACCAGTGAATACACTCCCCTTTGAAAAGTCAGGGTGCCAGTCTTGGCACAGATCAGCTTGTTCGCCATTACGGTTCTGACATTCAAGGTCCCAACCCTTACTAGTAAACACGCTAACTATCTTTCTGCTTCCATTAACTCACGTGGCAAGGTTGCTTTGGCAGAAATCAGGCAGTGTGTTCCCTGGTAATCCATGCATTGACTGATGCTGCACTAAAGGATGTATGGTTTTACTCATGAAGAGCTCACTGGAAAAAAAAAGCCCACCCGGTAGCTTGCCAGACATACACAGCGCAGACAGATGACTGTCCTGATCTCTATGTACTGCCTTGCCATGTCTTTTTTCCCCAGCTGCAATAAAGGTGCCCAGATCTAGCTGAATCACCCTCTATCACAATCACAAGAGGTTTTCACCCTTAGCTCTAGACCACACTGTTACCTGTGGTACTGGTCTTGACAAGATTTAACTACTAATAAACAGTACCTCCCCCTCTGCAACATGGAGACACCTGCCACTTTCCAGCTGTGCATAGAACATACATATGAAACTCTGAGCACCGATTATTAAATTATTGCGCACAACACTAAAGGCAATATTACAATAAAACATTAAATATAGTAATAAGCAGGCCTAACAGGGAATAGAACACCAGTCGCTATTTTCTAAGGCAGGCAAATTACCTCATTGCTGAAAGGGTCCAGACCTCTTGATGATGATGCTCTTGCCCTGGAAGCCTCATCATTCCTCATCAGACCTGCCTACACCCTGAGAATGACAATTTACGCTTATACAAAATACCCCCCCGAAAAATAAAGGAGCCTATTGTATTAATATGACAGGTGCCTGATGGGGCTACATTGGTTCTTCAACATGGGGTTTCTAGTGGTGTCCCTCTTTGTGGGCTGACTGCCACCATTACATTAGTTCTGAATACTTTCCACCAATTTTTATTTTACACTAAATACTGCTAAATTCCTACTCAAATTCAAAGAGCCTGACCACCCGGTTTACAGTCAAAGTCCTCAAGGATATGAAACAAGCCCCTACATTGAAGTGGAACTGAAAGCATAATTAATTATTCAGCTTATCAACAATGGGCTAGTTACAAAATATAATCTAATTGTGAAGTAAAATGATGTCCTTTATACCACTGATGAACCTGATGGTAAAACCAGCCTAGAGTAGAATTACTGTATAATCAAGCATAAAGAGTCCCATGATTTCTCTGGTAGATTAATAATTACAATAATTAGACAAATAAATAGAAGAGGAGAATAGAGTGTAGTTAGTTCCAGTTTGACAGAAATATTTTTCTGTGTTAATATGTCTCTGAAATGAATGTATAAATAAACTCAAGCCAGGTGAGTTCCTCAGTAATACAGTTTGTTTATTTAGTATCTGTGCCGCACAACCCATGTGAAACTAATTCACGAAGTACATGGGGGCCTAAGCTTTGATAAACTAGCTGTTCAGCTGTATCAGATCTAGACACACTTTACAGTACATTTTAAATCAGTCAATCTTTTAAACTGTAAATCTTTCAACATTTTTCATCACACAGTCAGGACTGTTACGGGCATAACATGTCAACTGCTATTCTGTCCTGTTTCAATGGAGTGGCTTGATTGACACATCCAAAAGCTTTTTGGACTAATAAGAACATATTCAGACTTTAAAGTTAAACAACAAATTGACCAATTCCTCCTTGGTACGTGTATATGCTTCAATATTCTAGCAAAAAGGGTGGGGGGTCTTCTCACTGCTAGACTTTAATAATTAAAAACAATTGTTTTTAGTACCTTGAGTACTACACCAGTTAAATTCCCTTTTACAAACAACTAATTTAACACTTTTCTAAGCCTTTATCCACTCTGCTTCCAATGATAAAGCACTTTTCTCAGTTCACCCAGTCACAGGTAGACTAAGGCTGCAGGCTGAGGGTCTGTGCACTCTTAAATGTTACATGTTACATTAACATTAAAATGAAACAAATATTCCGTAAATGAGAATATATTAATTGCAGAATTCAATACACATTGTTACTGTTAACTATTCTATGTCTTCAATGCAAGTGGGGAAAAATCTAGTAAGAGTTGTCACATTAATTTTAAAATTTTGCTCTTCCCACAGATTTTCTTCTGCTGAGATGCTCATGAGAGGAGATGGAAGATTAAACTTTAATATCTGCAGTGTCCGGGACAATCTAGAGGGATTGGAAACCAGAAAATCAGAGCACAGAGGCAGGGCTTGGAAAGATTGGGATGATCTCTCCTGCATGGGCTTATCCTCCTAATCCCATATCATATGATATCTACTCATGTGGAAGAGTTTTGATTTATCCGAGAGACAAATGTCCAGAATCCATCAATGCGTTTTGTCTTAATCGGTCATATTTGTTCCACTAACAAATAAAGAAAATGTTTTATGTTAATTCAAAAAGGCATGTTTATTAAAACCTTAGTGTAAGTGGAAGACCTGTATCCATATTTGCTCATGTTTTACATACTAATGCCACAGATACAGTACTCAAGCCAGCTATTTTAATTATTAGCACATAAATAAAAGATACAAGCAAGCAAATTTTAATACAATTAAGAAGGTATAAATTCCTCATGTTTGGGATGGTGTATTGAAAAGAACCCTTAAGCCTTAAGAACAGTTACAAATGAGAGGACATGCTGCCCATCTAGTTGTCGGTAACTGAATCAAGGATTCAGCCATTGAAAGAAGACAGGGTTTTGGGGTTCAAATTAACTTCTACTAGTTTACACTTGTGTTCTATGGTTTGTATACCAATGTTTATTGTGAAAAAGTCCACTCAGTTGACTTTGTCAATGCCTTTGAGGCTTCTGATACTTAAAGTACATTTCGTTTTCTATGTTCAGTACTGAAAAAGGTTCAATTTCTTCAACTTGTCAGTTTAGTACATTCTGTTAACCTCCAGAATGCATCTAGTTGCTGTTACCTGGACTAATAACAGAAAATTAATACAGAGAACAATATTGTACAATAAGTTTTACTAGTGCCTTGTAGAATTAAAAAAATCATCTCTTGTTTTACATACTACCTGTAAAAAAATACAGTACTTCTAAAGGAGCTGTGTTGCTTCCTGTACCACTCATAGCATGCTACAGTACTACCCTCTGGGAGTTTGCGATGTTAAAAATCACCAGTAACTGCATCCAAGGCATAGTATGTTTAAAGTTTCTAACTTGAGATGTTTTGTGCAATACAAGCAATGCGTTTGTGCACTTCAGGATTGCAGTTGTTGGTGCACCATGGAATTGAGAAAACTGTCAGAATTTAACTCAAGTAGAATTGATATCTGTAGCGAGCAGCTGAATAATTAAGCTACCAAGTGTGCCGTAACACTTAGTATTGGTTTCTCTCACATCTCTTAATACAATACATGTGTGGTCAAAACCTGATCAAAGTCTGATCACAAAAATGCCAATGCTCTATTGTGTATTTACTCCTTCTCTACAGTATCAGAAATAATAATATAATATCATTATATTATTAAAAAATAATTAACAGAGGGTAAAGGTGCTATATAATATAAAGCAGACAGAATTATTAGACTAATAATATTTGTAGTACAATAATGTATTTAGCAGAATTATGGTATCATGTAACAGTGGGACTGTTTGCTTTACAATTAATTGAACTGTGCCAAATGACCACAAGGCCTATATAACTACATGAAGTGATGTAATTTGGTAGTTTAAAGTGTGTAGTTAACATGTTGACTTCTGGATGGAAACTCAAATGTGACAAAGATAAATCAAATAATGTTAATGAATAAAACTAAAGTCAAAGATTTTGCTAAAGATGAAGGTTTTTATTGACAGATTGCAGCCTGAAGTCATGTTTTACCCAATGACACATACGAGACCCTGAAGGAACTGGTACTGCCATGGGGAATTGGTTGAGAAAGAAAATCCAAACAAAATCCAAAAGTGATGTAAAACTCCTCAGAGGACAGTTGCTAATGTTTCAGTAAGATACACATTCGAGGAAAAAATCATCCCAAGGCTGAGTAGCTGCTCAGAAATGTTTGTTGAGAACAGGCTACAAAGCAAAGACTGAAAGGGGCAACAGATACTGTATGAAACACTTAGGTTATCAACCTGGAAGAAAATGTTCTGTTCAGTCTTCAAGTTCAAGTTCAAGTCTGAGCTGTTTGACATTTATCAATGGTAGTTTGTTTGAGGCTGACTGGAGAGCAGTATAACAATCAAGGTATGACAGCTACAGTAAAGCACAGTGGTGGATCAATACAAGTGCGGAGCTGTATCTCAGCCAAGGGTGTCAGGGATTTGCATAAAATTGAAGGTACCTGATTTACCATGCCTATTCCTCAGGAGCACATCTTGCAGAGAAGAGAAACATCTTTCAGCATAACAGGAACAGTCAATGTACTGAAATTTGGAATGTACAAAGGCTGAGGTAGAAATGCCATGGCCTTTATAGAGTCATGATATGGACATCTAGCCCTTATGTGATTGCACGGATGATAAGAAAAGTGATCAGTGCGTTTTTGCATTAATGTGTGTGATGGGGCCCTTTCCACAGCCTGCAGTGTGTTGCAGGCCCATAAAACAAAGGGGAAAAAAAACAAACTGAAGTAGTACTTACCTTTTTGTTTATAGCATACATCATGGCAGTAGGCTGGGAGTATCATGTTAGGGAAGATGGAAATCAGATAGGTAGGTGAATAACAAATTGTTTGGTAGCTGCAGCTACTCATTAGTTTCACAGACCTGGTTTAACAGTCAAAATCACATTCAGCATCAGGGCTAACTTTACACTCTGGGAAACAGCTACCGGGTGGCCGCCAGCCTGTTTCTACAGTGCCCTCTTCTGGACTGGAGGGGAGCTGGTCTCCCCATCCCTATAGTAACACCGGTGCAAATTACCCAAAACTTACAAAGGTATCATTTTTAAGGAAAGATATATTTAAGAAAAATAAACACTTTTTGTGGGGAATTAGTGTATTGTGTTTTCCTGTGGATCCATGCCTGCTGTCGCAGAAAGAAATTAGGACCTTTTTATGTCGTCCTTTTTGATTGTGGATTGGCTCAATTTGACATCAACCCAAAACTGGGCCCAGGTGGGTACACAGGGGAAGAGAGAGCCCTGTGATATAGTGCAGTCTACAAAGGAATAAGCCGGGGTTAATTCAGCACTGAAAAGTAGAATTTCTTGAAAATAAAATGAAACATTTCTGCTGGGAGGCCTCCTTCAGGTGTGGGGGCGAATGAAGATAAGAGCAGGAATAGGAGATAAAGAGGAGGGCAAGGAGGACAAAAGGAAGTTATGGAAGAGGAAAAAGGATGTCTAAAGAGTTGGAAATCTGGGAGAAGAATTCCAGGTTTAATGTGAAAAGCCAGACAACGTGGATGAACTGTGGGAAGTGATACAAGAAACGGGGAAGAACATTCTACAGTCCTTCACTAATAAGCACAGAAAAGGAAAAAAGAATTGTCTTTTCTTATAATATTATAATGTAGCTTTACTTGAAGCCACAGTTTTTAAAGGGTACATTTTTCTATGCATATAACTTTATTTTAAACACCGTTTTAACTTTCCAAAATGACCCCTCCTGAGCTGAATCACTGCAATCTATTTCATCAACAATGGCCAAAAAAATAAAAATTAATTAAAGCATTAAACTAATTTGGTGACCTTAGCTTTTTCATATGAGTCACTACTCCAGAACACTGATGCATTTATTTGGGGGGGGACAGAAATAAATGATGTTGATTTGGTTATGAAGACTTCAGCTAATTCATATTCCAGGGGCTGAACAATGACGTGTTCAGGAGGCTGGAGAGCAAGCTGGCAGGACTAGGTCTGACACCATCCACTTTGGCAAGCACTTAAAAAGACACATCTTTTAATCAGCAAGTGGGTGATGCACCCATTTCTTTACCCAATAAAGCTAGATTACTTGTACAAAACCTCTGCAAGAGAGTTGTTGGTTTAATCACTCTCTTTTATCCAAAAGGTAGTAAAAAAAACACATACTTGCTGTTTTCGTCTCTTCTGAACTGCATCTACACTGCATTTCCTTTGTTGCAAATTGGATTTTTTAGATGGTTATGTGATTTTGCTTCATTAGCAACTGAAATGAAATCCTTCAGAATGAACACAATTTATCAACTTTTGCTTTTGACATTTGACATTTGCTTTTGAACTGTCTGGATTCATTACAAAAGAGAAGGTTACTTCCATTCCTGGAAATACCCAATTTGCAGATATACAGTACCTGGATTAAAAGTCATGTTTGCCTCCTACAACGTCATGACATTGTCTATGGTCTGTCTCTGAAGATCAGTGAAAATCATTCTCAGCAAGTTTTTCAACCAAATGTTGCAAACAGTACATTGTATTTCAATCTGTTTTTACAATTTGAAATGCAGGGTCACAAGGACTTATAAGTGTCACTTATAAAGATAAACTAAGTACTAAGTTTTTAAGTAATAATTTAAAAAAAATGTTCAATTTAAATGAGTCCAGGTGGAACTCCACATTAGAACCATAAACAAATATGCCTGCATTATGAATTTCACTGTTCAGTTTTGAGAAACGTTTCTCCCTGATGGTCAGCACAACCTTCAAAGAGAGTTTTGTTTTAAGGTTTTTGTTTTGTTGTTGTAACAGAATTATATTGGCTCCTAAATAGCATTGTATTGGAAACGAATTTTTCTGAGATTTCACTTCTTGTTTTCTTCCTATTTTCAATAGTGCTAGGCGTTAATCCCTTCTCCAGAAAGTGATGAACAACTATTTTTTCTATCAGGGCTCTCACAGTGCCTGCAGCTGAGTTAACATCAAGTGTGGAGTGATGCAGCTCTAACACACAGCACACAGGCATCTAGAAAATGCTAAGGTCATTGTTACATATCGAGCTGAGCATACAATTGGCAGCACAATTGCTGTGGGATTTGTCCAGTTGTGCAATGCTTCCTAGGGAACCCCAGTTTTAACTGGTTGAGGATACATCTCAGATGTGAACCAACCATGTGGTACATACTGTATATAAGTCAACTTGTAGTGCAGAGAAGAACCTTTTCATGCTGGGGCTCTTGTGAGCCCCAGACAGCTTTTGTTTTCATTTGCATATAGCCCCGATGCAGACCACTAATGTATGGTGCAAAAAGCTCCACCTTCCTAATGTGATCATAATTCTCTACAGTAGATTTGCCACAACGTGAATTGAATGATGACATGTACTGACATAATAAGACAACTGAAACAGGTCCAATGCAATCTTACACAAATTTCTACAGGCCCTACGGCCTTGTGTATAAAAATAACCCGGAAATAATAATATAAGATAAGTCCAATGGAGTCTGTATTTTCTCCCCATTGTTGCTTTAGGCTTTTTCTCCCAATTTCCAAAGACATAATTCCCTAGATTAGCTGTTCCAGTAGGTAGGAAAGGGTCATTCTGTGCTGAAAAGTAAAGAAAAGAAAGACTGTTGACTCTGAATTGCCCCTGTGAGTGTGTGTGAGAAAGCCCTGTCTTGCATCCTGTGCTTTTGGGATAAACTCCAGGTTGTGTTACAAATAATTTTCTGATAAAACACGTATACACTCTTAATTCTGACATGTTTAACTTTGTCCTTTTTGGTGTTCATTTGCTGAAAAGCAATGATATATATGCATGTAAACTGAATACAACAAGAGATTGAATACCATTAGAATATTATATAGGATATGTAATACTGTATTAACTCCATACGTTAATACAGAAATACATATTTCTAGTTTTATTTATGAAAAGTAACAACTACAATAATAGTACTGTCTAGAACAGATCAAATTTTGACCATAATCAAGAATCAAGACAGAGATAGATCTAAGATATACTTACAATACTGAATTTCAGCAAAGGTAGAGGTATTTTAAAAATTCATGTACAGTTATTTTGACTTTGAAATTTAGCATTTTTGTTGAAAGTTAATAAAGGTTTCCATCCATCAAATGCTTAGTGTTGCAGATATAGGATGATCTAACGAAGTGCATGTTATTTCCGTCAGCACAGATCCTGAAAAGATTGATCTGAAAGATAGACCGGATCCCACGCACTTTTTAACAGCACAATATCGAAAGCTGATTTTTTACCTCCTGCCTACAGTATGAGTCACAAACTTATTCAGCACTTCCAATAGGAAACCCATTGCTGAATGCAGGACAGGAAGCACATTAAAGAAATTAAACTTTGCAAATCACTGGAGACAAGATGAAGGGATCTCTCACAACCCACTCCAAGTGTTAATCTAATCAAAACTGACAATTGCCTTAATGTACTGGTTTGTATATCTCCAGATTTTTGCATTATTCAAATACTTTAAAAACACAGACAGAAAAATAAATACACAAATATGCATGTGAGCAGCATTTCTGAAGAGGACAGCACACCATATTTGTAAAATATCACATTTTAATTTTGTTTTCTTCACCTAAAGGACAGTTACAGCTTTTGTGAGAGGCACTTTATTCTTTTTTATATAATAAGGTTTTCAGTAAGGATAATTATGTCTGTCTTAACAATTATGTGTGTTAAAATGGTGTGTTAAATATACCATTAAATTACTACATTTAAGCTTAAAATACACTATGAAAAAAGAATTTATATTTACATGTAATTCTACTTACAAGTTTAGTTTCCATAGACAGCTATGGAAATGTGCTCTACCAATGGAATACAGTTTTTAGGATGACACTGTTAGCCAGTCACCTCATCTTTGAAGTCTTACCCTATAATACATGAAGTCTTCAATCGGCAAACTAAGATTTGGCATCTATGCTCGCAGACATGCAGAAGACAAAGAGAACTCATCCCGCCCTAAATGACGGCACCCCAAAAACTCCATCAAAGAAGAATTTAAGCTTATGGGGTATTTGAGGTCCTTTCAGAACAAATGGGACACATAGAAGCAGACAAGGATTTAAACACAGAATTACTGTATAGCACCTCCCAATATCTATCAACAGGGCATAACAGCTCTCTATATAAAGAGATCAAGAAGGTATTAGTAAAGGTAACATTGTTTTAATGGGGGATTTCAACTTCTCACACATAAACTGTGACATTGCAATGGGAAATACACAGGCTGAGATTGATATGGTTAAAATAGTTGATTGTTTTCCAGTTTGTAAAAGCAACTACTAGGGGACATTCTTGAATGGATCTAGTCTTTTCTAAACCCCAGGACAGAATACAAGGGATAGCTATTATACAGTAGAACCACAACAGTGACCATAATATCAATATTTTTTTTAAGTTGTGTTTAAAAGTAAGATTTATATGTTTAGAAGAGCAGACTAAGAGGGAATGAGGATGAAATGAGAATGAAAACAGTGAATTGAGAAGACAATCAGAAGTGAATGGATACAGAGATAGTAGAAGAAGAAGACTATATTAAAAGGGGTTCAACATGATTTTTTCATAAAACTAATATGTCCCTGGAAATGATGGCCTTAATGATTTAATGAATAATCAATAAAGAAAGAAGAAAGAAGAGAGCACTCTACAGATTGTGTAATAGGGCCTAACATTCCATCTAATTCAAACAATTAAGTTTCTGGCATTGTTCGCAAAATAGTTAAATTTATGGATGTTATGAGAATAAGGAGTGTCAGAGGCAGAAACAGCAGCGAAGGAATTACGAAAGGACAAAGACAAAATCATGGACTGGGCAGGCAAGTGGTAAATGAAGTTTCACGCTGACAAGAGCAAAGTGATCCACACAATAAGTAGGACCATACACTGTACATATCATATGGGTGCTCAAGGTCATTCCTGGGGACTCCAATAGACTCAGCATCAAAACGATATGGGATTAGAATTAGAAAACTAAAAGGGAATTTTGGTTAGAACAGAGATAGGACATTTTTTAAAAAACATTATAAAATGATATAAAATGTTACAGGTCACTCAAACAACCACCCCAGCCAAGTGTTTGAAGCCCAAACTCTGGGTTCCTTTAAGAAGCAGCGAGATTAAGCTTTAAACAATTAAATGGGCTGGATGGCCCATATAGTTTCCTCTCATATGCACCTTTTCTTATATTCTCGATTTCATAAATCCCATACAGAAAGTAGGTGTGTTAAACAGATAGAGGTGCCGTCTCGGATGTATGCAATTTAACTGCATTTTATCAGTACCATGTGGCTTAGGGAGCAAGCCAAGGAATTTATCGCTCTGATCTAGTGATACCACCTGCATTAGGTAAGTCACCAGGAAGGTGATGCCAGATCTACAGAAAGGGAGGAAACCAGCAAGATATTATCTCATAAATCTTCAAACAAATCAATCAATCTACAGTATCAGGGTTACAATGGCCCAGAATGTACCTCATTTCTGATATACGCCCAAGTAGTTGATATCTACAATTCTCATAGTTTTTTGCAGATTACAGATTACAGATTCAACACTGGAATCAACACTGTTGTGGAGCTGTGGACTATCTCAGACATAAAGCTGCTTGTGGTCACGCAGACCACCATAAAGTGGACCTGTTTATGGCTCTTTGCTTATACTCCAATCTGCAGCCTGTGAAGAGGCAGAGGCTGGCTCCACTGGAATAAACAGCGTATAAAATAAGCGTTCTGATATTGCTAACAGGAATCAAGAGGAAACAAAATGCAGGATTTAATTTACAACTAGTCATTCTTTTTTCAATGCTAACCAATTATCTTGTTTGATTTCATGAGAAGTTGTTATATACTGCATCCCTGTAGATTATTTTAGAAGACGTCACCTCCTTGTTAATCCTTGTTACCTCCTGAAAACGAATGACAAAAAGTGCTAAAAGTTAGTAAAAGTGTTGTCTTATGCAAAGGTGATGACTGTATACTTTAAAGCTATTAACAAACATTGCATATTTGCTTTGGTTCAGTGAAAAAAAGAAAGCACTCCAGGAAACTATTGACAAGAAGCACCTGCGGTTGACTCAGACCCGATTAGACACAAAGTTGTGATTCTGTGACAAAGGTATCAGATACAGAATTGTACAACAAATTGTAATAGTAATTTTGAGCTATCAGTAATCCTCTCAGAATGTGAAGTGGAATCAAGTGTTTTAGAATTCATCCTCTTATGGTTTTTATCCAGCTACTGTATGTCTAAGTGTGAAGGATGGTTCTTTCACTGTAAAATGCATATATATATAAATATATACAGTAGCTGACAACAAAATAATTGAATAAGGCATACCCTCATCCAAATTAGTTTACTTTGACCCACTCACCATTGCTAAATTATGACTTTCTCTTCACCACAGTCCTCCTATCTAAACCTAAAGGGAAGCCAGTATCACGTATTGGCTTTGAAATTTCCAAATGAATGGTAAGTTGAGAAATTGCTTGAATCTTCGTCAAGAAGAATAATTAAACACTACACTGCATGGTGAACGTGTTTTAAGAAAACTAGCAGCAGAGAAAGCCACAGAGCTCCAGGCATACACAATGGCTTCAAATCATTTTTCAAAAGGAACAAATGCTTGGAACTTCATGTGATGAAGAACCTTTTTAAACTGGATAGTCCAATCCACACGATTCACAGCTGAAATCAAACAGCAATAAAAGTATTGACATATAGCAAGCAAACTTAGAGACAGGACCCTTTGTGAGATTCATATAAGACTTCAGAAAGTTGTCTAGAAATAACCAATTGATAAATCCAACCCAGTGGAGACAATGACAAGAAGTATTAAACAAATAATACTCAAAATCAAAGAGGAAGTATAACAGAAAGGAAAAAGAACATACAGTATACTGTATTTCCACAATATGACGATATGCTTCATCAGGCAAAAAATACAGAGGAAAGATTAATATAAAGATTTTCCATTTATTTACAAACACCTGACACTTGGCACTAGAAGAGTGATATTAGTGAGGGGTGACACAGTGAAGATTTTTTCCATACATTAGCAGGAGTTGTCCCTGACTTTTCTCCATTTTCTCCAAATCCACATGACACTGCAACACCGTTCTTTTTTAATACAATACATCTCTTTGTATATATCTGTTTTTCATAAGCTTTTATGAATAATGGAGTGTTTTAGAAGAAAGCATGATCCGCATTTATGGGCTGTGTTATAAATGACCTATTTAATGAGTAATCGTTTTAAACTCGGCATCTAAATCTGCAGGAAATGTTTTAGACGAACAGAATTTCACTGCTGGACGCAGACAAATTAATAGCTGTGACAAGCATAGTTTCAGATTATTGACTTTTGTGCACAACGGCTCAAATCACAACTAGGCTGCAGATTTCCTCTCTATTTGATATGATCCACCCACCAATGCAGATCACTTGAATTGAACCAGGGCTGTTTCCTCCATTCATTTCTTTACCACCTTAAGGACCATATAATGAATGGCATGGTCCAGCAAATTTTAAGATGCCTGCATTCCCAGTCAGTAAGGTGCTGCCACAAACCTATGATAAAACGTTCACAGGTTTATCATGGCAACCGTGAAGCTGATTAAGATCTTTGTCAGAAGAGAGAGGTATATGTTTTCTGCTTTACCTCATTCTAGCATTTGTAATTACTGTGCTGCAGTATGTGATATGTGTAAATGAAAATCTTGGCATATGGAAGAATGTTGAGTGCTGTGCCCCATGTCAGGAAATCCTAATGACGCCAATGATTCCTGATGCTTTATAGCAAAAGGAGACCATTATTTAATGATACTCATATGTCAGCACTTGGAGTACAAAGATTTATGACAATTACACATGTACTCAATGGCCCTGACTCATACCTGTCCACTATGCCAGACTTTTTGCTCATTAGGAAAATACATTCATCAAATTGTATGGATGAACTGTTAACACTGAGTTCCTCTATTTACTAAGTGCAACACTGCAGATTATTTTATATCTCAAACACGCCAGAACACAGAGCATTCACAGACTCTAACGTGAAGATGAGTCTTTTTAAACTTACATTTATCTGTCTCCAAAGAGGGTGTAACCATTCAGATTAATATATGTAGATATATATTGCCAGTGCCTCATTTGAAGAAACTGTTACTTAAGTCAGTAAAAGCAAAGCTACAACATTAAACCCTAAACACTTCATTACACTCATATAAAGGTTAGTAGAAATTAAGTAGCTAGTGTTTCCCCTGAGACAATCAGAGTTTCACTACCATTGAGTACAGATGTTTAAGCCTTTAATTAATGGAGCAGCACAAGCACAATGTCCATATATATTTTGTCTGCCTCATCTGCTTGCAATGAGAATATGCCAGCCACGAAATTAAACATCTTTGACAAAAAGCATAAAATGTTATGAAACACAGCTTTTCGTGCTTAAGTAGAGCATTCATCAAGTCTGCTTGAGTCTGTGTGTCTTTTTGTGTGTCTTCCTTGAAGCTAATTGGCTCAGCATCTTTTGAAGCTTTAATGTTCCTGAGCTAAAGATGCTTTTCTAAAATACAGCCATAGTAAAGACACTATAGAATAGGTTGGCTTCAGCTGAAAATGTTTTCTCTTTTTGGCCACTTTCCCTACCACTTTTTAAGCATATAGTAGGTCACGTGTCTTCCACTATGTGGAAGTGTCTTTAAAACCAGCAACAAAAGGGACCATTTAACCAAAGCTACCCAGCTATGTGGCTCAAGCTGAGTAGGGATACCCTGGCTTCTTTCAAGAAATGGCTGGATCCTTGGATCAATAAGCTACTAATTACCAAACAGATTGGATACTGAAACTGAATCTCTTTTGTTACCATTCGAATGTCCGTATGTCTTTGCTTTGAATGACTTTATTCACACAGCTCTTCAAAACTTCAAGAGTTTGTGCAATAAATGTACAGTATGTCTCACAAAAGTGGTTTTGTGATGATTTCCACATCACTTACCACATCTGCCTTTTTTCTGAAGTTATCAACACACACCATGGCTCTGAATGTCCATAGTGTTACTAAAAGTGCATACCACCACAGAAGTGACTACAAACATTTTAAAGATGCATCTCACTGAAACACTGCTTCATTATGGATTCATTATGGACAAACACATTTGCATGTTCATCCAGAACTATGCACTAAAACATTAGATTTAACAAAATAGGTTATGTGGCAAGAGACACGAATCACATGTAGAAACTACTACATCAAATAAAAAATTCACATTTCGCTGGACTCATAAGATATTGCTTTAGGATATAAAGCATTGAGCTTCAGCAATCTGTACATAGTAATGGGAATACAGAAAATTGGTTCAATGTGCACAATTATGAAAGGGGATTAAGCAGGAGAGAGATATTTTGAAATGAAATGAAATTTCTTTATTTTTTATATTTCAATGTTTTCACAACAATTGTTTTTTTTAAATGAAGTCTTATATGCATTTCTGGGAATTCTTTGGGTTTAACCCAGACTATAGTAGTGTATTAAAGTTAATAGGGTTAGTTTAAACTCTAGGGAACTGCTGGCTGAATACTAGAGAGTTGTTTTATTTTGTTAAACTCTGAGATACTTTGTTCAATTGTTGTTGTGAGGGGAGTCACATCAATCATACTCAAATGCTTTTGTGATACAAATAAATTACTTTTGCTATATCCAGTCATATTTTGCGTTCAGTTGACAAACAACTCTGAAAAAGCTCTTTGCATTCTCTTACAGAAAGGTATCCAATGAATCTAGGAGAAAGAGAGAATTCTAAAATATATCTTTTTTGTTTTGTTATATATTTTTTCTGTTTACATTTTAAAAATAGACAAACAACTTTGACCAAATTTGCTATACAAAACATGCAACTAGCAAAGTCTGATGCTCATATAAGGGAATGTTTTGTTCAGGTTGTTGTACAGATGATATCCATAAGGAACAAGGGTTTTGGACACAATCAAAGAACTGCTGATTGAGGATAAATTGCAACCAAAATTAAATTTTGGAATGCAACAAATTATTTTTCTCAGAAGACAACTGAAGCAGAACCTCTTTTTGCTGTGTTTCTAGTTCAGCACATCCTGTCTTTAGCAGCCACAGTCCAGACAGGTCCACATTTTATAAGGATGTTCTGTGATTGAACAAGCCCATCCTGCCACCTATGATTGGAAAATTGCTTAATCCTGCTAACGGTCACGGCAAAAGCCTACGTCTTTCACAGGACACACACAGGCACAATTCAGAAATATCAAATAACATAACAAGCACGTCTTTAGGAGGTAGAAAAGAAATGGAAAACAGAGAAAACATTTGTGAACAAAGAACAGGCAATCTCTATACAAATGGTTCCAATCTTTATACCGAACACAGGCTTTATTCACATTGCTCTTCAAAACTTCAAGAGTTTGTGCAAATAAATGTTTGTACAATGTTTTAGTGCACTGCTGTGAGACAGCAGTACTAACCTCCATAACAGCATATAGCCCTGATTCAAGTGTTAAATGTTTTAGTCATAACGAAGCCACAGCTATAACAAGACACTCATACCACAGTGCATCAATGCAATAGCTATGCTGGTTTTTACCAAGCCATTTACATTATACCTTGATAGTGGCAATGGCATATATACATGTATGCTGTTTTGACCCTTTATTTGGAGAAATTTCACTGAAAATACTGGAGATGCTTGTTTTTAATGATTTGTCTTTCAAAGGAATTGTTAACATGGCCAACAAAGTTTTGTGAGCAAAGAAAGTCCATGGGAAAACTTTTTGGGATTATCCATAATTATTGCCAGAGTGAACTGCTGGAGAATTACAGGGCTCAAGAAACTGATTTCTACTAAAAATCAAAAATTTGTATAGAAGCATTGACCACACTATTTGCTGGGAATGGATTATCCTCTCTGATCATAGTTACTAGTTATGTTGTGTCTATTGTTTTCAACTACTTTTTGAAAAGCCCAGAGAATGGCACAAGTAGAAATTCCAGCAAACAAAATGTTAAGAGATTCCTTCAAAAGAAAAGTTAAAATATGCAGCTACTCTTTTGTTGTCACTGGAGTAATAGCTTTGGAATCAGCTGCCAGTTCCCAAATATATGCAGCATGCAAGAACAGAGCGCTCTCCCCAAAGTGATTCCAACTTTCATAGAAATTTTCATAAGCTTTTTGA
The DNA here is from genome assembly GCF_055471065.1 of Atractosteus spatula. Classification (NCBI taxonomy): domain Eukaryota; kingdom Metazoa; phylum Chordata; class Actinopteri; order Semionotiformes; family Lepisosteidae; genus Atractosteus; species Atractosteus spatula. The sequence goes on along the minus strand of NC_142728.1, from coordinate 4,490,617 downwards.
ACAGATTCAGAAAACAAGATGTTCTTTCAACACTGGCAGTAATAGATATAGCTGTATGGTATCCTTCAAACTACTGTACATGAACAAAAAAACAAATCTGCTCGCCTGTTTCACAACAGTTCATCAGCTCACCTGCATTGACTCCAACTCCATCTTGTTTTACTCAGATGTTTTAGATTTCTACTATATGTGACAGCTGTGTCTTACTGTTTCAAAGACTAACTGTCTTTGAATCACCTTCAAGGGTTAGGAAGCCTTTATTACAGCTTTCTTCGTCAGTGATAGCTGCTGAAACACTGGTCCAGCAATCTGCAGCATTTGCTAGTTGTCAAACCCTGTAGGACAGGGAAACGCCTGGATTCCAACCAGAAGGCCTGTCACTATTGGAAAAACTGTGGTTTTAAATTTTTCAAATAGAATTGGCTCCAACTAGTTCTGAACCTTTTCTCTTTTTTATGGAAGACTGGTAACCATTTTTAGTGCTGCAGCATAGTCATGCTTACAACCAAGGTGTATTTTTTCATCAAAAGAAAACTTAATGCAGAGCTGCACCATGTTGTAAATCTAACACAGATAACACCGTGTTGTGGAATCTCTAATTAAATGAAAATTCAGCACATGAATATTGACAGATGCTTTCCTTTTCAATATGGACATAATATGGAATCTCTCAGTAGCCAAAACATGTAGCATATACTGTACAGCCACAGCTATAGTGCCACTACTATGGAAAGATACCATCTCAAGGCCATGTTCCACAGCAACACTAAGCATTATAGATTTTGCAGATGCCTCTTTCCAAGTAAAATGGTTGGGGGATTCTTTTTCAAGGGTTTCACTTTCAGCTACATCAACACGTTCCCAAGCAAGCTTACATGACTATACAGTATTTAAGAATACAGGCATTGAACTGGAAGCTTTCCATTCATATACAGTATATAAAGATTTTGTCTTAGTTTTACTATCTATTAAAACTCACAGAAGTAAGAACGTCTATCTGCTTAGGAGTGATTTGCACATCATCAAATGGGAATAAATCTTTGAGCTGTGGAAGATGGCAGTTCATTGCCTGCACTGGTATAGCCTATTTATCCTGCCACGTGCTGGCCTTAGTCTAGTCAATAGGTATGTCCATATGGAGATTGTTAATGTGCTCAACAGTGCACTGGAAGCAGACCGTTTGAAATATAGTCCTGATATATGATGTGGCATCACAAAACTATGAAGTGGATCTCATCTGCAGTTTTAGCTGGAACTTTAACTGGTGTACACATAAAAACTGCCTTTACTGTCACAAAAAGAAACTAAGACTATAGTGTGGACCCAGTTTGATCAAAAAGAGAGAAAACAAACATATGCAACATTTAAAATATTTAACATTTAAAAGTATTAAGTGTTACATACACCTGGCAGGATTTCAAGGTGCAGAATACAAGATGATATATACTAAATAAAGTGCTAACCATTTTCAGAAGGCATTACATAATGTTTCACATTACCCAATAATTCAAGGTAATCCATGTAAATGGATTAAGAACTGGATGGGAAGCAGCACACTGTCACGACCGTCATCCCTCCTCTTAAGGGCACTCCAACCCTTTTGTATTTTAGTTTATTGCACCTGACCCTGGTTTTGCCTGTTATTATTTAAGCCGAGCGCTCCCGCTATGCCTGGCTCAGCATTGGAAGATGAACACCCGGACGCCCGCCTACCAGCGGGTCCAGGAGAGACCCGATGGCATAGGCTTCACCATGGCGTCCTGACCATCTGAGACCAGGGCTCAGAGCGCCTGGCCTCGTTATCTTGTTTTTAACTCCCTGTTCCCTGTTAACTTCGTCTGTCTCGGATGGGTCTCCCAGTATCTGGACCCTGGACTGTTCCCCGGATTTCCCCCTTGGACTCTTTGGACTTGTTTACCTGCGCCACACCCCCCGAGCACCGGATCACGCCCCCCTGTCTGTCATCCCATCCTGATCCTCATCGTGTTTTCCCTGTTGTCCTTCTCCACTTACTTCCGGATTATACCATCTGCATAGGGTCCTAAACTATGCTTCACGGGAGCCTGGACTGGCCTCCGTTACACATACAGTATAAGGCGTAAAAGCTCAAACTGTGGTGGTATAATAAGTGGAGTACCACAGGGATCTAACTAGAACGACTGCTCTTACCAATTTATATTGATGGCACAGATTCCAGTACAGTTAATAAACTAGTCACACGTTTACAGAAAAGAAAATGCAACCGTAAGCAAATACCGTAGAAGCAACAAATAAAATTCAAAAGGGATATACCTTGGATGGGATGCCAGTCCTTTACTGGGAACACAGACACACTCACACACTCACACCAGGGCCAGTTTTCCCAGTAGCCAATTAACTTCACAGCATGTCTTAGAACCATGGAAAGATACTGGAGCACCCTGTGCAAATTCACATTAACAGGGACAACTTAAAAACTCCGTGCAGACAGCACTCCTAGTCCAGAATTAAGCCTAGAAACCCAGGGCCACAACACTGTGTGGCAGCAATGTTAACCACTGCCACCCACATGGGACAGAGGAAGTGTAGTAAAAACTCCTCTTATACGCCTATCTTCCTATCTTTGCAACGCTTGTCTTGTCACAAATCAACCAAGTACCACAGATTCAGGATTGACTGGTGGAGAGGCAGGCCCCCTAACCTACAAGTTCCTGGGAGGCTGCAGGGATCATTGTGTTGCCAAGAGAGTTTGGCTGGCCTATCCTTGGAAGTCCTCAGCCAGTTGTGCACTTGGGAAATCCCAGTTACGCTCAGTTAGTGACATGGCCAGCTATACTCCAGCTACACTCAGTGAGCACCTTTCCCAGATGAGCCATTTCAGAGGCTCACATTTCCACAATTTTTAATCCAAATGTAGACCCACACATACAGTATATACTGTACATATACTGTATAAGTAATGTGTATGGAATTTTCAGTCCTCATCAACTAGGAATTAGATTAATTTTCACAGGGGAATTTCAGATTCTGTTATGTCAATTAAACTGTATATGTAAGAAGCAATATTTTTCTCAAAGTTCTCATTCAATCAGTCAGTCAAACAATCATACATCCTGGCCGAAAAGTCAGAAACAAAGTTTAAATTCTTCCCCTTCTGCCAATAAGACATTTCAACAATTCCAAATTAGAGTTCCATGCTTCTGCCCATCTGCGATTGATTTGTGTTTAAGCTATCCTCGCAGTAGTGTTATTTATGGATTTTTCCTTTGATATCTTTGAATCTGACAGACATCACTTAAAACTGGAATTTGGAAAATGTGTTAATTGTTGCAGTTGAGACTGTTCCTTCTTTCAGATTATTTTCAGTCTGTCAGAACCAACGACAATGAGAAAACTTCACATACCAGCTTACCTATTTGTTAAATTGTGTGCTAATTACAAAAACGAAAATGTTTTGATGGCATACAAAAAAGGAATTAGAGTTCCACAAATGTGTGTATTTAAGCAACAGTGTTTAATTTGATCCCCAAAGTAATATAATTCAGTGTTCTTTACTATTTGTGCACAGTTTAGCTCATGAGTCAGTCTGCAATGAAACTGAGGAATAGTGACATCCAGAAAAAAGCTGAAATTGGAAAGTCACTGCTGGCAGGAGCCAATATCATGCTCTACTCAAAATACCGTAAACACTAAGAAACCCAAAGGAAGAATACCAAAGGAAGCTTTTCATTGTTTAAACTTTCATCGGGTTATATGCGGATCTGTCAACAATATTCAAAATTTCACTGTAGATTGTTGGCACTTACAAGATATTTTGTAAACTAAATTATATTTTGATTAATGGAACAGCATGAATTTCATTATTTTGGTATCGAATCAAATCATACAAACAGCATTCCATTGTTAAAAAAGGGATCAGTACAGTTTATTTAGTTATGCTTTCTTAACATGGACCTGAAAGTTGAAAACAATTTTTGGAGAAGAAAATCACGATGCCCAATATGACATCTGATGTCCTTCAAAGCCCAGCGGCCATTCTCCAGGAGCAGTCACTGCTGTCACGAGAGCCGGTCCAGATTCCCGTGTAGTGCGTATTTAGGACCCTATGCAGATGGTAAAATCTGGAAGAGACTGGAGAAGGGCAACAGGGAAAGACGACAGGATCAGGACGGGATGACTGACAAGGAGGCATGGCGGCAGTGTTCCGGTGCTCGGGGGGCGTGGCGCAGGCGAACAAGTCCAAAACAATCCGTAAGGGGAAACCAGGAAGCAGTCCAAAAGTCCATAGCTGGGAGATCCATCCAAAGAGAGACAGGAACGGGGAGGAGGAATCAGAAACACGGAAGTAAAATCATAACGGAGCCGTGATGCTCCGAGCCCCAGACCCAGATGGTCAGGATGCCGGGGAATAAGACCTGCCCTCGGGCTACTTAGAGCCCAGGGGATAGAGCTTGTGGCGTCCATCTTCCAATGCTGAGCCCTGAAGCCCGGAGACGCCAAACTTAAGTAGGGACCGGAAAATAGGAAACAGGTGCACGTAATGATGAAACTAAAATACAAAATGGTCAGAGCGCCCTCTTGAGGAGGGATGATGACTGTGACAACTGCCCAGGCTATACAATACACCACAACCACTGGGGAATGATCAGACCACCTTCCTGTCTTGCCTTTAGCTGTTCATGAGGCACACCTGCTGCCAGTTATACTAGACATCTGGAGCTTCCTGGCTAACTCCCATTTATTAAAAAAGTGATACAGAGTACTCCAGTCTGGAATCACATCCCCCTCTGGACAGCACACTGACAAGTCGTCTTCCACAGATTGTACTGGTATTTGTACCAGCCTAACATTTGTTGTCTGAAGCCTGAAGTTGTTTGAAGACTAGACTGAAACAGAGCTTTCCATGCCAACTCTTTTCTTTCTTAGCCCATTTACAGCCTCATTGACCCAGATGGTCATCATGACCTTTCTCACTGAAGTCTACAGAAGTCTGTTTAATTGTGCAGGATTACTGTACTTATAACATTTAATGAAAAGAGTATAAATATGACAAAATATTCCAATAGATGAGTAATCACCAAAAGCATGTTTTAAGACATCAACTGTGCTGATGAAAATGTACTGAGCAAACTGTATTATGTTATTGGTAGGGTTGTGCATTTTCATTCCCTGTTTTTTAAATATTGCAATTAATCTTCTAGAGGTCTTTGTAGGCATTCAGGTTTCACTCATCCAAAAAATAATCAGCTGGTCAACCTATTGAACTGTCTTATTAGAAAATACTCCTTCCCTAATGAAGGGCTCTGCAGTGGCTCAACGAACAGTGGTACTCACTCACAGTGCAGACATCTAGAGGTCAAGCACAGATCATGCCACTACCTGGATTTGACCATGATGCTCCAAACAGCCATGTACACACTGCACAGTGCCATCAAGGGGGAGTATTACTCTTTTTCTGGACACACAGTGACCCCTATGACCTCTTCTGTACCCTGCAGGCTTGTATGATTTCAGTGATGGATGTGCCAGTCCTTCGATCATTAAACCTCCTGTACAACACTAAGTGCTAGAAAACGAATCACTGGGGGGTCACATCAGCCTGTCTGAATTTCCTCATTATCCCCATTGGGATGCAGAGGTAGTCACTCTGTTCCAAGGTACAACTGGCCATTCCAAACTGGATGACTATACAGCATAATAAAAATAATTAGAGATTCTAACTTTACATATAAAAAAGAAAATTGCCCATTTCACAATTATTTGAAACATATGATGCTTTTAGTTTTGGCTAACCACAGTTTGGTCATGGGGCAATTTGTGTGGTCATGGGGCAATGGCCTGTCCAGGGATGGAATAAGCTGGGGAGAAAGTTAACTAACTGCATGTGTGGACTTGGAATACATACGGTATACAGTTTCCGCACTGAGAGGTTTTTTAGGCTTGCGTGAGAGGGAGAGATAGTCTGCTGTAGCCCTCCAGAGAGCCAAGTGTAAGGAAGGAGCAGTTGGGAGCCCCCCTACTGTGTGGAGCCTTCTGGAGCCAGCGAGAGTGGTCAGCCTGTGTCGGCGTCTGGAGCGGAGCGCTGGGTTTGGAGCCGGGCGACCGGAGTAGAGCTGACTGACAGAGGGAGGCTAAATCCAGCCCTTGAAAGCCGAAACCCAGAACACCATGAGAAGATGTCTGGCAGGGGGTGAGCTCTGGCTTCCCCCTGCATACAGATGAGTGTCTGGGTTTAGAGTGTGGGAGAGACTGAAGGAGTGCTGGACAGCAGTCCTTGGCACAGGAAGAATGAGAGAAGCTGCTGATTATTGGCTTATACAGGGTGAGGACTGTAATAGCTGTAAAAGCATTTGGTGTACTCTCAGACAATTCAAGTACCGAGACTTTAAGCAGAATTTGAAATAGTTCTTTTTTTTGTTTCTGTTGATGGTGAATTGTCTGTATTGGATGTAGGATCCCCCCGAGTTGCTTGTTTCCTCAATAGTTCCAGGGTCGTGGCAGGAACCTGGATAAGGGGGGCTACTGGTTGCCTGAGGAGAAGAAGAATGAAGGCATACAGTAGTTCCCAAAATGGACGTCATTCACATCCTTTTTTGTGTGTAATCATTCCTTTCTAGTTTATGTTTTTTTTACTGTATGTACAGTACCTACCCCTTCTGATGCAGTAAAGTTAACATCATTTTATCTCTGTTGTGCTGACAGTATTTGGGGTGCTGAAATGGGGTCATACACTACCCTAAGGACACAAAACTGCTGGTGACTGACAGTCCACTGTCCACTGTGAACAATAGGGTCCCCTAGTGTGAGTAACGGGGTAGTGGGTCTGATACAGTGGATTGAAAGCCTTACACCCAACAGCCCTATAATAAATTGCAGAATTAATAAATGGATACCAAGTACTAATGGATATCACAATAAACAGCAACAGTAATAATAAGTTAGATTTATAAAGTTCTTTTTTACTCTAGAATAATTCACACATAGGAGATTGACTTTATCCCCCACTGAGTCTCTTGTAGAAACAAGTGCGGTTTCCACCTGGCAGCATAGCAGCAGTTTTAATGAAAAAAATAATAATTAGATGAAATTAAGGGGGAACACATAGTACAGGAACAGAGTAGAATCAAGCCAGGACACTAGGGTTAACAACCCTACTCTTACAAACAGTGCCAATGGATCATTAATGATCAAGCAGGAGCTCTGTTTAACATCTTATCCAAATGACAGCACCTCCTACTCCATACTAGGGCAACAGTTTTAAAAAATCTGGTCCAAAGATAAGACTGCCACCTACTGGTCCACTAACACTATTGACAGCAGCAACATGGTTTCCTTTCTCACTTGCCAACGCTGACAAATCCAGCCTTGTCTTGTTTCTGAGATCTAATGAGATTAGAAGAGAAGATGATTACTCTTGTAGTAAAACTTTCCATGAAATTGTTGACAAAATATATATTAATACATTTTAGTCAACCGATTTCTTCCCTTCTTTTGAACATATCACTGGCTAACAAATTTGTCAAAGTTAAAAGAAATGTTTCTACAAATGGACACATTTTGACAGAATTTGTCAAACACAGACAGAACAAAACCAGTCCATGAAAGAACATGGTTAAACTAAATGTCAATACTACATATGGTACTACAATATGATGGGGCGGGGCGGTGCGGTGCCTCTGTGACTAAGGATCTGCGCCTGTGGCTGAAAGGTTGCCGGTTCATATCCTGCAGCCAGCAGAGGAATCCTACTCCATTGGGCCCCTGAGCAAGGCCTTTAACCCCACTTGCTCAAGGGGTGCCCTACAAATGGCCGACCCTGCGCTCTGACCCTAAGCTTCTCTCTGTGTGTCTCATGGAGAGCAAGTTGGGCAATGTGAAAAGGCAAGTTCCTAATACAAGAAATTGTGTATGGTCAATAAAGTGACTTTATCTTACATGTAAGAAGATGTCTATACAAACATACTGTATGTAACACTTATGTGCTCTCAATGGAGTTCATAATTAAATCTATGAAATCACATAATAATCTATTAGAAGCCCTGATTGCAGTTTATCATGAAATATTGTGTTCAGGGATCAGTGCCAGAAACTTACCCTGGTATTGAAATTGATGATGACAACCATGTTGATAATAGTGATTTTATTATTAAAGGTCTTCTCTACCATAACAATATAATTGTTTATATACTGTATATTTGACTATAGTTATTTACAAATTGTTTCAGTAACAATTCATTAATAAAAATATTTTTAAAATAACAATAATTCTGTAAAATAGAAACACACAAAATACCCATTTAAAACGTTCTACCGTTTAACTGTAGGAATTCACAAGAATGTAAAGGTTGAATACATATCCATAGATAGCTACAGAAATCTTAATCTGCTAATTAAATACAGTGCAGTGAAGGGAAGTGATTTAACCAGAACAATTAAAGGTTTAATGATTACCCATTAGGTGACATGATTCAAGCTGTCTTAGTGCCTTGAGGGCACTGGATTGAATTATAGGATAAAAAAAAACAGATTGTAAAAAATGCATTGCCTTAGTTATCAGTCACGATCGGGTTCAACAATATCTCACTTGAAAAGAAGAGGAGTGTTTGTGTTTCTTTGAAATTTTGAATTCAAAGATGAGTACAATCTTCACAATTGAGGGCTAAAATATTTAATATAAGTGACTGCAAACACTGTGATTGAGTAAATATTGATAATTAGCATGAGTTTAAAAGCTTTACTATTCCTTTAAAGCAAACTCTTTCTCTTACTGTATCATGACAGTGCTTTAGTGCAAAACCGATCAGCATTTGACTTTGAAGACCACAGTGTATACTGCCAAGCCTTCATTTAATTCTAATGGCTATCAACCCACACAAGACAATTATTCATCTTACCTACATCTCAGTTTCATTGTTTTCAGAAACTTGCATCGACTGTGTGTCGTGTCATTCTTACCTAACTAACTCTACACAACACAGTGGTGACATATCATGACACAAATTCTCCCTCAGGGAAAGGTAGCCTTTTTTGTGGCAACATTTTCAAATTTGTACATGATAAATGAAAAAAAAATACAGATGAAGTACACAAGCAATATGGATTGCATGAACAAATTCTAAGAAAGTGAGACATCAGCAATATTTTTTAGCCTTCATATTGTTTTTGGGAATGCTTAAATACAATGTATTAATGTTAAGGTTACCCCATTTTCCTTTTTCCCTTTAGGAAGCTGGTATTTAAGATGTATTAACCCCAAGTTTTTCTCTCGATAATTTTATGATGTAGATTCAGTACCTTCCCAAACGCGTGACACCCCATCATAATTTAAGAACGGCCAAGTCTTGGTTGCCTTCCATCACTTTTCTGATATTGTTTGATTAAGCTATTTCCTGCACTTGTTTTATTTTATTCTTACACACAAACATAGCAATAAAGAACTACATAAAGCTCAAAAACAGCGCCTGGAGTGGCCAAACGTTTTGACAGGCATCTTTCTATTGCAAATGTTTGAATGTTTTCCTCATCAATTTGTTGGAAAGAAAGGGAGTACAGAATGTGCAGACCATCAATGGCTTGCACCACCACGCTGTGGATCAATTCTAGAAGCATTTCGTCTACATGAGTTGTATTTTTTGTTGTTGTGATTATTTCAGTGTCTGCGATTTGTACAAGGGCACCTATTAAAGATGTATAGTTAACAGGATTTTATTTGTAAGATTAAATAGGCTCCAGCAATTTATACTAACAAAAAGATCTCATCAGGCCATTGGTGTCAACTGAAAGTGATCACTCTTGTACAGTACAGAATGCCTCAGCAAAGTAATCTTAAATTTATAATGAAACTATCATATGACAATCGATACCCAATAGGCTATAAGACACCAAACAAAAATAAAGTATTGTCTTTCCTACCATGAAAACAGAAATTTGAAATGACGCCCTTAAAGTATCAGCCAGCATTTTGTAAACACATTCAACCTGTCAGCTGTTATACACCTAAAAAGTGATTTGCAGGAAAACAGAAGAGGCTCACTGGGGGAAAGTGTCTGGCTGTCACTCTCATTCATTCTCTTGTGTCAGGGAACCTTTGCCTTTCAAGTCCCTGCCACCTAAGTCTCTATGTGACAGAGAGCCAAATCAAATAATCCCATTTGGTTTAAAACTTACGACCTAATTTACTTGATTTACTTGTGTGGTAAAGTGGAGGGTCAGCATCCCGTTCCTTCCAATTGATTTAAAAGGTGTTTTATAGGTCATAACGAGTTTTACTTTTTAGTTTAATAAAGTGTGTGGCATGGAGGAGGGGTGGGGGAAGGGAAGTGAAGATTGAGATACAAAACCTGGTTGCTTGCTCAGTGTGAGGGAGGAAATCCTCTAAAGCTTTCTGAAAGATGTTACTCAGCATTTAAAGGCTCCAATTCTTTGAGTGTCTTCCCTTGAGCCCAGTAAAAGCTGTTAGCCTTTTTAACAGGTGTGTAAACTCCGTTATGGTCTTTCTGAACCCTAGAGATCAGCAAAACATAAAGCAAGGATCCCATCTGACTGTAGGCGTCAAGGCCCTCACAACTGGTTTGAGCGATGTTGCAGACTCTGCCACTATAGGGAAGCTTGTTATTGAGATATGGCAGGCCAGCAGAGCTGTTAATATTATGTAAGCCATTCAGCCTGCTCTTAACCTCCAGAAATCAAAGCAAGGTCAATCAAAAGTAGTCAAAGGATTCTGCTCCTAAATAATGTAATACTTAGACATTTTCTATCAGACTTTGGGTCTGATAGAATAATATATTTTATAACACACTTATCATCAATATCATATGCTTTTGACACTATATCTACGATGCAGATAATGTATTATAATGTATTCATCTTTTATTTGACTACAGCACCAAAGAACATGCTGTATGATAAGCCCAATTAAGAATCAATATTTTAATTTTGGTGTATGTAGTTTTACACAAGTTCAATAAAAACAGGATTGGACATGACTCTTAGTTGTTCTGTTGCACTGTGGGGAGTTAGATTCACTTTTTAAGTATAACGGAGCCTCCCCTGATTCCTGCCATAGGATGTTTTAGTGCAGATAACACAGTTGTTTGAGTGGTAATTTGTCTCGGTTAAGCTACATATCAATGCATTTATCTTCAACTACTTTAGCCTTGAACGTTCCAATGTCACTATAAAAAGACATTTAAATCTATGGCTTCTATATTTCCCTATGTTGTTCAACTGTTTAACAACTTTTCTGCCCAATACTGAGTTTACTGTATTATAAGATTCTATGTTTGAAGACATACAAGTAGGTTTTCAAAGCTTTTTTCTCCATAGCAAAATTCCTAACTTTCTAAATAATATTATAACAATGACACCCTTAACCTACAGAAGACAAAGAGGACATAAAATAAGCGTAGTGTTTATAATATAATTGTATAAGTGTAATATAATTTGTGGATTCAATGGCTTCTATTTTGAAACTTTGCACTGAAACAAAACTTTCAAAGTTGTTTTGTTTTTGTTCATGAAAGGTGAGAGATAACTACACCTTTCAAATAATCAGGCACAATGCCTGACAGGATTTTGAACGCGTTCTTCTTTATGTAATGGCACCATTTTGTGCCAAAGTTGCTGACTTCTCTGGTACTTTAAGACAGGAAACAAACTGGAACTAAATGAGCCTGGCGGGTTGAATTCAGTGGTGAGCTAAGGCAGATCTGACCCTGGCCAAGTTAAGCGGAAGGCTTATAAAGCTAGCTAACTTAACTAGTTGTCAGCAAGTCTATGGTAAACACCTAGTCCAATACATACAAATCTTCAACATCACACTTAATTGTGTGAGCTGACATGAATGTGCAAATTAAACATGTTCTATTCAACAAATAATAGAAGGGTATATTAACAACTCAATTCTTTTGCTCATTCCAATAATAAACAGACTGAGCCAACAGTTCCAACAGGAGGCCCCTGTCCAGAACTCCACTGACAGAAACATTCACTCGAATACAAAGAGAAGAACAACTCTGAATTATGGAATATGAATATTAATTTGCTCATTAATATCAGTTAAATCTTCTAGACACTGTCAGGATGCCATAAAGAGGCAAACAGAATGACAGAGTATACAAATAGAAGTGTTGAGCTTAATGATGTTATGTTACAATTGCATGCATATTAAATATGTTATCTCGTTTAAAATATTGTGTACAATTTTGGTCATCAAGTTACAAAAAAGATATTTCTGCACTGGAATCAGTCCGGGTGGGGGCAACCAGATGCATTCCTGGGCTCAAAGGACTGCTTTTCACTTACAGATTAAATGAAACTTTTTAGTTTTGAACAGAGAAGACTAAGAGGGGACCTGATTCAAGTATTCAAGACCCTCAAAGGCATCAACAAAATTAACCAAATGGGACTTTTTCAGAGTCAACTGTAAAGCATAAGCCAGAAGATACAAGTGTTAAATACAGGGATGTGTAATTAAAACAGAGAACGGGGTCTAAACAATACAAATGATTATGGAAGTATGGAACAAGCAACACAACCACCTTGCTAAGGCTGACATCCTGGATTAATTCAAGAAATAACAGAGAGAGATCTTGGAATCGATTAGCTATTAGTGGTCAAACAATCTATATGAGAATGTCCTTTCCTTTCTGTCTACTTGTACTATTATCACTAGAACTAATATCAGAAAAATTAAATAAGACTGCAGGTTTGAGAAATACCAACGCCCAGAACAGTGTATTTTACAACATGTATATCAGGCCCATCACATTGTTTAAAATGTGATTATACAGTACCATGCAGTCTTCCTTAGCCAAACTATGCAAAGCAAAATTAGCAGCCTCCTTAGGCACGTTTGCTTTCTAGTCATGAGAAATAGTCATGACTAATCAATACTCATATTCCATGAGTCAAAACTTCCAAAGAGCTTTTCATATAATTTCAGAATCTTCAATTATTTTGGTATTATTTACCCATCCACTCTGGAATCTCCAGTTGTGTCTTTATATCTCAGATCACAGTGACTAACCCTGCACATACATGGGGAAAATAAGGAAGTGCAGACAGGCTCCTCCAATTCTGCCCAGACGTCAAATAGAAATTGGATCCTTTGACACACTTCTTTCACAACAACCCACAAGATGTTCATCCACCACTTGTGCTCTAAGGTCCCCGATAATGTCCTTAACCACTAATTGAAAAGAACTATAAAATCTGAGAGACTAGACTCTTTAAAGAACCAAGGTATGAGACCAACAAATCTGAGTTTCTGCCACATCATGTCCTTTAACTACCAAGTTAGTATGTAATGTAATTCTGGGAAGCCAATATCATAGGAGCAGTGGTGATTAAGTTTACCATTCTCTATAGTTTTCTTCATCACTATTCTCTGCAGTTTTTTTTACCATGATATGTAAAACGTTTTTGCGGCAAAAAACATGACTCATGCCTGAATGTGGCTTATACACAGATCTGGGGAAAGATATCTATACAAATGTAGGTGCTCTATGAGATATCGCTCACCTTTTTTCTTGAACCTTTAATTATTTAGACAAAAATTAATGGATGTAAAAACTCACTTTTGATGATATTGCACTGTATGAAATTTGCAAATGTGATAAAAGCCTTACAGAATGAGAGAACATTGTTGTTGTTTTTTTACCAACAATCTCCTGTTTCCTAAAGCTGGCTACTTCCTGGAGAAACTCAACAAAATTGATAATGAACAGCCTCCACAGGATCATGACTTGGCTCCTCTCATCCTCTGAATACTTACAATAGAAGTTTATGATTACTTAGTGAAATCTTCAAATATTTGAAGAGACATACCACTGCAAAATACCTAAAGTCCATCCAAAACTGCAAGTTCACCCTTTCTCACTAATGTAAAATCAATATTGATCTTTCTTTTACATTGTACAGTTGATGCAGAATATTCAGTTACCACTGCTCCAAAGATTTTGCAAATGAGGCAGCTGGCAGGACAACTCCACATTTAGCCTTCTGTCATACCTAGCAGTGTAGCTATTGAAAAATAGTTTGTAAGTTTCAGACAAATGTGGAACTGCATACAATGCAAAGTCAATGTGAATTTATCATGAGATTAATATGAATGATAAGTACAACAAAATATACCTTTTTCTGGGGGTAATCCCTTGCTTACGTGTGAATATTTTAGGACAAAAAGTATACTATGTGTTCAACACTAATTTCAAGTGACCACAAACACTGAGACATTTTTAAGTCATTTCCAGAATGTAAAAGACTGTATTGGGTTGTACAGTATGTCCCTGTGAGGCAATAACTACATCAAGTCTGTGACCCACTGAACTCATCAGAATCATTTGAGGTGCTTTGCCAAGAATTTGCTGGAGCCACTTTGAGTTCCCGTCTTTTCTTGGGATGTTCTGACTTTACTCTTCAACATGTAATGTTCATACGCAATTGAATTTAACTTCATTTTTTCCACTTTTTTCTCTCTTCATGAACTCCAAACATATGTTTCCATTGGTCATGCTGGGGTTCAATGTCAAGCTTTAGGTGGTGTAGCACCACCCAATACGTAGGAAAGAAGCTTCTTCTGCATAAGCAGGCAAAATGTTTCTGAAAACCTCAGAATTCATTTTGCTGCTTCCATTAGTAGTTATATACCCAGCCTATGACATTACCTCCACCATGCTTCAGAGATGAGGTGGTATACTTTAGAGCATCTGTAGTGCCTTTCTTTCTCCATACTTCAATATTTCCAAAACCCTGTTAAAGTTTGCAGTTTCAAGTGAATTCTAAGCTAGCTTTCCTACTCTTGTGCTGATGAGACCTGCAACACAGCTTTTGTATTTCTGATGTCTCAAGTTTTTTACAAACTGTGGATTTTTAAACCTTGCACAATTGTTTGCAAATGACAGTTGTTTTCAGATTTCTGTTCGGAGCTCTGATAATATTGTTGTCATTCAATGCAAATGTTTTCCTCGGTCAACCTATTCCTGGTTGATTGGTAATTATACCTGTTGTTTCACTTTTCTATATTCCAAATTGATAACTTCAGTGTGCCCAATTTGTGTGCTATAGTCCTGATAGAGTTATTCCTTTAGCTACATAATTGTCTGCTTTTCTTTAAAAAAAAGTTCTGTGGTTTTCATTTTGACTTACAATCACAGACTCCAAACATTGAAGTGAGGCAGGTTGATGGAATGTATACAAATCTTTTTATGAATGAATCGGAGCTGTCAGTTATACGAATACATTTGCTCCTTCAACACTATTAATTTGTTAACTTTACACAACAAAGTGAAATAGAATTAACTTTTTAAAATAAAATACATATTGTAGGAGTTGTTCTAAATTGTCATGTTACTTTTTCCTGAGAAATGATTATTTTTGGAGTTCATAGTGAAAATCCCAGTTTAGACTTCACTGTCCCAGACTTTAGCAGGGCACGTTATGTATCATAGAGAGAACATACACATAAAGGTATATTATTTTCTGGTAGCTTATGTTACACATTTATGTTTTCAAAAAACATTGTGAAGGAGAGAGTTTCAATGTATCTACATTATATTCATTCATATACAGTACGTTCTGCAAGGAAAATGAAGAAGAGAAAAAACAGAGCACAGAAGGAGAATGTAATGAAATGCATATACTGTACAGTACCTTAGTGCTGGGAGTATTAAGAACAAAATGCAAGACATAGAATCTACTGCATTAGCATGCAATTATAATATAATTGGAGTTACTGAAACATGGTGAGATGTGGAGACAAAAACAACATCAGTGGATACCCAACATCCCAGAGAGACAGAAAAGATGGAAGAGGAACAGCAGTAACACCAGTTAAAAAAAAAAAAGAAGAAAAGTCCGAAGAAGGCTCCACAGCCGAAACGCTGTGTTTCTTTTCTTCTCTTTTCAGCGTGGGATAAACCTTAACTTGTTCCTTTTAAGCAGTGACACTAACCATCCAAAAGAGCGTTCAGTTCAGGCAGAAGTTAAATGAATTCGTGAAAATACTTCAAAGGGCACAGTGTTAGGTGTAAGTACTGTATGCAATGGAGCACCTAATTGAGATGTCAGTTACACCCTCCAAGATAAAAAAAAACTCACCGTCTTAAAGATGTGTGAAAGAAGAAGAGGGCAGAGGATGAGGCAAAATGGTGTGGAAGACGAAACGATGTGAAATTCTTGAGGAGGAAGGTGAGAACGGGGCAAAAGAGATGTAAACCTGGGCAACAAGTTCCAGGGGAAATGAAACAGCTGGTTACTTTCAGCCAGAAATACATAGTGTCGTTACAAAAAAAGCGCCCCACAGAAAGTTTCTGTTTCACCAAAGCGAAGGGGTGGGGCGCTTCATTTTTTTGATAGAAATGCAATGTACTGTATTTCTTTTAGAACATGCCCCACCAGTCACACTGATGCAATAGGAAGAAGACTGGCTGAAAGCTTCCGGAACAGTGTCAGAGAACTGTGGATCTAATTGTTCCATTGTTTCCTTTGTCCAACTATGATTCTACTAACCTTTCTTGTCTATGACCCTTTAGAGACTCTTTATCTAGAAAGAAATCAGAAGGCATAACCCTGTTTCTACAGATTCCTTATTATACCTGCAAGTGCTATCCTGCCTCCCTACCTGTCTGTGAACTAATCTGGGTACCATCTTTGACTTATTTCAGCAATAGAGTTTCAATAATCAGTTTTCCTGATTTAAGGCCTCTTAGACTCTTTCCAAAGTTATTGAGTCCGGTACATGTGTGGCATTGCACTATTATAAATTGTGTCTGGACAACTAGTGTACCTTGTGTACTTTTGAAAATGACCCCAATGGATACAGTGCTTATAATAAGTACTTACTGTACAAAAATACTCATTTATTCTAATAATATAATAACATCAGTGTGGTTCAAGAGTATGTCATTAATTTCCCAAATGGCCCCATCTTCATTAAAGACAAAGTTATAAGTCATTTCAGTTGCATGCAAGTTCATTTTGAATAACTCATAAATTTACATATATAAATACAAGAAAATGACTCCTTCTATGGCTCCCATATATTATTAATGGTATCACAATTCTAAGATAAAAGGAGTAAATTAGAGCGAAAATTGGTTTTCTCTATATGTTCTAATGTAAAGTAGTGAGCATATTAACAAGCTTCCCTGGAAGTCATTACATTTACCTACATCAAAGACAGAATGAACGTATTTGGATGACTATGCTAGCATAGACTGTAGTGAGTTGTGCCACGTGGCGTCACCATGTAAGGACTTGTCTTCAGAAACTCAACACAGAGGCCAGGCAGAGGGAATCCAGTAGCAGTTTGCACATCTGGATTTTTAGCACTGAGAAACACATTAGTCAAACAGAATTGCAAACTCAAAGATTGCTCACGGAAGATCAAATTGTCTTCTGGGTTTATTTGACATTAAAAACACAAGGGCCCGTCTATATATCAGCAGTCAGCTGAGCTTTTGTTCTCTTTGGATTTATTGCCCAGGTTAAGTCCTATAAATTCAATTAGGAAAACACACTCCTCAGGGGGACTGGCTGGTGTACCCCAAAGGGGAAGGTCAAGAAAGAGACGAGAGAGTTGGATCATATGGAGCAGTCTCTTGTGGGCTCTGTTCTGACCACACATGCATCCACAGCACGTGAGATGAAGAAACCATCGACAGCTCAGCAAGAGGACACATAACAGCCCTCAGCTGTTTCAACATCTGGATTTTTCAAGACAGGGGTACTTCAATCAAAGTGTCATCTGAACCTAAAAATGATTCACAGAAGATTGAATCCCTTCTCAGCTTGACAAGACTGCAGTTACTTTGTGGCATTCAACTTGAAAGGGAAGGCACTGCAGTGATATCTTGTGCTGATGCAGTAAAATGCCTCAGACCTGAGATCAGCAAAACACAAGGCTAAAAGAATACATTCTGTGCTGGGAATAAGGCTAAACCTTTTCCATCTTAGCTATTCTTCTGTGTAGCCCTTTAACCTCTACCTGTTCCACACATTGCTCATGTGACAAAGAGAGGAAACAAAATCTAGTTTGTATTTTTTTCACTTCTTCAGTAAGCTACAATGCTCAAACATTAACTGTACATACAATAGCTTACCAAAGAATTCCTTTTAGAAGTAAAAATAGAACAAAATTAGGAATGTATATTAATTAGAATTTTAAAAACTAGCAGGACCTAAAAAATAGGACACAAAATTCCATATTATGTGAAACAAAACTAATTTGTCTCATGCACAAATCTGATTTCTTTTACTCTGGGTAAATAGACTAGGATATTACGTACAGTAGACTTACAGTATGAGCAACAAACCTCATACAATTCATACAAATGGCAGTGGCTGTTTGTTATAGAAAACAGTGGCAAATCACTGTTACATTACTTCCCGTTATCACTAACAGCTTATGAATTTTCATGGCTCTGAAGTTGTCTTTTGGTGATGGCAAGCATGACCTCTGCTGTGAACCACGCTGTGATGTCAACTGTTCTTCTGTAAAGCGTGTTCTTGGTGAGAGATCTGGTTTGTGAAGAAATGCTTTGAGCAAAACATTTGAAAGATTTGTAATACTAGCAATCCAATTCCATGACCTCTATTCATTTTCACAGAACATACTTCTAACAAACACAGATACACTTAAGATTTATTCTAGTTTGTGACTGTATTGTTTTACAGATTCCTGATTTCTGTGCCTGATAAACTGTTATGAGACACCTCTTCCTTTTTAAAAACCTTGGCACTGAGTTGGGGATCCACTTGATATTTCATTACCTGGATGTGCACTGTAGGTTTGGGTTGATAGTACAGCTACTTACTGCCATCTCTTGGAACAACCAGAGAGAGCAAAAAGAAAGAAATACCTTTTCAAGAAGCCATATTTCCATACATGACAATAGCAGATCATTATTAATTAGGGTATCATATAAACATGTAAAAATGTATAATTTAAAAACACAGCAGTTCCACTATACAGTATGTGATTGGGAGCATTTTACACAAGTGACATGAAGTACATTCCTCATGCATGCTGTACTGAAGAAGCTTGGCTTTTTTTTTAATTTGCCAGTGTCAGTTGATATTGTTTGGCTTAGTTGAAAACTAATCGCAATTGAGAGCACTCTCTCCAGCTGCATATGGTCCTATTTGTGTTGAATATTACTGTCAAGGGAAAAAAGCAAAACGTGGAAGATATTAAGACATCTGTGATGGTGAGCCCTTGTAAGAGGAAAATAATTTTACACAACGTGGTATTCGTTCTGCAGTGCAAAGAGAAGCTAGATTTTGAATAAAAAAAGAAATCTGAGATACAAAGTTTTTTTTGGACGTCACATTATAAATACAGTGCTGTGGCACAAAATACTCTCCAAGTGCTGAAGCCAGTAACTCAGAGTGAAAGCCAAGTTTTGCATTGGTTGAATGCATTTGTTGTTGAACTTGGAAGGTGATCATTAGGAACATTTGTTTTTTTTTTTTCTGGGGGGGGGGGATAATCTGAAGATGTTGGATTTGGGAGTGCCAGTAGTTCCACTTCTTTTGTAAAATAGTTCTTTACTTTCTCAAAATTCATTTTGTGGTCTAACTTGTTGCATCCAGCACAAACCTAAGGTCTTCAGTATATACAAAGGGATCTATTATTCTAATCTGGTACTGTAAGTTACAACTCTATTAGCCTGTTAGCTTACAGACTGGAAGGAGACAGTTGTTGAGTAACTGTTAATAGCATAGTTAACATGATTAGCCCAATGCTAAACATTCTACAACTTATTTTTTTCCAAATCTTTCCATTACTTCCTTTCTCTCTACGTACAGTAAAACAGTAAGGGAGCACAATTTCATATTTTAAAATATACTGCTGAGAGAATGCTGGCTTCATTATTTCTGGAAGGAAGGTAATCTCAAGTGTTGTATAGAAAGTAATTAGAAGTGTGTTAAAGCTCGGTAAACAAAAAATACAGCATAGAGGTGCATGGACAAAAATGCAATACAAACTGTTGGAGACCATAGCACAAAGAAGAAAAAGCAAAGTATAATCATACTGTAGTAATAGACCATGGTCACCTGCTACAATACCTTACAAAATGCTTCTGTAAATTTACATCTGGGGCAAACAATAAACCGGTGAAGGATTAATGAATTTTATGAAAACAAAAATAGCACATAAAACAGTTATTACTATTGGAATTAAAAATCACTAACTATGATTGTGACAGCTCACAGTAAAACCAACTCTTTTTCAGTGTCCAACATCTCAAAAGCAACACAAAGTGTGGGATTTCTATCAGCAAACACATATCTCAGTGATAGACCCTTAGACATGACATGCACACGTTGAGTATTCACAGATCTTTGAAAAATCACAAAGGCTGAATTGTAATCAAGTAAGCACTTTCTACAAATGCCACATAAAGTGTGCTGTGTGTGATGTATAATAGCCCCACCATAATTTCTTAGCAGTTTTTTTCCTTCAGTTTTTCTCTTTGCCAAGTGCCTTTCACTCAGGCTTTCCTTACAGGATATTCCATTACCACAGGAGGGATTTGATGTTATCAGTAACAAGCTCAGAAGCTTGTTTAAAATCAAATAAACAAAAAAGATCCTATTCTTGCAAACAGGAAAAAGATGACGTCATGAGTGTTTATGAAGTAAATGAAATCTTTTATTTCCCCTCATGTGGGTTCAAGAAAATGTACTAATTTAAACTCTGAAATACTTCTCTGCAGCATCAATAGTCTCAACAGTTTTCCCAAGCCAATCTCCCTAACACAAGAATTACATGGATTACATTAGGTACATATGGAGTATTATCACCAGTTTACCGTCAGCTGCAGAGACTGCACTTTGTATTTCTCTAATCTGCACTTTGAGGAAAAAAACATTTTAAAGTTAAAAGTGCAAATTTTGCTCCGCTTTCTGAGTATGTATAGTTTGGACCTTGTAACTTTAGATTCAGAAATATCTGATCTAAAAAGAACAAGGAAAAAACACCCTGAAAAAGCACAAAGACCAGCTGAATCAGCAAGGTGAGGTAATATTCTAAAATTATTATAGGAAGCAATAACAGGGTGTAGGCCATCAGAAAATACAATTGTTTTATCTGTTCAATTTTCTTAATGTGCTTGAAAACTCACTGCACTGTGATGGAAAACTACTAGTTAAATTTTGATATCTCTTTCAGGAAATGAGGGTGGTCTGAGTTAGAATAAACTAACATGAAGACAATATTAAAACATAAATGCAGTCACAGCAAAGAACACTATGTTTACCTTTTCAAAGTTTAGAAAACACCAGTTCCTCCTTGCGTGTAGTATAAAAGGCCTGACATGCATTAACTTAAGTTCTAAAAAAGGGATTTAAATATTTAAAGTATGGCCGCAACTTCCTAAATATCAATGATTTGCCACAACCTCATGGAGAGAGAGTCTACTATCCACCAAGACACAATCTCAAGATTTTGGGAATGTTGGAATGTTTTCCCAGAGACTGGAGATGTTCAGAGATATGGAAGGCAATCTTTAACCACAGCAGCTGTTGAGTGCTATGAATCAGAAAAAGGTCTCATCATTGTGACGCTTGTGGCCAACAAACAGCTTTTCACACTTCTACAATGCTCTGTTGTGGAGAAAGCTCTGACAGTGCTGTGCTGCCCATGGAAGAACTCACAGTCATCACTGATGACCTATTATACAGTGTACCAAGTAAACTGGACACACAGAAAAATTACCGGTTTCTGAAACAGATAGTTTATGTTTTAGGCCCTCTATAATACAGCCATTCTTGGTATCTTTTGTTTTTAAGTATTGATAATTGTTGATAATTTTTGTTTTCCAATTCAAATTATTATTCAAGGGCTTGATTCACTGGAACCTCTTTAGTTTGGGTGTAAATATACCTGCAATATAGTGAATCTGAGAGCCAAATGGATCCTTTTATTAATCCTGCATCACAAGAGGGATCAAGAATAAGATCATTTGCAGTTACTGTACCATTTAGTGCTGTTCTAATGACACCAAAACTGAGGTGTAATATTAAACCACACAAAGTAAAACAAAATTGAAATCACTGTTTTGTTTGTTCATGATACTGATATCTGGTCTTTACCCTATTTGTTCCCACAACAAATACACAATGTAATGTTTTTTAGGCTTACTAACAAAACAGTAAAGGCTGTTCCATTGATTGCATTGTCCATAAAGTCATATATGTGGTATGTCTCAGTGCTATTTTATGATTTCAGCAATTGCAGTCATTTAGCAAGGTTCCGCCATGTAACTATCATCAAAAACATTCATGATAACCTACCTTCCTGTAAGCTTTTGATTACACTGTACACAAGGAACTTAATGCTGGAGTGGTATTGTCCACCTTGTCAAGCCTGAAGAAGAGAGGAAGTCCAGAGCTCCCTAAATTATTTGTTGTCTCTGAAGCTGTGAAGCAGCAACAATTATATGAATTAATGATGGTTAAGGTGGAACTTCCTTAATCCAATAAAGGTTATAATTTCCAAGAGTCTTTCTGGTTCTTCAGTAGATTGGCTGGGAATTCACTTAACCTTGAGGAAAACTACCAGATCCAACAAGACATGACTGTTTTTGCTCAGTGACTGCTTTTTCTCCCCTGATTTATTAGAATAAAACAATTTCTGACAGAGCAGTGGTGCTGGCAATTGCCAGACTGAAATGGGAGAAAGTGCTAGGCAATTAACTGTTTTCTTAGGAGGAATGTAATCATTTTATTTGAGCATTACTGCTCAGTTCAGAGCATCTATTGCAAAAGTGAAAATGCAGACAGCAAGAAGGATTTGTTGTCTTAAGACACAATGACAAAAACTCTCCTGCTGACTCATACAGCAAAACACTTTTACAGTAAATTCATATAATACGAGAGTGAAACATGATATGAGCCATCAACGACACTTGCTTTTTTCCTCAACCTAGCCAATGGAGAGCTATCTCCTTTGGTTTTTCCTGACCAATTGGTCCAATCAGGGGAGAGATCAAGATGGGCTCTAATCATGTACAACAGCACAATCCATTACAAAGAGATTCTTTGGCAGTTTACAGACCACATGTTTTTCCTGTGACAACATGAAGGAGTTAAACTGTTAAGCATATTGTAAAGCCCTGCACTCCTTTGTAGAGCCTGCATTTAATCTTCTCTGTGAAATCAAATACTATCCTGCAACTGCAATACCAGCAGAATATAATCTCACAATACATAAACTGCATGATATATTGATGAATTTATTTAAATGTCCTTTGAATGCTAGCTCAGCCCAAAAAAATGTTTACTGTAGAGTGTATTTTTATATTATTCTTATGGCAGTCCAAGGAAATGTATTAATGAGGTACAGTAGGGTTATCACTTCTATAAGAAATGAATTCACTTAAGCTTTAACCTGAAGGAATATTTTCTTTCACTTTACGCTTTGCATATGATAAAGACTTGATGATGATGACTAAATTCTACAAACTTGTCTTTTTCAAATAATTTTTCAATCTCAGCATAAGGGAATTTTATTGATCCCAGTCATGTGATAGTAATGTATGCATTAGCTTCACAAATACTAATTAAGAAAGCTTTACAATTATAAAGAGGCAGAGCAGAAATGTCAAGTATGAGGTGAAATAGACCAATCAACAACAGATTATGAAGAAATGTATGTTCTGTTCCATGCAGGTCCCCTGATTTTGCAATTCTGCAGGTATTACTGAATGTAGTTATGTCTTTTTGTTGTTTTATATACTGTTATATTGCTTATCCTCCCTTTTGATAATATTGAAGGCATTTGGGGGGCTTTAACTTTAAGGAATGGTGATTCAAAAGCATTTTCAAAGATTTTTTAAAAATCAAGATCATATTATTTGGCAGATCTGTAAATGTACAGCTTGCCCTCAGGTGTTCACTGCTAAACACAGAGAGCAAGATGGGGTGCCAGCATATTTGAGAGATGCAAGTCAGATCAAAGTCTGATCTGCATATTGTGACAAAAGTTTAGTCATTTCTTGACTCATCTGGAGACAAAAAAAGTAGTTAAATTCCCACCTTCAAATTCTTCTGCACATCACTAGTGTCTCTCAATTTCCTTCATGACAATGAATAAACTATACTGCTTTGACAGCAATGCTTCCATTTTTTTCCCCTAAAGCCTGGAGTAAAAGCTTTAAAGCAGAGATCCAAAGTATAATCTTCCTGGCTCCAAGCATCAATTAACCCAAAACATGTACAGTTTCATTTCAAAAGAAAAGGGAAATTCCTTTCAATGTTTACTGTATTCAGCTTCTCAATGATAACCATCAATGAAGGAGGGAATCTGCATGTTTTGCCCATGATTTACATCTGTAAATGTAAGATGACTAGACAGTTTTTGAATACAGTCCTGAAATCAAAATGGCATATCTTATATAGGATTTTCTGAAAGAGTTCAAGTACTCTTGAAAGGATTTTCATCTATTAAATCTTGCCAAGGAGTTATGAGACGAAGACCAATTTGTTTTTCCTATGTTATTAAAAACAAATTCAGCTTGTAACGTCTGTTTAATACCTACAGTATATGCACATGCATTAGTACACACACATACGGTATAGTATAGACTGAAGTAGTTCAAGTAGGTAGCTGCGTCAGCATGTGTAGGCTGCAAAGGAACAAGTAAAAGGTTTATTCCATGCTGAAAAGAGAAGAAAAGATACACGTTTCAGCTGTGGAGCCTTCTTCTGGTGTCACACCAGAAGAAGGCTCCATAGTTGAAACGTTGTGTTTCTTTTCTTCTCTTTTCAGCATAGTATAGACTGCTCTAGTATATTATTAGAGAATGGTGGCTTCAATCAGAGAGACCTATCCTGTCTGAAGTTCTGATAAAGGTCCAACACATGGCATTCTCTATGATTCCCAAGAACAGTAAACCAGGGCTTTTTCTCGGTGCGCTACAGTGTGGAAAAGAATGAATGCATATGACTGTTTTCTTACCTGGTTTGTCACATCATTTACTATAGGATGCCTTTCTTGACCTAGTCTTTCCAGACAATCATTATAGATTAAGGATAACAAAAGGTGAAGTAACTATTTAGCAACTACATCAACTTTGCATTCGGCAGTCATGCATTTAACCTTAGGTTACCTTAGATACAAATTACTAATGTATCCTTTTATTATCTGAGAAACACTAGGCATTAGATCACACCAATTCTGTTGTAATGCTCTGTTTTCTGTTATTGCACATCTTGCTCTGCCAGGTCTACAGGCTGTGCAGAATGTAGCTGCGTACAAAAACAAAGAAAAGCTCACTTATCACTCCTATATCGGCATCAATGCACTGGCTTCCAGCAATTATAGGACTGATTCTAAAATTCTATTACTGACATATGAAGAGCAGACTCGAAAGCCCCCTGATAATTTCACTGAGATTTTAGATTAGCCTGTCCACTCACTAAGGTCAGCTCAAAGTGGTCTAATCTGTATGCAAAGAATGAAGTACAAAACAAGAGAGGCTGTGTTTTGTTATAATGCAGTGGAACCAGTGGAATATGCTGCCATGTGATATTAGAGATGGTTCACTGCTTCTACATCAAGACTTCTCTTGCTCATGCTATTTTTTGAAGTAATCTGAAAATTGTCTTTTAACGCTAATGTTGTTTTTATTCTTTTTTTAAGTTTTAAACAAACAAAATAGTTAAATGTTATTTATCCCCTTTCTGATGTTTCTTTTTTATTCCTCACTGTATGTCCAATAATCTCTTTGACCTGCTTTTGGTATGAAAGGCACTATATAAAGTTTATTTTTAGAAACTGTGATTATATGTTATGCATTGAAGTATATTTAGTGAGTGTACAGATACTGCCACGATCGTCATCCCTCCTCTAGAGGGCGCTCCGACCTTTTTGTATTTTAGTTTCCCTGGTTTCCCTTTCATTATTTAAAATCCCGTGCCTCCGAAGCTCAGCGCTCAGAATTGGGATATGGACGCCCGGAAGCCCGCCTACCAGCAGGCCCAGGAAAGACTCGACGGCATAGGCTTCAGACATGCGTCCTGACCAACTGAGTCCGGAGCTCGGAGCGCCTAGCTCCATTATGGTTTTATCTTCTGTGTTCCTGGTTTCCTGTTCCCTGTGTTCGTCTTTGGCTTTGGATCTCCCAGTATTAGATTTTGGACTGCGCCCTGTTTTTTCCCAATTGGACTCCCCTTGGACTCGTTCGCCTTCGCCACGCCCCCCAAGCACCACATCACTGCCGTCACCGCCCTCCTGTCTGTCATCCCGTCCTGTTCCAGCTGTGTTTTCCCTGTTGTCCTTCTCCAGTCTCTTCCGGATTATACCGTCCACATAGGGTCCTAAACTACGCCCTTTACGGGAGTCAGGACCGGCTCCTGTGACAGATACAGTCCAAAATAAATGCTTTAAATTTCTAGAAAGCAGAAAATCAAGGAATGAGCACTTACAAGAAGAAGAATGGGACAATATAAATGGGGGGCCACAGTTTAAAGACATTCTGTTTGAAACATGGGATAGCTTCATCCAAAGAGTAAATACATCAAAAGCAAGAGAGTGGCCCAAAATGGCTTAATACATCAATGAATAAAACCATAAGCAGAAAGAAAGCAAAACATGCTACAGTAGAAACAAAACATCAACCCATCCATTTTCTAACCGCTTTATCCAATACACAGTCACAGGTGTAGCCAGAGCCTATCCCAACAAGAAACAGGAGCAACATGAGATACACCTTGGACTGAACACCTGTCCATCACAAGGCACACACACACAAACAATAACACGCACACAGTCACACCAGGGCCAATTTTCCAAGAAGCCAATTAACCTACCAGCATGTCTTTGTACAGTTGGAGGACACCAGAGCCCTTGCTGAAATCCTAAATAGAAACTCGATGCAGATAGCAACCCAGGGCCCAAGCTCCAGGAGACAGCAATGCTTACCACGGCAGAATATTTTAAAGCTAACACCTTATAACGAAATTGGAAGCTGTGGCAGAAAAAGTATATTGGAAAGTCCAAGAAAAAGATAGAAAAAATATATTGCTGTGGAGACTAAAATAAATGATACTGATTTTATGTACTACAACAGCAGAAGAACCAAGACTGGTTGACATAAAGCATCTCAGGAAATAATTTCGCAATATCACAGGAATCTTTGACACTGAAATCGACATGGCTGGTGTGTTGTATGACCATTTCAGTCAGGTGCGCCATATGTCACAGCCTAAGGAAAGAGAGTTCTATATTAAATCATTTTAACATAGAAGAGACAGAAGTGTTACTCACACTAGAAGTACTTGACATTAAAGATTAAAATAAGTACTGTATACAGTATCTCCAGAGCCTGATGCTATTCATTAACACAACTCTTAAAGCTGTTCTTCAAGACATGAGTAATGCAAATTGATTGGAAAACTGATAATGTATCGAGTAATAACAGAGCAATATGTCTTATTTCCATCACACGCACGGTTATGGAAACAATAACCAAAACCCTCTAGTTTAAATTATCTATACTGCACTAGTGCCCTACAGGTAATTTACTGTACCCTCATGCTCACTTTTTGTTCCACAAGCCAACCTCCCTGCAAGCCCCTGTGGAGTTAGTGGTGATGGGGACAGGTGAAGTGCCACTGAAATTCCTTAGCCACAAGCCTGCACACAGGTGCTGCTTGCAAGAAGGTTGTTAATAACCCAGAAACAGGATGGAAGAGGTTTTTTTGGTAGCTACAAACATGACTTAGCAGTCCTCTTTTAGGAACCCCTCTGCTCACCCCTAGTTTTGGGGAAAAGACTGGGAAAGGTGTCCCAAACATAGCCCAGTCTCTAAACTCCTTTGCTGGATAACCTCATCCAGCAGGGCTCCCCACCTACGTTCAGAAGATGAAGAAAATAAAAATGAACCTTGCACCCTGGTATGGATGTATTGTACCCTAATGGAAGAGCCATATGGCAAAAGACCCCGCCACAGCAAAGCTATTGTATCTTGAGAGCTCTTGAAACAAAACATCGACATAGCTGCCCTCAGCAAAGCCCTCCAGGCAAAAGGCAGAGGCAGAGGCAAAACACACTGATCAATAGCGTGACTGAATCCCCCATTGGAATTCTCTGTATGACCTCTGTATGACTCTGTTTGACACTCTACCATCTGGAAAACGGTACCGGAGCATTCGGGCCTGGACTACCAGACTCAGAGACAGTTTTTACCCCCGCACTATAAAACTATTCAACTCCCAGCCTCTCTCACCTATGATCTGAACCTCACAGTGCCTTCTTTCTTACCAAAAACTCAAACACACATTGAAATCTACCTCTACCTTACATGTCAAAAAGCTCACTCCCCATAATTTCTATTCTTTTATTTAATTCTGTTGATGCATGTTTTTGCACATCTGATGTTGTTTTTGCACATTACCTGTTACCTTTTTGTTGTTTTGCACATTGCCTGTTGTTGTTTTTGCACATTGCCTGTTGTCTCTCTCTTTCTTTTATTATACAATTGTATTGTTGTTTTTTTGTACTACTTATCGTCTGAGAGCTAGCTAAATAGCATTTCGTTATACCATATACCTGTATATGAGTATAACGACAATAAACTTGAACTTGAACTTGAATTCAAAATATAATAGACCACTGGTCACAGTGCGTATGTTTTCTTAATATGAGCTTGAAAAAATTCAGATTTCTTATGATCAATAATCACGGCTCCCGTTATGAATTCAGATGTACCCTGACAACTCCTAGTTGTTGCTTCCTTATATATTTCAATGTGATTCGCCCCAGAGAGACATGGAACATTGGCAGGTGTCTATGTAGTTCCATTCCACTTCCAAAGAACAGAATGTTATTGATTTGTTTTTGTTGAGATGTATTTTAAGGAGTGAATATGTCTGACCGTTGCGTTTTGTGGTATTCAACTGATTAATTATGACGATATTATAACTTTGCTTTGTGCAATGCTATTATCATTACAGCATAACATTTTTAGAATTGTTTTAAGCAAGACATGTTATCCAATCCACGTTCCCATCTCATCAGGGTATAAATAAATGGAGGGCACTGTGTATATAATATCTTTGCGATTTTTAGTCCTGGGGTACAGTATGTTTAGTAGAGATGAGATGAACTATCAACAGAACAGCACACATGTGGAAAAAGGAATCTGTGTGCAAGTTCCTAAAAAAATAAACTTAAGACATATATTTGGGTTGAAATAAAAGATTTTCAGCTACACAAGATACAACTCTATTTGAGTGTTATTATTTCTCTAAACATTTTGGTTGCATTTTTCATCCATGCTAAATCAGTATAAAAACAAAAGAAGAACTGTATAAAAGAGTTCTATAGTCAAAACAACTATCAATTAGCAAAACTATTAAGCATGTGTTAAGAAGTTGTTCTTGTAAAATACAAAGGCCATTGTGGAAAGCCCCGATATTGCATTTCAACATTTTTTTTTTAACTCAAACAATAGACAAAGATAAAATAGATAGGGGTTCAGATAAGGACATCTGGACAGGTTTTTATTGTGGTTAAATACACAGCAATCTCTTTAAACGAACTGTGGATAGATGCTTGAGGCTGGAACACCCCACTGTGTTAGCAAATATGTATTATTTAACAGTAAGCATATCACTTCTAATTTAGAAGAACTAGTAGAATTGTCCCATTGTTCAAAGCTGTAGCTTTCATGCATTCAGTTCCTGTAACTTACCTGTTCTGACTGAGCGTCTCGGTCACTTAAAAGACAATCAATCAATCTTTTCATAGACAGTGCCTTTCAAACACAAGTCACTTCTATGGCGTAAACATGCATAATGCACTTAGCTCTGCCCTACTTTTAGGTGAACTCTGTTGTTCCCAAAGATTATGTCCTTCTACCTCTGCAGAATTCTACATTGGCTAGGTTTCAAGAGGGTGATGTCACTTTTGTCACGTGCTCAGTGCTACTGAGCTTTGTTTTGTAGCATAGGATCAAAGTTTTGCTAAACACCTTACCTCTAATTTTTCAGCCCCCTGTTTTTCTGTTTACACACATTAGGTTCCTCAAAGACATTCAGCTACAGTACAGGAGAAGTACTGGTGTATTTGTCAAAGGGTATTAATGGTTGCAATTAAACCTTTAGATATTTTTTTATTGATTGGGTAACTGATGTTAAAACAGTAAATGAATCAATAAAAATACAGATACAAATCTAAAAATTAAACTGAGAATACCTATAAGAAAACAGATAAACTAGCATGATTCTGCTTTATTATAATAATGTTTTAATATTATTTTCCATGTAAGCAATCCCTATTTAAAATGCCTGTTGATCAGAAAGTAATTCTCAATAGCTGGAATAGCATACATTCAGTACATTTAAAGCTCCTATCTGCTACAGTACATGGTGAACTTTGCTTACATTAATAATGTTTATTGTTGTAGCTCAATTATACTGTAGGTTATTTTTCAAATATAAGAAATATTTCTTGTAATAAGTGCTGCTTTGTTATGAGATGCTGTGTTGATTACATCTAAATTGAACTGCTTCAAAATGTATAAAGTAAAACCGCAATTAGGTCTGAAACAAATTGGGTTGTAAAAATCACTGTGATTTTTTTAAAATAAAATGGAGAAGTTCGAATTCATTTTTGTTTATATTTAGCCAAAGCACATTGTAGCCTGTTTTTGCCAGGTCTCAGAAACAAACAGAACTGTTTCTGTTTAGTACTGGGAGACCAGTACATACAGTAGCTGGGTGATGGATTACAGTTTTCGATGAAGTAGGTCCACTCCTATCTAAGTATATACTGACAGCCATTAAAAATGAAACAAGAACTGGAGCCAACTACTGAACATTGTATTGGAATTCTCACTATAAAATGTGCTTTTGGTCACTCTCAATAAAAATATAATATAAACTCAAAGAATAATTATTTTTAAACCAAGTAGTATTATTTGATTTGCTCCTGTGTGTGTAATTTATTTTAAATTATGAGTTATTGCAATGTCATTAAATGTGGAGACATGGATGCCAACTTACAAAAGAACTGTTGTGGTAAACTTGACTCTCAAACAACAAGAAACAATTTTAAATGTAAAGCCTAAATCAACAAAGTAAAAATTAGTTGGCTGTTATGAAGTTGGACTACATGACTACTTACTGATAGTGTTGATTAAATATCTTCAAAGCTCACCAATCCCGATGTGACCATTTCATACAGTGTAGAACTAATTTTAAAATGCAGTTACAATTACAACACAGACTGAGCAGTGCTAAACTTTCTCAAATGATGGGAATTTATTAATTTGTTCAACAGTGTTGCACAAGGAACTTTCTAAGGGAATTGTTTCATTTGTATGCTCATTAGAAACTTTCTTGTGCTTAATTCAGCCAATTAATGCAATTGGAATTACATTTCAACATTGATCTACTTGTTGTGATAAGCTATACTGTATGTATTTCAACTCGGAAAGGTATAATTACTCAGTTTCACAGGAAATATAATTTCACTTTGAAATATTTCAACAAAAGAAGTGCTACTTTCATTCAGGTTAAGATAAAGAACAGTTGTCTCCCCGTTTTGATTAAGCCACTTATGTTCTATAAAGCATTACAATAGAAACCATTGTGAAGTCACTCAAGGTTTCAGATCCTAGTTTAAGGTCTACATTATCATTACAAATGAGTTGAATTTGGTGGTCTCCGCCCAGGCTCAAGAGAATGTAATATACCTTTCACACTGGCAATCAAAGCCAAGTAGCAGCCTCCTGGGCCTGAATTTTCTGTAGTGTGAATGCAGCCAGAAGAGAATTGACCTGGGTTGTCAGTGACCCACCTCAGCACACGGTTCAGCCTTATTTGACCCAAATCGAAGGAGAAAAAAAAGCATTGTTCCTTTTAGCTGAGGAGTGCAAATAGTCACGTCATTTAAAAGAAATCTGGTAGCTATTTACAATCTGCTAGGTTAACAGCGGGAAAGGTACACTTTCTCTTTCAATTTGTCTCACAATACTGCAATACAATTTTTTTCTCTCTTTTAACATGTTTAAAGTGGCCATGTCTGCGAAACACCTGCAGAAGCTCTCAATGCTTTAACTGAAATATGATTTCTGGTTTGTGCATTTTTCAGTGAATGGCTGATAACCAGGGCTGAAACTGGTGAAGCCGTGGTCCTAAAAAAATTAAATGTCATGTATTTGCTTATGTAAATTTATCATTAACTGTGCTCATCTATGGAAACACTTTGGTGATCGTGCATGAAATTGAGACCGTTTCATACGGGAGAAACCTTTCACGTGCTGTTTTTACTCAGAATGAGGCAACTTACTGTAAGGATGCAAAGGAGAGTCTACGTATTAAAATGGAGGTTGGACATTTCAGAGTGGGCTCATCCAAATCCCATGGGGTGTGTCAGCGTGAAAAAGGCAGGCGACTACCTCAGGAAAGCAATGTTTGCTTTAACTGGCCTTCAATAAAGACCGTGTCGAGATGAGGGACTATGTGAGACTCTCCTGCATTTACTTTCTGATGATCACATTGTTCATTTTTTATTCCTCTTATCAATGGTTTGAATAGCTATGCATCCACTGGGACCCTGCACAAATATGTATCTTATTGTTCTGTAAGCAGCATTAACACACAATTCCATTTGGCTCATTCGCAAGATTTCTAATTTCTATTGTCCATTCCATATTGAATTTACCTGATATTCACAATATTCACAAACCATACCACACTGGGCAGACACCTAGCAATGAAAATGCAGTATAATATAATAATATCATATAATATGGGTGGATCGGAGGCACTGTGGCTCAGGATCTGCGCCTGTGGCTGGAAGGTTGCCGGTTCGTATCCCGCGGCCGGCAGAGGAATCCTACTCCACTGGGCCCCTGAGCAAGGTCCTTAAACCCAACTGCTCCAGGGGTGCTGTATAAATGGCTGACCCTGCACTCTGACCCCAAGCTTCTCTCCCTGTCTGTGTGCCTGTGTGTCTCATGGAGAGCAAGCTGGGATATGCAAAAAGACAAATTCCTAATGCAAGAAATTGTATATGGCTAATAAAGTGATCTTATCTTTATTAGCCATAATAAATGCCATAATAAATGCATGCAAGTTGCAAGAGCACAATTTGAGTTTCTTTGGGTGGAGCAGTTAATATCTGCATCCTGATATCTAGACATGTGGAGATGTGTAAAAAAAATACATGTATATGCTAAATATAATAATATACAGTATATTAATTATATACTGTATACTGAAAAGTGTAGGATTTATGTATTCTGACTTGAACATTAAATTATGAGGCAGCAGGATACATCCATCAAAATATGGAACAAAGATATTGACAATTTCAACTGAAAGGAGTACACAGTCTAATAGCAAAAGAAAGGCCTCAGAACAGATGTGAGGAGTCAGTGGATAAGCATTTTGGACAGAAAACAGTTGGGATGTGTGGAAAAAGATACCCAGCCATGTTGTTGAAATGAATTACCTGGACATTTGCAGAAAATGGCACATTGTGATAACTGAATTATAATCTTTTTAGCAACCAAACCAGCGAGGTCTGTAGCATGGCTTACTATCACTTGAAAGCCTTTCAGTATAAAAAAATACTATGCATTAACTAGACATTTTTACTGGACTCCCCTCAGTCAATAGGAGTTCAATTTGAACACAAAGCTAAAATGAACTAATAATAGAGAAGTAAGCTGGATACAAATTTACATTTACAACAGCATCCTGGTGGCTAAATTATACAGTAGGTCATTTTACTGGTGCAATCTGCATGAAATACCTTGCTCAAGGGCATGATAACAATGTCCCCATCGGGAATCTGAACCCTAAACCCTCCAATGAAGAATCTACAGTCCTATTCATTGCTCCATGCTGGTAGAA
This sequence comes from Atractosteus spatula, assembly GCF_055471065.1. NCBI lineage: Eukaryota > Metazoa > Chordata > Actinopteri > Semionotiformes > Lepisosteidae > Atractosteus > Atractosteus spatula. The sequence continues at coordinate 4,456,765 of NC_142728.1, read as the reverse complement.
AGACAAATAGAAAGATCAGCAAATCAAAGAGACAGAAAATAGGTTAAAGAAAAATGAACAATGCAAAAATAAGAGTCCTGAGCTCTCTCAAATATCTTTGTCATGTGACGTCTATGCTGCACAACACTATGTAGCTGCGGCAGACTCACCTTAACAATTTAAGGTGAAACAATAATTTCTCCATACATATTATTTCCTAACAGCTTTGTAGGTTTTTTTTTATAACGATCTTTTATGCAAGAACTCTCCCATCTTTTATGCAGCGGTCTCTCTTGGGTGGTGGGCTGTGTCTTCGTGTGGGCTGACACACTTAATAAGTACTTGTCACTACCTCTGTTGTCAGCTCTTTTTCCCAATTTAACATTGTGCGGATCAGCAGCTTCTTAAGTGTTACTGAGGTCAGGATTTTTTAATGTCATCGTATAAATTTTTTAAAGCAAACTCCCAAGAAAGGAAGGTAATGACACCTGGAAAATCAAAGGATTTTCATTTGCCTAGCACAGAAATGGGACGCTAACTATCTTTCAAAGCTGCAAACGTAGAAAGCACTCATTTTTAAGGAACGGAAGAGTAAATATAAGTGATTTATATTCTATCTATTCAGGTTACTGCTCATGTCTTTAATCCACTATCCTTAACCAATGCTTCTCAGATTATATTTAGCAATGTACTGTAATGTAAATAATGCATTATTTGAAAGCAGATGTTTATAATCGGCAACAATTCTACTAATTATTGCTTCCTAAGATAATTTCTTTGTTTCAAAGGATAAAGGGAAAAATCCAAAGAATACATGTGAATGCCAACAAATGTTTCAATGAGACAAACATTATTTTCATTTTAGAGGAAACCAGAGGAGGAGACAGTCAGTATACAGTATACGCAGAGGACAGCTTTGCCCACATAGAATATCACATTTTGTACTGCAGCTTTGTTAAAAAAATGAACAAAAGCACACAGTAATATGATTTATATTGAATAAAAGAACACAGTGTTAGTCAACACCACAACATATTCTATATAAGAACGTCTATATTGTAGCGTTTCCTCCATTCCTCTTCCTTTGAGCCAGGCCAGTTCTTCTGAAATAATCTTTAAGGGATCAAATAAAAAGGTTCATTCCGATTCCTGCAGGGAAGCTGGAAGAACTCCTGAATGTCAGGAGGAGACATTCAGTTTTAAATTAAGATCATTGTTGTGTTAAATAAGGATTCCCATACAGTACACTGAAGGTGGGGGAGAGCACAGAAATGATCCTCTGTCATCATTTTGGAAATACCCTTTGTAAACATTACTTGTGGGAGTGAGGGGCACATAAATCAAATTACACGCACAAAAAGGGGAGAAAAGTGATATTTCATACAGATTATTGTTCTTGGAACCCAATGGCCGAAATCCGACCTATGTAGCAAAACTAAAGCTTAGAAAATCTATGCTTTCATTCCAGATTTTTATACCAGCATTATGAGATTTTTTACACCCTGATATGCTTCTTTACCACAAAAAACACCTTTATTTTGTACAGCAACTTTACATGTTCACCATTTTCTTGGTTCGGCAGCAATCAGTAAGCATTGTTCTTTATGAATCATAAATCACAGGCGTGTCTTGAAGTCTGAGTGAATGACGAATGCGTGAGCTGAAAACTGGGTGGATGTCCTAAAAACCCACATTCCAAACACTGAGAATCGGCTGAGGTGAGTCAAGATTGCACCTTGCATCAGCCTGACTCCCCAGAGCTGACCCCAGCCTTGAATGCTGTCTTGCCTCGGCATTCCTGAGAGTCAACCTGAGAGGGAAAACTCACTAGAATCAATGCCAGAACTCTCACAGGTTGCTATTTTATACTGGGCTTAGTAGTGCAGTTACAACTTCAAATCAAGCTGATCACAATGGAAGAGGATCAAAAAACGTGTGTGGCATTTGTAAATCTTTGCCCATATGATATACTAATCAAACAATTAATAAGAAAATAAACAGATCAACACCACAATTGTGTCTTTAAAAATGTACAATGTCAATATTCTGTAATATTGTAAACAATATAATCAAGTAAACATACCACATGATAACACTCCAGATCAGAAAACCTACAACCTGACAAGCATGTGTGTGTTTTCCCCTCAGTGCCTCAATGTGTTTTTTACAAAAAGAACTTAATGTACTTTTCAAGATTGGCAGCATGCCGTATATTTTCCAGCCTGACAAGCAAGAAAATCTAATTAGACGTCTTTATGATTTTCCAGCAATACACCTTTGTCTTTAGAATCTGACATTTAAGAAAAAACTAAGAAGCTCAAGGGCATTTGTCGGGTCTTTGCAAATTGTGGCTAGGTTCTGCTAATTATTCCAAGATCAAATAAGATGATAATTTTCAAGAAGTTTAATCAGAAATATAAGTGTAGTTATAAAGGTAAAGAAAACATGTCTTGATATGTCAAGCAGATTTATTTGGACAATTTATATAAGATTTCATTTTGGCATAAGGGTACCTATGTTCACTTAGAGCAGTTTAACACTGTAAGGTGTTATATATTCAAGTAATAAAGTCTTTTTTTAAATGTCATCCAATTCGTATAATTTTTCTACACCCAAAAAAGAGCTTAGCATGTGTTTTCTGTGGACATGGTGCAGTGGTGTGTCTCGTCCATGCTAATTCAAATTTGTTCAAAATAAAACAAAGGAATCGGGTGCCAGAACAGTGGCCTGGAGATAAGATGCTCTCGTCAGCTTATGTTACAGTACAGTATACCCCTCGTGCTTCTGAGATGTCAGGAATGTGGATTAAGTTAGACTCTCCTGTTTGTTAAGAAAATGAAAGAATTTTTTTTTCTGCACCCACCACAAAGGGTGATTTGCTGGAGAACTTAAATTAAAAGCAAGTGCAGCTTGTGAAACTAGCATGGAGGTGGTGAGCTCCCAGATTGCTCCTGCAATTTATTAGTTTAACACTCCACAGCAATGATCATTTTGCAGATATCCGTGCCGTTAGATTGGCACATAGACTATTCCTGTTAGAACCTGCACTCACAAACTCTTCATTTCCCCTTTGTTACTCTAGATGATACAGTTCAGCCATTTGATTTGATCTGGAAACACGCAGGAAGTTTCCACAATCTATTTATTTGGTCTTCCTCCAGATGGAGCTGTGCTGGAGACATCTCTATCCTTGTTTGAGTTAAAGGGGGCGTTGCAGGACATGACAAAGGGTAAAACTCCCAGCATTGTTGGCACCCCTCCAGAATTGTATTCACTTCATTTTGACATCAATTAGGTTATCATTTGCTTAACATTTTATGCATGCCCATTAAGAGACTTGGGCGAATCTTAACACTGCTTTTAGATTTCTATTATGAAACAAAAATCGCTCTTTGTGCAAGTTAGTTTCACTGCTTTGCTCGGGCGCCAATCTGTTTGCTACGGTTCTATGAATGAATACATGTATGAAGTAGTTCACCACATACAAAAAAGGCTTTAGTAAATGGAATCTTGCATCTAATCTGGTTTGTCATCTCTTCTACATTATACACTGATCCACAGAAACTATAGTCATTCAATGGCACTCTTTTATTAAATGCCAAGAATTTGTTTGATTGCCTTGTTTGGTAATATGGTCGATTCTGGATTATATTCTGTATGTTTGGAATCATGAATACAGTTACATATCTTACACTATATGTATATAAATTTGCTGATGACTCCTCCTCAACGGGAGCAGACAACAACCCGGTCACTGATGCCATTAACAATATCAATCCTAAATGGAGCTCTTGGACTCCCCCTGCCGGCTGTTTTCCATCAGTTGATTACTTTATTAACCCATGCAACATTCAAGTTTCCAGTACCCTTTACACACCCAGGAAACACAGGTCTAACCTCACCCAAGGAGAGACTCAGGAACTCCAATCACTCCGCAACAGGGATGATACTGTCATCAAACCAGCGGACAAAGGAGGAGCTGATGCGGTGTGGCAAAAAGACCTGTACATCAAGGAAGCCTACAGACAATTAACCGATACTTCTGCCTACTGTCCTCACAAACAGGACTCTACCACTGACTACCAGAAGGAAGTGGTATCCACTATCTCTCTTCTTATCAGCAACCAGGAGCTCCCCCAGGAGGCGAACCGACTCATCGTCGAACATCCCCAGGTATCCCAATGCTTTCTCCTTCCCAAAATCCACAAACCCAACACCGCTGGACGCCCCATTGTCTCAGCATGTGATTGTCCGACCACACTTATTTCTGCTTTTCTCGACAGCCAATGAGACCTCTGGTTTAAATGCTTCCCTCATATATCAAGGATACTAACCATGCCCTCCAATTTTTCAATGATTTCCAATTTCAGGGTCTAGAATGCTACATTTTTACCATAGATATCATGTCTCTCTACACCATCATTCCCCACAATGATGGTCTTACAGTCCTCAAGCATATGCAAGACAAACGCACAGTGCTTGATCCACACACCCACACTCTAGTGCATCTTGCGGAATTGGTTCTCACACTCAGTGCCTTCTTATTTAATAACCTTTTTTATCAGCAGATTAGTGGAGTCGTCATGGGCACCAGGATGGGACCTAGCTATGCCAATATTTTTGTCGGCTTGGTAGAAGAATGCTTCTTTGCTTCCTATACTGGCTTTGTCCCTGACCTCTACATGCGATACATCGATGATTGCGTTGGTGCTGCTACATGCGCTAGTAACCAGCTAGACCACTTCCTGCATCAATCCACTAACTCTCGCCCGTCCCTCAAATATACAGTTAACATATCTTCCACCACTCTTCCATTTCTAGACATAAATTTATCTGTTACCATCCACGACTCTCAACCTCGGTCTATTACAAACCCACAGATTCACACAGCTAACTCCTGTACAGCTCTTTTCATCCCAATCACACCAAAAACTCTCTCCCTTTTTTACAGTTCCTCGGGCTACGTCGACTCTGCAGTGACTACATTATTTTTTCATCAACAGAGGATACCCCACCCATGTTATCAATAGGGTCCTCACCCCAGGTCAAAAACAGCCCTCGGATCATCAACTCAACCAGGAACTCCCAGTCTCACAACCGCATTCCTTTGGTGCTTTCCTACCACCCTAACACGCTTTCTATCCCCAGGACCATTATTAACACCTACTCCATTTTACAGGGCGATCCCTCCATCTTTAACCTTTTTTTCTAACTGCCCAATCATCTCATACCACCAACCACCCAATCTATGTAAGCTTCTGGTTCACAGCTCCCTTGACCGCACTCTGCAATCATCCCCACCAGGCACCTTACCCTGCAACAGAACTCACTGCATCACCTGCAAATACATACAGTATCTAACAACATGCTCATTCAGGGCCCCTCAGGTCAATTCCGGATCACCCAGACGACATCCTGTACCTCCAGCAACCTCATTTACTGTATCTCCTGTATCTACTGTACTGTATCTACTGTAATCTATTAGATTAGATTATTCTTTATTGCCACACAACAATAGTTGGTGGAATTTGCTATCGGTACAGCAAGAAGACAGATGAGACCTACATACAACATATACAGTACAAATTTAAAGAGGACAGAAGACAGACAAACACTGTCACATGCATATGTAAACAACTTTCCATGTAGCAGCATAAATTAACAATGGAATTCAGAGTTCAATGCAAATTCAGAGTTGGTATGGCAGTGGGAAAGAGGCTGAGGTTGAAGCGGGCAGTCCTTGAGAGGAAGGATTTGAAACGTATTCCAAAAGGAAGAAGCTGAAAGAGATTATGAGCTGAGTGAGAGGGGTCTGAGATGATTTTCTTGGCACGATTGGGGGTGCGGTTTGAGTAGAGAGATGAGATAGAAGGGAGTTCACAGCCAACAATTTTTGCAGCTTAGGACACAATCCTTTCCAGTTTGCCTTTTGAGTAGTTATCCAAGTTCCCATACCAGACTGCTATAGAATTTGTCAGAACACTTTGGATTATGGCTGTATAGAATTGAAGGAGGAGTTGCCGGTTCACTCTGTGTTTTTTTGAGTTGCCTAAGAAAAAACATCCTCTGCTGTGCTTTCTTGACTATGTGGTCAGTGTTGGTACTCCATTTAAGATCACTGTTTATATACAGTATGTACCCAGAAATTTAAAGGAGTTTGTGGTCTCTATAGGAAGATCATTCATGAAGATTGGAAGTTTTGTGTTCTGGATGCGTCGGAAGTCAATGATGATTTTCCTGGTTTTAGAAGCATTGAGAAGAAGGTCGTTGTCCAATACACCAGGCTGTTCCCAAGTCAATCTGCTTTCAATGACAAGTTTCATCATTATTGGGGATGAGGCCAACAACGGTAGTCTCATCTGCACATTTGAAAATCTTGAGTCATCCCGAGATGTGAGGTTGTTTGTGAAAAGGGAAAAGAGCCATGGAGATAGGACACAGCTTTTCGAAGCACCAGTATTCTGTATTCTGCTGTATTAAATAACTGTGTTTAACCCAACTTTAAATTTTATTATCTTATTTAAATCCTTAATTTTGTAGACAATATCAGTTTGATTTACTCCTGACTGCCTATATTTTGGGATCCACTTGAACAAGATCGTCTCGTCTTTCCATATAGCCATCAAGATTTAATTTACTGTGGGCTTCTCTCTTAAAACATTGTCACAATCACAGAGGACATGACATTCCCCTTTTCTTATTTTCTATAGTACTAAACTTCTTAGAAGAACTCCTTTTTTATACTCCTTACACTCCCTTTTCTTTTTCACACTGAAGAAAACAAATTAGTTCACATTCTAGCAATATTTTTTAACGATGAGTTTCCTTATTTGTTCTAGAACTTGCAATCACATTACAAGTTTCCTGGCTTCTCTTTCTTTTTTGCTTACCGTTTCTTTCTCTAACGTTTGTCTATAGTATTCCCTAGAAAAAAGGGGATGATGTTGTTTACAATTCCAATGTATAACCATTTTGACAATAGGGGCAGAACAAAGGAATGGATCCCTCTATTTCTTTTAATACAGAACTCATTCAAACCAAAGAGTTTCTGTTTGAAATAGGAACTTGAATGTTGCACATGGTACTACTTCCTGGGTTAATATTTGGAATCATGTGAATTCTGCTTCCTACATACTAGTAACTGAATTGAATAGCTGAATTGCCCACTAACATGTTTTTCATAGAGTGCATTTGACCTCATTGCATGATACTTATGAAGGTAGTTTCTAGCCACCCTATGTCTCCTCTGTCCAGAGGGCACTGTGAGTGTGTCTTTCCACATGTTTTAGCAATGCTGGGAAGCTTTGGAAATAGGTCTCTTCTTCATTTTCTATTTTTCTAAATAGGGTTATTCCCTGTTCTTTCTTGGCACCGTTGCTAGATTTTGATTATAAAACTGGTCTTTTATAGCAGCAGAAATAGATCTAATTGATTGGTCTAATCAGAGCTACAAAAATGCAGGCACAGTTTCTAGTGCTCAAGTTCATAGTGCCGGGTTGGTCTGTCTTTGGTTTGGTTTATCTTTGGTCATTCTTGTAGTAGGAAACTAGGAATTGGAAATATAAAAGTGAAGAGAAAAATGCTAGGGAGATTTCAAAAGCTGCGGAAATTCCTGGTGAATATTTAAACCAATGACCAGCAGCTTACAATGCAAGTCTTAAAGACATAGTAAGATGCAAAATAAGAATGATCTGGTTTAATAAGACTTCTGTGCTAGACAGTACAGGACAGAGGTAGCTATCTATTAACAAAATAAAATAAAGCAAAACAACTTACAATCAGACCTGTTATGGGACACACCTGAAGTCTTTGAAACCAACAGTAATTCAGAATGTTCTTTATTTAAGACTCTATCAAAACTAGATCAAATTGAAATGCTGTGCTGTCTGCTTCTTCACGCAGACACAATTGACCATCAGACACTCAAAAGGAAGAACAGAAAGAGAATACTGCCACACAGCTCTCAGGTTACCACTTCAATTGTCCACTGTTGCCTAAGCAACAAAAGCTTTTAATGAATCAAATGATGTTCCTCAGACATGCTGAATCAATAATTTCCGATCGATTGGTGACACAGGTCAGGTTGACTCTCATTTTAGTGAGAAATTGTTGTTTTCTTGTAGCAAGTTGTCATCTGTGAAAAAAGATGAAGGAGGAGGGGAGACCTAATGAGTTCAGAGAAAGTGTATTTTTAAGCAGAAGTCCTGTGTTCAATAGACAGCAAACAGGACCCAGACGAAGCTGCAGGCTTTGTTAATCTGTTTGTTAATCTGACAAGAAAGTCTAAATAATGTCCGCAAATTGACACAAGAATGAAACTTAGTGGCATAAGAAATAACAATTGAGATGATGTAAAAACTGAAAAACGGAAAACTAATCATTAGACTTAAGCCTGCATTTAAGTATTTACATTTACAAATCACACAGCTTGGTTTGTGAAAATAATACCCCTGGAGGCAAAGATGTTATTTACACAACAACAACAACAACAACAACAACAACAACAACAATAATTGTTGTAATAGTAGTAGTAATAATAGTACTACTACAATAGTAGTAGTCAGTTTAAAGTCACGGCCCTTTCTTTCTCCACCCCTTTATGAGCATTTACTGAGTTTACTAAATTGTAATCTCAGTTGTAATTTTTATTCTGCCTAACACTCCTTAATATCAAGTTCTCTAGAGAAACTTCAGTAAAAAACATCACAATAACGACCTTTCTTCACCTCCTCTACATCCTGAACCCACATGCCAGTAGGCTATTCTAAGTTAAAGACTGGATTCATCATTTAAAAAAAATTAAAATAATAAAAAAATATACAAAAATAACATTTACTCAACTCTCAGCCTTGATCTTGCGAAAATAAGCCATTTATCAAACAGGAAGACATCTAGTAAAGTATACTAGATTAGATATCTTAATTATGACCTATCATTAACTGTAGTTCTTAAAGTCAGCAGATTTGCACAATTTAATGAAGCAATATCTAGTTTAAAACTTAGATAGATTATTGGTTGTGATATTATACTGTATGTATTACTGGACTATAGAATATACACCTGACCCTCATGATTTTAACATGAAGACCAAATCAGAGACTGAACAGTCTGCAGAAATTCAAAGGATGGTTATACCCTGCAAATACTCACATACTTTCATACTGTATGTACATGAAGAAAGGAGTCATTTGTTTTGGATTACAAAAAAAATAACAAAGCAAAAATAGAAAGGACACTCAAATCAAATTTGGTTAATTTTACTTAACTATGTATCAATATATTAGCTGTTTACACTATTCAACTGTACTGAGTTTGTTTGCAAGTGGATTTGAATTTGCTTTCTTGGTTTACTTCATTTATATTTGGGAATTAAGATTTTTTTTCTGTTCATTCTGCAATAATGAGGTGAACACAAGTCTATTCAGACCCAATATATACATTGGTAGTTATATTAGACACATCAGGAGAGTCAGACTCATTTACTATAGTGGGTCAGATTTACTGTAAATGTACTTCAAATCAGCCATACATCCCATAATATTATAATAGTGTTGTAATCATATATTCATTAACACTAGATTAGATTATAATATTATTTGTATTATTATTTGTATTATTACAAATGTGTACTACATATAATACACATTTTAATATTACAGACATTTTTTATAGTCTTGCATTTATGTATTTATTTTAAAACAAAATAGGTCTATTTATAAGGCAGTCTTTGTATAAATGTCAATTCAGCACAACTAATGTTTGGGAATTATTTAGCATTAGCAACCAAAAATAAATAAAAATGGTACAGTAATAATAACACAACTTAAATCTCTGATCTGCTATAATTCAGCAACCCATGAAAAAATGTTGTTTAGATTTGGTTACTGAATTTTCACAATAACAAAATGTGTACTTTTACTTGTATTTTGTTGTACTAAGTAAGTTTACTACAAAACATGTCCCTTCCCTTGAGATTTCGCTTATATATTGGTTTTTATCATTGAACATTCTTTTTGCTTTAACATCAGCTCACCAAAAGGTGATGCAAGCTCTTCAGGTGTTACAAAAGCTGAAAAAATAAAGCAAAGAAAATATGGAAAGAATTTGGCTGAAAAACATGAAAAGAATGAAAAAGTGACTTATTGTTGTTGCCAATACTACTAGTAATAATAAATGTTGTCGGCTCTTAAGCTCATTTCTAAAATGGTTTAATACTCCTCAGGGGATGAAGTAAAAAACTATTTTAGATAATAAATATTCATTTAAATTTGTGTACTGTAGTAGATGCCGCTTTGCTTACTCTTTGCAATTCACTGGAAGTTTTTCATAATCAATAAACTGAATATATATGCCTGTGTGGGTGTGTTGCTGTGTTAGAACATGCCATACTGTATATGAAAACTCAATTCTGACAACGTATTTTATATTTCTACAAAGATGGAAATACCCTATGCAGGATATTTTTGCAAAAACATTCCCTGGTGCTTTGGAGTATGAAGACCTACATGTATGGAATTCCAACGTGTCATTCCAAAAATGCCATGTACTGTACTAATCATATTTAAAGAGGATTTATTGTGAGCTTATTATGAAGGAGAATCTATCAATGGCCCTTGATGTATTCTGTGTTAAAGCTTCATGTAGAGTAATTACGGTTTAAGGAAAATGATCCTGGCATTAACAAAATTTACTTTTTTTTAATGATCCGTCATGAAATGCCTATGTCTATATCAGAATCGTTTATGCTGATTTTAATCATAATGAGATCACTAAATTGTAATCTCAGTTGTAAGCTTTCTTCTGCTTAACACTCCTTAATATCAAATTCTCTAGTGAAAATTCAGTAAAAGACATCTCAATGGTGCATTTCTTCACCTCCAGTTCTGACAGTACTCTGTTTTTCAAACAATGAGACTTCTAAAACTGGCAGCCTTCTCCGATGTATAATTTACAAGACATCAGTGTGTTTATTTTTACTCTATGAAACAATTATGATGATTGCTCTTGAAACTCAACTGTGTTTTTTCTGAACAGACATGATCAACACTGAATTAATTTAAGTTAAACAAACACACAAAGACTCCAAACAGAATTGCCAATGTAACATTACCAAAATATGGTAGATGTTATTAGTTCATTAAAATATTTAAAATATGTTCAGTATTACAGTCTAGCCTTTCCAAACAAAACAAAAAGAGCACACCTTTCTGCTCACTACACTATTTTAACAAAACAGGCTAGTTTTACTTTCAGTAAACTACTGCACCTGTTTGGTAACACCAGTGTTTTAGAAGTACCTCTAGTCAATCCCTAAGGCATTGTTAGGTTTGCGTGAAGCTGGCCTACCAGGAAGAACTGCTGCAAAGAAACCATTGTTAAGAGTGCAGAATAAGAGGAAGAGACTTGCCTGGGCCAAAAAACACAGAAACTGGACCTCTGAGGCCAGCTTCCCGCAACCTCCTCTGAACGATTGATGTACATCGATTAATAATTAGTTAATGAATAGAAAGCAACACATCAGCCTCAAAATACATGTTGGTAATGTAAGAGAAAAAGCCAAAGCATATTACTGTACATTGTATGTTCTTCCTCTTTTGATTAAATGCTTTTCCATATACTGTACAGAAAATGTTGTTCAGATTAAAATTATTTGTGATTTTTTTTGCCATATAATCGCTGACACTGATGAATGCTGAAAAATCTGATAAACTGATCAACACTTGAGCTATAGTTTGCTTCTTCTATGTAAATGGTCCAAGCACAACTTTTGCATGTGAACAACTAAAATGATGTAATTGCCCAGGCCTCTTAACAGTGTTCAAACTGCCCAAACTGAAGAGAAGACTTGTCCACTGCTTGTGTGGGCAGTGTGGGTTGAGACAGTTGGGAATCAGACATGGCAATTGGAATCTGGGGTCTCCAAATGCAAACCATACAGATGGCAGAATAAACTTGACAGTATGAACAAGCCATGCAATATATTTTTGTACTTTTTTCTAAATACTCCAGTTTCTTCCCTCACCAGGACTGAGTGGCTTTCTGATAATGAATGAAACATAAAACACAGTTCTAAAAACATTTTCTAAAGGAAGATATTCATAGGCAATGTAAACTACATTATGAAGTGAAGATTACCAGACAACCTTTGGAAAAACAATAACAGACAATCAGAATGCCTGTGACAGAGAAGATAGGGCTTTTGGAAAGTGATAAAAAGAAAACGGAAACTTTTAATAAGTCTGAAACCAATTATCTATGGGAATATTTACAAAGCACAAAATATGTGTTACAACAGGTAGAAATATCTTGGAAGTGCCTAAAAGAAATTAGAGTGAAATAATAAATCACAGTGCAGGCTGTGCATTGTGGCCTTCTGACAGTAAGGAACACTAGTTGCCCCTTCACACTTGCTATTTGACTAGAAATACATTTGTGTGTGCTTGACGGAAGGTAAAAGTGTAACTTGTTTGAGTTGTAGGCACTGGCCAGCCAGACGTACCCATCCATAAAATGATGCTGGACTGTGGATTGTATTTTTTACGCTTTCCTGATTCCACCCCTGACGCAGTGCCTGCCATTATGTCATCTGGCATGGAACAGCCTGAAGGAGGGAGGGTGGGTCCCTTCTTGCCATATACCAGCTGCCCTTGGGGCTTGCCCTTTACTGAGCTAGTAATCTTGTTTGATTTTCCAGCAGTACACGGCTGGTTTACCTTTATGATTAATGGATGCGTATAGAACAACATAGGAATTAGGGTTGCAACTCAGATGGTGGAAAGCTTGGGCTGCTTTTGAAACTTTTATTCCTTTTCTTTCATGTTTTTTTCACTTCTCCATCAGAGAAATAACCAATTTCACATTTCCATACAGGTAAGGCATAAGGCAAAGGGATTTACTCATCCCAATGTGGTTGGGAATTCTGAGATGGAGACAGGTTTGCCATTTCGCATACATTGTCTCTGCATCATTCATTCAGAAGGTTTTTATTCAGCAATTGACCTAACAAAAACATGCACTTGCATTTGCTGTAGTTTATGAGTTGTAAGTGCTTGATATTCCCTGAGAAGTTGTTTTGTTTTTTTAGATGCATTACCTGATGTTTCTCGTACCTCGGTTCTACAAAGTATTTTTCAGGTCCAGTAAAAAAAAAAAAATCAGACCAATGAATATTTCAGTCTTTCACTTTTAATCAGAGGAGGCTCTGCTAAACTATTCGATGAAATGACAAGAACAAAATGTCAAGGCATAGCAGAACAAGTGCTGTTGTTGTTTGGTCCCAGAGGTCTTTCTTCAGTCCTCCTAAAAATATTCTACAAAAAATACTGCAATTAAACACACCAGGGAATTTGTTTTGTTCAGACAGCAATCCCCACTGTCAGAAGCTGAACAAGGAAAAAGTCTGATCTGTTCGTGAACATATGGCTTCATATGTGCTGTCCTCTAGGACTAATGAACTGACTGTAACGGGAGCCGGTCCAGGCTCACGTGAAGCATAGTTCTGGACCCTATGCAGACGGTATAATCCAGAAGTAAGTGGAAAGGACGACAGTGGGGAGATGACGAGGATCAGGGCAGGTTGACGGACAGGGGGGCGTGGCGACGGTGATCTGGTGCTCGGGGGGCGTGACCAAGGCGAACTAGTCCAAGGAGCCCAGGGGGGAAGTCCGGGGGGAAGTCCAGGGCGAAGTCCAAAAGTCCAAATCCGGGTGATCCAAATGAGACAAACAAGATGAGGTTAAAAACCGGAACGGGATCCGGTGCAGGAACAGGGAATAAAAACGGGATGACAAGGCCTGGCGCTCTGAGCCCCGGACTCAGCTGGGTCAGGGCTCTGATAGGAGACCTATGCCCTCAAGCCACGGACGTAGGGCAACTTGATGGTAGGCAGGCTTTCGGGTGTCTGTCTTCCAACGCAGAGCCCAGAGTAGCGCCAGACTTAAATAAGGAGGGGAAGGATTGGGAGCAGGTGCACGTAATCAGCAAAATGTGAAAGAGCTGGATCGCCCTTAAGAGGAGGGATTACGATCATGACACCTACCTTATCATTATGTTTAAACCCTGCCAATTTCCACCATTTTTCCTTTTAATTGAGTATTTGACTGGGGAATCTTTATCATTTGAAGTCAGTCTTCCCAAGCAACAGGTGGCACTAACCAAACCAAGAATTCAGGCCCTGATCATACAATTTAAGGTCTTTGTCTTGGTGAAGGAAAGCAAAACATCACGAATCATGTGGTTTCATTCAATCTTCTTAGAAAAGCTGGTACCACCGAGCCACCAACTGAATATGAGTACAGAGATTGTTCTGGCCTGAGCTGGGGAAGGCAAAACACCTGGAGTTTGGTCTGAATTAAAAAAGTTAACCTTAAAGTTATTGAGGAATGAACCTTCTTAAGATGAGCAATTCTATGTCACAAAACAGTGACAGACCACTAACACAGAAAATCAGCTTCAGGCCATAGAGAGAAACAGGAAAAAAGAATGCATCATTCCAGACTGTTATTTATATTGACTGCAGTTTCCTGCAGTGTTTTGGAGACAGTAGGTTTTGTGGGATAAAAGAGCTATGTTACCATCTTCATCTGAAACAGAAGTGCTCATTACATGATACTCAGTTTCTGTTTTTATTGTACAGGGTTTGTGGTATTGATGTAAAAATAAAATATAATCCCAATCACATATTAAAATACCAAATTAAATGCCCCCTACAGTCAGGAATAAGAACCGCCCAAGCATATCACATGCTTTCTTTTCACCTGGCATAGTGTGATGACATTGGAATGAGAAAGCACAAAAAGGCAAAGCATTACATACAACACTTAAATAAAAACTAACAACCGCACAAAGTACTATTTCCAAATGATGTATTTGTAAATAATAATAATTCCTCCAATATAAAAAAAACCCACTACGATCCTTGTCCCTACATTTACTTAAATAAAGTCCTCAAAGGACTCAAATTCCCGGAGTTTCACTCTGTAGGAAGTAAGTTCTTACAGTATCTTTCACCTTCCATTCTGGCAGAGGAAAGAGAGGACAGATTTACCAAGCTGAGCCTCCCGCACTCCTAGCTTGCTGTTTCATTCCCTTCTTTGGGCATCTTTCTCAGATTGCATCTCCTGTCACCTCAAGGGATGACACTGAGTGTATGCGGTTGGGGAGTATCTACTCCAGTGTTCTGGTCTTAATCCAATTTTAACTGACCTCTTACACCAACCCATGTTCAAGTTCAGCCCAAGTGACAAATGTCCAAATGGTGGGTATATGCATAGAACACCATAAACAATCCCTAGCTTGACATGGAGGTTTTTTAGGCTGCATAGCCCTCTAGACATAATAGAACCAATCGAAAAGTGGCTTGTGTGAACCATCTACAGTAGGTTTGACCCCGTTGACTGGCCCGTATGGGTTAAATAGTTCACAATATTCAATGGCTTTAATATTACCTAAAGTATATAGGAACAACTAGAGTATTCCCTGTAACAACAATATGCTATACCACTAAGCAGATGTCATGTTTCATACAATAACCATTTTTTTCCACAATGGGAGCTGTGTTTAGGTCAACGTGATGTTTTTGAACTAAAACCACTGTTTTAGTGGTTTTAGTGTTCACAAACCCAGTTTGTAAAAGATAATAGCTCACTTTTCAAATTTCTAACATTTCTGTTTTGTTCAAAAGCAGCAGTGACACCACCATCCACCAGGTGAGAGGGCAGAATGAGCTCGCAAAATACTGAGGGAGCACTCAAAGTCATACTGTTTGACTTTTCAAATGGTTTTGTCAACTTACCCTCCAGCCAAAGGTCTGGGGTGGTAGGGGAAATGTTGATAAAATGCAAAATTAGACATTTCAGGGAGGTAATCTCTACTGCTTGCCTCTTTTGTGTGATACCACTTCAATAGGGAATAACAGGTGCTTTAAGTCATACAAAATTGTGCACAGTTTTTCACAATGTCCTACTTCTAGGCCTTCTTCTGCAAGGCCATCTTACAGAAGCAAAAGTCGGATTCTCTTTCCTGCAATAATTGGAGTACATTTCCATTATTTACTAATTGCCAAATGGTTCTGTAGTTTTGGTGCTCCTAGAAACTGCTTTGATGAACCTGTCAGTAAAAGTAATTTTATTCCCATCCTCTCATATGTTTTGAATATTTTGGTGTGAAATATGTTGAACTGTGAAAACAAATGATCCAAACAATGTATTACTGTGCTGGTAAGGCTTATATTTCTTTTAATATCTTGGAGAGACTAAATTGCAAACTATTCCAGAAGTTGTTTTTTTTGTGGCCAAATTACAGAATATTTCTTGCCATAGGAAAGCAACCACAGGTCGGACAGTCATTTGCTGAACCATGACTATATCAGTTAAGTCAAACCCTGTTATGACAGATCTGTGTTATGCCTACTTGGCTTGAATTAACAACTTTAAAGTTCACTTCCACCCCAGCTGTTACTGTAAGTGCATCTTCCAATTAAACAGAGCTAACCTCTGCAGGACAGTAATGAACAATTCACTCATGTCTTTATTTCTTGATAGACGCTTATACCTGCTGAAGGTAGGATGCATAATTAACCTCTCCACCTACATTATGGAGACTTCACCAGCTCCAGCATTCTTCCAGGTTCCAAAATGGAATTCTACAGCAGTTTTTTCTCTCTACAGGGAGTACTATAGTACTGTATGAATACAATCAAAAGCATGGTCAAACAATTAGCTGCTATTAGCCGAACTGTAATTATTGAGTACTGTATATATATGTGCATAATATGGTAGAAAATATAATTGTGTGTTTATCATAGCAGGTTTGTGCATGACACGCAATTATTGCTATATTTTGGAAGGCAAAATAAAGTGTCTGTTTTCAGTTTTGGAGCAGCGGGTGGTGGGTTGCCAAGCCTGGAACCAGACCTTTAAAAATGATTTTACATCAGTCAAACCCATGACTTTGAGAAGAAAACTGGCGCCTATAGCAGTCAAAAAATTTCTCAGGAGGTAATGGCTAATTCAACCAAGGTGCCATACAGCCTGTACCTGTAGAATATGCTAGATAAGCTTTAATTAATTCCATGGCTAAGTACTACTAGTAACCAAATACACGGAATGCCATGTATCCACACTCTATACGATCAATAGGAAATTATTATTTTAAAAGCTTAAACTATAATAACTTTATAAATGTCTGCTTATTATATATAACGCCACATGTCACAAATTAACTGGGGAAAAGTCAGAGCACCAGACAGAAATCATTATGCATTCCAAATATGGGATCTTATCTTTATTTTGGTATGTACTTATACTGGGGCTTCAAAAAGGCGGTCGTGTTATAAGAGCTGTTATTTCACATCCTCCCAGAAGGAAACAGGTTCCTCTGACTGCCGAAACCACCCTTTCTCTGTGATCTTTCATCATTAGGGTGGCAGACAAGAAAGATTACCACTGGGGGATGGAGACCATTTCTAAATCAGAAAAAAAAATGCAGAGACAACATGGATCTGAAGCAAGGTTATCATCCCGTTATCAAATAACAGGAACACTTGATAGATATCCATCATAATAGAGAGGAATTGTGCAGTGGAAATTTCCTCCAATATGAACAGTTATAGCCATCCACATTGTAACAGTAAGAGCAACTGAGTCATGTTGTAAACTTTGATATGACTATCTATCTGCAGAGAAACTCCTTTTAAAATCCCAAAGTGCCAGATTTCACTCAGGTCATCTGAAGGGCAAATCTAATTAAGAATTACACTGACTTTCAAATCTAAGAATCTGCAAAGGAAAAGAAATCCAAAAAGCACTGATCCCTTTGCTTAGTAATTTCTAAAATTTGGAATTGTGCTTAATCATTGTCTATTTAAATGCTATTCAAAATGGCTGAGCTGTGTAAACTGCCACACTAAATACAACTGCTAAATTTATAAATAATAACTGATAATTAATTCTAAAGTTCTGGGTTCCTCTAAATTCATGCAATTAGTCAGACATGCTTTTCAGATAAAGCTCAGATTGGAACATCATAAGAAAAGGGCATGCAATTTATGTCAGAGGGTACACTTTCCAATATAGGTGTTTATATTCAGCAAGTGAAATTGAGAAAATCTGTTGGAAGAAGTATCATATATCAGTCATACTGTACTTCAGGTCTCAATTAAAACTACTTATAAATAAACTATTGTTATGATGTTAATGATAAACAGTTATTAAAAAGACTAATCTAAGGTACTGTTGGTAGGTGGTCAAGATTGGAGATAACAGTTTTGTTATTAACATGTAATTTATACAGTAGAGGTTAGCTATTATCACATTTAGAAAAAAGCATTAATATTAATGCTGTATTATTTTATTTCTAGAGTATTTACAAATAGCACTTGAAATTCCATCAACATTAGATGTCATTACAGCAACTAAGATTGCTAAAACAAAAATGTTTACAACAATCGCTTCTTTTAGCTGTAAGAAAAGATTTTTAGATGGTAAATACAGTATGGTAAGAAACCACTGATTTTCACGTTTAGCACTTCTGTACAGCATCAACCAGAGCAATAAGCAATAGCTTCACCTTTATGTTTAAGTTTCATTAGTAGACCTTAAGTTTCAGTTTCTTAAGTATAACCTCTGGAACACTGCGGAAAATATATTTGATAACCTTAAAGATTCTGATGATTAGTGCAATTACGATACTTTTTGGAGGATGCAATCAGGATAACAGAAGCAATTATAAAGGAGGGAAAATATGATTAATTGCTTGTTTGATTAATATTTGAAATATTTATGATCATTGTGTTTTCCGGTTGTTGGTTAGACCTGTATAGGTTGAGCCAATGAAATCTAAATTTTTAATCACTAAGCAATCTTACTGAGACATAACTCATAGCATCCAATGTTTTGGCAGACATTCTTTGCCTCAAAGAGAAGTCAGCTTCTTACTCTGGAAGAAATATTGTTATTAGAATAAATTAAGCTTAAGGACATTAAATATATTGTTGGCATTATTGACCCACTCTTCAGGGCATGACACCATTAACGTTTCTTCAGTTTGAGCCATGAAAAAATATGAAGAGTGAAACAGCTGTATGTGACAGTTGCAAAATTAACAAGCTTTAATTTTATATATGCATATAAAGGGTGAATTTAATTAGAAAAATAAAAAGAAAAATTTTTTCTAAACCTAATATATCAGCATCTAAAATACATGACATTTGAGTGTTTACCAACTGGTTATACATTACCACTTTCTCAGGTATAAATTTGTACTGTAAATTCAATTTTAAATGATGCCATAAAGTAAAACACCTTACCTAATGTTTCTGCCTTGTTATAGCACTATTCAGGCCACAATCTGGCCATCCTCTAATGACATCTATGTATTTCCCACACAATTGCACCATGGACCTAAATTGCTCTTTATATATTCAGACAAAAACACAGAGATTGCTTCAAATCTTAGCTCAGAAAATAAATAAACCATCCCTTTAACACCATACCAACTGCACTTTCACAATCTTTCACTGGTGGCCCTTGAACCAGCAATTTGATTACAATCAGTCCAGCTATGAAAACAGATGGATTACAGCCATTTCAGGCTACAGTATATCTGTCATTAAGTTTGCTTTACTTAATACTCACTCCTTGACCAGGAAAGCAGTTTCAATAAACAACCTTCTAACTAACAAGAATATAGGTGTTTTTGTGTTAACCAAAGTCCTGATGACTCTAAACCACTAGTACAGAATGGTTTTCTTCATTTCCTTAGGCCAGTGCAAATCTTTTACTACTTTAATTTCAGAGATAAAAGTGCACTCTCATGAAGCTTCAGTTAACTAAAAAAATTATATGCCACCTTATGACCACTGAAGATCAAGGTTTCTGCATAGCACCATCCTAGGAAGTGTATATTTTGCAGAAAAGTCAATCTACTGCACATTGCTATAATCTGGAATGATAATGAGTACAGCATGAGACTGGCAGTGCTTGGGAGTCTGCTACAGTGGGCAGGACCTAATGTAGAGTAAGTCTTTTAAAGACAGGACTTGAGCCTAAAGCTGTCATATTAACTCCCAAGTGTTTCCTACAGATCACATCCCCCAGTCTGAAAGGTCTATGTGGCATTATTAAGAGGTGTATGTCTATCAAGGATAAGAGATCGCACTGCAGCAGCAGTTCGGATCAATAATTCCTACCTGATCAATCAAGCTGCCTTTTCATCAGAGCATCTGACAACAGGAGAGACAATCAGAAAACACCTCCTTTTCAGCTGACTGGCTTGTCATTGCCTGACATTTCCAAGGACTAACAATTGATGAGCCGGCTTGCACAGCAACAAAATCGCTGGTGGCCTACTTTATTTTTTTTCTGTTTTTCTCAATGACAAATATGTGTTCTGGCAAGTAATCTGTAACTAGACATATATTTCTTCTTAACCACTTGAATTTGAAGGGAATGAATATTAGATACCCACTGAGAGCTAGCAAGCTGTGTAGCAGGATACTAATTGCCTCAGGTCTCAGGTAAAGGATGGGTTCTTACCGGCTTTCTACTTCTAACAGTAAATAAATATGTTTTCTCTGCAACTGGAAGAGAAACATGTAACTCAGATCATAGGAAAGGTTACAAAGAATAGAGGCCATTTTAGCTTATTTAAGTACTAGTACACAGTTGAATCTTGCCCAAATGTTTCCTGAAATACCAGTTTCAAGAACGGAATGGGTAGTTTGCTCCAGACTCCCAAGTCCCCTTCTTTTGAAGACATGGGCACTTTAATTCTCTTTCCACGTTTTTAGATCTCATTTTTCCATCTTCAGTCAATCTATGGAAGTCAGAAATGGGAAAATTCCTCTTAATTACTCCATGCCTATTATAATAATCACAATCTTGTCCCGTTTATACAAAGACAACCTGGTGTGGCGTAACTCAGCCTTATAAACTAACTTCTTGAATGTTCTACCCAAGTGACTGAGCTGCAGAATCACTCTGTACATTTCTTTCACTAATTATCATTTACTATTTATAAACTTTTTCAAAGCAGAGACTACAAACCTGTCTAAGACTTCACCCGTGCTATCTAGAGTCTATACATTCAAATCTGAGGGATTTTGATTTTTAAGAACTTTATTTTATTGTCACAAAGACATACAGAATAGATACAGAAACTTTACAAATCTACAGTATAAATACCTAAAATGGTATCTATGCACACATGAAGAGAATATTCCAAAAAACAACAACAGAAAAATCAATTTTGCTCAGGTAAATAAAATCAGCAATCATTTTAAAAACCCATCATTCTAAATAAAACACTGCTGATGCTTTTTTATATAATGAAGAAAAACTCTTTTCTGTTTCTGAAAATTCTCTAACAGAGTTTTGAAAAGCAGTCCTTCTTTCTGTTTTCCACAGATCTTCTGCTATCTCCTTTCCTAGTCTCCACAGATTTCTCGGGTAATAATTTTTGTTAGTAACGCAAACGAACAGACTACTCGCATCCTTGACTGGAACTTCGATGCCTTTGAAAACCCCCACATTCCTCAACCTCCATGGTGTGTCCTTTTCGCCACTAACTATGGCCCAAATCAAAGACACAAGGTAGTCTGAGAGGACAAATGAAAGAGCAGATTCAGTACAATGAAAGCAGCAGTCATGGAAAGGTTAGGCAACAGATCCTGCAAACGTTCCTGAAACTGGGTTCTTTCTTTCCTACAGGAGTCTAGACACAGACTAGTTCCTCTTTTCGTCCTTGTTGCTAATATACACCAGATTACTGATCCCAGGGTGTGGCCGATTACCCATAAAATTAATCAATTTGTTCTTTTCCCTCTGTGGAATCTCAATTGCACTGGATGCCAACTAATCAGTTAAGACAGGTGTGTCTCATTTACACTCAAATAGGTGGCTATTAGAAAGACCCTACTTTCATCATTACACGGTTGATCTTCAAGAAGTCTATTGGGTTGAAGGTGTCATTAATATAATTCAAGAAAATGAAAAGCTTCAAATGTGATCCAGTAAAGAGTTGAGGCAGTAGACAATGGGATAATTCCACTCCTAACAGTGAAGTTATTTTAAATGTTTTTAAAATAAAGCAAAGAAATTCTGATTTCCTCTCACCTCCTGCAAACATCCAGATTAGATTAATTGGTGTCTCTATGTCTGTAGCTCCTCTGCATTTGTCCACACACCTTGCAATGGACTTGAATTCTGTCCTGTGCTCCCAAGACAGGATCTGGGACACAGCGAGGCTTACCAGGGATAACTGGCTTCCTCATAATGGACAGATATATCAACCCAATTTGGAAGGCCAATAGTTTTAAGACTCAGATTTCCAGCTTTAATTCCTGTACTAACATGAGAAAGAGAACCGATTGATGTGCTCATCCAATATGGCCACTTCTGGAGTCATCCATTTTGTAACATGCAGTGAGCTCCACATGTTAAGAAGAAACAAAAGGGTACTGGACAATGAACATCCAATCCCGGAGGCGCTCGTCTAAATGTGCATTGTTGCTTGGGGAATCCTGATTCCAGCCTTCTGGTGATGTAACTCAAATTCTATCCAGCAATCTCTGGACCTAAGTGAGCACTTTTGCAAGTTGAGATCCCCCTGGTCACTCACTGTTTTCATATACTGGCAGCTGCACGTCATCAGATTAGACAGTTACAGTAACACTGAAGTGATACAGCTCTCATTTGCACTCCAAACAAGATGCTCAGACAAACTACGTCAATTGTGCTTCAGCATTAGGGCAATCCTGGTTACAGTTAACCCCTGAGATTGCCCAGGCAATGTTTTTGGAGAGCACTCACAGTCTGCCAACTGTTTGTTTTTTTAACACAATTTCCAGTGTTTGTATTCTTGAGAAAATATGGCTTTAGAAAAAAAAATAATTCAGAAAACCAGTTGCTATAACTTATTTAAACCCAACGAGACAGAAAATCCAGTTTCTACCAAAGCAAATCATTAAAAATTGATCACCTTTAATCCACAACATCCTTGAAATGACATCATCTGGAGGGCTGCCAGGGTTAAGCTGGGTAAACCCCACAGGTTTCATGTGCATTCATTTCCAAACACACCAAGACTAAAATCGCCAAACAAACACTCATCTGAAACTGTTTTTATGTGCTCTTCAAACACCTTTAATGGCATACCAAATCTGACATAAAATGTGCCAAAATAATTACGACAGCAGAATGTTTATTTTATTAAGTAAATATACACATGGTACAAGGAACCCAACAGGACTACATAACTGGATGAAGACCAGCATTAACAGCAATCCTTTTTATTTTCCTGCACTACATAAAAGACGTCTATTTATTCTTTGATTACTTTTACTACTAATACTTCTGGCTCGGTATTTTAAACTCAATGTAGACATGCTTGAATAACCAGATATTATTTAACTTCACAAGTCAAACACTGCTTGCTCATAGAACTTAGCTTTTAAAGTCCGTCTCTGCTTCTTGTTATTGAAAATCTAGTATATTGTTTCTGGGCTTCTCACTTATCTCACAAAGAAATTAAACTGCCACAGTGACCTCACACTGTATGTGGGATATCCTTTTCAACTTTACTATGAAACAGAAGGCCAATCTTCACTTAAAGATAGAAGACCATCTTTCTCAGATATTCAGTTCAGTTCATTGTAAATGAATAATGCAGAATCACAATGTACTGTAAGACAACAACTGGGAACGATTCAACATCAACAGAAGTCTTTGGAAACATGACATTTTTAATTGTTCAATTTAGATAAGATTTATTTTAAAAATGCTCTAGAAATTTGCACATTTCTACTGCCCATAAAATAAAGTGTATGCATAAAAAACATACAGCTACAGAAATGACTTCACCCCCCTCTGAAATCTACTGTATATGGTGTAAAGCTTTACCCCAGTAAAAGACCCATTTTTTTGGCATGGTGGAGGTATCCACTGTCTAGAGTGTGGTGGGGTGCCTACGATGAGCCCATGCTCAACTGGGGATGAACTCTACAATGGCAAGGAGAACTGCACTCAACCCACTGTACTTAACAAAAGCTTGTATGGGCAAGTGATCGCTTATTTCACTTGACCATTTTCAACGGCATGGGCAATTTAGTTTCCATTGCTCTCCCAAATAAAGTATAATGTCCAAAGAGGTCTTGAAGATTGATGGTCTCTAATATTGCACCTAACCTCCCTGTTACCTGTACGATAAATAAACAAGAGAAACTACTTCCACAAAAAAAGAGGTGTAATTTAACTAAGAAGGTTTCTAATTCAATTAGTAAATAATTTATTTTTTGTTTTTAAAACAGAACCTATCATTTCTGTAATAGCCTTGCAAAGGCTTGATATATTACTATGATGCATTCTGTGTACCTCACACACAGTTTCTCAAAGTTGTTGTGGCGGCTGACATCACCTCCAGAATCTCTGCCAACAGATAATTACGAACACAGTACTATGTCCACTTATTTTAAGGCGAGTGATAAGTAAAAGAAACAAGTTCTGAAAAGTTGCCTGGTGCCAACAAGTCTTATATTTAGAAAGTACAGAGTCTGCTGCCAAACTGTTTTAATAGCAGAGCCTTCTGTCACTTAAGAAACAATGATACACTAAAGGAAGAAAAAAGAACTACAAGTGATAGCTGTCAAATACTGTACATCTAAAAACGTGCATCGTTTTTATTTTTCCAGTTCAAACCAGTGACAATTTCAAGAGGCACCAGAAATGAATACTGCCCCAGTTTCTAACCAAAACTTCCCTTTCAGGTGCAGTAATTATGTAGAAGAGCTAAGAGGAAAAATAATCATTGTAAACAGACAAATGCAAAGAGATTTGCATTTTAGAAAAGGTTTAAACTGCATAACAGCTAGTTTAGCCTGAACATGTCAAGTTAATTAACTATTAATATTATTGCTGTAAAGTTTCAAATCCACAGTATATGACTTGAGTGTCTCCTGTTCTTGTACAACTGAGTTCACAGTTATTGAATTGAAAACATAAATGAGCAAAAACTTTTTTTAATTAGCTGAAAATGTTAAATTAGGTCCCAACAGAACCACAAACAGGCAGCAGTACAGAGTAGTATTCAGGGCCTTGGACTACAGAGGGTCATGGTTTCAAATCATGTGTGTGACACTGCTATTGTACCCTTGTGCAAGGTTATGCCTCAGATTGTGCTAGCAATTGTGCTCTATAAATAGGTACACTATCCAGGTTATCACTTTACATGGTATTTGATCTCAATTTATTTATCTAGTTAATACAACATTTAAATTAAAAAGCATACAGATCTCAACTGAATTATGCATTTCAATAGCCAAGTTAAAAATTCTTATGGCTTAAGAGCTAAAGCTTACCCAACTGTCTGAAAGGTCCAATAAATGAAAACCCAGAGGCACTGGTGTCAGGAAGACCAGGACTAAGATTTGCTCTGTCATAAGTTGTGGTACACAACACCAGTTTCCCATGGTCCAAGCCAGGACATTAGACATACTGTAGATGTTTGAGCATCAACAGATGAAGAAGGAGTTAAAATGATTCAAGCTTACAAGGTGATCGATGATTAAGACAGAAGATGATTAAGAAGAACTGGTGTCCTTTCAAGACTAAAGACAGTGTTGCTTAAACACAAGGCTATCCAATCTTAATTGCTAACAACATTTTAATTTCATCTCCTCATTATGCATGAGGCCTTCCAATTGATCTTCTCTCGTCCCTTGGGATCCAAGGCAAAATCTTCTTGATCCAGATTTTTTTTTACTGTTCAGCATATTCAGCCACTTTTTTACCAATGTTAATTTATATTGCTTTTAGTTTTTGAATCATTCTTGTTTTAGAGGCCCAGTTTTACATCTGTAGGCAAGCACAGGGAACAACCACTGGTTGAGGACTTTGTCTAACCCAAAAGTAGTTTTGCTTTAACACTGATTTAACGTTCTA
This sequence comes from Atractosteus spatula, assembly GCF_055471065.1. Lineage (NCBI taxonomy): Eukaryota > Metazoa > Chordata > Actinopteri > Semionotiformes > Lepisosteidae > Atractosteus > Atractosteus spatula. The sequence goes on along the minus strand of NC_142728.1, from coordinate 4,430,852 downwards.
AAATTTGCATCCCACTTCAATGCTTCCATTTATTTTACAAACCTGCCTTTCTTTCACCCCTAGTGTGGCTATTTACAGATAATTAGAGGCTGTATAGAGGCCTCTAGTGGAAGGTTGTAGCCTTTTCTTAAGACAGCCTGCTACACACTAAATCTAAAACAAAGGAGAGTGTATATAGCATTCAGAGATTTTAACAACAGAGATAGGACACATATACCAGTGAATTATTTACACATGGGGTATTATTAATGTCAAGCTTTAACAAGCTGACATTTGGATGAACAAATGTTAAGTATGCGGTGTTATTATGCTTTGTGGCAATGTTGCAAAGGTGAAGTACATAATAAAACTCAAAAACAAATCTCTTCAGGTGGTGTAGGTGAGAGAATGCTGCTTGGATAACACAAGAAATTCCACTCCCCTCCAAGTTAAAGCCACGGTATACAGTTGCCAGTATTATGCAATGTCATCTTGGTGGCCAATCAAACTTTAATTTGCTAATGTACATCAGCCTCCTTGGATTCTAATCAAATAAAATCAAATGTCCATCAAGCTGGAAAACGCCAAATGTGAAATGATATATCTGACCTTCAAGTGAATCAGCATTTTTGATCATAGACTGCTTAGACTGGAGACAGACTTCAGTTATAAAAAACAGACAACAGATAGAATTACAAAAACAGACAGGGATAAACAGTATGAGAATAAAACTTTCAAAGGTCAAAGTATCTGAACTCCAACTTAAAAAGAGTTAAATGGCTCCAAATCATTGATAAGATTCCCTACCGCACCCCCTATCTCTCTTTTGCTATTTTCCAGGAATACAGGTGATCTTGTGTTTTGCATTTGCTTATTTCTTTTCTCTGATTTAACACATCCCTTTCCACAGCCCACACAAGACATGACAAGGTCTTTTCCCATCCTCTGCCTTGATAGGGATGTTTAGATCCAGCTCCCAGCAGATTACTGAGAGCTCAAAGAAACTTTAGACAGCTCTGATGATTTCAATGATGCAATTATTTCATTTTGACGTAAAGTATTTGCATATTTTTTCAAAGCTGCTATAAAGCTGATGGTGTAAAAGCCAGAATGGATTAAAGGAAAGTCGTGAAATGCTTTCAAGGTCAGATAGTTGAAAGTTTTGCAGTATTATTGCCCAGGAACAATTGCCACAGATTCTCTTTGCAAAGAAACATAAGTTGACTTAACTACTAATAAGAGCTCCTGGTCATCAAGGCAAGCTGTTTACTATAGCAATGTCGAGTCTATATGGAATACTTATATTATATTATAATATTCTTAACAGTGAGAATGAATACAAATAAACCCTTGCAGCCTCACCTGCCACCCTGTCTTCCTTAAGGTTGAGAACTCCTGGGAGAACCCAGCTTTTTGAACCTGTTGCATCCCACTGTTACGACCTTAAAAAATATATCTAGGGTTTGACCAAAAGCCACAACATAAAAAGAACACCCAAAAGATCGGATTCCCCTGGGAAAACTAACTGACTAACCAAACCAAAACAAAAATACATATAACATGTCTTTCCCCATCCCAAAAGCCACACATCGCTCAATTATCTCCATTCCCCATACGTATCTGATCTCTCAGCCACCCCCTCCACCCGTTTGCAGTCTCGTCTTGCCCTTTTAAATGCTCCCACTTTTTCTACTTAATTAATTAATTGGCAACACCTGGGAAAGGAGGAGAACGCAATTAGAAAAAAAATAACACTCCAACCAAGGACCGTAACACCACAGGGCAGAGATTTTCGTTATAGTGTAAGGAGCAGGCGTAGATTTTCTGCATCTGAAGCAGCTTTAGTCCAAGGCTGCAAGTTATCAAGTTATCCCCTAAAGGGATTTACATCCTCTATTCTCTGTCTCTGTTAAACCACTTCCTTCTCCAGAGGAGAATCCCAAGGGGTGCTCAACCTATCATTTCTCACTTTGTTGTTACATGCTCCTGATTGTTATCAACCACCAGACACCCAAGTTTCTGCTGTAGCGTACAGTATTCCACCCAACTGATCTTTTAAAAATGGCAGGGCATTTCTATTTCACTTATTTACTGGTCACCAAGATGGCTCGCTGCCTCCGTGAATATACTGAAGTTCTACATGCTGATGATGCACCAGCTGCTCTAGACAAACCAAGGCAGGGATTGATTTGCATTTACAGATTTGAAGGATGTGTACTTTTCTGCTCCCAGTACAGAACATTACTGCTGCAACCTCCTCTTCCTGATTGAAGGTCATGTCTACAAGATTTGCATCTCACCATTCAGGCTTTTCCTTAAACCCCCAACCATTTTCCAAGTGCACAGGGACAGTAATGTAATGTCATTCACTAATGAGACATTAAGCTCCTTAACTATCTAAATGGCTCGCTGGTCCTTGGCCACTCTGGTGGTGGGGTCTGAGGTGGGGGGAAGTCTTTTGCTTTCACATTTTTAAAATTAGGAAGGTTTCTTTAAAACAGGTAAAGTTTACATAGCTCATGATTTATGGAGAAACTGCCACTTCTCATAAGATGAAGTTGACCAGGACTTGAAGAACCTGAGAGAATAGAGGCCTTTCTCTTCTTAAGGTGTTACAAAGTGTTAAGCTCAAATCTGTGGCCACGATCCCCACCCTATTGACAACCAGAAATCATGCTTTACAAGCTACGCTTGCTGTGCTCCACCAGGGCATATACCATTGCGTGTATGGGACAGGAACCTTCAGCATGTCTAAACAGTTTCTATGTCCTTCCAAAATATAGATCTGGGACAGCAGTTTCCTGGAACCAGTTGAAACTAACCAAATGGTCTTGACATGACACTCCATCGCCTTGGGGCTGCTTACCCTATTGTTGTGTGAAAGCTTGGGTACCCCACTTCCCAAAAACGTAAAGACTGCACTCTGCTTGAAAGGCAATTCTAGAAGATCATCATAGCCCTCATTTGTTTGAAATAAATAGTTTCTACGTTTGCAGCTTTCTTTGCAGCTGGCCTTCATGGGATACCATTTTAACAAAAATTGCAATAAGATATAATGACTAATTAAAGAAGAAGGGTGGAGTCAGAACCAAGCACTTGCAACCAAATAAACATGAAGGATCAAATATTTTCCTCTCATTTGTGGCATTCTATGTGTTTTCATGACTAGAAGAGAAGTGAAAAAGTGAATTTGTATTATCATGGTGATATAATTTCAATTTGTTTTTTGGAAATTGAATAATCCTTTGCAATCAAAAGCAGGTGACATAACTAAAGACAGAGTTATAACTTACGAGACTAATTCATATGAATGATATTTAAGCAAATTTAATAAAATATTGATAGGAATGAAATGGGAATAAAAACATTTCGCATTTTCATATCTAACCAGACTTGCTTTCCTCATATAACACAAATTTAAAAATATGTCCACATGCATTTTACCTGTTTTTTCATAGTAAGTTAAAGGTTCAGCGAATAGCTCAATATATTTTTTGTGGAAAACCCCAGGAGTGCACATTTACTGGGCATCTGCTTCGCTGCAAAGCTTGTATTACTTATTTTAAGGTAGCATTAAAAACTGTTAATGTTTCATTTCTTAGTAAAATTCAAACTGTTAATGTTTAACAAAACTTAAATTTGGGCCCCAGACGACCATAGAAACATGGAAAACACAACCCCTTTTACCATTAGAAATGCGTGTTTATAGCAAAAGGCTTTATTTGTAAAATTGGAAAAAAAATATGACTCAGGACTTGTTCATTTGCAAGGCCTTTTCTTATAGGCCATGGGCATTTTCCATGCCAGTGTCAGAAATGGTTAAGGTACCTTTTTAGTCTGTGGAAACCCTTTAAGTAAAGGTTGTTACTCTGGAGACATTCCTACGGGTCAAACAAATAGAACAGAGACATGGAACTGGGAAACAAGGCTTTGTGTTTTTCCCCGACTTATTTTTTTAAGAGGCTGAATCCTTTATTTTGAATGGAAACTGGGCCAAGGACTTTGAGACTGGGCTGAATGGTATTTTTAATGTTAGGTGTATAAGACTCAAAGGGATTTTTCTAGAGCTAAAGTGGTTTATATTTATAGGATCCATGCGCAAAGGTAATGAACAAGCAGTCCTTTTAGGTGTAGGACAGAGTTTGGCTGTTTCTGCTACTTCAAGAAGACAGCTTCATGGCTTTTGGCCAATTTATACAAAATTAGTGTTCCCCTGGCCTTGAAACTATACCTATAGAAAACTGCAAATACCCCAAAATAAGCCCTCACCTATAGACAGCCCCACAGTTCTCAAATCAAACAGACCACATGAAAATGAAGGATATACCAGTTCCATATGGGACCTCTAGAATTGCACTCAATTCAAATAAACAGTTTCCCTTTTAGAAACACAGTAATCACACCAGTAGGATTACTGAAATGGAGCAATGTGAGGAGACATTTGTACCCAATGAGGAAAGTAATACAATTTAATTTTTGTTCCTGGCCTAATGCAATTATTTTCGTTCTTTTTCCAAATAGTATTTTTGTTGCAAATAATATCGGTGGTGGGTTTGAAGTTAAGGAATACGTACAAAAGTCTTCGGAGTATTTTAATTTTGATCTTTGAAATGTAAAGTTCATGAATTTGGTGAGCTCTAGTACAACGCCGCACTGGACATTAGTCAACACAAAACCACAATGCAGTCTGGCTCGAGCCAGGAGTTTCGTGTGAGAGGGGCCCAGGACCAAAGGGAAGGGGAGCTCAGGTCATGATGGAGAAACTGTAAGAGAGCTACCACTGAGCCTCCTGGCAGTCCACAGGCAGTAACACTGTCCCTTATGATCAGCTCAAGATCCTCACAGCTCAACAGTTTTCTCACTTCTTTTGTCTATTTTTATTTTTTAAAATTATGCATGTCCATTTTCAGAAAATATGGAACACATTTTGCTGCAGAACATAATGCTTTGAAATGAATCCAGTAACCATTTGTTGAAAGACCCAGGCTCCACCACGTACTGAGAACAGACACAGATTTGTGCATGATTTTCCAATCACGGGAAAATATTTTTAAGGAAACATGTTGACAGCTATTGACCAAATAAAAAAAAAAATCACATTTTTGATGAAAACAGCTGATGAAATGATAAAATGATAAAAGTAGAGAAGTGCAGCTGAAATCTGTAAGCCTTCTTGTTTGGGTTTGAGAAGGCAAGACGCTACTACTTTATTTTGACTATTTTTAAAGACAGTCGATCAAAAACAATACATTTTTGGAAATGTTCTAAAACAATGTTGAAGTCTGACAATTTCCAAGTTACTATCAATCTTCAGGCACAATATTTTTGTTTGTGGGTCTAAGTGCAGCCAAAAAAATCTATTTTCCTTGGTTGGGTGAAGACTAAGACACCATTAAATCACACTTGGTTGCATTCGTTTATAGAATGTGTTCTTATGGAAATGATTACATCTAGTTTATGTTTTTCTAGCAAAAAAACTCCTTGTTTTTTCTTCTTCCATTACTTGAAGGTTCATCAGTCTCCACTAAGAGAAGTGTGCCTACAGTACCTTCCATAGTCACATATAATCTTCCATCTCTATGGAAGACAGAACATCCATCTCTATGGAAGACAGAACAATGTCTGATTCCAACATCCGACAAGTTGCTAAGAAATAAAACATTATAAAACACTTATACCGATCCGTTTTAATAAAAGGACACTCAAAAATCTCAAAATAAATGAGGAAATGTCTCGCAAAGAATTGTTCAAAGCCCTCAAAGTCAATCTCAATGTCTGCTGTCCTGCTTTGCAATAATTTGTTACAGTAAAAGCAGCCACAGTTTGACATGGTATCCACAATTGTAATACGTTCCTATTTCAAGAACTCTCACTAAAGAAAAAACTAATATCGCAAAAGGTTTAGGGCGTGTTAACAGTAGTTAAAAAAACTACTGAGGATAGGATTACTACTCATACAGACTTTCAAGATAATTAATGTGCTTTCCATGAAATCAAAATTGCGATGCTGCAGTGCTTACAGTTTCTGAATTTCCATACATTTTGAGAAACAAGATCTGCCATGGAGGAGATAGTACTAGGAGAATGATTAGTCTCACATGTGGATTATCAGCTCTGCGGGTAGTGCATTTTTTTACATGTAGCTCAAGGTTTTTTTGTATGGTTTTTCAATGTGCTTCCAACCAACCTAGCAGCAACCCATACATCTTCCTCCTGGGAGAGACTACTAGAAGCAAGTCCAGAGATAAACCAATGAGGAGAGCTAACAGCTGTGAGTCTTCCCTTTTACTAACCATAATGGATCCAACCTGCTCCTCAGAACCTGCACTTTAATCCTTCCACCCTTCTGTAATGGATAAACAGCTGTTAACCTTCTAACCAGGAGACTCAACCAGAGACTGACGTACAGTAACTGGGGTCCCACGTAACACAGATGTTATTTGTGGGTGTGCTCTCTGTGCGAGACCCTTCTTGTCCTCTGAGCCTCTATCTCAGACCCTGTTTAAAGAGGCCTTAATGAACATAAGCTGCAGCAGGGTGCTGTGTTACTCACTTGTGCAACTGTGCTGCACTGGTCCTAAATTCAAAACTTACATGCACACATTTTCTCCAATCTCTCTAATCTACCCTTTATAGTCAACCAGTTAACCCATATGTGGTCTTATAGATGCCTGAACCAATCAAAATCCTTCGGCAAGCCTGAGGCCTTGGGTAATTGCCCAGGCTACCCCATAAGTAAGAATGCACCTGCCTAAAAAATATTGGTAGCCAGAGGAGAGGAGAATTGGACCCAAAAAAGGACTGTTGTTTGTTTTTTTAAGACTTTTTTGGTGTTTTTTTTTTGTCATTTACCTACTGTATCCCTATCTCTTAATGCATAATAAATGACAGATTTCATGTTGTGTGCTACCTTCATGTTTGGGGGCCTGGGTTCATAGACATTTTTGGGATCACAAAACCATAGATGGATTTGAGTTCATTCATGTGCGTACATCTTTGATATCTTTTGTGATATAATCGAAAGAATCCTTGGTTTGGGTTGGGTTCAGTATGTGGGACATTGACTGTGATGTTAGAGACAGCTGAAAAGACTATGTTGGTCATGCCAAATTGGTTTGGTGCATCTGGGTTACCCAAATGTGGGGAGTCTGAGATCAATATGTTCAAAGTCAGAGGGTCCCAGCTAATTGGAAATATGAAACAGTGGGTTTTCTATATTTGTATTTCTATTCCTAACTGCATGCTGGGATCTGGCTTTGCTGAGTGCCTGAGGTAATGGTAGTAGAGAGCAACTTGGACAAGGGCAGTCTCAACATTATGATCATTACAAAAACAGGACAGAAATAGATGAAACAGATCATTGGCTAACATTGTGTGCCTGTAGTTGGGATGCAACTACACATTCCGAAACCTTAGATAAAAATGAAAGTTCATAAATTAAGCTATGATTATATCAAAAACCAAAAAAAAAAATTAGCATTAGAGTGATTTATTCAGTCTTTAAAGCAACAACGACCAAACCCATGGAAAGGGAACCATTGACAGTATTGACAATAAAAGGGCAGATGTCTGGCAGGCAAGCTTTCAGCACAGAGGCAGGGATGGGATCTAGGCCACAAGAGGCTGTTTTACAGCTATTAATTTTAGTAAGTTGATCTAAATCAACTAAATTAAATTCAGAAAAATGTGGTACAGAGGGAATGTCTAAGAAAAAAGGTGGGTTTAAATAATTATTAAAATCAGGGACAAGGTTAAAGCTTTGTTCAGATAAATGTAGAGTTATAACATCAATCGTGAACTGAAAGAAATGCAAAAAAACAACGATCGGGGTGGAAAAAGAACAGTCTATAAAAGTTAAAGACCAAATCACAGCAAATGTGGGTTGGAAAACTTACCAGTTGAGGAAGCTCAAAGCAGTACAAAGTAGATTAATCATAATCATAATCATTAGATTGTTTGTAACAGAAAAAGCACTTTACGGTTTTGTAGCCCAGAGCTGATTAGATCTGAGATATAAGAAGATCTGGCAGAAGCATGAGATGTTCATTATATCCCTGCATGTGAATCTCAAAGCCTGTTTTTTACTCAAGCAATCCAGATGCTGTAAAGTCAATGAGTAGAGCTCAAAGGAAAGCAAGCAAGTCTTAAGGGGAGCTAATTTATCCCGAGTACTAATCAACACAGTCTTCAAACTGCTGGCCAGTTGAATATGTCCAATCCTGAACAAGGGGAAAACTAAGAATAGCATTAGAAAAATCAGAGGAGTTCACAGATTTCAAATATCTAGTGTAAAAGTAATGCATCTTACTAAAGAAACGGGATGCAAACATCAAATAACACAGCTTTAAGATCAGAAATATATAGTTCAATTTCCTGAATATCATTATCATCTGGCCAGAGACACAGACCAAATCAAGGGTCTCACAGCAAATGTGGGTTGTAAAACTTACCAGTTGAGTAAGTTCTAATCAGTACAAAAAAGATTAATAATCATATGCAGATAAAAACACATGGCTGGACATAGGAGGCCTTTAGACAAGTAAAATCAGCAATGCAGTGGGGCCAGAATTAATAAGATATTCAAAAGAGGTGACAGAATAAACAGATAGATCCTTAATAAGTAAGTCCTTCCCATAGAAGGTAGCCAAACCACCACTGTGACCACCAGAATGGAGTTTCCTTACATATGTGACACCGTTACATTCAACAAAGCTTTCAATGCTGAAATACCTTAATGTTTCAGTCTTCCAATTTAGGGACTGGGTGTTTAAAAAAGTTCTAATGTCACAATAAGTAACAGGGACATTTGGATTTCTCAAATAATCAAGCAGCTGCAGATACAGACGACAACACATGGTGTTTATTTTGCAATGTTTGGAGCAACTTGCTGTTTTTACAGCTTCACTGTTTCGGTGAGATGGTCGGAATCAATCCACATGCCAGGGTGTTAACAGTCAGTTTATGCCCCCAGAACGCCTCTGTGCAAGTACTTTGGTCATACAACAATACTAAGAGCCCAGTTTAAATACAGGGTTGGGAAAAGGTAGGCAAAGCAAAACAGAGGAGATCAGCAAATGAGTACTGTACCTCAGGACAGCCATGGTAAATGTAGCTATTACTTCAAGTTGTTGAGCATATGGACTTTGCTAGGTCCATATTAAAGTTCCTAGAGCCGCTATCAAGATTAGAAACAATGCCCTATTTAAACAAATTATTTTCTATCAGATAGATTAGATTTAAATCACAAAAAGCCCTTCCAATAATACTAACAACCTACTCTAACCTACTGTACAGTATGTGGGAGGGGAAGTAGACAATAAAGGATAAAAGGATAAAAATCAGGCTTAGCAGTCATCAGCCTAAAAAGAATGATGCCTCTGCTATGCATCAATTTGGATCTAGATTGAAATGGTTTATACATCTTACTTTTAAGTGAGCTTTTAACTGAGCAGCAACAGCCTGTTCTAGAATCTATGACAAAAATGGTTAGATATTGGCCAACAGTTAATGAGAAAGCTTTTAGAACAAAGGGATGATAACTGTAAATTTATGGGATGAGAGATAAATTCCAAGCCTTAATGATTCATTGACGATATGTGTTATCAATTGGAGAGAGAATTGGGTCTGCATCTCCTGAGACAAGGCTTTGAGGTCCATTGTCTCCCAGGGCCTAGAGGTTGCCCCGATTGGCCTCTGTCTGGCAAGACAACAAGGTACCAGGCAGATTTTTCAAGCTGCTACCATTGTAACTTGCCAGACGACCTTTCAACTAATATGGTTCTGAAGTTAAACTGGTACAGACTTCCTTGCCACTGGTCATCCTGTGAGTGGGCCTCAGGAAAAAGTCTGTTGAGAATAACGAGAGACTGCTCTCTAGTCCAGAAGAAGCTTGATGGCATGTTGGTGACTTGTTGGATTACTGTTTCCTAAGGGACCGTCATGGAATTGCATTCAAAGCCTTGTTTCCATAAGATGGCACGATATTCAATCTTGTTTACGGTTATAGCAAATGTGATGGCTTATTTAAATTTGTTTAGGTAATTTTCACTAAATTGGAAATTCCACTAAGTGGAATTCGATGAGGTGAGGGTTCCTGAGTAAGAAATGATCATTTATGGAGAATCTCTGCTTGAAAAGTGTAGAAGTAGTGACTTTTTGTAACATGCAACCACGATGGCCTTTCCTCCTGACTAAACTGATTTGGCAGTCAGGGAAGACAAGTCTGTTTTCAACATCAGGCTCGATATGCCCTTAAGCTACTCAGATCATTCAGTGTATGACTCATGCTACTGGCACCATTGAAGCTTATTTGACCGGTAGTTCCTCAGTTGGCACTGCCAGTATCAATCCCATCTAACAGTGTCAATGATTCAGGGAAATGCACAGGGAGCTCTTTCAAAGAAATGCATCAATATCTTTACCATTTGGAAACTTCCTATGGTTTTATTTTGTGCATGGTGTATACCAAAAGGAGAATACATGTGACAGTTTGCTAAACATGTGACAGTACCTAAGATATACTGTAAGTGCTATGATTGTTCTTGAAGTACTATCAGTCGAAAGTTATAAATCAACTTTCAGTACCATAATACTATTTTTCACTGTACTTCTAAGGTTAAATGATAAAGCAAATTTTAATGTAAGTACTGTTACAGTATAACAAAAAGCCCATTATCAATCTTTAACAAATGCTGTAAAACAAATCATTGCAGAAAAAGCTTAATACGAGAAAATATCAGTTCTTTAAAATCATTTTTTATGTTGAGCACTGCATTATTGAGGAAGGCTTCTTATCTAATACAGAGCTGATAACTGGGGCTTCCAGTAATAAATTAATAACTCCAGTAACTGATGCTTATTTTCCTTGCTGTAAAAGAGAAGGGGTTTCTCATAATTGATTTAGGCTGCACAAGAAGCTTTCTGAGAGGAAGCAAAGCTGTTGTTGGATATACAGATCTGCATTATATACCACACAAACAAACATCAGCCTAACATAGCCAGCCAAACTTGATTAGGGCTACAAATTTCTCTGCGAATGATATAGAGTATCAATCATCCGTATACAGTGTCCAGCTTTAAAACATAAAAGAGGGAAATGTGAACGTGTACCAGCCTTCTCTGATCATAGTGATGCACTGCCAATCACCATACCCACTTTCAAACTCCCAAAATGTATTGTGTTGAGTTCAAAAGGACATTCACAACGTGGTGAAGATTTGAAAAGCAAAGCTTTTATTGAAAGTTAGAGACAAGGCAGAGGGAATGAGTAAACCTAGTATCGAATCTAATCTGGTGAGCGTGACTTTAGCAGGCTGCACAGGGTAGTGCAAGGAGATGCACTGGTTTAGAAATGAGCTAGAAATTTTAAAGCAGAAACAAAAGTAGCTGTATTATCCTGCAACTCACAACTGGCAACCCACTGAAGCTGAACAGGTGTGACCCCCCCAGGAAAACTAAGGTTGCTTCTGGAAGAGGCATCAATGTGCTCAGTAGGGGGCCCTGCAGTCTGTGTGTTCTAATAGTCTAGTATGAACATGGGGAAACTATATTGTAAAATGGCGCCATCCTTCTGATTAGATATAAAACTTAGGTCCTGACTGTCTGTGCTCATTAAAAATCCCGAAAACAGTAGGGGTGTTTACCCTGGTGAGCTGGCCAAATTTCTCCCTGGTCTTTACCAGTCATAGCCTACTACTAATCCCCATTTATGATGTGGCTTCATAACTCTATTCTCTTCCCCACTGATAGCTGAGGTGTGGTGAGCATACTGGCGCACTTTGGCTGCTGTCATATCTTCCAGGTAGAGCTACACATTGATGGTATTGGAGGGTAGTCCCCATTGCCTGTAAAGACGTTTGAGTGAAGTGTCCAGAAAAGTGCAATATGAGTGTAAGGATTATTATTATTAATAAATGCTACCTGCTGAAAATCTTCACAATCTAGTTCAGGATGTAGTGTATCGCCTTGTAGCTCATTTGAGACCAGAGGTGGTTGTTTTGTCAACCTACAGTAGGGGTGACAAACTGAAGCCAGTATTTTAGTCATTACCATGGAGGATCTGAATTGTCTGAGGTGTTCCTATGACTACAGCCATTTGAACTGGCAGTTTCGCCTTTTAAGTTTAAAGAAAAACATTACATCCAGCTGATCGCTTCTGGCTGCCAGTTTAAGAGTTTGTCAGCTCAGGAGGCCAGAATGAATGTTGCAGCTTCAGATGTGTGGGGCAGAATTACAAAAACTTCATGTAGTTGATCTTAATGGATAAACGAAGGAAAGGAAATTCCTTCACTCTTGCTGAACAAATTGGTCTTACGATTAGCCCCGAAACAGATATGACCTTTGATTTGTTGCATCAAAAGATTCAACTGGGGAAGCTTGGCAAGTCTGGGAATTACAATGTAAGAAAGGAAATCGTCATTTATTCATCTCAACTACTGTACCTCGTGGTATAAATGAATATCCAATCCCATATTGAAATAACAATACAGAGAACTTTCCAAAAATTGGAATACATAGAAGAATCCCAGTAAAGTACAGCCCTAGTGAGTGAGTGGTCAGTAGAACGGGGCACGTTTTAAGCAAGCTGCACTCATCACTGAACGTGAAAAATGTGGGCCTCAACATAAATCCAATACAACCCTAATGTTGTTGCTGAACTGTTGTGAACAGTGCTACGTTTCTGGAAATACTTTAACACATGCAAACTGTCATTTCTGAATGAACATCATCTGATAAGGTAAGCAAAACTCCATTTATTTAGGCATAGCATGCGCAAGTTCATTTGAGTAGTTTTTAATTTTTTCCTACCACCTCTCATTTTCTTCCTCTTTAGTTTATAGATGTATCCATCTTATAAAAAAAAACAACAATAGGAAAACAAAATAGCTTCATAGCCCCACACTTCAGTTCCTAGTAACTTAATGATCTAAGAATGCATTCAATCCAGTTCTCAAGAAATGACGCTAAATGATTAAAGTACTATAATGATAAAGTAATGGCACTGCTGTATCACAGCACTGATGCATTTAGTTCAATCCCTGGGGTGCTAACTGCACAGAGTTTGTATGTTCTCCCTGTGTTTGCATGGGTTTCCTCTGGGTGCTGCAGTTTCCAAAGACATACCTGTACTGGCAGGTTAATTGGCTCCTGGGAAAACTGGCCCTGGTGGGAGTGTCTGCGTGTCTGTGTAATGGATTAGTGTCCCATCAAGAGTGTACCCTGCCGTGCTCCTGCTTCTTGTTGGGATAGGCTCCAGCTTCCCTGTGACCCTGAGTTTGAAGAAGCAGTTAGAAAACAGATGGATGTAATATTAGAAGCATATAGACTTAGATCTCAACAGAGTGGCTGGTGAACTCTTTCCAGACATTGTCTCTTGACTCTGTGTAAAGAAATGTCTGCTTTTTTTCTGTATGGAATGCTATCTTATACATTATTTCCACTTGTTTTCCAAGGTCTATGTATGACTGTTGATCCTGAAGCTCTATCCTGGATTGAATTGGATTAAATACCAGAATCAAGAATTTATTTATTCACCGCTCCTCTGACCATTTCAATTCATGCCAGTAAACAAATTAATGAAATGATTACATGTTAATAAAAAATAGCAAGCTGAAAGCATCAAAAGTCAGCAGTAGGGATGTTTGCCTGGCCTTGTTGAAGGCTACCAATTGCAACTACACTGGCTGTAGAAGCATTTAATCTTTGACATTAATTGGAACCATTAAAACCACAGAACAGGATCAATGCTTCAGGTGTTTTGGGAATGATAAGTTATTGATTATCCTTTTATTATAACTGAAAGATAACTTGGTATACAACACAAAATACATTTAGTTAATATGTCCCTTCCTGTTAAATCAATACAATTCTGACATTATAAGTACAATATATATCTCAAAACAATTAAGCTTGACATTCAGCCAACATTTTCTATCTTTGCTGACATATTCAATACCTTTTATAAAATATTGGCACTATTCTGCTCCACCTTTACAATACCATCTAAACTGAATTATCAGATGCTAACTGTAATTAAAGATTGTTGCAATTAGTATGTTTATTTATTCAGCCTACTGTATTTACATTTTGAATTTTTTAATCCAGTGACTAGGGAGCCCAAGAAAATATTAATTAAAAAATACATGAAAATATAAACTAGCATTTAAACTCAGGAAGCCACCTTGAGAATCTGGTACCTTCAGAAATTAAGATTTGTCCATTGGGCAACACAGAAGAGTGTTAAGCCCAGATGAAACACAAGCCTCAGCTTTTCAATGTTAAGTGGAACGAAAACAAGATGAGAGATTGTCAAATATTGTACAGTGCCTACAATAAAACATGGACCATTTTACAATATGTTTTACAGAATATCTACTTAGCTTTTTGCACAGAACTATCATAGTGCTCTTGACATAAAATATAAACTCTCGATACACAAAAATCACTGCAAAATCACACATTTATAATAGCCGCCCACAAATACAAAAATGAGTGTATTTCAGGAAATCATCATTGAGTTTAAATATCTGGTACTGTTTCATATTGAACCTTTATCTTCTACTTCAGAGAATTACAGATGAAATTGAAATTTCTTTGATTTTGGTTAATATGATAATTGAATGATGTACAAATATTCTGTCGGAGAGGATGTGGACCGGCTATCTGTCATCGCAACACTGCCTAATTTGTGTGCATACAGAATCTTCAGCTGCCATTTCTGAAAAGGGGTAATAAATCGATTATAAAAGTTTTACGCAAAATGCCAGCATACCACATCCTCCATCAAATTTACTCTGAAGTCGGTTAATGCACTTGAATAAAAATCAATGTTTCGTCTTAATTGTATTTCATTAAAATTTCCAGGAGATCCTGGAGTTTTCACCATCAATATATGACAAAGAATATTTTGGGGAAAAAAAAGCACATTGCACTGTATTATCAATGATGACGTACTTTTTGATAGTATGCAAAACTGGCATATAATAAATGTGAATGTACTGTATGTGTTTAGAAAACCTATTCCTGCAGTGCTTCCCAAGGCAGACACTGCATGGAAACATTACAGGACGTGGTTTGTACGGTAATGTAGTCAATAATTCTGAACATATTCAAACGGGAAATATCTTTGATGGAGAGAGCGACCTTTAAGTTCCTATTTTTATCCTATCTTCCTATCTTTCTAAAAGATGAAAAGCAATAGGGTTAGGTAACTAGAATTTCCTGATAATTTTCATTAGCACAGTTTTTGTTGACTTATATTATTGTC
Organism: Atractosteus spatula; assembly: GCF_055471065.1. Taxonomy (NCBI): domain Eukaryota; kingdom Metazoa; phylum Chordata; class Actinopteri; order Semionotiformes; family Lepisosteidae; genus Atractosteus; species Atractosteus spatula. The sequence continues at coordinate 4,415,608 of NC_142728.1, read as the reverse complement.
TTTTATTTAATTGTCTTTGTATAAACAGAGATTGGCGATTCAATGGAACAGTGTAAGGGAGAATTTAAAACTGCATGGTATCATAAATAGGCTAAAGACGGTGAGGAAGTACATCTAAAAACATTACATACAGTAGTTCTACACTTAACAAATGTGATTGGGACACAAAGAGAAATTTTTAATTCTGAAAATTGTTCATGATTATATTAACTTCTCCAAAAATGTCATAATGGTTTTTATACTGAAGTAAATAGGTGATATAAACATACTTCATCCATGTGTAATGACATGCATAAAAAGTATTGTAAACTATGTATTACAAATATTTCTTAGCCACAGGCTGCTCTCCATTTAAATTCTGTTTGTAAAGACAGGTAGAAAAATATTACGATGTATAATAGTTTATAGATTTTATGTCATGTACATGAGACACAATCAAGGTTTCAAAGAGAAGGATCAAAATCAAAATGCTGTTGGCTCAAACACTTGGCTCAATCAGGTTTTCTTTGCATCTGCTTTAAATCAGCTCCTGTTCCTTTGTTGCTTGTTGTCATCTCCAAAGTCCACCAAGTGCACAATCATAGCCCCCTCGGTCCCAGCATGACTCCACTATTTCCTATATGCTCTTTCAAATCTCCATGTCTGTCTGCCTTCATATAACTTGACAATCTTACAAATTCCCTGCACTCTTGCTCACAGATTCAGATTTATTCATTTGGATGTCATGTCTCTGATCTTTGCAGCTGAATGTCTAGAGTGTTGTTTTTATTCTCCAGAACCCAGGTTTTCCTAGCACGTGTTCCTGTCACCATAGTTACCCTTAACCTTTGCATCATATTTCTGTCACAGATGCCAGAAAGGCCAGCCATGGAATGAACAAAAGAGCAGAAAGACCCTATGCGTAGTGGCAAAAATGGGACACAAACAGAGGTTTGCTCTGGGATCAGGGGTCAGGCAATGTCGGGGATGAGGCCTAAGCCCTCAGGACACGAACGTTGGGTGACCTGGTGCTAGAGGGGCCTCATGACATCCGTACCCTAATGCTGAGCCAGGAACACTGGAGACACAGGGACTAAATAGGAAACGGAAACCAGACACACCGGAAGGACATGAATAATCACACGGAACTAGGAACAGGAATGAATTGGAGCTCCCTCTAGAGGTAGGATGTCAACCGAGAGAGTACCACACGTGGAATAAGCTGCACAGCACAGGGGGGAGGAAAAACCTCATTAAACTGTCAGGAAACCTCCGGGAGTCAACGACTGAGAGCTACCCCCTCCTCCAGGGTAATACTGTACAATAATAAAGTTTATTGTATTACACTTGCATCGCATTGTATGTTATTAAACATGTGGTAGAAAGAGCCGGAAGTCTCTCGTGGGCCGTGACAATTTCTCACAGTTTCCACTGACTGGTGAAGCTGCATTCCCACGGCAGGCCTGACCCCTCTGTCCTGTATTCCAATGTCTGCTGTCTCACACTTGAGGTCTGCCTTGACCTTACAGTAATTCCCAACATGTACCCTGATGTGTGATTCTTAATCAATGGCCTCAGCTTTGCAAACAGTAACAACAAATGTTATTTGGCAGTTGAAAGACACCCGTTTGTATTTCTCTAAGAGAGCTCAACTTGCTTTCTATAAAGGTCAGATGAAGAGATAAACTGATTTTTCAGTGCTTTTGTGGCGTTCTCCTTGCCACTAGCTTTATCGTTGCATGCACAGGACTCTGTCAGCCACAACACGCTTGCCAATGCAGGAACATCCCCGTACGCAATGCAGAATTTTTCCTGGAAATAGTTTCTGCCGCCCTTACAATGAGGTGCAGCTTTTAAAAAATGAATTGTTTCCATTTCAATTTTTTTTAAGGCTTGCAAGGAAACTGAAACCTCTTGGAACTAAGGTTATCACATCGGGGATATTACATTTAAGCAGGCTGACAAAACATTTAGAGGCTTGCAAAGGTCATGTGGATCACAAACTATTTTTAAAATTATATGCTAATGCTTTGTGTGCCATTTTCTAAAATATCACATTGCAAGTAAAGCTCAGGCATTGCAACTGCTGGGCATGTAGTTATGCCACAGTTTAGGTTTCTTTCTGGACTTGCTTACTTGTGCTCTATAAAAGTAAACTGCAGTTCTTTTTAAATTTGATATCAAGAAGCCGCACAATAAATAAAATGCAACCCAAATACAAAATGTGTCCTTTATATTAAATCTTCATTGTTGATTTCTATCTCTCTGCGCAATGAAGCATTTTTATTACTGATTATTTACCACGCACAATAATAATAGGCATTATTATTATTATTATTATTATTATTATAGAAAATGTTTTTAGGATATTGATTATATATACAGTATACAATATATGATATCACACTGATTCATTAATCCCTAACGACAAACCGCAATCAGCACAAGTGACCTTGAGTGGCACATAAATACTCATTTACCTCATTTCTGAGAGTGCAGATAGGACACTGATGAACATCAGCAAGTGTGACTCAATGCACAGAACCTCATGCTAATTGGTGTGTACAACAGATCAGCTGATGAGAAAATCCAGGTGTGATGATCTGGCTGTGAATGTCCTGTCACTACAAAAAATCCACTAATGCTAGATGACAATATGATTGCAGAGCACTACTTGATTCAGACCTGGGACCTCAGTTCCTTTAAAGTTCATATTTTTGTAATAGATAGATACTTTATTGCTCCCGTGAGGGAAATTGCAGTGCAACAGCAGCTTACCACTGTCAACACAGCACAGTGTAACAAAATTATACAATAATACAACAATACAATACATACAATACAATCAGTACAGTCAGTGAGAAGTGCACTAAGAAGAGTTGCTCACAGTACAAAATATACAAAGAACAAACCAGAACAGTACACAAAAAGTTGTATTGCACATTATAAATATTGTAACGCTTACGGCCGACAGGTACTGTGTAAGAGCCGGCGTACCAGAGCAGGTGACGTCACCGCCCTTCCCTGTGATAGCAGGACTACAGCTACTGGGCTGCAGAGAGATCTCTCTTTAGCTCACGGGGCTAGGTCGCTGCAGAGAGACGCGGAAGTCCCGGGTTCGAGCCCCGGACGGTGTGGGGCCGACCTGATGCGGCAAGGGCGCCCGCCTGAGCCCCCGTTGCGTTACAATATAAATATATTGCACAAGTCCCTCGCATATATTGCAGAAAAAACAGTTGTAAACAGAAAAAGCCAGATGTAAGCAGAGAGTTTACTGTTTAGTCCATAGAATAACCGCTATTCTGTGAGATGAAAATGTGAGTTTTACTATGGACCCCTTACTCTTTAGATCTGAGATCGTTTAATCATTTGTTGATGAAGTGGGATGATCAAAAGGCACATGGTTCGACAGGCTGTCTGAGAGTAATGGGACACCATCCCTCAGTACAGCATCTGCAACCTGGTGCAAAGCATAACTTACAGATGAACAGTTTGCATTGCTGCCAAAGGTGTTCACACATGCTACTAGATGCAGACTGCCTGTTGATAAAACTATGTTGCGTCTTTTTAATTAAATGACAGTGCATCTGCTGTTACATATGATATTCTTTGATGCTCAAATTAAACTAAATGATGTGTCCCCATATTCAGGGAATGTTAAATATTCAGCCAAATTTAAATTAATATAGTCTTGATGAATAGTCATGATACCTGTGTGCTTACATGAATTCTGACACCTCCCTGAAAGAGCACGTATGTCTCTCACCTGGTGCCAAAAGGAGAATAGGAACTTGCATGCTATGTACAGTAGGAAAATCATAAAATCTCAAAATAAAAATAACAGTACATGCCATGAATACAGAAGTAAAACAACTTAATTCACTTAATGAAAAAAATGCTGCTTCCTTCCAGTCTTTCAGTGTTTGTTTAGATTGAAGAAGTCTGATTTTTCTGATATGAAACAATTTATGTATATATATATGTTATAAACAGAATATGTATATATTAGTTACCATCATTTTTTTAGCCCAGGTCTGTACAGCTGAAGGGTTTGAATTCAGCTGAAGATGAATTACATGGTCTTGAAAACTTGAAAACTTGTTTCCATTATTTCCTTTAAGGAGTAACAAAAACATCTCTTTAATGAATTTAGTTTTTTATCTTTAATCTAACAGTTCATTACACTATGGGAAAAATAAACCATGTCAGTCTCAAAGAAAACTGCTAATGAATGCTGGGAGATGATATTGCATCTTAGCCAACTTTGTACATTCAATTTTGATTAAATGTTAAGATAAACAATACTCAATCTCCTACAAATGTCTTAAAAACAATAAATATCTCCCTAATAACAGACCTGTTGGCTTTAACATTAAGAGCTGAATAAAATCACATGAATACCTTAGTTTTGATTCTAGCATTGCAGTGAGATAGCAATGCTGATGTGAACAGAAACAATGTATGGGCTGTTCCCCATCAGTTTACTGACATCTACTCTCCTTTTACATTACCCTAAATTGAAATGTACTTCATTTTTGCCCACCCCACTTCCCAAACTGCTACACAATGACAGGTGACAGAGTACAGTATGTACTATAATATGACATACATGTACTGTACCACTAACATGATAGTGCATTACATAAAAACAGGGATTTAGGCATCAAATTTGGAAGTAGCGTTTACTATTTCATTTGTAATCACTTGCAATAAGTGTGTTTGAGACCGACAAGATGAGGGCTTTCATCTTTCACATTGTTGCACTAGGATTAGTGGACAAGCTCATAACAGGTGTGGTGAGCATCGTATGTCATTAGACTGATTAAATCTATTGCATAACAGCACTACAATTTTGCCTAAAAGCTTATCTTCCCAAATCCAAATCTACTGTACACAACCCAAACCTTGTTTTCAGCTTTCTTGATAATCTCTTTAAGATTTTATACATGAGATTTAATTATAAATTCTTTAAAAGGTTGAGGTAAACTAGTTCTAAGTGCATGTAAGGGTTCAGCTACATACATAAGACAAAGTACAAGTGTATGAATTTCCACGGAGCAAGATTTGGAAGCTATTTTGATGGTTTTGAGCAGAGGATTGCTGTTTCAGTTTATGCAGATTATTTATCACTAGCTAAAGCAGTTAATTTAAGAGTAAAAAACTGTCATGCACCTCTATCAAAATACAAAATCTATTTTATATTATCTTGGATTTCACTTGGCACAGTACTGTATAGAGTATACAGTAGCTCAGTAGAAGTTAAAACATTGATTATTATTGTAATTTCTCTTAATTTAGCTCTTAATTTCAGAAGCACCAATATTTTTTTAATAGGCAAATTTTGATTCCTCCACAAACAGTATATAAAGATATTCTAAGAGGGTATCCAATTGCAGGAGGTAGAAATCCAAGTGCTTAACGGAATAAAAAAATTGTATTGTCTTAGCACTTCTAATATTTGGAAAACTATTAGTTGTAGAATTGTCCGTCTTCATGGATAAGGCTAGAAACATCATCTACCCGAGGACAAGAAACACACAACTTCCTTTATACGGTATTCATGATAAATATAAGGAATGGTTCTGAAGATGAAAAGTTATGGTTCAAAGTATTCAAAGATCTTTTTTTTTTAAATAAACATCTTAAAGGTGTTTCTTTAATATGCTCCAATTGTCATAAGTCTCCTGTTTTACTAGAATATAATATAAACACTCTTCAGTCACCAAAACTGTATCTCACCTGTTATTTTATAACACATTCAAACTACGCTGCGCTTTCCTAAAGCAGAAATACACTAATATCTTGAAGGTTTTAGGATGGCCACTTTTCAAGCAGTCCCAGAAAATAATCAGCAAAATTATGTTTTTTTGTTGGTTGTTCTAAAGTTAGCAACATTCCATAAATATCCACCAGACAGTTTTATTTTAAAACAGACCACACAAGGAAGACAGAGATTTTTTAGGGTTTTGGCCCTTGTTTATCATGCTGTTTACTTCAGGCTGAAGCAAGAACCAGTTTCTACAAAAGAAAAAATACCACAACGGTTATGAAACTAGCAAAAAGCCTTCAGAGTCTCCCAGCTGACAATCTTAGTTTTTTTTTGCACCAGATTTGCTGCGATGCATCATTTTCTCCACTAATAAAACAAAAATGATGTTCCATCTCAAAAGCAAAGAAGAATAAGGGTTTTTTTCACACTTAATGTCACATTTGGACCAACAACAAGAGGAGTTTTTTAATGTTTCCTCTCTTTCACTGCACTGCCATACTCTTGTACTTGATAGTGGTATCTGTTATTAGGACTTTTTTGACATGGCATGACTGTGACATGATGTTTGCTGAGAGTGGCAATCCAGGAGTTGCAAGAAAATAAATGCAGGGACACACAGTAAAACCCGCCTAGCACCAGGTCGCCCCACGTCTGCTACCTGAGGGCATAGGTTTCTATATGGCATTCCCTGAACAGCTGAGCCCGGGCTAACCCCCGTCTCGCCGCTACGCATAGGGTCTATTCACTCTCCTGCCATTCCACGGTCCGTCCTTCCCGACATCCGTGACACACAGTCCATGACTGGCTGCCATTTGAAAGACCTTACAATGAAATGTAGGGGAATCCCTTTCTTTACATTAATTGATGTTTCTACCTGGAGCTAAAGTGTTGTGATTTTCTTGTCAAACATTAAAAATGTTATGACAAGAAGATCACAATATAATACAAAGTACACAGTATTATGAGATGTCACAGCAAGTAAATAAAATGGGCTGTGAAAATGTCTTGAAGTCTGAATTGTTCATACTTGTATAGTAACTGAGGAAGTTGGGAGAGTGCAACAGCTTCTTTCTCAGAACATGCGAATGCCGGCAGCCAGCACATAAATAGAGCACATACCTGCTTCTTCAGTCCACTCTTTGGATTGCAACATGATGCACTTGAAAGCACTGTTAGGTGCTGCTCACCATGAAAGAGCGTCTAAAAAATAAAAAATGATTAAACTGCTGGTTAAGGTACAGAAATATAATGCTGACACAAAGGACAGTTTTTTTTTACATTTTTTCAGAATGATAATTAGGATAATTTTCTTCTTTTTTTTAATCTGTAGTTCTTCACAATTGCTACTTGGCAGTTCATTAAAGAAACATGCAACCACCTAAATTACCAGTTTAAACTGTTGCAAATTTATTTTTCTGGGTGAACAACCACAGTCATGGGATGTTATCGGTAAGAGATGACAGTGCTCCCCCCCTAATAACATCCTTTCAAGTGTACATCTGACAAGATAGACACAGAGAGTAAACACTTTGCTGAGAGATGTCTTTTTTTGGTACAGTACACTCCTATCAAATCACTGACCTTTACCAACTGCAAAATATGTGCAAATCGTAGTGGGCTAACATCCCCAAATCCTCCTCGTTCATGTAGCAAAAATACAATAACATGCCATTTGGATCCAAAAACAGTGGCTTCAACTGGGTTTTTTTTGCACTGCTAGAAGTGGCTGTAACATTACCAGATGACACACAACCCTGATAATGTATTGGTCTGGTTATTTTTATTAATATTCTTAATAATATCATATTCTTAATATGATAATAAGGCATCTTTAGCAGCGGGAATGACTTATTCTGGTGTGTTAGTGAAAGAACACACCAATCAACACATCTAGCAAAGAAAACATTTCTTTGTTCCTAATTTATAACAATAACAAGATACCGAAAATGAGATAGTAGAAAATCTTAAAGGAATCAATATACATATAGGTAAAGGTTAGAACATGATTTACAACAGAAGAATAAAACAGGTCCAAATCTACTGCACATAATTTGTAAATCTTTTTATTACCTCACTGTTTATTCCCATTATATCAACTCTCAAGCACAACAACTCCATTAAATAAAATTACTAAATTTGAGACTATAAACAACTGTTAAGATATGTTAATAAATATTTATCAAGTCAACCTTGCTTCTTCCATAGTTCCATACATCCAATTTGCTTACATACTGTATCTCCTGTACTTAGCAGACCTACAGTTCAGTATCATAGGAACATTTGTCAAGTAGGAGCAGATAAACTATACACAGAAGAAACCTGAGCTCCTATTTCTCTCTTACGATTTACTTTCATTACTTGCAAGTTAATATTCTGAACAGTATCTCAGTCACATATTTTTAAAACTGTTTTGGAATGAAAACCCCATTAAAATGGTCAAAATGGTGGTTGCAAGATTTGCACGTTGCTTTTGATGTAAAACACAATGGAATGCTTAGCACAAAGATCACTCTACGATTCTAAACCAAAACATATGAATTTAATTTTATTGCACTGCAACGTGAATGAGTGGAATTCCTTACAATAGTAATTTTGTTTTAATGTGGCTTTCATAGCACAAAATTAAGTCGAAAAGGGAAAGCACAAAGCTTCTGTCTTAAGGTATCACCACTGATAAATTTAATGTACTATACCAAAATGCTTTCATTTAGAACTTTGCTGATAACATGGCAGTAGTGTCCAGAGAAATTCAGCTCCATGTCAGGGCTGAAAAACCACCATGTTTGTGCACCAGACGAATTTATTAAAAGTAGAGCGCAGGAAAGCGTTTCACTAGAATTAATTACAATGAATGGAGTGGTGCAGTGGCACTGTGGCTAAAAATCTGCGCCTGTGGCTAGAAGGTTGCCGGTTCGTATCCCGCAGCCGGCAGAGGAATCCTACTCTGTTGGGTCCCTGAGCAAGGCCCTTAACCCCAGCTGCTCCAGGGGTGCCATAGAAATGGCTGACCCTGCGCTCTGACCCCAAGCTTCTCTCCCTGTCTGTGTGTCTCATGGAGAGCAAGCTGGGGTAGGCGAAAAGACAAATTCCTAATACAAGAAATTGTATATGGCCAATAAAGTGATTGAATTAGGTCACAATGATCATGAATCAGGTGACACGGTGGCCTAGTGGCTAGTATTTCTGCCTCACAGAGCTGGGGCCCTGGGTTCAATTCCGGACGTGGGGTGCTGTCTGTGTGGAGTTTGAATGTTCTCCCCATGTTCACGTGGGAGTCCGTGGGATTCAGGTGCTCTGGTTTATTGTCACTTTCCAAATACATAACGGTAGGTTAGGTGTTGGAACCTACTGTAGATGTGAGCTTGTGCGGTCTGTATTTGTGTGCCCTGAGATGGACTGGCATCCTGTCAATGGTGTATGCGGCCTTACTATTCCTGGCTTGTAGGGCTAGGATCTGCTCCACCGTGCCTGAATTGGAAGAAGCAGTTAGAAAATAGACGGATGGTCATGATTTATAAAAAAAGTTAAAATGACAAATGAAAGGACGGTATTTGATCTCACCTTTCATTTGGTTTCTAGTAGTTTATTGATTAAGGGATCTTAACCAGCCATTTCTAGAAGGACCACAGGTAATTGTCCTCAGCAGTGGCAGGGTAGTTTGTTCCACTGCTTGATTTTGTTAATAACCTCCAGGATTTCACATATTTGTAACAAAGTTCCAAATGTAACCTTCCACCACGTACTGTATACCTCTCAATTCATAATCAAACAAATGCAATTCTCTTCAATCATCTGTGTAAGAAATTTCCATTCCTGTACTGTATGATTTTGAGTTTCATAGTGGCTCTTTGTTAGTGACACATCGTCTTTATTGTCTTTGACTTTAAACTGTGTTCCTCTGGCTGCCCCTAGTTACACAATATTTGCACTTACAGTATTTCCAAGAGAGAAATAAAATCCTTGAGAGACACAAAAGTTTCAAAAACATGGGAACTTGTAAATAATTTTTTTTCTTGTTAAAAAATTCCACGTACCTCCCACCCAGAAACTATTCTTGTGGAGAGCAATGAATCCTTGTAAAATTAGGAAAAAATGAGGGAACCAAGGCTTCAGCCAGCGTGAAACTTTACTACATTGTTGTGTTGTGGCAATGCTATGTTGTGTAGCCACGTAGAAGTGGTCTGACTATGTAGTTTTTCAGGGGAAGAGAATTTTTTCTTTTTTCCACTCTGGAATCTGTATGGCAAGACTTCCCTTTCTGAAAGAAAGGGAACAAATGTCCCTTTATTTATTAACCTTTATTTATTAGGTTCACCTGTTTGGACAGTAACTTCAAAACAAATTTCAAAATGCCAGGAGAGGGGTAGGTTGTACAATAGAATAGGGTAAGCAAATCCGAAACCAACTTTTGCATTTTTAGAATTGAGAAGACAAGAAATACATTTGCAAAAGACCCTGCAAAAAAGCAGGGTTCAGTGGCAGTGGGTGGATGTCAACGTGACTTTCCTCCCCCTGCGCCTCACAAACATGGCCTACAGTCTGCTTTTCCAGGGACATAATGGTGGTTCTGTTAAAGTCACCTTGCCTTTAGAACCTGCGTAGAAATCTGGCTCATGTTATAAGCAAAAATAAGCACAGTGGTACCAGTTCACTCCCCTGTGAACTGTTATTCACTCACAAATCTTAAACACAATTTCGCCCACCTGGCAGAATATTCGGAGAAGGGGCCCCAAATTAAATTAGCGTGAACAAGGGGGAGAAGCAGAGGGTGGTCCCACTAGCCAACCCCCCCCCCACCACCACCACCATTTGTGAGGGGTTCTCGCTGCATGTGGTAATACAACAATTTCTAACTTGGCTGTACCTGCGCTGCAGCTAAAAGACGCACAGAGATTTTTACAATGCATTAACGAGATACCAATGTTAAAGAGGAGAACAGTGTTAAGTTGGTGAGTAAAGTAACAGCGCATTCCCATTTACAATGATCATGTTAAAGTTAAGAAAGAGTGCAGTTTTAGGTTTTAGTAAACACTTTTAGTCTTTAGATTTCTGTAATTTAACATTCAGAATAGCTTTCAACCCTGTTCCTTCCATCCATCCACCCTTTTTCTGAGCACTTTATCCAATACAGGGTCACAGGGGACCCAGAGCTTATTCTGGCAAACAGCAGGCACAAGGCAATACACACCTAGGACAGGGTGCCAGTCTATTGCGGGACACAAAGCCATTTAACCTTTGGACCATGGGACGGGACTGGAAGACCCAGAGGGAACCAAGGAGATCAAGGGAGAACATCCCAACGGATAGCCTTCTGGCAATTAAATCCATAGCCCCAGCACTGTGAGTCAGCAATGCTAATCTCTGTGCCACTGTGCGACCCATGTTTTAGAACTGCTGTGTAAGGAAAACTCTTAGACCTTTTGACATGCCAATTTCAGCTTTGTGGAAAAAGATCAGTTCCATTAAATTATACTACATTCCAAAAACAAACACATATGTCAAAGGGCCATTCATTATAAACACAGGGCCAATTTAATCATGATCAATTAGAGGACTGTATTTAGTTTATTCTACAATTACAGTAAGTCCATTTTTTAACTTTGAAAGGCTGAAGATTAACACCCACAGTACAGTCTGTGCACCTAGTTAAATTAGCCTTAAACTGAACTGTTAATCAAACGCGAGTTGGGTTTCTTGCTAATTCTGTGGGCTCTCCTTTTTTTGTCCTGTTGCAAATGACATGTATTCAACTTTTGAAAAGAATATAAAGAATACTTTCTGGTGTTTTCAATAGGCTGGAGCAGGCTGTTAGATTAACGAAAACACATGCTCAATTACTTACAGTAAAATATAGAGAGTATATTGCCGAACCAGAAAAAAAATGCAAAGTAGCACAGTACCACTTGCACAAGTATTCAGACCTTTCTTATGGAATTCCATTTTGTGAAATTTCAAAATGATGCAGACACACTTTTTAAACAAAATATTTTAGTTAAGACCTGAAAGATGAAACTTAAGACATCTAAGGGTGAGATAAGTTACAGTAAATAACTCATTACAGACACTCATCTAATTGTTTGGCTTGCTGAGGCAAATGTGTGCAATTTACTGTAGGTTTGCAACAGCAAAGGGTTTGAATGCTTATACAGTCATTACTTTTTCATTTTAATTTCATATTATCTATTTACTTCTTTCTTGTTTTTCTTGTCAGCATAAACTAAAGTGACAAAACTGAGATATGTTCACTGCATAAGTATTCAGATTCTGTAAAATCACATTTCTGGTGCAAGCACCTTTGGCAGCAATCGCAACCACAATTCTTTTTCAGTTAGTCTCTACCATCTCTGCCTAATAACTTGGTGCAATTTTTGCCCATTCTTATTGGCAGATTTGCTCCAGTTCTCTCAAGCTGCTTGGGGATCGATTATGAAAAGCAGTTTTCAAATCTTTCCACAGATACTCAATAGGAATCAAGTCAGGACTAGAATCATTGAGTGGTCCACTCAAAGGTCTTCACATATTCTTAAGGTACTCTCGATTTCAGGAGAGTTCTCTGAGCTGTTTTGAAAGCTTCTTGGTGTTCAAGGTTGAATTCTTGCTTGAGGTTCATTATCAGATCAGGGATCTTATAGACACAGGTGTATTTATTATATTATTATCAGTGCCATTGTTATTGCACACAGATGGAGGCCACTCATCTAATTGTTTGGCTTGCTGAGGTAATTTTGAGCAATTAAGGTTTGAAACAGTAAAGGGTTTGAATACTTATACAGTCATTACTTTTTCATTTTCATTTCATATTATCTATTTACTTCTTTCTTGTTTTTTGCTATGAATGTGAGGAGTAGGTTGGGTATGCAGTTGTGTGAGGGTTTTTAATTTACTGAAACAATTTGAAATTGGAACAGTAAAATGCAAGAATGCTTTCATGGGTGCTAAAATACTTAATTTCATTCACTTTTCCAAAAATAACCAAATGTTAATTTAGTATTGTGAATGAAACTTTATCAAAGATGTCTGGAATATTAGTTCAACTCGCAACAATTAAAATGTGAATACAGAACCTTTATCCCCAAAGATCATTTGGCCAAATATTTCTTCAAGAAATTTGAACTTCCCTGTGAAGACACTGGGTTTGGTGCAGTGGTCCAATCTCCTTCAGATGGCTGGCTGTGAAGAGGAGCTTCACCTGGCTGTTACTGAAGACAGGTCTCCAAGCAAGTTAGCAGTCTTCTGAACTATGGTTTCCTAAAAATACATGGCTATTGTTCATTGACTGGTCATCATTTCAGTGCCAGACCATGACCTCTGATCAATGGTACCAGTCTGAAAGAAGCCATCATTAGGGAACTTTGAGAATGGTCTCAGTTTACAATGCAATGGTCTGTGTTACAGAGTTGAGATACGCTGCTTATCAGAGAGGCTCCTTTCAGTTGTCTTTCTAGTGATTTACACAAAAAAGACCTAAGCTGATTAGAAATCTGTAGGAACACTTAATTCTTAGTGTCATAATATGCATTGAAGCTACATCTATATAGCAAATGTTTCCCTCGTCAAAGTGTCATGATTACAAGTTTTTAATGCAACAGAAGACTATTCAAAAGTCAGAATACTTTTGCAAAGCACTGTATATTCACTTGCCTAGGGTACATGTGGTGGAGGATGCAAGCACTTGATTCTGGGGATGCTAAATTTTAAAACGATGGGTGTGGATTGTTTGCCCATTTTGCCTTCCGGCATGTAGGGGCAGTATCATCCTGTTGCTGTTTCCGTAACAGTTTTTTACAGGACAGGGCTGTTAGCCTTGTGCCCAACCTCCAACATGGAGGACCTGGCGCCCGACGTAGGACATGAACCCACTACCCTGAGATTATGAGTCTCATGCTCTACCAACAGAGCTAGTCGGGGCCCTACAATTTAAAAAGAAGGAGACATTAGAAAATTTGCAAAAGCCTATTTAGGTACAAAAAGACATCAGTCAAATAACTGGCAGAGGCAAAAAAAATGGCTAAAGCCAGATGTACAGTAATTCAGAACTTTATTAACCTCATATTTATACTTATTTATGAAACTAATAAACAGTTGTTTCACTGTTTATTAAAATAAGAATCTCCTGCTCATATTTCAGAAGTCCCTAATCCATGTGCAGGTGATCCTTTTCCTAGTCTTAATTTTCCTGTTGTAGGCTGGAGGGCTTCTTTTTTCAGTTTGTTACTTGTCCTAATTATTTATTTTTATTTTTCTCTTGATATTGACCAAAACAATTGACTGTGACAGCTACTCTCCATAGCAGCATTTGTCCCCAAATTATATATTTACTGTACATATACACACACAGCACCGTGATTGCGGGGTTTTTTTTTTACAAAAAAAGCTAAACAAACCCAAATATCCTTTCAATGTGTTTTTGCTTTCCAACATTTTGAATCGCCAATTGTTTTATATCCTTTCCAATCTGTAATCTGCAATTGTTGATGAATCATCACATTATTTTGAGCCCCTGTACCCACAGTGGAACAATGAAGACTTTCAACACTTTCCACAAACAAACACAGTCTACATCCACAAACCATCTGACATGCTGCCTGTGCCACAGTGTCTTACAGTGCAGTTAACACCACCATGAGACGCAAGGTGTCTCCAAGATGACACTTCAAGCACACAGGCACGCAGTAGCTCCCAGGGGCCTCTGTCATAACAAAAGTCAAGGATGCACTTGTGAACTCAACTCCTGGCACAATGAGGCTCCACCAACTAGTAACCACTGGGACACGCTTAATACCAATGCAATCTTTAAGACATTTCTGCTCCCCTTACTAAGTCATGCTTAGCTATTATCAGAAGGGATAATAGTCTTTTCTAGACGTTCTCACTGCAGTCATTGGCATGGTTTAACCATGAAAGAAGTACTTGATCAAGGTCTGAGCAAGAGCAAAGATTAAAAACCTTCAGGACTGTGTGGAAATTCCACTGAATTTCCTGCCAGAATGCATAGTTGTATGCAAGACCTTCTGTAGGTATACAACAGGGCTCAACTGATCTGTGACTATTGCATTTAATATTCAGACATTTTATATCTCTATATGATAATACAAACCTTTCCTAGCCTTAACTTATCCATGGTCTATGACGCACGAAGAGAAAAAAGTCAGGAAACAAAATCCTACGAACTGCTCAACTTACATAATGTATTGGACTAAGAAGCCAGCTTATAAATATTTCAGTTTGTTTTGGGAGAATGTGTCTGAATCCAAAAAAGAGGAGGTGTATTAATGGGCTAAGCCTATTGACACTTTGCAAGATTGTACTGTATATCTATTGTAAACTGACTTCACTTGACATGCAGTGCTGGGGCTAATCTATACAGGTTATTTAACAAGGATGTTCTCTGTCATTTAAAAAAGTCTATATCATGCCATCCATTATGTTTGTTACAGTAAGCTATTCTCATTCCAAACAGCTTTAAAACAGTGCAGAATGAGCATGTGTTTGAAATTGCTCTTTAAAAAACGTTAAAAATTTAAAGTTCTCCACACTTGTAGTTTAACCTGGAAATGTACCATACTGCCCAGAGAAAGCCAAATCAGAACATAAAAAATTGTACTATTTTCATTTCACATTGGAACAAGCTAAGGATCTAAAAACAATTCACATATTATTAAAAAACCAAATCCCTTCTGTTTTCCAGAATCATCAAACAAAATGACGTTAGACAGCACTAGGAAAGAATGGCACATACTCTGAAGAAAAGAAAAGAGGTGATTCTACAGCACATAAAAAAGAAAGTAAAAAGGACTATATTATGATTCATGTGCCTGGTTTTAATAGTTTATGCATCAGAAAGAAATTTTGAATCAGTACTATCAGATGTTTCTGCTACTTCAGTAAACTTTCCACTTTTGTTGGCCATAATCAAGGGTTCAAATGACGTCCAATGGCCCCCAGATAATTTTCATAATGCTCCTGTGGGATTCTGGAAAGAAGTAGCAACTCTAATGAAATACAGGATGGTGAACAGTTGTAATTCCTGAACTTGTAAATACATAATGCTATTGGAGAGCAAAGCTGAAAAAAATAATTGTGCACAAAAGAAAACTTAAGGTAATTAATCAAGACCTCAGCTTCCAAGACAGAAACAATACAACAACAGACTATAAGAAAGGGCAGACAGAAGCAAACGATCAGAAACCACTCATGGGATAAACGTCTCCAAAGACAGTACAGTTTAATGAGTCCCAATCACAGTTTGCTCCTAAATGAAGCTTTTTTCCCTTTTTTTGTTTTTAGGGTGAGTCACTTTTTATAGTGTTAAGCTTATTTGAGGGGAAGTAGTTTATTGAAAGTTCTGAAAGAGAATGCAAGCTGTTCAGAATAAAGGAAAGAATATGAACTAAAGACAGTCAGCAATTTACCAAAAAAATGTACAAATTCTATCCTCCAAATCCTTCTAACACGAAATGTTTTTTGTTTTCACTTCTGTGGTTTCACTCCGTTCTTACGGAACTCAGGCTACGTACTCATCTCTAAACCAAGGAAAGTAAGTTCAATTGAAAACGCCATGTTGAAAAATAAAGATGTGCTATACAAGGAAAGGAATAATGATTGAGAAGTCCCTATGCACCATGAATCATACATTTAAACATTGGTCAGTTTCACCAGTGTTACAGCTGCACTTTGTCACCGCGCATTGTGTGATACTTTGAAAACATTCAGATCCAGTATTTGGGCAATTGCTTGCAATGCAGCCTTTGCAAAGGGGAGTCCTTCAGCATGCTGCTGTATCTGAATTTGATTTTACTGTGGCACAGACACCTAGAAGAGGTGCACAAAAAATAGTGAGGTTAGAGCAATGCAGGAGAACATCCTTTAATAGGCCTGGTGAAATTTCAGTGACTTTCTCTTTGGGAATCAACTCAGCTGGCAATGTGATTTGGAGTCAGATCTAGAAAACAACCATCCAGGTTTCTGACATTGAGTCACCTTGGTTTTAATGGTTTGAACTGGGGTTGTTTTTATTGTAAAGGAACTTTATTTGAAATTCCAGCACCAAAACTGTGATTCACTGGTTCCAATCAGTCTCTAAATTTTAAATATCTACAATTAGATATCCGAGTTCAATGGTACGATGATACAATTTCAGGTTTTTAAGAAATTTAAGTCATAAACAAATCATGGTTTTATCAGGCTGTGTATTAAAATGGTTTATTATTTTTAATAATTGTTTATTTTTATATATTACCAACAGGTAAAAATGCACCACAATAAAGCTATGTAATAGTGGTTTAATAGGGTTTAATAGCATATCACCAAAAAATCGTAAAGAATCTATGCACATAAGTTGTCCAAACACCAAGGCAGTCTTCATTAATACTGGTTAAATATTACAAGAATCAAAGTGTTTTGCTATGCAAGTTAACATATCCAACTTTTTTGTCATATCTTGGCACCTGAATGTTAAACATCTACTCAAGTCAGAACTAATTTCAAATTAATTGCTGGACACCAGGTTTCATTTATCTTTCCATTTCTTACTTTTAATTTACTGTACAAATATAAGTGCTCACACTTCCAACTGATCATATGATGTTAAAACCACACTAAAATATTTGTTGAAGGGAGCCAGTGTGGTTAAACCAACCAGGACTATGTGTTGGACTGAATGCTATTATTTTATTAAAATATAGAAGTGCAGAAAATCATGCCCAGTACTTTGGTATCATGCTCTACCAAAGACAGATTGCAACAGTATGATACTGTATGTGTTTAACACGCATGTGAATTGCTGTAAAGCTTTTTTTTTATTTTTACAAATAAGTCCCCCTGAACACCTTACACTTAACCACTCTGTGATACCTTTTTTTTCTTTTCTAACCTTCTTTCGATTGGTCCTTTTTATAATTCATTTTGTCTACTGTAACCTTACATCTGCAGAGTTTCTTAAAATCTCACCTCATTTCAGTTTTCCTCATTTACTGTACTGTAAGTATATTGTAGGTAGCAATTATTTTTCCTTGGCCTACAATATTGTAAAAGCTCACCCTGCAGAATCACTAATAAGCTTGGCTAAGGGTATAAATGAGTATTGTTGTTCCTGCAATAATAAAGAGGTGTCTAAATATCAATCAGATACTTTTTATTACTGGTCTCTGGTTGCTGAGGAGGCTATGTGTTTTACTAATGGATGTGCCTCGTTAAAGCTAATAGTGATATCAGCTAATTTGTCCAAGAGACCTTTCTAACCAGGTTTATGTAGGGCTGCCTGACCTCTTTATTTCATTTAAATGGCTGAATATATCCATACATTTCTGAGCCACAGTGTATCAGAAATTGGGATTAGGGAAAACTCTTTTAACATTTTCTTGAAATCATCACCGATTTAGTTAAAGCAGCTGAATTAAGTGAACATCTATTGCAATCACCAAAGAGATCAGATGGAATGAAACCCAGTCTGTTATCTCAATTTGTGTCGTGTTGATATTGTGGTGGTCACATGCCCAGCCCAGGGTTCATGAAGAACTCAGATTTGGGACTGGAGTAACTGTCTAGTTTGTGATCTGTACAAGCCAGTGCAAGGACAGCTTCTGTGAGGAAATAAAGGCACCGACTCTTGTGGTGAGAGTCTGGTATCAGCTCCTGCCAGGAGATATCCCAAAAAACAATGTTTACACCCTCCCTCCCTCTTTTCCCCCAGAAAAGTCTCCATACAGGGGAACTCCCTTGTGCTGGCTGGTTGTTGGAGCAGGCCTGACAAGGGGATTTGACATTAATATTTCTCATTTGATAATACTCCTTGTTCTCTCAAATTCCAGGGATGTGGACACACTGCTAGCTTCATCTTTAGAACCCCCTGAAACAAGCTGTTTCATCACAAAAATGTGAGGCATGACATATTGGCTAAAAGAAATCTCCATACATTTTCCAAAGCATTTGTATTTTTCATTTTATACCAACCAGTTAGAGAGCCCAATTAGGAATCGCTAATTGTTTCTTTAGGG
This sequence comes from Atractosteus spatula, assembly GCF_055471065.1. Classification (NCBI taxonomy): domain Eukaryota; kingdom Metazoa; phylum Chordata; class Actinopteri; order Semionotiformes; family Lepisosteidae; genus Atractosteus; species Atractosteus spatula. Next base: position 4,396,864 of record NC_142728.1, on the reverse strand, counting down.
TTTGACGCACAAATGGAGACCTAGCTCTGGACTATATAAGGAAGGCAGTCTTAAGACTCTGTCCTCCCCACCCACTGAGCACAGCCATTTTAACACAAACATTTGAGAAAAATAATTTAACTGTTAGCATAGATCAATACCACATTTGACATTAAAACAGCATATCCGAGTTGCTGCGAGTTGTTAATCCACATCCATCTTCTGCTTACCACTTTCTATTTAAAAATAAGAATCATACTCCATGCTTATTTTGTTTATTTTGGGTGTTGCAGTTTCCTGTAGTGCATTTTTGTATTCCTTATGCTTTAGGCTTTTGGCTACTGCAACATCACAAATAGTTGATGCACAATCATTTCTAGTACAGGGCTAACTTGTAGGCTTCTGTTAATACCAGGTACTGTATTTGTGATTGTTTAAGCAGTCTTTTGCTCTGCAGAAGGATGTTTTATTTTTTTGTAGTAATTTAATAAGCAAAACAATTCCATTGATTTGTAAACCGTCCTTGGTATTATTTTAAGTTCTGTTAATTAAAGTGAAACAAATGATACTAATGTGCAGTATAATTGCATATTACTGTACTTCAGATCAATGGCTGTTTTTAATAAACTATTAAACAAATGGTTTAATAAATCAATTAAGCAAAATACAGAGCAAAAGAAAGCATTACAGAATTCATTTTATTAAAGAAAACATTTAATGAAAAAAGAAGAGAGCCCATTTAAAGTAATACAATGATTTGCAAACATTCATAAATGGAGGCTAAAATGTACACGTTTTCTATATTATAAATGTGAAGGAACAGTGAAAGATTAAGTAAAGTGTCTAAGAGATAAAGATGCCAAGCTTTTAGATGATGAAAGGAGAAATGGCTCATGTATTAAATTAATATTTCCCTCTGATGTTTGCCAAGTAAGAACTAGACTGAGCAAGGCTGAAGTTCTTTAAATAATATTAACATAGAAGAAACAAAAGTGATCCAGTACTAGAGTCACTTAAGAAAAACAAACCTCCAGGGCCCAATAATATACTGTTAAATATACTGTTAAAGAGATCCTCGTCAAGGCCGTTAAACAAAACGTCCAGCAGTCACTTAAGAGAGATGTAATATCTATTGATTGGGAAATAGCTAACACAGAACTCACCCATAAATAGGGTGAAAAATTACTGAACAATAAGACTTACTTCTATTTCATGTAAAGTTATGGAAAAATAATCAGAAGTAAAGTAGAGCATCATCTGTAGGGTAGTAGAATTCTACGGGATACTCGATATGAATTAAGGAAAGGTTTTGTTTAACTTGCTGAGTTCTTTGAAGAAACAGCAGTACTGGATATAAACAGTACTTATGATACAGCATATTAGATTTCAGAGGCATTTGATAAGTTTATCAAGAGGTGTTAATTGTGCAAATTGCACATGGTTATTAGATATAAAATAGAGGACAGATAAGGGGTAAATTTTTAAATGGGGTTTGCTGTGCAGGCAAACTAGTTGAGTACTGTAAATTATACCAACATAGAAGTGGGCAAAGCAAATGTAAAAAGATTTAGGCATTATTCAAGACTTTGTAAACAACTGGTAGATATGCGCAGAGTGTTGCATGCCAAAACATTTCAAATTTATGATTCAATTCAGGACCTGACTTGAAGAATCCCAATGCGCAGATGCAATGAAAAGCAGGCATAGTTTAACAATATGGCTAAAGTTGTAAGATTACAATAAAGGGATGTATTATAATACAAGTGAGACCTCATTTACAATATTGTGCACAATTTTGGTCACCACATTTCAAAAAAGATATGGCTGCTCTGGATTCCATCCAGAGAAGAGCAACCAGATATATTCCTGGGCTTAAGGAATGTCCTTCACTGACAGGCTGAAAGAACTGAACTTTTTCAGTGTTCAAAAGAAGAAATTATCAGGGGGCCTGATTCAAGCATTCAAAAACCTCAAAGCATTGACAAAGTCAACCCAATAGACTTCTTCATAATTAACAGTGGAATACAAACCACAGGACGTGTGTAAGATTTGATTCCCTGTATTGAAATGAGAAGAGGAGAAACATTTTAAACAAAGGGTTGTGGAAATGTGGAACAAACTACCCAGGCATACTATCAAAGCCACAACCCTGGCTATTTTCAAGAAATGACTGGATGAGATGTTTGGACTAATTAGCTATGGAAAAACCTTACAAGATATATGAGCCAAATGACCATCTCTCATTAGTAATAATTTTTGCTGTTATGAAATAAACTAATATAAAGTATACTAAATGCACAACAATAAAAAATATTCACATTGTGGCAGAGGAAAGACGCAAACCTAACTAATGGCCAAAGTCTGATGCTATGCTTTTAAACATGCATTTTCGATTGATTTTAACACAGAATGTCAAAAAGTTAGATTCGCACTTCACGCGTCAGGAGTATCACCTGCTTCTCTCCTGTATCTCAGCATTGTCCTCTAGGTTTATTAACTCCACCAATTATAAAGGAATTTTTCATTTGTATTTAGCAGAAAATGTTGAGTACTGGATAGTGTGTCCATCAGGAGACACACAGGACCATACAAATATAGCATCTAAATTGGAATCTGCAATTACACAATGCAAAGTCATTATCTGTTAGAAATGTTTAGCTTCAGAGAACTAAGGGGTCTTCACACCTCTCTGGCACAGATTACAAAGACTTCTGATGGGGTATTTATGACCATTCCTCCAGAATGAACTGTCATCTTGGGTTAGAATCACAATCCAGTCTCGATTGGATAGAGGTGTAGAGATTGAGCTGACCAGTCAAGAACATTTGTTTTGTGTGCATCCATTGTGTAATCAATTTCTTTCTTTATTTCAATGTATATTTTGGATTGTTAGACATGCTATGCTGGATGTCCATTTTTTGCCAAGCTTAAGCTTCTTGGCAGAGGGAAAATAAGCATTCAGGTCACTGGTGAAAATGTCTTGGGAGTTTTTGGCGTTCCTGATTACCTTTATCTCCTGGATCGCAAGATTCACAACAGCCCCAAAACATAATAGACCCCCTTCCTTATTTCAAAGAAGCCATGAACGTCTTAGCTTCACTTTTCTATGCCACAAATAACCCCATGGGACATAACCAATCTCTTATTCAATGTCTTGTGTTCTTGTAACATCAGGGCTATGCATATTTCTGATGATTTGCTCATTTGGAGCCCTATGTCTTTCAGAGCAAAAACTGAAAACAAACATGGCTGTGGGCAGCTGATTAAGTGGCTGGGCAGATGCACAATTACTTCAAATTTGAACCTACTTTGGCATCTGCTTGGAGCACCTGGGCATTTTGCCAAGTGCCCAGGCATTTCTACAAATCTGGGGTGCCAGGGTAACAGCTGGCTCAGCTCTTTAGACGCCATCTTCCTGCAGACACAGGAAGACCTCTCAAATGAAAATGGTGTGCTGCTTTATTTACAAGCTCCGTGACACTTTTAATACTCAGTCTTTTGTGGGAATCTCTCTGATCCAACCCTGGTCCTGGAGCACCCCAATCCAAGACGTCTTCTTGGTCACCCTGAATCACCTGTTTATAAAGTTTGAGAATCTTGTATGTTAAAGATCAATCAAGCATGTAATGTGCTCAATTAAGGGAACAGTGGTCCTTAATAGCTGACATTTGCTTCCAAACAATTTCTAAATTACATAATTTAACTAATCACCTGCAGCTGAACACAATTAAGTCTTTAGAAATCGGTGATTATCTATTAAACCTACTGGACCAGTGTTCTCCAGGAGTAGGGCTGGAGATGCAAAAACTTATTTTTTCAAAAAGCAGCATAAGAGTGTTGCAATTAAAGATCTCACTCAAAAGCTAGGTGTCTAACAAAGACCAGTTTTACCTGGAAAGACTATAATAATAATAATAATTGCTTACACTTATATAGCGCTTTTCTGGACACTCCACTCAAAGCACTTTACAGGTAATGGGGACTCCCCTCCGCCACCACCAATGTGCAGCCCCACCTGGATGATGCGACGGCAGCCATAGTGCGCCAGAACGCTCACCACACATCAGCTATCAGTGGGGAGGAGAGCAGAGTAATGTAGCCAATTCATAGATGGGGATTATTAGGAGGCCATGAAATTGGTAAGGGCCAATGGGAAATTTGGCCAGGACACCGGGGTTACACCCCTACTCTTTTCGAGAAACGCCCTGGGATTTTTAATGACCACAGAGAGTCAGGACCTCGGTTTTACAACTCATCCAAAAAACGGCGCCTGTTTATAGTATAGTGTCCGCGTCACTATACTGGGGCATTAGGACCCACATGGACCGCAGGGTGAGCGCCCCCTGCTGGCCCCACTAACACCTCTTCCAGCAGCAACCTTAGTTTTTCCCAGGAGATCTCCCATCCAGGTACTGACCAGGCTCACACCTGCTTAGCTTCAGTGGGTTGCCAGTTGTGAGTTGCAGGGTGATATGGCTGCGGGCAGACTACAGAAGATCAAATATTTTCAGAACAAACTTCATGTATTAGTTTATCCCATTTTTCTGTTATAATAGTCATGTGTTATAGACAATCTTCCTGTTTTCTACAGAAATGTTCTATGTCATATTTTAGTTTTCATTGCAAGACAATGTTTATTTAGTTTTGCTTTGTTTTCTGCAGAACAGATCCATGAAACCTTATTGTGTTTATTCCGCATAGTGTTTTCCAAATTGGTCCATTGAATTATGTTACCCATATACGGTATGGATTAATAACACATACTGTATAGCAAACTCCCTAAATAATCCTATCCATTCCAGGTAAATGATAACCATGTTACTGTTAGCTGTAAAAAGAGGTAAGGTTGGGTAAAGAAGCGTCATTCTGAAGACAGACATGCCATGACAAGAATGGACAATGACAATGAAAGAAGACTGACTAATGTATACACAGCTGGAAAGCTCAACCATCAAGAAAAGCCAAAGGCCAAGTGTGACAGTGACTCAAATTGTGGGTAAACATGTTCACAAGACCCACAAGTCATCAGACCCATCTTTTCCCCTGTACGGGTTACAGTGAAACAGAGGCAAGAAAACATCACACCTCCTGTAACCCGACTGCAATGACAGCCAGTGACTACAATGAGCAACATATGTTCTACCATATCCACCACTCTTTCAGAACACTCATTTTTCCTGATGAATCAGGGTGTTCCCAGTTTCCAAACACTGGGTATGTGTGGGTGTGGCACTGTTTATCTGTGGCATCTTTATATCAGGTTGAGGACTGTAATTCTGGAACAAAGGAGCTGGAACATCTGTCCAAAACATACAGATTCTTCTGGGTGACTAATGCCCGCTTGCAGCCTTGGAGAGCTCTCTGGAAGGCTGTTTAGTTATGGGAGCCAGAGCCAGACTTTGGTGTTTGTAGGCCCTAGGCACTTTCACTCCGAAATGTGTAAAAAGAGGGGTAAACGTCAATTGAATGACGTCAATTGACATGATGCACTTTAAACTATTCTAATGCTAAACCATGTGATTGATGGAGCAAGCTGAGTGACCATTACTTCCATACTTCTAGTTTCTAGAACAGCCCCTAGATATTATTGATTTGGAGCACCAAGAGTCGATCACAAGCATGTTGTTTCAGCTTGTTTTTCGTTAGTCATCAGTGTTTCCCTCCTTCGTAGGCCCTAAACATTTCATAGGCCCTAGGTACTGTGCCTGCAGTGCCTAATGGGAAATCTAGCACTAATGGGAGATAATGATCCAGTTTGCTTTGATAGTATACTGAAAAAATGGAAAGAGAGTTGGGACATCACTGCTCTTCTATGACAGGGCATGAGTTCCACTGGACACATGGAGGTACACTTAAGCCCTACAAACTATGCCAGTAAACCCACTTCCTGCTTTATCTATTGCAATTCAGTGGTATCTACAGAACATTATGGATAACATCCATACAATGTGTACTGTAAGTGCACTGCTGCCTTGCATAATTCAGAGTCCAGAACCACCATATCTTAAACATACTTTTGCTTACCCAGTACAATATATGATTACACAACAGACAGAAATGCATGAGTCAAAGTAATATATCTATTTAATTCTATCAAGCCCATGTATTAAATTCATTTTGTCCCATTTTCTAGTAGTCAAATTCAAGAGACGTTGAATGGAGTTTGAGAATGTCTGATCTTGATTTGGTGTTATAATAGACTTCCATGTTCCTGTGATACCGGAAATGAACTAATGAGGATGTCATTTGATATAAAGAAATCTGATTGTTACACTTTGCGCTATGAGAAACACAACAATGCTCACAGCATTTTTTTAAAAAAAACAGCAAATGTACTCCACAGCTTCCCAGCCTATCCGCAAACATATCCATACAGTGTGTATGTAAATAATTCAGATATGGTAGGTAGCCATTAATGTCTGGAGCTATTATTAAACGTTAAATGTATGAAAGGTCATTACTATGAGATCATATTTCTTCCTTGGCAGAACATCCTGAGTCAATAAATATGCTTATCTTTGCATCTCTAATGTGTTGCTGCAAGACACCACAAAGTAAGAGATCTAGCTTTTTTTCCTGTTTTTTTGCCATCTACAGAACATCAGTTGCTGCAAGAAGTTACCAGAAGTTACATAACACAGTTTATCGATAGATTACGAAATGAAACATTTACTGAGACCCAAAAAGGAAGCCAAATTAAGGGCATGGCCGCCACCTAGTGGAAGCACTGGGGTACGGAAATCTTTCTTTTTTACATAAAGACAGGTGATCAATACATTTCCATACTCATCTGCATTATCATTTCTGTCAGAGTTCTTGTAACACAGGTTTAGATTTGTCTACGTAGTGCTGTGTAACAAAGTAATTTGTCTTGGAATATCATTACCCACAAAGACAAGAAATGCATAAAATGCAAAATGTAAGTTTTTCAGGCTTTCCAGTCTACATTATACATAAATGAGTCATTTTACTTGGATTGAGAAAGAACTACAAGTTTTGTGTATTGTCAAGTGTTCTTTTCGAGGTCTATGAGAAAATGCATTCTTTGTTACTGTATATATGTTTGCACAATGCTTTACTATTTATATTTTGTTAAACAAATGGGGTACTATTAACCAAGGATATAGAAAGTCCAGTATAAGGTTAAAAATAAAGTATAACCATTATGTTTGTGTTCAAATGATGTTTGGTATGGTATAAGGCAAGTGACCTGTTATAATTTAGAAAGTAAATTCTACATTAAAATATTTTGGTTGCTGTTTTCACTTGTTTTGTTTAATTATTTTTCCTAACAAATAAGGTAATAACTTATCAAATTAAGTCTGTGTTTAAAATCTTTTGGTTGTTGATTCACATCTGTCTCTGCACTCACTCGTTGGATAAAAGTAACAGGCCATGGTACAGTGTGACCCAGTGTAACAATGAAGATACAAATGAATATTCTCTTTGCTCACCATACTCACTGTCCTGTACTTCTACCCCATAAAAAAACACTGTCTAAATAGATGATTCTTAAAATCTAGCAGCATGATAAACTTGGATTCATTTTAATTTTCAAAAATCTTAAGGAGACATCCACATGGTCTCCAAAGCTGGAAAGTAAAAGCAAACCTTCATCAGAATATGGTATTACTACATGTGAGGACACTACCCATTAAATAAATAACTCATGACAAACAATGCTTATGGACTATTCTTATAGTAATGCTAACATGATATGAAATATGAAACATTTACCTAGTTGTCACAAGATCACCCTTCTTTCTATATAAATTATACACTGCATTTGAGCTTTTACTTCACTGTCAAAACTCACAAAGTTGACAAACATTAAGAAAACACTTTGTTTTCCGAAACAGGATTTCTTCTCTACATTACCATGGAAGAATTAACATGATTACTTCATCAAAGCCTATTACTAGAACCTTTTTGCATACAATATCAAAATGACAATCATTTTTCTCTTTCTTAGCTAATTTTTTTAATATCACTTTATTGGCCATATACTGTACATGTACAATTTCTTGTATTACAAATTTGTCTTTTCGCCTACCCCAGCTTGCTCTCCATGAGACACACAGACAGGGTGAGAAGCTTGGGGTCAGAGCGCAGGGTCAGCCATTAACACGGCGCCCCTGGAGCAGCTGGGGTTAAGGGCCTTGCTCAGGGGCCCAACGGAGTAGGATTCCTCTGCCGGCCGTGGGATTTGAACCGACAACCTTCCAGCCACAGATCCTTAACCACAGAGCCATCGCACCACCAATGTTTTCTGAATAACATCTGTGTATTTTAATAGATCTCTAATATCAGTGATGTATTGTACTATTGTAATAATCCTAAGGGTGGAATTAGTTCAGCACAGTGGCAATGTGATTATTTAATCCAACCGCAGCATTGATTAGTATTTACAGGGTAACTCCTACAGAGTAATTGTTTGAATGCACACAAAAAACCAGGCCCAGGACTCCCCAGGCTGTAGCATACTGTTCTCTGGCCAAGAGCCAGAGAGGATGGGTTAACTAGAGTCGACTAGGGTATCCTCAGCCTGTCACACAGCAGCAAACTCTTGACTGCCCAGGGTCAGTGAGAGAGCTGCATCACTCCGATTTGCTGCTGGAGCTGTTGTATAAGCTGTGAGGCTTAAGCGCATGAAGAATCGTGGCACTAAAGAAAATGACTAATTTCCAGGTGACTGAAAATGGCTCTTCCAAATCACGACAAGTATAAAGAAGTATTAATGGCCAATTTAAAAAAAAGTGTGTTTGGCCCACTTTTCACTCTTTTCTCCATAGTAGAAAAAGTCCACTAGTTTTGGAATTCCAAAGCACACATAGGCTGTTTTATTCATTGAGCTGAAATACAAAATCACCCTCTTTAAGTTCAAAAGTAAAATCAGGTGTCATGGAGATTTCTTTCTAGTCTCTTCCCGGACCCTGATGTCTATGTCCACTAGCTCCCCTGAACCTCGCTCAATTTGAATCTAGTACCATGAACACAGCTTTTCTGTCTGCTATCTGAGGTAACCTTTGGCACGTACCTGTTCTAGCAAATAGCAATTATGAGCATTTGACTGGTTTACCCCTTTTGACTTTTGGGAGTCTCATGTTCTCTGTGTAATGAGATTGTAATTCTTCAAAATTTTAGTCAAATCATTTTTCCATAATAACAAGGTAATGGGTCAAATGTCTCCAAACTTTTTTTTTTGCTCCAGGGATAGTAAGCTTAAAGTTAGAATCACATTAATTACTTGTTAGTGACTCATTGCCTCTATTAATCAAGGAAACATTGGATCATTTACGACTGATTGCTTCCATTACAGCAGTCTCCAAAGTATATTCTTTACAGCCATGTGAAAAATGTGTCAGCTGTGTGAAGGAGTGGTTAGGGCTCTGTACTGGAAGGTTATGGGTTCAGACCCTGGGTGTGATAGTTCAGAATTACCCTTCAGCTAGGTAATTTGTTCATTTTGATCCACTATAATGCCCTGATGTAAAAAATGTATACAAACCAGTGCAACAGTTCAACTATATGGATAAGAGTATGAGCCAAATCAATGAGTAATGGCTTTCAAAATCATCAAAATCAGATCTCAATCAGAAAGAACAGGAACATACTGTATGTTCCTTTGTTACTGACATTTATGTTATTAGAACTGGTTGATATGACCCTTAGCAGATACCTGCTATGAGTCAATGTCAGTAAAGACCTATCCAGTTTCTATATGCACTGATCAGTCCTTTTGTTCCAATGACGGACGACAAATTGCTGATCCAGAGTAGAATTTCCTCAGAGATTTCCTCACAGAAAATTCAACCCATTAAATTAGATTCAAGATTCAATATTTATTGCTATGTCAATTAATTTGATTGAAATTTGCCCCCACTGTAGTCCAACAAAAAACACATTATACACTTAGCAAACATTATTTAGTTCAGCCACACTTAGGCACTGTTTAAAAATGTAAAAACACAAAAGGTTTATTCCATTATATTTATATTCACTCCTATATGACACTCATATCAACCAAGATCTAAATATTGACATGCCTAAATGTCTCTAGACAGGTGCTATTTCAGCACTGAGCAGTACATTTGACACTTTGAAAACCCCTCCCCAAAGGGGAAAAAGAGAAAAAGAACCAATGTACAGTACAGACAATGTATCATGCTTTCTATAAACAGAGCAGATTCAACATCAAGTTCCTAGGAGGTGAAATATGTACAGGGGGAAAGTGTGGTCACAAATCAGTTTAGTTTTGCAAAATTACAATTAGTGGATAATAAATCAGCAGTTAATACATCTAAAAATTATTATATATGGATCAAGCTAATCCTAGGGTCAGGGTTAGGGGTGTGTGTAAACTATGGTGTTATACATATGTAATTAATCTAAAGAAGGGGATGGTTATTATAACATTTATGTCAAGTTACACATTTTCATATGTCTTTTAATGGTGGAGTAATATATTTCATTTCTACAATATTAATAAATGGTATTTGCAACCCCTAAAATATAAGTGTTAGTGCCTGGTTGATGTCAAACAAGTATTCAGACATGTCAATTTTCAGAGGTCATCAGAATGCACTTGTTAGCTCATTTTATTTCTTCCAGCCTGTAGATTATGTGAAATTATACAGTAACAACACACGTGATGTGTATATTGGGGTTTAGACTCACTGACTGCAGCAGGGTATGCATTTTGATTCTTAGTTATCTAGCTATTCCCTTTGTCTACTATAACAATTACATTATCATGCTTCTGTTTTCATTATATACTGCAGTTTATTGATTGCAAACATCTAAACCTTAATCCTAACACTCTTTCTGAAACTCCTTATACTTTTAGACATACTGTAACTGTAGAGCTGAAGAGACAGTTTTGTGTCCTGTGCTTACGCGGTTATGTAATTTTCTGGACTGTGCTGGGATTGACAGTGTATTCAGCCTTTTAACCAGACTGTGGCTTTTTTATCACCCCATCTATTAATAAATGGTATTAATAAAATCACAGAGTATCTTAAGAAAACATGTTAAAATATGGAGCTAACCAGGAAATTATTTAGTAATGAGTTTTTGTCATCATTACTTACTTTTAGATTTGATTCTCTAAATCAAATATAATTCCACGGTAATTATTATTAAGAAGTACTAAGCTTTCTAAAACTGGCTAGGAGTAGAGACTGTCTTTTTCTTTTTCTTGTGATGCTTGTCATGCCTGTACAGAACATTTTCATATACTACTGTGTCTGCTTCTCAGACCATATCAGACCATTCAGACTCACATAAAATGATGCAATATAAGAAATATTGTATTGATTCCTCATTTACATTTAAAATGCGAGCTTGTCAACTCTTTCCTACACCTGCTAGGTTTTATTGCCAATTGACTTTATCACGACTTCATAATGAATTAGGGGGGGAAAAGGAAAGAAAAGAGACTTCATTGCTGGCGTCTCAGCATTTGTATTCCCTCTATGTATTTTGATAAGAGACAGAAGATTAGTTTTTATTTACCAGAAAAATTGTGAACCCCGAATGGCACTCTGTCTGGAATTAGACTCTTCAAGTTGATGGCTGAAGTGAAGCCCCTCTCCATTCTGTCCTCTGCATTCATCCATATTTTTATGTCTCTTTTTTTCATCTTCTTACAGACTTGCAAAATGTTTTGATTTTGAATATGCTTTGCGGGTTCAGATATCGGTACGTAGATTTAATAAATTTCCTCAGTGTATGGTCCCATTCGGTAGGCCACATAAATAACTTCTACTGTAGCTGTTTTAAACCCTGTGCAAGCACACTGCAATCATACTCATCATTAAATCAAAAATCTACATGACCAAATGGTTAGCCTAAACAGCAATGGCAGTTCTTTATAAACACCTTTACCTTCTACTTTTTTTTAAAAAGAAGAGGGTGTGCTTTGAAGTAACAGAAAGACGTGTCTGTAACCTAGGAGCCTTGTGATTTTGTACAGTTGGGGCCAGAAGTGCCGGAGGGGCACAGATTGGTGACTGAGGTACGGAGAAGGGGCCAGGATATCTGATTGGCCTTTCCTGGGAAGTAGCCTCACCGAGGGGAAAGACTCCCACCTCCCTCTGTACCACATCTGTCTAAACTTACTCACTGCTGGGGTTTTTTTTTTCCCGGCTGTACCATATGCTACTTAAATTTTTGGCCAACCTGTACGCTCAACATGCTGAGCGTGAGGCCCACTTCTTTCAAAGAATCTCCCCGTTTGTGGCCCAGAAGAAATCCCACACATCTCTGCGTTGCACTGCCCGAGCTGCTCCTGACTAGCCCAAGTCAAAATAAACAAGGGGTGACAGATAAAACAGGAAAGACGTTAACCCTCACTACGCTAGCGAGCCAAGCGGGCCTTTGTGCTGCTCATCGGAGACTCAACATCTGTTAGCATCTGGCTTGCAGGCCAAACCCGTTCTCTCTTTTGCTTAACCAGACCAGCAACAGAGAGTCACTGTGGAATGAAAAAATGATGCTCTAATCATAGTCCAAAGCAGTAATTACTGGCTCCGTTAGGGGTGCATTCACTAACATGGAATGCTCACTTCCAGGACAGGAAGATAAATAAAAGGACGTGCAGCACTTGGCATTTGCAAATATATGGGCAGTCAATCTTTTGGCCTTCTCAAATATACAGAGCTGTTTTAAAACCATTTTATTATTTGCCAGCCTGTAACATTTTGGATTTGTATTTTATTGGTCCTGCTGGGGGTCTGGAAAAGGGCTTCTGTCAAGAAATGCCTGAAAGACCAATTCATTTCTAAGAACCAATTAATTACTAGAATGATCTAGATGTGCCGAAACTCCTCCTCTCATTTGCAAGCTTTCTTATGTTCTTATTTTAATTTTATGTAAACTTATATGACATGAATCAGATTACACCACTCACAGAGGAATTCCAAGGACATGGAATTTTCTGTAGAATGGCTTGTCTCCTGCAAGATCAGATAGATACTATATATTACTAATTTCTTATATAACTCATATGTTGTTGTTCTGGCCTTCAAATAATTTTTCCTCACATATTTAATTGATTCCATGGGAGACATGGAATTCTGCGGAAAATCGTGTGTCCGAGAAATTCCCCAGGGAGTGTTATACAGTGGAAATAGATTTTCAGATTTCCAAACACTGACTTTTTAACTTAATTTATTTTAAAGAGCTCAGTATTCTAAAATCCATCTCAACAACTTGGTCATTTTGATTAATTGGAAGGATTTGAGGTTAAAGGATTTCAGTGGTTTCTTGAATGTCACTGTATATAAAACCACCATCTTAAAAATCTGGGATACAGAAGTGACTTGGCTCCTGTTGAGGGGTTAACCAGATATGGGGTGCTTTAACAGTTTATTATAATATGTCTACAATAATTAGTCATGATGAAATTAACAAAGAGCAAGATACACACAGCTACATATATCAAGGATGCCTTTTCCTTAATGCCTTCTGACAGCACTATACACACATGATCATACAAAGGGATAACACAACACACCCACCTTGTTTCTGTTCTTTTTGCTGCTGCTGTTGACAATGCACTTCTCTTAAAAATGTTCCTGACATCCACTGGGAAGATACAGATGGGGAAGATACAGAGTCCTTGTCACTGTGCTGCCTATAAGAGAGATTTATAAGGCCACTTATTTGCAGTTATTAGCAGTTTACATTATTTCTAACCTGTGAGAAATTCTACATGTGTTCCTTGGAAGGTTAACTGTTTAAATTTCTTTAAAAAAAAGATGTCTCTTGACTGGGTTGTGCCATCAAATCATAAGGTATTAATAATGTTTATATTAATAAAACATTAATCAAAAGTACCCATGAATTTGATCTATGGTCTCTAAACAGAATTGCATAATTTGAGATGTCTCTGTTAGTCAACTCACCACAGGGGAGTGGGGAATATGATTGTCTCCATTCCTTATTTAAAGGAGTAGACTTGTGTGTGCAGGATTCTGAGCAGTTTAACATCACTCAATTTCACTTGAACCAGTAGTACAGTTACTATTACAGTCGAAGAGCTCAGAAAGTTAAAAAAAAATGTCCCATTGATAACTCAGATGCAGCAGCGAGTTTCAGGACTTCTATTTGTCATTGGTCTTTTGGGAGGTTCAGAGATTTTTGGTTTTGAGGTAGATACAAAGGGCCTTTCAAGACTGACATAATACAAACAAAATCAGTATATAATCCACTTCACAGCCATAAAGAGTGTCAAGTTAATACACCCATTTAGCATTATGACAGCATCATTAAACATAGGTTTATCTAATTTGAGTATAATCCACAAGTTAAAATCACTATGCATTTGTCTTAAACCTGGATTCTACAGTATATTTGAAAATAGTTTGCATATCTTTGCATTTGTTTCTTTTTCACACCTGATTAAAAGTATAACTTTGCTATGGTGCTGCACTACTTTTAACTGATGTACTGTCATAGGTATTTGCAGTCAATAACTTAACCTTGACATTATAGTTCTTGTCATTTTCTGCGAGAGACCGTTTTCTTTTAAAGCACAGTTTGTGTAAACTGTCACCACATTTACAGTGTTCACAAAGACACTTTATTGGAGTCTGTATCTTTTTTAGCACACAGTTCTAGTTTGCTGAACTATAATCATTATCACTGATTATTATAACGGTCATAGTCATTATCATAATAAAAATAACAGGGCAGCTGTCTCTGAAAAATTTTGACATCTGTAGTAAAACATTTTTACAACCACACTGCCCTCTGCTTCTTATAAAATGGTTGCACCGTGAAGCAGCAACTAAGAGCTAAAAAGCTAACAGCTTTGACTACTTTAATAGAGCTAATCTTCTAAACATGTCTCAGCATGTCTGAACATGTCTGAAATCACTGCCAGAAAAGGTCTGAAAAAGTAGGCTTCTCCAGATCATTACATCAAAGACAGTATTGAAAAGCCTTCTGGAAAAATGAGTGTTGGGTTGTGTGAATGTTTGTGTGCACGTCTTTGGGTAGCAGGAGATGAACTTTATTTTTTTTTAAATCCTACCCACTTTAAGACACTGTACAAGTATAAATCAAAGCATCTGTAGCTAGTTACCCACTTATTGCATTTTTCTAATTAATATTAGCAGTAACTCATTAAAATAACTTCTACGAGAAGAAATATTTAACTAAAATTTAGATAATTTAATGCAGATGAGAAATGCTATCAAGCCCCCTGTGTAAAGAGAAAAAAAGTGAAATATTAACCCTTTTTTTAAAAAGCCAGCCGCATACAATACTGCAAAATATCCCTCAAAAATGTTAAACATATGACTTTTAACAGGATCTATGCTAAATTAGCCTTATTAAAGCTCTTAAAGGGGTATTAATGCATGTGTTCACGCAGAGACTGCATAATGAGGATTAGACAGTGATGGCATTCAAGGTCACACGCTTGCCTGGGCTGCCAGATTTTCACAGGGGAAAACCTGGCTATTCTCCATCTGTGCACACTCAAGCAGAAGGAGTGCAGGGGCACCGCACAGCAAAAGGGGCCTCCCCATTCACATGACACAAAACAGAGAGATACATGTGTTTTCAGCAAATGCCAAATGTGCTAACCACAGAGCTAACCCTTGGAGATAACACTGCATGTCACGGACACGGACAAAAGGTCTGAAGGTCACCTTGATCAACGCTCCAAATCAGGAGGACAGAATGCCACCACACATTCATGAGGCTTGAAAGCGTGTGTTGGATCCACACATTTTTTTACTTTACAATCCTGATGTTGTGATTTAAAACAAGATACTACCTGAACTGGTTCCTTTTTTGTTTCTTAAAATGATCACATACCTGCCGTACCCCTATGCACATTCGTATTGCCTACGCCAACCCATCAATCTTTAAACCCTCCTTAAGAGAATATCAGACTCAAGCCAGATCAATCTAATTTGTACCAGTAATGTATCTGTAAGTAAATATACAGTTACATACTTAGCCGATGTGACCTCTTGCCTTTTTGTTCTAAAACACTGCCCAAGCAATATCCCAGAAAAAGGACAGGCTGTGTTCATCTATGGTCTGGCTCTTCTCCTCTGTTATTCTTCTTTTATAAACCTCCGCAGCATGTTTAATATCTAGGATCTTCTTCATGTTTTTTGTATTTTGTTTTACTACATTAGTTTTCTATATACCAGCTGCATTGCTGAGTGGCCTAAAAGGTTCTGGAGCTGCTGTCCACTTCCCCCTGACTTAAGAACACTCTTACCCTCAGGTGTAATACCAACAAAGATATCAGCACAAATCATGAGGAGTGTCCTGCAAAAAACTTTGTTACCCATCAACTTCTGTTACGATTGGACATCCATCAAAACAGTTGTTATAGAAGTTAGACAACTTCTGTTACAGAGATAATTGTTATACAACTGTTTCAGTGTACACGGTTCTTGTGCTGGAGTTCTTGTAACTGTCAGCCAAGGTCAGGGAAATGTCATTATAAAAAGATAGTGCATGCCTACAAGCAAATTCTAAACCCACTCTTTAAATATGCACATTATTTCATGCTTGATTGTCCTGTTCCTTATCTCCTGATTTTTCATAATCTGTTTGGCATGCTGTGTCATCATTCCTTAGTTGCTTCTTGCTGATGAAGGTGGGAATCACCACTTTGGACTAAAGAGAATCTAAACCAGTGGTGACAGGGGACACTATGCGGAATGCCCTGCCCTCTGAATGTGCTGTTAAGCCAACTCCATAACTACTACAAAGGTCAGATAAAAAGTTTATTGTGCCCTATACTGTACATAGAGTAAGGGGCTCAATGTACTTGTACAGACCAATTAAAAAGAAATGTAAAATACTGAAGACAAAAATATATCAGACAGAAGACAGAAGATATTGGAAGACAAACATTATTTTATACTGGAATTAAAAATAATGTAGAGCTGACCCTGAAGACTGTACATATACTGTACTCCAAAGTTAGGGAGTAAAACTAACTCCAGAGGGAGCAGTGTAAAAGGAGGGCAACACAGACCCAGTAAGTGTTTGGGTCATAACACTGACGACTGTCTGAGAGACAGGAAGATGCCAATCCAAGCCAAACCTTGACAGAAAACAAAGAACAAGATCTCATGGCCATTAAAGATACTATGGCACTATTTGTTAATTGCTTAATTTAAACTACCTAGAGTTTCCTGTCAGTTTAGTTGGTGGAGAAAATGATACATTTGTCTTACCACAAGTTGATGGTACATCAAAGTAGATAATACAGTTCTGCTATACAGTAGAAGTCCTCTCCAACGTGTACTGTAATGTTTTGTGATCCATCCATTAGAAAAGAACATTAGAAAGGATACAATAAGTGGAGGCCATTTAGGACACAAGTCTGTCCATCTAGCCAGGGTACTGGCTGAAATGAATAGTTATCATAATGTCAATCTTAATGTTATTCTTGATTATTACAGAGGCTTCATTGCCCAAGGCTTGACCTGTGAACTTCACTTCAGAGTGCTGTGCAATAACCCTTTGTTATTGTAACACATATAGAGTTTAGTTATTTTCAAGAAAAAAATTAGCACAGTGAAAATCAAGACTTACTGTATTCTAGATTCCCAGTTGGCTTCTAACCTCAGTTAGAATGATGTTGGCACTGGGAGCCTCCACCATCCTCCCGCTTGTCCTCTCTGCATCCTGTCTTATCTTGATACTATTTATATGGAGCTCTCTACTAATGGGATCCATTGTGCCAGAGGGCAATGCGTTAGAGGCAAGACATGCTGCCGACACAGTCAAATCCTTATTGCTCACTACAGTACTTCTGTAGTACGATCTGACTTCGTTTTTTGGGGATCTTAGGTGGAAAAATAGGGGGTTATCACTGATTTCAGGGGACAGAGGGAAATACTGCATTGTTCTATTTTAGATTTAAACTGACTCACAAAAAAGATACATTTCCTACGGAACTTGCACATCTTTTTTTTTACTTGAGATCTTCAGAAACAGACACAGTGTTTTTAGCGCCCTCAGACAGCACTAAACACACCACACACTATACATTCTATAGGCAATAGTACAGTTCTGTTAAGATTCAACTACACAGTTTAAATCAGTAGTATCTGCAGCTCACACTGTGGTGCCATTCTTGCTGTCTCTCTTAATAGCAGTAAATAAGCCACACAAATATGTTGGTCAAGCAACAATAATGAGAGCAGAGCACAAAGCAGATGAAGCAACTTTATGCACTAATAGAAAAATACATTATCAAGACATGTTAATATGAGAGTTAATGAGGTAAGCAAACACATTGTCAAAGACATCATTTACATACTTTCACTCATTTAATTTCAGAACCACGGACAGCAGCAATTGTGCTTCATTTACTTAATTTAAAGCAAACGTCCACATTACATGAGTGTAATATGTATATACTGTAAATCCCAAACCATTTAGAATAAGTCCGTCTTTCCTTTACATTTCATTTAAAACTCTGGTGCAGTTTAGTGCACTTAAAGAAGGACAATTTTATTAAAGAAATTCAGGTCTTGGGCTTAAAGGAATTTTATACTGACATGCTAAAAGAACTGAACCTTTGTCTTAGACAAAGAAGATTATGAAGGGACTATGGACTTTGGACTTTGCTCATGTAATTCAGTTCTCAATGTCCAGTTTATGTCCCAGAGTATTATGCTTGTAATGCTCCACTTTGTACATAAGCAGTTGCACCTTGTCTGTGCTCCACAGTGCCTGTACGTTCTGGTGTCCTCTATAGTTGGTTGCTTATTATTGACCCTGGCCTGGAACTTCAACAGGGGCCTTGGACCTGACTGGGTCTGTCTGACTGGGAACATCCGAGCCAGTAACCTGTTGCTCTTGTTGTGTCTTTCATTAACTGGTTTTGGTCGTGATTTTGTTTTACGGGTGATAGCAATTGCTCTCCTCCTTTCCCCAGGCGTAGTAACTGTAGTAACTGTACTGGAGCTATAGTGGCTGAGCAGAATTCATAAACAAATTAATTTGGTGAAATGTGAATGTAGTATAATGATATAGTGAAAGAACACTGCCTGACAAGCTGTGCTCTTTAATTTGGGATCCCCCCATAATTATAACTTCAAGATCTGGACAGATCTCTAGATTTGTACTGTTTCACGTTGTTCTTGGGAAATATTCAGTCATCCTATTTATCAACCTTTTACATATTTCTTTTTACTAGGACATACACTTCTTAAATGCAATCAGAAAGGTCAGGAAGTGAGTATATTTTGCTAAGAGCTGCATTATTTAGGGTTGATGCAGGACTGAATTTATTTTTTGTGCCATACTGCAGTCTTAATGGAAGTGATTGTTGAACTGATTTAAAAATTAAATATTTGGTGTGTATTTCTTGCACATTATGGTAATACACATACCCAGTTGTTATCACATACATGAAGTTACATGAAAACATAACAATTTTCTGCTTGTTAAATATGAGCCATAATGTTTCTGAGGTTTGTTCTCTCTAGAGCATATTGATGTAGAAAAATGGAGGTTATTATTATATCATAATAAGCCTTCACTTCCTAACCAGGTTTTGTTTTTGTAGTTACATCATGTAACCAGGTCTTGTGAGGATCTTAGACAGACATTGAATTCTGAGTAAAGATGAAGAAGACATTGTGACACACGTGGGAGTTGGGCTGTCGTAGCAAGATCTTTTAAGCTATTACCTGTAAGTCTTCGATTTACTTTCCTTATACATTGGGCAGATAGGTTACTTTTTAACCTGACAATTATAGGCTCTCTCCATGACTAAGGTTTCCCTCAAAATCCTCTTTTTAAAACTCATTCTCGCTCCAAACCCCAAAACTACTTTTCAAAATGTAGTTTCTCACTGAGAATCTTCAAACACAAAAATATTTCTGAAAGCTCCAAACTTCACAGGCTAGGGATGGTCACTCACTTTAGGTTTCCCCCTCTAGTGAGACTGCATGAAAGAGCACCTGTCCTCTATCTCCAGTAGCCAAAGGTAGACTAACCATTGGAAGCATCTTCTTGGTTTTTAATTTATCACTTCACCAACTGTGTTCTCCTAATCTATCTGGTGTCTGAGGGCAGCAGCTCATTCCCTGCGAAGTGTAGTTCAGACAAGGATCTCCATCATCTGAACCTGAACAAGCCAACTGAGATATTGACTGCTCAACAGCACAGAGACTTCCACACTGAAAAGTAGGAAGAAGTAGAAGAGATTCAATGAATCAGCTGTAGAAGAGCTAGATGTTTAGGTGTGAAGACCCAGAGACTTCAATTCTTTCTTGACAATTTGTTTTTCAATGCAGGTTATAACTCAATATGTGTACAGTATGCACAGCAGCATTATTCAATTTAGATTTAAGAAGAATAAAGGTGCATCAAAATATTAACTTGTCTAACAAAAGTTAGCACTCTCTGTGAGCTTGCAATATTGTCGAAGTTTCTTCACTTCTCGGATTGGCGCTTACTCCCCTGTAAGGTACTTGGAGCCTGCAGTTAGTTAAACGTTGATTATGAAAAAGTCCACTGGACTTTTTTTTTCTTTCAATTGACGTCTGTTACGTGTATTACATGTGTCCTATCAAACAATGTTTTGAGTTTCTGTCTGAATATAACTGCAGCATAATAATAATTTGTTGTAGGGATTTGAGATGAATAACTTGACCATCCAAGCACCCACTATCAGAAAGCTGCTTGTCTTGTTAACGGTAATCATGGTTAAAATGGTGGGGCTGAGAGACAACAGTTCCTAGAATGGACTGGACACCCATTTTCAAAAACGCACAAATACTACATTTTCTCAAAGAGCACCTTCACTGTTTCAGGCCTGTCTTAATACTACTATCTGACTAAATTGAGATTGACTAATTGATGGAATACCGTTATTTTGTCATTTTTTGTATTAATCTAAGCACATCATGAACCTACAGTAATATGACTTGTTTTTCTGGTTATCAGTCAGCTTTTACTGTCTGTAAAAATATGTTGGCACAGAGCACAGCAAGATCAACTTCCTGTGTGAAATAGTAGAAATACATGAAAAGCAAAAATGTCCTGAAAAAAAAGCAATATGGAAAAATAATAAGAGGATTGCAGATCCATAAAACAGATGAAATGAGAATCTTAAATGACAAAATTTGTTTTACAGAAAGATGCAGCTGCTCAGTAGTCTACCTGCCAAACATAATCATTTATTCTTAGATTTATTAGATATTGTTTTCACTTGATCTTTTAAAGATTTCCTTCTACCCAGCGTATGTCTATGTGTGCTTTCAAAGGGCTTTGGGAATTAATGAATGTAACCCCTAAAAGGGGAAAGATTGTTGAAGGAAGGCAGCAGCATCTGTGTTTTATTAAGATTTATTCCAATATTACTCCATAAGGTTCAGGCATGTAAAATGGACTCATATTCCTATGCATATGTAACCAGCCCTTATATACAATTTTGATTCCATTGGTTAAACTCTAAAGGAATATTAAAACTGGGATTCCACAGGACCTCCCACTGGGATTCTGGAAAGAAGCCTTAAAATCGTGGGGCACCTCTTGGAAAAAGGGACAGTTTTAGAGCTATGGTTTCACTTAAGTATCCTTTTGGGATTGTGGCCTTACAGCATCAAGATTTTCAACAGACAGATGAATAAACATTCAGTGATTTATGTGAAATGCCAGCATATTTGCCCCTATCCGGCCCTGGTTTCTTTTTTCCTTAATATTCTAGAAAATATCCTATTTTAGCATTTCAGCTGCGGACAAGATTTTCAGACAGATTCAATTAAATTGTGCCTCTCTTCTGACCGTTTTCCAGTCTTACCATACCGTATTGAAAGTGGTCTTAAAGAAATAGTTCGTGGGTGAGAATACATGACTTTTGTGCCTTGTTTACTGTATGTCTTATTGCTACTTTCATACTGTGTGTTGCCCAAATATTTACCTCAAAATTCATTTGTAAATACAGTACACATGCCAAAGAGTTGTTTCTAAAATCTGCTTCTATACATCATTCTTTATGACCACTCCCAATTATTGTTATTCAGGATAACGGTCTGAAACAGTAAAGAAAAAGAGTCAGTGTGTGAGGTGAATTTGAATTTCATAGTGATTGACAGTGTTCTTTAGTGTTTAAGGAGCGCAAATTGAGAAAAAAAACATGGCTTGAAAGCTACCTACAGTAGGATATTTTAAATAATGAAAACGATGCTGCTTGACGCCTAAACACAACGCAACTACTGTACTACAATGCGGCAACTGCTCAACATTCCCACCCCAAGAGACAGTAAAATTAGACATTTAGTGGAATTTTCTGTTGTTTAGCTCAGTAGGCTTGAGCCAGACTTATTTTTAGCCACCAATATTTCAATCAACCTTTTCACTGCGAACTATGGGCACCAGCACAAAAACACCAAGCAGCGCATCAAAATGACACACTTTTTACAGCTCAAAGGACCATATATCAGATATCTGTAAAGATGCTCTTGGACTAAAAAGCAGGCAAAAGAAAAGCTTTTACTGAGGTGTACTAACTAACAAGAAACACAAATGCATTGGTCACTTTGTGCAAAGCCACACACAGTAATAAATCACACTCAAGTCGTGAAAATGCTTAAAAGTTTACCTATTCTGCGGTTAGGTCATCTCTGTGTTTTTTGTATATACGTCTTCCTGACACACTGCATACATATTTGTAAAGCTTAGACAGAAACCATGCTCTGTTGTTTGTCACTTGTATACTACAATAAAATTTTATTTCAGTCAGCTCCAGCTGTGAAGGCCTCCCCCAGAAACACCTCTCTCCTTCTCCTGCAACTCTTGGCCAGGTTGGTCAAGAGCTGGAAAGACCTTTTTTATAGTACATTTTTTTTTAAACTTTTGATTTCACCTCATCTGGTTTTCACATTAATGCCTATTATAAAAAGGCACTCCACTGATGTGCGAATGGGTTCACAGCACGAACTTGCAAGGCTTAGATTTCAGTGCGGAGACCTTTTTTACACAAACGAGATTCCTATAAAAATACTTGAAATATTCCTGCCAAGGAGCTTTCCATGTCTTAAGTGTTGTGCAGGACTTGCAAAAAAAATCCTTTTTGGTAAAGAGCAGACAAACGTGGATGAAGTGAGACCACTTGGAGCCAATATTTTTGTAGTTTTGCAAATCTATAAACATCTAACAAGGAAAATATACTGGACACATCTACACGGTGTGCTTGTAGCCTAAAAAATACAGTATAATTAATACTTCATTTTTAATACTGCACTTTGGATCTTTGGAAAACATGATAGTAAGCCACTTACAATTAAAACACCTGTGGGAATGTTATTAATTTATGCAATTTCTCAACTAATAATATCAAATGCTAACATACAACACACAATCTTTATATTAAACAAAAGGCCAAAAGGTAGGCTTTCATAAATGGTAAAGTTAACAGGATTTGTCAGTGGTTTGTAGTTTGCCATCTCCATAATATACTGTATATATATACGGTGTACTAGTCAAATGAGATTTCATCTGTGAACGAGATGACTGAGCAGAACTTCAAAACCCATGAAGATAGAGACCTCAAACACACTCCCAGGAAACAAGAGACAACGCTCTTAATTTTTAAAAGCCTTTCAAATCAGACAGCTCTGCAAAAATCACTTTCTGTATTAAATTAAGCCCAGCCAAAACATGAAAACATGTTTCAAGACCCTCTACCTTGTTTACTCTTGTTGTTTCAGTGTTTCCAGAAACAAAGAAACATGCTTCCCCAAATACATCTGGTTTCTGCTTCGAGTATTATTTCCAGGAAACGTACTGCCTTTGGGGATGGCAAGGAGACGAGACATTTAGCTTTGCTCCCTCGCAACTCTTGCATCCTGGGTGTGATTCCGGCCTGCTGTGTGGAGTTTGTATGCTCTCCACAAATCTGCTTTTGTTCCCACTTTCTAAGGAAATGCTGGTTTAGTTAATTGGAGCCTCTAAATTGTGTGTGCCCTGTCTGAAAAGAACGTCATGTCCTGTCCAAGACGTAGTTTCACATTCCACCCTGTTTCTGTCAAGCTAGGCTCTTGTAAAGAACTCACTTTACCAGGAGTAAGTGGTTTCCTATCAATTGCATGGATGGATACTGGAATCAGCCAATCAGGAGAGACTCTGAAAGCAAGTGTATCTTATTTGTGCGATGCTGCTAGACACTGCCTTCTAAAAAAGAAAGCATGGCTTAAATCAGTGGTACAGTTTAGAATTCTGTATATACTGTACTGTATCTGCCGACTATGACTATCTGACATGAAAAGCAAAGGAGCACCACAATCAATATTTTAAAAAGAAAGCCTATAGAAAAAAAATACAAAAACTTTCATTCTTTAATTGCAATTCTTTCAAATTTAAGGTTGTTTAAAGGATTATACAATACTCTTCATTAATTTGAATATGCTCCCTATTCCAGACAGAGCTGAGATGGCACTCCCCACATCTTTCACAGACTCTTTAATTTAATCATAGTTTAACTGCATATGATTTAATTTTGAATAATAGCCATTACCAGGAACAACAGGCTTTCACATACTGGAGGAGTGAATAGATGTACAGTAAGTACAGCACCAATCAGTGCTGTAACATTTTCATCCATGTTGAAGCATGTAACCAGAATGATCAAATTGCTCGACATTTCCCAACTATTCCCAGAAAATTAAGAAACTATATTAAAACATGAAAGCTCTCACATTGTCCATTTCTAGGAAAAATAACACTCTAGCACTGTCATTTTCCAAATGTTTTTCTCTGACACTGTAATCGAGAAGAAATTGTTAACACAGGATTCTGATTTGAAATAAATAGCATCACATAAAAATACACTTTCAGTGTTGCATTTTATAGTGTTTTTTTTAAATCAAAACAGACTAAGCTAGGTTAGCCCATAACCTAGGCTGTTCTAATGAAGAAAGCACCAGCAATGTTTCAAATCAAATGATAAATTAATTGATTTACTGTGATATTCATATTTAAGTAAAGCTGCAAGTCTTTTACCCTGAGAATGTTTCCTAAGAAGTATGTATTTGTTCATTGAATACTAAAACCTTAGTATTTATAAATCAAGTGCAACCAAACATTTCAGGGAACCTATTGTGTGTGGCACAAACATGTCAGTGTTTCACACAATGTCTAGCATTGTCCTGAAGTGTACGGTTTGATGAAAAGAGATGTTCTAAAGTATAAAGAAGTGCTGTTTTTTAAATTGGGGCTGGTGCCATTAATCGGCTGCAGCAACAAAAGACTTTTGTTCTCCCTTGTTGGATTCACTGTGCACTGCGTTAATAACATCATAGGAGTAAAGCTCAGTTGAAAAACAAAGCAATTGACAGCCACACTAAAAGTAAGCCCCTTTCATGAAGGTGTTTCCAAAGTGCAATATTTTTTTACGGGAAGTTGGTTACCACTGTTTGCAAGTAGAGATTTTTATTGAAGGGGCGCATGGTTCAGTTTGCATTTCAAAGACATTTCCCAGACCTGGTTAGGTTTTTGTTTTTTTTATTTTGACCCTTCGGGTGTAAATGTTCATTGTTTAAAATAAAAGAGCAGAAAACAATTTCACTGGTTTAGGATGAGAAACCTTCACACCCCAACACAACACTCACATTTTAAACTCTGCACTCTTAATTAATGGTACATGAGCTAATACAACTATTACACAAGGAATGACAACATCCAATCAGAAAAGGAGTTATTGTTATTTGAAAATTTAGGTACAGATCCAGCCAATCAAAAGGCGTGAGGGATGCTGAGGTAAACCATGTTGCACGTACCGCATGATACCGCAGATGTTTACAAAGAAAGAGGAATCCGGTAATACTTTGAGCTATAAAAATATATGACATTTAGATCCGTATATTAATATCGTCATTCATGTCTATAGATATGTGATTCCAAGGAAAATGTCAGTGTCGGAGCTGCAAAACTGAAGATCCATAGTAAAAAAAAATATAGGAAATAAAGCAACGACCAGAAAATGTTTAGTTAGTAACCAGTACAAAAGAAAACAAAACATGAGAGTGATTAGAAAGAGTAATTCAGGATATCCTGGGAGTTTAAAAGTTAGAACAGCAGAGGTGAAAGGGAATTTGGTCATTTCTCCCAAACGTTCATAAAAAAACTTAATTTCACAGTGTGACTTCCACCAAAAACATCATGATTGCTAAGTACTGTAACTAGTGGAATTGAGTGCTAAAGAAATAGCTTTGTTAAGAATACTTGTCATCACTTAACGTTATGTTCCAAATTCTGTTTAATATGAAGTTATCACCTAATCTGCTCTTCTGTGCTTGTTTATACCAAATTACAATTAAGCCTGATTTGAAATCATAACAGTATAAAATGTACAGTATAATGAGGTTTTAACCAACAGAAAAGTGGATTAAGAGATTTGTTTTTACCATTTCCACATGTGACCTTGAACTTTATTGCCATATGTAACCGGTACATGTACTGGTGCAATGGAATTCTTACTGACAGAAAGTCTCTCAATTGTTAAAAAAGTGTAAAAACACAAAGTGCAGTCAGTGCATCAAGACAATGTACAAACAATAGACAATGTACAATTCAACAAGTAAACAGTTTGAATGTAAATAATGACTGCAGATGTACAATAAATAAGAAATCATAATGAGGTAGAGGGTGTAGGCGTGGTCCGAGGGGCCTGGCCAAATGTGTTCCCCAATCGCACTGCTTGTGGGTAGAAGCTATTGAAGAATCTGGTGGTCAGTGTCCGTAAGCTCTTGTATCTCTTGCCTGAGGGCAGTGGGGTGAAGAGCTCATGCCCGGGGTGGTGACTGTCCTCTGTGATGGCCAGAATTCTTCCATGGCGGTGGTCCTCATAGAGCTGTTGAATCTCTTTGAGACCAAGGCCGATGATTCTTCTGGGCCACATTCAGCATTCTCTGCAGTGCCTTTCTCTCTTGAGAAGAGGTGTTTCCGTACCACACAGTAAACCCGTTGGTGAGGATGCTCTAAATGGTCCAAGTGTAAACTATAAGAGGTACTGATCATTCTGTAGACTTGTTTGCAAAAATGAAATGAATTCAGCTGGTACATATTACCTAACACCAAACGAGGTTTCAGCTTTTATTTGTTTGAATATTTTGGACTATATAAGCTTGCCATGCGTTTTTTGAAAAGGAAAAAAAACAACCCCCTAGTGATGTAGATAAAAATGTTTAAATTGCAAATAGGGATTCTTACACTAGTCTGCAGAAATGCTTAAGACAATTCAAGGGTTTATCTCATTAAAAGAAAATGGATTCGAGCAGGAGATCATTGAAGTTCTATTAATGTTGCATTTGCATGGCAAAGATTGTAGACTTTTCAAGTACAAACACCCTTTCAGAAAAGTAACCCACCTCCCTAATTGTAAATGATACATGAACAGAAACCCACAAGAAAACACTTATCTTTAAAACGTTAACAGACATAATGCACTGTTCTGTTTTCTATGATTCTCCTAAGTTATCTTTCCACTTTGCAAATTGTGTCCTATTTAAATCTCAGACACTTTCTGCTTGGACGCTATTTGGTTATTCCAGATTGTCTACTCAAGCAAATAGCTGAAGCTTGTGAAGAAAGATCTAGGGAAGGGTCATTTAGTTCAAATTCTAATTAGTAATGTACCACACTGTGGAGGCAGACATAGCAATATGAACTGCAGACACAACTGGAAAAAAGCGCACTTAAAATCTGAGACCAGGAAAGGCTTCTTTATAGAGGTTGTGGGAGCCTGTAATAATCTACAGTGATATGAAAAATAAAGTACACCTTCTTAAGATTCTTTGGTTTTATATATTAAGACATATCTGACCTCCTCTTAATCCTCACAAGTTCTAACAGTAGACCAACCTAACCTTATGTGACAAATAACACACACAAATTTTACTTTGTCATTATTACACAAAAAAATCAGCCAACATTTAGAAGCCTTTTGTGAAAAAACTTAGTCACATCATGAGTCCGTACAGTGTGGAATCCCCCCAATAGCACTAATAACTTGAGGTATACATTCCCTGTAAGTTTATCAGTTTCTCACATTGTTATAGATTTGTTATTGTTGTTTTTTTCACTGCTACAAAGCCATGATTTCTGAATTAAAGTAAAATCAATTGAATTATCAACATTCATCAAGCACAGGCAAGGATCTGGTCTGAAATGTATACCAATTAGTTTCCCCATTGTACAGACAATTCCAGAGGTTGTGGATATCTGAACAATTCCAAATCATATTAAAACACAGCGCCTACAGTGTAGATCTGATGTAATGTATGTGTTGGTCTTGTAATTAGTCCTACTCTGAACCATTTTGTAATCCAGTACAAAAATTGCATTAAATATTAAAGCTCTTCCAGCAATTTGAGCAAATTAGTGAATATTACAGCAAATTTTGGTACCAGAATCCAAGTGCAGTGGATATGAATGACAGACAGAACACAGAACTAACATTGCATTAGGTTGCACAGTGACTGCATCAATCACTCAAAATTTTAAAAAAATTAAAACCCTGAAGAGCATAAGAAAGCCACAGGTGAGAAGATGCTGGTGGCATCACCTACTCTTCTAAATCAGTAGCTTGCTCATTGATCTAAGAGCTTTCATCAAGGCATTTCTTAAATACCCCTAGTCACCTACCACACTCAACATGATTTTTGCAGTTCACTCCATTCACCTACAACTCTTGATGATTTCCATTCCATGATTCTGGATTTTGTGTTGTTTAAGAAGTTGCAAGCAGAACCTAAACTGTATTGACTAATTGTACTTAATGAGTAAAAAAAAAATCTAGGAAATAATCTCATTGGTACTGTATATGTTAAAATCTTATACTGGTATAAAGTAACCACAGATCATTTTTCTTTATAATTGCAATGAGTTATTTAGTACAATGTGAAAGGAAGTCTGCCACACCAATCCTTAAGCTAAATAACACGAGACTGATGTCATCTGTAGGGATTTGTTTAGATGATGTAATGGGACATGTGGTTTAAAGTGCCTCTACAAGGTGACTTCACTTCCCAGTGAAGACACAGCACTACAGTCTGTATCGAGTGGGCTATGGCATTTAATTTATTAGACCG
The DNA here is from genome assembly GCF_055471065.1 of Atractosteus spatula. NCBI lineage: Eukaryota > Metazoa > Chordata > Actinopteri > Semionotiformes > Lepisosteidae > Atractosteus > Atractosteus spatula. The sequence goes on along the minus strand of NC_142728.1, from coordinate 4,367,798 downwards.
TGTCCTGCAGTGCTGTTTGAAAACACATCTGAGAAGTACAGATTTGATTAGCATACAGTATACCTCATTTACAAGAGCTTTCCCTTACTGCGGTGTCACCAAAACATAGTATATAAGAATTTATTAATGATTTTAAAGCACTTTTGTTATGAACTGTAGGGTTCAGTTTTTTTACGAGTAGTCATATATAGAGTAGCATGACCAGTACTGTAGAAGAACTGATTTTCATGTAGGACAAAAGTTTTGAGAAAAAGAACAGTAAAAGCAATCTACTGTATGAAAAACACATTTTACTTCACATTATACCTGTATTACTATTTGTGATTTTTAATTTTATGTCCATATAAACCATGAAGATAACTTTCCCTACATTACTGTGTTTGTCTGCTGAAATATATGCATGCTACAAAAACTGTTCATTGGTTGAAATACATTTTGAAATGTTAAATTATATTAATGTAGATGTACAGTAGGACTTGGAGATTTTTCATGGCCTGAGCTGCTTTCAGCCTGAGTTTTTTCTAGAATGTTGGTTCAATTACAAGAAGAGACTGTTTTTCTTCCCCAAACCTTCAGCTTTTTTTCTCCCTTGCCTTCAAAAACAACTTAATAACATTTTTTCAACATCTCGTTATGAACAATTTTAAGACCTGTGACCAGGGAATCATAGTTGAGCACTTTGTAAAACATTAAGACGATTTTCACCTTGATATTGTCTTTAAAAACCCAAACCAACTGAAACAGAACACCTGACTTTTCAATCCACCCAGCTTTTATCCAAATTTCTATAAAAAAAGGTTTTAGTTTTTAGGGTGTTCTGGAAATTGTAATTCTAATAAGTTGTGCAGACGTTGTTTCTACAAATCCTCCCATTTTGCCCTGCGAACCATCTCACTTTTAAAATTGTCTGTTTTAACATATACCTTTACAGCACAGAATGAAAATTCACCTCTGTTGGCAAAACTTGAAGCCTAGTTTTCATGGAGACTAATCTGAGCTACTTTTAAACAGCCATAGTTTTTACTTTATTTACATATGAGAAATTCATTATTCAGACAGTAAAATTTTCAACTCCAAACTACAAGCGGGAAACAGCCAGCATAGGGAATTACACAAAATGACTGCAAGGAGTAACTGCCAGTATTCTATGAACTATAAACTCTGATTTTAAGGTTTTACACATGTGCTGTTCACCTCCTAGTGCATTTACTTCCCACTCATTGCCAAAAAAACTCGAAAAGCAGAAAAAATAAATGCAGTACACTGGGAAACTCAGTATCCTCACTCTAGCTATAGGTTTCACGTTTACAGATTGCGAAGCGTGTGCCAGACAGAGTGTCCTGAGCTGAACTTCTATCCACATCAAACCCAGATCAAGAGGCACAGCGAAAGGCAGTGGGGAGAGATTTTGCTTGCATTCATATTGAAAGAAGCCCTGTCTTTAATCTGTCTGCTGTCAGGGTGCATGCCAGAAGGCTTGTTTGTCTAGCCCCATACCCAGGGGGCCTAACAGAGAAGCAGGGGCCCCACTTGAAAAAAAAAATACATTTAAGAGAAAAAGAATGGCTGATATTACGTCTATAAAAAAAAACACTTAAAAAAAAAACAAATACTGCATTTGTTGAGGACTTTTTTTGTTGTTTCCAAAGATATAAAAATGAACAACAATGGCAGCAGAGCCCTAATATTTATTTAAAAAGCAACTTTAAGAGAGCAGAAAAGGATGTAATGGAAGTCCAGGAATTTAGTGTTAGACAATTTGGTACTGTATATAACTGACACGTTGTAAACGTCAGTTTGCATTAACATTGAGTGTCCAAAGTAAGCCTTAAGAAACAAGAATGTTGCCTTCCTGGATTGTTGAGTTGTTCGTGCATTGTTGGTCAGCATTTAGGATTCCTTGGACAACCTGACTGGTTGTGCAATAAAGTCAGAAGGAATTACCACTAAGTATTGTTTCATATGAATATGTATTTGTCTCAGAGAAAAAAGTAACTGGTGACTTAGTTTTAGAGGATCTTTTCTGATTATGGTCTTCAATTAAATAGAACTGATTTCTAGTTATTATACTTGCATGTGCTTTTGTCATTCTTTCATTCATCTTTAGTACTATATCATTGTCTGTTGTTCTCAATACAATCCGGATCATTTTCTAGAAAATCATTTGACTGATGATTTTCTTTTTTTACTCTATTGCTTCCATTACGCTGAGTTAATTTAAGATGTATTTTGGTCTAGGTGACAGGGCCTTCTCCTGTTACGCCGCCAAGCTCTGGAACTCTCTGCCCAAGGATATCGGAGAGTCACCTTCTCTAAACTCCTTCAAATCCAGACTCAAAACCTTCTTTAGATGAACCTTTACTTAACTGGTTCCATTCTTCACCCCTCTGCTTTTCTTAGTACCACCATCCACGGTCTCCTCCATATATTGTAATTGTTGTTCATCTTGTATATTCTTTTTAATTATTGTTGTTGTCATTCTGTAAAGCGCTTTGAGAAGCCACCTTTAAAGGCGCTATATAAAATAAGGTTTATTATTATTATATGATAAATGACAATGGGTTGCGTGTAGCGTGAATTTCACAGAAAACTGCTGTGATGAATCAAGGATGTAAGACATCACCTTTACATTACCTGCCTGTCTGAGGTTGAGTGCCCATCTGAGCCCCTGGAAGCTCTGAGATCACAGATGCTCTATATCTATGATCTTGAAGTCAGTTTAGCAAAATAAGTAAAATCTTCATCCTGAAAGTGGATAATAATTCTAAAAATAATAATAATAATTGCTTACACTTATATAGCGCTTTTCTGGACACTCCACTCCCTGTAAAGCTCTTTACAGGTAATGGGGATCCCCTCCACCACAACCAATGTGCTGCATCCACCTGGATGTTGCAACGGCAGCCATAGTGCACCAGAACGCTCACCCCACATCAGCTATCAGTTAGGAGGAGAACAGAGTGATGAAGCCAATTCATAGACAGGGACTGTTAGGAGGCCATGATTGGTAAGGGCCGATGGGAAATTTGGCCAGGATGCCGGGGTTACACCCCTACTCTTTTCGAGAAACGCCCTGGGATTTTTAATGACCACAGAGAGTCCGGACCTCGGTTTTACGTCTCATCTGAAAAACGGCGCCTGTTTACAGCCCCCTGCTGGCCCCACTAACACCTCTTCCTTAGTTTTTCCCAGGAGGTCACCCATCCAGGTACCGACCAGGCTCACACCTGCTTGGCTTCAGTGGGGCTGCCAATTGTGAGTTGCAGAGTGATATGGCTGTTAGCCAAACGTTTAGGGCTCGTTGGGGATACCATTAACATTTCAAATGGTACCTATAGAACTATATTCTGTATATTATAGCATTTCATCATCTGTCGCCGATGCGCAGGAAACTGAGCATCTGCCATGCACTTAAATTACATTTCTAACAACATTTCTAACAAATTCCTGCAGAAAATTCTGTCAATGTGGTAGTTTTAGCTGAACTGTAAACCTAACATAGTATTGAACCACCATGTATTGAATAAATCATGATAACATTTGACATGCATTCATAACATGAGGGATTTTAAGATGTTTATTGCTTTTTTAATTGTGCCTGGTTAAGGACAATTAAGGCGCTACTCTGATCAGCTACATGTTTACATTAATTACTGAAAAAAGGATATGGTTTGGTACCTGAACAAAATGGCTTTGTTTACAGTTCAGCAAAGCAGAAATGCATCACAAAGTTTTTGAAAGATGAATATTCCCATGTTCCTTGTGCACTAATCTTTGACAAAGTCTGTGATACAGGTAGTCCCAAACTTCATGATTCCAAAATCCTAAAGCATAGGAAATCTTTAAGAATATAAAATGGTTACAAAAAGAGGGGGTTACTCAGTCTTCCAAGCTCATTGGGTTTTTCAGTGGATAACCGATACTGCTTGAAAGAAACCAGGGTATCAGCTTCATCATCATGGCTGGACAGCTTGTTCCTAACTCCCACATCATTCTGTGTTCTCAATTTTAAATGCATTTCCCCACAGCTTGCACTTGGGTCTGGTTTGTGTTTCCTTATTGATATGAAGACATCCAGTGGGTTGATTTTCTGCCTTTGAAGATTCTGAATCTTTTTTAGTCATCTCTGGTCAGAATCAAAAAGGTTCAATGCTTCCAGTTAACGTAGGGCATTCTCTTCAGCCAGGAAACCAATCTTGATGCTCTTTTCTGAAAGAATTCCAGAGCATCAATATCTATTTTGTGTACATACTAGATCACCAAGATACAACATTCAGAATGTGGTCCTACCAGTTTATTGTACAACTTTAACATGCCATCACTTAAATTGAATTCTGTACTTTAAACTATATATCCTAACATTTGGTTTGCCTTTTGTGTTGCTTGCTCACAGTGACAGGAAAATGAAAATGAGGTGACTATATTCAGTAAATGCCAATCTTTCTACCATGTGGCCTCTTCAAGCTCTCCCATTTACTGTATATTGTCCTTGTTTTTTCTCATTTCACTTCCATCCATTTCCAATACAGGGTTGTGATGGGAGCAGGATACCCCCTGGAATGGACGCCAGTCAATCAAAGGGCTCACACAGGATGCACACATTCACAAAGGGCCAGTTTTCTCAGAAGCCAATTAACCTACAGTACCAGTATGTTTTCAGTCTGTGGGAGGAAACTGGAGAACCTGGAGAAAATCGAAGTAAACACAGGGAGAACATATCCGCAGCACCAGCGCTATGAGGCAGCAATGTTAACCACTGCACTACTTACTACCCCTACTAGTATATATTGAATATTATCTGTCAGATGTTTGCCCAGTCTTGATCTAAGGTTGTGTGAATTTCTTTTGTAGATTTTGTTTTTTAAATTTCAACTGCATGCCGGCACAAGGGTTGTACAGTAATATTAAGCTGAGGAGATTGCTTGCAATTCCAAATTGGGCAGATTTAAAACTGAAAATAATAACCGTGGTGGCGTGATATCTAGACTCTCGTTACCTGACATCTTTGTCCTAGAACTGGGCTGCTAACACGCTCACTTGCAGGCAAATGAAAAAAACAAATCTAAAAAGCAATTCCAAATCGCAATCTACAGTACGTCCACTTCCATAACAAACATTCTTTCCTTTCGCTAGTTTGCTAGTTCACTTTAGCTCATTGCACTCAGCCTCCATTGCAGTAAACTCCCTGAGACTTCTCTCCCTGTGCGAGCTTGGGATAGAGTGTAGTTCCCAGGATATTATGCGCTTTCTGGTCAGTATCACCTGACCAATCACTATTGCTCATCTGACTCATATGATGACAGCAGGTAGGGCAACTGCCTAAGACAGATTAGCAGAAGCTGGCATCTTGATCCCTTGTACCACCATGTCACATACAGTAGCCAGTTTTATTTTTAAACTATTTGACTAGATTCATATATACATACTTCAGTTTTTGTAGCTCCAAGCCTAACAGAATTTGAGAAAAAGGACAATTACTTTTAGTGCGTACAACACTGTATGTTCTCCTTTAAATTAAGATTTTAAAATGAACTGAAAACTAAATTATTTATTTATAGTTTCGGCAATAAGTAGACCAGAATAGTGTTTCAAGTATGAATTGATCTGCATTTGTACAGCTTAAAAACCGTACTCCTTCCACATTCATTTAGAAATTGCACAAAAATAAACTAGGCATAATGCAAGCTAATATTTGCAGCTTGCCAAACATAAGGCACACTCGTAGTTAAAAACAAGGTATCTGCTAATCACTGCTTCTAGGCAGGTGGCTATAGCTGACTTAATGAGGGGGTCATGTGGACCTGGTCTCCTACAAAAGTTCATTCACTCTCTTCCAAACTTATCAGCTGTCCTGAGCAATAGCAAATGATCAAATAGTCAGCTGTCTATTAAAAAGAGACAACTGGTAATATCTAAACTATGTTTTCTTTGAAGAAACAAATGTAAAGCTGGAGACTGAACTAATATGAGGTCATTACAATAAGTTGCTTTAACAGATTAATTTTAGTTTTTATGTATCTGTAGTATATTTTACTCCCTGCAGCACTGGTTATTAGGCTATATTAGATAATGAAGTTCAAAAGCAGAAGTCTTAACTGCTGATTAACTGAACATCTTGTTACAGTACATTATTCGGATTACTCCGCAACATGAAACAAAAGCAGATTGCAGAGATGAAACTGTAAAACTCAATGCTTACTTGCAGCTTCCAGGGAAAGAAAGGCTAAAATAGTAAAGACACTCTAAGATGAAGGATGAAATTTCACTGAATGAACCAGTCATGTATAATTGTTCTTAAAAGAGTCCTGAGACTTAATCAACAAAGAAACTCAGAGTGCAGACTGAGTCCTGTAGAGTAGACATCACTGGCTGAAACCTAGACCAGTTAGTCAGCTGTGACAGGAACTCCCTGAGCAACTGCTTGAGCACCACTAGGCTTGGGTGGGCTTAGTCCACAGGGCTACCCTCAACTTCCTGTGCAACAGTGAACACCCAGGGCTTGCCTCAGACACCTAAGAGCAAGCAAAAGCCATCTCTCTTCTCTGTAAAATGCTAAAACCTATGCTAGAATGAAGAATGGCTAGAAGAAAACATTCCATCTGTGTCCTATGAACACAGTTTCAGTTAGTCATGAATAAAATACCTGCTCAGTGCTTGAAGAGCTGGAGATCCTGACATCCACTCTTCCACCTTTCCGTAGGTCTACAGTGCATCAGAGCAGTGTTTTAAGAGGAAAGCCCTCACTTTCCCACCCTTGGACCCATAAGGGGCAAATTACAAAGTGCAACTGCCCTTTGCCAGTTTAGCTGTCAGCTGTTAGCAGTTTTTTTAAGAAGTACAGTAGCATGAACACTTCCTGTAGTTCTATGCTTCATAGCTGAGATGGGAATTCCGACCAAAAAAACACATCCACTGGACACATCTGAATATTCAACAATATTCTACATATTTCTGTTTGACTACTTTCTTTTACTAGTCAAGTTTTCCTTTCATCAAGGGAAATTCCTTGGAGACAGATCAGAAGACACGGAAATGGTAGAGTATGAACAATCTATATTTGTCATTAAAAATGCAATCCAAAAGATGCAATATTTAAGGATTTCTGCCTTTAAGCATGAATGGGTAATACATTTGCCCTACATTCAAGATTACACACAGTGTTAAGAGTCTTCCTTAATACCTCAGCACAGTCAACTAATTCAAATCGCATTTTGTTACACAATAAACAAAACACAGTTGCTTGAAGAACTTTGGCTACGGTCCCAAACCTACTAATGCCCCCCTAGACATTAACATCACATATCCATCCCATCAGAGCAGTTTCACACACTGAGCACAATGCTAATTTCTGTCACAGTCATTCAAACGCCAGAGAAAAGAGATGTCACTATTTTAATCAGCACATTCTTCAGGCAGCATCTGGTGTAGCCAAAAAGGAATCACAAACAAGATCCTTGGAAGTAGCAGATGCTGAAGACAAGACTGTTTGAGAACAGATTTAAACTGATGTTAGCAATATGATCTTTAGAATGTGTGGGGAGTTATGCAGGTTGACAAACAGCACAGCTCTTCATGGAAGGATTACATTGGTCTTGCATTCAAACACCCCAGCATCTAAAGGGAGCAGCACTCTTTTTTAATCCCTCCAACAAGCAGAAGCAATATTGTGAGGAACAGTCTCAATCTAGTCAATGAACAGGAACCGGAACTGAACAAATAATGCTGTTTATTCAACTGCACTTAACTGACAAAAAATCTATAGCTACTGCATCTACAGATTTACAGAAAAAGTACACACACCTAGAAGATATTGTCAAATACTGTAAGTATCGATTAATATTACATTAAATACATTAATGCCATTTCAAGGATGAACTGTGAAAAGCACTTATTTTGGCAGGTTTTTAATTACACAAACATTAATTTAGATAGAATTTATATTACGTTTATAATATTTTTATAATAAAAAATGTATAAAGATCCATTCCACATTGCAATTTTTGGATGCACTCTTACATCAGCAATACCATTTTATGGTATTCATTCAGTGAATCAATATTTGATGTGACATTTTGGTGAGTAATACTGTTGTTCTAAGAACAGTTAGTATGGACACCCAATGATTAACTCGTAGTACCACTACCAAAATATGAAATATTATGCATATTATTTTAAGGACAGCTCCTTGGAGATAGCTGAGCCTAACTGCTGTTAGTGTTGCTTTGTCAGATTCTCTAATGAGAGGCTAGCTGCCAAATGGGAAAATATGGAACGAGTCAAATGTCATTTGTGTAAATGGCATCTGTGAAGACACTGTTTTAAACCAACACACATTAAAACGCAATTCAGTTCCACATCCAAAAATGACTGAATGTGGTTGAAATGTTGATGACGTTGTTGTGACACCAAATAACATTCAGATCTATACTGTACATATTTCAGACTCCAAATCTTCTTCTTTAGAAGGCCCTTTACTTAACTGGTTCTGTTATTTACCCCTTTGTTCCTACCATATTCTGTTACCCCATCTACTGTCTCCTCTCATTTTTTATTGTTGTTATTCTTTAAAGAGCTTTGAAAAGCCACTTTTAAAGGTGCCTTTTAAAATCAAGTTTATTATCATTAATAACATTATTTATAATAATACACTATATGAAGTTGAAGCTGTCTGAAACAATTATAAAATGTATCATTTATAACTCCATGGTTGATTATCTTATGTTTGTTTCTTTTTGAACAATTTCAGTGTGCTGTTGGCATACAGTTTTACTCCGAAGCCTCTTGTATGCAGTACAGCCTCTCAAAACCTAACTAACAATTGTGAAGAAGAACTAACCATTAACACTAAGACAATAAAAGGAACAGAAAATGGTTTATTTAGCATTTGTGGTATGTTTTATTTAGGAAAACACTTTTTAAGACCACTTCCAGATTTGGGCCTCAGTTTCAGTGACCAAATTCAAGTGTAACATAACCACTTAAATGCACATAATAACAGGGATTTGTGATCAACAGAGCCCTTGGCCTTTCCATGTATCTAGATTCTCTCTTCATTACATTAACCCTTGATTTTTCACAAAGGCACAGGACATCTTGGGGAGAAGGACTGAGGAGGCTCTTGATGAAGAGTTTCATTTCAGCTTCACTAATAAAGTAAAAGGAAATCAAAAAGCACCGAGATACGAGTAGGCCTATGTGTAATTCCAACAAAATTGCTAAGCTTCCACAAAGGTGGAAACAGCTGGAGGAGGGCTTAAAGGCTTAAAGAACAGATGTTCCCTAATGCTGAAGCCAGAACAGAAGAATGGAGCTCAACTTGGATAATGGCCTAGTCTCAATGTCAGCCTTTATTAACAGCCTGGAGTTGCAGTAGTATGAAGATCCTTCTTCACTCATGGCACTATCGCCATTGTGTCACTCCCAGGGGTGTCACCTCAAACCAAGCCTTTAACAGTCACTTGACTACAATTTCAAGCCTATTTCAAGACAACTGCCAAATATACCCAGAGAGCTAAAGAAACATAAAAAAAGTTTTTGCCATGTCTAGTCAATGTATAATGTCTAGTCCCCATGCGGTTAGCCACACTCTCCTGACACACTCACCTGTCAGTAGCATTGCAGATTTGAAGAAGTTATAGGAAAAGAGTCTCTCACTGACAAGACTGCAAACGTTTGTTTAAATCCCAGGAGTCTCAGCTGCTCTGAAAGCTGAGGCAGCCCTGACGGACTTGACCTTCCCACCAAACCTTGGAGTTGGTTTGCCAGCATTGGACAGCCGCTTAGACAATCCCAGGCATGGTCAGCTAATGCCATTGCCCAGCTCACACCAGGACCACAGGGCTCGATCTGCATTCTGAGAAACAGCTTTTACTGGGCATGTCACCGGGGAGCCTTTCATGAATATTCTGCGCATGGGTACTATTATTATCAGTTTATATAGCCATTACCTATAATGGCAGTTTACTTTCAAGACAATAAATGAACCTTTAGAGCCAGATGCATTTTAGCATCAGCAAGACATCAGCAAATAATAAGCTCCAGCTCGTTATTGAAGAGTTCCAGCTCTTCAATAACGTTTTAGAATTTTAAAATATGAAAAAAGGTCTGTACAGTACTGTAAAATGTGTACTGCGATCCACTGCAGCCTGATGAATTAATTAAAGTTGTCATCTGAATTACCGCATATTAAAATGAGAAAAAGCATGCATCATTTAGAGAAAAAATGTGGTTTGGAACCATGTGGGTTAGAAAAACAAACAGCCTGCTGTGCCTTTTCTAATAACGTGCCATTTCTTTATTGCATTTATATCTTCATTTCTTCATAAGAGGAAAGCAGCTTAGGCTGTGTAGCCTGTATTTTGATAACAGGATGCCAGAGGAAAAAAAAAAACGAATTGTGTAACAAAATAGTTATGTGTTCTGGATCTTTTGCCTGACAAAGGGGAAATCGCAGTGTTATCCAGGCATTTACAGGCATTTGAGCTGACATTAATTTCACACCAGGGTATACCTTCAGCCAGTACAAGCGCATGCTCAGTTTACCTGCACTAACTGAGCCACAATGAAAGAATAATGTTATTGTTTGATCCTGGCACACCCCAAGTGGAACAACACAAGAAAATGATCACATAATATATTTTGGAAGCTTTTTAAATTGCTGCCTCTGCCCAGCATCTACTTAAGAACCACAAGAAGCAGGGGAGTTACACTAAAGCTACATCACATTAGAGGTGCAAACTTTACAACAACCGCATTTAATTCTAAAACGGTATACAAGTTGGATGTGGAGTCCTAGCAATGCACTGCATTTTTCACATTGAAAAATACAACATATAAATGCTCACCTTAAATTCTAAGGCATTCTGAAAGGGCTGCACTGCATACAAGCTCCTTGTGGTGGAGTTTAAAGACAACTTTTTTATTTCTCAGGATTGGGATAGTGTATACCGTCAGATAGACAAGACTATCAGAGAGATATACATTAAAAAGAAGCTACACTGAGATCAGAAATCAAGGAAAGGAAACCATACAACATGATTCTGCTTAAAACATGAGGTAAACATGAGGTATATTTATTGTATGGTGACTTCATTTGGTTTAGTCAATAAAAATCCATCTGTAGCAAGGAACAAAGAAAAGTGTACTACACAAGACACATAATAATGAAGCACGTTTAGTTTTTTCTTTGGTTACATCTCTGTAAATGACCTAAGGGCTACCCAGTTTGTGCTCATATGCCCAGTACCAGCCTGGCAAGGACAATATGGTTCCAAGCATGTTTATGTTTGGTAAAGAACTGCACATGTAGACTGTTTACTGAATGTGGTTTTGGTTCTCTATAAATAAATCTGAATATGAATGAATGCCATAAATCACAGAGTCACAGCAGGGCAGAGCTCTATCACTTAATGATAAAAGGATGGTAGTGTGTATGGCAGTGGTGAACGATGGACAGTGTACTGCTCAGTAAAATCAATGGCAATCTTGTTAGAAGGCAAAAGAAGGCACCTTAGACCCTAGATTCTAATATTCTCTGTGCTAACCACAGTGCAACATAACCCTGGTCTTAAAACATATCCCAGATTCTTCAGGAAGGAGATTATGATACACCTTCTCACTAGAAATGTGATTTATGTTTTTCAACTACATTCTGTATCTTTACAAGATATATTACACTGGTCTTATTCTACATCCTGAGCATGCACATAATATTTATGCAGGCATGTTTATTATGAATAATGGCCAAATATAAAATCCCGACTTGTACAGTATATCCTTAGAACCATCTTTTGATCTTTTTGAAAAGAAATATAAGATGTACACTTAAAACATATGGTGGCACATCATGGTTATGATCTATTGTAGAAAATAATTTATGCTCGATAGCAGTAGAAAAAAGGGAGCACATTCAAGTTCAGATGCAATAAAATTTATAATCTTCACCTCGAGAGAAAAACCTCTAGAAAGAAAAGAAAGCAATCTGAAAATACTATACACATCCTTGTGTAAAGACCATTTCCTTTGATTTTTAGCGATGCCATCTATTTTCAATGTAGAATTATCATTTAGTATAGGCATAAACAAAAACAGAGTACGGGGAAGAGGAATTAATGGAATTTCATCCAAAACTAAAAAAACAATTATCAGTAAAAGAGTATGTAAACAACATTTGTTCACTTCTAGACACTTTTTAACTGAGAATCACTTTTAAAGAGCCAGATGGATGGTCATATTAACACACAAACATAAAAACAGAAGAGACTTGACTTTTTTGCAAGAAATGAAATATCACCAGAACAGTAGTAAAGTTCTTCAGATCCCCTGCTAAGATCCCACACATCTTGGCAGCACATTCTAAGCATAATTAAGAAGAAAGCACGCTAGACGTTATTCGAAAGCCAGACATCTTTGTTATGTCGCAGCACAGATGACTGAAACTAAAACTGCAATACATAATTCCTAAAATTCTTTTAGGAGTATTGTCCCATTCTTCCTTACAGAGCTGCTGGAAGTTGGTGACATGTGAGGGTTTCTTTGAACAGCATGTTTCTCATTATGGCCAAAAAGTTCAACTTTTGACTTGTCTGTCTAGAAACCACTCTTCCAGTAGTTTTGTGGATCATTCAGGTGCCTTTTGACAAACCTGAGATGGATGGCGTTGTTTTGGGAAAATAATAGTTTCTTCCCAACTACCCTTGCTTTAAATTCTTCCCATTCTGTCTTTTCCTGACGGATGAGGCATGGACATTGATATTAGCCACAGTCAGAGAGGCCTGTAGATCTTCAGATGTTCTTTGTGACTTTCTTAATCAATCAACACTTCAGGATGATATCTGCTACTTCTTTTTTGTCAATTCTGATTATGCACGAGACAAGAAACACATTGTCTCCAATCTTAGGATTCAGCTCTTCCTGTGTCTGGTCAAATAATGCAAGAAAACCCCATCTCCAGGCAGTGAAACAGAAAGTTTCTTTGTATCCACGCACATCAGGAAATGTACATTTCTGAATATAATGATCAAGATCATTTAAACTATAAGAATATTGTATTTAAAGTATCAGTTCTGGTTATACAGCTTTAAGCAAATATCCACATGGTTCATAAAAATGCTTTGCCTGAGTCCTCTAGGTTCAATTAAGGTTACAGGAAAGCTTTTCTCAGCTGGCATTTCAAAAGCGAGGTGTCCAAAATAATCTCAGCATCCCACAATTTCATATTAATGCATTTTTGCTCCAGGTAAAAACAAAAAGGCTGTGCTGTGAAAGCTTGATAACCCAGAAACTTTCCACAGCAAACACAAGGTACTGGCCACAATAAACAAAGACAATGTTTTATATAAAAAGTAATTAAATTGAAAATAATCTCTTTTTTTGTTCCAGAAAACTTCATTTTACTCCTTCTGGGCTTTCACTTTCCTGAATACAGTATGAGGGGGGAAAAGTTGTAGAAAATACAATTGAAGACACTTAAAATAACTGTCTGTGGGTGTTTTTGAGAAATTCAAGATAGGCTCCCTTTCCAAATTAAAGCAGAAAGAAAGGTCACTCCAACTGTTTCCATTTCGTCCCCCAAATTATTTTTGTACAAGCAAGTCATCAATCATGTCAACAAGCGCTTAGCTCATTTTTCTTATTGACCATAAAACCCAAACACTATTATATTTTACGCAGAGCTCCATCTATAGGAACACATTGACATTACATGTCTTTTTGGTGTACTGGATATTGATGAACACACCTTATTTAGCACAACATACCTGTATAACACTACAAAAACATATAAAATGAAATGACAACGAAATGTATGGCAGTGATAAGAAGATTCCACTGGAAACAGGCACATGGGTAAGGAACGATTTGAACACCATATACTGTATTGTTACATACAACTTAACAGAAATATCTGTATGTGCCTACATTGCCTTGACAAACCAAAATATAATTGCAAGCTATGTACATTTCTAAACAAAACATTATAGATGGGAAGAGGCCCCAAGAGCAAGTGAGCGGTAAAAGGAATATTTGTACAAAAAAAACAAATATACCCTTGAAACATCTGTGTATCTGTAGTTTGTGATAGATCTACAGATATACATGGTCACTATGGAACCTAATTATGCATTAGTTGCATAATTAAACTATCAAGCACCTCTGACAGTTGTATTAGCAGAAGGTTTGTCAGCCTTCAATTTTTTCATCAGTGGCACAAGACCCAGCTTGAAGCTTGAATACATTTGAGATGTGGCTGGATTTGTCACTGATACTGTCACTTAGTTGGTCAAGACATACTGTTCAATGACATTTGCCAAGTGTTTTTGTCAAAAGCTGCACATTTAACTTGCGATGTAGTCACATAGTGTCATTGCCCGTAACATCTAGGAAAACAATTTTTACTCAAGTTTTTAGTCATCGTCCAAACAGACAACTACATTTGAAAGACTTGAACAAGAAGGCAGTACTCTACCCATAAAGCTGCCACCTCACTCCTTGACAACAGTGGTTCCCAATCCTGGTCTTCACATGCATCCCTTTCTGTCTAATTATTCTACAAAAATTACTCTAATTTTTGTAATGATTAAAAATGTAATAACTTTAAATGACCATTGGAAACACGGCACAGTTTCAAAAATCAGGCCCACTACATCAGTGCCAAACTGTCGCTATGCAAGAGCCTAAATCAATAGCTTTTAAGTGAGCAAGAATTACAGTTAAAAAAAAGGTTTCGAAATTAAAAAAAATTAATTCAGCTTTGTACATCCAGCTGCCAACCGCTTCTTTCAATTCAGGGGCATGGGGGAGTCGGAGCTTATCCCAGCAAGCAACGGGTGCAAGGCAGGGTACACCCTGGGTGGGACGTCAGTCCATTGCAGGGCAGGCACACACACTCACACCAGGGTCAATTTTACCAGAAGCCCATTCATCTACCAGTATGTCTTTGGACTGTGGGAGGAAACCAGAGCAACCAGAGGAAATCAATGTGAAGACAGGGAGAACATACAAACACCCTGCAGATAACACCCCAGGCCTGGAATTAAACCCAGGCCCCAGTGCTGGGAGGTAGCAATGTTAACTTTGTCACCATTCTGCCCTGAAGCTTTATTAAGAAACTCTGTCTGGCTTGGAGTTATTGCAATTGTTACTCAGTTTGCATCAATGAACCTCAGACAAATATACAACTGAACAGCTCCTTCCTCTCATTTAATGACAATCAAGACTTTCCAGGGGCCTTTCCTGAAAGCAAGCTTAGTAGCCTACACACAAACACACCTACCTATTAGGTTTCGTTGCAGCAGAGGTCTTTAATCAAATGAATCCTTCAATGAACCAATAATTAAGTTCAGTTGGAACCTTGAAATACGTTTGAAAAGAAAAGTTTTGTTTTCTACTTAAAGGCTGGGCGTTTTTAGTTAAGAAACTGAATAATGGAAAGGAATCGGCTTCATGTGTAGAACTGAAAGCAATTAAAAAGTTCAAATCGAATCTATTTTTAAGTCTATTAAGGGTTGCTTTACTTAATCCAGTGCTCTGATGGAACAAAAACTAGCAGCACCCAGATAGGGAGTCCCTGTTATAGTAGCATTTTGGAGCTACAGGAGTGAAATACCAGTCATAAAACTAAGTTGTGCAAAATAGAGGGCCTGAATTAGAAATGCAAAGGAACAAGTAACAGGTTTATTCCATGCTGAAAAGAGAAGAAAGAAAACACAAAGTTTCAGCCACGGAGCCTTCTTCAGGTGTTAACCTTCAGGTAATGGGATAAATAATGGGAGCATACCATCCTTTTTATTTCAAACATAAAGCACAAGAAAAAAATAATAATCATGAACTGCAGTATGTCTCCTTAAAAAACAAAGCAGTAAAATTCACTTTCCTAGTTTAAATATTTTCAAATGTAGGTACTTAAAGTCTGAGCAAAGAACTGTAGACTAATTCATGACTCAGTTACAATAATAGGAATTAGGCTGATCTCTTTCTGAATACGCTTGCATTTGTTAAAAGATTCAGTGTGCTTAAAGGACACACCCATCCAGAGTGTAAGAAGGGCCAGCTGGAAAGAAAAAAGACAAACTGCTCATCTGTTGGCTAATGGAATTCTAATGATGGATTGATTCGACATTGTTACTATTCTCACATTTGAAGTGCTTTCATTGAAAGTCTCCTACTGTACCTCTTGTTTTGGAAATTTAGAGCTGGCATCGAGGGTTCTGTGAATAAAAAGAAAACCAAAGAAGGAGACACAGGTATAGCTCACATTGGATGATATAAAATCATTTTTGGTTTTACTCACACCATTCTGTAAACGATAAAGACAGTGATGTGTTTATCCGAGATTATTTCTTCTTCAGCTTTCTTGGCAATTAGTTCCCAGTGGTGGAAGTGGTTTCCCCTTGTTTTATGATTGCCAGAATATGCTTTTCCCCTACTAATTCCTCTTTACTTTCCCGAATGATCCCGGTCCAATGGGAATCAGGGTTGTTTCTTCATTTGTGTTTTTATTAATGGGGAAAACGGCCATGACTCACCATGCTGGCCAGACACATTGATGAGTTACCCCTTCCGCTCTGGCAGATATTCCACATTCAGAATATAATTAAACCTGCCAAGGGGGCCCGACTGTATTTCTTCCTGTGCCTCCTCACTGGGGCAGTGCAAGAAGAATTTCAAGATTAAACAGACACACACAGATAGATGTGTGTGTAGTTTATTCATGCAAGGTTCATGTGTTAAATTAGAGCTAAAAATATGTCTCAATAGACATTATGAGCATACATATCCTGCTTATGATGTTGTTCTTTACCCAACTCACATTCACCCTTTCCTGAAACTCTCATTCATAACTGAATTACGTGAAATGATCATTTAACACACAGCGGTTTTGAAAATCATATCCACAACCTAAGTACCAAGCTGCCATTACGCAAGATCCTAAATAGATCGCATTTAAGTGAGCAAGAATTAGAGTAAAAAGCAATGAAAAAATAAAATTTTTAAATTAAGCTTTATTATCTTAAGAAGAAAACCTGTCTGGCTCTGAGTTATTGCTATTGTTACGCTCAAAGGTTTCATCAATGAACATAAAATAAATGTGAAACGTGAACTAAACTGATCCTTCCCCTTATCCAATGACTATCAGTTTTACAGTGGGCTTTGCTGAAAGATTAATAGCCTACAGACAAACTTCAACAGAGAATATACTGTATGTAAAAGGTTAGCTGAAAATAGATAGATAATACTTTATTAATCCCGTAGGGAAATTGATGAATACTAACAAAGGCTGTAACACAAATACACTACTATAAACCCCTTCTTTAATGCAACCATTAAGTATTGCTACAAAGGAAACCGAAAAACAATTTGAAGGAAAAACGATTGTTTTGTGGAAAAAAAAACAGTTTTGATAGACTTAAACAACTGATACAATTTACTCAACGAGCCTGTCTCTTCAGCTTACTACTGAGCTTAACTCAAGGTGATTTTCATTCACTGTTAGAGAGTGATATTACAAGCTATTTTTCAATTGAATGAAAATCTTGGCACACCATGCTGGCAGCAGAGTGTCTGCCTTATCCTTTCTTAGGCACATGTCGTAGTCAGGACTCTATTTTTTATCTGCTACCAGTATTTAGGACAGCTTTTTGCTTTCCATCTTTGCTTTCTTTTTTTCTGAGATAATTGAATCCATAAATTTGTGTCCGATTTGGCTTTTTAAAAGCAAGTGCCCTTAATGATTGAGACACTAAGAAGAAACAAAAGTGATCTCTCACTGTAACACATCTCCCCTTACACATTCACATTGAAATAAATTTGGCAAATTAACGGGGGCCCGGATGGCCATTTATGAAAATTATGAAAGACCTTTGACCAAATCTCTCCCTATCCAAAACACAGGCTTGAACAATTCATCTAGTGTCTTGTCTGTGCCTCATCATTGGCACTATTATTTGTATTGTAATACCTTCAAGTGCACAATGTTGTTTCTGTATTGCCTTTATCACAAAAATTTGCTGCGATATTCCATATTGGCGTGCACCTTAATCTTTTGTATAATATCATTATCAGGTAAATGTAGCATAAATATGTGTCAGATAGAGATGTTCTTGTTATTAATTGATGGTGGCTGGATACATCATCTTAAATACAGCACAGTTACCATTCATGTTGCACTGAATAAAACTGAGTCGACTTTTCTCATGGCATGTGTGTAATGTCAAGCTTGAACGCCTTCATTTGTTACCAGTTTTCACAAGAAAGATGCTTTGTTGCAGTAAATACATTTTACAAAATGATTTACCTAAATGAACAGGGCGATATGCCGTTTCTTTTTTAGAGGACAAAATATTTCAACATTCTGTGCCTCTATTGTTGCAACTTTGCCATTGTGCGATGCATTTTTAAGAGTTACAACTACTGTGACTAGAAATGTTGATACAATGGTTAACACCTGGCTTCAGAGCAAGAAGATGTTTGCTGAGATGTAGGGGTGCCAGATTCTGTGATCAAAGAAATTGTTTACCTAACTTAATTAAGTTCTTGGTAAATGATTAATAGTGTCATCAACAGTCTAGGTACACAGCATAGAACAGGCAGGTACAGGCAGAAACAGACAGAAAGAGGACAAGAGGACAAAAGGAAGAAGGCGAGAACTCCTTATCCTGATCATCCATTCGGAAAGCTCACCATTCTGTTGTTGTTGTAAGTCTTCATTTCTTGTATAAAGGTTGCCTTAGTTAAAAACATAGTGTAACTTGTGTGTCGAATATTTATGTTGTGTGTAGTTTAGTGTGTGTACTGTCATTGTTAATAAATATTTGTTGAACTCAGAGTGCCTGAATTATTACTCTCTTCTCCAAAGCTGTGACAGAAAAAAAACAAACTCAGGTGCCTCTACTTCTTTCAACTGATTGGGCGTATTTTTGGAAAGCTCTGTACAAGTTGGCAGTTATGATTATTTTATTTTATTTATCCGCCCTGTCATTCTGTGATATTCTTTGTTTGTAACCCATATTTGCAACAATAGTAACAAACCAAATCAGGGATTAGAGATAAATATTGAGTTTGAAGTGATGTTTTTGACATTGCACGAATGAATTTCTCTGTCAACCCCACTGACAGAACAGGACTTAAGTTTCACTCCAATGTTAGGTTTTATTTATTACCATAACTAATTTATCTATTTTTTGGCAAGGAAAATTTCTAAAACATTACTTATTATGTTATTATCCCTAATTTATATTATTTCAGCATTAGTTCTCTGATTTAACAAGGAATTAAAGTATGCATAACAAGCACTATGGGAAATAAGAAGATTTAGCAAAATTGGCACTTGTACTAATATTTCTGGTTTCAGGTTCCAGGATTTTTTCAGACTAGTCCTTCAGGTTAAGAGACAATAAGGCATTTCTTAGAGCCTAGGTCAGATCTTTAGAATTAGCATGCTCCTAACACAAATGTTACATAACATCAGACATAGTAAACTTGTGCCAATAGTACCACGGTCTGTTGTATAGTAGAAACATATAGCAGAATTAAAAAGTCTAACTTTTAGTTTCTCAATACACGACATTCATTACAACTAGTAACGACAACACAATTGAAACAAGGCCAAAGAAGTGAAACACACTTCTCAAATTCATTCACCAAAAATTTTGTCATGTTAAAAAATGACATTTTGCCCACGTTTTGGAAGTCTCAGAAGTAATCTGTCACCTCTCCATTGGTCCCCGCCACCTGCCTTCTTGAAAAATCTTGTCACTATATATCGCACAGGAGCCCAGGCTAAAAAAACATAAGAAAGCAGAACTTTACAAATCCCAAGAGTCACATTACAATATATATGCGACATACAGAATAAATAAGGAAGATGAATGGGGATGAAGCCCTTCGGTAGTCATGACTTTTGGAAAGATAAATTGCTGCAACTCATGCTATGGGGCCAATCTTTGAAAGACTTATGAAACATGATTATTGTTGTTAGGACTTGGGATTTGTGGAATGTTGTAAAAATGCACTTTATAGAAAAAACAGCTTGATTGCTTCCCAAGCCTACATACCACTGAGGCAAAGGAAACCATTGAAAACAAAATAGACGTTAATTTGCTGCACTAGTGAGAAATGAACTCCCATCAGAATGACTTATTTTCATATTAGAGTAAACGGCTGGCATTCAAATAAAAACACAAGTAAAAAGGGAATATATTTGACTCCAGAAGCTTCCAAAAGTAAAGTGAGGGGGGTAAACAAAATCATTTTTAAATCTTGTTTTTGTTTTGTTACGCTTTGTTTGCTTTTATGAAAGAACAAATTGAGAGAACCGCCTTAATTTTTTTAAAAAAATGTTAGCGCATTCCTGTCTCTAACATAGCAAATACATTAAATTTAATATAGAAAACATTTTTCATTTAAAATTATCATTTAAACATGAAAAGGAATGCCATTCTGGCCCTCTGGCTTGTCTACTTAGAACACTTCCAGAGATTCCTCAAAAGGTCCTAAGGAATCATCTTCTGCACCATGGCTGGGCTCATTGTTAAAGATCCCTTTTGTAAAGGTGAGCCACTAATTTTCGAGCTCAAATCCATTCCTGGTACAATTTCCTGGTGCAGTGGTTAGCACTGCTTCTTCGCAGCACTGATGCCCTGGGTTCAATTCCAGACCTCGGGTGTTATCTGTATGGAGTTTGTACTGTATGTTCACCCCATGTTCACAAGGGTTCCCCCCCAGTCCAAAAACATACTAGTAGGTTAACTAGTAGGTTAAGTAGGGAAAACTGGCCCTGGTGTGAGTGTACTCCCCCGGGACCCTGAACTGGAAGATGAGGTTACACAATGGATGGATGGATCATCCAAAGGACTAAGTAATCTGCATTGATGTGATGAAGCTAAATTAAAAAGAAATAGGAAATACTGTAGAAATAACAATGAAGAAGCTAGTGGTTAATGCAGCAAATTCACTTGAATTTCAATGACTGACCTAAAGTGGCAGATGGTCTCTTTTCCTTTTTCACAATGGATTTTTAGAATAAAATCTAAGACGCTGTAAATCTTTGTGGTTCTATATTTACAACTAACCAGTATTAAGTTACTCCAAGACTTGAACATGGGTGATATTCCACCATTCTAACCAAACTCTGTAAACTGTAATGGACATCTTACAAACTAGACATGGGTCTAAAAGCAGTAACCCCATGGCAGTGAGACAATCACTCATCAAGGATATGAAAAAAACAGAACCCTTATTTAATTGTCATTGTATTTTCAGCTATGTTACCATTAGGACATTCAAGGAAAAGTTCTTAATCGATATGGATTCACCCAGCAAGGCATTTTAATATAATTGGCTTCACAGTTAGATCCAACCCGCATTCACGAAGAGCCAGCTCAGTGAAAACACAACGTGAAGAAGATTTGAAAAATCAACCTAAAATAAGCCATCAAGACAAGGTCAGCCTGCAAGTGTGAGTAGGGTGTAAAAGCTGCAGTTATCACCGAGAACCAGCTCATACAGTAGTAACTCAAAGTAAGGCAACAAGCTTGAAATGTCCACCACTTTGATTTCGTAAGAGTGCTCACCTTTTAGAATCTGGAATACGTTAAAATGTTACACAAAGGAAGTCTTTACTGTTTCCTTAAAAAAGTTACCAAATGTGTTTTAGATCCTTGGACGCACTCAGTTCAATAGTGTTTACTGAAATCCTTGGACTTGTACAATCTATCTTTTTGAATATGATAAGAACAAATCACTCTAGCATTTAGCTACATATTTGAGTCTTTTCTATTCATTAACATTTGGCTACTCAAAATGAAGACCTCCAACTGGCTCCCTGTGTGTAGTTGTGTGGTCTCTCCGAGGTCGCCAACTGACTGGTTAGTCTGGAATCCACATTCCTGTCATTCTCACCCCAGTTCATCAACACAAAAGAATACCCCAAGATAAACAACACAAACAGAAAAGATGGCAAAGCTTAAATCAGATGTGTGTTATGTTAAATAATTTACCAATAACACAGGGTCTAAGAGTAGTCTTCCGTCTGGTATGCCTGTTTTCTTACACTCACACAAAAATGAAAATAAAACTGAAGTAAAAATAAAAAGAGTACACAGAAATATTTATGTACTTCTGAAACCTATCCCACATTCTCTGTCAAGCTGTTCCTGCTATCAGGCTGATACGCTGGTACAGAAATGGCTTGCACCTCCCATCCCAGAGGTGGGGGGGCACGCAATTGTAGTGACATCGTGTCACCACTTGATGGCAGCACTCCTGTGGCACTGTGGAGCTGGAATCATGAAAGATGGCAGATGGCCCTGACAAGTGCATGATGAAGAGGTGAGCACACCAGTCCTCATCCCCTCTACATTAGTACAAGGCTGATGGTGATAAAACTGAGATGCTTAATAATGGACATTTCCAAATGGGTGAGTATACAGTACATATAACATTTGGCATTTTCATTTTTAAAAATATTTATTAAAATATAACAATTCATATCTAACTCCACTGATGTAAGAAACAAAAATTCTCTCTAACTCATGCAAACTCCCCACAGACAGATGCCCAAGACTGGAATAAAAGGTGGACACCTGAACTGTGAGGCAGTGAGCTCATCACATCACTCACTTGCTAATTTTTTATATTTAAGAATTAAAATCCTTTTACAGACCTGTAACTATTCTGAAATTTTATAGTACAGTTTATTACAGTGATCCCTTGTGAGCACAGGAAGCTGTGAACATTTCTTTGGAAACATTAACTATGGAACTCAGAATGGTGACATTTTTTTTTTTACGTAAAGTACTGTATGTATCAGCCAAAAGAAACAAAATGCTATTGCAAAGAAAATCTCATAGCAGTAGAAACCCCAGCTTCTCATTTGTCCTAAGAAGAGAATTAAGAAAACGTAAAATTTATTGTAAAATTGAAATTAAAAATGGCTGTTTGGTTCTGTGAAAGTCAGTTTTTCTTCATGTACAAATTTTATAAACTATCTGCACTGGAACAAGATCTGTCCTTTCAAGTGAATTGACTCTGAAGGTGTACAAAGCCCGCCAAAAGGTTTAGCAGGGATATGTACAGAATTGGATAGGTAGAAAATAAACAGAAATGGCAATCAAAATACTGAATTATCTGACTGCAAGAGCATAATAGAAAAATATGAGTAAAAGTTCAGGACGAAGACCTTCAAAGTGTCAGGAAAATATACAGTAGTACGTTAATGACTATTTTTCACTTGCTAAAAATAAAGAGATGTACAGAACAAGCACTTTTACAAATCCAAAATGAAATGTTTCTGGAAAATGCCATTGTCAGAATAATACTTACATCCCTCACTGACAACTGTTATCACTGGCAGAAGAGCGGACTTTAATAAACGATTAAACATCTAGACTGAAAATTCTACAACTGTTACAGTAAGGCCTTGTCGTGGAAAAAAAACCACCTTGAACAGCATCCCAGCTTCAATCACTCAGTTTTTTCCTCAAAGGTCATCTACCAAACAATCATGCCCAAAGCTGTTCCTTCATACAGCAAACGTCTGCAATTACAGCAGAGTTAAATCTACAAACTGGTCATTTCTCAGAATGCGGAATGTTACCCTCAATTTATTTGAACACATCCTACCCTTTCACAAGGTGATTTATTTCAGTGGAACATATTACGCTTTATAGGAAACACATGGTAAGAGCCTTGAAAAAAAATACATTAAAACTTATAATTGAGATTCATTTTGGGAAAATGTCTGAGTTCTGCAGACTATAAACCCAATCTACTCACCTTAAGCCTAAACATCTGTTTAAACTGGCTTATTGACACATTTCAAGACCTTTTCAGAAGCACACCTTACTATTGTTGCCAATTTAGTTTTAATCTTCTGTCAGGGAAACCCTTAAAATGTAAAACAGTGACACGCTGATACGAAGGGTGTGAGTTCCATTATCAATAAATGGAGCTGACAGCTCTTGTATTAACTTTGAAAAACCAGCTGTGCTCACACACACTTACAGTACCTGATTCAGACCTTGCACTAGTTTTTTTAGGTATTTTTTGTGGTGAGGGAATATATATTGTTATGGAAGAGGTTCATTACCAAATCATTGTGAATACCCATAATAAACGGACCAATCCATTATCAACAAGCCACGTGTCCCTTTTAACTGCAACAGCAGTCCTTCACAGGAAGCACACACAAGCACATTTACACAGGGACAATTTAGGGACCCTGATTAACCCGAATGCTGTTGGAAGTTGGGAGAAAACCAGGACACACAGGATAAAGGAAAAATCCACATGAATACAGGGAGAATATGCAAACTTTACATAGGAGGTGCCAAATTCCAAACTTTAACCAAGGTCCCAAAAGCTGCAAGGCATTGCTTCTTACAATGCTGGCCAAATAATACTGTAAACTGTATAACCATTTTAATTGACTAAATAAAGATTTTGCATTATGAAAGCATGGAAATCTGAGGCCTGTGTTCCTGATATTTTGGGAAAACAATAACTTATCAGGTACCCCACACCTCTTTTCAGCTAACACAAATATCTTCAGAAAAGCGGTTCATCGGGTAAAGTTGATAGATTAAATGCCAAGGAAATGTACTCCGTTCAAATCAGCATTGAAAAACCTTTTAAGCTTTTACACATATATATCACATTTGCTCACACAGTTTAAGGATTCTCACTTTTTACCTTCTTTAACATACGGAGACTTGCTACTGGGATCCTGGAGACCCGAACTCAGAGAATTTATGAATCACTGCCCCCGAAAAGTTCGTAACTAAACAACAAGCTTGTGATTTTCATATCTGACTCCCATTGTTCATTCACACTGAAAAGTATAGCTTTGGGCGCACTATACAATACGCTGTGGCAGAAATCCAGTGAAAAAGGGTTTGGTTTCAAAAGAGCTGTAAGCAGAAAGGACCACCTGTCCTTCCGAGCACGTAGGGGCAGATCCAGGTTTATCCAGTGAAAGGCAGGCCTTATTTTTCCACTTTATTTGCCATGCAAATGTGTTATGTTTGAATCTGACTCAAGGCTATTGGGTAACTTAAACAAATGGAAACAAAGTAAAGCAGGACCATAGTAACACTTGAAGTTGCCCTTGCCCATGGGCAGAACACTGGGTTACTCATGAAGCAGGTGTCTAGTATTTCAAAAAAATAGTAGGCTTTTCAAAGATCCGTTGTGCTCCCTGTATCTAGAAAGGATCTTAATAAGCAAGTTAAAGGTTATGCGGTGTTGCTGAAAGTTCAAAAGGCTGCACTTTAATGTGCGTGCCTACTTGCTGACCTCTTTTCTGGCAATGAAGCACTGATGCAAAGAAGAAACCTAGGAGTGGAGGAAGCTTCTCCGGACTGACAGAAATGGGGTGAGTCTAAAGTGGCAAGCGCTGTGTTAATGTGGGACTCCCACTGATTACAGGATTTTCAATGAGTCCAAAACAGGTACCAAGCATTCATCGTGTCACGTGTTACTGACATATCATGTTGACCCCGACTATGTGTTTGAAGTTTCAGTTTAACACGCAAAACGCCTCTTTGGTGACATACAGTGAGCAACTGGCAACTGACAACTGTCAAACATAGTTTTCAATCTTTTTGTGCATGGTTACCTAACGCTATTTTTGCCATTTGTTTTTAAATGATGCCAATGAATTCTATTCATCCATTGATCCACTTTCAATCATGGCCTAGGCCAATACAGGGTCAAGGTGTGTAGGAAAGCAATACAGTAATGGGCACAACCATTGATAATGGCATGCCAACCCATTGCAGGACAGACATACACCGAAGACTCTAATTGCAACCCCATGATAATTTAGGTTTGAGTTTAAGGTCTTATTTAGTTCCAATTATTATTACCTATTCAAGAGATTTACAGTGGTTTTTATAACACATTAACTGCAATTAACTTTCACTTTAAAAGCTGTTTGCGTTACTCCCCTATCACACTATACGTACCTTTTGACGTGAAGTGGATCTCGTTTCTTGTTATATGTAAATTGTTTGAAAGTCTACACATGGAACAAACTCGATAGATGACAAAAAACGCCATGAAAAATGTCTTCTTACCGTAAAGAAATTACAGTTCAATATTTGAAGTAATGGAAGAATATGCAATTCCTGTAATTTTCCATGATAGGGTTTCTAAGAAAGTACTACTATACTTATTTCAGGCGATGGCAGTCAAAGATTCAATCTATCACTTAAATCCCCAAAGCAAGCTGCTGTATTTAGCTTTGTGTGAGTCATAGACTTTCTCTGGGAAAACACCAAAAAAGTGACAGTTTTTCTTTCACCAGGGTGTTTAAGAGTATTTACATCTTTAAACAGTGAAGAGCAGCCACTTCCTGACTTAACCACAGCGGAATTTACAATGCGATCAGTTGCTCCTGTCTCACTATTTAAACAACATTTTAAAATGCCTTTGAAAAGACCTTATTTTTACACTTACAAAATGAACTTATTATTTTAAAATTATTTTATACAACAAATATATTGCTTATTAAATCAGCTTCTTCACCAAAGCTACACTGAACATGTGTGAATCTGTCATGTGCCATAGTAGAAAAATAATGTACTGTATGTAAAGGTTGAGGCCAAAATAAAATTAAGGCAAGTACGATAAATTGAAAGTAAAAGGTAACACTTTATGTTAGTGGATGTAAATGACGTTATAAATGGATTACACACAGATTAAGATTTACATTTACATGTGAGACATTACAAATAATCAGACATCTGCTTAATTGAGGCTAACTTGCAATTTATAACAAGAAGGGAATCTACCAGGTTATTAACACTCTCTTGACACACAGCTACTAAGTTACAGGTTACAAATAAATGCATTTTATAAATGTAACATTTGCTATAGTTCAAAGGCTATTTCCTATAATTGGCCTGCTCATACTGTATCTACTTTCAGGCTTTTTCTGGTGCTTTCACTTAACATGTACTGTATAGCATGGTGCTCTTTCTATGCAGTTCATTTCATTTTCTTGTCCTCTCATTAGATAATATCTTTATTAGATCTGTCCTCCAGAAATTAGATAAACTATTCAATATAAACAACATCCTTTTATTCCCTTACAAAACACAGAAGCTCACTGGAGTAATGCTTAACAGATATTAACAGATTAGAATTTTTGCTTCATTCGCCACATATGTAATTTGCTGACAGAAATGATAAGATGGATTTCCACATTTCTACAACTGCTACAGCAGACAGTGCTCTCAGTGAGTGGAGGTTTATAAGGGGAACTGTGTTCATCAAAGTCGGACAATAAAGAAACGTCCTTGATCATGAGTTCACATGCAAACCGCAATCCTTAGTTAAATGTAGCATCTGGTTAACAGTGACATACTGCTGAGCAACATTATCATAATTGCATTACTGGATTTGAAATACATTGTAATGTTCTTACTCTAACACCAGTAAATCACCTTTAAGGCATCCGCCAAAAAAAGAATAATAAAAAAACAGTAACAAACCAGAACAGCGCATGGTTGGATTTTACAAATTACGCAGTTGTTTTACAGGGAGATCTGGAGAGGCTTACACAGAAACAGAGATCCAGCTCCTGTAGTACAGCAAGCCAATAAATGGGCTCTGCATTTCAAGATCGGTAACTTATTTTCAGTAAATCTGCCGTAAGAGACTGTCATTATACACACAATACTTATTTTCTGTAATATTTAAATTCACACATAAGCTTCATGTTGCAAGAAAATTATTTTTGAACAAATGCCTATTTCTAAATGGTTACATACTCTGATGTTATCTACAGCAGTGATTTTTTTTTCTACTTGTTCCCAGAGAAACCTGTTCTGGGTTTCACTCCTTAACAGTTTGCTCATCTAAATATTTTTCTCAACTCGATATAATATAGAAATTTCTATTTATCCGATGTGCAGGACTACATTCAGAGAAAGAAAGCCAGCCTTCACTCCGCGGTGCTTCAAAGGATGTTTTTGTTAGCACCCTCTAAATAATGTCTAAATTGACTAAATCCCAAACAAGAAGCATCTGCCATCTTAGGGTTCAAATTGGGGCTTAAATTGGTTGTTTATCAGAAATGTCTGACCTGCGAGGAAAGGTGCACCAGCAGAGGTTCTGTCTATCTGGTTACGACATACTGGGAGAGCTGCTAAATAAATCCTTACCATACAGTATGATATGACTTGCCCTGAGAATGTGAACATCTACTTTGGCCTCTCTGGGTGGTTTCTTTGACGCCGAGGAAATGTTTCCCTGCCAAAGGGAAAATAAGAACAAGATTGCAACTTTACGGAACCAGTTCTTGAGCTTCCCTATCAAAACTATTAGAAATACAAATATTATTACTTGGGCACAGTTTTTCACCAATTCCAAAAAACAAAGGCCTCTATGCCTGTTAGAGTAATTTCTAATTCTCTCACCATTTAAAAGAAAATGCTGCAGATTTTTTTGGAGAATGCCTCCAAGGATCTATAATCATGTCGTACAACCACATCAGCAGTGATCATGTACAGTACATTTTAATTTGTTGTCTCTCATCCTAATTAAAAACGCAGCATATTTTAAAGATTAAGGCACCTTTAAGTTAATTTGCAGCCTGTAGTTAATTCTACAGGCACCCTCTACTTCAGTAATGAAAGAAATATGACATTGTTTGGTTCTTAAAATATTTAACAGGGATATGACTCCAAGCACACACCACTTTTTTTTCCCAATGATAGAGGCCCATGTGCAAACAGATCAGCCTGAGATGGTGTCAGCCAAAAATATAAATGTCCAGAAAATGAAATATTTTGCTGGTTGAAACGAGGTACTTAGATGTAGACCACCAATATTGTGCTCTAACTTAAAAACTGATACATATTTTTGAAAACACTTGTTTGCAGTAATATTCAGAGAGCCTTCAGGCCTTTTTTTTATACCTCTGAGGAGGCAGTGTGCTTATGTTGGCTGATATACCCCCCGAGAAGCCTAATCCAATATCTCCTCAGAATGAAGACCTTTTGGTTTATTTGGCTGTTATTGCACTGGGATGATGATGAAGGCGGCTTGGAGAGTCAGCTTTCACTAACCCCCTTTGTGGAAGGAAATAACATGAAGAAATTCACTGAGACACTCTGGCTCTTGTAGTGCCTGTAGCGGTGAAGCTTACATCATCCTCCTGATGGTCGCAGACTTTAAAATATTCACTCAGGTTTGAACAAACTGCTCAGAAAGTTCCAGATTTTATGCACTGCTCCTAGGAGCTCTTTCAATATTGTCTAAAATGCTAACAGGATTCATATGAAACTAATGCACAAGACTACTATGTAAGGAAGTTAAGCTATGCACTGTATAACTTTTTGGTTTGTTAGATGCTTCTTCTTTCTAGCCAATGGATTACATTAGTTTTGTCATGGGCTCTTGACTGTCTACGATTATCGATGATTACCATGAAAAATTCCATACGTACAGTATTTAAAAAGGATAAGTAATTGGTCAAAATGAATACTAATCCATTATATTTTTACCATTTAAAACCTATTTACAAATTGTCAAGATCTTTGTCATTAACATCCGTGCACATCCACAAAGATAAAGCACCATTGTGATTTTGAAAAACACAAATCTATCACAATTAACTTAAAACATAGTTAAACTTTCAGTAGATGACCAAAGAATTGTTTCTGCATAAAAAGTGAAAAATGCTAATAAAATCTAGTTTTCAACCTTTATTTTACACATAATTTACCCCACAATATAAGTGGGAAACAAATGATCATTTTCAATAATGACCTGATCAAAAGGTCTAAAATACAACATAAAAAAGGATGTGTGGTCTTAGAAGCTTATCCTGCTTCTAAGACCACACATTTTCAGTGGAGAACCTTAATTTGTGCTGTTGCATATTGCTGTCATTAGTTGCTTCAAACTGAAAAAAGTAAAAGACTAAAGAAATCTTAGGTCCAGTGAGTCTACATATGTTACACGTAAACTTGAGACATGTGGTTATATACAGCATAAAGTTTATAAGAGGTAATATGAGATATGAGCGTTGATCCAAGCAGAGACCTGTCCATGATTAAGTACCAATGAGATATAATTTGTGTAAATTAGGCAGTGTATATTTTAAGCAGCACCTGTTACAAACCTGTTATGGCTCAGACAGACTGTATGAAACAACAGTTTACTCCAGAGCGCAGTGTGAGGCCATTCTATAAATATATTCTCCATAATCAAAGATAAGAAGGGCAAATGTCAGAACTAAAGTGTTCTGTCCATGTTGGATATGTGAAACAGGCCTCACTGAGCTAAAAATACCTAAACTATGTTTCATGTTGTTTTGCAAATTCTTAATGTGAGGTAAATGTTAAGGCGTTACCAAACACAATCCTAAGGTACTTATTGTATGTCCTGTAACTTGTTCCAAATGTTAATTTGTGAAGTTGTAGGATACCAATTTCCCCAAAACACATACAGATGCAGCCATTCAAAGTGCGCGTTACAGACACGTACCGCAGGTGACGTCGCTCAGTATGACGCAAGATGACGCGCGGCACCGCAGTACGTGATTGGTTGACCGACAGGGGCACTCGTGGTCCGTTGGTCTGTCGTAGAAAGACTTACAGTAAAAATGTCTTTGCTGTGCCCGTTGTAGATATTGAATTTTACCACTGAAGGGAAATCTTAGTAGCTGAGCATAAAAAGAATAGGAGCATACTGTAACGCGTGTGAAAGCCATAAACGATATTAATTTTGGAACATAAACATACAGTATATAGCTGGTCTTGGTACTTTAAAGAAAAAAATACACACCAGTATTCCATTTCTCCCTAAACATTGTAAGCTTCGAAGTCTTTAACGTGATACCGGAGTCAACAAGCATACTTTTAGAATTTGATTAAAAGGGAATATAATATGGAATCGCGTATCTCAAGAATTTAATAACGGTATGAGTATATCCGTGTACTGCGGCAGGGCTGTGTAGGGCTGTTTCGCCTGCCTGCTCATGCGAGCTGTCTTGTAGCCTACTGGTCTAGGTGCGTGACTACCAACGGGCAAGTTGTGTGTTCGAATCCAGCTGGTGCTGGACCATCCAGTTTTATTTATTTATTTTTTAATCGCGTAACATAAACATATTACCGTATGCAAACTGTACTGTATACAATATGTATATGTATATTTAATGTCTTAACTGTGCCCGTTTAAGTATTGAATATTCATATCTAATTTTACCACTGAAGGGAAATCTTAACATAAACATACAGTATATGGCTGGTCTCGGTACTTTAAAGAAAACATACACACCAGTATTCCATTTCTCCCTAAACATTGTAAACTTCGAAGTCTTTAACTAACGTGATACCGGAGTCAACAAGCATACTTTTAGAATTTGATTAAAAGGGAATATAATATGGAATCGCGTATCTCAAGAAATTAATAACGATATAATTATATTCATGTTACAAAAGAACTGCAATGGACATAAAAACTCCCTTGCTTTTAACAGAGCGTTCCATAATTTCTAACTACGAAAATGCCAGGTGAAAGGATTTGTAAACA
Organism: Atractosteus spatula; assembly: GCF_055471065.1. Classification (NCBI taxonomy): domain Eukaryota; kingdom Metazoa; phylum Chordata; class Actinopteri; order Semionotiformes; family Lepisosteidae; genus Atractosteus; species Atractosteus spatula. The sequence goes on along the minus strand of NC_142728.1, from coordinate 4,336,259 downwards.
TATTTTGTTAAAGCAAGTCAGTTTTTTCTGCAACACATAAAATACATTTTTCCAAGAAAGTTTAGCCTTTGTCACTAATGAAACCACTAAATAAAGACATAAATATAGAAATCTTAAGATTTGTTTTATTTAATGTTGGTAGCAGGATGAACTGTCAGAGTGTATATTTTGTTCGCAAAGTTGCTGCAAGATGTTAACAGTGAAAAAGGTATTTAGAAATGAGTTATTTCAAGATGAAAAAGAAAACATACACGAAACATGGTTTCATTACGACCAGAATCGGTCTTGAGATATTTTTAACTTGATTTACAGTATTTGAGAGGTATGTCTTAACACCGATACTACAGTGCTTAAGTACTGCTCACGTATATGTTTCTAGGTTTATATTATGCATTTCATACGGTCAAATTACTTTTGAGCAACTAATAAGAAGCGCGAAACGGTATGCATTTTACTTTCGTTTTGTGCTGGGACCCGTGGATTGATTAGAGATATCAAGTACATACAAGTCATTTTTTAAATGTTGTAGTTCGTCTTGAAAAAATGTTACGAGTACATCATCTGTCAACAACCACACAGGTTCTGTTTCCATATTGCGGATTTTGGTTAGGTATTATCAAATCCAGTGGCGCTGTTAGTTTACTGAGTCCCATGTCACATGGTCTGTGATTGAAACCGGTAAAACCGGTTTAATTCGTCACAGCCAGCACTCTTCAGGTGTGAGGGTCTTCTGCTCAGAATGAAACGCTAAAATGTTTGTGTATATTCTAATGGTAGTGGGGGCAGGGTGTGTGGGAACAGGTTTGGTTGAAATTGCATTAGAGATCTATGTAAATCGCTATCTTTGTCTTCTGTGTAATAATGTTCACCTCTCTGTCCAGCAAATTTACAGGTTAAAAACAATACTGTTAGGCTGGGAAAACGATTTTTTTTTAAGAAATACAAAATGAGATATAATGATATGTTCCGGCTTAGACATTAACGAAGAGCATAACGCGTGTACTGCATACACTGCAAGTACAACCCCCCTCTCTGCAGGAGTGCTGGCTGTGACGAATTGAACTGGTTTCACGGGTATTTTCAAAGTAGGAGGCGAGATTTCCAGCGAAAGACACCCCCCCCCCCCTCAAAAACCCAGTAAGTACAGTACTTACTAGTTAAAGGCTAGGCTCCCGACTACGGCGAAAGGAACCCTTCTTTCATTAGAAGACGATGAACTTATTTTAGCCTTGAATGAATTAATAGCAAACATGGTTTACATAAAAGACATTTTTCCAAGAAAGTTTAGCCTTTGTCACTAATGAAACCACTAAATGAAGACATAAATATAAAAATCTTAAGATTTTTAAAATACATGACTTTGCTAAAATTTATTTGAAAATAAAAACAATTACAACCGCCAGGGGAGGGAGAGAACAGGGGAGGGATGTTGGTTTTGCATAAGGGGCGGGGCTATGGAAATTTGGTCTGTTTGGGAATGTGTAGTTACATGTTCTGGCTGTTTGTGAATTATCGTTGTTGAGTATGGAGTGTTGAGGTATTGATTTTGTGTAATGCTTTATGTTGAAAATTGAGGTGGATTTTGTTTATGATAAACAGGATAAACTGGGATGGGAGGAAGGTTTGGTTTTGCATAAGGGGCGGGATTATGATAACTGGAGGACTTTGCGAGAGTAAAATGGTTTGATATATTTGATTTTGTATTGTGGTTGTTATCTATGTTTTTGGTTGGTATTATGTTTATATGGTTGTTTTTGTTGGTTGGTTGTTATTATGGTTATTAATAATACGATCTATAGTTGAAATCTGAGCCTAAATAAAAAGAAAAAGCAAGTGATTAGGTTTATGAGCAATCTAATTACTTATTCGTTTAAAACGCTATATAAAATAAAGTTTATTATTAATTTGCTGGACAGAGCGGTGAATATTATTATGCATAAGACAAAGATAACGATCCTGATCAGTTTAGAAATCTGTGTACGCTGTAAGGTTTTTACTTCTTAAACTTTTAAAATACACGTTTTGAACAGAAAGAAATCCTCTTCCTGATACAGTATGTATAGCAAACCAGCACGTCTTTTTTCTCCAATCAGAGGGGTGTCAGATGGTGTCAGCCAATCACCATTCTGCGTTGGGTAGCAACGGGTGACTGTTCTCAGGCGGAAGATGTAAACAGCTTAATGTTCGTGTTAAATAATTTTTTTAAATTCAATTAAACGGGCACAGTTAAGACATTAAATATACATATACATACTGTATACAGTACAGTTTGCATACGGTAATATGTTTATGTTACGCGATTAAAAAATAAATAAATAAAACTGGATGGTCCAGCACCAGCTGGATTCGAACATACAACCTGCGAGTTGGTAGTCACGCACCTAGACCAGTAGGCTACAAGACAGCTCGCATGAGCAGGCAGGCGAAACAGCCCTACACAGCCCTGCCGCAGTACACGGATATAATCATACCGTTATTAAATTCTTGAGATACGCGATTCCATATTATATTCCCTTTTAATCAAATTCTAAAAGTATGCTTGTTGACTCCGGTATCACGTTAGTTAAAGACTTCGAAGCTTACAATGTTTAGGGAGAAATGGAATACCGGTGTGTATTTTTCCTTGTGATATTTTAAGCTCTAGTTGAATGATAGGTGTCGCATTTTAAATCATTTTCGTAGTTAGAAATTATGAAACGCCCTGTTAAAAGCAAGGAAGTTTTTATGCCCGTTGAAGTAAAACAAAATGCCTGACAAAGTATGGCTTGGACAGATTCCAAGTGCTTGTACAAATGTGCTAAAGAAATTATACTTTGAGTATACAGCTTGTCCAAAGTCATCCATTATTAATACTATTAGTAATATCTTCGGTAAAGGCTTTGATGCATAAATATTTCTGATAAAGGTAGGTTGTGTACTTTTGTCCAACTGAGCAATCTTGCTTTCATAAAATATACCAACATTTTAATGACTGAAGATTAACATGCTGTAATACACTGTTCAAAATTAAAGGCTCAAATGCTGTACATGAGAGGTTAAGCTCCCCCTGGCGGTTTTACAAGGTGACGCCGGATAGTTTCCGGCAGAGCGTCAAATGACGCGCGATTAACCACGTGACACTGCGTGACACCGCGTGATACCGCGACACGCCCACCAGGGTATGCCGCAAAATAACTCACCCATTTTGAATGGCTGCATCTGTATCACTGAACCTTTTACAATCTAAAACCATCAATTTAGTTACAATTATCAAAGAATTTTAAATAAAAAAAGGCTTGCTTGTCTCAACACTCAACTGTAAATTAGACAAGGAAGATAAATAAAGAGGGACTGAATACAGAATACTATATAAGACTGTCAAAACCATATTTATGAACACAACAGTTGCATAAGACAATATTTACAGTATACTGATAGATACCTACGTTGGACCTACTACAGATACATGTGAGACCCCTTATTTACAGTAAGGAGGGTCAAGAAAAAGACGTATCTGCTTTCACACACTTCACATTTTATTTCAAATATAATTAAAAATTATGCAAGAGAGTCCTTCTGTAACACAGCCTATTTATAGTATAGAATGGTGTCACATGACACTGATCAATTTTACAGATCAAAGCATATTTACTTCTTGTCAATGACGGGTCTAATATCATTAAAATGTTAATGATTAGTGTTTTGTACAGATGCAACTCTGCTCTAAATGAAAATCTGACTGCGTATCTAATAAAATGCTGCTGTTCTTAAAAAAGATTAAACAGTTGTTTCCTAATCCTTGTTAAAACCCCTGGCAGACAGGATACAATGCATATACAGTAGACCAGTGACAAGTAAGATCTTACTGTGTTTTCCTCTAAAGGGAAAACATAGTCACAGATTTCCCGTCTTTGGGAATGTCCACTCTTTGAAAGGAAATGTTAAAGAAGACATGGGCAGTGAGCTGACATTTCTATCATTATGCAAATTAAGATCCTATCAGTAATAGGACCAATATTTATCAAACAATTGTGAAATAGATTAACTGTTGTTTTTGTACTCAAAAGAGCAGAACAATGGAAATGTCCACGCCAAATCTGATAAACAGTCTATAAACAACCTATTAACACTCTGCTATAAATTATTACAAGACAATGTACACTCTGACCCCAGGGTTATGGTCAGGTGCATTGTTCAGGTTCTGATCAGATTTGTTACTTTATATCTCAGTTAATCTACAGTTGAGGTTGGTTATCTCATTAATGTCACTCAAATTAATAACATGTCATTATTTCATTATATATTATAATTTATAACAAATAGATTTCATTTATAAAGCATTTCTAAAAGCCATTTGCAGCCCCTAATCTGAAATGTTACCAGATGTTCCAAATATACAAAATGAAAACCTTATGAACCTCTCTTTAACGATTCCCAAAAACATTTGTGGACACCAGTAAGACCTTTTTATTAAAATGCAACTCTTGGAAGTATATAATTCAATTACAATAACCACTCGCTTTCTAAATCTATACTGAGAATTTAGAATGAAATCATACAGCTACAGAAGAGCTACATTTGGCTTGAGAAGTCAATTTAGGTTATGGTCTTTTGATATATATTGCTGTGCCTTTAAAGATGTAAACATTTTCCTCTTTCTAATTATGTAAAAAGCTTTAAACAGTATTGCATCCTATTAATTTCATAATGCACAAAATGATGACTTAATCAGTTGGTAATGGCAGGCTGATTTGTTAAAATAATTTCCTAGGTTCAGACTGCCAAAGACAATATATTCAGTATTGTAAATAATTCTGGCAAATGTTCCACCTAGTCATTCAATATTGGTAAAAATATCAAGTTGGAGACACTTCTGAAGTATTATTCATTGAAAGTGTCATATCTAATTCACTAGAGGAAACGTTTACAAGAACAGAAGAAAGGTTACAAACAACAGAGTCATTTCGCTCTTCGGTGAATTTGGTCAGAATTGACTCTCCTCAATCCTGGCAGCTATTTAATTTGAAGGAAAATTAAATTCCTTCAAGCCCAGAAATATATGTGGTCACTCATCTCTAAACAGATTCTAGAGCTGCAATACAGTATATGTTTTGTAAGGCGGTGACTCAAATAGAACAATATATTCTAAATAAGGTGTTCTGAATGCATTATACAATTTAAATACATCATTCCCTGATAAAACTCTGAGTCGTTATTCTAAAATTGTCTACATGATGAAAATGATATGTCAACATAAACACCTTTTTCATATACAGCCTCTTTGGGGTTTCCTATGTTTAATCTCAAATTAATGTTTCTGTGACATGCAGTTTGCACCTATCTTCTGTACATTTAAACTCATCTGTCTCATGTTTGTTCTGATTTGTGTTATGTCTTTCTATATTTCCTTTGCAGAATCTACAGTACAGTTTGACAACTCTCCAGTTCTTGCATCACAAACTGACTAGTTTACATAATGATACCAAAATCTACAGTACATCTCCGATACAAATTAACAAGAGAAGTGGTCCTAATACAGGTCCTTGTGGAACTCCTAATTACTTTCCATTTACCCTTACTCTAGGTTTCCTGCAAGTTGAGCAGTTCTCAATCAAAAAACTTGTACTACTTTGAATGCCAAACGCTTGTAATTTAAAATTAAATTTTTAAAGAGAAACATTTTCGAAATCTTTCTGAAACTTTAAAAGGACTATACCATGTGCTATTTTTATTCATTACTGCTGATGCTTGTTCAAAGAATGCTGTCAAGCAATACCTATCTTTTCAAAACCCATACCTCCTAGAATCCTACTGCCATAGATCCTAGAGTTTAATTCCAATTGTTTCCATAACAATACGCATAACAGAAGCAAGACTTATTGGTCTATAATTACTTTTGCTCATTTTATCTTTTTTTTTTTGATAGGTGCTACCTCAGCAATTTTCAAGTCAATACTTGTCTTGATATTTTAACTGCCATGTAATATTTTTATGTACCAATACAATACACATTTATAAAAGATAAAACAATCAAATCCACCAGAAATAATACAATGCTCTCATACAAAACAGCAGAACATGGTGAATTTGTAAACCAGTGATGAGATCTCACTCAATAAGAGATACACATGACTGTAAACAGTATGTATTTTATGTTGAGAGATGCAAATATATGTAGCTAATGGTAGCCTTAGAGAGGTTTTCAGTACAATCTTGTTGCTTGTAAATTCTGAAGAGGAACTGATTAATTTTCATCAACTGTCTCGCATGGATTTCTTTTTTTTGACAAAACACAAAGCCTATAACATTGGCATTATTATGTTAATAAAATTGGAAAGGAGACCTTTGACAGAGCTAAGACTCCATTAGACAACCTCACATGAATACTTTTACATGAATACAGTGCCGTGACAGCCAGCCCTGCTCAATATAAACCTAACTTATACTGGCCCTTTCCATCAGAGTCAAGTTGCCAGCATAAAGATTCAACAAGCACATTATGCCACAATCAAAGGAAATTCCTGAAGAGAAAAGTTGTTGATATCTGTTAGTCTGGAAAGGGTTACAAAGCCATTTGTAAGGCTCTGGGACTCCACCAAACCACAGTGACAGCCATGATCTCCAAATTGACAACACTTGGAACTTTAGTGAATCTTTCCAGGAGCGGCCGACCTGCCAAAATTTCTCCAAGGCCGCAGCGTAAAATCATTCAGGAAGTCACAAGGGATAAAAAAAAACATCCAGAGAACTGCAGACTTCTCTTGCCTCAGCTAAGGTCAGTGTTCATGACTCCACAATCAGAAAGAGACTGGGCAAAAATGGGCTTCATGGGAGAGTAGCAAGACGGAAACCACTGCTAACCAAGAAGAACATAAATGCTGGTCTCTCATTTCCCAAGAAGCGCCTGGATGATCCCCAAGCCATTAGGGAGGATGTTCTATAGACAGATGAATCAAAAGTGGAACTTTTTGGACGACATAGGTCCATATGTCTGGTGTAAAGCAAACACAGCATTCCATAGTAAGAACATCAGACCAACAGTCAAACATGGTGGTGGTAGTGTGATGGTGTGGGGATGCTTTGCTGCCTCAGGACCTGGGTGACTTGTCATAACTGAAGGAACCATGAATTCTGTACATAATAAGGTTGTGCTACCATTTCAAGATCCATAGGACTACAGATGACAAGTCTTTGTCAGTAAAAAGAAAACAAAATTTCAATAAAAAAGTCTAATATAATATAAAATACATAACACATTTCTTTACCAAAGAATGAACATTGAAACAACAATGCTGTTTTATATATGCTTTTTACCAGTCTTTATTGTCTTTAATAACATCAACTGGCAAGTGTTTTTCTAAAACGATAATTTTAAAAGAAATAATTAAAAATGAAGTTGCTGCTTGCGTCTTTCATAACACATAAAAAAGACTGTTTGGAATCTCTCCTGGGATAGATGAGATTTACAGTTCAGGGGTTAGAGAAGGTGAGAGTAAGGATATAATCTAAAGGGCGGCTTGTCCCAGAGGGCAGGTCAGGACAAACCTGTTGAGTCTTCATAAAGAAGAATGATATATAAGGTGTGTAAGCCTTCCTCTTAGCTGTACAAATAGATTTACAACTGCTGCTGTAAAACTTTAATGACCAATTAGTCTGAAGAGACTTCTTGGATGTGTGCTTTTATTGTGGTAGAGCTGTGTTTCATAATTTGTGTTTACCACCCACAACTGCTTAGAACTGCTTACCCAGAATCACCATGGCGACACAGCAGAGGTAGCCGCCTCTGAAGTCTGTGTGATTTTTAATAAATCATTACTGGGAACACCCCTGGCCCTGCCAGTTTTACTCAACATTTTGGCCTTCTCCTTACCATTCACTATTACCTTCTCTTCTCCCTGCTTTAATGTGTTTAACCATGTACAGCTCTCTCGCAGGAGAGAACTTGCACTTTACTGCCTACTGCCATTTTATAAAAAAGCCTTCAGTTTCAATAGAACTCAGAACACTCTGACAAACAGCAGAGATGTTCCAGAGGCCTGGGCTTGCCTGCATCTGCTCATGGCAGTCCAGATTGTTGTGAAAATACACTCGAGAAAATACCCCTGGGTGGATACAGCACAAGTTCCAGGAAGGAATATAAAAGGTTCCCTTTCTCTAGGTCTAAAAGTTTGTCTAGGTTTAAATCTTAAAAACCTCAAATTATAAATTCCATTACAACCACTGATAATGAAATCATTATGCTTAAAAGTATATCTCCACTTGGGAAGTTAACCATTTGGCTGACCTCAAATTGTTGGAGCAGGCTGTCAGATGGTCGTCTTGTGGCTGTACAAAACCAGGCTCTTTTCCACAACAAGAGCCCTGCTTCAGAGTCTTACATCCTTTTTTATTCCATAAAGTTGCTCAGTTCAAACTCCAAACAAAAGCAAAACAAATCCTAACTTTGTTTGGAGACCTGCCTGTACTGTAGGTCAGTTTACCCTGCCTACTATGTGGCAGGCTATGTCCTGTTCTCCACACAGACCACAACACAATTCTAATGTGGTCTGTACAGTATACGTTTCATGTCAAACTTAAGATTCTAGCTCTGTGTGTTCTTCCCACTCTCTCCATGCTTTGCTTTAGAGGGTTTATATCCTTCAGGTGAACCTTGATTTCCACTACCCACACCTGGGCTCAATTACTGGACTGTCAGCAGCCATTTTGGCTCAGGGCCTACTCTTGGCCCACATAAGAGCAAACATGGCTGCCACCTATTGAAGCCTTACAGGGACCCCACAGATGAGTTCATTTTTAACTTTTTTAATCCAAATTTTAACATTTTTGATCAGAACTTGAATGCTCAAGTCAAATTCTTATATGGATAAAAACAAAATAAACATCTGTAAAAAGACAATTCCACAACTAAAACACGTCAGTTGCGGAAGTATTCATCTCTTTTTCTCTTACAAACTAGATTGGTTGAGAAGTATAAAACGACTTTGACAAGTTACACAATTAGATGAATGGGCTCTGTGTGCTGTAATAGTGATTTGCATGATTTCAGAATACATTCTGTACAATGAAAGGTCCCTCAGTCTGGGAGTGAATTTCAAGGAAAGAATCAACAGTGAAGACCAAGGAGCTTTCAGACCTACTCAGGGACAAATTTATTGAAAGGCAAACTTAGATTTGAAAAATATTTCCTATAAAAAATGTGTATATATATTGTTTCTAATTCAACAAAACAGGACATCAATAGAACTTGGTAAACTAATTTTGCAAAGCACTATATAGAATCTGTATGGAACTGTAATTATGTGTAATTAAGTGTCATTTTTATTAGTGGGATAGCTCTATCCTAGTCTTTTTGTCTAACAGAAATGCTTACAGAATAAAAACGAATTATTTCTGAGTAAAAAGCTAAATACAATAAGTAAATAAAATTAATCAAGGTATTTCTTTCTAATTTTTGTCACATTCAGACTTTTAATAATAAATGCATACAGCAGATTCTTAAGAATGTTGTGGCAATGTGGGAGAAAGCATTGTAGAGGGCAGGTAGATTCCTAGCAGACAGCTCAGGAAAATGGGGATGAAAAGTGTCTGAAAACTACAAGATCACAAATCCTTAATGAGTCCAAGCTCAAGTTGCTTATGTGAGCTGAAACAATTAGTAAAAGTCCACCTGACAGAACCTGAGAGGTGAATTTTAATCTACCAAAAGAAGAGGGAGGAATGTGTTTTAGAAACAACTATAGACCTTTTGGAAACATGACCTGTTGTTTTAGATGGGAAGATTTTGATCCCTGATTGGAGGTTTTTGATTGGAGTGCCGAAGATTCCAGTTATTTACTCAAGGAAGCAGGGTGCTAAAATTCACAAGATCTGAATAAACCCGGACACAAATTCGTCCTCTCATTGTGTCACTGCACTCAATTACGTTTGAGCAGAATTGATTCGTATGGTTTATCATTCAAACAAATACACTTTTGTAGTGACAGCTGAAGTGTGGTTGAAAGTAAGATTGTTCTTTCCTTGGTCAAAACAATCCTAAGATGTCAATACTTTTGAAAAAACAGTGGAACAAGCAGTTCAATTCTGTGCACAATTATCACGACCTCAAATATTAGCTATCATACTAGAAGAACAAGATTACTGTAGCATGCACATTTTGTAGGGAATACATGTAACATCCTATTGAAACTGTTCCTGCAGCTCACAGAGTCTTGACATGTTAGTGGGGGCTCTTAATATTGCTGCATATTAGATCTGTAAAGGGCTAGGGAGTGTACAATTCAAAGGTCAGTTGCTAGAGTTTATTCTGCAATCTCTGGGAGCACCAAAAATGAAAACACACAGACCATTTAAAACTTGAAAAAATTAGAATTAGCAAATAAGTTTGTTAGGTCTTCCGAAATTCACTAATTTGTGAACTGGACATTTTCTCTTAAACTATTATTTTGAGAGCCTTCTGTCCAGATTATTGCCTAATAAAAAAATATTTTTTCCAACTCAAAGTAACAGACAGTTGAGTGATTATGGCAACAGATATACTTGATGAATCCAGTCAGTCAGTGCACATTTGTAACTCACTGTTCCTGATTAGCATTGTAGGATTAAACTGTTAAGAAATGATGAATGTGGAATTAAAGTCCTTTGAGTTTCTCTTGTTTCAGCTACAGTATGCTTTTACCCCTGAGGTTTCCGATGAACGTCAATGAGAATAGACAACTCCCTATTTGTAGCATTGCAGTCTCTTAGCCCTGCAAAGCCCTTTTGGCACAAACTGTGCTTTTCCAGTCCTCACAAATTAGTACTTACTGACATTCTCTTTAGTCTGTGCCATATGCTACTTTCATACTGGAAGACCCCTTCCAACATGTGTTGTATTTATTTATCTTCTATGGTGAAACAAAATCAATGAAAAGACTCTCATTGATAGTTAAGCAAATTCATGATAAATTGAAAAAGGTCATGAGGAAGAAAGGGAGGAGACAAAGGCTTTTTCGCTTCTGTCAACTTCTTAAAATCAGAACAGGTCAGAGTCAAACTTTCTGCTAAACAACTCTGGAAAAAATCTTTGGTTACACCATTCCCATTTCTTGCAAATCTGTAAGTCTTTGTATTTTTTTTCTGGGTAGGAAAGAAGTTGCAAGACTTTTAAGTGTAAGATAAGCTACATATCAGTAAAAACTAAAGTGAAAATACTGAAATGTTGGTCACAAGAGTATCCTGACCCATGATGTCAATACTTGATGGGAGCACCTTTGAAGCAATTATAGCCCCAATATTTTTTGGTAAGGCTCTAAGAACTTTGCACACCAGCTTGGTGCAATTTTTGCTCGTTCTTCTAGGGACACTTGCTCAAGCTCTCTCAGGTTGCTTGGGAGTCACATATGGACAGCAGATCTCACATTCTTCTATAGATTCTTAATAACATTCAAGTCAGGATTTTGTGTCAGTCAAGTACGTTACCATTCTCATGCCTCAGCTGCTCTCGTATAGCTTTGACCTTGTGCTTGGGGTCATTGTCTTGCTGAAAGGTAGAAGTTATGTCCCAGTTTCAGGGCTGAAGCAGGTTTTCTTCTAAGATTTACCAGTACTTTGCTCCATCTACAAGTTTCCTAGTCCCACAAAAAGCAGAAATATGAAATAATTCAGGTGTTTAGCTGCATCAGCATGCGTAGGCTGCAAAGGACCAAGTAATAGGTTTATTCCATGCAATTTTCTTGAATCATTGACAATGACAGCAATGTGGCACTGCGCACATCTGGAAATTGATTTAATTGATTTTGTGATGTAAATTGTAGGTTTACAGGGTAATGTGTACATTTTACCTGTATTATAGTTTGAAATGCACTCATCAATGCTGATTCTTTTTAACCCCAAAACATAAAAAGTGTTGCAGTTCCCATTTGAATACATATTAAATATGATATATTTATTAATCATAAGAACCACTATTATTCCGCAAAGAGGCCAATCAACAGACTATGAGTCTTGTTAAGATACAATAATTGTGCACCTAAATTGATCTAATGCAAAACATTAGGAAAAAAGTCATTAGATGAAAATACACAAGGAAGGTGATTTTCAGTTGGTTCACATTTCTAAGAGGTGTAAACCTTAGGATTGTGGTACACCTGTAAGATTTGTATACCCATTTTTGCAAGTGCATGTTGGGCTTCAAGTCTGATTAAATATCCAATTATTAGCAGTAACTGATGATGGAACAGTGGGTTAATCAGTAATCCAAGTTGATAGGAATCCACCCTAAGTGGCAGTTTTTTGGGTATGACATACAAACATCAGCTTCCAAACAACCCCAGAAACTGGAGCTTTTGTAATACCACCAGAAACTAAATTACCAGCTTAGTCTTAGAAAGGTGTAACTATGCCCTAGAGAGCTAGAAACAATGCTTTTATTACTGTACATCCCCTTAATAAATGTGCTTTGAAAAAACTGAAACAAGTGCCTTCTGATCACACAACTTGTTCAATTTCACATTAGAAAAGTAATAACTACTACAGTATATTTGGTAGATTGATTAGTAACTCATATTCCTTTGCTGGTACTGTAATTAGAAATTTGTAACTTCCAGATGACCAGTAAAGTCTGCTGGATTCTGCCTGTCCAATAGCTGCCTGATGATCCTTGGGTGGACAGCTGAAGCAAATCCGTATAGCCATGACTCAAATTGGGCTAAAAATGGAAATAATTCATGGAATTCTCAAAGTGCTGCAAAAAGCAATCAACTGACATACTCTTTCAGTATTTATACTATTTATAGTGCCTGGGCTTTGTCTGAGAGCTCAGCCATGGCACGCACTGTACAATCTCTGTGTCATGAGTCAGTCCTCCATAGTCTTAATAATATTCGTCAATCCCAGGAATCCACTGTAAACGTAAACATCGGTGGATTCCTGGGAATCACGGTTCTTTTTCTCTCTGCGTGCAAATATAAAAGATGGGCTTGCACAGGGATAAGTGGCACAGACTGGAGCAGCGTCCAGTCTGTGCCACTTATCCCTCTTCATACAAGTATACAAAATCCTGAAAGGTATTCACAAGGTCAACTACGTGTCTTGTTTTATTTTTAACAGCTAAATGTACAGTGGGAATGAGAACAGGAATCTTTTCTTTACATGAAGAATGCTTAGTATCTGGAGCAAGCTTCTGAAGATGGATCTCTGGAAAACTTGAAAAAGCCATCATGGAGATCAATGCAGATCAATAAACTACCAGTAAGCACACATTAGAACAATTCTCAAAAGGCCATGTCTTATTTGTAATCTAATATTATTATAACTTGGCACTCCAGGAATATAAGTGAACATATTCATAGAAAATGTGTTATATGAATTAACGAACTAGTGCCTTTTGGTGAAAGATGCTTCCAGACGTTTTCAAAGAGAAAGAGGCCTGTAGCTTTAGAGGAAAAATCAGTGGTGTTCAATTGGACACAATGAAGCCGCCAATGGCCCACTCCTGTCTGAGGCCTGACAACATTACTGGTGGTAGGTAGCAGGAAAAAACAGGGGCTGCTGGCAGAAAAGATAAATTGTCTTGGCTTATGAGGTCCCAAGATACTTAGATGTATTTTCCCTCACATGGATCAAACGTTAAACTGGCTCAAATCTAACACTGGAGGTGAGGGGTGCTACACCGGGCAGTTTAAAGAAGACCTACAAAAACACAAGGATGGATAAACATCGTAAAACTCCTGGCAGTATGAGAAGGTCTTACGAACCACAAAGATTGATTTAGGATGACAAAGCAACCTCTATGTACGCTACTCTCAAATCTCCACTTGGAGCTACAAGTACGAGCTGAATAGTGTTTAAAATGAGGATAAAAAAGAAACAACTTTCTCCCAAGTTCAAGTTCTGCAACATGTGAAATTTGACTTTCCCCTTAGAATCATGATTGTTGTTCTCAACCTGCTGGTGACTCCAAGTCCGTTTCTGTTGTTTAGTTTAGCTGATGGTAATTACCAGCTGTAACCCCAGGATGTCACATGAATAGCATTCCCTTCTGTGAAGCCTTGGGAACTTGAAAATGAAACATAACATTGCAAAGTTTGGTTAAGACAGCAGGGACTTTCTGCAGCATTCCTGTGCGCAACAACCGCGAATTAGTAACACCTGGGCCACAGTTATGTTCTGTCCATCAGCTCTTTTGAATGATTGATTTGACGTCAAGGCGAATTAGGAATTAGAATGCCATGAAGTGCAGTTTCTCTACCTGTGCTTTAATGTAGGGCTTGGCTGGAGAGTGTCTGTGGAAATTGATTCGTGCAGGGGGGTATACAACACACATAGCACTTGTGGCACACTAACTTTCCTCATGCCTTTCCTGGCTGGTTCAGAAGTAAGGTCATAAATTAGATCTGGGTGTTGCTCTTGCACATGGAAAATCTTTGCTTTGATACATTTGCAGGCAGTGAATTAAGCAGTTTCTCATTACATTTGTATGGATCCTGTTTGTGTGAATTTTCAAAGAATGGTCTCATTTTTACAGCTTGTTGGAAATGGTTAACACATGTACAGTACATACTACCCCATATTATAGTTGCATTTGACAGTGTGTTAACTGTGATAACTGCAGGCTAACCAAGTGACTACTAAACCATAAACCGACACAAGGATAGGTCAATAAATCAATCATTCATCATATACACTTCAACTTCACAGTGTATATGGCTTTTTTTACATAAGCCCCTTACATATCCACAGCTTTGGCTGTGAATAGCACCAAATGATTACAAGGGTTTACAGTGCAGATTACTGAGGAACTTGCTTCTGAACTGTTAACTCCCATCTGGACTATATCCTGCTTGACCCCATGAAGGAAGCTACCCGAAGCTGGAAATTCAGGGATGGAACCAACCAACATTTTAATTAACTGTATTTACACCGTTTTTACATTGTAATCCCAAAGCTCTTGTATATGGGCGGGGGAACCAACTGATCTGCAGTTGAAGTGTAGCACCTACTGTACCTGGGTGACACTCAACAGCTGTTATGCTCCAGCAGCCAACTAGACTGCAGAGCAGGTAGAGAACAGAAAAAACTGCTTTATAATGGAGGAAGTAGGAAACATTTTACGAAACCCTAAGTGTTCATTATTTAGCCAGAATGTCTACATTATATCCAGAATATCCAGACTCCACACAGATAGCACCGCAGGACTGGAATTGAAGTGCTGTGAGACAGGAATGCTAACCACTGTGCACCATGCCTTCCTGCTACGTTACTGTCTAAACCAAAAAAGATGAGCCATGCTGCTAGAGGAATTATCTAAGATTAAGTCGTAAATATCTGCTCTTGATAGCCAATGATTTTGTACAGAAAAACTGGAATTAAGGCGCCAGTAAACATCCATCCAAAATATGTGGGTGAGATCAGACAAAGTAAGATTTCACAGGATGTCAGATCACCACAGAGACTGCCTGAAAAAATAAGCAGATAAAGTCCTCTTTTTGGTGTCTTGCGTCTTTGTTCTGTTTCTGCCTCTGTGACCCTAGGTCAGCCCTGTTTTTTCAAATCACAGCCTGAAAGTGCTTAGCCAAACCACATGATAGCAGGTCATAACCAGGGTAGGGTCCAATCCAGGTAGGACGAGAATCACACCAATGTGAAAAGAGTTTACCACGGTCCTTAAGGACTTGCTGTCTAATGTGAGGTAGAAAATAAAAAAAAGGTTGCAAGATTATTGTGGCAGAACACCGCAATAATTGAAAATCAAAACAGTCTTGCCACACAGGGTGACCTAACAGAATTGTCAAATAAGAAAATACTTTCAGACTTAAGAACGTGATGTTTGTGTGTTTCAGCAGCAGCAGACTTGCTCGTTTTCAGGTTTTTCACTGCTCTAAAATGTGAAAGGTCAAACTGTAGATTACACATGTGGAAGTGGTTATGCTAAAAAAAAAAAGTGTATGTGTAGCGAAAATCAAATTTTACTAAAGTTTTAGGGCTTATTTTGTCAAATACATTTTTTTTTCTGAAAAATGATGACAAAAAGAAATCCACAGGGGCTAGGTCCAGCAGAATAGGCCTGCAAAGCAAAGCAATTGTAACACAGAGGTTCACTTTCAGTTCATTTAACCAGAATCTGCAATTATCTACCTTGCCACACGTTTCCTAGATTTCACATATTCTGATACAGTTCAAACACCCTTGCTCATAAAGAAAGCTTTATAACCCTTAGCTTATAACCTCTCCTCTCAGGTAACAAAATCTCTAAAACAACTTGCTTCAAAAACAAGTTACCCAATGGTGAACTCTAAGGGAAACAGTGCAGTGTTTGTTTTTTTGGAAAAACAGGAGTGTAACATATGCGCGGGGAACCAAAGACACAAAAATATACACAAATTAATAATAAACCAACCTTGGAAACTTCTTTACTGCCGTGACCTAGCTCCTACGACAAGAACAAATGGGGAAAATTAACTTTTTTTTTCCAGTCTTGCAAATAAAAACCTGAAAAGGACTGTGCTAATGTATCCAGTAAAATAAATAAAATGCAACATTTACTCAAAGAAAATTTTCACTATGATGATGAGTGGGAAATTATATCAAACTGCTTAAATTTCCCCTCTTTCGGAATGTGATCATTCTGGTAAACAGATGAATGAGAGTGTTATCATGGGGAAGTATAGGAATGAAAGCAAATATTTTGCTCAAACTTAAATTCACCACCTCAGGTGTCAGTCTGCAGCTGCTTCTTTTAAAATTCAATACAGTATAGAAACAAATTCAGAGAAAATACAACTCCAAACACAGATGGAAAAGAAGGCAGGCCTTCCTACTGTTTTTTTTATAGCTTTTCCTTTACCTATTATTCCTGCTGTAGTCCTTACAGCTGCCCCATGGAAAACGATATTGAACCTCAAGGCCTGTATGAGTGCAAAGGGGTGCCTTTTTGTCCCATTTTGCCTTTCATTCACTGATCTACAACACACATTCAGACATCCAGAAAGTCACACTAGTCACCATATTGCCGCAATCTGTGAATGCCAAACCAACTAAAGTATCTGATCATGCTCTAACTGCCACACACTGCAGAGCTGGGGAATCTTGGTCACAATCAGATTCGCAACATCACAGAATTCAGTCTGCACTCCTACTGAGCCACTTGGACCAGAAATAAAGGACACATATATAAAATCCTGGCATACATAACATATACGGCCATAACCAACGTCCAGTAGCGGTATTTGTTTCTCAAATTGGTCAGTTTGCGTTTCACAGAGGATAGCTTCTGTTGTCTGGGTGCTACAGTACATACAGTATCACTTACGTCAGTAATGACCAAAACTGGTGCTCTTCCCATAGTTACTGTATGTCACTGCAGCCTCTGCACCAACCAGCTGATATGTGACAAATATTTATGCAGTATTTAACAAACAGGAGTCTGCTCTCCTCGTTCACCAGCTCACATTATTCCATTAACATAGCACAACAACACTCTGCTGCTCATGGACGATGCCAAGTCTAAACCATGAAAGCCAGCTGCCTAGTTAAAACAAACTATCCCTTTTTTTGTCTCTTTAAGCTAAATTCAGTACTGTAATACCATGGTGCCAGTTTGTCTACCACAACCTACGGCTTGGATATGTGAAAGTGGATCATAAAAACAGTATTAAGTTAAAATAAATATTTGTTGTTGAAGACACACACAAGTTACCGCGTCTTATTCCAATTAATTTTATTTTTGCACATTACACTGAATTTCAAAGGTTTATTGCATTTGAAAAGTTAGCAACAATGCTAAATACTGTGCCACTGTTCTGACCTTTGGGTTACTCCAGTTAATACGTTAATAATCTCTGCAAGTCTGAAGCTGTCTATGCCCTAATGAGACCTAGAAAATCTGCTAGGCCTTGGCCCTACAGCCCACGGTTAGACATAGATGTACTGTACTTCTATATCAAATGACAGGAAAAGACAGTCAGTGAAGATAAGCAGCCCAGGTTAGAATCACAAAATATTACTCACGTTCACCATAGCTGAAATTCTTCCAAATTCTGGATAATAACCGAAGGCTATCTTGCACGACTTTCAGAAAAATCTGTTCAGTTCTAAATTAAAACCTCTTCACACTGCGTATGTCTTGGTCATCTTTTTTAACTTACTGTATCTGATCTACAGAACTGCATACAGTGAAACTGTTGTAATCCACACAATATGTTGGGTGATACACAATGTGTTTCAAAACATTTTCAAGAAAGCAAAAGTCAGGAAAAGTCTTGGATCTGATAATGTCAGTGGGCAGGTACTGAGGTCTACTCAGTACTATATTTCATTACGTTTTCTAAATCAGCAAAAAGTAACCAGAATTTGGAAACAGGCAACAGTCAAACCAGTTGCAAAACACAAAATACTAAATGATTACCAACCAGAGCCATTGACCTCTTTAGTCATGAAATCACTTGAGAAAAATGTTAAAAGGCATGTTCTCCACCAGGTAGAGCACCTACTGTACTGTATCCCAGGAAATGTACCTACAGGGCCAAAAGAGGAGTCAAAGATACTACCCTCACATTACTGAATCTTTGATATTCACATCTAGACGTTCCCAAGACACACATCAGCCTTTAACATCATTCAACCACACTTGTTAGTGGAGAGATTTTTACAAATGCTAATCTAGACTTTAATATTATAGGTGGGATATTTGACTTTTTGACAAACAGATCACAAATAGTGAAGGCAAATGGTCGTATATCAGAGCAGCTTTGTTCTTCTACTGAGTCTTCTCAGGGCTCTGTGCTGTCCTCCATCCTATACATTCTTCATACAGGTAGCTGTAGAAGCCCTTTTGATGACAGACACACCATTAAGTTTTCTGACTACTCTAACACGGCCAGGCTCCTCTAAGACAAAGACACAGATCATGGGCCTGTAGTGGATTATTTTGTTGATTGGTGTAAGAACGTCTTTCTTCAACTTAATCTGTCAAAAACCAAAGGCATTATCATTGATGACACAAAGCAACCACTAGCTGGAACACTAACAGTCATCGAGGAGCAAGAAATGTTACAGATATCCTGGCACTATTGTAGAATATAAACTAACCTTAGACGAAAACACACATGCCAACAGAAGAGCCAATAGTGATTGTTCTTCCTAAGAATGCTCTGTTTTTTTAACGTGTGGACTAACACAATGACTTTATACCACAGAATATACCACTTTATTTAATCTGTCATGCACTGTGGCAGCCTGGTTTGGTAACCTTAATACCAGCAATAAAAACAGACTGAGCAGGATTGTGGAGGTAGCCAGCAAAATTATTGGTGCACAACAGCTACAGCTTTCAGACATCTACGTCAAACAAATAGTGTGGAAGGCCAATATAATCACTGACTGTCGTGACCACCCCTTGCAGAGTAAAACTGAGCTCCTTCCATCTGGGCATCAATGTAAACTGCCTAGATGCAAATGCAACAGAACTAAGTTAGAGTATCTTTTTTTTCCCATGTTTATTAACATGCTTATTTTAGACAACTGTCTGTATATTTGACTTTTTTATATATTTAATTCCTCATCATACATGCATATCTCTTATTTGTTAATGGGTTCATGTTTTATGAAATCAATTGCATATTGAGTTACTGTATGTCTTTTACCTGCCTAGAATGCAAATTTTCCATCACAGACAATAAAAGTAAGATTGAGTAACAAAGAACTTTAGGCACTAAGAGAACACAATATCTCTGAATCTAGAATGTCACAGGCCAGAACAGACACCTTATAATTTGACAGATTTCTCTGTAATGGACTGCAGCACTTGATAAAACTGCATTTGCACTTTTACAAATCATTCAAAACAACACAGGCTACAAAAACATGACTGAAACTGACATGTACAGAATAGATTTTTTCATATGGCATACATTTGAGGTTCATCGTAAATCTGAGTCATGGTCTTATAAACCGAATGCAATGCAAACAACCTGTTGCATCCCAGTATAATGGAGCCATCATTCATTTTAAAGGGTTAAGAGCAGTGGATATCTTTAGCCATGAGACATGTAAGCTGCAAAGATTTTCCACAATCTTACACATCGGAGCCAGTGCCATAAAACAATTAAAATCTCCTGAGGAAGAACATGATTAACTAAATAAAAAACGAAGATTAAGGACAGGAGAGGTTACATTTCTAACAGTTTGATGAAATCAAATGCCATGTTTTGCAAAGTTTTCCGAGGTCTCTGTTTGCTAAACCAAACCTTTGACCAAACAACTCTTTTGGTAATCAAAACTATGGCAAATTCATTCCAACACTGAAACATCTAAGTTACTTTAAAGGTTCTTTAAACTGACCTTAAGGCTGTCACTTTTTAGAAAATGAAAACAGCTCATTGAAGTAAGCTATTAAGGTTAAATAAAGTAATTTCCACTTTCCAGGAAGAGTAAATGTCAGACGACCTCGGTATTATAAGGACTACAAACCTGCTCCTTGAGAGCACTACTCTGGTATTTTCTTTAGTGTTGAGTCAACTCTAAGATTTCCAACCTTGGTCCAGGGCATTTAAACAGCGGGTGTGTTTGTTCCACCTGCATAGTCAATTAAACAATTTGAGCCGTTAACAGACCTAACAGTAGGTTTTATCTGAACCTTTGATTATCAGTTCCTAAACATGTCAGAAATTACCTTTTAACTATTACAGAAAATTTACTGTAAGAAGAAACTTTCATCTCCAGCCTATGATAGAAAAAAGATTGAATCCAAGCTTGTTGCTTCAACTAAGGGTTTATTTAAGTAAAGACCTCAGCTACAATGAAAACCAGGAGGTGTATGTGTGTCCAGAAGCAGGATTGGGAAGACCTGCGCTAACTCTTTTTAAGAATGTTGTTTGCTTAAGTGAGCAATCCAATCACTTATTTTACATGTACATGTGCAACCAATCTGAAGAAACAGGTCTTTTAAAGTGACCTGGAAAATTCTTTAGATTGGGGCTCTGCAGAAACCAGGACTGGAAATCAATGACATAGAAAATCATGAACTCCTGCATCTTTATCCAAAGCTACTTCCTGGGGGTCACATCACTTGACAGTGAACAGGACTCTGTAGTCAGAATTGGCAAGGCGCAGCAAGGGTACAGATGGGATAAGTCAGTCAAAGATCCTTAAACTTCAGCAACTCACCTCTGACAACTCGCTAACATCTGCAGGCTTGCACTAATGTCAGAGACTTATCCAGTCAGGTGTCGTGGAGCTTGAGGCATATATTTAGGTCTAGATATCAAATTCTCTCAAGTATTTTTGGAGTAACTGCTGTTAAAGACAAATCTAAGATCAATTAAAGTGCTAGGCTTGAGCTGAGCCACCATAAAATATCTGAGCACTTGAAATTTTTTAAAACCTTCTTGTTTTACTGATTGGTGTCCCTCCATTAAGTACTATGTCTGAGTTCAGTGATAAGGAAGTTTCAATACAATGTGTCCCGGAGCTCTTCCATTGTTGCAGTTAAATCTGTACAGTATGTTCTCTTTAGAAACATCAATTAAACAATTTAATTAAAAGGTCAATTTAACAACCAAAGGTCAATTAGAATTCAAGTACATGTTCTTAAAATGGTATGTTTCACACAAGCCAAAGCCAAATCTACCTGTACACATATACACAAAGATTTGTCCTAAGAACATTAAACCGCATTTATCAATTATAACTTAAAACATCAGCACAAAGTAAACAAAAGCAAGAAGTAAACAAGAGATTTTTTTTTCTTAAAAATCCTTCATTGTCCTGAGAGTCACAGGAGTTTTCTACGCAGGTTCTCTCTAAATAAGTTGAGAATTACCGATTATCTAAACAAGCGGTTCTTAACATGAGCTGTTTTCAAGAAAGTACTCTTAGGAAACCCAGTTCAAACACACAAAGTATTTTAGCTCTTCGGCATCGGCGTGCACTATATGATATTCTCGGACAGATGATTTTGTTTCAATGTTTTTGCTGCCGAGCCTTCAGAAATCGAAAGCTGGCCACTGTTGGCTTCTCCTCAGTATCCAACACAGATTGTATTGATTTAAGTTATGTTATGCACAGCAAATACATAAGTTGTCTACAGATCTTCAGATCAAGATCCAAAATTTCTGAGCTTATGATACAGTACATGTTACAGAGAGAAATAAGAACAGTTCCAAATGGGAATAGGCCATTGGACTCATACAGTTTATTTGCTTGTAGTAGCTAAATAATCTCGACCTCATCCAGCCATTTCGAGAAAGCTGCCAGGAACCATGGCAGTGTCACTTCTTCCACACTCCTACAACCCTTTGTGTAAATAAGTGCATCCTGTATTAGTTTGAAAGCATTTTTGAAGTGGCTCTGTGACAACACAGAACAATCCCCGTGAGTCAGATTCCAATTTCGTTGTCAAACATCTTTCTGTCTTTGGCTGTTTGTCCAAAGAAAAAAAAAAACCCTGGCACTGCCTCCTATTTTCACATATGCTACTTTGTTAAAACAAAGGGCAATAATTTCACCCCCATTAAAGATTAGCGATAAAACATTTAAAAGCAGGCTACTTCATACTGCTGATCTCCAGCCAGGAGTTATTACACTTCTCAGGACACGAATTAGAGTTGTATGGGGCACAGAAAGAAAAATCATTCAGTGATCTTCAGTGCCACCTTCTGGAAAAAAGCTATTAATGAGAAATCTGCAGCTAAGTGCATATATCGATACAGTTAAGACATGTTTATTAAAAGGTGGACTGTTCTAGACCTCTGGTACAGTATATGGTTCATACTACGACTTATGTTGTTTTTTCAGAATCATAAATAAGAATATGCTAATTTTTACATAAAATACTGGCATGTCAGTGCCTATGAGTGTGGCCTTGTACTCATTTTGATCTGGTCTTATTTTAGTATGAAAGGGGATTTATTTATTATATAAAATGGAGGCATTTATGGATAGATTTCCTATAGAATTTTAAATTATTGCAGCTGTGTTGACACTAGATTTCTGTAAACTGAAAATGAAAAGTAAATTGTAAAGCAAGCTTTATTAGAAGGTCCACATATGAACAATTTAGAACAACTCAGAAGTAAAACATTGATGTTTTATTTTGGTCTATTATTATGAATCATGTACAATATAAACATGTAAAATCAAGACCAATAATTCCTACAAACTCATACAATTCATTGTAATTCATACAAACAGTTCTAGTCTCATTGTGTACAATGGAGTGACTTTCAAAAGCAGTCTTTAATACTGTATATTCTTTAATTATAATTCACTTTATCTTTACCAGTTGTGCCATCCAAAAGGCCCCACTCATAGTTCAATGCATTCTGAATTTTAAAAGAAATTCTTCCACCTGTGAGACGATATGCCATTAAGGGTGGCACATTTTAAATGTTTAAGATTTTAAATACAGATACATACTGTACAGTCCTGTAGTAATCTATACATCTAGAGATTTATTCCAAAGTCTGTTGGACAGGTTAGACACATTTCCTTTGTATATGTGATGCATAAGGACTCAGAAACTGTATTTGAAGAACCAGATTTCTGTAGGATCTCTGTAAACATATGATGAATCACAAGAATTTCAGCACTTTGAAACAGCCATCTACTCTGCATTCAACCAAAGAGGTACGAACTGTGACAAATGATCATCTGTTTACAAGAGAGTTCCAGAAACAGCTGCTTGAAAAAAAATGGCTTGGAACCACCACTGTTGTTGTGTGGTTTACGATTTTTAAAATGTAGATCACTTGAAAATAAATCTGGAGTTATTGAAAGGCTGCCTTTACAGTTCAAGTTGAACTATACTTAAACACCAACTTACAGCACATCAGAAGGATGCAAGCTATTCTTGTGCTATTTCAATGTTTCGGTAAAAGCTGAGATCAATAATAAAGCTCTTATAATTTCTTACAGTGGATAAACACTCAACATAAAACTAAAAATAAAATAGTTGCTTTCCCATAAATGTTTAACTGCATTTCTATTTTTTGTTTCTAAATTATGCACCTTATGCATGTGTTGTTAAGTGTTTTGAAAACGTTCAGCAAAGGAACTAGCAGCCAACTCACAACTGGCAGCTCACTGAAGCTCAGCAGGTGTGAGCCCAGTCAATACCTGGATGGGAGACCTCCTGGAAAAAACTAACGTTGCTGCTGAAAGAGGTATTAGAGGGGCCAGTAATGAACACTCACCCTGCGGTCTGTGTGGGTCCTAATGCCCCAGTATATTAACGGGGACACTATACTGTAAAATGGCGCCATCCTTTGGATGTGACAGAAAACTGAAGTCCTGACTCTCTGCGGTCATGAAAAATCTTAGATTGTTTATTGGAAAGAGTAGGGCATCCTGGCCAAATCTCCCATTGGCCTTTACCAATCATGGCCTCCTAATAATCCCCATCGATGAACTGGTTCAATCACTCTGTTCTCCTCCCCACTGATAGCTGATGTGTGGGGAGTGTACTGGCACACTATGGCTGCCGCCGCATCATCCAGGTGGGGCTGCACACTGGTGGTGGTGGAGGGGAGTCCCCATTACCTGTAAAGCGCTTTGAGAGGAGTGTCCAGAAAAGCGCTATATAAGTGTAAGAAATTATTATTAATTCTTATTAACTATTTAATCAAAATTGAAAACCGTATGGACTCTTTCATTCAGAACCTTGTGACTAGACCAAGCAACGGCCATTCTTTCAAATAAATTAAATTCATACTGTGGCCTTCACAGTGCTGGCTGATGTCTGAACACATTTTGATGAACTATTGTGCTCAAAAGCTTCCAGAGCTACCAACAGGTGTGTTATGATGATCAAACTGTTTCATGTGAAGAGGATATTTTTCTAGTTACTTAGGTCCAAGATGGATAGGGTCAGTTACTAAACATTTGGCTCCAAGGTAAATAAATATGTGGTAAAAGGCTCCAGAATGAAATCTCACAATATTAACCACACAGACCCCAATTTTAACGCAGACTTGCAATACCACCCTGAATAACACTAACACCTGTTTTTCCTCAGCAGCAAAAATCCAGCAAATCTGGCCTTGAGATTCATGATTAAGAGCCTTAAGAAAATATATTGCTTGCTGTTTCTTTCATATGCACCTGGTTACTTATTAGGAAGTAAACCGAATATGGGGTCACCTAGAGACAGGATGTCCTAACAAAAACATAGAAAGTCTATTACTTCCTGTTTTAAACCAGGAATTCATCATAACGTGCTTGAAGACACCCAAATCTCTAGCATTTGTTTCTTTGAGGGCCTCTGATCTTGAGCTCACTTTATTGCTACTAAATCTTCCAAGACAGGCTAAGGCTTTGATCTTTCTCTTTCTGGCACTGTAGTTTTATTAACAGAGAAAAAGTCTTGCTCCAGTGTAGGCAGGTTAATAGCAAAGGCAGTTGTCCTTACCCTAATGAAGGTTAAAGTGAAAATGAGGTAAAAGTCATGAAAGTTTTCTAAGACAAATACTGTATTGTACAGTAACAAGAACTTAATGTAGATATTTCTAAACATGATTTCCATGACTGGTTGTTCATAAATGCAAATATAGCAAGAGAATCATTCTGTATGAGATGTTTTCCATTAATTAATATATTTGGCTGATTTTCTGTGTAAAACAAATTGTATTTGTATCCATTTATACAGCAGGGTATTTTATTGAAGCAGTCTGAGTGACATACCATATTCAAGGGTACAAAATCAGTGTGATGACACTGGTACTCAAACACACCTCACCATAATTGCAACATTACCAGCATGTCACTTTAGTTCTTAGTATTTGAGAGGTTGGTCCTTGTCTTTCTTGACCTCCCAAAGGATCCTAGATCTAATGGTGAGCCCTTCATTCTTGAAAGTTTTTATTCTCTTGGTTCTTGTAACGCAAGTTTCTACAGCTTCCCATAAACTCTTTTCGCTGTGCATCTTCATTTATCGCCACGCACTAGATTATTTAAATACACTCCATGCTGCCCTGCATCTCCCACTCTTCCATAATCTGTCACTTAGATCAGCAGGGACCCAATCTCTCCATGGCAGCCCTTTGCAATATTCACTAAAATTGTCACTTTAACTCAAGGAGACACTAGTGTGTTGAGCATGGTTAAACCCTTTAACCCATGGTTAAATCTGGATAGTCAGCTATCCAGACATAGTGTCTCACCCCAAAATGCATTTCCCTGACCAGATCCCTAAACACTACTCCACATTTCTGTAGTTGGAAGTTTTATGTAACAGTGCCCCGTGGACTAACTCTTTACACTTCAAAGGAGTGACTTTTTGGGTCCAGTTTCCTGTAAAATTGTAAAATCATAAATATTATTTAGCACAACATGCAGCCATACTCTGCAATTTATTCTTTATTCATTGCTGATATACTATTTATTATTCATCGTTAATACTTCACTTATCCATTATGCCGACGTAATGACAAAATCACCCAACTAAAGTCAAATTGATGGGGCCACACACAAACAAGGGACTATTTAATGTTGCACTGTATACAAAAACAATCAATTCAGTTTTACGTTTTAACACAGCACTATGTTTGTAATAGATTTTGAGGATACCATAAAATTTCAACACTACCCTTCCTTACAACAACAAAAAATGACAGTCATTCACCTCTCGATTAATTCTTTATTAAGAATGGTGTGCACCCTCATCGATCAGTGCTTTTAGATACAAAGACAGAAGCTGATGATCCAATTCTTGCTTCCTAAGCCTCTTGCTCATCTTCAACTCAAAAAAAACCCCACAAAAGTTTAGAAAACCCAAAAATGAAACAACCATTAGTGCACTCTTTAACCCCAGCTTTAACAAGCCACACCACTACAACACAAGGTAAACAAAAGTCATGATGACATTAACACCAACATTACTTCAATATAGTAATATAATTCATTCTTTATCAAGGAAGGAACAAAGTAACCAAGTACGTAGTAAGATAAGCCGTTTGTCTAAGAAAGAGCAAAAAGAAAAAAGAGGTACAAACGACAGACTGACCTATCTCAATATCTGACCTTCAGATATTCGCTATTTCTTCTTCCCAGTCATCTTGAAGCACTCAGGTACTTTGTTTGTGATTAAGCTCATGAGTTCATGCAGCTGACCTGTACCAGTCGGAGAACTGGAATGCCATAGTGATTGCGACCACCCAAATGTTTACAATTTTGGCCAGCCGTGCATATTCTTATAAAATTCACAAGCCACCAATTTACATTTGGCATTCATTTTGCCCACCTATGATAGTATTGTAACAAGAGGTTCAGGTCTTTTTTTGTTCCTGCTGCGGTCAAACTGTATATCCCATAGTAAGTGAAGATCGCAGTTTGCCACACCAAGCAGACTAAGCCCCTAAGGTCTAAAACTATTCAAAGAGCTCAAGTACTGTAAGCTTTCTTTTCCAAATGATCTTTATCATTAACTTTTTCATCTGCCCTCTTGCTTTGGGGACACTCCAATGAACTATTGCGCTTTCTGCGTTTTCCCTTTCATATTTCTCACCCTGTTGCCTTAGTCATACCTTGCATGCCTTCAGCACTGGGTATTTTCTGGAAGCAGTTAGGGAACAAAATCGAACTCCTTTAGACAGGTCTTTCTCTGGCATTTCAAAAAAGCTATTCAATGCAATTCATTGTTTTACATCCATTTTATCTTTAGGTTCACTAGGCCATTCTGAGGCTTCTGAAAGATGAGAATATTAAGTAAAAATATATTTTAATACTTCCTGAGGTATAATCGTATATATGCACATTTTAAATTATGACTACTGAGATCTATCCATGTCATAGTTTGCATGGAAATTAAGAAACAGCAGGGAACTCATCGATGAGTACTACAATGACCGAGCAGTAGTCATGCACAAATAGCTACAGTAAGACCGTTTTTTTTGTTTTACCGGACACAGAAACTCAACACTGTAGTGATGTCTTTCCAAGCCACTTGGAAAATGGACCTGAAGAGGGTCAAGTTAAAATATGAAATTTTTTCAGCATCCAATAGGAAACGTTGCAACTTTTAAAAGGTTCCACTCTTGAGTGGGATCTGAAAATAAGGATAAAGAAGGCAGATGGGCTTAATTTTAAAGAAAATATTTGAAAAAGAGCTGTATGTATATCTCAAGCCTAGTATGCTATTGTGGCTCGAGATAAAAGGACCACCAGAAAATCTGCCTTTTGCAATCATTGACATTATGAAAAGGTTTTATTATTTTATCCCACAAGACCATATTACTAATGTGGTTTACCAAACTCCCCTAAAGATAGTGAATTTAATCCCCTTTTCAGGAATATTTTGGTAGTACTTCATGAAAAACATACTATTTTATAAGTCTCTTACATCGTCTTATAACAAAACACTTGTGTGTGTGTGTGGCACAGCAGTGGGGTTGTGCAATACAGACTAGTTTCGCAATGCATTATGCCCAGTTACCAAAGCAGTTTGTTACGCAAGTCTGACTGAACTCTATTAATGCACTTTCAGTGGCCTCTAGAAAATGATCACAGCACCTGAACACTACACTCTTAAATAATGCTATTTCACTTAGGATTTAGGTCATGCTTCATGTACCACCCTGTCTGACCTTGCCAGTGCCTCCTAACACCCTGTTCTACAGCCTTTCAAAAGTGCAAAGTCCACTGTCTAATGAGAACACAACTTAAAATAGCTGGTGTCTCTGTGGCTAAGGATCTGCGCCTGTGGCTGGAAGGCTGGGGGTTCGTATCCTGCGGCCGGCAGAGGAATCCTACTCCACTGGGCCCTTAAACCCCAACTGCTCCAGGGGCGCCGTATAAATGGCTGACCCTGCGCTCTGACCCCAAGCTTCTCTCCCTGTCTGTGTGTCTCATGGAGAGCAAGCTGGGGTAGGCGAAAAGACAAATTCCTTATACAAGAAATGGTATATAGCCAATAAAGTGATCTCTCTCTACAGTCCCACTACCGAGACTGCTTCAGGGAGGCTTTATACTGTATGCTAGTATTTTCTCAGTCCAGGGAAAGGAACCAGAGGAATCCTACAGTATGGTCCCAGAACCCAACAGTAAGTGGGAGCTTTAAAAAATGCTACAAGAAAACAAAAAAACTCCAAACTCCATTAAAGCAGAATGTACAGCAGCTAGTGTTTAGAAATCTGTAGGGAGAAATGTAAGGCATTTGGCAATGTTTTCAAAGTACTGAAGTAGTGAAAAAGTCTGCTACCTTCCAGATACTGTAACTCCATATGAGAACATGTTTTTTTTTTATTGTGCATGAGTCAAAAAAAGTTAATTCAGTAAATACCAAATACAAATAGATTAGGCAATTAAACTTTAATTGAATACAAGCCCCAACACTTACTGTACCTTACTAAAACTATGCTGTGACCAACAAAAATACATTTCCTACTCAATTACCAAGTAGTCCAATATATTGTGTCCATTACGTCTTTAAAATGATTTGTATCAAAAGGCAATGTTCCGAAAACATACTATATAAACAACCTCAAAAAAAAAGAAAAAGCAACATTTATCTAACCTGCGGAACATGACAACTGTGATCCTTGAAATATTTCTTACAAACTGGAAATTTTCTTCCATTTACATGACCAATGCACGAAACAAAACACAGTGAACTTTACCACACATGTCTCTCATGCCACTCCATAGGCTCTGTCCTAGCTCTCGCTAGGCGGAAATGTGATGTGCACACTCAATATCAAACGTATGTCATCTTCCTCTTCACTCTGCATTTGGAGGAGGTTTTGACTTTTTTCTTTATAGTTTCGAAGTTGGCTTTCGTTATTCAAAATGTGGGTAACAGTTCACATGCTTTGTAGTACAGAAGTTTCGTAAAAAGAACATTCGTAAAAAGACAGATGGGTATATTACATAAATCCAATAAAAGTGAGATTATAAAATACATTTAATACTGGATTATTTTTGGAATGTAACTTCAGTCTTTCCTGACCATATCAAGTCAGTGATTAAGACTATTTTCATTATACAGTTTTAAATTTTATTTAAACTGGACTGTGAACAAACACATAAATTCCCTAAATGCTTACATTTGCAATCTTTCTCAAAAACACATTTACAGTACTGTATGTCACTATTAAAACCAAACCACCTCTTAAATTTCACCTAAGTACCTCACTGAAACATTACTGAAGCAACATGCTTCACTCTGCCATTGACAAAAAAGCACAACTGAAGTAAAAATCTTAAAAAGTTCAAATCCAGCACAAGAAGCCTTCATTTCTTCTTTATTACACAAGGCAAAGGGGCGTTTCATGTGCTTTACATTAAAAAGCCAAGTGCTTCCGCAAAAGCCAAAATGGATCAAGATGAGGAGGGAGTCCAACTGACTTGCATTCCCAAGTGACAAGTAGTGATTAAAAAAAATACTGTAGGGGGAGAAAAACAAAGCAGGCATGAAAATAATAATAATAATAATTTAACGAAGGTTATTAACAGTCTGGGTTCATGTTGTTTTGGACAGTTGAATCACTGGAACACTGCATGCTTATCTATGACAAAAAAAAATACTGCTCCTTTTATGTCCGAAATGCTCTACTGAATGTTTCTGTCACCAAACAATTTAATTCAAAGTTCCACCTTAAGATACAACGCACAAATCAAAGAGTACTAATTTTCAATCAAATGTCTTCCTATTGTTATTGTTTTGGGGGGATGCTGCCTTCTTTCTGATTTAAGGAAGATCTTCTAAGAACCCACTCTGGTTCACGATACGGCCGGCAGGAAAAAAGTCTGGAGAGGGGGTGAAACAAATGAAACCTACTTTTCAGGTCTTCACCCACGCTTGGAAGACCACGTTTGTGCAAAGAACAGACAACAGTTCATATATTATCCTATATGTTGGATGGCCCAACATGATGATGTCCCAGTATGAAAACTGTATTCTCACATACCGTAAGTCATCACAATAATTGCAACTCACATGATCGCAGCCCAAGGTTCTATTTATATAAATATATTAACACATAAGTATTTATATTTATTTATATCTAAATAATATTTCATCATGGGTCAAGTAATCAATGAAGTGTCAAGCCTGGATTCCCATATGTTTTCCCTGTGAAAATCAGAGCAAGAATCTGATGCTCTGAAGTTGGGCTGGGCGATAATTCAATAACGATAATTATCGCGATATAATTTTCCTCGATATAATTTTAACAAAAGTTCGATAAATGTTCGATATATATGTTTATGCTTTGCGCATGATATGCGTGTGCGCACAAAATACTGCGCGAAGGACGATGACACCATCGACAGAAAAGGTCATTCAACTTCGGTAATTTGGAGATATTTTGGCTTTTTACGATCAGACATAAAACAGAGCACTTTAAACTTTGCAGTCTGTCTGAGCCATCTTCTATGTGTGTTTTATCACACTGCAGTATTTACTTTTTCTATTAAGATATTTATTTTGTAAATTTTACTCATGCATATTTTGACATAAAAAAGACGAATACTCTCTACCTCAGATTTGTTTAATGTTTCTGCTGTTTGGCAAGTGTTTGTTGTGTTCTTAAAATAAAAAGTTGTTTAATTTACCAATTAACTGTCTGGTTTCTTCAACTTTCACTCAGGAGAAAAAATCTCCCTTTAAACTTGAAAGAAATAATTATTTGACACTTATCGTGATAATTATCGATATCGACTGATATGAAAATTTTTATCGTGATAATGTTTTTGGCCATATCGCCCAGCCCTACTCTGAAGTCTATTTTGCATGTATACGACGGTTGCCTTCCACTCCCATCACATGCCCCCTGTAGTCAATGGAGCCATCCGCACTGGCAGTGTGTGTAATGTGTCGGCACTGTAGCAATGTGCAAGGCTCTGCATGAAGTGGAGCATCGACATACATCGTCCTTCGATGCAGATATTTGCCAGCAGCTAATATCACCCTGTAACTCACAACTGACAACCCACTGAAGCTCAGCATGAGCCTGCTCAGTACCTAGATGAGAGACCTCCTGGGAAAAACTAAGAATGCTGCTGGAAGAGGTGTTAGTGAGGCCAGTAGGTGGAGCTCACCTTGTGCTCTCTGTGGGTCCTTATGCCCCAGTATAGTGACGGGGACATACACTGTAAAAAGGTGCCGTCCTTCGGATGAGATAAAACTGAGGTCCCGGGTCTCTGTGGTCATTAAAAATCCCAGGATGTTTCTTGAAAAGAGTAGGGGTGTTACCCATTGGCCTTTACCAATCATGACCTCCTAATAATCCCCATCTATGAATTGGCTTCATCACTCTGCTCTCCTCCCCACTGAGAACTGGTGTGTGGTGAGTGTAATGGCACACTCTGGCTTCTGCTGTATCATCCAGGTAGGGCTGCACATTGGTGGTGGTGGAGGGGAGTCCCCATTACCTGTGAAGCGCTTTGAGTGGAGTGTCCAGAAAAGCGCTATATAAGTGAAAGGAATTATTTTTTTATTAAACCATATCATGAGCCACGTTCCAACGACTCACTAACGCACAAAAAAAAAACATCTAGGAAGCCAACAGAGGTGCTGGAGAGACTAACAGCCACTGGACTCCATGTGCTTTCATTCAGCACCCTGCGGTGAAGTGGGTGACCAGGTGATGAGTTTATGGGTCAAGTCACTGTATATTCAAGAATCATTTCACAGATGAATATCTTGCTTATTGTTAAAGTAGAGAAGTACAATAAGCCCCATGACCCCCGGCCGTCCTTCATACAGCAGAATCACAAACAAAATCTGCTCCAGATACTCTTGATGGTCTTCGTCAAGAGTAAGAGGCCCTAAATCAGCAGATCTTACATCAAGAGCTGGAATCTAAGAGGGATTCTTACAAAAGCGAGCACAGACAGAAGCTTGGAGTCTATGGCATAAACTTTGCTCACAAAAAAAGGCAGGCCTCAGTATTTACTCTGCTTGTTCTTACTCTGGAAGATGAGTGCGTATTAGTGACTTAAGTCTGCTTTCTAAGGTCTTCACTTATTAAGCCATCTGATGACCAAAATACCTCCGTTTGCTAGATAGGTGCAGAAGACACTAAGTTACCACCAACATCGACTCTGCAAAGAATCACTCAACAGTCTACTCCCCCCCAAATTGTTCTCTGTCCTGTTCTGACTGCATGGCAATTTCATTATACTGAACAGTACATAGTTATAAATGACATACCTCAGAACACATAAGTGCATATAAAACATTAAATTAATTGTCTGTTAATAGCTATCTGCTGAACCTGTGACACTACTGCTGTTAGTTTTAAAGAGTACCACATTAACATTTAATCACCAGCCCTTTTTTGTGAGTAGAACAATTCATTACTTAACAGTTGGAACAACAAAAATAAGAGTATTTTACTCAGCTTCTAAAGTTTTAATTGGTTACAAAATTTTGGAAATCTGGGATAAAGGTGTCCTTTAAGACTGTGTCCTAAATTTATTCCTTAAGTCCAAACAGATTTTCTCTATCTGGCAAAGTCATACATAATTATCAGTCAGATGCATTACTGAAGTTTTTTTAAGAGGAATTTAATACCAATTATACTTATACTATAAAGTAGGCATTTGCTGCTAACACATCTTTGTATGCAGTGGGCTGGCCAAATACTTCAGATAACTTGCATTATGCCCACTCACGCCTTATTATTGCTAAGCACACTGAAAACACCACAACCAATGGCAGACATGTCAATCAGGCTGTTACCATGAAAGGAAATATAGACAGAAATCAATCCCACCTGAATGTTCTTAACACCTGCCCTTCCTACTGTACACCACAGCACTTAGTCTTGGAGTGTTTTTCACCTAGTCTTTACTGTGAAGTGGAGAGTATACTGTTTCGACTTTTTTGACTTCACTTCTGGATTACCCTCTAGTTTGTTACTCAGGCATCTGCTTCCTGATTCCCTCTATCAGCACAGCTGCTTGACACACCTCATAATGAGATAATCATTACAACCAAGGCTGCTGCTAATGGGGAAAATAGGAAACCTTCAGAGGCTTGAAGAGACTTCCTCTACACTTCCAAAGAGCGGAATGTTGTTGTAGATTAGTTTTTGATGGATATTGTTTAAAGGAATTCACAGAGGTGTGAATAAATGTGGCCCGTGTGTTTTCTGTAAATGCCATTATGACAAATACAACTTGTCTCTGTGCAAATATCTATGGCAATTACAGTGGAACATCTTAAGAACCTTTAAGCAAGGCATTATCCAATCTCTATCTCTGTGTTCTTATTTAATTTGAGATGTGGAAGCCACCGTAAGTACAGATCCACTTATTTCATTGGCCAATATACATTACACAATGTATTTTGTCTAATGGCTTTTCAGCCAGAAAATGCAATACCTTAGAGCTCTTTGTCTCCTGTGCTTTCAGAACACAGATCTGCCAGCACTTTCTCTTCTGCTTCTGTAATATAGGAAGAGAACAAACATTTCAGATGGGGTTTAAAAGAATAAAACCCAACAATGTCCACATTCTCACTGCAACTGTTGTTCTCCCACCCCAGGAATGCTAGGAGCACTGAGACATGTTAAAACTACAACTAAGAACATAAGTGAAGCCATTACTATGTGTATGGGGCTTCAAAAGGATTCTCAAAAATACTGTGAGTGTGACTCCCTGTCATTAACTTGTCACTACTGTTTCTAAATTACACCTCAACACTCACAATATTGCAGCAGTTACATTGACTGCAGAATGTGCTTCTTAGCCTTCAGCAATTCAGCTGAAAATAGAGTTGAGAGTTATAAATATTGTGCCGCATACATTATAAACATCAGGAGCTTCTACAGCTCTCAGCAATAATGCTAATAACTAATCTCAGATATACTCTACTTGAAGGAGTTTTATTGCCATAAACCACAGCAGTGCAAAATATAAATACACTCATACATTGCTCGTTATATACTGTAGTGTTCTGGCTTAGATGACTTTGTAACAAACCTCTGGCTAACTTTCTATGTATAATTTGGTCTCCATTTTTCATCAACACTGCATATTTGTATTTGATAGGGCAGGGATTTTTAGGTATTCATTGGTGAAATATTCTTTACATACCTAACATCCCCAAGAACTCCGCCTGGGATATGGCTAGAGACCATACTTTGGTTATCTTAATCATGCCATCTGAAAAGACACAACCTGTCACTATTTAGGTAGACTGTTAATACAGATAGGTTAAGGGATTTAGAAAAAAAATACACACTCATATGGAAAAAATGAGTGTGTATCCAAGCAATGCCCCAATACAAAGTATGTTCTAGGACAGTGGTTTTCAACCTGTGTTGTGGATACTGTACTTATACAGGTCTGTGCACAATGGTAAACAGCTCTAGTTATGAAATGATGTTTTTCCCATCCATATCAAACAACTCTCTCTTTTCCACAGCCATATTCCCCTTCTACCAAAAGCTGTCACAACTTCTCATTTAATCATCAATTTAAATAATGTAGACAGCATAATCTTTTAAAATGGTTAATGAAGGATTAAACCCATTTGCAACAACATAAGGAACCCACCCCCAATACTTGTAGGCAAGTTATTTGTGGTTTGAAATGATGCTTAGGATACAAAAGGTTTAAAAACTACTCTTCTAGGATACGGCAAACTTTTTTGTTGAACAAAATTTTGAGGTTTGGAATGAGGAAAAGCTTACAAAAGCTCAGTAAGAAAGGAAGGTGCAAAAAAAAGACAGGCACTCAAGATTCTTCAAAAATTCGGAAATGCAGTTCTCACTCACCAGACTTGATGGGCTCAGCGCTCTCATAGCCATCAGTGTAAGAGGCATAAACTAGGCTGTTGCTACAACTTGCAGCTGCTTCAATCTCCACGTCTTTCATCTGTACATTTTCTGCTGAGGATGTTTTTAATGTTAGTGATCCAGCATTCTGTATGCGGTTTGGAACAGTGTGAGCAATTTAACAAGTACCCCTTGACAGACCTTACAACACATTTTATAATATTATAAGTTTTTTTTTTACATGGCATGGATCGAAGGTTAATGGTAACAGGTCCCTGTAAGACTTTTCAAATCCCTCTTTGCCCAGTAACTATTCCTTGTGCAATAAATTGCAAGAGTGGCCATTACAGGGCTAAGCACAGCTTACTTTGAATCAGGAGACAAAAGGAAAACAGGAATTCAAAAACGGATGTACCTTCAATTGGGAACCTTTGTTACCAAATACAAACTGCAAGTGAAACGTTTTTAGAGTAACTGCTTGTATAAAATGGAATATGAGAATCTCTCCTGAACAAACTGTTTATTACATTATCACACTAGACTTCCAAACAGCCAGTACAATAGATTCAATAATGAAAACCATGTTGATGAAAATGTACTTTTTACCCCAGAGATCCCAAAGTGCTTTCCATTCAGGATGGGCTTTTATTCTTCACTACTGAAGAGCAACACCCACCTGTGTGATGTGTGATGGCAAGGCCAGATGCGGGCATCTCAGATGATCCACTGGCATGTTCGTGATGACTAATCTTGCTGGGCTTGACGGTGTTTCTATAGTCTTTCTTGCTTTCTCTTGACAGCTTAGCACATGGCTGGCTCTTGAGACCTTGAAAGGGAAATAAAGGGAAAAGGGATATTTCTAGTCAAATTAAAGCAACAAAAAGGAGGAGATGAGGACATGAGGAGACACGCGAGGTAGCATCCACAGGTCTAGTGTTTTGACCTTAAGGCAGTCTTTTTTCTGCAGGGTATACTAATTAAAGCAAAAATGAAATTGTGATAGTCTTTCGATTTCTTGTATCATCCATGCAGGCTTATTTGATATTGTGGGCACTACTATTCTTTATTAAAATCTACCGGAATGAGAAAAAACAAACAAAAAAACAGGGAAACATTCATGGGGCTCACAAGCAGCTCAATCAGTAATGGTGCTTGCTTGGAGAGAGGGTTGAAACCTGCAGTCTGGACAATATCTGCCATATACAATAATAGACAAAAACACATTCTTCAGGCACAAAATGCATACTGACTGTCACTTGTCTTGTACACTCAACAAGTACATAATGATGATTTAAGAAATGTGACCTTTCAAATTTTCAAGAATATTCTTTGTTTTTTCTCTGGCTGTGAAGAAACAAAAGATTAATCAGTAATTGTGTGTAACAGTCACACAAATGCACAAAATGAAAATGTACGGTTGTCTTTGTGTCCCGATTATAGAAATATGCCAGTGTTAATGTAATTATGGATAAAAATATAGATATTTGAAATGGAGAACTACAATTTTATTCATTAAGCAAATGAAGTTTCTAGAATCTAACAAGAGGTTCTTCGCCTCCAAACTGCATGTGTGCTCTGAATGGATGACTGAAATTATTTATTTTTTCATTGAAGGCTTCAACAAAGACAGTTTGTTGTGCTGCATATCTGCCATGCCAAGGCTTGGTAGGCATTTAATTCCTCAAATGCGTCATTTATTTCACAGACTTACTTCATGACTCTCAACTCACTATTATAGTTAAAGACCGTTCTCAGGTGCTGATGAGAGAGAGCCTCGTTTCTAAACCTTGTAGATCCTTCAGTTATGTTTTCAGCTCTTTTAACATCACCGTATTCGCCGTATTCTCATTTTCCAAATTTATCACAGCTCCAGCGTCGACTCCACTGATTCCAGAGCTTAAGAGTGGGTACAGGGACACCTAGTGGATAATGACTGAACTACAGCTTAGGTGCCCCAAAGGTCACCTAGTCGAGAAAAAGCTCCAGACTCCAGAGATGAGATAATGCACCTACCTCGCATGCCAGAAGTCAAAACCACGGAGCAGACTGCTGTCCTTCCTGTATTACATGTCTAAATTGTCCACATGACTTAGCATCCAGCCTAACCCTGCCTCCTCACCACACTGTATGTCAATATCACAGTCTCCAGCAGGTTTGTTGCCTCCACCCCCGTTATAAAAAAACAGCTGGGGCTCAAAGGAACCAGCTGGGTTTATTTAACCCAGGTCGGCACCCCACCTGCTAAATAGTTCTACGTGGGGGTAAACATAAACCCATAAAAGGCAGCAAAAACAGCTGCATCAAGCAATTTAAATTTCTTCTTATGTGTTCTGTGACTCAAAGAGTGTGTACATTTCCTGACACTTCTCTCAGTTTCAGGTTTGCAAGACGCAGCTTATAACACGGAAGCCTCCCTCATACATTAGGGAAGGAAAACCACAGATTTTAATGGCAATTTGGTACAAACACCCTGAAGTCCAAATCTTTCTTAGCTTGATTATTCACTAATGTTGTCGGTGTTTAGGGCTTGATTTGGAATTATCCCACTTTTCTTATGATACAGGCACACTCTGCTGATGCCCCCTAAAAACAAATCTTAAATGTACCATCCATGCAATGCATACTGTTTGCATCACAATGAGAACCAGTAGCAAAATAGAGTACCTAACAACTACAACCGTTATGAATCTGAAAATAGCAATAATAATAATAATAATAATAATAATAATAATAATAATTGCTGGACACTCCACTCCAAGCACTTTACAGGTAATGGGGACTCCCCTCCACTACCATGACAAGATGCGATGGCAGCCATAGTGCGCCAGTACTCTCCCCAAACACCAGCTCTTAGTGGGAAGGAGAACAGAGTAATGAAGCCAGTTCAGAGGTGGGGATTATTAGGAGGCCATGATTGGTAAAGGCCAATGGGAGATTTAGCCAGGACACCGGGGTTACACCCCTAATCTTTTTGAGAAACGCTCAAGGATTTTTAATGACCACGGAGAGTCAGAACCTTGGTTTTAAGTCTCATCCAAAGGAACGGCACCTTTTTACAGTCTACTGTCCCTGTCACTATACTGGGGCATTAGGACCCACATAGACCGCAGGGTGAGCACCCGCTGCTGGCCCCACTAGTACCTCTTCAGGCAGCAACCTCAGTTTTTCCCAGGAGGTCTCCTATCCAGGTACTGACCAGGCTCACACCTGCTGAGCTTCAGTGGATTGCCAGCTGTGAGTTGCAGAGTGATATGGCTGCTGGCCAAATAATTATGGAACTTTACATACTACCGTACCATACTACCCAAAGCCTTAAACTACCTGTTGCCAACAAATAGTTCTAAACAAATGCTTATAAATGATTTCTGATGCATAATACCTTCAGAATGATGCTTTTCTTGCTGGCTCAAAAGGGCATTCTGGTTGGTGTAGCTTTGACCACATGATGGGTAAGAGCATCGGTAAGCCAGTTCGTTACGGCCTAAAAAAATGAAAACAATCTGTCCAAGAAATATTTAACAAAACACTAACTCCTAACCCCTCACATTGTCTTACCCTTCATCGCAATGGCTTCAGAAAAGGAAGTCCTGAACATGTTTCTTAACGAAAGCAGTGGAAAGACGTGCGCATCTGCATAATGTGACGTTTAACAGGATATCTGAATGTTTTTGCCAGAAAAAAAATCAACAAGCACTTGAGAAATCTCTCCCTAACCCAAAACAATCTGTAACCTCCTGATGGGAGAAATCTGTTGAACTGTCAGAATATGATCCTTGAGAACAGAACTGGAAAAGAGCGTGTGTGAGCAAGCTCCTTCAAGTGCAATGTCCATATCTGTTGCGCTCTCAAGACCAGTGGTCATGACAGTTCTCCATGTAGTCTGTGGGCTGATGCACAGAATGAAAGTTGGAACAGAAAAAAACAGTTTTATACCTTTTGTTTCACACATGAATAGTATTTTACTTTCACTATTTAATGCAAAAATGAGTTAAGGTAAAAATCAAGTAAATGTATAACCCTGGTTAAATTTTCAAATAAGACTTTGTTTTTACCATCTGGATTTAGCCATTCCAGCTCAGCTGCTGCACTGTTAGAGCAAAGCCAGTTAGTAAACGTACTGTAGGCGAGTGCAGTGTGGTTCACATGGCTTCTAGAGAGTTAAACATACACTCAAAACCCCTCAGCTGGGCCTTTTTGAGTGAGAGCACACGCCAGCAATATGCTCCATTCAACAACTGAAGAATGTCTTCTATCCATTTTCTGACTGCTTCATCCCTTCCAGGGTCAAGGGGGAACTAGAGT
The DNA here is from genome assembly GCF_055471065.1 of Atractosteus spatula. Taxonomy (NCBI): domain Eukaryota; kingdom Metazoa; phylum Chordata; class Actinopteri; order Semionotiformes; family Lepisosteidae; genus Atractosteus; species Atractosteus spatula. The sequence goes on along the minus strand of NC_142728.1, from coordinate 4,296,285 downwards.
CTTATCTTAGCAAGCCGCAGCTGCAAGGGAGGATACACCCTGGGTGGGACGCCAGTCCATCACAGGGTAGACAAACACAGACACTTACATCAGGGCAAATTTTGACAGAAGCTAACTAAACTACCCTGTACGTCTTCAGACTAAACAAGGAAATCATAGCACCTGGAGGAAACCCACACACACATGGGGAGAAAATACACACAGTTTGCACCCTAGGTTTGGAATTGAACCCAGGGCCCAATGCTAACCACTGTGCCACTATGCTGTCCCACCAAAGAACTTTTTTTTATTCTCAAACAGTTAGCCGCATTCTGAAGGTCATTTCCACATTTACATACTGTACCACTGACACACTAGACGTTATAGTTCTAACTTACGTGGGAACAATTCAGGTATATGCCAAGTACGTCCTGCCCTTTCACATCATTTTCTAACAGCAGGTACAATGGAGAGGCTCCACTTTGTTCCAGTAAAGAATAAAACATTGCTTTATTTAAAAACAATGTTAATGTTTCCCGCACTGGGGCAAGAAAACGTTTAAGGTACTCAGCTTTTATAGCGAGTGGGACTGCATCATTATAAAACAGCAGTTAACTGTGAACAGTGTGATGGTTTTGTACTGTAAGTCTGGGTTTTGAAATTGAGCATAAGTGTTTTAAATTCCTTTTTCTACTGAGGTCGTTTAATACGGATGGAGAGAGGTTTTTAGGCGTGTCTACTCATTCCTGACACTAATCAAGAACCACTCTCCTTGGTTTTAGTTAATGTTATGTCTGTGGGAAGAACCTCCTATTTGTCATTTCACTATTACATTAACATGCTGTACACTTTTCTGCAAAGTATCCTGCATGCATAATGGGGACCAGTTAATGTACGTATATTTCAGCCTTCAATAACATGTTACGGTTACTGGCAATATCTGATAAGCTGAGAAACATAATGAAAGGGCAGACTGGATATGATGCGGACATGATTTCTATCTGCTCTAATTAACCAGTTGAGGGAGCACTCCCTTTGAAACACCCTGTAGTTGACTGTGAACACCCAGATCTGTTCCCTGTTTCCTGCATACCTCCTTGACTGATACATTCTTTTTTCATTTTTAATTTCACATTTTTGAAACTGACTAACACCTCCCAGGATATTCTAGTTTGAACCTGTTTGGAGGAAAACAACAAGCAGAAGTTAATATGGCTCACTGGCTGAAATCTGGGACTGTGAAGCAAGATATACAATCTAAAAGCTGGCAAGGTACAAAACAGAGGTGACAATACAAATAAAGCTATTTTTGAACTACAAGGTGAACAATTGAACACATGTTTCTTACATTGAAGCTGAAGTTCAGTTCACTGCTTTCTTAATTATAGACATAAGCACAGCAAAAAGATTTTTAGTTAAATTAAAGCACAAAACACTTATCTAATTCAAAACTGTAACAACAACCAAAAAACAAGAATGAAACAGAACAAAGTACAACACTAAGCTATGGTGTGCTTACCTTGATCTTGGAGAACTTGAGTTTTATAACTCTTCTGGCCAAATAAGAAACAGATAGGTATCAAATCGTGAAGTTTTCAAAGTGCACCTACAAGGCCTTCATGACAAATTGGGAAAATATTTGCTAGCACTAAGCAGGGGCTACCAGTAAATTAGTAATCCATCTGCAAACCAGGCCCTCACCGATCAGATCAGTATGTGCATCAAAAGAGAATAATGGGCAGCTGAATTTCAGTAAGAAAAGAGACTAACAGACTGTGGGCAGTGTGGTGGCTCTGTGGCTAAGGATCTGCGCCTGCGGTTGGAAGGTTGCCGGTTCGAATCCCGCGGCCAGCAGAGATATCCTACTCTGTTGGGCCCCTGAGCAAGGCCCTGAACCCCTACTGCTCCAGGGGCGCCGTATAAATGGCTGACCCTGCGCTCTGACCACAAGCTTCTCTCCCTGTCTGTGTGTCTCATGGAGAGCAAGCTGGGGTATGTGAAAAGGCAAATTCCTAATACAAGAAATTGTATATGGCCAATAAAGTGATTTAATCTTATCCTTTGCTCACTGACAGCTCTGAGGTTCCTACTGCCCTTTCCAACAACATACACACTTTCACAATGAGAGAAACTGGCTGGATGTGGAGCACAATCTGAGACACAGTAGCTAGACATCCTTTCACTGGTCTCTTGGCAAAAGCAGCACAATTCTGTATTGGGAAAATGGCTGAAGCAGAAACAACTGATATCTGCATGAAACTATAAGAGCACGAAAAGTACTCTTCAAAAGCAGATATTCCAAAACCCCAAACCAGAAAATTTTAAAGATACAAATGATTTGCATTCAAATTCAAATGTTAGGCCCCGGAGATACCAAAGTGTAACATGATGTTAGTGATGCACTAACAGCTTTGTACACCCATTCCCCGATTTACGCTGGAGTGTCCTGTTTTGCAAGTCTTTACGTGACCTAAATTTTAGATAAGTCAGAAGCGACTCTCACTTAGCTATTCTGTGGACATGTATGAAAAATCATTATTCCTGCTATTTATAAAAAATGTTTAAATTACCTAAAAAATTAACTATAAAAAAATCTAATGAAGATTACACACCAAATAAAACATACAATTAAAATGCAGTAGAGACAGTGATAAATTAACTGCTGAAGAGAGAATAAATTACCTTTTAACAAATCTATAAATGCTGCACTGTGTATTTCATTACCCTATGCTGTACAGTTTGGTACTTAATGTACAGTGAACAATAAAATCCCGTGGGCACCTTCCTGACAGGATGACAATACGGGTTACTCACTTTTCTAGAGAGAAAAGCAAGAGATGTAGAAGTTGCCATCCACGCATGACAACAAAACAAGACTGAAGTGTAAAATAAAGCTCTGGTGTTTTTACTGCTGGTAAACACATTACATTAAATCCCTGCTTTTCATCCATGGAAGACACTCACTACTTTCTCTTTACCCAAGTAAACTTTCTGTAATTCGAAAACCTCATTATTGGACCTACGGTATGCCCATAACGTCTTGCATAACCTAGAGAGAGGTTTACACAGAAGTGCTGAAACACTAGTGTTTCTTCAGACAGGCTCCCCTGTATCCAGGGAAGCACCTGGAGTGAAAACAGCTGAAGATTCAAGGCTGACCAAAGCACTGTTTGGGATTTAAAGGAAGCAAATGAACAAGTAGTTAACCCAGTTTCACTTGACAGTTCAGAAGATACTGAAAACTACAACAAGAGTGTGGAATCTAATCACTTTTAAAGTATAACATTTTGAAATAAAGTTCAGGTGGGTAGCTGCGTCAGCATGCGTAGGCTGCAAAGGAACAAGTAATAGGTTTATTCCATGCTGAAAAAAAGAAGAAAGAGAACATGTTTCGGCCGTGGAGCCTTCTTCAGGTGTGAGAGAGACAGGGCAAGACTATAAATATAAATAAATATGCATTTGCCAAGTTTAATGGAACAATTTCACCACTACTAAAACATTATGTATCCCTTTCAAATGAACAAAAACATCACTCTGCATAGTGTCATTGTGGTAAGAATTGTTTTTCTACCATCAAGTTTCTTTTAGCATCAGTGTGGCCTCTGCTGGCTCACCACTGCTTCTCCTATTGACATCTGAAATTTGGGCAGACACTGATTCCTCCTGTGTGCTCCTTTTGGAACATCCTAAAGACAGAGAAATCAGCTCTGTAGTGGATAAACTTAAAAGCTTGGGTTTCCTGTAAGTGACTGAATGACAGGATGATGCATATCTATCATAATACTGTCTTCAGTGTTATTCAGCGTATTTGGAGCAGAACTGACTGTGAAATCTTCAAAATTCTGTTTATATCATTATGAACTAACAACAGGCCAGTTCAGAAGTACACAGGTTTCAGTTATTGAATTTGAAAAGGTAAAAGAAAGTACACATGCAGGAATGAAGATGACCTCAAAATTCAATCATTTAGAAAACAAATAACACCAAGAGCAAAACTACCCTGGATGAAATCTTTATAGCTTTTAAGTTTCATGTGTGTGCTTTTGGGATATCTATTCTGGTGAGGATACTACACAATCAGGCATTTAACATCTCTGCCTGACACTGAAGCTCATGCCACAGACCCTGAAGCTCATGTCACAGACCCCCTTTAATTTTTTGCCTCCCCCCTGCTCTTTATTGGCACGTTTTCCTTTTCTGTGGGGTCTAGGATGTCAACAGAACGTAAGTAACTAGGCCTATTCCCCATTTCCTCTCCAAGCAACAGTCCTCTTCTATTTATATATTTCAGTTACAGGCTTGTTACAGGCCATTACTGTTTGGAACAGGGATATGAAAGTTGGGTGAGGCCATTTCCTGGAATAATGTTTAGGATAATACAAATTCGGCCTCAAAAAAGAAAAACATTTCCTCAACAGTGGATCTGACCCCTTTTAGACGTAATATTATGAAGACACTTTCATGCCCCCTGTTTGAACTCTCTCCAAGGGGCACTGTGGGCATATAGTTGCTCTTTTTGAGTGTGTCCAGAGGTTATGGAAACAGTTTGACAATATTCACGTTTAGTACTCTTGCCAGAAAATGACTCAAGAGGGCCTCTAACAGGGGCAGAAACAGGTCTGGCTGGCAGGTCTCATTGTAGCTAAAGATGGTATTACTTGGTTTCAAGGCTGGAAATTCTGGCTTCACTGGGTCCTGACCTATTCTGATAGCAAGCAGATGGAACCTTTGACTGCTAGAATCCATGGTGCCAGCGAGGAGGACAGTCAGAGGCCTGTAGTGCTGCTGAGCTCCATTGTATTTGACAGTACTAGCAGCCACATCACCCGGCAACTCACAACTGGCAGCCCAACAAAGCTACGCAGGTGTGAGCCTGGTCAGTACCTGGATGAGAGACCTCCTGAGAAAAAATAAGGTTGCTGCTGGAAGAGGTGTTAGTGGGGCCAGCAGGGAGCGCTCACCCTGTGGTCTGTGTGGGTCCTAATGCCCCAGTATAGTGACGGGGACACTATACTGTAAAAAGGCGCTACCTTCAGATGAGACGTAAAACTGAGGTCCTGACTCTCTGTGGTCATTAAAAATCCCAGAACATTTTTTGAAAAAAGAAGTGGTGTTACCCCAGTATCCCAGTCAATTTTCCCCCTGAATTTTGCTTCATCACTCTGCTCTCCTCCCCACTGAGAGCTGGTGTGTGGGGAACATACTGGCACACTATGGCTGCCGTTGCATCATCCAGGTGGGGCTGCAAACTGGTGGTGGGGGAGGGGATCCCCATTACCTGTAAAGCACTTTGAGTGGAGTGTCCAGAAAATTGCTATATAAGTGTAACGAATTATTATTTTTATTTTAGGTAACCGGAGGTAAGAAACTGGAGAGCAGAGAGGGGATAATGTGGAATGGGGGAATATATCTTCTGTGTGCAAAATATAAATTTCGACAATTGTACAGTATGTGGAGTCTGTTGCCAGACAAGACCTAATGTTTTTTTTTTTCTAGGCTTGTGTTCGATTTGTTCCGAGCCAATAAGACCGAAAGAAAAAAACTTTCACAACCTGAATTACATATTGGCTTGTAAAGGAACCACATTTTTTTCATTTCATGCTGCAGCAACAATATAATTTCATAATTATGAAAGATTACATCAAGATGTGGCAGTCACAAAACTCGATGGGGGATTGTTTTTCTACTTTGAGCTACAAAAGTGGAATTGCATAAAACTTGACCCGATTCTATAAAATTAAACTTCTGCCCTAGTTTATCCATATTATGACCTAGTTACCGGTTAGTGTCACTGAGACAAAGCCTTACCATACTTTGGGTTTGTGATACTGTTATGTTTGTAGGTGTGAATTTACTGCCTTTAGAACACCACTGCATTCTTCTGGTTTAGATTAGGTGAAAAAATAATCACCCTAAGGACCTTTATTTATAAACACAGAGAAAAAGTCTCACCTCGCTTTCCACTTTTCACCACTGGAATTCTGGCGGGAGTTGACTGTGTTCCTGGCTTGTCTGATGTGGTTCCTAAAGACAAACACATTCATTGTCTACAGCATGAATCAGAAGGTGGGATACAGAAAAATGTTTCAAATATACATTTCCATGCTGTTCTCATCTGTGCCACCAAGTTCTCAACAGCTGCCTCAGGTATTTAGAGCAGAATGGGTTGTGAAGACATTGAATCGGGAACAATATTAACAACCTGTTTAAACCCATGAAGATTTCTCTTAGTCCACTACTAAGTACACCAACACTAAAAAAAAATGCATATGCCGTGAAAAAAATAATCCCTTTGAATTATAAACCTTTGGATCTTTAAGGTTTACATGGGTGCTGGTGGGTGAAGTTCTATTTAATATTTGGTTTTCTCAAGTTTTGTTCTAGAACTTCAGCATGGTAGGAATTCTATACCTTAGTGCCTGCTTTGAAAACCCTCTAGGTACCATAATAGATTCTGGATGATTTAAAAAAAAATAAAAAATAATGTTTAAGCACACAAGGAACATTACATGATAAGCAGTAGACTCCCAGTCTCTAGGCCTTGAGACGAGAGCAACCTTTTTAAGTACCACACATAGACACAAACAGCAAAAAGGTGTTTTCACACTGTAAACATTAAACATTAAATGTGCTTCACACGACACCCATTCCATTGCTGTACTAAACATGATTTGTAATACACGGGAGTAATATTTTTTATATTTACAGTAGTGTTATCAGACTGCATTGGATAGATCTGGTCAATACAGGGATAGGTGATCTCCAGGGAACACCAGGTTGTGTTTGTAAATGGTTTTGGTGGACACAGTTCAGATGTTACCACTGGGGGGAAGTGTTGGCATGCAATCTGGGTTATGATTAGAATATTTACAATAATAATTGCTGTACAATAGGCCTGAGGTAAGGCCAGGAAGAGATTGTTTTCCTCCTATAGGCACTACCTGCCAATAGGTGGCACTGTAGTCCAAACGAAATCTTCCCTATGAGGACGGAACATGGTGCATAACTCAGAAAAGCAAGAAAATCCAATTCCCAGATAAAACACCAAAGGGCAAATGGAAATTTCAATGTAATGTGATAAGTGTATATACTGCAATGCAATACACATTAGCACCCCAGCCACAAACACTGCATAGATACTACTGTAGCACTGCATATACAGTACAGTAGTCTACTTACAAAAATGACTATACATTTTGTACAAAATTAAGCTCAAACACTGCCCAGTAAAGCGGTGGCATTTCATTCAGAATAAAAGTGCACTGTCCTCCTCTGTCATTCAAACATGCTATTAAAAAATAGCATTTTAAACAATTAGCTTATTTGCGGCACAAAGCGGTCATCACATAGTGTTGGGCTTCCTCTGCGCCCATACTGTTTTAATGCACACCATACACATCAGTGCTTCATTTAAAAAAAACCCACCGGAACAGAAAAAAGCTTTTTATTAAACCTTTGATTCGAAACAGGACTCAGATGTGGAAACAGATGTGGCTTAGGGTGTCTGTGCAAGTGTACAGTATGTACATTCAGATGTTCTGAATGATATACATGTAAATGAAAGTGTCTTTGTATTGCTGTCATGGAAGTTTCCATACACAGGTACACTGGCTGGGCACCAAGCCTGCTGTGCTCACGGGACTATCCAGAGCAGCGTTGGGGATGTTTAGTGGCAGAATTACCTGAAAGAACTGTGACTGTGGCGCCTGTTTTCTGCACAATACTGTGCTTCTAAAATACATCAAGTAGTTTTTACAATGTTACCAGAACACCATGCAAATACGAAAGGTTCAAAGCTTGTTCCAAGCTCAAAGATCAAAATCTAACCCTTTCAGGTCCTGTAAAAAAAACAAACATTAAAACAATCCTTTTTGTTGTAGAGGGCCGGCAATCACAAGCACTAAGATCAATTTAAAGACAACATGCGTGAAGGCATACAGTATTTTGCCACTCTAAACTTTCTAACCACTTCATCCAATTCAGCAATGCGAGGGAGACAGAGCCTATACCAGCAAGCAACGAGTGCAAAGCAGGGCACATAGTGTTTATTCAATATATTTTACTGCTTCAAGTGTGATCCTATCCCACTTGAGCAAAACCTTTGAAGGAAAAGGTCTGACCTAATTTAAAAGGGAAGACACTGTCTTAGTATGGGACAAGCATCATGCTTTGGACTGAGTCTGCTTACAGCACATTTGCAGAGACAAAGAACAAAGGCAAACTTTGATGTAGGCGTGAAGCTACTTTTGTCTTCATTGGTGCAAATGGATGAGAAAGGACAGCTTTGCTCTCTCTAATCTCTCCGTACTTAGAATGAGCAAACATAAAGCAGAAAGCGGCACAATTAATCAAACAACAGATAATTGACTACTTAATTATTTTCTTTCTTCATCATCGCAAACAATTAAAGTGTTATTTTGTGAATAAAAAAGTAGAATGTAAACTTGGATTAAACCGAAAACTGGGTCCACAGACTATGACAAATACCAGCAACGCCACTTCATTAATGGCTTCCTGTTTGTTACAATACAATGATAATGCAACCAGCAAATATTGTATTTATATACAGGTGTCTCACGTTTTGACTGAATTCAGACCATGTAAAACAGTGAAAGTGGAAAAAAACAGAACCTCTTATTTTATGCTCTTCTTGGTGCTTCACGTAACTTCTGAGATACTTGTATGATTTTCCACAGATGTCACAGGTGAACATAGCTGAAACAGACAATAAAACAGTTTGTTTGAACAGCTACCATGACTTATATTTTTAAACGTTTGATTTAAGCAGATATATCAGTTGCCAGATTCTCTTCATTTATATTATTTCATTACAAATCCTTTTTTTCCTCAACCATGGAGACCTACAGTATTCATATAACCAGAATGTTTTCTGAAGCAAATGGATAGAATAAAAGCACAGCATTCAGAATTTGGGCCCATTTCCCTCTGGTCTACAGACAAAAGCCCTATACACTACTTCACACCACTGCCTCTCCTAGTCTCCCAGAAACACTTGTGTATGAAAACAATTCCTGATCTTAACACTCTCAGTGATAAGTTTTGCTTCATTAATTGATTTACTTCTTCAAGTCCCCAAACACGATTGATAAACAACACCTTAAACAGGATTTTTGCACTCTTTGATGGTTGTAATTAAACTTCATAGCATAAACGTGACACTACATTAACTTACCAACCTACAATTATGAAAAAAACAATAATATATGATTTTTTTTCAGAAACACCAGTCATATACTGTAGCATTTGATGGCAGAACCATAAGCATGCATTCAAATTCCTGTTTCTACATCACTGAGCCCTTAGAATATTCTTTGTAGTTATAAAAAAAAATCAATTACATTGTAAAAAAAGTAAAAATTGGACATACCTTTGCTTTTCGACCCTTTCTTAGGTGTTTCACTCGCAGTGCCTGGCTCTTCTGAAGCACACAAAACAGAACAGGAATTAATTTCGGGAACTGCGGATCCAGTAAAACTTACAAGCAGTTTTGTCATCTCAAAAGTTCAGTTCCTCTGCACTCAAACTGCTTACTGCTTTTCCGTGCGACTTCCTCATAAAACCTTTAGTGTGGCATTTCTCCCTTTTCCCATCAAGGGTGGGAAGAACGAGACGTATCGTTAACCTGTAAAGCCTCTGTTTGAGAAACCGCATTACCTATATGGTCCATTTTCCGCCTCCCAAGACACAGTCCGTCCTCCCACAACAAAAAGGGCAGTATGGTCAGGTGGAGAGTAGTGTTGGGGTGCAGACCTGAGCAGCACACGTCTTGGGAGGGGGTTCACTTCCTTGGGTGTGAGGGACTCACGTGAGCTCCCATCCAGGCTTCACCTGATTCGCCCACCTGCTGCAAAACACAATGTAATACGCAGGATTCTTGAGAAGAGATCGCTACATTTTACATTTAGTTATCTGTCTGGTGCTTTTATCCAAAGCGATTTGCATTTCAACTCATTTTGGGGGGGGGGGGCAGGGGTTGAAGTACCTTTCTCAAGTTTACGACAACAGTCTCTTAGCTGGGATTTCAACCTACAACCCTATAGTCACAAATCCTGAACTCTAACCACTGAGCTACTGTACATTGCAGTCCTTTATACATCCAGTGAAAAGCATAAATATTAGGAGGCTTAAGGGAAATGTGACATTCTTCCTGTGTACTAATGAAATCTCTATTTCAGATCAAAAGACGAAGAGGCAAAAGCGTTAGAACTTAAGCTTTTGTTTTCGAGTTTTATTTTCCATCCATATTTAGCCACAACGTCATTCGTTTGTGCTCCATCCTTCATTTGGGACAAATGGCTGACAGGTGTTTCTAATTGCTTAGATGTTCAACGTTGCATTAACTGTGAAAACAGCTGAGAATGTAGAGCCATGGTTCCAACCTTTGGAGTTCACTTTTTTTTGTGTCGTTTTAGGGATTACTAGGGAATAATCCTGCTGAAAACTACAATTGCCGTGTAAAGCACCTTTGAGAAAAAAAACCAATAGTGTTTAAAAGAGATATCACTGCATTATAGCTTAAAGACGATTGCTTTTCTCAAACGCACCACGAAAAACAAGCCGTATCTATTACTGCTCGACGTGTCTACCTTAACTGCTTCACAATGAAAAAACAACACTTACACAATGAATGAGTAGGCAACTCCTTTATAGCAACAAGAGTGAATTTCACAACGATTCCGCTACGTTGTCAGACGACACAGTTGTGACTATTGTACTACTGCAATGCAAATGCGTGCAAAGTAACGGTTTCTCCTCCTTTCAGATTATACTTTTCTAGGAATACATCTGACTGTTCGAGTTATCATTAACTTAAACTGTAGACTGCTGCTGTAGCTTCACATTAAAAAATATCTACGGTATTTTGTCGTTTTTCACGACACCAGCTCGTCGTTTAGCTGCGCTTTTAAACGCTTCTGACCCAGGGATACTCAAGTATTAAAGGAGTTGCAGAACGTTTTTTGTCGGGTTTTCCTTTCAAAATCTGATAGATGGCACCTAAAGGCTTCACCAAGACGTACTTTCAGCTTTGGTTTAGACAGAACAGTTTGTGTCTTCAGGAGACAAGAGACGGGAGACTTGAGCAACTTCGCGTTTCTAGAACCTTCGGCCAGAGACAACAGCAAAGCTGTTATCTCGTTAAAACAAACTTTTTAACCCTACAGTAAGTCACGCATAATGCTGAACCTAAGAGAACATTAATGTACTTGAATTATATTATGGTCCAAAACCCTGAAGCACGTAAAGTAATATGCGAACTTTTAATACGTTAACTCTTACCGCTGTTGCACTCGCATTTTACTGAAGAACTGACATTACATCCGTGAGGTGAGCATGCAATATTATAATAGTATTTGCTATCGCTGCCCGGAGAGATTAAATTATCTTTATTAAATATGTTTAAAACGTTATGCACTAGCCGGGTTCAGGCTTGCCCTCAAAACACGCGCGTCAAACAAATTAGCACACCTTCATTAGCACTCTGAAAGACGGCGTGCAACGTAAACATGCTGTCCGACACAGGTAAGCCGATTTAAAACAAAAGGTATAACATAGTACAACGATATTACATAAAACAAAAACAACCGGGGATGAATACAATCTCACCCGTTACAGCCGCGAACTTGCAACTCGCGAAAAGTCGCACCGGCCGCTCACGCTCACTATGCGTCCGCACAGCTCTGCGCTGCTCCACACTGCGCGAAAGAGCGCAGGCGCAGTGGACTGAATGGAACCCACCTGCAGGACGGCCTGAGCTTTGGAAATGAAAAATCGTTCGCCGGGGATATTTTGTTACACCTTTTCCTGAAGAACTGAGACATAGGTTTCAGTAGTTTCTTTGCACTGTGAATGAAACTTGCTCATCGGCCTCTTGAAATAAAAGCATTAAAGGTTTCTTAACAGAGTTCCTTTAGGACATGTGGGTTTTCACATCTGCAATAAGTGGAAACACAGACGTACCAAGAATAACCATCATGTAGGAGTTCGATATGCAAGGGATTCTTTTTCATTCCACGAGGTGTCTCTTATATACTGTAGGAGATACAGAACAAGGCTTGACCTTATTTTTTTTATTTTTAGGTGTTGCAGCGGTTGGCGTTGCAGCCTCATATCATTGGGGCCCTGGGTTCAGTTTCTGGGGTGCTGTCCGTGTGGAGTTTGTTCTCTCCATGTTTGTGTGGGTTTCCTCTGGCTGCTCCGGTATCCTCCCACAGTCCAAAGATACTACACTTGATCTTAGCCAAAAGGCCGAGAAGCATCCCACAGTCCTAAGATATACTGGTAGGTTAATTTCAGGGAAAATAGCCCCCTGTGTCTATGCACATGTCTGTGTGTGCCCTCCGATGGACTGGTGTCAGAATGGGCATTGAAGACTAGTGCTGAATATCTACAGCCATGTATGGCAGGTGTAGGGGTGTTCTTGGGATTATCACACTCCAGTGAATCTACTCTGGGCAAGGGGACTGTAAGTGTGCTTTGATGGACAAGTCCTTCCACTTATTTACATACTCGTCTACAAAACAGAAAGCAACGAGAAAAAACATGGGGCATCGTTACTTCCTTGACACAAGGTAAAGGACAAAACACAAAGCATAAAGACAAAGCAGTCATTGTTCAGCTAGTTTATTAACACAGCACATACTACATTAGATAATATTTCTTTAATACGTCGTACAGCGCTGTGAACTCCAAACATTCAGAAACATGAATCGAATGCTATCGTCAGCAATTTATAAAAATAGTGTCGCTAAAAAAGTATAAATTAAAACTACTAATCATTAAGAAATATTAAATACATAAAACTTATGAGGAATAAGAAAAATATCTGTCAGGACCAGTAGAAAATACGGCCCTAAAAAGTGTATAGTTTGTTGCTAGATGAAGACTTTCTAAAGGTATTCAGAGATTGCTTTGTATTGTCTAAGTCTAACACAAAAGGAGGCAAAAGAAACATGGAGCAATATTAGTAAGTCATAAATAAAATGGATGCAAACAGGAATATACACTTTTTCCAAATAGGAAAGACTTATGAAAACTGTAACTGAGATGGCAACAGGAGATTAAGATCTTGATTCACTACATATATACAAAGTATTACATTGTTTAACACACAGACCTCCCCTGACACACACCCAAACAAACAAAAAAAAATAAAACCAACAAAATAACTATTTGGCTTGTTTTTAGCTATATTAAATTGTGTCTTCTACAAAGAACTTAAAGCCACAGGAAATTTAAAACTTTATTTCCATTTCATATATGATGCTCTATAACAGTGTCTACCTTGCACTTATTTTTAAATCTAAACTTTTAAAATCATTTTAAAAAGAGGTACAGTACAGAACAAGACTGCTCAGAGAAATCAAGTCTTCCTGATTTCGACAACAGTAGCTCCCTCTGGTGGAGTAAAACAGCAGTTCAGTTTTTATGTACATGCCACAGCCTTCTTCCATACACACCCATCCAAGGAAAAAAAAAAGATCGTTAACAGTGTAGTCTTAATGTTCAGCTTCAATTGTAAGATAAAATGCATGCATCTTTATACAAGCACTAGCAATTTTAAATGTCTGCTACCAGACTGAAAATAGCAGCTCCAAAAGCTTTGCCTGGACTATGCTTCAAAGTGGTTATTGTTATCAGCATCTCTTTCTTCACAGCTGCCAAGGCTACATCTGAAGAATGAACACAGCAGGTAGAGGGAATGATTAATTGTACTTGGCTTCAATGAGATCCTGAGCTCTTACAGTAAAATGGCACAGCCTTCGGTTCGAATAAACACCCATACCTTAAAGGAGCGTATACCAACATAGATAGGCAAATAAATTAGAAATAATAAAGTATATTGAGTTTGAAATTGATTTCAAATTAATCCTGTACAAAACAGATCATTGCTTAAATATTTATGCACTTGTGTGATAAAAACATCCTTCTGCACACCAGTATCATGCTTCTAAAGCAGCACATCAGCTTCCAGATGGTATTGGTTATTGAGGTGTAAAAGCACCACCGACAGTCACTGTAGAAAGGTGATAAGAAACTGTGGAGAACCAAAGACTAAGTGTGAAAAAAATACAGGACAAACAGAATATAATAGTTTCTGAAGGCCTAAATAGAAGTTCATACTGACACAAATACATAGTCTTTCCAAAATGGTGTGGCAAATGCACATTAAAGCACACACATGGGTCAAGACTGGGAAGAACACCTTTCCATTCTGAGAAATCCTGGCAAAATATAGGTGAGGTTAATGCAGAGCAGTATTGAAATACTAGAAAAGGCCAGTATGAGGAATTTATTTGGACCACAGGAATGAGGAAGACTCCAGAGTACTGGGTTAATCGGGATGGTTTGCAGGGATTGCACAACAATAGCCTGCACAAGTTCATTGAGGTTTATTGTGCACAATGTTCAGCCCCAAGAAGTGTTCTGGCACCACAATCAATAGCCATTCTTTCCTAATTCATATCAATCTTGTCCTGTGTATACACACACGCTTTGTGCTATGCCAGTTGGGAATGTAGTTTGGTTTCTAATACAAAACTTGTCAAAACTTGCCAAAAGCCAAAACGTGTCTGAAACTTAAGTGAAAAGCAATAATAGTTTGCACTTGGAAGCAGGACCACAGGACTAACATGACCAGAATGTACTAGGTTCACCAGTGTACTTTGAGACACTTCAGGATCTTAAAATTGCCCTTAAATTAAAAGAAATGAATTTTTAAAACAAGCATTACACTGTTTCCAAGACTAATATTAACTACTGTAGTTTATGCCCGTTAAATTAATTTGAAATTCAGTACTACCCTTGCCATCAATCAGACTGAACAGCTGAGAGGTGTTTTTGTTCACAAGAACAAATGGGATTTGATCAGGGCAGTCCTTGCAAATTCATTTTTATACAGTTATTAACAAAAATTTAAATATGTTATTATAATGTTCAAAATACTAAATTGCAATATATTTAGAATGTGACTGGGACAACAATGTAAAATAATCTTCAGGAAATGGACACTAAGAAAGAAATCAGAAACATGTCTCAGGCAGTGGAAGGACAAAGCTGTGACTTAAACAGTGTCAGTGCAGAAAAGGCAAAGGTGTTTTGGTTACTAGAGGCACCCTAGATTGATAAATCATCAGGGCTCAATGGTATGGTATCAATTGCACTCAAGGGATCGAAATGTTAACAAGAAGTCATTAACAGAAGTCTGGAAACGACCTGCTAAAACAGGGTAGGATCCGAGGACTGAAGAAGTGCTCATGTACTACCCATTCATTAGAAGGGTGACAGAACTAAACCAAGTAATTATACACCCATAATACAGGCCAATTATAGATTTTTATTACATAAAGAGTCATGGTAATTATTAGAACTAAATCAGACAATCACTTATGTGGAAATCAGATACTCAAGCAGAGTCAGCATGGATTTAGAAAAGGTCTTGCATTACCATCGAGTGTGAGACCCTTGAACAAGGAACAAGAGTAATGGATATACACTACATAGAGCATCTGATATGGTATATTTATATATTTATTTTTTCAGAATGCTTTTGTTCATAGCTCACCATAACAGATTATTTCCGTGTGTTCAGATTGAATGACAAAGTACAGAAAAGGAGTAAATGCTCATATCTGGGTGACGGAATCAGTGGGGTACCACAAGGATCAGTTTAAGGACCACTCCGTTTCCCAACTCATACCAACGATCTTGATTGCTCTGCAAGCTGGTAGATGGCACCACATTAGCAGGATTTGAAAAATAAGAAGATGAGATTCAGAAATATTTAGATCCAATTAAGGACTGGGCAAACAGCTGGTTGTTGATGTTAACTGCAGGGTTTTACATACAAGTAGAACAAACAAATTATAAACACAAAATGGGAAGCTGGAGAGGCTACTTATGATAAAGGCTTAGGTATTTATGCTGAAACATCTTTTGCATCTTCATGACAATCTGGAAAGAATTAAAAGATAATGTTAGGACACATAGTTAAGGTCCCATGATTTAAAGGGTTGTTGTGTTAAAGTAGGATAATGCCCTAACAAGGCCTCATGTAGAACATTGTGTACAATTTTGGTCATTATGTTGCAGAATATATAAGTCTCCTCAGAATCAACCCAGAGAAGAGAAACCAGATCCATTCTGAGGTTTAAGGGAATGTCCTACACTGACAGGCTGTGAGCATGGAACATTGCAAGGTTTTAAGAAACGTATTCAAAATGCTCAAGAGCACTGACAAAATGAACACAGCATATTTCTTCAAGACAAACTGTGAAACACAAACCTTAGGACGTACGTGGAGACTACAGGGAAGTGCATTTAAAACAGAAAGCAGGCACTTCTTTACACAAATGGTTATACAAGTGTGGAACGTGCTATCTAAACATGCTGTTGAAGCCGATATCCTGGATTCTTTCCAGAAACAGTTGAACAGAACCTTGCCCTTTGGATCAATTAGCAATATCAAATGGGTTTGATTGGTCAAAGGAACACTTCACCTGTGTAACTTTTCTCATATTATCATAAACATCAGTATATAGTATTTATGAACTTTTTTCATATTTTTCTGCAGTATAGAATATGGCAAAGGTATAATGCTTAATTGAAAAGTAATTATACTTTAGGCAATTAAAAAACACTCATCCAGTCTCAAAGTGTTCCAGAGAAGCAGGAGTCACTTGGAATCTCCAGATTTCTGGAGCTGTCAGCAGTATTGAACATAGCAATGCAATCACATTCAACACTGAGATCGGAATTAAAAGCCAGGAATCAAAAGTCAAATAATATACAAATGATTTGTGCAGAAGTAGCAGTGTTCTTCAACTTTAAACTGCTAAAAAAATAGTGAAGTGAAGTTTAGTCTTATTACAGATATTTCCTCATATTACCATTTTTAGGAAAATGTCTATCCCTGCTTCCAGAGAAACTTAGTGCTTTAAAGAAAGAACTGCATGGCTCAAACCACACATCTAGCTCGGTCAGTGTAAATTCAGTTACATATTATATCTGCTACTCGAAAACAATCACAACCAAAAAGATATCCTTGAGTATAAACTCTCTTTTTGCTCAATCTGTAGTTGAAAACACGCAAAATGATAACAGGTCTCTGGCTACGACCTTAAATAAATTATTAGTTTAAAATAAAATAAATTAAGGTGGATGCCTGTCAACTTTGTATACACGACGAGTGAATGCTACAACAAAGGCTACACTTACCCTTTAAGAATCCCCTTATAATAAGTTTATCACCACCTCTTTTGGAACAAAACAGTTTGAAGAGCTACAGCAGCACAGACCGTATCATCAGCAGTACAGAATGCTCTATCCATTTACCATTTAATTATCCAAGTATCTGAGTGCAGTTAAAGGACACACCCTCTTCATTTTCTAGGAAGTCTGCTCTGCAAAACGAAACTATCATTTGGTATCAATCAAACTTGTTCTATAGAAGAAGCAAATAACAGAGATATGCACATGATCCCACACAAAGGCATGAAGAAACATATCTACGTAGAATGGGCCTTCCCTTCAGCAATCTGACAAATTGTTGAAAAAAACTCCAGTGAGTATAGAATGTAAAATTAAAGATATCTGCACAAAAAATGGAAACACCAATTGTAAAGTCAGTTAATAAGGGGTTTGGCCACCAGATGCAGCCAGTGTGGCAAGGATTCTACCAGTGTCTGGAATTCTACAGAATTCCAGGATTGCGGCACCATCAGCACCAACACTGCCTCAAGAGATGTTCCAGAATATCCCATTAATGCTTGACTGGGGTCAGGTCTGGTGACCGGAAAGGTCTTGGTATGTGGATTACGCCAGTCAAACCTCTTGGTGACCACATGTAGCCTGTGGATGTTGACATTGCCATCCTGGAGGACACCCTTCGAGCAGGCAAGAAATGAGGCAACACGGGGTGAACTCAGTACCAGTAAGTAGTGATTCACATTGACTTTGCCTTCTGAAGCAATGAGTGCACCCAAACAATGCCAGGACAATGCAACCCACAACATTACAGAACCACCAGAACCCTTCACCATCGGAGCCGAGCACAGAGGGCCAAAGCTTTGTTTAGGTTGCCCTTTGTCAAGAACATGATGAAGGAGGATTTATCATAACACTTCTTCACTGCTCAGTAGTCCATGGCCCATGTTCTTTGCACCATTGGGACTCAAAAATGTGCCCCGCTGGTGTGACAGGCATTTTGTGCCACGGAACTGCGGTATCCCTTTGTGGAGTTGTCAAATGGACATTGTTGTTGAGGCTGGCTGCCTGCTGCACCCCAGGCCTGAAGTTTGCACCCAGTTAAGCAGCTGCTCATCCGTTTTGCATTCCATTTAGAACTAATGCACAGATGTCACAGTCCTGGACAGTGTGCTTCCTTCCAAAGTTGCCCTTTGCTGATGACGCCTTTCCCTTGGAGGTCCATGCCGACATCACCTTAGACACTATTGTTCATGAAACATCAGCAATCTGAGATTTCCTGGTTCCTAAAATCTCCTACCAAATATACCCCAACTATCACCCTCTTTACTGTCCTCTTGCAACCATAATTATTGACAACCAGGTTAGTTCAGTATTTTTATACATGACCTTTGCATACAGGGCTGTTATTTGCTTAATTAACACATGGGTCACACCTACTGGCTGCCCTTGTTTTCAATATAGTTTCCTTCATTTATCTAGGTGTTTCCATTTTTTGTCAACTACAGTATCTGTACATCATGGTGATGGCCATCTTATGTTCAATGAAGGTCCAGATGGTTCCTCATACATTTCAGCTATAGAGTGTTGTTTTTTTGCCTTCAATCTTAAAGCTGTCACCAATCCTGACATTGAGCAGGAGCTATATTCACAGCTCTGTCATGTCATTTTGCCAGTCAACGAGGTTAGAATGTACTAGGCAGTGTAACTGAGGTCATGCTGAAATTATTCTGAAAGTATTTGCCTCCTACTATAAAAATAAGTACTTTGTTTATTGTACAATTTCTTAATAACAGCTATAAAATAACAAACATCTCTGGTGGCTACTGTACTTGCTGTACAGTATGTGTGTTAATTAAGACTAACAAGAAAACATTTTTTTTACTTTGTATTGTAATGTAATTTTTATTTACCTCCCAATTAATTGCTTGGAAGCTAAAAAAAACGCTGTACAGCGTCATTTCTTCATATCCAATTAAAAAAAAAAGAAAATTACTGTGTTAAATATACCAACAGTCTTAAGGTCAAACACAGAAATCTCTCCTTAGCAGCAGGCTTGGATATGAGTACTGAAGCAACAGGGAAGAGGGGAGAGACCTCTTAAAATTGTGGAAGAATAAACAATAGTGGTTCTGGAGTCAATGTGGAAAAGGGGAGAAACAAGGGAAAAATTGGGATGAATGAAAGAAAAGTTTAGCACAATAAAACAAAACTACATGAAGCAAGGAATAATAGGAACTCAGTTAAAAACTTGCTTTCTCTAACCCTTGCTCTAAAGGAAATCCACATGCTTTCTCTAGCAATGTGTATTTCTTGACCAATGTTAAATACAGTATACAGTATATCTGCAGGGTGACTTCATTTCTCCTTCGGTAAAATCCACTCCAGAGGACGTCAGTGAAAAAGCTTCAAGGTGCAAATCTAGCAAAAGTCAACATTTACAGAAAAGAGACGCAACATACATATTGTCTTGTTCACTTACACAATGAGCTAAACAGTTCAAAAGTTTTAGCTAAAATGAATTATGAATTAATTATTATTATTCTTGAGTATTTGTCTAATCACAACTGAAGAGATACAAAGGATGACATTCTGTTTTTCCCGATTTTTTAACTAATGTCAGGGGAATTGCTCAATCGAGGAAGACTTTAAATCTTTAGAGGTACAAAATAAGTAAACGTAGTTCAGGTGGGTAGCTGCGTCAGCATGCGTAGGCTGCAAAGGAACAAGTAATAGGTGTATTCCATGCTGAAAAGAGAAGAAAGAAAACACAACGTTTTCACACCTGAAGAAGGCTCCAAAGCCGAAACGTTGTGTTTTCTTTCTTCTCTTTTCAGCATGGAATAAACCTTTACTTGTTCCCTCATAAGTAAAAGTAGCCTGTCCTACATTTAGAAGCGGGATACACAGATTGAAAATGCAGTCATTTTAAAAATAAAGATTTGGAACTCTAAAATCCTAACTTGTCAAAAGGGCTTGTTCATGGGTGACTCAGACAAAAAAAAGAGCTATGTAAACAGAAAAAAGCACAATGGCATAAAAGTATACGAGCCCATCTTGAGAAGAAAGACGAAAAGGATAAAACATTCTCCTGAAAACAGACCAACTTTTGAAGACAGGTGCTGTCAGGGCCCATAGAGAAACCACACGTTTTGGCTCTATAGCAAACAATTATAGGACATGAGATTCTATAACAAGGTATTCTTGTACTGGGCTTCTGAGCACTGGGCAGGTTTTAGGGCATGGAGTGTAGTCACATTTGAGGAGCACATGTCTCCTACAGTACTTTCCATATATTACCTGCTTATAATTTTCATTTGGGCATTCTCCTGACAGAAAATGTTAGAAATGCAGGTACATCAGGAGAGCTGTATAAAGGAAGAACAATCAACTCTATAACAAGAGTCACATTTACAGAAAAATGTATTTCCAAGTAGAAACTATTTCCATTAAGTTTCTTCTTGAAAACAAAAAGCTCATAAAATGCACTAGATATCTGAAGAGCTAATAGTTTGGAATAAGAGCAAAAGAGCCCCTCTACTGTCGATGAGGTGAATTTTACACTGTTGGCCAAAAGGCAAAGCCCACGACAAAGATGAATTCACTGTGAAGTGACTGGAAATGCAGAATGATATCAAGGAATTTCAAAGCCATCTGATTGTAAATCAGTAACAGAAACTAAAAAAATAACATTAAAGACATTCTGGAGATGAGCAGTGAAGTGTTTCCTAGTGTTTTAAGTTTTGGTCTTAATACTAAATTGAAATTTTAAATCGTAAAACCAATTCTAGTCTCCTCAATCAGCTTGAAGAAAAGGAAAAAGAAAGCAACCATAAAATTGACTTGTACTGCACTGAAACAAATCAGGTCCAGCCATACACAATTTTGCAACGATCAGAAGAAGAATTCTGGTACATTACCAGACAGCAGCTTGTACTTTACCGAGTGAGACTGCATTTAATTATGCGACATCAAAATAAAAATAAACAAGTTGAACAAGTTGAATTTCCAGGTGTGGGGCCCTTGTTTCTTTATTGTGGGGTTTTCCGTGTCCCTGGCCTTCTATCAGTTTAGCACCTTGCTTTGTATTAAAAAAAAAGGATTTTGGATCTCTGTTTTGCAATGCATCTCCATTTCAAGGCATGTTAGACTTTAAAAAGATAAGTTTATTCATTTCTTCCGGGGTCACCTGTCTTCTCTTCTTCAGAGAAAGTGTTTGCTCACACATGCTAATGGATTCACTCCTGGCTCCCACCGCAGGCACCGAGAGGAGCCACAGAGCCAGCCTGGCCAGTTTGGGATATTTCTCAGTGACGGAGGACCAGTACTGGAAGAGATCCGGAGTGGCGTGAAACAGCGGCTCGGCCAGGTACTGGTAGACTTCATTCTTCACCTGCTGTTCGTCGCCTCCCTGAGCTTTGACATTATTGCTCGCAAGCCGGGCTTTCTTCCCCACTGGTGCCTCGGAGTCGCCTTCCTCCCCCGCTGCGTCCCGGATCTCCGCCATGATCTCGCACACTTTGCCGATGATCTCCTCGTGCTGATACGAGGGAACGGGCCTCAGTTTCAGCTGCGGGTCCAGGATCATGGCCACCTTGTGGGCCCGCTCCACTTTGAAGTTCTCCTTGAGGGCTTCCAGGAAGAAGTGGCAGAGCTTGCTCACAGCGCTGACGTCGTTGGCCTTGGTGGTGAAGAGCTTCTCCAGGCGCACGTAGGTGGGCAGCACCAGCTGCAGAGTGGGCTTCTTCTCGCAGCTCAGCTCCACGACTGCCTGTTTGATGGGAGTCAGGATGGCTGCCAGGTTGCTCAGCAGGTGCTTGTTCAAGCTCTGGAGGGGGGCCGTCTTTCTGGCCCTGCTGTAGAACTCGCAGATCTGCTCGTAGCGCTCGTTCACCAGCAGCAGCGACTCAGTGAGGGAGTCCCAACAGGGAGGCAACAGCACCTCCTGCAGAGAGCCAAAGGTCTCTCGGGAGAAGCCGGCAGAACCTGCCATGTCCTTGCAGGTGATCAACAGATCGGCAACTTCGTGCAGTCCCCGGGCCTGCAGGCTCCTCTTATTGAGCACGCTCTGGACCACCGCGTTCAGGGAGCAGGCCACGCAACGCAGGCACATGCCGGCCTTGGAGAACGGAGTGGAGGCCACTCTAGAGTCCGTCACGTAGATGGTCCGAATCTCTGACATGACGAACTCCGACAGGACGTTCTGCACCCAGTGGTGGACCTGATCCCCGCCTTCCTTCAAGTCTACTTCCTTGACGCCCAGCACGTAGCGCCTCATGCGGGTGCCCTCCACCTGGTAGGCCGTCAGCACGTAACAGGAGTCGGCCCCCACGCTCTGAGAGTGGCACGTCACTCCGATGCCCAGGCAGGAGTTGGAGCCGAGGGCGCAGGTCACCTTCACCTTCACCTGGTTGTACATGCGGGGCAGCTGCTTCAGGGCCAGGGTGTTCATGTCTCCCAGGACGTCGCGCACAGAGAAGGCCCCGTGCCGCGCCCCCGTGTCCACCAGGGTCTGCGCCAGCTTCATGAAGTCCTTCCCGTTCAGGATGCTGAGCGCCCCGAGGTCGGCGTACATCACTTTCAGGAGTCTCTCTGCAACCTGCTGCCTCTCCTTCTCAGGTAAGACGCTGTTGGCTGCGCCGGAGAGAAAAGAGAAGGGAATGAGTGGCAGCAAGAAGAACTGACCGGGCAAGCTGAAGAAAACGGTCTGGAAATGGAGGGTATTAGACCCTGAGACAAAAAATGTAATTCATCACAAGAGACCTTGGTGCCCAACAACAAGTTTAAATGGAAAAAAAAACTGTTTACTGTATAATGTGCTCAAGAAGACCAAGATGCCCCCCTTCCAAGTGTAGTGGTGGGCTTTTTATGGTTGGAGATTTAGAAAGAGTAGTATCTTCACTCTGCTGTACCTGTCCTTGCTGGTGCGCTGTGGAGTAGGCTAGTTCTACCACAGCACCCAGCCACACTTCTCCCACCTGTCAGTCAGGTTGGGTCCTGCAGAAACGGATTCGGACAGTAAGTGTGCTACACATGAGGATAATCACTTCCTCCCATGTGTTCTGGGGAAGCAAGCCATTTAAGGTCTGACTGAGCAGGGCTCCGTTTTCCATGATCAAATGTTACTACTGAGCCTTGCAAGTTCTGAGTTCCGTTTCCCTGACTCCTCGCTTGCTCTTTGGGTGGTTTCTCTACCCTGCAGTGCTTTTGACCATCGCCTCTTGGACCTTCCTGTGCTACGCACTTTTATATATCACCTGTGCTAGGAACTTTTGTGCTTTGTCCCGACCTTGGCTTCTGGATTTCTGTTCTGTGCTTTTTCGCTTCATGTCACTCGACTTTGGACCCTTGCCTACTAAGACCATGATCCTGGACTGCTTGTTTTTTCGCTCACCTTGCTGCCCGAGTTCATTTACAACCCTCGGATCGCTGTTTTGCAGAACCTTAAAGAGAGGTACATTACGGACTCCGCTCCCAAGGCCGAATACACGGTACTTACAATTTGTGGTGTGATTTCTCTGAGCTGGGGGTTTCCAAAGCTTTTCCTGAGCTGCTGGGGCAGGAGAGGATTTGGGCTGTTCCACTTTGATGCGATTTTCATTGTCCGCTGCCATCATAAAACAAGAGCAAAGCACGGAAATGTGGTGAATGAGCCATGATAGACTGGATGCCCTCCACACAACGTGTTCAACTGTGTAGCTGCATTAACAGAGAAACAGTACCGCACAGCCTCAAAACAACACCGTTCAGCTGAGATGCTAGTCTTCCCTGACATTCTTGTGCACCAGCACTGTACAACTAGAAACCAAACCTCTTTTCACATTATTGGCAAGTCTGATATTCTTACGCTTTCAAATAGACTAAGCCCCATCTAACTTAGCTACCTATTATTACACGTACTTGTCTTACTATGGTGGAGGCCCACCCAGCCTGACGGGTAGTTAGAAGTTAATGGATCAAAGGATCTCCTCCAGCCATTTCTTGAAAGAATCCAAGGTTTTGGCTTTAACAACATGGCTGGGTATCTTGTTCCATACTGACTATAATGCCATTTGCCCCCTGAGCACTTCCCAGCCACCGTAGAGCCAGTCACAGCCCACCACTGTTCCACAGCCCGGGAAAGTGGTGAGGTCATTCTTATGATCAATCCAGAATTTCTTATCACCTCGTGCTGATCATTATTCGTTTTACTCCACAGCACTCACCTGCATGGGACTGCATGTGCTCCAGCAGGTTGTTGTAAAACTGGAACTGAATGCCACAGGCTCCACACGTGTACGGTTCTGAAACACAGCACAGAGATCCGCTCAGTCTTGGGCAGAAAGCCAAGCTCTACCCACACTGGACTTGACGCAAAGAGCGGTCACAGGCAGGGATGTGACAAAGTGAAGCCGTACTATAGATCAGCACCTCCGGCATGGGCAACGCCAATCTGACGCAGAGACAGAAGTAGAGCTGGGTTCTGTTTTGGTTAATAACCAGGGGACAGAGCTATTTCAGCAGCCATCATTACAAAACCAAAGAACAAGGAAGGCATGATGGGAGATTAATTCAAAGAAGTGACTATAAATTAATTTGTACACGTAATAAAAAAAGTGCAAGCTTTTGTTCATACAGAGTCAAAAAAGAAATCTTGCACAAAATGCAGATATTAGTAGCTATTTGCCCTGCTTTAGATTTTATATGCTTCAAGAGCTGACACTTTGTTTTGTTTTTGCATTGCATCTTTTTCGCCCTGGTAGGAATAGCAAACTGATGGTTTCGCCCAGTAAAGAACCTCAATACAAAACTGCGTTCTGGGGCACAGATCGCAGCAGGCTGATCCAGCCTTTCCTGCTCTTATTTCTGAATCCCCAGTTGTTTCCCACGCTACCCCAGTGTGCAATCACCTGTTGCACATGAACTCAGCTCATTATGAGAGCACCTCCACAACTGAAAAGAGAATTAGGGTGGCACATTGTATACCATTTTACAGGCTGCGAGCCCCACAAAGTCTAAAGAAGAGTATGCATTGACTGAGGGAGAAGGGGGAATTAATGATTTCACAGACAACTCTTAGGGGTCAAAAGCTCAGTGAACCCCATTAACGCTAATCCAAGAGCTCAGCACATACTCCAAATGGGCCAACTCCTTAAAAGGTTGAGACACTCAGAAGCTCCCTAATCTGCCATGTTGTGAAGGCTGCTACATGTTCTGTAATTGTTGCGTACAAACTATAGACCCATGTGCAGTTTAAACACAGAAAGCAAATATTAAGACTGCATCACTGTTGTTATCCGAAAAGCTCTCTTTTAAAGCTTTCTTTATAAAAAAAAATAATTTCTGAGAACTGCCTCTTACCATTAAAGGATTCCTGTAGTTAGAAATATGGTGACTGTATCTAAAATTGCATCTCTCAATTTTTTTAACAAGCTCGGCAATATTTTCAATCCATCTGTCAACTTTCACAGTCATAGAGACCTACAAACTGCAGCCATACTGGTTTCACAATGCAAACATTTTAGGCGTTCCCCGGCAGATAGCAAAACTCAAGGATACTGCAATAACATACAATGAAAGACTATCAGAAGACCTGGCAGGTACTTGGCATCGATATGTGCAAGCATTAAGGTAGTAAGGAAAGCTACCTTGAAGATTTGACCAGTCAGAGATCTCCGAGATAAAGAAAATGGGCATCTCTGAACTGAACATAAAGTTCTTTAACTGTCCCCACAGATCACAACGTTTTTGCAGAAGTCTGCACCTTTGTGATCTGTCAGTGTCCTGGCCAGCAAATGCACACTGACCTTTGAGATCCCCTTTCTCTCATGAAGAATAAACAGCACACTTTGTTCAGAGACTGGTCACCATGGAAGACAAGAACAGAAACAAGTTATTTTTTTATTAAGTAACCTACTTACTTTGTAGGAGTGGAAAAGGGCTGGAGACCACAGGACTTGTCCCACCTGTGGGAGATAAGATTCATTTACCGTATAGGAAATGGCAGGCCGAATGAGGATTCCAATATACTAAACGAATGGAAATCTGTTCAGTCATTTCAAGAGCTGGTTAGAAAACTCCTTGTTTAGTCTCCATCAATGTTACTGTTCCACCTGACAGCTAGACCATTCCTTTGCAAAGTACGAAAGCAGTGTTGAGTGCAAGCAGTGTTAGTAGCAGGGAAGAATCTTGCTCAGAGGACTGCAAAACATTCAGAACTGAGGATTCTTATTCTAAACAGATCGCCGGCTCATTATTTTAAGCATCGTTGCAGGGGTTTGTACAAATTTTCAAAGAGGTTTAAACATTATAACATTTTGACCTTCTCAACAGAAACAAACAAGGGCCTGAATGCAAATGGAGAGTCCTGTCTTCTTTTTCCTCCCCTGCCTTTTGGAAATATCACTATTCGTGGGACATGAATGACAAAAGTGGGTATAGCTCTTGTGATATTTAAGCTAAGTAATATTTAATATGTCCCAGAATAGTTACGAATCACAACCTACTGAGCACGTTTCCAACACCAAATTTTAACTTTAACTACCCTACTTACTAAAAGCATAGACTATAACACTATCTGGAGCTCAATTGGAAATGATTAAGAAATCTAAAAATGCCCCCAATGTCTTATGTGGTCTGCTTTTCAAGTTAATTCAGTCCATAATTAGTGACACTTTTAATATCTTATGAATAACACAAAATTAATGGTAAATAGTACTTGTTTAAAACTAATACACACACATTAGCATATTTTCCTCCATTCCCACTATTAAATTCCAAAAGACATGGAAACAACTGCACATGGAGACAGGTGTCTAGAATAGTTGAATCCATATCTGTCATATCTGTGATTCTCTGCATTTTCAATCCCATTTTATTTCATGACAGGAAAATGGAGTTTTGCTTTGCTTGTGCTAAGACTATAGAAACGTCACATGGAAATCAAATTAAAAACACAATGTAAGCCATCTAGACAATTTTCTCTACTGCTCTTTTCTGAGAAACCTGTCCAGGATAACTCAGATATGTGGAGGAAAAATAAGATTTAATTCCATAAAGGTAATGAATTCTGCATGTTTATACAAGAGTGTGTTTATATTAGAAATAATACAAGTGACAGCAAAGAAATCCTATTGTAATGAAGCTGTCAAATATGAAATGAGAGAGACTGAACAGTAACGTGAGTAAGACAGCCCATTTCTGCCAAGATTAAGAGTTTATCTTTTTCCCCCCAATTTGGGAGGTAAAACAAAATAATTGGAAGTCATGGGCTGAGATTTCAGTTCCAAACTGATGTGTCTTGGAAAATGTCAACATTGGTTGGAATTTAAACATCCAGACATGCTCAACGAAAAACAACCCCCTACAAACACTATAGACCACAGATGTTTTGGATTTCTCCCCTGAAACAACAGACAAGTACAGCAAATTCAATACGAAATTGACTTTAAAAACAACTGTACTGTAAACCCCTCACATTCTGAGTCTTGTGGTTCTGCATTTATCCTGACACTGAATTTTTTTCCCCGTAATTCTGGATTTGATTTCTCTACTGATAGCAAAGCAACACACTGCCACAACCCTTGCCAGACCAGAGACTAGGAAGATGAATATTAAATCCCTGTTCTTGTTAGTTCTGCTTCATCGCCTGGTTAACTTCATTACTGGGATACTGCCGAGCTGGGGCTCAGTTCAACCTCAGAAACAGCCACTCCTCGGGGTCTCAAGCTCCCTGCTCTAGGGCCTCTGTCTCCAGGAAAAGGCAAAGTCATTTTATTGATTACTTTCACAGAGCCATTCTAACAGGTATGGAGTTGGTACCTATTGGAAAAGTAAATATTATAATTCCTTTTTTTAGTTGGGAGACTAGAGTAATTTCAATTTGTTACATGGCACCCTTTGGTCACAGTTATTTATAGTCGTCCAATTTCTTGATCTGTATCCCTTGTTTGTTGCGGAGATATAAAGTTGACTGTTGAAGCTCTAAAATGGAATTTAGCAGTGCGGAACAGTGCTTATGAAACTGGACAAGAGGGCTGTAGAATATAAATACTGTACCTCAAAATATATCTCAGCAAGGTACATCCCTCCCCAATTCCCCTGGTAAAATGCTACTTTGGGGAAAAAAAAGCATCAGCTAAGAGCAACAAAATGTCCAGTACCACAATAGGCATTAATGGAAAGCTGTTGTTTACAACAACGTAGAACTGCAAAACTGGCTGTTTTAAATTCCACAGACTGAAAATGACCTTTTGTGTATAAAAAACATTTTATTTTCAAGATTTGGAAAAATTTGTGGAAACAGAAACTGCACGCACTACCAAGTGCTAAGCCTTTTCCCGAAAGCCTGGTCAATGAAGGAACAGAATTCCGAGGAAGCCTATATTTTCAAATGAAACAATTCCAAAAAACAGCGATACTAGACATGCGGCTACCACTTGCCTTTTCAACTATTCATCAGTTACCAAAATATTCTCCTCCCACACAAGTTTCGCATTTATTTTTTTCCACAGAGAGTGAGTTTCTGTTTGTCTTACGAATAAATCAAAGCAAAACTGCGAGAAGAGCCGAGGCGGAACTCCATGTCTGTCAGTCATTTATGCGTTTTGGGCCTTTATTGTTGTGCAAACTCCTGTTTGCAACGCTGCCCTCCATCACATCATTGAACATTCCCCGAATAGCCATTGTAATAAGACAAGGCCGGACCACACAGGCAGGAGAGCAGTGGGCCGCACATGAAGTCACTCACCACTTGAATTGTGTGAGCTGTTGGTCTCCTCCACGTTGTTTTGCAATTTGCCTTCCATTTTTCGGCAGAAAGCACTTTCTGTAAAACAGGACGGAAAGACACGATTTAGAATCCCAACAGGAGCTCTGCGGGATCCGGAGAGCTACTGTACCACACTCTGCTGGTTTTCATTTCAGCCTGGTTCTCACTTAAATCCTAATATTTTAATTACATGAAGAATGATAACCGACAAATCCAGAGTGACTGCAGCTCTCCAGGACCAGGGTTCCTCTCCAGGAGACCACTGTTGTAGGACCAGTAGGAACAGTGCTAAGTGACACATTACAGCTTGGTTCAAAGACTAATGGTAACAATGGGTACGTATAATCACGCAGTAATTCTCATCCCCAGTAAAATACATTCTTCTTGGTGAAACTTTCATCCCACAGTGATGGTGACCTAATTAAACGGTGCCAGACTTAAAATAGAACTGCATGGCATGGCACAAAGCGGTAGAGGAAGAGAGTGTGAATGGATGCCAGCGAGGCTGAGAGAGGACTTCAGAGCGCTGGCCCAGTGCTCTCAATTACAGCACCACGGCAACTTGAGGAGTCACGGTGAAAGCAGCACTGTTGCAGACCAAAGCCCACTGGGTGTCCTGCGTTGAAGAGGAAGAGCACACAACTGGGCAAAGGGGGAAAAAATAATAAGAACATAACACTGTGCAAGTGCAGTTCATTATGTAGGGGGACACTACGCTGACAACAACTGCCATGAGTAACACTCATTTCTACAAAGAGACGGAAAGCATAGACTAATGCTACAAAAGCAGGAAAAGACATTTTAAACACGGGAGAGAGCCCGATTTAAAACCCCGTTAATTACTTCTAGATCTGCAAATGCCCCTCGTGAAGTTTCTCCTACTCATTAACATGTTTATTGTTAACTCTCAGGCCACAGGAGCAGTGTGCTTGCAGTTGTGGCGAAAAGGTCTCCTTGAAAGGTATTTCTTGGCACCACCCACTCCAGTCAGCCTCACAGGGCTGTGCTTCTGTGGGCCATGAACCAGACTCCATTGTTCTTTACCTATTTGGTTGTGCTCTGTTTTTGGTGTGCCAAGCTTGACGCTGCCTGCTGGATGTTGTTGTGAACGAGGTGCTCGCATCTCAAGGGACCAACCTGCATAAATAACTTTGTCAATAAAGAATAATAATAATTCCTTACACTTATATAGCGCTTTTCTGGACACTCCACCAAAAAAGTGCTTTACGGGTAATGGGGAAATCCCACTACTCCCACCAATGTGCAACCCCACATGATGTGACGGCAGCCAGAGTGCACCAGTGAGCTCACCACACATCAGCTATCAGTGGGGAGGAGAACAGAGGGATGAAGCCAGTTCAGAGATGGGGATTATTAGTAGGCCATGATTGGTAAAAGCCAGTGGGAGATTTGGCCAGGATGCCGGGGTAATACCCCTACTCTTTTTGAGAAACACCCTGTAATTTTTCATGACCACAGAGAGTCAGGACCTTGGCTTTTACGTCTCATCTGAAGGACGACGCCATTTTCTGTGACAGTGTCCCTGTCACTATACTGGGGCATTAGGACCCACACAGACCGCAGGGTGAGCGCTCCCTACTAGCACCAATAAGACCACTTCCAGCAGCAACCTTAGTTTTTCCCAGGAGATCTCCCATCCAGGTACTGACCAGGCTCACACCTGCTGAGCCTCAGTGGGATGTCAGTTGCAGGGTACTGGCAAAGAAAGAAAGTGCCATTTCCCTGCTGAACTGCTGTTTACTGCAGTGAACAGGTACCCTGTGCCATTACTGTCACCTCATCACCCAGCAGCAGAGCAAGAGGGAGGACCGACAGAACCTTTTTTTCCAGTCGATCCCCCCCTTAAACTGTCAAATATCGCCTTAAAGAAAGGAGAATCTATTAATATGATGTTAATCCTTGTCTCTACCTCTATTTTCAATCTACATGTTGTTGCAGTATCAGTGACTGATATTTGAAAAAGAGTCTACCACGACAGCTTTGATTAATCGGTTAAGTTTTTGTTGACCCATATGTATGTTATATGGGAGCCAACTATGGACTTCTGTTACATAATAAAAGGGAAATAAGAGTCCAGTCCTTGAGGGTAGAATCCAGCAGTCACTGTTTAAACCCCAAAATACAGGTGACCAAATGATCACCCCAACACAGGGGTAGGCTTTCAAGCGGACCAGGGTTTTCTAAACTAGGCCCCCCTTTAATCTCTTTGTCTGTGAAATCTACAATCTGCTTTATCACCAAAAGAACACAAAATCCAAAGAAAATAAGTTCTAAGAATCCTTTCCCTGCAGCTCTGAAAGGAGGCAATCAAGGCAGATATTGCAAAAGTACTTGAAGCTAATGACCACATTCCTGCCTTCTATCCAACACTCACATGTGATGACATATTGTCTGTGCAGGGTAATGTAAAATGAAGCATCTCTTTAACAACACCTTCAAATCAAATGCAATTTAATTCTGACTACTAAATCTTTTATGCAGGACTGTACTACCAGTTATAGAATAAGGAGGCCTTTCGATAACGGCTATTAAATCCATGAACATTCCAAAGGACTGTGGGTCTCACCGAGTCAGGGATTGAGTAGATCAATCAAAAGTCAAGTGGACTTTTGAAACTTGTTGAAAGCCTGCGTACACAATTGAATTCAAAAAGTACGTACAGGGCCACTTTAAATTTGTTGAATCATTTGCATTAAATGAAGCTGTGAAAGATTCCTTTTTTTGCCTTTTGTGGATTCTTTAGGCACAGCTAAAAAAACGTCTACCATTGGGTTTTTTTATTGAATCGCGTCAGAAAAAGAAAATGACAATGTATTCAGAATAAATATGGGTAAAAAAAAAGGTCGTATTCATCTAAACATTATGAATAGTTAAACTAACAAAGTTAGCTTGCAAATTCTTCTGGGAAAATGGAAAATCCATATCCTTTTCAAAACCTGTTCGATATCTCCTCCACTAAGTCAGTTGCCTTCTGTAAGTACACAGTCAGACTGGAACTCAGGGGAAACTAAAAAGACAGGGTGATTTTCAGTCTTCAGCTATGTGTAGGTAAACACTGTCTACAAGATCTTTCAGATACACACCTACATGGATTCATGGTGATGGATTTAGAGCTTGTCCCACTTTCTCAGGACTGGTTTCTGATAGCCAGCATAGACTTTTCCACTGATTGAGCACACTTCCATCATCACCTGAAGCCATGTGAAATTTAGACTATATGTAGCATTTCTACATGCAATTTACACTCTGATGATCATTTTTACCCCAATTAACACATTTCATTTACAGAGCATGCCACCATTTTGCATAACAGCTGTTGTGTTGGCTTTCCAGGACAACAGGTTTTAAAGACATGAGTTTTCAGTGCCTTTCTAGCTACATAAACAAACACTAACTTAATACATATTGTAACACTTCTGAACACTCAAAATGGTCAGATGAACTATATAAAAAAAAAATCACCGCTGTAACATTTCAGCCGCCCTATAAACCATTTTAATTACAACAGCACACAGGGTTTAAACTGTGGTTACCTGCTACAACCTGTTGATCCTTATTCCTCAAGTGTAACATTGTAACAAGCTGTGTAACAAACACAAGTGTGCATACACACAGGGTTACTCCAGCTGTAATGTTCAAACTTCCAGGGTTTGCCACCAGGGGGCATCACTTGTTCTGTGAAATGTCAGCTCTGCACAAGACAGCATCCAAGATAATGAAGGCTTTATCAGAAATAAAGTCAAGAAAAAATATTAATGTATTTTGCATTTCTTATTATTATATATGCTAGTGTTGTTTCACTCGTTAGGCATTGTTAATTAGATGTTTTAAAGGTTGGTTTCTGTCTTCCCTTCGGAGGGTGTTTAATGGCTTAGGTTACTGAAGGATTTGACTCCACATGCCTGAGAATTGCTGTGAAGCACCTCAATTCAAAGGTGTTTTCTTATAAGTGCTAATTGCTAAATTGCTAAAATCCTTTGTCTCCCACTCTTAATCAGTCACGCTGTTGGTCACGACTGTACATTTAGGATCCAGTTATTTTCTGCATCAATCTGATGCAAATGGTTGAAAACTAGCCCCTCACCTACAGTATATTATGCTGTGATCTGAGTCAACCACAGCTGTGTGCTGAACCTCTGCATTCCACAGCCCTACTTACCTGGTCCCTCTTACATCACACAAGAAACAGAAAAGTTCATTTTGATATCACATCTGCAATTCATAAACTCCTCACATTCATATACACACTTGTATTTAATATCCCTTTTTGGGATTTTAAGTGATCCATAATCACAAGTTCAAGAAACACTGGCCATCTGGTATGAAAACATTCTGCTCACCTGGCTACCCATCAGATTTCCAATCACCTTCCAGACCCTTCTCCCAACATGTTACTCAGTCCACCTCCTACTCCCTGCTGGGAATTGGTCTATATGTAGCAAGTCAGCTTTTCTTACTCTGGCCTGCAAGTAACTCCTGCGTTCCAAAAAAATTACAACTGACGGATGTCTTTTGACATGTTACACTTGGTTGAAGTCTCTGCAAAATTGCTGCCAGAAACACGTTATTTTTAATGAAACAAAAAGACATCTCTGCTCTCTGGTCTTGGCAATTTTTATTTCCCTCAACCACTGTGATGTGTATTCCCCTTAAAGGTCTGGTCAGTGCTGATGTCTTCTCTTACCAGTAACTGCCCTGTTATTTGTCTTATATCTTCATCTGATTTTATTTTTAGGGTCATGGGAACTCATACTCTTCTTCCAAGTGGTTGAATTTAAACATGGTTTGCAATGATTTATTTAATTGTTTATTAAGGTTCGTGGGAGCTTTAATACTGGTGAATTAAGTTCTACAGTATGTAACTTAAATCACTTGTATTTTTATTGTGCTCTTCTGGAACTGAATTCCACGTGCGGATCTTGAAAGCAAATGTTTTGTTAGACTTCAGTGAAAGCCACCTACTGATAGGTGCGTGCAGAGCTACATGTTCCTGGTAAGGATTGAAGTACTTGTACTGTTTTCCACAGAATTCGCAAACGTAATTCCCCGTTTCTGTGAAGAGAAGGAAAACAAAAACAAACTCTTAGTATTATGACTACATACACTGTAGACGAAAAACTACAGGAGAACGATCTGAGAATGTTAACGCTTCCCACTTGTTTGGCACAGTCAGGTTTGCAGCTAAAATGTTTAAGCACAAACTTAAATGGTCTTATAGAACAAGCTGAAATTTAATTGAGAACCCAAAATAGATGGCTAACTGCGAGACGAGATGTGTTGCCTACTATGATAATTATTCCATGCGGATAGAGCTCATTCTGCAGTCCTGTTCTCACAGATATAATTAAGCTGTCCTCTGTGCTCCTGAGAACATACAACACTTCATACTATATTTTCCATTTCAACTGATTCTATGAGGGACTGTATTAAAAAAAACAGATGGAGATTCCTGAGCCCATCCACTCTGGCATTTAGGGGTTGCAAGCTCTCGTACAATTTATACAGAAGAAACTAAAACACACGCATTGTATTTGACTTCAAAGTCTTCTTTCCCTTCACAGTTATTCAAGGAAACAAGTTTGAAATATCCAAGCTGGCACCAGGCTCTGGATAAAAGCAGAAATAAACCCCAAATGGATCAAACTGCAATGCAAAAGGCACTTTGCATGTTTCTCTTCACAAGATGCGCTTTTGTGAAGCGTCCTTAGTACAGACCAGGTCTGTGCACAGAACAAGCAGATCACCTCAGAGTGCTCTGCTTTTAGACTGGGTCACGTGTACAGACCCTTCTCCACAGATAGCCTGTACAGAGCCTCAGGTCATGACCACTCATGTTCTAACCCCACCAGAAGACGGACGACAATCGGAGCATTCGTCTCCAGTGCGGATAACTTTGTGCTTTCTTAAGCTGCCGTCGTGCTGACAGAGATCCTTTGTTATATCCCCTGCTTCTTGCAAAACTACAAAAACGTGTACGGACATGAAGAGGAAGAAAACTGAAAAGACACACTGCTAAGGCCTTGTTCTCACTCTATAACTGTAGGGAACGTTGCAGCTTCCCCTTTGCCTGTACTGTGAAATTGCCAATTAGTTATTTCTCCTCCGGCTGCACTACATAATGCGAAACACAAATCATTCATCGTATGAAACGACTGAATTGTCATACAGCCTTGATCATGTAAATAGCTGGATGAGATCCTTGATTCAATAAGTGACAAAGCAACCAAACGGGCTAAATGATCGTTGCTCCTTTTTACCCTTTTAAACGTTCTAGTATTGATAAAATCTGACTGGATTTTTTTATAAGATCAGATCAGCGTCACAATTAACCTGTTTGCCTCAGATGTTCTACCTCTCCAATACCACACTGAATAGCAGACAGCAGAGGGCTCTTACTTGGTCCTATTTTTTGGAAAGGTTCCGCCTGCTCCTCCTCTTTTAGGTCGTCCACTGGGATAACGTTCTGGTCATAGGGATCTGCAGAGACAGGGCAGTGACAGGTCACAACACATGGCAGGTCGCAAATCAAAATGGCAGTCACACACCCTGTCAAGACGCCGTGCAATGTGAAAACTCAAAAACCCACTTCTCCTAGAGGCTCAAATTTTATAAACGACACTACTAAACATGTCTAAATATATAGCTTACACAACCAAACAGGGCATCACCATTTTTTTCTAGGTCCCAGATGCAAAGCAAGCTATTAAGTTCATCTATTTTTTTTATTGGGCTACACAGAAACAGATTTGGATGTCGCGGAGGTTGTTTGATGTCTTTGGATATTCACTTGAAAATTTTTTATTTCAAAAGGCAAGTTAAAAAGCTCACAGTTCTTCACTGGGTTCCTCTCATGTCCTTACTGTGGAACAGGAACAGGGGCAGGGCATTTGGCATAACTGCGTCAGGCTCTCTCTCGGAACAGGCCGGTGTGCATGTGCAGGCAAAGTGTCACTTGAGCCCTGCGATGTCCGTAAACGCTGTACAGTACACGGCTTGAATGCTGGTACTCGTATTCACGGTTATCCGTCTTTTTTAAAATGTTATGTGCAGTAACTGCAGTAAACTGTCCACATGCTGCTGGTAAGCACCTGTGGCCATGTGGTTGTGCTGCGAGGAGTTTAGCACAAATCAGCCACTGTAAATTTCACAAAATATCCAACATGCGCCGTATGTATAAAACAGACAGGACACACTTCATAAAAAACTGTTACTGCTGCTTTCCCACATACCCGGCAGACAAGACTGAATGTTCTGGAACTCTGACAAAATGGCGTTACCACTTCTGTCTCACATAAGATGATCTTTAATGGCTGATGTGTATTAATTTCTTCCTATATTATTTACACTTCAGGTATAAACATTTTTGCATTAGACATGTAAAGGTTTGAACTACATGCCAGGACATGTTAGACTTTCTGGAAATTTCTACCTAGCGTACGTGAAAGCATCCAAAATCTATTTTTTTTCTCCTTTATATACATGTTTTAGTGTAACCTAAGATGAAAGAGATAGGGAACTGATCAAATCAACCAAGATGCTTCTTACAGTACATGTAAAGTTCTTTAACAGATGTAAAGATTACAGTTCACAAGTGTATTTTCTGCTTGGCAAAGGTATACTTCATCTCAGTCCAGCCACGCACGTTCTACAGTGCGGGTATAGACAGTATAAACCCTGTCTAGCCCAGGACATGACTGTGACGTTGCCTGAGGCAGCAATGGGAGTCTGGAACAAGCAACCCAGCCGTGTCTTTGAAGACGACACCCTGGCTGCTTTCAAGAAAGCTGGATGGGATCCTGGAATCAATTTCCTACTAACTACCAAATGGGTCAGATTTACCGAATGCCCTCTTCTCCTTTGTAGCTCTTTTGAGGGGAACTGCGACGTTCTTTTTATATTTCAGGGTTAGAAAGAATTTCCACTCATTAGTGCATTTCAAAATAAAATGTACACAGTAACTTGTAAAACCTCCAATTTACAAGCAATTGATGAAATCTTCAACTATGTGCAATGCCATATTCTGTGATCCAGAATGAGGCAACAAAGCTTCCAGTCACGTGATGCGGCCCTTTAAACATTGTAAACAAACAGACTTGTGAACACATCACTTTCAACGCCATAGCAATATTGCTCTCGACCTCCAAGATAGTTTTGTTGATAAATGGAACTTGTGAACTGCTTGCAGATCACATTAGAAACTTGTTGCAGTGAAATATCTGCTGCACGACCTGTACTTATTCGCTTGTGCATTGCACTACATTAGTCATTACAGTGACTAGTGAGCAGGAAGGGCCGCATCGCGGCACATTTCTCACAAACTCGTGCTTTCTCCCATGGCGAGACCAGGGCTTTGCGACTTTATGGCGACGTTAAGTAGTTTCACAAAGTTCAGGGTTTTGTGCTTAATCCGAATGTTGTCATTTTTTTCTGTACTGTCAAAGAACTGTACTGTTACCAAGATTTAATTACCAGTCAAAGGAATCTGGACTTGCAGTTCCCTTTTAACGTTCTTATGATGCATGCCACCAGAGACAGAGGGGCAAGACTTTACCATGGTATTCTCAGCTTGCAACAATGCCCCAGTGACATGAT
Organism: Atractosteus spatula; assembly: GCF_055471065.1. Taxonomy (NCBI): domain Eukaryota; kingdom Metazoa; phylum Chordata; class Actinopteri; order Semionotiformes; family Lepisosteidae; genus Atractosteus; species Atractosteus spatula. Next base: position 4,258,721 of record NC_142728.1, on the reverse strand, counting down.
GAAATCACACTCATGGAGTGCGCAGGCTCATGTGGGACTCCTATAACACTGGGACCATGGAGCTCAGCGTTTACCCAGCTCCATCACACACATTTCAGAGACAGCGTGCGTGGTCTTCACTGGCCTCTTGCTTTTACAGGCGCCTTTCCAGTGAGCCCTTGTAAAAGCAAGAGGCTAGTGAGCTGATTAACTGTTTAAGCTGATTAACACTTGACAAATCCAATTTGAGCTGGTGAAATAAAAACAAATTGAGGATTGCACATTTAAAAATAAAACCCATGATTGATTATTCATTATATGAATCATTATGCAACAAAATGTGGTTAAACACTTGGTTTAGCCTGCTTTTGTTTCCATAATTATGTGAAGAAATATTCAAATGCTTACAGTGATTTACAGATTTTTTCAATTTGAAATGTTTTCACTGTTGTACAGTCACATTCTTTATTTCTCCATTTTCTTTGAATAAATGGTGCAGGTTACATTTGGGTGGATAAACATTTGATTTTTCACATGCAAGTGCTTTTGTTACAGCCAGCAGCCATATCACCCTGCAACTCACAACTGGCAACCCACTGAAGCTAAGCAGGTGTGAGCCTGGTCAGTACCTGGATGGGAGACCTCCTGGGAAAAACTAAGGTTGCTGCTGGAAGAGGTGTTAGTGGGGCCAGCAGGGGGCGCTCACCCTGCGGTCCAGGTGGGTCCTAATGCCCCAGTATAGTGACAGGGACACTATACTGTAAATAAGTGCCGTCCTTCGGATGAGATGTAAAACCAAGGTCCTGACTCTCTGTGGTCATTAAAAATCCCAGGGTGTTTCTCGAAAAGAGTAGGGGTGTAACCCCGGCGTCCTGGCCAAATTTCCCATGCCTCCTAATAATCCTCCTCTATGAATTGGCTACATTACTTTGTTCTCCTCCCCCCCCTCCCACTCTGATGGCAGGCGGAGCGACGCGCCGCGTTAACTGTCACCTAGCAGTTAATGGCAACGTCAGCTCAAAGATTTGGTTCAAACCACCAAATGGAGACTGGTGTGCCAACAAGCGGACCCTGCTGATGCGGGATTAACGCTAGGAAAGAGAGAGACATGCAAGTGCTTTTGTTGGCAGACGTATTATTCTTAAACTTCCGGGTATGTGAAAGTCAACAAATCTATCGCTGATGAGGTATTACAGCTTTCAAGTAACAACAATTTATTAAATTAAAAAGCTATAAATCTTTGAACATCAAAACTTCAGGACACCCTCTTTTCAGTTTTACTGTCTTAAGTAATGTGATTGAATGCAATCTATATAATTACTCGTTTGGCTTGTTTTCTCCAGCCTTTAGCCTGAAAAAGCTTATGCCATTGTAGAGAACCCTTAATGACTGAACTGTTGAGGCCTATGAATTGGGATCAGTAACTTCACTTCAGTAAACCCTGAGCTGGCAGACCTTTTGAATGTAAAGGCAGCAATTTCCCTCGCTCAGACAGTTCTGTGTTTATGATAAGGTGCAGATTTGGTTGAACCTCTAGAGACTGCAATAGTTTCTGAAGGGTAAGGTGCTGATGCCAAGAGGCCAACATTTTATAAAAAGGAAGGGATAACTTTTATGGGGTAAAACAATTCCCTGAACAGATGTGCTATATTCATTTCTCTGTAATCAACCGGTTGAAAACTCTCAGGCAGACAGAGCTATCGCTTCCCCCAGTTGAGTCAAGTGGTGATCTGTGCAGGAACCAGACTATTCCATTTACTAATGCGCATTTTACTCATCTTACAAGATGCTCATCTTGTAAAGACCCTATGTCACGGCCAAAGAGTGTTTTGGCATCTCCTTTTATCACAAAGGATTTTTGTCTCCCACAAATGAGGATTCTGCACACTGTAAGCTTATTCCGTTAGTACCAAACAAGGGACAGTATGAATTGTACACTGTGAAGCAAGCATATCAAAACCAAAGAGAAAGAAAACAACATGAAATACTTTGAAATAATTCTACTGCTTACCAATATTTAACATCTGTAAAATTTCAAACCAATGGAATTTATTTCACTTTCACATTAAATTGTGTCCTTTCTTTAAAAATGCACCTTGCACTTGCAAATGAATTGAAAAAACCTGGACCAAGGTGCTTAGAGTGTCTCGCAAAAATTTCTCTTCCTACGAATCCCACACAGCAAAAGATAAAGTTCAAGTTGGTAGCTGCGTCAGCATGCATAGACTGCAAAGGAACGGGTAAAGGTTTATTCCATGTTGAAAGGAAAAGACAAGAGACACAACGTTTCGGTTGTGGAGCCTTCTTCAGGTGATACCTCAGGTAGGCTCCACAGCCAAAATGTTGTGATTCTTTTCTTTTCCTTTCAGCATGGAATATACCTTTACCTGTTCCTTTACAACAAAAGATAAAGCTATATAATTACTGAGGGGAGATAAAATGTTACCATCCACAGCATGCAAGTCCCGATGCTCCTGAAAGCAGCTGTAGTATTTATACTTCTTTCCACAGATGTCACAGGCATACCGGAAATTACCTGGAAAGATGAAAGAACAGCACAGTCAAGCGTCTTTCTATCTTTTACTTGAGCCAGACACTTTCGGTTTCAAATTTAGCATTTCTCAGGTTTACTATACTTTTCTCCGCATCTCCCAAAAGGAAAGTCTACCCAGGGTTGCGAACACACAATTATCACTTATAAACCCAAGCAAAGCAAACTTCAAATGTAAGAAATATGGCTCTTTTTTCAGAAGTTAAATTTGGAGAACACAAATCATCATTTTAGGGAAGCCACAAAAGAAAGTGTGTTCAATTCAATATAGGCCCTGTAGTTTTGAGCCATTCAAAACCGGTAATTATTATTTTGTACAGAAAGTCACACATGCTAAAGAAAATCCAAAAACTTGTTCAGTCTTGCCATGCTTTACTGTGTTGCATTCTAATTAGTATTTCACACATCTTATGAATGAGCGATTAAAGCATTAACAACAACAAAAAAGACTGTGACAGGGGGAAGTAGATGACTTTACAGGCTTTAGGAGAACTTAACACTCAACAAGAAAAGGCTGTTAACACACACAAGGAAAGACTTCTAAGCTTCAGCGATGCTCTTAATCCTCAATGTTAGCTTTCAACTGGATAAACCACCTCAGGCACTTACTGAGGATTCCTTTTCAATGTGTCCAGATGCTATGAGCAGCATCCTTCAACTCGAAAAAATCCTCAGGTGAAAATTTAACTTAAAGGGTGAATTTAATGTGAAGACAAACTGCATCTCCGTCTTTCGGATGAGACGTTAAACCGAGGTCCTGACTCTCAGTGGTCATTAAAGATCCCCGGACATTTCTCGATAAGAGTAGGGAGCTACCCCGGTGTCCGTGCCAAATTTCCCTCCTCGGCCTTTATTGTGGCCTCCAAATTGTCCCCATGTATGATTGGCTTGCACTGGCCCTGCGATGGACTGGCGTCCTGTCCAGGGTGTACCCTGCCTTGTGCTCATTCCTTGCTGGATAGGCTCCGGCTTCCCGCAACACCGTATGGTATAAAGTGGTTTGGTAAATGATATGACAAACTGCTTCTCAGAAAATATTCGGCTATAGTACTGATATGCCATTAGGGTGATTTCCTTCTGCACTGCAAGGAGAGATGGTCAGTAGGTGGCAATATACCTTATTTTGTTTCAGTCTGTCCTCTGTCCCTGGGTGTTAAAGACTGCATATCTGCCTTTAGGTGTACAGATTAATACAGTGGAAGTTTAACCACAAGTTTAATAAGTAAATCAGATTAAACACTGGTAGAAAAGTTAGACAACACACGGTACAATATAATTATTGATGGAATAGCAATGGATATATGTGTACTTTGCAGGGAGATTTAAAGTCACAATCTTACTGTTCAGACCCTGTGAACCTCCCTCCCCAGATCCTGTTTCCGTCTCTGCCGAAAGAGCTGAGGGTCAGGAAAAGAAAGAAAAAAAGACCCGATAAGGATATTTTGAAAACGTTGTGTTTGAGACACCACCGGGTATACAATATGTGCGTGGACACCATGAAACGATGAAATAAAAAGCACATAAGAAAATACAGAATTAAGGAAAGACCATTCTGACAGTGCCCATGATCTTTTGCCAATAAGATAAACTTTTATTGTGCCCCAAAGGCAAAATGTTCACATACACACAAAGCTTCTGCACATCTAAATGCATCGCCAAACATTAAACATCACATCTATTACACATGCATATCTCATTACAAGATAGTCATAACATATTACAATACATAGTTTATTACAGCATATTCAGTTTATACTTACGCTATTGCATTTACCTTTTATTGCCATTTATTTGTATTTATTGCTTTAAACGATAATTACAATTACAATTCATAATTCAATTACAGCTTCATAAAAGAGGAGCATTCTTTTCTGTCTCAACTCCCAACATTATTCATCTTTATAAAATACAAATGCTACTGAACTCTGGAGCAAACACCTGTATAGCCTCACCTATAAGCACTCAGGAAAGGAACTTAAGAGAACAGGTAGCTGTCAGAAGACTTGTCTGGGAATTAAAGTGCTGAAAGAACTTTAGAAAGAACTTCCGGATAAAATTAGAATACTGCTATACATACATTTTCTATTATTTGATAAGCGATACTAATTGCTTGATACTACTGTGGAATGTACTACACACATTTTAAGCACTACAAAATTGAATGGCACCTTTTCAGGTACATGTGATTTATTTTGGAGAAGATGCCTTGCACAAAATCAGTTATGCCAGTAAGAATTTGGGCTTGCTGTGGGTCTGTTTTGGGTGGTCAAACAATTTAAAACATTTCAATAAAGAAAATGTGGTGTCTACTTCTAAGAACCTTCATTCAGGCCACTGATCTTCTTGATGTCTGTACTAAAAGGATGGGTTTCAGACTGTATGATGGAGCCCCAGTATGTGCACTTTCATCTGGGGTGTCAATTGTTTCAAGCTGCTCTAAAATTTCATGCAAAGTATCTGAGGACAGTTCTAAAACTCACTGACTGGTACAAGGTATGACATCAGTTCAAATCCCATTCAACTTTTGAATTTAAAAATATGCCCCATATAGAAAAGTTATATAAATTAGTCTGTTATAACAAACTTTTGCTGGAGCAAAATCCAGTGACCCCTTAGGGCCAAGACTGAGAACCACTGCTCATGACAAGGTGATACCAAGCAGGGCCACCAGAGACTCTCCTGTGTAGGACGTGGAAGAAGTAGTTCTGGCCAGTTTTAAACCCACCCTACTCAGGCAGAAAGCTGCACACTGTGGCCTTTACTAAGTTCTAATAGAGAAGCTGGGCAGTGCTTACCTCGGTGAGCCCGAACATGTGTCTGAAAGCAGTTGTAGTACTTGTATTTTTTTCCACATATTCCACACACATAGGACCCTGTGAGGAGAGGATAATGCTTTAGACCACAGGAATTATGCCACAACTATCAATTGAATTCCACTGAATTACAGAGCTCAGGTAAAACATTTGAGGGCCTGTCACCAATGTTGAGAGGACGAAAGTGAAAAGAAAATTCAACACCACAGCTACATACACAATTGAAAACTCGAAGTAAAACGTTCAACGACCCCAGCCCAGCTTACCTCGTGATATAAAAGGGTCAAGAAGAAGAATGGTGCTTTGGATTTTTAGCCTTTGTTTCTCAGAACAATAAGCAACGTCACGCCAAAGCCTCTTGGGAATTAAAGAGTTACGTTTTGATAATCAACTCACAAGATTTCATCACAATATTTCAGGTATGCCATTGTCAAACCTGCGCTGATGTAACCTGTACAGCTGAATATTTGGGTGACTGTGCCCTGCTAGCGACATCCAGCACAGATTTACAGCAGCAACCACATATGCTGCATAGATATTCATGGCTTTGAATCTGCTTCTTTCTTGTAGTTCTGATCTTTGAGCCTCTCGCACCATCGCTTTCTGTTTCTTTGTGTCGCTTCGCACTTTTTCACTGCAGCTCTCCCCAGGAATAACCTGCTCATGCTGCCAGTTATATTATTTGAAGGTAAATTAAAGATCTGGACTGAGGCTGCCAAGCATTATAAAAATTGAAGATTAAAACAAAAATCTCAGACGAATCTCTTCCGTAAATTAAACAACGTTCTGTGGACTTCAGCATTTTGGCCAAAGTTACACTCAGTAAAATTCAAATCAGCTTTATTAGATTTCTCCTTAGTTTAGCATTATGATATTGGACTCTGGGGTGGCATGGTGGCGCAGTGGTTGGCATTGCAGCCTCGCAGCGCTGGGTCACGGGGTTTAATTCCTGGGGTGCTGTCTGCTTGGTGTTTGTATGTTCTCCTTGTGTCTGTGGGTCTCCTCCAGGTGCTCCAGTTTCCTGCCACAGTCCAAAATACTGTAGATTAACAGGCTTCTGAGAAAACTGGTCCTGGGGTGAGAGCGTGCGTGCGTGCGTGTGTGGGTCTGTGTGTGTCCGAGTGCGCTCTTGGATGAACTGGCGTCCTGTCCGGGGTGTACCCCGCCTTCTGCCCATTTCTTGCTGGAACAGCCTCCAGCTTCCCTGCAAGCCTGACTTAGCAGAAGCGGTTGGAAAACGGACAGCTGGCTAGTTAGAGCTCTCTTACCAAGAGTCTGGGAGTTTCGGGAACCGCCAATGACGACGCAGATCTCAGCAGGGAGGTGGCCGTCGCTGTCTTTGCCGTTGTTCTGGGTCTCTTTGGTATCGTCTGGCCAGGGAACCTCTTGCGGGTCGGAGTCCTGACCCCGCTCCGGCTTGACAGGCTGGGGTGAGGACATGGCGGCCTTGGGGACCGGAGGGGCAGCCTCCCCCGCCTTCTGGGTCTCCTGGCTACTCATTCACACAGCTCTGCCCTCGGCCTGTGGGAGCACACAGGAGTGTTTCATCACTGGACACAAAACCTGCAGCTCTTGCACCGCCACTGTTTAAGCGTTTCTATGGCCCTAGACCCTGTTTGGTGTATTTTATTCGGTGAAGCGAGCAAAAAACAATGAACATTCAGACAACAACAAAAAGAAAACTAAAACCTTCATGCCTGCCCCCGAGACCAACCCCCCTTGCTAGCTATTCCCCAAAAACCAGCCTATCCCAGATGACAAGTCTTAGGAGCCCCATGAAACCAGATCAGCAACCAGAAGATGGTGGGGAGACCAGCGAGGTTTTCATATCAATGCTTTCTCATTATACAGTGTTTTGGTTTGATCAATGGCAAAACATCCCAATTAGATACATTATGATTAGTTATTTTAACAGAAATAAATGTAAAAAAGTTGAAGGAGGGGGCTGAATACTTTTGATAGCCACTAGTACTTAGATACATAAGTTCGCACGTCCGCGAGATTAGGATATAACCTTATTTTTTATTTGCAGTATTTTTTTTAATGCATTATGGATCACAACTTAAATGTTTTTTATCATATCAAGCAGAAAAACCTATCACATGTTCAAGTGCATTTTCAAATAAGAATATAACATTTCTGTAAACTGTAAAGGTTTTGATTTATATTTATATGCTGTACAGCAATAACGCTTCGACCTGCCACCCTTACAATCCTAATCATTCGGAGAAGTCTGCAATTAAAAATCACTGGGGGAAAAAAAACAAAACACGTCATTTGTATTTTTGACAGCTGTCACTGCCTCAGGCTTCATTAGGTGTAGAGGAAAAAAAGAAAAAAGAAAATAGAAAAAAAACAAAGTGATCAAGCCAAATTATTTTCTTTTTAATACCGTCAATTACTGTAGCGACTGCACCTCAGTGGTTCCTCAGTAAGGGGTTAGTATACGACAAAGAGCTACAAAAACTACATGTCTTCAAGTTGAAAAAACAATTACAGTATGTCTAATGAGTCCAGTCAGCTCATTAAGGATTACCAGGACAGCCATACTTATTATAGTATACTTGTCTGTTCACTATCTGTATTCCCTTAGGACTGCTCATTCTATGGTGAACCAGAATAAGGAATCTCCATTTTATGTCACTGGTGCACAAGATTACAAAATGAGAAATGCTCTTTGAGCTCGCAGAAATTTTGAAAAGTGTGCTACAGTTGAATTTCGGCTAATGATTTGGGTTATACAAACCTTAATCGGTACACAATCCCATTAGGTAAAGTAACCTACTTTAGCTAAACCTGAAAAGCTAGACATTGGATTCCTTCTCAGTGTGGGGCTGGTTGTGACAAATGCAATAACATTGGCTATCCCCCAATTTAACAAAAAATGATAATGAAGAAATAATCACACTAACATTACAGGTACGATTGCTGAGAATTATACTGTATTTAAATTGAATGAAGAAAACTGAAAAAACACAATAATTATCCTTTGAGACCTTTGGGTTCTGGACTTTTAAGTCAGGCATTTTATATGATATACTGTACATGAAACCCCCGGTTTTTCATATGTATTCTTGATGTGGTAAGTGACGGATGTAATGCTAATTGTACGGGTATAATTCTGTTGCCCATATTAGAGTTATCTTTCTGGCTGCAATTTTAAAAGTCATATTTTAATCGACTACATAAGTGGTGTAATTAATGACTGCAGCACTAATATGCAGTAGTGCCACACAGAACGCAGACAGAAACATACATTAAAATAAATGAAAGACTGCATTTCATATCAGACTTGTGATCTTCTAATTAGAAAGGTTTGTAGCCCCAAGCCTCCAGGAAAAACAAAAGTGAAAAAACCTGAAAACCATTTTAAAAGCAACAAAGAGTGATAAGGTTCAGCAAAAAAGTGCGGTAATCTTTCTAGCTATATGTCACAAAGCCTGTATGTTGTTGCTTTCTTGCTGAGGGTGTACAGTAACTGAATAAATATTAAAGCACATGACAATGTAAATAATGGAGAAAGTGAACAGCTGTTGTTTTATTGAAAAGGAATACCATTAGAAGCCAATACAGCATAAGGAGGGAGTTGTTAAATAATTAAAAGAGGCTTAAAGTTTTATTGTTGCACTCTGTCCATAGAAAGTAACAGCCAATTCCAAACCAGACAAAAAATTGAAGAGGGAACTATTCATGCCTCAGTGCAGGATGGGCGTCAGAATTTTGCTGTGCATGTGTACTAATAATAGGAACACACAACAAAGAACTACACAGACCGTTTCACAAAAAAAAATTGTTTTCCAGATTAATTTCTACAGTTGCGTGGGAAACTACCGCTTCACATGAAAACAAATTCTGAAAGTTCAATTTAAAAAAATAAACTTAAACATAGTTAGCAGAGAGACTATGCACCGTGACCTCAAACACAAGACTGCACACGTTTTTCAGACCCAGCCTAATTCCGAAAAAGGTTGGGAACCGATTGCATGGAATGCAATGCCATTTTCAGACCGTAAATCTACGTTTCTGAGCAATTGATACGAAAATAAATATATCCTCTTCAGAAATCCAGATTTAATGACAGAAAATGTATGTTTAAACAGGTCCTGGTCTTACACACCATGTTTAATGCAACTGTCAACATGCAGTACACATTTTCACCTATGTTCGTTTCAATATGTACAACTGTGTAATAACACCATTTGCACAGTGGTCAGAGGAAAAGTGAGAAAACGTGATACAAATATGCATTGCACACAAAAATAAAATGTATTTATCACCATTAGCGTAAAATGTGCGTTTGCCAAATCGGCATAATTTTTGTACATTTGTGGGTTTTGCATGTTTGAGCAGAACAAAATCAGGATGCTGTAATGTTATCTCTCAGCTGTCATCAAGCTGCAATCTAGGCTCTTACCCCCTTTTAAAATGGGAAAAAAACAACTCGAACTTGATGGATGTCCCTCAAGGACAAGATCGCAATGCTCCACTTAAACCACCCAGGGTGTGGAGTCTGTAATAATCATACAATGCTGTCAAGTCATTTTATTTCACAATTTCACCTTCAGAGTACAAGGGAGCAGAGAGAGTGACACACTATTAACAGGCTTTATGATAAATAGTCATGTTAAAGATGGAGCTTGGATCAGGCTCAACTGACTTAATAGAACTGGAAAGTTAACACCAGCAGCTGTGTTAACTTGACAACAGCTGGAAAGTTTAGCTATGGAAAATAAGCAGATATTTTAGGAATCCTACTCCCTATCCCTGAAGATTCTTCTTAACAAACATCTGAATCTCCTTCAGAGAGATATAGTGGGGGGTGTTCTTTTTTCACCTTTACTTTTTAGAAGCATAGAAATTACAGTGGCAAAAAGTACCTTATAAAGATAATTTCTTTTGAAAAAAGTCGTTACTGTACATATAATTGTTTACAATTGAAGTGTTATTGTAATAATTCTTGCAGCTAGTTACCTTTGTCTACAGTCTGCCCAGAGGGAGTTCATATTTTGTTGTGGTAACCATCATTTAACAACAATTTTCTTGTATGAAATATTATTTAAAGTTAAACCTCATTTATTTTAATGACATCAGAATAGAGAGATATGTCTTATTTTTCTTCATAGGCCCTGTTCCATTTGTACACAAAGTTGGTGCTCATTAAGTTCCATGGGATTTTACCTTTGAGCAAATGAAAAACAGACTGAACATTTGACTGTTCAAAATAAAAAACAAAAATAAATCTACACAAAACTGTATTAGGTCACTACATGAAAACCATATGTACCAATATGTCTCCATAATGACATACTGCCATTCTTATAAACCTACTTGACAGTAGGTTCAGAGTAAATCAAGTTCTAGAGGTGCCATCTTGTTTTGAGACCACCAGCTCACATTGTGAGTCTATCCATGAGGCGATACTATATTTTTAAGTAGTGCTACACTATTCCAGGCACAAGTTGCTGCATTTTGTCATTTCACAACTTATAAGCCAAATCACTAATAGATTCTTTGCGTTTGAAAACAAAAAGTACAAAAAGTACCAAATGATTTCAAGAACTGAAATTACCCCTGGTTTCAGACAGGCGTGCTATAGTTTCATGTCACAGAGGGAAAGAAATGGCTACAGTAAAAATCCGAAAAGACCGCCAAGTAGGACTTTCAATTAAGGTGGGTTATAAAGTCTTCTAATTAGCTAGAAGTGCTTCCTTTTGTCACTGCGCAAGCCAAGACACACACAAAAAAAAACAACCTCTTCCTACCCATCAGCAGAACAGCACATAATCAAGCAATTATGGTTAACTTGTAAGGTCAAACAATGGCGTTATGCAGCTTAGTTATGGAGATTTACTCTGTAATTATTAGGGCCGTTCACACATCTCCTTGCCTCAGAGAGCAGGGATTTGCTTTTCTCTCCTCCAGCCAGACAGCTCCTCCTTTTCATCCAGCCTACGTGGTGGACGGTTTGCACTCCCTGAACCCCGAATTCTAAGGAACAGTCCCTGGACTTGGCAGTGAGCCTGCCAGACAAGCACAGCAGACGCCACCCTTCGCAGAAACTGGCAACTTCTTTCCGATGCCTGTGTGCCTCAAGAGGGGCCACCAGCCTCCAGAATAGCTGGACACCTGGGCAACTGCCAAGTGAGCACTGATCCTTTAGTAAAACACTTTATTCTGCATGCTATTGAAGTTAATTAATTTAAATTTTGCTTCCACTACACATCTTATGAATTTTCCATCACCTTGTTAATAGGACATCCTAATTTCAACTTCCAGAATTCTCTGCCAACTATTACACTAAAATTTTTAAACAGCTAATTAGCCGAAGGGTTTGCGGGCATACACATTTTATCATACGCAATGTATGTGTTTGCTTCATTTCAGAAGGAAACCCTTCACATTCTCCAAATTAACCTACAGCTAGGTGTCTCCTCTATCGGTTTTGTCTGAGCTGGGGTCAATCCAGACTTGCAACTTCACAGCTGCAGCCACAATCCCACCAAACGTCGTGCAGGTCACACCTGCAGGACTGCTCTTGGACCCCTGTCGATCTTCCGTTTCACCAAAGCCAGATTCCCCAACAGAAAAAGAGGCCTAGAGCAATGCACAGGAATATTACAGCCATTGGGGAAAAACATGAAGCTTTTTAAAATTGAAAGTATAAATCTGCTCTATGGGGAATGACTGAGAAATAGCTTCTATCAACACAGCTCATTTTGTTATGTGCAACAAATCCCTGTGTGATAATACACAACATTGGCCGACAATTCACCATCTGATCAAATTCCTTCAAGAGAAGAAAAAAATGGAACTGAAGAAGTAGGCCACGTACGCCATTTGATCATCAGACATTATATAGGTACTCAAAAATTTAGAAGCACATTTATAAATACTTTTGACTCAATGTCAAAATCTATCTATGCATTACTTAAAAATATGGCTCAAAAAGAAAACTGCCTTTTGAAATGCTGCTGGACAATTCATTTTCTTGGCTGTAAATCCTGGAATTTATGGCATTTATTTAAGATTTTGCACTGGAGCAAACACCTGTTTTGACTGTCAATGTCCTGTATAGAAGTATCTGTGCGGCGTGTGAGAGCACTGCACAGCCTGTATTTCACACATCTCCTTCGGACTTCCGGTTTTGACAAGAGCACCTTGCAGCAAAAAAGACTTCACATTTTATTCATTCACTTCAACATTTGCCAAAAACAGATTTAAAGGTGTAGTATTTAAATTATCTGTTAATATTTAAACATATGGAAATATTTATCTTCGGTGTTATTTTAATTTCCAGTTTGTAGCAAGGTAAACACAAACTACGAAGGCAAAAAACAATACTAAGCAATCAAATTACTTTTAATACTGTACTTTAAATATTGTGTCATCAAGCTGCAGAGAGCATATGTCATTGTCCAAGTGACTCTGAAACATGCTGATTTCAATACCATCGCACTCCAGTAAATGACCTGGTTCAAATATAGATCTATTTGATACACATATCAAATGTCCAAAGAAATAATGCTAGGTACCTTAAACCTCATTAGATGGTGGTTCATAAGCCCAGTTTTTCAGCCAGAGATTCTGAAACTGGTCTCAACCTTAACCTCCAAATTCATGAAAGACAATCATCATTGACCGCAAAGGACAGCCAATTTAGCCCCATGATGTTATACAGAAAACATTGTTGCTTACCAATAAGGATCTTCACTTGTCTAAAAATCCCCAATTTTGGTTAAAAACCCTGTAGTGCAGTTGTTAATGAGGAATTATTCTAAAAACTCTCTATGTAAAACACGATCATCATCATACTTGCCTACACTGAAATAAAACAATGAAAGTTCTCTGCAGGAAACACAACAGGGGTATCATTACAATATTAACGATATTAATACATCCAGCTCAGTAGTTAATATTTTATACAAGTTCATAGAGATTATTTGAGCCCTTTTAATATCAACACAATGCATAACCTGTCAGCACTTCCAGAGAAGATAGCTACAAATTCTACAATAATCCATCACAACTTTTCAAAACCATACAGCCTATTTATAAAAGAGATGTTTATGTTACAGCAGGACTAAAGAACTCAGAAAAAAAATTAAACAGAAACAAATGCATTCTTTGTTAAACATAAACTCAGTACTAATCACCTTTCATTTTATCTTCTCCGCCTTTCTGTGTCCTCTCCACAAAGAATAACAATTCCAGTTCAAAACACACAAAGGAAAATTCGATTTTTTTTTTTACTGATGGACTCTAAAATTGCAACATTTATTACTTTTAGTTCCACCATTTATTATATTGTCTTTTAGTACTGTATAACCTTAAGGTTAGAAATCATGTGTTACAAGTCCCTATTTCACGCGTGTTGCAATGCAGTCTTGTTCATTTATCTTTCACACCACACTGTCTTAAATTCCTCGACACAAAACAAAGTAAGATGAACAGTTCAACAGGCAACCTCATTTTCCGATGCTGATCCAAAAATCCAGAAAAATCAAGCTGATTTCCCTGACTTTACCAGAGTGAAGGCCTGGTTCTTATTTATTCAAAATGAGTATTTAGAAGATTTGTGCAAAAATAATCAATTATTTCCTGTGTTCTTCTGAGATCATTAAAATATGCATTTAAAGGCACCCACACAGACGCATTTAAATTTTAAATTATAATAAATTCATGTTAGAAGAGAAATAACTATTAGGAGACAAGAGGACATATTCTAGAATATACTGTAAAACTGCATCAAAGGGAAACTGTCATTTAAAAAAAATCTACAAAACGTCACTCATAATAAGTGCAATATTTTTAAATATGCTAATACATAGCAGGGATAACAGCGTACACCTAGGCAGGGAGAAAAATCTGCTTCTGAAATTAATGTTATCGAAGAAGTCAAGTGTAGGCAATGCTCAGTTATCAGGGGTGGATTTCACAACAGCTCAACCGGTCTTGGAACAGAAGTCAGTTTCTAACAACACTATCAGAGTCAACAATCTTACAGGGTGGTCTATTCACATAGCAAAAGGCTATAATTAGATTTTTTGATCAACACAACTGCAATTAAAATTTGCTGAAAGGAATCGCTTTTAATTTGTTGCACTTGATTAAAATGGATTATATCAGTCCTGAACTAAATAACTACAGAACATCATGATGAATTCTCCCTAGGATTGGAGGGTAATACCTATGTATTCAGAAACACGGGTTAAATCTAGCAAGTGGCTGAAGTATGTAGATTGTATTAAAATAAGAGTGTGTTGTGGAACACTTGAATTTTTAAAAGCTTAACTCATTATTTGCACTTTTTAAGTGCGTATTTTATTTATTATAAGACAGGTATACACACCTACTGTACCAAAATGGAATGCGTCTATTTTATTTAATCTCATGTTGCCCAGCACTGCAGACAAGATCAGAGATTAAAATCGAATCCTTCGGTTCTATTATGAAACATAATTGTGCTTTCACACGGAACACTTGGATATATTCTAAGAGTGCATTAGGAAGATGAGATCAGATAAAAAGATCTAGGCCCCAAAACATACAACAATACTTTTGTACAGTGATCTTTTCCTAATTATGTAAAAGCAGTCCTCTTGCATGCTGCTCTTGAAAGAAATGACTATACATGTACTGTAGGCACATTTACACCTCTTTCCCCAATCAGGATCAAACCCTCCAGAATACTCGATCCCGTTGCATTGACAGGCCATTTGAAACAGATGCCCCAAAAGCACGCACAGCCAGTGAGTCAAAATCTCAGGGGAATACTTACGACTGAAAACTACATGTAAGAGGAATGCTATTTTTTTCAGCAAACTAGCCAAATACGTACAGTACATGTGCATTTAAAACACTTACCTTGTCCTCTGATGCTGCAGTCTGAAATATCTCTAGGTGATCCTGGGAGTGTTTTCAGTGCTGGGATCACATGCATCAGTACCATTTGATCCCAATTAGTACCACCTCTCAAGGAGCAACACTTGATCCAATCCAGTAGTGTTTATACTACTATTTTCGAATAGGATTAAATGCCATCGATGCCTTTAATCCTGATTACAAATGGCAGTATAAATGACCCTAATAGCAGAAGATAGTAGGTAGGCTAACTAAAAGCCCTAAAATGTGCACCCATTAAGATTCACCATTGTTTATAAATTTCCACATCATTGCAAATCTGTTTCTACTATAATACTTCTAAAGTTTACCATTGCAACTTGCAAGAACTTTGAATGGCTCACAGTACTTCTCTAACCTTATTCTTAAAATCATTTCTTAAAACAAATTAGAGGATCGGCTGGTTGCCGAGTTGGGTTGTACATCTACAAGCCTTTGGAAACGTAACCTGGTTTGAATGCTCCAGCTCAGTCTGCCTAAACCATCAGCTAGAAAACAGGTCCCAGGAAGAACTGTCTGCCGGCCGTATTCAAAGAAAGCATGTTTGGCCCACTGCTTGTTTAAAAGGCAAAACAGAAAATCCAAATGTGGAAATCAAAAGGAGAAAACATCTGCCCCCACAACACAAACCCCCTCCAGGATTTGTAACCGATAACTATAACCTCCTAACCTTTAACCACTAATAACCTTAACTTTAACATAACCCTAAGCTGCAGGAGCCTAATCTTTCCCCGCTGATCCTGTTTGGCCAGTGACACTCATTTTAACCCAGATCTGTGCCTCTGACACAGCAGCAATCAGGTCCTGTTACTGGTAGGAAACTATCACCAAACACAGTTGGATCCAGCTCTCACATGAGAGCTACACCTCTGTATTATCTATAGGGCAAGACTGGAACTTAACCATCAGGGAAGAGCTAACCCTTGTCCTCCTTTGCCTATGGGCTGGTCTTTCCAAGGCTCTCTAGCTGGGTATTTCCCTTGGAAGGACCATGCTTCTCCCTTCAACCACCTTGACCTAATCAAACTTACCTACCCTCACAGCCGGTCACCTTCGATCAACAGACTCTATCAGCTTCTATCAACTAACCAGAGATCGATGTAACCAGCGACTCGTCTCTATGCAGGCCCCTCTGTGTTGTGTGCTCTGCTGCTCCCATATATACAAATATATCCACTTCACCTGTGAGCAGGCATTTGCATCACTCTCTCTCTAAACCAACCTTTAAGCACACCCCTATAAATGTAATATCATTCTCCTTGTTCCCCAACCAACCAACCAAAAGCTCCTACAACATCTGTCCTGTCCTGTTCCACGAATATTATGCTGAAGCTTGCATCACACTTCCCCCTTTCGCTTAATGATGGACTAATGTCGTATTAGTACCTCTCCATTAACAGATTTCATCTCTTCACACTTGTCTCCCGAACCTCTTCTTGGCTTGGACACTCTTTATCACCTGCTGTGCTCATCGTCACCTGCTCTTGTCTTATATCCCTGCACATTGTTCTCTCTCTCCCTGTCACCTGGAGATTGAACAGACAACTTCCTCTCTACTTTTCAGTGTAAAATTAACCTCCTTTGCAGTGAGCACACTGATGCAATCCCCCACTCCAATCTCATAAATGCAATACTTTATTTTATTCGCATCTTATGTAATAACTGTGGCATAGATGTATTTCCAGTCCATCATTGCTACTTAAATGCTAATTTACTGGCACTGTTTAAAATTAAGCATTAAAGTAGGTCTGAACTTGTACACGGAGGAATGTTCTCCCTAAAGCAGGTTTCCTCCATGGCATTTTAAAGTTATCCTTGGTGAGGGGGGCAAATTTATGTGTGTAATAAATGAACTGCAGTGCAGTTACTGCATAAGACTGCTCGGAAACCTCCCTTTACGCCACCAAAGTGATTCATGTGATACTACAAACCCCCCATAGTACTTATTTACTTTAACTGCACTGCTCTGCCTGTGAAAAACAAACGACACTATGTGACTATATAAGAAAACAAATACCCCAGATAAGGATTCTTAACTTTAGGGAAAAAAAGTCAAGCTTTTATCTTGGTGAAAGCACAGAGGAAAAACTGTAAAGACTAAAAGAAAGTGGATTACAACATTTTGTATTAAAATGCAATGTGGCATGCTACTCAATAACCAATGATAAAACAAAATAGTCCTAGTGAATTACTATTTGTTAAAAATAAACTCTGCAAAGGCACTATTCCTAACATACTGCTCTCTGTGAGTGCTGGCCTGATAGCATGATGGTGGTGGCAAAGTATATTTGGAATGGAAATGCAGCTTAACCTCATATACAGGACTCCAAAGGAAAAAGACTCCATTTTAAAAACTTGCCTTCAAAATCTTGTTCTGATTTTTTCAAATTAATCCCACCTTACCTGTGCAGATATTCTGGGACTGAAGCACTTTTGGGATGTTCATGGAGATTAGAAGTTTCACCTTTTGGC
The DNA here is from genome assembly GCF_055471065.1 of Atractosteus spatula. NCBI lineage: Eukaryota > Metazoa > Chordata > Actinopteri > Semionotiformes > Lepisosteidae > Atractosteus > Atractosteus spatula. The sequence continues at coordinate 4,241,006 of NC_142728.1, read as the reverse complement.
CAAAATAAAACCTGTTTAAGACATTAATTCAAAGGTTTTTTTTTTTTTTAACTGCTACAGCACTGAAAACGTCCCGGCTGCTACAATTCCCTGCTACACACCTGTCGAATACGGTACCTTTTATTCTGCAAACTACAGAATCGCTCAAAATACTGACAAAAACCATCAGAAGGTGCTGTTTGAAAAGGAAGTTGAAAAAAAAACGAAGCAAGACTGCACTCATGTCATGAAGATCAGTGGCAGGAGAAACAGACTGAAAGTGGATTGATGGATTATATTCATTTACAGGAACAGAGAGAACAGGACACTGACCACACAAGAGTGGCCAATAAAGACAAAGAGACAAAAATCATTCTGGCAGAGACCCTTGGACACACGAGAGTTGTACATCATGTCTGCTATAGACACATTCCTTATGTTTAATGTGTTTTCACTAAAGCTGCTACTTACTGGAAGTGCTAATGTGCTACAACTTCAATTCAGTGTTTGCCAATGACATAATTATTTACTTAAATTTCTGAAGAGAATACATGCCTTAAATTTTCCAAATTTGACTATTTGTGTGTGGCAGAAAACAAGTGGCACTTCATAAGTTTAATGTTGAGCCTAACTGCAGATTTTGTTGAATAAATATTAGCTGTTGGAATAATTTAGGCCCAAACAAGTAGAAAAAAATAAAATAAAGCCATTTAGTGCCAAGACATTAATGCATATCAAACAAAAAAATCATGTAAATTGTGCACTGTTGCTCATGGCAACAGAAATTCTGATTTAGCAATACAACACAAAATAATGAATATACGTTCCCTCGAGAATCAAGAGACAGTTTTTTCTCTTCTTTTCCATGGCAACCGACAAACAGGGGACCATAGAACGAATTAATATTTCATATTCACCAGAAATGTCACAAGGATATAAGCAGACTGCGTGACCAGTGGAAAATGATTGCAGTATTTGATGCAAACATTTAAATACATATATAAATGCTTAGACCTACAGTACATTTATATGTCATTTCCAGCCTACTGTATACACATAGTCCAGAAACAGAACGAAGACAATTTTTCATACTGACTACTAATGTAATGGAAATATCTGTCTTACGAAACCCAGTACAATAGAAATACCCACTCTGTAGCGCTACCGCCCAAAACGAAGGGTAAGTTAGAAGTATTACTTGGGTCTAGCCACATGCTGTTCCAATAATGCTTTTAAAAGGATAGTTCTCAATGTCATACATAGGACACTAGATGAACACTGCAGTGCTGAAGCAAACTCAAGCAATAAATTCCATACAATGGTGGTTTATGGGTTTAAAGCTGCAGTTTTCACTCTGAAGTTACTGAAGGCCAGGTGACACCATGTCAAATTACAGCACCTGTTTGAACAAGTCAAGGAGAAACAAAAGTGAAACAGGCAAGCCCCATCTCACCTACTGTGATTTCAGAGATGTCTGAAATAAGAAATTGTATCTCTAGCTTCTTGGGGTATGAGAATATACAGGTATATGCCCTAAAAATCTATGGGTATCAAGTGATCAGCTACTAGAGCACTTTTATCTCAAGGGCCTGTCTTATGGGTGGCTAATTACACCCTTCTTCTTCATCATCGTGATAGCATGGCTACCCTGAACTTTTAATCTTGGCCTGCATTAAACCTAAAGGCCAGGCAGTGGACTCCTTTGGACTAAGCAGTCTTAACTGATGTTCACATTTGAAGCCCAACAATTATTTCATGTATTCTTGGGAAATAAACTGAGACCCCAGATGGATTACAAACCAGGAACTCCTCAGGAGTCTAAGCCCTGGAACTACACACCACACCTGTTTTTCACTTGCTGAAAATCTAACACCTTCCCTTTAAACTAGTGGGCTGCCCTGACACCAGCATTAAACAGTTCACTGCACAGACTAAGCCAATTTCCAATAAGCAAGAACATCGTCACATTCCGTAGAACTGGTTAATGAATATGGGCTTTGCTTTTTTCACAGCCTGAATTTAAAAATGCAGCTTCAAATGTTCTGAATTAAGGAATACCCTTGAACTAATAATTTCGGGGAAGGTTGAGGGTTCAAATCCCAAGTGAGACGTTGCTATTGCGCCCTTGAGTGAGGTCCTTAACCCAAGTTGTTCTATTAAAATACATGGGATTACATCAGCAACCAAATCAACCATTGTAAAAAAAAATATTTAGTTTTTCGATTATTTGTACAAGAGTTAAAAATTGACGTTGCACTGGTCAATTTACCCATATACACAAATGCTCCTTTCGACCATAACTGGTAATTTCATCAACATGTGGACCTTGCAAGTCAAACAGGATTTGTTAACGAACCTTTCCAGACATAAAGAGGTTCCTCTATCACATAAAGGACATCATTGGTCACAAATTCGGCGATATCGTTGAAAGGGGCCTGAAATGCAATCATGCATTTTACAACTCCTTGAACAGCTGTTGAGTAATTAACAACGTAAGTTTGTGTTCAGATATTTCTTCACTTGATAGCCCCATAAAACAAGTAAAATGTGCAAAACATATTGATCTTTACAGTCTGTGGGCAAAACTGGAGTGCATTATCAGCTCTTCCAAGTTCTGCTTGTGCAGATCAGCAGTTTCATGGAAATATTCCTGTCTCAGGTGGCTTGCAGATAGGATAGTCCCCCGCCCCCAATTCAGTACGTGCTTATTAAGGAATTTATATTGTATAGTGTTTCCTGTGCAATATTAAAAGACACCATAATGGCAGACTGCTAGTCCCTCTTTTTTGACAGTTTGTCATAGCTGTAAATCTGAGACTCTTTTTTTCCCATTTTTCCACATGTTGAATGTTGGTCAACTATCACTTTTCAGTACTGGCCGAAAGATATATAACAGGCGATGATAATTAGATTATATTAATCAATACAGCACACTAGAGGATACTGCTGTCACTCATAACATCAATTTTGATGTAGTAAGTACAACCAGTTTTTTCTTAGATGCATCTGTTGATTCGATTGGTGTAACTAATCTTGATGATAAGGGGAGTACTTCTTAATGACTTGTGTTTCAAATTGATTTTTGCCAAATTTCCTAGATCAATTACCTGATTTTTGCCGATTCAAAACAGTTTTTCATTCAAAGATATTTTGCCAGATATCCGATTTTAAGAAAGGCCATCCAGATATAAGCTGTTGCATCCAAGCACTTAATCGCATGGAATTCTCGTAAGTGAAATTCTCTCCAGACAATTAGGAACCAGCCAGATTAAATTGTGTTAAAATGGCATCGTAGTAGCTCACATAAGGAAACACTAAGTGATTCGACTTAAAGTGGATCTGAATAAAAGCATACTGGGAGGAACAGTAAAAGATGGGAAGGAAGTGCAAATCTGCATACAGTAGGGTCTGGTCATTGACGAGAGTTCAGTACAGAGAACTGTCATAAACGGCTAATTCACATAATGTCAAGTCTGCCCCATACCTACCATACCACACATACAGTCTATAGTACATATGGTTAAAAGACAGAAGTATCAACAAAAGACAGAAGAACCTTCCTTTATATGATAATTAAAATATGAAGGCATTGTCTTTACCTTAATGAAAATAACATTGATCAACTAAAACAAACAGTAATCACAATGACAGTAATCAGCTAAAATAACCAACATGAATCCCTCTTCTGCATCCAGTGGATGCCTGCACTTTCTTTCTCTGCCTCTGTAAACAGTATGGTCCAATCTGATGAAAAGGGAAATAAAACTGGGCGGTGAGCCGGACAGTCCCAGCACTGCCAGTCTTCAGCCTGCCATTCCCCACACCACTGACACAGAACCAGGAGCGTTTGTTACAGTACAAAAACAAGACCGCGCGGATATGCAGATGCTGGGTATGGGTCCTGGCAAGCAGTTGGGGGGGGGGGGGGGTCACTATATTCATCTCCCAATCCCAGTCTGTGGTGCAGTTCATCTGAAACTTACACTTAACAACCTTAAGCTCGGTTTCATCCCACTCCGGGCTTTTTCCATCTAAGATTCTATCGGCCAGAAGGTCGGACGACTAAGCGAATTTGGGAATTTTAAACTGGCAGATGCCGGGACCCTACTGTATATCCATGAAAATCGGTGTTCAGTTCAGAATTTTTCAAAACGAGTCGACAGAAGGGCAATGAGGATGCGTCCTGCCGCGAGAGCTACGGCCTCGAAGCCTGTTCCTGTACTGAAAAGAGTCAAAGAACATGTCACAAACCTTCCCATCTAAAATGAGTAAAAAACTTGTTGGAGTTGTGGAGATGTGGAGTCTGGCTAAATTGTTAATGAATCCCCTGATGCACTGGACAGCCCAGTTCTCTTTTTTTAACCAAAAATTAGCACTGTTTTGTGCGGATGCTACATCAGCCCAATTACTGACACCATGCTCAAGTAAATACAATATTAGAAATACACCAGGATGTCCCAGCAATTACTTTTCTACAATATGGTGACCAAAACTGTACACACTAGCGTCTTACACAATTAACACAACATTCCTTGATTTATATTTTAAGCTTATAACCTTATAACCTAACACTCCCCACATTGTCTAGATGTAAATGAAGTAAATGAGTCAACATAAACACCAAAGTCTTTCTCATCAGTAGCTTCTTCTAGCACAATGTATCCCATTTTGTAATTATAGTTTTTGGTTTTGCTACCTGCATGCAAACCCTGCTGTTATCTATATTAAAAATCATCTGCCAGTGTTTCCGAGCCTTGAATTCTATATAAGTCTTTTGGAGTTTTGTTTGCTGCTTCTGCGCTTGATTATTAACTATACCAAAATGCAGGTCATTGATACAGTTTAAATTAGTAAGAGTAATTCTCCTACCATGATACACAAATTCACTACAATTTGAGCATTTACTCCTTATCTGTGCTCTGTTTTTTATTAACTTACCTCAATCTAATGTCACGTGTTTACTTGAAGGCTGTAGTCGGTAATTTAAGAATGCTTTATGATGAACTTTATGAAAAGCCTTTGGAAAAATCTGAAAAAAATGTGCTCTGGATGTACCCATTTCTGATGTTGCTTGCTCAAAGAACAAATAACACATGGGTTATGCAAGATGTACCTTTTCTAAATACATGCTGAGTAATCCCTAGTATCTGATTTCCGAATAGGTGATCCTCTAATTTAGTCCTAATATTTGTTTCCAATAAGATTACATGTAATAGAAATATATAACTATTCTATATTATGGTCTATAATTTGTTCACTTGTTCACCCATCATTTGAAAGGGTACTACATTAGCAACAGTTTCCTTGAGCACATGATAAACTATCAGGCCCTGGTGATTATGCTTCTAATACGCAAAACATTTCCTGCATCTTCTACATTAATACTATTTAATACCAAACTTGGTCCATTTGCTGCCTCAGGTTATGAAGTTTTTATGATGTCCAATCCATCATAAATGGTCTATCATTTCAGTTTCTGTTGCTGTCATTCCTATAGGTGTTTCCCAGTCTATAGGGGGAAAGTTGAAGTCTCCCATACAAACTATTACTCCTTTTCCAGTGATGAATTATAATCAACAACTGTATTTAGTGGTCTACAGCATAGTCCTAGCACTATGCCTTGTATGTATTTTAATGAGCCTAACCCCAAAAATATTGATTATTATAGCTTTAGATTCAGAGTCTGGATGATACGCAATACTTTCCTCCCTCCTATAGTGCCTGTAATAGATAGAACACAAACATTACAGACAACTGCAACATTACATTGTTTTTGGATAGCCATTTTTTGTGATTCCCACAACAATATAACTGCCTGCAATTGAGGTAATTGGTTCCTAGTACTCTAAGTATTTAGTACTGTTTGTGAACCAAACATTCCAACCCACTTTTCCATTAAAAAGACAAATCCTGAAAAATTCTAGGATTGGTTTTAAATGTACTCCAAAATGCAGAACCATTAAAGTCAATCAGAAACCAGACAACTTCCAGTAATTATTACTATTTTACCATTCAGATAAGTGGAACCTGGGTTAAAACCTAACTTCAAGTCTGATCCATCTATCTTCCCATCAGTCTTGACAAGCTTCCCAGTCCCTGCTAGAATTCTAACTATGCTACGCTGCCATTCTTAACAATAGGAATGGTATTAACCAAATTCCTAATTTGGTTAAATTTAGATTAAATTTTAGTAATTAACCAAATTTCTAATTTGGTCTCACCTGACCACAAAACATTTTACCTCATTTTTGCAGGGATCATTTAGGTACTCTACTGCAAACTCCATATAGGATAAGAGATTTTTCATTCAGCCAGCTTTGTGGGGTGAGGGGGATATTGATAGAGTATACCAATGCTCATTTTCGTGCAATTCAGCCATTGAACTCTACAGCTGTTTCAAAGTTATTGGCCTCACTGTCCAGTACTGTCTGGGTGGTACAATTATTTTACATGACTCCACTCACAGGGATACTCGGAGACACTGATATTATTTGTACCCTTCTCCTGATCCATGCATTTCAATAACCTTATCCGTGATTTTCTTAAAATTCAGTGCCCGACCCAGAAACCTCACAAAGACAAGGGTTTTTTTTATTCTGAATTCAAAAGAACCACCATTATTACACACAGACAGAGATGACTAACTGTGAGGCTCACTAAGGCAATTCTGTGCATCTAAATTTATTTACGTTTGTCACAGCAAAAGGTCTGAATACTTATGAAATTACATTTTATTCCATGAAAACTGCAATGGTCTGAAAATTTTTGCAAGGTACTGTTATTTACACTACTGGATACTTATCTGGGGATGAAATCCACAGTTAGGTATTAAAGGCATAAAGACAGAGAGAAGCTATATAAAACAGGATGAATGATGTGGGAATAGAATTGCATGAATCTGTACTACAAGGCTTCAAAGTGTCACATTTGTGAGATCCCTTACTTTGATACAATTTTTACTACGTTATAGGATAAATTCAATAAAAAAAACACATTGCTTTGAGTTTTGAAGAGATACAATAAACGGGTCTCACAGAACAGTTACAAAGCCTTGCTTAAGTCATGCGTTTCACGACTAAATAAAAATTAATTGCTTCAAAATTGAAAGCCCAGTCAAACACAGCCTCTATGCTGTCCTTCTGCGATCACCACCATAGTTGTAATGATCTGTTTTACAGCCTAAGAAATACACATAAATCTGCTGTCGATAAAACACAAAGTCTTACTTAAGACACTGGAAGGGCACTGAGATAACTAGGAATGCCCGATTACCAGCTGAGTAAAAATCTCATATTCTAGGAATATTCAATGACCATCTTTCACTTCAACAATCCCAGGATTTTTCCTAAATTAGAAAAACAAATGATCATTCAAGATTGTGGATCTTGTGGTCATGTTCAAAGACCCACACACTGGTAAGAGCACAACCTCAATCATTTACCTACTGTATACTGTATGGTTAAAACTGGAATAAATGTCCTTTATCTGTGAAACCATTAATGCATTTGATTAAGATTATAATAATTCATTAATAAAATTGCTTACAGTTGTATAGCACTCTTCTGGACACTCCACTAAAAGAGGTTTACAGGTAATGGGGACTCCCCTCCACCACCACCAATGTGCAGCATCCACCTGGATGATGCGATGGCAGCCATAGTGCACCAGAACACTCACCACACATCAGCTATTAGTAGGGAGAACAGAGTAATAAAGCCAATTCATAGAGGGGCATTATTAGGAGGCCATGATTGGTAAGGGTCAATGGGAAATTTGGCCAGGATGCCGGAGTGACACCCGTACTCTTTCTGAGAAACGTCCTGGGATTTTTAATGACCACAGAGAGTCAGGACCTCGGTATTAATTCTCATCCGAAGGACGGTGCCTTTTTACAGTAGTGTCAGTATAGTTTCCTATCACTATACTGGGGCATTAGGACCCACACAGACCGAAGGGTGAGCGCCCCCTACTGGTCCCACTAACACCTCTTCCAGCAGCAACCTTATTTTTTCCCCCAGGAGGTCTCCCATCCAGGTACTGACCAGGCTCACACCTGCTGAGCTTCAGTGGGTTTACCAGTTGTGAGTTGCAGGGTGATATGGCCATTTAGATGGGCAATACTCTGTATAAAATACAGTTGAGATATAAAGTATGAAGTGTCTACCTGAAAATCTATAGGACCTACAAACCTTTACAGATCAAGGTGGTGGCATACCATTTGCCCATGGTTTAACACAAGTATCCCTACAAATTAGTCTAGAACCCAATTTGGATTCAAATGAAAAACTCCAACTATAAAATTGATTTTTCTCTAAATGTTATCTAAATTCCGTTACCTAGACTGGTTAAGTCATCCAGATAACCGTATGACTTATGGAGGAACAAACATTCCACATTTCCTGCATCCCAATACAGGAGGCTTAAATTCATCTGAACTGTTCTAAAAAAATAAGACAAGAAAATGGTTAAAAGTAAAATATCCTTTTTTATTAACTAATTGAACTTGTACAAAACAGCACTGACTCAACTCAGAATTTTTTTTTTATCTGCCAAGCTCCGAATTCCATAAAACCTTTTCAATTTATATGTTAATGCTCCAAATTAAAATTTAATAACTACGGATATTGAAAAGCGGGCTTGAATTATACGAAATAAATCCTGCAAGAACGGACTAAAATTAGAAATTCATGGCAGCACGCAGTCTGCAGCTAAGCTGTACGGTGCAAGATTAAATTTTTGATGAAATCAAAATTGCACTGCACTGTGAAGAAGAGGCAGTAAATCGGCCACACTGTGATTTATGGTTTCATTAAACTAAGGGAAAGCCTTTCTTTCACAGCAAAAGCTCTCATAAATTTAACTCCCATTTCAAATTCTTATTTTTAGAAATGCAGCCAAGCTTCTCAGTGAAACTACAAATCAAGAATTTTGAAGAAAAAAAATCCACGCTGAATAAATAGAATTTTTTATATAAGCTGCTGCTTTTACTTGTGAAATCATTTTTTTTTAATCTATACATAATTCATACCACCACTGAATTGATTTTTTTCTGCTCCAAAGCAGGGAAAAAAATAGCTAAAATCCAACCACATTGTAGCCCCTTCTTAACTCTCGTTATGAATATCGTCTACTGGAATTATTTTCACAGCACTCAAAATCTGAATGCCACATTTATCCAGGCGAGGTCTTCTGCCAAATAAAAAGGCAGTCTGTAATGAATTTTAAACTTACAATTTCAAGTTGCAACATTGCAAACTGCTAAAATTATTATTCAATATTTTGCAGTCACTGTGATTCGAAGCACAAAAGACTTATTGATAATGAAGATGTTTAGGCTTCTTGTTCTGTTTCCCCAGCCTGGTACGAAATTCTGAAATTCAAAATTTAGGTCTTCCTGTAAGCACTGCCATTTCTCGATTGTTTCCCCAATAGCCCAATAGCCCTGTTCATACATTTCTGCAAAACCTTTGGCAGTGCTGCTAATAACACTTCCGTGCCACTGAACGGTATTTGCAAAATCTACAAACACCCTTCCACAGAATACTTACAAAACCACACAAAACGCAGATCTACCACAACTACGATTCCCAGGATTTAAAAAAAAAAATTCTTATCATAATGCTGATGTATGATTCACTTATAGCTTAACATACTTTTCACTGAACCATGAAATGCCCTCTTACTACTTGTTTTAGATATAAATCTCTTATGTAAAATTAGTCTGTAACAATAAGCATTCAATACACAGATGGATTTGTTCTAATACTTTCAACTGAGTTCAGCCTAAGAGCAGATGAGCTCTAGATGAAGTACAGTAGGATAATACACTGTACCTGATTTCATACAGATACCAGCACAGCATTCGGGACTTGAGGACATTTCCTGACAACTTCCCAATACCGTTATTACAGATGATCCAATACAGTCAAGTTTTTTTCCAGCTCTGCCTCAACTGCAAACTTTCCACTGGAATTTCCAGGTTCACTGCATTTTAAAGGGGCAGTTCATATCACGAGCACCCTGCTGCCATTTCATTTCTCATCACAATATTGTGCTTTTCATGTGGCGGTTTTCTCCTTTGTGCTATTCTTAACATTCATCCTGGCAGTGTACAGATATCTCACTTGCAGGTTTCCTGCACAGTCAAGTCCATTATTTAAAAAAGTTACGGAGAATAGGCAGAAATAACATTTTGCATTTTAAATGTGAAGAAGCAGGATGTAGTTAACTGGGAAAATGTATGAGCATATTTATTTTTTATATTTAAAATATTTGTCGACAGAGTCCCCTGCAAAAATAGTTGGGTCCTCACATTGTAATCACCAAGAAACAGTGCAGTTCATTTTTTTTACATTGTAAGTCGAGTTGTAGGAACTACAGTAAAATCACTAATTTACACAGTAATATTTATTCTATTAAGAAGGTAAAATATTCACAGGAACATGTAAAACCTCCTATTTACATAAACAATATATGAAATTCCCTGCTATTCAGAACGAGGCAACAAATATTCCGGTGAGGTGAGGCGGCCATTTACATTGTAAACAAGCATCTCTTTCAATCCAATAGAAATATTGCTCTCGACTTCAAGGCAGTTTTGCCGACAAATACTACTTACTTGTTAACTCTGCACGCAGATCATGTTGGAACATTAGTCTGCCTTTACTTATTCGCTTGTACATTACGTTGCATTAGTCCAGGGGTTTGCGATCAAATGAAGAATATCCAGGTCAACAAAATTCACGATCTTATGCTTAATTTGGAACTTGTAAAATTTTGCGATACCGTCAATTAATTTATTTTGTTACCGAAATGTAATGAGAAATTGGGACTGCAGTTCTTTTTTAAATACGCAACACATCTATATCCCGTATCTTGCAAAAAACGTTCTTTATATTTTCCGTCCTTATCACTGCCAATGAATTTCGCTTTCAATTTGCATAAAAGCTTGCACCACTTAGATGTGAGTGAAGCGTCAAAGCTAAACTTGAGCTTTGTATGACTTAGTGTTCCCTCCCAGGAATCATATACAGAAGGCTGGATATTTGTTACTGAAGGAAAACACCTATATGTTCTATTTTCCAATTGTATTGATATCTTATTATTATAATTCTAAAAGGTGAACTTCACAACACAAGTCTTAAGGAAAACCCTTCTTTACAGAATGAAATTGGCTACAACCCATTTTGTAAAAATTGAATTTTACTGTGCCACCAAAAACTCAATTCTGAAAAGACACTACGAGATGAAATGTGAGGAAAAAGGACAGTGTTTCAGTGTCCTCAAGACATACCTCGCCAATGAGATTCCAAAGTCCATCTGGATATATTTTAATACTAATACTAAATGTTATCTTTTTTGTTCCATATTAAATTGGAACCAAATCAAGGCCTCTTAACTGAGCCTGTCTTTTGTTTTATTTATCTCTTCACAGTGTCACTTTTGTGTGAGTGGAATACCAGCTACCGATATTTCACATGACAGGCAGTTCATATGTGCACCTGAACCCAATGAAGGAGCTTTTATCTGGGATGGCTGCTATCAAAATTGTGCTGACAGATCCTTCTGAACATTTTAACCCAACACGGAACACATTGAATCAATTAAAAAAATTATCCTTTCTTCCCATTAAAAAAAAAAACAACAGATTCTGTTTGACTCAAATTGGCATTTTATTTAAATTCAGTTAAATAAAATGTAAATTTGAGTAAGGTACAGAAGACAACAGATGGCATATAAGCAATCCAGACAAGGAGAAGTGGCGAATGATTTTCTCTCCTTGCACATTCTAAAAATCCTTTTTTTTAACTATGTACATAAAAACATATTTGTGCATACACTTTTATCAATGTTATGGGAAATTCCCTTGAGACACAGAAGAAAATTTACTTTTTTAAAGCAATACAATTACTGTCTGAAACTTTGGCTTATCATACAATTTCTGGTGGTTTAAAAGTTTGTGATAAATATTTTCATTTAGGAGAAAAAAATAAACAGATTAAAAAACTTCAATGGTGCATTCATCTTGCTATTAGTCCATGCTAGTACATTAAGTTTCCTTAATTTGTTACGGCTTCTCAAAGCCATGCTGATATGAACTCAGTGTGTTCTCTCACAATCACATAGGAATGTTCATTTCCAAGAATTACTTGTTTCAGTTAATCTTTGTTCTATACTGGCGACTTTGCAGAAATATATCTTTTAACACTCTTTGCATAGGGTTTCTCTTGGGTTTCAATCTAGTGATTGGAAGGGCCAATCAAATACTACATCTTCTCTTGCAGAGATCTTTCTAAACGTTAAGAAGCCCCTTTCTGCACAAGACGTACATCAACATGTTTAGATTTGCCAAGAGATCTGTGCTGCCATGTTTTAAATGAAACTGAAATGAGAATGTACTGTTTGCTACACCACCTCGAAAGTTTCTTCTCTCCAAATTTTAGCCAAGCTGGTACATACTCCAGAGTTTCACTACTGGCCAACTGAAGACTTTCGTCAAAAATAATACCTTAGCTCTGGGACACGCTATTATGAAAATGCTGTCTGGCAACCTCTAACACTGCTTTATCATTAGTTATTCCACCAGGTCATGTGTCACACTGACAAGAGAGGTTGTTGAGCAGTATTATAATGTAGTTTAATAAACAGGGCCGAGTCAGGACCAGAGAAGGAAGAACACAATGCAATTCAGAAATTTGGGGCACATAAAATCCTATTTTAAACAGCAGCTTCATTTTTGTCGGATGCCAGCTGCCTCCCTCCCCACTCACATTTGAAACTGCTGTTATGTGAGAAAGAAAAGGAAAAAAAAAACAAACTACACCTCTCAAAAATTGTAAAGTGCGCACCCCTAAGCTTTTCAGCGCTTAAAAAAAAAAAATTAAGTCAGCAAAGAAGCCTGTAGGGTCAACTCGAATTTAAGCAATGGAACAAAAAAAAAAACTAATTTGCTTCAGTAAAGAAAGTACAATGCAGTCTATGAAAATACAGGTACTTTCCAAACATAATTCTCAAAATGTGTGGCTCAATGGTATTCAAAACATTATTTTACTTGCTTTCTTAGGAAAGTTTTTTTGGGGGGGTTGTTGGGAGCTGTATGATGGTCACCTACCTCTGTGTATACATCTTACCAAATGCTAGTAAGAGTCAACCAACCTGCTGGAGTGGGACAGCTGTACCTACCTACACACCGGCAAAATCAATGACCTTGGTTGCCAACATGCAGGTCGTGACCCTGGTCAAATTGCTAGTGTGGAAGGGGCTTAAAGAGAAGCAATTTCTCTGAGAGATGCAAGTTAGATTATATATGGATTTATTATACATCACTCACATGAACTTTCCTATTGATTTTAATAATTAGACCTACCAGGCCATTTTTGATTTCACTGGTTTAGCTACGTCTGGTCATTATGCAAGCAGCTAAATCTAGTGCCCGGCTCTTAATACATTGATCATCATCCTGATCAATGAATCAATTGAGGTGTTGAACGTGCTGAAGTCTTACAATGGATCTGGCTGGAGGGATCCAACTTCAAGCCTCCAGCACTCTGTACCGTAATTTTCTTCCTGCTGTAAAATCTAGGACAAAATTCTAGCCGGCAATCTCCTTTACAGGCAACTATGGCAGGTTATCTTGCAAATTGGTTAACAGCTTTCAAACACAATTAGTAATCACTGCCTACATCCACATCTTAATAGCTAAACATTGCCATTCAAGTAAATATGGCCTTGCAGTACAGGAAACTGAACTGTGCAATTTCTACTTGATTTCTTATTAAGATCCTTGTGAAATGTACATTGGGTATTTGGACAAGAAAAAAACTATACGGGTTATACCTGAGGCATGAACAGTGCAGCCTACCTCTGGCAGTATAGCCTATACATGCCTGAAACAGCACTGGAAGCAAACTGGAGAGTCACACCAGCTGGAATGGCAAATTAAGTACTCACCATCCACATCTTCGAAAAACGTTTACTGCACACCCTGAAAACTTGATATGTAAAACCGTTTGTTGATGCGATGCCATCATCCACAATAAAAGCACATTCTTACGTTTTTCAGATCTCAGATCTAAAGCAAAGGTCACTGTATTATGATTCCCCTGCCATCACAAACATTCAAATGTCTAGAATTTACTGCCTATTAAAATTCAGCCAAGATGTAAATGTCAAAATGAAACTGAAGAAAAAACGCTGGAATGCCTCCAAGTCTGACTCAGTTTTAAAAAAATTCTCAAAGTTTTCAACTGTTTAGAAGGGGAAATTGTTTTCTGGGCTCAGAAATATCTAAATATCTAATCTGAACAACAACATTTCTGAAATGACAGTTGCCTTCCCAGACATTGCTGACTAAGAGTGTTGTTATAGTTTTTTAATCTCCAGTAAATTCTGTGTTGACAGTGGGCTCAGAACATGAAGCCTGAAGATCGCTACAGGGTGTTTATAGGGTTTCTGAAACCCGTTTACTGAGAGAAATTTTTAATGAAAGAAAAACACCAGATTTTCTCAAGCCGCTTTTAAGTTTTTCTGGTTTAAAATTTTTATGCAAGACTTGCATAAATAATAAATAACAAAATAGTTACTGTCCAATTACCACTGGCGTATACAGTTTCCTATATTGTAATACCGCCTGGCTTTGACATTTTTATATATGTTTTAGAACCTGAATAACAACCCAGTCAAATCTGAGCCTTGTCACAAACCCTTAAATGTGACTAACAACGTCCAAAGTTCTGTATACAGCCTCAGATATCAGAGATGGACTGCACAAAAACCAAACATATAGTATATCATAGGAGACCAATGGATTTTGTTGTCTCTGCCGAAAAAGGAAGATCCCAGTTGCATTCTCGTATTAGTAAAAATTAATTAAATTCAGCATTACCTGGGGTTTCTAAAAATCAAGCTTTTTTACCTTCAGCCGATGCCAGAAAACCGAAACGATAATTATGGAAAAACATATTTAAGTTGTTACAACTGGAGGGAACAGATATTGCACAAAACAAAAGATGATTTCCTCAAAGTCGCAGTTGCTTAATTCTGAACTTACTTGGCATGGAAACTGCCCTTCTGCAGCACACAATATTTCCCAAAGATAAATTAATGCCACCAACTTCAAACCAATCCCTTTATCCCTCATACTGTAATGTAGGCTATTTTATTTTGTCACATGGGTAAAATACCAGTAATGGCAGGCCATAATTTCTCCCCCCACACTCAACACCAAATAAAAAAACGAGAACAAAAAGAAGCCGAATACTTACACATACAACAAAACCGTCAAATCAACTGCTAAAAATAACCGCGACGAAAATGCAAACAAGCTCTCAGCACCATTTGTCAATTTGCATTACTGGAACATGATGAACAACATGGACCAGAAAACCCTCTCTGCTTTGTTACCCTGCTTCTGTGCTTCTTTCTAAAACTGCAAGATTAGAAAACAGGTTAAATCCCAGGGCATTGTTAAACTACAGTACATTTACCTCAGACCATGTCATGTCAGCCTGACTGAATCAGCCATTTCATTTTAAATCTTGAGCTGAAAATCACCGTTAAATTATGCATGCTGGGGAACGAAACAGAAATGCGAGATCCACATGGACTAATTTCTAAGAATCATATCTGTATTTAGTATTTGTGTATTACACTAAAGGCTATGATGTGATGTTTTCCGCAGATTTTATTATCTGGAATTCCATCCCATTTCAGTTCCTGTGTTTGATTTATTATTGATCTCAGATACATTATTGTGGAACTCCACTGTCCAGTCTCCTTTTCAAAGGCCCTTTCTTTGCTCCAAACAATAAAAACCAAAGATCGGGACTTTAAACAAAAATCAGTTCTAATTTTCCAATGTATGAGAAGGGAATACCGCAAAAAAGAAATTATAGATGTCCAATCACAGTGCTACAGGAAGCAGAACTGTTTAATGACTTTATTCTGTGTTTTTGTGAATGGACAAGAGGTAGTTCATATGTGAATATGAACTACCTCTTGTCTATTCACAAAAACACAGAATAAAGTCATTAAACAGTCATTAAACCCATAATCCAAAATCCTATTTTCTCAACGCACACCTTCTGGGAAAAACTAAGGTTGCTGCTGGAAGAGGTGTTAGTGGGGCCAGTAGAGGGCGCTCACCCTGTGGTCTGTGTGGGTCCTAATGCCCCAGTATAGTGACGGGGACACTATACTGCAAAAAAGCGCCATTCTGCGAATGAGACGTAAAACCGAGGTCTAGACTCTCTGTGATCATTAAAAATCCCAAGGTGTTTCTCGAAAAGAGTAGGGGTGTAACCCCGGCGTCCTGGCCAAATTTCCCATTGGCCCTTACCAATCATGGCCTCCTAATAATCCCCATCTCTGAATGGGAGTGTGTGGGGAGCGGACTGGCGCACTATGACTGCATAGTGGTGATGGTGGAGGGGATCCCCATTACCTGTAAAGCGCTTTGAGTGGAGTGTCCAGAAAACCGCTATATTAGTGTAAGGGATTATTTATTTATTATTACCCAATGCTAATTTCCTATTTAAACTTAAAGATCCAACAATTACGTTCTGGTGGTCTGTTCAAACTCTTAAAGATTTTTTAATCTATGGCATTTATTGCAGGATATCTTGATCACACACCCTCATCCCATCCAAAGAGACAGACATTCCTTAAATGGCACAGTGGCACAGTGGTCAGCATGGCCGCCTTGTTGTGCTGGGGCCCTGGGTTCAATTTCCTGGGGTGCTCTCTCTGTATTTGCATGTTTTCCCCATGTTCATGTGGGTTTCCTCCAGGTGCTCCAGTTTCCTCCCACAGTCCAAAGACATACTGATAAGGTTACTTGGCTTCTGCAAAACTGGCCTAGGTGCGAGTGTGTGCATGTCTGTGTGTCTGCCCTGCGATGGAGTCCCATCTAGGGTTCCCCTGCCTTGGCTTCTTGCATGCTGGGATAGGTTCTGGCTACCCACGATCCTGTATTGGATAAAGTCGATTTGAAAATGGAAGGACAAACGGTTGGATGGACTTTTCACCTCACTACATCCACTAAAAACAAGAAAAGCAATAAGAAGCAATGAGGAAATTGCCATGTATGAAGCAAAACAACCACATGCCGTTCAAAGGGGCTGAAGGTGATTCACAATGTTTCCATATTTTTTTGGCCACCTAAATCTGCAGTCATGACTTCAAATATCAAATATGACTTCACGATTCTACATTTACATAATGTAAAGGAAACTGAGTTACAGATAGTACGCAATTAAGATGTTCAAAGAACTCATCCAACTTCCGATTGCTCCAGTCTGGCCCGTTAGTACAACAACTCTCAAAATTACTCAATGTGTGTGTAAAGGCCTTTGGGTCTAGTCAGAGTGAATGAACTTGACTTCAGTGCAAAACCATCTGTCTCTTCAAGTTCCCTCAGTTAGATATTGAATTCCAAGCCACAACCTGCATAGTGATACAACAAACCTACCATGAAGACCAAGAAGCTTTCAAAACAATTTGGGGATAAAGTGTTAAAGAAACCCGATAAATTTCTCAGTTGCTCATTATCCCACTAAGGAAAGGAATACGTGTCATACCACACAGACATTACCTAAATCGGGTTATCCACATTTTTTCCTCAAAAATACATCTTAACAACTGTCGTTACAAAGGCTTTTGTGCCAAAACACTGACAGTTGTTAAGTAAATAATATTTTGGAGTGTACAGTGTTTATATACATTTCTACTGCTTTTTCTCTGTACAGGACCTCTGCAATTTTCGGGTTTGCATTCTTTTTTTTTCCTACACTGAGTAGAAAAGCAAGAAGGATCAGGAATTTCACTCTAAAGCCAACAAAACATTGGAAAACTTTTGCGTCCAAGATGGGTGCCAGTCATACACTGACAATATCCCAGT
The DNA here is from genome assembly GCF_055471065.1 of Atractosteus spatula. Taxonomy (NCBI): domain Eukaryota; kingdom Metazoa; phylum Chordata; class Actinopteri; order Semionotiformes; family Lepisosteidae; genus Atractosteus; species Atractosteus spatula. The sequence continues at coordinate 4,223,131 of NC_142728.1, read as the reverse complement.
ACAAAGCTGACCTATACTGGACAGTGGCAAGAAAGGAGCCAATACTGAAAAATATGCCATTTCAATCTTATTAAGGGTTTGTACATGTACATGGTACCACGGAGCAGTGGCAAAGTGTCTTGTTGTCTTAATAGTAGAGGAAAACTTGCGTGAGTCAGTCAAAAATCTCAAACTGGGCAAAAAATGGACATTTCAACAGGACAGGAACTTGAAGCATGAGGCCAAAGCAACACTGGAGTGGTCCAACAAGATGGGTGTAAATTTCCACGAGTGGGCCAGTCAAAGTGCTGACCGCATTCCTCCGATAAAAGAAAAAATACTGCACATTTAAAGATTCATGTCTGTCTTTAATCCCCAACTAACTTGAGATCATTTCTGTCAGTAAAAATGGGCAAACATTGACCAAGTGTGCAACGCTTGTACAGAACCATCAGAAAAAAAGATTCCCAGCAGTAATTGTTTCAACAATACTGACTGAGTTGAATACTAAATTTACAACGACAAATCTAATTTTCTTTTCCATCTTCAGGGTTCCTGTCTGTGTACTACATGAAAATCATTCCAAACAATACCGGAACCATGCTGTTTGAATTAAAAGCATTTAAAAAACGATCTTTGCCGATCGTTAAGTTGTCATATCCATGAAACAGATGCCATAATGAAAGTTTATATTACATTTCTTTACATACTGGTGTGTTCCTCCTTTACACTGTAGGCAAACGCTGACGTGACCAGTTTCCCGACTGGTTAAATGAATATTGAATGTTTAATCTCAAAGGTTAAATACCCCTATGAAAAACAGTAAGAGTTCCAAACCAAAGAAGATTGAAACTCAATAGTACTAAAAAATATTTCAAGCTTTGCTTTTTACTTTCCAATAACAGGGCTTTCCTGCTTGACCAGAGTATCGCCACCCAGTAAAATAAATACAATGGACAAAGGCCTTTATTGTTAATTTCTCACATCTCTGGATGATTAATTCCAAGTGTATGGGTGGGAAGGTTGTGTTACACCTCAAAATTTTTTCCCCATTAGCAAGCAGATTTCTACAAAATTTGTAATTCCCCTCCTAGCCAGACAGTTTCTCTTATGGATAAAACCGATAATGGCTAAAAATGATGCAAAGGTTTGGAAATTTCTTCACTATGTGCTGTCCTAGATATTCGGCTAAGGCAATGGAAGACTGCTGTCAGGTGAGGAAGCATTATTGCTGCCGTGTATGTGAAACATTTTACTTCCTGAGGCTGTATTTGTTTTTAATTTTATGTTACAGAAGAAATTTGAAAGCTTTTTACTGTCGTTAACAAAACTTTGCCCAGTCCAGTTCCAACAAAACACAAAACACACCCAACTGCCTACAGAAGCCTTAAAAATACATTTTAAGATGCTTTAGGTGCCAGCCTAACAGTCTTTCATATTTCAGCAACTGCAGTCATATATGCGCAATCTTACGTTAGCCAAAATAATAATCTACAAGAACCCCTTGATAAGGGCACCCTTCTTTGCCAACAACCAAAAATCCGTTGCACCTCAAGTTTCAAAGCATGTAACTCTCTTCATGGCCTTGAGTGCTGAGGGTATTATTCTGGCCAAATACACTGAGCCTCTCTACTGACAGCTGTTTGAAGTGCTGAAGACACAGAACAGAGTAATTTCACATCATCACCCCCATTTGAGGCTTCCACTCTTTGTAGGGAGGGAGGGAGGCCAGACATAACCACTTTACAGAAACGTCTGTCACCTTTCTTTACCTGAAAAGCTCACATGCACATAAAACCTAGACATTAACAATAGAATAGCAGTGGAACAGTGCATTCCCTCCAGTTATATCCTCCAATATTGTGAACTCATTCCCCAGCATCCTGAAATTAGCTCAAAAATATCCGAAGAAGCTCTGGAATGCAGAGATGGGCCGCACACACTGTCAGAAGTCACAGCCATTGATACACAATACACACGGGCCACACTCGATTAAAAACAAAGTATAAATCGGAACATATTCCTGCAATATCCAACACTTTAGCCCCATTTCACGAAACTCAGAGATACAGTACACATTTTGCAAGCAATAAACACGAATGAAGAGGTGAAAAAGAACACTGACTTAAAGCTTTCCTCGACATAAGGCAATATGAGTGGGCTGCCTTAAAAACACTGATCCACCTACAGGGGCGAGCCAGAGTCAGACCTGTTCCTTTAATAAACAGACCTTTGAAGTTCATTATCGAAGCCCTGAGGAACAAACTACTGCTGATCAATTTGTCTTTCCTTCTTTTTTTCTGTAACAGGGGAAGTTGAAGAAAATAAATCTTTCACCACCCTGGCAAATTCTAGCAACGACCGCAATTTGATTTGCACTCTTTAAAAGTTGTCAACCAGTCCTTTAAGCGCACCAAGCGTCTCTCATTAAATTGTTCAGACATTAGGGAAACAACCACAAATGTCCCATTAATTAACCTGTGAACCAAAACAGACACCATTTCAAATACGTTTAAATCACCACACTTCCTGGGGGGGGGGGGGGGGGGCTACATTCTGCTCCAAGGCTCATCGCACTTGAACTTGGGTCATCTGTGCAGCTGTGAGAGATTAATTTTTGCCCCTCCTACTAAAATACTGCCAACGTTGAAAGTTCAGAACTAAAGAAACAAAAACAATTGGTGTATCACAGCTACTCAGTGACAATATCCGTGGCTTTCAAACTGCAGTCCAGACGAAAAATTCCATCCACCCATTTTCTAAATGTCCAATTCAGGGTCGCAGGGGAGCCGGAGCCTATCCCAGCAAGCAATGGGTGCAAGGCAGGGTACACCCTGGGTGGGACACCAGTCTGTCACAGGGCACACACTGACATACACTCACACTTACTGGGCCAGTTTTCCCAGAAGCCAATTAGCCTACCAACATGCCTTTGAATTGTGGGAGAAAACCAGAGCACCCAGAGGAAAACCATGGTAACAAGGGAAGACCCACATAGCAACCCAGGTACAGCAACCACAGAAGGAAATTTTCTTCTGTAATTAGTCACATTTTTTATCATCTTTGAATAGGACAAGCAATCCCCCAAAATGCCCGGTGGATCCCCAAAACAGCAACCTACCTAGTTAGTTAAGAGTCTGCAAAACCTATCAAAACTACGAAACCAGCTCTCAAGTTTTCTACTCTCAAGAACAGAACAAAATTGTGCCGTGAACTGCTGGTTTTGTAATGTGGGACTGGCCGAGGGGATAAACACTGCAATGACTTCACTGCACGCCTCTTTAACAGCATTAATTCAAAAGGCTTTCCCAAACTGAAATAATAAATGCATAATACAGTAGAATATTTTCAGATTTAACGGTACAGACTTTCTAACAGTACTGCAACAAAGCTAGGTGCCCAGCTTATTACTAGCGATGCAATTAGTGGTCAGCTTGAGAAAAGAAACAATGTTCTTCTTTAATGGTAGAATTCAAAATTAAGCCCATCAATTAGGGCATGTTCTTTCAAGAAACTCTTACATTATTCTTCCAGCCCTTCATCTGGTTAAAAAAGCTAGATGGTATGGTTTTTGAATATTCTAAATATTTAAAAATACATTTTTACACAAAAAAATGTGGTTTTACATACTAATAGGGTTTTTAATCTTTCCTTAATGTTTTAAAGGTTATTACCCCAAAAAAAACGAAAACTAAATTTTAACAGAAATGTACAATGTTAAGTTCTGAACGCAAAAATCTTCTTCACGTCATAAACTACCTGTTCAGAGTTTTTACAATGAAATTGTTTTGTTTTTAATGCTATAAATCATAGCTCAGTGCAGATTTATACTAGTTTATTTATACAGATTCGTGTTCTTGAGTTATTGAACATTATCCATTCTCAATCGCAAGTTTTGCTTACAAATGTTTTTTTACAATGCAAATTAATAAATACACAATCCTAAATCACATAAACGCAAAAGCGTAATTGCAGTCCTTTTCAGCACCGAAAGGGTTAATGTATTAATACTGAATTAAATATAAAACACAACCTCACCATTACCTGTTGGAATTTGAAATGTTCTCATTAAATTAAAAAAAGTAAAAGAATCAGAGCAATGCAGAAAGCTACATTTTTGGCCCGAGGTGTTCATCCCTACAAAATTAATATTTGTTTAAATTTGAAAATTACTGTTAAAAATGAATTCGATTTTGTTTTTCAAATCAAACCCCAATTAAAGGCCGTTTAAGACACTTGCCGTTCGTCCACCGTCTGAAAAAGCAAAATTAGAAAACTTGTCAAAAAGCTTAAATATTTTTGCATTACTGTTTTCAAATTGTGAGTGGAAAAAACAATTCATGAAATTATTTCCAATTTCTTATTTTATCGAATATCTACCGACAGGTGGCGCCAATTTAATAAAAGAAATTACCTTTTTTACGAAATAAAAACAAACAAACCTCACTATCCTCATAATTTGATAAAAAAGAAAACCCGTAAGTTTTTAGTGCATTAAAACCAATATGGAGTAATAAGTCAAAACTAAATATAACGTTTGTCGCCATCAAATAGTTGTTGGTTATTTTAAAGAAATAATAATTGCTTTGGAAAAAAAATGAAACAAAATCTGAATATGGCTGCGTAGCTGTTTTGTTTTCTCGGGCTGCTGTGTGCCCTTCACATTCTGCACACAATAGTTTTTTTAAAAAAAAAAATCTTCCAACATCTTTGACAAGTTGGAAAACCAAAATTATTTTTTATTTAAAAAAAAGCAGAATTTAAATGCCGGCAGACCGGAGTCTCATTCAAAAGTTGATTGCACGCTCGGGAAAATTTTTAAAAACGGGAATTTAAAAAAAGTCAAATTAAAGATCGACTAATAAAAAAAAACGCACAGGCGCAACGCACGGATACAAATTTAGCAACGAGGCCCTTGCAAATTCATTTTCCCCATTTCTTAAATTTCCACCCCCCAAAAAAAAAAAACATGGAAGTACAGTAGATGCGCTGAGCTAGTTACCTCCCCAAAGGATGCGGTGCATGCGGCTACTGTTGTTTGGATCGCGATCAATCTCGCCGACGGGAACAAGCGAAGAAGAGCGCTTGCTAAGGACACCCGGACCGGGGGGTGATGCCCGCTGGCTGTCCTGGTGCCCAGGCGAGGGTGCGGGAGGGTCCGGGCTGTATCCGGGCGCGCTGGCGGAGAGCGGCTGGGCTGGGCGCCCCGGGCTGGGCGCTGCGCGGCGGCGTGCGGGCGGGCGGCGTGTTGCGGAGGGTCCTGTGCAGACAGTAGTCCGCCATCACACAAGGGCAACTCGCACAGCTCCACCACTATTCAGATCAAATAGCACAAGGCGAGCCAGACAAAAGGCTGAACGACCATAACGTTGCACAGGAGCTGGGAGAGGAGGAGGAGGAGGAGGAGGGGGGGAGAAAGAGCCGGGGAAGTATCGCCTACTCATACATCCCAACGCCGAAAGCGTGTCATTTTCGTGTTGCGTTAACCGGCGGGGAGGCTGTGTTTTTATTCGGTTGAGGAGTTCGACAGCGGAGGTGAAGACCGCGATTGACTTGACGGATAGAACCGGACAGTTTATTTTTTGGGAAAGATAAAATAAAAATAAAACTGCTCATATCGCGTCAAACGTTAAAGGCAGGCTCCCCGAGAGGGTCGGTGTCGTCTCACCTGTATCGCCGAGTGGGAGTGTCGAGGAGTTAAGAATAAGCGCCCCTTTCTCACCTCCCGACCTCCCTCACAACAGCAGTTCCTGAGTTACACGCGTGTTAAAATTAAGCGTCTTGAACTCCCTCTGTAGTTAAGGATAAAATGTATCTGTTGCACCTCTTCGCAACACGGTCGACTAAACACCTGTTCCGTGAAGAGCGGGGGGGGTTAACTTTTCGCGGTGCCATTTTTATTTATAGTGGCACAAAAAAAGCATACTTGCCAGAACCAGAACACCTCTTCAAGAAACGCCTTCACTTAAAACAAGTATACTTGCCTAATCACGCTATGTGAGAAAACAGCTTTGATTATAACTATGACGCTATGTTTGAGAATTGTTTTGAATAGCATGCATTGTTTTGGAGGAGTCTCCAAATACAGTCCCCCTTACCTACATTACCTGCAATACTGACAATCTGTTTTCTTCCCATTATCCTCTACATGTATTGTGCTGCTGTCAAGCATGGTTGCAGTAAGTTAAATCTAAAGCCATTAATACTATTTTATGGAGTAAACTTTTTTTTCAAACTTTAGAAGAATTTTTAAACCATAGAATCAAACATTATGAACTAGTTCCTGGTATAAAATCAGTATTGAGGAGTCGAAGAAAGTGGGTTCAGTTGTGAGCAGCCGATATTCTGCTCTCTGGGGTTCATGCCTGGCGAGTGGCCACGCAGAGAAATGAGACGTTTTAACCCTTTTTTCCATCTATTACTACACCTTTAGCCGATGCCTCTGTTCAAGACCGCCTATATTCAAGACCACAGAGCCATAGAAAATGCAGAGAACCAGCATGCAGCTCAGAGTCGTAGAAACAAATGCAGTCAATTCAGTACTGCAACAGGTGGAACAAGGCGAGGTGCTGAAATCGTCACAACACTGTGATGAATTGAATTGAAAAGTGCAGTTTACGCCAACCAACAGCAGTGCAATTTAATACAGAAATGACAGGGATGACAGGAACACAGGATATTCAAGTCCGAGCTGCTGTGTCTTTTACAAAGCAGTGGGAGGTGGTCAGTCTCCCAGCTGCTGGTGGCACTGATTCCAGACTGTAGGTCTCCGATTCCAGATGTACGAGAGGGATAACAGGCCAACAGAAAGGAGGAAGCAGGGGTTGCTCTTTGAAATCTGGACTCCAAACCTTTTTTAGAAGAGCTTTTATTTAATTGCTTTCCTATTTTATTCCATACTCCCCCCTCTGATTTCTCCTCTCACTGTATTTTTTGTTGTTGTTCATAACAATATGTTAATAAATATTTTGAAATAAATGTTAATATAAAAAAATACTAATAATAGGACTGTGTGGGTCTTAATGCCCCAGTTTAGTGATGGATGAGATGTAAAACCGAGGTCCTTACTTTTAGTTAATGTTACTAGATTGATATATATCTCACAAATACAGTATGTATCGCAAAGGTACTGACTTTGAGGGACAGGTTAAAGCCTGAGTTAACTTCATCTTTGTCCATTAAGTACCACTTAATCAGGTTACATTGGCTGTGTGTATCCGACCAACTTCAGTGTGTTGCGGTTACGATTTATAAAGCTATTTAACCCAGGTCTTAGATGTGGACAAAATTTAGCATTAGCATTACTGACGAGCATTATTTACAGGAGATAGATTATGCTCGACATTTGGCTAACCCTGTCCTGCTACAACCCCAGGAGCAACCTCAGAGCCCGGAGTTTAGCTCATTTCAAGAGCAGCCACTGAGAACTGAAATGTACTGTACACTGGCTGTCCACACGGCCCTGCAAGTACAAAAGCTAATGGCTAATGGCATGTTCACAAGGGTTTCCCTTTGGGTACTCCAGTTTCCAGTCCAAAAACATACTGGTAGGTTAATCGACTTCTGGGATAATTGGCACTAGTGTGTGTGTGTGCCCTGTGAAATGGGATTATTTTCCAGGGTGCACACGTGTTGCTTGCCAGGATAGGCTCTGGCTCCCCAGCACCCCTGAACTGGAACAAGCAATTAGAAAACAGATAGACGGACTTCATCGAGCCTTTCTAGATTATCCAAATCAGTCATTCAAAATAGTAGGACTGTTTTGTTCCCCAGTATTATTAGTTGAGAAGAAAAGACAGCACTGAGTTTGTTCCCCAATGCCGTTGGGCTGTGCAGGATAAATTGATTTGTCTTGTCAAGCAGGAGTACCTCTCAGAGAATATTTTACTGGGTCATTGGGAAATCAGCTCTGTCCAGATCAATAGCAGCACCTGGAGATAAGACACTGAAGAACGCCACAGGACACATTATACAAGAGACTAATTTCTCTGCCATTCTCCCTATTCGCATGTAAATGTCCAAAGTGAAGAAAAAAATAGCCAAGTACTTCAAAATTGTGTACACTGTATTTAATCTAAATCTTTATTTGAATGCTTGTTACGCAAGTCAGGGAAAGTCATAAGTATCTTCGTACCACTGCCAAATCCTAAAATTGTTGCACATTATTGTGTCACAACAGCACAAACGCGGCAGAGTTGATTTTACTTTAAAGTCTACAGAATGACAAAGACTGACTCAACCATGTGCTGTCCAGTCACCCAACTCAATACCATGAAGCAGGGTACTTAGAGTTTCTGCATAGAAAGCTAACATACTGTATGACTTTACGTGGCTGGCTTGAGGTCCAGAAGACCCTTATTCTATATGCATCATAGCAAGGACACGGGTTGTCAATGCATGGGCAAGACACTGCATTCCACCTGGTTCCTGGCATTTCCTGAAATGTCTGTGTTGTTTGCTTGCTGTGCATCGTTGAATTACTTCAATGGCCCTAGCACACCATTATACTTAGAGACTATGTCCTGGTTAATCATACCTTCTTGGGCTCCATTATACTGGAAGACTGTGTGTCTTGGCCCATCATCCTCAACTTACTTGTCACCTTCAGAACCAGAAGGAAAGGGTCTCTCCATCCGAGCAAAGGTGTCCTTCCAATAGTACCAGATTTGGACACACCTTACTCATTCCTATGGGCAGACTAATTGCAGGACGTACTCTGTTGCATCAGAGTTGAATAGAAAGTACTGAAGTACAGTTCAAGAGCAGAGAGGAGACAGAAAAAGAGAGGAAATGAATTAGGCAATGACAAATGCGCACAGCAGGTGCATAACCCCCCCCCCGATGAAGAAGACACACATCACCCATCCAGCCAATAATGACAATAATTTAGTGGAACGAAAAGCTACACAAATATGGCTGTGACTACAGTATATTTCAATGAACCATGACAACCAATACCATTCAGAGTAGCAGAATAACTAACAAAGAAAGGGTTTAAATTTGTTTGTGACTTTATCCAAGAGAGCGATTTTGTTTCTGCTACACAGCTCAAAAGCAACAGTTGAATTAGTAAAAAAAAAAAATCCGAAACGACTTATAAGCATTTATTTAAATGACTGCAGTCTCATGAATTTTCTAATGAGCACGCCTTAAACTCAACTGAATGGACGAATAAATATACAACAACTTTTCTCTGCAATGAACACAATATGAATGCACACTTTGGGAAATAAGAAGCAGCACTGGCATTCAGTTTTGACAGTTCTAGCAGCTGTGCAATACCAAGCCAAGTATAACTCCGCAAAAATTAGACATACTGCATGAACTTTCTTGATTGACTATTTCTCTTCAAAAAATTGTGAATTTAATGAAAATTACATTAAAAGACTACTTAGATTTGGATAATGCACCGATGGGCTCATGACATGGATCGAGCTGAGTTTAGACTCTTCTGAGAATTCATCACTTCAGAAGCAACCAGTAGTACACCACAAAACTGTGTAGCCACCCTGTCCTTTGAGAACAATATCACTTGGACCCCGAGTTACCCGAACCCTGAGCAGAGTTTGTGGTGATGAGTGGCGAGATACCATAAATGGCAAGTTGGTTTTAGCTACTGTATATTATACTGTACTTTGTACAGATGGTGGTGTTGTGTCTTGTAGTACTGTATATAATATAGTATAGGAAAGAGCATACAACCATACAGTAAATGTAAAGTTCAACATAATAGGTTTAATAATAAGAAGAATAGCTTACACTTGTATAGAGCTTTTTCTGGACACTCCAGTGCTTTACAGGTAATGGGGATCCCCTCCACCACCACCAACATGCAGCCCCACCTGGATTATGCGACAGCAGCCATAGTGCGCCAGTGTGCTCAGCACAAATCAGCTATTAGTGGGGAGGAAAACAGAGTAATGAAGCAAATTCATTGATGGGGATTGTTAGGAGGCCATGATTGGTAAGGGCCAATGGAAAAATTGACAAGGACACCAGGGTGACACCCTTACCCTTTTCGAGAAACGCCCTGGGATTTTTAATGACCACAGAGAGTAAGGACGGTTTTTCCATCTCATCTGAAGGATGGCGCCTTTTTACAGTATAGTGTTCCCGTCACTATACTGGGGCATTAGGACCCACATAGACTGCAAGGTGAGCGCCCCCTGCTGGCCCCACTACAATGCTACCCTTGAAGTTCATCACCGGTCTTCATTTTTAAGGGGGTCCCACACAAGCTCCTTTGTCCCCAGGCCCTGGGTTCCACACCCTTTCGGGAACGACCCTAGCAGCTCCTTTCTTTCACTACGCCTCTCTTCACCATCCAGGTCTAGCATCTGGACAATCTTTTTTCATAGACAATGTTACCCTCCGTCATTCGATCCAGGGCATGGACACCAGGCATCCCTAATCTGTGCTGTAGCTCCTTCGTGTTCTGTGGCGTGGAGCCATTTCATCTCTTTCCTTTGATCATAGTGTACCTCCTGCTTGGTTATGCACCTGCGGCTAATCCCACAGCCATTTGTCATCCAAGGACAAATTCTCTCATGAAACACCGCAGTGCTATTTAAGTGCAGTGCCCGTCGGCGTTTTGTTGTAATCCTTGTGTTGTCCCTACCGAATCTTCCATCGACTTAACCTCCCCCCAGCCCATAAAACACCAACACAGCCTGGACATCTGAAACGAGCTCTCTCGCCATGAACTAAACAGCAGGGCTCATCACTGGCAAATCTAGATTTAAACTGACAGGACGACCAGCCTCTTGGTGCCTCACTTTGCAGAACATATAGTAATAGACATCTGCAGAATGTGGCGTGGTCCTGAAGGCGTACACAGCTGCAAAAATTGAATCCCTTAATTGAGTTGATAATAGGATCATTTGGAGTCGTCGGACGGTTTTCGGCTCTTAAACGTTGGATGTGCCCTTTTAAATCACTGCATTTCATCAGTCAAATAAAATGTAAACATTCCAACCAAGAAAGCGGCCATTCAGTCAAGGGTTCAGTTTTGAATAGAAGCTCAAATGGAAAGTAACACCTGGAGCTGAGTGGGCCTCCCACCCTGTACTAGAAACCGAGGAAGGACAAGCCTCTGTGTCATCCAGGACAGCAGCCTCAGTTGGGTCCTGAAAATAAATCATCCACCTAATTATGTTTTATACTTTTGCAGATGGCCCAGATTTTACCATCACTGACAATACTCACCCCAAACAATTGAAATCCAGATCTGCCAGCGACGAGCCCTGCTGTTCAGGTATATTTAATGACCTCGGTTCATTTCTACCCTTTTCAGTCAATCAATCAAACAAATTAATATCCTCGAACCTCTACTTTGAAAGAACTGAGACAACCCACTTTGTTCTCACATTGACGGGAAGCCAAAGAGCCTTACATTGGAGAAATGCTTGCAATTTGCAAGTTGGAAGAAGAATGATTAAACGCATTCAAAAACTGTGTTTTTATTTTAAAAAAATAAAGTTTTTGGCATAAGCTGAAAAAAGGAAAAACGCAGGTAAAATTATTGATCAGCTAAGACCCCAGAAGCCAAACCAAAAGCAGTGGCTCTTTCCATTTATGCTTTTGTTATTGAAGGCATCATATAAACATTTAGAAATATCTATGATCTTGAAAATCCAACTTTAATGTCATAGATGAGGCTATTCGAGATTTTCATTGGTCAAAATTGGAGATAATTCAAGAATGCAGAGTGTGTCTGACCACTTGCAGACAGCATCTTATTCTGCAATTACATAATACAAGTTGTTTTTGTCGATTCTTGATGCCTAACTCTTGCTAATTCACGCAGACTCTATCAGAAGTCAATATTGCTGACTAGTTGTGCAGACCTTCTAATCCACGGAAGCTGTAGTTAATGAAAAGAGAATAAACCACGGATATTCTTTAGAAGCACCAAGTTAAACCCGTCCTGTCAGTTATGTCATTCACCTCTGCCAAAAACTGAGGACTGTATCCATTTCAAGACCAAAAACAGCCCAATTAAACTGCTTGCAAGCTAGTCTAAAACATTTTGGTATTTTAATCACTGTATATTTCCTTCAAGTATTTTTAAAACATAACTTGTATTACAACAAGCAAAAACAATTCTTGGATTCTTAAAATCTAATCAAATTAAAATATATTATTGAAAAAGTAGTCTAAAAGCAGAAAAAAAAAACATTTCCGTAATTGTAGCCCCGTGAGGCTGAAACAGTGCATTTTTATTTGTAATTAGTTAACTTATATTGCCAGGGACTATAATTGTAACTGTGAATAAATACATTTCATCCCTGTAATGAAACTTGAGAGTAAATGTCTTTTGACTGCTCATAAGGTGCAACAAGTATTACCATAAAGACGTACAGTACGAGGATTCGAATTTGGCAAGGCTACTTTATTGTGACTTTAATAATTACTGTATTTTTTTTCCTGTAATGACTGAATTGGTATGCACCATGGGAGATGTTCCTTACGCCTGTTACAACAAAACCGTTTCAGATTTTATGCAGTTAGTACTGCACTTTCTTCACTTAGTTGCACGTCAGAGGCTCGTTGAGGTTAGTTGGTCAGCATCCTAGTACTGTACAACATCCGTTTGCACAGACAGAAAAAAATACAGCTATTTTCAGAAAGAAACTAGAAGTAACAAAACGCAATAAGAGCTAAAAATGAAAAAGAAAATGTTTCAGAACTAATTTTGAGGTTCTTCAAACGAGCGTTTTAAACTGTCATTTCGATTTCTAAAGATTTCTCGCTGCGCCCCAGTGCATCGTGTTGGTAAATGAGGAAGTATCAGTTATTCGTAATCTTATTGACTACCCACGTCATTAGTTACCAGTTCAGATAAGAGCGATAACAGAACCTTCCTGCAGTTCACAGAAGAGTAATGCAACACCACCGGAGCAACGAATTCCTCCGATATATTTACCTCTCTAGAGAAAAGATTAGCCGTGCGACTTTATGGTTGGCCAACAAATTCTAGTTTGTAAATTTTAAAACTTCTCGCGACGTTAAAAATGAAAAATTGAAATTGAAAGACGAGAAATTCTGACGTAGGCAGAAAAAAATTCTGGTTAAATTTCGGATGCGTGGGAGAAATAGGTGTCTCTCACCATGTGCGTTAGGAAAAACCTATCCCCTCCTCTCTCTTGCTGCTGCAGAACGAGTTTGAAGACGAGTGTGCAAAGATTTCGTCTTTAGTTCAGTGCAGCGCAGCTGGAGCGGTCTGCTCTCCAATCAATGAAATTTGTTTCAATTCGCTGCGGGTCCGCTTAAATCACCCCTCTGCTGTTAGAATAGCTGATAGCACTTCTGGGAGCAATTAAAACAAATCATCCATTTCAACGCAGTTAGTATTATTTTAGAGTTTGAGTTTAATTTAATCTTGTTGCAAAGCTGCGAAGGCAGCGGGAGGGCCTCTTGTGATCTTGGGAGACCAGAGCTGGAAATTTCCCTCTGAGATCTATCCATCACAGCGCGGATTCCTTTTCTTGATGCGGGTTTAAGGGAAAGAAAAAATTACATCGCGTAATTGTCCTATCCTCTTATTGAAGGTTTTTTTTTTTAGTTACGTCTTTATTAATAGATTGCAATACAGTAAATGACCCACCAACAAATGACATTCTGGTAAAACTGGGGGGTAGCACTTAATTTTAGTTATTTAAATAATATCCAAACAAAAAATGTATGATAGGAAACATTTGCAGTTTTACATTGTGAGTAGGTTTAAATTAAGGCTTAGTCTGACTGCCGTTACTATAGAAAGATCTGAAGACCAGCCCTGCACCCTGGGTTTAGCAGCTGGACAGCTGCAGAGAGCAGGAGTCTTAAAAAAATCAATTCAATACTCACTGAATTAAAGGGGAACTACAGACCCAATTTATTAAATCTCAATAACAAAATAAATTCACCAACGGTATAGAAAATGTTTACAAATGTCAAATTAAGTACAAAATCATTAACCTTGTGAATGTACTGTAAGTAGTTATGTTGTCCAAAACCCCTGGTCTCAGCGTGGGTGAGAGTTCCCGCAAATTGTGACATGATGTGGCCCTTCCTGCTCACTAGTCACTGTAATGACTATTGCAATATTATGGTTTGTGACATGATGCAGCCCTTCCTGCTCACTAGTCACTATAATGAATGCATGCACAGTTAACAAGTAAGTTCCATTTATCGGCAAAACTGTCTTAAAGTTGAGAGTCAATATATCCATTGGATTAAAAGAGATGTATTCACAAGTCTTTATAATGCAGTAGGGTCACTTCAAGTCACTGGAAGTTCTGTTGCCTTGTTCCAAATCGCAGGCATTGAGGGCAATATGGCACTGTGCATACCTGGAAAACATTTTGTCAATTCTGTGATGTACAGTGTATTGGAGGCTTTACAAGTTGCTCTGTACATTTTACCTAAATTGTGGTTAGACATGCGTTCATCAATCCTGAGTCTTTCTAGCCCTGATATATAAAAATAGTATTCCAGTTCCCCTTTATTTACATTTTTTATATAACTATATAAAATGCAAAACGGGTGGTATACTTTTAAACTAAGCTCAGAGATAATACAAACTGATTTGTGCCCTATTTCACATGGGATGAGCAAAATACTTGATAATGAAGTGTTAAATACTGATCAAGGGAAGCAGGGATAGCATTGTGTAACACACCAATATAACCCAGTTATCATTATTATTAGTATTATTGTAGTTGTTGTTGTAATTACAATTTTATGGTTTTAAGATTTGTTCTCTGAACATACATAACTGTTGAAGAGCATCACATGCATAAGCACAGAGTTGCACAACTGTTGATATTCTATAAGAGATAGGTGGAGTAAAGTCAAACTCTTGGCTTAGTAGTTATGTCTATAGCAGGAAGACATTTTAATGCTCCTTGGGCTAAACAGTATAATTGTCTTCAACCTCTTAATTGTCATGATGCTCATGAAGTGTTTCATGCATTTCATGATTGTACTTATGCAGAAGAACATTACAAATTCCTACAATCCTTTGCATGAAAAGTATGTTGGTCTCAAATTCAAAATGCTACAATTCCTACATTTTCCTTAACGTTCCGGTTGTGTCCTCTGGTTTGTCTTTCACTGTTCAAATGAGTGGACTTGGTTAAGATAAATGTCCCTTGTGGATTTTAAACAGATGAACCAAGTTCCTTAACAGTGTTCTCTGTTTAACACTAAAGAATGTTTTAAGCTAAATATTTTAAGCATTCTACAAGCCCAGGGTTGTACCTGGTAGCTTTTCATTTGACAAATTGTTTCGGCTAAGTTGTGGCCTATACCTACACCTTAATACAGTGCAGTTAAATAGAAATAAGTAGTTCAGGTGGGGAGCTGCATCAGCATGCATAGGCTGCAAAGGAACAAGTAATTTTTTTAATTGTAGTATTTAAAGTGTATTATCGCTCTGTCGACATTATATATATTGCCTTGTATTGAAATTTGACTGTTCCTTGCAATTTCTTCTGCCTATGTACTGTTAGTCACTCATCAGGAAAACAGTAATAATATTGTAAAACAATAATAATTGATTTTTCCCATAGATAACAAGGAATGGCAAAATGATATTCATATTATCAATATTTATTGTGAAACATGATTATATTTCTAAACATTTCAATTTGCTGTGGCAGTAGCATAGGAAGGGGAAATCCAGATTAATCACTGATTAAGATGTGATAAAATACGGGAGACCAGACTTCTTAATCACAAAGTTAGCTCAATCAATATCAGAGGTAGACTTTAGGGACTAGAGTTATCTCTTTCTGAATTAGGATCCTTTTGAAAGTGTCCGGGGCTCTCCACAAGTCATTGCACGTTAATGATGGGAGGGTAGCTATTCTCCACCTTCCAAATTGAGAGTGTTCCCTAGTTTCCATTTTGATACCTAGACAGAGTAGTGACACCTTGTGGTTCCTTAAATTCAAGCTCTTGCACTGTTGTACTTGCAGCCCTTTTCCCAGAACAGTTTTGTTTAGGCAAACTAAAATACTGTAAGCGGAAAAAGTAATGTAACTGACATTTATGGAATTTCAAGGAGGTAGCTGCGTCAGCCTGCGTAGGCTGCAAAGGAACAAGAAAAGGTTTATTGCCCGCTGAAAAGAGAAGACAGGAAACAACGTTGTGTCCCATTTACAGAATTTTACCATGGTTAATATACAACGCATTTTTACTTATACTGTGCTGTTACTGTGCTTTGTCCCATTCTTTTTCATACCCAGTTCTTCAACATGCTTCTATCATGACTTTCCTTTGCTTTATTGAGTATCTTTAGTCTTTTTTACCATGGTATACCACAGTAAACATCTAGAACATAAGGAAGGTTGCAAAGAACAGATGGCTTTTCAGTCCACCTTGCCTTTTTGGTAGTTTAGCAGCTAATCGAATTAATCCAGCTGTTTCCTAAAGGTGACCAGAATTTGGGTCTCAACTACATACCTGCCTATGAAGTCTGCTTGAAATACTTCTTTAAAGTGTTGTGGGTGGGTCCTACTCTCCATCCTAAATTCATGTTTTTGTCTTTGTTTTGCTAGTGAGTGTGAAATACTCCCATAAAGTTATAAGGTGAACCTTATCCATAAACCTTACAATCTTCACTTGAATCAAATCTCCCTCAGTCTCCATTGGTCTAGGCTGAAGAGATTTACTCCTCCTTACCCGACTAAGTGCATCTGAATTAGAATGTGTGTAGCTACAGTAAATATGCTTTTTGGTGACCACTTACTTCAAATAACCTCTGAAATTGAATATTAATTTATGGAAATCCCATATGTCCATTTTCAATACCCTGTCATTGTGAGGGTCATCGAATATTAAAAATCATAGTAATTTAATCTGACCTTCTGTGGTAACTTAGTTTTTCAAAATCCAGTTGTATCTGTTGTACATACTGGAAACAAAGGCATGACTGAACATTAAAGCAGCTGGGAGTTTCATCTACCCTGGATACCAATCCCTTTGGGATGAAAAATGCAATATACATGCCAAGAATTATTATTATTAGAGTATTGGTATCATCCATTCCCAGTAAACGCTGTGACAAAATGCAGCATCCTGGAAGCAGTCCACACTGGACAGGATGCAAGTCTGATACAGGACACTGTACACACACAAGCACACAGGTATTTTTTTTTTCAAACACCAATTAATATGCAGTAGTCGTATATTTGGGATGTAAATATAGATGGGAAGAAACTTTGGCACTCAGAGAAAATCAATGCAAACATGCAAAATATACAAATATATACTATATATACTGTACCTTCACACTTGAAGAAGGCTCCGAAACGTTGTGTTTTCTTCCTTCTCTTTTCAGCATGGAATGAACCTATTACTTGTTCCAAATATATACTATGTAATAATATAATATAGGAACAAGTAAAGGTAAATTCCATGCTGAAAAGAGAAGAAATGAAACACCTGAAGAAGGCTCCACAGCCGAAACTTGTTTCTGTTTTTCTCTTTTCAGGATGGAATTAACCTTTACTTGTTCCTTTGCAGCCCACACATGCTGATGCAGCTCCCTACTTATACTATATAATATCATATAATATATACCAGATGTAGATATGAATAATAATTACATATATAATATAGAACTATATGATATATATACACCAGGCAAGACTTTGAACTCAGGTTCCAAGAGCTGTGAAGCAGTAGCGCTGACCACCACACTGTTCCAGTTATTATTCAAAATTTAAAGGCAAAACAATGTTACTTCTCGTACCTACAGCAGATAATAAAGGGATGGGAGGAATATTAAAGTAGCTGGAATTTTCAGATTGAACAAAGTTGAATTGGCTGCATTGCGTGGTTTGAAGAGTTCCTAACAGAAAAAGAGCGTATTTGCTCACAATATCTTAAATGGGACTGTGGAAACACTGAAAACATAGTGATACAGATGTGAAAATCATAACAATACAGAGTGATATAAAGATAAATATCAATCACTGTAGTTACTTTATAAACCTTTATAAAATACAAGTTATTATTACCCTTGTTTGGAAATCTGGACTATGATCAAATATAATCCAAAATATAATTTCCTCTCTCTGTGTATGTCCCAGCACAGCAAAGCTACTGTTGGGTGTCTTGAACTCACCCAGGATATTGAGGTCACTCTGAAGTTTGATGATAGATTTAATCAAGTGCCTGGGCTTGGCAATGTAGTGTTTACAGACTTACCGTGGTTTTTTATTGAGTTTTTACTGTGTTTTGTTTTCCATTGATATTTGCCAGTTAGTGTCCAGAAGCATAGCAGTTTATAACCAAGAGGAATAATAATATTGTTTTGCTTAAATATTAATACACTGTGTGTACAGTTTGTATACAGTATACACTAAATGCAAACATAATCAAATGAAAAGGCTGAGGACAGAAGGCAAGAGAGGGAGAAGATATTTTATTAAAATGTAAATATAAAAATGTATATATATATTTATTCTAAAAGTATAAAACACATACAATATGGAGTATAAATCCCTTATTGTTCTTACAGTTAGGAATAAAACATACAATATTCTTAGATTCATGCATTTGTCTTGCACTGCTAATACAACTGTTCCATGAAAATTATCCATTGTCATTACGCTGATTGAGAAGTGGCTCCGACTGTGAAGATACAGAGGTTTGGAGAAAACAGGTGAGAAAAATAAACTAAAATAAAGTTTTTTCTTATGCAGCCTTCTGTAATGGAAATTACACAGTGAAGTACAGGTGTTGTAGTGTATTTAACTATTAGCAGAATTGCTCCTCACTAGACAGCTGGCCAACCTGATGGCTCTGCGTGTGTTTTGAAAGTCATGTGTATGTCTTGTGAGAATGTTTGAGGCAGTTTTTTGAGACCCAGTTGAGAATATCGTGTTCCCTCTTGGCAACCGTACTGCAAAAAATATTACTACCTTAGATACAGTTTAAAGAAGAGAAAAAAAGATTCATGTACCATGGTGTTGTCATGGATACGTTAAAAGAAGTAAAGTGATTGAGGACCGATATGATCCAAAAGTATAAAATCCTAAAATATTGGATAGCTAGGGTCAACCCAGAGGCTTTTAAACCCTGGCTTTTGATTAGGATGGATCATAGGAAACACGTCTTTACACAAAGAGGAACGTGGAAGTTATCAAGCAAGTTACTCTTGTTTTTTCGGTTTAAACTGTCCTGCACTTGCCTGTCTTCAGTCACTTGTGGTCAAGATGCCCAGTTTTGCCTTCTCCTACTCCGGACTATATTTAATTCTCCTACTCCGGACTATATTTAATTCAAGCACCAACTCCAAACTCACTTTTGCAAACGGCACATGCAGTACTGTATAGCTGTATAGATACTGTATGAAGTATCTCTCTGACCTGCAAAACTTATAAACTACTGCCAGCATTGCTCTGTTTGAACGTCTCACTACAGACGTTCACAAAATATCTTTTATTAAGCTCTTTGTTCTACTGTATGCTCACTATCACATGTTTTAATCTTGCCATTTCTGTGCTGTTTCCTTCAATATTGCAATATTTTCTTAACAACTGATGTGAATTCTGACATCCTGTATCTAAAATGTGTTTACTCACTAAATAAAGTATATTAAAATATCTTTTGTTCAACTATGTTTTCTTTTGCTTGTGCTTGTGTTACTTCTAAACACTGTACTGATACTGAAATTACACATAGGTATAAATTGGCTTCTCTAAACCACAGTACATTATACAGCATAACTTCTGTATGTTATTTTGTGAATATTTATATTCAGAATTGTTATATTACACATAATGGAACTGTGATTATTTCTATTCTCGATTTAAATATGTGCAGTATATCTGTGAAACTAATCACAATCACAAACACTGCAGCAAGATTAATAAAAAAAACAATTTTCTCACCAAATTCCGGTTATTGCTTACTGTGGTAAGGTTGCATTTAAAAAAAAAATAAAATAAAATTAGTATTCTATCTGTGCAATGAAGAATGCAGTTTTAGCAATGTTCCTGCTAGTCTTTTTTTTTGTATATTTAATGCTTTAAAATGAAATGGATTCACACATGGTTGCGTGTTGTGGTGCATAGAAGATTTAAAAAAATCCCTCTTGTGGTGCAATTCTGAAATGACAGTTGAATTCCATTCCGCAATCCAAGAGCTGTCAAATTTACCTCTGCTTTCAGATCACAGGTGCAGGACATTCTTGTGGAGAAACAGATTGAAAAACTTCACTTCCGACATTTCTGTCATGTGTGAGTATCTCATTCATAAATCTTCATTATGGTGCTGAGTTTTAAGTTTGCAGTCATTGCATAATTAAAACTATTAAAACATTGCTGACTTTTCGTGTTCTGCATTGTTTTCCTATAATGTTTATGATTATACTTTTATTTCTTATATAGATACAAAATCTTTTAAATAAATGCTGTTATTTATATCTGTTTAACATAAAAATCAATCTTTAACTTGATTTGAATGATTCAGCATGATACCCAGAAGATTTGTTTTTTATTATTAATTTGTGTTAAAGTTCTATACTGAAGGATATAAAAACTATGTTATGGGTCATATTCAGACTAGGAAGAATATGTATAAGAATATGTACAGTATATGTAGTTTCATGCTATACTTAACATTAGGTTTTTCTGTTGTTATAGTAAAAAATAGTACATGTTATTTGAGTGCAGTATCACTCCATGTTGTTCAAATTCCACAGTTCTGAAGTTAATGTAGTGGCCATCCATAAAGGGGTGAAAAACCTGAACCAAAGAATTGAATAAATATGTCTGACTTTTATGACATGAATGGAAATGGAAACAATTTTAAGAACTAAACTAGATAGTCACCTTCTGCATACAGAAATAATATTCTACGAACTCATCTGCAAGTATTTAGTTAGGTCTTGCCTGACTAACATTTTATAGTTCTTTGATAAAGCAACAACAGCAATAGGCACACATATGATAGGGTTCCTTAGGCTTGTGATAAAATTCTTCACAAAAGATTAATTCTCAAATTGCAGGCAGAAGGCATTTAGGGAAACCCAAGTGTTTGGATTGAGAATAATTTAGTTAATAGAAAACAGAGGGTACACAGAAGGGGTTCGTATAATATAAACTTATAATATGGTTGTGGTAGTTTGGAACAAAGTAACCTGTAATGGTGAAGCAAATACCCTGGTTTCTTTCAAGAAACACATTCTTGTATCAATTAACTACCAACTACCAAATGGGTTAGGGAGGTAATTAGTCTCCTTTTGTTTGTAACTGTTTTTTATATTCTTGTGTAGACATCTGTTTCAAGTCATTGACCTTAATGTCTAGAACAAAATCAGAAGTGATTCAAGCTTTCAAATAAACCCCTCTCCATTATAATACTAAGATTTACTGTTTATGATAAGAGCTGTACTTTTCAGGACTGCTTATTACTAAGCATCACATGACTTCTATTTAGTTAGAAGAGAAAATAAAACGTACTATGTTTTGTATTTTTGTGTAGGTAGTGTGTTTCTCTGTTCCTGCCCCTGTTCTGAATAAAGGGATATATTTATCTCCAGCAGTATGTGTATCAGAAATACTTAAAACTTGAACCAAAGACTATGTTTCCGTGACATCAGTAACATCTTATAACATCTGCAGAGCCTATTGTAACATTGACACAGTTGCAAACATATACAGGTGCATTTGTAGAATTATATCATTCATGATTGTATTACGGAGTATTGGAATAATGGGCGTTATAATACATGTTATAATACATAATTAAATGTGTAGTGTCTATTCTTTTATTTTGATCTGTATGTAGTATCAGTATTGCTTTTCATTTTTGAACAATCAGTTTTCCCATCCATGACCTTATCTGAATGCTTTATGAAGACTTTAATGAGGATCTAACTAATTTTTAGGGTTAGCATATACAAGAGTCTACCTTTCCTATGTTCTCACTTGCAGTAATGAGAGAGAGTAAGCACAATAACCCAGTTTCTGTGCACTTCACAAGTTCTGTCCTATGTGTCATGAAGAGGAAGAGATTTTTTAGGCCAGACAAAGCACACAAGCAATATGGTGGCTCATGATGAAGTATTGAAAAAGCTGTTTTTGAGGTGGATAGCTTTAGAGTATTCAGTAATATGTGACTGTTGGTACTGTACTATTATCTCTCACCTAGCAATGATAAATGTTCTGGTGGCTTAGTGAAAATTCATAGTGGCTTACTTCATAGTGAGGCATCAGGCTCCTGACTAGAAGGACAGTGTTTTGTGATTGCCATTTGTCGCCAGTGCCAATATCTCAGAGCTCTCATCAATAGCATTTTGAACTCTACTCCATTAAGAACCCCAAAATGCTCCTTAAAACTTCCCATAGCAACACTGCAGCATCACGTAAAATAACTCATGTGGACTGATTCCATTTTAAAGAGAGTCTGACATTCAGATAAACAGAAGAATTCCTTACGTCATGTAAGGGATAATCCCCAGGCAAGAAAGAATGTAATCCTGTCAAAAATATCTTCTGATCAAATACAGATAATACAATAAAAAATATTTTCTTGGTGCATGACATCCAGCAGATGTCAGTCTTGCACTACACTACAATAATATTCTTTACCTATTACAGACATTTCCTAAATTTCATGGATATGTTCTCGGTAGAATTGAGTGGTGTTTAATGGTATTTATTGTTTTCAAATACCATTTGCACTGTTACTTATTGTTACATGAACACCAACACCAATGAATAAACTTTGCTTGTATGAGCTTATGTGGAGGTTTCCTTTTTACAAAGTACTGTGGGAATGTATTTTATGGACAACGATTATAACACAGGCACATAAAATATATTACAACCGATTTGACAGTTTTCGGGTAGCATGGTGGCGCAGTAGTGCCTTGCAGCTCTGGGGCCCTAGGATCAATTCCAGACCTGGGGTACTATCTGTGTGGAGTTTGTATGTTCTCCCTGTGTTCAAGTGGGCTTCCTTCAGGTGTTTTGGTTTCCTGCCACAGTCTCAAATCATACTGATAGGTTAATTGGCTTCTGGGAAAATTGGCTCTGGTCTCTGTGTTCCCCATGATGCAGTGGTGTCCCGTGAACTTGTGCCTGTTGCTTGCTGGGATAGGCTCTGGCTCCCCTGTGAACCAGAAAACATGGTTAGAAAATGGATGGATGGAGAAGAGGTTTTGCAGACCATCTAGCTTGTATCATTTGGCTTTGTGCTTTACTTTAGTTGTGACGTGATCAATTTTTGAGTTTCTGCTGAAGAATATAACAATAATATTGTTAGAACTATAAATCATCATTTTTGTGGAGTCCCTAAGTCAGACATACAGTGTGTGGCCTGTTCTACCCTAGGTTTGATACACCTTGAATCATTCATTTAGCTATAATTATGTACTGTTTATTTTCCCAAATGTGTGATTGAAATGTTAAGATACATAATGTTAAGATAAAATTGGCCCCAATAAAACCCCAGTTTGGAATCTCCAGATGTTATTAGTACAGCTTGTCCTATAACCACGCAACAGCCTGAGACAGATAAAGATAACAGAGAGCTACACAACTTTGAAGACGGATCGCAGAAGGTAAGCCAGGCTCTGCCATGGTGAATCCTGGAAAGACGTCTAAGGAGAATCCTTGCTCTGTGGAGTAGGGTAGTGAAAGACGATGCTGTACAGTAGGAAATGCCATCATTTGAGTGAAACAAAGGTCCTGGTTACTTCTTTGAAGATCCCATAGGGCTATTTGTAAGAGCAGAAGTGCTAACCCTGTTGTCTTGGGTATATTTACTTCTTCGGGGCATCTTAAACTTCCCCTCAGTTCATTTCCCACTTCTCCACTTAATCTGCTGTGCTGTGACGGATGAAGTGTGTCTCCTACATTTTTTAACATATCTGGGATCCATGTGGATGAAAGGTGTTCCATAAAAAAATGCAAGCAATAAATTACACGTGACTGCATGAGACAGGTGTGCAAAGGCCAGACTCTGCTGCTTTTTTACCTTGCAATTCAAGAACACAAACAACAGAGATCTAGTGCCAAGATGGATACCACCCCCACTGGTAGCATCGAATTCGCCAATGAAATTTGAGAATAACCCCATTAGCTCACCCCCACTAAATTCCAGCAGCACTCAGCCAGTTTTATGCATTTCCACTGGGAATTCCTCTGTTACAGAAGTCAAATGGCAGTGCCCAGAAAGAAAACAGAGCAATCTTCAATTTGAATGATTCATTCTTCTTTCTTTTAGCTGATGAACCTTTTTGGAGACCCTGACAGAGCTCTTCTAAAAGGGTTTCATTTACAGTTGTGGTAATATTCAGTATAAAGTACTGCAAAGACTGAGAAATCAGATTGAATCAAGTAGTACTGTATGCAAATAACAGATATTTGACAACAGCTATTAAAAAAATGCTCCTGAGGTGTGCAACCTTAATCTACAGTCATGCAATATGTATTATGGAAGAACATCTCAGTTCTGTTTTTATTCAACCAGATTCCTATGGTCACATCCCTGTACCAAAGTAAGGAGCATACACAGGTTGTGGAACTTGAAAAGAGCTCTGCTGTGACTCCAGAATTTGTTACAGAGCTGCGTGTGCAGATGTGTGGAAAACACTGAGTTCACTCTGTGTTTTAAAATATGAAGTGTGTTGATGGGAACAGAAATGACCTAATCTCTCTACAGCTGCAGACTCTCTTGTTTTCATCTTCAGCCTTCCTCTGCAGAACTGCAACTCGCTGTTCTGTGTGTAATAGAAGCCCTTGCAGCACCTCACCTGGGGTTTGGGAAGTGTTTAGGAAGAAATCAGGTTTCAGTGCTCTTATTCCCAAAAGCAGTCAGAGTTCAGAATGTACTTAGCTCTTTTAGGATTCAATTCCAAAGGGCTGCAGTCAAAATATCTTACAGTGACATAACTGAGACACCAGACTCATGTGGTATATACTGATTCAAGCATTACTTAGGGTTCAAGTGACTGGTTCCAGATCACAGGCCCACATGAAGGTCATACTTCTGCTTCAACCAAAGGAATAGCATAAGAGAAATCTTCCTCACCCCAATCCTTGTAACCACAATATCTTCTGGTTTTCACTCGAGCTGAACTATTAATGACTTAATTGGATTCCTAATTCAAAGTACAAATCTGCTAATTAAACCTTTCAGTTGGTTTCATCCATGCCAATTGTCACAGCCAAGTGCTACAGTCATATGCAGAAGGATTGTGGGGCCATGAAACAACCCATATTCATGATGGTGCAGTGGTGATGCACTGGTTAGCATAGTAGCCTTGCAGAGCTGGAGCTCTGGGTTCAATTCCTGGGGTGCTATCTGCATGGAGGTTGCATATTCTCCCTGTGTTCGGGTGGGTTTCCTTCAGGTGCCCTGCTTTCCTCCCACAGTCTAAAGACATAGTGGTAGGGGTTTCTGGGAAAATGGACATTGGCGTGAGTGTGTGCATGCTTGAGTCTCAGTGTGCCTTGCGCTGGACTAGCGTCCCATCCAAGGTGTACCCCGCCTTGCACCCATTGTTTTCTGGGATAGGCCCTAGCTCCTCCACAACCCTGTATAGGTAAAAGCGTTTAGAAAATGGATATATGAGTCTTTAATGCATAAATATCTATTGCAGTATTACCAAAATAGGGGTCAGTGATTTGGTGAAAGCTTATTCAAACTTATTTCTAGAAATAAGCATATTGATTGAAGCCATACCTTTACAGCTGCCAAGATCCAGCTCACAGTTATTCATCATTTACCTATATGCCAATTTATTGCTCATGTCATGTATTTTCCATTCAAATAAAAATGCTCAAGGCTCAAGTCCAGGCTGCCTGTTTCTTCAACAAATGAAGCTTGTTTAATCTTTGAATGTGCTTTTTTTTTTCTCAGACTGTGAGAAGTGGACGGAAATGCACAGAACAATGGTTCACACTTTGCTGTCCCATTAACTGGCCTTCATCTTTGAAGTACTATCTTGACCCACATAATGTTTATTCCTTCTGACATTTTTTTCATTTGCCTGCATATTGTTCAAAGTATAAAGGGTCATTAGAAAAGGAAAACAAACAGCAACATCAAAGAATATCTTTAAACCTTGATTCAAATTCACTTTTAGAAACCCCTATAGGCCTCTTACTATGGTTATTCCTTTCTGGATTAATCATTGTCTGTTGCTGCTTTGTATGCTTCTAAAAGAATGTGCTCTCATAGGGAACAGTACTGTATATTGCAATGAACACAAACAAAGGTGCTGAGAAACACTTAATTTACAAAGGGAATTTCAGTCCACAAAAATTAGACTTCTGCTGCAAACTTTCAAATTCATGAACAGGTGATTTTTTTTAATGTGATCATTGTAAATGCAAGATAATGCATTTCTAAGGCAAGATGAATTTTTGGAGCTGCTTTAGGTGAATGTTATTCTGCCAAAATCTAATGGGGGAAAGTAAAAGCAAGCTCCTCACACCCTGTATCCTTTTCAAAGGCAATCGGAAAACAAATAATGTTTGAAGAAAAACGCCTACAGTGTGACTTGACCTTGTCCCAGTTCCACACAGGGAATTGAGCTCTGATTCAGATTTCTGTGCACACATTACTAATGCACCACCACAATTCCTTTGGTGGGACTGTAATAACATGCTTTAAGATGCATCCAGTGCATTTTTACAAACTCATATTTGGTCTGCACATTCTTGCTGTTTTTAACAAGGATCTACAGTACAGTATGTGCTTAACCTTTACATTCTATGGAAGGGTCTTATTCTACAGTATATAAGCATATGCAATTTCCCAGTCAGCTATGTCTTTTATTAAATTGCCATGCACATCATTATACTATTACGATATACTATTTGAAATTTAGCACTGCGATTTAGCAAGAGACTTGATAAAAAGTTAATCGCAGTCAAAATAAGCAACATCTGCTTTACATGACATTTGAATTTAAATTGACAACAAGCCAGAACACATTAGTCCTAAACAACAGAGTTCTAATTTGAATGAGAATTATAGTGTAATTTAATTTCAACAAGAGGTCTAATTACAGTCTAGCATTCACTTCCAGTAGGTCTCCACATATGTATCCTGATGGTGAAAGAGAATTATTGAACTGTCCGCGTTTGGTGTGATCCAGTGTCTACAGTGATTAATGTTATTTACTGGCAATAATCTTATAACACAGAAAGCTAAGAAGGAATCGTGCACCAGGTTCTTCCAGAGTCATTCATCAGCTTCACTGTAGGTCTGCAAAGAATGTAATTTCACTGAGATGAAAAAACAAACAAACAAAAAATTAGAACCAGAACAGTATGTATCCCAAGACCGCTCTTTTATTTGAATGTTTTTGCTTGTACCAGCATTCGTTCAGCCAAGAAAGCACAGTATTGGACACTCACTAGTTAATATCCAGGCAGTTGCATTTACTGGACAAGTGTTAACCAGATATCAATTTCTCATCAGGGGGAACGTAACATTGCAGCAATTCTGTTGATTAGTAACGTTAGCTAAGCACGTTTTTGTTGGGAGCCCAATTCAAAAATGCTCCACTGAAATTGATTAATGAGAACTTGCCCTTGATGGCAGCACAGAAAAAAAAACCCATCTAGGTTAATTAAAATACAATTATTGATTAATGAAGACTGTGGAGTGAATGTTTGCCTCAGCCAATAAATCACAGCAAATTCAAAGTTCACCTCCCACATTCTGTCCTCTAAGGTCTGCACCCAGAAAGGTCCTTCTTATTTATTTTTATTTTATGCACAAAACCCTAGTAACCCAGGATTATATAATTAAGTGCATAGAAATGAAATTAATATAATTTTCAAATTAGATGGTTGATTAATACGATCTCATCTGGAATTCTGTGTTTGCTTTTGATCACATTTATACCAAGGAGGAGCCTGGGACGATTTCAGAGAAAAGTCAGTAGAGTCTTTCCCTGTCCTTCAGGACTAAACCTCTTTAGAGTTAAATTGAGAAGGTTAAAATCTGGTATGCATGTTCAAAATCTTGAAGGTTAAGGAAAGTCAATCCAGTTGACTATCTTGGACTTAATAGACATCATCTAGATTATCTCAGAATAGGACAAAGCAAACAAGAATTAAAAGGAAGTGTATTTAGAACTATAACTATGGTGCATTGTCTTACACAAAGGGTTGTGGGAGTATGTTGCCAAAACATGTTGGTGATATTGATTCCTTGTGTTCCTGATATGGCTGGCAGAGACTGTAGGCTCATGTGTGCATAAAGAGAAGAGGTGAATGGCATAGGGGATTTCAGAGACTGAATGTTTCTTTATTGAAAGGTCTATTTTGCAGAAACTGTTTTTGTAAAAACGTCTCAAAGGTCACTGTCAAGCAGTGAAATTTTGACACTGGGTTGAACAGTTGTACAGTGTACTTTGCATTGCTGATCCACTATTGCATTGTTTCTGATCTCATTTAGCCATTTGAGATGTCTTTTGCTGGGACGGAAAATAAGCAATAACATCTCAGTCTAAGCACAAACAAAAAGAATGCAAGAAGAGCGAAAGGAAATTGCATAAGTCATAAACCATTCCTTTAAATCCCTCTAGGGATCTTGTTACAAAAAGCCTGGCTGGCGGTTCTATGTTTGAAGGTCTTTGTGATAAAGCAGGCCATGAACTATTTGTCACGGTCCAAGAGAGACTTCTGGCTCCCTCTACCACATGTTAATAAAGTTTATTATATTTCCCCAGAGGAGGGGGTAGCTCTCAGTCGTGGACTCCCGGAGGTTTCCTGACAGTTAAATTAGGTTTTTCCTCCCCCCTGTGCTGTGCAGCTTATTCTACGTGTGGTACTATCTTGGTCGACATCCTACCCCTAGAGGGAGCCCCACTTCTTTCCTGTTCCTAATTCTGTGTGATTATTCATGTCCTTCTGGTGTGTCTGGTTTTCCTTTCCTATTTAGCCCCTGTGTCTCCAGTGTTCCTCGCTCAGCATTAGGGTACGGATGTCGCGAGGCCCGCCTAGCACCAGGTCACCCCACATCCGTGTCCTGAGGGCATAGGCCTCATCCCGACATCAACTTGGAGATTGTATGTGACCCCATGCTCATGTCGGTTTCCTCTGGGTGCTTTCCTCACACAGTCTAAAGATAAGCTGGCAGGTTAATTGGCTGCTGGGAAAATTGGCTCTGGTGTGAGTGTGTGTGCGTGTTTGTGTCTGTGTGTGCCCTGCTATGGCGTCCCATCCAAGGTGTATCCTGCCTTGCACCTGTTGCTTGTTGGGATAGGTGCCAGCTCCCCCGTGACCCTGTACTTGATAAAGTGGCTAGGAAATGGGTGGATGGGAAGATCTGGATAATGCCAGTTAGCCAATTTAAACAACAGCAGGTCAACAGATTTTTTATTAACCTACCTGAATCCCAACATAAAGGGATTGTCACGATCGTAAACCCTCCTCTTCAGGGTGCTCCGGCTCTTTCACTTTGTAATTCATTATGTGCACCTGCCTCCTATCCAGCCCCTCTTTATTTAAGCCAGGCGCTCCTGCTATTCCTGGCTCAGCACTGGGAGATGGACGCCCAGAAGCCCACCTACCAGCGGGTCCAGGAAAGACCCGACTGCATAGGCTTCATCACGGCGTCCTGACCATCTGAGACCGGGGCTCAGAGCACCTGGCCTCGTTAACCTGTTTTTATTCCCCGTCCCTACACCGGATCCTGCTCCAGTTTTTAAACCTTGTCTTGCTTATGTCTTGGATGGATCACCCAGCCCTGGCCATGCCCCCCCTGAGCACCAGTGCACACTCGTCATGTCCCCCCTGTTCGTCAACCTGCCCAGTTCCTCGTCGTCTCCTCCCTGTGTCCATTTCCACTTACTTCCGGAATATACCGTCTGCACAGGGTCCTGACCAACGCCTCGTTACAGGCATTTGTGACACCACCTGGTGTGTGAAGATGGCACAATAAAATGTACAGATGAACAAACTTTTTCCACCTCATTTATTCACAAGGGTTTCTGTTTATAGCTTGACGGGACACAGATAGTCCAGAATCACGGACTGTTTTTATGAAACAAACACGTCATGAAACTTATTTTTTCACAACTCAGTTACCCAGTAAAAACACTCTGAAATGTTCTGGAAAGCTAACTCTCAATGTTTCTCTGGATTCTACCCTCTGCGTATTGTGTTAATTTATTATATAGAGGCATGTGTATACAGACTTTTCAAACTTCCTTGAAGTTCTTAAGAAGTACAACTACTGAGCTCAAAATAGCATACAGAAACCTTTATTTCTCCTTGAAAATAAGCTTTTAATCTCCAGTGCCTCAGCTGTGCCAATGTCAAGTCGGCCTTGCTGAAGGCTTCAGAGCTACAGATAACAATTCTGAAATATCACTCACTCCAAAATGTTTCCAGGGAAATGCAGAGCAGGTGGGCAAAACATAAGGCATGAAACTTCTCTTTACCGTGGTAAAAGCATCTTTGGATGATATGATAAAGTAGATATTCAATATGCTGTGTTTCTACATTTGAAAACTAGGAATTTCCCATGCGTCATGTATTTAAATTTTGATTGATGGTGGTGTGCTATCTTTATCTGAAAGACAGACTGCAGCAGATTGTTTGCTTTTTCTCAACTGCCAGGGTTATTTTCAGGCACAAAATTAGCAACAAACACCAAAAGGAGTGAAAAAGATAATGATCATGTTTTTCAGTCTTGGAATCGTTTTGCTACAGTTTTTTCCCACTGATGTTAATAGCAAGATTAATTTGTGTCTCTACAGTGTCCCTGTGTCATACTGCCTTGCGCTCTAAACTTTGGGGATTGGCCACAGGTTGCCATGTGGCCAGGAATTGAACAACCCCAGGCACCCTAGCCAACATGTCTTTGGAGGTGGGAGGAGCCTGGAGCACTTGGAGAAACACAGCCATGAAGAACATGCAAACTCCACACAGAAAGTGCCCCCATTCTGCAATCAAACATAAAACACACAAACTGAGACAGCAGTGCTAAAAACCAGGCCGGTGTGCCTTCTTTGGAAACAAGAGCATTACACCAAATTATTTAGGTTCAACTTCAGCCAACAAGAAATGGGCAAGCAAGCAGATGAGTGGTTCATGCAAAAAATCATTCATTCCTGACAATTAATTAAGAAGAAACTTCATTTTACATACAAAGGTTTGAATTTTTTTATGCACAAAACTGAGAGAAACCAATGGAAAAACGTCTGTTTTAAAATCCTATTCTTAGGAAACAAAAATGCTTGTCATAATACTTCAGTAGCCAAAGTGGAACGTTGGATTGTGCACGCTTGATTACTGAGGCTCTCTGGAGCAAATTTGGCCAGCATTTCAGGAGGACAATAAGAAGTGAAGGCTGAGTGCCCAGGAATAAAACCCAAAATAGACTCTTTGCTAAATGAAAATCCTGAGCTTGGTGACCAAAAGAACAGTTGAAACCATGCAAAGCAACTTTTGGATAAAAATCCCATGAAATGAGCATGGTTCTTTATCCATGGTATTATTGTGAGAAAATAAGGGGAGAGTTTTAATTTCTTCCCATGCAAGGAGCTGCAGAGTTGAAGTAGAGCTGCAGGCACCTTTTTGAACTTTAGAATTATTACTTTGCATTTGAGAGGTTATCTAGCTGTCCCATGTTATTTAAAACATGTAAAACACAACTCTGATGTCTAACTCACGATATGCCTTCTGAACACCATATGCAATACTGAAGTAAGAATGATCTTGTTTCAGTCATTTGTATTCTACATATTCGTGCAGAAGCAGATATGCTGTATGGACAGAGACAGATGTATTTACACGTGTGTGTGCTTGTGCACTCTTAACTAATAAAAGTGCAGAACCAAAAAAATGAAATGGGGTCGTCACCTGCTTGTATCACGTTAAGACTTGCTCTTTTGAAGTGGATAATAATAAATTTTGCAGCCTACTGCCAGTGTCTCTTTGTGGACATGAATAGGCCTGCTAGTGTTGATATTCCCTGTCTTTGTCATCTAATTATCTGATAATGACAATGAGAACAGCTTTTCCTTTGAATGGTAACTCTCTGTTCTGAATTCTTCTGTTTCACCTGGTAAGCCTGCATATTCTGAAAGAACCAAACCTGAGTCTTCAGAATCCATCAAGCCATTGACAACCTAATACATAAATTAATAAATAAATGAACTGAAAATGAACAGTGAAACATGGACATAACTAAGGACAGGTGCATTCAAATTGGGAACAAGAGACACATTTCTTGTCTGGACTGACAGAAAGGTAGCAACTTGGAGGCTAGTGTTATTTGAGTTATGCCTATAATGACCATTTCAATTACAATCTACCTGTCTTGTGCTGGTCTGTGGGATCACGAGACTCTGAGGGATTTGAGAGCCAGTCTGGGGAGAGGCCCTAGTGTCTTTAAAATCTCCTTGCTGACACAGTCAGCTCCAGTGCCTGCTAATCGTCACTGCTGTGACATTTACACAGACGATTGGGGGAGTGGTGAACAAACTAGTCAGTCATATTGTCAAAGTGAATACCTGGGCCTCTTTCAAGAAATAGATACATCTTTCAGATTGAATAGGTACTAAAAAGCCAAATGAGTCTGAAGGAGTGACTGCCCTCCTATTTTGTTTAACCGTTGTAATCAAAAAGATTGTACCTCAAAAAACTCAGGTACTGTATGATCTCTGGTCTCAAGCAATTAAACAAGCTTGCTGCAAGCTATAAATATCAGTTAAGAACTCTAACTTAGAGTCTAATTAGTACTGTATATCTACTGTAATTAAATTACCTGAACCATTGTATGAACACAAAATGCAATTTTATTCATGCTTTTTGTTTTTTTCCCTCCTTTTTGTACTCTGTGGCTCCCAGTTGTGGTTTCTTTGGTCCTATTAGCTACACTGACTGTTCTGCTCAAACAACAGCATCAGAAGCTGTTTCTCACAGCCAAGAGATAAGAAACGAAGCAGCAAAGTGCGTCAGCACAACAAGAGGGGTTAAGTGCAGCTGTTTTTAATGCCTTAACGCGGGATGTTGCGCAATTCGGTACTGTTTGGGATTCAATTTCATGAATAAAGAATTCTTTGTTTACGAACAGTGGATGAACCTGGATTGATCTCCAAGATAAACATAACTTTGAATTCAGCTTTAATTAATGTCACATAAGTATGTTCGGGTGCACCAAGCAGTTCATTTACATTCTGAAGCTTATCTCTTGCTGTCTTGGTGTGTGTAATTCAGTCTGGATTTACATAATTTCAGTTCCTGAGGTTTTGCACTACAAACTAACACCTGAATTGAAAGAAATGCCTATTTCATTTCAGAAGCCTTGCTGTGTGATGTTAAATTTGTACCAACAAAATGTATGGACAGTATGGACAGTAAGCACTGAAAAAATATTTCTTGATAAAAAGCTTATTTTTTGACACATGCAATATGAACACACAGGAATTCGTTCACACTTGTTTTCCTGCTCAAGTGCTATTTGGAGTCTTTTTCTGTGATACCTGGAATTATGAAAGGCAGTTTTATTTTTTCCCTTCATGGAAATGGGTCATTTAAACAAAATGGCACAAACAGGACACCACTCACAGGATTAATTGTGAGGTAAAACAGGCCTGTCATTCAGAGCATAACATAGCATAAACAGGGGGATTATGTAAGCCTGGTGGTTGTACAGTATATGGTGTCGATAGATTTTCTAGTACAGAAAGAGGCTGCTCAATGTTTTATGTAGCACAGAAAGTAGTAGGCCATAACATACAGTAAACAACTGCTGGGAAACAATTATGTAAAATTTCCCCAGACTGCTAGTTTGGCTGATATTAGGGGATTTTGACTGTCTATTTTCATCCTGCCTCGTTTGTTTTTGTACATACACTTTTGTTTTGTTTTGTAATACACTTGTCTGGGTTAGAAGTTGCTTCCATGGTTTTTAACTTTCTCGAAAGCCTTGCCACTATAATTACTCCAGTACCCTCCCTATGGTACAGTGGTCAGAACCTCTTAGGAGGTGAAATGCTACCTGAAGCTCAAAGATTTTGACGCCATTGAAAGTATTCTTTACAAAAACATGCAGGCAGATACATAAGTATTGTTCCTTTTGTCCTGATAATTGTGTTAAATACTAATTCCATTTAAATTATGGCAGGACTGCTAAATTACTCTTTCGACAGAACCAAAACCCTGCCATTATTCAGGCATAATATATATAATAAAGTATAAGAACATAATTCTGTAGGTTTACTGTAATGTGTTTTTATATTGATTTATTCTTCCTTCAGTTTACTTGCATATTTTGTCCCAAAATATTAGTAACAGTACCTGTCAGTATATAACAGTAAAGGTGAGCTGACAGGTTGCTTGTAAAGTTAGCTGGCATTTTCGAGCAACTGTAGAAATCTTCATAGGTCTGTGAATTCTGGTACACATGCAGTACAAATAAGACAGCAGAAAACACGCTCCCCGTGTCTCCAGATCAAGGAGATTTCAAGGAGACAAAGATTTCATTGATTCATGGTGCACAGGCTTCCGGAAGCATTGAAGCCTCCTTCACAACCACCCTGTATACTGTTCTGATCCTTTTAAAAGCATTAAGGATGAGATGTTCGAAGCTTTCAAAGATCTTAAATGGAAGGTTTGCTGTGATTTTTCTATGTTCATTAATTTTTGTTCCAGTTGGAACAGCTGGGATTCTTCTGTATTCCATTGGTAATTTACAGAGTTACTTTCTGTATAATAGAAGCTTAACTAAAAGCAAAGTAATGTTTTCAAAATAAACACACATAGGAAAATTACATTTAAGGCTTAAAATTGGAACTCAAGATAATGTCCTTTAAAATCAATATTGTGAAAATATACTATTTACTTGTCATTTATAAAAGTTATAACTTGAACCGACCACAGCATTAACTATTGGTAACTCTCCAGATTCTCGCAGGTAACAAGTACGTTGAGAAACGTTTTCAAAAATGAGCTGTTGTGTGCTTGCAACTCTTTCTCTGTTTTAAGAAATCTCAAGTAGTACATTCTATAAACAGGGTTACAAATGATATAAAATCATTCTGCTCATCCGGTTGCAATGAACATAAACTAGGTGATTGTTTGGTTGCTACCCGTATTAGCTAATAGATAGTTGCATCCACCGTTTCTTGAAAAAGACCTGTTAAAAATCCTGTTAACACTCTGTTTTTCCATTCTGTCAATTTAGAATTATGATTCTCAGTCCTAGTCTTGGTGAACCTCTGCCTTTATTAACTTACCCTTCTCTTGCAGGCACAGTGGTTTGGATTTTAGATTTTAGGTTATACTACGACTACGACTACTACTACAACTACTACTGCTGCTAATAATAATAAATCCTAACATTTATATAGAGCTTTTCTGGACTCTCCTCCACCAAAACCTATGTTCAGTCCTACCTGGATTATGGGACAGCAGCCAAACTGCACCAGTACTCTCCCCACACACCAGTTCTCAGTGGGGAGGAGAGCAGTGATGAAGCCAGTTCATAGATGGAGCTTATTAGGAGGCCATGATTGGTAAAGGCCAATGGGAAATTTGGCCAGGATGCCAGGGTTACACCCCTACTCTTTTTGAGAAACGCCCAGGGATTTTTAATGACCACAGAGAGTCAGGACCTCAGTTTAACATCTCATCCGAAGGACGGCGCCTTTTTAGATGGAGATTTTAGGTGTGTTTTTAATTTTTCTCTAGAGCTCTTTAAACTCTTCATGGGATTTAAAATTGTTATTATGTGCCAGTTCCCAAATTTTAGACATGGCCTCATTTCAGGGGAATTTCACCAATTATACTTGAGCAAAAGGAATAAACACTAGTTTTTGGTACATTATCACTCTCATCTGTATCTGTTCATCATGAATTGATCGCTTAGTTTTATTTAGTCAGACAGACTGGAACAAATCCCCAATTAGCAAAACTAGAAGATATTGAGAAGAATTCTGTTTACAAAAGCTGAAGCAAATACTTTTGAGCATATTTTTAAATATGGACTAGCAAGTACAATAGATCAATTTAATGCATGAATAAACACTGGAGATTAAGGGCTAAGATCCTAGTTGGAATGAAATTCCAGCATACCCAGTGTTACCTGGATTAAGAACCACTGATTTAGAGCGAATCTGAGGACCTTGAATTGCTGTTAGCTGTTTTATCCTATGTATCCTACTACTAATAATAATATCTAACAAACCCTTTTTTTCCAAAGCAACTTAAAAGTTTAGGGAATACTGCCACACGGCCTCTTGTAATGTAACCTTGTTTTAAGGTCTCATTTGAACAATGGAGCACAAAGAAGCTAAGCAACACTCAGAATAATGAGTACAGTAAGTGGAAAAGCCAGGTGTTGCATTAGAAGCCAGCTGGTAACAAGTCCTTCACCTTAACCACTGAGCCACATAACTTCCTCTGCCTATAAAGATAATACTGAAGAATTCACAAAATGGGCCTTATGCCTAAAACTGATAAGGGATCAAAGAAGAAAAATGTATGGAGCATGGCTGATTCACCCACTGCATGATGAGCTTGTAATTAAACATCAAATAAACTCCACGAAAACAGAAGGTTTAAGTACTGACCCTCAACAGCTTCTAGAAAAAAACAAGGATGTGTTCCGAGGAACATTTGCTGTATTGCGAAGGGTTCATGCTTCATTATGAACTTCCTGTAAAAACACAAGAGGAGGCAATTTGGCCCATATTGTCGCTTATAACCAGGCCACGGGAGGTTGGACCCAATGCGAAGCACTTCAGGTATTGTTGGTTCAGTGCCGAAATGGGAGGCGAAGACGTGGTTGTGGACAAAAGCTAGGAGGTCAAAAGCCAGGAAGGTTCCAAGAGCAATAGGCACAAGACGGGAGGCAAAGTCGTAGTCGAGGATGGGTGCTTGGGTCAAAAGCCAAGAAGGTTCCGAGAGCTTGAAGGTACCAAATCGGTAGGCGAAGTCGTAGTCGAGGAAGAGCGATGGGTCGATATACCGGGAGAGTAGTAATTATCAAAGAAGGGCTGGGAATGTACAAATACGGAGCTCAGGGAGGAGACCTCAATCGTGAGCGAGGAAAAGAAGACAAGTGAGGGTTTAAGTAGTGCTGCGTAAATTGGTGCGTGGGCGTTTAGGGAGAGTAGCGCTCGTGGAAATGTAGAAGCGCTTGCATGCCTGCATGCGATTCGTGACACGTATATTGTAATCTGTTTGGTAGTTAGTAGACTTAGTAGAGTTAGTAGTAATTAATCTGAGGATCTCATCCAGCCACAAAAAAAGGCAGGGTATTGGCTTCAACATCACAGTTGAGAAGCGTGTCCCACACTCCAGCTTCCTGGGTAAAGAAATAAAGAAGTCCCTCATGTTCTAACCTTTGAATGTGCAGTACTTCCATGTAGTTTCCTCTTGTGAATTCACAGAATACATAATTCACAGAATTTGACACGAAGACACTGCCAGCTTTTAAAAGGTCAGGAGTTAGGAAAAATAAAAGCTTTGCAAGGGACATTTTTGTACTTGTATGCTTTTTCAATGGCTCAAAATGGGCAAATACCATTATTTTTCCTGTTTTGAAGATGTGCCCAGTGGGCCTGTTGATCTTTCTCAACAGTTTAGCATCCATCATATTGTAACGCTTACGGCCGACAGGCACTGTGTAAGAGCCGGCTTACCAGAGCGGTGACGTCGCCGCCCTTCCCTGTGATAGCAGGACTACAGCCCCTGGGCTGTAGGGAGATCTCTCTTTAGCTCACCCGGCTGGGTCCCTGTTGAGTGACGCGGGAATCCTGGGTTCGAGCCCCCGACGGTGCGGGGCCGACCTAATGCGGCAAGGGCGCCCACCTGAACCCCGTTGCGTTACAATATCAATTATATTCTCACATTTTCCTCAACTCATACTTGTGACTAAGGAAGCCAATATCCTTCCATCCTTATCTAACTGCTTCCTCTCAATGAGGGACAGAGTGGTCACAGGCCAGTGGGAGAAGCTTGGGAGGCAATCCAACCACCTCAACTGACACTTTTCGATCCAGAGTGCAGAAAATTTAAGAGGCCAGATTAGACAATACTTTGCAAAAAATACTTCCATCTATCCATTTTCCAACTGCTTTATCCAATACAGCGTCGTGGGGGAGCTGGAGCCTATCCCAGTAGGCAACGGCGAAAAGAGCCGGATACACTCTGGATGGGACGCCAGTCCATTGCAGGGCACAAACAGACATACACTCATATCAGGTCCAATTTTTGAAGACGTTAATTAACCTACCAGCGTGTCTTTGGACTGTGGGAGGGAACCCATGTGAACACAGGGAGAACATATAAAATTCCACTCAGATAGCACCCCAGGACTAGAATTGAACACAGGGCTCCAGCGATGCAAGGGAGTAATGCTAACTTCTGCGCCACCATAGTTACATCCGATTTTCTCCCACAATTACCTCAACCCGTCCTCAAAAGCCTCACATAAGAAACAATAGGAGTAAGTCTGAATATACAGTATGTGCCTCAGTTTCAATGTGAACGAGCAAAGTGCTGACTCTACAGTAAATGAGTAAGAGGAGAAATATGTCTACACATGACTAGAGGGAAAATAAGCACCATTTTCGTTTCTAAATAAAACAATGTTCATAAATCCCAGAACCTCTAAAAATGGACTTTTCCCCAGTTTTACAGGCTATGCCATGATTTAAAATGACAGTTGTAACAAAGAAAGGAGGGTCATGTTACAGTTGTATTGCTTGGATTATTTCGTAAAAATACCTTCGTGTTTAAACAAACAAAAAACATTTTTCTTTCACTTTTTTCTTTCGGCCATACTCTGTTTCCTGTATCTATGACAAGCATTGACATTGTAATGTCTTGCTTTTCAATGCAGAATACAGAATGAAACAGTGTCATCTTAAAAGACATAACATCTAATAGATAAGATGCAAGTAGTGGTGTACTACAGAAATCAGTTTTAGGTCCTTTGCTCTCCCTGATATATATTTCCAATTACAATCTGATATACTAGGCAAACCAGTTAAAGTAAACAGAAACAGCACCAAGGGAATTACAAAAAGGTTTTGATAAATTCATGGATTTCTGATGGATTCTTGCAAATAAAAATTAACACACACATTTCTGAAGGATAATTACTGTATCAGCTGCAGAAAGCTGTGCTTGGATTTCTTTATGTTCTTATGAGAGGAAGCTATACAAACACAAACAGAATGATTGGGTATAGTGCATTAGGACTGTTACGATGCGTAGTTCAGGACCCTATGCAGACGGTATAATCCGGAAGTATGTGGAAAGAAAGTGAGCTCAGTTTTTGTCAGTAAAATGAAATGCAGACTAAACTACATCTCTTCACTCTGAACACAGGAGATTGAGAGGAGAGTTGAATACCGGATCCTACTCAGTGAAACGATGACCCGTCTTTCAGATGAGACGTAAAACAGAGGTCCTGACTCTCTGTGGTCATTAAAAATCCCAGGGTGTTTCTCGAAAAGAGTAGGGGTGTAACCCCAGTGTCCTGGCCACATTTCCCATTGGCCCTTACCAATCATGGCCTCCTAATAATCCCCCTCTATGAATTGGCTACATTACTTTGTCACCCCCCCGACGGTAGGCCGAGCGACGCGCCTGTTGGAGTATTCTCGGTCGCATTTAATGACATCGTCAGCTCAAAGATTTGGTTCAAACCACCATATGGAGACGGGCGTGCCGACAAGCGGACCCTGCTGATGCGGAATTAACGCTAGGATGAGAGAGAGAGACTCAGTGAAACAATGACATGGGGTCACAATGAGAAATGGAAAGATAATGTATTTAGGTTGAAGAATAGGAAACACTTATTGTCACAAAGAGATGTGGGAATCCGAAATAGGATTCCCCGCTAGCTGGTTGAGACCCAGATTATTGGCTCCTTCGAAAAGTGGCTGGGTGAAACTTCAGTTTGGCTTCATTTCTTCTGCAGCATTTCTTATTATGTCAGGAAAAGCTGGTTAGAAATGTAAAACACAGTCAAACTGCAATATTTATATTTTTATTGGAAAAATAAAAGGAAATGAAAAAAGTCAACAATTTTTCTGGAGGTTGTATTTCATATCTTAAAACAAGAAAGAAGAGATTGATGTTAATGTCTGACAAAATGGACACAAACTTAGAATCACTCCTACAGTACCGTCCTCCTGAAGTATCATTAACACTTGGGAGTTCAGGTTCGGATGTCGTCTGCTCAAGCCTGCCCTTCAAAGTATTTATTTTTGAAGATGTAACCTTTGGTAATACGATTAATTGATAATACATCTTCCCCATCCCATTATAGACCAGAAACCATAAGGTTTATAAATTCATCCAGCACCAGCTGTGCCAGATGTTCCTGTTTACTCAGATTGCCTCTCAGGTGCCTCTGGGCAGGACCTGGAGCTGTTTTACAGGCAGAGAATGTGGTTAACGAAGAATAAATTAAGAATGAAGCAGCTGGGAGGCCCTGGTAGACTATTTGTGTACCTTTTTTAGTGTACAAAGTCAGACTGCTTTGGTTTTCCAGCCAGCTTGTTTCTATTGTTTCCATTTGATATTGTTACGGCAACCAAGGCCAAATAACTTAGGATCCTTTGCGGAGTGATAGAGAGGGTCGAGACCATAGGCAAATAGGTATCCAAAGCCGAATTGTAAGACAGGGTCGAGGTGCAGGAACGAGAAACGGGGTCAGAATCCGAAGGAGTCT
The DNA here is from genome assembly GCF_055471065.1 of Atractosteus spatula. Lineage (NCBI taxonomy): Eukaryota > Metazoa > Chordata > Actinopteri > Semionotiformes > Lepisosteidae > Atractosteus > Atractosteus spatula. Next base: position 4,182,487 of record NC_142728.1, on the reverse strand, counting down.
TCAGAGAAATCCAATCCAAATCGTAAGGCAAAGTCGTGGTCAAGGAACGAGCAGTGGGGGGTCTAAGTCCAAAAGAGACGATCAGTGAAGCCAGTAGAAAACGCAAGACAGAAGCTCTAGACAAGAAACTAATACCGAGCATTGAGCAGTGCGTACTGAGGGTTTAAGTATGGCGTGTACTGATTGTAGTTAATAGGTGTCCGCTGAAGCCAAATAGCTCGTTTGCGAAAAATACTCAGGGGACCGGTGGTTTTAACAGATATGACATCCATGCACCCATTTTCTTCCTCTGTGAATTCCCCAGGAATTGAACCCAGAGCCCCAGATTGCTCCACTGTGCATCTGAATAGTAGCTACTTTAATCTAGGGCTTCTCAGTATTTCTTCAGTGCATAAAAACTAAGCAGCAGAAACCGTTTCTTTCAATATACGTCAATGTGATGCAAGTCTGCATTTGGGCTGTTACTGTATGTGCAGCAATAAATAAACACTTAATTATGATTTGTTTTCTGTTTGATTTTATAATACCTCCAATAGCTCTAAACCCACTCAGATTGTTGGCAGAGACAAACATGCAATCTTGTTTAGACATAGATGTTGTCTAGTGTTTTCGTAAACACTCAAGGAAATGAAACAATACATCTTCCTTCAAGCCACTGGTAGACTTGTTTCCTATATGACAAGAACTGTACCCTCTGGTTAAAATCAATTCACAAAAGGTTCTTATTTGAGAAGATGTACCTAATGCAGTAATAAGCCTGTGGGTGAGGTGACCCTTATTGCATTAAAGTCCTTTGCAAATGGGGAGCAGTCAGTCATCTGAAATAAATCTTTATATAATTGTGAAAACAACTTGGTATGAAGATGTAGACAGCCTATACCCATATACAGCTGCAGCTTATGGTTCACAATAGGCAGCTGCAAATTCTTGAAAGTAATTTGGTTATTTGGCAATAGTATGTTTTCAGATCAGGGGATCACAAGTAGGCAGTGATGAGTTGGGTAAGACAAACACAGTAAATTAGAGCATTCTCACCCTTTGAGGCGCTCTAATTTCAAGCTCCGAGTTTTAGTTTTGAGCGAACCCATTTTTTTTCAAAACATTCAATTTCTGCAATACCATTGTCTTGAGAATGAACTGGCTTTGAGAAACTGCCAGGAACTTCAACACATCTTCAAAGCACAGACCTTCGACCTTAGTTAGCTTAGCCAACATCTAACTTTGTTTTTATGGCTGCTGTTTGCTGAAAAAAGGAAAATGAATGCAAAATTCTATACAATTTTTTAATGGGTATTCCCATTCTGATTTGATTAGAAGAGCCACTAAAATAGTGACATATTAGCTGAACTTGTCCTTCAGCACAACTAACAAAGGCAGGAAACCTGCCACAGCCAAATACAAACATTCAGTATATGCCTCGATCCTAACAGAAGGAAGGGAAAAAACAAAATAAAACATTTTCATTGTGAACAGAGTTTAAATGTAGCTTTAATATGTAGCTTGTGAAGGCCACAATCTGAATTTTTCATCTGAAAACCGCTCAGCGGCTGCAAAACTACTGCATGGTGTGTTCAATGTTACAAAATGTTACAAACTGTGTTATCAATGAAATGACCTTGTAAATGACCCTGTAAACGTCCATTTCCAGCACAGCAAAACATCTGCCCGTTTTCACGGAGTTTCCAATAAACGTTAGGGAGGGATGACAGCAGCCAATTTCAATTCCCCTCAGCTGTCCCAAATCACAATCATTCCTGACGTTATTTCTTTAAAAAAAAAATGTAAATACCATACAGAAGCCTTTTCTCTTTAGAGCTCGTCTTCTGCATCCTTCCTCCATCCCATGTTTATCTTGGCAGTTCCCTGATTCACTCCCCACTCTGCACAAGGGGACCTATCCTATGCCAAAAATATGAGAGACTCCCCAGTAGAACAGGTTTTCTTGCAACTTTTGATCTGATCTGACTGGGAATACAATGACTGAATGCTACAATATACAATATAAGCAGCCAAAAGTCTCAGAAAAAAAGCTGCAGATACTGTAGGAGCAGATTATCACACATCTTAAAATTCCCTTGGGACCACAAATCCAGCACTGAGCGTGAAAAATGTCTAAGTAGTGTGGGAATGCTAACCCTAACCCTAGCTGACGATTCAAAAAAGCAATCCTGCATTGTGTCTCTGAAGACCTCCAGTCATCAGATTTGAAAATGTTTCTCAAACCAAAAAATATGAGTCCAAAACAATTCAAACCATTGAAAACCCCTCTTGGAAATGTTTCTTCCTGCATGACGTTTCTTCTTTAGGCACATTTTTGATCATCCTAAAAAATGTAAAAATGGTATTGAAATAAGTGTCCATTTCTGGCCAGTTTAGAGTGTGGGTTACAAGAACTATCAACTATTGACCCCAGTTATTTATGTAGTTATACATGAAATGATATTATTCATTCATATTCATATTTATACATGAAATGACAAAAGGAAAGGTTTAGAACACTTTTTCTTTTGATCTGACTCATTTCCGGAATATAATGACTGATCATTACAATATACAATATAAACAGCCAAACGTCTCAGAAAAAAAAATTGCAGATATGGTATATACAGTATCAAATAGAGAACTTTTACAACACACATCTTATAACATTGAATCTTAAGTAGGAACTGATGATATCAAAGGAGTTTAATAGAAGTAGCCTTTTCAAAGGCTGACAGTTTGGACTCACTGCCATATCTGATTTCATGAAAGCATTTCTAGTGATTTCTGTAAAAAGCTACTCTAAAGCAGTATTGCAGCGATGGAATTTTATACAAAAAACAGGGAATGAAATAATATCCCCAATGCATAAGAGCTTCCTTTCGACTGTAGAGTCTTGTACAGATTGTGCTGATGAAGCAGAAAGAAAATACATACGTGCATACTGTAGTTTTTTTTCTCATCTTAGTTTTTGCAAATTTAATAAGGTAATACGCACAGCATACCCAGTGCTGACCTAAATACAAAAGCCTGCAGTCTGTCATACCTGAAATGGCTGAATCTATTACACCACGAAAAAAATTCTATTCAATTCTTTGAATAAAAAACATGACTCCAATTGTTTGGAAAAAAAAACAGCTATTTACGTTTGTGCCTTTGCATTGCAACGTTTTTATCACCTTAAAGCATTTCACAAATGGAGTTGAACAGAGCTTCCAAAAGTTTAGTAATGTTGAAAGTGGAATTGTTTAAGTCAATATCATCCTAGAACAAGCCTGTGGATGAACTGAAGCTAACATGTTTTTGTGGCCCATCTGATTATTATTGCATTATTATTAGCGCTTGCCAGACCCAGACAAGGCAATCTCTTAGGCAGCTACATTGTGATCTAATTGGGCAGGACTAATGCTCAATTTACCTTTGGATTACAATAACTTTTCTTGACCCTTCACTATATAAAAATGAGTTCTTTGCAAATTAGTGCATGTAGTGGAGCCAGTGGATATCTGGTAGCATCAAAAAGAAAATATTCTGTAGTATCCTGTAACACATGTTCTGAGAAAAAAATAAGACAAACGGGGGAGTAGGAAATGGCAGATTTGATTAACAGTTGTTCCAGTTATTCCTTTCTATTGTGTCTGCAGGACTGGAATGCAAACATGGAATAAATATTTATTTGCGGGACTCAAATATGGTATGTGTTGAACAGTAATGCCATTACGTAAAACTGCTTAAACTTACTTAAAATCAAATCAGTTAGTGTATTAAACAAATAGATTATCCATTTGTGGAGCTGCACTTTTCTTCACATAATCTGAAGGAAAACAACCGATATGATTTCAGTTTTTTCTCTATCAACCTTTGTCTCAACAAAGAACAGACAGGAGCAAGCCACGGACGGACTATAACCTTTGAAAACATGAAAAAGATTACGTTAATTAGTATGCGATTATCTTATTGGTCTCACTGTTCCTATTTTGAAGGTATGGGGTACAGTTTGTACATCATTTAATTCTGGTGTTTAGGGAACACAAGAGTAAACTATGCAGAAGTGCATCTAAATTAGAGAACACTATTTTTACACAATGGGATGTGGAAGTATAGAACAAGCTACAGTATCTAGCCTTGTTGCTAAAGCTCATGCCCTTGCTTCTTTCAAGAAATTTAGCTTGGCTGAAATTTAGCTACTAAACACCAAATAGGCTAGATGGTCTGAACAGCTTCCTCTTTGGTTTCGTTTGGTGAGGAATCCAGTTTCTCAGCATGTACCAAACTGTACCAGACTAGATGGTATGAAGACCTGTTACATTATTTTTCTTTAAAATCACAATACTAATACTACGACATGGAAAAAAAAGTTAGTCATTATTCTTCAATTCTGTAGTCAGCACTTTCTCTCCTGGGCCTTCAGAAATTAACATCAGAAAAGAGCACAAAAAAACCCAACTAAAAATCAAGTAAACAGTGCAAAGAGCAGAGAAAATGAGTCGCTCAATTGTGCCTTAAAATGCACATCAAAATTGCTCTATGGTATTTATTGTATTTTAAAAATGTTTCATGCTCAGCATTTTTAAGGACCAAAATCCGTTTTCGCTCGAATGAATTTGCTGCAAGCTTTTAATGCCTTACAGGCCGATTAAAGACTTAAGAAGTCTGTGGCTTTACATTTTCATGTGTTTTTCTTCATACCATTGCAATGAAAGTATTAGTAACAATGACACCATGCAGAAGATTCATTAATTGAAATAGTGCTCTCTAACTTGTATTTCTGAGTCAGCTTTTATTATTTATTATTTTTACTGAAAAACCTGACTGTGACGTACCAGTAACATTGAATGCAAAGTTTAATTTCTTGCTGGCTTTATCAACCATCAGATGATAACACCCTTTTATCCCTTTTCCAATTCATTGGGTGATATTTTGACTGTGAAGGACTTTACTCCTATTTTTGTTTTTTATTTTTGTTTCCTTGATTTAATCCAAGCATAAAGATAGGTGCCTAATTCATAAAACACCCTCAAAATCAAAACATGGCACCTTTTGACTGGGAAAGTGCCAGACTGCATTGATGATCTCTTGAAAAACGTCTTGACTTTGGCTGGGCCTGAGATTGCAGCAGAGGAATAAACTCCATACAGTACATTTAAAAATCACACCGCCCTCACTTTCTGCTGTCGGCTTTCTTTCTCTAATTTAATCACACTCCATATACTGTAGTGTTATGTCTGCATCCAAGCTGTTTTACAGACGTTCAATGCATTTGAATTCTTCAAGTACTATTTTTTTATTTATATTTTTTTCTTCTGAAAGTTAAATGTGCGCTGAATCAAAACAGATTCAGAGATCACACCAATTCTGATGGGTTTTACTCTTTGAAATCAAATGAGAAATTTCTTTCGTCCCAAATTATTTGTACTGTACATTAAGGAGGTGTAATGAATGTTGCAGGAGGGAGATGAATCTGACACTCCATACTGTATTTCACCATAAAAGACTAATGATCATACGCAAAATTTTTATTTTAAGTAAAAAACACTATTAAAATAATATGAATGTACATTACAAAAATATTCATTATGTTGTCAAAAATAACTTTTAAATTATGCATACAGACAAAGAGAGGAAGGCACAAAGCATGAGGAAAAGTTTTCAGACTTTAATTTGACAACGGTCTATACAAGGCACAGTCGTAGTTTAAAGTTTCAAGTAGTTTTTAAACTTTTTTTAGTTTTACAAGTAGCTTCTGATTAATGATTAACAAGCGCTTTGCCATTTTATAGTTGCCAGTGAATAATTTTGTTTCAGTAATAGATTTGCAAGGGTCTATAAATGAAGTCTTACCCGATGAGTTATTTTACGAGAATGTGCTTGGAACATATGGACTTTACTCAGCAGTGAGCGATAAAAGGTAAGGAAGAAAATATTTGATCACTTCTTCTGCGATTGAAAGTAATATAAAACATCTGGTGTTCGAGCTATTTCTGCAGTTTGAGAAGCACAGAGCTGAAAGGAATTGTTTTTGTATTTCTAGCTGCCAAGTCCCTTAATGTCTATTAACCCCTGTCCTTCCATAAGGGGTGAAAGTGTGCTCCTTATCTCTAGCTTAATTCAAATCATCCTCTTTCTGCAGATGATAATTTAGCAAGGAGAACGTGCGGCACAATCTAACAAAATGAAATATGGACATAATGATACCAGAGCGGTTTCAAATGACAGGAAACTGATGATCTCATGAAACATATACAATCATCTTCAACAAGATAGTGAGACACCTTGTTCCAGACACCCACCACCCTTTGTGCAAATAAATGCCTGCTGTTCTCAATCCTAAACAAGCACAGCATACCATTTTTATTTCATTTGTGTGCCTAGGTCCATTTTTCACTGCAGATCCTAAAGTTGTACATTGGATGAACTCTATTAGTCCTTTTCAGAGGTATCAATAATAGATTATTATCTAGATTCCACTCTCACTAGTCAGAATGTTAGGAATATTCAGAAATGAAGAGAGTATCTCAATGGCAGGCCATGTGCAGTTGGAACAAGGAGCCTGAAATGCGCTGCTTTCACCTTTCCTGGCCAGAATAATCTTCAGATTTGAAACCTGCATTTCAATTTCACGCACGACTTGCATCACAACCTGAACCGAAGGTGATCTTGGGAAGAGAACGGATATGACTGGGCTGCAAATCATTTGGAAGGCCCAGCACATTGGAAGGGGGCTTCTAATATTTTGGCGAGAGAGCGTAAATGAAAAACATATATGGAATTAAAATCCAAGTTGCGGAGAGTAACTTCATATAACATGGCATCTACTTGAACCCGGGCAGAGAAATGATAATTTGGGCTTACAGTGAACCTACCCTGTGCTTAGATTTGCCTAAAAAAAGCAAATGATCCATCCACATATTTTGGGTTGCTGCATACTAGGCAAATAGGAAACCCAGATCATACGTAGATGTGAATTATTGGATGGTGACCATTACTCAGATAACTAACAGATACAATCTCCCACTTTAATAATACAGGACCATTCCCCTGTCAGTTATTGGCTTCCAAGATTTTCTTTCTCTGGATGCCCTGGGTGCACTGCAAGATGAGTCTACAAAATACTAAGATATTAAAAGGAGTTTTAAACCCACACTTAATGCAATTATAAATCCTCAAAACAGAGCAACAAGCAAAGAGACTGAAAAGCACATTGGGTGCAGGTCTCTCTGATAGGAGCCCATCTCAAAGCAGAAAACGAACAGGAGAAATGGATTTATCATTGTATCAGGACATTTGTCATCCAGAAAATGTTACAACACAATCTTTTTTTTCTCATTCCTTTTTTCGCTCCATGCTTTATCACCCAGGACAGAATAATTAATTGGCCCAGCCACGTCAAAGCATCGTGACAGACTGAATTACTGGAATGAAAGAAGAGAAAGAAAAGGCAGACAGGTAACACTTTCTTTGATGTGCTCTTAATGGAATGAAAACAAGCCAACCAATTTTCTTATCAGCTTGCTTCCTGCAGTAGTAAAAGCATGCGCTGGTAATAGAGTCTTTTTTTGTTCTCCTGCTTGTTCCTTCAGATCAATGTATCTGTTTATGTAACAGTCATTCACTTAAACATTTCCCACAAACAGAGGCATTATTTCCCAGAGGGCCAAGTTTTTTTATTTTAAAAAGCTGAGCAGCTGTTTCATAAGCTCAAGCTGAAATCTGAGGCAAATGGCATCACTCATTGCTTTCCAGTATTTCTTCTGCTCTTTCTGAGGACCACTGCAACAAAGCAGATGCTGTGCGAAAACAGAAAACTGAAGGTTCAAGGAGAGATTGATTTCTGCAATACTGAAATGATTTATTATGTAATGATAAAACTGTAATCTACAATGATGGGGTGGGAGTATTTACTGTGGACGTACAGAACAAACAAGACTGCAATGGTCTTGAAAAGCATGCAGGAGGAAATCAAGTCTTCTTCAAACATAACATGAGATAATCTAAACAGAACAGATATGGTGGGTTTTTAAAAAACAAACAAACATGTTAATACCCAGGTCCTTGTTGAATAAGCATCCCTTAAGTAGTCCTTTCCCTTTAAAGGGATATTGATTTTAATGTGTTAAGGTGTTTTTAGGCAAGTCCCTTAAGCTTTAGGAACATATAGAAAGAAAACTAAGAGGAGATTTAACTTAAAAATAATTTGTAAGAGTTCTTCAAAAATTAAAAAATGCTGTTTCCTCCATGTTTACAATTAGTACAGTACTATGATCATTCCTTAAGAGCTCATTGCCTGATTTTCTTGTCCATTCTGTTGAGCTAACATTCCTCATACCTGCTGGCAACTCAAACGAACTATAAGGTTCATTTGGGCATAGGTCATGAAATGATTTTTCAGGAATTTCACCACCTGAAAGCCAGCCAGTTCAAACAGTTTTCCCTATCTTTCTGGGAGCAATTCTTTAGGAATCTTGTTTCTCAGCAGGGGTCTCTGCTTCAGTGCTTTAACGTTTGTGAAGGAAATACAGAAATCCATGGGCATGGTGGGAAAAAAGAGATTCCAAAGAATCTCTAATTTCGATAATACATGTTCCAGGCTGGCAGTGGTGTTTTTTCAGTTCATGCCCTGGCATTATACAGATCAGAAGAGAAAATAAATACTACCGCAAACTACACCTCTTTTTTACTTGCAGAATATTTGGCCAGGAACAATGACTCCTGTACATGTGTAACCAAATATTTCCAAATAAGGGTCTCATAAAGGATACGCTTGAAAATACAGAGCTGAACAAAAGCAGCTCATTTCCTGTTTGCACATAATTTCCTGCATTCTTGAAACCGATAGTTTTGTCTGCTTCAGGTTTGCTGTCTTTGGCATAGGTAACATGTTAAACAATGCTGTAGCATAGATGCCTTGTACAACATTTACTGCCTAAATCCCACTGTCTTTTATTGTCCTTCTCCTTTCCAGTTTTACCTTTAGAAGGGGCAACAAGGAGTTCAGCATAACTCAGTGCTTCGCTGGTTTCCTGTGAAATTCAGTGATTCAGTACGATGCTCCTGCTATGCCATATGTACCATCTGTAATATTTTGCAGAAGTGAGTTATATTTATCTGTTATTCTGTCTGTGCCAGAACCATTTTAACACATGCACTGCAGTGAAGGTATTTATTCATGATCTTAAAAAAGACAAAGATGTGCATTCTTGTAAATGTATGTGGATACAAAATGCAAACATGGAAATACGACCAGGGACAAAAGGTTTCTCTTTTTTATGTGCTTTCAGATTCAAAAAAATTGGAAACAGACATTTTGAGTTCTTTAAAGGGACTCTTGGCCTATTTGTTAAGCAGAAAAAAAAATATTTGCATGTGAACTAGTGCTACTTAAAAAATGATTTATTATTTTATTGCATGCTGGAGGAGTTTTCATCCTTGGAAGTTCCATAGTTGTTCAGTCTGATCAACGTTCTTCCAATCCTCAAGGGAAATGATGCACTTGAAAACATTTGTGGTGATGTCGTGATTAAATTTGGCTGCACACAAAGCAAGGGCTGTGAAAATGTGTGCAGACGACTGTCATCCAGTACTATCTATTACCTTAAAGCGAAGTGCTAAAACAATCACAGTGTCAAACAATACAAAAGCCTAATTGTCTCCTTCTCTTTTTTTTTTTTACCATGGAATAAACCTTTACTTGTTTCTAAGTACAGGCACTGCATTTACTTCCCTGGGTCCAGAGCTGTAACTTATACTTTATGTACAGAAAATAAAAATTCAACAAATGGAATAACAAAAAAGCATCCCAGCTTAAATATGGTGATTATTCAGTTTCTGTGTTAGGACACACGTGGTACTGTATGGTGGCATGGCATGTTGATTCTGCTGCCTCGAAGTTCTTGAGTCCTGGGTTCAGGTCGGGTATGGGTAGCCTTTTGTAAGGCATTTGCATGCTCTCCTTAGGTCTGCATAGGTTTTCTCTGTGTGTTCTGTGGGCTGGGTTAGATTAAGTGGTGTCTCTTGTGTGTATGTCCTGCAATAGACTGTCATCCTGTCCTGGGTGAAGTCCTGATGGTACCTTATGCTTCCATAAAAAGCTCTGTGGTCCTTTCAGGCACACGTGCTTAGCTTAGCTTCTGATTATTAATGTTCTCATTTTCTTTCTGGCCTTAATTAGAGCATTTCTTCGTTTTCTGTCCGTACAGTAGTAAAGTGGCAATTCCCAGAGTCTCGTTTTGACATTTCTCTAACTCTTCGCTCAGTGTCTAAGATGAAGATAACCCAGATGAAGCGTGCCTGGCAGTCGGTCTGCACCATCAGCCCCACTGCACAGCAGATCGGGCAGAAAAATGCAAAATTATTGGTTTATTACTTTACATTGCCAAGGGCAATAGTTTTCCTTTCAAGCCTATCCCTATAAACCAAGGGAAACAAATTAAAAAATGTATTTCAGACAGGTGAATACAAAAGGTTTTGTGCAATAAACCTCAAAATCAATTTTCTATGTTAATTTTAAAGTTATACTGTATAAACTATGTGTATGCTTGTATGCTTATCAGCAGCAGCAGTTTTTTTGGTTTGTTTTCCAGCCCTCCGTCGAAGTTAGTTTTCGCCTGTGGCCTTTATTATTTTAGTAGGTCATCTTACAGGTATTCTTCCAAGGCAAATTAAGGGTAGAACAGGTGAGAATGGGTGAGATGTGAAAATGGGCAAGGGAAAGATGTGTCCAAACTAATGGAAATGTGGGAGAGAGGTTTGAGTAAAACCTTATAAATAAACAAGCAGTCAACACATTGAGCAGTTCCAGAACAAATCCTTACAGGGCTCATCGGTTCAGTGAAGCCATGTCTAGGCTATGCTTTGATTGCTGTTTTGTCCTCTCTTGAGCCTCTGCTACATGGTGTCTACTCCAGTAAAGCTACTGTACAAACCAGTCACTGGGAACAAGAGAAGATTATATTCTAAGCTGAAAATTAAAAAGAAAGAAGGAGCAGAGGAGCCTCTTCAGATATGTAAAGGTATGACAAATGAGAGCAAGAGGTGTTGAACGGAAGGCAAAAGAAAGGACGATGTGAGAATGGTGAAAGCAAAGGCAACTAAAGACAAATGTCAGTGTACTTATGGTTGGAGGAGGTAAAATGGCGGACTACCGGCTTGGAGAGATAGGCTCTGCACAGGTGTTGTTTGAAATACAATGTCTCATACAACCCCTTTATTCAGCAGTGAGAAAGAACTCAAAGTCACGAAAGCAATTATTTGGGATATTCCCAAAGAATGACATACAGAATTATTTTCCTTTGTATATGGTATATACTCTATTTGTATATGGTTGATATTCTAGTTTAACGCAGAATTGTGTCTACACATAACCTGAATTTATAAATATGAGTAACTGCAAATCTGCAAAAAAAAATTAAATGTTGGCCACAGCCCCTATGAAGCTTCCTTTTAGAGCCTGACAGTAACATACAAACATAAATATGGAGAATCAACCTTAAGGAGCCTATTCAGGTAAGACAAGTCACTTCGGTGGTCTACAGACTACTGCCATACCACCTAAAGAATAAATGTAAAGGTTTCTGGGATTACAGAACTATGACACTTTCATGTGAACAAAGAGCAAAGAGAAGGAATCTAATTTGCTCTTTGGGATTTACGTGTGCTTCAGTGTGACATTTTAAACACATGCTGTGCTCACTTCTGTCTATTAAAAAGGAACTAATTAAATCATGCAGAACAGGAGCAAATTAATCCTCTGATTTCATTTTCTTGAGGTATAAATATACTGTACATCACATCTCTGCTTTTATTTCATTTGACATCCACTACAGAAGCATTTTTTATTTTTAACAGTTCATTTTCTACCCATCATTATCTATCCATTTTCTAGATTTAACAATAAAAGTGTGCTATGTAGAGGGTTCAGACAGAATACAGAAATGAAAAATACTGACACAAACCCAGAGCAGTATTTTTATGACACAAAGCTCTGTTTATTTATTCTGTATTTTCAGAGTGTGAAGTGCTCCTCTGACATTTGAACAAGACCACTGTGGCCCCAACAGTCTTGTTAAGATGCCTTCTTGTTTTAGTGATGGCTAATAAACCTGTTGTGCTGCTGTTAAGGAAATGAGTCAGAATAAAACAGGGTCCAAGTTACAAAAGCTCTTTAGCCAGACAACACCAAACACAAGGCAGACACTAACTGAGGATTAGAAATGTTCACCACATATTTATTGAATGATCTGCTTTGAAATTGAATAGGTTGCTGGGAGGAACAAAGATCACAGTGGAGAAGGTCATTGTGTTAAAGAACATAAACCATGTTCTTGTTTTTCTTTTAGAGTCTCAAAAGGCTACAGCTTAAGTGCTGCTCATTATGTATTCGACCTGTGTCTGCCTTTTTTCAAAAACGATCTACTGTACCTTCATTTGCAGGTTACTGGCCAGGATCATTCCACACTTGACAAAATGTCATCAGGGATGGGTGAGTTAGAAAGTTTTAAAAAGGGTTGCACACGTAGCCAGTCTGGATGTTAGTAGCTAATTAATCCAAGGAATGAATTTACGTTGATTTTGAACAAAGCTAATCTATTTACACGTGTTTCATTTTACGTTGTTACAATGTTTACTAGAAAAAAAACTGAAGTTTTTAACTGAAGTTTCAGAGGAGGTCAATTTCTAAACTCAATCCCTTCCACTCTCGCTTCCTGAGAAACCGACTGCCCAACTTCTCTCACACTTGGAATTAGATCTTGCTGGAGGCAGAACTTACTTTCCTCTTCTCCATTTCTGTCTCTCATCCTCCATTGTTCCTGTGCTTCTTCCACATTTGTTTCCTCCATCCCAAAGTCCCTGTAATATTTGGCACCATTGTTTGACTTCCAACCTGTCATCTTCTTATGCTCATTGGCTTTTCCAGCCCAGCCAGATCCGGTGATCTGACCTCTGTTCGCCTCCAACAAACCTGGGCAGAGAGTCACCTTCTCACAAACAAGTAGCTCTTTGACCTCTACCCCTCCCGGCTCAGTGAAAAACAGCTGGCTGCCCACAGTCGCCATGACATCTGATCCTCGCTTTCAAGTGTCTTCACTCCTCCCTGGAGTTCCAGCACAATTGTCCCAAGCTTTCTTCCTGTCCCCCTGATTCTCTCTCTCCTGCTCTCTCCCATTAGGCACCGTAGACACAGTGCCTAGGGCCTACAAAGGAGGGAAACACTAGTGACTAACGAAAAACGAGCTGAAACAACATGCTTGCGATCGACTCTAGGTGCTCCACATCAATACTCAAACGCTATCTAGCGGCTGTTCTAGAAACTAGAAATATCGAAGTCATGGTCGCTCGACTCGCTCCATCAATCATGGGGTTTAGCAAGGCAGGCTGGGGTCAGCGGCCGAGCGGCAGGACTTGAGGTCAGTGTGTCGACCAGAGATTGACTTGGCAGTGTAGAGAGTTTATGAGAAACCGTTGTAAATAGCTGTCAGCGTTTGCTGCTTTGTCCTTGTAACCCACTGAAGTACCCCTCCTTAATCCTTACCCATTGTGTGTGTAACCTCTTTGAGGAGTTTCAGTCTCTGTCTGTTAAAGTCCGACGGGCTACGGTAAATAAATGCGTTGTTGCCGGCATATCAGGGGTGTGTGAGCTTCATTCTGTGCAAATCCCCCGGTCATTACAATAGTTTAAAGTGCATCATGACAGTCGACATAATTCAATTGGTGTTTACTACTCTTTTTGCACATTTGGGAGTGAAAGTGCCTAGGGCCTACGAAACCAAAATCCGGCCCTGCCTCTCTCCCCTTTCAGCAAACCCTTTGTGACACAATGGATGCAATCTTCCCCAGGTCACCACTAGAAGGCCCCTAACACCACCAAGCATCCCTCCAACTTGTTTCTCCCTGATTGTCGCGTGAGAATGTCTATCATCAGCACCGCCTGAGTTTCTAATTAACCCTATATTACGTTTTCACACGACTTCCCTTTGCTCGTCCTAGAACCACGCCGTCGTCTGCACAGCTACTTACACAACATTCTTTCATCTCTAAAAACCCCTAGAGACTTTTTTCTATAACTTTCTCTTGAGCCTCACTTGCCCTAAATCCCCTTAGTGAAGAAGCCTTAAATTCGAGCGCCTCTCTAGCTCCTTTCGATGTATCGACTCTCTAGCAAAAAGGCAGTGAAAAGGCAGTCCGAAGACCCACACTGTTACACCTTGTTTGGTCCATTGTCACTCCTCTCTGTGCCCTGTTTCATCATTAGGTGTCTTACCTGATACACCTTCTGCCTCATGTTTGGCACAGTGCTTCCGCAAAGTGACCTGCTCTGGATTTTAAAAAAAAAACAGCGAAAGGAACTCTGGGAACAGGTTGTGGATTATTCCCCCACCAAGATTTATTTGTGTTATACTTGGAGAAAGATAAAGGAAGCACTTTTATGTAAACCATCATCAATCGTCAGTCTAAACCAATATCCACCCAAAAAGTACCTTGTTTGCATTAGACATCTCCTTGTATGTTACGTTTCTAAACACTTGTTTTTTATGTCAAGGTCTAATGAAAATAATGAAAAAAGTAAATGGATTTTGTCAATACAGTCACCCATGGACTATATAGTGTATGCAATGCATGTAACTCTGCTCTGCCCCTGCTTGGATTTGATCATGGTTGCTCGCTGGCCTACTCACTAGACTGACTTACTGAGAAGTACACCACTGGCTCCTACTCTTCTCCATGGAGTTTAAGTAACATTCCTGCAATCCCGTAGCTGATGGAGTCTGCTGAAACTTGTCCGTTGATATCGTCGGAGGCGAGAACTGGTGCTGTAATCAATACCTCTTTGAGGCACTTGAATGCTGCTTCCTGTGTGGGATCCCATCTTATCGCATGTTTGTTCTTCGAGAGCTTGAAGAGTTGCTGGCCCACTCTGGCGAGGTTAGGGATATACTTCTGTCATGACCGCCAGCCAGCGGAGACCAACTCTTAAGCGATCTAATCAGCATCAGCAGCGGGTTATTATTAACAAGCACCGCCGCACGCGTTAACCCACCTGTACACACTCTACCGCGAGGCAGAGCTATTTATACCATCCTAACCTGCTTCCCGCAGCTTGGTATTGAGTCTACTCCTTGAGAGCTCTACCTGGCATTTTTCCAGTACCTCGTTTATTCTGGATTCTGGACTCCCCTTCTGCCTTTTCGACTTTGGACCTCGCCTCTTGTCTCGGACTGTTTGCCTCCTGTGTTCTCTCTGGATTACGACTTACCTTACGCCTTTTGACCACGACCTTGCCTCTTGCTTCGGATTGTTCGCTTCTATCGCTCTTCCTGGTTACTGAAAACACCCTTTTCCTTTGGACCACGAACTCGCCTATCGTATTGGATTGTTCGCCTGCCTTGTCAACTACCCACTCCTGGGTCTGCACAGGATCCTCGTATCTCTCCATCAGGGATTCCTGACAACTTCCCCCGGTAACTCACCATTCTCAAAACTCTCTGCAGCTCTTGGAGGTTCTCAGCTGGGGATAACTATTTGAATACCTCCACTTTGTCTGGATCTGGTCGCACTCCTGACTGGTCAAACATGTGGCCCAGGCAGTGTCTCTGTCTTGGTTGGAGAATGCACTTTTCATTGTTCAGTTTTAGTTCAGTTGTCTCAATCTTATGCAGGACCCTACATGTCATGTTCCATGGTATCCCATACACCAGGATGCCGTCCATGAACACAGCAGCTCCATCCAGACCTTGCAGTGTCTCAGTCATTTTTCTTTGGTAGATCTCCAGGGAGCTCATTATTATGCCTCCGGAAACGATACCAGGCAAATAGGATAATAAATGTCGTAGGCTTACTACTCTCAGGGTGCAGGGGTATCTGCAAGAAGCCACTTGCAGCATCCAATGAAGAGAATACAGTAGCTCCATTCAACTTTGCAATGATCTCCTCTAGGGTAGGAAGAATACATCTTTCCTTCTTCTTTAGTTAGTTTTCTTGTGTCTACACAAATTCGCCCATTACCACTTTTCTTTAGAAAGGGCAACATAGGAGCATACGAACCCATTGGCCGTTTCACTCGCTCAGTGATGCCATTGTCCTCCATCCAAAGGAGCGTCTCCTTAACCTTTTGCATCAGCAGTAAGAGGACTCTGCACACTGTGTGTACTGCATAGGGTTGTGCTTCCTCTTGTAACTGAATTTTCACGAGCTCTGTTTTGGGAGCTCTCCAAATGCATTGTGGACTTCGTGTGAGCCAATGTCAGATCTGCCATTAACTGTGATCTGCAAGGAAACTCTTTATCCAAAATGCCCACTACAATGTGATCACAAATATTTTTGGCTCATGCCAAAGTCTCAGTGCTCCGACAGCTCATAAAGGGTTCTAATCAAAGTCTACCTTCTTGGTGGCCCTTGCATTTTTGGTGAAAACAGGTGCATTCATGGATCACATTTGGTTTTGGACAGAAGTACTTGTCAAATTGCAGTAGCACTACACCAAAGTCCTTTTTCTCACTCTTCTGTGCGAATGCAAAAGATCTGAAAATATCGCCTGCCTTGCCCATAAACTAGGCAACTGACCTGCACATCTTCCTCTTTCTTGTAGAGTTTGGTAGCAGAATCATGAATCTCACAAAGCGCTGTTTCCCATCCAACCATTCTGTCGGCTTGTTAACCAGAAAGTTCGGAGGTTGGTTAAACTTTGCCACGCTATTGATTATTGCATTGATATTTTCATAGAAGAACGTCAGGCAAGATTCTGGACTTCTGACACGATGTCTTGTTAAAAGATTGTCCAGTTAGGGAAAGTAAACGTAAAATTAGTTTTAGTGAACTGTACGAAAGGCATTTATCTTTGCTAAAACGCATCTGTTTCTTTAGGTTACTATTGCTTACTACCGGTTGCTATTGGCTACTACTGGTTTCTACTGCAAATTGTGGTGTATCCACACACGATACTACTGTTGTAAATATCAGTGTCGTATTAACAGCACCTCCCTGGCCAATTAACCCTCATTCATCTGTATCACCCTACAACTCACAACTTGCAACCCTCTGAAGCTCAGCAGGTGTGAGCCTGGTCAGTACCTGGATGGGAGACCTCCTGGGAAAAACTAAGAATGCTGCTGGAAGAGGTGTTAGTGGGGCCAGTAGGGGGTGCTCACCCTGCAGTCTGTGTAGGTCCTTATGCCTTAACAACAACAATAATAATAACAATACTCATATTTTTATTTTTGTTGTTATTATTGTCATGACATTTTTTCAAACCAGGCAATTACGCCAAATAAACTTTCAATATGGTATTATAATAAATTTGAAAAGGTGAATTCATTAATATCTGACAGAACAGCTGCATGATAAATTAAAGTTCTATTTACATCAATAAATTGTTTCAAGCAAAATGTCCCCCTGAATGGAACTTTCTGACTTTTCTCATTTTCTCATTTTCTCAGAAACGTTTTCTTGTTCCATGAGGAATGAGTTCTGTGACTCCTTGGTGCCAGAAATAAGCTTTACCAATAATTCACATTAATAATTGTCATCCAAATACCAGGGGAGACCTAAAAGATATCTAAAAGTGAACTCTAAATTTTACAAATAAATAACAATCAGGGTAGTGAGATCAACATAAAGGATTGCAGGCAATGTTTGGGCATTCATTTCAGACTTGTTCCTGTGCCAGAATTTCTGTGGGAAGAGTTCATCTTCGATAAAAAGTAACAATGTACCATCTCAGAGACATTTTGTTGGATTGCTATTCATAGCAAAATGCATTTCATAGGCGTGAATGACTGTGAGGGTATTCTGAGCAATTATTTTACATTAACACTGTGAGAATAGGAGTTAACATTATTATACTTACAGTAGTGCTTTTTTAAGTTCAATTTTAGATCAAACATACCATAAAATTAAATTGTACAGAAGCTATGTAAATGATTATTTTAAAAACCTGTTTGATAGCCTTCATCTAAACATCATGGGTGTACAGTACAGTATATGCAGAAAACATTGATCCTTAGATAACGTACACATCACATGTATTTAAAATCACCAGCCTGTTCTGAAACAAAATCACTAATTGCTGTGAGAGTTAAACTTGCAAACCGTGGGATCATGCATCACTGTTTCTGTTGTTAAATTGCTTTTCTTTTCATCTTACTGCATAGATTGTATAGTAAACAAACAATATGTTATATAAAGTAGATGTGGATGGTTCATTTGTAAGTAAACTGGAATTTCCTGTTGTCTAATTAGCCTAATATGATACAAACTTACACAGACACAGAAATCATGAAGACATTTGATTAAACTCAAGTAAATAACTAAAGTAGTGCATACAGTTATAGGACTGGACTATTAAAAAGATTAAATTATAATAATTTATCTAAACTGTTCCTTTTCTTGTACAGTATGCGTAAAACATTTGGCATGAAAGCAGGTACTCAAATTAACAAATATCAACAAAAGGAAAAATATTTTTTATTAAGGCTTTATTTTATTTGAGTACAAAATATACCTTTGCTAACCATGTTTTTTAACAGGAATAGAACAATTATAGTGCAGACAATGTGCAAATTCAATTTTCTGCCATTAATCTACCCTGAAGTACCTGGGTACAAGTTTCAAACTGTTCAAACAATTTCAAAATTGTACATCTCCGTCCAATAATTCCCAGTTATTACAGTGATTGATCTCTGATTTGCTCGCTTGGCACAAAAATACTGATAACTGTTTTATTGGAATAAGACTAATTGAAAAGCATTTTGAAATGCCTGACAGTAGGAAAGAGTGAATCAGGTAGACTAATGATGACCATGTTACAATAAGAAGAAACTTCCCAAGTCTGCATCCTAAACCTTTTCAAAGAAAAAAACATGAATCAAAGTTATTCATTCTTCACATGAAAAGGGGTTGTATGCAGTCTGGAATTTCTGAGTGGGCGCCCAGCTTCCTGCACACGAGAAACACTCCCCTTGTTCCAGAATGATGTCAGAGGCTCAGATTCCACAGGTTTAGCACTAACTGCGGAAAGGAACTACAGATTATTGCAAGCAGATCAGAGTCTAGTAATTCCCCACAACTTCGTAGTGACCACTTCTCATACTACCATGGAAACCAATTGCAAAATTCCACCATTTTCTATTTTTAATTCCAATAACATACAAATGTAAAAAGAATCCAGGGATATTTTACATTAAATTCCCCAAGCTCACAGATCTTTTACACTATCAAAACTACCTTTATCCAACAAAAAAGTATTGTTAGTTATGAAGCTATCTCAATTTAGTATCCAAACTATTGATTCAATGTAAATCCTGAATCCAACATTCGTAGGATTTTGTTTAATGTTGCTTCTAGAAAAAAGAAAAGTTTGAAGATTGTTTCCATCTTAAAAGGACACAGGTGAAGATGTTGAGACTTCAGTAGTGACACAAATTGAAACACGGTTCAAAGACTTTCTCCTTAAATACTGTATACCTAACCAACAAATGTGTGTCACGTTTTCCTACTAGTATTTGTGACAGAACTTAAAAATGTTTTTAAAAAAGTTTTTAAGTCATTGTTACAGAGCAGCAAAATCTATTACATGAAAAGAGGATGGAATGTGTGATGAGACATTCCGAATGCTGCATTCTCACAAGGAAATCAAGAAATTGGCTGCACCTGTGGACACCAATCCCTATAAAAAGCATATCCTGAGAGGTAGCTACCAAGAGCTCATTGAGAGATCATGTGCAGTGTTTGAAAGTTTAGTTTAAAATAATCTCTTCTTTCCATGTAATGTGCCCAGATGCTAAAGTTGCTTCAAAAACTGCAATAAATTAATTGTAGTATGTGTTTTTGAGCAGGTTATGTTTCATTTAAAAGTCATTGTGTTTTCAAGGGCAGAGGCAGAGGCACTGGAAGTTACATGAGAAGAGCACTGGATGTTTAACCTTTTCACAAAGTGGGATTGATTTAAAGGTTTATGCCTAACCTTGCTGATGGAACCTTCAAAGTGTTTTTTCCTGTAGTGGAAGTGTAACTTGGCTCACTTGCTATGAGCCTGCTACAGTGATATTATCCACCTGAAAGGTGCTGCAAACCAGTTGAGTCCTAAGGCCAGACTTTTTGCTCAACAGGTTTGTCTCTGTCTGTGAGCCGACAGGAATAAAACTGCTGAGAAATGGTTGACTAAATCCTGCCTGGGGGACATGCAGTGCATGTGCAATTAGAAAGGGACAGAAATGGAAGATGGTAATGACAACGAATGGCCAGGCTCTCTCATTGAAATGAGATGGGAAGTAAAAGGAATAATGGAAAAAAACATACAGCACAATGAAGAAAAGGTCACAGTGGTGTTGGTTTTACTTTCAGAGAGGCTTTGAATGCTTCGCTAAAAAGATGAAGCTGTCAAAGAATACATATTTGTTAAAGTGTACCAATTCTTTGAAACTGCAACATTGCAGTGCTATAGCAGCAATGGAGTAGTCGAATAGTAGACCATCTAATCCATTCAAAAATAAGTATTTAATACAGTCAGCCTGCATAATTATAAAACTGCAAATTTAGTATGTTCATCAAGTGTTGGTGCACAGCAATGGATTGGAAGGTTCAGTATTTGACTAACCCTGATGTCGAAGATGTTAGAAACAGCACTGAATAAATTATAACTGCTTACTTAATCAGGATTAATACAGGTGCCATATGCAGTCAAGAGCTGTTATGGTTGCCAGTGTTTTATTTATCAATCTGGAAAACCATGAAGCTCTTGACTGTGAAAGATTTGTCAGCATCAAAGGAATTTTCTTCTTAGAAGGAAGATGTAATACAGTACATGTGTTGGGAAAATTCCTGTTCCTTATTGTAAGTGTTTAAGTTCTTACATCCTTGTAAAACCATGGCAAACGTTGAATTTACAATTAAACTCCAACAAAATCAGTACTAAAATAAAATGTTTTCTACCCATATCTTAGCATTCCAAAATGTGATTGAGTACCAGGGGGATTTCAACAAACACCCAAAAGCTCCCATGGTGGTCCTTCAATTTTCATGTACAGTAGTTACAAGTATAATGAACAATAAGGACATAGTGCTTCTCTTTCTTACTTTGTTTATTATGGTAAGGTATTTGTATGGAATTTTTCAACTTGAAGGACTTCACACTGCTTTCCCTGTAGGAGGGATCTCATGTCATCCACACTTTAAGTCAGTGGGTGGTGATTGTATAAGTGGTGGACGATGTGAGACGACTGCGTGATCCAGACCATTATTGATGAAGGGACTCCCACACAGGTTCAGAATGTGACAATGGCATTTACTGTTTGACCATGTCCAGACCAAGCCTGCCGTCCCTATAGATCACATGGGGAGCTAGAATCTATGCCAGCAAGCAATTGGTGCAAAGCTGGATACACTCTGGACAGGGCTCCAGTCCAACACAGGGCACACGCACGCACGCACGCACGCACGCACGCACACACACCAGGGCTAATTTTCCCAGAAGCCAATTAACCTACCAGTATGTCCTTGGACTGTGGGTGGAAACTGGAGCACCTACAGGAAACCCATGTGAACATGGGGAGAGCTTATAATCTTCATGCAGGTAGCACCCCAGGAATTAAACACAGGGCGCCAGTGCTGTGAGACAGCAATTCTAACTACAGACCCACTGTGCTGCCCCTCAGATGTTATTATGATATTTATTGAAGAATCTTAAAATCAAAGTGATATTTCATCTTTATGTTTTTGTCATGGTCCAGCTTGTATTGAATCATCTCTGACTGACTTGGTGTCCCCATTGTCACCTTCTGGTTCCTGACGCATCCTTTGGTGCTTATAGTTTTTCATGCAGTAATTATGATAAGGCTGTGAGTATGTATTAATAAAAATATAACTAGAAGAAAAGCGAATGCTTTTTTAACATTTCAGATCAATTAGGAATTCACTCAACAGCCATCCACTTTAGCTGTCACCGTTGATTTCTCCTTTCCCTCTCATTACCTAAAGTGTCGTGTTTATTACACAACTGCCACTTCATCGCTGTAAGGTATGACATAGAGCTGTTTTGTGATTCGAATGAGAAACATGACTGCTCTTTTATTTTTAGTACATACAATTAGAATTTCTGGTGTCACTTCGCACAGAAGACAATACTGAATAAATGTGCACATCATTATGAAGGGCAATGTATTCATCCTCTGCCAAATAAAAGGAGCCTGCAGCAATGTTCTGACAGAAAAAGGCTTCCTCTGAGGTGTAGAACATGTCAGGTATTAAAATGAGGGTTTTATTGTTTCCCATCTGACTCCTTACATCGATATCCGTCAGAAGCACCCAGGATCCAGGATCCAGGATTGAAGGAGTTTGTATGAAATGAAAGGGCAAAACAGTAAGAATGCCCAGTGCGCAGGTCTGAAGGGACAAACACGAACAGACAATGCTGAGAATGGTTGTGAATGGAGCCTTCACCAAGCTCTGTGCACCTATCTTTATAGTCTTTAGAATTTCAACCTCCATTTCTTTCCATAGATGAGAAAGTAAAATAAAATGACAGTATCATTAAATTGACTACAGGACATCAAACCTCAGAAGTGAAACGTGATCATTTAATCAGATGAAAGAAAAATATTTGGATGATTATTGCATTGTATTAGATGTTATCTGTACAACCTACAGTAGTTGCACACTTTGATGTTTGTTCAGCTTGGATAAGAACCATTGATTCAGCCTAGATCTATTGCACTTAAATATAGGAGATCTTTTTTTTTCCTCTATGGCTATTAACTTGCTCAGTCTGGACAAGTAACTGATACTTATGTTTTATTTTTGTCATGCCTCTTATGTATAGTATCCATCTAACTCACTGACAACCCAACTTTTTTTAAAATCTATTTCTGTATTGTGAGTTAAAGTTCTGGATAGTTTTTAAATCTTATGCATGTACGTTTTATTTGTTAATGGATTCACATTGTGTATTATGTACTGTGTCACATCTTTTACCTGTAAAGTAATTTTCCTATCTGGCAAAATAAAGAAAATAAGTGGGTTTATACAGTACATTTGTAAACCTAAAAAGTTGTAAAGGTTCTTTTCTGGTGTTTTGAGGAATTATGTTATTTGAAAGCTATGTTGAATAATATTTTTCCTGTATCTGAAAGGGATGTCTTTTGCACTCTTAAAAGCTGCTTATGTGACAAACTGTTCTTCAGCTGTAAATTATTTAGTAATAATCATCAAAATTAAACATAGTTGCTAACTGAATGTTATTTGTCCAAATCTTTATACGGGGAACTCTTGACTTTGATAATTAAAAAACTCCAAGAAATTAAATCTCTCAAAATCAGATTCTTGATGTTTTCCTTGATCCACAACAAGCCAGACAGTAAACAAATTCCTCTTCAGCACGGGGCCGTAACCTACTTGTTTTGGAAGGCCAATACATTTAATATCTCGCAATACTTAGCATATTTTAGGATTTGTAACAATGGTAATATAGGGAGTTTAGGAATTTGTGGTACAATCCGAAAGCAGCTTTCAAATTCAATTTATTTTATGTGTTGAATCAGTCCTCATGTGCTTTTCTCCTGACCCCATCCATACACTTTCCTTCATCAAATATGCAATCAGAATAATGCTGGCATTTCCAGTCTTAGACTGCTCTTTTTGTTCTGTTTTATATCTTAATTGCCTGCTCATGCGAAAATTTCCATCTACTCACTGTACCTAACTTACATTTATTTTTACTTACTCCATATTATTATGGATGTTGTCACTACAGTTAACAATATTTGTTTCTCAAAGTACTGGAAACTGCACTTCTACCTACAGTACAGTTTTTCTTTATTTATAAACCTTTCTTAAAATGTTGCACAGTCATAATATACCGTATGTCTGTAGATATTCACAGTAACCGAAATGGTTGTTTTAATATTGTTTCTGTCTTTGTTGTTTTAATTGTATATACAAAAGCAAGAACAACAAAATCAGACTGTAACAATACATGTGTCTTCTGTAGGTATTTAAAGAAAACAAAGTATAAACAAACTATAATTTGTTAAAGGGTGAAAACCTGCCAAATGTTTCTTCTTAGCTCTCATAAACCTCTGCCTCCTCTGAGATGCTAATTTTAGCTGAACCCTGAATTAAGATGTGCTCTGCACTGCAACATTTTTCTAAAAATAGAAAAGCTGAAGTGTTTTGCTTTTTGTTTGTTGTCCCCTGGGATTTGGGCTCTTATTATTCCAGCTCTTTTTGCTAAGCTCCTTCCAGTCTAAACATTTATGTGGCTAAATCCTGTTTCTGAGAGTCATGGCTCACCAAATCCTGTGCCGGAAAATCCTCTGGGAACGGGCAGCTGGAATGTTAAACTTCAAGATTTCATTCATTTTACATAATGATTATATTACATGTCAATATCTTACTTATCCGTTATGCAATGACAAAAACTGCAAGGAAACCTTTCCCACACATTCCACGGTATTAGCCACCAATCTGCGCCCAGTGTCTTTAAACATTCTCTTGAAGGACAGCACAATTTTGATCAAACTAGTTGAAGGTAGAACCCAGCTAAAGAGTACCTGCAAGAACATATCATCTGTGGTTGGGTTCTGCTCCACAGGGATTGATCTGGTTAGCTTTTAAACAGCCTTAGAATCCAGTTAGAAATTATTTGGCACATGCCTGTCATCTGGCTCCCTATGACAAGTGGCCTGCTTGGAGCCTAATGCATATGGAGGACCGTGTATTATAGATAAAAGCAGGTGAGGTCTCAGATGCACATTTCAGAAGTGCATGTTCAAGGTTAAACAGCAAACACGGCAAGCAATGTTTTAATGTGGCAAAATGTCACAAATCAGAGCCGCACTTACTGTACCTGAAGTCTAAGACGACAACGTTTCTCCGATGTGTAGGCGGTAGACAAAGCAACAACGTCTGGGTCTGTCTCTACCGAACAAGACACCGTGAAAAATGGACCAGGAGCCACTCAAGGTCTGCTTCCTGTTTATATCCTGCCTTTCTCTGTGTGGTCTGTTTGGAGTTAGTTACCTCATCTATAAACTAAACAAAAGAAAACGATTGTTATGACAAGCAAACAGATATTTACAATTACATGCATTTAGAAATCGGTGCTCTTTTCTTTTCCTTTCCTGGACAGCTGTTGTTGTGAGCCCTGTGGGGATATGGAGCCACAGGGATGAAGGGTTTCACTCAGACCTGGAGTCTTTCTGTGTCTCAGCTGACTGAGGAGGATCTCAGTGGAGTAAGGAATGAGTTTTCTGTACCATCCCAGTAAACCCAGGAAGGGCCCATCACCTTCCTGGTGTTTGAATGGGCTGTCCTTTGTTTAGTTTAGAAAATGCCATTGATCAGAATATACTACCAAATATTGCACCTCTGATTGATGTAGAGTAGTGATTGGAGTGGTGAAGTTAGAACGGGGATCAGTGTGTCATTACTCCAGCAGTAAGCTGAGTAGTTCTAGTATCCCTCACTGGGAATTAGGGAAGTCACTAACATCAGCTTTGATTTTCCCAATATTTTTTACCAAGGATATACAGCACTTCATAAGTCTCTTTGGTCATTTATATTTTAAGCCTGATTTTTATCTAAAGAGGAACTTTGATTAAATAAGTATTAAATCTAAAAAAACACAGTTTTTCTCACAAAAGCTACATTTAAAATGAAAATGAAGATTTAATGCAGTACGTTCCCTTTACAAATGGTAATGCAAATTAGTGTTCGAAATGTGTCCGTGAAATGTATCCATCAGCTGAGCAGCAGCTAATCATTTGCAAAATATCTCATTTTATTTTTTGTAGCAGCTAGTAACAAGGACATTTTTTCTGAATTTCAGAAATTATTACAAAGTGTTTCACACTGGCAGGCTTCCCCTCAGGCTTTATTATTGTATATATTTTGACTACTTGCTCTGGTATGAGGAGACAAAGACAAAAGGCAAATATTTACTATACTTCTGGAATTTGTGAGCGGCATTTCTTAGTTGAACATTTCTTAAATAATTTAAAGGGTTTTTATTTGTAAAGGTTCTATTTAAAATGGAATATGAAGTGTCTCCTTCACAGCATGTATTTTTTAATCCTGTGTGAGCTGAACATATGGACAAAAAAACTTCATTTCCCGATGTGCCACACACATAAAGGATTTTCAAATCTACAGATATCCATACTGTACTGTACATCAGCTACAGTATATTATTAATTTTGTTCGTGCAGTCTGCCTTCATCTAGTAGCCATTTCTTACACTGCTGTTATGCAAGCAATCATTGAAATGATATTAAAATGTTTTGAGCGGTGCATACTGTACCTCTACGGTAAATTGCAATATGAACAATTTAAATTTATTGATCTAAATAGAGTGCAGATTTTTATCATCTACAATGTAACTAACACAAAACAAAGTCATTCAAATCACTTCTCAAAACGTTTATTTGAATCTGGCCTACTGTATTTTGTTTTTTAAGTGTCTTTCTTTTTTGCTTTTAAAAACTATATTTTTGAAGCCGCACTGTAATGTGTTTTTAAGAATAAAAACTAAAATAAATTACTTGTTTTTTACTTGCTATTTATATGTAATTACTAACAATTCTTTATATTGTATGTAATTAAAAAATAATTGTATTAGTGTTATACAGTATTGCGACATATCTCATTCGGAGTTTGGAAACAACACATTGTAAATACAATCTGGAGACATCCTGTCTCAATAATGATCGTATTTATTAAATTTGTTGTTTGTATGTATACAGTGCAGGAAAGCCCTAATGGCTTGTCTTACAATCACATACAGCTGCGGTACTTTAAGGATTTGCTGTAGCACCTGCCAGTTTTACAGATTGGCGGATCAGATTATTTGATCAAATAAACAAGACATGATGCTCTGCTGACCATGATACTATGGTACCTACAGTGGTTTACCAACTGACACCTCACCTTTGTAGATGGCTGCATCTCTATACTAAAGAAAAATCCTGGTTATCCTGGTTACTAGGAGAAACCATCTTTGCTCACAGGAACTGACTGATGGATCGTGTATACAGTATGCCATGGTTGTACACAGTTTACAGATTAATGGTTATGGTTATAGATCTGCTTTTGGGATATACAGTTAAGGGTGATTTTTATGGTACACACTATATGATGATCCTTTAAGACTCTGTGATGTTTGTGATGTCACAGAAGGCTGGATGTGTGATCGTGAAGATAGAATGCTCTGGGTGGTGGTTAAGAAAGTTTAGGCTAAAGTCAACCCATAGCTGTAGAAGAGAACCCAGCCATGGGTCAGCACCAACTGTATAGATTAGGTGACCCAGAGTCATAGCCATGACTTTCTGGTCAAAGGACTGTCATTGAGATCACCATGGTGATGAGCCATGGAGACAGGGCTAAACTGGCCTAGGTTGTGAAACTGACATCCCTGAACTGACATCTTCCCAAATGAGAGAACTTACCAGGTGATGGTTAGTGGCTGATGATGATGTCTCTGAAGCTTTGGGGGTGAATAGTATGTATTTGTAGATGTTGGCTTATAGCACTCTGTGAGGTCCTGCAAACTCTCTTGACACTTCACTCAGGGTCTTTTACTGGTTTTGTAGATACTTGTTTCTCTAGCTCAGTTCTTGCAGCTATGCAGGTCTGTGACTATGTCCCAGTACCAAGTAGTTCTCATGTTCATTGTGGTTGCTGTGTATCCCACAGCTGACACCACCTTTCACAGGACTTCCTATGCTGAGTAATCCTTCTACAGCCCTGTTTCCAGTGCATATAAAGACCTAGGAACAATAGTTACTCAGCCAAAACAGGATACAATTTTATTCTAACAATGTGTCTCAACTAACATGAGGGCTGAGGAAGCACACGTTTAGGGGTGATCCATTGAGGACTAAAAAGAGGACGGGTTTTTTACACTGTACTGTGGGAGACAAAGTCTGCAGCCATGATATTAAAAGTGACACTTACAGTATGTCAAGCTGCATCAGGATCAACTATTAAGCTTTTATCTAACACCCTGTTTTCACATGAACCACGAAGTACTTCAGTCTGGGATTTTCCTAATTTTAAGCAAATAATTTTTATGTTCGATGTTCTTGAACTGAAGACAGAGCTCTATTTGGCACAAACTGAATGGTACCAGAGGCAGGAATGCACCAACAGTGGTGAGTGCTTTAGACCCATAAGTTGTGAGCTTTGATCCCAGCTGGGGCACTGCTGTCACACCCTTGTTTTAGATATGTTAGCTAGATTGCTCCAGTAAAAGACCCAGCTGCATAAAAGTATATAAATGTAAGTGATGTTGCATAAAAGGGTCAGCCAAATTAGTAATAAGTGGGTGGCATTGTTTTTTTTGGTCTCAACAGCTGAAATACAAGTGACAGATAAAACTCCTCCAGTAGTAACAGGAAATGATGAGGGATAACCGTGGCAGTTCAGGACACATACTCATTTGTTTTCCAGAGATTCAGCAAAATAGTTGAAGTAATTAAAATTCATGGAACTACTATAGAGCAACCTCAGACCATTAACCATATGATATTTGTTAGGGGACTTTTAACTTTTTAAAAAGCATATCTGTTTTTAAGCCCCGTGATACGCTTAATTTAGCAACACCAAAATCAATCTATTTAAAATTAACAAGTCTGCATGTTTTGTGTGTATAATAAAGGTTAGACCACCTTATAAATGATGCAATGTCTGAACCCTACACAAATCATGCACCATTTTCACAAATGATGACGGTAAGAACATATAAATAGGTTTATGGGACTGAAATGCAGTCTTGTGAAAAACCCATTGACTGACAGAGATCAGGTAGGGTGTACACAAGACAACATACTAAAACATTTGGATTTTTTATAACTAGGCAACTTTTCTGAGAAAGTCAATCCATCACATGTGACCACTAACTAGGGCAATAGGAAACTATTAAAGATGCATTTTTATTTTTAGGCTCAGTGAAACTGAAATAGAAAGCATAATGTCTGTCTTAAAATAACTATAATTGCACCCTCCCATCCCTGTATTGTGGTGGAGGAAATTAAGCTTTGCCATTGTGGTGAAGCAGGAACCACACTCTTGGGCACAACACAGAGGCTCTAAGCCTCAGATTCAGATTCAGAGCCTCACCAAATTAAAATGAGAACAGTTTTTGGTAGAATGTGGACGGCAGGAATATTCCCCCCTTTTTCCTTTTGAATACTTGACATTTCTTTAAGTAGGATCTCTGTCAGAATTAAACCGAGTGATGAAGGCAAGGACAGAGCTCCAAACACAAGTATTTTGTAACAGAAAAAACAGCTTCGGTTTACTAAAATGGGAAGACAAGATTTAATTTGATCAAGATGAAAAAAAAACCTTCATAACAATACATGGATCGATCCATGAAATGAGCCTGTACTGTTGCCACATACTGTACAGTAGCTCTTGGATCCTGGGTTTATATAGTATCTGGACTGTGTGAAACCAAGCCCATCAAGCAATGGGCACCAGGTTGGATGCAACCAGGATGGGATGCCAGTCCATCACAGAACATGCATAATCATGTAAACACCCACACTCACAAAGGAGACAATTTTCCCAGAAGCCATTGGAACCCTACCAATATGACTTTGAACTGGTGGGAGAAAACCACAGCTGAAATCATAACATGACATATGTAAACTGGGTGACGGACATGAGTTAAAGCTACAATATGAAAAATGTTTTCTTTTTGTATGTACTCAAATAATGTCATAACATATCCTTTATGAAAACAGATGAAGGGGCGATCACACTAGTTTCGTTGAAATAAAATATCAATTTTATTGATTTTTTTAAACTTTGTTCTTTGCCTTGTATTCATTGCCATACACAATAACAAGCCGAAATGGCTTTCTGAAAATGATAAATCCAATTTGTAGCGGCTATTTTTACTTCAGCTGATATAAACAATACAGAGAGTTGCACAGACAAAAGGCTTTTCTAAGCCTTCCCGCTGTGCCTCTGTAATGCCTTTCTAATAATGAATCAGATTTCCAGTGTAGTTCTGTAACCTTTTTTCCCTCAGTAAGAAGCTTTATTTGAGCCACTTTGTGAAACACGTGACAGAATTGCAGTCCCTTGCTTTACCTTTTACTTGAGTGTCCATATTCTAGAGAATATTCTAGCTGCTCAGGGCTCTGTGTTTGAGCAGGGTTAGAATGATTGCAGTGCACACAGAAGCAGACTGGAAGGCATGTCTGACACTGCTGTTGTTTCCCTGTCAGAGGGATGTGAAATCTGTATCCGGTAAAAGCCATTTGTTGGTTTGGCTTCAGCTGGAAACGGCATGTTATCACCAGGGATGAATAACTCTAACAGCTGCGAAAGACAGATGATTCTTTTGAGATGCCATTCAATGGGTATTGACAGCGACATTTAACAAAATAATGGAAAAAAAAACCCATCTAACTCCTTTCCAAACAAATTTTAGGGGTCAGTTTCCCTCTTTACATTTTGTCTTTATGATTGTACTATACACGCTGTGATACTGTATATTTCTATACTAACTTCATTCAATCGATTGAGCTGAATTATGTTGAGTCGACAGGTTTTAAGATTTATAATCAAGATGATAATATTCTGAAAAATGAAGCAAAAATCAAATTATTCTGTTAGACCTAATGCTCTTTGTTAGGAAGATCTAGAGCTATTTGTCAGCACTAGAGCAGGAGTTGAGACACAAAAGAGCTAGGATTGCTGAAGGAGAGGAAATCAAAGCTATGCGGGTTTCAGAGCAAAATATCATACTGCATGCAGTGCTGAGTTCTGCTATCTCATATGCCCACAATCAGCAGAGCTCTATCCTACAGCTACGTGAAATAAAATATTTTCAGCTCCTTTCTTAACTTGTGTTCAGTTTTCTAACGATATTTTTTAGAGTCACTGTAATCAAGTTAGAATATAACACCGGTGAAAAGTGATATTTTGCAATGTACTCTAATTCTTGCTTCTGGGTTAAGTGAGATAAGAATGGCATTATAGTACCATGATAGATTCAGAGCCATACATCCCAACATTAGAACATTGTGCTGGTTTCTTCTGTCCTAACCTCCTTCACTTATTGTTACGCTGTTCTGTTTAATAACTGGCTCCTTTGATGCACTTTGATGAAGAAAACATGAGAAGAAGGGTATTAAGGCACACATTTATATTTTGATACTAAGGTATAGGCTTGTGATGTCTCTTGTCATTTCATGCCTGTCAAATTCAAAATGGCATGGCGTGAATAGCTGTATAATCTTTCTCTAATGTTAGGTATGTAGGCAGCATTTTTATATTCAGTTTTTACAATTTACAAACAAAATAACAACACACACAAGCATGTACTGTATTTGACAGGACAAACAATGTTTGTGTTGTTTTCTTGCCCCGTCTGTCCCAGGGCAAATGATTCAGAAGGAGATTGTCTTTTGAATGTTTTTCAATTAAAAGTAAGCCAACGCAGACAAAACCATGCAGCCGAGTAGAAGATTTTGGCAGGCAGGATGTGGGAAGTGGATTTCTGAATCAAACGGATTGTTGGCACAGGGTTGTGAAAGGAAATTATGTCGGCATCTCTTCCGTCCGAAAAAAAAGATACTGTGTGACATGTTAATTGCACGCTCCACATTTTCTGCTCAATAGGATTTTACCACTCGTGTTAAGTGCACACCACCTGTCTAACTAAAGACATGGCTATCCCTATCCTGTGAAGAGACAAGGACCACAGAAAATAAAGAGATATGTATCAAATCCTCTGATGCAAATGTGGTAACTTTGCAAGCTGAGTTCCAATATGTCAGATATGTCATTTTCTCAATTATGATGTACAGCAGGAAGTAATAAAACTCAACATGAAACAACACGGAATTCATCAAAATCAAGCACTGAAGTGCCTTACGGCAGCAGTTTATCATGCAGGGGTGGTACTGTCTATAATGGGCTTTACTTAACAGTGTAAATACTTTGACAGCCTTATCCAGATAAATACTGGATGTTTATACTGTAAATCTGAGAGATTAGATACCATTGTAAATTCAAAGTGTGCTTTATTATTCTAGATAAAATGACGATTCTCTCAGTGTTACATGAAGGCATATTCTCTCAAGAGGGTGTAGTGGACTATGTTTTCCAGTAGAGGGAAATAATAGACTAGCTGGCTCTGGACCTGAAGATTTGACATTTCTGTGGGGGTGACTTCCGTGCTTCTCTTTTCCCCAAAACATAATGAACTCCCAATGATTTTTTCTTGATAAATGTGATAAGATCATTCGATTCCTTTTGCTGGTGTCATACGAGGTATTATTTGATCCCTGAAACATTTTTTAGACAGGCTAGTGCTCTAACAACATAAAAAAGATCACAAACAAGAAGTGGTCGTTCAGTCCACCCAATGCGTTTGGCTGCTAGCAGCTGATGGATCTGAAGATGTCATCCAGCTGTGTCAAGAAAGAAGACAGGGTATTGTCTTTGTCAATATGGCCAGGAGTTGTTGTCTATACAGCCATTTTCTAACTACTTTATCCAGTACATGGTTGTGGGCTGAGCCTGAGCCTGATTCAGCAATGGGGGCAAGGCAGAATACAATAGATGTCAGTCCAGGGACACAGATACAGACACAGACATGCACAAACTCACAACATGGCTAATTTTCCCAGAAGCTTACCTACCAGTATGCCTTTGGACTGTGGGAGGAAACCGGAGCGCCCAGGGGAAACCCTCATGAACACATACAAACTCCAAGCAGATAAGATAAGATCACTTTATGGGCCATATACAATTTCTTGTATTATGAATTGGTCTTTTCACATACCTCCAACTTGCTCTCCAGGAGACACACAGACAGGGAGAGAAGCTTGGGGTAAGAGCACAGCCATTTAAACGGCACCACTAGAGAAGTTGGGGTTAAGGGGCCTTGCTCAGGGGCCCAACGAAGCAGGATTCCTCTACCAGCCGTGGGATACAAACCGGCAACCTTCCAGCCACAGGTGCAGATACTTAGCTCAAGAGCCACCACACCACCCGGATAACACTTCAGGTATAGATTTGAACCCAGGGACTAAACTCTGTGAAACAGCAATGCTAACAAGTGCACCACCATGCCACCCACAATCTCACATCCCTCTCTGTAAAAAAGTGTATCCTGTTCCTGATTTTTAGAACTCTTTCAGAATACACAGTTGTCAGATTCTTCTTATTTCTTCAGACAGACCCCAGATGTTCAGTTCCTAATTCAATGAAACAGGGGTGTCCAGAAAAGAGGGTTATGCTTTCAAAGTAAAAACCCTATTAAAATGTTTTTATTGTCATTATCAAACAGTTCTCTGGAACTGGATGACAAAGCTAGGAAATATCAACATTAATCATTTGTGTACCAAGGGATCTCAACATACAGTATGATAAACAGCTGTTTTGCGTGATTCTTATATGCAAAATACATGTGAGTTTGTCTAAAGGGTTGGTTAAAAGTAGCAGTGATAACTGCAATATTCAATATACAATCTATGCAATAAAAATTGAATGTACCAAAGCAATAAAATGTCTTTTCAACTGAACTGAAACTGAATGTTTATTCATTCATTTTAAACTTACATAAAATAAAAAGTTTACATAAAATTCTATGAATAAACAAATGTTACTCCTTCAATTACAGTCAAAATATAGCTTCACAATGTAAATTCTGATTCTGAACCAATATTTCTGCATCCACACATTTGTTAAAGGTTCCCCAAGAGTAATCATGTCTGTATGGCACTTTTATTCAGCAAGAGTGTTTTAATTCACTTAAAAGTGGCTATTAATTATTTGATTAAATTACTTTTACTGTGCAACCAGTGTATAAATGGACCAAAGCTCAAGAATTCAAAATATTAATACAATATTGCTTATAGATATGACATTTCAGCCTCATCACAAGAATGTAAGATTCACGACAACCCGTCTCTTGCATTAGTTTTGTGGTTTGTCTATAGATGAGGCAGTTCTGTTCCTGGAAAGCCACAGCCCAGCAGTTATGGGCCTCTTTAAATCCCCAATTTCTAAACATTTGAAAAAAAAAACTTGTTTTGACCACATAAGCGGATGAATTGTGCAATTGAGCGCTTTAGGGATAATGCGAAGTGAAGATTGCAACACTCCAGAAGTCTAAATGACCACAGTCAAACATTTCTGACCAACTTGAAATAGTTTGTCGCAAAAGTGGCCCCAAATGCATGATGCTATGGCTGATTAATGCAGTTTAAAGGTGTTTTCTCCAGCGTCGTGTTCTTTGTACAGTACTGTATCCCCCAGAGACACCAGTGCACAAAATGAATTATGCCACTAAAAACTACAATCAGCAAACATGAAAAAGAAGCACCGACAAGGACCACACTCCAGAAGCACAAATGAACATCACTGTCACCAGTAATTCAAGCAAAGGTCCAAAATGGGAAAGAAAATCCACAGCACCACTCTCACTAATAAGCTTTGTCTGGTATCCTGGGGCGCCTCTCTGCGCCACACCAAAGAAAGGGACAAAACTCTGCCTCAATGACTAATGGAGTTTTCTCCTGACCAGACAGTCCCAAAATATATGGTAAATTTTGCTCCCCCTGGCTGGTCTCTCTGCAACAAACACAGGACAGAGGGAGGAAGATGATGCCCGAGCCTTCTTCTTCTGCTGTCTGTGGAGTCCCCCTCTCCCTTCCAGGTCTTCTCCTGTGTCCAGTGGTGCAAAACCTTGTCCTGTGAATCCTTCTGGTGAAGACTTATATCTACTCTTTCTGGACAGAGTTCCAGGACTGAAATGAGGGGCAGGAATGTCCTGGTGATCATGGGAAGGGGAAGAGTAGGCAGAACTCACGAGTGGGGGGCTAATTAATGAAGTGACTATATGCAGAATTCCATCTGTAACGATCCATTGTCCATTCCTTCTTTGTTCCTCTGCTTCATCTCGCTTTTTCCGGCTGAAGGACTTGTCCAATCTGCCCTGCGGTCCCACAGTCTAGTGTGTCACCCTTGACTATGTGGCAGTCAAACGGCATCTGGGCAAACAGTGAGTCATTCAGTGTTTGTCGATTGTTAGCTGTCCTACTGCTTGCACCAGAGAGGCTTGGAGGCCTTGATTAAAATGTGAACACAGACGCAAAAAGAAAAAAAAAGTAACACACTTAATCTAGATGGAATCATGGCCATTGTATGCATGCATAAAATCAATATAATCCACACAACCTGCTGCCCTACACCTGCTTTAATCACTCTGTGACAAATTGACCTAATTAAGGGATATAATCTCAAGTATTACATATCTTTACAAATTGAAGATTACAGATGAACCTATAAGACCTGTTGGACTGTATCCATCTAGGACCCCTACTGGTATATAGACTTCAAAGCCAACCTGACTGCTTCTCGGGGAAAAGGGAAAGTGCTTATGCAGGCAGAATTCGGTTTTCATTTCTTAAATGATATAAAGGTGTTCTGTTTAACTGGTATGACATTAAAAACAGCCTACAAACATATTTACACCCATCACAAGTGCAAGATAGACAGTAATAGATATACAGATAGATATTCATTACTTTTGTTCTATAAATATCTGTATTTGGACTTTTCTGCCCAAGATCAGTCTCTGCAAAAACTCTGCTTCCAAGCTGGATAAAGCCCAAACAACTTCATTGTCTTCATCAAGCACATTGTATACAAAAGGGCAATACCAATAACAAGCAGTAGACAGATTTTCAAGTACCTACCGAGTGCAACTCAAAGAAAAGTGAACAACAGCATTATCTTGCATGTATTGTAGACAGCGCTTTTCTGCCTGAGGTTTCTCAAAGTGGTTTATGTACAGGAGAGAATACACTTTACTCAACCTGCTGAAGTGAGAAGTAAGAAATTGCTTCTGCATTTAAATTAAGACGGACATTTAGGCCAGATTTGTCCAGTTATTGTCCCGAGTGGAATAGGACATGTCTATTCCACTCATGGGCGGTGCGGTGGCTCTGTGGCTGAGGATCTGCGCCAGTAGCTGGAAGGTTGCCAGTTCATATCCCGTGGCTGACAGAGAAATCCTACTCCGCTGGGCCCCTTAACCCCAGCTGCTCCAGGGGAGCCATATAAATGGCTGACCCTGCGCTCTGATGCCAAGCTTGTCTGTGTGTCTCATGGAGAGCAAGCTGGGGTATGTTAAAAGACAAATTCCTCATACAAGAATTTGTATATGGCCAATAAAGTGATCTTATCTCTCTCTCCCTTATTCTTTCAAACAGTGCACTGGAGTCTAATGCCCAGGTAATCAGGGAGCAGAGGGATTATCTTTTTTTCACGTCTAAGGAAGTTTAGGTGGTTTAAACACAGTATCATACAGTACATCTTATCACTTAATAGTGCAGTTATGTCACTACAGTATGTTATATCACCTTCTCAGATACTATTTCTCTTGAATATCGCTCTCCATAATGGGCTCCAAAACTTCAGTTTAACATCTTCTGTAAAAAAAATGGCAACTCCTGTATTACAGTGTCCCCATTCACCCCCACTGAGGTGTAAGAGGAAAGAGAGAGAGAGACCTGTATCAGCTGAGCCCCCCTCACCTCACCTCGAGGAGTTCTGGAATTACGTTATCTTTTCCATTCCAAAGAACCACTGGCTCTGTACCCATGGATCGGAGTTCACTCTGGACTGCAAACAATATGTGTCAGAAAGTTGTCTCTTTGCACTTCGCCCAGCAGGAAAAAAAAACACGGAATAGTATGTTTTTTGAAAAAAGTGCTTCTCCAAGGTTAAATTACATGTTTACAAAACAATGTTTTGTAATTTAAAGCACACGGACAAGTAAACTCAATCATGCTCTGTTTACAAAGTAAAATCTATCCAGTTGCAATAATAAGAGAAAGTACTTGATTTACGTTGTTGCTTTAATGTTCTCTTAGCTTTATCTTAGGAAGATTGATGAGGTAATGAGAAACAGTTACTTCATTTGTTATTGTCTCTTATAAACACACAGCTTATTTTTACATCTGAAACAGCACAATGACTTTCTATTAGTCCTCAGGACGCACATGTTTTGTTTTAAACTAGTCCTTGGGACTTTGACATTACTGTTGTTATTTCTTTTCATAATTGTTAGACTTTAATGAAGTGTTCAATGAGGTGCCTTTGTATATACTGCTGTGCTAAGGTCTCAGGCATTTGAGACAGAAACAAGAGATACAATATATGTATGTTTACAAGTGATTCAGAGGTTCCACTAATGTTTTCTGCCATAATTATAGCTTTAACTGCTACTTGTACACCTAACTGTGATTGTGAAGAAATCAAGAGTGTCATTTAGCAATCTTTAATCCACAAAACCTGACCACGACAAATTAAGGTAAACAAGAGCAGCAAATATGATGTGTAATACAGTAAGATACAGAATATGTCTCATACTTTTGCACAGGAGTGTAAATCATGCATTTACAGTAGCACAGAGCTTTGACCTCCTGACTTCTTAGTTCTACTCGTTTCCTAAAGCTTATTAACATGTGGGTGCCATTTTTTGAAGATCTCATTGCATTTGAATCGTGTAATGACGTGCACAAGCAGAGGCTTGTTGAGATTGAAATTTCTTGAAATAAAAGGAGTCTATTGAAATACAAAATAGAGAGACGGATTTATTTTTTTAATAAAACAATATTAGGGAGACTATAACCAATTGGAGGCCAGTGGGCCTGTCTAGCTACAGTTGCAAAGAAAATTGTGATAAACCCAGACAAACAAGACTGAAACGGAAGAGGGGCAGATATTGTTGAAAGCCACATATCAGTATTAACTATGACTTCATTTTTAGCAAGAATAAGCTACACACGCAGCTTACTGGGAAAACCAGTGTTTATGCTTGCATCAGTAGAATCTTATCAGGAACTGGAAGAAAAGTAACTATAGCCTTATCTTGAAAGAGGGATTACCTTGTTTTCAATTCTGAGGAAGTTGAGGTAATTTAAACACAGTATCAAACATCTTCTCATTTAATAGTGCATCTTATGTACTGTATGTTCCTACTGTATGTTACTGTTATGTTACAGTATGTTACTGTTATGTTTCTTTTCACAGAAAACAGAAAAGGTTACATCACCTTCTCAGATACTATTTCTTTTGAATATCATTCTCCAAAATGCCCTTTACCTATTTGCAAAGATGAAGCAGCACTATAAATCTCCTTGCATTTACTTGGAGAAAATATTTACTGTTTTTTTACTTATTGCCAGATGTTGTCCTAAATCCACATGGCCTTAGAACTACTCTTGTAAAGCTAAAAGACAACAAGTGGCCACCCACTGAAACTTAGATAGGTAAATAAAAACAGAAAGTGGAGTGTGCTGTGTCTCATTAACATCCTTTGATTTCAAAACAAACACACAGTATAATAAGGGAAACTAATTTACCTTTCTTAGTATTTTTTTTCAAATAATACAAAATCAAAAAAGAGGTAATACCTTTTCTACCCCCTGTTTCTGACTATGTGGCTCTCTTCCATACTGTAGTTTCATTTTACACAGCTGCGTTAAGAATTACTGTAGGTTCTGCTCATATGAGAGAAGAGAAAAAAAAATACAAAGAAATTGTAACAGACGTTCAAAAATGTGAAAAATGATGTCTTGGTTGATGCAATGCATCCAAGTAAAGGTTAATTTTACTTTGAAAAGTAGAAAGAAAAAAAACTAAAGGTTTTGGCTGTTGAGCCTTCTTCAGGTGTCAGTTTAAGAACAATTAGTGGGCTGCACAGTAGAAATCTGTTCTTTTTACTTTGCAGTGTGAAATTAAACTTTAGTAGTATTCTGTGGCAATGTGCTACACAGTGAGATATAAATTGATTAACATTTCACCTTTCTTAGTTTTAGATTTTTAATGTGTACTGAAAGGCATTCATTTTATTAATCCCAAAGTTACTCTTTATTTTTGTCTTGGAAAATATTTTTGGCCACAAAAAAAACATTTAAAAAAAATTTAAATCCAATTTGTGAGAAAAGAAGCTGGATCGATACTACGCTGTCTTAGAAGATGCAATGTGTTCAAAGGTTCATATTCAGCCTATGACAAACTCAATCACATACATACAGTACGCTTTGTACTTGAAATATGAAAGTAAAGTTTCTTCGGTCCTTGAGGGCACTGTGGACATTTTGATGCCAACAAGAAATCAGCTACTGCAGATTATACATAAGGGGTTAAAATTTACACAATTTTGCATTACCTTAGTTTATTTTACTCTACAAACAATTAATACAAAAGGGCTCGTTGGTTTGTTAATATTCTTGGATACTAAGTATCATGAATAATCAGAGCTAATGTAATGATTATCTAAGAGTGAAGTTTGAACTCAGTTGCCTTAACGGGTTTAGCATAGCTTTCAGTTTTATAACACTACAAGGCATTTACACAGAAAACAAAATGCACAGGAGAAACTGCAAGCACGACTGCACCAGTTCAAGAAAAATTAAAACGGATCCATTAGGAATACGGGATGTCGAGATTGAATTGTAAAACGTAATCTGAGCTTTGACATTTCTTTAATAGCCTTCCTCTAAATAGAAATCTCATTAGAAGAAGAAAAATCCTAATGCCTGGATCATTTCATTATTAAGTGCCCTTTTGATAATTCTGTGTGTGTGTGTGGGGGGGGGGGTTGTACAATGATGTGTGTGATGATTCATTTTAATAATTTTCTTTCACCAGCTGCAGATTTCAAGCGCAAGTAAAGGAGAGTTTAAAAATTGACCGGTGTGAACATAACGTAACCTTGTCTGGATTGAGATCCATCAGGTTGAAACTACAAACTGGTAGAGTTGCTGACAGCACCATCTACTGTAGGTACAGTACGTGCAGTAGGTAGGATAAACCTGATCCTTAATCATAGCGCTTGTTTCTGGTTTCGATGCCACTGTGTGCCTAACTGATTTCATTGGATCAACTCAATGGATAAGAAGTGAGATGAGCTCTGTTTTCCAGGTTTTGGTCAGGTGCAAACTGAAGGGTGCCTCAACAATTACTTAAAGCTCGCACTAAAAGTCCAGAGTTGCCCACCTCTGTCCTGATTGTTCAAAGCTATCTCTTTGTGTTTTAGCACTGGCAAAACATATTGTAGTGATCCTGCAGCAGTAACTCTTGTGCTGGTGTTTGTTCCATTTGGTGTGTGCGCATGTGGGGGGGGGTCTGTGGACATGTGTGTGTTTCGTTTAGGAGACGCCTTGAAGTTCTAGAGTTGTCGGCTGTAGTTTGTTGTGAGTTTATTAGAGAGGAAAGCTGTTACACTTCATCTCTGTCCATTGCCTCCTTGTTAAACCTGCAAAGAAAAGGGCATTTTATATTCAGTCATTTACCTATTATAAATAAAAAACAGCAATTAAAAATATTGCTATTTTAGCTTTATGCATTTTATTGTATACTGTAAATATTAAGTCTATATCTACATAGTGTATAAATAATGTATACCAGCATGTAGTTATACTGCGTATATATAGAATTATTATACTGCAAGCTTCTTTGGAGGACTCTGAAATCGTACCTCTGCAGTAACCAAAGTTATCTATTCTTACTCTTCTTGCAGACCACAAGAATATTGTCATAGCAATCGATTATTTCTGGTAGTGCCCTGCAACTCTCTTTTTTCAGCACCAGCCACTCTTGCAAACTAAAACGATCCGATTTTGTGAAGGTCTTCATTTGCTGGTTGTGACCTTGGAAAAATCATATTGGTTTCCCATGTACAATAACATGGCAAAAGGTTTAATTGGAAGCTAGTATTACAGGCCTTTCTTAATACTAAAAATACATTTTCCTTGTTAATGACTTCATATTCTTCTGGATCATGGTTGCTTTTAATGGAAACACAGAAATCATGTGTTGTTTCTTATAGATGTTGTCTTGGACAATATTATAAAACGAGTCCAACAATACAGTATATGGATGCTCTGTGTGTAATCTGCTCACTAAACATCATCCACCAACAATATAGTCAACTTTATTCATTATCAGTCCTATCATTTTTTTATTTGAAGAACATTTCTAAAAAGACAGACATTGTAAAAAGTGCTTAACATTTCCAGTGAGGAAGGATATATCATTGACTCACTGTCTGGGGTGGTATTAGGAGTTCAGTGAATAGAGAGCACAGCAGAGCAGAGCTACTACTCCTCAGGATCAAGTGAAATTGATTAAGGTGGTCTGGGCACCTGCAAAGGAGATTTCTTTTTGAGCACCTGGGTGCAGACAGTGAGGCCAGACCAGATCGTGCTGCAATGGTTTGGCTAGAAATCCCCTAGAGTTAGCTGGAATTTATTTTTAAAGGAAAGGGATATCAGGCTTGCCTTACTCAGTGTGCTGTGTGCCTAACTCTCACCAGAAGTCACAAAGTGAAAATGGATGGAGTTCAGTGTATTGTGACAAAGCAGGCTTCAGCCTGCAGTCACCACCATGTTATAGAAACCAGACCACTGGTGAGGATAAACATACACATACAACCAAAACAGTGGATTCTCACTTGCTTTGTACATGTATTGCTTTGTGAGTGCACACATGGAGACGCACAGCTAAAAATAGAGTTGTTTAAAGGTCTTTGAAATTATTACAAATGCTTACACAAAAAATAACAGATGCAGGAATATTCACCTCCTACTTGAAGGACCCCAAAAACCACAACAGGTGTCTTTATTAGGAAGGAATATGTTCTCCGTAGCTGGGAGAGACCCCTAATTCTGAGTTATTTATAAAATTATGTATATAATCCAGAATCATTAAAGTATTGTATAAATATTTAAAATATATATTGTAGTGAAAAAGTAAGTACATCCACTTAAGAGTTTATTAACAGACAAATTTGACCTTCACCTAGTTCTCACCAAATCCTAAAAGTAGATGAAACCAACATCAATTGACAAAGAACACACTTTGTTCATCACATGTGATAAACATCACCCTGCCTTATCACATGTACTCATGCTTCTTCACAGCAATGCTGTTAATGCACACATACACATACCTCAATGTTAGATGACACTGACTATAGAGACTATACTGTAGTTATCATTGTTAAAGCTTTTAATTTGCTTGCACAGCTTAAGCTGATATTTGATATAATGTATTAATTTGATACCTCTTATTTTATAATTATAACCCCCATTTATTATTGATTATTAAGTTATAATTAATTAGAATTATACTACAATTATGAATCCCTAGTAAAAACAACATACAGTAGTTAAACTAACATGTCTGCATAGAGGATGTCACCTCAACCCTCAGTTT
Source organism: Atractosteus spatula (assembly GCF_055471065.1). Lineage (NCBI taxonomy): Eukaryota > Metazoa > Chordata > Actinopteri > Semionotiformes > Lepisosteidae > Atractosteus > Atractosteus spatula. Next base: position 4,140,271 of record NC_142728.1, on the reverse strand, counting down.
TCATATTATGTTTTTCTTTGTCACAGGTTAAAGAAGATAGATCATCCATATAAAGAGAGATATGATTCATCTAGGTACAATCTATTAAGGTGCATTTTCCCCATTGTGAACTAGGACAAGGAAAAAAAGCTTGTGAAACTGGCTAAATACTTCATTTATAATGACTAAACATTATTTTCTATGTTCTACTTACAAAACCATGACTGCAAAAACTGTCAGGAAGGCATGCACAATGAGCAAATTTGATTAAGCAGTTTAATTGTGTTGGGAGACTTAAGCAGTTCTTAAAATAAAGCCACCTACAGTAGTGCTGGATCAATTTAATATAACAGACATACTTAAAGAAATACTTAAGAAACTTAAGATGTTTTTCATAGATCTTAGCATAGGATATTCCAGATCTCACTTAGAATGAATTGCACACAAACTGGACAATTGAAAATGTACAGTAACATCAATTCATATAAAGAGAAACAAAATCGAACCAGGGAACTACACTCCTGTCATAAACTGTCACATCTGATACTGATAAAGTTGTGGAAACTAATTGGAGATACATGAAAAATAAACTTACAAAATAATGATATTGTAAGATATAGTCAATCTAGGTTTTGTTTATTTTTTTTGATAAAATTCTTTGCAAAGCAATAAGGATAATGTATAAGACTGTAATTAGAGCAAGAGACATGACACAGTTGATAAGGTTGATTCTTAGATTAAACACCTTAGACATCCAAGGTAATGTATGCACTAGATTAACAGGAAATAGCATGTCATTCTAATGGGAATATCTTCTAATTGAGCTGATGTAAACTGTGGTGTTAGGTTAGGTCCACTGTGTGATCCGCACACGTACAGTAGTAGCAACACTCGATGTTGCTACCGTGTGTGATTATAACAAAAGGGTGAAGCTGGGTGTTTATGTAGATTCCTTTTTTGTTTTCATCAAAGCAATATGCGAAAGCAATTAAAAAAGAACAAGAATGCAGTGTATACCAAAAGGTGCAAAATTTCAATTCAAGGAAGTTATGCTCTTACTTTACAATGCCATTAGTTAGAATATTCATTGAGAATATTGAGTTCCCTGTATTCCAGCCTCAGAATGAGTTCAAATTAGAACAACAAATCTCTCAGGTTTAGAACAAAGGAAAGTGAGAGGAGATCTGATCCAAGTATATAAAATCCTAAGGGGATAAACAGGGACTACTTCACACTCAACCGTGAATCAAGGACACACGGTCATTGCTGGAAACTAAAAGTGAAATCATTTAGGGCAGAGAAAGTGAAATACGTCTTTATACAAAGGACTGTGTGTATCTGGAACAGACTACCCAGCCAAGAGGTTGATGCCCAAACTAGGGCTCTTTTATAAGATAAGATCACTTTATTGGCCATATATAGTTTCTTGTATTAGGAGTTTTTTCTTTTCACATACCATGAGTCACACAGACAGGGAGAGAAGCTTGGGGTCAGAGCGCAGGGACAGCCATTTATACTGCACCCCTGGAGCAGTTGGGGTTAAGAGCCTGGCTCAGGGGCCCAACGGAGTAGGATTCCTCTGCTGGCCACGGGATACAAACCAGCAACCTTCCAGCCACAGGCGCAGATCCTGAGCCACAGAGCCACCGCTCCCTATGAATGGCTCTTTGAAAGACGAGATTCATTTACCGTATCCAATAAACCTCCAGGTGAGAGAGATCAGTGTGCTTATATTTTCAAGCTCATTGCACATATCTCTCAGTTTGCCCCCATCCTGTCTTGTTTGCATTCTTAGATTAGAGAGGAAAGGTAAATAAGCTACTATAAAAGCTGAGAGTGTTTGTTGCTCTAATTTCTGCCCCCTACAAAATAAAGGGATATGACTGAATTGTTGTGATGCTATTCTGGTGAAAAATGGAAAATAATTTAATCATTTGATGGCCCTTAAGCACAATCCAATTTATGTTTAGCTACAAGCTGAAAGGCATTTTAAACTTTGGTCTTGACAACTCAACAATTAGATGCATGCTGAAAGATATTATGGCTGAACAGAATCAAAATTCTAAAAGCACAGAGCACATCCCACCAAAGGCTTCTACAGTACATCTCCCTGCAATTTTAATTCATAAAATAGCCCTGTGGGATGATGTAATCGACTCATATGTTACAAATCTGCAGACGAAAACATGCCCATATACTGTAATTAGTTTTTTTTTGTCTTTATGGCTATAGTCTTCCCACACCACAAATAGCCACATGAATTAAAGATGCAATTCTCTGGTAAACTGCTGTGTTAAAAATAGCTTTGATCTCTCCAAGTATCCTATGGAAATGCCAGCAGTACAATCCAAATGACATTTATATGTTTTAACATTTCAGAAATTAAAAAAAGTAGGGGTCATATTAGAACAGGTACAGTAGAACAATTTAGCAATTCATTGCTTGAATTTGCTTTAGCATAATGAAGGGTTTAAGTTTTTGCAATGTAATAAGCATTGTTTCAGGTGATTACTGCAGTTGAGAAGCATTTTCTTAAATCTAAATTTCTTGAAATGTCCTTTATTAAATTTAATAAAGCATTTACATTGAACAATCAAATGTCATGTTTTAAGGTGATCAGATTCTGATTCTCTAGACACACCAGGCAGGTGTGGGATACTCTGAATTTCAATTTATCAGCATTAGATTAGATACTTCAGCGTTTCAGTATGGTTAATATTTCACTATGCAATTCGCTCTTTGCTTTATTATGGCAATGCACTCCAAAGTTTCACAGTCAGCATGTGTTTGCGGGGTCAGTATATGTGGAAAAATGGACAAGTAATAGGTTTATTCCATGCTGAAAAAAAGAAAAGAGAAAACACAACGTTTCAGCCGTGGAGCCTTCATCAGGTGTGTGAAGGCTCCATGGCCGAAACGTTGTGTTTTCTCTTTTCTTTTTTTCAGCATGGAATAAACCTATTACTTGTTCCTTTGCAGCCTACGCATGCTGACGCAGCTACCCACCTGAACTATGTGGAAAAATGACAGTGGACAGCTGACAATGAAAGTACATTTATAAAAATGTGGCAGAGAAGCTCTCATCTCTCCAACCTAATCTGAGTACTTTAATGTGACTAGGCAATAGAAGCCAAAGAGAAGCTGGGAAGAAGTGAAATTAACTGTCAGTAAAACAGTTCCCTCTGATTACACTGTCTTTGTGATTACACATCACAGAAAAAGTATTGAAACCCTTACCTTTACCTCCTTTATGTAAGCCCTGTGAGGTGTGTAAAACTCTTGCAAGTACAGTATTTTTTATGGAGCTTGCTTTTACTCCACCAGGACAGTCAAATCCACTAAAGTCTATGAGGATCTGCATTTAGTAATGTCTATTTTTTTTTACGAAAAATCCAAACTGCACCTTATCTGAAACAGCTCCTGGAGCCACTGATGTATTGCTGCTGTAATCTTTTCGTTTCACTTCACCGAGCGAAAATGTGCAGCAGAAGATAATGCATAAAATGAAAATTGATAAGAATGTTTTGATATAAATTGATTCTTTTAAAAGATTTCTTGAAGGCTTTACAAAAAGCATTACATTGAAATTCTGAATTCTGCCTCCCAGTCTTTTCATATCCTGATGCAGATTAAATTTTGAACACGGTACATTTAGAACACAAAAACCCTCTCAGGATTAGATGCTTTCAAAGCCTAGAATTAACAATTCTAAAAAAAAAAACATATTAAAGAGTGCTGCACTGACCATATCCAGGTTTTAATTTTATGCGAGAATTCAAGTATATCTTGGAAAAGTGAATAAAAATAACAGCAATTTTACATGAGAAAGTGGTTTATGAAGAGAACTAAGATGCAGCACTGCATGGGGGAAAAAAACATATTGTATTTGAATGGATCTTAGATCTAATAGTCAGTCTCAAGTCAATGATCTGACTTCTTTTCCAGGTCTAGACTTCGGCTCGTTAAATATCCCAGCATTCTTTGCTTTGCCTCTCTCCTCTTCTGCTGTATCTTTGCTGTGAAAGTTGTTCCTTAACTCATTAGGAGTGGAGAGATTCAAAAGACTTCACACAACAGGGGTTGTTAGCCAAACAGGCGTGAGTCAAAGAATGAGATCTCAAAGAGATTTCTTTTGCATATCTGCCAAGGCACTGATAAAACTCATCAGCCTTTTATCAAGCTCACCAAACTCATTTGAAGGGTGTTGTCCGTATCTGCTGAAGAGCTCAGTTACGGTGTCAATACTGTATGTCACAGAAGCACGGGACTCGTGTGTAGTTCCTGGGTAGGGAAAGGCCTTTTTTCTGTGTGCAAGGAAGGACACCTATTCCTTTTCCATCACTAGTGTCAGATGATAGAGAGGAAGATAGTAATGTCTTTGTTGTAAATGTCTGGAATATGTCTGTAGATTTTATTTACTTGTATTTTTTGTTTTGTTCCATGTGACTTTTTATTTGCTTTGGCAACACTGATTGTACCCATCGGTCATGCTAATAAAGCACCTTGAACTGAATTGAAATAGTATCTGCATTTCTGTTGCCTGGAAATGCCACATTGCCTTTCTTCAAAAACCAATCCATTAATGTATGGCTCTGGGGGGAAGCTAGCCAAGGTGAATGGATGGTCTGTCTAAGTGAAGGATATCTACACTATCCTGGACACCTTACTGAGATGTGGGGATATCCAGTGTCATGTGTATTGCAATTTAAAATATTCTAATACAAAATATTGAACAAGCAATAGGAACAGATAGTCATAGATGCAAATACAATACTTTTGGCACAATGCTGATGCCACTGTGCCTTTAAAATATATACTTATGGAAAAACTTAACAAAAATTAATTAGATTTGTGTTTGTGCATGAGAAAAGGAAAGACCACACTGAACACTAGGGCTGACCTGAAAAACACATGTGACTGTTTACAGTAGAAAGTAAAGACCAGCACTACTGTGCATAGCCCTACTGCAAGCTGCATTAGAAAAACACAAAGGCTAAAGTTAAGGTTACACTGTTTACGCCAAGGATCACATCATTTTGCAAACCCATGGCTTCATAAATCCTCACACACAGCTGTTCGGCTGAGCTGGCCAAAGTACTCCCCGTGCAACAGCAGCCCTGGGGGGGTAGAGAGAGCTTAAAATAGCACATCTAGACACTATGAGGCTCGTTTTCACTTCTCTCCAGCCATCATTTAACAGATGATTTAAAAGCCAACAAAATATTCAGAGCGCACAGGAATACGCCACCTGATTCCAAAGGTTTTTCTAAAAAAAACAAAAACCTGAGATCCTGCTACCGTACCTGTTATTATGTCTCTTTTTTCTAAATTTGCAAACATTGTGCAGGGCTTGTGCTTGTTATGCAGGACACATGATTTTAAAAGCAGTTGAAGTGCAATAAACAGATATGATAAACAGTCCAGAACCTTGATCCAGCTGCTTGTATTCACTTATACAGGCTTTGACAAGACACATCTTTTCCTTTTTAAGTGGTACCCATTAAAAACAATATAACTTTTTTTTTATTTATTAGATTGTATAGTTGAATATAAGCCACACACAGCAATCTGGACTGGAAATCGAAGAAAAAAACTTTACCTTTCTGAATAGAAAAAGTAGAAATAAAGGAAAATGGAGAAGAGTTTAAAAAACAAAACATAAGCAATACAGTAAATTCCTTCAAATCTGGAAGAATTGGGGGGAAAGTGGTTCCAGATTTGAGCATTTTACAGATAGATGGGATTAATGCAAACTGATGTGCAATGACACCGAGCCTACAGCAAAATGATCAGGGCAATACCACAGTGATGAAACCCATTCCTTCTCATGAGATACGCTATGCAGGCATGGGACACTGTGAATTCTTGAACTGGAATGGAAAGCTTTAAACTTCAAGTTCAAGTTCAAGTTTATTGTCGTTATACTCATATACAGGTATATGGTATAACGAAATGCTATTTAGCTAGCTCTCAGACGATAAGTAGTACAAAAAAACAACAATACAATTGTATAACAAAAGAAAGGCAGAGACAACAGGCAGTGTGCAAAACAACAAAAGGTAACAGGTAATGTGCAAAACATGCATCAACAGAATAAAATAAAAGGATAGAAATTATGTGGAGTGAGCTTTTTGACATGTAAGGTAGAGGTAGATTTCAATGTGTGTTTGAGTTTTTGGTGAGAAAGAAGACACTGTGAGGTTCAGATCATAGGTGAGAGAGGCTGGGAGTTTAATAGTTTGATAGTGCGGGGGTAAAAACTGTCTCTGAGTCTGGAATTCCCGGCCCGAGTGCTCCGGTACCGTTTTCCAGATGGTAGAGGGTCATACAGTCTGCAGCTGGGGTGTGTGGGGTCTTTGATGATGCTTAGAGCTTTCCTCAAGCACCGTATTCATCATATCTTATTTGAAATGACTGATTGGTGTATGCTCTAAGAGTCATCCACTGATCTGAACAAGCATACAGAGGTGGTCACATCCTCTTTCAATTACTGTTTGGACCGATGTGTTCGTATCAGGATGATCCAGATATAGCCCAATCAGATGCCCTGGATGAACAAAGACATTTGCTGTAAGCTTAAAGTGTGGTCTGCTGCCTTTTAGTCAGGAGACAGAGAACTGCATAAAAATCAAGGTACTGTACAGTGTGACCTGGAGAGAGTTCTCAAACTGGCAAAACAGGAATACAAGGACAAATTAGACAAATTGTTTGGGGGCACATGAGGCAAGGCTTGCAGGCTATCATGAGCTTTAAAGGCAACAGCAGTGGTATTCCCTCTGATGCATCCCTACCAGATGAGCTGAACTGCATAACAGCATAATAATGATTTGATTCTGTCAGTTAATGCTTATACAGGGAAGTGATTGTATGCAATCATCGTGAATCATTCAGGAATTTCTTAATGACAAAACTGTGCCCGAGTGTTAATGATAGTGTAAAGGAGATTATGTCATCTACACTACTCTGATTAATACAAACTACATTCATAACTCGTGAACAGATAATACGGTGCCAGAGTACAAGGAATACATTCCCAAATCGATTAATTTTGGTAAACTGAGATTGTTATACTCCTACATTTGTTTGCTTCTCATGCAGTGACATTGTTTTTAGATAGAGATAGATAAGACCTTATTGATCCCGAAGGGAAATTGATGTGTTACAGCAGTCCAGCCCAAGACAAGCAAAAAAACAGACATCAGAATAGACAAAACATTAGAATAGGTACAGTAATATAAAATAAATATAAAGTAAATAAAAAATAAATACATAGGTGTGTGCAAAATATGATCATAGTCACTGTAAAAACAATAAAATATGTGCGAAATGTGCATAGGTATAGACAGATTGAGTGTCCAAAAAAAGTACAATGGAGCAACATGCTGTCCATAGACGAGCAAATGAAGAGCTAACAGTCCTAGTAGGGCAGCGTTATACACCCTGATGGGAAACGTTCCCTTGAACACCGTAGCTGGAGCAGTCTGTTGCTAAAAGTGCTCCGCTGCCCAGTAACAGTCCCATGAAGCGGATGAGAGGCGTTGTTCATGATGGCTGTGAGCTTGGTCAGCATTTTAAATATGCATTTTAAATATAAGTGCTAATAATTTTTGGATAACCAGGAAACAAAATAAACGCAACATAACCCTAGTGCAAAAAACAGCTTTAACTATTGAATATGTACTGTAATTGTTTTCTCCCAGTTTGCACACAGCAAAATACTATATTTCTCACTGCTAAACGGCGATCTCTCCAGTGTGTTTCCAGTGTAGGAAATGGATTTCATATTTGAAATTTGGCTGTCTGACACTATAAATATGCCTTTCACAAATGGAGGAAGGTCACGATTAACTTGGAACAAATTATACGGCATAAGAGAGCATACAAACCATTCCAACAGGGCCCCTGAATTATTTTTAGAGGTTTTAAATCATGCCGATTAAAACATCGTGCCATTTGTGCTCTCCTGCTGGGGCAGGACAGAAAGAGGAGTATACACTCTCTCCACGGGCGAGCTTTCACAGGGCAGAAAGCGTTAGGCACCCTACTTTCCTCTGGTCTATATTTGGACTACATTGCACCTGTGACTGGTAGGAAGCTTACGATTTTGAGTGTTAATGGACTGCAGATGCCCTCCCAGAATAGCCTACCAGCTTTCCAAAAGTAGAAACGTAGTCTTTCGACTTTAACTATTGCTTCTGCCTGTAACGCACGGCTGATAATGCAATTTTGTTGAATCTCGGAGTGCAAGCACTCGTTCAGCTCTTGGAACTGAGGCCTCTCATTCCAAGAATTGCTGGAGCCCACGAGTGTCATGTTGTGTGCATATGGAAAACCTTTTACTACCCCTACATTTTCAAGAACTACTGCTGCTTCTCCTCACTGAATTTTTCCTATAAAGGGCGTTTCTTTTGGTAAAACTTTACCCATATAGAAACCTTTTCTTCCATACAGTAGATGTGAGGCAAAAATATTACATAGAACAGGTCCATTTGTGGACTTAATTATTCTGCAAGCTAAGCAACAAACGAGGGAAATAAAAGCTTTTTAGAGAAAAGTAACTCTTTCAATTTCAATTCGTACGTTGGCCAATGAACAACATGATCTGTATCTCTATCTGCCAACGGTGTCAAGCAGCTCGAGCACATTTGTGGGTTCAAGTGCACTAACAACTAGTGCCACTACCCTGAGGTGTGTTTTAAGTGTTTTAATAGAGTTAAACAACCGTATGAACAAGGTACTCAAACAGAGAATGTGCTCACCATTAAAAACATCCACTGAACTATGGAGAAGCTAGGGGAATTAAATAATATTATTAAAGATATATATTGTTATTGGCAGGCTCTCATACACCACTGTGTAGAAAGTGCGCATGGAACCTACAAAATACAGATAGCTCACAAATGGATCTCAGTATGGCAGACCATCAACTCAAACTGAATTACTTTTAAATATGGCTGATTAGAAAAAGAGGCATTTTTAAAGGATGATTCGAGTTGATGGCCGGTTATTTGCTTATTTCATCTGGGGGAGAGCTGGGGGTCGGGTGGGAGGGGGGTTATTGTTTTCATAGGCTGGCCAAAGTGCAGTCATCCATTTCTTGGAAGTCAAAGAATGTTATAATCCCTGTTGGTCTAATAGAATCTCAAAATAGACAGAAAATTGGAGCTCTTCGATGATGACCTAATTCTCTTCCATTTTTGAATAACCTTTCAGGAGCTATAGTGACGCAAATAGAGCTCTTAAATAATCAGCACAAGAAAGATGAAAGATAACACCGTTTTGTTAAGTTATAGCGCCAGAGAAATGGAAAGTCACTGCAGTTGTCTCTGTAGCTAAGATTGTTTTTTAAAAGGCATGGGAAGAGGACTTTAATCTCTGTGAAAGTTCATTAAAAGACCCAAGGGTTTCTGTGGTTACATTCATTTCATCCCAATTCCTCTGAAACACGGTTAAAAGAAGCCTCCATTATAAGGCCATTTGCCCACTATCTCATGATAATGAACAAAATGCTTTCCACTCTTTTTTTTCCATACTTTTTTTCTTTTTCTTTTTTTCTTGAATTCGTCAGCAGTCTGCATCTTGCTTAGTGTAACATGGCAAGACCCTAGAGTCAGTGGAATGGCTAACATAAGGGACTCTCTAGATATGCAGTGCCATTCCCCCATTGTTGTGCAAACTGTACCTTGTGACTTACAGTATGCTCACCAGGAAAGTGCCTGGTGACTAAAGATAAGGGAGACAGCATCTTTTGGCCCGAGGGAAATATTTTCAAGATTAAAAGATGAAGCCTTTTTCATGATCACGGTTCTTTCTTCCTCTCTACCTTATTTTCCTCAAATTTAAAGAAGAAGGCATCGTTTTTTTTTTAAAGGGAACTTTTTATATGTTATATATTTTAAAAATACTGTACACCAGCTGTTTATACACATAGAACAGCCAAATAAATCTCACATGGCACGAAATCAAGGTTTTAGTTAACAATTGAACAAAGGAAATTGAAGGAAATACAAACTTCAGAAACTGAGTTCTTCAATATGAATTCTCTACTTACCAGGAAATGATAATGTAGAAAGACTGAGAAAAACCTCACCGCAAGTGCAGTACTGTATATGGTATAGTAGGTGTTAAAATAACTAAAATATTAGAATGCAACTGCTTAGAAATCCCTGCTTCTCCTTTTTGATTCCTTTTCTCAGCACATTTTATACATTTTGCTACCAGTTGTCCAGTTAGTATGAAAATAAAACTAACAATATGTTTTTCTACCCCCGTTACTTTTTGAATGCATTGTTGAAAGCTACAGAAATTTAGTCAGTCTCAGGGCTTGGGACAGTTTAAATCACAATTTGTAATCTCGTTACCTGTAAAAACAATTGTGTATGCTTAATATTTTTATCATGTCTCACACAATTAGTGCAGAAACACTAGGACAATTTTGAATGTCTGTAGTGGATCTGTAGCTCCTACTGTAGATAATTAGAAATGATCTGAGAAAGTACAGTAAGTACATTTACTGTATGTTTATTTGTTGTTATGTTTGTTTACTGTTTTTTTTCTTCTCTAAGATGTATGTTATTTAACTTGTTGTTGCTGCCACTGTTCTGTGTTTTTGTTTGTGGTGTTTCCTTGTTGTCTTTGTATAGGAGCATGCATGCAAATAAGCATTTCATTGCCAGCTAAAACATTAGAGAATGGAAGAGTCCAAAAGGAGACATCCTGTCCAGTAGTGGGGATGGCCCAGCATGTCGTCTGTCCTCATAACTCCTGAGGGCAGAAACTGTGAAGAAGCAACCAAGCACAGTTTCTTTTTTTCTCTTTTTTTACTCTGCTTTGGGAAAGAAGGCAGGTGTGACTGACCTCCCAAGAGCACTGATTTTTGTGACAGGTACAGAAATAACCACAGCAGATCCGGCTAATAAATGAGCCTTGTCCTCAGGTTTGTAGACGGATATAAAGCAAACATAAAACAACGGTCAGGATCTTAAGTTTGTGAACAGTGGACTTCTCCCTATATATACATTTACAGTATATAAATATATAGTAAGCAGCCAAAACTCTACGAAAAAAAAGGGTAAAGACAGGAGCCAATTATCCTAAAGTTCATGTGGGCTCCAAAATCCAGCACTGAGGGTAAAAAATGTCTAAGTAGTGTGGGAATGATAACCCTAACCCTAGCTGGGGTTTCAACAGGGCACTTCTCAACCTGTCTCTGAAGCTCTTCAGTCATCAGATTTGAAAATGTTCCTCAAACCAAAAACCATGTGTCTAAACGAATCAAAACCTTTGATAAAAAGCTTCTGGAAATGTATCTTCCTCAATTAAGCTTCGTCTTTTTAGCAAATTTTCATTTGGCTTACAAATGCTCTAAAAATGGTACTTAAATGAATCTGCGTTTCAGGTCAATCTACAGTAGGATTAGGGTTACAAGAATCATTAACTGTAGACTCCAGTTATACATCTACTGTAATTGAATGTAAAATGAGAAAATTAAGAGAGTTTATCCAACAGAGAGAGTTTTTAAAAAACATTTGATGTGACTGAGTTTTGGAATGCAGTTACTGACTCAGTTTTGGACTGAAATTAAAGAAAAGTGCAATGTACAATGTAAGAAGCCAAAACTGTCTGAAAGAAGATTTGCAGATAGGAGCAAATTATAACTCATCTTGAAGTTCACTTGCGCTCCAATATTGAGCACTGAAGGAGAAAATGTCTATGTAGTGTGGGAATGTTAAACCTAACCCTAGCTGTGGTTTTAACAGAGCAATTCTGAAACCTTTCTTTGAACCTCTCTCATCAGATTTGAAAATGTTTCTCAATCCAAAAAATATGTGTTAAATGAATCAAAACCTTTGAAAAAAGCTTCCAGGAATGTATTTTATTCAATTACGCATCTTCCTTTGGAAAACAGGTGTAAAATGCTCTAAAAATAGTACTTAAATGAATCTGTATTTCAGGCCAGTGTAGGGTTATGGTTGCAACAGATCCCAACAGAACCGGTATTCTAACAACTTTTGATCTGAGTAAGATTTGGACTTAAATTTAAAAAAATGATGTATTTACACTAAATCAACGTGCATTTCAGGACACTGTGGAGTTAGAATTACAAGAACCATTAACTGTTGACTCCAGTTATACATCTACTTGAATATTAAATGAGAAAATGAAGAGAATGTACCCAATAACACTTGATCTGACTCAGTTTTGGAATGCAATTACTGAATGGTTCATTATACCATGTACAGTACACTGACATTTTGAAAATGCACTAGTCACTAAAGTTGGTCAGACCCTCGTTTGGGGATGAATAATCAACTGAGTTATGTACTTGAACATTTGTTTTAATGCTGGGTTTCACCATTAATTCTTGGACTGATTTGTTTTTTTATTTGCATTTTGAATAGTTTCATTCATGAGGAAGCAGTTGACTAATGGAAACTTAGGGCAGTGAGATAAAAATGGAAATGGGCACATTTAAGGCCAGCCCTACATCTTCCTTCAGATTCTGAATCACGATGACTTTCCATGCTTCCACAGTGACGGATACCAGAACTAACAGGGGATGGCATGAGCACTGCTTGCCATCTCATGAGTGGCATCTTGGCACATTGCAAAGACAGTGCATAAGATTGCCATTTGGTATTGAATGTTGCTGCATTTCAATCACACATTAAAATCAGTCTGATCTTTGAGGCCCACGTGACTAGATATTGTCTGTAGTGTAAATAAGCGTATGGTTAGGAACAATAAGGTGACAGCATTTTTAATCTTTCACATTTGACATGCCAATTACAATTAATAATAGTTGATTTTATTTTGTCAGGCACTGGACCTCTGAGGTATTTGTTGTACAGCTCTTGACAAGCCTTCAAATCAAATATCTTTTCTGAGTTTAACTTTTGTGAGGACAATGTAGCTGACGAACACTGGGCACCAAGCAGCTATTTAAAAAAAACAAGACTTAATGATTCAATGTGGCCTCAACCCAATTCTCAGGGCAGTTACTGAGCTTAATTTGCAGCATCATGCAATAAAGCTAATGACACAGGAGAGCAGAACATTTTCTTAGTGGGGGATGTCCTGTTAAACCTCACAGCGTTGACCACCAGGGAGAGACGCTCGATGAGCTCTGACCCAGCTCTGTAGTGCACCTGAGAAGATAATTGCCGGATCCATTCTGAAGAATGCTCCACAGTAATTGCACTCAATTTCATCGCAGCCCAAAATAGCTTATTCCTGTGGGTTTCTGCTGGTGCCCAAGAGCACAAAAGGAAAGCCGATACAGATCCGCTCCTGCAGAGCTTTTGCAAATAAAAGTTATCATGCTGCATATGGCTCACAGCCAACTACTTGGCTTGGCTACTAAATTTAAACCCATCCCCAAAACTTGGACCTTCTGATGATCACTGCTTGTGTGTGCTCTCCTAAATCATACTCATACTAACTCTCACCACTTTCACTTTCTTTGCCATGAACATTATGTGTTTTTAACGCAAAAATAGGATTATATGCCAAAACTGTTCAGGAAACAAAGCCTGAAGTGGCTTCAAAGACCTTTCAGATTGAAAGGGAAAGGCGACAACCATTCACAGAGTTTCATCCTTATGTCAAATGTGCTTCCTTCTGTTATCTTTCCTCTGCCTCTGCCGCTGCTAGACAACTCATTTAATTCTCCTCAAGTACTGTATTTGTAAAGCTCTGAAACCCAATCTGTAAATTTCCAGCACTTCAAAGCTGTGAGGATACACCGTTTACATGGAGTAAACAAAAGCACACTTTGCACTTGCAGGAGTCACCTTTCAGAATTGTAAGGCTGAAATGTCTTTCTAAACCAATGCTCCATTTTGCTCCTGCTGCTTTCCATCTACTTTTACAAGTCATACATAACGGAAGGCTACTGGCAGCAGTTATTTGGCAGAAATCACTGATAGAAAATGTATATACCGTATACAGTATATCTCCAAGAAAACAAACTCCATGTTTCTCAGGACAATACTGTTATTGCTTAAAATATAGCACTTAGCTGTTGGGAGAAAGAAACAACACTACGTAGTCTAAAATCAAACAAATAAACAATTGGCAAGCTATTTACTTTTTTTAGGAAAGGTACTTTTTGGGTTGCAATGATACTGTGAAACTATCAACTATAACTTTCCCAAATTACAATATAATGTGATTTCAATAACTCCTTACCTGTAATGAGACTTCTTTAGGATTCTTCAGTATATTTGGGTAGTCCAATTATATTGCTGTCAATATGCAGTCATGTCATTTACCCACTGCTTTAAACAACACAGTGACCTGGGAAGCTCAAGGCAGGGTACACCGTGGACAGGGTGCCAGTTCATCACAGGGCAAGTGCAAGCCAATCATACATGGGGACAATTTGGAGGCCACAGTAAAGGCCGAGGGGGCGAATTTAGCCCAGACACAGGGGTATTAGGACCCACACAGATCACAGGATGGGTGCCCCCTGCTGGTCCCGCTAACACCTCTTCCAGCAGCAACCATAGCTTCCATCCAGCTACTGACCAGACTCAACCCTGCTGAGCTTCAGTGACAAGCCAGTTGAGAGCTGCTAGGTGATATGGCTGCTGGCTCAATATACAGTATACATAGCAAATTAAATTGCATGCTGTCTTTTAATTTCCTGATGATCAGTCCATCCATTTTCTACCTTCTCTATCCAATGCAGTGTTGCAGGGGAGCCAGAGCCTATCCCAGCAAACAATGAGGCAAGACAGGATACACTCTTGGTGGTGACGCAAAGCCATAATTGGGGATACACAAACACACACACACACTCACACCAGGGCCAATTTTAACCAGAAGCCAATTAACCTACCTAGTATGTCTTTGGACTGTGAGAGGGAACAGGAGGAACAGGGGAAAATACACAAACATGGGAAGAATGTACTGTAATGAATACACCCCCGTGCATAACGGGGATCTTGGCCGGCTGGGCTGGGGAAGGTCTTCTTTAGCTCGGCTGGCAAGACCCCTGTCGAGCAACACCGGGGACCTGGGTTCGTGCCCATGTGGTGGAGGGATGAGCTGGGGAGGGAGTGGCGAGGACACAAGCCCTAGACCCCGAATCCGTATCCATTACAATACGAACTCCACACAGATAGCACCCCATGAATTGAACTCAGTGTGTATGCAAGGCAAGACAGCACTGCTAACCTCTGCACCACCTTTAGCAAAATATGTGGCATTAATCCCAAAGCGATACTAAACTGTATCTTTAAAGCAAATGTTCTGTTTTATATTTAACCACTGATCAAGGGGAAGGGCCTCCCTTTTCCGTTTTACTTAAATGCCATTTATCTTCCTTTAAGACAAAAATGGACTTAACCATAAAAATTGTATTGACCAGAACAAGGCTTGTTGATGTTGTTAGAATTGTAAAATTCTTTTTAAAACAACACCTGTTATCTCTAGCCGTTGGTAGAGATATAGTTTAACCCAGTATTTGTACATGTTCAAATAGCTGGCGTTATAAACGGAATGTGTGCTGGTGTCACTCTGGAGCTTCAGGGAATTGAAACCGAGTACCCGACGAAGCTGTTCATCAATTCCATAAAAAATAAATTTCACAAGTTTTCATCTTTTGATTGGTAAAAATGGGGACATGCTATGCTCTGAGGCATCAAAGACAGTCTATTTTATATCATGCTGCAAAGATCACACCAGCGGTGTAAAAAAAGAAATGAAGGTGATATTGCTTTATTCAGAGGTGTGAAGGCCCCGTTTTTAGAGTGCAGAAAAAAAGCATGCTCATTTTCTAAAATAAACCTTAATTTGCAGCTCTGGAGTACTTGCTGATCACCCTGTGTAATGCATAGAGACTATACAGAGTATTGTTCTGAGAATTACTCATTGTCAAAGTATCCTTTTACAGAATAGAAATTCAAGTAATTGTGGCTCTGGTTAGATCAATCAAAACCAAAACTATAGTTATAAACATTGAGTGTGATTCAACTTTCAAAAAGTGCAGTAGGTACAAGACATAAACTGATTTGATCATGAATATCGAGTTCAATTTCTGGAATGAAAGCTTTAACAAAGTAGTCGCAAATTTCAAGTCTAGATGAAACATATACTTAAGACTATGCAATAGTGAAAAAAGCATTATTCTAATACCAACACCGATCATCGAAAGTATCCAATATCAGTGATTCACTGGGGACATAGACTTTATAAATAGCAAAGGATGAAGGCTTTTATGTCTCCAGGAAAAATGACTGGATTTCTTACTTAGTTCCTCCCCAGGTTATAAAGACAACATACCTATAAGTCTGAGTGGTTGTTCCAGGAAAATTGTTTCATCTCTTCTTTTATCTTTATCCCAAATATGACAATGCCTAACCCGTCCTTTCCTTTTTCTTTAATGATGTACAGTAATTCCAATAGACTGCAATGCAGTTTCCTCATTGTTGGCTCTCTGGTCCATTTTCAAAAGAGTTCAACTAGAGTACCTTGTTCAATCTGTGAGTGCATTTCTTTCTGTTAATTGTGGTCTGTATACGAAATACTACACGATCAGAAGGTGAAATTACTTCTTGAGTGCCAGTTGGCTCCTCTGTGCCTTCACAAAATGGAAAGAAAATTATCATTCCTGCAAACAGCTCCTTTGCACATTGTGCTTTTTGTGGGGAGCTGTCATACACTGTGAATATCATTGAGTGTCTTTGTTAAATTGAAAAATGAAATATCTTATAAGGATATTTGAATTGAAAAAAATACAATGTCCTTAAAAAACTGTCTGGAAGCAGGGATGACTCACACATTGACATTGTATTTTCTACTTAGAAGATCACTGCCAGACAAAATTAATGTTTCACTTCAGTTAAAAGTAATACATGAAGTGAGGTGGACTAAATATTAATGAGATCACTGTCAGCTTGAAAAGATAGCAGAGGTAACATAATGACTGGTAAGTAAATGCACACTTTTTTACAAGGAAGTGAAAATAAAATGGGAAACATTGAATACATACAGTATATCCAGATAACTCCCTGCATGTTAATGGTGATCTTTTCCAGAACCTGTCTCTCCTAAAGTAATATCTGCAAAACCATTGAAAGTAACAGTAATGACTATGGCTCTTTTATATTTTCCTTTGGTGCTCTCCAGATTAATAACTTTAATAACATTGTGAACCCTTTGCAAACAGCCTGGTGCTGGCTCGCCTGATTAAAAGCCCAGCATTTTGAGTTCCATTAAATCATTGTCCTATTGTTAAATTAGTTGATTTTTGCTCTGAGCGTGTGATTAGGTTTATTGAGTTAATTATTTATTGGGACAAGGTGGTGATGCAGTGGTTTGCATTGCTGCCTTGCAACTCTGGGGCCCTGTGTTCAGTTCCTGGGGTGCCATTTGGGTGGAGTTGTACACTATATTCTCCATGTGTTCCTCCACGTGCTCCGGTTTCCCCACCTTCCAAAGACATACTGGTAGATTAATTGGCCCTGGTGTGAGAGTATGTACAGTATGTGTTTGTCTGCCCTGTTATGGACTGGTGTCCAGTTGAATTATGTGATTAGAAAATGGATGTTATTTAACGACCAGCGTACTGGATCTATTAAATAGAACTTCAGAGAGTATCCATCAGTAGATGCTTCATTCATACAGTAATTTTTAATTTGTTCCTAAATTAAACATTTGTTTTGCCGTAAGGTAGAATAGATGTTCTGTAATTCTGAACTTCCCTAGACGTCTCAGTAATTAAGGAACGCATTCTGAATGAAGCACAGCTGGTCTGAGTGAATAATTAGCACTCAGACGGAGTGAGAACACACAGACAGGAAACAATGTGGCCGGATAGGCTCTGCATGGAATTAGCCACACCTCTGGCCTAATTAAGAGGGTTATAAATCCAGTTGTGAGGAAAAGAGGTTTAGTTTATGTCTAGACCCCAGCCTGGAAATTGGGGGTGGGGAGCTTACTGACTAGTAATGGACTAAGATGGCTATTACTTAGGCTCAGCATAGGGGCGGGAAGGTCTTTATTATCCCCAGGAGGGCAAATTGTTTTAGAGAAGCAGTGTTGGGTGTCACAGTTTCTGGACAAGAAGGGCCAATGCTGATGAAGGATGCTGCAGTTGAGGAACAGGGATAGCCGACTGGAGCAGGGCTGGCTGATGACGTGTGGCTTCTCCTTGAGCTAAGAGAGGAGTCAAGGTGGCTCAGGTTAACTCCTGCTTCCATCTTGTGCCTCAACATCAGCAGGCAGATACTCAGTCTTAGAGAGCGAGATAGGAAACTGCAGACCCAGCTGCTCTTGTGTTTTAAGGATGCAGGTGCTTGTTACTGAGAGGCATTCCTAGATACACTGGATCAGCAGGGACAGTTAGATGTGGTACTTGGTGAAGCATTCATTGCGTTGAGTACTCAAGGGCCTGGTGCTGATACAGACCTGGTAGTGAAGAGTTAGAGAGGAGACCTACAGTACTGTAGGCAGAGTCCATCAACACTTAAGAACTAGAATCATGGAGGGGAGCAGAAAGATTACTTAAAACATGAAACTGTAAAGTGGCATGTGGCTGAGAATATAGGGGGGCATAGTGGAATGCGTGCTAGTTTGTCTTGCTTACCCATTAAGAGTCAAACTCCATGAGTATGGACTGAGAATTAAGTTAATGTACAGGTACAACCACTAGACACCCCCCCCCCCCCCATACGAGATGCACAGAGTTTTTCTGAGGGGGGTGAGAACTGTACAATAACATTTGGATGATGCCAGAACTTCCTTCAGCAAATTCATTCCATGGTGAGCCCTTTCTAGCTAAGGAGTGAGTATTAACCAGTGGGCCTTTAACAGTATTTCCAAAGTCAGAGTTTTAGGAAAACAACTGGAAACCTGCCCAGTCAACTAGTCTGTGCTGTATTGCTTTGTCATTGCAGCTTTAATTGTCAAAAGCAGGGGCTTTTTTTGCTGGGGGGCAGCATTATAGACAGACTGAAGTGGGTGACTTGCAAAACAAATTAAATTGCTATACTTTTCTGTGGTTTGCTTTTATATACTGTACTTATTGAATTATTTCATGTGCAAACACTGTAGTCCAGTCCTGATTGATTGATAGTATGGCTCTTCTCTCAAAGTGAAGTTTAACAGAGCAGACTAGATCAGGAGTGCTTAACAGTGGGGATGCACATCACTGATAACGTAGGGGTCCCCCTCCACTTTTTTTAAAGTTTTTGTGTTCATGCTGCACTGCTGTTACCTTTAACCCTGAGCAGTAAAAGCTGCTTGCTTTTTGCTTTGGTGCTGGTTTAACACAGCTGTACTACAGGAGACCATAGTGCCTGAAGGTGATACAATCCAGTCTGAGAATGGACTGTACCACTGGCCGTCACGAAAATCAGTTTTGCTGGCACCATAACAATGTCTCTCCTTTGCATGAAGGGGGCAAAGGTTAAAAGACAAATTATATATTAAAATATAACATAACGGCACTTCACAAGGCACAGTGGTTAGAATTGCTGTTTTGCTACTGCGAAGCCCTGGGTTCAATTCCTGGGCTGCATTTCTAAATGGAGTTTTCTGGTCTCCCTATGTCTGTGGGGTTTCCTGTGGGTCATCTGGCTTCCTCCCCCAGTCCAAAGACATAACACCCTTGGTTTTTGTCTCAACTAAGTCACATTTTTTTTACTTGTTTCTTTTTAATTTGATTTCGGTTCTTCGGAAGCCAAATTAGATTATTAATGGGTATGAACCCTTTGCTAATTAGTGAGATCCAGGACTGCCCTCACTGGGATATCTTGAAATATGACCAATATGCTTGGTCAGCTGAGATTTCACTAACTGGACCAAGCAGAAGTAAGAACACTGACGTCCTGTGAGAGCTGTCACCTGTGTCTTCTATTATCCCCTATTTAGTGTTAAGAGCTGTCTATTCAAAAATAAAATTTCTTCATGAGCAAGGAGAGACTGCACAAAGTTATCTGTGCTAAAGTTGTTGTAGATATTGAACTTAAAATATATTAAATTATGTTGAAAGTGTTTTGGAATACAGTACTAAATGAAGAAAAAACTCCAAACCACCAAAGTCTTATTACTGGTAATTAAGTGCACCACAGGGACAAAAAAACAGAAGTTTTGGACTTTGTTATTTTTTATGAGGAAACTGGGCCTATCCTCCATTTTACTAGAATAACAGGTAGTGTAATGAGAAAGTGGAGTTCATAAGATACCATACAAGAGAACCCATGTGAATAGTGCAGTGAAAGGCTAATGGATATGATGTGTAGGAAGTGGGAAGTTGCTTCTGAGCTTTAAAGAATTACTGCCAAGATCTAAAGGGAATGGAAATATACATTAGTGAAGCAGAGCACACTAAACACGTATGTTACAAAGAGAAATACGGAGGTCTGCCATTTTGGAGTTTGAACTGATACAAATGATGCCAGAAACGTTCTGAAAACTGCTGTAATGAATCAGCAAAGGATTCTATTGAATAAACAGTGCAACAAAAATCACGTTAAACGACAAAGTAAATTCAGATTTTGGCAGCATACCAGCTGGAAACATTCCATATTCAGCAATGATCTTTCATGAGCAACAACACTGATGATTTGCCTAACCTCATGTGTTGCCTATTATAGTCCCATTAACATCAGATATGGCCAAAAGGACAAGACTTGATACTGCAGGTCTGTTAGAAAGCACAACTGCATTTCCATGGAAACCATGAAAAAAAAGAACTGTGAAGTTTCTGAAGAGGCCGTGTTTGATGTCAACACCACCAGGAAAAAACAATCAATGTGGATCAGAGGTCATGGTAGAATGGTGTTTTCTGTTTTGATCAATGCAGCTGGAAATGATGAAATAAAATACACTGAAGTCTAAAGGCTATAATTCAATTACCTCTTTACCGCCGGAAACATTTTGGGAAATTACAGCTTTTAGCAGAAAATGGAATGAAAGCAAAGAAATGTGTGCTCATTTTGGAATAATATGTCAGCAGTGATGGACTAATTTGACTTAAATTAACAAACCTCTTCAATTATTTTAGTGTAACAATGCTCCCCCATAGCACACAATTCTAAGAGAAATGCAACAATCTGTTGCTTGTTCCCACCTGTGGAGCCACATACAGTACCTATCTATTGTTGTCATTATTTGAAAATTACAAAATGAAAAGGGATGAAAATTCAGAATGCCATGCTTGACTAATAACAAGCAGATTTGTGGATGAAGTTCCAAGCAAAATGTAGAAGAGATCCGTATTTTCAAGTAAATAGTTGCGTCAGCAAGCAAAGGTTTACTCCCTGCTGAAAAGAGAAGAAAAGAAACACAATGTTTCGGCTGTGGAGCCTTCTTCAGGTGTGTCCTTCAGTCTCTCCTAAAATAGTTACAAAACAGCACGATGTTTACTTTACACGTTTTGCTTATGTTATGTGTCATATTTTGGATCACAGAATAATATACCGTTCAGGTAAATTAATCATTTAGGATATACAATAACTAGTCACAAATTGCTTTTGATGATTGATTTCCTTGTGGCAGAGAGATTGAATGTTAATGACATTTGAATAAAACATAAAGCTTAAATGTTAAACTAGTTCTTGCATAGGAACGCAGAGCGATCTGTGTTATGACTAGTGTTCTTCCAAATTTCTATCAATGATCTACAGTAGATTCTGGTACAGATTGCAAACTCATCATGTTCATAAATTATATGAAAATAAAATGACTGAATGGACAAACATATGTTAATAGATGTCTATTAATGCAGACAAGCACAGAGGGTTACGTGCAAGAAACATACACCACATTCACTACTGTATTTAAGATGGAAAACACATCTCAGAAGCTACTTATGGAAATGAACATTATGTATTTAATTTCCCAGTTTTACTGAACATCGAGAGAATGTGGGGAAACAATAAAATGGAAAACATAATGTGAAATCTGTTTATTTTACAGTAAACCAAGTAAAGTTAAGATTAGTGTACAGTACATGATATATATATATATTATATTAGAATAGAATATTAGAACAACTTTGTGAATAAAAGCCTGACCAGATACTGTACATTCCCAAGTTTAAAATAAAATCCTACTCTGACAAGCTGAGTATTTTTAGTTTGGAAAAGCCCCCAAAGGTTTTTATGAAATCAATCCAATGGGCTTCTTCAGAATCCACAGTCAAAAACAAAGCTGAAGACACAACATACAACCTATGATACAGGGAACGTTTTATACGAAAGCTTGTGGCCATCCAGAACACGGTTCAATTTGATTCAATGCATTTGCTTAGTTTTTATATATTCATACCCCTCCCAGAATTTTCAAATTTAAAGTTGTGCGTTGGTCATTAGAATTTGATCAAGGTGTTTTTTAGGTGAAGAGCACTTTGAGAAGTTACCATCAGGGGCTGCTTCAATCCATTGTTGAAACTATTACAGGTATATGAAACCTCAGCTAAAACCTGGGATACTTGTATGCAGACTCCATGGGGTTGACTATTTATAGTTGTCAGCTATCTACAGTAGGAGAGTTCATAAAGGCATGCATGTGAGGTCAGTGCTTATTCATCCAACTTTATCTACAGTATGTTAGAAGTCTAAGGAAGGAAAATGAGGCAGACTTACAGTGATTTAACAGTTGCCAACCTGGTGTGCATATGATGCAAAGGCTAAACGGAATGATTTTCAGTCGGTCTAACTTCAAAGAACATGTTTTTCAGTTTATCCAAACATGTCTGCATGTGCCTTTTGTTGTGTCCTTAAGTTAAATAATCAACCCTATATAGTATATACAGTATAAAACATTTTCCCTCAGTTGTCAGTGTAAATGTCTCTCTGATTGCTTTCCGGAAGTTTCTATAAGATTAATCACTTTGGCAGACACCGTTCTTCCCCCTCTAAGAAAACACGCTCTGAATCATGGTCTCGCACTACTCTGTCCAAAAGTATATTCCCCTTTTAGTATTCCCTGCTTATTGAGCTTTTCCACTCTACATTTTAATTGGGTTTCTTTTTTGTTCTTATAGTTTGGATTGGAACACACACACGCACAGCCTAAAATAGAAACTTTTACATATTCAACAGCGACTCGGTTGTAATTAAAATTAGCATCTGGACACCTGTTATACCAAAAGAATGTGGTGGGGAAAAAAAGAAAATATGTAAATTAAAG
Source organism: Atractosteus spatula (assembly GCF_055471065.1). Classification (NCBI taxonomy): domain Eukaryota; kingdom Metazoa; phylum Chordata; class Actinopteri; order Semionotiformes; family Lepisosteidae; genus Atractosteus; species Atractosteus spatula. Next base: position 4,117,150 of record NC_142728.1, on the reverse strand, counting down.
TATCATTAGCAGTCTAATCAGTGTACAAATTAACAATGTTGCCAAAATTAGAATTAATTTATGTGGTGTGACAGGGTGCTTCATTACTAATGAGAGGCATCTTTTGCACTTACTGTATCAGACTTGAAGATCAACTGGCTAAATAGAGATTTAATTTAAAATAAAATGTGGCAGAGTCCTGATTACAAGTCTCAATGTCTGGTTTTGGCAGGAGAAATTAAACTCTTTCTGATGCCAAGACCCAGAGATGCCACTGCCTGCTCAGGTTTAGCAAGGCTGGCAGTCCCTACTATGTGATGAAAATGAAAGTATAATAACCAGTTGTTCGAGTTTGAGGAGGCAGGGTTCATTTTGAAAGATCTTATAATGGGTGATACCCTTCCACCCTCTTTATTTATTCTACCCTTCCACCCTCTTTATTTATTCTACTCTTTTTTCCCTCCTTTGAAATACCATGATCACCCCTTCCTTGACAAATATCTGCTTATCAAGGTTATAAAGGGTTATCCTTTTTTCATCTTTAGAACTTTGTGTACATCTGTACACATCTCTCCCAGTCTGATGCAAGAAAGCTAATGCATGCTTTTGTCTTTTCCAAGCCTCACAAACGTAATGCTTTGTATCATATCATAACGTGTTTAACAAGTTGTAGCATGTTCAGAACTCCTAGTTTCCTCACACCGCTGCTCACCTTTAAGGTCTTGGTTCCTGACTAACTGTGTACTGCTTGCCCCCTCTGCACTACACAACTGTATTCTTTGCACTCAGACCTTTTTTCATGCCCCAATATGAGGCTTCAAACACCAGGGGACATGCTTTCTGTTCTGTTGCTGCAAGACTGGAATGATCATATCAGATCTACCTCTCCATGTACAGTACATCACTTCCAGTGTTGTCATCTTGCATGCTGGATAAAGACAGACTGACGCTGCTTCATTGTTGAAACTATTATATGAAACATCTAATAGGTTTATTCCATGCTGAAAAGAGAAGAAAGAAAATGCAGCATTTCGGCCGTGGAGCCCTTTCACACCTGAAGAAGGCTCCACGGCCAAAACGTTGTGTTTTCTTCCTTCTCTTTTCAGCATGGAATAAACCTATTACTTGTTCCTTTGCAACCTACGCATGCTGATGCAGCTACCCACCTGGTTTATTATATGAAATCCTCCTTAGCTATTCTTATAAGCAACTTAACTTGCCCAATTCCATACAGACTCTATACTGACAGCTACTTTCCCTCGTGTGGAATTTCACTCCCACTGAGTGCTAATTAACGTACCCAATCACACCAGCTGGGCCTCATTCTACGGGCTTTTCCGATTTTTCTTCTATTTTCTATCGGCTTTGTCCAGTATAGGAACCCGGAGGAGCTGGAATCTATCCTGGCAAGCAATTGTCGCAAGGCAGGGCACGTCCTGGACAGGACACCAGTCCATCACAGAGCACAAACAGACACACACACACTCTCACAGGGGGCAGTCTTCCTAGAATCCAATTAACCTGCCCAGTAGGTCTTTAGACTGTGGGAGGAAACCCATCCAAACATGGGGAGAACATACTGTACTGTACAAAGTCCACACGGACAGCACACCAAGTCTGGAACTGAATCCAGGCCCCAGAGCCATGAGGCAGCAATGCTAACCACTGAGCCACTATACAGACCTCTGATGACTCAAATCCTTTGAGTTACCGTTGTCACGAAGCATAAATCAGGACCCTATGCAGACGGTAGAATCCGGAAGGGAGTGAAAGAGACACGGGGAGGAGACGACTAGGAACTGGGCAAGTTGACGAACAGGGGGGCATGACGACTGTGCACTAGTGCTCGGGGGGAGGGGTGTGGTCCAGGTGTACAAGTCCGAGGGAGTCCGAAGGGAAAATCTACAGCGAAGTTCCAGAGTCCAGAGCCGGGTGATCCATCCAGGAAAAGACAAGACAAGGTTTTAAAAACCAGAGCGGGATCCAGTGCAGGGACAGGGAATAAAAGTGGGTTAACGGGGCCAGGCACTCCCAACCCCGGACCCAGATGGTCAGGACGTCGTGGTGAAGCCTGTGTCGTCGGGTCTCTCCTGGACCCGCTGGTAGGTGGGCTTCCGGGCGTCCATCTTCCAAAGCTGAGCCCAGAATGGTAGGAGTGTCTGGCTTAAATAGGGGAGGCAGGTGCACAAAATCAACTAAAACAGGAAAGAGCCGGACGCCCTTAAGAGGAGGGATTTATGATTGTGACAATCGTGTTCAGAATAGAACCCAGAGCCCCGTGCTACAGGGTCAGTAATGTTAACCACCGTGCTGCACTCCAGAGGTAGTTTCATTGTAAATGACTAAATGATCTTGGCAGCTAAAGACAAAAACTGCCCAGGAGACAATTTGGTGAGAGGCTCAGTCTATTAATGTGGAAAATGCGCCTTTCGTTCTCATAAGCAAATCAACTTTTCAAAAAACATGACTGATCATAATCTGTTAAGTACCGAATGTACCGACTGTTTCTAGTCAGCTAGAACAAAAACGAACAGACGGCTTTCCTTGCTACAGTACATTCTGAAAGTTAAAGGATTCTGGCAGATGATTACACTTTTTAAGAAGAGATTTATCTCTATGAAAACTGCCACTTTCCAGTTAAAATTGGGGGGACGTTAATGTGAAAGGAATTGCTTCTTCCAACACTGTCAGCAGGAGCTCAGGTGCAATGCAGCTGCGTTCAAGGTTCCAAAAAGGTCTAAAAACCTCTCCTGTTCAACAGTCATTTTGTATAATTGTAGTGGCTTCAAGAATTCTTTGATCTTAATCGGGTCTCTGCAGACTTCAGAGGTATAGAAATATTAATAGAAGTTCTTAAGGACTTTGTTGATCTATGTAAAACTTGAGTGCAGAGCATTATTATTTTTCTTAATTGCATCGATAGAAACTAAATGCTCATTTTATCTCAACAAATAAAATATAACAAATACAAGATACTAGTTAATGCCTGGAAGAGAAAATAACATCTAAGAGTTTTTATTAAAATATCCAATCATAACATACAGTACATCACATTCTTCTGTAAAGGTTTGAAATCCTTTGGAGAGAGTGAGAGAGAAAGGACAAGAGAAGATTAAATGTCTGGCACTGGGTTCAAAATTAAAGTTGCTCTTATTATAAGTGCAAAAAGGGCAATGATAACTGCATATAAAAATATTGGGGACATACACTATCAACATGCATTTAGTATTTTAATGACATTTTTAACACACTCATCTTCTCTCTTTTTATATATCATATAATGTGATAATGTGATCATATACATACAGTGGGCATTAAAAATATTATTATATTCACGGCATATTTCGGTCCCTGACTTATTTTTTGTTATGTTGCATCTGGTCTGATAAAATATGGTCTAGGTCTGCATTACACTAATTTGTTGGAAACAAAAACTCCTAACATATGTGAAAAATCAAGTTGACTTTTATATATGCAGCATTTGAGTAGTGAAATACAAGTACTTTCTTGATTTAATACAACACAAGCATTGCACAGCACTAAACATAAATGTGAAAGATAGGTTTTCTAAAAGATATTTGCACTTTGGTTGCTATGTCTGATGCTGAAGTCTGTTGTATGGGTTTGAAGCTTAACACCCTTGTTACAGAGGAAATATGTTTTCTATTCAAGTGGCTCAATTATATAAGCTTGTCAGCTTGAGATGAAGATCAGACCCAGTACACAGATGAATACTGTGATGGTACTTGGAAACTAGAGAGAGGTCTGTATAGTAAAGTAAAACCAAATACTAGTTCTTAAACATGGAAATTAATGCTTATGAAAACAATATTATATACAAATATTTTAAAAATCTATGCTTATGCAGGTTCAGTTGAACATCGTTTCTTGAAAAAACATAATTTATAATTAAGCAGTCCTATCAGTGTTCGAGGACTTGTAACAGTATTAATTCATTCAGTGCATGTTTAAAAACCCATCAAGTTCTGGAGACAAGTGATTTCTAATGTACCTGTACTAGGTCTAATGTACCTAGTTTCATAAAAGGACTCTAAAGAGGTAGTATGAAAAAAGAAAGATGTTACTGATGGCCTCTCCTTCTAGGTCACGTCCCTGTGTTTATGAATATTTATGGGTTTTCTGACAAAGAGTACAGACAGAAGGCATCTTACTGGCTGGGGTGGCTAACTATATTAAATGGTAGAGCAGAGCAGAAATTAAGATCAGCATTTTAAAAAAATTGGGTAAAACTTGTTTTGAGGTACAAAGCAGACAAGCAGAAGAACACGTACTGTACTATACGCTGATTAAAATCTTAATATAAACTGCACACTGATAGGCTGGAGACAGGGGGGTTATCTCTACTCATACAGTACATGAAAGTTTACTTAATCTCTGTTTCTTTTACATTAATCCTTCACTGCTGTCCACCCGTTTCACATTGCTGTTATAAGCACTTGGAATTAGATTGGTGGCCATCTTAATAATTCCAGTATCTTCACAACACGCCAGGAAACTTCTTCAAAGCTGGCCCGCTTCTTAATAAAAAGACTAACTGTTGTACCTGAATCACATTCAGTTGTTCAAACCACAGTATTATAATTAATCTTCTGAATCTTGAAAGTGCTTTGTAAAGCTATGGATCAAACTGTTTCCTACAGCAGCAGTATGTTTTGATCTTTGTAAAATCCTTTGATGCAGATGATGACTACACTATATTCAATCTAAATTGGTAAACCGGGGAGTAAAAATTATTTTTGTGATCCTGCTTTGATTCTTTAGCACCTGCAAGGGCTGAATAACACTGCCGTATAATATAATGTTAAGTAAAGGAAATTAGCTGCAATGGAGCTATACTGTAGGCAATTACTGAGGCGGATTTGTGATACAATGATAATGCCTTCTTTAAATACACAATAAAGATTTTACTGCCAGCATCAATCACTCTACACTTATGAGCCAAAATACTAGGAACTCAGATCAATAAATGTTCTCAGCATCAGGAAATACGGGATTGAATTCAGGAACATGAAATTGACTTGCATCACCTCACCCAGTGTGTGAGCAAACAACAGATTTCCATTTTATTAACAACTGTGTTGAATGTGTCATTCTAACAAAGCATACTGTATACAGTTCAGGTTGGTAGCTGCATCAGCATGCGTAGGCTGCAAAGGAATAAGTAATAGGTTTATTCCATGCTGAAAAAAAGAAGAGAGAAAACACAACGTTTCGGCCGTGGAGCCTTCGCTGTATACAGTACACTTTTGTCACTGATTCATAAGAATATAATACTGGCTGTTTGAAAAAAATAATATAATCTAGCTCGTTTTTAAGTAGCTAATTGATCCACCCAAGTTCACATCCGGCCACTTCTTGAAAATGCGAAAACTTGTTCTCCAAAAAAACCCAACATAAGCTGTTCTATTTTAAATGCACTCCCACACAATTTACTGTCCTCTGGTTTGTGTTTCAGTGTGACCACACTATTCAAAATGAGGTTTTAACTAATGCATTGTGCAATCTTAACACAACAACCCTTGATCTTGATCTTTTTGCTGCCCTATTGTCTTGAAGATGTACCTTTGTTTCCCATTATATAACGTTTATGCTGTTGCTACCTCCATGTAACACTTTACACTCCTTTACATTAGTATGTGTTTATCATTTCTTGAATCGTATCTAATTCTTTTTAAATACTATTCTCTGTCCCTAATGTACTTGCTATGCCTTATATATGATTTATAAACATGACTAATTTACTAAAGATACAATGATCTACTGGGCATCATTGATAAAGACAAGGAAGAATAGTAGTCTTAATACAGTTCCCCATGGTACACCACTAATTACAGCATGCCATTTGAACATTCATCCCTTATCTGTATTATGTTTTCTGGATATTGACTTTTTCTTATTCCAAAGACATTAAAGCTAAAAGTTATTCATTGATGTCTGGGAACAGACGGGAACTCAAGACCTACCGAATGTGGATTATGAAAAGAAATTTTAAGTTACCATACATCTTGAATTTCGAAAGGAGAAAACCACCTAGAGCTTTATAAATATGTGATAAAACCAAAAATGTGACCGGGGAAGTTTAAAACACAAAAACCAGATATGAGTGCACAAACACAGAAGACTGCACACATAAAAATCTGTTCAAAATGGAAATACTGTAGGTTCTCACAACGGACATGAATGACAACCGTTGTCAGGTGAGAGGCGCTGAGTGGAGTGCACGTGTTGAGTTCTTGTGAATTTTTTGGTGAATTTTCTAAAATCCTTTAAAAACACCACGACAGTAGGATGTTCTGTCCGTTTTGTCGAGGGCAGCTTTGTGAAAAACATTGTTTTTGTCCTTTTTTTGCCCTTGACTTACAGTAGTAATTACGGGAAATACGTTTGATTTCCTTAAAGGGGCTTCAGGGAGCTATCACTTGATTTCAGGTCGTCGTGCAGGTGCGGTAAAATCCGGAACGTTATTGAAATACTGTACAATAAATAGTGTGGAAGAAGCATTTCACAAACTTTCTTTTTTGCCGCTAGATCGAGGGAAAACCTCTACATTTTCCCAGTTCATACGTTTCAGAGACCAAAAGCGAGAAAAAAGATGTCAGTGATCTACAGTACATCCAACAGGAAAAGCGTTTAATCAAATGTGCGGGCAAGTCTGCTAAAATACTGTACATCTCTTTTTTTTGTTTGTGCACTCTTCTTTGTGTTGCTGTTTTTTTTTGTTTGTGCCCTCTTTTTTTGTGTGTTTTGCACTTCTGGGCCACCGTAATATGTGCATTCAAGCGTCAATAAAAAGCCAATACAAAGATATTAAAAACATTAATACGTGAAAATGTATCCTCTTTAGTTATAGATCTCACATTAATCTAATGTGATAATGTGCATCTATTTTTACATTTTTTTAGATGCAATGTGATATTCTCTAAAGAAGAACAATGTTTCATAAAACCACAGGCATACCCTGTGATATTACGATATAGTAATTTGTTATAGTAATGTTCATGTCATGCTCAGATTTTATGGAGTGAAAAGGATCATTTTCAGAGCATAAAGAATATAACATGCACAGGTGGACCTGGTGATGGCGTAGTTTGTTCTGCAAGTGGTGCTTAATGTAATATATAAGACCTATGTTTGCAGGCTATTTTTTTCAACCAGCGGAAGGGCATAAATCTTAATGTGATAGTTTGAATATCAGTTCTAAGATTTCTGTTTAAGGAAATGCATCTGACTTCCACTGTTAGATTGAAGAGGGGCTTCAGGTGAGAAAGCAACCTGACAAAACTGCATTTCTGTGCCCCTCCAAGTATATCACATGGCTATTGTAGATTTTCAGGGCTGAATGATAATTTGTGCTATCACGGAGGTTATGTAAGTCAATCTCTAGGGAGCACAGTGGTGCTCAGTTTTCCTCCTTATGTAAGAGGCATTTAAAGTTTGCTCAGACCTTGATTTTCCTCCTTCATAAACACAAAGGAAGAGCTCTCATGAACATGGACTGGTCCCACATCCTTAACTCGAAAGCAAACCACATGACCTCGCATTCTGTACACATCTAAAACTGCTTCTCCTAAGTTACAGTGACTATTATTTAGTTGCTGTACCTTTCATTATTTAGTATCAGTTGAACTTAGCAGTTGTACTGGTACTGTGTCACTGGTATAAGCAACACCTACTGTATGAACACATAGAAAGATCTGTGAAAGAGTACCAGCTTTGGGTCAGTGAATAACACAGAGGCAAACCACTCTCAAACGATGTTAAAGGGCAATTTCTACATTCATAACTTCTGATACACCATTAATTGTTATAAAATACTGCTAAAAACTTTAACTAGGTGATATGTACATATATTACATATATTTGTGTTTCAGAATTACATAATATAGATTAATAATAGTAAATATTTTGTATGTGTACAGTGTATTAATGTATTTTACAACATACTGTATCGTGTCTTCACTCACTTTTATAAAAGTACTGCTTTGCTTACACTTACAGAAAGCTGCCTTTAAAATATATAAGCTTGCCTGTCTCTTGAAGCAGAATATCACTGTCATGACCCTGAAAATGGCACCACCTTTTAAAACACACCACTGAAACAATAAGCAAGAGAGGAATTTAACAATTGATGCATTCACTTGATAGACAGTGAGGTCTGGTTTAAAGCTGCCAATCACTAGAGGGCTACAAGAAGCAGGGATGACTTGATTACTGAAGAAAGACATGCATAATGTGATTTGTGACCATAGAAAACAAAACTGTCAGAGTTATAAAGACAGCCATAGCAGATTTCAGATTCTAACAATGAGAGATCTTGTCAGTAGGCTTGAGTCACACGCACTGTAATAGCCTTTCCTATCTCATGGATTCAGAAAACTGACACATCATAATTGTTGACATCTGCCAATCTGACTTTTGAACTTGTCAGTTTGAGTCCCCTATGCCACTTATGATGTCACTTTCCTGTTAAAATGTGTGCTTCTAAATAAAGCACATACTGTACAGCAAATGTGTCTTATTCCTAATGATCATGAGAAGTGGACTAGGCAGGGTAAATGTAATACAGAGTGGAAAAAATATGTTTTAAGTTGTATTTGGTTTATATAAGGTATAACTGTTGCTTCAGATGTTACACGTCTGATAATTTAAGAACCTCTTCAGTAATGTAAAGAAGGGTTTCATAGCACTCCAGTGGCTCTGTTCCAATCTGCCTTCAGCAGAGTAATACTTTTAATTTTATTACCACCAGATTTCCAAGTTTGTATTAAACCCATACAAATCATTTGAAAAAAAGTGTTAATATCCATGTCATTTTTGTTTGAAAAGAAAAGGTGAAATATATTGAGGGTTTCTAACACAATTGGGGAACATTTTTTTTTAAATCTCCTTTTTTTTTAAAAAAACTCACTCCTGAAACTCACTGTAGTTTTTATTGCATTGAAGATATGTGATAATGGAATTGGAATCTGGGATTTACTTTTGCTCGAACCCCCTTCCTCTCGGCTTTTCACAGGGGTCCAACTATGCACCTCTTTCAGAAATCCTGACACATCCTGGGGGAGAATCACCACCTGCTGGTCCACCAACATCACGTAAAGCAGCAGCCTGCTTTTCCTTAGCCCTTCTTAACTTGGCGGATTTGTAATGTCTCGATTCTGTCCAATTGTTTGAGCAAAATGCCAGCCCGGTTGAGCTCAAATTTCCTCCGTTTAAATATGACAGAAACTGAAGTGATGTGTATAAATCCCAGGGAAGATATTTACTGATCAATTATTAATTTCCCTACAACCTCGAAACAGAAGCATTAAATGATGGCCTTTTCTGAGAAATCTTTTGAGTCTTTTTTGATCCTGAGCTCTGTTTAGATGCACAATTGAAAACCAGCCGTAAAACCTCTTACTTGCACCTCAGGAACATTTCCCGTATCCGGTCTTGTCTTGGTCCCAGTGCTGCAGAAACCCTGATTCATGAAACCCTTCATCACATCTCGGCTGGATTACAGCAATAGCCTTTACAGTGGTCTCCCAGCCCGCTCGCTGAACACACTTGGTTCAGAAGTCAGCAGCTCAATTGTTCAAGGCTCCCTTGAACAAACACTCCAATTCTGACCCGTCTTCACTAGCTCCCCATTAACCAGAACATTCAGTTCAAAATTTTGCTTTTAACTTCTAAATTCCTACAAACCTACTGTACATCCCCTCCATATTTAGCATCTCTCATGAATTCCTCTGTACCAAGCAGGCGTTTATGCTGTGCAAAGCCACACCTTTTAGCAGGACCTTCTGACCTTCAGACCTTTCAGCTGCCTTGCTCTCCCTGTTGATCTGAAACTCATTAACTCACACAGTTTTTAATCTAGACAAAAAACTTGTCCGTTACTTCAGCCCTTAAACTAATGTTTGCCTTTTCTTTAGTTTTTTCTATGTTTTTCATCTCTGTTTCTTTATTTCCATTCAACATTGTTTGATTTTCTACCAATTAAACCCTGCTGGTATAACTTGTATACTGTATATAAACATCAGCCTCCATGTTTCAGTTTCATAACTCATTTAGCTGTGTGATTTAATTTGTGTAACTCAATTAACTCAGTGAGTTACAACCTCATTTTTATATTTCAATTAACTTATTAGTGAGGTTGCTTATTATTACTGATATGATAATTAATAATTAATCCCTCTTTTGAATGGTACTAGACTTTCATGTCCAGCATTTATGAGGTGAAAACAGAAAAAACCCCAATGATTCATTCTCCTCTCATCACAGAATAATTGAAAACATCTGATAACTAATTTTCATTAGATCTTGTTTTTTGTAGGATTTCAGGGGTAATACTATTTTCTGACTTAAGCACATTAAGATCAAAACTTTCTTTCATTCCCAGAACAATTTAAGTCACAAGTGGACCATACCATGTGTGAATAACATAGAGAAATACTTTGAAATTCAATTAGTGTTAACTATGTTAGAGCTATACAGATTTTTATTACACTTGATATAGAAAAAAATTCTGAAATTATTATTCATGGTTTTTTAAAAGTATATTTCATCTCAGACATGTGCGCTTAATAGAGCACAGAGCAAGAATATTATAAAGTATTACACATTCTATGGTACATTTTAAAATAACTAGTAGTAGAAATTACAAGAGGTGCCTACTGTAGGTTTAAGTGAATAAGTTTTAGTACTCTAAAATAGTTAATATATGTTTCAATGCTCTTTATAACAGTATCATATCCATTAACAAACAAACTAGATTATTATGCAATGGACAATTTCAGACATGAGCTTATACATGTGACCTAATTATTGGAAAACACTCATGTACAGTAGCTTTAATCATATAAGAAACCTGCTCATGCAGAGTACAGCTCTGTTGCGAGTTTAGCTTTTGAGTTCTCCTTATTGACATTAGTTGACATCAGCTATCAGGCTAATATGTACAGGAAAGAGACATTCTATGGATGCAACAGACAGGGACACTGCAGTTTAAAATAATAATCTTACAAATCAAAGAGACTATACAAAGCAAAGACTTCAAGTGAGTCAAAACTGAAGCAGTCTGGATATTTCAGTCTTGAACTGAAAAAACAATTTACACCAACTATAAAACACTTTTGTACTATTTGAGTAAAAGGCATAGATGCACATTTTTCATATGAATTTGACTTTTGATACCTATTTTATTATACTTGGAAAGGGTGAAAACAATTCAATTTCCTATAAATCCCTAAGCATTAACATTACAATATACAAAACAGCAGCTGAATTAATGTGAGCCTTTGGCGACACCATTCTCCTCATTCAGGAGCGTTTCTTAATCATATACTGAATTGAAAGGTTTGTTCCACTCCACTTTAATTCCAGTTTAGCCAAAGGAGATCAGTAACATGTCTGATGTAACATTTTTTCATTCAGCTCTGACATTCATCTTTTGAAGATCTGAGGATTGTGATGCAGCCTGACCTATTTAAGTCTCAGCAGAGCCTGTCTTGAGGGCACAGTCTGGATACACTTTACTATATTTATCTGAAACAACAGGAATAGTTACGAGCTTATAAAAAGGCAAAAACAGCACATGGCTGGATGTGTTACATCAAAATTAGTAGAATGCACAAAGAAAGGATGTGTTTTCTAAATCCAATAAGTTATGCTTATTTTCTTCGTTAATGCTTTAGTCTAAAACCTTTATCATCAAGAAGTACATACTGTATGAGGGCAGCCAAGAATACAAGCAGAATTTAAAGACTAGAAGAAGAGACAATCCAGTAAGACTCTTACACATGCCTTCAAACAGACTACATAAATACAAATGTTGCCTCGTCATATGAGATGAATTTTTCATTTATGGCCATACCATGAGCATACCCGATATTGTCTGATCGAAGAAGTTAAGTAGAGTCAGACATGGACAGTAGTTGATTAGGAGGCCACCTAGTACCCAATACCCAGTGCTATTACCAGAGAGCACCATGGAAAAGGCTTAGGTGCATTTTTCTATCCAGAGAGTGTATCCATCTAACTGATACCTTATGAGTGTTTTAGTTAGAATTGTGGGCATATTTGACAAGCTACCTAGCCACGTTGTTAAAGCTCAAACACCGTTTTTTTTAAAAACAGCTGGATGAGATCTTTAGATCGATTAGGTACTAACTGCTAATAGGCTGAATGGGTCAAATTGCCTCCTCTTGTTTTATCAAGACAAGACATGTAGAGTATTGGCTTGGGCCTTATATTCCTACCTGAAGGGTAGTAGGGTTAATTCCCAGCTTCAGACACTGCTGTTGTGTGAGAAAAGTCACTGTGGCCCAGTGGTACAGTGCCAGTACTATACATTTGGAAGTTCAGTAGTATGACGTCTTTTTCTATGAAAAACACATGCACTTTAGATGATGTTTTTACTTATTCATAATGAATAATAATTCCTAATTAGATTAATAATGTATTTGTACTTTTTTGCGGGTGATCTATGCAAGCAGCTTTTGAGGTCCTAAGAAAACAACAAAGTAAGTGCTGCAAGAGTGAAAAAAGTAAAACGGTCAAACCTTTTCACAGTGTGAAATATCTAACTCCTGTAAACTAGGTGCAATTAAAAATACACTTCAGACCAGTCTTAAGATGACTCCGCTATTTGTATGGTTTGCTTTGTGTTTCACTGTAACCTTCAATCATGCTGTTGCTCCACTCGATAGCATTCAGAATTAACATTTCCACTCCACAGCGTTGGACTGTGCATGAACTCTCACCTTGGCAGCTACTCGTCCTCCTTCTGCACCCTACTGTATATAAGGGGGGCACCCCTAGCTTCCTTTCTCAAGTGCATGCCAAGCTACAGGAGGCTGTGCTCCCCCTTTCTCTCTCTACACCCAGTCAATTCAGTTCAATTCAAGATGCTTTATTGGCATGACCGATGATTACATGAGTACAATCAGTGTTGCCAAAGCAAATAAAAATAAAATGAACATGAAACAAAACGACAACAAAAAAAGAAAAAGAAAATCTACAGACATATTACAGACATTTACAACAAAGACATATCATAAAATATTTACATACACTGTAAACATATGGAGCATTACTGGGAGACAGACGCACTGTCCCTTAGGCTGTGACAGGAGATCACATATTGGGCTGCCAGTTCAACTGAGTTCCCTCCTCCCTCTCCCAGTAGGATTGGGACCCGTTGTGATTCTAGCAGGTGTGGGAACTCTGGAATCAGATTTCTGGATTGAGGGAAGAATGTTTCTCTAATCCCAGAATATCTGTCACAGTGCAGTAGGAAGTGGACCTCTGTCTCTATTTCTCCCCGCTGGCACAGCCTGTCCTCTCTGGGCAGCCAGGTCTGCCTGTGTCGCCCAGTTTCTGTGGCCAGGCTGTAGTCACTGAGCCTGTACTGTACAGCCTGGATCTGTTTCTTTTTGCTGTTTCTTATCTTGGTGAAATATTCGGATAGTGTGTATTGTCTGTTTAGGGTTCTGTAGCATTCCTGAGGCTGGCTAGTGTCAGTGTGGCTCGAGCCAGTGAGCCTCAGGACCAGCTGGCTCAGGGGGCTCGTTTTGGGCTCAGCTCTTGGCTCAGCAGGACTTTGTGGTGGTAGGAAGTTTAGTTGGAATTTTAGTCTCTCTCTCTCCTTATCTCTGTGAATAGCACACTCCTGGAACTAAAGGGCAATTAATCCCCTGCCTGGAGCTGTGTACAGTACTTGCCTACTTCCTCATCTGTGTCTCTGTCCCACCGGGTTTGGGAGCTGAATCACCAATATGATATAATATAATATAATCGAATAGAATATGATATAATACAATCTTTTGTTGCACAAAGATTTACTGTAGATGTACTTTTGTAAAGAATGGGTAGTTGTTCAAGAAAACTACAATAAAAACAGATTACAATGGATGTTGAGAGCACATGTTTATTTTTTTGATGAATAAGATTAGAATTATACATCTGAAACCTTTTTTCTTCTGAAACAGTATTGTATTAAAGTAAATGTGTAACATCTCTTGTGTCTGCAAACCCTTTTGACTTTTTCTTTCTGTGATATTCATTTACAAGACAAATATCATGTCAGCACAGACTTAAATATGAGACTTATGCAAGCTATTTCCATTGTAATAAACACATTTTTAGTGCCTCTGATTTTATTTAGAAGATCATGTTGGCCTTTGTCCCTTTGTCAAGGAATTAACAGTATGGTTAATAGTTAGTCATGGACAGTAGGGGGTTTTCAAGTTATTGTCTCATGCAGATCCTGGGCTGTCATTGCAGCAGTGGATAGATAAAATCATCAGTCAAATAAATGAATAGTAAGATTTACCCCAGACATCACTTTTACAATAAAGTAAATCATATCAACATCAGTCTTAAACTATTAACTTGTGGGCTGATCATTTGCGCTTAACACTAAATAAATATTGCAGTGCATTGAAAAGACACGATGTGAGGCATCCTTGATTGAAGATGAAACAACGTCCATCAAGAGCCTGTCACCTTTTCAAAACCAAACAGCTTTTTCCTGTCACCAATTTATTCTTATCGCCAGGAGTCTGGCAGCTCCTGGCAAAGACTTGAGCCAATGTCCTAAATGAAACCTCAAAAACAGACTGACCCCAGACTCCACGTGTTTGCTGCTGGCAGATGAAGCTTTCTTGACCAATATGTCGAGTGATATTTAACCATGTAATTCTACCTAAGCTGTCTGAGTTAGGAAAAACAGACCTGTGTGCATAGCACCTTCAGATATAGTATGTCTGAAATGACCGGCTGGCATGTCTAAATAAAACTTCCCTCTTTTAACTGAGCGATCCTTTTCCCAGTGGCATTAGTGACCTGTTTCCTGCAGTACATTATGCACATTGTTCCTAGAATCTAGATGGATTTGCCAGGTCAGCCACTGGAATGCTGAGTCCGAGTTCAGGTCTCGAAATAGAGCGTTTTCCTATTTGCACTGGTTGATAATTAATAGGAAAGGCCAGTTCTTTGATTTTCTGTCATTGTTGTCTTCGGTTTGGACTTACTCATTAAACGAAATGAGTTCATTTTAACAGTATTTGAAACTGTAAAAAGAAATATGAGTTAAAAATATCATCTCTAAGCTCCCAAATGGCGTTAAAATATTCCAGTCCAATTACAACACTTTACAAAGATTATTCTAAGAATCAGGGTAAGCTGATAATAACAAGGATCCATTCACATTTAATTCTATTAGTTTTTTTTTGAGTAACTGATATCATATTTCCAAGTGAGTGATTCTTTAAGGATTATAAATACTTAGCAGTGATGATTGTTCAATTTCCATTTTGCAAAACCATCAACAGTCCTGTATTTTATATTTTGAACTGCACATATTTCAAAATTGCCTGTTACTCATTAAAATTTTCATATGCACCCTTTGTGCATATTATAATATTCTAAGCACCTGCAATCTAGGCGTAAAGTACCTATGTTCATTATAGATTATACAGTATATACTGTAGATGGTTCATCTATCTGTTTGAAAGCTCTTGACGTGTCAAGAAATGCATCTGATCTATCTGTCTGTTCTCCTCATGTCATTACATGTTTTCTTTTAGTTTTGATAAACATATCCAGTTGTCTTCCCTGCTGAATGTTTCAGTTATGATTAAGAAAGCACCTCAGTTGGTTTTATAGGAAGCTGACAGAGGCATTTGTCTTTTATCAGTCTTTGTGTTTACCTTCTGTTACTCTGTTATCGTTAGCAAAGTGACATAAAATGAATTTGATCTGGAACGTACTTTAATATAATAAATACAAATTGTCTAAATCTAAAAACCTAGTTAAAGGAAAAAGCCTACCCAGTGAACCAAATTCTCCACCTCAGCAGGAAGCAATAATTCTAAGAGGAGGTCTTCCTAAAACATATCACACCAAACTGTTCACTCACAGACAGAAAATAACCCCATACAGATTCAAGGAAATGAAAATAAATCCAGAAAGAAAGAAGGGATTAATAAAGAAAGGATTTAATCCACTGGAATGTTCCCAGACCCTAATTCAGGTTTAGCAAAAGAAATCCTAGAGGAAGCGTATTTGAGCCCTGAAGGTGGGAGACAATTGCTGTTTACCCTGCTGAGCTGATGTTGTGGCTCGTCATGCTCCTTTATTGCTCCTTTATTAAAAAAACTTTATCTAGTTTTGTTGGACGGACAAGAACGTGCCTGTACCTGACATGACACATGATGTTTCTTTTTCATTTTGACTCCTGGTGATGACATACAGCAAAACCTGCTTCCAAACTTGTCAAAGGGTTTGGGGAGGCTAGAACAGGCTACTTAGCCTTGTTGTTGAAGCCATAAACAGCGGCTTCTGTCACGAACCGTCAGGATGGGATGCCGAGATCAATTACTAGCACTTCTACAGTTAGCTTCTACCTATAAAAACAGGTTAGATGGGCTGAATGACTTTGTAACCATTCTTATGTTCTAATAATCTTCTCTTATGGCATTTACCGTAGTAGCAATTGCAAGTCACTTGCTTATATTGTACCTGTCTTGAAACCGGATAGATTTTGAATCCTAGAACTGAAGAATACTTGTTGCTCAGCACTTCTAAACACGCTTAAATTACAGTATCTTTGTGCTTGACAAGAATTTGGAATCTACTCCTCCTATTAGATACACTGTTCTGCCCTTCAAAAAAGTTGAGAGTGCATCTGCTGTCACATCATTATGTCTTCAGTGTTGATTACAGATATAACACAATGAGGTCTTGATTCCATTAGATGTTCACAGATATCTGTGAAGATATGGTGAGATCTGCTGTTTCAGTCTTTCCTTCTCTAAATTCTTTGGGCCCAAGGGGCACTTTTTGTTAATTGTTTTTGCACCCATCAAACACTGCCTGTTAATCTTTGAGGCTGTCTGAATTGACACAGTCAAACAGAAGCACCAGTAGTCACGCCTCCTGTGAGGTCACTTATATCAAAAACCTTTGTCAGATATTATTTTACAGTTCTTAGATATGAAAGTTAATACAACACGATGGACCTTTTTTTACTTCTCTCAACAGAAAAAAAATCTTCTCGCTAATATTTTGGTAAAATTATGTCTATGTGTGTGTCTTTTGCTAGTGTGTTTGAAGTGGGGTTTATATACAATGCTAACTTTTCAAACAAGATGTAAAACCATGAGAATGATTATCTTACCAGTTTTGTTATGAACATACCAGTTTTATGAGTGAGATTCTTGGTCTATTATGCAGAACTCTTATTGTACCATTTGTGTTTACACAAAACTGTTGCCTTAAGGCAACTGAAGATGCATCATGGCTTACAAAGCATACATAAACACATAAATGTCAAGTCAGTACATTCATCCTTATCATGTGGCAATTTCATAAGAAAGCTGTACCTTAGATACCTCTTTTCAGCATTGTCGTAATGGCATTGTTTACCTGCAGCAAAAATAAATGTCGGTCCATGATTATAAAGATTTCGCAAAGTTTAGGATGTCATTAGAGACACAAGAATTTGAAACCTTATAATTTGAAAAATTATAATATCTGTTTAAGCTGTCTTGCACTTAAATATCTTTCTTCATTGATTTCCTAGGGCTATCAAAGCCAAAGTAAAAATTGAACAATCCTGGTGAAGAAGAGATTGCCTCATGAACCTGTTATAGAAAACAGAATCTAAAAAATATATTGATAAATTAAAGATTAATTTAAAATGATCAGTTACTGAAGAGAAACAGAAATTATTTTTCAGAATACTCCCTAGATTTAAACAATTTTAAATGAAATAAAGTTTTTCTTGACCCTAGTCAGGGTTTAGTATCATACTGTAGGTTTACATTTACCACACTGTACCCTGGATACACATCCCATTAGATAAAACACAGTATTCTTGTCAGGAAACAGCTGGGATAGTTCTGATTTCTGGAAAGCAGAAAACTTTCTTGGAAAATGAGAAGAGATGTTTTGTTAAAAACAACTTAAAATGAACTTCTGAATAAAATGTCACTGAAGTGCCCCCACAATCCCTTGCATCACATACTAGTGTATGTACTGTAAGTGTGTGTATTATATACTGTATAAACACAATTGACCTCTTTTAGACCGAAATGGCTTTGCTGTTTTCCATGTGTCCTCAGGAAATCTGACAATGGATAAAACCAAACAGCTGGCTCACGTTTCACATGGTATACTGCCCCTTCATCACTGTAAATGATTTCTCACATGTCCAAGTGATAACATTTGCAGCATTTGTAACAAAATGATAAATCTCAGCAAATCAAACTCAAATTAAAAAAAAACAGACTATACATAAATAACAATCAATCTACACACCCAGCAATTTAATTTCTGGGTATTGTGGAGTATGCAAAATCTACAGCTTTAATTACAAGACCTTCCGGGCTATAGAATGGTTTCCCAGATGGTAAATGTCAGATAAACAGCTGACATTCAAAAGATACAACTGCCTACCACCTTAATTTCACATAACAGAGGTTTCATTCTGGGGCAGGAGAAATGAATAAGCCTTTTTCTAGAACTGTGGCTTCTATCACCAGCTTCTTCCAGAAAGGAAATGAGATTGGTTTAATGACAGCTGTCCTAGTCACTTATTTTTTTACTTTTAATACCTTTCTCTTGCACATTCAGATGACAGTGTGTGTTCTTTTAAAGTTGTTTGTATAACTGCACTGATTAACTGTAGCAAACAGACACTTCACATTATCATCCGGTCTTTTGCGCAACAATGGGAGAGCTAAAAGTGGAAAAAGTCTGAACATGAGAAAAGCACCTGATCACTTTGTCACTTTTTGCACAAAATAAAATGTAAGAAAATGTACTTCTTGCTATGATAACGAAGTAAATGCAACTGAGTGGCTTTGTGACATTTTTTGATCAGTAAGCTTTGAAAAATAAGCAAGAGTGAATGATATTTGTAGCTCTGTCCTAACGTACAAGAAAATATCATGAAGAATGGTCTTCTTGTCCAACCTTGAAAATCAATTTTGTTTCGACGTTGTGAAGTGGAATATCCAGGTCAAAAGCCTGCGACGGTTGTGAAATTGTAGAATTGAAATGACACTTATTTTCCTTTCACAATAACCTGTTGCTAATGTAGTAGGAGACTTGAAAGTAGATATTATCATAAAATCTTCTGGCTGTCAAGGAGCAGCAAATCAAACAGCAGAAATCAAAAAGGCTTTGGTCTGTAAAAGACAGTTCTGAAGTGTCTGAAGACATTGTTTTCTATTGCTTTGTAATTTGGAGTTTTGAACTAAGCTGCTAAGTATGATTTCTTCCATGTATTTCTCAAACCGACTCAAAGAGGAGAACAGAGCTCCCAAGTGGAAAACCGTTCTCCATTCTCTTGTTAGTATCACTTTTCATTAAGCTTTTCTATTAGTAACAATAGTAATAATAGTGAAGTTTATTTTATGTGGTATAAAAAAGATAGTACAGTTAAAGGCATGCAGGGTGGGACTGAGTCAGACTGGGGAAAATTGTTAAAAAAATATACTTAAGTCAAATTAAAAATACACTGGTACTGCTGAATACATTAGTCATGCATTCTTTCATCAAAATAAAAATAAAATCTTAAATAAATGGTGATATAGCTGTGATTATTTTATCAGCCGTTATCTTTAGAGAAAAAATATTTTCTAAAATAGTCTTTATTTTGGGGGGCTATTTGGCAGAGTTCTGGCACATGAAGTCTTCTTAAGACCTAAAAATATTTTGTTTTAAGGAAGAAAACAAATTGTACTGAATCCCCATGGTAATCCTGTTTGATAAGCATTTATTCCTCTCCCCTTCCAGTCAGTTCGCCATGCTTTGCTGCCAGTACAACAATGGCTCTCTTTGTTGCCTAGTCCTTGAAATTTGTTTTCCCATTTTTAAACTACTTATTTCACTGGATCCAAGACAGAGTGTTAACTAATGACCTGGAACCAAAAACAAAATCAATGGACTGATTGTTGTCAGCCCTTGTATTACAAAATTGGGGGTTTTGTTCATGAGCGAGTCTGCTGACAGGCTCCTTCCTAAACCTAAAAATATCCCGAGTTCTAATTGAATAGTAACGTCTTGCTAAATTTAGTTCTGACTTCACAAACATTCTGTGATGACTAAACTCATGATGTTCCTCCACCAGTTTGCCCCTGGGTGGCTAACCAATGACTTAATCCACAGGAAGTTAAGGACATCGCATGTCCTAAATTAATCTGGCATCAAACAAGCGGCACAAAACATTTATTTTAGCTGCTTCCTGTAAAGCTATGTGAATGAAGAGCATTGTCAAGACTGTCCAATATGTATCAAGAAGGAAAACCGTATTAATATGTAAAAAATGGAAATTATTGAGTGGTATAATGTGCTCTCCAACGTTTTTTTGGTCAAAGAAGCAAAACGTTGTACCTATGTTTCTTATGTTGTTCTTTAGGTATCTTGATTAGGTTTCTTAACTCCATATTCATGAAACTTACGTCCTCTGTCCTCTGTTGTAGGACAGTGTGGAGGTAAAGTTTAACGCTGGAGCTTTGGGTTCAATTCCTGGGGTGCTGTCTACATGAGGTTTGTATGTTCTTCCAGTGTCCGTGTGGGTTTCCTCTGGGTTCTCAGGTTTCCTCCCACAGTCCAAACGCTGGCAGGTTAATTGGCTTCTGGGAAAACGGGCCCCAGTGTGTGTGTGTGTTTGTTTCTGTGTGTGCTTTGCAATAGATTGGCGTCCTGTCCAAGGGGTATCCCAGCTTGCGCCCGTTGCTCTTCAGGATAGGCTTGGTCTCCCCTGCAACCATGTATTGGATAAAGCAGTTCAAAAACGAATGGGTGTATCCTGTGTTATAAATCTGGACCTGTATTAATAGCCAACACAATACAGTAGTAAAGAGTCACATTTCTCTTTGCAGACATCCATTAATTAGCTAAAACAATGTTTACACAATGTGCTGTTGATTTTGTCATATTAGTAATCTGCTCAGCTTTTACAAAACCCCATGGTGAGCTTACCATAGTGGAAAATACTTCACAATCGAGACCTACAGTCATCCAAGTCCATAACCTGATGTAGGATGTGATTCTCAAACAGGGGCAATCTTATTTTTAAAATGGTGAATGCCAAGTACACAGCTGTTATCCAGTGAATATTATTCTGAACACGCTCTGCTTCTTTCAAATTGGCCTGAATCTTGTGTTCTTGTTTCATAACAGTGAGGTGATTTTATGGTAACCTGAAAAAAATAGTTCATAGATGAGTTAATTACTTAAATCCCTTACGGCCCATGATCAAGCATTTTAGAATGCTTTAGTACAAGAACCAGACACCATTTTTAGAGAATATTCAGCACCCCTCAAGTCGTTCTAACTCTTTTTTCCATCTACTCTAATAAGTGGAAGAAAGTGCTGAAAGAAGAAAATCTATTGAACACAATAACGTCCCCCCACTGACACCATTCCTGAACAAAGAACACTGAAGTGTAATTAATCTATGATGTAAAGTAGGACTAGAAATCTAAATAATGGTAGCAGATCAGTTAGAATAATCATCATTTTTCCATCAGGGGAAGCTGAATTCTTTGTTGCACTAAGACATGGTAGTGAAATATGAATTGGACACAAGTCATCGCAAACTTAAAACATATTAGATAAGAGACAGCAGGGATTTCTTTTCTTCAGTCATAAGTGAAGAACATTCCGTCAACTTCATTTCTGTCCAGCTGGGGTACTTGTACGTTTTATACATATTGCAAATGCCCTGCAAAATCCCAGTAACCAGGTTAAGTACCTGTTAGTACCTGATTGATTTGTTACTTGAAAGAAGCCAGGTTACGAGATTAAACAATGTGACTTGAGTAGCTTGTTTCAGACTTCCATAAACCCCCCATCTGTTTTATGTTTCACTGTCCATTAGTTCGGACTTTGTTGAAGCCTTTGAGGATGTTGTATACTTGAATTAGGTCCTCTTGTAATCTTTCAGGATTCAGTTCTGTTAAGTTCAGTTCTGTTAACCACTCTATGACATTCATACAGTATAAGCCCACGTTTATACCGCATCGTTCTTTGGACTAATTCCAGAGCAGCAATATATTTTTTGTAATGTGGTAAACAAAATTGTGCAAAATATTTTAAATGAATTATGCAATCTTAATCAAACATATAAGACATATAACATATAACATATAGAGATAAATTCCTCTCTAGAAAAACATCTAGAAAGCTTAAAACACAAACTGCAGTTGTACTGTATATGATAGGAGCAATGGATTACATTAGGCTGTTACATAATGTCTTGCCATTGCCAAGTTTATACCTTTCAACTTTTATCTGTCTTATGATTTGCATGACTTCATATTCCATGAAGAGTTTCCCATCACATTTTCTTCTTCCAAAATCAGCAAAGGGATTCTGAAAAAGAAATTCTAGGAAATCATTGATTTTCAGGGTTGTGCTCATTTTATTTCATAGTATATTTTGGTTTGAGCTACTAAGCTTTCAAGTCCTCCAGTCTTCAGAATATCATTATGCACTCGATTTCCATTTTTTTAGTTTTGGTATTACTAGATGTACTTTAAAGTACTGGTATGCATGAAGTATGGGAGAATAAATGCAGATCTCTTTTATCATCATCTATAAGTTTAGAATATTATGTGGCTGTCTAAAAAAGTGAATACTTCTGCAGCTAGATCCTAAGAGCTTCAGTGTACTACCTTAAAATTGTTTTACAGCTGCAAATCCGCAATGGGATCATTTAATGTTTAGTTATTTATGGTACAAAAATTAAGGCAAATTGAATTAAATGCCAGCATAAATAATCTTTCTACACCATTACATTTTAATTTCTCAGCCAAAGCAATACTAGCTTAATAACTCCCCTTTGGAGAATTTAGAGCAATGCAAGACCACCCTGGAAATACTGTAATAATGACATATTCTTATAAAGCAACAACAAGAAGAAAAGATAGCTATTCAGCCAAATGCTGCAGATGCACCATTTTAGAAAAAAAGCAAACAAGTCTACAGAGATAAGATAAGATCACTTTATTGTGATTTCTTGCATTAGGAATTGGTCTTTTTTGCATACCCCAGCTTGCTCTCCATGAGACACACACACAGGGAGAGAACATGGGGTCAGAGCACAGGATCAGCCATTGTACAATGCCCCTGGAGCAGTTGGGGTTAAGGGCCTTGCTCAGGTGCCCAACGGAGTAGGATTCCTCTGCCAGCTGCAGGATAAGAACCGGCAACCTTCCAGCCACAGGCGCAGATCCTTAGCCACAGAGGCACCGCACCATGATTTATAGGCATAAATCAGAAACTGAAAAACAATGACATTACTCAGTATAAGAAATGGAAGTTCTTAACTGATGTTCAGGAAGGATGATGACAACCAAGACCTTTTTGTCCCAGCTGTTCCAAATCATAATCATTCCCAACGTCATTAATTGAAACTACCGTATATACCGCATATCATAAGCAAATCTCTCTCTGTTCACATTTCATCTTTGCATCCCTCCTTCATCCCATCTCCTCCCTGCCACTGCCCCATGGTGAACTTCTCACTCTCAGTGGGGCCCCATTTCCTTGTCCTGTGGCCAGGGGGCTGGCTTTCAGATTAACGGGTTAAGTCAGATCTCACTGTATCTAAATACCCAATGAACATCCTCAAACACATCTTTTCTGTAGGTGCCATTATTCCCAGTAACAGCATCTCAAAACTCATCCCTGTGTAACACATGGATCAATGTACAGTACATATCTGTCTATTAATTTGAGGTATCTATCATATTACAAAAATTGGAAGAAGAAACACACTGCATATGTTTTGACTGAAAAGTTGTTTTGTCGAGCCTTGGAATTGCTGATAAGTGCCCTGTCATGAACATCAAAATATTTTGTGCATAATCCAATGTTGTCCCACTTAACTCTTTCACAAAATGACAATGTAAAGCTGTTGATAGGAAGGGAAACCGAGGACTTGTTTAACTAGGGGGGAAAAAAAAAGATTCTTCAGCCTGCTGAGCCATCAGTAAAGGAATGCAAATAAGTCACAGTCTTTTGGAATATAAAGCCTACATTCCTACACCACTCAATTACTGGTGAATCAGGCTCATTCTCCGTGGGGATAAGAAATAGGAAGGCCAGAGGCTAAAAGATGTTTGTGATGTCATGTAATACACTTCCCCTAGAATGTATTTGATATTTTCGTAGGGCCAACGGAAAGACAGCAGAGAATGCAGATCCACTCTGAAGTTAACTCACAGACAGGAGGAAATGAATATTTCAACTGCTGTGCAGGGTTACAAAAATAGGAGTTTGTAATGTATGCATAAGTGCCAAATGTATCATTGTTATGCTTACTGAACTGAATGGGGTGTTGCATCCTAGCTCATGCGAAATTAATAAATTACTAAGGCTCATTATCTCCAATTCCAGCTTCTGGAAAATCTGTACGCACAGATGTTAGGGTGCTTTTTACGTAGTATTTGTTGTCACTAGCACACTAATACATAGAGCTTGGGTCACTCCTGAAACGCATTTAATTTTAAAACCATGTTGTTGAAAATGTAATGTGAAAGTGATGTAAGACACAATGTAAACGTGAGAAAAACATCTAGCTCACCTTGCCCATGTAAGACACTCCCCCAGTAGTAGTTTGGTAACTCAGTGAAATTAAAATTTCATCCAGGGCTAAAAAAGAATATAGTGTACAATTTTAGTCATCCTGTTATAGAAAAGCTATTGCTGCTCTGGAGTCAATCAAGAAAATGGCAACCAGATACATTTTGTACTGAAATTGCTTTGTCTTGCATAGAGAAGATTATAAAGGGAACAGGTAGTATTCAAAATCCTCAAAGACATTTGCAATACAAATAGCAATGCATTTGCTATGCAGGGTGTATGCTGCATAGCCCCCAATACTTGCCAGCTTGCCAGGAATTGGATAAGTTGGTTATTAAAAGTGAAGTGACCATATTTCTTCAATCGTCTTCTGTCATTAATCCTCCATTATTCTGTAAACTCTTTATGCCACTTTTGCAGTTCCTTTAAATTTGTAGATATATTCAGCCAATTAAAAATGCTACATGACTGATAACACTGCATAACAGGATCCTGCTACATACTGTAGCTGTAATCATCAGAATGTTTCAGTGAAATAGAGCAACATGCTCCTTCTCGCTGAGTTTACACCACTGTTGAGTTACAAATCTCAGTGTCTTGCGAAAAGAGATATCAGGAAATCTCTGGACTATAGTAGGACATTACTCTCGCCTAACACACCAGCTTTGCTCTGTCACTTATCTGATCTTAGACATGACGCAGGACCACCTCAGTCCTTCCTGTCCGATGACCGCCAGCTGCTTGATTCAGCATTTTCTCAGTGGAAAAACAAGCAGAGACAGCTTCCTCTGACATGCACAAGAGCAAACATAGGATGACAGATTAGGCAGATTTTCGTGTTGAACGCAGATCATCTGCCACATGTGAAAGATATCTGATGGCCATCTCGTTTAGGCAAAAAAAACACAACACTGGGAGAAGCCTTCAAAACAACACAATCTTCTTGAGTGAGATGCTTTTACTAATTTTTATGTTGGCAGATTGACTCATTCTGTAACTGTTCCGTAACAAAACAAAAATTAAAACTATTCTGTTTTTACTGTTCCTTCACTTGTGATAAACATCTAAGAGATTCCATAGCTACACAGAAATGAAACTCTTTCCTGCAAAAATGGTTTTAATTAACAAGTTCATAGAGGGGTATTCAAGTAAACTACTGTACATACAGCACATTGGGAAATTTCATTTAAATTGAACAAGTCAAGATACCTGATATAACTGCATCAATATTCAACCATTGGGTTTAACAGGGTAAGAGCTGATTCTTGATGCAAACTAGTGCTGCTGTAGAAATGTATACAGGTACTTTGTTTTGTGTAGTGGGAAGGATGACTTGCAGGAAACCACTGGTTTCTGTAGCAAAAGTACTGTTCTGCAGAAATCATAATAGTTGCATCAGTGACAGACTTTTAGGATCCAACGTTACACTGCATGCAAATTCCTTCCAAATGAAATTCAAAATTCAAAAGCTATTCAGAATTCAAAAGCTATTACAATTTTTTTTATTCGAATGACAAGATTATTGAAGCACACTCGTAAAGCATCTGATAGAATGCTTCATGCTAATTTTTGTCTGCATCACAGGCAGGTTTGAAACAGCTACATTTAATATACAGTGCAGAATTTATTTCAGTTTTGGCATGAAACTTCATAACTTTACTACTCTTAAAAGACACCAATTGACCACACATGAGTGCAAGAACTAAAACTTCCTTTCAATTCTATCGAACAGCCAGGAGTCAAAAGGCAAATGCATGTAATTGTCTCACTGGTGTGAAGGGAAACAGCAGGCATGTGCAAGACAGCTCTTTGCAGGAGAATTATTTTTACACTGTGTAATTGGGTTACCATTGACTTGATGACTAGACTAGGTAAGAAGCTGAAGCTGTGCATTTCAGTTTCCTTTTCATTTATTCAGGACTCGGACAGACAATGCCAAAAGAGGACAGTCACTACTGATGATAAAAAAAGAAACACGTACAGCATGCGTCATTCAGCTGCATCGCTGTGGTCCTCTTGACTTTTTAAGACGTCAACACAATGAAGCATCGTGAAATAAACCTCTTCATTTTCCAGTGGATTTGAAACAGGCCGTCAATGATGTAGACTTTTGGAAAGAAGAAAGGTGGGGGGAAAGAAACGTGTGAGCTATATAAAGATCTCCATAAAGGTATAAAAAAGTATTCAAAAAGGAATACATTAGGTATGTTGCAAAACAAATCCAATTATGTTCGATAATTTATGGTATGCATAATGTGCAGTAGATGCTTACAGACGAATCTGAAAACATTCCCTCCATTCCACTTCCCACTTCAGTCTGCTTATACCATGATTTATCTGCAGTTTGCTGCACTCTTCTTAGATTTTACCGTGATTTACTTATTGCACTTCATAGGGCTTTTACTATGATTTCTGTTTTACAACACCTCAGTGTGGTTTCTCCAAGATTTTGCTGTGACGTGCTGCACTTTAGTGTATCTTTTCATGTGCTTTATCACAGTATGCTTTTATTTTAATAGATCACATTGGAAAATACAGTATATACTGTAGATGAGCTGGAAAACACATTTATAAGAGATGGTGCTATGTAAAAGTGGTGATTTCCACATCTGCCAACATACACTACACTCTTTGTAAAAAGTACAAATCCATGTATCTATAGCAGCATCACTGTAGGTCAGTAATACTATGAATTAATCAGGAATTCCGTTGAGAGTCTTATTCCAGTGCTCTTGCGTTGCTTTTGGTAGGTTATATATATTTGATGTAACAATATAAGAACAGGAGAATAGTAAATTTAGTTGATTGTTTTCCTTCCTTCCACGTCCTGCTTATTTTAATAGACCTTCAACGATATCTATAATCAGTGCATAAAGGAAATTGTTCTCTAGCACAACTAACAGAGGAAAGCTTCAGCCTCTTGACTTGTCTCTTGAGAGACTAAAATTATTCTGAATACGTGAAAGACTAGGATTTTTGATGCAGAGAACCCCATATTTACATTACTTCTGCTCACGAATATCTTATAACAGCGGCTG
The DNA here is from genome assembly GCF_055471065.1 of Atractosteus spatula. Taxonomy (NCBI): domain Eukaryota; kingdom Metazoa; phylum Chordata; class Actinopteri; order Semionotiformes; family Lepisosteidae; genus Atractosteus; species Atractosteus spatula. Next base: position 4,089,530 of record NC_142728.1, on the reverse strand, counting down.
TCAATAAAAAAAAAATCTATAATGTTTTTCATTATTAAATGATGACAAAGTTAATAAACTGGCATCACAAAGTTGAGAAAATACGTAGGATAGAAGCTTATTGTGCTTTTCAATTCATACACTGTCTACATTTACAACTATGCTATCAGTTATGAAACTATCAAACAAAAAGCCTTTGTAAATTTTAGTTTGGTTTTTAGTTTTTTAGCAGGCATTAAACGTTATTACAGTGGCATTGCAAAAATTCTTAAGAAAGCTAAAAAGGACGTACACAAAGCAGTATCATTTTTATAACTACCGCAAACACCAACATTTTGTACTGAAACCATGAGGTTATTATTAAAACATTCATATACTTTTCTTATTGGTTTCACACCAGATCAGTGTTTTAACAACTTAACACAAATTTGCAGTGTAACAGCCTACTGTAGATCTACCGAACAATGTGTGTTAATGTGTTAAAGTAATTAAGTAAAGAAAAAAAAATGTCTGCAATTCAAACCCTTTTTTGAAAATTCATTTTGAAATGAGGATTAGCCTTTTGGCTCTAGAAAATGGAAATGTGTGAATTTGCTGTCATATTCACCCATTCAGTTTGCTTTAAAATACAATATAGGGTCACAAGAATAAATAAAAAAAGCAAAAGAATTCCACTGTGATACTATCTACATTTTTCAATAATTACCTGGTAACAGATTGTCCAGTGATTGAACACTCATTTTGTAAACATATAACATATAAGAAGGGAAAGCGATGGAGATTATTAGTTTATGGATTAGAAATATAAATTTAGCCATCAACCCTGAGAACCAGTTTATGATGGAAGGCTCAAAAGATTAGGGCCTTTCAACTTTTAGCATTCACATTTGGAACATGGATTCAAGTAAGATAAGAGACAATTAGAGTATTTTGTATTTTAAGACTAAAATAAAACAGAAATGAAATTCTGGTAGCTTTCATTCCAAAGTTATGGAAATGTGTGAATTTGCTGTCATATTCACCCATTCAACCAGCACACAATTCATCAAGTAAATGCTATTCACGACATAATTTTACTTAATCCATCTCTTTTGCATTTGTGGTCTAATGGAAGCCTATGTAATTGTCTTAATGCCAGAGATGGAAAATCACCAGCCAAAATCCAGGAATTAATCAACATAAAAATTCACTTTGGATGATAGACTACCTCTTTGGTACAACAATCAATTACAGATATTGTGCTGAAAAAAGACATAAGCCTGCAATGTGGGCTATGAGCCTGAATAGGAATGAGATTGGTGTGGAATGCACCAAAAATATCACAAGCACTGTAGCTTATTCTCAGGGCCCAGGTTCTTACGTTAAATCCACTTAAATGCTTAGTGCCCCAGTAAGTTAGGTTTTTTTTTTACTGAATATGCTGTTCCTAAACATTTCCAAGTGCTCTGCTTAATTTAGCACGAGATTCAGAAGGCCACCTAATTAGTTGCTATGTTTGAATGCAATAATTGCATCATAATTTGCTGTATTTTTAGAACACAAAATAAATTCGACTAGTTTACTAAGTGTACCAGGATGTAAATAATTGATATAGATTGGAGTGATCAGTGAGTCTAAAACAGATGATAAAGTGCAGTCCTGTCTTGTTGCCCTGTGTTTCTGGGATAAGCTCAGGGTTGCTGTGCCTCTAACTGGGAAGAAGTGCCTTTCTTACAATGGATAAGCGGATGATGTTAGAACTGGCTATGCCAGAGAAGATTTTTATCGTTTTTTGTTGCAATGAGAAATTGACCAGATAAAAGAGTGCAAATTGCATTTAAACAATTATTTCTTCAATACCGGAAGTTAGAATATATAAGGTTGTGTTCGTGTGATTATAAAAAAACAGTATTGCATAGGATGTGCAATGCAATGTTCTGATGATAAGGTAAATATTTGCATTTTGCCACTCAAAGAGTAATATGTCATAGATAAGAATCATGATAAAGATTTACTACAGGATTGCAAATAAAGGGTTAGAGAAAGTTACTGTATATATTGTACTGTGTATATAATATTGCAGCCAGAATATTAGAATTTGTTTTGAATGTATTCATAAATAAGGACCAAATAATCTAAATCCGTGGTATTGCTTATCTTATTGATGGATTCATACAGTAAATACCTTTTACTGTATGACTTGTATATGAGCTCTTGGGGGAATTTCCTGAAGCACACACAGCACCCAGTCTACAATCTCACACTCGAATGTGAACTTCAAGGGTTGGTGTGACTGCCTCTTTTCATACAGTATCCCAATACTATTCCGAGGGAATTCTGAATATGTACATTGTGCAAAGGGAATCCCAGTTATGTAATCCCAGTTTACCTCCAAGGGGAATACCATGGCTTGGTTCTCACACATATGCTTACCTGGAATAATGGAGACAGAAGCTGTCACTCCTAGAAACCATATGCCACTGTAGCTCTGTACACTTCAGTAGGGTTTCAAGAGGTTTCGTGGCTTGCATGAGGAAATATCCAGAGTTTATTAGATATTCTTTGATTGAATTAAGAGTTTTACAAAGAGATGCCTGTGGAGCAGAACTCTAAGAGTCGTGACGCAGTACATATCCAGAAGTTGGCAATCCATCAGTGTGACAGGGGAAAGATCTGGCTTATTTTAAATTGCTATTTTAACAGTATGTGGGTAAGGGCTAGGCTATTGCCATACTGTACATTACTCTATGTGAAGGCTCCACGGCCGAAACGTTGTGTTCTCTTTCTTCTTTTTTTCAGCATGGAATAAACCTATTACTTGTTCCTTTGCAGTCTACGCATGCTGACGCAGCTACCCACCGTAAAAATACAGTAACTTGGAAAGTTAGAAAGGTGAGGACTATGCAACTCACCACCTATTTCTTGTCAGCCAAAGATTATTTGTAATAACACACCGTGCACACTGTACTGTACCTCCAAAAACTATTCATACTACTGATGAACCAAAGAAAGCTTCATCTTGTTCTCAGATTTCATTAGAAATTGAACAGAAGAACCATTATCCAAGTTTATTTTTTTCATTGGAGTTTTGAGCAGCAACCTAAAATTCTGCCCTGTTTCGTAAAACTTCAATAGAACGGGGGAAAAAAAGGGTGCAAGTGGACTTGGATTGAAAGATTTTTGGTAATTCGTTCCGAGGTTTTCTGGGAAACGGGGAAAGAAAACGTACAGTAACAATCTCTAAAACGATCCAGAGGCAGGCTTCTTCAGTCCTGGCTTTAACACAGGCGTCATTGTTCAGTTCCGCTAACCTTCAGCACAGGAGAGTAACAAACAGCAGATCAGCTTAGAAAACCTGGTAACACTTTTAGTTTCAGGGCATAGTCAGAGAGTGTAATTATAGGTTCTTTCCATTTTAACAGTTATTGCTTGAACATTAAACAGTAACTCCTCCCTAATTACTTTCATTCTTTTTATCCCCTGTTAATTGCACTGTGCCTGCAAAGCACACGTATTTGTGTTTATATCTTGTAATTATCCCATTAAACTCTCACTGAAATCTTGAAGTGGTAATTAAGTAATTGTATGGGTACAGTTCCAATGCATAGAATCCAAATCTCAATGTTATTTCTCCATGAAAACAAATAAATCGGTTGCTAAGTTGTTAGTTTTTGTATTCTTACCCGTGATGAAAATTCAAGTAATCTTCATAGTCCAAGAGATTCCTGAGAGGCGGCAGTCCCAGCCAGAGACAAAGCCCTACAGCACATGCGACATTAGGTCGACCAACGTGATCCAGGTTTATGTCTGGCTGCAGTTTGTAGTATGAAGCATTAACCATTTGCATGTTTGCTTTGTCGTCTCTGACAAAGGCTTGTAAAATGACAGATTGGTGAAGACTAATTTTGACCCTTTTCATAGGCTGATGTTATACAGATACTGCTTTGAATATTTGGACAACATTGGTAGGTACACAGATGTGATCATTGCCTTTCATAGATTATATAAATGCTATATTCTTCACTTTCATTAAAAAGGACCTTCTGGAAATGGGACTTTGCTTTTATATTTGTATTTGTATCTTCTCACTGCAGTGCAGCAGCCAGCAAAGATCCCTACAGTCCTCTAGTTGTGTCCATTGGCTTAACATCAAGTAACATTCCTTGTCATGATGCTCTTTGGAATAATGCGCCACAGACCATTGAAAACCCTTTCTTGTTATTCTTATGATTAAAATCTGAAAGGGGACACAATTCAAATCACGATTGGTACCAGGTTACAATTGACTTCCAAAACCAATATTTGAAGTGGAAAGTAAACTCAAAGTACAAAGTGATATGCCAACTGCCAAATCTAAAAAGACAAAAAAAAACTAAAAAAAGAGAAAGAAAGCAGGGATGAGATGCTGGATGGCTTCCCATGAAATCTGTACAGCAGATTTCCTATTCCACAGAGGAATATTACTTCAGTATGAATCTGTATCCACTGGAGACTGAAATGGGTCCTTCAAGTTCACAATTAGCATCTGTACAGCACAGAATCCACTCCCTTTTATCCTTCCTCTGACCCGATGTGAACCTGTGTCCTATCATCTCACAGGAAAAAAATATTTCAATAACAATAATAATTCACCTGAGATGTCCTCAGTTTCATCAGTGCTTATGATATTTTTGGTGCACTCCACACCAATTGCAGAAGTGCTTATGCGCGCAATGATCCTTTTAAAAACTTTTTAAGAAAATAAACTTTTACATTAAGTGCTTTAGTGTCCAATCTTGTTGGAACAGAATTTTTGTATGCCCTTAGATGCAGTAGGGATTAGATGCCATTCAAGGGAGGCCCAGTATTGTTGGCTAATCTTTTCAAACACAAATGCCCTGTTTTCTGATCCCTTAGCCCTACAAAAACAAAGAAGAAGTATGCTTTTCAGTGGCATTCCAAGTCTATTTTTCTTTTCAACTTGGACTTTCCATGAAAAAAACATAAACTGATTATCATGCCTCAGTCGCATTTAAATGAATGAGATTAAGGTGCATTCTCATCACTGAGTTCAGCTGGCCCTCTGAAATTAAATCAAGCAGTAATTAACTCAATTTGTCAGGCAGATGAGTCCCTTTTCAGAGAACAGTGATGTGTTTGAAGAACTCTGTAAGCATGGCAGAAATATTTGAGCTGGATTTTAATTAAGTACAGCTGACTGTAAATATAGAACTTCAACAGCACTGGCTGAAAACTTCAGTTTATGGTTCAGATATGCATATCAGTGTATTTGACCATCATCATGGGACACTGACGCAAGTAACACTGCACAAGGAATATCTGTATTAATGACGTTATCCTTGGTGAATGTCAAATTAGTGTGACAGTGAAATCGTTTCTATTTTAAAATGGAATGTGGAGAAGCATTCAGGCTAGATATTTAGATTTTCCTGTATGAATTCTTTTAGGATCCAAATGCCAAAGCATGCAACATATTTGACAAACACTAACATAAAAAAACAACTTTAATTTCCCATTGTTATTTTTTTTTCACCGGATGTTAGCAAAGTAATGGAACATGTTTATCACCAGTGTAGGTGCTGCACAGGTTCAGTATGACATACTGTACACATCTGAGCTGGAAGATATTACTATTTGTCCCTGCTCCATTATTTCTTTATTGTTGTGATAATATGGAAAAGTATCAATACAATAATATCAAAGCAACTCTGCAGATTTCATTGCAACTTTAAAAAGTAACCCATTAATGTTACAAGTTGTTTGTGTAAGCAATTAATTAACTAGAATGGTGGGAAAATAATAAAATGTCATCAGTTACAGTGATCCATGTAGCATGAGCATAGTTGCTATGTAAAGCAACACACTGCCTCTTAAAAGCAATTTCGTCCAACTTCTTATTCATATAACATTATAATCTCTAACACAAGTAACTTATGTTTTTAGTGTATTGAATTACTTCTCAAAAGTAACTTTCCCTAACAGTGTATAAAATGTGGTTCAGTTGGCAAAGAAAGATAATTGTGATTTACACATTTCAGACATTCAGTCAATTTCAAATTAACATTGAGAGATGATGAATATAAAGTTATACTGTATTATACTGTTTGGCACTAACTTGCCCGACTGAAGACTGAAGAAATGACAGCCTTCGACATAAGTATGCTGTACATGTAACAAAAACTCCCTCAGTTCTAGGGAATGAGTCAGGGAGGATGCTGAATGGAAGATGGGATTGAAGAATGGCTAGAAAAGAAATGCACAAAGAGGTGTTCAGCAGGCAAAAGTTACACGTAAGAAACCAGAAGTGCAAGATTACAATTTGACCACCTTAGTGTGTAAGCTTTGTTTGATTTAGTTATGTAGAAAAGTTATGTAGAAAATCCATTTACAGAATGTGCAACATAGCATGGAGTGAATGAAAACAGTCAATTATACAGCCGATGGAACTGGGCCCAACTGGTAGCAGTAGAGCTAACACATACTAAATCATTAGAGATTGAAATTCTGTGGTGGGCTGTGGAAGACACTGGGACAATCTAGAAGAAGTAGTCTGAGGTCATGAGCTCTGACCTGGAAGTAGAACAAGAATTAGTAGCCACTTGCTGATGTTTGCTATAACTACTGTAAATGAAAGAGAACAGATTCCACCTGGAACCACCGAAAGAAGAAAAATGACAGCAAAATACAACAACAGTGTTAAAGTAGCAACTATTAAGGACAAACTGGAGGAAGTCTGGTGCAACTGAGAGGCTGAGCATAGGAGCTTATGAGGGACAGGAGGGAAGAGTCGAGGGGTGATACCACACCGGTTGGACACCCCCCCATGTAGGGTAAGAGGGTTAGGGATCTAAAGCTGTGCCAGCCATGGTGTTGGTGATGCAGTGCAGACTAACACCATTAGGTACCATTATCTTGATTCCTCTGGGTAGTGGACTTCAGTCACTGGGGGGCTCCTACGGGGGGACATTGAAAAGGAGGACCGTAGACGAGAGAAAGATGAAACAGCAAAAATATGATGTGGTTGTTGTAGGTGCTGTGTGTTGGACACTCAACAAGAAACGGATAGAAAGGGATAGAAAGGGAAAGAGAAGAGTGAGCAGGGATTATGGAAAAGTGGGGGCAGGGGCAGTGGGAGAGGAAGTGGCTGCGGTTGTGCTAGAATTCCTGTGGGTGTGATGAACAAGAAGAGAACTGGTTGTTTTCAGCAGAGAAGCTGAAGTCGAAGAGCTGCCAGTTCAAAAAGTGGCACAACAGTGACAAGACAGAAGCACAGAGTATTCAAAGTGATGTGCACAAAGAATAACTCCATACATGCTTCATACGTACATTTTCAAGCAAGATATAGCATTGTAGGTTTTTTGTGTAGTACAATGCAAAAGAAAACCTGAATGATTTCCTGTACTTCACTGTGACACAAAGCAGATTTTTCATTACCTTGGAAAATCACTGTAGGTTTTATACGTATATAAATATACTGTATATGTGCTTATACAGTGCCCCCCGAAAATTTCATTCCACTGGCAAAATAGTAACAAAAGAGCTCTTTGGTGTAAATTAACGTGATCCTTGTGTTTTCCAGACTCTAAATTATGACTTTACTTTTTGCAATGCTTTTAAGATTAATGTAGAATATTCTTAGAATTCTTCGAAAAGTAAGTTTTTCTGTTACCTGATGTTTATCATTCCTATTATATCGATGGAATGAATACATTTCAATATTTTACTTTAATATTTTAAGAATCTGGATTTCTTGTTGAAGAAGAATAATAGCAGGTATTTCAGCTTGGCAATCAAATTTACAATAATAAAAATTCAACTATCCCTGTACAACTCATGATACAGGTTTTCTTAAAAAGCAAGAGATGGATTACTCTTTTATGGTCACATTAGTGAAGAGATCAAAGACTACGATAAGTGCTTAGGTATATGTCAAGAAACCTTTGGTCATTCTGATAATGTTATTTGCATATTGAACACTTGTGTTCTGGCATGCCCCAGTGTTAACATTAGTGAGTCAAACCAGGAAAAAGTAGGTGCTATCCCAACACATGAGGAAAAATAATAAACTGTAGATGCTAAAATGTACAAGGTTAAAGGGAATGTTGTTGATTTTGCAATTGTCAGCCATTATTCATTCTGATTTCTTGTCAAGCCCTCTTTATTTTCAAACAGTTTGCTTTAATCCTTCAATTTTCTTGTCATGATTTTGATGTGTTTTTCAATCTTCTGTCCTGGTGGGTGGTGGGTTCTGTCGTGTCTGTCTGGGATGGCACCAAGCAGTTTTGACAAGGAATGCACACTGACTCAGACGTGAAAGATGCAAATTATGCAGGGGAGTATCTGTCAAGTAGGATCTGATATCCCTGTTCTTGATTTTTGCTTTCAGTTTAAACTTTTTTCAAAATCCTTCCACCTGTCATCTTTTTCCCCATTCAGTCCAATAGGAAAAAGCTCTGGATCTTATTTGAGAATTGTGGTGAGTTACAATAACACTGATGCATATTCATTTGCTAATACTGTATAATGACTTCATTGGCTTTCATCTATTGAGACCAGTATGGTGTTTTTTCAGTAGCATAAGTATGTAAAACAATTCTTTTATTGTACAGCTTATCCATACCCTTTTATATAATGTGGCTTACACGGGGATATGGAGCCATAACAGGAGTTTACCAAAATGGGTTCTATCACAGTTACAATCACAGCCACAAGTTTAAAAGGAAGGAGTTGTTGTAAGTTATTTATAACATGTGGAAAATAGTATTCAAAGCATAATATCAATATTCAAAACCTAAGCTCTTTTTTTGAGTTCCTAACTAGTCTTTTGAAAACAGTGCCTCTCTAAGAATAGCCAAGCAGCTAAGATGCTTATTGGCTTCCAAACATGTCTCTCTCTCTCTCAAGACCAAAAAAACTCTCAAAACTCAATTGCTTCTTTCCATAACGTCCCAAAATTACAGTCATCTAAAATACCTCATGCTTCAGAAAAAGTAAAGAGTTCCATAGTTATATGGATGGTCATCTCTTTCGCTCGCTATGCTCACAGGCTTTTAGCAGAGGATCTGCTCTCTTCCTGGACAGCAAATAATGACAAATAGAAGCCTCTGCTTCCTGTTTTGTTTAAAGTCACTGGATCAATTGTCTTCTTCCAACTTGTCAGGTCACAGAGGGTAGTAGGTCTTTCCCTACACCTTTCTGAAGAAAGTAGGTTCAGACAAGCACTGCCATTATCTCACAATAAGAATTCACAATAAGTGGAAATCACCACTTATTTTTCTTTGCTACAAACATTAATCTTGTATCCAATCTCCCAGCATCAGCTCAACCCAGAGCCTATCCATGAAGCTCAGGCTGCATTGGACAGATGTACACAAAGGGAATTGAAACAGGCTTCACGTGATACAGTATGTCATGCCTACAAGGTGTCCGATGGTGTTGAAAATGTAAATGAAACATTTGATGATTAATATTTTTTGGAAAATTAATTTATATTTATCCAGAAATTCTTATTGCATGAGACTTATTCAACCAGCCTTTTATTTAAGGTATTCTTTTTGCTTTCTCCCTTATTTACGTTTGCGCATACTGTACAGTACAGTGTTTGCATCCCTGTAATTGTAATGAGTATCTGAGTACTTACACATTTTTATGTTCTTTAACGTGTTGCATTGATCTTGTAATAGAATTACTTTTGATTGTTTTCAAGGGGAAAAAAATAATCTCCAACAGAGTGTCACATTCTTTACTTCAACAAGCTTGCAGTATTATTTAATGCTTTTTAAAAAAATTCATGTGTTTTTACTGTAACAATAAGGGAAGCCAATTGCAGCCTCCACTGCACCAGATCATAGCACTATATTTTATTTACATCTAAAGGACCTTATTTAACATTAAAACTGGGAAAAATGATATACTGCCATAAGTTTACACTTTTTAGACACCTGAGCACTGGACTGGTGAGTGAATTATTTGCCTTTTGGTGTGCATGAGGAATGTATACATCACGCCAAAACCATGTCTTTCCTAAATTGATTTTTCAGATCTTTGTTCAGATAATGCCTCTCCAGGGTGGTTTACTGACCTTTCTCATTAGTTTCAGTGAGTCAGCCCAACCATTTTAACATGCACTTTGTCTAATTGCTCTCACAGATATTTTTGGAAGGTGGCTCCAGCTGTGCTTGCTAATTCCCCGCTGTGAGAATGTAACGAGAGACCCCAGGGCCATGGTGCATCCTTCAGTGAGCAATCACTAACACTCGGCAGGCTATGTGTGTGCACAGCAAACTAAAAAAAAATAGTCCCTTAAAATACAGTTCTTAAAATAACGATCTTTACTTCTGTGCTGCCAACTCACTGCACATCTGCATTGAGTACTGAGTTCTTTCTTTGTTAAAATCCTCACGCAAACATACAGTATCTGGAGACAAGACAAACAGCAGCACCAGGTATAAGCTAAGCAGCACTTAGCCTTGTTTTATCATCCAGGACCTGATGCAGGTGTTGGAGGCATGTGGTGAAAATTGTGGGCAGTTTCCCTATACACTATTCACAAAGGTCATCCCTCACTATTCACTACATTCTCCAAGTCATATCTCTAATAATAATAATTGCTTACACTTACATAGGGCTTTTCTGGACACTCCACTCAAAGCGCTTTACAGGTAATGGGGATCCCCTCCCCCACCACCAGTGTGCAGCCCCACCTGGATGATTGCGACAGCAGCCATAGTGCGCCAGACCGCTCACCACACATCAGCTATTAGTGGGGAGGAGAACAGAGCGGTGAAGCCAATTTATAGATGGGGATTATTAGGAGGTCATGATTGGTAAGCGCCAATGGGAAATTTGACCAGGACGCCAGGGTTACACCCCTACTCTTTTCGAAAAACGCCCTGGGATTTTTAATGACCACAGAGAGTCAGGACCAAGGTTTTACGTCTCATCCGAAGGACGGCGCCTTTTCCCAGTATAGTGTCCCCATCACTATACTGGAGCATTAGGACCCACATGGACCGCAGGGTGAGCACCCCCTGCTGGCCCCACTAACACCTCTTCCAGCAGCAACCTTAGTGTTTCCCAGGAGGTCTCCCATCCAGGTACTGACCAGGCTCACAACTGTTTAGCTTCAGTGGGTTATCTCTAATCGTCTTTGTTGTTTCATTTGAATCTTTCTGTGGTTTTAATGCACATGCCAATAAATGCATTTGACCCATCCACAGAATGTACCAAAAGAGACTTCAAAGGGGCATCCTAGGGGCATCAAAGGTAGAGGGACCATGGGACAAATTAGTATAGCTTAAATCTCGATGGAGAATAGTAATAGTAACCATAGGTATCAAAACACTTCTTCCCCCAAGTTAATAGAAATATGAATTAAGACTCCGGTAGATCACAGCAATATTATCAAGCTCACCTGTTTATCTTACATGTTTTCTTTTTTGTTTTTCTCAATGGGTTTGTCTGCAATATCATTGAAACAAATGGTAATCAATAATGTCATCTGTATTTCTAGTGAAAATATGCATACATGAGAATTTAAGGTAAGATCTCTATAAGTATATGTCCACAAGAATGTTTTAAGAGTTTTGGAAATCTTTGTAACTTGTTTTTGTTGGTGGGCTTGCGAATGCAAAGGAAAAAAATAGTAAAAATTAAGTTGCAAACAAAAAAGAGAGGGGTCATCTGAGTAGCTCAGCCACAGCACTGACCGACAGGGATTCGCCAGGCAGTGCTGTATAATTGACAGATTGCTGCCAGTGTCGTTTTGGGATTAGGCAAGCCAGGGCTTTCAGTTTTCCAGCTAAATCCTAATTTTGCAGTGTAATCAGCCCCAGCTCCAATCACTGCCAACTCTCCTGCCATGAACTATGGAGCTTGCAACAAGTCAAACAACAATTTAAACAATAGGTGATTCCAAATTGAAAGGGGCACATAATACAACAATTAAAAAATATCAAAATGAGAGATTCCAGTTTTAAAAACATGACCTCAAGTGCCTCATCTGAACATCTAACACTGAGAAATACCTAGTCCTCAATGAAAGAATGCTACAGTTTTCATACTCCTAACCTGTGATCACTATGGCGTGCACAAGACCTTTGGACCCTTTTTCAACTAAACATCTTAGAACTCGTAAGGCAAGATTGAAGTGAGTAAAAGAAGAAAAACCTTATTTTAGCAGCTGAACCTTGTCTAGCCACACATTTGTAAAAGAAATTAAAATTTATTGCCAGATTTATTGTCTGGATTTTTTTTTTATCTTGAACTTTCAGGAAAGTTGCTTTTCTTAGTAACAGCAAGAAAACTGGTAACACTTCGCTTGAATGAAGTAAACGAAACACCCTCGTAACTCCTTTATGAACGCTGCAAAACACTACCTCCTCTTTATTAATAAACAGGGTTGTTTCTGGGAAAACACTCCAGCAACTTCTTCCACTTGTGCTGTAGAGGTAATAAAAATGCACTGAAATGTCAATCTGCAAAGAACATTGCCTTCAGTAAACCATTCACTCCCTTGAGTTTTTTTTACAGACTCTCACTTGAGTAAAATTAGTGTAAAAGTGTATGTTTAGCTGTCACTCTTTACTTGTCTTATACCTATACATGAACACTGTTGTACTAAGGCGACTGATACAGCCACATTATTTTGGGTGAAATATGCAAATGTGTATAAAGTAGTTGGACATTTTTTCCCAACTGCTTGTTATGTTCTGAAATTAAAGCTGACATCCCTACTCCTGGATTACAGGCTAAATCCCATTAATGCTGTCTTTGCTGTCTGAAAAGGCCCGGCATATTATTTAGCCAGGATCCCTAATGCTTTTTCTAGTAAGTACATGTTGTTTATTCAGAATAAATGGTAATTTTTAATAACGTTGCTTGTGCTCCAGAACACAACACTGGTCTCAATGTATGCACCGTTTCTTCATCTTATAGTGCATGAAAGTTTATACTGATGATGCTTTCTTCAGTAAATACTTTTGTTTTGCTTTCTTTTATAATGATACATTTTAATATCTTTAATATTTGGAAATGAAACAAACCATAATGCTTTGGAAAGTAATAGTTCACTCCACATTTTTGTAGTAGAAGAGGGAAAAACATGCTGGTTTCTGCAGTGTGCATTCTGTTATGATTGGAATGAGATATTTCCTATGATTCCGAACTAAACTGAGCTACATGTATAATAGGAGCACATTCTGGCCAATTTGTTTGCCAAAACTTAAGCCATTATCCAAGTACTGTATATCTGGCCACTTGAATCACATTAAAATAACAGGTACAGCTACTGAAGATTTTACCACATTTATCTGTTTCACTTGCCAGAAACCATGTTGCAAAATGCCACACTTAAAACTGTAGGATTTTATGAATATTTTGGCAACATCTGGAAATAATTTTTCAGAATCAGAATTTCTCTAAAGGAATTGATCTAAGAAATGTACTGTTGCAGTTGAGCATTATGCATTAGGATTAGGATTATGGATGAGAATATTCAAGAAAACATTTTTTTATTCAGTGTTCTAAAACTATTATTTTTTTCTTATACAGCGCCTTTTTAGAGCACTTCTCTTACCACCTCCTAAAGTTCAAAATAAATTAAAATACACTGAGGCATCCAGTACAGGCAGCAGTATGCATTACTGAATCCCTGCAACCTGTTCAGGGTAAAGTGTAATGTGCTCTCTAGTCAACTTCACTGCTACAAACACCAGGTTGAGATCTGGCCTGATGAGCTGCTATGGCACTGGTCTGGACTTCTCCTTTATACTGGAGCGACTTAACCATGTTCATTTCAAAAGAGTGATACTTTGATTTTCAATACATGGATGTATTTTATTTTGATCAGTTTTTAAAGAATCTGTCACATCAGTATTGGACACTACAGTTGATATTTCCAAAGGAAGGGCTGTGACACTTGGTCACACTTTCTGCACCAGATGGGATCATTGCAATGTGCTTTATTTAGATATGTGTATAAACTATTCCTTAAGAAAGTTTTCCACCTTGTTTTTCATTGTTTCTTTTTCTTTTTTTTATCTCCTTGCTCTTGGCAGACAACACTGGCTTCTCACAGCATATGTAACAAATGCGCCCCTGTGTAAAACAGGGATCTCTGCCACCTGGGCTGGGGGAGGTCTCCTTTAGTTCCCTGTTGCGTGACACTGGAGACCCGGGTTTGTGCCCAGGCAGTGAGGGACGAACTGGCAGGGCAGGAGCGACCAGGGCAGAAACCCAAAGAACCATTGCATACAGTAGGCTGAAGAGTTCATTTGGGCAGATGTTTTTTAAAAAAATAGTGTAGACACTTAACCAGCAGTGCTGAACCTGTGCACTTTAACCACCCATCGTGAGGTCTTCGCATTCTTTATACTGCTGACCAGAATAGCACAGTACAGGGAATCTCTAGACCAAACCTGGTGTTGTAGAGTCACTGTCTGACACTAATCTGTCAAAACTAAATGGGATTCTTTCAGCCTGAACTGGTTGTTGATGTTACTCTGTTACTCTGATCACTCAAGAGCACTGACATCTTTTTACTACAGTGCATACCAGGTATTCAGACAATGGGTTTGATACCAACAAATGAGTTTAGGATAGTGGTATGTAAACTAATTTGTTGTTAGAGCAAGATGTGCTTCTCTCTTTCCATAACCCAAAATAACCTAGTACCTATTTATCCCAATATGCTAGGAATAGTCATCACACTATTACCATAATGTATTTACTAAAACCCAAAATTGATGGGCAAGCACAGAATCTTCAGTTCTCACATTGGTGCTGACTCCGAAGTGAAAGGGAACTTGTCCTTAAACCCCACAGCGACAAGTTCAGAGAAACAGCTCCTCCATTAGATATCGACTCTCCTAGTTCAATCCCAAGGATGGAGCTGCAATACAGCCATCATGAGGTAACGTGACCTAGACCGAGGCATCAGCGTTAATATGCTGAGACCAAGCTCAGTGTTCAATCCTAAATTGTAAGGGCTGTAGAACCATTTCAGCACAGAAAGGATATAAAGCTCCCATTTCTGTTTAAAAACTTCCTTTCCCTGGAAACACTTTGTAGCAATTAATCTAAAAAGGACAGAAAATATCTAATAACACTATGGAGTATGACAGCCTAAGCACTACTGCTACTAGTACCAGATTAGGTTTGGTGGTGAGTTTCTACTGGTGTAGTAGAAAAGCCATTATACTTCACATTTACGTGAACACAGGTAAAGCCTGGTTTTAGGGATTGGTTTTATTTGTGTTCTGTCTACTAGAGATGACACAAGTAAAGTCACTGAACTGCCAGAATGTCACAGAGCTTGCACCATTTTCCCGTTTAGTTTGGCTGTAATCCAGTCCCTTTAATGATTACCACATTCTTTCTGCTCTCTTACCTGGATATCAAGTATACACCAGTACCCTCCAGCACTGGCTGACATTACAGCCCGTGGACTCTGTTGCGGCAATATCCTGTGAACACCACGCAGAAGTACGGCCACATTTCCTGTACATACTGTACATATGACACCGGTATTGCATATTTGTATTTTGTACCCTAATTCATACACAAAGGGTACACTTTTCCTGTTTCTCTTTTAAAACCTGTTTCCATTTTGAAGGCCTTTTCCAATTTCCCACAGGCAGAGAAATCGCTTCAGTCATTTCCCATTATTTTCCTGTGTCAGTATCTTGGGCTAGCTCTTTTGCGACTAAATGTCTCTCCACATGGGTCATAAAATTATTTACCATCTGAGGGTCTCCTTGTTCTATACTATGTCTCACATTATCAGGTAGACTCCTAAGTATGTGTCCAATGCCAACAACTTAACCACTTTAGCTGACAGGTTGAATATAGGTTGAAGCCATATCCTTGCTTGTAGGCAGGTAACCCCAGCCAGGTATTTCCAGGCACAAATCCATTGAAATGCTTGCCATAGCAAGATATTGTGTTTCAAGACATCATACTTAGAGGAACCAATTTGCCTAACTAGTTTTGCCTTTACCAAAACCTTTAAAGAGTTCCTTCAGACTGAACTGGGTAGCTGATGTTAATCCTTCCACATTATTCTATTCCCAGTAAAGCATACTGGAGAGTTCACCAGTACCTGCTAGGAAATGTTCGCACATCATCTTCTCCTACCAGACGTGCTAGGCATTTAATGATGTCCATTTGAAACAACAGGATGTTGCTAGAAATATTTACTAAATGGCAGCTACCTGTTCTACAGAGAAAAGGGTTCAGGGGTGTCAAAAACAAAACATGCCTTGGGTTACAAAAGAATTTTAGAATTTCTATATTGGAGTCATGGGTTTGTCCTCCATCATAATCCCTAAGTATTGTACTGTTATTCTGTCAAAGCTGTCTGATTCTTATTTATGGGTGTTTTGGTTGTAAACTTGAAGGAAAGTGTGAAATGCTGTTCTTATATTCTGTTTTTTTTTTCAAATGAAAACTGGTTCACATAAATGGTACAACAGGAAAGGCCCCCCTCTGTCAGTGAGTGATTTCCTCACCTCTAAAAAGGTATGTCTCTGTTGGGCTCACTGCCTGCGTGAGAAAGCCACTCAGAACCCTGCGCTGAGCAAATGAGCTTGGATTCTCTGCTATCTTTCAGAAGGAGGTGTCAATCAGGGTAGCAGAAAAACTGTGAAAATATACACTTGTGGCTTGTAGTAGCCTCTGGAAAATGCGGTCACTATAATGTATATCCTGTGTGCCTTCTCTATACAGTACCCCAGTCCAGCTTTGTTAAATTTGGAAACCACATTGGATTGGATCCAAAAGTCTGCACTACCATACCAGACCTTGAGGGTACCACCTCAGTTGTTGTGTTGTGCTTGTTGCTTCATTGACAGCTCAGTTATTCAGCAGAATCAAACTCTTACTTTCTTATTGACTGTGGAGTGAGCAGGTGACAAGTCTTACTTCTGAAGAGTGTCCAGCATTTCAGAGAACCCATTATAGAGGGTAGTAGACAGAGCTCTAACATTGGGTTACCATCCTCGCATACAGTACCAACCACATTAATTGTTTTGTCTATGTCTTTGCTTTTTCATGATTAATGTTCTGGTGTAACAAACCTTATGTGCTACACTATGATTTTACATAGTTTCTCTGTGCTTTACTTCGTGTTCACTGCACTTTTACCACAATGTACCTCATTAAGCTCAAAACTCACATGGTTTTACAAGAAAAACAGGGATACAAGTACACCCTCTGAAACTACATGAGAACAGGGAACTTTGAGCTTCTGGAAAAGAAAAAACCAAACCGTAATTTAATTTGTTACACTCTGGGGAGAAATCGATGCCAGTGCTTGCAATGGAGTGCCAACATTTCATTCAGTAAGGCCATGCTGAGAGTGACATTTTAAAGCGAAACGAAATTAAAAGATGCTTGCCAGGGACTAAATGTTCAACAGTACAAGGGGCACAGAAGTTGCGTTAGTCAAAACAGTTAAATGAAATTAAACATTTTACTCTCCTTGTTCCAAATTGTACGGTCTATACTTTTGCAGAACAAAACAACTTATTGTATTCTTATTTATTTAATCCACTTTTTATTAGAAAGCCACATACTGGACTCTTGGAAACCATATTATATACATTACATATCTTTTCGTGTAATATTATTCCTTGCTGGGCAGCATATTGGTGCAGTGGTTAGCATCACTGCCTCACACTAGTGTAGCCCTGAGTTCAGTTCCAGAACTGGGGTGCTATCTGCCTGGAGTTTGTATATTCTCCTCATGTTCCAGTGGGTTTGCTCTGCGTGCTCCGGTTTCCTCCCACAATCCAAAAACACGACTTCAACATTGACTTCTGGGAAAACTGGCCCTAGGTGTGAGTGTTTGAGTTTGTGTCTCTGTTTCTGCCCTGTGATGGATTGGTGTGCCATCCAAGGTGTACCCTGCTTTGTGCCTGTTGCTTGCTGGGATAGGCTCTTGCCCCCCCCTGCAACCCTGAAAGAGATGAAGTGGATAGAAAATGGATGAATAATTCCTTGCTAACTGTGACATACAGTAGCTCTGACTGTATACAACATATCACTGTTTTAACTTATGTACTGTATAGTGCAACAATAGAAATTATGTGAAGTTACATACTGGATTTTAAAATACAGTATGTTCCTATCCTGTGATCTTGTGCTTTGGAAATTTTTTGGTTTTTTATTACGGTCAACACAATTGGCAAGCTCCAGTTATTGAAAGATAAGTTCAATAAGCATCTGAAAAGCCTTTTCAAATTTTTGTACAGTCAGGATTGTCTTCTTACTGAATACTGTACAGACCTTCAACATATTTATGGTAATCAAGTATATTAAAAACGGTATTAAGCACATTAGGTAACAAATGTATTCCTCATGCTCAGCACACATATTGCATATGCAGTATTTGTGAGACATCCTGAAAGTATTTTGAAACACGTTTTTCACTGCTGTTCCACTGTCTGACTGATTCATAGGACATCTTCCTTTGTTCACTCTTTCTTGAGCTCTAATTGAAGGTCGCTTCATTCCCCAGTGTTTTGAGTGCTGCCTCCAAGTCAGTCTACGCAGTAGCTCTGACGTCAACAGCAGGCTTTTAACAAGCCAGTGTAACAAAGCTGCAGTACTCTCAAATCTCAGTTTGCTTTCAATTAGGTTTTTAGTGTTCATCTAAAACTATCTGTGTTATTTTTTGGTAGTCTTTTAAATAGCGAGGCAAAAGCATGAGTTAATGTTACCATGACCGGAAAAGGATTCATACACCATCCAAATGATACTGTACAGTACTTTCAAGGGATATTCTCAACTTTAGATATTTATGCATTTGATCACAAAGAGAGAACGTGTACAGTAGTTTTTACTTAAGCACAGAGAGGCTTTCTAAACTTTGTTAAATTCTTTTGTTATGCTGTTATAACATGTTACAGTGTATATCGTTATAACATTGTTATAATGTTAACTAACAATTGTGTTTTGTGAAATTCTGTAATTTAGTTTAAATTTTATTTTCATTTTAAAGAGTAGACACTCACTAAAAGGATATCACTGCCTACAAGGTATAAGGACTGAGGTTTTTATACAAATGGCTACCGATAGTATATGTAAGAAGCCATCTCTCCATCCACCCCCTGTATAGATACAGGGCCCATTTATCTCTCTACATGTTGTTTCTCACACTGGTAAGTGCTGAACTGTCTTTCTGTCTGGCTTGTATATGTGTGTGTTGAGCTGGAAGTTGGCCTCTGTCCTTTTTCCTGCTTGTACACTCTGCCTCTTTCTTTGAGAAGACTCTGCTTAAAGCTTCCTCTTTTAAAAACTTGGTGCATGTGCAACAGGACTCATGCACTCTCCCAGTTGCAGATCTAATGTCAACCCCCTCTGAAAACTACATAGTGTAAAACTTTGTTATGGCAGAGCACCTGGTCTTTTGGTCTGGCAAAGATACACACTCTCTAGGAAATGGCGTTGTGTGTGTTCAGGGCTCACAAACCTGGGATTAGCAGAAAGAGCTGCACTTGTCACACAGGTTTAATTAAGTATTTCTCTTCCTTCCTATGTGTTCAGGAGATAAGGTGGCTTCTTTCCTTGCCTTGCTTGTGTTGGCATTTTTTATTTGGAAAGAAAGGTGTGCATTAAAGCCAAGCAAGTCTCATTCTTTCCCTTTCATTTGTTGCAAACTAGAGCTCGCCTTGTTAATGGGTTCTGTTTATTTGTGTCACCCTTTGCAGCCTTTATACATAGTCTAGTGCTCCACTGTGCCCCCACTCTCTGTGGGCAACCACGTTTCTGTATACACAAAGACTGCCGCTAAATTTGGAGAGGCTACTGTCCTTCCAAGCACATCAGTGCTCTTATACAGACTCAGAAGGAGACTTGAAACCAGAACAGGAATGGTTTTCGACCTTAAATTTGTTCCCCATCATTGCTGCTATAATCCAGCTCATGAGAACGCGCTCTACACTGCAGTTCAACTCTTCCAGGTGAAAACTGTTCCAAAAGCAAACCAGAGACAGTTCATTGTCCAATCATGATCTTGCAATCTCTTTTGAATATGGGGTGATCACCATTCAGTTTTAATGGGTAAACTTTCTGTGTGATGTTAGAATTGATGGAATGTATGCTAAGGGTTATTATATCTCTTTTCTCCAAGTGTATTTGAGCCTTGGTGCATGATTCAATGTTTGTCTATATCTTGGCTTTTGCCTCAGTAAGGCACGTGTTAGTGACCTCCATGACATTCTGCAGGATGCAGGAGATTCTGCAAATCTGGGTCTCCTCTCTCCAAACTAATAGATGTTGGGAGTTGAAGAGTGTTTACACAAGCTTAGCCCTGTGTGAGCTGTGTGTTGCTACAGTATATAGTATAAGTTGGTACTGTGTGCCAAGCAATTGACCATCAGTTTATCTGTTATGGCTTTAGAGTGCTGGGCCAAGCTCTTTCACTGAAATGTGGTGGGTTCAGAGGGGACGATAGCTACAGTAATGCCACTAGAGGCATGAGTGTCTCATTATCTGAAATACTGTGTGCTGCAACCAGCTGGCCTGCTCTGCATACCTTTCTGAAATTTAACCACTTTAATGCGGCTGGTCCCTCTAGTCACTCCAAGACTAGATTCTGTTTTACAAACATTGCAGCGTTCCTGATACCAAGGCAACATGTTACTATGTCTGGAATACTGGTTCTCAGGTCAATTGGAAGCCTCTTCAGCAAAACAGGAAAAGAAGATGAGCTCCTTAGCTTAGCAGGTGGCTGCTCTTCTTTTCTATTAGAAAAGAACTATTCTTCAGCCATAGTTAAAGGAGTGACCTTTGACTCTCAAATCCAGCATACCAAATATTTGAAAAAAAAAACAACAACTGAAGCATAGCAAGATATTTTTTTCAGAAGAAGATTGCAGGGTTTAAAATCCCTCTCATTTAGCCCCCCCCCCCCCCCAACATGTTAAAGGAAGAAAAAAAACTCCACTTTAAAACATTTTAAAAAACATTTAAAAATTTTATGCCACATACATTCCACTGAAATTCCAGTAAAATGTAATTTTCAGTTAAATTATGCAATCTTTTTGGGCCTAATAGCAGTCAACTGATTAGTATCTTCAATCTGTAACCAAATATATTTTCATCGCATACTACTGGGAAAAAGACAAACATGAACATAGCCTTCCAGTTCTCTGGCCAAATAAAGCCGAAAGAAAAACTTCACAGTTGTATTTTCTCAGGTCCAGAAGTGTGAACCACTTTGCTGGTGGCTCCCAGGGTCCCTCAGAGGAGTGGTAGTTTTCAGAGAGATAAGTCACTATAACATCAGGATTTCTCAGGCCTTGAAACTTCTAAACAATATTTTTCTGTATAATTAGCCATGATTTGTTTGAATACTACACCCACCCAAGAAGTTCAAATACAGCACTGCTTGTAAACGTTCCAAAAGAAAAAGATGGTTTATGTTTTTGAAGTGTTACCTAAATGTAAAAATGAATCCATCATAAAAAAACATCAGTTTGGTCTTCTGCTTTCCACAGCTGAAGTACTGTACCATGAGAGCTCATAGTTTCACCAGTTTAAATATTAGGTGGGAATGTAATGTTGGCTCGTATGGAGTATTATTATGTTAATAAATCTCACTATGGGATCATTATGAAACACTGCAAAAAGTCAAATGTTTAATGAAATGCTATGAAGGAAAGAATATGGACCCAACAAATCCCAGGCCTTTTGAGGTTTTCATTCAAGTCAAACCAGACGGTAACATTTGAACATACTGCTCCGCATGCTGCATACACATAATTAGGTATAGAAAACACGTTGCCAAAATCTATTTGAAAGCATGATATGTTTGGACACATTGGTCTTTCTAATTACGCTGCTGTGGAGATGGAGGGAATCCAGCAGCCAACTCCAGGCCACATGTGGGGAACGAAAATAGAGGAAAAGGAAGGGGGGAAAAAAATGCTTTTGTGTATGTTTCCAAGAAAAAAAAAGTCTGGTCACCTAGCAACCTTTGACAGGCAAAGAAAAAACATTCAGTAAAGAAAAATCTATGCATCACTTGCACAAGTGAAATGTTACTCATAAAATATGCAGTGACTATCATAGCAAAACACAAAGGCTCTAGTATTTTGAATGGTCCAATGTAACCTCTATTGTTAACAAACAACAGATATGTGTCAGATTGATTATAACTAGGGAACTGATGATAGTAAACCTTTTACAGTAACTGTTGGCTCATCTGTCCTCCATTTAAATATACACTAGTTGATGAATACAACTAGAAGATCAACAACCCAAACAGTACCTGCAAAAGCAGTAGAGGGGATAAAAAAGAGAATTTGATAAGACAGCGTTATAAGCTCGGACAGTTGAGGTACAGTACATATACATTGTAAAGCATAACTGAGCTGAACAAAAGCTTTTTTTACACCGTATCGTATATAGTAATCATACATCTGAAGTGTTCTGCTCTCTTTTCTTTTCTTAAGCTTACATTACATTAACATTTATCAATTTTTCTAGTGCCTGGGTTGTGCTCTACAAAAATGAGATTAATAGGAGAATGACCTTTTCCTTTTTAGGAGAAATATTCTTATTTTTTGTGGAAAAAAGGAAAGCCTACTTGCTAAGTGGCTGGTAAAACTCAAGTATTTAAGCAGTAAAAATAAGGGACAAGATGAGTCACAGCAAACTGTTACTCACTATGTATCTTTCCAGCAGCGGAGTTTCTCTAGTTTCTCCATTGAGATCTTAGCTAAATTATTTTTAGCCTTTTTTAGATGCTGTCAGCCATATCACATTGTATTACAACTTATCAGGCTACAACAAGAATGTATTAAGCATTTTCCTTTACGTAGAGCTCTGCTGAAATTAAACTGCCTTGCATAAGTACTTTGCTTATTTCATCAATTTTCATAGCTTATGCATGGGTTCACACCAAGCTATATTTAGATGTTTGTCCCTGCTATTTCGAGTTGAATATTCACCCTATCAGCAGATTTTGGTGTAGATTACATTAAATAAATTCCCTGACTTCTGTAATTCTGAAGTCCTCGGGCATAAAGATCTTTGTCTGATAAGCTGCTATTTGCAAAGTGAATGAGCTTTAAAGCACAGCTTTTCTTAATCCTGGAATAGCAATGGTTATCCTGCCATTTGAAATGTCAAATGTTTGAACAACTCGGCTAACCCTTGTAATCCTTACATCAGACTGCAGAGAAAGCGAGCAGTGTCACTGATCCATCTGCCATTTTAATGCAACAGAAGATCCACTGTGCCGTACAGCAGGGACAACATTAGTTGGTGTCTCTCTCAGACAATATTGTAGGCTCACCAGCACCCAGAAATGAACCCCAGGGATCACTAGTGTGGAGCCAGCACCCATTCAATATCAGTGATACTCAGATAATTATATGCTCTCAATTAGGAGATGACAGTTATATTCAGTTAATGACCCAGCTTCTGAGGCCCAGACTCTGAGTGGTAATGTCTGGATTATAGATCTCACACCTGCACACTGAATGAACACTTTCAGTCATCAAGGCATTGAAGAGACTAGCAGCTACTGTAGATTTGAAATCTCTAACAGACAGGCCTGTCAAGTCATACCTGTGGCAAAAGAGTATTTCTCTGGATGAAAATGTCAAGTATGGATATCTTTGAATTTGTAGTCTGGTTATTAATGAAGATGAAAGACGCCAAATTGTAGTACCACCTCAATAAAGGAATGAGAGGTGAAACTAGTGTCACTCATTTGTTTCCTGTTTATGGCACTAAATCACCCCAGCTGGAATAAAACCACAGGGAATGCTGGCAGTTGTTATGACAGAGCATCTTTGAAAGCAGTTGTCATACTCTTTACATGGCTAAAAGGGAAAGTGTGATTCAACATGTCACAACATTGCCTACCTTTTTATCTTCAGCATTTCATCATGTTGTCTGAAATGTTTACATGTTGTGACCTTAAAATTTAAGCATAACACCAAAATGTTGACTATATATATACAGTATATGAAGAAACATTGTAGGAAGCCATAATCGAAGTGTAGGATTATGCAGGAAGAGCCAAAGTCATACTAAATTTTCCTTTAAAAATATTAAATATAATATAAAAAGTCTACTCACATTTTAATTCTAGATAGGAATTCTATGTAGAATCCTCCATCATCTTTGTAAGAAAACTGCATCAAATTGCAGACTGTCATTAAAGGGCGTCTTTTCTCCTACAGCTCACAAAACATATCCCGGTAAGTGTATCTTGTAACTACCTCTGTAATGATAGTATATTGTTGAGGTGAGTTTATTCTATATTGACATCATCTCTGAAATATAGAGGTTGTTTACAGTACATGACTTTGAGGATGTTTTGACTCTCTCTAAAAATAAACATTGTAATGGTATTGACTCCTTTAAATGTATTTGTTTTATTTTTTCTCTACACGATTGCTGAAAATGATGATCTTTTTGCTGTCTTCTTGATTGCCAGTGCTTCCTCATAGTGCAGGAAATATGGCAGATCATTTCCATTTTCACCATTACCGGTGGGCAGAACAGGTGAATATCTGTTGAGGAAAATAGATGGGGATAGGTCCTTAAATACAGCAATTGGAATAATACCCTGACACCATCACTTTCCTCTGTGACTTCCT
Source organism: Atractosteus spatula (assembly GCF_055471065.1). Taxonomy (NCBI): domain Eukaryota; kingdom Metazoa; phylum Chordata; class Actinopteri; order Semionotiformes; family Lepisosteidae; genus Atractosteus; species Atractosteus spatula. The sequence continues at coordinate 4,064,955 of NC_142728.1, read as the reverse complement.
CTCAGCCAAGCAGGAAATGGGATATTCATGGTTAAAGAGCACAGTGCATACTTTGGCTTCTAATTCCAGGCTCACTGTTTCATTGTATTCTGTAACAAGCAAACCTTATGATTCCTGTTTACGAAGACGTAAGACATTCCCAGTAGTACATGTCACAGGACTAATTGTATAATGTGCCTGTAGTGATTACATCACCCCCTGAGTTCTGAACTGTGTGCAAACCTCCTGCATTAGATAGAGGTGTTTTGGCACAAGGGGTTAATTTTAAGAGGCCATGCTGGTCAGGTGTTTTGGGGTTTCCTGAGATGGTACAATATTTCCATCTGTAAGATAAAAGAATATACTACAGTACACTTATCACTTATCAAACAATGCTTATCAGATGTTCCCAGTGGCAAAATTGTTTGATCAGTCCCATCAAGATTTGTTCACGCCAGCCTAATGTTTTGTAGGTGTTGTGGTTGATTAAAGCCCATTTTCTAAAGGAATAAATCAAGGCAAACTTCCATCAGTAACTAGAGAATATGATTTTTAGCAGTTTTAGAATAACTGTAATTTAATCTTCGATCAGTTTTACCCAGAAGAGAGTGAAAAAAATGTATAGAACATGCTTCTAGCATTATGACCTTTCAATTTCAAGACTGAGCTTTCAGCATGCTTTAATTATGGAACTGTATGGTTATCCGAAAACCCATATTTCCAAAAAAAGAGAAATGAAACATTAAACACTATAGCCAACACTCAATAACCAGACATTAGTATTTTTAATAACACAGAGAAGCAGTAGCTCTAAAAAGGCACAATGTCAGTAGTTCACAAATTCTTAACCTGACACTGGTGTCCCTGACAGTTGAAAGACCTTCACCCACACACGAGTCGGTTTGCTTTTTCACTGATGGCTCCGCCTATATGTCTGGCAAATCGATGAAGTTTTGCTGTCTTTCTAAGGCAGAACATATGATTCATTTTCCCCAGTGTATCATTTTACACACATACCTCATAAGCACTAACTCTAAATAACTCACACATAGGCTAATAAAGCAATTAAATGAAGATTATTTGTGTTAAACATATCAGTAGAGGCACTGGGCGGATAATACAAACGTCTTGCAGTATCACATGTCTTGCACCGTTTCCCTAATCCTGTTGCAGCATTTCCTTGACATTTAAAGCTGGTCTTTAAAAAGGCCCCGTTCTTCACAGCTTAAAGGTCAGAAGCGCTTCATGACAGCATGTCATCTTCCACTGCTCAACATAAATTCCCCCTTTACCAAACCATTATTTTAGCCTCAAAAGTAATCTGTGTACCATCAACTTCTGGTGAAAGTTGGAATGCTTGCTGGTGAAGTGAAATACTTTGTTAAAAGTTCAGAACATATTAGGTCATTGTATGACTGCTATAGGCAGTAAAGTGGTCAGCACTGCTGCCTCTCAGTGGTGGAGATCAATTACTGGGGTGCTATCTGGTGTTTTTATGTTCATGTGAGATTCCTCCAGGTGCTCCGGTTTCCTCCCACAGACCAAAGACATCCTGTTGGGTTAATTAGCTTCAGGGAAAATTGGCCCTGGTGTGGATGTGTGGCCCCCACCAACATGGGGAGAAACTTCTTGCAAAGAGCTTCCCAAGTTAGCAGGGTTAACTAGGGACTAGGGACTAGGGTTAATGATACTGGAAATACGCTTGATGTCTGAGTCGTGGACCTGTTCTGGCATCTGCAGTCCTTTGAGAGAGTTCCAGGCGGCGATCACGCCGATGTCTTCTCACGTCAGCCACTGGTAGATGACAGAGACCCCCTTCTGTGGCACCTCAGGATTAGATAGCCAATGAACGAATGAGCGAGTGGGTGTCTGGGCGGTAGAGGGAGGATCCCGACAGCGTCCTTTGAACCACGGGACGACCATGATTCCTCATGGGAATGTTCCTGTCTCCCATGGCAACTGCGGATTGCTAGTCGCTGCTGGCCCAGTGTGGAGGCTGGGAAAACACTGCATGCCGCCAGTGCCCCAGAGTCTTGCCAGATATGTCCCTTCACCCCCTGCTTTCAAAGGCTTTAATTCTATTTAGGGAAACAAATTTTCCTGAAAGCTACTGTAAATATTTTCTGTGACCATGTTGAGGGCGACTGAGATAAACAGTCCTCAAGACCCCCCCCCCCCCGTTGCACAAGTGAGGTCATCAGGAGATCCTATAGGCTTGAGTGGATGTGGTGATAAAGGGCATGTTCTTCTGATTGTGTCATTGCTGAAGGCCTTCCAGCCTGCCATTCCTTAGCAGTAACACTGCACTAACATCGACCACAAATCCGCAAGGAAGGCAGAGATCCTTGGCAGCCTAAAGCAGTCTCTGAACTGCTTCTAATATGGTCGAGTTCCCAAAGGCTGCAATCCAGCAGATTTTCTGCTTCTCTTCACCTGTATCGTATGACTGATGAGGAACAGTTAAAGTGGTCTAGTCTTGACTGGAGCTAGGAATCTGTGGCTCATAAAATGGTTATGTGCCCACATGCAGAGCAATATACATATTCTGGACTTAACATGTGAGACCATATTAGAATTATGTAAATGACAAGCAGATTCATTCACTTATGAAAGATGTCAAAATGATTCTTGTACAGTAGATCTCTTCATAAAAGCAGTGTTACATAAAGAAAAACTATTTAAATAATTAAAAAAGAACATAATTATTATTCAGCTTTTTATTCACTGAAAGGATTCACTCACAAAACGCACTTTTTTCACAGTTTTGACAAATACAGTGTTTGATAAATTAGTCCAGTTTGAACCTTACCTCAATGTAAGGTGTACACCTAAACTAGATGTAGACTGTATTTCAGAAATGTCTTGGACTTATTTTTGTTAGTTTTTTTTGGTTTAAATTCTACTCATGAGTTCACAGAGTGCACAGAGCAAATCTACTCTCAAGAAGAGGCATTACAAACACAGGCCTCGAGAAATTCTTTTTCACTTAAACAGCATTTGAAATGCCTCATGGTTTAGTAATCAGTGCAGTGGTCCAGTGGGGGGCTAAGCTGACACCACCAGACTCATTTCATTTCTGGGAGGAATTGGAACTGAATGCTGGTCTGCTGGTCAAGCAGACCTTTTTAATTAGTGAACACTGTAACTGCCAGCGTTTGTGATGATAAACCCTTTCACAGTAATGATGAAGTCATAAAGCAGGCTTCCTTTATACACCACACTCCACACCTGGGTGAAAACCCTGCTAAGGTAAATAACCATGAAGACAGTTTTGTTTCATCATGAAGTTACATCACAATTTGACTTTTTTAAATTAAATAGTAAAAGCAAACCATTGGAAGCCTCTTGTAAAAAAACAGATGTTCATAAATGTGAAACATATCATATATCGAGCAAGTGAAAGCCTTGCAGAGTATGCATTTTCTACACATATGCATTATATATAAGAAGCTGTGCTTTAATTAATTTTCTGTGGTGTGTTTCACTTCCTTGAACATTCATGCTTTATATGTGGTTAATGCAATTTGAACAGAATAGAGAAATATAATAATAATATGCACATATATGTATTTACTTGCAATAATATAAGAACCGTTATGTACAACTCTTTAGTAAGACCCGAAAAGCCCACAAACTTTCAAACAAAATATCAGAATAAGACAAGTTAACTCAACAAGTTAAAGAGTACCATTGAGGCCTCTTGTGAAAGGTGGCTATACGAGATGATTACCTGTTAATTGGGGAGGGGGGGGGGGAGTGTGGAATGAGGCACACCTGAGCTGATTGAGTAATTAGCATTCAGAAGGAGTCAAAATCGGGAATGGATAGGCTCTGTGTGGAACTGGCCACACCTCTGGACTGCTAAGGAGGCTTGTAAGAAGAGCTAGGAGGAAAAGGGTTTTAGTTTGTGTGTGTACTCCAGTATGGATGGAATGAGTGCCCTACAGGGGAGGTCTCATTATAAATAGATTGGGCTGGATTACAGGCTGGTGGGGTTCAGAGATCTGGGAATATTAAAGGAAAGTACAGTAAGCTGAGGTCTTTTGTAAGAGGCATCAGTTTGTAGACAGGAAGGATAAGTGGCAGTTTATTTGCCAGGCTTAATGGCATTGACCCACTGAACCAGGGTTGAGTGGACATGTTGCTTGGCTAGAGACTGACATACCTTCTCCCCACAGCTGAAAGAGAGGAATCTAGACGGCACAGACTGAGACCCGGGGAGACCTTGGGTCTCAATATCAGAAAACAAAATGGGAGGTTTAGGAGCATGTGAAGAGTGAGAACCACAAATAGGCTGCCACTGTCTGGGGATGCAAGTTTTGAGAACTATCCATGGTCATGACCGGGGATACTGATTAGAAGTGTTAGTACAGAGTGCTGACTTTAATGAGGGCTGTGAAGTGCCTGGTTGTGTTAAACTGAATAATGATTAGTGACAATTGAGAATTCGGTGACTTGAGTTGAGTGCTCCAGTGCCTAGAGATTAATGAAGACCGAGAGTGAAGAGGGGATGAGAAGATCTAGTAAATATGATGAGCATGTATGGTGTTTAGCAATTAAAGAAAACTGAGAAGAGTTAGCAAGAAGATCTAGCGATTGTGTGCGTAGGATCAAGTGAAGAACAACCAGAAAGGAAGAGGGCTGCACAGGCTTCCCCAGGAGGTGAACACAGTGAGAGAACTAGGATCCTGAAAGAGGTCTGAGAGAAGACAGGTGGATCATTAAGAAGTGAAAAACTAAGGACGTGTGGGCAGTGTTGTAATTATGGTGTGGTTTGCCAGTGATGGTCATGCTTCTCTGTTATGCAAGCAGTATAGTGCAACAGGTTTAACAGCTGCCCAGATGTTGTAAAGTCTCCATCATCAGCCATGGCTCTCTATGCCAACACTCTAGTGCTAATAAGAGCGTTTGAGTACCACACTCTGGCTGTATTAACAAATAAGTGGTGGCTATATAAGTGGGCGGTGCGGTGGCTCTGTGGCTGAGGATCTGTGCCTGTGGCTGAGGATCCCATTGAAAAGCTAAACAAGCCATTTTGCTATTTGCGAGTGCTATACCCTGCATACTCACTATACTGACATTTTAGATTAGGGGTGATCATCTGATACCCCTGTAATGTCACAGGTCCCTCGGTAATATACCATTATAGGGCTTTGAATTTTTTTCTCTATGTTTAGTATTGAACAGGTGCTGCGGACCATTTCAACAATTAAGGAATATCTGCGGCAGGGACCCTAGGTGCCAAGATTGACCACCTCTGTTTCAGGTAATTCAGACAAAGCCTTTTTGTGCTTCGATAAATGATGAGACAGTGCAGTGTTAATGCGTGAGCTCCGCTTCAGCTATTGAAGTTTCCAAAGATCCTTTTCAATCATTTTTTTTTCTGCCTGGAAATGCTAATCCTATTTTTGTACTAGGTGGTAGGTGAGACAAAGCAGGTATTTCAGCAGTGAGCCAACCAAGAAGAAAAGAGAACTCAGCCCTCTGATCTTATATCAAGGCCTCTGTTGCTTTTTGCTTTCTATATATAACCTTGGCTGCAAACATTGTAGAGGGGGACTGGCAGCAGCCTGTTTATAGAAGCCAGTGGGGAGCTGTGGCTGACAAGACACATTATCCCATCTGCACAACACCTGGGTCATAAATAAACTGAGGCATCTCGCTTTTTTGCAGTCTGAAAGAGTTTGAAAGATTTTTTTTTCAAAGGTGGTTCGGGAGCACTCAGATAGCTGAAGTTTGAGCCCTTGAGAAATGTACTTTGCCCTGAATACTCCAGTCAGCCTGTGTCCTGTATATAAAAAGGAAATCAACATTGCTGGGGCTTCACCCTGCAATAGAGTAGCATCTTATCTGGGGGGAGTATTGCACTCTGAGTTTTCATAACGCCACTGACGCAGGGCTAAATTCCAAGCTTGTTACAGACTTTAACTTAACACTTGGTGTTTTCAAGTTTGGGAGCGAAGGAAAAAAACGCTGAGAATATATCTACCTTAGAAGAAATAATATTTCAGGCACCTTGTTAATGCCTCAGTTACAGTCAAGTTTTCAGAATATTTACCAAGAATGTTCTTCTTACATCTGTCAAAGTTCACAGTTACACAGTTCAGTGGTTTGCATTATAGAACAGTTTGGCTTTCAGAATAAACCTCTTCGGCCACCGAGCTGGACTTCCATCATTCATAACATCTGTAAAACAGACTCAGCAAAGCCCATCCATAACCTCAGAGCATGTACTACCTCAAAAACCTTCTTGTATTCTCTTAAAAAATGCATACAGTATTTTAATCACAGTACTTTCCTAATTCCACAGTGCATTTAACCTACTAAGACAATCTTGATATCTTCATATTTGGTTTGGTTTTCATAATATCTGAAAAGAGGAAAAACCAGGAAGTAAAAGGGAAAAAAAAGCTTTGGAAATTGTGCAGTTTTGTAATACACCTAATTAACCTTCTATGAGCCTTGATGTGGCTGTGTTCAGATGTTAGAAATTTGTAGCATAATTCACTTTCACAAGGGCAACAACCGGGTTTTTGTAGTGTTTACAGTAGTTGTTCATAGTCAATCTGGTATTTGCTTTGTTTGTATAATGGACTAAAGGCTCTAAATTGCATCCAATCTCAGTTGGATATAGTCATCTTTAGTCATTCATGTCGTGATCATAGAATGACAGTGGGCTTCCTAGTACAGCTGTCACTGCTATGTGACCTTTTCTTCCTCATGTTACAATATAGCTGCTGCTCCTCGGCTTTCAATGCTATTAAGAAAATTCAAAGATTAAATACAACATAGTTTTGACAGTGTCTTTAATTATTTTTGTGGGATAAGGAGAATTAATGTAAGAGTAAACAGCCTTTAAGGGCTTTGGGTTTTTAAACAAATCTCTGCTGCCCCCACATTCATTTCAACCACAAAACAATAGAAGATAAATGAGAACATGATTAGTAGTCTAGCATTAATGTGATGCACTGTATTAATGCATTTTTTCCTAAATCACATGGTATTATGGCCAACAGATCAGTTGCTCACTGTCATATAGTAGACTAGTTCTCATTATCAAATCATTCAGTATGCATTGCAACAAGTTCACAAATGGCCTGACTGCTTCCTTAAACTATGCCATGGTATCCCTTGTGCCCAAAGTCCACTCTTGCCTTCTATTAGATACAATATATACTGAGAGTTCCATACGTTATAAATTTTAGTTCCACCTTACACACAATTCATTTGTAGAAAAGAATCCCTTAACAGCACATAAAGTATATAAAACTCAAATCTTAAAATACCATGAATAGCTTAAATGAGAGCTACCTAGTGGACTTCTTGTGTTCACCCATGGAAGGGGTGCATCATGTGACTATGTTTAATGAAAGATTCCTATGCTAACAGACATCATTTTGGTGCAGCTGCAAACTATATTCTTCAATGTGAATCTCAGGAATTCATCTAGCTTTTGACTGATTTGACAGTGTTCAAAGTACTTAGTCTAATGAAACGTTTACAGGAATATGTGATATGAATTATGATAAACTGAAGCTCAGATGTTTCTTGTGTTCTCCTGAACCCTAGGTTTTGAGGGCATCTAATAACAATAATTACAAAAACTGTGTAATTAAATTAGAAGTGGATTTCCTGGGATCTTTGGATGAGATCCTCACCTTAATAATCTACTAGCCTTAAATTAGCAAGTAGTGCCTGAATTCTCTCACTTCCTCTCTTCCCATTTCATTCTCTTTTTGTGTTCTTAGGGAATAGCTACTTGAAATCATTTGATGCTGGGTGAAACTGCTCTTGTTGTGCACAGTTTGTGAATACTTTAATAACAGTCATTTGTCAAAATTTTACATTCCTCAGAATAATGTTAACATCTGTGAAGTGAAACACAGTGAGGCACCTTGAGGAAATACTAATACATCATGGAATGGGTTCCGTAAAAACATAGACTACCAGAATGTACAGTACATATAACCAGTATAACCAGTGCAATGCTAACCAAAGGATCCTACCATATTCATGGCTGTATGTCTGAATAGAATTGAAATAATTGGCAGTCGATGTGGAGTCTTTTCACTTTTCTAACAGTACCACTTTTTGGCATTCAGAACATATTTGACAATATTTTTAAATATGTTTTTACATATTTGCCTAGAAGACAATAAGAATGGATTCTAAGACACGTTTTACATTGTCCTAAGTGTCCTTCATGGTATGATGTATGGCATAAATTTAAATGAAGCCACAAGGCAATTCTCTCTGTCCCGAGCAAGATACTGAATAGAACGTCATGCTTGTCACTTGACAGCGTCACTTGTGCAAACACGGGGACTGGTAAAGAGCAAATGTTACATCTTCTGTTGTTTTAAATTTTGAAAATGTAAAAAAGACATACAGTGTATGGTGAGTCAACACATACAAGTTGCATTTGCCATTTTGAATTTATAGTTTGCTTTTTTCTACCTGCCATGTACTGTAATACTCTGCACTTCTCATGTGCCATCGTTAAATGTCATCTGTCAAGTGTCCGGTTACTTCTTTTCTCTAAATCATTATGAATTTACTTTGCAAACAAGTTTCAGTGGAAAAACAGCACAAAAACCTCTTTCACACCCAGCCTTCTTGAGTGGTGTCAGGCATTTAAGTTCTGGTGAAGCATATTCTTTAAGAAGAACATGTTTTCTTAATAATGGAGACCTGGAACACCCATCAGATTATAAATAACGGACCTTGATCTATATTTAGAAATTTCTTCTATATCAAGGCTGTTTCCAAAAAGCAAGTAATCTGAAGACTCATTTCAGAAGAATAAGAATGTCTTATTAACGTTATGGATTTAATCACCCTATAAAATAAAATATATTTTTTATTTTTAATTCCAACTGAGAAGGAATGATAAGAATGTTTAACAATTCCAGCCTTTGACATATCTCTTATGTCCTTATAAACTCAGATGCGTGTCTGCTCTGCATTGCTCTCATTATTAAGTGAATTTACTGGAATATTGTTTTGTGTGAATGCAAGCATTGAAGGGAAGATAAACACAATTTAAAACAATTTAAAGGAAGTAAATCTGTTTTAGAATTTAATTGTCTTCTTACCAAGCTGAAGGAATATTCATATGCCAATAATGATTGAGCTAACATAAAACACAGAAGAAGAGGCAACTGTCTATTCTCTATACTGTATATGTTTTTATAGGCACCTTAAAGGTATTAATGATTTGCATGCACCCTTATCTCACACACATCTCAGAAAAACTGTGGTCCATTCATTTCAAATGAATTTGTAAAATGGAAGTGTTTTTTTCCCTTGTAATTCCATCATATTATTAATATTGCATATCTGGGTGTGTTGTATGGCAGACATAATTAAAGGTAGTTGTAGAATTCCGACTACATCGCTGTCATTTTACTGCATCTAAGTGACAGGCACTTCAGCAATTTTTCCCTGCTGTCATTACAGTTTTCACTGATGGGCATCACAGTTTTACAAGACAGAGTAAAATGACATCTGCACTAGATGATGAATCAATCAGCAATTCCAGTGATTGCAAAGTTTCTATGTTCACAAGTTATAATGTGAATGAGATGTAATTTCGTGTATATATTAAAAATCTTAAGACAGCTGTCAACAAATGCTTAAAACTTTGTGTAGTTTCTGCTTCATGATAATCTAAAACTAAAAGACAGCCTTTTAACCCAATGAAAGATTTAATTAAGCGAATTAAGCATATCAGCCAAAATTATTTGGTACCCTTTGAAAATCATATGGTAAAGACAAAGAAGAATATAATAAGGTATTATAACTGTGCACAAAAAAAACAATATTAAGTATTTCATGGGACTTCCAGCTCTTTAAATTACTGTTACAACCCTTTCAGACAAAGTGTCCCTGAGCAATGCTATTAATAGCTGTATTTTCAAGGCTAGTAGAGGCCAAACAGAATGGCAAGACTAAACAAAATATACTTAGAGACATCACTGTGTTTTTAATGTCCCTCAAAATCTGTAAAACCTATCAGCACTGGAAAAACACACCGTGTACTCCATGGATATTAAGCAATTTCCAGTAAACATCCATTTCCAATAGCACTGCACTGATTTATTTATCAGTAACAAAATGTTATGACAGCGACTAAAGTAAGCTTTTCTGATGAGGTTTTGAAGTCCAGATTGGCCTCACTCGCAAAGCAAATATTATTTTCATTTTTTTATCTAAGATCAAGTAGGGAGCTGCATCGGCAAACGTAGACTGCTTAAATTATGAAAGGAAAAGAATATACCTGTACCTGTTATTTTCGTTTAAGGGAACCATTTCAAATCAAAGCAAAGCTTCTAAAATAAAAATTGAGTCAATTTTATTTTGTAAAAGAACATATGGATATTCCTATATCACATTTAGATAACTAAGACAATACACATTTATTTTAAGCAACCCAGATTTACAGTACAAAATATATGTAGAATATACTGTACATTTTTCATTTTCAGTCTCAGAAATAACAAGTACAAGGGCTAATTTTCCCTGGAACAGATATCCTGCCTTTAGGAGCACAAGAACTGTAGCCAAAGGAAGATTTTCGATTATATCGGGTCACCTGAGCTCAGGATGTGAGTAACACCTGAAAATCAGAACAAGGCTCTGTCCATGGCACAAGGTTCCTCACACCCAGAATAGAGATGTTGCGACACTCTATTCTGAAATCAGCGTCTTTTTGACAATGGATAGATCATGAATGGGTGCTGTTACTGAAAGATTTTGCTCGCCATGTTTTGAACCAAATGAAGGTGGTTAGAGAAATGCAGTGATATACAGTAAAACACTGTATTGCTACAATACTATGAATATTTTTCTTACTATATATAACTATGTAAGACTATAAATGATTTTTCTGCTCATCATTAATGCACTGATAATTTTTTTAACTAACACTTAGCACACTTACTAGGTTCAGTGCATAAGTGGTGAAAGAACCCTCAGTGCATCTTTCTGCCTGCGTATTCCTGTCTCCAAATCGAGACGAGCTGGAAGCACCAGTATCTGGGATTTATCCAGTAGTTGTGAGTCCCATAAGCTGCCTACTACACTGAATGAAAAGGACAACCGGAAGCTGAAAGTGAGTGTACTGTGCTTAGAATTTCTATAGAAATGTTTTAACCGCAAGAGGTGATGTACTGTAGAACGTAGCATTTTGTTTTCAGAAGACCTCTATTTATACTTTACCTCATTTTACTAGATGTGTTCAGGGTGTCTGCTGCCATTCTCAGTAATAGCTTGCAGGTGTGGAAACACAAGGTAGTCATCTGAGACCATGTGACTGCTGTGGGTGGTACGAATTCTGCTCTCAAGCTCAGCCTTTTCTTTTCGAACCTTTCAGGGCCCCTAGCCAGAAAACCCTTAGGTCTGAGGTCCTGGAGCCATGCAGGCCCCCCATACAGACGTCCCATACTAATGATTTATTCTGCAAAGGGGCTGAACTGCTGGTTCTGTGCCCCCATGCATGCATGCAATCACCAATGACAATACAGCAGGTAAATCCAACACCAAGCAATGTTGCTTTGGAAGCGGAAATAAGCAATATCTGCCCTCAAAATCATCTATCCAACTACCACTTTTTCCTCAAGCAAAGCTCTATTGCACTTCTAGGCCAGTAAAGTAAAATCCATAAGGTAAAAGCAGTTATCCCAGCACACCTTAGAGCTTTCTTAACCATTGTCTTTTGTTAACCATGGCCTTGTGGTTAACTTTTGTAAACCATTGAACAGGTTTATAGTACTATACACATCAGAGAACATACAAGAACTTCTACAGTATATCTGGCTTTCTGTCTTCTTTTCTCTCTTTCTTGCATTTATGTATACACACTTTTAAATTGCTTTTTAGGCACCAATTTAAGCCATTACAACTTCCAGGAACTGATTTTGTACATACTAATTAAGTCTAAATCTACCCTTGTGGTCTGTATGCCAGTTTTATAATTACGAACTACAACGGACATATGTTGTTATTCTGGGTTTAACCACCTTGGAGTCCATACAGAAGTTACAGTAGTTTGGGCTTCACTGTAGCAGATAATTGATCCTTGAGCAAAGTGCTGTTCGGTGAATTGGTACACCACCAACTGGCACAATTAAGATCATTTCCTTATATGTCTGTGTAAAACTCCAATGCAAAATTCCACTCAGGGGATGGAGTCCAGAGCTGCCCTCTGCATGCATCATCAGAAGATTAATGTCATAAACATGTAAAGTCTTTAATGTCTTGGAAACTCCTGGAGACCTCATCATCTCAACACAGCAGTAATACATCTTTGCAGTGGACAGATTAAAAGAACTAGAAGAATGGAACTGTGCTTGGGAATAGAGCATAAATACAAATAAAGACTCTATGGTAACAACACTGACTTGTTAAATGTGCAGATGATGTGAAACTTAATGGGTAAGTATACAGTTGATCAGCAAAGTAATATCAGAAGGGTCTTAGCTTTATCCAGAAATGTCTGTGTTAAATGTCTGTCTATTAATATGCGATAGCACAAATACAAAATCAGATTTCCCCAAAACTGTTTGCGGAAAGTCACCCAAGAGAATATTGGAACAGTCTATTGATGGACTTTTCCAAGTTAAAAAAAACAACAAAATATGTTTTTAACGTGTATGGTAGATCATGTTTGGGTGATCAACTTGTTCAAACTTCTTTAAATATATGAACCTCCAAACTAAAGCAGCAAAAAGTGGCTTACTGTAGTTTTTAAGGGAGAAAACAGCTTTAGAAGGTATTTTTTTTTAAAGGTAAAAAGGTGTGAAAGCTTCAATAAAGTGACAGGCAAAAACGCTTGGTTTGAAATTTTCACCCCGTTTCTAAAATTCCATGCAGTGCATTTCTGAACGCAATGTGCACATATTAGCAGTCTTTTAGACTTTCTTTTTTTCATTAACATTTACAACAAAATAAACCAGTTCAATCTGTTGGAGCCAACGTGAGTGAAACAATGAATTACTGTATTACTACAGATTATTGCCAACTGTGCTGGTGTTTCTATAGTTACAAAACATCAGCTAAGCAGGGTTTTTGGCCCCAGTGCCTAAGAAAATAGGTTGTGTGATGAAGATCTTTATTTTCCATATTTTACTCTATGTTGACCTGGTTCTGGTTCTGTCTATCTTAATTCTCCAACAGTAAGTATAAAAAAGTCCCAGTATAAAAAAAGTACCAGTTTTTGACACTGTTAATCATGACATTTTACTCTGCCATCTTGAGAGTGTGTTTGGAGTTTCTGACACGGCTCTTAGATGGTTTAACTCTTATCCTGCTAATTGCTGACACTTTGTTTTTCTTGGGGTTTTAGTTCTGAAGTTCAGTTTAAGTCTGGTGTTTCCCCAGTCTCAATACTTTGCCCTAGGTTTTTCAGCATTTACATGTTCCCACTTGTTCAGATGTTAAAATCACATGGTCTGAATTCTCATTTCTGTGCCGACGATGCTCAAATTCTATGGCCAAACCTGACACTGAACTATCTGGTTCTGCTCTCTCTAATTGCACTCCTGATATGAAACTTCAATGACTCAAAATTTCCTTCACTTAAACTGCAACAGGAATGAGGGTAAGGTTACTTGACACCTCCGATCACCTTCACAAACAAATCCTTGAGAAACATCCTTGACATGCACGGGACATACATAATAAGTAAAGAAAACCTACGGAGGAATACAAACCAAGAACAAATCGAAGCAGAGATGAAACTAATAACTAATACCACCAGGTAAGCTCTTAGTTAGAACCCACAGGGGAAGAGGAAATGTGGAAGATCAAGAAACAGCTGGAGAAGAACAGTGAAGGCCGAAATGAAAGAAACAGGAACATCATGGAGACAGCATCACAACAGTCACCCCGCTGGGAAACAGTTTTACAGATGACCTATGCTCCCCAAAGAGCAAAAGACGTACACTGAGTGCATTTAGAACTAGACTCAAACCCTTCTTTTCGGAAAGACCTTTATTTAATCGCTGTCTGCGTCTGCTGCCCTTTCTAATTACCAAGTATCTTCTTCCGCACTTCTTTGCTGTTTGTCTTTCTTACATGTGTTTAAGAAGTCCTTATAACTCTTTTCTTTTAACTGATTTTTTTTTACTCCTGCTATTAAGCTCTTGGAGATGCTACTTTTAAAGGTGCTATAGAGACTAAAGTTTATTATTATTTTGTTCAGAATACAAATCAGCAAGATATCATTTTAATTTGGTATTTCTTATCTCAGTCTTAACATCTTCACACTAGTTCAAAGACTAAAGCTTTTTAGTATTTTCAATAATTGTCCGATTACTCCAATAGTCCACACACTTAACAGGCATTTCATGCTTTTTTTCACTGTACACTGAAATGATCCTCCAATTACAATGATCCACAGAAGATTAATTAACATAATAAAAAAAATACTAGACTCGAAAACTCTGATCCAGGCTTTGTACCTCTTTTTCAGAGCTCACTCACACCATTTTCATTGACCACATCATAGCATCTTTGGAATGCAGACGTTTTGGATATTTTTGACATCATCAGTAAACTCAGCATAGTTGTGCTAAAATAAGTATCACTTCAATGTTGCCCATCTCTAAAACTGCTGTGTTTGGAACCCTGTTCTTCATGTGTGCATATACTGTATGTGTGTGATTTTAAGGCAGTGCAAATGAAAAATGTTATGTTTCAAAACAGTGTGTGGTGCCAGTATACAGTACGAATTTCGTGTATGCTTTATAGCGTACATGGTACACCAGATGTGTAGACAGCTACCTTAGTCTGCAGAAATATGCTGTGCTTATTCTATACACTTCTTGCTGATCCCCAAAACCAGCAATAAATTGGGAAAGCAGGGATTTGTTTGGCATCAATGATGACTCTTTGATACAGGATGTTTTCTAGAAAGGTATGTCTGGTGCATTTAGTACACGGTCTTCATAGTAAGTGCGTTGTGCATTGACCTGAAATGAAAGTGATCAAACATTAATTTAATTTTTTACAGTTAACCTGAAACAAGGTGCATTTCTGGAAAAAAAAAGCTCCAGTAATTCTTGTATATCAACAACTCTCTGCTATCAGAACAGAGCCATCAGTGAACAGAGAGTCACAAGTTTTTTTTGGCTTTCAGACATCTTCTGTTTCCTCTACAAAGCCCAGATTTGCATGGATGCTCTGGAATGATCTAATTTCTAAAAACAGCCACTACCCTCCAAACTTCCAGTGCTCAAAGGTAATTTCTGCCCGGAATGCATGTGTCCTTAACATCTTGAAATATGTCGGACAGTACAGGCCCGGTTCAGGGTTTCAATTCAAGGTAACCACTTGGCCATCACGTCCGAAGCACTGGATTTTGCATATGTTTCACTCTGTACACACACTAGAGAGAAAGAACCCCAAAATACCCCCCAACCCCCCCAAAAAAGCGCATTAAGTTTTTTCTCCAAAGTAATTTTTTAAAGTTGTAGCACATGTGGATACCTGTTTTTTCCCCCATGCCTGGTCCAATATATCTACTAATAAATATATAGTGTAAGATAGAATTCTAAGACTGACAGAACAATGACAAAAAAATCTGCATTAAGTTATATAAAGCTAGGTCCTGTGGTAGTTTTCTTAGCCTTCCACAAAATAAATAAAACTTAAGAACAAATCTAACAAGTTATACAAAAATATGGAAGTTCCATTATTATTATTGAGCTTCAGGGAGTACTGGGTAGGCTCTTATTTACAGACTTTCTAGGCTTCAGGAGTTAAAAAGATAAGAAGGCGTTAAGCAATATCATTTACAATATTTGTATTTTGATCAGTTAGGTAATATTGAAATTCACCTTTCTTCCAGTGAAAGACAAAATTTCCATCGTGTGGAAAAACATTTCTGTATATACAATTTCTGTAAATCAGATGTTTTTTTTGTTTTAATTGTTTGACTTTAACTGAGAAGGCGATTCCTTCGATCTTCACTTGATTGACAGGCAGATAAAGGAGAGCAAATTAAGAAATGCTCACTCGAACCTGTATAAACCCTGCCCTAAATCTCTCAATGGACAGGTTTCACTGATTGACAGCTAGTTTTACCTATCAGAGAGCCGAAAAGTTAAACGCGGATAGTCTGAAGTATGAAGACTTGTTTCTTTCGTTTTGTTTGGGTTTTGCGTATTTTATTTTTGCTTGAATGGAAAACTGGAGATTTCTTCGCATCTTCAAAGTAAGTGATGGCTTTCTTATATTTCAGCCAGGTTTTGCTTTTGCAATGAAATTGTTCTGTAAAAACGGCAAATTATCAGTATGCATTCTTTGAATATAGCACTTCATTATCCAACGATAGAGGAACAGAAGGTTCTGAGATGAGTATTTCGCTGGATTAAGATTTGGAATGCACTGTTTTAACAGACAGGTTGTCTAGTTTTTTTTGCAATATAAAGGCTGTTGTAGTGTGTTTTGATTTTGCTGCTCGAAGTTTTTTTTTAAACGAGTGATAGGACTGGAGCTCCGTTTGTGTTCTTTTGCACAATTTGCATTATTATTGGTCGGTCCTGTGTTATTTATATGTTTTTTTTTAAATGGCTGCATTGCTGTGGAAACAAATTTAACGCCTGCATTTAGAGGATATTAGAGATGACTTGCATGTGCAACACTTTGTGAAACGATTACAAATTCTGTTGTTTATCACCATGCAAGCTTAATTCGAGGGTTCTTATACCCCTGGGCAGACGCCGGCGTCCGGCACTTCCGGTAAAAGGAAGTACTGTCGCAAAAATGTTTTCCAGATTCTGAGAACGGGGATATTCCCCTATGGTTATAGCAACGCAAAACGGATAATCTGAGCATCCTTTTGCCATGTCTTGTTAACCAGCCCAAATAAGCATTTTGTCACTGTTTACACACATCAACTAGAAAGCCATCGACATTGGTTGCCTTGCCTAAAGATATCTTTTTTGATTGCACATCTTGCCATATAAACTAATCTGCTGTGCAGTTGCATCAGACTGTTCAGAATAAGGTCTGAGTTGATAGCTGGAACTTCTCTTGAGATATTGTCACAGATGCTGTGCATGTACTCGTGGGTAAGTGAGACTGTGTAACCCATAGCTGAGAAAAGACTGCCGGTGTGCCAGAGAATATCTCATCCTGATGGGCGTGCAAAGAACATCTTTGGAGGTCCTGCTGATTCATAATCCTCTCTAGTTTAGTCAGAGGCTGCGCTGCTGGGCACTTAGGTGACATGGTACAGTAGCTATTGGTACTAGAAAGTGTGCTATCTCACTCTGCCACACTTTCTACTTAAATCGGAAAGAAGGAGCTTTCAGGTAGTGAGTGTTAAAAACATATCAAATGTTACAAATCTAAATAGTTTTTTTTTAAATAAAAATCAGAGATTGGAATGAAGAAAAAGGTTTGGAATTTAGTTTCAGCAAACTTATGACAGCTCCTATCTTAGTACTGACGGTAGCAGCTTGTGTAATTTTTGAGACCTGTCAGACTACAAAGTGCTATTTTGGGGGTGGGGGGGGGGCAAAAACATTTTAAAAATGTAGGGCAGACTACTTTATAACGAGCTCTAAAGTTGAATTAACAAAACATTTGACAAATAATTTACAATGTGAGTTGCTTGAGACATCAGTGATCTCACAATTTTTAAAAAATATTTCCTGGCATTATTTATTATTATGCTGGATAGCATAACTGCTGACTCCAAATCGTCCTTTTGTGCTGATGTAAGTATCCTGTGATGCATTTCCAGGTAGGATCTGTATTCCTTGACACTTGCCAGGACAAAGGTCTGGCACTGAAACTTGTTACTTTTAACCGATATACCACTAATCCCTTACAGTTGCAACATCGTTACCAGTTGAATAAGTGTGCAGGTCATGTGATCAGCTAAGTTGGTTTTCTGGGGTTACAGTTCTATTTGCCTTTAACCCCATTTGGTGTTTTCGTTCTTTTTATATCCCGTTTCCTATTGTTTTTGTATTGTTTTCCAGTCAGGGGAAAATAAACTCTTCTCAAACTTAAACTGCGGTTTAAGAGAAATTAATGGAACTGAGTTCCCTGGATGAGCTAAAATGCCCATTTCACTTTCACAGTCTGTTTACAGGAAACACAGGAGCTGATGGACTCACTTTGGTAGATAAGTTGGTATTGTTTCAGGACACCGATAGCCCCTGCTTCCTTCTACTCGCCTGTTATCACAGTGCATGTGAGTAAAATCAGACCTAGGTGGGTTTTCTGCTTGCCACATGTTGATTTACAGTTGCATGTGGTGATGTCATGAAGTTTTTCTTAAAAGGTGATCATTGAGAGCTGATAGCTTCCTTCTGTATTCATCATTTCATTGGAAGTGACATCTACCCCCTGTTTAGAGTTTAGATGTGCATAAACTGTGCCAATCTGTGCTTTCACGCATCACTCACTGGAAGGAGATGAATGCTTAGTTTCCAGCAACTACAGCGCTGAGAAGTTTATGTCTGATCTGGGTGTGCTGAATCCATGGTGCATATTTAACCCCCATATCGGAGAATTTACTTTTTTTGTTGCCTAGACATACTGTAAGTTGAACACCAAATTGAATATATCTTTCGAAGTTTTTGTTTCTGTTGTACACAACATTGAGGTTTCTGCATACTTATACTGACTGCTAAGTTTTCATGTTTACTGCAACATTATAAGAAGCCTAAATGTTTCTGATGAAGTTCCAAGATTTTTTTTTTCCATTTCAAGCATGCCTCAATCAATCACCCATTTTATGGAACGCAAACAGAGACTTCATTAAAGATAATTCAGTGCTGTTGTGGAGTAAATACAGTAGATCTTAATAAAATTACTGAAGTGGAAATCAAATCTTGCAACTCTAATTTCTTCATACTACTACAGTCAGAATCCTGAATCATTTTCTAGCCCCTTTATCCAGTACAGTATCAAGGGGGAGCGAGACTCTGGCTGTGTATTAGCTTTGAGAATCCAATTTCTTCATTTGCATCACCAATACCTGCCATATAGTGTACCATTAAAAGTATTTTAAAATACCCCGCGTTTATCATACTGACTTTTAGCAATAACATCCTTGTGCTAGATGATCATATATGTCTCTCGAATGGAGTTGTGCTTTTTATTTTTATTTGTTCTTTCTAATTTACATTAACAGCCCATGACATACAGTACTGTGTTATAGTGTACCATTTAGAGAAGCAAACTGCTAGAAACCACATAGCCAGGTGAGATGCATACCTGAAATATGAGTAGCTGTGTGAATACAGACCTCCTACATTCTGAATTTTGGAGTTTGATCCCTAATTTACTGAAATTTTGTTTGTTCTTTGGGAGCTGCTTTAGTTGATGTTTAGAATTACAGAAATACAAATTTTTCTCTTTAATATGGTGTTATGTACACTGCTGTTATTAGACCAAATTTTTACATCCAGAACTTATCAATAGGGTACTGCTTTTCTAAGAACCTGTCAAGTGAAAAGGGGTAACCAGAAACGTACTCAAACACTGTTTTGTAAGGCACAAATGTCCACAGCTTTTTCACTCTTGAGTTTTGTCTTGTATAGGTTTCAATTTTGCCTGATATTTTAAAGTCTGGCATGGAAGCACAAGCAGCTGTATGAAATAGCACATAAAAACACAGGCTGCACAGATGTGTTCAGACCACAAAACAAACAATGCCCTCTGCTCTGCATTTTGTATGCAGCGTGACACGTATCAAAAGGACAAATTCTTCATCTGCTGGCACAACCTGTCAACAGCTTTCATCTCAAGTGCATGCATTTATTTATAGGCTTTATCATGTATCAGAAGCCTGACTACTTCAACTCTCTCTTCTATAAACTGGAGGTAAGATACTGGCCTTTTCCGAGAACAAATAACTAAATCCTAAAACTGCTGTAAATGAATGCATTTTTGCTTTGGAGTTTCATTGTTAAATGTTGTGTAGTACATCGTGAGGGAAGTGTTACAATCCATCAGAACTTCAGTACAAACCTTTCCCCCCATTCAATTTAGATTGTAACCCCTTTCTATTTTCATTTAATACTTATATATAAGGACTTGTATATCAGTTGCCGATGGATATCTGAAACTTAGATAGCATTTAGGTACACTACAATACAGGTTTTGGATAAAACATAATGGAACACATTTCAGTTTATATCACTCTATCATTTTTTGAATGGTCATTTCATTCTCTTACAAAACAATACCGATGAGTATCTGCTGTTACACTGTTGAACTCTATAGCCGTTAGTGAGGCGTTAATTGGAGTGTTGGGGCTGTTTTATTTTATGCCAGAATTGGCTTGGAACACACTGATGTAAGAAACATAACAACAACGAAAATAGTATACACACCACAGTTCATGCTGTTTGGAAGCAGAAATTAAATTGCTTCCTGGTAATACATTAGTTAGATTTGATTAAGTGGCATATACAAGAAAAAAAAATATCAGTGGTTATTTATTATTATTATTATTATTATTACTCCTGGCCAATGTTGTTGCTTTGCAGTATTAACAGAATAGAATATGGACATTCTGCATAAAACACGCAGACATTTCTGGCATTTCTGCCGGCTTGAAATGCAGAAAAAAAATCTGCTTGAAAAGGAGACGGTGTGTTTTGGCAGGTGACGGAAAATTTGATTGTGCCATAGACATTTCAGACAATTAATCACACCACCATAGCCACAGACTGTTATTTTGGGAATAACTACTGTGAAGAATTTCTAATTTGCGCTTCCTAAAACGAGTTGACCGCAGGTTACAGGAAATTATACTCCAGGATTAAAAAGAGAAGGAAATGCGCCTTTTTACAGACAAGATACCATGTTTTCGGAAACACACACAAACCACAAAAGGGAGCTTCCCTTTTCCTGTCTGTATTTTATACTTTCTGGCCCAACTTGAGAAAGAACTGAGATTTCAAAAGGTCATCTTGCACTCAAACTACACTTTGCCAAGCCGTTACACTAAACCCTGTAGTTCCAATTCAAAACCAGGTGCAGCCGCTGTAACTGCATTTGAGCCATGCAGTTTGTTTAACAGAGCGGCCACAATGGTTTTGACGAAATTCATGACTGTGCAACACCTGACAGATGACATTTAATGTACACAAGCTTGAAAACAGATCTTAGCTTGGGTGTCTTAGTCTTAGTCCTGGGTGTACATCTATATAATTATATAATTTGCATTGTTTAAGGTAATCTGGAGAAGCAATACATTGGCTAAAAAAGTGTTGCGATATGTAGTTAAAAATCAAGGGATGTTATGTTACAATTGTCTGATCCATTAGTAACTAAACTGGTAAGGCCTCATTTAGAATATTTTATACAATTTTGGTCATCAAAGTCCAGTAAAGAGCACTGTAGCTACATTCCTGGGTTTAAGGTAATTTCCTAAACTGACAGAACAAGAGGACTGAAACCTTAAAGGCTTGAATAGTTTATGAATCTAAACTTGATCCAAGTATTCAAAGTCATCAAATCACTGACCAAGTCAAACAATTAGACTTCTTCAGAATATTTGTGACACCAGCTATACAGTAGTACACAAATGAAAACTATGTGGAAGTACATTTAAAACTGATAATGGGAAACTCTTCTTTACGCAGAGGGTTGTGGGAGTGTGGAGCAAGCTATCCAACCATGTTGTTGAAGCCAGGATCAGTTGGCTATTACCAAACAGGTTAAATGGGACAATTGGCCTCTTCTTGTTTCTAAATCTTCTCATGTTTTCAAGACAGGTGGATGGATAATTATATGCTATAGAGTTAAAATGAGACTATTGTACATTTGTTGTTGATTTGAGCTGGATTTGACAAAGGCTTAGAAGTCAGCAGTGATCAAAATCTTCATTTATTACCATTTCCACAACCCAATGAACACTATTTCCAGAACATTTACATATCCCCCTCCCCCCAATGTGATTAATAGATATCATTTTTCCAGCAAAAAAATCTGCTTTTTATATATAGATGAATAAGTTTCATTTTTGGAGTCAAATTTCCCAAAGGGGCTTTTTAGCGTTTCTGTAAATGATAAAATGCAACCTCCTTTAAACCTTTTGTTTTTCCACAGATTTCTTTCTATGTCCTTTTGCACCCTAATTGCAGTTAAAAACAACTGATGACAATATTTTTATTTAGATTTTCAGCCTTTAAAAATAGCAATTTCTTCTGGATTGAGTTCAGGGCTGGGGATATTGATTCAGTTCCTATCTGTGTGGAGTTTTTTATGTGTGCTACGTGTTCATGTGAGTTTCCTCTGTGTACTAATTTTCTTGCATAGTCCAAAGACATACTGGTTGCAGGGATAGGCTCAAGCTCCCCGACAACCCTGTACTGGTTAAAGTGGTTAGAAAATGGATGGATGATCAACATATTGGAAAGATGAATTCTGGATGGGATGCCAGTCTATTACATGTCTGGCACAGACACCAGGGCCAATTTTCCCAGCAGTTAATTAACCTACCTGTTTTTGGACTGTGGATGGAAACTCACATGAACATGGGGAGAACATGCAAACTCCACCCAGACAGCACCCAGGTCTGGAATTCAAACCAGTGCTGTGAGGCAGCAGTGCTCACTACTTTAGCACTATGCCACTGTTAAATATATACAGTATATGTGTAAATCGGGGGAAAAAAAACCATTGTGAGGTTTTCAGTCCCACACCTGTTAATTAATGGTATGTTTAAAAGAATATTTTTCATGACGCACAAAATTTGTTTTGTCAATTTTGTACCATAACAATGATCCGTGGCCAAATGTAACTCTTTGGAGACTGAAAAAGCCTTTTATCCCTAAGGACTGAAAATTGCAATTCCAGACTCCTGATTATGCTATAAAACAAAAAATACAGCATTGGTAAGCGTCGTTATGTCTTCAGTACTTTTTTCCATGCGATAATTTAAGTTTAGCTCAAGTTTGAAGATTGCTCTGAAATACAGCATATCCCCTGCTGGTTATTAGGCCAAGACTGTAAACATGAATGATTTCCAAAATCATCATTCACCACATTCTTGACTACAGAAGATAAGCTTTATATAATTTGCCTTAAGATGAATGTTTGCTAGTTTTTCTCTTCTAAATATTTTTTTTCTGAAAGGGGTCCGTTCTTGGCGTGATTCTACCGGGATAGAAATACTCCTGTCTCCCAAATTTTTAAGACTTCAAAAGGAGGTATTAGAAGCCAAAAGGCAAAGGCATGTTATTGGTGTATTTGAGGATTCAGATTTGGGGAATTTAAAGCAAAATAGCGATTGCAAAATTAAAAAAACAGTCCTCTGAAGAAGGACATACATAAATGCATTAAATAGTCACTTTTTTCAAGTACCATGCATCACATAGCCTGACATCATCTGTCAGGAGTTGAAATCAAATTAATTCTTAAAAGCCCTTTCACACAGACTAGCAGGATTCTTGCAAACCTAAGGGTTATGTTATGATAAACACAACATTTTAGCTTCACACCCCAAGAAGGCTCCACAGCCGAAACATTGTTTCTTCTCAGCATGGAATAAACCTTTACTTGTTCCTTTGCAGCCTATGCATACTGACGCAGCTCCCTACTTAAACTATGTCATTGTGTTAATGCCCAGTATCTTAAAGATCTTAATATAAGGAATACAGCCTGTTTCTAACAACTGTAGGAAAATGTATGAAATCACGTCAACTTTAAAACGGTAGGCTCCAGCCTAAAGTAAAGTTTTAATTTGGCATACCTGTCTTCTAATATAGTGATGAACTGGATTTATTTTATTTATATTTTAGGGATTTATACTGCACTATTTCTGTGTGACAAAATGTGACAAAATTGTAGTGCCAGATCTGCATTTTTGCTTTTCTAACGATTTGTTTTGCTGTAATTTGACATAAAATTGATTTCTTGATTTCTTTCATTGATAGAATTAATGAATTGACTATAATATACTGTATAGAGGGAAACAGATATCCGAACTATATGTAAACACTGGATTGAAAATAAGTTGTTGGAGTATATTCAAAAATACACTAAACATGTCTAGTTATTATAGCACGTGAAAAAAAAAGCCAAGACCTTTATTTCCAGTACCCCTAAAAGGTGCATATAATCCAAGTGCAAACCGAAATTGATTCTTGTTTTAAGTCTGGTTTCAGACAAATATAGATTTCCATCTGAGTCAGTGCCACATTCTGTTTGTGTATCCTATTAAAGAGCTTGACACACTCATCTTCTGAATTGAAAGCATAGGAGTAATAAAAATAGAAGCCTGTCACTGTTCTCTGGTTTGGCAGCTGTAAAGCTCATGGCTAACGTTTGTGACCATTATAAAGACCATTCTTCTCTAAATGTTTTAATAAACTGACTAAATTCTCATTTTTTTGTGCTTTAAAATGGAGCCAGAGCCTAAATATATTTTAGAGTTGCAGTGATTTGTTCCAATGAGTCACTTGCTTCATCCTTCTAGATAAAGAACAGCTTGTCATTTGGATTACTGAGAGACCAGTATACAGTGCACGCTTAGAAATGAAAAAAGTATTTCAAATGCAAAAGTGCAGCAAAATTGTATGGATTGTATTTTTAACAGCCTACAGACAAAGTTCCCTAAGATCTGATTTTGATTGAAGAGGTACTAAATACGAACCTGCTCTAATGCCAGCAAATAATTTCCCATGTACAGTATAATAGGGGCTTTTGCTTTTGTTGTACTTAATAGAAAAAACATGCACAGCTGTGCTTGACAGCAATATAGCTCAATTTACACCTTACCACCCCAGCTAAAATGCTAGTGGGCATCCACAGGGCTGTGCAATTAGAAGGGAAGGAAGGGGTCAATCACTTTGACCTTCAAGGCCAGGAGGTCGAGCCCAGCTCAAATCAAAAGCAGAATATGGTCTCTTTTTAACCTTACTGGATATCATTATCTGTCCATCTATTTGCAGTAACTGCATTACCCTTAGAGGGACATAGTGGATATAATTATATCTGTTAAAAGCATAAAAGGTGAAAATCATGTGACTGTAAGGCTCATTAGAATAGGTCTAAAATAATTTAAAGACTAATGGCTATGAAGATGGCTTCATTACCTTGCTATTAGCTCTAATGGATCTAAAGGAGAGCAGAGGAGGTCTCTCTGTTCTGTGTCTAGCCATCGACTCTAACAGACAGAAGGAGGGGTTCCGTTTTTAGGACCTTCTGTGTACATTAAGGCTTAATGTATCCAAAAGACAGCAGATGCTTAATTGAATATTCCTGTTAAATGTACATTTAGATTATCCCAGTATTGAAATGGAGACTTGGCTGTATCTTCTCAGTGTTTTTGAGTTTTTAAAAAATATTTATGATTTTTTAATCTTTGTTATATCCACACATCGCAGCTCGCCGTTATTAACCCCACAACTGCACACATAGGCCCCGATACAGGACGATGAGTACTGTACACCCCAACGCCACACTACCCTGTCCCAGTCACAGATTCGAACCCAGGACCATAGCGCCTTTACCAGTTAAACCACTTTAATAGACCCAAGTTTCATTCCTTCGTTTCATTTCAGTTTGTTTGTGTAACGTAAAGCATAGACTTTAAGATATTATAAGTTAGTCTTATGTAATTGAAGAACAAACATTTCAATTGATGAAAAGTGTTTGTTGAACATTCTGTGTCAACGTGTGTAATGTGTCTTCCTCTGGTCACCAGAATTTGCTCTTATTGTGGTCTGCATTATGTCATACAGGGGTGTTCAGGAAAAAATGTCAGCGAGTCTATATACATGTGAGGTATACAATGATGAAGTTCAAGTAGGTAGCTGCATCAGCATGGGTAGGCTGCAAAGGAACAGGTAAATTAATTTTAGCATGGAATAAACCTTTATCTGTTCCTTTTGCAGGCATACAAAGATGATTACATGACAGACTGGTGACTTCAAACAAACATGAAACTGGATAACAGCAATGGTGAACCCCACACCTCTCAGAATAGTCACCAATTACTGCTCAGTATAGTCGCCAATTATCTATTTAGGGAGTGAAATGTAGCAATTTTTAATTTTCAAGGAAATTGAATTGAAAATTCAGCAGAAATGTGGTTCCTTTCATATAACCTGACACTCGACTTGAATGAGAAGAACTATAGTTCAGCAGTATGTCAGTGCACTACAACTAAATCGGGACGTAAGACCAAAGGTGAGCTTCCAGGTGAAAGTAACCCAAGGCCTGTTCCTGAAGCTCAGGGTACAAGGCAGCACTGCGTCCTGGACAGAGTACCTGTCACTCTATTGACCAGAATTCCTTTAAATCCGGTTGCAGACAGTGAGACTGAGACTTGGGAAAGACAGGAATTTGATTTAATCATGTGAATAATTGGTTTGTTTAAATGAGGTCTTAAAACTTTTGACTCTTCAATAGCTAGTTTGGACACCAGTGGTATACTGTGTATAAAGAAGGTCAGGTGGGTAGCTGCATCAGCATGTGTAGGCTGCAAAGGAACAAGTAATGGTTTATTCCAGGCTGAAAAGAGAAGAGAGAAAACACACCTGAAGAAGGCTCCATGGCCAAAACGTTGTGTCTTCTTTCTTCTCTTTTCAGCATGGAATAAACCTATTACTTGTTCCTTTACTGTGTATAAAGACAATCAAGTAGGTAGCTGTCAGCATGCATAGGCTTCAATGGAACAGTTAAAGGTTTATTCCACGCAATATTATATACAATTTGCAATGCAGTGTGCAGTATTTATATACAATTTGTATTTCAGTTTTATCCTAGTGACCTGAACTCAAGCAATAGTCTTACGTGCAACTTTTTTTCCTATAGCCCATCAGAGGCCTTTCGACAAGGTGGATCAAAGGCTTGTTTGCAGCATGGGTTCAGTGCTGTCTGGCTGCTCTCACACAGCTGCTATTTATAGCGCTGTCCTTTACTAGTAGTCTGGGGATCTAAATCAAGGTACTTTGTTTGTGACATTACCACTCTTCACCTTTCTGTGGGAAAATATTGATTCCGTGGGAAGAATCTCTCTCTTTTCTCTGGGAATGTCACCCCTGAAAGCTTTGTGCTCGGCACTTAATGTAAATTACACTACACATCCCTTTTGAACTGAAGAGATATGAATTCAGGCTGGTGTGATATGATATATACAGTACCCACCGTTTCCTAACCCAATATGATGCATTTTGGACATATCCAATACAAGTTTGTTTTTTTTTCCAGTTGACCATTATTTAAATTCAAATCATTGTGAAGTGATTAAAATCTTTTTGTTAGGACCATAGATTTCTACATGAAACTAAAATTCAGAATGGATTAGAAACCAACACGACCCCTGTGACTCAACATTTCCTTTTCGGTTCAAATGAAAGAGTTTACTGTCAAAAAGTCTAGCATTGGCATGGGAATTCTTTTGCACAAAATACAAGCTCTTTCAAACAGGTTCTTCCAAATGGTGGAAATAACATTTTCACCGGTGGATATACCCAAAAGATCAAGCATTCTGCCCTGTCTTCTGTTCTACTGACAGTTTAAAGGCAAAAATTAATCGATTTCACCTGCCATGTCAATATGTATTTCAGAGTTTCTGGCACCCTGTGTTAGTTAATGCATTTAGAATGTTTTTGGCTTTAAAGCGCTTGGCTGCAGGGAGTGACGAGACCCAGCCAGTGCCTTCCTCTAAATCTTTTCTGAATTCTGTCCTGTATCGAAAGACATCAATGCAGTGTTTTTCATTTCAACCATTACTGTTTATTCATTTAGCGAATAACCTTATCCCTGGCAAATCCCTACAAACGATACACGACTGCAGGTCTTACAAAACTGTAGATAATGTATGGCTCTGAGGGAAATTTGAAAACTGCAGAGGGAGATAAGATGGGTAGAAATGCCTGTGTGTGAGTTTCAGTGGCCTCATTTGTCCCCTGTGCTGCTCTCAGAAAATACTTCCAAGCCTCAGCAGTCAGCAATGTTTCCCCTTGGATGGAGTTAATAGGCAGGAAATTAATGCATCAGCTCTGCTTATAAATAGACCCAAGTTAAGATGCGAAATGTGATTTTCATAATTGAATTTCTTCATCATGTGACTTGCAAATTGAATTTTGCTGGAGGGAAATAAAGATGTTTACCTTTTTTATCTTTAAAGCACATTGAGAAATATTTTATTCATTCAGAATTAAAAAACAACATCATTTAAAAAACTGTTTAAAACAACTGAGGAGGACGATCCATAGCTGTGTGTTCTTATGCTTCTAGAGCATAAAAATCATACTTGAATGTGGTATATCAGTAAAAAGTATTTCTAGGTAACTAATAATTTACTCAAAGTCTCCACTGGTCTTCTCAGCTATTACATGTTTAACAGTAGTTTGGTCAACCCAGACAAACAGTGTGACTTGAAAAGTGAGCTTTATTGGGGATGGGTCATCTGACTGAGGAGAGCAACAACCCATCTGTCAAGATGGGGCCATTTGAACCCTTTCCCTTCCCCTTTTAATGAAAGATGAGCCAGGAAACTGCCGCAAGGGCAGAGATGACGAGGAGGGAGTGCTGCGAAAATGAAGCATGCAAGCCGATAATCGAGAAACCTGATATTTATACGGATCTGGGCGAGGTTAGGTTCTGACCTCCTGAAGTTTTGTTTCATGCTCCTTTTATTAATACATCTCAGTTTGGGTGAGAAGAACCCAAGGCTGTTTTAGCCATGGCCAGTTTACTTTGATCAGTCTCTTCACAGACTTGATCACGACAACGTCAGGTCAAGCAGCAGGAATCAGTTGGGATTGAAACATGTGCGGCTTGTTACTAACATTTGCCCCTATCTATACTGTACATCCATAAGGCTAAGAGGGTACTTTCTGTAGTACTTAACGCTGATGGAACAGAATTTTGTATTGGCCGAGAGCTGGATTGCTACAGGTTTAGTTCATGTTTGCCGAATATAGTCGTTGTGCTTTTGCATAATAAAAGGCAGAAGACTGAGTGAAAGCAGCAGAAGAAAGGATGTAAATCTCTCTGGATTTAGTCATGAAGATGAATGGGGGTGGAGAGCACCCTATTCTTCTGTATAATCAAAGCAAGCTTTTAATCAACACTTGTGTCGTGCAACAATAGAGGCTGGATCTGTGCGGGTTTTACAGTTACCCCTCAGTTAGCAACCTCAGAGAATCGGGTGATTGGACTCCTTATCCAAAATAATTAGTTCAGCTAGGTAATTTTAAGGGTGGTGCCGCACAGTGTTAGCAACTGTAAAAGCTTAATCCGCATGTGGACGTGCAAACCTCAATAAAACTTAATATTATATGGCAGTGATGGTTAATTGAATACAATCCTCTGGAAAGATGTACTGTAATGTTGTTTACAATTTTGTATGTGAACTGCAAATAGGGTCTATTTGTGTGTTTTTTTTAGATGCTCGGACTAGAGTTTCATACCTGTTTATTAAAGCCATTTTGATAAAAAATACTCCAGTCCATAGGGGCTCAGAATGTTGTCCCACATGGTTCCAATTACTCATTTTTCCCATGTTTGTGATTCCAGCCTGCATGGCAAGTAATCTTCAGTGGCAAATCGTCAAAGAGGCTTCAGTTTTTTTGTATTTTTTTTTTCAAGCTTCACCCCCCCCGTTTCTAGGAAAGCCATGCAGTCCTTGGTCACTGAACATGTAACCATAACAAACTGATGTCCAAAGTATGAGCTGAGTAAGCAAGCAACAGAAAGAGAGGGCTGCTCTGTGACAGCTTTCCTCGTCCATTAATATGGCTGTATTTAACTTTTCCCTCCTGGATTTCCTGGCCAAACCAAACCGCAGGAAAGAATCTGCAATACGTCAGCACCCCATTTCAAACAAGGCCGGGTTTCATCTATTAGTGGAGTCAGAAGCCTAGAAAAAGAGAAGTGAACTGGGCTTCAGTTCCCTTGGAAAAAGTCAACAAAAAACATGACCACAATTTGAAGCAAACTATGTATCAGTGGTTGCCTTGGTTATTTTTGCTCTTGCTCTTTCTTGCCATTCCTTATGAGCTATTAGTGGAGCCCCTTGTAGGATTAAGGCTACTTTTACAGGAGGTTAACATTTTTCTAGGAAATCTTGGACACAGCAGCAGAAAATAGCAAAGAAATGTGACCACAGTTACTAAAAAAGTTTTAAAAAAAAGTCTCTTTTGTGAATTTGGTTGTGATGTAGTGGGCAAGCTCTTGGATGGTTGACACAGCTGTTACACCCTTAAATGAGGCACAGTACTTTACTACACTTGCTGTAGTCCACCCAGGAGTACAAGAGGGGATCAGCATTGTTGGGGTTCAATCACTGCAATGAGCTGGCATTCTGTCCAGTGGGGAGTAAATGTGCTATTAGTCCACTTAATGCTGCAGAAACTAGGAAGAACTCTGGACAAGGTAAGCTGTTATGGACCCTCGTTTTACCTCTGTAAGTACCATCAGGATGAAAAATGTCACAACTTACCTATCAATAAAATGGAAACAACCATCACTCATGACTTTGAAAAGCAAGCATTTTTAAGGCTCGTATGTACTGTAAAACTGTGAATGTCCGTAGAATTTGCAGCCAAGGTATACCTGCAGATCTAAGATGCATTTTTCACTCGGTGCAAAATAGCATTATATGTAATGGCTTTTACGAACCTTTGACGAACAGGGCAAACTTTACACAGGTAGTGGACAAAAATGGAAACCCATGTAAAGTAAGGCAATGGAGCACCGTGTGCAGCCAGCAGAGTAGATTCTGCGACATAGAATCTACCAGCATCTGGAATTCAGCAGAAGGATTGCAGCGCCGATCTTCCACAAGCAAGCCGTTCAACTCACGCCTGGTTGATGGCACGGTTCCAGAACATCCCACAGTGTAAACGCTCAGTTGGGTTCACATCTGGTGACCGAGAAGGCCCTTGCAAATACATGACATCAGTGTCAAACCACTGGGCAAACACACATCCTCTGTAGATGGGGACGTCTGTCATCCAGGAAGCTAGGAGGAAGTGCTGCAACACTGAAGATGTGAAGATAATCACTCAGTTACCATTAAGTAACAGTGTTGATCTTGACGTCTAAAAGAATGAGTACCCTCCAACCACTTGTACTTATACACTTAGTATGTATACACATGCCCCTAAGCATGCTAGGATGAGCAGTAACTGAATAAATGCATGACCCAGACCTGTGTGGAAGCCCTTGCTTTCAATATACTTCTTGTCCCTCATTTACTCAAGTGTTTCCTTTTATGGTCCAATACCTATATATTTAAAAGTAACAGGCCGTTAAGTGGGTGTGACTAAATTAATTTCACTGAGGTTTGCAATATTTAAGATTTTGTCGTTTGTTATGTCATTGATGTCAGGGACAGTTTTCCAGAAGCCAGTTAACCTACCCGTTTGTCTGCGGACTGTGGGAAGAAACCAGAGCACCTGGAGGAAGCCCACGTGAATGCAAAGAGAACATACAAACTCCACACAGACAGCACCCCGGATCTGGGATTGAACTCCAGCACTACCAGGCAGCGACGCTGACCACTGTACCACCCTCCTGCCCTCTCCTTGAATTAATATTTGCAGAAAACAAGTGCTCAAAAGCCCTCTGTTTATAAGTAATTATGAAGGGGAAACGAGCAGTTCTGTCACAAGTATCAAATCGTCAGAGAAAGTAATGTGACGTCCTGATATACAGGATAGTGTATTTTGCAATGCTAGTTCCTCTCTTTCAGACTTGAGAAATTTCATCAGGTGCTTTGTTTTGCTGCTGTTGCAGTGGTTAATTAGTAAGACTGATGATCAAGGCATGCACAGTGGTGAATCAGACAAGATGCATCTTAAAGACATTCATGTCGACAAGTTCGTGAAAGAAAATTGTTTTACCGGAATACAGGCACACGCTAAATTGGCTGTATCGGCTGTGGCTGATTACCTGTCCAGCTGGAGCCGTCAGAGGAACGATAGCAGTTACATGTCTAACTCATTCTATTCTCACACCTGAAGAAAGCTCCACAGCCGAAACATTGTGTTTTTTTTTAGCATGGAATAAACCTATTACTTGTAACTCATTTTATAGCAATTTCTGACAATTGACTATGATTCGTGATGGGGGGGGGAATTTAAAAACATCTTTCGGATGAGCCCCATACTGACCTTTCCATGACTCTTTACTAATATTCTGTCTCATGCCATCACACTCTATATTGTTGCTGCAGTGATTCATTCACACCAAGTGGTAGAGAGTGGCAGAGACTGTAACCTGCTATTCACACAGGAAGTGCACACACAGGCTGTGAAGGCAACCTGCCCCCATGACTCTCTCCAGGCCTGAGACAGATGCACAGAAGCTCCCACGTTCCTCTCATTCAGACCGTGTTCTGTACCAGCAGAAGGTGGCAACAATGATGCCATTTCCTGATGATGGATCACGGCACCATTCACTGATCTCCAGGACCTCTGTGTTACATTCATCTTCCTATATCTCACTGCCTATAGTGATGATGAAAGTACAGAGATTTTTTTTTTTAACCTTCATTCTAAAATTACAATTCTAGGCTTGTAAAGGCCCGGTTTGCTTTTCCTCTGCATTTTTGTGAAATAGGAATACGGATGATAGACTGTAATGAATATAGATTCTCTTAAACACACACACCTTTTACGCTTAAGACAGTGAGCAGCGGTCTGCCTATAAACACACAGTCTCTGAGGCTGCAGTCGTTCTAATAAAGGAAACCTAGAGGTGGGCTGTTTTGAGTCTCATTAAAGGAAGAGTGCGGTTGTCTGTCTGAGCTCCAGAGAGCCTCCCAGTAACAACTCGTAAATGTAGTTATGAAAGAGGCAAAGCCACAGCATGCGCAGGGAGGAAATGAGTCTCATTATCATCCTTAGCAGGACGTCCGCCTGAGTCAGCCGGAGAGGCCCCTTCTCCCTGACTCACACCCTGCTGATCACCGACTTCGACGAGTCTGCTCTTATCCAGTTTTGCTCTTCAGCTTTTGCAAAGCAGCTGCCAACTTAAAGTTTGTGTCGAATCGGTTCTTCATGGGTGATGAGCAGAAAGACATCCATGAAGAAGGTATGCGTTACTCTGCACTTTAGGGCAAATGTGTTGGCTCCAAGCCCTTAAAGACCTGCCTAGACACTCTATTCGTAACTGTAGAGAACTTGGCTGTAAGTCCTCCTACTCACTTTAACCATGAGACCAGTAATAGTGGTGAAAAAAGACATACTTTTCTTTTTCTGAATAAGGATAATTAGAAGACCTTGTAGATAGAATGATTTAAAGTTAAATAAGCAGCCCGTAATCTCTGCAAATATAGTTACATAAATATAAATATAGGACATAGTAAATACATGATGTCAGTCTCTAGAGAGAAAAGGACAGCCAGTAAATAATTTTGAATACTGAAAAGGCTTTTTTTCACTTTGGAAATACTACTGTACATCCTACGACCTAAGACGTAAATAGATTGTAACTCCACTATCTATTACAAGCCATATAAGGTCAAAAGCATGTCACTGCATGGGCATTAGCTGTGTTTTTCCTTTTTCTACCTTGTGTTCTGACCTCCAGCCGAAACATTGTGGACAAACTGTCAACGAGGAACGCTCTGGGATAACGGAGACGTGGGATCAGCACTGCTGATACAGCAGCAGGCTGTGCTGTTTTGGCATCTGCAGGCAAGAGCAAACTGGCACTTCAGGAGAGCTGGGTGAGGCACAAGCCAGCTGTGGAAAAAAAACTCCGTTCTGCTGAACGTGCCTGGATCTTTCAGACAGTAATAGCATGTAATAGCATGTAAAAGATGAGTATGTTTCACAAAACCACAAACATATTGTTTATCTGCGGGGCATATCCCATATGATGAAACTCTGTGTAGGCAGGTGCTTAAACAGAAAAGTCTGTTTCTCATTTCTCTTTCAAAATGCATGTAAGTTCTTTGGACTTAAATATGCATCACTGCCTATAAATCCAGCTATGAAAAGCCGTCATCTTTAAAGGTCATTAGAATAAACAATTAGAATAAACAAAGTTCCTGTATTGATTTTAGCAAGGACCGTTTTTTTAACAAATTCCAGGATGATGCATTATGTCATGGATATCCATGTATGAACAACGATTGTGTTCAGCTGTTTTGAGTAGCTTTTGTTAATCGACGATACTGTTGAATGTCTATTACCACTGAGGAGGTTTCCTCTGTATTTTACCTTATAATGATCTGTGCTATATTGACAAATGTATTGGGGATTATTTGGAGCAATTTACGACAGCTTGACCTATGGTCCAGTTAAGATGAGGCTAACTCTATCTATGAGGAATGAGCCAGGGAGCAGCTACAAGGGTGAAGATGAAGTGACAGGAGGGGTGCCAGAAATGGGAAGTAGGGAAGGTGATACACAGTATGTAGGAGAGCCAATGTATTCAAGATTAGGATCTAACCTTCCTCCTGAACTTCTGTTATAAACTCCTTTTGCTATAGACGCCAACTGGAAGAACTGAAAATGAGCTACTGATACACCTTTAGTTCAGTTCCAAACGAGAGTCTGGCTATTCAGCTGACCAGTCAGTGCTTCCTAACAGCACCCACAGGTGATGCCGAGTGCTGCATATTTCAGCAAGAAATCTTTGGTGCACCTTGTGAGTGAATTCTGTACTGGTAACTGAAAAGAGTAATATTTAGTCTGTTATGTGTAGTAGCTTATGTGCATACAGTAAGGTAGGAGGGAGGTGATTCTGCATCCCCTGAGTGGTAGAAATTTTTCACGCTTTATCACACCAATGGACTAAGACCTTGGTGTTTTGTGCATTGAAAAATTGAATCAAACCAAATCGTTTGGAATTTACTAGCACGCTGATGAATGTTTCCAAAGAGGTCACATTTGTATTTTTCTTCACAAATGTGTCATGGTATTTTTTCTGTGTCACCCCCAGTCTTTAAGATTATGGCTGCCAAATGGGACAAAGGGTAACATTTAAGACAAACACTCACTTTTGGTTTCCATTCCACTTACGCTAAATTGTCTCTAATATATAAAAAAAAAACAATAACCAGTGCCTTTTACCCGCAATTCCATTTGCTTCAAAGTGTCACAGGAGATTTCTATTCTAAGCCTGTAGCTCCTGAACAAAAAATAGAATCAAAGTTTTTATTTTTTTTTATTCTCTAGTCTGTAGCCTTACAATTGATTTTCCACAGGGGGAGTTGGGAGAAATAAGACTTCCTTTTCTATTTGAGGATCTGTTTGCCTCAGAAAGCAACTTTTTTTCCAATTTCATACTTTTGCAGACCCTGGGGAGACATAATTACCTTAACAGCCAGAGTTCTCTTTTCAAGCAAATAAATTCAACAACCTTGAAACTTTGACTGCAATCACATTGTCCCTTTGGGCAGCCTGGCTGCTGAGCCTGATACACATTAGTGAAAACTGTCAGTTTTGGACTCCTCTTGCATAAATCAAAGCTCTGGCTAGTGAACTGAACACAACAGAGCCTCTTAAATGCTCTTCTCTCTCAGGGGAATGTGTTCTATTTTTGGTAGCTCCCCATTGCCTGGAGTCTTTGAAATCTTAAAATGAAAGATTCCCTTTTTTTTTCCAGTTATATTCAACATATGGATTGTGTAGACATTGACTAACTGGAGGGAGAATTAACCAGCCTGATCAAGATCCATAATTTCCTTTGCCTGATACACAGCATATTTATTAATACTGCCCACTGAGGTCTGTTAATGTTAATGCTCGGACAGCTTCCACAATGAATTAGGGGAAGGGATATTTGTGATGTCTGTGATCTTAGCCTATGTGGTGTTATGCTTGAGTCAAAGGATTAACCCAATGAAAGTATGTAAAAGAACACTTGTTATAATCCAAGGTCTGCCTAGCATTCTACTTACTGTATACAATCACATATAGTAATTGTATTCTGTAACCTATCCATGCACGGTCTTTCTTTGCAGCTTTATTTTTCCATAAGATAGATCACTTTACCGGCCCTATACAACTTCTTGTATTAGGAATTTGTCTTTTCGCATACCCCAGCTTGCTCCCCGTGAGACACACAGACAGGGAGAGAAGCCTGGGGTCAGAGCGCAGGGTTAGCCATTTATACGGCGCCCCTGGAGCTGTTGGGGTTAAGGGCCTTGCTCAGGGGCCCCAACGGAGTAGGATTCCTCTGCCGGCCGCAGGATACAAACCGGCAACCTTCCAGCCACAGGCGCAGATCCTTAGCAACAGAGCCACCGCAGCACCCAGGGGCTTTGTTGAGGTTTCTAAGGCAGTGAAAGTGCGACATTTCCAGCTGGGATCCAGTAGGCCCTTGGAAATAAAGCCTGGGTGAAAAGAAAACTTTGACCCAATTACCAGCTGGAGGTTTCAGACGCATTCCTCTAGTACCACTAAATAAGCTGCTATTGAGCAGGTGGACCATAGTCAGGAGGGTGGAAGTTCTAATGTTTAACCAGTAATAATGCCTCTGCCTTCTCACTCATTAATGTGTTCTTTTTATGTCATTGATAATACTGTGAACATCATCAACCTGTCTTGGAGGCTCTGTGCATATTTTGTCAGTACGGCAACAGGCGTTTGAGAACTTTGACCTTCCAAAATCTGTATCACCTGTACTGTCCCTGCAGAGATCGCACAGTCTGCGACTTGAATCGCCAGATTAGCAGTACAGGTTATCTTGCTTATCATGTGTTATGAATTTGTGGTTTGATTCATAAAAAAAAAAAAATACAGCATATCTAAAGAGATTAGACAGGTTTCCTAGACGGAAAAGGTTGAAATTAGGCTTTTTGGCTTATGACCACATGAAACAACACTCAAATATTGTTTTGCCGTGTAAATAAAATGAATGAGAGCAACTGCTCTTCATTCTGGATTTGGTTTTCCCCCCCATGAAGTTAATACAAATGCCGTCTTCTTTTCCTCTCTCCGATAAATCAGAGCAGTGCTTTCCCGCAAAAAAAAAAAGTGATCTGGCTGCAGCTCATTCCACCCTGACACAATATGTGGCAAATCCCTAAACGCCAGGGAAAAGACTCCTCAAAGCTCGTTGCATGACGATCAGAAACGTAACGATGGAAACAAATGCTTTTTTTCTTCCACACCAGATGGTAACTTGAATCGCCATCTGCATTATGTGCACTTGGAGACTCTCTATCTTTCTATGACCTTGGGGGGAAAAAAAGATACTTATTTAGAGGACTGAGGATAAATCATTATCTTTACCTTTAAATAAAAATAAGCTAATGGAATTCTGTGTTGAATAAAACCAATCAACTTGGGGGGGAACGCCTTAAGCCAACTTTGTTTGTAAATTTATTGCCACCTGTGAATACATTTTGCGGGACTTTTGGAAATACTGTGAGTGTTCCATGGGAAACTTCATTAGGAGACCAAAGCATTTGAAAGAGGCTGCAGTGGCAGTTTTGATTAAAAAAAACATAAATAATCTTTTCACCAAATCTCCAAAGCAGGTGTAGCTGGTGAGTTTTAATGCATTGAAGTGATCGTGCTTCGGTCTTATTGTTGACTATATAAAAAAGAACTAATTTGCTCAGCAGCTGTGACGCTAAATCAATGTAACGCTTATCAGACGCTCTGAACATTCATTATGCTGGAATTTTAAAGTGGGGGGGAAAACATTTTAAAAATTGATCATGTCCAGTTAGAACGCCTTAGCAGTTATTCCCTATTCCAATAAGGATTCTCTCTGTGTTTCCTCATGGTTTCATGACTAAAAGTTTTACTTTTCATGTAGTGTTGGAAAAAAAACCAATGGCAGTAAAAAGAAGAAAACGTACATTTCACAAAAACATAGTCAGATCTCTCTTTTTTTCTGTTATGTTCTTTGGGGTACTTAATGGTCCAGTGTTTTTGCTCAGCGTGTGTACCAATGTTTTTTTGGAAAATCTGCTGTTTTGCAATGATAGCTTTTGAAGACATCTGACCGTGTTGCCAACTCCTAAAACTGGTTTTTCTGCGGCTTGTGTTTGCGTTTTGGGGAGAAGGGAACATTTCGTTCTAGTGGCAGTCAATACGATGTCACCCAGGGGCTTTGCACAAACAAGACAAACTTCAGCTGGCTACGGACCAGCTCGGGGGGGAAATATTCGAATAAGAGATCTTCTCTGTCACTCAGACCAAGGCCAGCTGTGCTGTGCCACATAGACCTGCACAACATTAACCACTGACTTTGACATTGTTGAGACCTCATTCTGTTAGACACAGTGACTCCCATTGAGCAGGGAATAGATAAACCATTAGGTAATCAACCTGCTTGTGCACCATTCACTGATTAGCTGTACAAATTTAACGAGGACCTGTAACACATATGGCCGACATTACAGGTTGAGCGGACCGGCTTACCAGCGCAGTGACGTCACTGCCCTTCCCTGTGAATAGCAGGGACCACAGCTGCCGGGCTGACAGGAGATCTCCCTTTAGCTCAGCTGGCTGGTTCCCTGTTGAGTGAT
Organism: Atractosteus spatula; assembly: GCF_055471065.1. Lineage (NCBI taxonomy): Eukaryota > Metazoa > Chordata > Actinopteri > Semionotiformes > Lepisosteidae > Atractosteus > Atractosteus spatula. The sequence continues at coordinate 4,026,548 of NC_142728.1, read as the reverse complement.
GCCGGAGGCCTGGGTTCAAGCCCCCAGCGGTGGGGGGCAGACGTGAGGCGGCAGTAGAGACATACTGTTAAACATAATGACTCCTATTAAACAGGGAATAGATAAACCATTAGGTAATCAACCTGCTTGTGCACCATTCACTCATTAGCTGCGCAGATTTAACGAGGACCTTTAGATATGCTGGGATAAGACAACACCCAAGTCACTAGTCTTTTGCTGTTGGATACTGGTCAGAACATCAGAAGATGCATTCAAAATGTTTAAAATAAAAGCTGTTCATGCTGCTTAGGGGGAAAAAATCGTTGGAGAATGGCACAATAGTTTTCTACAGTAATACCTGGCGACATACTGTAATTCATAAAAAGAAGCAATGCCTCAATTCAATAAGTGTAGGGATTATTGCATGATCTCCTTTGTAATGCCTTTATCCATACGAGTCAGCAATGTAATTTTGTCTGGCGCTTTATGAAATTGTAATTTTTGTTTTTCCCCATTGTGCATGATTTCCTTGCCAACTCACCTGGGTATGGCGTCTCTAATTAAACATGTATTACTCAAAATATATATATTTTTTTATTTCTCTCTCTTTCGGTGAAGAACGGCACTGATGTATCTCTGCATTAAACACAGCCTCAATCTGTGTGCCCTCTGTTTTTCAGTGATAGGGGCATTTTCTGATTAATTCCGATGAGATGGCAGAATTTATAGGGGTAGCGTGTTGAAATTTGCGGAACTCGAGTGGCGATGTGAGGATATGGCCGTCTGACCGTGAGATCAAGGCAGACAAGCCACTCGAAATAGATCGCAGGAACTAAGACGAGATCTTAATTCATCTGGGTGATTCTGTTAGAGAGGCCTCAGAGGAAGACCGATTTAGGGCTCGATTGGTAGAGATCGGGGTTATGTGATGGGCTGTGAAAGTTGCTGCACTGACCCAGATAACGTTTTGAAGCTACTGCCATTGAGACTGACTGGGTTAGCCCATTGAACTAGTGGAGAAAAGAACCAGTAGTGGGAAACCTTATCCGTCCCTCTGTGAATGGACAGAACGTACCAAAATAAGGAGACGCGTAGGGCTAATTATGGAATCAAGCTTGAAATACTGAATGTAAGTGTCCTGACCATTTGTACAGTACCTTCATTGACTTGTCGTTGACGTTCATCCTGGATGACATTTGTCTGTTGTTCACTTGAAGGATGAATCCATCCATCTTTTAACTACTTTATCCAATAAGGTTCCCAGGGGAGCCAGAGTCTATCCTGGTAAGTCACAGGTGCTAGGCGGGACACACCCTGGATGGGATGCCAGTCGATGACAGTGCACCCGCTCACACCAGGGCCAATTGTCCAAGAAGCCAGTTAACCGACCAGCATGTCTTTGGACTGTGGGAGGACATCCAGAGAATTCCCACGCAAATGTGGGGAGAAAATACAAACTCCACGGAGATATCACAGAATTGAACCTGGGACCCAAGCATTGCAAGGGCAAGATAAATCCTGTACATGTCATTTTTGTACACTCTTCCTTTGAACTGGATAATCCCTTTGCGTAAGTTAATGGTTTGTAAGATTTTGGCAAGAGTTACTTGTAACCTGATCATGGTGGACGTCGGTGTAATTTTTAAAAAATTAAAACACTAGCTTTAGACTTTGGTTCCTTTAGAGCTCGGTGTAAAATCTGTTAGTTTTAAGAAAAAACATTTCTCTGTGGCATCCATTTCCCGCTTTCCTGATTATTCAGCGTGAAGTCCGAATCGTGTCGACACAAGAAAATGGTCCCAATCCGAGCTTGTGAGCGAAAGGACACAGTAGGTTTTGTCAGTCTGTAGTAATGTGAATCATCATTGTGGCCAACACCGAGATGGATGTAGCACTTAGGAAACCTTAAATTAATGGAGCTGTTCTGCTTCATTTCAGATTACTTTAAATCCTGCCTATCTTTGAAACGTGCCTACAAGGAGAAAATAACTAAAGGACAGAAAAGGTCTAGAAAGATCTTGAAGAATCTCACTGGGCTTTCAAGCCCTCTTGTTTCCCCACAAACCACACTAATTACCTACAACACCCTTTTTTCAATCTAGCATTTTGAAAATGCTTATGACATTTGGCAAGGGGGGGTGGGGGGGGGGGGTTGCTGTTGCTGAAGGACTTATTCTCTTTTACTCCCACCTAATCTTTGTCATAATGATAACTGCAGCTAATTCAAAAAGGGGTACAGTGCGTCTCTTTTGAAGCTCTTAATAATGCCTCTCACTGACTACGCAGGACAAAGATGCTAGGCAGAAAACTGTGCGGTTCCTAAGCAACTCTCTGTGCTTAAAAGGCCGGTGAAGATTAATGTAAAGGATTAATCAACTTCTCCTTGCCTGCTTGTACATGTGCTTCAGTCTTTCCATTGGTAATGATTTAAAATCCTTTTTCCTTCCTCTGTAGTACTGCCAAAACATGCTGTTCCGATACGAGTGGCTAGATTTTTTTTTCTTGCGTTCATTAGTTAAAGGCCACATACAAATATATAATTTCATATATTTGAAATAATATATTTAATATAATAATAATATAAATAATATATTTTTCTTTTGCCTACTGCCTTGTCTCTCTCACACCTGAAGAAGGCTCCACGGCCGAAACGTTGTGTTCTCTTTCTTCTTTTTTTCAGCATGGAATAAACCTATTACTTGATCGTTATTATTTCATATGTTTGCTACTTAAAGACATACTGTACAACTACAGCTCATTCTATTTAGTATTTTTTATGAAATGGTAAAGTACACTGTCCGCATTCTTATGCTGCATTAGTTGTACACCTATCCGTCCAGTTGAGGGTCACAGTGGAGCCAGAGTCTCACCAAGCAATGGGTGCAAGGCAGGATATACCCTGGGTGGGATGCCAGTCCATTGCAGGGCAGACACGTACATACTGTACTCGCATCAGGACCAGTTTTTATCCGGTACAGTATGGACTGTGGTTGGGGAAACCCACATACACGTGGGGAGAACATGATAACTCCAGGCAGATTCTGTAGCATCCCAGACGTCTGCTGTACTAATCCCTGTGCCACCATACTGCCCGTCATTATTCCAATCAAGTATTTATGAATGGGCTATGTTAAATGTGCACTTAGCCTTTTGTGAAGCAGTCTTCCGCAGGCTCACACCTCATCAAACTATCGGTTGAGCATAATTCTGTAAAAAAAAAAAGCATACAATGGAAAGCAAAACCATGTACTGTAACTCAAATGCTTTGCGTTTCTGATTAATCCATTCAGCAAGGCCTACTGCGAAATAAGGACATTCGTGTCCGTGTCCATTCCTTTTTTTGGTGTTGTGAGAAAAGCAATGCAGTGAACAGTTTTTGGGGGCGGGTTCCTCTGCCAGTAACATATATCCAGTGCCAAGCTGTCCCTGATAGTCAAAGAAGAACATGAACTGTTCTTCCTGGCGGGAGGAAACTTCACAGAAGGAACAGTCAGATCGCACCTTTCACCAGCCAGACAGATTGAGGAGTAATCCTACGCTCTGGGCTTTGGCTGAGCAGCAAAAGGAGGAGGAACTGTGGAACGATCAGTAATAAAAGTGAATGCTTTTAATAATGTTTCCACTTCTTTTTCTGGAAGCCATAGACTTCAAGGTGTCAGTAATTAATGCTGCTTCAGGAAAGTGCAGGAAGTTTGTCATTATGATGAAAACTGCTAAAAGCCTATCTATGACACAGATAAGAAAATCTCAAGACAGCATTTATCTCTAGTTTATTTTTATTACAATTAATATTTGATTAAGTTTTGGTTATGATTTTTATTATTGTGAGCTGATTGGGTGTGATGATTAAAAAGCTATAAAATGATTACGAAATTATGAAATATGATGGGCTTACAGTATCTTGCATTCCTACCTTGACTGAACAATTAGTTGTTTAGTCATGATTGTAATGGAAAGGGGGCAGATGGGTGACACTTATCCCGCATTCCCAAAATCATCTTCGTAACATGAAGCAGAGGGCATAAATGGAGACCCACGTGGAAGTGCATTTAAAACTGAGATCATAAGGCATGACTTTACCCCAAGAGTTGTGGGAGTGTGGAACAAGCTATCCAGCCACGATACCGAATGAGGTCCTCAGGAGAATTAACTCCCATCTAATCTAGAAGACTAGATGGGCCAGTTGGTCTCTTCTCGTTTCTAACCTTTCTTATGTTCTTTGCATTTTGATAATTTGATTATTTCTGCCCTATGTTTTACAAAAATCTACTGCCAAATATTTTTCAACAATAAAAAGATCCTTATTTCTGAATGTAAAACTGCAGTGATTGCGCATTGAGGGAGTTGTTAAAAAGTATCTGAAACCCAGGGTGAGTTGCTTCAGGCTATGGCCATGGTTCGAGTTCTGTTGTCAATAACCAATTAATCTACAGTGGATGTTCATTATTATTAGCATCATGATCATTACCTTTAACATCCCCCGTTTTAATATAATATTGTAGAGGCTTTTTATTTTTGTGAGGTAGTGAGAGGTGGCACTGGGAGAAAGCCACATGTCGATGGGGGGGATGACTTTATTTTATATAGCGCCTTTAAAGGACAGCAGCAATTAAAAAAATGCACAAGAGAAACACGATGAGAATGCATAGATGTTGGTACTAGATACAGTAGGAGCAGAGGGGTAAAGAACAGAGCCAGTTAAGTAAAGGCTCTTCTAAAGAAGAAGGTTTTAAGTCTGCATTTGGAGTATGGCCCACAAGGGCAGACTGAATAATTAAGACTCGGTAGGAGAGGAATTCCATGTGAGGGAAAGGAGCCGGTTGGATAGGCTCTATGTGGAATGGTGTACAAAAACAGCCAGGAAGAGAAAGGTTGCAGTCTTCAGCCCGGAAGAAAGGAGTGTGAGATAATGGTCAAGTCCTGGCTGTGTTGGTGGAAAACTCCACTGGCCGGTGACTCATGAAGATGGGGAGTGGAGAGCCGAGATGATCTAATCTGACTCATGAAGATGGAGTGACGAGCTGGTTACTTTGTGTGTCAAGGAAGAAAACTGGACAGACTTTCCTGAGACAGTAGCACCAGGTTAAAGCTAGGATCCCAGAGGGGTCTGAAAGGTAAATAACAGACCATTTAATAAGCAAGAAATAAATCTGATGTGCTGGCAGGGTTGAGATGATAGAGGGACTCATTGTTTATTAAATTTCATACATCATTTTCTGTCAAGAGACACTATATTGTTTACTATAAACCCTATTGGATATTTGCATAAAGCCAGGCTTTGATTTAAGTAGGCTATCATGGCAAAACTGTGATATTTCCATATTTATCTTGGGGGTACTAAAACGTTTTCCCCACACTTTAGGGAACACAGTGCTTGGTTCGATATTATAGTATCCTGAGCATGCCCTTTTCCCCACAGTATCTTAAGACTGCCATTTCATTAACTCTGTTGGCTGTATATTTTAAGAAACGTAAAACGCAGTGAAACCCTTTGATTTTACGTCTGCACTTGTAAAACAAAGTTCTAGGTTTCAGTTTCCACACCTGATGAATGGGAAAAAACTCCATGAGAAGGCATACCTTCAAATTAAATGTGTTATCAGAAAGGTCACAGATGTGAGTAGGCCATTTGCCTAAACAAGCTTATTTCTCTAAAGTCCCGTTGCCAGTACTTGCACTATTGTCCCCAAATCTTAGTTTTCCTTAAAAAGAGTGTTTTTCCCATTTCCCATTTTCCATGTGGATTTCCAGCCAAAAAATGCAAATATGTTGCAACATGTTGCAATTGTACTGCGATACAATTTCATACTACTGTTTTCAAAGTGTGGTCACTAAATATGAAATGTGCTGTATCATAAGCGAAATAACTAATTAAAGTACTTTTTAGGTATGTATTAACTCTACAGCATTGTGGCCAGGATGCAAACTTGTCTAGAGTAGGGATAGAAAAAAAATAACTTGTTTACTTGTCCTGGGAGTCGAGATAACTCCAGTTACTGTACTTTCCAGGGAGATAAGTTGTAACTATATATAGAGACACATTGTAACTGCTGTATATATGGCAAGATAGTGAATTACTCTGGCAAAAGACTGTTCCTTCAAAAAACATTTTTATAAACTTTATTCAGATTTGTTTTGTAAATGATTACATAATGTAACGTAAATCAAAGTGGAATAAAAAAAGCAAAAAATTCACAAAAAACATGACTTGAATAAATAGAATAATAAATACTTCCGGTGAGCTTCGGAACAGTTCTTGCTATTTGTTTTGGCGGTATAGATGTATTAAATCGAAATGAACTCTAATGATATGTATAAAAGACGGAGCTTGAGTAAGGAATATCAAACCAATAGCCAGAAAGTGACAAATGCTTGTTTTATATTGCTTAAATAAATTTAATGAGAAAAAAAAATGTACTACATGTCCTTTGATATAATGTTTTACAAAATCCAGATTATTACTGTACTGCACTCCTCATTAATCCTTAGGTTTGTTCTGTAGCTATTTGAAGTAAGACTAATAAATTAGACTTGTACACGCACTAACAAGTGCTATTTGGTTTGCTCCCAATTTAACGTTGGGGGGGGGGGGGGGAGGTTTCTGATGATCTACAAACAAGTTATCTAGTTAGCGATATCAAAGAATATTTGATCAAATGCCTTGGACCCCAAAATGGAGTAAAGTGTCCTTCTCTGAAAGTGTTTATCTTGCAGTTTGTACATACCCCTTTACCAAAGGGATGTGCTTCAACGGGGATATGTGTGCTATTGCTCAGAATTCAGTTGCTTCACGCTTTCATTGCCTGGGATATGCTAATGGTGTGTATTTACAACAACAGGTATATGAATAAAATTATCATTCAATTGATAATGTTTCCTTTTTAAATTGTCTAATTTATTAATGCACCTACTGTAATTCTGAAATATAAATGCCAGGTGCATTAGTTGAATGTTACATTCAAGAAAGGTTTTTGTGTGACCTAATCTCCGTATTTACCAAGTACAGTTCTGTTACTGCTTGACATTAATATATGCTTCTGCAATACGATCTGTTCTGTAAATGTCATCCTTGAATGCAAAAAGAACGTTAGTTAAAATTTATTTTATTGTTAAAGCTAGAATAGCCACTTTTTATGAATTATGACAGTGCTTGTTATTAGGGACAAATGCAGAATGTCATACAGAGGTAATGAATGTACCTTCTGTTTTGTACAATGAACACGGCATACAGAATATTTTTTTTTTATTCCAGCTTTATGCAGTACTCAGTGTGTCATTCCTGTATTTGAGATCATGCTGGGAAGATATAAAGAAATGACATCATCACAGGAACGTTTGTGAATAAATAGCCTATTCATTAAAATTGTCTTGAATTTTCATAAATTATTACATTTTCAAAACAAATTGCACTAACTAAGCTTTCATATGGGGGCATCGCCAAAGATTTATGAATGCGATAGAGGAGTAAGCAGAATGTGGTAATGTAACTATACCCTCTCAAAATGTCTGCATTTCTGAAGCACTTCTTAAAAAGGAGAGACGTTTTTTGTGCCTAGGCTTGGGAGAGTTTAATCAATTAAGACTTTTTAAACCATTGTGACCAGAACACAATTTATAATTTGCAAAAAATTAAAGGTGGATTCCAATTGTATTTTAAGGAATGTGAGAGTTCAGCATTCCTGATGCTGACACGAAAACTCATGATGTTGATTATGACCACGATTATTGATATGACACAAGTCCACTGTGCATTATTACTTTGAGCAGTTTTTCTGTATCTTAGAAGATTGTATCTTCAGCAGGTCCCTGCTTTTCCCTTTCTTTGGGGAGCTCTGCTGTCCCTCAGACTGCACATTGAAATTCTATATTCCACTGCTTAAGATCTCTTGGATTGAAATTGAACATGTCCGTCTTATAGGCCATGAGGGGCAGTTCCATTCCTATATTCCACAGTATTGATGTTTTTAGTCATTCCTAACAATTAGATACTGTAAATGTTAAATGTCATTGAAAAAATAAAAGCGTTGTTATGGTAATTAATACCAATTGGCATCAGACCAGAAAGTATTCTATGGGATTTGAGTCATCTATCATCTAAGAAAAAAAGGGGGCCGTTCTCCCATATATATATATGAAATAGAGACTTCTACTACACAGACACCTGGACTTTGTCATTTGTATGACACAACAGTGCTTTTCATTAAGAAAACGCAAAACTCTAAAGAACTAATTTTCTAATGCAAACTATTTTTTTTTTAATTTTGCAAATAATATGAATTAGATTTGTTCATGTGCATTGTACAGTAAGTGAACACCATAAAATAAGGCTTGCAGATTTTCCTTTTTTGTATTCTTCCTATACAATAGTTTTAAGTGTATCTGTAACAGAAAGATACTCTGCTAATTAGTTTTGAACTCAACCATCTGTAGATATTGGGAATAACATGAAATGTGAAACACGATGACTCAAAAGGGTTGGTTTGCACGAGGTGTCGGAGTGAGAGGGCCTACGAGTTCACATCATCCCCAGACAAAGTGTACAGTACAAATACTCCTCTCTGACATCACCCAGTCACTAAACTATTTAAAATCAGAAAACCTTTTGTAGCACTGTATATTAATCAGAAGCAGGATGAAAGTCAAAGGACACATGCCCCCTCCTTCTCCCACGCTGGTGTAGAGGATGGCACTGTACAACTTACTGTAGGTGGTCAGACCATCGATCTTACAACTCCAATGCTGGGGTTTTATCCCAGTCTGGTCACAGGATTGAAGGCCACTGCTTCCCCTCTATTCCCAACAGTAGCTCTGGAACCTCTCTCTCTCTGGGGAGCTATGTACCCACATTGGCTAAAAAGAGTGGAAACAAGTGGCGATCAAAGCACAGAAGGAGTTTATACCAAATTGATCAATCAGAAAAGCAGACCTGTGGTTACCCTGTTACACTATGATACACTGTATTACATCATTTACACAAAATTCCTTTTGATTTATTTATTGTACCACTCTTTACGGTCTGTGTATAGAACAGTGAAAACTTTGGGGGACAACTGGTAGTGAAGGGCACTATATAAAATTAATATTGAACTGTGAGTGTTCTGTGGGAGTTCTAAAGAAAGTCTGAAATCCTTCACTGGAATTCTTTAAGAGCAGGCAACTCACATGGACATATTGCAAGCTTACACCCTTTGACGCAAAGCAGTTAGTGGCAGTTAGTGGCTTTCTGAGACTAAAGAGCGAAAAACAAAAAAGGCTAAAGAAAATTAGAAAAACACTTATGTGCCTTAGGTCTTATTTTCTTAACAGTAACAGGCTGGGTTTTCCATTTAAGAAAAAAAACATGTCAGTCTAATTTTGGCACTGAATCCTTGGTGAGTACTTCACTTTGGAGATGACTAGCTAGGTGGACAGCGCAGTGTATTGTAAGTGATCCGATCTGTACAGTTTTAAGTAATTTGACTATAATCATAGATGAAATCTGGTCTGTTTTAATTTCAAGCTCACTGCTGGCCCTTCATTATGGGGCCCAGGTTGGGAATTCATTTGCAGCACTTAAAATCTGAATTGGGTAGTTACTTAGGAAAGACAAGGTAGCTGTTTAGGTAGATGGTCTCGTAAAAAAAAAGGGTTTGTTTGCAAGCCGACTGCAAGGAAACCATGAAGTGAAGAGGTGCCACTGATATCAGCAGCCTGTGATAGCAGCACTGGCGTGGTTTGAAAATGTAGAGGCTGTAGAGAACCCTCACACACGGATTTTCCATTGCATGTGGTAGCCCTTTTAATTGAGGTGGATTCACATGTATTTCTCAGTCTGTACAACAATAAACTGAAAGAGCTTAATGAAATTTTTCAAAGCGGAAAGTACACCTGAGCTGATTCACTGGTACTAATGCAGTTTTTAATTGTAGGGCAGGACATTTGTTTTCATTGCAGGAGTTTAAGGCTCAAGATACACATTGAGTTGTGAGGACCTTCTTGATGTCACGAACACTCTCACTTCTGTTCATGTTTCATTAGATCTTATGACTGATTATTAATTACGCCTGCTGTTTTCTGTTTATTATTCTGAAGGGACGTTCATATATTGTACCATTTTTGTTTTTGATTTCTGTTCCTGAGGCACCTGCCTTTTCCATCCGTAACTGGTACTGAAACAGAATCCTTTCAAGTCGGACAAAAAAGGCATGAAGTGATGAAGGTACTGATGCACAATGCAACACTACCAACATTGCATCATACCATAGGGGACTTTTTACTCCCTGTGTTGTCTCTGAAACACCAGTGGCTCATATATTATACAGGATACAATACAATATGGATTTGAATGCAGCTTGCTGTAAATGTGTTCTCTCAGTGAAGGGTGCCTAAGTGGCCAAGCCTTTCTGATGTTGGAAGATACGAGTGGAGGTGTTCCATGAATATTTAAACGTCGATCGCTCTCAGGGTGCAGAGTATGGAAAATTTTATCGACGAGATGTCTTTTAACCTTGCATTTGAGGCAATAACTGTCATTTGAGTCCTGGGACAGCACTGTAAGATGAAGCTGTGAGTGTTTCAGGGAGCATGTGTACAACGCTTTTCTCTCTCTTTGGGCTGAAGTGTGCAGAGACATTTATTACTATCACCGTGCTGGCAAAATTGGAGCCCATGACCCCCACGATGACATTATCTGAACTGCGTTGTAGTACCAGTAATTGGTAGATCTCCAGTTTTCAGCATGCAAGTCAGGAAGTAGCTTTATAAAAACAATGATGATATGGCAACAAGTTAAGAAATAAGGAAAGGACAAAAAAAACAACAGGAAACGACAAATGATATCACTGATACTATTAAATGTCAACGAAGGGATAGGAAGGCATGGTTAAAGTTTGATAGAAAATGGAAAGACAGAACTATTTATTATTGCTCTGCTGCCAACGCAACAGTCCTCTATTGGCAACAGCGTCGGAATATTGCAAAAACAGATGAGGCAGAGGAAGGACGTTTATTAAATAAAATGCTCTCAGCAAGCAGGCTTGCTTGTAATGTTAGTCCGTTTTATTGTGCTGGGGGACAGAACTGAAGGTAATATCAAGCCCAGAGGCACAAGTAACAGCAGGTAAAAGGTGATGAGTCTCTCTGTAGCACTCTCCAAATGTCAACTACCCCTTTTTTCCCCTTCCCTTCCAAAGAGAATAATTGGTGTGTTGGATTAGCATCCCTTTTTTCCCCACTTTCACTCATACATCTCCTCAAAGTGCCACAACAGGGTTATGAAACAGTGCCAGGGAATGCTGGCACAGCTCTGCAGGCTTGGGATGTAACTCTGGGAGGCAGAAACTCTCCCAGATGAGATCTGCTTTTATTGTTTACCAGGTGTTGACAGTACCAGGTGAAGCAGATAAATTGCTTTCTAGCACAGCCTAAAGAAAGCCAGTCTCTGACCCAATTAGACTTAATCATCAGGGGGCCTGCTATCTGATTTCAGCACATTACCTGGAGATTGTCTACACTGACTACGACTGGAGGTTTAATCCTTTTTTTTTGCTTTCTGGATTCCCTCAGACTGGAAAATTGGCGCCAACCCTACCCACACCAGTTTAACCCTGTGTTACAACTTGTAAGGGTCTGCCACAAAGAAACACTGCTCTTAGCTTGACAGATTGTAATGTCATGTTCTCCAAACTATAAGATATTTGTTGTGGTTCTCGGGAAATGTAAAAATGCGATGATTAGAGCAGCAATATTGCAGGGGCATCTTTTTAACTGCCACACATTTAAAGTGAATTTCACAGTGACTGTTGAGCATTTACCAGATATCAAAGAGCTACTGCCAGACAACTGTACGTTTAGGCCTTAGGAGACAGATAGGTCTCCTGTTCCCAAGAAAACCTGCAGGTTTGGTTTACACAGGTTTTGGAACATGAGCAGCTTAAAAATAAAAACGATTTAGTCCTAATAGATATTGTTGAGGGCCAGAGAATCACTGTTTGCCAAATTATATAGACCACTACTAGTACCATATACAGTACAGTAGTTAAATTCACAGCTGTTGTACTGAAAAAGAACAGTTGCTTGGTGTGCAGAACACCATAGCATGTGACAAGTCAGTGAGTTTAGAATTGTCTTCTCTCTTGCTACACAACCCGAGTGCTTGATGATAATTTTGTTTTTCTTTTTATAAGATCAGCATGTATGTGCCTGTATTTGGGGTTTCTGAAGTAAAAAAACTGTCCTTTTGTAGAAAAACTTGAGAAGAACCTTTCAGAAGGCTGAAAAGCGCTATTCGATAATGTTCACTGTAAAAAGGGGCCATACAGAAAGGACTGGATTCTGATTTCTGTTGCAACTAGTTAGCTCTGGATGGTTCTTAACACCTGTGCCTTTTAATGCTCTTTTTTCCCCATTATGTAGGCTTAGTAGCAAAAATAATACAACTCGGTATCCACGTTTTAACTAACCTGTCCAAAATACACAAAAGCAGTTCCTATAGACATTGATAAATGACTGAACTTGGATTTCTGCACTGTGCCAGGTGGCTAGAAGCCAGGAAGGATGCTGCCAGTTAATCAGCTCAATGTAATGTCTTTCCTGATGAGTCTCTCAGGTGAATTGTGAACCCAAGTCAAAGACTTTTGATTCTACATTTGTTTTTTAACATGTACTGTAGATGGGGTTTTTTTTGTTGGTGTTTTCTGTGAGAAATGTCCAAGTGTTAAAAAAAACCCTCATATTTCCTATAGGCTTTTTAGGTGTTTCAGAACTACTGAAAAATACAAAACAAATCTCTAATGTTTCAAAAAGTGAAACAAGCCTGGGGCTGTGTACTTGGCTCGCAATGAAACAAGCAGACAACAAGGAGCATCATTGACCAGTTTTATTTATCCTTTGCCACCAAATGACACCAAATGGTTTTTGCTATTGTAGGAGATGCCTTGAATTGTAAACAGTGAAAATGATAAAATACATTTCAAAAAAACTCCTAACAAGCAGTGTATGACCAAGGAGAGGCTGTCCATTCAACCCTTTCCTTGCTTTATTAATAACATTAAATGTTATTTTATAGCTTTGAGTCTCGTATTTACATAGTTACACCATATTTTCATGTTACATTTATGAAAACTCATTTGTCTAGTTTTCATAGGAACTATATATACATCCACAACCCTTAGCTGCCTGCTGCTAAGGAACACACTGTTAAAATGGACTTTTTTTTCCACTTTTTTTGTATTTTTATCATCTTAATGGTAAATTAACCCTCGAGCAGAATTTGTACAACTCTTACAAAAAATAAAGTTAATACGGAGCTCAATCCATTCATTGTCGAGCTCAAGCTCAAATGATACTTATTGAAAAAATATTGCACTTAAAATCGGGACAGCAAAGAACTGGGGGTAGCAGGGCTGAGGAGGAGGGGATTTGAACTGAGCGCAATGCATGAAGCATTCAGCAGCCATGAGCTAAATAAATAGGCAACCTCCGTCCACTCGAGAAGGTTTCTGAAAAGAGCAACAGCCTAACGGTATAGCGCTATTTGTCTAGGAGTGCAGATTTTAACCAAAATAAAAATAAAAATCATAAAAAGCTTGGAAGCTTTATCACAGAGTGCCATAATGTCCTGAGAAAACTGCCTCATCCAACTATAACTACATGGAATCTCTTGCTTAAGATATGTCTGAAGCGTCTACAGTCTTTGGAGAGTGGGTAGTAAGTTCTTTCAACCTAAGGACAACATTATGTCCACAGCTTGGTCCTTTAGTTCATCATTTGTTGGTTTTTGTCCCTCTTGTAGTCCTCTGGAGAATGCAACGGGACGTCTCCCCGCAGAACGGAGCCGAAGTTCAGGAGCCAAAGGGATGTCGTGCCAGGAAAGACTGACTGAACAGCAGGCTAGCACAGAAGAAAACCAGTGCTCCCCCTGAGCAGTCGTCATGCTGTCACGGCCATGCACAGAAATGGAAACCAAAAAAAAAAGAGACCCTATTAAAAAAAAGTAAGTTTTGCAGATGTCGTACCAACAGCGTATGAAGGTGATGGGGTTGGGGGAAAACTGGAGAGACTACTTGGGCAAAAGATGCAGAGTGTGACAAACAGTACCGGACTGTTTCGGAGCTCCAGGTTCAACCTCTCTCCAGCATGTTCGGAAAAACAAAATCGGAACAATTCCACCTGGCACTTGCACCAACCGGGGGCTGCGCATCGGGGAGATATGGCTTCCGTTGTCGATATTCGTAACACTGGACGAAAACCAATGTACGGCTCGTGCCCCCTCCCAGGAGACATACCAGGGGAGAGATTCTCTCCTCCATGTAAACATACGGGTTCCAGTCTGTTTCAAGTCTCTCAACCACCCATCGCAAATAAAAAATGGAAACGAAAATGACCTAAATCAACCCAACAAGCTGTTGCGAGTCGTCTACGACGGCGATGTCGAATTGGGCTTCTTCTGGTTCACTAAGTCCAAGTACAGTTCTGAGCGGAGAAATCGGGGATAGGAGTCCTTCTCCATTAATCCATATATCCTCTTCTGAGCCAGGTCGAAACAGGACCGGTTGATGTTTTGCAGGTTTTCTTTCGTGTGTTCTCTAGTATAGGAGTCGAGGTTGACCTGCAAGAGAGAGAGAGAGAGAAGTTTTATGAGGCTGTAAAACGTGGATCAGGTTTATCTTCATTTTCCATCAGACTTTCCAGCTCCATCTTTTAAATAAAGAACAAATTCCTGAGGGGGCAAGGAGCCACCACAGTAAAACGATTTGGTGGGATGAAGGTTTGGATGTGATTAATCACAGATTTCCTAGTGCACCTAATCATTCTGTGGAGGAATTCAGCTAGGCACGTTTCAGCTTGTTTTACACAAGACCAGACCCTCAATAATCCAATCCATATAATGCAATAGTTAACAGTGAAGGATGTTTCCTTTTTGTATCTGACAATTTAAATTGACCACAACAAAAACAGACCCCTCAGAACATCCTTTCTTAATTACCGAAGGCTGATATATTTAACATCTTGTAGATAATTTATTGAAAGTGTGTACAGCATTAAAAACCACTTGCATCGTTTATCGATCAGAATTAATCTCGCACGCACACCAATCTCATATTTACCTCTTTGCAAGACTGGATGGCGATGTATTCCGCGAAGATTTTCTTGGCCTTTGATGCCATTTTAGATTGTGACTTAATCTTCTTGTAATCTTCACACGCCAACCAGAATTCCAGATTTTCCTCGCTGAACTCTGTGCGTAGGAACGCTCTGAAAGCAGCCAGCCCATCTGCCAGAAGAAAAAAAAAAGGAAGGTAAGTACAAGATGTTTAGTGATGTATACAAAGAGCAACCATTCGGATGCTCACGACAACCCACTGCAGATCGATCTTAAGAACTTGAGTGATTTATTTTTAGTATTTAGTTGCTGAATAATATTGAATCTTGTATACAAAAGTATAGCGTTGGTGAATTGACTTTAGAATGTTTCTTAGGAAACGGAAGATTAGCTGACGGAATTAGCAATAAAAATGCCCGCAATTCTGAGCCTGTGACACATTTGCTTTGGCGAAATTGTTTTTTTAAACCATTAAGTTTCAAAACGGGAAGGTACGTAGCCAGTGAGCAAAGCAAAGACATAGGCATTGCAACAATTGGGAAGTTGTTGTGTGCTTTTACAGTTACTTAAAGACGACAAGAGAGAAGGCAGTCAACTTCCGTTCTTGTGCGTTGGCGCTCTGTATAAAGAGCTTTTTGCAAAGGGCATGCTTTTATCATCGTGAAACCCCCTGATTGGGCCACTTTATGTAGAGTGTGAGGATGCTTCAGAACAAAAGAATAATAGGAGGGTTGACCTGGGGATAGTTTGAAATCTCATTATTTTAAATCGTCGCTCTATGCATTAGCGCTCAGAAAACGTGTATGACAGACGTCATCACTGCTAATCGACTGATTTTGCGTTTCCACCAAGCAGCTCAAGGTCATGATTTCTGAAACAATATAAATATAGAGGCGACCGTGTTTTGCTGCAGACAGTAATCCTCTCTATTGCCAACCCACCCATGCTGTTGCATGGCTCTATTCATGTGAGAAAGGGGTAGGACGAACAGGCGCTCTATTCACTAGCCCAGCCGGATACATAGTTACTGAAATACATTTAGTTCTTATGCACAACCACGAGCTGCATGCCAAGGGAACAAGCTGCAATTATCCAAGAGCTACATTTCGAGAACTAATTGCATCGTATAATGCATTAGTTCCTAAAGAAATGAAGTTCAGCCACTGTACTTGCACACACACACAATCCCAATTGTAAATGTATAGAAACGACTGCAAATGAAATAACAGCAGACTTCAGCGCTTACATCTGAACAAATAAAGGAACTGCCTGCACTCCAATAGAAATCCTTAATGTAAGGCGTCTTATTTTTTTTTTTTAAAAAGACCAAAATCACACTTACATTTATGGACCAGTAGTTTATCTAAGGATTCTCCCCATTTGAGCGCTTCTTCGGGAGTAGGCCTGCAAATAAAAGCAGATCGATTCTTTAGCAAGCCCATCTCTGCAAGGTTTCTCATTGTGTGACCCATTCGCGGTGCTCTGCTCGACTCTTTGGTTTGGAACCGGTTCAGCGGTGCCCTAGATACACTACTCTGCTGCTCGATCTCTCATTCTCTCTGGTGTCCGGCTGCACAGCAGCTCTTATAAGCTCTGTGACTGGCTCGGAGCCCTGACGGGCGGGTGTCGCTCCCTTGAATGGGGAGTGCCTACATCTCAAGCCCGCCCCCTCCCGAAGCTCCTTCTTTCAAATCGCTCCTATAGATCTGCGAACATGCTGCCTCTTCCGTGAAGAACATATTGGGAATGACAGCACCGTGCGGCTCATTTCTAAAAAAACCCCAAATCTTGTCTGACAATACATCGAACAAACAAGCACAGCTCGTGTTTTATTCTCTGAATTAGGTAACCTGAATTTCAGTTTCTACCAAATGTACTTTATTAGACCAGCACGAATCTCCGTTAGGCTGTGACATTTGATCGCTACAAAATTAAAAACACCATAATCTTGATGGTTATGTGACTAAAGCTAGGTGTTTAAGCTTATTAAATATATGCCAGTACAGAATGGCTTGTATTACATTCAGACATGAATAGCTAACGACAGCATTAAGCATTGTTAATATAGACAGCGTGAGGACTCGAGACTAAATACTCTGCGTTTGTAATTTTCTTTGTCCATCTCTTCTCGCATTTGATGAACCTTTTAAAGATCAGTATTCACGCTGAGCTGTATTATCAGATTATAATGGAGACGGACTGGTCCAAATGCATCGGTGTCTTTGCACTAAAGCAAGTCAGAATTACTGTAGGACTGCACATAAAGAAAAAAAAAGGAAAATCCAGCTTCAGAAATACAATCTGCACCGTTTACAGATCAGTGTAACTGACCGGCAAACCGCGGCTATCATTTTTGAATTTTGAAACTCGAACTAAATATAACCCAGTGCATTTCATATTCGAAAGTAAAAGTTTCATAATATCAGTTGTGATAAAAGGAGAGCTTGTCTACAAACTAGAAAAAAAAACAGGCTCTGCACATTTTTTCACTGTTTAGATATTGTAGTATTCTGTCTAAGCAACACTAAACACTGTCTCTTGACTTTTTGACACAGACCTAGCAGAAAAATAAATCTATGGGCTTGCAGTTGTGTGCCGATTTTCTTAGGCTGCTCTCCAAATCGAAGAATTAGATGCCGTCACATTCTGACCCTGGCTTCCTCTGCTTGGCTGTAAGAGGCCCTGGGTGTTTAGGAAACATCCACTTGTTTTGACTTTCTTAAAACCACGTCTGATAAACAGAGGAAGCAAACCTTGTACTGGTCTGCCAAAGCGACGGTCACTGAACCGAACATTGGAAGACAGTACTTGCACAACATCAGGTAACTTCAAGCATCTTCTCCTGCTAATTATTTTTTTTAATGCGTCTCTTGCTATCATTGTACCAACTCAGTCAAGGAATACTTGTCACTGTAAGTACAGGATATGTGCTGTATGAGTTCTCTTACAAATCCTAGAACTTCATACCTGTTCCTTGTACAGTACTTCAGATGTAATGAAAACAAAATTAATCTAAATCCTCATGCATACCCTGCTAACTTGCTCCTCTGCTCTGCACCCAGTCTCACCTTCCCTCTCTATCCTCCAAAATAAACAGAGCTCTGCCTGAGCACAGAAGACGCCAGTGTTTGAGGTCACTTACTTCACAGACTTCATAGCTTTGTCCAGCTTGCTAGCCGGGTTGCTTCCAGGAGATTCATTCCTCCTCCTTAAGAAAGCCAAACGATTCTTCATGTCTTTGGCCCTGAAGAACACAAAACGAAAGGGAGAGAAGTGTTGAGTCTCGGGGGGGGGGGGGGGAAAAAAGCTCCACAGTGTAAGGTAAGAAGCACCGAATTACTGAAACAGCCGAAGGAAAGGGCCCTCCTGTTATACATTTTGCATCCACCGCTCCTTTTCCAAAAAGGCAGTTCCCCGGCTCGTCTGCGGCAGCAGCAGCACTGCCCCAGCTTCCGAGCGCTCCTCAACTTACTCCTTCATGGTGTGTCTCCTGTGTAAACCCCCCGCTCGCCAGGTGCCCTGCAGAATGCCGAGCAGCACTTCCGAGTGAAACTCCTGGGACTGCGTTTTGGGCGCAGCTGCTCGAAAAAACGGCATCTCCCCGACCCTGCGTCTCCCGATGCACGCAGCGCTCTGTGACTTCGCCTCCACCATCAAGTTCTGGTTTTTAACTCTTTTTTTTTTCTGGGTGCCCCCCACCCACAACTTCTGGTACTTCTTTTAGTCCGGCGTTGTGTTTTTACGAGTCCGTATTACAGGAAAGCTGAGGCGGCTGTAGCCATCCCGGTGAGGAGGGAAGGAAAAAAAAAGGACTGCCTGACGAAGGATACGAAGAAGCTGGAGTTGAGATATCCTACCCCCCTCACTAACCCTCTGTAAAATCTGGACCGCGGTATTCATCTACCAAAGGCTCTCCGGATGTAGGAGGGCCTGTCGCAGGACCGCTGAAAGGGCCATGTGTTTCGACTATGGGAGAGATGTGTCAGCTTTCACCGGAGGCTGGTGGACTGTTTTCCATGCTTCGAAAAAATTAGGTAAATTGCGGACAGGCTGAGGCAGGAAACAGGATGCAGGCGGGCTGGGGCTATTTATGACCAACTCCACCGCTGGTTGCCTAGGCAACCGTACTGGGTAGTGGGGGAGAAAATGAGCAAACAGCAAGAATAGTGGAGCCTTTCAAAAAAAACTGCCAGAGTATTACTATATGGGTTATTCTTAGACGCTGTCACACTCCCAAAATCTTGCCTCATGGCAAAAATGCATTCTGGGTAAACCCCTGGATCATTGGATCTGAAGCAGAGCCAGATCTTTTCCAAGTTTTTACAGGATCTCGGCTTTGAATCTGTTACAATATATCCTGTATCTGAATACAAAGGCCACTGTCGGCAATGTTAGGTGTTAGGACATATTTCTGAATGAATCCTTAAATTTGATTTTGTGCATCCCCCTCCAAAAAGGATCTGAGCATGGCACATTTGTATATTCATTGTGTCTGGGGGAATTACAAATCGCAGGATTATGGTGAGAAAGATTTATCTAGAAAACAAATCTAATAGAGGAAATATCCTGCTGCATGATGACAGACAATGCTTTTAATATTTTAGAGTAAGCAGTTTAAAAATCTACTTTAACCAGATGAATAAATGCCGATTGTGTGTGGAGGGCGGAGGATTCTATTTAAGGCGAAACTCTGTTCTTATTAATTTTAGAATTTACAATTTAATTACACTGTTCTTGTAGTAGAAATATATTTGCTTTTAAAAACATTGTTTCAGGGTGGATAAAGACCACTAAAAATAGCATGAATTTTGTTGGCTTATTTGGTTTATTTTGTAACGAAGGGAGCTCTAGCCAGCCTCTGCAAGGCGCTGTTCAGAGCAACGTCACTTTTTATGGTCCTGGAAAATATTTGTGAGCTTAATGACACAATTTATGATGTAGGTCTGGATTCAATGGTGCAATGCATTCTGCTCAGAAGAAAGTTATGACTTTTTCTCCCTGGGGCCGGTGAGTGTGAGAGAAGGTAGGCTCACCAGATCAACGCTCCACATTGACACTCAGTGACACAGTGAGTGTAATGGACTTGTGGGAGGGAAAAGGGTCTGACATTTTCTTGTGACTAGCAACAGGTCTTTCCAAAAAGCTATTAAATAGCTAACTTTTTTTTATGAAGTCATGCTGGAATTCAGGAGGAGTGTCTCGCATAAAAGCCAGCTGCAAGCTAACAGATAAGCAGATCGGCTTCACAATGCTAGAACTCCTCTGGAATTGAAGACCTTCATAAACTACAAGGGCAACGTCCTTGTTTTATAAAAATACTAAAACCCTTTTAGAAATATCTGTGATCAACAACATAGGCTTATGACTTTTAAAACAAATGGGCATTGTATTAAAAAAAAAGACTCATTCAGCTGTAGAAAGTAATTTTTACAACCTATTCTCCAGAAATTACAAGTGGGATAGACAAAAAGCTGCCCGGCATGTTCTGTGTTTGTTAATGGCACAGCAAACTGCAGAACCTACAGTATGTTCCGTAAAATGTGAAAAAGATTAGCCATGAACTTGGAAACAGCCACAGGGGGGCAGTGTAGAGGCCCATCTGGGCCTCTTGGTGAGGATTCTACAGGCAGTAATAACGTTCAGAGCTAAAGAGTTATAACACATTGCTTCAGCAGGTCTCAAGCAGCTGTGAGGTATAATACACCACCGTTGGTTTGTCATTGTCACAGCAGTCTGTGTGCATTGCATTATTGCCAAAATCTACTTGTCAACAATGTCTTTGTTAGTGAAAGCAACATAGAAACTACTCCCATTAAAACAACAGGATAAGGAGGGAAAAAGAATTGTCACTGACTGCCACTCTGTGTATTTTTATAGTTGCTATTAGGTAAATAGGTTTAGCCTACAAAAAGCTCATTTCAGCTATCTACAATCAATTAAAGGTTTTCTAATGTTGGAAAACCTTTTTTGTGTGTCTCATTTAAACTCTGCCAAACCCTCCTGCATTATCAAATTAACCTGGGCACATGCTCATAGTTCTGCTCTAAACATGCAATTTGAACCAACTACTGTACCAGTTTCCTCAGATCAGCCCATAAGCAACGCTGGAAAAGAGATCTTACTGGCCCTAATTATCTCCGAGCTCCAGAGGTCCCAAACCTTCAATCATCTGTCTCTTATTACGGCTGAGTCTGTAATTGTATCTCTGTGCCTGAAGTCTTTAAAATTAGAATGGTTTCAGTGGGAGAAAGGTTGCAGTGTGGAGAATGGAGACTGAGTAAAAGAAAGCACAGAGTATAATACTGGGACAGCTGCCTGGAACGGTCTACCTAGAAGCAAGTACTGTATAGAAAAAAAAACGATATTGGGAAACTGACTGATGTAACCGAGATAATCGATGAACGTTTGCCAGTATGGTTCTCATTTGTAGTTTGAACAGCCTGATTGCTCCTCTGCCACAGCCACACATTCAGAAGCACATCCCAGTGCTGCCCAGTGCTGAGGACAAAAATGAAAACCACTTGTGTCTTGCAGTGTGTTTTTAGTTTGTGACTCAAAAAATGTATACCTCTACAATAAACCCTCAGCATACGAGTGTGTTAGACTCCAGCTGCATGTTCCTTCGTATCTGGCAAGATCTTTCTCAATCGTATGCAACTAAACTCGCGATTTTCACTTGTTTGCAGAAACGTTCCCAGTGATAAATGAGGTTGGCTGATGCTGTCAGTGCTCCATCTTCACATTCAAGCACTGTAATCCGAATCGTGCTGATGAGAAGCCACAGGCATTGTAGAAGAAAATGCATGCCAGATTACACCAGCGATTTTCAAACCAAACTGCTCCCATTACTCAGAGGCAATGCAAACTTTCAACAGTCACTTGCAACGTGTGCTGCAGATAAATATATCGGTATTACCAATACAACCTGTGTGCCAAAAACTAATTCATATGCAATCTATGCTTTAAACCCTTTAACTGCACGGAGACCCCATATGAGAAGCTTTTCCAGAAACCATAACAAACACAAAAATAAAATGAAGGGTATAAGCTAAGCCACAGACCTATCGCTGCAACAACAATAAAATCTCCACATGGTTAAGACATCTTCTACATTCAGCTAAAAATAAACTGTTACTGCAGCAGTGAGCGGTGTGTCCCCTTTTTTTCCCTCCTTTACCACGAGCACGTTGGAAAACGGAAAGAAAAACAAAAGCCAGGACTCCTACCTTTCCAGGTATTTTTCTGAAAAGTCAACCATTGTGTGGTACATTTGTGGCAGTGAGCATGTGAACGCTAGGCTCTGTACTGGGCTTTGACATTCCTCTGCCTGTTCTGCGCTGCACACATGTTAAATAGTCCAGGGCGACTGGAGGGAGGCCCGGGGAGGGGCCAATCAGAGCTCACCGCGGGCAGCTCTCTGTATATAGTTATATTCCCCAGGCTTGTCAGCCCAGTACAGATCAGCCAAGCTAAAGTCAGGCCGGACATGACTGGTGTGCCTTTCGACATGTTCCTTCAGCACATAAAGTCATATTACTGAATGGAAGTGTTAGCCATTATGGAAGTGAGACCATAAAATGGTGTAGTAGCAGTTCTTTTTTTTTAAAAAAAAAGTAAACCGTACAATACATTAGTACATTAGAAAAATATGAATAGAATAATTAAATAGAAAATCTCCTACTACTTTAGGTCCACCTGGTGTAAATAATCCATTTATAATTTATTTAATGTAAAGTTTTTCCACAAGGAGAAAAGGTGAGGAGGAAAGTTTTAAATTTTTTTTTGTTTCCATTATTACATTGGCTCTTTTTAGTGATTGTTATGATACAGTATGTTTAGGCATCAACACACTGAACTGCATTCACCATTGTAGCTCTGAGAATTTTCATAGGAAGATCCCATCTGACATCTAGTGGCAAGTCCCAAGACTACCTCCTGTCATTTCCCCATTTGTAGGAAGTTGTAAAATAAACTCTTACAGTTTGCCGTGGAATGTTGTGTAGGCTTATCAGGGTCGTTCTTTATTGCCTCGCTAACCCAATGACTTGCTGAACAGTGTGTAAGTTCTCTTTATACACACAATACTTTCAGTGACTTCTGCTTGGTGCACAGTTGTGAACCACTTACTGAACTTTCAATGTATTGTACCTTTCCTAGCATGAAGGCAGCTGACAGACCTGAGTACAGTAAACAGGAACAGTAACATAATATCAAGCAGATCAGGTTCAGTTCATGACTAAAAAGGAACTGAAAATAAACATTCTAAAATAAAATCAGTGCTGTTACATTCTTTGCACAAGATATTAAGACCAGGAATGCTTTCTAATACCTCTTCTTTCACATAATCGAAATGCCAATAATTTAAATCAACTTGGATCCTTTAATAATGAGGTGCTTTCAGACACTGTATAGGCTGAATGCTTTACGTTTGTGTGTTCTTCAAATGTAACCACACAACTTCCCTACTTACATGAGTCAGTTTTCATTCACGTGAGCTGAAGTGAAAACTATATTTTTGCAGTCGCTCGAGGCCATGAGCACTATTTCACTGCCAATGCCTTTGAGAACATCCCCTTCCCTCCTCCCACCACCACTACCTCAGATGTCACCTAACCCGAGCAACATACAGCAAGAGAAGGCCCAGCTCGTGCAAGCCTGGTCTCGTGACTTCTTATAATGTTAGAAAAGCATGTGATCTGTTTGCTGGTAATTCCTAGCCACTAAATCCACATTTAGAGGCTTTCTTTTAACGTCTCTGGTAGCTACCTAGGCTTCACCTCAGAATGTCTACCTCTCTCTGTTACCGTATTCCTCAGAAGTGGCATGTCTTCTTTGACCGTGCCTCTCTTCTTGGATAAAAAAGAATAGAGCTTGCAGGGGCTGCAGTTTGCTAGGCTCCCCCCAGCGCTATGCCTCCACTGTACCTGCCCCCTCCCTCCCCCTCCCCCACCTGTCTCTGCTCCGCGACCCCTCCCTGACCCTTCCTTTCCAAAGCACCCAAACACGCTCCCCAACAGGCCTCGAGCTTGCCCTTCTCCTGTTGCCCTGCCAAATGGCACACCACCAGCACAGAGCAGAAAGCCCACTGGGGGAATTGAATTACAGCCACATTTTTTTTCCTTGTCTTGTTCCCAGAACTGTACTTATAATACACTGCGAAAACTCTCAGGCATTTGCGTTTTGAAAAAAATTTGTGAAAAGAACAAAATAAGCATTAACAGTCATGCTCCTTTTCTCCTTCAATTCCAGGGCGGGCTTATGGTATAGAAAGGCACAAAGTTTCAAAGCTCATTGTATACTATTCAAACTAGCCGGGCGAAATCAAGGACAGCTGCCGCATCGGTGTGCATTTCAGTGATGCATGGAAGGAAATAAGAATCAAAGAGAGCTCAGTTTAAAATGTAATGAACAGTTAGAAGAAAAAAGCATGAGAAACCTAGTTTGTAAACAAAACATTTGAAGTTAAGAAGTAAAAAAGACAAGTTTACAGAAGCGCCTCTGGGGCAGCAATGCTAATGTTCTGTTTAGCATTTGCTTTACAACTGGCCTACAAAAGTTCATATCTGTCTTATATTCTTTCTGTGCTCTCTATGGTTAAAGAATCATGGTTAACCAACTCTGGGACTTTTGTCAGAAAATGAACAAAAAACTCACAACCTCCCAAGCCCCGTTACAAAACTGTACACACTTCTTAGCTGTAAAACACCCTATTCCAACTTAGCAGTTATACATCCTGCATTGCTCAGAGATCCCTGTCCTATCACATTTCTTTCATTTTTCAAGTAAAAGTTGGCCAAAGTGAATAATTCTGAGCCTTGATTAGAACTCTTTAAGAACTAGCGCACATTCACATACTGTAACAATGGCACAGCTTCCTGTCACTGTAAATACAGCAGAAATGCTTTAGTGTGTGTGTGTGCATGTTAGTTTGTTTTCAGAGGGCTATTTAAGCAATGTGCCTCTGGGGAATAATCCACAACTGGTTTTCATTCAGAGGAATTAATAGCAGCAGGAAAACTTGCACCTCTTTGTGGGACAGCTATAATGAGCTGGAGGTACACCCTGTTGCTGCTGGGATAATAAAAACCAGGGCTGCTTTGCTCACAGTGGGATGTTGGGTCAATCATCATTGCGCTCTACACAAATGAAAGCCTAACAGCAGTGGCTGTAATGGAAGTTCCTAATTAATCCTCTGCTCTCGCAGAGCCTCGAGTTGGAAAGGCATCCTGTGCGAGTACTAGACAAAGCAGATAATGGAAAAGATACAGAACGTAAACGGAAGCCACAAAAGATGAAGAAGCAAGACTTTCAGCAAAACCTTCCCTACTGTGCCCATTATTCACTGGATTGTCTAATGTTCTGAGGAATAATGAGCCTTTTAAGAAGTCTCATGACAGCAAAATCTGACAAGGAGGTTGTGGTAAACTCCTTGCCGATATTAATAATTAATGATATCAGAGTGCTTGGCAAAGAGCGGTTTATTTTTGCTCCACACTCGGCACATCTCTTTTAGGTTGGAAGAGCCTGGGTTCAGTTCCGGCACACGGGCTTTGCTATAAAGGTAAAAATGTGGTTTTCCCATTCCAGTATGTCCTTACAGTGGTTCCCTGTGTCAGGAATCATGAGTCCTGCTGGTCAGGTGTTACATTCCAGTGGATTATATATCCGGATGTTGTGCACATTATAAGCTGTAATAGCTAGAAGTATTCTCACTTGCAAGACAGGTGACTGCAGAATGTGTT
Organism: Atractosteus spatula; assembly: GCF_055471065.1. Classification (NCBI taxonomy): domain Eukaryota; kingdom Metazoa; phylum Chordata; class Actinopteri; order Semionotiformes; family Lepisosteidae; genus Atractosteus; species Atractosteus spatula. The sequence continues at coordinate 4,000,745 of NC_142728.1, read as the reverse complement.
CAGAGGGGACCTGAGAGCTTTCATGACAGTTGTGCAAAAATGTAGCCATTTGTGTACATACGCAGTTAGAGGAATATTTAAATTTAAAAGTCCCTGACTTTTTTTATACCCACCCAATTTGGAATTGGGTGCAATCTGGAACTGCAAATTTCAGATGTGTCTTAGCTCATACAGTAGCTACGAACCCCTGTGGCAGCGTGCAGGGGAGAAGAGGAACTTCTCCTTTCCTCCAAAGTAGTCCGCCTTCAAGCCACTTGCCTTTTAATATGTCACAGGCACCACGACCTCACACCAGAGCTCCAGCACTGACTACAGAAGAGAGAAAAGGGTCCCAGGAGACATCGGGGGTTGAACTGTCGCCAAGAGTCAAGTGAGCCCCAGTTAAGCAATCTCACCCCACTCCTAAGAGCACTTGGCTAATTGTGCACCACTGTTTGTAAAACCTTGGTCACAATCATAGAGACATGACTCAGTCTCGAACATGGGTGCTCAGGCAAGCACCCTTCTCATTTGAGCCACTCAGGAGTCCAGAAACAGCTGGCTAGGGACCTCACAAGTCACAATCAACCTAACTAACTGCCTCCAACATGAAGATAAAGAAGCTTATTTGCCCATCAAACAGCTCCTTACAATGCAAAACTGATGGCACACGTTTTGGATTGGTTCTTAAAAGAGCAATTACCCATTTGACCCTTTTTGCATGGTGATTTTGGCTAGTAATTGGGAGAATTCATTTTCCTAATCTGTATAAAATTCTTTGCACTGTGATACAGGTCAGAATGTAGGAAGGAAAGACTGGGGATTAGAATGACATTTCCAAACTGTGACTCCTGCATTTGTTTTGTTATTCCTGGACTGACTTATACCATCAAAAATCCTTATTTTCTATGGAAGCTGTACAGCTAGGGAAGAAGTTTCCTGACTAATTTTGGGTACTTTTTCAATCGCCACCACTTGAATAGTAACAACAGTGATTATTATAGCAAGGATATGACTCTAATGATCTGATAATGTTTTCAATAATGTTTTGCCAAAGCATTTTCTACTGCATACTTCTTCTAAGCCTGGTCTATAACGTTACTGGTCCAAGCATTGATAGCATACATCACACAAGTTGAACAAAGTAAATTAAATGGTCCACCGCAGGATGATACTTGATTAGAGAGAACGATCCACAGAGAGCAACTTACAGGTTCTTGGACTTCTTCTTCTTGGAGTCGTCTGGGCTGACTTCACAACTGCATTCAGATCCGCCACTGAGCTGAGAAGAAAACAGCAAGAGCACAGTGTGCATCATACAATCCGGGACTCCGGGAGATCTGCAGTCAGACAAGCTACGCTAGACCGGAATGCAATCTAGAGTGGATTGATTGATTTCCTTAAATCCCAGAAACAGCAGACGCGGTTCCCTCAGGCTTGATTGTCAAGACTTGTTACACAGTCTGCCCAGGACGGGTATCTTCCCATTTCTGCCATGCAGAAGGTTTAAAGTATCCAGCTGTGGTGTAGAGTTACATTTCCTGTGCTTCACTCCCTGATTGGGGGATGGTCAAACGGGGGGAGTGGACACTAACAGTCTGGACTGTAAAGGGCAGAGGGCTCCTGAATTGCGTCTGAAATGCAGTGGGGTGACATCTGCCCCACTGTTCATGAAGGCTGTGTCACCTTGGGACAACATGACGGGTATGATGACTACAAATGACTGTGCATCATAACAAGTTAAATATATCCTACATTTTTTTTTATCAGACCGGAAAGGAATATTTATAGCCAAATAGCAGTTAAAACATGTGTCCCCCTGTAGGGACACCGGTAATATTTTACAAGTATAAATAATACTAGTGTTTTATACATCAATTAAAGAATCAGCAATTTTGTTTGCAACACAGTTTGGGAGAATGTTGTTTACAGCTCTGCATTACGAGGTAAAATCTAAAAGTGTAAATCAGAGGGACTTTAGTGTAGCTCTTCATAAATTTCACTCGGTAGGAAAGTCCTAAATAATACAATTAATAAACAAGTAAAAGGTTTTCTGTTTAGCTGTGCATACTGTATTTAGTACTATGGTTAATATAGGTTTCTGAATTTTTCCTATGGTGTGTTTTCAGACTGGACTCCAGGAGTGTGCATCACTTATTTATGATCATTGTGTAAGCTGATTTAAATGCAAGGTTTTGTCATCACTATACTGTATATTTCAGCTCATTATAAATGTGTGAAGGCAATGTCAGTGAATGAATGAGCAGTGTTTATAAAGCATAGCATCTGCTGACAGCCACAAGAGAATAAAGCATGTGCCATTTCACTGATTAATTGGCTTATTAAATGTGTGCAGATCTGCTGTGTATCATGGTCACCATTTAGCCAGAGATTCTGATTAAAAACAATCAGAATTTTAACAACAACAACAACAACAACAACACACATACCAGCTTGAATACCCATTATTTCTGTGAATTAAGCAATGTGAAAACCAAAACACCACCACTACACCTGATTTCAAAACACAACAGCAATAACAAGAACTGGGAATGTGCCTACTGAGAATATGTGTGTATGTCTGTGTGTATATTCATATATACTAGTGAATGCTGTTGCCTAATTCTGCAATTTTCTGTTGTAGCAATAGTTTATGATGTGGGATATTTGATAGTAATGAAAATGAAAATGTTTGCTTAAACTATAATAGAATCCAAGGCTCTTGTGTCGGGACCAGATAACTTGAACTTATTTTCTTTAGATTCTATTCATAATATACTCAGCTTATAAAGATGTCATCCTGCCCCAGGAACGAAACTAAAGTACTGGCTTCAAAAACGTGGCAGAGTAGCTTGTTCCAGACTCCCAGAATTCTTTGTGTAGAAATCCACTGAGTTGACTGTCAGAGCCATTGAGGACTTTGAATACTTGTATCAATTCTCCTCCTAATCATCTCTGTCCAACACTAAAAAGGCTACCTTTCCTTCAACCAGTCAGTGTAGGATATTCTTTTAAGACCCAAGATGTATCTCATACTGTAGATCTTTGCTGGACAGATTCCAGATCAGAAATATGTTTCTATAACATGATGACCACAATTGTACACAATATTGTAAATGAAGCCTTTCTAGCGCATTATTCAATTTTAATAAAACATCCCTCGATGTAAATGATATGCCAACAAACACCTTTTGTGTTTTTCATAAGACTTCTTCTAGCTTTGTGTTTCCTATTTTATATTTAGGATTTGTTTTCGTACAGTACTTGCATGCAAACTCCTGCACTTGTCTACATGAAACCTCATCTGCCTGGTGTCTGCCCAGTCTGAGATGTTATCTATGTCATTTGAAAATTCTAAGGAGGATTTTACTTATTCTCCTAATTTGGCATAATCTGCAAACTTCACTGCTTTATTAATGATACTAGAACCTAGATTACAGTAATTCAAGATATGCAATGAGTATAAAAGTATAAAAACAACAAATCAAATTACAGAAAAATAAATAGAAGCAAATACGATGATTGAATAGGCTAACTACTGTAACTAGCTTTTGTAGGCATGCTTGATGAAATTTTCATTATTTTTGTTATTTTCAACAGCCATCCATGTAAACTAAGAGCGCACAAGTTGCTAGTCCACTGTATAAATCCTATTGGTACGACACTAATTACATTGCAACACCCCAATTTAACTGTTTATTCCTTTTCCTGTTTTCTATTTACTAATTGTTAATCCACACACTTGTTTCCCTGATTGCCTAGTGCCTCCAATTTGAGAATTATACCTTTTGGATGATCTTCATCAAAAACCTTTTGAAAATAGAAATACCCCATAATGCATTTCTGATAATATACTGTACAATTTCCAATATTGCAGACCGACCACTACAATACTACTGCATTAACAGTACACTGGTTAATTGAATAGATTAAGTAATGTTCAAACATCAAATCGATCAACTGTTTTAATCATGTAGCATGTTACTGAGTGCTAATACCATAAAAATACATTTTTTTAACAAGATTTGGGTCATCTAGCAGCAGCACCACTGCAAAGTGTTTATATATGTAAATATCATTGACATACTGTATACAGTATGTGTATGCAATGATATGCACATGACAATAAAACAAGGTGAACTGGTCCATACAAAAGCATAACAAGATCTGTAAAAGCTAATATTTTCACAACTTGGAAATATTAGATGATTGTCTAAGCATGCTTGAAATCAATCATGAATTTATGTAGCAGCACAGATGTTTCAGCAGCGGAGTACTGATTTGAATTTGAGCCTTGTTGATCATGATATATTTATAGTTTGTGTAATATGACAGGCAAAACACCAAAGCACCTGTTGAGCTGTGTTCTAGGAAATTCAGATTCAGCAGGTGACAGCAGCAGAATTAGTGTACTGTATACACTGTATCTAATATATTGTGTCAGGATTCCAATTATATACAGTAGGGCTACAATGAAATATATCAGTTGTGTATCAATGTAAATATTTCCCATAACTATTGCAACATTAATCTAATGTATCTATATATACACATATATTGATGGAGCTTTAGGTATGCATATTCACTAAGTTTAATGTATTTCTCAAAATAAGCTTATTTTTCACTGATATTTCCAAATGTTACTGAGTGCTCATGTATTCACATTTATTTAAGTGCTAATTAATGAGTACTAGTAAGTCAACAATTTTTTTTAGATACATAGTGCCAATATTTACATCTACAACTCTATAGATGTCTGACCTTTCAGACTATTAATCAATGAATAACACTGTTCAAGTTACAAGGTGATAATTCTACAGGCAACAACTTTATGTGGCATGCACACTGTGTATTTATTTCAGTATAACGTTCGGATCAGCTAAATCATGCCACCTCAGTTTCTGTTTGTTTTAGGAACACTGAACTCTGGACACAGTCAGGTGCATTTTAAAATGCCTTCCAAATACGCCAAGGCAGTGTATCTCTGAGAACCCAAACTAGGCTAAAGGTAAATGTCAAAAAATATTTTTCAGTGAAGAGGGCTACAGTACCTGTGACAAATAAACACCGAGTTGTTTTTTAACACTGTGTGATAGTTACCTCGCTTTTTCAATAAGCTATTGAGCTGAAGAAGGTAGATATGAACCTTTTATAAGAGCAGACATTAGCTTTATAAACAGAAAAAAGACAAAACAAATACGAACACCTACGTTAAAAAAGTATGTTTACTGACACAGGGACTTCAGGCGTATTTTCTTTCTATTTTTGGAAGAGCTGAAGTGGGTTAACTCTGAACGCCAACAAGCCAAATGAGTGTCTAGACGTCAGGTCTCTCACAGGCAGGATGCTTAGAGCAGTAAATGGAATTATGGAAGAGTAGAAGGAAGGAACACTTGGTTACTCTCTATCAAACTCTAACCGCAACGTGCGTCTATATCCAGTAAGGGCTGCCATTGTTATCAAGACAAACACTCCAGAAAAAGAATAAATTCCACATCCAGTGCAGATGAGTTGCGCAATTTCTTTAGGGCTCTTTACCTTAACTTCACGTTACCAGATGAAGTAGGAAGCGCTCTGTAACCGACATTCATGTGTGGTCCACCCAAATTACGTCAGTGTTTTCAAAACTTCATTTATTAAGTATTCCAAAAATTTAAGACTTACTGGGTGGGAGACACTGAAAGATTAACAGAAACGGATGTACGCTAACTAATGGCTTTTACAGTTCCTGTTAATAAATAAGTTATTTGCGTTACCATTAGTTTGTTTATTCCTACTCTATAACTATGTAGGAAAACAAACCATCTGGTCTGCGTACATTTTACTACAGAACTGAGATGATCACATGTTTACACAAACAGTAAAATATCAACAATGGAACTGGAAGCCCTAACATTTACAGCAGCTGATGCTAATATTTAGGGTTCAAAGTAGAGGTATTCTATCTTTAGCTTTTCTAGGTAACTGCATTGAACTGCAGCTCCTGAATAACTTAATTGATAATTAGTTTGATTAGCGCAATGATTAAAAATGCTCCTTATACTGAAGAACTGCATTTGTGTGCATGGGAAGTAGAGTTGCCCACTCACACATTCATCTGCAAAACGAGAGGCAAGCCTCAAAACCACCAGCACAGCAGAATGAACATTTGAGAAGCTAAAAAAAAACAAATGTATAACAGAAGAGTTACAAAAGGCTGGGCTTTTTCAAGAAGCTTCCCTTCTGCCTGAAATCTGCATTCTAATGAGACCTTACAGGCAGGCTTTAGACCGAGCAGTGACTAAGGCCACCCAGCTGAAAACTGAACAGTATTTACTCACTGCTGCCAGACATTCAGTATTTTTTAAAGGAAAATAATGAATCACGTTCAACAGCATCATTTGTTCTGCAGTTCTAGATAGAGAGAATGAAATACCTCACAGAAAAACATATTACGAGCGAGACAGTTTCCACACATCATTGCATTTCCTATGTTACTCCTACAAAATATTGTGTCTTGTAGAGCAAATCTAAATTATTTCTTAACATCCACATACAGTAAGTCTGTCTGGAGAACAACAGCATCACTACTAGGAAGCTAGTCTTTTATTATCACTTCTACTATGTCTGGCATTATCGGAGTGGTAAAGACACCAGAAAACAAAGTGACATGGGATATGAAATCAAACATCAAAAGGTTTGAGTTGTGCAACTTTCTTTAAGACACTTAACCTTAGATTCACATTACCAGGTGAAGAAAGAACACAGGGGTAATGACATTTTGGAGCGTTGAGATAGAAATGGGAAAATATTACTAAATATTAACAGCAGTTAGATGTGATGCTCCAAAGTCATACAGAAAAATAAAGCAAATGAGAACAGCACAGCTAACGTTTGCTTTAACGTCTCAAAACTGTCCTGAATGGTCATTTCTGATACTCAAAACAGGCCCAGTACAACTCTCTAAATCCAGTGGAACAGATCATGAAGTCTCCCAAGGGCAGATTAATGGTGTTTGTCATTCTTATTGATTTTCTCTTTTACCAAATGACTGAAACAAAGGCTGGCTTCACGTGATTTTGTGACAAGAGACAGCAGCTGCGGGACACGAGCAGACTAGCAGACGTGAATTGTTCAGGAGAGCACAGAGCACAGGGGTAGTGATGACTGCAGCTGTTCAGAAATGGACCACTGCAAACATGATCTGGACAACGGGGATTCCTGCTAATACCCTGAAACAATGGTACCATTTCTTGGTAAGCAACTGCTAGGAGCGCTTATTTAGTGTGCCTGAAAAGCCCTCACACTCCCACACAACACAATATGGCCAACATCCAGGGCTTGACTTCTTTTTTTCTCAACCTCTTTGGAAGTTCCTGCTTTTATGTTGTAACTTTGTTACACTTTAATCACATTTACGCAGGACAATGTAACTCTTCTGTGACTTTTCCTTTAAGGTTTTTTCTCTTGCACAATTGGAAACCACTGCCTGTACCCCAGACAGCGTTTCCTTGCATTGTGCAAAGTCGTGGATAAGGCAAAGAGGAAGGGCTGGCAGAATCATGGCTTCTCTCGAGGGTCTCCAATGAACAATATGCATTTAAAAGCATTACAAAAGTGCGCCAATCTGGTAGGGGCCGATTATACATCTGAGACATAAACACAGCCACTATTGCCAGTGCTTTGAATTGCAATTTGTTCAATGGATTTTATGGGAAAAACTAAGGCCAGTTACTTCATGTACAGTACCATCTCCGTGAGGACTCAATTCCATATAGAAAGGCAAGCATGCTTCTGTAAGATGAAGGTGTAAATCTGTGTATGCCATATTTGGCAGACTCATTACATCTTATGCACCAAGGAAGGGGCTAAAATAAGTTTTTATTTTGCACAGTCATGCAAAAAATAAAAAAGAAGCATTTTACTTTTAGAGAAATACTCATTATGTAACCCAAGGGCACTTGATTGAGACACATACACCCAAAAGAGGCCAATTAAAGTAGGTCTTTGTGTGGGCTTCTGAATAGCTCAAGTGGCAAAACTGTGTGGCTCATAGCTAGCCCTACAGTTCAGCCATTACCAGTTTGAATCTGGGCCATATCATTAGCCAGCTGTGACTAGGAATTTTGCAAGCAGCTGCACAGAACTGGCCACGAGCTGATGGGTCTTGGTTGAGATTGAGTTAGGCGGGGAGTCCGAGGATGGTCGTCCAACAGAGCCCCTGGTGGCACACCAGGCTCCTGCAGGCTGTCTGTGTCCATCAGATGATTATGCTGCTATAATGAAACTATAGTTCATATAGTTAAGAAGGCATAGCAGAATGTGTACTTTCTCGGACACCATAAGAAACAGAGTCAACCAGCAACTTTTTTGTCAATTTTACACAGCCATGATTCAAAGTATTTCCCATCACTGTTTGGTAATGGAATTTGGACAGGTTTACAACAGAAAAACTGGAATGGCTCATATCCAAGTCCAAAGCCTCCAACATAATAGGCTATGAACACACTTCCATTTCATTCCTTTATACAGGCTGTACTGTTCTGCTTGTCTCTTCATTTACATTTGTATTAATCTTTAATATTGTATGTGATGTATATCTGCTTCATCAAAGTTCTCTTGCTGTACCAATGGCAGTTTCTACCACCTATTTTTGTGTGGTGATAAAGAATAATTAAACTAAATTCAACTCAACATAAATATCAATGTCAATGCAATTTACATGGCCAGAAGTCTGCTTTTTTCTTAGCTGCAAAGAAAAGTACAGTAGATTTTAAATCAAAAATAAAAAAAGATAGTTTTTACATAGTGTTTACATACAGTAGATACTGTATATACTGTACTGTACAGCCAGCCAGCAGTTATATCACCCTGAAACTCACAACTGCCAACCCACTGAAGCTCAGTAGGTGTGAGTCTGATCAGTACCTGGACAGGAGACCTCCTGGGAAAGCTAAGGCTGGTCTTAGTGGGATCAGTAGGGGGTAATAATGCCCCAGTATAGTGATGATACTGTAAAAAGGGTTTCGGATGAGATGTAAAACCAAGGTCCTGATTCTCCATGGTCCCTAAAAATCACAAGGCATTTCTTGAAAAAGAGTAGGGGCATTATCCTGGTGTCCTGTCCAAGTTTCCCATTGGCCCTTAGTAATCATGGCCCCCTAATAATCCCCATCTACGAACTGGCTTCATCACTCTTTTTCCCGCTCACTGAGAGCAGGTGTGTGGTAAGAGTACTGATGCACTCTGGCTGCCGTCACATCATCCATGTGGGGGCTACATGTTGGGGCAGTGGAGGGGAGTCTCCATTACTTCTGAAGCGCTTGGAGTGTGCAGGAATTGTTGTTTTTATTATTATTATTATTATTATTATTATTACTACTACATAATTTTTGAAGCTATTTTAGACAGAATTGAAAGTATTCACACATCTGTTCAACATGGCTCTTTTAAAACATGATTTATTTCTAAAACAAACGCAAGAGATACTTAATGCATTCAGTGTTGATCTAACACAGATTCACACAGAATCATCAAATATACCACTATCGACATTATCTACTGTATATATTAAAAATAACTCCCAGGATGCCTTACCAAGGTCACACTATAGGATATCACTCAGCATCTAAGGATAGATTCCCAGCAAGGTCACTTCCTTCTGGAGCAGCGAGACGGCCAACAGCTTTCCTGTATCGCATACTTAACAAGATAATGACTAAAGACAGACGACAAGAAAATGACTCACGTCCTCTGTATTTTCAGAGTGGAAGAAGGATATTGAGTATTACAATACTGTAACACTCTACTTATTTATCCCCCCAAAAATGCTTCCTGCGGCATACATACACAGGAGATAGCCAGTTCCTGCCAGCATCATTTCTTCCTGTGGAAGGGGATGTTTTGAACAATGCACCTTATTTGCAATACCGAGGGCTTCCCGCCTAGCTGGGAGAGTTGTTACTGTATATTGAACCAGATGAACTTGACATTCCAGACATGCTCTGTGTTTCTTTGCCTTGTGGTTTGAGTATAAGTTGGCATAATGAGTTCTCTGAAGACAAGAATGTAGTCATTTGATCAAAAGGCCTTATTGCTTATTCTCTAGGTTGTATACAGCTGTGTTTAGATCAGTGCATTATGCTATTAGTTAATTGCTGTTTTTTTTAGACTTACACTGCCTTGCATCAGTATTCCCAAGAAACAGATCTCTGTAGTTTTTGGAGAACCTCAAAATGAAAGGAAACTATTACATTCAGCAAAGACTAACGGTATGATATTGCTATGGAAATGGCTACAGTTTGCCTACATTTGCAAATAACATATACAGTAACATAGATGATGTACAGTACATGCAGTGATATTTCAAAGTTTGGAAACATCTTGCACAGAGAGGTGGGGAAGTTCAATATTATTCATTCTTCACTGTAATCTGTAAATAAATCTGTAATAAAAATTATAAGAAGGTACTACTGTGTTCAGAGAAATACTGTATATAAAGATAAAATGCAAGCACTCCCAGTTGTACAACCTTTCAAGTAAAAGAGGAACACATTGAGTTGCTTCACACTTAAACATCAGTGTCCATATATTACAGTGTAAGAAACGAGGCAGCTATATGTTCAGGGATGCAGACATACTGGGAATTCAGAGATTATAGTGAAGAGAACAATACAGCTCTTTCCTGCACACTCAATGTATATGGAGTTTCAAAACTACAAAGCTGCTTCTGTAAGAGCTCTTTACAAATGAGATCTTGAAGTCATTCCTGGAGTTAATAAAAAGGAAAATGTACATTTTCTAACAAAAGAGTGGATGCTTTTGCTCCCTGAGGGTTAGTATTAGGGAATATTCGGGAATTTCATAACCCAAATTCAAACGCTGCGTCTGTGCAGTAGAGTTTCAAAGGGAAGTGGGTCGAAGATGAGTCAGGCTCAGCTCTTTGAGCACTCAAGACGTCTGCACAGAGCACAGGCTAAAGAGCTGCCAGGGGCAGCAGGCGTGTAGTGTAGTAAATGGGAAATGGCAAAGGCTGATGAGCTGGATGGTGCATCAGCTTTAAAATTATTCAAATAAAAGCTACAAGAGGTCAATCCACACTCTCTGTTACATAATTAACAAAAAGGAAGGAGAAGTGATTGCTACTGCAACAAAGCTGTGTTCAAATCCTGCAGCGTTGTTATTTAATGATAAATTATTGCTACTCCTGTCCAACTCCCACTGCTGTCCGATTCCTGCTGATGAAACACATCTGGCTTCACATTCAGATGAACAGGGGCTCTATCTAATTTTGGGCCTTCCACTTAAAACAGTGCAGTTGGCTGAACAGGAAAAAGGTTGTGTGTCTTTTGAAAACAAATGTGAAATTTGTGCAATGAAAACCAGTTTATGGCGTCATATAACCTCAGAACCTCAGTTCTGAGATACCGTAAGTCAGTTTGGCATGTAAATTTTCCTTTGCTCATGCAGCGGATGACAGACGATTTGCAGGTGTTGATCGCCCCTCAAAGGTAGAACTTGTACAAAGAAATTGCCTTGCAGAAACCAAATACCACATTTGCAAACCACAAAGCACCCATTTATTGGAGGATTCATATTTTACTCCTGTGCATGTGAGATTTGGTGCTTGGTGAAGGCTTGTGGAAGGCAGTTCTCTCACAAAAATCAATTCTTCAGTTTGTTAACGAAATGCATATACTGTACGTACAGTACACACCTAAATGCAGACACACAGCAGTGTAGAGATTTGCGTCCCCCTGATTTCACCCTAAGCTTACCCCCTTCCCACCTTTATTTCCCTTTTATAAAAGTGGGGTAGAACTAATTTCCCTCCTCTGTGTACAGCTGATCCCAGCTCTCTTTCTGTCTGATTTCTCAGCCATGTCCCTGCTCCATGATTACCATGCCCTGCTGGAACGAAAAGCGCAATAGAACTGTCAGGGAGCCCGTAAGGTCATCTTCAGCCTGTCATTCCGCATGCCACTGATACCAGGAGCGCTCATGACGACACAAATGATAGGATGGGGGCTTAAATGATAGGATGGAAGAGCACTTGAAGATACGATATACCTGGTGTAATGTAAAGACACAATTCCCTGAAAAATACCTGCACTAAATGAATCAGGGTGCCCATTCTAGGAACTGTATTTGCTTTCCATAAGAGTGTAGAGTTAGCAGTTAAATCTGTTATGTGCAGCCACAAAGGGAGTGAGGCAAGTGACTTGAGTCGGGCGCTGAGTGACTGCATGAAACACCCCATTCATAATATTTCCATGGAGTTTGGGGGGCTCGTCTACTGGCACCCCTAGGGAGACAATTAAATGCAGCGAGCACAACCTGTGAAACTCACGTGTCAGTCATCTTGTTTAGAAATACAGGAAGGTAAGGCGCCATGGCAACAGCGAGCCCCCTGAAGGGGGGGCGCAGACACTGGCATGTGTTCAGCGTGTTTCTAAACACGTGAGAGGATGAGTCAGGGCTGGAAACCCACTGCTTATGCTCAGCTCTGCTGCATCTCACCCTTCAACTAAACAGCGGCTGGCTTCAGATCCAGGAGGACTGCTGATGTCACTCCATAAAACTTGGTGCAAAGGCTGCAGGGCTGTTATAGCAACAGGTACGAAGCCAGAAGCAAAATAAACTGCTCTGTGATCCACAATTTACTCTTTCTCAACCACCACGGCCGCAGCAGGAGGAGGGTGGGAGGGGGGTGACAGGAGTCAGCTGCTACTGGGCTCGAGATTCGCAACGTCAGAACAAAGGAAACATTGTCCAACTGGATTTTGCGCTCTCACTGTGCATCAGGAGGTGATGCAGGGCTGGAAGGCATGAGCTAAGAGTGCACCTTATTTCCAGTAAGCGCAGGGAACGATGTATTATTCACAATGCCTGTTGAGATTTCCTTCCCACAAACTCTTGTGTTTGTCCTCCTTGACAACAGGCAACAATCTTTCTGAACACATTATGGACAACCAGCACAAACAGCCCAGACTACTGTGGATTTATAATGTGTTTAAACTGTTCGTTCTACTTATGTAAACCCTTATCCTTATTTTAAAAAAAAAGAATGTCAAGTATTTATCTTAACGTACAAATGACTAGAATGTTTCAGTACAGAATTTTGTCATGAAACCAAGGACCTTTTATTGGAGTTTACTATGCATTTGACTCTGATTAAGGCTTGCAGAACTGGAAGTATGAGCTTTTTATCTCCATGTGACTAAATAAACATTAAAACAACATGGGCAACACACTAGACTGCACTAAATCAAAATTTCTATTCCACCTTCAGCTGCTATATGAGATCCTTGCTTGATGGTAGAAGCATAAAGTTCTGTACCTCTGATATCTATGACCCGATGGGCTCCTGTATGGTGCTCTGTTATAAACCCCAGCAGAGATGCAGAGCAGCCAAGTCTCTGTATCCATGCATGTCGGACACTTTGTTAAGCAAAATGTGCCAAAACTTAAAAATCACAGAGCAGATCTGTTCTATGATCTTGTGCAACGACTTCCCTATTCTAGACATTTAATATCACAGTTTCCCTTTTTTCTATGCACTCAGAGATCTCTGTTAATCTCCTGAAAGATGCTGGGTGTAAGGAACATAATATAAAAAAAAAGAGGTTTGGGAAGAGGGTATGTGCGACATTCACTGGTGCTCTATTAATGCCAGACATCAGAACACAAAGTCATGCAGTACATCAAATTCATTTCTCTAAAACTAAATTGAACAAAATACATTTGTCAGTTTGTCCTTTATGTGACAAGAGTAGCTCTTTAGAAAGCACTCTCTCACATCTCTTCTGGCTGTGTCCCATGTTGTAGAAAGTTTGTGTAGTTATATTGTGCTGGTACTCAGGAAGTGTTTGGGAAGGATACACCCCTGAACTAGACCTCTTTGGTTGTTCAGAGGCAACCTTTTTGCTCAGGCTAGCAAAAGAAGAACAATCGGCACAGATGTTCAGAAGGGTTGTGGCCGAAAAAAAACATTCGTAACGAATTGAAATGGGTCATTGGACCCTGTTTCAACAGCTGGCTCAGTAAGATGCCCACCACTATTACAATTGAGAGGGTTCATTTCTACAGGACAGGCACTGTGGAGCAAATCCTCAGGATCTAGGGTCCCTTTACTCAGCTGTTACTCAGAAAGCTTTGTACCCATCCCTGATTGGTTTGCACATCCAGTCATTCTGTGATTACTTCTGTCATACTGTAGATTTTGACTCATTCTCACCTCAACAAGAAAACTGAAAAAAAGCATAAGCAAGTTTGAGCTGTTTGTTTTGCTTTGTCTGACTGTTGGTTTCTCTTTGGGTTTTTTTAGGTGTTTTTTATGTATTTTGGTTATTTTATGTTTCTTAGTTTTTGATAATCTTGTTGACATTTTCAAAATATCTTAGTATAATATTTAAAACAAAGTCCTGGCACCTGGTCAACACTGATAAGGCCTGGTTATTACAGTGCAGGGGCAGGAGAGAAAGTGAGGCACTTCAGTGCGTTGTATGGGTGGCAGGGGTGGTAAGCTTGGGGGAGGATTCACCTGTATCACCCACTTCTGCTCACTTTCCATTTGTCAACTTCAGATAACGTGAGGAAAACAAAACACGGAGGATTTACAAATTCTACATTTTTTGCCCCTTTTTTCCCCAAACTTAAAAGACCACTTAATTGCCTGTGTCTGCCAGAACAATCCTCTTCTGAATTATAAAGCTGCAGTCTAACCTAAATCTTTCTCACAGTCATACCCCCTGAAGAGTTAATCTAGGACACGGCCCAGGTGTGAAATAGACTAAAAACAGCCAGGGTCTGCTCAAGGCAACAGAAGCTGTTGAGCTTTACACAGCTCCAGCTACTCACCAGAGAGGACAGCATAGCACATTCTGTTGCAATGCCAGCAGCTAACTGAATGTTACTAGTTTAATTTATCATAGAAGGTCAGTTATTGGACAACTCAGATAAAAGCTATATCACTCTGCAACTCACTGAAGCTCAGCAGGTGTGAGCCTGGTCAGTACCTAGATGGGAGACTCAGCTAAGAGTGCACCTGGAAGAGGTATTAGAGGGGCCAGCAGGGGGTGCTCACCTTGTGGGCTGAGTGAGTCTTAATGCCCCAGTATAGTGAGGGGGATACTATACTGTAAAATGGTGCTGTCCTTTGGATGAGACGGAAAACCAGGGTCCTGACTCTGTGGTCATTAAAAATCCCAGGGCGCTTCTCAAGAAGAGCAGGGGTGTTACCCCGGTGTCCTGGCCAATTTTCCTCATAAACCCATGATTACCAATCATGGCCTCCTAATTATACCCATTTATGGATTGGCTGCATTACTCTGGCCTCTTCCTCAGTGATACTGTAGCTGATGTGTGGGGTGCACTATGGCTGCCGTCACATCAACCAGGTGGGACTGCACACTGGTGGTGGAGGAGAGTCCCCATGACCTTTAAAGCACATTGAGCAGAGTGTCCAAAAAAGCGCTATATCAGTGTAAGGAATTTATTATTATTGTTGTTGGTTCAGTCATAAACCCAGTCCTTTAGTTTTGCAAACAATCCCTTACAACAGTTATTTGAAAAATGTCTTAAAGTGGTTATTTTCCAAATTGGAAAGATGGAAATGAAATATTTTAATGTTTTAAATAGGCTGATTTACTTTAAGCACTCGCCAGGGTGGAACAGCGGAAATTCAGTGCACCCTTCCAGATTCATGGGTTTCATAGAACCCCGACAGGGAAATTGCTGCAGCATTTTCTCCTTCTGAAGTAATTCGTTGAAGTTATTTATATAGGTTACATGACACTTAACCTGGACTTTAGATGTCATCAAACAAATCCTTTCATGCTCCGGTCGGTCAGAGGTATTTTTACTCCACACCACCAAATGCTACTTCATGGAATATTCAGGCTCATGACATGGGCTGTGTGATGTGGATTAATGGGGTGTCGTAAATGAATATTTTAGTTACAGCCATTTAAAAAGATTTGTTTATATTACTCCTATAGCTACAAATCCCTCACTGACAACACCATAAGACTGCATGTATGCAGGAGGCCACAGGGGTTGCTCTGTTGCCAGGAGAACTGTGACTAACTAATATCACTCTACCTACTCACGGTTACAGTCAACTAGTAACGAGGTTTGAACCCGTAATCAAAGAACTCAATCCGAGTTTGGGCAAGTGACTTTACTGGTTGAGCCATTTAGGAATCCCCAAGAGAAGATTACCATTTTCTGAGTTGGGCATTGGTAATGTACTGTAGTTCGAGGAGGTAGCTGCATCAGCATGCGTAGGCTGCAAAGGAACAAGTAAAGGTTTATTCCATGCTGAAAAAATAAGAAAGGAAACACAACATTTCGGCTGTGGAGCCTTCTTCGGGTGTAAAGAAGGCCGAAACGTTGTGTTTCCTTTCTTCTCTTTTCACCATGGAATAAACCTTTACTTGTTCCATGGGAAATGTATAATTGAACTACACAATATTCTTAGCCGTCAGTATCTACATGTTCATTCCCATTTTGATGTTATTAACCAAATTTCCAGTGCTTGATACTGTAGTTGTGTCATGATTACAGCCTGGTATAGAGACTACTGTCAGGTAGCATGGAGCAAAGCAATGCTACTGTATATTTTTTATACAAGAGGTGCTCCAGTGTAGTATTACATACAGATCTTTGACAGAGCCAGCATCCTTTCAGGATTTAAAATTTAATTAAATTTAAATTTTAAAATTGTAAATTTTAAAATTTTCCAGAATTTCAGGCAATGCTGCTACTGTAGTTCTTACACTATTATATGTTATATGGTGCTGTGTAAAATGAAGAACAATATTAGATAATAATTACCTAACATAAAATGGAAAACAATTTTCTTCTCTCCTAATTCCACCAATACAAAGGTAAAGAGCAAAGTGGTTGTAAACACTGTCACAACAAAGAAGGGTAAGGCAACAGTAAGTCATATTAGACAGAGAACTCAAAATTGCCAAACACAACTTTGAATTCTGTCATGTCAAAGTCCTTGTGAACTTTTGTCAGCCTGATTTCCATTCCGGTACGTTGTTTTCTGCTCAATTTTCAGACCCAGGAGAAACATCTCTCAAGGCTAGAAGTGTATAAAAACAAAACCTGCAAACATTAGAAGGTACTTGACCAGAGAGACTCGTGCAATCACTGACCTTGAACCTCTGCCAGTTTTGTAGGAAATGAACTGGGTCTGAAAGCTGCAACAACAAAAAAAAAATACACACAATATAGCTTTATCTGTGAATAACAGCACCACTAACGTTCTTTGCGTTTTTTTGGGTGTTTGAGCAATGGGTTTCTGTGCGTCAGCCTTGAGCTGAAGTAAACATGGTGGCCCTATATTTACTGAGATTCCTGTCTACTGCTCTTTGCCCTGAACCTCATTATGAAATGGTACAAAAAAAAAACTAAAGTACAGTAGCTGTATTTTTAGAAGCACCCTGCTCTTCCCAGGTCCTGAGATATGTACAAAACAACCTCCGGGAACAGTCCCTACCCTCTCTGCAGCACTCCAGCATGGGGCTTGAATAACTCCACAACGCAGTGCCAGCCTGCACTTACCGGCAGAACAGTACAGAGAAAATATTCTGTTTGTGCCTCTCGACAGCAGGCATTCCAGGATTTGAGTTTCATGAAACCCAGAGCGAGGTGTCAGTACAATTGATAGCCGAAAAGGTGTTGTGTGATGTGAGCCAGTCCTACATAGTAAAAGCAGAAGCTTCTGCTTGGCTTGCATATTCGAGAAGCCAAAGCAAGGTTTGCAGAATTTAAGTCTGACCTATAATAATAACATATTAAAGACAAATATTAGCTTTTTACAGTACTCTACTGTAATTGCAGGCTAAAATTTCAAAGGCAAATTATTTGCCATATTTAATGAAATTGATCCATAAGTAATGTCAGTTGTACCTGATAAATTGTAAAATCTCCAGTGATATGAAAACCATGACGCAAACAAAAGCCACAGTCATTAAATACTGACAAGGTGACAGTTACGTTTCTGTACAAAGAATGGTAGATATGCAGAGTAATGCATTTAAATTCAGTAACAATCACCAACACCCTGTTGCTTTTCTCCATCTAATGAATGTGTCTTCTTTCTCAGAATTGAAAAGATTTATGATTTGTTTTTTTTTTATGAGAAACGTGTGTGTGAATAGCCAAAGTGACTAACTGAGCTCTTACAAAGATAAAATGTAGTACGGTTTAGGTGTACAACTGTGATAATACCTGTATTTACCAGCAGAACAGCACAGAGAAAATGTTCTCTATGTGTGCATATAAACATTATGCATGCTTAACTAAATGTACTGTACATTGTATCAGGGCAGCTGTTTCAAATGGTTCACTCAGTTGTCCATAGACAGGACAATTCATGCCAGGCCCTTTTTGCTTCAAAAGAAGACTGTATCACCTACAAATACATAGTGCTCTTGTTGTTCCATGATCACCATGAGTGCATCATGCTTGCCCAACCTTTTTTAGTTACAGTATGTGCATAAGGTGTCCTGCCATTTATATTGGGAGACATGGAAACCATCAGAGCAGCAAGGATCTAAATTCTCTCCTGACTGTTTGTCCACTGTGTTACCTCCCCTAAGCATTACCACACTGATCTCTCTGTATCCTTTCACATCGATTCAAAGTGAAGAAAGACATCTAAAGCCAAAATCTTCCATAGATTGGATTCACACATTTCCCCAGCACAAAACAATTAATCTTTCTAATCCTTTCAATTCACAGATTGCTGCCTGTCACACTTCCCCTTGGAAACTATCACTCAGATTATTATCTCACTGTTCTGCTTTATCTTAAACTCCAGTTATTCTCATCTTTTCTCTGATCATCACGTACACAGACAGTCTCATAGTGCTATACCGAGCCAGTTATTAAAGCATGGGGAGTAACAGATTAATAGTGGTAATGAACACAGATACAATCACTTGTTTGTAATTGAAATTCTCACTCATGTACAATATAATACTTCTGACCCTGGTTATAAGATGCAATTTTTTAACTTTCTTTCATATTTACCAGTGCAAAAAAATAATGTGTCCTGTGACAGTTCAAAACGTCAGCGTGCATAAGCTGCAAAAGAACAGGTTACAGGTTTATTCCCTGCTGAAAAGAAAAGAAAGGAAACACAATGTTTCAGCCGTGGAGACTTTCTTCGGGTGTGTAATTAATAATTAGCCCTTCTTCTGGCTTGAATCAATTAAAAAATGTTTTTTTGAAGGATCCAATCTTTAAAATAACTTGATTTTACTGTTCCATAAGAACATAAGGTATACAAACGAGAGGACTAGTTGGTCTATCTTGCTTGTTTAGTTGGAATAGCTACTGTACCTCTTCTTGATAAAAGCCAGGATATCAGCTGGGACACTGTGTAGCTTGTTCTCGACTCACTTCAAACACATTTCTCCTATGGAATCACTGATATTCCACAATAAAAATAAAAGTACAAAGTAATAGACAGTACTCTCATTTACTGTAAATCCACAGGGTCACTTCTCATCTAGAAACTGTCAAAATTTAGAAACAGTATGGGTGTGAGAATGGTTTGTTTTAATCTGTCATATTACAGATATCCACTTCACACATCCCCCACACAGCTATTTTTTCCCACACCATACTCAAAAGACCCCGTAAGGTCAGATAATGACTGAAACCAGCCGGAAACTGTTCAGGTAGCATGGAAAGACTGTGGTCTGAGGAGGTCACATTTTGTTCTGTTTCTCCTGTTCTTGCTTGTCTTAAAATTCCCTGCTTTGATGTCATTTCTTTTTCCAGTGCTCACCAGCAGAATAAATGAATGCAGAACAGGAAAGAAATAACCCATGATGTTGTGTAAAATGATGCCTTTAGACGAGGAATCGGTTCGCATACTCTTCTCCATAGAAAAGGTGATGTCAGTTAGGATTTTTTCAGGGGAAACTTGCACTGTAGTTCCAAAGATACAGCCACCAAAATGTCAAAATTGACTTTCCATAGACAACAACCTCATAATAAAAAAGTCATAATTTACTCGTAACGTTCTAGGAATACAGTTTTACTGTATTCTGAAAACATTCCAAACCTGCTATAAAACTGAACTCCAAACTGTATTTGTAGTGAGCCCAAGGCTTGGATAACAGATTGCAGATACTGTATAAATGTAAATGTTTTTTGCTTCTTTCCTCTTAAATAATTGTTCATTGAACTATAGAGAAAAATTACTGCTACTGTATTTCTGGCAGCAGTCAGGTGTTTTCAGCTCCCAAATTGGTGCTATCAGCTTTGATTAAAAATAAGGAGTTTTATCAGGTAGAATGGAAGCTGAAGAGCCTCAGAGCTGCTTTTAAGTTACATTATGTTGCTGCGTTGCTTTTGGTACAAGGTGTATGTCCACTTTTGTTTAGTGTTTAGTGCCTCCATGACTCCACCATGTTCTGAGATGGAACAGGAAATTTTTAAGTTTCTTGATGCAAAAAAAGTCAATGCACCGAAGAGTCTGCTTTATTATTCTTCTACCATCTATCTTTCTGGATCTTTCATGGTCAAAACTGAACGATATGGTTCTCTAAGTAAAAGCCTTATATCATTAATATCTATTTGTGATAAAAAAATAATTTCATATTCTTTGTCAGTTCACCCCCACTCTCCCTAGGCTACTTTGTAATAAAGTGCAAATCCCATTTAGTTTTCTGATTTTAATGGAGGTAATATACCAGATAAAGTGAAATACAGTTCTTCCATTATTTGCCAATTAGGAACTTTATCAGCTGTTCAGTTTTTCATAGCCCCAGTGCAATGAGAGTAAAAGAAAAAATAATTGATAAGTTTTCTGGGGATTAGGAAACAGCTAAACTGGGTGTTGCAGTATTAAGAAAAAAAGAGAGATGTTACAGCAAAGCAAATGACACAGGAATTACAAATTACAGCATTAACCCTCTCTGTTAAAATTCAAATCCATATTGTGTGTGCTGATATAATCTTAAGACATGTGCTTCTGGGATGGAGGGTCATAAACAGGCACAGGGAAGAGATCCATGTCCAGTGTGGTTCTCAGTTCCTCTGGTTCACTGTCCTATACAACTACCCTACTAAACCAATTCCCAAACAGGAGAGAGCACAGCGTGGGTGATACATCAACTGGCTTAAACAGGGACAGTTACGATTGCTTTTAATCCTAGATATAGAGTTTACCAGAAAGAAAAGATTTAGCCACACTACTGTAAATGGAGCAGAAAATAAGGAACAGACAGTAATGGGAGGAGACTACAAAGTAAAAAAAACCTAGGGATAAGAGAATTTCACACTGAAAGGAAGGAGCGTAGTCTGAGAACAGGTGCTAGACAGGAAGCTAACCAGCTGTTTGCCTGTTGAAGGCTTTTTCTTGTCCTGACACCACATTGTGAACTTCATCTTAAATTTCACAGTCAAAGGGAAGTGTGTAGTAATGTCTTCAGAAACACAAACTATACAGTCTATACAGTCTGCCTTTCCTTTTTAGAGCCCCATGCCCATGTTCAGCTGTTTAAATGAAGCCAGAAGCCATTCAGGTTGTAAGGTGATCCCTGTTCCCGAAAGACATACTGTACACACAGTGGTATAAAACTGGGTAGACGTGCAGATGACTGGAACGGTCTGATTGTGGACACCAGTTCTCAATTCTGAACACAGCACAGCTTTAAAAGAAACTACCTACACGCTGGTTTCCCAAGTCAGGACAATACCATCATTTTCAGGCTGTGAATGAGCCTCATTTCATCCCCAGGGTTGCTCAGTGCATTTAATTTGGACTAATCCAGTGGATCAATAGAATGCACTCTGGTACAGGGGGAAATTGTAGTTATACTGTACTGTATAGGGGGCACAGGGGAAAATTCCAGTACTGTGCAAAAGTGTAGAATCCATATAATTTTGTCGTTTTAGTTTACAAATAACTCCAGGATAGCATAGTTAGATACAGCAAAAGGGTTTCTGGAGAATAATTGAAAAAGTGTTTGAGAAGGAAGGACCATCACAAAATTCTGCTATGAATCCAATTAAGGCCAGCTAAGCATCAGCAAAAACTAAGTGACCTAACCGCTTTGTGGAATGCTTTACATAACATGTGGTTCCTTTAAACAATATTTCCATTTTACACCAACATAATGACTAAATGTTTGGAGAATCTCGGAAAAGAAGAAGGTGGAAATAATATACTCATCAAAACTATGACTTACTAATTTTCTCTCCTAGCCTGTTCGTGGCGGTTACATTACTGTATATTTAAAACTAGAAGATATGTAATTAAAAAGAACAGTAATGCTTTTTAACAGAATAACCCAGATGTTTGCATAACACTGTCTGTCGGTGCACAAGTACAGGATGATCCATTGAGTGGAAAGCTTTCAACATGCCTTATGGTACAATTTGACAGGTTACTAGTAAGTTACATTTTGTCTGTCAGAAAACCAAGACAAAACATGAAAACTGCTTCTAACCTACAGTAGTAGTCAGTGATATCAGAGTAATAACATGATAAGCGGGGAGTAACCTGAGCATCTGTGATATATGTAAACTGAAAAAAACCCCACCATTTATTAAAGCACTGAATTGTCTATAATTTAGGTTGGGGGTCTCAAAACCCAGTGCTGGTGAGGAGTAAATGAAGCAGCACATGAAGAAATTAAGCACTTGGGAGAGGCTGTTAAATTGGTCCCGCCAATGTTATTAAAAGAGCTGAGAAGGTTAAGAGCCGAGCTGGGGTAAAGAGCTGCATATTCGCCTGGACAGCCCTAATGGGTGAACCGCATCCAGCAAGCTCTTAACATCTGACATTCTGCTTAAGAATACTGGCTTGTTTCACATTACAATTAAAGGCAAGAAACCGAGCCAAGCACTGAAGTGCACACTTGTAAGTTACCAGTAAACCAAACACTGCAGACACAGCGTGTGAAGCTCTGGAAGGAAAGACGGGCCTGCTGAATTAGACGGGCCCGTGCCTAACTTTTTGGTCCTGAAAGCAGCCTGGGCTGAGTGTCTTATTCCAGTGTGCTGTCTGCGTAGTGCGTCACTCTGTGGAAAGGCTCTGTGTGTTCTCAGCCTGGTTCTTTGGTGCTTTCGTCACAGAAACCATCTCTCATGGAGACTGTTGCTATGTGATACTAAACAAGTTGGTTATCCTGCAGTATTTCATATTTGATTACCACGTTCTCTGCAGCCAAGCTGATCAACAGTTCTTCTTATATGTTAGTCTGCCTGACCGGCTGCAGGCCAGAGCAGTTTCTTCATAATCAGTGATATTTTTCATCACTGACACTACTGCAAAGTTACATCTACAGAAAATCGCAGCAGGACAGCACTACTCTAAAAGACCTAGAATAAAAACGCTTTCTAAATTAACACAGACGTGTCTACCTTCTAACAGCAAGACATGGTTTAAAGTAATATTCCTCTCAGGGACTACAGCAATGTGTGCCTTACATTGCCACCAAATGTAGAAATGGTGTCTATAAAGTGAATGACAACCATGCATGTACAGATGGGCATGAATACTAAGAAAATCTAATGCAAATCACAAGAGTGGCAAACATAGCGTATTACTTACCATATCATTTAAAAAACAACAGCTTCAGAATATTCTAGTACAATATTGTATACTGAACAGGTATCAAATATACATGCTTTAGGAACATTTTATTCCTTAATGTCACATAAATTAAAGCTGCCGGATATCTAATCTTCCACAGTTGGTAGCCTGAAGCAACACTGCAATGAGAGTGACAGAAACACTCTGGCTTACAGACAGGAATTTATTACAGGATCTATCAGGGCAAACAAATTTATCATATCCACCCCCAACGCAGCACTGAATGCCCTTAGCCACATATATTCAGAAATATTAAAAGCCTCAGAAAAAAAACAACGACGCTAAAATTATGAAAGTCAAAAGCAAGGAATGGAAGTTTCGACAGGAAGGGATTAACCAGCTTTAATGAAACTCCAAGGTCTAGACTTGCACAAAGTCGTAGGCAACTTCCCAAGCAGACAAGTGAGGAGAAAAGAGCTTCTTTTCTGCTTAGTGTGTGCATTGTTATATAGGATACTGTACAATGCTGCTTTTAAAACAAAAAGAAAATGTGGACATGAAAAAATACACAATTTTTCACCATATTTGTGACGTCCTGATGCAGAAGAAAGCTACTTATCAAGGACTATTTGCTCTGTTGCTGTTTATTTTTGATTGGCTTGATTTTTTTAGGTTTTAGGGGAAGCTCAGCGAAGGATTTTGTGATTGATGTACTCCTAAATTTGGGAATAATGTTGTGTATTTGATCAATTATTCCAAAACAAAGAAACAGTCCTGCCTTTTTCTATCCTGGCAAAAGATGATTTCATAGCAGTTTGTATTGCTCATTAACTCTGTTTATAGTAGGTTAATCTAAATACTAGAGGTGGAAATATATTTTTATATTTTTTATAGTTTTAGAAATATATTGTGTTGATGTTTCAAGCAAATATAAAATAAATGAAATATTTTTGTAATGTAGACTTATTATAGGTAATTGAACAATACAAAGAAGACACATACACTATCTTTACAAATGTGAAAAGGCATCCTAGCTTTGTAATAAGTTAAATTTTTGCTTACCTAGCAAAGGAGACCCTTTGCAGAACTACAGTAAGTTACTGGAAGAAATGTGGAAAGACTTCACTGTTTGTGGGAGTGTGTTCTCCCAGGGTATGGCTCATAAAACATGCCCCGTCATACAAAACAAAACAGCAATACTTCATCACGACATGCCCAGGAAACCTCAGCAAGCAAACCCTTGTATTTCCACCTCTGCCCTTTCTGGGAAGATAGCGTAACGCATGAGGCGCTGATGCAGATGTAATGATGCAAGATAATCCTGAGAGGCCGTTCTGGACAGGAAAGCGCATCTGACAGAGCAAATCAGCACCCAAGTAAGGATGAACATCTATTCTGGCTGAGCTCAAAGCTGAAGACACTCAAGTGCAAATAGGAATTATCAGAAATAACAGGAGGAAGGAAACTAAACCCAAATTGAATGCCATCATTTTACTGTTAGTAATTTCACAGAAGGGCACTGCAGCACTAATTCTCTGACATGTGCATTAAGCATCACACAGACACCAGTCACAATACATTAAGTGAAATGGTGTAAATGACGTGCTGAACAATTTGTGCAAATGTAACTGAGATTACTATAGATGTTACATGAATAGGGCAGCATGGTAGCTCAGTGTTTAGCTGGGGTCCTAAGTTCAACTCCTGGGGTGCTGTCTGTGTGGAGTTTGTATGTTCTCTCTGTTGCATGTGGGCTTCCTCTGGGTGCTCCAGTTTCCTTCCAAAGTCCAGAAACAGACTGGTAAGTTAATTTGCCTCTGGGAAAACTGGCCCTGGTGTGAGGGTTTGTAACCAATGGAACAGGTATGAGGTTTATGTTAAACTTTTAAGTATATACGAAAATACTTAATAAACACACATGATTAAAATAATGTGCCAGTCCCATTTCTTCAATATTACTTTTTAAAAAAAACCCTCATGACTCTTTTCTGATGCTGCAACCCATTGATTGAACTTCTCAATCAACACGTTATAAAAACTTTTCAAAACTCTGAAAACACTGATTTCTAAGAAACAAAAGCAGTTCAATGACATTTTCCAAACTGGAAGGACTTTACAGCATAGACTGGAAAAAAAATTCCTCCAGTCAACCTGAATTAGACAAAGCCTTTAAATCTAAATGAGCATATTGTTATTATTGGTTGCAGGCAGTGCAGAGATTTGTTTAAAAAGTTTTATGCTACGATTTAAACAGAGCAAGGGATTTCAAAAGGACAGTTCCTGGTGAAAACGTAATAATTTTTAGTGTACATAACATTTTATGATATGGAGGTTTTATGAAGGTGAGAAGACAGCCTTTAAATAATGGCCCGATCATGGCTGTATAAAACTGGAGAGATGACGTCAGTAGGCAGCAAAACTGCCCAGAAATCGCCTATTACCAACAAATGAGAACTGGGTTTGCAGTCTTTCCTCTGTGAACATGACACCATTTAAGGCACAAATTCATGTTGAGCTTTGGTTTTTTTATCTTTACTGGGGAGTTCATGCTGTTCAAAGCTCCTGGTCAGCGTCAGCAATCTATTTAATGGGAAGGCTGCTCATGAGTCCTAATAAGATAATTTAATGTTGATGAAAAACATCAATGCACGGAAAGCAGCACTATCGAGGGAAAATACGATTTCGCCAGCCTCCGAGATGTCATTTGAACTCGTGACCAAAACAAGGCATGCACTCTGAAAGTAATAACAGAAGCATGTCATGCAGTGAAATAGGGGCTGCAAGCTGTGGACGAACCCAGGCCACCAATTCAAGCTGAATATACTGCTCCCTCTGGTGGCTGCTTGTGGGAATGCTGTCATGGCAATTCCAACAAGAGGACTTAATGACTTTCAGATTGCAAGACTGTAACATGTGTCTCCAATTTCAACGAAAAAAACATTTAAAGAAGACAAATTTAATTAAGCAGACCCTTAGATGACTTGCATTGCATTATGAGAAATATTGTTTAAGAACCCTGAACACAGCATTAAACACTAATGCCTTATTTTTTTTGCAATGAAGGCAAGACCCCCTGTTGAATAATGACCTTGCCAAAAGGGCACATTTGACACTTCAGTACATTTCTAAATGATGTAATACCTTTTTTTACGTATCATCCATCTATCTATTTTCTAACTGCTTTATCCAGTACAGGGTTGCGGGTCAGTCAGAGCAGGTACAAAGCAGACTACGCCTTGGACAGGACGCCAGTCCATCGCAGGGAACGCACCAGGGACAATTTTCGCAGAAGCCAATTAACCTACCAGTATGTCTTGGGACTGTAGGAGGAAACCGCAGCACCCAGAGCAAACCCACTCGGACACGGGGGGAACATACAAACTCCACACAGATAGCTCCACCAGGACTGAAGCCAGGCCCAAGTGCTGCCAGGTACTAAATCTAACCCTGTGCTCCCGTGCTGCCTGTTACATACCACTAATTTAATAAAAAGATTATTAAATATATAAGATATTTTGTTTTCAAATAACAACTGTCTTCTATTATTTGAAAAAAATATTATGTGCAATTAATTATTTTGCACAAGCTTGACGGTAAAGATATTCCTTTTAGCAGTGGACAATACAGATCTGACAAAGTGTGCCAGGAGCAAGTGTTTCAATAATTCTGACTTGCATGACTCGAATTTGTTAGAACAGTCAAAAACAATAGTCTAGAAGACATCACATTCACTCTTTGTTTGGGCAATTAGTTCACAAAGTTCAGGAAAAAAGTTGCTTGAATAAGATATTTATCCAGCGGTGTCCTGTAAAATGTTTTATGTGTCTGGATGAGACACAGGCCACTATTCCCATTATTGTGCAGAAGTGTGGATTATTTACAATCTACAATTACTGTACAAGAGAGGTATACTTGGTGTTTCATTGGCAAACTGCTTTTTCCATGCCATAGAGAGGTACAATGAATTCACTAATTTCTAAGAATGTTTTGTCCCATAACACAAGTTCGCTGAAAACCTTTCCATTGGCCTTTTAGTGGCATTAGAAATTGTGCAGGCGCCCGTGCCACTGGAGCTCTCTTTTAATAAGAGAACAGACGTCGGAGCTTGGAAACCCAGCAGAAGTTTCCAGGCTTGAGAGCAGAGAGTACTTGTCTTAATCAAAACAGAGGACCGAGGCCTTCTAACTAAACACTAATAATAATAAAGCAATAGACTCTGTGGGTCTATTGCAGTTTTTTATTCCCATAAATGACACACTGATGCTGACTTAAAAGGACAGGGGGCAAGCATGATACACCAGCTCAAGGGATATATAATGGGAGAGAAATCATCTTTCAGGTGACCAGGCTGCTCTTTGCATTTATTTTCATACCTGGGATCTTGAGAACAAAGTACTAACAGATTCCCTCAATCTAGGTGGTTTAACAGAAAGTTATTTCAGGCTCTGCTTCCCTACACATTGTCAACTTTACAATATTTCCCAATTTCAAACCATTGTCCACTAAACCTGTTCAAATCTTAAGACGTTGAATATATCTCACATGGGTATACTGATTTTGGATGTTTGTGACTTTAGTCTGAAATTTATTTCTGTCCCCTCATTAACTGTGTAGATTTGATTAAATATTTTGCAAGTAGAAAAACTGTTGTTTTCTAGATTATCAGAAAGATAAAAGTACCATAGTTTAATGTTCTTTGCTGCACTCAAAATATCAGTCATTTTTAATGCATACTTCTAAAGTTACCAATATTTCAGTCTAATGAATTAAAGATGTGTATGGAATAAAGCAGTTGGTTGTGCAGGTGTCTTTTTAAACTGAAATAAACTTACAAAACAATTTTCCTTGAACACACTTCCCAGAGATGTGCCACAGGAAAGAGCAGTATGAAATGCTTCTAGGAAGTAAAGCAAAATTATGCCCTTTTCAAACATGGAAATAAACTAATGCATTAAAAGTAGTTTATCGTTTCTTGGGGAGGACAAAAGGCAGCCAACCAAGAAGCAGGATGCCAGTCAAATACCTCAGCAGCCCTACGGGCACAGACATCTAATAGGAAAAAGAAACAAAACCACACAGAATTTCATCACTCCCAGGCATTCAAAACATCTGGCCCTGGGTTCTAATCATGCCGGTATTCAACATTACAACAACATTACTCCCTTGAATTAATTGGAGACATTCCATTTTGATTAATTTCCTGCCGCTACAGTCTTTCATGACCTTGAAAACCGCCTGGAGCCAGACTCCATACGGACATCTGCTGTTGTCTCTTGACATGGCCTGCGCATGTAGCAGAACCGGCCATGTGGCGCAGATGAAGGGCACTGTGGAGGTTGCTGGCCAGTTTTTCAGTGATGCTGTGAGGCTGTCTAAACTCTCTACTACTTTTGCTCTGTTCACTAGTCTTTGAGAAAGACCTGTGAAGGATATGCACCTGTGGCTGGAAGGTTGCTGGTTCATATCCCGTGGCCAGCAGAGGAATCCTATTCTGTTGGGCCCCTGAGCAAGGCCCTTAACCCCAACTGCTCTAGGGGCGCCGTATAAATGGCTGACCCTGTGCTCTGACCCCCAGCTTCTCTCCCTGTCTGTGTGTCTCATGGAGAGCAAGTTGGGGTATGCGAAAAAAAGACAAATTCCTAATACAAGAAATTGTATATGGCCAATGAAGTGATCGTAATAGCACTTCATAAGAACTAAGAACTGTACATGGGTGTTTATCAGAAGCAAGCACAAGGAATGCTAGCAGTAAGGACACAGTAAGGAGAGCTTGTCTAGATAGGAGGGCCCAGAGCTACTCCTCTTATAGGCTCGTATCCTTCCTCAGTGTGACCAACCAGGGATCAAACTCCAGACTGGACTCAGAGATTCAGATTTTTGACATCTGAGACTTGCATAACAAAATCAAGGCTTCCTCCAAACGCACCCAAGGAGTTTAATTTTTCACTGGCTGAGCTAGCACACTAGGAAATTTCGCAAAGCCTATAAGTACCGTAAAATGATTAAAATACAGCAAACATGAGAAACAATGAGAGCTGACTGCACACCAGTCATATGCAGTATATACATACAGTATATGACATGGAAACTACCACAGCTGAGTGTTGTGAAGTGCCTAGGTTCACCAGTCAGAATGAGACAAATCAGAATTAGAATTGACACCTGACTGATTTTAGTGATTTGTCTAGAGAGTTGGTGTACTGCTCACACCTGCCTGGACAGAAGGTGAAGAAGAAAGACTTTAAGAGATACTAAAAAAGGAATCAAAGGGAAAAAAACAATTCTAGAAAAAAAACAAGTAGAAGTATCTTGGAAGTATGTGAACGCCTGGTGTTGTGAGAATGGTGAAAGGAAGAGGTCTCTGTGAAGCTCTGTCAGGAAGTGAAGGCTTCTCGAATCTGGAAGTTTAAAAGCCTAATGTGGTAATTTGTCCTTTGGTTAGATTTGCTTCTCTCTGCTTATAAAACCTGTGCTTGAAGTATTAATAGACATGTGATGATAACAATGTGGGACAGCGGCGCTACAGTGGAATATTTAACCTTCTGAAGACCTTTTACTTTTTTAAAGCATTTTTCAAGCATACCACAAGGTGGCACTCAACAATTGCAAAAGATTTCATTGGGGCCGTTCTTTCTGAAGATGTCATATGAAGCACGTTTTTTTTAGTCTCAGGAAATGACAATTACATTTTCACAGTAAAAAAGCACAGGATCTTTTAAACAATAAATGTGAAATGGGCACTTGACAGTCGAGCTATACGGTACATTACATCTGTTGTGAAGCTAGATACTGTACTTTCTGGAGAGCCTAAGCACCGAGATAAAACATCAGTGGAACTTACTGGAGACAAGTTACACAGGTTTTGTTTTCCCAGATGAAAAGAATCAGGATATTTGAAATAAAAAAAGATTTCAATGATGAGAGAACCAGTAACAGGAAAACCTGTCAAGCTTTTTGTATGGGTGATGTAAACGTCTGAAGTATCTTTCCCTTTAGCATTTGTTTAAAAAAATAACTTGAATACATAGTTTATTTAGACACTGCCTGAACGTTACCACTATCATATAGGTTTGCTTCAGCCCAGATAGTCTAGTGTTTGGCAAACTCTGGAATTGTCCTCACTGTTGAGATAAATACTAGGTGTTTTCCTGAATTTTTGTACTACCTTATGAATTAGTGTTGGGGTGTTGGGGTGTGAGCTTTTGGCAGGAATTGTCCTTGCTTTGGGCACATGGAGGTGTGGAATATTTAAAGCTTGTATTATCAAAAGATATTAATTTTGTTGGTTCATAGTTCATAGACATCCATATTTTTTTGGCAATGCAAGTGGCTTTTCTATGCTCCAACATCAGTAGAACAAACACTCCATCCCCTGATAGGTTCCACGCTCCCGAAGGAAATCTCTTCACTGCACAATGTATTTTTTTAATTGCTTTTGGCTACCCTTTCCCCCTGCATTTTATTTTGTTTGTTCCAGTACTAAGTGTATCTATGTTAAAATCTAATTTGCACTTATGTTCCCTCAGGTAAGTTTTTCCATTTGCTATTCGATCCAGACGCTCCTCCGCTGTGTACCGCTGTCAAGCTCCAAAGTGGAAGAAACGTGAAAGAAGTAACACTCCGCCGAAACCAGGTCACGCAATCCAAAACACATCTGATTTCAATGTTCAACCTTCCCCTCACTTAAAGGCTGTCTGGGCCCTAACGTAGAGCCCCTTAATTATCCTCGCGGTAATCTCGGTTAAATTCCTCACTAGTAGCATGTGAAACCACCACTGCCCATGTGACTTGCAGCCCTTGGGTGGAGAAAGGCAGCACAGATGCTGCATGGGAAATTCACTGGGGTCCTGGCAGTTCTCACTGGGGCAATGACTGAATATAGACCCCCCCCCCCCCCCGACTTTAATTGCACAGGATTGCTAACATACAGTATCGCTGTAAGGGGATTAATTGAACTTGAGTGTTGCTTCAGAGAGACAGAGCAACACTGAAAGAAGACTGCTCAATCCTTATAGCCCTTCTTCAGCTACTCTGTGAGTGGAAACGTGTCAGAATTTAGAGCCTGAGCAAGACCTGAAAAAACCTGCCAGGAAACACAAGCTGCTCCATCGGATTGATGGCTACTCAACGATGGTCAATAATCTTGATCAGATCTACAGTATGCTCATTTTAGCATGTGTTATATTTATTGGCAGATACCATTTGTTTTCAACGCCGACATGACATGAGTCACATCCCACGCTGAGAAAGGAGTTACCGTGGGACAGGATGATGGCGTGAGGCTTACCTTTCGTCCGGAGAACAGGAGGCAGAGCTGGTGCATGGACCCCCCGTTTTTGGTCAGTTCTTTCTTGAGGGTCTTCGGGGAGGGGAGGAGCCAGCCGCCTTTGGCGCTGTCGCTCTCCAGGCAGTTGATGGCGTTGTCGGAGGTGAAGCACTGGGCCTTGGGCTCCTGCAGCAGGCTGCCCTCGCTGTGTGTGCGGCGGCGCAGCGAGTTCTGCACGCTGAGGGTGCAGTGCTTCTCGCAGGAGGACGGCTCGATCATGCTGCGCCGCTTGCTGTCGCTGCGCTCCAGGTAGCCGTCGTCGCCGCCGCTGTCCTCCTCCTCGTCCTCCTCCTCCTCTTCGTCCTCCTCGTCCTCCTCCTCCTCCTCCTCGTCCTCGTCGGTGGCGCCGTCCGCCGGCGAGGACAGGGCCTCCGCGCTCTGGCTGAAGGAGCGGTCGAGCCGCAGCTCTGGGATAACGAACGCCGGCACGCCCGAGTCCACCCGTTCGGCTGAGCTCTCGGCCTCTCCGCGGTCCTGGCCCCCGGCGTGCCAGCTCTCCGAGTCTCCGCCCGAGCTGTTGTTCTCCTCGCCCTCTGTGGAGGGCGGTGGCGTTGGGGGTGTCTTCTCTTCCTCAAGGGGGGTCTTCTCCTCTACGGGTGTGCTTTCCTCTTCGAAGGGCTTCTTCTCCTCCTCCAGCGGGGTGTTCGACTCCACGGGGGTTTTGTCTCCCTCAGTTTTTCCCAGAGCGGTCCCCTCGGAGGGGCTGCCTGCCGAATTCTCCTCCTCTGAAGCCATAGCGGCCTGCTCACAGCGCCCATCCGCCTTCGGCTCCAGCATCTGGAATGAAGCAATTCAACAGCGGTTCGTTAGCGCTCGTCCGTTCGGTTTGAAATCCAATAATACAGAGAGAAATACTTTTACCTTTCTTCTACCCATCCTCCTTTTCGTTATCTAAACTGCTTAATCCAGTATAGTGGCAACGCCATGGGCGCAAGGCAGGAAACACCCTGGACAGGACGCCAGTCCATCGCAGGACACACACACTCAAACGATGGCCAACATTACTGAAGCCACTTAACCTACTAGCATGTCTTTGGACTGTGGGAGGAAACCAGGAGCACCTGGAGGAAACCCACATGCACATGGGGAGAACATACAAACTCCAGGCAGACAGCACCCCAGGAATTGAACCCAGGACCACAGACACAGCGAGACAGCTATGCTAACCACCGGGCTGCAGTGCCAACCACCTTTCTTCCTGCATTTCTTTTAAAAAGACACTTCCTCTTTGATTTTCCTAGAATCAGTTTTTTGACAAGAGCCACATAGACCAACATCCTTCAAAAAAAGGTAGCACATGTTAAACTAAAGAGAAAAACAAGTTTAAATAGCAAAAATGCTGTTTTTGTTTAGAACATGCAAGACTACAGATACAAAACAATAGAAAAGACTGAGCAAATGTTTGCAAATGGGATTCAGTAAAGGTTTTTAAAGGTTACTAATTCATTGCTTTTTACAAATAACTTTTTGAATTTATTTCTTCAGGTTACAGAAATAATACCGGAAACTGCCAGAAAAAGGCTAGTTTTCAGTTAGAATATTATGATAGAAGAGTTCTCTCCACTGTATAAAGACAGCCTATTCCTGGAATATCCTCTGAAAACAAGTAAGGAACCAAGGCCTGCAATTAAGACAAACCTGAACTACAGAAAAAAAAACAAAAATAGTAAACAGCAGATGGATGTTTGTGTGAAAATGCATCAGCTAGTGTTTAGCTCATTTGAGTAGCATTGACTCGTGCAGAGTCACACATGTTACACCAGAGTTTGCTGGATTTCAACAACTAGAAAATGATTCATTAGGGCCCAGAGTAAAATCCAGAGAGGATTATGCATGAAAGCTGCGGTGTCATGTTTTATCCTTTTTGGAAAAAAAACGGATGGTTTAGAAAAAGGTCGAGATGGTGGGGTGGGAGTGTAGGGTTCATGCCTTACAGCTCTTGGGTCCAGTTCCCATCTAGAATGCCCTTTGTGTGGAATTTGCAATGGGCTTCTCATCTGCTCATGTTTCCTCAGACCTCCAAGTGATACACTGGTTTGGTGCTTCTAAATTGTCTCTGTCTCCTGCACAGACTAGTGTTCAACTCGTGGTATACTCCCACCTTCTGCCCTGTCTTTCCAGGAGAGACACTGGCTTGTTGTGGAGTTGTCAGACCAGTGAGAGCTTGATTCCCTGCTCTGACCTCCAGATGCCCAAACTATTTCAATGCAGATATGCAAAACCTTGTGAAAGTAACACAAAACCCCTGCACTGAGATTCACATTCACCTCCTTCTTGTTTATTTAGCTGATTTAGAATTCTGCCCACTAAGAAGACGAAAAAATCCTTGAAAAGTCTAGAGGCTAAACTTATTTTTTAACCGCAGCAAAGGATTTTGGTTACGCAAAAAGAAACCTATTTTGTCTGAGTTTAGGCTACTTGTGATCATGGCCCATCTTTGCCTCTTTAATGTGATAATAAGTGAAACAGCATTATCGTTCACTTTCTTCAGGAAGGTGATGAGTCGCTTAGTTGGGAGAATTAAGACGGACAAAAACATGCCTTTTTAAATTGACTTCCAATATACTGTAATTGAAAACAAAATCCTAAGAAAGTAGGATTTTATTATAAGATAAATGAGCAAAACAAAGACAACAGTCAAATACAGGGTTCTCTCCAGGGGGCTAAAGTGTGATAGATCCCTTTTCCTAGTACAAAAACAGCTTATGTTTACCCAGACATAATCAGTCCAAACTAATGTATAAGCCCTTATTGAAGTAACATCTCATAAACATCAATATCACTATGAATTGTGATCAGTTTAGCTAAATTGTTGAACCCTTACCTCCTACCAAATCCCTACTTATATTAAACCTGCAGAATTTGGAATTCCACTGTTACACACAGAAAATAATTATATGAAATCCACAATTATTCAACCCACTGATGGAACACAACACAGACATCCTCTGCATATGTGCTCACACCACAAGAAAGTAATAGGTTCTGTGTCAAGACCTTTGTGAACTAAATTGAGATGGCTTAGGCCAAACAAAACAAGGAAATGCATTCCCAGCTCCTCAGACAGAATCCCTATTCATTCCTTCAGAGCCCTGAAGCTAATGCATCAGAATTTAGAATAAACTGCTCTTTTGGCAAAGGATTTCTTTTAATTTCTTTATGTAAAACTAAACCCAGTTCCACTGACTATATAAAGTATTTCTGTACAAGGAATACATACTGTATATAGATGTGGGAGCACTTTAAGCAAAATAATAGCACAATTTTCAAATGTTTTTCAACAGTTTTGCACTACAGTAATGTACAAATAACGATTAGATGTGCCAAGATATTTGAATTTATGCTTAACACTAAACAAGGGAAAATATTATAATGAATGGTACCATTTGTTGCCAGTTTGTTTCAGTGCTGGATTTTGCTGCAATTTCATAATATTTCAGCTTTAATCTATTCACCATTGCACTTCTCACTTTGTTGAATTTGATTCTTTCAGATTGTACTATAAAAAATCTCCAGCAATTTGGAGCAATGCTGTGTCTGAGGTGTACTGTAACTTTATTGCTTTATATTTACTCCCAAATCCATAAGACCACTCAACACATCATTTTTTATAAACTGTACAGATTCATCTCACAGTTCTATATTTGTAATACTTCATATGTAATAAAACTATTTATAGTTGAAAGTTTAAGAGTTTAAATAATTCAGTACGTACAGTAAGACCTCATCTAGAAAATTGTGTACAATTTTGGTCACTCTGGAATTTGTACACTCCTAGTCTTAAAAAGCCATGTCCTACACTCACCAGATAAAATAACTGAAACTGTTTTACAGAGAAGACTACATAGGGGTCTGAGTCATGTATTCACAGGCAGTGACCAACTCAGAGTTTATACAGACACACTCACCAGAGGACAAGTGTGGAAACTATGGGGGACTGCACTCACAATTTAAAAAGAAAAAGCGGACAGGTTTGTAAATCAAGAAGGTTAAGAGTCTGGAAAAAGCTACCCAGCCATGCTTTCAATGCTGAAAGCCTGACTTCTTTCATGAAACTGCTGGACTGGGTAACCAACTGATGGGCTGTATAGGCTCTGCCTTTTCTTACATACTTCTGTTACTTGTTATAATATCAATGTTTTTGTTAGACATTTATATTGCCTTGAGCAACATTTCACATCACTAGCTAAGGGTACAAAAGGTCCTTGGTTTAAATCCTATGTGGGGGTGGGATACTCTTGTATCCTTGTACACAATACTCAATTTGCCACTCTATACACCCTAATGCATTTGCATACCACCCTTCTTTACATACATAGTTTCCAGTGCAATTATGGACCCTTTCATGTTTCGGCTTTTTAAAAGATTTTGAAGGTAAGATGACTTTTTTCACTAATGATGCACGAGCAAGGCCGCTCACTACCTCTGATCAAAGATAAAAACAAAAAAAAACATTAACTGGATGAAAAAAAAATGTTAACATACAGGTAAAACAGCAGAATAATAATGGCAGTCCTAATCTGTTGAGCCACAGACTCAAATTCACTTCCTGAACAAGCAAACTGGAATTATTTATATTTTGGGATTACAGAGCTCAGAATGATGACTGCATTCAGGAAATAAGGTTATTGATTGATGGACTTGACTGGGCCTCTGTCACCAGTATTTCTTTATGAGTGGGAGGTATCTAGAATCATCATAATGGCATCATAAGATCATTATGGTTATCGACACACAAAACAACTCTAGCCCCTGGCATCTCATGTGATTTTAGCTACATAGGCAAGAGACAGATGGATTGTGAAACGCTTAAACATGACTCATGTTCGAAACATCCTATAATCTTGTTCTAATTTATCATGATGCCGGAATATTTTAAATTATACACTGATGCTACATCTAAATTATACACTGGGGTATACACCCACATTTTTGTACAATTCTTCACAAACCACACCTGCACCTTAAAGGCTCTCCATCCTAGATGTATTTAGTAAGAATTAACTACAGTACCTCCCCCAAGTACCAGGGCAGCTTCTATCCCTGTTAAAAACTACCCTTGAATCTTAGTTTCACTATATTCCTAGCAGAGCCATAGACAAACCTCAAAACAGGTCAGCTGCCTTCTATTTTCTAAATCCCTAAAAAGAAGAGAATTCATTTTTAACAAAAGTACAGTCCTTCCTCTTGACATCTGCGCTACCCTTCCTGTTGCAATGACCAGAAGCCACTGCTCTCAAATTACCCTGGGTAGATTTTAATTCTCACCACAGAATAAAAAATCCCCACTAATAACAGCTTGCCTAGTCTAGATTTTGAAAGAAAATACATTTGCTTGGAATGAATTGCACTCCCCATTAAAAGCAGGATTCAAATTGTGGGTGTATGTTCACAATTTCAGCCAACGACCTCAACACTTTTGACGGTAAAACTGGCTGAAGGAATGTGACAAACAGTGATCAACAGGGACCAGAGAACAACCTAGAAACAGTTATTCACACCAAGAAACACCAATTCCAAAAACGTCTGCATGTTATCATTGAGGCAAGAGTAAGACAACTGCATACAAGCAGCAGTCCTGAGTGCTAATTAAGATCTTTTGGTGGACAGGTTCAAGGTCCATCAGTGAATGACAGGGAAACAGATACCACCCAATTCAGAATTTTTATCTTTCAGACCAGTTTCAGTCCTAAAGCAAATGGAAGACACCCCCCTGCCTGTATAGCTCATGTTTTGATAAGTTACTATTTTGTGTCAGGTGAGACACCTCTTGCACAACTGAATTCTTGTTTCCTTTATTAGTCTCAGAAATGCCCTTGTGATCCCTTCAATGAAAAGCTGGATTGGATCAGATTAGAAAGTTACCAGTATCTGAACAAGTAAGACAGGCTGGTGAGGTCATGTCATTTGGGGGCTACTGCAGAATGTAGAGTGCCTTGGAGAGGGGTTAGGGTAGGGAATGGGACTAGAACTCTCAAGGGTGGGTTTGACTTTTGGCAGACATGTTTGCTCTGACTCGTTGGGCACCTGCAAGCTTTCAGTAACAGTGGAGAATGTGCCACACATCCGATTGGGGCACACTCTTTTCTAAGGCCCGCGGGTGCAGGAAAAGCTCCAAAATACAAAGGTGTCTGACAAGTGGGCATGCCAGAAGAGAAGATCTGCCAAGTGTTCATTCCCCTGTACACCACAAGAGTTACAGCCAAAGGGCTTCAACAAATGCTGAGTCCAAATTGGGTAGGATATACTGTACAGTAATTATTATGGTTCCCTTTTTAATAAGTGTCAAGACTGTGATCACACTGGAGTCTTGCCCAGCATAAGACTGCAGTTTGATGGACGATCTTAAATACACACATAGCGCATTGTACTTCAAAGAAGAGTTCTCAAAGGAGTCGAATCTGAGACGTCAGCAGCACCTGACAGGTGAGGTCTCCAGGCAACTTCTAACAACTGGAAGTGTCAGCAGACAATGTCCTAATCCGTTCTTTATTTTGCAAGGAAAATGCTGCCAAATGAATGAGCTTATTACAGATTTTGGTGGCAGGCACAGCTGCTCTCTTTGTGTCAGTTTTAGGAATTCAACAGGGATTAAGGTGTCATTTTCAGAGGGGCGCTCCAGTTTTTGTGTAGTACATTTACACAAGATAAAGAAAATCAGAAAACAAGACATCAAGAAGCCACCTGACAGAGAAATATTTTTGTAAGGAAGGAAGTTTCAGAATGGGCATAGGGTACCATATGACCCTTCAGCAACTTCCCAAAACATGTTTGAATCGGAAGTCATCTAGCGGGGTCAAACACAAGGACTGTTATTTTACGAATGCCCCTATATGCCACAAGCTCATAGAAAACAACTCTCTTTTTCCATTTTAAAAACAATTTGCCTTCAGATCGCATGCTCAGTCGGCGTATGATTGGGAGAACAGGAAAATAAAAGAGAACCCAAAGGGCTCTGAACGTTGACATCAGCTCTTTCCATCACCGAGCGGAAAGCCTTGCCACGGATAAACAAAAACAGAAACCAAGTGCGTTGGCTAAGGAAACCAGGAGTCTAGAGGGAGCACACGATTCATTAGAAGCTCTTCCCACAATGCACCTCCAGCTTCACTTCCACACTCTGTGACCTCATTAGCCCACTGCTCGAGGGAGCACGTTACTGCCTCACAAACTCCCTGCAGGCTCGATAACTCCCCAAACGTCCACGCACAGCATGAGGACATGCTGCTGTCCTGGACGAGTCCTCCTATTGTGAGACTTTGCCAAGAAAGACAATAGGACAGCCTTTATAAAGAAGTTTAAAGCATTCGCTGCCAAACCCATGTACAGTACTAAGAAGTCACAGAACAACAACCTAATTGCAATCATTATGCATTCGAATTGAGCTCAAACAAACAAATGCTTTTTGTTTTTAATAAACACTGGCAGACGGTTATGTTTTGCGAAAGAAAAGTCTACAGAACAGAGTTAAACACCTGCAGTTAATTGCTTATTTCAATTTGCGAAAAGGGTGGAACATGCTAATTTATTGCATTGCTCAAGAACTGTACTTTAGTAGAGGCTTCAGATAGGATGAATTAAAAAATAGTGTGAATTAAATATGACATAGTGAGGGTGTAGAGTTTGAAACATTCAAAAGGCTTTGATCTTCTAAGAAGGTTTCAGGTTTTATGTAAGGCGGGAAAATTAATACTCATTGTACTGTATATTTAGATGTTCAGAAGACTTTTGATAAAGTTCACCATAAAAGCAAAAAGCAAAAGTAAAAAGAGGCATTCAAGGTAATGTATTATTGTATTGTTTTGGATTATAAACTAGTTAATGGATAAAAAAAACACATATTAGGAGAAAAGTCTCATATTGGGATGGTAGCACAAGGAGAGGAGAACCACTTGTATTTAAACCATTGATCTTTCTAATCTATATCAATGAACTAGATTCTAGTATAATTGTAAACTAGTCATGTGTGCAAATGATAACAAAACAAATATTTGCAAGCACTGCAGAAGCAGCAAATGCAATTAAAAAAGACTCAGACAAGACCTAAGCACTGGTACCTGACAAAAACACCTGACAGATAAACATTTTATGTAGGCATGTCTAGACTGTTATCAGCAGGTAGAAAAAAATATAAGCATATAACACCTACAGTAGCTTGAAAAAGCCTCAGGTACATATGTTTGGCATTTCCCCCCTCTAATTAAGATGGGGAAAACAGAAACAAGACAATAAGAATATCAGAATATTTGTTAAGAGTATAGAATTTAAATAAAGGATTATGCTTGCATATTACCATGTTATAAAAATGATAACTTTCCTGGAATAATCCATAGAAGAGGACCCAGTTACATGCTCTGGTTTGCCAGTCCAAAAACCACCTTGCTGGTCCAAAAGGCCTTATTTAATTTGTAACCTTTTCTTATATAACAATACCAAACCACCTGACTTACAGCACATCACCACCAATGCATTGCAGTCATGTTTTTACATTAAATACCTTTAATATCACAGAGAATTACAGATATTCAGTGTATTCCAGACAATTCTGCTTATTTTCATTTCCACCCGATTTTTTTCATTTTCTTTGTCAACATGAGGTCATCAAAATCAGATGGGTTGACCTTTCATGTGGAAATGAACTAGAATCCCTCAGCAGAACCGATTGCATCCTGCGGACAATTCAATTGCTGTACCAGTTCCAACTTTTTTCCTGAAACATGACCCAAAATCCTTCAGTGCTCTCACTTCACAAAGTATCTTGCCTGATGTCTTCTCTTCTCATTAAATGTGATCAAACACAAGGAGAATGCTAAAGGCACCAATGGCTATTCAATGGTCATCTGTATTGAAATGAAGACAAGTAGAGGGATTGTTTTCACTTAATTTAGTAAATGGATGACGAAGGAAATGCAGACATTTTATTAAAATTTCTTCTGATTTTTAATGTCCCTATTCTCAGGATTACTCACCTTACAATGCATTATAAGCTCCACAGACCTTTAAAACCAAGTTCTACCTTCATGCACTGAAATGTTTAATTTTCTTCACATCTTAGATGATAAAATCTGTATCACTGATGTGGCTCATACCAGCCAATTAACGTCATTGCTAGTTTCTGTTAGCTCATTCTTTTTTAATAGTATTTCCGCATGCTTGAATTCTAGGCCTTTGTTACATAAGGAAGTCTCCTGGGAACTTTTATCCCTGGCAACCATATCCTGTACAGTTTGCCCAGTGTAAGACCCATAGCCTATGACTATCAGTGCTCTACCCACCACCTAGTAATGTGATCTGTCAGAATAGACCACAGTGCTTTTCCAACCAAGTTCCTGGAAATATCTTATCCATACAACGATATGTGTCAAATGTCTGCCAGTCATGGTGAATAAAGGGTTAAAAATGGGCACAACAAAAACTGCAGCCACCTGCACTCAGGATACAAAAGCACTGTTGTGTTAATACGATCAGGAGTGAATTAGATGTTTTCTGATTTCATAGTGAACTACAGCTATAACAGTCAATGAGAGTTTTTAAAAACACCCAGTTCTGGTACAACTTTATTTCAGTCTAACTTGCCTACCAATTATTATTAATAGAAAAAGAAAGGGCAATTACTAATCCTTCACCACATCAGTTTTTGATTTTAATTTTTATTCAATACAGTTCTCAAAACTTTATTGGCCTTTGCTCAGTTCAACTGTATCCAATCTGAGTTGTCAGTTTGTTGCATGATGTAACACAGTGAAATCCCCCATGATGACATCATATGCAATAGATTTATAGTGTAAACACGCTGACACGTGTAACAGTGACTTTAAATAGCATCCTTCATGTGTCCAGCAACAAAATCTGTTCCTCCAGTTCTTTCAGATTCTTCCCTTACATCAGATGATGGACACAACAGAAAATCCCATTCCTTCTGCTTTCATCTAGTAGGACCTTCGGTATTAAAGCAGTCAGTGAAAACATGCCTCGTCTATCAACAAACTCAAAAACAGTCAACACTGTTGTGTGCACAGTTGTCAGAGCGGGAAGCCAGTCTAAGACTGCCACCTAATTGTGATGCCATAACTGTTTATAAGATGTCATTTAAAAAACCCTTCACATCAACAATTACATCCCTTATCTGCAGCATGGAGAGGCTTAATCTGGGACTCTTTTCACTTCACATATTAATGCTAACCACTCCTTTTATAATAAACTGTGTGCTTTCCCATATTCTGGAGCTCTCTATATATAAGGATTGAGAAAACAACCCTGTTGAAAGGTTGGTGAGAACTAGCCTTTGTGCTTGAGTGACTTACAGTACAGTACCTGAAAATGCTGTGCATGGCATTTTCAATTCCATCCCGAAACACCCCCTACCTTTCCTCTATATACACGATGTAGAAGAACTGAGTTCCTTCTCAAATGTCAATTTCCCTTTTAATGATTCTTTTTCTCTTCCAACCTCTATTATTTCCAAATGAACAAATGTTTTTTTTTAATTCAGAATTTGTTTGCCATTTTTACACCTACTTATTGGACACTATCCTGTAAAAGTTCCATGGAGGTCTCATTACGTACAGTAGCATTACAGAAAATATACACTGTGGAAGATAATTATACTCTTGTTCATATGTCCCAAACTTTTTGAATCAGTCAAATCTATCATTCTAGAAACTGTTTCCCTAGCTATCACAAATATTTTTCCAGCATATCTTCAATGTGAATGGATTATTCACTGCGAATGACTGAAGAGTTTGTATAACTACATACAGTATGAATTGGAAAGTCACAAGGCTCAGACATCATCAGTGCTACACAGTGAGACACATGGAAAGCAGATAATTACACAAGCCTAACCCCAAAGCCTTCAAGGCAATATCTTCCACTTGACAGCCATGATATTTTTAGGACATATCTAATGCTTTTGCGTGAAACATTGCAGAGAGAGAACTTATGGAAGAACACAGCCCCTAGCTCTAGTTTCACTTGCAAAGATTTTTTGTGCAAAGTTCTTGCAGATGCTGGTGAGGAAGAACCACTCTGTCAAATATCTACGAAGCAGAAGTGCAGAAGGCTTGTTGAATCGGTCGTCACAAACACTGGTCAACTATGCAGTGAAATTAATAACAGGTTCCAGGTGCTCTTTTGAACTTCATTTTTATGCTCTTCTCATAAGCCCATAGGAGGGATTATTTTAAACATCACACTGACATCACCATGAACGTTATAAAGGGAAAAAAAAAATCCTCAGACTTCAAATACAGTGACCCACTCCCCTATTTATTACAAGACAACATACTGTATCGTTGCAAGCTGATGAAGCCTCTGAGAAGACGTATGGATTTGATCTATCGTCAAGGTTCAATTGTTTTGAAAACAGAAATCAACCTGAAAAAGAAAATTTGCAGGGACCATACCTGAGCTTGGATTCTTGATAAACAAACTTGAATTATTTATTTGACTTGAATGGTCATTTGACTATTTAATAGTTACTAGTTAAATGACTAAAACTATTCCTCCATTCAATAGTTCCAGAAAACTAAACTCAAATATAAATGTAAAAATTATTATGAATTGGTTTATTGATCCAGTCACAAAAGAGAACACAATTCATACATGAGGACGTGACTTATATTGACATTTTTCTTCACCACAAGAACTGAAAATGGACACTCGGTGCTTTTCCGAATTTAGGACAGCAAACTCACCATTACACTTTCCTTCAGTCTCAGTTCTCCTTCGGAAAGGTCACTGTAATAGCTACGAAATGACGAGCCGCAGATGAAATGCAATGCTGGTTGTTTCTGTAATTTATTCTTCAAGGGAGCCATCGCTCAGGGCAAAACATCAGATGAGATCATTAAGAAAACATGCCTTACCATTACAGCAAACCTTCACTGTAGGTCACAGGATGATCAAATTCATGAACAACTTTCAAAACAGAATACTAAAAGATAAAGCATAGAAAAGCATCTATTGTATTACTTCTTTCAGCTCTAGAGCAGTGCTGAACATCAGCAACATCTTCTGAAGAACGTTTATAAAGCATAAATGCTCAACAGGTAGTAAGAAAACTGCAACGTTATAAAGGCTACAGCAATGGGCAGACTCATTCTAGAAGCACTTTCAGCTGAGTCTTGTTATGTTCGTATCTCAGTGCAATTAGATGACTACTGTG
Source organism: Atractosteus spatula (assembly GCF_055471065.1). Classification (NCBI taxonomy): domain Eukaryota; kingdom Metazoa; phylum Chordata; class Actinopteri; order Semionotiformes; family Lepisosteidae; genus Atractosteus; species Atractosteus spatula. The sequence continues at coordinate 3,956,723 of NC_142728.1, read as the reverse complement.
CAAGCCATCATTAAGGCTGAAATTTGAAATGGGGCTGTTACAGCACATTTTATTGGAAAGCCCTGGTATGTAACTGGAATTTTTATCGACTTTAAACAATAACCTTGACATTCTGTCCTACTGTGAGACAGGCCACCAGGAGCTACATGGTTTAATTTGCTTCTAAGTCAACTGGATGCTCTTTTAAAAGAACCTGGGCACTCAATAAAATAATAGCCAGGAACAACACTTTTAATGAAAAACTATGCTTTCTCTTAATTGTGATAAACTGAAGCACCCTGCCAACATTGAAACGTCTCATGCACAGCCATATTCTATCTGTCTCTGTGTACAATCCTTGGGCTCATTACCTGTTTATTTTGGATTGCTACAGTACCTCCAGGAGGACATATGGGAACTATCGTTGATATGCATACTGGGTTTGCAGGGTGTGTGCAAATAAACATATATCCATTTATGTGTGAATGTCTTGTTACTAGTCAATTGAGCATAATAAATGGACGAGAAAATCCAGAGAAAAACAACAGTCCATAGAACAAGAGTCCACTGAACAAACCCTTTTTATCAAAAATACCTTCATAGAATATTGTATAGTTTTATGCATTGTAGTACTTTTCACTGTTAGCAACAGGTGAAAGATGCTAAAACCCAAGATTTAACAGTAGGCAGAAACTTGCCCAAATCTGTAAGGAAAGTGTGGGACAGTCCTACACAAAAATAAAAGCGGTGGCTCTGTGGCTAAGGATCTGCTCCTGTGCCTGGAAGGTTGCCGGTTAGTATCCTGCGGCCAGCAGAGGAGTCCTACTCTGTTGGTCCCCTGAGCAAGGCCCTTAACCCCAACTGCTCCAGGGGCGCCGAATTAATGGCTGACCCTGCGCTCTGACCCCCAGCTTCTCTCCCTGTCTGTGTGTCTCATGGAGAGCAAGTTGGATCAGCGAAACAAATTCCTAATGCAAGAAACTGTATATGGCCAATAAAGTGATCTTATCTTACAAATTAAAAACTATATCATCCACAAGAAGCCAGAATAGAAGGTTTCAGGACACGAGTCTTTTTTTGGGGGATGTCGTGGAAGAAAATCTAAAATGGTCAGGTTTTTGTACCGCCTGGCACAAACACAAATACCCAGCTGAAATGCTGACATTGTAAAAACCCCAACTCAAGAGCCGGGCTGGGTTGCAGACAGTCCTGATGAGGGGGATTGATGATGCTGCCGGCGACGCGTGTGCCATACCCTGCTTGAGCACCCCATCTCTGGGCTGAAGAAACTGGAGATTGCTGTTGAACTCTCCCCAAACAGAGCAGCTCTGGCTTTCTCCCCTTTTCCGTTGACAAAAGCGTGAATTCATGAATGATTCAGCAGCCGCAAAGAAAGCACCACGAGATACAAAACCCAATTTTAATCAAAATGAAAGTAATTTCCTCGAGATGCGGGTGTTTATACAAAAACACAACGCAAAAAGCATGACATAAGACAAGCATTACAGCATTAAATTCAGAAATGACTAGGCCAGCAAACCTCGAATTTTCATTTAGCTCTATTACACAGATCGCTCATTCGCCTCAACTGCTTTCCCAGCTCCCTCTCCCCGACTACCGTGCAGCGAAAAGTGGCAAAGGCTTTGACCCCACTGTTGCACAACTGCAGGACCTTAATTCCCCAGGGCTGCTATTTATGTGAAGACCTGTAATTCCATCCCGGCTCTGTTTGACACAGACAGCTCTCGCGGCTCTGCTGCCCCATCCAAATGGCTTGAACGCTGCAAATACGGCACAGTCCCCAAGAGCCGGCCCATTTTCTCTGCCACCGCAAACACGGAACGACAAGCAATTTTTCCAAATAACCCGGCACTCCCATTGGAACCATATTTTCTTCGTTTCAGTCCCGCATCTTATAAAACCCTAATTTATGCTTTGAATATAAGACTCAGAAGCTTTCCGGTTTCATTTTTGTATTTACAATGGAAGAAAAATAATAAACATTTCAGCAATCTAGTGATATTTGCTCTGAAGTACAGTTACATTATGTTTTGAAGATTTTCAGGTTTGAATGAAGTGCCTTCCTTCCAGCAGTTCTTAAAAACTTCAAGATACCTTAGATTTAAAACCGGACAAATTGTCCTGAGCTCAGACATGCCCAAAATTTCAGATTATTTTTGATAAACTGTATTAAGCTGAAAACCTGTGCCAACTAACTATATAATTTATCTAACGATATGCTTCCCGATAATGAAATGTTGCTTTCTGAGCAACCACTGGTCTGTTTTGACAACCAGCCAGTCTATTTTCAACCCAGGGAGAAATAATTGGTATAACCCGCATGTTTCTGGCCAGCTTTTTAGCTCTGCAGCCAGTGGCCTCTGACATGGCACCAGTCTTAAGAATGACGGGTCTGGGCAGTTTTTTTCATGTCATTTTCATGAGCAGTAAGTCAAACACACTCCCGCTGGGAATCAGCTCCAGGGGGGAAAAAATGGAAGAAAAGCTCTGTGTGATATTTATTGCTCGATTTTTAATATTCATTCACCTTCTCAGCCCTTATCTTCGCTTTTATTTTGTAAGAGGACAAACTTGTTTCATGGGAATTATAAAAGTACCCTATCCCATATAATGTATATTTTGCCATAAAACACTTTAATCAACAGAATATTCAATGCCTATCATGAAAGTGTTTAATGTCAGCCTTTATTTGAAAAACAGCTCTTCTGCACCTGCAGGATCACTGGACGTGTGTTTTGCTAGAATAGTGCAATTTGGTGCCATCAGCTCCAGTCATTGTTAGGGAGGCTGCAGCACTGACAATGACCTCTGTTCAATACCAAACTGATTAAGATCATTGCCATTTTAGAAACAAAAAAAATGCTTTTATTGCATGCTCTGGCCATGCTGTAAAATACATTACTAAATTTCCTTGACTATAAAGATAGCTTGCAAACATGCCAAGGGAGAGCTGCGCAGATTATCCAAACTAAAAGCCCAGAGGCACAATACCATAAAAGTTCACATCGATATTGAGTTCAAAAGAGTGACCCACTATGTGCACAAACTTGCATAAAAGCTGTATGTGTGTTTACACTTTCAGTACATATAAGGTAATATATTAACTGCACTGCTTGCTGTAACACCGCAGGATTGAGTGTGTTACATGAATTCTTCAGTGTTTATGACATTTTTATTATCAAAAATGTGTTATGTTAAACACTAAGATCTTTTTCTATAATGGTATAGAGTATGAAGACTGCAAATCAGTTTAACATTGAAACAGGAGGACTAATTTATTGATCTCAACAGACGTTTTTGTTAAAGAAATCATTAATTTCATTAATTAAAAATAACTCTAACAAATTAAAATTAAAATTTTAATTAAATTAAAAATCAATATGCAATCATAGAGCAACATAAAAAACGGTTAAATGTAAATCTAACTAAACTAAATGAGGGATCTCCTTGTTTGTTATTCCTTATTTCATTGTTTTATTTCTTTCACTAAATTACTAAATTACATATTCCTCTTGAGCAATTCTATTTCAAAAGGCTTTCGCATTAAGTGCCAGGAAGCAGCAGCTGAAGTACCCAAACTTAAGATCTCTTGGAGACCAAAACCTCTTCAATGGGTCTTAACTATCTACAGAAGAAAGAAGTGATGAAAAAGGTCTGTCATTGCAAATAATCTTTTTCCAATCTTATTATCATAAATTATTATTTAATGCCTTAAGTAATCGCAATGCTTTTTTTTCCAAACAAAAAATCTAGAATTAATACCAGCTCTGCTTTTAATTAACATAATCTCTGCATGACCTACAGAGAGGATTTGCATGGTCTGTAGAGAATCTCTATGTTGGACAAGCTATGAAACATCAGACATTTGCTTTGTTATTAATATATCCTTAATAATCACCAAATTCAATCACAGAAAGCAAATGAATATGTTTTTCCAACTTTAGATAACATTTCCTACTCCTAGCCTTCTGCTACAAAAACAATACAGTTTTTAACAATTAACTCAGTAAATGTACAGTAGCACAATATCTTACCTCTACCAGCTGAAGATCAATGACCTCGGTCTCGACATTTCAACTCCTGCTGAGATAATATGCACTAATTTCTACAACTGCCACTTAAGTTTAGCCACTTAAATTGGAATAACTAAGGAGATCTCCATCAGCTTCTGCACATCAGGACTAAAGCTGCCTGCCTGTTCTTCACCCCTCAAGTATCCCAAAGTTGAAAATAGGAATTCCAAAAATAGGAAATATATATCAGATCCTGCTGGGTTTTAATTAGCTTATTTTACTTGTGTACCTGTTAAAAAATGTGTCTTACATCAAGCATGATCCTTTACCCTACACAGCAATTTTCTTTAATCTGCAAGAGCTGCCTCACAATGGCACGTGATAACCTGCTAACTCCTGTGTACACCAAACCAGTGCTTGATCTGTACAGCAAGAATATATGGTGTTACTTGTTGTGCCAATGTTGTATTTAGGAGAAAATAAACAAAATACTACAGAAAGAATAAATAGTAGAACTAGAAATTGAATACAGTATATTGAGTACATTTGAAAGGAAGGGATATCTTTCTCGCGTAAGAGCTCAAATCATTTGATTTCCAATGATGCAAATAATTGTTTTTGGATGTGGTCAGACTTGCTTCAGCTCTTGAGTTTAGATTCCACTGCATCACAGTTTTGGTCTTTGGGAACCAGTGAAGCAAACCAGTTAAGATCTTTATCTTTTATGTGTTGTGACTTTTCGGGGCTGCTGGTCACAACAGGCTGGCTCATTTCGCTTGTGCTCTAGCACAAAACAGGACTTTTTAAGTTTAGTGCTGGTGCAGAGATGTGTTTAATTTACAGTGAATACACCGTTCAGATACACTGTGTCATACAACCTGGATAGATAAAACCATTCTTGGACTAATTCCTCCATCTTTCAGCTGTGGAATTGGGAGGGTAATCTGTTTGCCAACTCTGAATACCAAATACCCCAAAGTCCTACAGCAAGTAGGCTCCACCAGCAAGTGCAAATGTATTTGCCACACCCATTTATAATAATAATAATAATAATAATAATAATAATAATCGCTTACACTTATATAGCACTTTTTCTGGACATTCCACTCAAAGCGCTTTACAGGTAATGGGGACTCCCCTCCACCACCACCAGTGTGCAGCCCCACCTGGATGATGCGACGGCAGCCATTGTGCGCCAGAACGCTCACCACACACCAGCTATTAATGGGGAGGAGAGGAGAGTAATGAAGCCAGTTCAGAGATGGGGATTATTAGGAGGCCATGACTGGTAAGGGCCAATGGGAAATTTGGCCAGGACGCCGGGGTTACACCCCTACTCTTTTTGAGAAACGCCCTGGGATTTTTAATGACCACAGAGAGTCAGGACCGCGGTTTTACATCTCATCCGAAGGACGGCGCCTGTTTACAGTATAGTGTCCCCGTCACTATACTGGGGCATTAGGACCCACATGGACTGCAGGGTGAGCGCCCCCTGCTGGCCCCACTAACACCTCTTCCAGCAGCAACCTTAGTTTTTCCCAGGAGGTCTCCCATCCTCCCATCCTACACAAACTTACAAAGATAATAGAAAACAGAAGCAAGTAATCACCCCAGGGTTAGTTACCGTGTCGCCAACTAATAGCCCTATTCTTTTTCAGGAGTTGAAGTTTTAGCCATTACAGCTGCACCCAGAAGACTACAATTTTTGACCAGGCAAGTCAAAAAGGTTATGAGGGGTATGATCCTTTCCAGGCCATAGGCCCCTAAGACACCCCTTCTATCACCTTTTACGGTAGGCGTTATGGTCCTCTTGTGAAATCTGTGCAAATAAAAAGTTGTTTTTTTAAGTGTTACTGTTTGAAAAGCTAAATAAATCTGGTTCATCTGGCTATTCCAGCCTCTTCCTTGTCAGATGGTAAGATTACACCTGCATGAAGAGATGCCAATTTCAGTGAGCCTTCAGCAAACCTCTCCTTTTCCGGGCAAGCAAGCTGTGTCGGAGACAAGATGCAGCCTGCAATCTTACTTTGCTCTTTCTCTGTGGACAGATGAAGGACCTCAAGATAGAACCCTATGACTAGACTTTGTGACTTCAACAAAAGATGACAAAAGAATAAAGCTGCTCTGAAGTGTTTTATTATTCAACACCATCATCCCACTGTAGTAAAGATTATTCTAAAAGCCTAGAGTTCCAGAGGGCTGTGCTTTTATAAATCGCCTGACGAGTCCTAAAAATCAGTGAGTCCTGCGAGTGCTAGTGAGGAATAAAGACGTCATGTCAGCTGTGGCTAGAGCTAATTCATAGGCCTACAAGCTCAATTCAACAGCATTTAAGAGCTCGAAGGACATTATTAAAAGCAAAGAGATGTTAAAAGCAAAAAAAGTAACCCAGTGACATTTTAATTCACTTGATAGTCTGAATTGCTACAATCTCCTAAATTTAGTTTATCTGGGAAATTAAACTTCGATTTTATAAATGAGGCTACATTTAGATTCTATTTAATTGGAAACAGGACCGCAGAGTAGAAGAAAAGATTTATTCAAGTTTGTCTTTTTCATTAATATTGTCATTGCAACAAGGGATACTCATTCCACTTGGTCCCTTAATATGAGAAACTCGTTTTAGCATTTACCCATTTGAAACACTTGTTAGGGTTGTGTTAAAACCAAATTTGAGTTCAAACCCTAACGTTCAAGATTAAATAAAAAAAGACCTAGCTCTCCGACAAAAGAAACAATCAACATGGTGTTGTCAGAGGCCATTACATTGACAACACTTTGTTTCAACATAGTTAAACACCACACATGAAAAACAGAACTTCTCAAAGTCAACGATGCATAAAGTAGTTCAAAAATAATTACATCCGTTTCACAAATGTAGTAATTGATAAATTTGATATGTAGAAACAAAAAAATGGATGGATACAGTACATAACACAGTGCGCTCTTCATCTACCTACAGAAGATGCAGCCTGGAGGATTCTGCATATACAGTAACCAAACCTTCTCCTGATGACCTCCCCACAGGTCTGAAGGCACCATGTTATAGCAGCTCAGCCTCCATGATTTACTTCTGTAAATGTACAGAGATCACCAATGCACATCATTTCAGCACAGGGATTAAACGATTCGCAGAACAACCTGTTGCATGACCAAGCTTCTCATTTGATAACAGTATATTAAGTAAAAGCTCTAACCTTGCAACTACATCTGGTATACCTTCAGCGAAATGTGAAGAGGGGAAATTCCTGTGACTTCTGAATCAGAGAGATGTCGGGTGTGCCCCGTGTTGGCACACTTCTGGGCTAGGCCATAAATGATTAATCTAACCCTTGGCAAAATGAACAATAAGCTCTGCTGTATGACCTCCTGCCTCCTTCTGCCAAAGGCATGATGCAGTACCATTCAAGAATTTCTTAAATAATACATGAAACTCAGGCGATTGATGTTCATTTTACAGAGCCACACAAACATAATACCAAGTAAGGATTTACAGTGAGCATTGCACTACCTGATATTGATTGATTACTATAAGCTGCAGAAAGCACTATCAAGTCTGACAGGCAGATTAATGGGCTGATTTTACAACTGCGACCATAACAACTTTGCTCAAAATAACAATTAACTAATCACTCTTAATGCTCAGTATGGGTCGATTCCTCGCCCTGCAGTTGTGCACTTTTTAATCCCTTTCAGCGCTTGAGGCTTACTGCTGAAGGAAATTGAGCAATGGATCTGTGCTTCCCCATTTCGGAGAAGGACTGTTTCCCTGAGAGAGGGATGCAGTCAGGTTTAGCTATTCCTCATAAAGCAGGGGCAACACAGATCTAATAAAGGCTCCCTGACATCTAGAGAGAAGAGAGAGAATGCTGATAAAAACGTCCATTTATTCAGCTGAATATCAGAGGGCCTCAACATGCTGGAAAACACAAAGAAGATCACTCCCTTCGTTTATGAAAGCACATTTTATTTCCTTACTTTTACTGATAAAGCCCGTGTGCTGTATCAGTAATAGCCTTTCCCTTTCCTTACTGCAATGATGGACATCAAGCACTGTGGCCAGGCAGCAAAACTAATACTGTAACTTCTTAGTTTTGCTGACTAATTTCATTAGATTTGATTTATTTTAGTTCAAAGTGCAGTAGAATTCTAGTGTATCATACTAAAAAAGGCACTGCTGGGAGGTTTTACTAGGAATTGTACTTTTCTTGCCTTGTGTGTATAACTGCCATTTCCCTAAATCATAAACTTCCTTCATGCGCACACAAGGTAAAACCCATACAGTCCAAAAACATGAATACTGAATATATCTGATGGAGCACAATCAGAGGATCATTATGTGGGGAGGCACATCTAAAATAAGCCACATGGTTTGAAACGCATTTCTGTTGAGTACTCATTCCCACACACAAATATAAATATTTTTACCAATTAATCCTGCTAGATATATCAGTGTAAGCCACAACCCAAAGAAAAGCTGGACTAGCTGGCAAATTAACTTTGCATGTTCAGAGTTCCTGTAAACCCACTTCCTGGAGCAATACTGACACTATAATGAGAGGCTGGAAAAACAGCCAACAATCCTTCTATTCTAGTATAGATTCAGTGTTCATTGGTCAAATAATACTATATACAAGCACCTGGTATTAGGGTTAACCAGCGTTCTCAGATGACTTTTTTAGCAAGCGTTCAAACAAAAGTGATTCAGTATTTAAAAAGAAATTTCAAACCCCACACCCCAAGAAAATTAAACAGTAATTAACTTTCCTATTGAAAAATCAGTACTGATGGAGAGAGGCACTGAGCAGTGATATTCCTTCACCACTGCATTATGGATTCGCTTCTGAATCCAAAAAATGAAGCATTTTGTGGATGGCTTGTATATGGATTTGAATACAACATGTAACACTGAATTAAACAATTTCTAGATTTTCAAGAATTCAAATGCCCCATGTGTCCCAGATGAAATCCATAATCTAGGAACTCAGAGAGGGTACAGCAGCGCTCCCAGGATCTGAAGGGACAGATTCCAGATTCCAGAAGCACTGCAGTAAGGCAAAGCATGATAAACACCTTAAAGGAAATCTTCCAAATTGCTTTTTTAGCTTTAAAGATTAGAGACGATTAGCCACAAATGAATAACGACACTGCGTTTCAGGAAGGCTTTTCTTCATTTTTTTGGGGGATTGTTTCATCTGAGCCCATACAGAATACAGAAACACAAAATTAATACAATACCGCTCTGGTGGGAGGATTAACCACAACCATGTGTATTTAATCACTTTCATCTCGTCAACAGAAGACCCATTCTACTGCAAAGATCACCCCCCTCTCACTTCCCATCCTGGCGAGAAAGCAGAGAGAAAGCAGCAAAGTGAAGACGAGATCAGGAGATGACTCCGCCGAGCCCGAAAACTGTACCACAACCTCACTTGATCAGTCAGCGGAACATTTTAACTCACGAGTGCAAAGAGTGATCGGAAAAGCCTTTTGCCAGCACAGACATCCAGTTCCAAGCAGAACAGAGACGCTCACATCCCAGTACTACAGTACGCAAGCCTTTTTCTTGTTAACTGACATTGAGAAGTTGTACTGTCAGCCCTCTGGTGAGAGAGGGCTGCATTGTTTGTTGTCAGTGCTGTACCCTCAGCTCAGGAGAGTGAGAGGAACCACCCCTACAGCAACAAAGATACAGAGCGCTCCATTAAACCAGACCCACCCCTTACAACAGGCATTCATTAAGAAGCTCTCTGTGGCTCCTGGGTCTCAGAAGAGCAAGATCCATTAATATCTCTCCTCTCTGCCCTTTTTTTTATTCGCTTGGGCTACCCAGATACAGCAATCCATATTTGTTCTTATCTCCTGGCAAAGCGGGAAGGGACAAACAGTGAATAGACCTGGTTGTTAAGATTCACAAGATTGATAAGAGAAGCATAAACATGTGATCGCTGCCCTCCCCCTTGGCCTCTCCACATTTACTACATATACAGTATAAACAGAAGAGTAAAGAGCCAAACATAACTATTTATGTTGATAATAAAACTTTCTCACTCAGGGCGTGAGAAGATTATTCCAGCTAATGTGGATATGCATGTTTCATGTAACCGAGGAAAGTTCTTTCAGATATTTTCTTTTAACCTTGAAACTTCTGAGTTTGCAACAATGATGCTCTTCTGTGTAACTATTATTCAATGATGTCCTTTAATCCAATGCATTGAAATCGTTATAGAGGAACATAGATGCTCATAGATGAATTTTGCAATAATTTACAATTTGCAGAGCTTTTCTAACATCTGAAAATAATGCACCACAAATATTTTTGTACACTCAGTCTCATGACCAGTTAAACATTAAGAAAATCATAATACTGTCACTTACAATACCTTCGTAACCTATGAATGAACATCTGGTCAAGGGAATTGAACATCTGTGTGCTGACATTTTAATTCTGAGCCTCACAGATAATTGCCTTGCAAAACTGAACTTTGAAATGTCATCAGTCATTTTTAAAATGTCTTTTTAAACTCGGCATGACAACATTAAGCTTAATTGCACAGCAGAATAAATTAGATGTGAAAAAAACTCTGTTAGCTGTTTTAAATGAGTTTTTTTTCTTCTTGCAAATACCACGTCAGTGATAAAAACACAGTACTGTTTTAATTACTAATTACTGCACAGGTAGCTAGGTATGATCAGTTGGACACAAGTGACCCAGTTCAGGCATTTTTTCCAAATCTCATGCAGAAGACTGAAATAACCACAGCGTATTAAATGAAACAAATATATTCAAACATAAATTCTTTGTAATATTTCACAAACCTCTGAGTTACAAATGGTGATTGCAATATAGAGAAACGAGCAATTTGGACAGTGCGACTCTACATCAAAGGTTATTAAAAGTTATGCTGATAAATCCCCCTAAATAAGATTGCCAAAGGACAAATTACAATATATCAAGATGATTATTATAGATGGTAAAGCATCTCCCAATGCTCTGAAATAATAGTACAGTACAATCAAAGAAAAAAAAAACCAACATGCCTAAAAGACATTGCATATTTCAGAATCCCAACATCCCATGTTACAGAAACCATTCTCCTGCACTAAACACATTCCTTAACTTTGACCTCAATTACAACCCCAAACTACAGCCGCTTTCCGAAATACCTTTGAAACAGGCATCGGGGAGGTTGGGATGAGGGCTCTCCTTCACTTTGGAAAAGGAAAGTGGTGACGGAGTGCTTCTCACTGCCCTTCGGCTGAGGAGAAAGGTTGCTGACAGCTCGGCAGCTCCTGTGCTCAGCGGAGGATGGTGACTCTGTATCCAGCTCAGCAGCATGCTCCGTCTGCTCTGCTGCAGTGGAGTCCCGCGCGCGGCGATTATAACGCATGTGTGTGTGTGTGTCAACGTGCTAAAGGAAGGAGACGCACATGTGCGCGACCCTCCCAGGAGACGCTGCCTTGTGTCCCTTCTCTGTATTTATAGCTGAATAGCCCCATGAATCAAGTTTCTTCAAGGAGTGTAGGAGCTGTGGCAGTGAAGCACACTGCAGCCCCGCTGCATGGCTGGGAACGCGTACGAACACACACAGGCATTCTAGCAATTAGAAATCAGCTCAGTGCAAGTCTCTTTTTCTTCACACTGCCCATCTGAAACCAGATAACGACCTGAAAGCAGCAGGGAATGTGTTTTTCACTGAGTACTGAGAAGTTACAAATTCTATAGCAGCTGCAGCAGATCGTATGGTTCTTTGTACTGTACATGAGTGTTGTACAGTTCTCATCAGTTTGTTTTGTATTTTAGTATTTCAGACCTTCCCATTCCTCTAAAATTGTATCCGATCTTGTATGGGATTTTCTATAGATTCCGCAATCAGAATTGATGAAGCCTTTGACTCAGGCTCATGAACTACAAAACACTTTATTCGTCTTATCAAAATGCTTGCAGAATTAACGCAGTGGTGCTCCCAATGTAAAACGTAAATATAGACAGATTTTGGTATCAGTACTTCATTTCACCCAGCTTCATTGTTCAAAACTTTGTAATCAAAAGGTTAAAAAGAGTCTAATAAAACAAACAATCACCTGCATATGTCACAGAGACAGAAAACATTTGTCTCCAAAAACAAGAGCTACAATCACTGCTTCTAATATGGTCTGCCCTCCATTTCCCATGCAATTATTGCTGGACACAAACATCGGAGGCAACGTTAGATGACTCAGTTTTCATACCTGAGTGGAAACCGGATATACAGCTACAGACGTAATTCTACTGCAGCTATCCTTTTGTTGTTCTATAAAAAAAAATAATTTCATAGTATAATGTTCTGATAATTTTCCTCCTGCGAGACTCTCCTCAGCAGCATCTGTAGGTACTGAGGATAAAAAATAATTTATGGAGTTTATAATGAACAAGTTGGCGTCAATGCTTCATTTATAACTTAAATGAGAACAATACTACCTCTTTTTGAACTTGCAGAGTGCTGAGATGATATCATGAGGAACTAACTCAATTTGTGCAAACTGTGGTTGTCTCTTATTGGAGAAATAAGGCCAAATGTTAAACCATTAAAGCAGAAGATGTTTCAAGGCACAAAAGTCACATCTAGACAGTGGCTGCTAAAGGAATGTTTAGGATTATATGCAACTTTAAAAACTAACTTGCACACCTCAGCCATTCTTAATTAAGAAAAGATGAGAGCTAAGAGATTAACTGTAATATACAATAGGAAATCATGTATTCTCAGTTGGTAACCTTAGATAAATTCGTTTTGGTCAATTGTTTGCTTTCTTTATTCTTTGCTTAAAGACTGAAAAAGAATAAATACACTAAATCACTAAATACAGCTTTATTTTGCTCCAAGTGAAAATAATAGAAAATCTTAGCTTATCAGTTGAACACCATTTCTCCCCATTAAACATCTGACTGTTAATCTGGTGTTAGTCATTCTGAATATTTATCTGAGTAAACACGACTGAAGGTTAAAAGACCAAAAAGAAAGAAAAGCCAGAACACTCTCTAATTAACAAACAGCTGGCTTCACCACCACATCTCCTAGTCCGGTAAATTATGGTCATAATAATAAAATAAGATTTCAAAGATTCAGACCTATTGAGGAATCATTTTCTGCTACTATTAATAGTGCCTCAGTAATAGCAGGAAACATAAACAGATTCGCCTCAGTTTGGAATATGTACACCACTGCAAAGTACATCTTTTCCTCATTGATAATACCAAGATAAAGACATAGTGTGCTGACAGGTAAAATGGTGAAAATTAGTTGGAATTGCTGGAAACACAACTCATTTTGAGGCCCTTTGTTCCTCTCGGGTATAATTGGCAACTAAACTGAACAGCTGACAGAAAATATTTGAATTTATTTGCTGCAAACCAAGGCACATAATTTTTACAGTTTGAAATCGCATTATCAAGTGACTTTGTTCCTCTCAACAATGAAAGGAGGTTCTGGGGGAAAAAGTTGAAATTAAGAGAAAGTACTTAAGGGCTATAAGTGGGAGGCAATGCTTTAAACAAAAACTAGGACTATTCTCAGGAGGGTCAGGTGTTAGATGGCACCTTATTATATTCTGCTAAAAGCATTAAAAGTGACTGTTTCTTATGAAAGGATTCCAGTAATTGCTCTTTCTTATTATAGTGATGCAATTTTCAGGTGCCTCCAATATCCATTTGAAAAGGCAGATGATACAGCTGATGACAATCTGATGTGAAAGGTGAGGAGATTTGGGAGGCTATAGACGGAGGCGCCAACCTTTCAGTTTGCAAGCCTCTGCAGTAAGTCGCATGCTACCGTACACTACAAAAAAGAAGTGCAGCGCTCCTGTGAAGTTTAGGATTTTGTTTCACACATGAATAAGCTACATGGGCTCCTGGCTGTGTTAGGGGATTAACAGAACACTCATGAGTTCAGTGCATTTACAGTCAAAATGGAGACGTGGCAAAATGTTGAGTGGACAATTAAGAACTGCAGAGGTAATTGGCGATTTCATGCAGGATAAGAGATCAGAGATCAGACTTTATCCGGCAAGATGCTCTTTCGTTCACACCCGGAACACTCTTTTATCCATTATCGTTGATGAATTCAAATAATCAAACAACTTGAGTCAGCAGGAGCAACTCTTAAAAGCGTCTGTGTCGCTGCTAGCAGAGGGACTGGAGATTGTTCTTAATCCTGCAAAACCGGAGACTAATTATCCGTGTATCAGAGAGAGGAAATATAATGAGGCCATGGACTCCTGCGGTGGGTTAATTGTTTCCTTCTATTTCTAGAAATCAAAAGACATTATTCTCAGCTTTCAACTTCCACAGATATTGCTTGAACTGTTCGGCAACAAACAGTCATAAATAAATAGAAACAAGAAACAATTTGCAATTCAATCTAAGTTCCAAAAAATTTCACTTCAGGACAGGAGCAATGTAACAGAACTATGTACGTAATTCTTAATTATAAGTTCTATGTAAATTCTTAATTCTATGTAAGCTACTTAATTCTAAGTAATGTAAGTCTAAGTCATTGTAACCATCCAAAAGCCAATAAATATACAAATGTCGGAAATGAAGTAATGAGCAGCATCACCTTAAAAGCCACATCACTGATCACTGTGCATTTCATCCTTAGGTAACTAATAGTTTGGCATTTATTCAAATGTACATTAATGAGTTTCAAATACTGGGCAAAATCAAAACGTGCACAATGTCAATAAACAGAATGCTTCAGTCAAATTGTGTCAGAGAAAAACACCTCAAAGAGCCTTTTCTCCATGGCATTCAAAAGATGAACGTCCACAATTAAGAGAAAATTTCAGAAAATGGCTGTCAACAAAACTGTGAATATCACTTTACTTGCCATGTGTACTGAGTACTAGCTCAGTGAAAAATCACATGTAAAAAAAAGTGATTTGAGAAATTGAATTTTGCAGTATTCTATCAGTATTTTACAGAAGAATCTAAAGAAAATGACAAAGAGCGGGAAGTAAATGGATTAAGAATGACTCTGCTGGAAGCAGAAGTAGTGAGAAATAGTCACCTCTGACGAGGAACAAAAAGCATCAATGTGAGCAACAGGGCATGATGGGAAGAGTGATCTACATGCTGACCCTGAAACTGCAAAAGCACGGCTACAATGAGAAAAAAAGACATCGAGTCTCCCTGTAATGAAAACTCTCCACTAGTTCAATCAAATCCTTTGAATCTACAGATTAGCTCTTGAGCTGAGGTTAGTTGAACGACCAAGTGGAGAATAAATGAAGCAAGGTTTTCATAGGTGAATTACCAGGTACTACCATACATGCAGTATGAAGGTTATAATTGAAACCTGAATTGCCTGATAAATGTAGGTTTGACATTTAGACTCCTTGCACATGTGATGTTTCTGTGGTTTACTTTGAAAAATGAGATATAGCATTACTGCTGAAGTACTTCAGGTCCAATTGTCCAATAACTTCTGCATAATACAAAAATGTTCTATTTTTCCCATTAATCACATGAAATTCAGAGATGCTGGGAAAGATAAATGCATTTCATATTAATGTATGCATTACTGTGTAATATAGATACTGTATGTACAGGCACAGATAGACAGTCTTTACGTATCATAAAACATGTCTCATAAAATGGTGAGGTTCTTGCATCAGGTTTGCATCATATTCCCAACCCATTAAAACATACGATTCCACTACTACTGTCTGCTAGAAAACTGCACCAAAGCATCAGCTGAATTCTAAAATCATCAGTGTTGTAATCTAAAGTTAGACATGCTGATGTGAGACTGACAAACGAAAAACTAATTTTAGCAGGCAGTTCATGTTTAAATACCTTTTTATAATCAGAGTTATTTTGAGACTTGCTGCAAGCAAGGGAGAAGCACATTTAATTAATCCAGAGAAGGCCTGGAAAAGGGGGAGACTGTGCTGACGACAATCAATCATTAAGAAAATCTTTCTCAATTCTCACTCCCACACTGTAGTATCACAAGCATTGCATACTTGCCATCTGAAATCAATTTCTATCATGGCTAATTTTTGAACAGGCTTATTTCAAAAGATTTACACGGCAGCTTTTCAGTCCAAACACAAAATCCATAAAAGACAATTGCATCATCCCTTCCAGGCTACGGTTGATTGTCTAAGCATTACTGACTTTGGGAACTTTTTAACAGATAACATGCATATAGGTGTGGTTATGAAACATAACACTGTGAGTAGGCATAATCACAATACAATTTAGACAGTTTTTAAAAATCTGGATTTAGTCGAGGTATCATTGTGATTTTTTCTGTCAGCGACACTTTTGAAAAAGCTACCAATTTGATAAAGTCCTACATCCCAGGATCTGCTGTACTTTTTTTTTTTGCCTTACAGAAAGCTCCCCTCCAGGAGATTTTACTTTTTTTTCTAGAAATTGCACAAAAGAATTATTTCACTTCCTTGCACATAATAGAACACATGCACTGAGTTGGAAATGGGTTAGAAAAGATGTTAAAAAAGTCCAGACCATCCCTGAAAGCCCCATGCTGATATATTGGACTGGAGTTTCCATCCTGCATAAAAACACTAAAAGGCATCTGACAAGTCATTAGACTGGTTCTGTCTTGGAAAATGTAAACTCATGACGTTCACCTGATCTAAACTCACAAACCAAGAACAGATAACTGGAGAACACAGTCTGGCTATTTGTGTTGTGCAGGCAACTTAACACATTCACCCAAATACCTAAGGTATTTACAGTAGATACTCCAGGGACATGTCAGCCAACTGATTAGAGCAGCAGGCAGTGGTATCTCCAGCTCATGCTGTCAGAACATCGCTGTCATTTACAACCCCTCCAGACAGGGGCTTCGAACAGGAATCTGGTCACAAGGCAAACCGCCACTTTCGTTAACGTCTGCCAAAGACTAGGGAGTCATATGGGAAGGCTACACTGTGCTGCAGCTCAGTTATAACAGCTTCCAGTCTGGGTGGAAATGAGAGTCGAAAAAAGAACCACAAACCAGCGTTCAATAACACATCTTAGTAGCTACTATGAACCATGAGCAAATTCTGTCCCTGAAAGACCACTTACAGTGGTCTCTGCAATTTAGAAGAGAACGGCAAGAGAAAATGTTAAATTACCACCCCTATACATAGTTCTGTCATGAAATATGCTTTACAAAAGGACACTGGCAAAAAATGGATACAGCCACAGCTTTTAGCAAAGTGGTTTTGGGGTACTTGATTTCAGAGTATGCCATTTTCGTGAGCTGAAAATAAAACACAACAGTGAAATGTTTTTCTTACATCAAAAAAGTTAAAGAGCACAAATATCACGGGCAGCATTTCTCTTTTCAAAAATAACCCAGTAATTAAATAAGGAAATTAAATAATACAAAACTCAGTTCTACCATGCATTAAACTTGAGTACTTCCATCTGTGCTATGGCTAAACCTTAAGAAAAAAGTATTGTAAATATTTAAAGGGTTTGCAAGAGAAGAAAAAAACATCCATCATAGGAATGCAATTAAATTTTAAAGTGATACATAAATGGGAATTGATCTGTCATGCTGTGATAAATGTAAGAATAGCAGAAAGTAATGTTTCATGGCTGAGTGTGCATTCATGTCAGAACGGTAAGGACAAAGACAAGCAAACTTTTATCTAGCCTTGATTCCTGTTTACCTTGAGTAAAAATGTGTCATGGTCAAAACCACTTGCCAGACAGCCACTGCCAAACCCTGGACGTGCCAGAAACAATGTTTACAATGTGATTATGAGTTTAATAAGCCAGGCTTTTTCAAATTTTAGCAATTATTTCTCAGCATAATTATGCATTTTGTTGGAGTCGGTAAACAAAACGAAAAATTTGCATTAAAAGCATCTGAAAAAAAAACAGAGATGTTTTTTTGAGAAGTCACCAAAACAAATCTCTTGAAAAGGGTAAAAAGGCCTTTACTTTAAAAAACAACACCACCGATTATTACAGTTTGTAAAAAGAGATCATGAATGAAGCTACATCGTGGATTAGATGTGAACTGGAAAAGACTGTCTCGTGAATGAAAAGGGATTGACGAATCCAGGATACGTCTTGGTTTGACAAAGCAATGGTACAGTAAGTTACATTTTCATCTTGATGATCTTTAATAAGTACCTTGGACCTTTTTCTCTAGGATCACACCTAACATTGCACAATTCCAGTTCTGAAATTGGCTGTTTTTGTGCCTGGAAAATCCTTTTGGTCAGAGACCCCAAAAAAGTCCATTTCATTCCAAAATTATTAATCAGTAAAAAATAATGATGCGAAAATCAAGGAAAACATATATCACAGAATTGTGCAGAATAATCAACTTGGACTCAAGTCTTTCTTCCATCCACCCTCAGAAAATGCATCTCCTGTTGACTGAGAGTGTACAGTTGAGCTCCGAGTGGAAAGCACATTGCAGTACTGTGGAGGAATTTAGAGTAGCCAAACGTACCTAACCAGAATGTATTTTGGGAGGCAGGTGGAACAGAGCACCAGCAATACCGAGAGTGACTACAGGCAGAACATGCAAACTCCACACACAGATGCCACAGATCTCCCTGCCATGCCTATTAATGGAGGGACTTTTAAAAGGAATATCTGCTGCTTATCCATTAATGATCCATCCTCTTCTCTACACTGTACAGTAAATGCTAATTTTCTCATTGCCCTACTGAAGCCTTTGTTTGATCACCTTTCAACGGTGAGATTTTGTTGGCATCCCTTTGCTGTGTCATTAACTGTTAAATATTCCAACTGGATCAGCCAGGTTCATCAAAATATGATTCTAACAAGCTGCCACACGTTGGCAACTCGTTCACTCAAGGAATTCCTATTTATGAGCACTTCATATCAAAAAAAGATCAGAGTCTTGTTTTTTTCTTTGCTGTCCCCCAGGGAATAAAATTGCCAAAAGCACTTTTTTCATTTCTGCCTTGAGTTGATTCTTTTAAATAAAACATATTTTGAGGCAACATTTCTCCTGGACACCATAGAAAGAGAAGTATTCAGGAGTAGTGTGTGGGAAAGTGTTGTTCTAATACAGTAGATCTAATATGCCTGTGGCATTTGCTTATCACTGTTAGTCTGAAGGACACAAGCAGAAAATATATATTAAATCTGTTCAGGCTGAGAAGCCCTCAATGAGACTGAAAGCTATTGCCACCTGATAAGGCTTAAATAGCCTGTGCCTCTCAACAGCAGCTCAGCTACTGGTTAGCAATAAATGAAGACTCCCAGTGTACCAGACAAGCAGGCTGAAAGTGAGACCTGTACGATCACACAGACACGGATGCTGAGAAGTGATCTGCACATGTTAGGAATGGAAATCTCTACACTGTCAGTTTCTACACATGTTCGGTTCATCACAAAAATATACTTCCATTAGCCAACAGTGCCTCTTGGTCTGCATGCAGATTCCACCCACTAGTACCCACTCAAAAGCCAATTCATTTTAGGTGTCCCGCATGTCTCGCACTGCATGACTTGTACAGCAACTGACCCAAGTGTTATCAGCCAGGGGACCCCATCACCCCACCCCCCAAAAATATACCGTGGTATCTGTGACCTTGAACGCGAGCCAACACATAGGACAAAAGATGAGAAAAGAGCTGCATGCTGGCAGGAACAGACCACTGCTGTCTCATGTTTTATGGTATTGGGGGACCTACATTGTGACAGTGCTTGATACTCTGAAAAAAACAAAACAATCTTCTAAGCTTCTTGGGTGTCTAAACTACAAAAGTAACAAACAAACATCATCAAAAAGAATCACACTGACAAGGCCAGGAATCGGAACCACAATGCCACATCTATTTTATTCTAAAATTCTTCAGGGGTTGGAAACAAGAAAAATCTCGCTTTCCTGGCTAACTGCATCTTTAAAAATAATATATTCCTAAATATGACATGCATGGTCTCATTATTGAAGAGAGGAGTATACTGAATTCATGGAAACCTCTTCATCTTAATGCATTTTCATGACAAAGACATCTCTCTTCAGGCATCATGAAAATTCTTATTAACTTTGTGAGGTGAAAGTACAATGTTTTGTTTCAGCGTTTAGTCCTGAAGCATCCCAACTTATCCTTGAAATGCATTATTTAATTTTATACGGGACTTCTAAAAATACGATGAAACAATTTTAAATTGAAGAGAGATTTAAAATGCTTATCTACCCATTCAAGCACTTTAAAAGTTTACTGAACAAATGTATGACATTTAAGATTTCAAACTGATGTCGAATTATTCTGTTCAAAATTATGTATTCAGTCAGGATCATCTGTGCAAAAGCCACTAATATATTTTGAATGAGACGCCTTTCTGTTTTGCATGGAGATGCATGGAGGCTGGAATGAGTAAAATAAAACCAGGACAAGAACACAAAATATCTCGCCTGAAAGAAAACAAAACCAAAAGCTTTTCTGCTCAACATAAATTACATTTCTGTACAGTACATTTAATTTTTATTGCAGGCAGCATTTACACACTCTCACACACACAATATAGTTCCAGAATTAATCCTGCATTGATATACAGTCTTAATAAAACTTTTTTTTCCCATCAGATATAATATAACAGCTATTGTTTTTCAAAACAGAATGCTGAACAACGAACAAAACTTCTAAATTAAAGCAAAGTACAATGTTTGCAGCATGGTAAAATCCCAACATCTTTTTACCAGACCTGTGTGACAAAACAGGACAAAACAGACTGAATTAAACATATAAAGTCATTCTACATCTCATCTGAAGGACAGGGGCATTAGGACCCACACAGACCGCAGGGTGAGCGCCCCCCTCTGATCTCACTAACATCTCTTCCAGCAGCAACCTTAGCTTTCCCAGGTCTCCCATCCAGGTACTGGCCAGGCTCACACCTGCTGAGCTGCAGTGAAAAAAAGGTACTGCTCATTGAGCTGACATGCCAGGATAAGGGGACTTATTCGTGTAAGAAAGCAGGGGTGTGTGTAGACGTATCCTTGTCAAATACCCAGTGAGTCTAATCCTGTTTCCAATGTAACTTACATATCAAAAGAAATCAGGATGCTTACTAGGAGAGAGGCATTGTTTCAGAAGCACAATACATGTCGAACAGATAAAGAGAGACAGGAGCTCTCCATTAAAGGTGCCTGAACCTTTCCACCTGGATTAATGCAGCAAATCATTTCCCACCCTCGGTGGATTTGTGCCAAACACTACTCATTCGATTGTGTTTGACAAATGCAAATTCTTTTTTTTTCTGCATGGGGCTGTAGATAGATAATGCATCAAAGGAGAAGCTTCAACGTACAGGAGACATGTAGGGAATACATTTTGTTTCCTGTTATCAGCATGAGTATAATTTGCATGTTTTTATGACATCTGAGAAATAACAGCACAGTGCTAGAATAAGGAACATTTGTAGTTACACCAGTCACTTATTCACAGCGTATTGTAACACGGTGCAGGAGAACATCTGAAGCTCTAATACACTTAAAGGGCATCTTTGAACATATTTAAAGCATTCTGTAGTTTTAAAATTCAATAACTGCATATTTGACTTTTTATGTTCATATTTCTGTGCGATCTTCCTATGAAAGCCAAAGCATGCAAGAAAGTATGCAAGAAAGAAGAAATCTGAAATACTATTTCATTGCCTGAGCACACTCAATATCGACGATTAGAAGTAGCAATGGTCTTTACAGTTTCTACATTGGAATTTTCCCAAAACACGCCTGCAAGTGTATTTTACAGTATAGAATGAAAAATGATACCACATTAATTAGGTTAAACAATAATATATAGGCAGCTACAGCTGCAGTTCAGAAAAACAAGAAAGCCTTTCTAAGTTTACAAGTGAGACTATACATCACAATTATCTCTCATCCCCGAGATGACATTTGTGATTCACGGGTGCCTTGCACTGTGGAGAAATTCCCTTGCTCAATTTTGCGGCTCTAACTAAGCAGTGCTTTATTACAGCAGAAGCACACTCCTATTTTTTAATCAGAAATTGATCCCATGTCCTGGTGATGGACAGGAGAAAATAGCTACATTCATTTTTTAAAGTGCGTTATTCTTTAAAAAAGGTTGTCCAAGGTAAAAACTGTACGTGCATAAAATGCATGCTGTACATCTTCTGTATTAAACTCTAGACATCTAGGTTAAGTGTCCTTTCAAATAAATAAGTGCTAAATTTACAGCTTTCCAAGGCTTTTAACAGAAACAGCTAAGCACGAGTTATTGTCACAATTACACTGAATATTATGTAATTTAGAGAACGCTGTTAACACCGTAGGAGGAGATTAAGTAAAGACACTGGTATATAATGTATGAACTGCTCTCCCAAAGCATGGGTCTTTGAGACTGATTCTCAGCACCAGTTATTAATCTTACTGACAAGCTACAGTGGTGTGAAAAAGTGTTTGCCCCCTTCCTGATTTCTTATTTTTTTACACTGAAATGTTTCAGATCATCAAACAAATTGAAATATTAGACAAAGCGCTTTAACAGCGCTGTGGAGGAATTTTGGCCCACTCATCTTTGCAGAATTGTTGTAATTCAGCCACATTGGAGGGTTTTCGAGCCTTAACCGCTTTTTTAAGGTCATGCCACAACATCTCAATCGGATTCAGGTCAGGACTTTGACTAGGCCACTCCAAAGTCTTCATTTTATTTTTCTTAAGCCATTCAGAGGTGGACTTGCTGGTGTGCTTTGGATCATTGTCCTGCTGCAGAACCCAAGTGCGCTTCAGCTTGAGGTCACGAACAGATGGCCGGACATTCTCCTTCAGGATTTTTTGGTAGACAGCAGAATTCATGGTTCCATTTACCACAGCAAGTCTTCCAGGTCCTGAAGCAGCAAAACAGCCCCAGACCATCACACTACCACCACCATATTTTACTGTTGGTATGATGTTCCTTTTCTGAAATGATGTGTTACTTTTACGCCAGATGTAATGGGACACACACCTTCCAAAAAGTTCAACTTTTGTCTCGTCAGTCCACAGAGTATTTTCCCAAAAGTCTTGGGGATCATCAAGATGTTTTCTGGCAAAACTGAGACGAGCCTTTATGTTCTTTTTGCTCAGCAGTGGTTTTCGTCTTGGAACTCTGCCATGCAGGCCATTTTTGCCCAGTCTCTTTCTTATGGTGGAGTCATGAACACTGACCTTAACTGAGGCAAGTGAAGCCTGCAGTTCTTTGGATGTTGTTGTGGGGTTTTTTCTGACCTCTTGGATGAGTCGTCGCTGCGCTCTTGGGGTAATTTTGGTCGGCCGGCCACTCCTGGGAAGGTTCACCACTGTTCCATGTTTTCGCCATTTGTGGATAATGGCTCTCACTGTGGTTCGCTGGAGTCCCAAAGCTTTAGAAATGGCTTTATAACCTTTTCCAGACTGATAAATCTCAATTACTCTGTTTCTCATTTGTTCCTGAATTTCTTTGGATCACAGCATGATGTCTAGCTTTTGAGGATCTTTTGGTCTACTTCACTTTGTCAGGCAGGTCCTATTTAAGTGATTTCTTGATTGAGAACAGGTGTGGCAGTAATCAGGCCTGGGTGTGGCTAGAGAAATTGAACTCAGCTTTCCAAAGATGTGATAAACCACAGTTGATTTATGTTTTAACAGGGGGGGCAATCACTTTTTCACACAGGGCCATGTAGGTTTGGATTTTTTTTTCCCTTAATAATAAAAACCTTCATTTAAAAACTGCATTTTGTGTTTACTTGTGTTATCTTTGTCTAATATTTCAATTTGTTTGATGATCTGAAACATTTCAGTGTGACAAACATGCAAAAAAATAAGAAATCAGGAAGGGGGCAAACACTTTTTCACACCACTGTATAAACAGAGCTCTGAATGACCCATAGCCAACTTTATCTTTATTGCTTTTCCAGACAGGCCAGAAAACAAAAAATCCAGAAAGTAAACCTTAAATGCCTGATTTGGGACAATCAGGTCAATCACTATATTATATTTAGTTTCTGTATCAAGTACATGTCTTACATTCTAATGAACAAGTCAAACCCATAGCAAAAGATCTGGATTGGAAATGGTTTTCCTGGAAATACTGCAGTCTTTCAGGGTGAAAGAAGTCAATGAATAGGAGCTTTGTGAATTAGGTCTGCACTAGAAGTGGCGGCTGACTTTTCCAAAAATAGAAACAGGTCTGTTATACAACAAAGAGGTGTGAACAATCCCAGACTCAGCAGGAGCAAACGGTGAACTCTAAATCTCTGTAGACATCTCCCATGGTGAGCTGCTGTAGCCCCAAATTACAAGGATTATGAACCAGAGAGTTCATAATATTATTGCTGCTCAAATAAGGAGACAGAAAATTAAATACATTTAATTTTACCACAGCCAGTTTTTGCCGTATGGTATGCCTAAGGCAGGTACCTCCGTTTACTAGAACAGTACAGTATGTCAAAGAGCAGGAGGGCCTTCCTTGTCATAAGATAGGTTACATACCAATGTAGACCACCTTTATTTGGTATATTAGTGATTGCTTATAAATGATCCTCATAAATGTTTCCCAGAAGAAGGCGTTCAGCTTCTTAAGAGATTTCCACTGGGACAAAGTATTGTACTCCCTCACTTCTGACACAACCAAATGTACAGTACTACCGAAATACAACTAACACTTTTTCACTAATGTGCACTTTGTTAGCTAAAGCAGTTCTCTCTCAAAATAAAATCAAGTTAAACTTAATTTATAATGCTG
Organism: Atractosteus spatula; assembly: GCF_055471065.1. NCBI lineage: Eukaryota > Metazoa > Chordata > Actinopteri > Semionotiformes > Lepisosteidae > Atractosteus > Atractosteus spatula. The sequence continues at coordinate 3,931,992 of NC_142728.1, read as the reverse complement.
AATTAGTCACAAAAATTATGAGTGTATTGTGTATATGTGTGTATTGCAGGTTCACTGTCATTCAATGATCCCTTCATGAGAGTTTCCAAGTAATCTGAAAAGGAAATATGTAAATAGCTTTCCATGTAATAACTCACTGCTGATCTGGTAAGCATGTTAACATTGTAATGTTCTAAAGCATCTGTATCCTTGAATGGCCCACACAATGTTAAAATGAGACCCAGTATATGCTTTTTCTGCAGATTTGTTTCACACAACTATACTGTACAGAAATTGCTCCATAGGAAATAGATAAGCCAGATATATATACATACAATAAGCCAGAGTGAACAGCTATGCAAAGATTTGGAAATATTCACACTGTGCTTTGGTCTGTTAGGATCCTAATGACAGACTGTTGTGTTTATTGTCCACAGTACAGGGTTTGTAATTAAGTTTTTTTTCAAAGCTCTGCCTAGACATTTGGACAGCACATCAAGTCAGCTGTGTTACAAAATGACATTAACCATGCTTTTAGTAAAAAAAATTGCAACTCAAATCCAGAGAATTTCTAACTTTGGCTTTCATTTTGCTGCATAATCTATTAAGCGATCAGCTTCATTATGTTCGGGTGTGCATTGCAATCTCTTTCCATTACTGAAAAAGACTCTGCCAGCCATGTTGAATATACTTTACATCATAACAGATTTCTCTCTAGTTCATGGCGAGACAGTTTGGTGCTCTTTCCTGTTTCCTGTAGGTTACAGGAAACTGTCCTGTTTTCACAGTATTACTGTACATCAACAGCAAAGATCTGTTCACTTCCCTGATGAACACATCATCTTTGAAAGAGCTGAGGTGAATAAAATGCCTGGTCTGAATGCATCCCTTCTGTGTGTTTGTTGTTCTTTATGAGACATTGCAGAATGTAGCAGTGGTTAGTGGCAGGGAGGGCAAGTGAAGCAGAGTTATTAAAATGTACGAATAGAAGCAAGAGTTTCACAGAACAAAAAACAATGTAAGAAACATAAAAGACAAACCACCTGACAAGGACATTTTTTACACGGGAAAAGGTGCACGCATACTGTACCATCCTCACTTTAGTGAATGTTTAAAATATTTTCTTTGCTGCTTCGTATCTCCCAAATAACTCCAACAAAATTTAATTAGAACAGAAATGAACAAAGGGACTCATTTTCTACTTTTGTTAAGTGTTGTGTTACCTTACTGTGAAGTGAAAATAATCACTGCTGCTAATAGCAAATAATTAATTAGTGCCAAATTACGATAGTCAATGCCTTATTCCGCTTTCATTTAATACACATTTACCTAATTGGAAAATGATGCATAGTTGGCAGTTGTGAAACTGAGATAGCATTTAAAATTCCTAAAGAGAAAGAACAGCTTTCTTCAGCATAATTTGGCTGAAGACCAAGTAATAGGTTTATTCCATGCTGAAAAGAGAAGAGAGAAAACAAAACATTTCGGCTATGAAGCCTTCTTCAGGTGTGGCACCTGAAAAGGGCTTCACAGCTGAAACATTGTGTTTTCTCTCTTCTTTTTTCAGCATGGAATAAACCTATTACTTGGTCCTTTGCAGACTACGCATGCTGACGCAGCTACCTACCTGAAACAAGTTGGCTAATCTCTTGTTTCTGATTACACAGGTTTACTTAAGCCTTTGAAGTTCCCAATCATGGCTAACCATAAAAAACTGGGGCCTCGACATTTTGTCTTTGTAAAAGGTAATCTACAAGGGTTTTTGTCACTGGGTCTGATGCATTGTATTTTCAATGACTCAAGCTGGCTGCAATAATCAATGAGTTGATAATCAAAATAACTCATTTCTCGATGTTCACAGGAAAACAACCCAACACACAGAGGAATGATTGCTTTTATAGTATGCTAGTGGCAACTACATCTTCGCCTGGTGCAGAGCATCCAAGACTAAGTAAGCTATGTGTCTGGATGAGCTGCGTACAGTATATCCACTCTGTCTGTGTCAGGTTCTAGACCATCGTTAGTCCATCTTGAATGTGGACCCATTGGAAGCTTCACCAGTCCAGGAGACCAATTCTTGCCAGATTGACTCTGACAGCGTTGTGACCAGCCATGATGATGTTGCCCATTCTAAGCACTGTCATCCCGGCTTCAACAGCTTGCAAACGTCAGCAGATTAGGTTCATCAGGTGACAAGCAGAGCAGCTTAGATGAAGATAGTGGAGTAAAGCCATCGATCTTCAAACCTTCTCACTCATGTGATAGCATTAAGAAAAACAGGAAAGAAAATAAATAAATAAAAGATGTCATTTAACCTAAAAAGATGCAAGAAGCAATAGGATCAGTGTTGTACAGGAGGTAATGGTAACTTAGGTAAAAAGCAAGATCATCCCATCAGTTCAGACAAAACTTGATGGAAAAGGATATTATACATATCATCTGTGCCTGTTGCATATTGAAGGCCACTGAAAGCATTTTAATACCTTTACTTGCCTTCAGTCAAACTTCAATTCTGGCACTACAGTCCCAGCTTTAATCAGCCACAGGTGCCATGGGTTCGGTTGTGATTCTGTTGGGGTGTGTGCTCTCTGCACTATCCCCCTCCCATTGGAACTGATGTATACAACCTGTATATAACCCTGTTACTCTGCCCCTTAAAGTGTACCCCACAAAGCAGGACACAAGCCCCAGGGCCCATCTGGAATGGAAAACAGACTTTCTGCTCTTTTCCCTTTCAGAGAAGGGGTCCATTTATCAAAGGGCTTGTAAACGTTCCACTAAAGCACACCTCTCTGAGAATTATGGTACAAGTGCTCCCTTTCAAGAGAATCACAGTCATGATCCAAAACAGTTGCTAGAAGAGCTTTTTATAGTAACAAAGTTCATAAAGAGTTCACTAATACCTTTTGAAAGCCCTTTCATGATGATGATTGGAACTAGCTTGACAAATGAGCACAAGAAGCATCTTCTTAAAACATATTATTTTTGTATTATCAGTCTTATCATTAAAATATCTATATATTTAAAAGCAGGATAAATGGGAAATAAATCAATCTGGCAGCTGAAATATACATACTGTATCAAGGGGAACATCATAAGATAGTTGAAAAGGGAAGTATAGTTCCACAGAGCCTATACGTCATAGATTTAACTTGCAAGGGCTAAATATAAAATGATTAATCAGATTGCACTGATGAATTCTGGATATAAAGAAGATCAAACGTGCTTTCATAACAGCAAGAGGAAATAAGCTTTCCATTTTTCTCTGGGAATCAGAGGCCAACAGAGGCAAAATCTCCTTCCAGAAGCTATAGAAATATACGAGCTTCTCCAATGTGTGCTGGAACAAAAACAGACATGAGAACCCAGTGCTATTCAAATGTGTAATACACACAGAGACCGATCAGTATACATAATAGTATCATTTTAAATATTTCTGAAATCAGCTACTGTAAATTGCATGCATCTTCAAGGAATATTTCACGGTGATGAGGAAGGACCTGCACTGAAGGGGATGTAAAACTAAAGTTTGTCACTGCAAGTTTTGTTAATAAAAAAATGTTGTTGCTAAGAATAATTTTCACTTCTGTAGAGCAAACTGAATTTTATCATAATGCAGATGTACAGCTGGCGCATAACAGGTTTTAAATCTGGCTAAACATTATTGTAGACTGCCAGTTAAGAAGTTCCAAGATTTATGTAGACATTGGGGGGCCATTAATCAAGCTGGAAATAGTTACTAAACTCATCACCCCCTCACCACGCACATCAGACACTGAGTTATGCCACAGTAAAATCAAGACGTGTGTGTAATGTCACCGGTGTAATAAAGAAAGGAAAACTGTTCAGGAATTACTACTGAGTAAGACTTTTCATACATGTCGAGAGAAAGGGAAACAGGACTGGCTCAGCAATCTGGGTTTATGAGATTATTCTGAGCGTCTACAACTGACAGAACTGTGGTGCTCAGCGCTTGCCAGCATTTTCAATTTTTACAGCTTAAAAGTGACAGCACTGACAAAGCAAAATCTGTTCAGGCAAAGAAAGCTGTTTTGAAATTTGTATTTCCTTAGCATTCTTTGCAGCATATCAATGTTGGCTTTTAACTCTGTTCTTGGGATTGGAAACCCACTTCTAGATGATTTAAATTGTGTTGCTACATTACGTTGAGCTACCCAATCTATCACGTTGACCATAAAGAGGTAGTTCACCCTGAGCTGCAAAGAATTTAAAGGGGTTAAATATATATTCTCAGACATGAAGCCTGGAGACTTTTGCACTCCACACTGGTGTGTTTCTGGAGGAGGGACAGGAGCACTAATCAAAATAAATGTAGCTGGTGATGTCTTTTGCACAGGGTTCTGTGATACTAATATGAGACTGATATCAATTAAGCCCCCTTCCTGTAAACTAAGTTCACAAGGATCTATGAATGTTTACAAACAAGAAAGGGCCATTCTGCCTGGATAATTTATGTGTTTTTTGTAGCTACGTAAACTGAGGATCCCATCCAGACAGTTCCTTGGAAGAAGCTATTAAATTATTATTTAAGAATGAAAGTTTGTTTGTCTTCTGGCTTTTGATGTTTCGGTTTTAAGCCCCAACATTGTTGCGCATTTTAATTTTGGAGTCACACGCTTCGCTGATATTTAATTAAATAAAAATGGTCCATTTGTATTTTCCCATGAGAATTCTGATCAAATTCGAAGCAGCCAGACAGCTGAGAAAGCAACAAAAATAATTGATTGAAGAAGAGAATGAAGGTAAATGGTGCTACAGTACTTTTCAGGGGTAGCTCTGCTGCAGGGCAGCCATTAAAGCAACGCTCTGAATCAGAATCCAGCAGGGATGATGTCTGCGGGGAAGAGTGCCTAAAAATCTACATCATTCATAACAGTTTTGTTTGCACACAAATGAATAATTCCGTGATAACGAGAAAACTGGGTGGATGGACCACAGACAGGGTGAGTCACCAGGGAGAGATGTTTCCAGCTCGTTTATTGCCTGAAAACATGAGGGCTATGGGCCATTAACCATCAAAGCACTGGCAGCAAGGTAGTGAGGGATGGCTGAGAGCTGAAATGAGGGATGAGCAATCCCAGATTGTGAAAGAAAGAAGAGTGTCTTGAAGGATGGAGGACAGAGGTCAAAACTGAAAGACTGCTAACAGGCCACAAGATTATCTCCCTCAGCTCTGGCTTCTGGACCTCGGGAGCTGACAGCGGAATGGGACGCTTGTTCAGTACAGTCAAATAATGAGTACTATGCAGTCTTAGCTGTAATATAAATTCAATTACCCTAACCGAGAATGAAGGAGTGAATTGTCAGAATGTAGTCTGAAACTATTAGGGGCTATTTTCAGAAAGCTGAACTTTGGAATATTTCGACATTTTCCATAATTTGTGTTTACAGGTCTTTGACGTCAGAATTATTTATCCATCCATCCATCATCAGAACACCCCTTATTCCTAGTAAGGGTAATGGCAATCCAGAGCCTATCCAGAAAGAACAAGAAGCAAAGCAGGATCACATTCTCTACATGACACTAGACCATCTAGAATTACAAAAAAATAATAATAAATGTCATGGATATTGCCATAGATACTTATGTAGAGCAGTTCTAAAGTTAGTACAACCGAGACTTAGAAAAACATTAGTGTTCAGTAATTTTAAATGTCAATGTTTGGTCACAGAGCCAAACTGTAGAGGCGATAGTGGTCAGAACATGTTCTCCTGAACTTGGCCAACTCTGACAAATTTTAAGAAACACAACAGCAAATGAATTAAAGCTAACTTTGTTGTGGAGATTGTGAATTAGCTGACAGTCTGGCTAAAGGTTGCAAGCAGTTTTATCAGGTCAGGGAGGAATCTCTGGTTACAGAGCTGTTCAATTTCTGTTCGCAGAGGCTTACAGTCTGTCAAGGCCTCAGAGAAAGGCGTGTGAGAGAGGTCACAGTTTGTTTAGAAGCTGGACAGAGGAATTAGGAAAACCACCCTTCTGTAATGATGAACAACTCTCAACTTTGTGACCAAGAGCGATTGGTTTAATAAAACACCACACAGGGGGCTTGAGAATGAATATATATATACTGAAGGTCTTTCAGTTTTATGAAATCACATGATTGTAAACATATGTATGTCAGACAATTAACTTCAAAAGGACTTCCTTCAGTTTCATTTGGTTATTTAATAATAAATTTGGTCTGCAATGTATACTGTAGTATGAACGGTATCACTGTTTTGGTCCTGCAAAGCTAGAAAGCTTACCAGAAATTTGATGCAATGTATCAGGCAATCCTTGATTTATTAGGAAGAATGGTGATGTGTATGATACAGTACCTACACATGGTGAGATACAGTATATGGGTACAGGTCCCGATCATCAGGATAAGAATAAGAATACGAATGTAAAAGCATATGAACAGTTACAAATGAGAGAAGGTAGTTTGGTCCATCAATCTCATTTGGTAGTTAGTAGCTAATTGACCCAAGGAACTTCAGCTGGGAAGACTCCACTAAAATAATTATTTGGGTAAAGAAGTGTCTAGTACTCCCAGTTTTAAATGTATATCCCTGTAGTTTCTACTTGTGTCCTCTTGTTTTGCATTTTACTGTTAATTCTGAAGAAATCTGATGGGAGTTTGTTGATGCCATTGAGAATTTTGAATACTTGGATCAGGTCCCCTCATACTGTTTGCTGTTCAAGACTGAAAAGGTTCAGTTCCTTCTGCCTGTCAGAGTAGGACATTCCCTTAAACTCTGGACTGTATCTGGTTGCTCTTATCTAGAATTATTCCAGAGCAACAATGTCTTTCTAGTGACCAAAATTGTAGACAATAGTCTACCAGTCTTACTAGCAGATAAAAAAATTTGATTTCATGACATCTCTCGATTTATATTCTACGCTTTTGACAATATATCCTAACATTTTGTTTGCTTTTTATTTCTTCCCCACATTGTTTAGAAGTTTTAAATGATTTGTCATCATAACCATCTTTATTATTATAAAAATGTATAACTTCTTAACTTAAAAAAGTGGAATACTAGACCAAAAGATGAATTCTTATACTGTACAATCAGCATCTTTTTTATTTTGGATTTTTTTTGTAATTTTGTAGATATTTAACAGCTTTCACCCACATAGGTGTGTTTACTCTAAAATGTGTAAAATTATGTGTATATATCATTTGTAATTCAGTAAATATTGAAGATCATTGGAAGGGGGTAAATACTTTTGCAAGGCAGTACAAACATCTTAGACATTTTAGGCAAAATCAGATCAAACGTTTATATGTATATACAGTATGTCTGCTATGAGCATAAAAAATTACTCAAAGCCTTAACTAGTATTCTATACTATTATATAAACAGTATAGATAATATATTTGACTGTTATTGAAACCAACCATTCATTTAATTAAGCCAACCACAATGTAATTCACATTGAGCACAATTTCCACCCACACCTTAAGATATTCAATGAGTAGCTGATATGAAGTATTACTGTGGCTTATCTATCGCATTTACTAATACTGTAAATCAAACTGACTCATTATAAAATGTTTATTATCATTAACATTACTTTTTTCTCTATATTTATAAAGCTAAAAGGTTATGTTTTGCACTGCAATCGGGGCTGTTGTCTTAACAACAGATGAGCAAAATTTCAGATGACCATCACAGAACAGTGGTTCAGGAAAACCTGAGTCAAATGAGAAGAACAAAGCAAAATGTCTACAACTTCTGTAGTGTAGTGGATTTGCTTTTTAATGCTCTTTTGAGTGTGAATAGCTTATTGATATTTAAGTGTTATTTGCAGCCTCTGAACTATAATCTTATAAAAAAATTAATCTCAGTCCCTGAGTTCACATATTGAAGCAGCAGAATCACTACCAATATCAATCATTTTTCTTCACCTTTTCAGCCACTGTGGCATTTTCCCAAGGATCTGCTTCGATATACTGTACCATTGTGCATCAGATACATTGTACATTAATTCTGTGCATCCTAGAAAACTAGCCCAAAGGTAAATAAAAGACAACTTTTGTATAAACCGTTAGAAGGTTTTGACAATTTAAAAAAAGAACATCAAAGTGAGGAAATGCATCAGTTCCATTTTATATCCTTGATCAATATAAAGATTGTTCTTTTTCATTTTAATTTTGTCTGTGGCTTTGGGCTGCTTGCATTCATTAACTGTGTTCCTGCACATCACAATCAATGCCAATCTGGAGTGCAGCCTCAAGACTATTTTAAAAAACACACAGAGAGCACATCGGTAGGAATAACTCATAAATATTATCAATACCATCTACAGTTACACTCAGCATTTTACTTCCCAATTACCATCTCAAAGGACTATTTAAATGCACGGTGGCTAATGTATGACAGACATGTTTTATTATACATCATTCATCTGTACAGAATATGTTGTGGAAGTCTTTTCAGTCAATTTCTTTATCCTGTTCCCCTTTTGCAATTACTGATTAACTACTTTAATCATGTAGTTCCAACTCTGGTCTTAAACTTCCCACTATATGTGTTGCTTTGCAGCTCAACTTTTATTGCTACAGCAATAGCTCATAAAAAATTATCCCTTTATCTGTAAACTGTTATTGATTGTTTTTTTATAGGTACATAAGCCTCCTTTGCTTTTTTTCTTAATAGATGGGAGACAGCTGCTTGTCTAGCATTGACAGAAACCACAGAATTCATTATTGGTGCAACATTTGTCAGTGTGTCTTTTCTCGTGGGACCTGTGCTGACAACACTACCGACAATTCAATTAACCAGGGCAGGTTCTCGACAGTGAGACTACTTTCCCATTAGACCAGGAAATTTTGAATTCTGCAGTGCTAGCTTCTATCTCGTTAAATCTGAATAATTAGAGCAGGGCGCATAAGCAGAAAAGAAACCTGAAGTTCAGTCCTAGAATAAATTGTTAGGCTAGTCACACCTAAACTCTGAAAACTAATGGAACTATTATCAAAGCTGTTAAACATTAATACTGACAAACACACTGAGAGACCATCTCCCTGTATCCATAAGTGTCAAAAATACAGAAAGCTTTTCATACTGTAGATACTAAAGACATGTAGTACCTTTAATGCCTATTGACTGAAGTTTGAGAGTTTATATTTCATGAGAAACTTGATCAAAAACCTTATTAAAATGTAAATATACTTCATAATGTGGTATGTATCTATTGTTGCTGTTTAAAGACAAGTAATCTAAGCAAGACTTGTGTTTTCTAAATACATCACAACTGTCCTCCTAGAATCCTATTGCCATATAGTTAATATACAGACCAAGATATTCATTCAATTGATTTGCAAAATGAATTGAAAGCACAAGAAAATATTTTTTTTTAAAGGCCAAGACAGAAATTGAAAGGAATATTGGAATGTAGCGTAAAATAAGTTGTTTTAGTATTACAACAGCAAATATAATGTTACAGTAGGTATGAAATATATCTGGGACAATAATGAGAAACATCTTAACAATAAAATGGAAATGGCTGATGTACTAAATGAGTATTTCACTGAGGTGTTCATAAATGAACAAGTTAATAACAGACAGTGAAAGGATAGCATTCTGTATAAAATAGTATTAGTATATAGTAAGTGGGTAGCAAAAGCACTCAAGATTAATAAATATCAATTTCGGATCCATATCTGATGATATCCCTGCTGGTAATATATCAATTGTACTTCCAGAAGCAAGAGATGTAATTCATAAACCATTCTATATGCAACTCATCCACGAGCTTCTCAAGATAGATGTATTACCAAAAGACTGGAAAACTGCTAATATAGTGTCCATCCTTAAAAATAGTGCCTCAGACCAAATTATTATAAATCTGTAAGCCTGGTTTCTATTACACACAAGACATTTGACTAACTAGATACTTGCATGTCTATTACAACAATTAGAACTAGATTAGAGGATCACCATTGTGAAACCCAGATACAGTACTAGGAAATTGTCCATATGGATTTGAAAAGGGTAGGTCTTGCCTAAACACCTTGCTTACCAGTGCAGACAATAGATAGTCAGGAAAAAGTATGAGTCTGGATTGAGAACTGACTAATATAGTAAGTATAGTATAATATAATATAGTAAGATGCAAATGCTAACTGTACATTGGGTAATTAGTAGAGTACCACAAGGGACCACAGTTCTTTCTAATTTAGAAAATGTACTGCACCATATCAATGATCTAGACTCTGGCACAGCTAGTAACAATATATAGGGCAAATATGCTGATGACACAAAAGGAATGGCAAACACTGTAGAAAATGCAAATAAAATGAATGAATTTTTAGATTAGATTCAAGACTGGGCAGACATCTGGAAAATCACAAGAATGTAGATATGTGCAGGGTTTTGCTTGCAGGCAAGAAAAACAAACTAAACACAAATTTAAAACAAAATAAGTACAAAGTAGAAACACTGAGCTACGAGGCTCTATTCATATTTATGAAGACACATCGTTGATATCTGTGCAATTATTTGGGGACGAAACTGTAAAGGCAAAAAAATGTTAGGATATGTCATTAAAACAGTAGAACTAAATGTTACAATACTGTTAAAACTGTATAACACACTAATAGTGCTTCATGTTGAATACAATGTACCATTTTGGTCACCATATTCTGGAAAAGATATTCCTGCTGTGGAATAAATCCACCGCAGAAGAAGCAAATACATACTGTATGCGAATGTCCTACATTGACAAGGTGAAGAAACTTTTTTTTTTGGAGTCTCGGAGGGCTAGACTGCCCATACAGTATGCCCTCTTATCTTACAGACACTTTACTTTTGTATTTTTCTAATGTTACTTAGCTCCACAATATATGTTCTGATCAGGATGTAATGCATTTAGGTCAACTCAGAGTTGACAATATCGGAGTGGGTTTAAAAAAATTCACAATACTGCAATATTTTAGCAATGCTGTTAATATAGAAATATAGTTAGGAAGTAGTTGTCTGTAATACATCTGTGGAAAAAAGACAAAGGCCAGGTAAGGTGTATACCCCTATCTGGAGTCTTTTGTGTTTTGCATTAGGATAGCTTTCTTGGTATACTCTATATTGGTTAAAATAGAAGCCCTAATAATACTGTATTTTTCAGGAAGTTGCAGGATTTTTACTGATCATATAAAGCATTGAGAAATGACAATATCACCAGTCCTCACTAAAGAAGGGATGCTAGATCGCTATTTCTGGTTAAGCACCAACATTGCGCTACCTTCAAGTGTCCTTATGTGCCCTTGCTGTCTCTAAACACTGTGCTGTTTGCCATGTAACAGCTACATGTAAATTGCTCATTTACCTTGCATTAATTATGTTCTTCATTAGCTTAGCCAATACAGGACAAACTATTTATTATTTGCACACAGGGTTGCTTCTCCAGGCAATATTAATGGAAATGTCTTTTAGTGTACATCAAGCTAGCTTATTCTAAAGGCTGTAAAATATTTTTAAATTGTTGTTAGCATATTTTGGATACATGTGCTTAAATGCGTGTGGAAAATGAGCTCTAATTTAATTACAAACATGTCAGTAAACCACGAACTTAACCAGCGTGGATGGTATAAATTAAAGTCACATTATTTGGAATGTGAAAATTATTTTCTAACTTTAAGCAGAACTACAGTATAAGGTTTAACACTGTGGTACAGCATCTCTACAACGTTTCACTACCAGTGCATAACTCTGCAGCACATAAAGCTGTCTTTATTTTACTATTTGCTTTGTCTTTGTAGTTTTTGTTGATGTTTCTCTTGTTTCACCTATTAAAGTGTCCAGTTTCAGTATTCCAGTTTTGATTAAAAATTAATTAATTAAAAAATGTGGTTAAAAAGCGTGTATACATTTGTTGTTTGGGACATCACTGTAAGGATGTTTACTGTATGTTCTCAAGGCACTGTAGCTACTGACCCTCTATCTGCAGCAAGATTATTCACTTTATTTAAGCTAAAGCCTTGTATTGATGAAGTGAAGCTTGAAGTTCAATGATCGTTGTAAATCAGACTCAGTTCTCGAGAAATAACCAATGGATACAGTTTGCCAATTCTACAATGTTTGCATCTGCATCCAAACATTCCTTCAACAGAATTGGATTATAGTAATTCTAAAACAATTAATTTTGTCATTTTAAGCGGCTACTGGATTTACTGTACCAAAAACATAATTATTGTATGTCTCCAATTTCCATATCATCTCAATGTAAAAACTGCATCACCTCGAGATAGTTTGTTTCACTCTGTTGATCTCTGAACAACTGTTTAAAGCACCTGCTGAAAAGAACTGAAGTGCACAACAAACAGATACAAACAGAAGTGTAGAAGAGTGACAATCACTGATGTGATTTATTAGAGGCATGTAGCTGCTGTGTTGAATGGAAAACTGACTTAAGGGCTATGAGGAGTATAAACCATAACCTGAGTTAAGAACAGCTTGTTGATGAGATCCTCTGCTGCCAATTATCATTCTAGTTGGGTTTGCAAATATTGCCAAAATAAAAACAGCATTTGAAAATAACTGACAGAACAGGTTAACACAGGTAACCTTTGTAATTTAATGCATTAATGCACTAAATCTAATACTAAATAGTTCGGCTTGGAAATCATTTGCTTGTTTCTAAAAGACTCTCTGTCTCATACAAACAGAAATCAAAATTTGACATTACCATTTACTCAAGTTTGGATCTCGAAACTTTTCACAAAAAATACCTTCAGTCCTGACCAAATAAAACACTCATTAATTTTTAGAAATTCTATTTTAAAGCTACTCTGCAAAACATAAATCACAGCCAGTAAGGAGATTAATAAGGCCACTCTGACCTATGGGACTGTATCAATACAACAGTTAATTAATGAAAGGTCATTTTTATCAGTGATTAGTTATGATCTTTAAACTAAACATTGGCACACAAGCTATATGTAACAGCCTACGTAGATGTATTTCAGCAGAGAGCACACTGCCCATAGTACTGTATTAAAAAAACTTTAGCAATGCTTAGACAAAGCCTCTGTGCACAGGAGCTAATTTGTTTCGGATTTCTTCCAGCTAATGCGAGATCACTTTCACAATACAGTTACACAGTAATGAACTCTATCAGGTGACACTCATTGCTCATTGTTGCAGTATGACTCCTGACAACTGCATTACAGCTAACATTCTTAGTAATAAAGATGTTAAGTATTCTCAAAACAGGTTTTGATACCATTGTAAGCCACGAGCTGTGTTTTTTGACATATATATATACAGTAGCAGTCACAATTATTAAAAATGTTCTCTATGTGTTAGGTGTTTTGTTTCTATAGCTGTGGATTTAATTCCTTCTTGTTTCATATTCCATTTAATTTTTTCAGTTTTCCCATTGAATTGGCTTTTCTCTGTGCCATACTGTTGAACACTGTTTGGTTGTATTGGAACATTATACCCATCATAATTAAAATTAGGTAACAGTATACTGACGTTTAAATACATAATAAACGACCCACTGAATGAATTCCATATATACTGTATCATTAAATGCAGTGAACAGTAGGCATTACTGGAACTACATAACTGCAGAGTACAAATACCAACTAACTGAGAACCAGGTGATGACTGTGGGCTTTGTGAGTGAATCTGTGTGATTTATGTGTCCTGCCATTAGAAAAGGATAGTTTAACATTATTTGCCTCTGTTAATACACTGAGAGGACTTGATGCAGAAACCAGCAAATATTGTTCTGGTTTCATGGACTACAGAGAGAGTCAGATGTTTTCCATACTTGTTTCTTATTAGAATGAATTAATAAAAGTAAAAACTATTCTGTTTTTAGTGCTTCCGACTTCAAAAGAACCAAACTGTCAGGAGAATTCTGACAGAATAAACTGTGAAATGTAAGTGGCTCTAATCTCAGTGCTCCAGCCTCAGTCTCTACAGACACAACATCCCATTTCCTGCACTTAACAAAAATCCGGTTGCAATTAGAATTTTAAATTGCGGCTCCACAGGCAAACTCTACATGGTTTGTAAAATCGCAACTGTTTTTGACATTGCAGTGAAAAAAAAAAAAACGAACACACAATGATGGGATTCCAGACTCTATACCCAGATCTCCAATTCAAAAGCTGAGCTGAGAGGTGTTTGCGTCTCAGAAATAAGTAAGAATAAATCAAGCGAAAACAGATGACAATGCTGACTATTTGCAACTTAGATCAGCATGCAAGAACTCTACTGACAACACGCAGGTCATTGTTGAACCTCGTTAGGAAAGACATTGATACAGTAGAAAAAAGGTCCAAGTTGTTCCTACAATATGAACATTTGAAGGTTAAAGGGTCTTTTTGTCTACAGTAGTATCTATTGCCTAGCCTTTCTCTTTTTTGGAAAGCTTGCTTGATGACATTTGGATTTAGGTTATAGTCCACACAGCTAAAGCTGAGTGCTGAACTTAGCTAAGGTCACTTCAAACACAATCATTCATGAATTAAATGCCAGCCAAGTAACTCTGTGTTTTCTAAGTAAGCTTCCTCCTAACAGCTAAAAGCTCTTTTATTTCACCCTAAAAGACTATTCTTGTTCCATTTACTTACAATTAATTACACACAGCTACATCTTGGGAGAAAGCACTTAACATTTGCAACTGTGTTTGTGAGACACTGCAAAATCAAACATCAAGTTACCATGGAAAACCCCTTGCAATTTATAGAACTTCTGCGCAGTATTAAAAGAAAAAAAAAACATCTTTCAAAGTTCACAGCAAGATTTAGACAGTCGGTTAAAAAAAAAAAGCTTTGGAGACTTCCTTATCATTAGGAGAGACTTATAAACAGATGAGTCATCTAATTAACAGCAGATCTCCAAGTTAGCAGTGGAAACTATAAAGAGCAAAAAGTTATATCCTTGATTCTTTGGCATTTATACCAGGACACTGGGGAGATGATAAGAGGAAGGACTCAAGGGGAACTGGAGTGAGATGTCTTATGCCTTCACAACAGGACACATTATTTTTCTTCAGCAGGGCAGAGTACTGTAAATCAGGACTTATCCTGAAGGTTTGGCCAAATTTACATCTTCAGGTACACAATACTTAAGCCCACCCAGTGGTGGGACAGCACACGCAATGGACTACTAAAAGTAATCCAGTAGTTAAAGCTCTGAATTCAGCAGCCTCCCCTTTAGGAAAACTGATATTAGTGATGCTCAAAGAGCATTAAGGACCACCTAGGAAGTAGCGCTGAATAACATTGCTCTGTCTTGTAAGTGAAAAATAAAACTATCATGTGAAATCATGTTAATCCTGAAGATTTTGTTAGAACACTCTTGTCACGTGCATCAGCTTCTCGTCGCATTTGTACTCAGAACTTTCTGCATTTAGTGGTTTTGTGTTAATTTTACTTCAGGTTATTAAACAGTTAAGGACAACAACTTCACAATGATAAATACTCCCAGCTTTCCCTTTCATTTTTAAATGGGTCAAATCTCAGCTCCGCAGTACGGAGTTCTCACATTTTATCCTTGTACAAAGGTTAGTCTGAGAATAAAGAAAGAGAAAGCACCTTGATACGGTACATGTGTATAAGGCCTACTGTGGGTCTAAACTTTCAAGTGCAAAAAAGCAAAGAAAACTCTAATTGATCATGCTTTGAAAGACAGAACCTTACAAATGCATCTATGTGTGATCAGGTAGGCTATGTGTTTCTCAAGAGTTGTGGTATCATTCAATAAAGGCACTGTCTGAGCTGGGATCATGTGAAAAGAAGAGAAGCTATTTTCATCCCTGCGTAATATACTGTAATACCGCAGGGCTTTTAAACACTTAGGGACAGAAAAACATACTTCAGTTGAGTACTGCAGGCCACAGCTGATGAAAGGACCAGCATTACAAGTTGAGATTCAGAGGTATAAATCAAGTTTATAACCTACATCTTTTAGTGCAACGGTTTGAGAATTGGAAGATAGCATCTGTAACAGAGCTACAGAGTTGGAAACTGCTTCAAAGCTGCATAACAAATACAAGTGAAAGCATATACAGTACAAGGCTGAAAAATACAGCCAAGTGCCCATTTAACTGCAAGAAAGCAACAAACATGCTAGTGCTGGGATTAATCACCTGGAGGCAAAACTTTAGCAGTTCTAGCAATTCCTGAAGCCACCTGTCTGTGTTTAACAAGATTTGCAAATAATGTTGTGCTATAATTAATTTCGTATGTTGTGTACATCAAGCTAGAGCCGACATTCAAATATTAAAAAAAAAGATCCCGAAAGATCTTATGATGGATTGATTCTGTATGAAACAGTGATCCCCTTCCAACTAATTCATGTTACATTATTCACGATGAAGTACAAACAGCCCTGGGATTCTTGATCTAAGGGATATAATACCAAAAATCTGCCTGAGAACACATGAGACGATGATCAGGAAATATATGTCTACTTCATCTTATTTAAACCAGCGGTAAATAATAATACAGCAGAGCATTTTGTGAAAGGCAGGACTGAACCTTGGTGATAAGTGGCATAATTGAGGAGGGATCTTGAAACCCAAAACGTCTGAGGTACCTTCAGCTGCAGAACTCTAGGGGCTCAAAGCGCCCCTGACACTAAGGACAGTAGTCAGCACGTTCTCACCTCAGAGCCCCAAGGAATCAGAAGTGGTGTCTTACCTTTTCTCCTGCGGCAGGTGTCTCTCTGTGCTGAAGCTGCTTGGCGATGTTCTCCTTCAGGCACTGGCACACACGCCTCTTCTGCTCTCCCGAATAGGCTTCCAAACTTAACAGGCACTCTGACTTCTTCTGACGCAAAGAGGAAAACACACAAAGACGAGGTCATTACCAGAGGCACACAAGTTTCTCTCTTCTTGAGTGAAAGCACCTCTTTTAATGGGGTGTCTTCAATCCCAAGTGCTTTCTGCTTATCTGAGTGTGAAAGTGAAGCACTCTCTTCAGTAAGGGGAGAGAGAATGAAAAAAGGAACTGCTTTGTCTGACATCTAAGGTCCTAGAGCTGGTTGTAAAAAGGGGAAAAAAAAGCAACATACTAAATTTAACAGCAAAAGACGTCACTAGCACTCTTTCAACTCTAGGGTGCAAGTAAAGCTTTTTTGCTGGAAACCAGTAAACAAAAGAAATTGTGGATTTACATGCTATAAAGAAATCACTTAGTCAATAGGGCTTAGCTTCTAATTTCCTTGGTCTTTGTCTTTATTATTCTTTGGTCTTTATTAAGGGGACATGGTTAACATAGTAATGGAATGCATTCTGCGGTACTGGGACTCTGATAACCTAAACATCTCACCAGCTGGTACTAAGAAACAAAATCTCCTCAATTTATTATGCTGAAACCAATGTGAACTAAAATAGTAAGACTTACTATGCTTTTTGTAGAGAGCTGAAAATTTGGTTTGATTGTCTATAAAGGGATGGAATTTTTTTGACAAACCACATTTGGTCCAACACTGCAAGCAATTGGATTAATGCTTTTAGCTGTGATAAAAAAAACTAAGAAAACTGTATGTACTGAAAAACACTATAGTCTAAATTTACTACAGAGTGACTGGCTCACGATTATTTAATTAAACCTCTTTATGACTGATTGATAAATTGCACTTAATACTTCACAGACAGTCAAATTATAAAAAGACAGAATGATGAAAGATTTAGCCTAATAGAATCAGTGATCAATTTTTCTATCTGTAAAAAAAAATTACATTGTGTGTTAAAGATGTTGAAGACTTGTGAAAACAGTTTTAAAGGACCACTTCCAAATTAACGGACAGGTTCTGTTGGATAAGAATTTTGATGAGGATCAGCTTCAGAGAGTGTGATGAATGCAAAGCTCTCCCACCCTTACACAGCACCGACCCTTCCCAGCACAAAGCTTTGGACAAGAATCTGTACACACCCCACACTCCAAGAGCAGACAGTGCAGATATGTTGTGTTCCATAAATGATCATGTGATTCTGTAAATAACAGCTGGAGCCTCTAATTTGAAAAGGTTATCATTCACCATAGCACAAACTTCCTCTTTTTTAGTGTGGGTGAATCGATTGGGAAAGAGATCTAAACCAACATAGTAAACAGAAAAAAAACAGAGAATCATGTTAGCTGTTTTGTTAAGGTCACAGGAATTACATCAGCAAATTCTTAAGACATGCCCTTTAAAACACTTCCTTTTTTCCCAGCTTTCATCTTTTTAGGTATTTTTTAGTAGTTAAACCACTTATAAGAACTATAAGCTCTTAACTTTACCACAGCTGGTTCAAACAAGTAACGGGTATTTTACTAGTGCTGGCTTTTACAAAATCCAGATTATATTACTGTACAAGTGTACTCAAGACTTACTTAAATCCAAAATAAAACCATCTCAATACGTACTGTAACTTTTGAAAGTGCAAACGCTGTTTTTGTTGTGATGTCATAACACTGCAGCAACAGACATATTCAAAAGTAAGAAAAATACAGTAAATAGTATTTTATCTTTATGAAGCAGATCTAAGTCAAGTTCCAACAGTTCAGTTTTGTGGGTCCAGTATTTAAGCTTCCAGATCAGGTACTCAGACTAATGGAACCCAGGATGTTGTATTATTATACTCACCTCGACCTATGAAGATGTAGTATAAGTTCTGACCTATAACCTGAAACACCCTGTTATCACACAGATCTTTCATTTAGCATAGAAGCCTCATGACTCTAATATGCAGTCTAGCTGATGACATCGTCTTCCTTACTCCCCAGACTGAGAAACTGCTGACAGAACAGAGCCTCAATGCCTGATTATCTTCCCATATAAAGGTCTCCTATAAAGAGGTAGGCGTATTCGATTCGTTAGCACTTTTGCAGTATCCCCTGCTTTAACAATTAGAATATCATGTTTTTCTTACCAAGCTTTTTTCACGTCAGACTGGTCTACTTTCTCTTTAGCCACTGGAATCTGGGACTGTAGAAATCTACAACTATTATGCAAGTGGTTTTATTTCTGAAGGAGGATGCCCTCAAGGAAAGATATTACTAGAAAAACATCTGCTGACTCCTACAGTATGGAAATAGCTCCCCTTGACTCTAAGGAAATTGAGTTTAATTATTTCTTTACACAGCTGGATGACAAACTGTTAACACTACCAGAGCTGTCAAACTCTCTCTGGTATTTTCAACATCATCTCTGGTTGTTTTGTGTGAATTGGAATTCGGCAAATGGTTTGTTAAAACATTATGTCAGCTACAGAGTCACAAGGGAAGAGAGCCTTTTTATTTACGAAGTTGACACAGCGTCACAAGGAACACCATCTAAATGATGAACAGTACACACTGTAGCCTTCCTTGACACTGAACGACAATATGCACGCAGTTAACTGCGCAGAGACAAACACTGCAGCATCTAGTAGCTTGGTCTTGTGTATCATGCAGATCCTGTCATATACTCTCGAAGTAAAAAGCTGGTATTTATACTACTGATGCAGAAGTGCTATAGTGAAACTACACACTAACACATTAGTATGTCAATTTGTCTGAAAATACTTCGGATAAACATTCTTCCTCCCTTTATTAGAAAGCAGGACTGAATTTTCAACCTTTAAACCTACTGACATAATGGGTTTAGACTACTATGTGGCAGAGGAATCTTATAGCAAGGGATTCACATGCTACAGCTGAAGACATTAGGAGAACTGAGATTAAGATTGAGGTAATGCAGTAGTGCAGAGCAGCCTCAATAAAAATTCCTTAACTGTCAAACAAATCCAACCAACTACAAGCACTATATACCAGATCCCTGCCAAAGTAATGAAAAATTCCTCTTAGGAGAATCAGTGTAATGGTTTGAGTTGCAAAATAGAACAGTGCACTTTCTCTCCCTGTGTTGGATAAGCAATGTCAGAATCTCTCAACTTTTCACCTTCAAACACTTCATTAGTGGAGCTACTGTTAATCGTCCTGAACTTTGCCTATCATTGTTATTTTATGGGATTTACTTCCATTTTCTACAGTAGGTCTTTTTTATTCCAGTTTTCAATCTAGAAAGAAGTACATAGCTTAAACAAGATGTTTTCCTCAAAGGAGCAAGCTGTCTAATTTCTCCCTTTGGTTGGTAATAGAGGAAAGGACTGATAAATTATTTAACATCCAACAGTTATTTATCATATGTACCAGGAGGGAAGATAGATAATCTTAACAGCTGCTTGTTTAGTATAAATCATACGTAAATATTTGGATTTAATTTCTCAGTCACAAAACCAACTTCTCTGCAAGGTTATTTAACAACCACCAGAAAACTAAACTAAAAAGGGGTGAGTCACAATCATCTCCACTATATTTATCAGTCTGTTTCCTCCTCCGAATGAGAACAGGAGACATGAAGTACAATAACATTCTTATTTCTGAAAAGTGATATTGTCAAGCAACTCAGTGAGTTGACCGCAGTACTAAATGCAGACACAGGGCATCTGCAGGAGGACTGATGCAGCTCCCATCAAGAACGGTGCTATGGTAGATCGCCAATACTGGCAAGGAACAGGAGGTGCTGCTGTAGAACAAGCTAAGGACAAACCTTGAAAAACCCCAAGGGACCCCCTCCAGTCACAGCACTGAGCTACTGTACGTGAGCCATCACCTGAGAAATTCCAATCAATGCTCTGAGTCATTAATCCCAATCTAGCCCCCCAGTTTTTCAGATGGACAACACAAACCAATTTCTTGGTTTAATGAATACCGTCATTTAGGGTTTAGAGTTGTTATGCCACAACGCCACTCGAGCACTTCGTGGTCAGTTGTGAGCGACCGATTAATCAAAATGACCCAAAGCCTATCTTGCATTCAATGCAGGACTAGTCCCTGGACAGAATGCCAGGCCAATGTGAGGTGAAGAGAAAATGAAGAAATGGCTTTAGGAGGTGAGAGGAAACAGCTGCTGGAGAAAATCCATGCAGACATGGGGCGAATATGCAAATCTCATCCCCATCAGAAAGGAACAGCTGTGAGGTAAGAGCACAAACCACTATGCCACGGAGAAGCCTACCCAAGGAAGCTGAAGCTGTAGCATGACATTTCTCAATATCTGCTTCCCGTTTTCTTAAAGCCCTAATTCCCCACAACCGACAAAGGGAAAAAAAAGTTAGGTAACCTCTTTTAAGAACTCAGTACCTGCCTGCCTCCTTGGAGGATTTGAAGCTGCAGTGACTCAGAGGCTGCTGCTGTTTTGATAGTTCATTCGCACATTACAGCAGTGACGGCTTTATTAGAGAATACATACCTCATATTTAAAGCCAGCACTCCCGACTTCCAATAAACTCTTGTCAGCACTAAAGTCACAAAACACTTTTCTTTAGATTTTTCTCTATTACTCAGCCTGTTCCTTTTTTGTCACTGGTTTAAAGCAGCACTGTTTCCCTACATCACGATAGGGCAGTATCACGAGGCATTGACATACTTTCACAATAACAGATAATAGAGTAGAGTTCCATCTTAAAATAAACAGCAATAACCCAAAAATATTGCAGCAACAAAAGGGCCTTGTCACAAGCACAGTCATGGTGCTTATTAAGAACTGTAGTACATGAGAACAGAAGAATCTCAAAAGGCAGAGGAGGAAATTGTTTATTTCTTTTCATAAAGAAGAGAAAGGAGGTATGCATGTTTAACAGGGATAAAAGGAACAAAACATAAAGACGAGATGTAGATCTTTTAGAGCAGACGTACATGAGTGCAGCAGACTCAGGAGTGATATTTCACAGTGTTGCACAAAGGTGGAAGGGAAAGGTGCATTATTGTTAAACAAGCTACAGTATTCAAAGAAACTGGAGAGACTGAGAAACTACAGAAAGAAAATGGAAGTTATAAGGAAGTTAAAGTCTCTTTTCTTGTCCTTAATGTATCACTGCGTTTGACATATACAAATACACTATACTGTATATTACTGCTTCCAGAAAAAAAACTGAAAAACTACACAAATGTAAATGAACAAACACACAATGCCACATAATGAACTTGACCCACCAAATGTACTACATAGTACAGTAAAATATTTGAAGAAAACAACAGCTTTCTAAAATGAAGAAAATACACACATTATAAAACATTTAAAGAGAAGGAGAATCCACATTTTTTAGAAGTTTTGAGGTCCACATACATAAGCATTGTTTTGCATTTCACACTGCAAATTCCTATACCTCTTTTCATGTGTATTATCATCTCATCATTGGCAATAGCCAACCAGTAATTAAAACTCAAGTACCTTACAGCTGCAATATAATGCATAAACCACAAGATAAACTGAATCATCAGTCTCACTCTACAGTGTGCAATCCTGTTGTCTGAATTCCTAGCTATGAACAAATCAATGAGCTGCTAATTCATCTCTATTTCATAATCTCCAGAGCAATAAAAATAATTTAAGGAAGCTTTTAAATAAAAGGGCATTTATTACAAAATCAAACAATTCTAATGACTGTTTCAAACAACTAGTGGCCACCTGTGCTCTTAATACATGCACACAAACATTTCAACACAAACTTTTTGCAAAAAAATGTGATTATTCTTTCTTTTATTTTATTTATCATAACATACCAGGTTATGTGAAGCACTGTTATAATAAGAGATTTCATTTTGTTCAGTATACGTAGCTCAGTGTTTACAAAAATAATGTGATAATTTTTGTAAATATTTTTTTCCTGTGATACTGTACAGTATGTTAACTTTACAATAAACTGCGAGATCAGAAAGCATAATGATTCATACCAAACCTGCTTAGGAATAAGGACAAATGCACAATTACTGCTTTGCCATACCAATCTATGATCAGTAATCACTCTTTTATCAAGGCAAAAAAATGCTACAGACTCAACTGTAGAAATACTGCAGGGAAAAGAAACCAATTAACAATACTTAAGAGAAGTACTGTACTTTTCTTCATTTGATGGAAACGTCCTTTGTCTTTAACTCACTGCTGAATATTAGATGTGAAATGTAGAGTGAATTAGGCAGGATTTCGACAGCGACAATTCAGAGAGGTGCAATCTCCTCTAGGGAAGCTCTCTCATCGCTAGTCATTATCACTCATTCAGTAAATAAACTGATGCATTTTCTCATGTTCTGGATGTGCTGAACAGATTCTCACAGCGAGCTCAAATGGAAGTGTCATCAAAAATAAAACTGCCTCCCCAGACAAAAAAGCAGCAAGGAATTCCTGTTTAAGATGAAACTCATTGTGCTTAATTTGCAGTGCCTTATCTTAGGACTCCCAGACCCAAGGTTTTGTTTAGAATTGTGTTACATATAAATACACTAATAGACAGCTGCAGTTTCGTAATGTATCAGTCCTACTACTGGTACAACTACTTCTGCTGCTTCTGTTCCTACTATCAGAAAATAAGCACCAGAAGAAAAGTTTCAAATCACTGAATTTTTAAGACTTTAAAACACTTAATGCTTCTTCCCATCAGCACCAGTCTTGTTAAAACAAAATACAAAATATGGAATTTAAAAATCCTTAACGTTTGAAATGTCAATGGTGCTACCTTTGTGTCACAGGCTCATAATGTGTAGAACTGAGGCACTCTTGAATCCCTCTGTACTCCTTCTCCCTGGGGTGCGCTGTGCTCTTCACTCTGGCTCTCAAGAAACTGAAGACTGGAGCACCAGCAGGACAGGACTTGTGACTAAATCTACATGTCATAATGGAGCATGGAACTGCTGTGTCAGAGAGAGTGTCATCCTCCCCGAGAATCTACCCTTCCACTAGAGTCATGAAGCCACCAAGAAAGAGAGAGAGCATTAGAGAAGAAACTCATTCCCACTTTGCTTAAAGCAGCTAATTGCTCTGACCATTTTTTATAAACAGAAGTCTGAAATGACCTGCCTCAAATTTCATTCCTCTGAGGATACTATCCAATATCTTTTCGTTTCTTTAGTAAAGGAGTCCAAAATGTTTGTAAAACAGTCATTCAGTTCCTGGACTTGCTTTTTAAACTTGCACTTAGCAAAAAAAAACTCACTTAGAAAATGTATAACATGTATATGTATTCTTCTGTACAACAATCATCAAACGAATATCAGACTATAGAATGTAGGTATCTCATTATTATAACTGTATTAAACAAATGTACTGTATATCTTCATATCGAACTTTTAAGGAAAATGCATACAGCATGTTGCTCCCCTGGTTCAGGATGCTGATGCTGTGATAATATGAGAGAATATGGTGGGCAAGGCTGTTGTATGTAAACGTGGGAAAAGAAATTAGCTTCGAAAGGTCACAGCGTTAGGTCTTCTGAATCAGCCGTGAGCAATGGCACTGCCCACTCCCAGATCCAGTAGGGTTTAATGACTGCATCACAGAGACAACGATGTCCTTCTTGCATCTGGGGCCGCAGTAAACTAGTGTGCCTGTGTGTCTTATCCTACAGCCAGCAAACCAAGGAAAAGGCCACCCGCGGCACTGCAACAGAGACGCATCATTTCAGCAGTGAGCTGTGCAGCAGTAAGAGTCAAACCCAAATGACTCATTGGGTGCAGAGGAATTAAATCCAGCACAATTTACCTTGCAATTTAACCAGACCCCCTTCTGCCTGCTTTAATACAAGTCCACTAGTCGGTATTCATAAGGTACTGTGACTGTGCGGATAAAGAGAGCTTGCTCAGGAAATGTAGGTCATTCCTCACAAAATCCCAGGGAATAAAGGCTGCAGCTGTCTGCACTACATAGTTTATTTTTCCATTCATTTACAAAAAGGGTCTTTAATACTGTTGTAATGGGATGTTATAACTCCACTTGGATGTGGAGTTAATTATACCTCACATACATCCACCATCTATTTTTTGTGGTGCAATAATCACAGTTGAGTCTTGTATTATGTTTAATAATCAGAATTAGCAATTACTTTCCCTTTGTTACACCCACCGGTTTTGGAACTACTAATTAGACTTCCACTTATCCTCTTTGGGAAAAGGGGCACCTTTTCCTCTTGAAGTATCCCGATGCGCTGAGCAGAGATTGGATACACTCCTCTACTAACAGCCTTTGTGAGCACCCTGTGGCTCAAACTGCAACTTAATGCCAGAACAATTACCATTTTCCATCAAGGCAGATGGGTCACCAAAGAAATCCCGTGCTGAAGGGAACCACACTTACCCACATATGCTAAGAGTTATAAAAATACAGACTTGCTCACGGAAATTTAAGAGGTCTGAAAGGCAGGACATGATGTTTGATCCTGAGCTGCCTTTGGACCTTGTCAGACTAAGGAGCCAAACGGATGTTAGAGACAGCTACACATCTGGCCACATTTCAAGCTGCATAGTATTGAGTAATCAGTCTTTTGGCTGTGGACATTCAGAAGCCACATGAACAACTGATTCCTCATAAAGTGGAAAGACACCCTGTCAAAAGTCAAGAAATGAATATCCAGTGTCCTGAAGATTTCTTACTGTATTCTGTCAGTGTCTCACTATGTGTCCCCTTCCTTTCCCACACAGTTTTGAGTTTTCATGAAACCTTTGTAAGAGAGCATGATTCATTACAGACTAAAAAAGATTAAGCACCATCACAGTTGAATATGAAAAAATATGAAATGTAAGAAAGTATTGTTTTTCTCTAAACCTATTAGAATAATTATTTTTTCAATAAATTATTGTATTGTTTTACTACTAGAAAAATAATAAAATAGTTTTTAATCTTTGTTCAAAGCTCTCCAGCAACTTAAGCACATGCAAATTCCTTTTACTATATAGCACTGAAAAACAGTAAAAATAACGTACAGTTTATGGACATCTTTATACCCAAAACAAAGAATTCTTATTGGGTATGAATAATAACCGATCTGACAATCATATACATCAGCACAGTATAATAAGGTGCCTTTGAACCGCAACAGGGTTCACACAGCTCTTCCCAGATGTAAAGCTAAAAATAAAGCATTAGGTTTGTTCCTTTCTTCTGACCGAACTTCAGCATTTGCATTCAGGTGCTGGAACACATTTAGAGAGGAAATTTCAGCCTGGTTATTCATCAGATAAAGCCGTCAGACTGCAGAGACACTGGAGAAAATGAATCAATTGGTCAGAAGCAAGAATAATTCTCCAGGGACAAGTAAAAGATAAGACCACCTGAGTAAAGCTGAACACTTTAGCCATTTTAAACAGTTCCAAATACATCCTATCCTATAGTGTGCAAATCACCACCACCCATGTGGTCTCTGGCATCTCATGCTGGTTTCAATTGCAAAAATCATTAAGGGGCTATCGAGACCCAGGACTAAAAATGAAGGTTTTGCAGACCTTCTCCATGAAACCCAAATTTAACAAAATAAGCTACTGTAGATGGGCTGAATGGCTTCCTGTCATTTGCTGACTTTATGTTTTCTATAAGATATTTAATTGTTATCGGGTCTACACCCATTAAACCCAGACAAAGAACACAAATACAGCGTTTACTTATATGTAAATCGTGTGTGAAATTAAGATTTTGGAAAATCACAAGCATGTATTAGCTACTTTGCTGAAGATTTGTACAGTGTTTCCCAGTGAAAATACAAAAATAAATAGGATTTCTCACAGGAGCCTTTGTTTGCTCCTACAGCTGTGAAATTCAGAAGCCAAAACGGGCATACCAGATTGCACTTCAAGCCTTGTGGTGTTCGAAAGGCTATTCTCAATCCAGTCTCACCCTAGCTTTTGAATGGCTAGGGGTAGGACATTTCTCACAGGAAAAGAATTATGCTTTGTCTGTACTTGCAGGCAGCGTGTGTCACGGTCATCATCCCTCCTCTAGAGGGCGCTCCGACCATTTTGTATTTTAGTTTCATCATTACGTGCACCTGTTTCCTATTTTCCGGTCCCTACTTAAGTTTGGCATCTCCGGGCTCCAGGGCTCAGCATTGGGCGATGGACGCCACAAGCTCTGTCTATCCCCCGGGCTCGTGGGTAGCCTGAGGGCAGGTCTTATTCCCCAGCGTCCTGACCATCTGGGCCTGGGGCTCAGAGCGTCCCGGCTCCGTTATGATTTTACTTCCGTGTTTCTGATTCCTCCTCCCCGTTCCTGTCTCTCTTTGGATGGATCTCCTGGCTATAGACTTTTGGACTGCTTCCTGGTTTCCCCTTATGGATTGTTTTGGACTTGTTCGCCTGCACCACGCCCCCCCCCCCGTCAGTCATCCCGTCCTGATCCTGTCGTCTTTCCCTGTTGCCCTTCTCCAGTCTCTTCCGGATTTTACCGTCTGCATAGGGTCCTAAATACGCACTACACGGAAGTCTGGGCTGGCTCCCATGACAGCTTGGCCTGGGTAATACTGCTGTTGTGCTGTCCCATCTGTGACACCCAACATGGACCTTTAACATCCTTTCCGATATGGAAGATACTGTATAATGCAATGAGTCTCTAGTCCACTAGAACCAAAAAGACCCACCTTGACAGCAGCACCAACTTCACTGATGATTTCTAGTGGTACAGTATATTAGAGGTTCTTCACAAAGTGAAAATAAAACAGGATGTAGCTTTAGATAAAAGACACTCCTTTTCATTCCCTTTATCGTTGCTCTGTGAGAGCGAGTCTGTCTTAGTTACATTAGCCCCATCTATTCTGTGGTAGTGGTTAAGGAAAATAGGCAAGGAGCAGTGTTCAAAGAAACACTCGAATCACATGAGAGAGATGAAGTGTTGGTCTTATGTTGTGAGACAAAATGCTGCTCTTGTACAATCTTTATATTTTCCCCTGGCAACTGATAAAACAAGTCTGTATATAAACACGACACTCAATGGTGTCAATTATTCTGTTGAAAATGAACAGTATGTAATAAATAAAGGCTTTTCTTACTTAATTATTTGGTTGGGAATATTATAACTAACATTCTATCTTCCTTTACGAACTGATATTTAATTACAGAGAATTAATTATCTTATAGTACTCAGCAAAACGTATTGGTTTAAAGATGACATTTTGCAGAGGTTCACATGCTAAGTGGGATATTCAAACCTCACTAGGAGGAAATAAGAAAAGAGGAGCTCTGATTTCAGTTTCAAACCTTACTCTTATCAAACACCACCATTCACTCCAAGATATCGACGAGTAAAACCAATGTGGTGTGAAAACTCTGTCATATTACATCCTTTATATCTGCAGTTCTCAGAGAGACAAACCAATGCAATGTCATCCTTGCTCAAAATGATTTGCTGAAATTCAGGTCATTAAAGAAATATTTTTATTGGGGTTGCCGCATAGAGGGAAGTTTATACCATTAGATGGTGGAGATGAAGAGGCATTGCTACAACACCGTGCAATCATTTGCAGCACGGATACGAGATTAGACGTTACATGAGAAAGAGAGCTCCCTCACTCTGCCAGGGTCTTTGTGCAGGAGTACAAAAGGCCTAATGCTCTCTCCACTGACGACTCGGAGAAGGAACAATGAGAAACAAGCCCCAACACTGCTCTGGCAAGCAAAGCCCATGGCTCTTTATCAGTGACACAAAGGCTCTTTTCTGCCAAGATAAGCCCCACATAGACAGGAATGGGATCTGAATACATTAAGAACTTTTGTACAGCACTTATTGCAATGTCACTGGCACGTGGTGTTCTAATGGATTTTGTAGATTTAGACTGCCTGCTGCCATTTGATGTGCAACCCCCTCCCTCTCAAAGTACCCAATTGACACACCATGCCTGTGCTGCAGTGCACAGCGGTGATGAACGGCGGATGTGCAACTTACCATCTCGACAGCTATCTGGGCTCCAAGTAAGCCTGGTTATCTGGTGAGTTCGAAAGTCCCAGAAGAATAACTTTGCTGGAACTGTGCTTGGTGGGGGGGTGGGGGGGGCAGATCCTGTACAGCAGCCCTGCTTGACAAATGAGCTCATTTTATTTCTCCCAGCTCATCCCTGGTGAGTAAGGCTAGACATCCATCTCT
The DNA here is from genome assembly GCF_055471065.1 of Atractosteus spatula. Taxonomy (NCBI): domain Eukaryota; kingdom Metazoa; phylum Chordata; class Actinopteri; order Semionotiformes; family Lepisosteidae; genus Atractosteus; species Atractosteus spatula. The sequence continues at coordinate 3,903,120 of NC_142728.1, read as the reverse complement.
TATTGCAGATCCCCTGAAATACCCACTGACTTCGCTTGGCGTCGTGCTCAGCCGGGCAGGTCCCCCAAGATCGTGGCACTGTGAAGAGCGTTTTGTTTCTGAGTGCCAAAAGGAAAATCTTTATCTCCACAGCGCAATTCAATTCAGTCATTTGGTTCCAGAGGCTCCAGACCATCTGGTGTGTGACGACACCTTCAGATAATGTTATTTTGCATATCTGACTTAGTAATACACAATTTATTGTCAAGTTTAACACTCATTACTTGAGAGCTCATGAGCTTTGTGTGATTACAGTATATTGTCCTACTTGGCTGAAATAGGCTTGTTGTGAAAAAAATGCTAAATAAAACATAGATATTACATTCCCACAGACATCAGAGGTTGGTGAATTGTACTCAAAATGCACAGTGTGTAATACTTTTTAACTTAGTTATTATTTACATGTACTAATTACTTGCAAGCAAATTGCTGTACTATTCCACCTCTTAAACAGTGTCAGAAAAACAGCATTTTTTCAATTTACATTGCAATCAGATTAAATTTATCTGTGCACATAATCATTGTCTGTGCAAATATTCATACATCATATCAATATCACGTTGCAGATGTTTTTGAGTCACAGCTGTATAATGCAATCGTGCTTTACAACATGTTTTTGTTAAGATATAATCACTGGAAAAGAATGAGAAATTCCTGATCTTCCTCTTGTCTGTTCCAAAGACTGGTATTCCACTGGCAAGAGCTCAGTTAGTACTTTAAACCAGTTGATTAGCCTTAATTTCTTGTTTGCAATAGTCACTATTTCCAAGCCCCAATTTAACCAAGGAACTGAGACTGCGAGACAGCCTTGGCTACTATCCATGTTTCCCTATTCAAAGACAACCAATAATTGGTAATTTGGCATTATTATATAAAAAACAGCTTATTTGACAGAAGCTTCTCTGACTCTCTCTGAGGGTGATTTATTAATTCAAATTCATACAAAAGTCCCATTGGGTCACATGTCTCAAGCTCAGGAATTTCAAAAAGGTTATTAGTGGCGAGAGGAGATAGCTTATTACTGACATCCCAGAATGACTGACATTTCTAAATATCCAGCTAGAAGACAGAATAAGTGGCTAATGGCCAGTGAGTCACTGGAGAAACTGCTCACAATGTGACACTGCTGTCAGACAGCTTTCTTTTTAAATACACTGTTAGGAGTGGAAAAAAAAATAGATTAAACAAATCCATCCATCCATTTTCTCACCGCTTCATCCAGTTCGGGATTACGGAGGGGAGTCAGAGCGGCAATGGGCAAGCAATTGGTGCAAGATGGGATACACCCCAAAAAAATGGGCAAGAAATTTTCACTCTTGTGAATTTCAGGAAACAAAACATTGTTACAGTGCACTTCAATGGCTAGTCAAGGCTTTAACTGGTGCGGTGACGAGTTAAGATTTCCATCTTTTAGCAAAGGGACCGCAATAATAATGCTAATAAAATGAGCTCCAGCATCATGGCAGCAGTGATATACAATATCACAGAACAAGTGATATTGAGCATCATCCATGGCATAAAGCTTAGATTCACTAACAAGCTTGATTAAGAGCACAAAAACAAATGTTTACAAAGAGAGGGGGCAATTCTGCACCCATCTTACTCATTAGTTTACTTGCATCTATCCAAGGATCTTATCCACCCATTTCTGTAGGGACCCAGAGAATCAGCACCATTAACAAACATGGGTAATTTGTTCCAGACCCCCACAACCCTGTATGTAAAGAATTACTTCTTGGTTTTAGGATTTAATGTACAGTCTCATAGTTGCCAGTTCTGTTCAAGGGTTAAACTGGTGATACTTCAGGATTTTGGACTGTCTGTTGCGGATAAAACAATTATTGAATGGACATGTCATTCATAAATCACGAGGATGTCAATGTTGTATTCCTGGGCATGTCCTGCCATCTCTTTCCCCTTGAGATCTGTTACACTGCAACAGATCTATAATGTACATTTATTTTCTTTGTCCATGTTACATTCAGAGGTGCAACCTTTGCATTTCATTTTATAGATTTAGTTTTAAGGATACAAAACATTACGCTTGTTAAGGAAATGAAACCACTTGCTAAGTGCAGTTGAGAAGAGTATGGTTGAGCAATTCCCTACTGTATTTAAGTATTAAGTATGTTTAATGGCTATGGCAATATGAAAGCTTTGGTTGCATTTATTGGATTTTTGGCATCATATAGAGTGTCACATGTGGACCACAGGAAAACCAGCAATGACAATATTCCACATTATTTGAAAATGTCTAGTCTGGGCTTCTGTCTGCACTATAATACTGTACTAACATCCTGTATTGTCTACCCCCAGCAGTACGGAGGTTAGCTGTTGAATTCAATAAAATAGCTACCTGTACAATAAAACTCTCAATATTCTTGTATGAACCCATAAATACTAAAACTAGAAAACAAGGGAAGCTAGCAGAAAATCAGACCTGTCATCTACAGTAGGAAAACATCATCCAGCTAAAGCTTCTACAGTATCCCGATATCAAAACTTTTCTTTATTATTAACTTTACATGTCAGTTCCCTGAAAAGCTCACCTATCCAATCATTACCCAGATTGGAGGAGGAGGAGGACAGGTCCTGCTATAAAACTGAAGTGTATAATAAGCTAAGAGAAAATGGTAACTCGGTTCTCTTCTGTGCATAATGTTTGCTTGATGCAAATCAACCCACTTGAATGCCACAAACCTCTTTTTAGTAAAATCAAAGCAACCTACTGTAAATGTGCTTTACTATTAGTTTAATAACATTTTCGTTTTAAAGGAAATGAGAGCTGCTTCTTCACTAGACACAGAGACCCTCCAGAAGAGGCTCTACAGAGCAGTCGCAGAAGATGCTGACCTTCCACAATGAGAAAATGTTAGAGCTTTTTGGTTTATATTTTTTCTCTGCAAATACTCTGGATGCACAGGAGACATGGTTACCTTTAATACTGACAAATCTAAACAGGCTGACATCTGCCTGTGCCCTTGAGCTTCATATGGGGAGGCTGTCAGCAAGCAGATGGGTCTCCAACATTTAAGGGCATTCAAATGAGGTTGCTTTGTTTTTCAGATTTTCTCATTGCTCTTGCTTTGTATCTCAGTGCAAAGGGAGCACAGTGGAAGAGAGGAGCAGCGCACTCAAGAGTTCAAAGCTCAGGTTTGGTCTTTATTTCTAGTCAAAACAGTTCCAGGTCTGCTGAGCCAGTGCCTGGAGACTCAAACCACAGAGAAACGGGCAAAATGATAGCTGAAGTGCAATAAGACAAGAGGTTTCGCCGAAGGAAGGAAAATCAGAAAGTACTGCAGTTCAAATATTTTCTGTTTATCCATACCACAATGCCTGTGAAGGCATACCATTTGTAAATTAAAAATCAGCTTCACAATCTTAATCTGATGTATAACTAACAAATAAACATGGCCAGATTTGCAGCTTCCTTCATTAGCTCATCCTATTTGCCTTGAATCCATCTGGGAAGTGGTGCCCTAAGAATTGTACCGGGAAGCATTTGTGATTGGCTGGAAGTCTCTGTAAGTCCCTCATAAATTCTGTAAATCCATTTACCACACAATGGAATGAATGCTGCCATACAAAACAAGGCAGATTACCTCTCATCCCTCTTTCTATGCCAGGAGTTGAAAATTAACTTCACAGCAGAAGTGAATGAATGAAAATTTGAAAAGAATGAAAAAAACAAACTAAAAACATGAAACTTAGAACCATGAAGCAGCCAATTAAAGATGTCTGTACAGCACACCGGGTTATTTTTTCATGTATGCATTGCAAGACAGTTAGACGCAGTGAATTCACTTACATTTTAACCTTGTAGCCCAGAGAAATGAATCCCCGCAGATCCCAATAGTCTACCTCCTGCTGCAGTTTCTGAGTTTTTTTTTAGATAACCCTACTGAGACGAGGTCTAAATTAAACTGCAATCCCTGGCTGGTCACCTGATCACTGCCCTTATTTTTAAGATGTTTTGGGGAGCACACTTCCTCCGCTGTGTCTGCTAGTAGCTTGCATGATGTTTCCCCACGCAAGTGCCACACACAGAAACTGACAAAGAGCAAAAAACAAGAAAAATGGTTTGAAAAGGAAGACTGTGTGCCAGTCTCAAAAGACACTGCATATGTGCCTTCCATGTATTAAAGTGATACCTTGCAGGCAGCCTGTTTTATATACAAGATGTTCCCTTTTACTTCTGTTAGTACATAAGTACAGGTCACAAGCAATTTACTTGACTTCAACCCTTATGACAGTTAACTATGGTACAACCTCAATCATCTGGATTTTAACCATTGTTTCCCTGTACTTTACTATAAAAAATCATGTAGTAAAGCACATACTATGGACCTACTTGCTGCATACTATGGTATATCAGAGCAAACATTTCTTAGATATGTTTATCATGTAATCACACATGTATCATCACAAAAGTAGTAGAAATTGTTTATGAAATTATTCAGGGTAGCACGTAACGTAAACTGGACTCAAAATTGGAGGGTCCTGGGTCAAATCTCAGGTACGTTAAGTGAAGTATTCAACTGAGACTACCCCAGCAGACATCCTGCTGGTCTCCAGGCCTCATCTCATCTGGTTAAATAAAGGATCAAAATAAAAAAAAATCAAACTGCAAAAAGCCATGAGTAAAACAATAATATAACCATGACATATATCTGAATTATTATGTCAAATGAAATTTTAAAATTGTCTTACCTAGTAGAGGTACTGTAACTTTTTTTTTTAAATCTGTGACTTACAGAACCAGATCCATTGTGAAATTAAACCTGAAGAAATAATCATTTGTACAGAAAAAAGTAATACTGAGAGAACAAAACATGCATTTTTTACTCTTGTCAATGACTTGGACTGGACAACGACTGTTTTATCAGCAAACAGATAATACCAAACACTGGCGCATTTACAAAAGTCTTTGAAAACTTTCCTCTCTGCCAGTTCTGCAGACTTCCTGTTGTCTGATGTTTGCACGCAGTGATGGCTGAAATGGTCTCTTTATTAAGTCAATGAAAACATGATTCCTGTTGCAACACAGTATGTACAAAAACATATCAGCCTTTGTTGAAATTATGAAATACTGACATTATAATATACATTATTTCTCTATTTCTTTGTACAAAATATTAAAACAAGATATATTTGCTCAGTATAATCTTATCAAAGTATGGACAAAAACAATAGAGAAATATGCTGTGATTGTTTAATTTCCATATTTGTGTCTAGAATTCATATCTCAATTTGCTCAGTGGAATTATTTTCTTGTAATCACTCTAGTTAGACATAGCCTTCCTTCTTTCTGTGTTATGCACTGGGTTCCTCCCTTTCCTTCAAAACTGGTTCATATAGAGGCACTAATTACATCATCTTAAAAAATAACTTGTTTATAGCAGCTACTGTATAACATATGGCCCTATTCACCCACGTTAACTGTTCATGCAAAGAAACGGGTACTGAGTAGAAGTATTTGGCACAAACTATTTCAAATGAAGGCGTAGTATAGCAACCTTTGCCAATTCTGTGCTTCGGTACCAATTAAACTGCAAACATTTCAGAAGATGTGAACTCTGATAAGATCACTTTGCATTAGGAATTTGTCTTTTCCGCATATTCAAGCTTGCTATCCATGAGACACACAGGCACACAGACGGGGAGAGAAAAGCTGGGGGTCAGAGCGCAGCGTCAGACATTTACACGGCATCCCTGAAAAATTCTCATTGGCCCTGAGCAGTCATGGCCTCCTAGTAATCCCCATCTATGAACTGGTTTCTGCTCTCCTCCCCACTGAGAGCTGATGTGTGGTGAGCGTTCTGGCGCACTACGGCTGCTGTTGCATCATCCAGGTGGGGGCTGCACATTGGTGGTGGTGGAGGGGATCCCCATTACCTATAAAGCGCTTTGAGTGGAGTGTCCAGAAAAGCGCTACTGTATATTAGTGTAAGGGATTATTTTTTTTTTATTATTATTATTATTATTAAATGAGGCAAGCAGAGGTAGGGGTTCTACGGATTTCCCAACACGTCAGTGTGAATCAGCACAATGCATCTCAAAAGACCTGCTCTGCCAACGTCTCTCCAAATCAACCCTGATGTCAGTGAAGAATATTGCAGGCAGTAGATTCAAGATAAAATACCTCTGAATTGAAAACCTTATAAGAATAAAAGAAGAAAGAAACATGACTGTTACTTTAAGAGAGAAGACTCATTTATTTTATACAATTGAGGTAAAATTCTGAAACATGTTATTATTGTTATTATTATGTTATTATTTTTGGCAGAGTAATTCAAGTTTGGTTCTTTGCTTAGCAATTCAACAGGTTTAAACAGGGATACTGAGTCATTGAGGTCCCATGTCTTGTGCCCTACAGCACGAAGTACAAATCAAACACTTAAAGACTGCAAAAAGTATTATCAGTACATTGTGCAAAGGATCACAGAATCAAAGACAAAGTATTGCAACCTATCAGATTTAATCAAAACCTTTTATACAAGTACATAATGATCCCAATAAAAAGGAACGTCTGTACAAAACTGCACTGCAAAGGATTCAGGCTGTTTAGTCAATGAAAGGGCACACAATAGCAAAACAAAATCTTTGTTTCACGTCTATAAAGTTAAACCAAAAACATGGTAGAAGATGAAAGTTAACCCCAAGCTAAGGTAACTGTCAGCTCTGACAGGAGAGCAGAAATATTACAGCAAATTCAGATTTACTGTAGTGTTTGAAAATAGGGTATTTAACTTAGTACGCAAAATCTATCAATGCTGCCACTGCAGAGCAGTTAATCCTGTCAGCATATAGGTCTTTGAATAAAGTGCTCTGATTTATCAACTCCTGCATTTCAGCCTCAGCATATTTCAGCAGTGAGTTTGGGGCATACCATAAAACACCCTTCAATGCAATTAGGCAGAGATTACTTAACTGTCCTAGGCTTATAGACAGCTACCACAAACAGGATATTTTTGCTGAGAGAAGATGTGTGTCATTTAGCTCAATATAATCACTCAGCTGCAAAGCAAAGCCTTATTTTATGTTTTTGTGTTTGGTGCGATATGATCTGCAGTCACTTCTGCTATGTGGTGAGCACTTTCCCAATCTTCATACAATTTAAGTGCAAAACGACACAAAGACCGTTTGTTGTCCTGGACAATTGGTGTCAGGAAACAACATTTTTCAATGCTCTTCTCTGTAATTTTCTTTTAAGACAAGTTACTGTATATGTTTTATTCCTTACACCATGGATCATCATAGATCTTCAAGTATCCCACATGATGCAAACACTGAGAAAGTACCTCCCCAGACATCTGAGCTCCTTTGTTCCAATCACTGACAAGCCAATGGTGTGAAGTAGTCTATTTTGACTCAGTGCAGGACTTAATCCCACTTTTCGTGTTTAGTCAATTTTGTAAATCATCCATAACCTAAGGCTGCTCTCTAGGTTTAGGCCTCACATTTGCAAATGAATGGATTGATAGGTATACTGTAGGCACTCCTGCATTAGCACTGCTAAAGCAGAGGTCTTTAATATGTAGGGGAAAGGCATTTGTACTGGTAGCGTGCATGACATAAAATGAGCACATTTTAGCTTAGCTTACTGTCATGGCATCAGTGTGAAAAATTCCATGAAGTTGAAATTTATCTAAAAAATAATACTACTGTATATACTATATACTGTAACTTCAAAACAATGCAGATTTCTGTTTTAGTTCACTAAAGTTCCAACTCATCATCACTTAATGCTGCCAGAGCCTTTCACCTGAAATTGTAGTCACCTAAAGAATACTGCTTTTATGGTAAATATCTGAAATAAATATATATGGATATCTAAAATAAGTAAAAAGTTCAAACCTAAACATGTCAAAATGAATGAACATCACTGACAGTGTTAAAGTGTTTACTAAACACTACCAGTGTATATAAATAAATGATCACATAAAAGACTGCCAAGGAAATTAAGCTACATAACATAAAATGTATAAAACTTTGTCATTAAGTCCCACTACTATCAAAGGACACTTAACCTACAGTATGTTGGCATTGAAAGATAATTTGTATGATTTAATTTGTATAAAAACGTATGAGACTGCAAATTTCCAAAAAAAAGCTCTTTGTTAATTTCATATCTGACAATTATTAATGTATATCACAGTAAGTCTGCTTGAATATATTTTAAAAAGTAGTGTAATCCTCATTACGCTTGATAAACCTGAAAATAGGACCAAGAAGATACAGCAAGATAATGTGTACTCTTTCCTAGCACAGTTGCAAATATCCCCACCTGTTTTACTGGAAACTGGGGTTTGATTCCCTGGAGAGCAGATGTGTCTTCTCTGTGGGAATACATAACAAGCATAACAAGTAACCCAGCCATGCTTTCAAAGCTGATAACCTGATGGCTTTCAAGAAGTTGCTGGACAAGATCCAGAGTTCAATAAACTATAAGCAATTAAACATGCTGGATGTGATGGATGCCCTCCTCTTGTTTGTAAACTGTCTTACTGTATGTTCTTATATAGCCAGAGAGCAGTAGGTAAAGAGAATAATGATTTTCAGAGAACATAATGACGTCTCTCCTTCTAGAGTCAACTTTAATTATTAAAGTCAACAGTCTCTAGGAGGGATTCGAATATGAGTCTGGAAGCCAGTAAGCATCATCTTCAATTAATGAACATTAATGAAAATGTGAAATTAGTACTAGAATTGAACTTCCGCAAATACAAGGCTCATAACTGTGTGCAGATTAATCTTAAAAAATCATTTACCCGGGGCTAAATAATAATTAATGATTTGTATTTATATACTGTAGCACTTGTCATCCACCAGGAACTATCCCCAGTAATATGGATGAAAAAGGGAAACAAAAAACTTAACTACACATCGATAAATTATGCGAAACACAGCCACTGCTGAAACATTTTAATTTTAGGAATTATATTAGGGTAGTGACATGTTTAAACATCTTCCAAATCTGTTTAAATGCAATTATTTAGTTAGAATGCATTAAGAAAGATTTTTTTCAGGAAAAAGCTTTACGCTTACTGAATAGTTCATTAGTGTGGATCAATGTTCCCTGGGTCTTCCTTTAACTTTTATTTGTATCCAGACAAAGAGTGTAGTACAGCCATATGGCAATGGAGCTACTGATTTAAGATAAACGGTTTCTTGCATATACTGTATACGGGTATACTGTATGCCAGAAACCTGTAACTCAGAGAAACCATGCTCTTTCTGTAGCAGTGTGATCTTCTCTGTATTTCCCAGTTTCTCAGTTCTTTCTTTCTAGTTACTGTGACAGTAAAACAACTGAAAAGCTACCACTGTTTGTTCAAAATGTTGCACAGAGCTAAAAAGTTGACGCAACAAACGCTGACAGTACATTGGTCTCCTTGTAAAGTGTCTCTTTATACAAAAGACAAAATGATGTTATCTCGCAACACATGATAATTGCATTAATATTTGCATTGGAATTGTCCCAACTTTGAACACCTATGATTAATTCCCTAAATCATTTCTTCTTAATTTTCTATAGAAATATAGTTGCAAAAATGTTTACTGAGAGGTGCAACTCTTTTGATACAATTATAATACCTAAGGAAACTTGCCATGTTGCGAGTGAGACTTGTGTTTTGTATGAAATGAGTAAAAAGAAAGAAATCTTCAATCCCTTCAAAGTGTAATTTCAATTATCTTTCACAAAGACTTTAAATTCTACAAATTAAATATGCTGGAGGCATCTGAAGCTGTACTGTATCTTTTTTTTTTACTGTTCTTCAAAACAGTAATTGAAACAGAATCAACAATGGGATCACGACTTGAACAGAATATAACTCCAATAGCATCCTATGAGCAGAAATTCTGTTTCGTTATACAATATCTAAACTGTTTCTGAATGGTGACACTTATTGTACGAACAATCTCTGCAATTCTCTACTTTCACAAATGAGAAAGGTTCAAAAATACATTACAGAAAATATATAAATATATTTTCAATGGCTTACATGACTGGTTTAATAAATAAACAAATAGCAAACAAATACCACAGTAAAACATAGACTGTATATTGCCAACCATGTATCATAAACATGTAACACCCAATGTGCTCAAGCCTGTACAAGTTACTGTTAAAAAGGAAGACCGAAAAAAAGTTTCCGTACTGGTCAACAACTGTCATGGATAATTGCTACTTATTTAATTAATTAAGAGCTATTCTCAGCAAAAACAACATTAAGTAATAAAACAAGGTTATCAAGGTTATTTATTGTAAGACAGGTCTAGTACAGAGAAATAGCCATGACCACTCAACATGTACTATACTATTCTCCTTCAAGACAAAACAACTTTTGTTTACACGAGTTTACAGTATGTTTCTGAATACTGAAATCTGTCCCAAAACTGGAGCACACACTTTAACTCGTGCCCAGTAACAGGGTTCAATGTTACCTCATAAGAAGGGCAAAAAGAAAAAAAATCAGAATGAGCAGAGTTGAGTCTTACCTTTGCAGCTCATCAGCAGTGGTCTAGACTGTAACTGAACACCTAGACACTCTGTACTGACGTGCAATGTGGCGTTTGCCATGAGTGAGCAAGACTCTGAGGTAATCCTCTTCAACCCCTGCCTACACCCTTCTTCAATTTTCCTGTGCCCACAAGGCTTTTCCAGACCTTCGGAAGCTCAGAATCTGTGACACCCTTTCAGTTTCTTGCTTATTGATATTACACCAAGTGTTATAAATACGCGAGTTAACAAAATGTGGGTAAAACAGCCGGAGTTCCAACATACACATCTGCTGTCTCCTCCCTAGTTGCCATGTGTCCCAGAAATGCTAACAAAAACACCGCACCCTGGAGAAAGACAGATTTCAGACCTATCCCACAGCAAATACCACAAAAATGCAATTAATATGCAGGGCAACTCAAGCATGAAATACATAAGATTTCTAAATGAAGTCAAGGCACTGATGTCTAAATCAGTATACAATAAAGCAAACCCCAAAAAGGAGTACAAAATGCATAAATACAACTAGGTTAAAAGTACTCTATTGCAGTAAAGTCATATTATAATTAAGTCGGAAATCTGAAAAAGAAATTTCTGAAAAAAGTTAGTAGTGATTCAGACGTGCAGGTTGTTTTGATGAAAGGCTTGGATGCAGATAGCACATAAGCTTAAATGTGTTACATTATAATACCGTTTTTTTTTAACAGAAAACCTAGAAGTGCAGCTTGGTGTAAAAAAAAGACTCTACCCAGCCACAGTGCGGACCTGAGTCATCCAGCAGTAAAAGCAGGGAACACCTAGAACAGCAATCTGCTGCCCCTTGCTACAAATTTTTACCCTGCTGCCCCGAGAGACACCTTTCCTCGAGACACCTAGCCAGTGGAGTAAAGACAAAATTGGAATATTGTTCAGTCTGTGCTGTGTGATTTATTTATGTACTGTAGGTTAAGTGCTGCCTGAGTCATGATGATTTTTCCCTGATGATTCCTACAAGTAGACTCTGTATGCCATCTTCTGCAGTCCAATGACACCACAATATTTGAACAAGAGAACTATCTATTAAATGTTATACCAATGGGAAGAGGAAAGCTGAATTTAGCTGTGATTCATTACTGGCATATTTCTTTCTGAAGCTGCATTCCTCTCCCGCTGCCTACTATACCTCGATGTGCTTTCAGAAAGTGACTGGGAATAAAGTGGCTCTTTATGGGAGAGGAACACTAATGTTGCCTGTCACATCACTAACAGGAATTTAAGTCTCCCATGGTCCACTGAAAATGACACTGTGGAGATCCCAGGATGAATGTGTAATGGAGGTGGCAACTGTGCTGAGAAGTAATAGAAAACATACTGAAGAAGGCTATGGAAGAGATGAAGGTGGCCAATAATATTAGAGAGAACTACAGCATACGAGAAGCCTGGAGCTTGGCTTGACTACACCAGGGTAACAGAGAATTGGTGTCCCAGGATGAGCATGGAGAGTGCATGAGGTGGGAAGGCGTGTTGGCAAGACTTTTGATCAACTTAAAAAAAGTATGATCACCTTCCTCATCAGGTCCACAATTCAATATTCATCCCCCATCACATAATTTAAACACCTAAATAGAGCAGAGCACTGTATGTTCCTTATGTTCACATCCAGTAGTCTGCAGTTAAAGGATGCAAGGTAGTGCTAAGCCAGTGATGATTCACTTGGCATCATAATTAGGTCCCATAAAGCTTGACCAAAGTACTGCAAGACAAGAGTCATGATATCAACAGCTCCATACTAAAACCAGCAAAAAAAAAAAGACATTAAGTTAGGAGGAAGGCTTGCCTGGGACAATTTAAGGTAGAAAGAGACTGGAAGATGCAGGCAGACGTTCGACAGCTCCTTCTATTCCCATCTGAGACTGGCACTCCTCTACGAACTGCTGTAACCTTATGGTCCAGGTCAGCATGTTCTTGGTAAAGTTAACAGTGTGACAGGGGGATTCTGAGAATGAGATGTGAAAACAAGAACCTCTAATATGCAGACTCAAGAGGCAAGGGCAGAACAGAGAGGTTGGACAGTTCAAGGAGAATATCCAGTGGAGGAGGGAATGGGGGACAATATGAGACTTGTCTTCTCCAAGACATTGGATTCAAAGATCAGGTGTTACTGCAAGTCAATACAATCTGTATCAGAAGCAACAGAACAAAAAAGCTAGTAGCTCAGGCTGAGACAGGAGAAAACGTCTTGGAGACCACAGAGTGAGTAGAAAAGTGTAAAGGCTTAGTTGAGCATACTGGTTTGAACTGGGTGGGGAGATGGAGGAGAGTGATGCTGTGAGTCATGTCACAGCCTTACTGAGCTATTTTGGGATAGTGGTGAAAGGAGATGCCCACCTGATAACACTTGTGAGATGTCATGTCCAGTCCTCACCAGAAGGACTGCCAAGGTGATGTGCCAGAGTGGCTTGCCTAGAGACAGAATTATAGCCAAGGTGCGCTCTGAGGTGCACCAGGGAGACCACAAACAGACTGAGCTCTGGAGCCAGTATCACACTTTAGTCATCAATCCTTCCTGGGCCACAGGAAGGAGTATGAAAGACAGAAAGTGGCGAGTACACATTTAATTGAGAATCAACATCTCGGATGGTCTTAACTGTAATCTAATTTTGACTTTTAATAAGTTAATTATATTAGCATGAAAAGAATAAAGCCTGCTTTCACATATCGAATCTTTTACTGTATAGCCCATTGAAGTAACAGGGGCACTAAACTCTCTAGAAAAGTACTTATTTCCAGCCAAAAGGCTTGGCAGTTCAAATATCACTGACATTCGATAACAATCAAATTAATGCATACAAGACTGGTAGTTGTGAAGTATCCAGGTCGAAAATTATATTATTTGGCTCTAAATACAGAAGCCAACTTGTATCATACACAATTTCTATCAGCTCAAGGAGTATTCTCCTGAAAGCTTTGTGGCATTCTTGGACTTGGACATACAGTATGGAGAAGCTGCCAATCTAAACATGAAATTTGCAACTTTTAGGAGTGCTGAGTTCCCATAGAGTATCTGTACTCATGATAAGACAAGTACTATCAGCATCTGCCTCAGGCCCTGCGAGATATAAGATGTAGTGTCAAAGTGTGTTTCGTGTGTCATAAAGCCAGCTTGCTGCATTATGACATAAACAATATGACTCTGATAGTCACACTTAATATACACAGATTCAAATATTTATCTGGATGCTGTCTTTTGCTCATGCTTTTCTTGAGGAATCAATCAGGGAATGATCACAGAAGTTGCTTGTTCTGATTCACTGTCCACAGTGACTGAGCGCTATTGAAATGATGTAGCCTAACTGCTTAGCCATGTCTTTCTTTCTTCTGCTGTGTTTGTCTGCTTCCCTCTTGAGCTTGGTGACAAGCTTTGCCAACACAGGTCAAGCAGTTCAAATGCAATGTGACAAAACAAAGGTCTGCATGTGTGAAGTTCAGTCCTCTCCAATCCTACAGGACAGCATAGTCACTTTACAATGCAGGAGGTTAACTTCATGTTGAAAAGTAAAAAGAAAGCAGAAAAAACAATTGTTTTTCTTCTAATAACTTTTCATTGTAGAATTAACCTCTTGTTCCTTTGCAGTTCGTATGCTGACACAGCTACCTGCTCACGGTTCTTATTATTACAGTTGGTATATCGGAGAAATTAGGAAACACAAGAAAGACAAAATACACTCTTAAGTTCAAAATTGCCACTTTTTCATGCTTTTACTGCCTGCCTTAATTGGATTATTTTCTGTTAGAGGGAGTCTTTTTACAAAGGCCAAGAGGGTTAGTTTATTGACCCCTGGCCTGGACGCATTCACACAAGTCAGCAGTTAAAATGTAACTCAAACACAAACCACGCCAGTGGGAGGAAAGAAAAAACATTGACTGTGAGTTGCATTTCTTATTATGGACTGGACTGGGATGATTACATCGCTTTATAGTGTGGTAAAGTGACGCAACTGTCTGCAGTCTCCCACCCCACACTGAAGCAAATGTGTGTTTACTTGATTTCCGCAGAATCCTTAAGGATTCCAGTAGGATTAGTATCTCATTGCGGTTCCAGAGAGAGGCCCTGAAAAGAATAGCCACTTTAGAGGTCTAAAGTTTCTTTAGAGTTTTTAAAACGTCTTTAGAGTTTGAGGGAAATGTTAGGAGACCTATAAAGAAAACCGAAGTGAAGATTTTTTTTCTGTGAAATTTAGGGGGCGTTCAATGTAGCAAATAGCAAAAATATTTTTCTCTCATAATTTTGACTTCTGTCACAGGATACATTTTATTTCTGTCCTCCCCATTTCCACTGTCCACAAAGAAACTGTGTAAAACTGTAAAATGACACAAGCAACTTTACACTTGGAATGCATCTGTTTATACAGTAGGGTTTTCTTTACCATCTGAAGCCTTTACCATCTGAACATTTAGGGAAGCTCTGAAACTCAAATGTTTTTCACATTTTACATCAATGATTAAGATTCATCATATTCTCCTGCTGGTAATTGTGAAAAATGATAGAAATGACCACTTGCTGGCATCTTAAGTGCTCTCATTGAACTGAAATACGCTCAACTGTTCATCAGTTTCATTGCTCTACAATTATCCCTGATACTTGTTGGTTTCGGGACAGTGTGAGCAAACACTGCCATCTGACAACACAAACGAGAGTGGGAAAAATTTCTGAAAAGATATCAAATGCAATCTAGTTACCTCTTCTCACAGTTCTCCGTTACACCAAAATCAATACACACTGCTCATTTAAAAAATATATATCTTCACACTTCTCACTGGTTAACAAAACAGCTGTATTGTTCACTTTCTTACACCAGTATATTTGAAAACAAAATCAGTCTTTGGGGAAACAGGCAGCAGGCTGCATTTTCTTTTCGCTCTCATTAGTAGGGTCAACTAATAGCCATTTCTTTAAAACTCTTAGACTAAGTATTAACATCTTCCAAAAACTCATTTTAAAATCCTAGAAAATAATTTAACATAATTGCAGAAATCAAAATATTTCCACCTTAATGGCATCAGCGTCACATGAAATACAGAATTATACCTTTTAAATTGCACTACGTACGATAATAGCTGAAATAAATAATTTCCCCAGCAGTAATAAATACACAAAGTGTATTCTTCTTCAAAATTAATTTCCGGGAATGAAAGCAGCTGAAATGAAATAAATTAAGGCCAGTCTTACAGTCTTTAAGTAGCGGGATCAACAAAGAGAGATGGATGGAAAGCAAAGACTTGGAGAGGTTTTTTTTTTGCAGAGCAATAGTCTTGTAAATAAACATGCGTGCTACTTCGGAGCGTTGGGCTTAAAGGTAAGGCTTGGCAGCTTTAAAACAAATCGCTTAAGTATTGTAGCATCTCTTATGACTTTCTTCAGTGCAAACATCAGCTGTTCAAAATATTTTACTCGCATTTTGAGCACTTTTATAGACACTGCAGCTCGTAAGTCTCCCTTTAATTTGAAATAGCGTTGACTGCATATGGTCCTTTATATCTGAATATACTTTTTTTCACAGTTCATATAATCAATATACTGTGTCAAAACTGCCGAGCTATTTTTATTTTAAAAGCCAGAGAAGCACAAAGACTAACAAAGTGCCTTCTTAATCACAGTCCATCACCATGAGCTGCTGGGGCAGGTAGATGGTGGGGGTTGTATATCCTGTATTGTGTCACACAGACATAACTCTTTCACACTGATCCAAATGGCAGCCCCTTTAAACTTACCTCGGTGATGTGAATGACGTAAAACTTCAAATCCTCAGAGGAATCTGCAGGTCAACGACAAAAGAAAAAGATGGCAAATTACATTTCGTGTCAAGCGGAGAGCTAAAAATACCACCTCTGAGCACCAAATACAGAAACAGTGTGTCAGCCATGCTCCGCCATCAATCCTGTGCTACCTGCGTACATTTATCTATTGAGCTGTTGTGAGCTCACAGTGTCTGTCCATTTACACTCCTGTGGAGAAACAATGGGCTGTCAGTGGAACAGAGGAGTGTTGAAGGCCGGGGAGAGAGGCTGGTGTTCTGTCAAGGCCAGTCTGCTCAGAAAAAGCCAGACCCGAATCACGTTTTGTAAGAAGCAAAGACCTTTTACGTGGAAATAGAAAGCCTCAAAAGAAAGAATGACCCTAAACAAATTTGTAAAGATCAAGAAACATAGTTTGCAACCATTAACTAATCCTTTTATATGTAGAACTGACTTTGCGTTTATCTTTTTTGATTTGGTCAACCGAATCTGTTTAGTGAAAGTTGCCAGCAACAATGCTAGACCTAGAATGCATTAAGGTACATTAAAATCCAAATGTCTTTTTTCTAATTTGAATCGCCAATGCTCCACCGTACCACTGAAAAACATTAAAACATATATGCTGTTTGTTTACCATTGAATTACACTAAATTATACAAATGTAAAACAGAACAAAACAACACAGGCTCCTGCACAATAGCAGACTGCTATCTAAGTAAACACTATTTCAAGACACTAAGAAGTCAGGTATGAGCTTTTGCATTCAGTCCCACTATTTTCTCGGTTTAAGAAGTAAACAACAAGATGTTTTCTTTACCACACCTTGGCTGTTTGTCAATTCATAGAAGAAGGTCTGATAAGAACATCCCTGGAGCTGTTGGAACTAATTCAAAGGAACAATCATTTAACCTGCTGCATTTACAATTGTTCACACAATACTGGGAGCAAACCAGCTTTGAAAATCACCCTGTATATGACAAAGTGGTGCAAAGTCTCTTGGGATATCCCAGTTAATTGCTACTGCTTCTGCTACTACTATTACTGATAGATAGATACTTTATTGATACTGTGAGGGAAATTGCAGTGCAACAGCAGCTTAACACACACAACACAGCCACAGTGTAACGAATTATATAATAATAGTACAATACATACAATACAATACAAGAGTTACTCACAGTCCGGACGCACAAGAACAAACTAGAACAGAACAGTACACAGAAAATCGTATCACACTCATATCACACATATGAATATAAATATAGATGTAACTATAGATATAAATATAAAGTCTCCCTGCTGGTACTACTTGCAATAATAATTTTACTTATACTGTTCTAACAATAACAGAAAATGTTATGTTATGTTTAATGTTACACAAAACATGCTCTAAACACAAAGTCTGATGACAATAATTATAAAGTAGACATAGTTTAATTAAGTGCCTTCTTACTAATCCATTGCTAAACATACCACATCCTTTGCAGATTTTTTTTAAAACTGGAAAATTCAGTAGGTCCTGTCCTTTGACTTTACACTGGTTTAGTTTCATTTGCTATGAAATGGTAGTCTGCCCCCCACCCCTTAAAGACAGCAGACAGCCCAATAATAGAAAGAATGCTACTTTAGATAAGCCTGTTCTTTTCCCAGGACACCAGGCTACACACAGCTCTGGTGCGCCATTCTCTAGCAATGCAGCACAAAGTCTTAAAAGCAAGACTTTTTTCTTCCTTAGCGGGGTCTTCTACCGCAGCCTGAGCTAACTAAATGAATAATCATTTTGCACTTGGCTACATTCCCCAAGCCTTTTTATTTAACCTTTAACAAATCCAAAATGCAAAGAGCTACACAATTCTTTTATGTTCTCAAATAAGGAGAGTCACCACAAGTCACCACATCAATAAAAAACACTGAAACTCACTGCTTGGTCAAACTACCTTCTCGGGATGTGGAACAGAAAGGACAAAGAACGTGGGAGCCAGATATCAAATAGAAAAGTAAAAAGTAAAAAGAGAAGTAAAAAAAAAATACACAACAGTTTAATCTCTCAAAAACAACTCTTGGAGACAACAGCTTCTTATTTCTACCCGCTACTGCAACTCACATAGAAGTGAGACCTCTAGCAGACTGTCCAATGTCTCTGCATCCTCCAGTCACATTGACCAAAGCTAGTAACGTTTTCACGCCATTACACCTAATTGGACAAAGTGAAGCTCAAAGCAATGCTGTTCAAACAAGGAAGAAGGTAAGAGAGGGAGAAGAAAGAAAGTTCCTTTAGGAATTAAAGTGACTTATACTGCCCAGAAACAACCACCAAAGGGTATCAACATTTTTAACCTACTTTTCACACCACCCCACTACATTTCTGCAAAACGTTGACCTTCCTTTGTGCCCCACTTGCTCATGATTGGAGTGGTTTTGGTGCCTCTTTCCCCTGTGACACACAGTCCGGCCCTTTAACCTTCACCCCCTGGCATCACCACCCGAGGAGGAGGGAATTCTCCTTGGGTATCATCCCGGTGTGGCATAACCAAAGGCCGCTCCTCTACTAAACCAGGAGGTTTCATGCTCTGTTCCAGTGGCCTCACACATAATTCAGTTGGGGTTCCTAACAATTTTCTCTCTTTTTCTTTCAGGTGGTGGGGGAGTCACTTGTCCTTCCTTTCTTTTAATTTCCTGCACTGCAGATCTGCTTACTAGATCAAGAGCCGCACAAACAATTATGGTTGACATGACAATAACAGGCAGCATGGTGGTGCAGTGGTTAGCATTGCAGCCTCGCGATGGTGGGACCCTGGGTTCAGCTCCAGACCCGGGTGCTATCGATGTGGAGTCTGTATGGTGTTTGTGTGGGTTGCCTCTGGGCACTCTGGTTTCCCCCCACAGCCCAGAGATGTGCTGATATGTTAACTGGCTGCTGGGAAAACTGTCCCTGGTGTGAGTGTGAGCTTGTGTCTGTGTGCGCCCTGCGATCGACTGGTGTCTCGCCCAGGGCGTATCCTGCCTTTCGTCTGTTGCTTGCTAGGATAGACTCCTGTTCCCCTGTGACCCTGAATTGGATGAAGTGGTTAGAAAATAGATGGATGACAATAATAATATTAAAGTGTGTTTACGGGATTGATTCATTACTTTTCATCTGCTTCTTGCTGAATGTTGCGTATTATAGTCTGCTACTTGTCCTTGGATTTCGCAGAAACATCTTTTACTGTATTTGTAACACATGAATCTCAGAAGACAAAGAGGCTGACAAACAAATGACGCAGAGCACTCTTCAGGCTTATTAACTCTCTGAACCCACGGGCAGGTGTTAAGATGTGTGCTTGTTTATGATCCATGCCCAACAGGTACCCACAACTACAGCTGGCCTAAGACTATCACAACTTCCTGAATACAGGGTATGGTATTTTTAGAACTGGAAGCCTCATTAGGATGTGAGAGAGATCAGGAGCTAGTCAACATTTCTTGGAAAACTCAGGAGCAGAACTGTATGGATCTCTGGAGAAATAAATGCTGGATCACCATAACCTTGGTTTCTACTTATATTGACTCTCTTTATCTAGGTCATTATGATTGCTTTACACCCCTTTCAGCAATTTAAGATATTGTGAGTTATTGCGATTCTGATATAGAACTCACCAGCCCATTAAAAATGCAATCTTTTAGTCACAGCAATTTTGTTAAACACAACATTACTGCATGAGGCCAATAGTTTTGTTTACTCCCTGCGGAATCTGATATAATTGAGGCTCCTTGCATTGATCAGCTGTGCTAAAAAGTTTAATTCAATGAAACAATTTTTTGCATTACACAAAGTGCTGTCACATGGGATCATTTTGATGCACTGCCATTCAAACGTACTACTTGAGGCCTTGTTTGTTTCATATTATTCTGCCTTCCCCTAAGCTATAATCAATGTTCTTCAAATGGTCTACACACATTCAATAAAACATTTTCCTGGTTACACTGAAACAGGCTCAAATATTCTTGCCATGCAACAAGATTTTAAGGACGTTATTGCTCTGTTTATGATTTATTTATTCACAGGATGCACTACTTGTTTCCTTTGATTTAAGAAATGCTATCACAGTATCAGGTCCCTTTTCTAAACACTTGAAATAATTCTGGCACCTCTAGTAAATTCAGATTGGAGGGCATATTAACTAAAAGGATGTTGTGGCTGTGGTGCCAACAGTGTAATGACAGACTATGAATGAATCCCAGGCTCATATTAAACAAACCTAATTATGCAGACAGATTACTGTGTTTAAATGCTCGTCAGGCATCTGCCTGGAAGAAAGTCAGGGTTATTTAAGCAATGCCAAGCTGAACAAGCCCATACTGAGGATCAATACACCCAATTACTTTAATTTAGAGATTCGTTAACCTCCTTTGACTCTTCCAAAGCGAAAGCAACATTACGGGTTTCTATGTAGCCTTTAATAAAGACACTGGAAAAAAAACACTTTAACCCATCAAATTTGATTAGTTTGTTTTGGGATTTTTAAGGTGAGATGCATCAAGAGCCTTGCTACAATACCTCCCTATGCATTTTATTTATATTTTATTCATTTTGATTTATACAAATTCCTTAAAATTCATTGGAAATTTACCTATGAGATTATTTGCAACCAACCTCCTTGTTTACTGTATGTGAAGATGGCATACTGTACCTACAGTATAAGAAGTATTAGAAGTCTAAATAACAGTTAATCACTGCAATGTTAAAAGATACAGTAGGCAAATAATTTCTTGTAAATTACAGTCTTGGTTGGTTTCATGCATCCAGTATGTCTTCTGTAGCTCATCAACTTTTTGATCATGGAGACATTCTGTAATAATACTAATATAGTTAAAATATTACTTGGCAAATTTATATAGTATTTTCTCCATTTTCAATTGGTTTAAATGGTAACCGTGATGACCCAAAGCATTTTTACCATACTAT
This sequence comes from Atractosteus spatula, assembly GCF_055471065.1. Classification (NCBI taxonomy): domain Eukaryota; kingdom Metazoa; phylum Chordata; class Actinopteri; order Semionotiformes; family Lepisosteidae; genus Atractosteus; species Atractosteus spatula. The sequence goes on along the minus strand of NC_142728.1, from coordinate 3,881,857 downwards.
ACCATTGTTTGCATTGCTTCATCATGTCTCTCTACAACACTATCAAACTATTTATCATTCCCACCACACTCATTCTCTGGGTCAGCACAACATTCGGGTTCACAGGGAGTCTGTGGACTGATGGGCTGTGACTGTAAGAAAATACAGACTAATTGTGGGCATGAAACAGGACATCTGAGAGTGTTGCACAATCTTGGAGACCCATGTAATAACAACTCTGACCTTTACTGGCCCTCTAAGAAGAAATAATCCAGTGGAATGACCATTGAGATAAACCTATTGGGCCTATTAAACAATTTGTAAAACTAGTGTAGTAAACTAGATGGCATGCACTATACCAAAAAAATATTTCTTAATCATAGATCTAGTCACAGAACAACCTGCTTGACTGTATGTGACAAAGAATCTCACCTTCCCTGTAAAAGAGAATGTGCTTTCTAAAAGAGACTAAAGAGGGAAGGCATGCCATTCTACATGTAAAGGATAGCTGACAAAATCATGGGGAGAAAAACACTGCTCCTGCAATTGGTCTTATCCAAGAGTCCATGCAGATACACAGCTGTTGAAGAAAGTTTCAGTTCAGGTGACTAAAGCAAGAGGGAGTGAAAAATGAAGTTATCTTAGGATACCACCCCTTTTTCTCCAGGGTGGTTTCTACACAGTGGGAATGCTCCTGTTGTTTTTTTGACAATTCAAAACCACCACAGCATATCAATTATTCTCTGGTATCGAGATCCCGAAGTGAAAGGAACAAAAAAGAACTCATGATGAAATGATGCCGGTGCCTTTTCTAGGAAGGCAGAGCATGTGTATCTGATGGAAACCTGCTGAAGGTGAGAGCTCGCACATGTGGACATGACTGCAGTTAGGACCAGCCAGACAACTGAGGCCTGCAAATTAAACCACAGCAGAGCCTGAGCTCAGTTCAGTCAGTGATGATGTTACAGCAGCTGGTCTGATTCCCTGTGCAGCACAATGTTAGCTCAGAGTAAGCAGACCTTCCCGCTTTTCAGAGTACTGAGAAGGCAGCTTGTGACGAATCCCAGAAGTCAGGACGCAACTAGCGGTGTTTGTGAATGAACTCCTCAGAAGTGCACCCCAGAAGAGGGGCTGCTTCTTCAACACTAGTTCGTTTTCCAATCTAGGAGGAGAAAGAGTGTCTGAAATCACTCCCTGGTTGCAATCTTCAAATTGAGGCTGTTGCTTGGGAATACTTTCCACATCCTCCAAAACCTACTAGATTCTGCTCTGAAACCAAATTCCTTTCATCTCAAGTGGTCTCCAGGGCAGATGACAACAAGCCGACATATATAAAACACAACTGGTCTTGGAGGCAAGGCTGTCTCTGAGACACAAACGATTAAGAAAAGCGAGCCCTGTGCCCTCTAGACCCTCATGTGACAAGAGGAGCTGTAGGCTCACCCCTGTCTTTTCAATTTTCAGACAACTGATTGCAAACAAAAGCTAAAAACAATGCTGGCAGAAAATCAAGTAATGTGTTTGGTTCCATCAAACATTTCTCTTCCAGCTATTTTAAGTACTCAATGTTATTGAGTTGATGTTATGAGAAAAAACATGCTGGTAGAATCAAGTTTAGATTCTTATCATTTCATATGAATAGCTTAGATCATGCTGCATGAAGGTTGTACTGTATCTGAGAGCGCGTCTTTCTTTTTTAAATGCAAAACAATTTTCGTTTTTGACTGACATTCGAAGACTCACATCAGGAGTCTTTGATCCTTGTCAACAGTCTCCACACAGTCACCTGGCAAAACGAGTTATTAAAACTCCAAGAGGCCTAAGATAATCTGATATCAGTAGACTTCAATTAATAAGGAAATGAGGGAGACTTGCACATTTCTTAAGTCTAATAACTCAAACACAAAATAAACACCTTTTTTACCGATTTAATATCCTTTCACCTCAAAAGACATGACAAGGAAAAGAAGTTTAAGTATTACTGTATTACTACAGTGACTCCAACAGACAAGACGGGAGTACTGCCATGTCTGACACTTGTGTTTCGGCACGAAGGAAGAACAAGAAAACATGAAAAAAGAAAGCAAAGAAAAAAGCAGCAGACAAGAGAACCCTCAAATATGGAACGAGCCATATGAAGCCATTTATTAAGTCAGTCTTGTAAGCTTAAGCTCCGATTTGAGGAAGCGTTTCCAAAGACCAGCTGCAGTGATTCACCTGCATTCTGCCGTTTCAGAATCAAGCCCTCTCTCGGATAAACAGGAGACAGAAGCCATATCAAATCCTTTTAGCTTCACTGCTTCTTTGAGCAATGGGAAGATGGCAGAAAAGGATGTGAATGGCAATGACTATTCTTCCCTATAAATTTGCCTTGAAAGGTAAAACAGAAAGCCTACTGAATGAGAGTGACTGGCAGCGTTTGCCCAGAGGAAGGACTCCCTCAGACCTGTATATACTGTAGAAGGCTGTGGGAATAGAGGTAAGCCAAGGTCCACAAAGATGATATGGGAAACTTTCTAAGCACCAGTCAGTTCAGAATTGCTAGCTAACTCTGTAAATAATTATCCTTAAAAAGATTAAATATACTGTAGGCTGTTTCTTTTTGCACCTCTCTTCCAATAGAGGGATACGGATGAGGAGAAGAAAAGCAGAGTACACCTTTAAAATGGTGAACAAATCCAAGTGTTGTTTTACTATTAGATACTGCTGAATGCACTAATCTAAAATTCCTAATCCCTCAACTGGTAAATGTTCAAATTTAATCTATGATTATGAAAGAGAACATACAAAGGTAGAGGTAACAAGGAGTTCTGGTCCTAATTTTCCATAAGAACAGAGACCTATCTAAATGCAGTGCATGCCAAACACATACTCTCAGACTAGAAACAATCCCCAAATGTCAGGACTGCATGTGACAAAAAGGTGATTTGTTTCGGCCCAACAGGATCTTCCTCAGGCAACAAGGAAACTGATAAAATAGTCCTATAAATTGATTAAGTTCCTGTTTTGTGATTGCTTAATGTACTTTATATGGACTTTTAGAGAACAATGGGTAACTCTTTTCATTGTATTGCTAGTAAGTACCTGGAAACTGCAAAAGATTAATGCCGAGAGTGCTTCAACTGAAGGTCAAGAGTTTGCCAGATGTATTTATTTCAATGATAGCTAAGATAATATGATAACATTTTTTCTCAGACATTTTTTTCCTCACTTGAAAAAACATAAGCTCACCCTTCTTTTAAATGTAACAGGGTTACAGGTTTTAGGAAAGGTAAATTATAAGATGACACTTTAACAATATACAGACAGTCTCCACATTATCATTACAAGCTTTTTTAATACATTTTATTCCAAATAACAGCAAATCTTACTGAATGTCATGAGATCAGCCCTCTAATTAAGAATATGCACTTTCCCTCATTGACCAGCGGGTGTCACTCAAGAGGTTTATGGAATCCCCACCTCTGAAAACATCTGCAGTAAAGAGTCAGGAACGGAAGACAGCATCCAGAATCCCAGCACATGTGCCAATTAAGTATGGGCGTGTTGTTTTCTGGCTGTGCGTAGCTGCAATATTACATTCCTAAAACAGAACGGCGAGAACTGGAAAGACTTTGAAAAATGGGACTTGTTAAAGGTCAGAATCGATATATAATGCAATATGTAAGAAGAGCAAATAGGCCAAATACGCCTACTTTAATAACAATAAATGACCATCTTGCTGCCGTTCTGCTATTCTAGCGTGTCCTAGACATCCATGGGTACTTCATAAATTAGACAGCAGTTTCACCTTCTCCAAACCTGAAAAATGGTGCCACAGTTCCTGATAAAAGCTTTGGGCAAAATGCACCTACAGTATGCCCGCCTACCTTTACCAAAATCCCACAGCAGAGCACTAGCAAAGCAACCAGTCTCTTTACTTTCCACCTCTACAACAATGGTGCGGCAAAATGGTTCTTTTATCTCATTGCCTCAGCGGCTATTTCATTGTTTCACAGTTGACCATTTGCTTTTGCTCCCAAACAACAGCACGGAATAAACCTATTACTTGTTCCTTTGCAACCTCTCAGGGTTTCCACACTAACTGTTTGTGTGTTGGGGGGGGGGGGGGGCAGGAGGGGGCAAGTCTCTGCCAGAGATACTTTGATGATACACAGAACAATCCAGGGTGCTGCCTGCTGGCTACAGGTCACAACAATGCTGTCTGACAAAAGGCCGCACCCTCCCCTCCCAAATACACTCGCTCTCTTTCCGGCGCCTCACCGCACTCGCAAACAATAACAGGTGGGGTCTCCATCGGGGCTCGCTTCCTGGCTCGGGCTGCGGCCTCACCGGGATGCACAGACCAGGCAGGGCCACGCGTGGGAAAAAGAGCAGATCCACTCCCGATGCGGTCAGGAGCGACACAAGAAACAAGACGGCTCGGGTGAAGTGGTGACCTCTGGCACAATTTGATCTGGAATGTTAGTGGCCTCTCAGGAGTTACTTTTTGATTCTACACTCTGGTATTCTAGGGTGCAACACAGTTTTAATCTTTGTAAGATGAATGATTCAAAACAAACTCCACACAGGCTTTCTGGATGTTTATTTTAACAGCCCTGTCTGAGAAGTAAACACAGTAAACATGAACGCATCTGAAACTTCCTGATTTACAGTAACTATTTCACGCACATTGTCTAGGCACTGCCTTTATTGCACAGCAGTAACAGGTATTAACCACAGCTGCGAGTTAAATCAATAGAGCTTGCTATTTAACACCTGAGCAGATGAGGTTCACTGTTTTATAAAATTACCAGTTTTCTGGGTGCCTTGCAAAAGTACTCAGACCCACTTAACAGTTTAGATATTTTGTTGATTTAAGCCTTCACTAATTAGCAATGAATACTGGATATATATATACAAACTACTCCTCACAGTCAAAGCTAAAAATAAAAAGACAGAAGTCAATGGATAGGTAACAGGGAAAAAATGCACAGTAGGTGCATTGCTCTAACAAGACACACAATGAAGTGAATCTCTGTGAGACTCAAGGATGAAGACTAATGAGCTTTCAGAGCAAGTCAGGGATAAACTGAAAATGGCAGATCGGAAGAAGTCTGTGAAGATCCTTATGAGCAACTAAATCATCAAGAAATATAAAATGCATCCACGCACTGCCTTGATCAGGTCAACCCCCAAACTGAGCAGGAGGAGAAATGTGTGAGGCAAATAACAATTTGAAAAGAGTTATACAGTTAAATGGCTGAGATGGGAGACAATGTATATTAGTCAGCAATATCCTGATCACTCCACAAAGCACCTGAATAATCCTAAAGTGTCCTAAGTGTTTCATGGTTGTTTGCATCTTTGAGAATTTCCTCTCAAACTCATTTTACTACACTTCTGAGGACAAAAAGGTGTAGACACTGCAACTTCAACTTCCTTGACTTCTTTCAATGGCTGATACTCTATGTGGACATTGGGAAACTGACAGTAACAAGACAATTCCTCTTCTAAAGCTCCTCTGGCAATAACTACATAGCATGACATTTTTCAGATTTCTTCCTAAAAATTATTTTAAATTTTTTTAGAACAACCTAAGATGCAATACAAGATTTGTAATGAATTTTCAGGTCCCATTGACTGGAATTCAATTCTAATGATCCAATGTGTTCTCCAGAGGTCTAAAAATATCCTTTTGCTATTAACAAGTGCATGCGGTGGTAACAGTTCATTTCTAAATCGATGCAGTTGAATCACAGGTTAAAAATTAATGGTGGAAACCTTATTCAATCATGCAGATAACAGATCTTCCAAAATGCCACGAATCCCTCATGTCTACATCAAGTCTGGCTGAAAGTGCCGTTAATCTGTCTCGACATCAATTGTCAATAACAGGCAGCCCCTGGACCGGAGCATAAGTTTCATTGCAGACATGCATCACAATGATGGGGATTAAACAGCTTCTCCAACATTTGGCATCACCTCTAGGGCTGTAAATCAGATCAGCCCCTGCGAGTGGCCCCAGGGAGCTTTGATCTCAAGAGCCGAGCAATCGCCTCATCTGAATCCTGACTCCAGCATCTTTCCTTTAGGCTTTTTTTTTTAGAAAAAAAAACAATGTGAGGCCGCATTTCCTTCCCCTTCTTCCCTCCTGGAAAGGTGAAGCAATGGGACAACATCACGCCTAGTGAAAGGGAAGGACAGGCACTGCTAATGCAAATGTTACCACTCTCTCTGTGGGTTTACAAACCAGGTAAAGCAATTTTCTCCCATGTGGTGTCAAGGTTACAGCTGAACGCTGAGCTCTCTCGTGCCAGGTTCACTCACTCCCACTATCCATTATTCGGCTAAACCTTGTTTAGCTTGAGGCCTGAAAGAGAACCATTATTTCTGCTGCATGGCTCAGAATCTGGCATATGAGCTGCAGATATTGCTCAAACAGACACTGCAAACCACAGGCTCAGAGTGGAGCTGCGATCGCCATCTCCCTCACCCCCCGATGAACATTCTGAAAGAGGCTGGTTATTTTCACTAAACAGGAAACTTTGCTTTCACAAATACACCAGCGATTCAGAGCTCCGAATCTCCATGTCGTCCTTTACAAAGTCAGTGGGTAGCAAAAAACAAACTCGACTCCGTCACTGAACTTCACATCCAATATCTCCGATCATTCATTCTGGCTAACGTATTTATAAACCTGCTTTGAATCCGATGCATACCTCATTGATTTCAGCAGCAAGCCTGTCATGTCTGATAACTGTGACACTGATGGATTGCAAAGGGCTGGTCAATTTATACCAAGACAGCTACCTTTAATGAATCGCAAGCTCTCTGCACTGATGTAACCATATCGATTTGGGGCTTATAAAAATAGATTGTGTTTTTTTTATCTTTTTTACTTCCTCAACTTGAGGTCTTCACATCTACTTTACAGCACTTTTGAACAGGAATTTCAAAGTGATTTCCTTGAAAAAAACAAGCGCAGAGCACGGGGCTGACCTTTTCATAATTCATGATAATGCACTTGCACCTGCTTTTTTGCATACTACACCTGAGTTGAAAAGATATGATTCAATTCCTTATGCTCACATCACTGTGTAAACATAGCAGAAAAGGAGCTAGCCCTACCTCTTTATTTTAGTTTGAGAAATTTAAAATTAATTTAAACAAAAGTACAGAAGTAAGTAAAAACAAGTACTCATTTACTCCTGCTAAAAGGGTTAAAGTACACGTTATTATTTTGGAAGAAATTTACAAGTCTAAACCGGATAAAGCAATAAACATGTATGGACGGGACTAAGTTATTTAAATCACTAAAACTTAAACTCCAATCAAGTCATCAAGAATCCAAAGAAAACTCAAACAAATTTTGTGTGAGTGACCCTCAGTGAACTAGGATGCTGCACTGATATCAAGTGAATACACTGTCAGGTTCTTCCTATTTTTTGTTCAAGATAAATATATTAAAAAAAGTTTGCTTTATTAGCACTAACAGAAAGTGAAATTTGTCAGAATTTGACATGAAGAATTCCTCTCTACCTGCCAGGTGAATCGTATTTCGAAAAAAGATGCTGATCATTCAATTACGAAAGTTGTTTCTTCATTTTAAGTGCCAGTTCATTGCTCAATCCCTTGGCTGATATTCCAAGTGTTTCAGGAACAGGTTTGAGTATTTGCATATAAAATAAACTGAAGTCTCCTCTCCAAGTTCACTGTAGCATGTTATTAAGTGTAAAAGAAATTCTTATTTGACAGAATTGGATTGCTAAGCTAGGCATTGCATCATGAACTGGCTGATGTAAAATGAAAATTGTTAGGTAGTTAAAATCAGAATGAATTATCCATAATGTTCAAACAGAAAAGGTTTTTTTCATTGTGCTGAAGCAAAAGAATAACAAATGATAGAGTATCAATAATAAATAAAATAAAAAATAATAAAAAACCAATAAAATGGGAAATGGCTAATACTGTAAATACTCAGGTGTCTATCATGGAAGAAATTGGGGTCAGAGTGCAGAGTACATGGTCAGCCATTTATACAGCGCCCCTGGAGCAGTTGGGGTTAAGGGCCTTGCTCAGGGGCCCAACAGAGTAGGATTCCTCTGCTGGCCACGGGATACGAACCGGCAACCTTCCAGCCACAGACGCAGATCCTTAGCTACAGAGCCACTGCACCGCGAATTAGCAACATGCCACAGGTTGAACAACGACAGTTTATATTAAGTAGCATTAGCTTAAAAAGGCAGAAATGTTAAGGGTACTAGAAGCACTTAAGTTAAATCTAATCTCCAGGAGACGATGCTATTCTACCATTAACACTAAAGGAAATGAGATGTGATTCATAAACCGTTAACCAAATACTTCCATCAGTCACTCAAAAAAAAGGTAACGTTCTGATGGCAAACTTGCTAAAGTAGCACTCATCCATAAAAAGGGTGACAAAATCATACCGCACAATTAAAGAATAGCAATAAGTCTTTGAAAAAACCTTGGAAATGAGATGACAAAAAATTACAAAATATTGCAAGTTGAATTTTAGGTCAACTGTTGATGGAGTAGAGTAACTGTGTGAGAGAGTGGATTTAGTCAAAACGAGACTGGTGGTGAAACGTTTCTCTTTGTTTTCAATGAGCCCTCCTGACATGGGTCCCCAGGTAACAGCTTTAAAACCCCTGTTTTAAAACAGTTACCATACTGTTTTTACATCAGTCTCTGGGTTTTGGATGAAAGCTAATAAAATCTTTTATTAACATCACCATGTCTCACACAGGTTTTCCATACTTGTAATGCATCTTCAATTGTATATTCTTGGGTATAAAATTCAACTAAATCTCTTAAGATTTTCCCTTTTGAACTGGCATGTGGCATATTTCACAAGATGAATTTATATGACGAGGAGCTGTAGAAAGATAACCCTAAGGATGATTTTCCATTTTCTATCTACAAGAAATGAGATAGACATGTTTAAATAAAACAACCCTTACTATTTTATTAAATTCAGAAGACTCAATTAAGTTGTCCAACATGGTGATGCTTGCAGGTTTAATCAGTTTATACTGTAGGTTTTCTATTTTCATATGTGAGAGCCCTGATGAAAAAGGGTTTGGTTGCTCTTTAATAACTTCTAACGTTCCTGTAAACTCAATACTGAAATATGACGGTGACAGCTATTTCAGACTGTGTAAGACACTTGGTATAATTTCGCAATTAAGTCTACATATTCCAAAGCAGAGCAGAGATAAGGTGCAGTCAGGCATAAAGTTATAATGCAAATAACTACAGTGCAGAAACAAAAACACTGCTTTCCAGTATTACTCTAGCTGATTATGAGATGAGGGATCATTTTGTAATTACAGCAGAATCAAAATAAAAATAGAAGCAAAATCCCAATGCTGGATGAAATCTGAATGTATAAATCAAGTGATTCAATGATTCAAATCATTAGAAAATCTCATCTAAAACACTGACTTGGTTCCAGTCCTGTTAGACACAAAATTACACCAACACTTAAAAGGCAGATGCCAAACTACACTGGAGTTCCAGCAGTCAAGAATGTTTAATGTCATGATGCCAGCTCATAGTCCTTTCCCTCGATACTGAGAATGATGAAGATACAGTATGCAAATGACTTTCTTGATCAGAATGAAGCAACCGCATTTGCTTAACGTTCACAAGATTCAGAAATCGCGCTTGCTTTTTGGGGATCAATATTCAACTACAGAAAGTAAACCATACTGTAGCGCTCTTGGGTTCACATGGGTATGCGCCCTCGCCGCTGCTGCCTCAGGTCAGCCCCCCACCGCTAGGGGCTCGAACCCAGGCCTCCGGCGTCACTCAACAGGGAACCAGCCAGTTGAGCTGAAGGGAGATCTCCTGTCAGCCTGACAGCTGCGGTCCCTGCTATTCACAGCGCTGGTAAGCCGGCTCGCACAACCTGTAATGTCGGCCGTATGCGTTACAATATTAAAGAAATCAGTAGAATCATATTATCCTACTGTCAGTAATTCACTGCACACTAACATATGCCAACTCAAAATCTGGGCACCAAGGAAGTTGATTTTGACTTGTGTCATTGACAATAATGGCTGAGGAGATCCTTAGAGAGTGCTGTGGCAAAAAAAATAAAACAACCTTAAGCTCTCTTTTCTCAGGGACATTAACTTTGACCGATGGGAGAAACCTGAAATTTAGTTCCTTGGAAATCTGAGCCAATTTCCCTTCTATTCAATTCATTGGCATTATATGTCTTGACAGAAACACAGTGGAATCACTGTGAAACATACGGAATCACACGACAATCCTATGAGTCAGGAGCTAAGCTGTACCTGGTAACACTCCTTCCCGTAGACCACCATTTTCAAAGCAATGTCCGAATACCCTGAACAGGGAACACTGTGCAGTAGAAGATGTCCACTGAATGTGGCTGAATGCATAATCTGGCCTCCCTGAAGTTCCCTTTAATTCAGCTAGCGAAGCAATTTCTCATCAGCTGCCGTCTGATCTCCCGTCTGCTGGGATTGCTACACTTCAGTGGCTAATAAAGATAAAGAATCCCTTTCTATATTTAAAGTACTCTGAGATCCTTTAGGATAAAGAGGGCTACGTAAATACAATTAATTATACTTGCAATCAACACAGACTCTTTGATCGATCTGGAATTGAAAAGACATGCACTAGCAAACAGAACCTCTGCCAGATGTTTATCAAAGCATAGCAGGAAATGAATTAGATCATGAGCTGGGTGGGTGTGTAACTGAAATGTCTGAAATAAGCCTCGATCACACCACATCAATGCTGCAGTCTTTAAGGCCAGAGGTGGTTTTTCTGAGAGAGATATAGATGCACGTGTCACTTATTTGTTAGCCATGAAAGCGAAGAACACCAAGACGGGTTGTAATTAAACCATGAACAGCAAAAACCATGCTGGCTTCTGACAGAAGAGAGATCTGTACAGATCAGAAAACACTCTCAAGCATTTTATACAAAAGTAACTTGCTTGAGCTGGAATGGTCTCACTCACCTTCCTGCAAGCGGAGGTGATGAAGGAAAAGAGGGTCCTGGAGCACATTGCATCGTCCCGGCTCGTCTTCTCTCGTCAGCAGCATCAGATCCGTGTAGATAAAGACAGTCACCTACGGGAAAAGAGTACCAGACATCACTTAAAGACAAGAAGCCCTTCTCAGAGTGAAGCACTAATGAGGTTTCACAGAGGCAGAGACTCACACGGGGCAGTGATCACTGAGCATAGGCAAAGCAATGGTATCATAAACCCCAGCTTACTGCTCCCAGTTCACACAGAGGTTGCATATTTGAAAAAAAAAAATTTGAACTCCAAAATATGAAAAAGTAAAACAAAAGTATCAGAGCAAAGCAGGGGACACTAAGTAAATACAGTTATTTTGTGCACTTCTTTGGAGAAAAAGTTATGAGATTTGTGAAGTGCTACTGGATGTTCTAGCCTGGATTGATTATGTGACTAGACTGTGCAAAAGAACCCTGCTATTGTTGATTTACTGTATATACAGACATTTTTAAGAATTTCATTTGCATTTTGAGCAACTCCTTCTTCGGAAACACATATCTTTATATACTTCATAGATTATGTCAACTGCACTCAAGAAAGGTTTGAAAAAAACAAAAACATTTTTCAATGTTAGAAAGCTTTTTCGTAATCAACATTACAACTTGAAAAGACAAAGTTTAAAAAGGCAAAGATGTTCAGCATTTTAAAGCATCAGGCCAGACAGATTCAAATTTGCATGCATTCTTTCTGCTTGGTTGAACTTTTGCAGGAGTATGTTTTTCATGGGCAGAATTTTAAACAATAAAACCATGATTTTAATAAACATAAAGCTGGACTGCATGCTAACACTACAAAGTGAATAATGCGAGAACATTAGTAGGATTGCATAAAGTAATCTACCTGCATCACCCATAGAATCTTTAAGACCTTTTGGAGAGGAAATGTGGCGTGTGAGTTTTCAAAAGCTGGGCAGGGTACAGTAGCTCCCCACACGCTTCCTTCCTGGGTTTCAGGATTCATGTAGCTGTATTTACGATCACCTCTGTGTCACCAGACCATTCAACAATGCAGAAACGACAGTGCTCTGCCATGAAGTCTGTATTACATAACCACTTAACCGGCAGAATTCAGGATACCAGAGCGTCCCTTGTGAATTAAGCAATTCTCAGAATACTGACACAGTGCTTTACTATTAATTATAAAAAGAAGTCTAAGTCTACAAGAGACAATGGGGAGATATGAGAAACAAATTCTGAGCAGACAGCTGCTTAACTTTATCCACAACAAACTAAAGAACAAGGCTTTAACATTCATTAATTGACATTTGCAATGAATGCATCAAGATAGTTGTTCAAAAGAATCTCTATTTGTACTGAATTTATTTTGGTTGGGATTAATATTAACCAAAATAAAAGGTCCATGTTATTATTTATTAACGGCACCATTTCAAGATGTAGAAGATAACATAACATCTGCTTTTCCAGACAATTTGTCATATAAATGACGCCAAACACTTTCAAAAAATCCAGGCATCTCTGAATTGCTTTTTGAATGACAAGAAGGATGAGATTTCACTCTGTTAGTTCTGGGAGGATGACAAGAACAATAGCTGAAGACAATTTAAGTGAAAATTCAACCTCCACAATGCCCATACACTATTCAGAAGGCATGGATATGTAATAAAATGCAAAAAAGAGTATTAAATTCCTGAACTGTGTTGAGATACCCTTCAGGGGTGAAAGGTTACTAGTGTTTTGGAAGACGTACAGACACAAACAAATGCATAGTGTTCGTACTGTAGGTCTGTATACTGCTCAATTAATAATTAGAAAGTTTAAGCAATGAAAATAGTAAAGTTCCTGCTGTTCTGTGTGTTTGGGGGGGGCATATTAATGACTACATAATCACAAAAAAAATTAACTCAGTTTTTCCTATTTCTTAATGCATCCCACATCACTTTAGTAAAAATCCAAAATCATAATTTTTAACTCGGCTGTACTGAAAACTACATTTTGAGCAGCCGAACTGCAGCAGTTTGGCTCTTATCTGTCTAGATCAGTGAATCAAAACATTCACGGGGGACTGTCTCTGCTAGTTCTCATTCAGACCAAACTCAGTCTATAATCATTAGTGCTCACTGGTGTCTGTAGCTGATTTGCTTTAGAATTTTTTTCTGTATTCTGTACTTGGTTTCCTACAAAGGGAAAAGAAGGTAAAACTGAGAGTAGTGAAATATTTTCTTTAGGTAATCATTAAATCAGTAATACTTTAGATCTGTTTGCTAATGACATTTAGAAATATGCTTTATAAATTCCACATAGTCAGAAATTATTACAGTGTCATAGTTCTCCCCTCTGGAGGAAGATCTATTTTCAGAAAAGGCCAACTATTACATGCTGATCTGTATTTCATAAACAAAGAGACACACATCAAGGCAGACCCAGGGATATGAAACAACAAACCATCAATTTTTAGTCACAGCTTCTCTGAGAGGATTAATTAAAACAGAAAACAGGAACTTAAATAGGTTTCTATTGCTCAAACGGTTGCACAGGTCAACTGTAACACCAAAGCAGCTTGTAAATAAGGTTTGTGGAGGTCTGATCATCAAATGGCAAGAGGACTGCACAAACACTCCTGTGCAAGTGCAGATGAAGATCATCAAGAGTGCAGCCTCACCACATCTCTGCACCTACAGTATGTATCAGAAGTTGCAAAGGAAGCCTCAACAATAGAGCAATACTACGGTGATGGTGGTGACAAATACACAGTTTCTAAATATAATCCTGTCTGTGTTGATATTAAACTTCACATAAACACAGTGTATCTATCTTGTTTGAAATGATCTGACTTTCCAAATCCTTTGTACTACAGTATCTACAGAGTAGACACATTTACTGTATATATTTTTAAGTAGCAGATTCATCATACCACAAAAGTATTTGTGGACTATACTTAACACAGATCGCTACGCTATGGATACAGACACTGCTGCACTTGTGTCTTTTCTGTGTTTGCTGACATGGGATGTGGAATTACTTTTTTTTAATAGGAATCCCCAATTATTCCCCAATTATTAATCCCCTATTTCCCAGTTAGGAATTGGTAGTTGTGACATGCATGAGGGCACAGAGGAGGGGTTGCACATTTCCTTCCATACCATACCACTTGCCAGAGCTGTTTGCCTGTCTCCAGGCTCCACAGGACTTTCCAGCAGATTTAGCATTAGCAAGAGGAACGATGCAGCTCCCACTGACAGCACTGAAAGCTGGGACAGGGCTGTTATCCAGAAAGGCAACAACTCCCTGACCAACTCAACCTATTTCAACACCAACACAGTATTTGACCAATCATAACAGGTAATGTCTGGGATATAGAGATCCATCTACTGTATGGCCTAAATAAGGGCCTGTACAGACTGAGTTCATTAATGTTCTCTTTACCGATGTCTCTTTTTAAGGTTTAAGTAAATGCACTAGTATACTATTTTTGATAACAACTGACACCTAAAATATCTATTGGTTTATCTTGTCTATGTAAAAATATTTTTAAAGCGTGGATGGTACTGCTTCTATCAATGACCTATAATGTCTCAATCTGTTGTTAAACATCTAACAGACTTTAATACATTTTGAATTACTTTAGTTATTCACCAGCAAACAAAGCGATCAATATTCTTACCCTTTGAAAACACATATAATTACGGTAATAGTTTTAGTTCTTTTTTTGTTGCAACACAGCTAGTTTGCAAAACCTTACCTGACGTTCTGCAAGTTAGTTTTCAAAGAAGTTGGAGCATTCAGCATATTTAGTTCATTATGCATCATCTTTCTTTTGAAAGGAGAAATGAAATGTTTTTTTCAGTGCCAATTTGTATTAATTTCTTTAGGCTGCAGTGATTATTGCTGTTTTATTCCACCTTAAGCAATGGGTACTTCACCTACACATCTCTCTCTTTGGCACATCCTGAATTATATTTTGTGCATACAAAAGCTGTGATTCTAAGCATCAAATATTTAGGTAAAGTAATATATGTAAGTACTTTCCTGGTTACACACATTATTATTTTGCCCTTGTAATGTGGAATGTTTTCATTTTAGAAAGTCTGCTGAAAAGGAAACACTTTATAGTACACATAAACTTATTTTTAATGTGCTTGTTAAAGGTAATAAAATGAGAGTAAAAAAGCTGTGATTCTAAGCATCAAATATTTAGGTAAAGTAATATATGTAAGTACTTTCCTGGTTACACACATTATTATTTTGCCCTTGTAATGTGGAATATTTTCCATTTTAGAAAGTCTGCTGAAAAGGAAACACTTTATACTGTAGTACACATAAACTTATTTTTAATGTGCTTGTTAAAGGTAATAAAATGAGAGTAAAAAACATCAGAAAAGAATCACCTTGATTGAGCACATTGTAACTACTACTTTAAGAGTAAAAGAAATAAGGTACAAATGATTGTAGAGCATGTTATTGAAACGTTTTGCATCAAACTCTTATCGGAGTCTGAACACATGCTGGTCTTTTTTTCTCTATTGTGTTTTATTAAGTGGGTAAGTGACTGCTCACAGCCGACTGTCAGGAAACTGCCCAAGTCCCAGCTGCAATCCCTGCGCTCAAAAACAGGCAGGGCTCTATCTTTCTCTCCTCTGCACATGCTTCCTTTATACAATATTATCACAATGGCAGGTAGCTCAATTGCCCTGTAGCCCAGAGACCTCACCGTTTCTCAAAACACCGCTGAACAAACAAGCCAGTAGTTCACACAAGTACAGTACCTCAACACTCATTACCGACTCTCTCACCCAGAAACTTGTTTTTTGGGTTTCCCTGCTATTAACACTCACACAGTCCCGTATGAGCTTGTAAGAACCAAATGAATAAAGCATGGTTTCCCTACACTCAAGGACCCCAGTCATAAACTGTTTTCTCTCCTACCATCCAGTAAACGGTATCGAAGCATTCATTCAAAGACTAACGGATTACAGAACAGCTTCTACCTCTAGGCAATAAGACTGCTAAATAGCCAAGCTGCAGTCACCTTCAGCAACCACCCTAATGGTTTTTGTTAAATGGTCAGGTTACATGGACATACAGTTTTCCACTGTATGTGGCACACTGCATATTGCACTATTTGGACATAATGTATTGCATATACCCTCCATATGTAGAAGTTGTATTTGTATCAAGTTTTTTTTATTCCATTTTTTATTCCACTATTGTTATGCAACTTTATTCTGTAACTTTTAATTTTGTGGTTTTTTTATTTTTATTTCCCCCTGCTGAGCTCGCAGAAAAGACAGTTCATTGCCAGCAATTACTGCTGTACGCTGTATTGTTGTGCATTTGATAAATAAACATTGAATGATTGACTGACAGCTCATTCTCATTTTGTGCAGTGAGGGCTGAGTGGGGTGGTCAAGGCTGAACTTACAGATGCTGTATATGTTGCATTGATTATACTTTTTATACCTTTATACCTTTAATTTTAAATTAGAATTGTAATATGTAATATACAGTATTGAATCTTGAATTCTTCCAATACTGCAGTACTGAAAACATAAGTGGAAAATTTTGTAGCATGTTGAGTGATGAAAGGACCACAAAAATTCTTTTTTCCACTTTCTGTAAGTCAACCTGCACTTACTGTATTATGAGTGACCCAATGCTCACAAAAGTTCTTTATACTTAAGGTAACAGCACTATTTAAACTATTTCACACTAATGGGAAATTAAGACACATTGACATAAAACATTATTATGTACAGCACATATTGATATTGCCTTGAGCTCTTTTGTGCTGGACTGAGAGTGACACTCTGCTCCATGGCTTCAGTGGATGAAATCCTTCAAGTCCTTTTTTTTTTCTATTAAAAACAGTGCCTTTGTAAAAACATCTAGCTGTCACCACTCCAGAGAGGGTTTAATCCATCTCAATACAAAAGCAAAAGCGGTTCTCAGTGAGTGAGCAAATACTACAATAAGCAGAGAAACAGTATAATGGAGTGAAATAAGCAAAGCGTGGTGAATGCCACAGTCTATAACTCAAATGACATTGTGGTCATTTTCAGTATGTGAAATAATGAATCATTTTTTATTTCTTCCTCTTTGTGCGTTACTTTGTAAAAGAGGTATTCAATCAAACCAAATGTCGTAGACTGGTGATCAATATTGGGTCATTTTCATGCAGCGTGTTTGCATATAGAGCACTGGACACACTGTCTAAAAGGATCCACCAGTTATGGGCGGCCCTTAAAATTCGAGACGGAAATTTAGCATCAAATAAGATCTGATAAAATGCCTCATTGATTTCCTGCAAAATCGCGATGGACTTTTTGGCCAAAGACCACTCCTTAAAATTCAGCTCCTACCTTGACAGACAAATACTTGCTCTCGTGCAAGATCATCTCTTCCGACATCATGAGAGACCTCGCTGGACTGCAAAGATCCAAAGGCTGAAAGACAATTAAAGGAAAGAATGAATTAAATTCATTTTGCCTTTGAATGTTTGCATTTTTGTTCATTAGAATTTGTACATACCAATGACATTGTCGCTTGGGAGAACGTACGCAATGCAGAGCTTTTTCGGAAACAGAATAAAAGTAAAGTTTTGCTAAAGATATAACCAATGCAAACTCGTGCACCTATGAAGACAATAGACTCACTAAGTACCACTATCAGCTACATCTAAAGGTGTCTATAAACGGAATAGCTGTAGCACAAGCCACTTCCTCCTCTGGACCTTAGCTACTGGGTACAAGTAACAGCTCTCTCTCTCTCTGTTTTTTCTTTTATTTTAAAAGTGGGGTGAGATTTTCTGCAAATCAACAGGATGTGCGACCACTTGCGAGATTGAAAAGTATACAGGATCAGTGTCCTCAGCCCTGTGTGGGCGGCTGTTAAAAAAAATTTCAAAAAGAAGAAGTGTAGCAAAACTGTCAAGAAACTTTAAATAGCTGTGCGTTGTACTCAGGGTTTGTTTGAATGCGTCTGAATGCACATAAAGTCTTAGAACTGTTTTAAAAGCACTGCTTTAGAATGCAAAAACAGTCTGTGATGCAAATGAAAGGATAAGCCCACGAATATTGCTTTATTCTGAAAATACTCATTTCCTTTTAAACTTAGTAGTAGTTTCAATAACATTTATCAATATCAATAACATTTGTTAAGGATATGAGGTCATGCTTGTCACCTGGAAAAGAGTAGATTGCTCTCTCTGGGTGAGGGGGGAAGGGAACAGCTGTCCCAGGTGGAGGAATTATAGCACTTTTAGCAGCAGCCATATCACCCTGCAACTCATAGCTAGCAGCCCACTGAAGCTAGGCAGGTGTGAGCCTGATCAGTACCTGGATGAGGGACCTCCTGGGAAAAACTAAGGTCCCGTCTGGAAGAGGTGTTAGTGAAGCGTTAGGGGGGCGCTCACCCTGCGGTCTGTGTGGGTCCTAATGCCCCAGTATAGTAACTGGGACACTATACTGTAAAAAGGCACCGTCCTTGGGATGAGACATAAAACTGAGGTCTTGACTCTCTGTAGTCATTAAAACTCCCAGGGCATGACATGACAATTCTTCAACAGGCAATGTGTAGACCATACTCTTCACTCTGGGTAAGTACCATTACTGGTTGGGCCGTTAGAAACTCCTCTTACTTCCTGCTCACAGAGTGGCTGAGATAAAGGGACAATTCTGTGCTGTGCTCCTGTGTGGCAATTCCTAACTGGGTGATATTAGATACTCCAGTTATTCTTTTTAACTCCATACCAACCTAAACTAGAAGCAGCATAACCATGTGAATCTGTTTCACACACTGTCAGACGGGGTGCCCTGGAAAGAGCAGTTCACAAACGTCCATTTTCTTTGAATCAATTTCAGATTCAAATTCCCCCACTATTTACTTATAAAGCTAGATTTGACTAAAACAAACTACTCACAGTACTTGCCTCTACAGTGTCTAGTATGCCTATCGTATGCTCGTGTGCTGATTTTGGGTCACAGAAATGTTTGTGCTAAATGGTAATATTTTTGAGAAAACCCTAACCACTCAAAATGTATAATGTCGCACTATAGTGAATGAAATAAGGAAAAAACTGCTTAACCGGGTCACTGCCTACCCGGGTCAAAAAACACCGGGTCTGTTTTTCTAGACCTAGATCACCATAATGTTAAAAGACATTTCAAGTCCAAAAGTTGACGGCGGGTTCTTTTTTTATTTTACGCTTTCAGTTTTGATTAAGTCCAGACCCAGGCGCAAGCGCAAGCCCAGGAGCGGTCCAAAACGCCCAGGAGCTAAGGGAGATAGGATCTGGGAATTCTTTAAACAACCTGAAGGTGCAATCTTTAATCCCTTGCAGAAGGGGAAAAGGGAAGGGGAAACGGTCGTACTGTACCTGTACAAAGATGGGGAAGATGAGTATTTTCGGTGCCAGTTTGACATACGTTCCATAGTTGCCATGAGGAAGGTGGGACCTCACGATGGTGCAGTTCTGATAGTTGGCATAGTTGCAGTCCTGCTGATAGCTGGCATGGGGTGGCACTTTGGGCGCAGAGGTATTCGACCCCAGAAAAGTGGACCTTCTTTGCAATACTGAAGGCGGGCGGCTTCTGTACACTCTTCCTGTCAAAACCAAACCAGCACATCCCCATGATTAAATAGCCAATGTCACACAGACTGCAAGCCTCAGAGCAATTAAAACCGTTTTCACCTGGGAATTGTCTGGGAAATCATGATTTAAAACTCCAAATTCAGGGCATACTTTGCTTTAACCAAATGCTGCTTTTTAGAAGTACAGTAAGTCTACTGTGATTAAGCAGTGCTCTCCTCAAAACTTTCAATGATACTGTATATTACAATTTTCCCCTCTGTATTTATTAACTTTCTGAAGATGCCCTGAGAGAGTTCTCAATTTTTATTTAATTTCCTTTTTTATTTCAATTTAACTTTAATTTTATTTTTAAATTTCTGCTAAAATATACAATTACATTTCTTGTGACTACAGTATTTAAAGACAACGTTTTTGTTTTTGCACGTACTTGTCCAGGCCTTCAAAACAAATGTATATATCAATATTAAACATATGCTTTAGAATGTCACGTTCTCAAGATTCAAAAAGCACAGGCAGTCTAGAAGCAAGGAAAATAGGGCACTGAGTTACTGAATTTCTAATTTTTAAAGTGAGAAACTGTGTTGTGGTTCAAGCTGGCATGAAACAGGATAGGTTTAACTAGAGCTAGATTGCTGAATGTCACTTAAATAAAGGTTTCTCATTTCATCCTTCATATCATGATACAGCACCTTCAAGCATTCATCCCTGAAAGAATGTCAGCCTTAAGGGTGGATCAGCTTTAATGTAAATAAGATACTGCATTGAGAACAGCCCTCACACAAGACTCACAGTACCACCTACAGTTGTGTTTGAAATTACACTCCTTATAGCACCGAAGGAAAATACTTCAGATCTGGCAGCTTTTTTTAATGAGATACGTCATTAAGAATGCAAAGCTTAAAATTCTGGCTTGGCAAATGCGAATACATCAGAACAAAATCAATTTCTGAAGGCTGATTCTGGATAATGTATTACTTCAACTGTATGCCAGGTTTACTTCATTTTCCTGGCAGCTGATCTTTATTATAATAATTTAATTGTTTTGTCAACTTTAAGGTAAAAGGAAATAACATTTCCACTTACTCTACCCCAACCCCCTCATCTATCTCCCTCCCAGTAGCAATACCCCCATGTTTTAACTTAAGAACCTCTAAAGTACAGCCAGACTAGTACTGAGGCCCACCTACAAGAAGACTGTGACTTGATTTTGACTTGAGTTTTTTTTATTTTGAAGGTGAATAGGTTAATATGTTGTCTGAATTAATCTCTTCCACTAGGGGCAGATATTTGGAATACCCTCATTTTCTTTCACAAGACACCAATCTACAGTAGATACCTGTATGCATCGTTTTTCCATACTATAATGATGACTCACTCCACTATCTTAAACTTTTCACAATCCACAGCTCACAGATAACACAAGTTGAATAAAATAAATCATTTTAATGTGATCCTGCTATACTGTAGTTACTGTATGTGAAAGCATGGTCAAAATTATCAACATAAGTTATCTATAAATACAAATCAACAAATGGTACTGAGTAGATCAAATGGATATAATGCTTTATTCCCTTAAATATAAAATAAACATTTTCTGGACGTTTTCTTGTTTATTATAGCCCAAATTCCTTTTGTACTTTTGTTTTGGGTGGAGATCACATCTGAGTAGAAACATTCAAACATGTCTTGATAAGAAGAATTCAATAAGAATTTATAGCATGCTTTGGAGAAACTGAAATGCAAATGCAATATTATAATGCAGGCCAAAATCTCAGGAGACCCCAGTAAAATGAAAATGCTATCAGTAGCTGGCAGAAGATGATTATCCTAAAGGAGCACAGAATAGACACCAATCATCTTCCCCAGCTCGCAGTTTTATCAAAAGCTGTTGGAATGCTTGAGAACAGATGCTACTGAAAGCATTGTTGGGACTACAAATATATTAAAAGCTCATGCCGTGTCCTGTTCAAGCTGATTGGGGTGTTTGAGATCCACAAAATCACAGATTCCTGCAATTTTAATCATGATATCGGTGTTTTGTCATATACTGGTATTAAAAATTTGACATCACAGCACAGATTCAAAAGAGGCTCACCAAGGGTACCACGGTTGTCCTGGTACACAGGCCGCAGTATCTGGAAACGAACAGGGAGATGTTACAGACTTTCAAGTAGGGAGCTGCGTCAGCATGCACAGGCTGCAAAGGAACAGGTAAAGGTTTATTCCATGCTGAAAAGAAAAGCAAAGACACACAACGTTTCAGCTGTGGAGCCTTCTTCAGGTGCGTGATGACGTGTTACAGACAGCAAGGAGACAAGTTATATCCTATCTTCTTAATCCATTCTGTGATTAAGTACTGTATACATGGGCGCACACATATAGTTTTCAAAACAGTCTGGTTACTTCACTCTTTTGCTTTTTAAAAGTGGAAGACATTTGTCTTTTTCCCCCCTCTCAAGACTGAAATAACTGCTCAATGGTGTTTACTTTCCTGCATGTATACCTAGTCCTGTGTTTGTTTGGAGAAAGAGAAGGGCAGAGATAGGGGTGGGAGGGAGGGTCTGCCAACACACAAAAGCAGCAGCGAGCCTGTTTTGTCTGCGAGGGAACCAGCGGCAGGCCCTCAGCAGGGGGCCTCAACGTGCTGCAGGATTGTCAGAGATACCAGGGGCAAACCACAGAGCTGAAAATAACGATCCGCCACACTGCACAGACCACAGCCAACAGCAATCTCCATTTCACCTGGCATTTCAGAAAATCCCATTTCCAGGGTGCAATGCACACTCTTCTGCATTTTGAAAATTGGAAGAATGGGCAAAAAACAAAGACATGAATAGGTCTGACAAGAGATCTATGTACCGTTCAGCAAATAACTGGGTGATTGTTTCTTTCCTTCCTTTTACATCCGTGAGCTGTTTCTGTGTAGCACACATGACGTGATTTTTTGTTGCTCTGCTGCATGAGAAATAATAAAATTAACAATCAATACTATTATTCTTTGTGGAGGAAAAATGAAATGTTATAGTAATTCTACTCTGAAATTAATATTCAAGAGTAAAACACTGCCTGGGCTGTGAAGTCCACCTCATGTGCATTTTACGCAGTGTTTCAGCGTGCACACCCTCTGATGGAGTGCCTTGCTTTAAACCCTGTATATACTAAATGAAGAATGGTTTGTGTTGATACATTATCAAAGCCTGAACGCTTAAAAAATAGCTTTCAATATGAACAGTGTTCCTTTCTATTCACACGCTGAAAAAAGTCATTATTGTGCACTGTGTGGATCTAATTTCTGTGCACAAACACATTTTATTACCATGAATTTATAATATTTAGAATTCCCTATTATGCAGTAGATCCCTATCCTACAGTACTGTATGTAACTTTTTTAGAAATGAACACAATATGTACTGCAATTGTAGGTCCTATGGTCGATATCTATTATTAGTATTTGCAATCTGTCAGCATTATAACACTATTTCAAACTGACACTATAACAATTCAGCACTCATTCGCCTTTTGTTTAGAGCAGGTTTGATTTTTAGGTGTCTTGCATGGTAATTCTACACCTCACAATAAATACTGTGCCTCGGCCAGCATTGTACAATTTAGCACATTATATCGAATTCAGTTTTTGCAACATCCTTCTATCATTCTTTTTATATGCCATCGAATTGTTAAATTTATGTTTAAAACTTGTGATAGGTAGAATGCTGACAACATTCAATTTGCAGTTAGTGGAAATCGTTAGAGAGGAAAGAAAAATATTTAGGAAATCCATAACAACACAGGTAGTGGTGACATTCATACTGTACAGTAGGTTTAATTGTGTGGTTTCTGAAAACAAATGACTAAAAAATGACTTTCCACAGGGATGTAGGGTATTGAAATAAAGACACTAGAAGAGGAGAGTTCAGCCTCTTTCACTGTATTATTTTGTTGGCAGAGCCCCTTGACAGCGCCCCCCTGTGGTGACCTGGCTGATATATGCTTGGTATTCGCCAGAGCTGCAGACCTGCCGGGTCCTTAAACAGCACAGCCACAAGTGGGAAACTCAGGGACAACAAAAGAGGGGTTATCTGTGAGGTCCCCAATGGATTTGTCACCTAAAAGAATCTGACCGTTTTAGTTTGAAAGTAAAAACAGTGCCTCAGGCTTATAAGACAGACTTTGAAAAGTCAGTGACAATGATCTTAGCACCTGCATCAGTTCTGAACTGAACAAGAAGGGTAGCTACTCAACCCTTTTTGACTATGTTGCGTTAATCAGGGTCACAGACTGGCCCGAATACTGGTGCTTTTGTCTGTGCTAGTGCGTGTAGGCAGATGTACTGTACTTACTGGTCCCTACATGCCCTAAGACTGTTGTATACTACCTCACCTTACAGGCTGCTCTAAACAGCCAGGAGTTAACCCAGCAATGTCCAAGTCAGTGGTGTCAACAAACTACACAGACGGCCCGGCCCCCATGCTACCCTAAACAATCTATTCCCTGCATTCACAACTACTCTATACCAAGGAAGTACTAGATCTATTGGTTTATCCATCCATCCATTTTCAAATCCCCTTGTCCAGTACAGGGCTGTGGGGAGGGCAGGAGCCTAACCCAGCAAGCAATGGGTGCAAGGTGGGATACATCCTGGATGGGACACCAGTCCATCACAGGGTCTAATGAGTTTAAAATTCACATATTACAAGATTTAAGCCAAGGTTCTGCCTTGGTACACTGAAAACTCATGTATACAAGATGCTATAATTTAAATGCAGTCCCTGTGATCTAATACCTACTCATTATACTTTCAAATTTTACATCAGGCTATTCACACAACATGTCAGGAGTCAATGACACTGCTCACTATTGTGATGTCATACTGCAAGACAGGTGTGTTTTCAGTTCCCATATCAATGACAGAACCACCCAACAGTGATTTGAGCACGATGGCTAGCAGGAGTGGGTACCTGACTGCCTGGGTTGATGGGGGCCAGGATGATGTAGTTCTTGTCTCCGGAGGATGCCACCCGGGTGCCCTTCAGAGTCTGGTTCTTGCTCTTTTTCTCGCCCTCATCCCATCGCTCCCAGTGGCTGGTCACGCCACTCTCTGATCCATTGACGAGGATGTGGCGGCCCGGCCTGTGCTCTGTGGATAACGGGGGGCCGGGGGCACTCTTCTCCTTCTTGCTAGGGGGGGAGGGAGGGTTGTAGCTGGGCTTGTAGGAAGGCCGGTGGATCAGGCCTTCAAATCCAGGCTTTATCACCGGAACCGTCCGCCACACCACCACGGTGATCTCGCTGTGGCAGTTTCTGGAGGTGACAGAACCCAGCAGGTTTGCAACAACATTTGCACACAGAAAAGGAGAAAAGGGAAATGTGGGGGTTTGGGGAAGAGCTCTCACAGTTACTACATAATAGCTCGGAAGAAGAAAGCACAACTCCATCCACTGGGTCTTGCCTGCTCTTGTCATTTCAAAAGGCCTGTTTTTTGGGCCCGATGGCCGACTAGAGATGCAATTCAGTCAGGAAACAGAGAACCTTTACACATACTGTATCTGAGAGAAAAGTTACACTGTGAACAAGAAAAGGAGAAAAACATTTTCAGTGGTAACCAGACGGGCTGACTGGATGTCAGATTAAAGGCACATTTACAGATAGGAAACCTGAGTAAAGGAAAGCTTTACAAAGATCAAAAAGTTCCTCCTTTTTCACTTTAAAAACACTCCCACTGGAAAACAGGAGGCAAACTCCCTCCTCTGTGTCACTCTTCCCACTTACAGAATATGTTTAAGGCAACTTTGACAACTTTATTTAGTTTATAATTCAAAGGAGTTTACTATAATCCATCAATTTACCACAGTATTCATAATCTGCTCATTACCAGACATTATATCTAGGTCTCGTTTGGTCAGAACTCACAGACAGCATATTTAGTTTGGCTTTCAATCAAGAAAAAGCCTGAATTAGTGAGTCAGCAGTAAATAACTCACTTGGCAATGGCTCTCTTGTTTATGTATGGCATGTCTGTGTGACCAAGTTGTCACACAGACATGTTTATCCATCTAAACCGATCCATAGAGCTTCCTGTTCTGTTTCTGGACAGGAAAGATGCTCTAGGTGCCAAAGATCCTGTGAAAATGGACAATGCTGCAGTCGAGGTCTGACAAACTACAGTTCCGGTTAACAGCACTGGTGTAGGTCAGTGAGCTATATTTCCGCAACAAAGAGTGTGAGAGCATTTTTCTAATATCTTATCAGACAGAAACATTTATCTTAGTACAGGGTTACATAAAGACAGAAACTTAACACAATACTATATTTTTACAATTGTCAAAGGATTGAATATCACAGTAACTTATGTACTTCTCCTAAATGGGTGCTTAGTATAAATGAAAGCCTTATCAATGGGCTCACTCCTCTAAGATGAAGCAAAAGGGCAAAAGTGGCTAGTATTAATTTCAATCTGAAATTTCTGTTTAAGACTTGTCTTAAAATCACACATTGTAACAGCAAAGTTATCAACATTAGACTGTACATTAGGAAAGCATTTCTATATAAGAACAACAACACGTAATTAACGATGAGCAGGCGTGAGTGCCTACTGGTTTGTCTAATAATGTTCTGTTATCTATTACAGGTTATAAAAATAAATGGAATTTAGAGCCCTAAAACCACTTTTGTGTCTCACAAAGTGACAAAATCCTAGAAAGTCCAAGATGAGCCATAAATGAACTAAATTAACTCTTGAAATGCTGTGCTATTCTAAACTGTTAATTCCTGTGAGAACATTTAGGTCTGTTGCCACAGGTTTTGAGGAAGACCAATTCATTCTTGAAGTCTAAGCAGCTGACTTGGAAACCCATTCTGAGACACACCGTACCTGATAGCGTGGGCAAGATCCACACATTTCCACTGCTCCACAGGCTGGCCGTTGAGCTGTAGGACTGTATCTAACTGCTGCAGGCCAGCCTGGTCTGCTGGGCCGCCTGAAACCACACAACACAGGGGCTCTGAGCTCAAATACAGACAAACAGCCACACAGGTTTCACGAGGGGGTGTCAAGACCTGCCATTACATATTAAAAAAACAAAACTCAGTGTACTAATATTTCACTTGAAGTTACTGTCTACATTGTGTGGTGTTACAGTATATGTTGTACTGTGTTGTCTGCTGTGAGAGAACAACTCAAATAAGAATTGCACATGGACATATGGCAAATACTGTACATTCCTCTATAAACTCTATTGAGTTTCCTTCTCCTTGTCTTGAAATAAATCAAACACCAAGCTCCGTTTTACATCTTACATCTGGTCCAACAACTTGGAATTGAACATTTGGACATGATACTGTATATTGATTAAAAGGCTAGGAATTTACAATTTCATAACCCTGTGTTTTATGATAACCTTCAGGAGTACTTTCTATCAATTAAACAGGTAAACTGTATGATTCCTGCAAGAGTACAGCCCTGTCAGGATCAAATTCCCAAAATCCTCTGGGAAATACAGTCCTGAGTGCGCTGTGCTCTCACAATCAGGTACAGTTTTCACAGGACTGGTAAAGCACATCTAGCACTAAATATACAGTATGGAGCACCAACAGATACAAAACATCTCCCAATTAAACTGAAAGAAGGCAACTAAGTATATTGACTTAATTATGGTATCTTCCTTAGTGTGGGTTTACGTTGACATCCTATTTCCTCAGTGAAATATGTGGTAAAAAACCTCACAGACTGAATCTGTGCACACAGTTGACTTGGTAGCTTCCTCAGAAGATTTGCCTTTGTTATCTTTCACAGATAGGATGGCTAAGATGAATGAAGGTAATAAAATAGGTTTTCAATACGAAAGACAAAGATCAGGTATGGTCTACACAAAGTTGGGAAAGAATGAATGGCTTGAAGGATGAGAAACTCTTTTATTAATTTCTCATCCTTGACATTTATTAATTGCAATTATTGCAATTATCCTATTCGACAAGTCTGGTTTAGATACCTTGTCGTCTCAGAACCCAGGAAACTGATACATAAATTCTAATCCGTTCCACTCTTCAAGCATTTTCTTTCCAGATCCTCAAATTTGAAATCAATAGCTGTTCATCCAAGATGCTCACTACTGTAATCTTTTGCAGAAGTTCATTCCTCTTGTCAAAATCAATAACAGTTGCTTTCAAGCTGTGATGACCCAAAATGCCAACAGGAGAGATTATAGTAACACTACAGAACAGCAATTCAGATCGAGCAGAAGCATAAAACCACAAAGAACACAGGCGCCTGAAAGATCACTGGGGTCACTACTGTGAGGACGACCCAAGCCTAAAACCACTGCAGTGGTCATCCCATTGTAAGGCACCGTTTAGTACTCAGTTTGCTTTCTGAATGCCCATCTTTGATGGTTAACCTCCCAAGATATATTGGTTGTGACCTGGACAAAACGTTTGAGAAACAATGGGCAGTTTAGTTTTTTTTTTAATGAGGTGTTGAATATGTGAACACTCTGACACAATTAAAGCTGACACTTCTTAACAAGACTAAAACTACATTTTAGAACAAAAATGCACTGAATGGTGCTAAGCATACTGTGTATCTAATGAATCAAGCAGTTAAATATAGTTTAGTAGAAGGTATTATTAGTAAAGCACATTTATTGTTTACAAGTCTATTTTAATTTGTGTCAGCTCACTTCAATTGTTTTTCACAAAACACTTCTCGAGCTGCAAGACAAATAAATGCTTCTGCTTGACAGATTGGCAGTGATTTCACAGTCAGCTAACCGAGCACATGATTGACTTGGTACTTCCAGGTTTGGAATTGTTTCACATGAGAAAAATTGATAGATTTTGGCAATAGATTGATTTATGTGTCGCTTTAAAACACTGCCTTTCTCTTTATTTTCCACACTGGAAAACACAAAGGTGTCTTGCCTGGATCAACGGCCTGGACTCGAACTGGGGAGTCAGAGCAGATGGTGAAGCCGAAGCCGTCTTTTCCACGCAGGATGGTAACCTGGAAGACAAGACCACACACTTTATTGTCTTGTGCTGCAGAAGCACCAACTACCCGTCGGTCTGAGGCAGGATTAAATACTCGCCATCCCCCAAATCTTTATAAGCAGCTTAAGGGGCTACAACAGATTCCAGCATCCATCTGACCTCTTGACCACGCTGCCCAATAGCTTGCTGGGGCCACAGCCTCTACCCTGTCGCCAACGGCCATCTGAGAATACTTCTGAGACGCTGAGGCTGTTTTTGGAACACTGCGAGGCTTTTTATTTTTAAAAAACATGACTCAGTCAGCTCTGAGGAATTCTTTTTCTGTCAATGTGAAAACCATATTGGCGCAGAGCTGGCAGCCGGTACAGGATTCGTCTCTCAGTGCCTTGACTCTGGCCTGGTCCTCAGGAACTTTTCGACGAAAGGCAGAGAAAACAGTGTGGCCTGCCCTTGCCCCCCCACCAGACACCGAGCTGTGAATAAGGGGTGTATCAATTATTTGCTTTTCATTGAGTCCCCGCCTCATTCAATCAGTTACAAGTCCCAAAAGACAAATCCACTTTCCCCCTCCCCCATTGTTTTGATCCAAAAATTCAAACTGCAGTTTTTAAAGTGCATGTAGAACTGTTATTTATTTATTGCTAAACTCAGTGTGCACAGCACCACTACTTTTGTTGCCAAAAGAAATATTCAAAAGCTATGTCTTGAAGCTTTTACAGTCTGATATCGCTTTATTTGGAAAAAAAAAGAGTGTTTTTGATCACAGCACTGTAGTGTAGATGTGAAGTGCACAGAAGATTCTAGAAGGTGCATTAATCCAAACATGTCTGTACAATGTGTTTTCCTTGATGCAGCCTTTCATAAGTAATCTTTCTCTTGACATTACAGATCCACGGACTCTCTCATGTCCTTTCAAACTCTGCACTCAGACAATGGCAAAGACAATAAAGAGCTTTGCAGTATCAAAAGTCCTTCAGCTTTATTTAGACACCTAAATTATCATTTAGATTTCTGGAATATGGTCACAAATAATACACTGCCCTTCTTATTTGTGAGCATTGTTTTCCAGTACAATTTGAGATGGCAGTAAATTACAGTAGGTCAATATTTCTGTCATATACTATACATTAACACACATTATAGCAGGTTGGCGCCTTAAATTTAGGCCAACGACTTGCATTTGATTTGTTTGCACTTCAAAAACAATCTAGCTGTCGAGAAATGCAGTTAGTTTGCCTTACAAATTCATTAATTTCCTCTGCTTCCTTCATGATGAGGTACAAGACCATTAGCAAAGCCACTTAAAGAAAACGGATGACTAATTAATTACAGCAATCCATTACATACTTCCTTATAAAGTTTTTTTTCTTTCCCACTGTAACTTCAAATCCACAGAACAAATACTTTCATTTGTGTACTCTGCAACATTTCTGTGACTGGGAAATCTATCCAAAGATATTACACACACTGTATCAACCTCACAGTAGTTCAGAGATGGCAAGTTTCCACTGGAGGAAACAGAGATCTCCAGCAATAGGAAACCTTCAAGTACATGGCTTTTAGACTAGGAATTGAAGGTCAGATCTAAAATGATTGCAAACCTTTTACTTTTCAATTTTGTGCACACCGACCCATTGGAAAGACATATGCAGCAATTCGGCTGTGGCCAGGCGTACTGTTTCAACCCAGAGCCAGTCTTAGGTTTAAACTTCTTCCTGCCAATATCTGAACCCCTGCCAACCCCAGGCCAGTCTGAACAGACCTGACAATGTGCTGACCAGTTTGAACAACTCAGGATCTTTGTTTTAGATACTGAATTAAAACAAGGACACTTCAGGGCAGAGATGCATTATCCTTCCACCTTTGTAATAACAGGAATAAATCAACAGGGCACACCAAAAGCATAATTGCCGTTTACAGGAAGTCATTGACTTTCCATATGGATCTCTTGAAAACAGACGAGATATCAAAACCTAACTGTATATCTTTGCAACAGAAAGGGCAAAAGCTTCTGAAGTACATATCTATTAATGAAAGGCAAGGAAACACAAAAACAGCATCTATTAATCCTAAAGGCTATTAAACCAAGGGGATTTTACACAAATGCCCATCAATGACATGGTTTAAATTGGACTCGCTAACATTGGTACAGATAAAAGTCCTTCAAAATAACAGGTCAGTTGTGAAGTTACACCAGCCACGAGACTTTGAATACGGGATCTTTTCCTGCTCAATAGCATGTGTCTAATTTAAAAGATAAATCAAAAACAGAGTACATGCCCAACTGTCCTTATGCTGATTTTAGATGGTGAAGCAATTGCTTTTAATGAACAGTTCTGAAGAAAAAGTCAACTGTTTTGAATTTGGCAATTTCCTGAGCTGACTACACCTTCTTGGCATGTCTGTGAGTCTCTTTCTGTTCATTTCTGTATGTCTGCTAACATGAAACATGCACCAGCTAACATGTGCACATCAGAAGAAGAGAACCAGTGATGTGCAAGCTTAAGGCATATAAACAACTGCTCTAGTTAATCACCACTATCTTAAATATTGTGCAAGGTGTGTTAATGTTAATGCTTGTTAGTCTCAGGCAGTATATATAATTTGTAACACAGAGTGGATGAGTTCCAGATATTCTGCCCAATAGCATAATTCATTTCTTCTCCTAAGAATGTTAATCCTTCATTTTTTCATTATATCCCTTGATCACTTAACACATCCTTTTTATATCAATGATCAGACACCTGGTTTCTTTGGCAGCAACCTAAAGGCATTATTGGCTGCCGTACAGCTTTGCACTGAATTTGAAAACTCCTTTTTTTTTTAAGCCTACACTCATATTTTATCAATCTTAGAAGACATTCATTGTATTTCAATGCATTAAGGTCTACTAATAGTGCTGAGTGTGCAGTGCTCCAGGTTAGACTGCAGGTAATTGGACTTTAGCTCACACAGCAAATGAGTAATGGGATCTGCATGTGAAAGTAAAATTACTGTATTTTTTCGACCAGTATTAAGAATAATGTTCACATGTTTAAGGAGTTTTGAATTGAAGAATGATGTGTTATTATCTGACCATGTCTCAGACAAACATGTCAGATATTACAGCTCTAATATTCACTCTAATTAGGATTTTTTTTTCTTTAGATTTAGTTTTGTGTTGTAGCCAGATAATACAACCAATTATACGGTGCAAGAAATAAGGTTCTCAAAGTAGGCAAAACTTAACTTAAAACCATTAACTACTGTATTGTTATCAGGACCATATTCTTATTTTGTTTTCCTGTTTTTAGTAGGCTCTTTTTTAGCTTATCATCTTGTGTGTGGAACACACACCCTGAACCTCTCACTTTTTTTCTGATCTGCACCTCATTGCATGTCTACAGCACAACCAATGTTATACTACTAGCAAAGCAATATCTGAAACTTAGTTATAGTGTAACACACTCCAGGGTGATCTTACTAATAGTGCCCTTCTTCCAGAGCACAGGTTAACAGATTACTGCTTTGGAACTGGATTTACGGCATCAGTCAACTAACAACGGTTTTCCCAAAGCAGTGAGGCAAAACTGGATAATTCCCTTCGGATTTGGTTGGGTTGTCTTGGCTTCCTGGACAACAGTGACCCCTGCAGGCCGAAGTCATGACCAGCGAGAGCTGCATCAATTGTCTGTCACTTTGTTAGCTGTAGTTTGCACACTGAGCTTTCAGCGTGTGAAGAAGGAGATAGCGACAGTGCATATTATGGAAAATGAGAACATTCTGATGTCTGTGTCAGTACAAGGGTTGTAGCAGTGAACCAAATTAATAATTCGCTGTGCTACACAATGGGAGACAGAAACCTCCTTCAGGCATAATTTTGATTTGTTAGTTCTAGGCATTCTAATTATTCCTTAGTTAACATCCCATTGTGTGTGCCCTTGGAGATTATTTGCAGCTGTTTATGTTGAATATCCCCAATTATTATACTCCAGAAAAAGTCCTTATAACTGAATGGTAGGAAATGATCTAGTACAGCAAATTTGTTTCAGAACCTGCCTTTGCAAGAACAGCTATTCAGCTGAGTTAATGTAAAAAATAGTATGTATTGTCTGTTTCCTTAGGCAAGCTCTTAGGCAAATTGAAGAGAACATAAATACTATAAGCAGCAGTACAATAGTGTTTTCTGTACAATGTATAATATGTTCCAATTTACATTTAAAAAAGTCGCCGGATTTGCAGTAGTGCATGTTCCTGTTATTAACGTGAGAGGTTCTCCTTGGCCTTGTTAATCAAAACACTGCCCAAGTTCATCCAGGGAAAACACTTGTTTCGCAAGATGGAACAGCCTTTTCATTTTCATTTTAATCTTAGGATTTAAAAGGAAAAGGATTTTAAAAAATAAATTATTTGAATTTATCAGAATGGTTGTGGGTTGTGCTGTCAAATAAAAAAAAAACTGAGAAGTTGTTGTTTAAGTTCCTGGAACGTTCCTAACTAAATGTTTTCAACTGCATCTCTCATTAAACATTTTTAGTTTACATTTCTCCAGTATTTTTATGATACTGTATGAATAAGGAATGACATTTCTAAAAGGCCAAAAATTCTCTCTTTAAAGGCCACGATGCTGGGCCTTCACAAGTACCACAAGTACAAGCACAGACTGAGCTGGTTCAGTGGGCTGTGTTACTAACCGACTGGGATTGGAATACCAGAGGCAGCAGTGCATAGTTGGCTGAGTGTAACCAGGGAGAGGGCTGTGGTTACTCGCTCAGGGCTCTCTCAGCCACCCCAGCTACGTCCTGAATACCTGCAGGCTCATGGTGACATCATGCACCTCTCCTCCTCCTCTCCTCAGATGTGGAGTCCATGCTCAGATTGGGATGATGTAATTATTGGAGTGCCACAGGGATCTGCTCCAGGACCACGTTCTTCCTAATTTATATCAACATCCTAGATAAACTGGTATAATTAAATAGTCAAATTTGGAGACAATACTACAACAGGAGGATCAGCAAATGCTGCAAAAGCAGCAGATGTAGGTAAGGCCTCATTGTAATACTATGTACAACAAGAGTCACCATGTAATAGAAACTATATCGCTGTGGAAGCTGTCTAGCGAAGAGCACCCAGATGCAATGTGAGACTTAAAGGAATTTCCTAAACTGCCAGGTTGAATGAACTGAACTTCTGAGTTTAGAAGAAAATTGAAGGCGGAGCTGAAAGAAATATTCAAAATCCTCAAGGTCATTGACAAAGTCAACCCAGCAGATTTCTTCAGAGTCAACAGTGAAACGTGAACCAGAGAATCAGGTGCACACTATGGCGAAACACCTTCAGCATTCAGAGCAGGAGGCACGTCTATACACAGAGGGTTACAGAACAAGCCACCTAACCATGTCGTTGATGTCAATAGACTGGCTTCTTTTCAGAAATTGCTATATAAGATCCTTGGATCAGTTAGCTAACAGCTACCCAATGGTTTTGATTAACCGAATTTCCTCCACCCTTCTGATGTTCTACCCTGTTTTCCCTCTCCAGATGGCAGCTTTCCCTTTCCTAGCTTCAGGAAACCCTATCAGACAGCAGCACCTAAGGGTGAGCTCCACAACACTTTGATAGCGTCCACAACCTTGCACAGTCCACTCACTGGGGAATAATTAGATGTTATGTTATGTAGTGGCAGTGCCTCTTGCGTTTCCTTCTATGAATGTCGGCGATGGGGTTAAAACTCGAAGTTTGAGTCTGGAGGACCGCTAAGAAATAAGTCTGCTGGTCTGACAGCTGCTGTGTCCAGACAGACCCACGTGAGCACCTGCTCAACATGGATCGGAATTACAGTGGAAAGAAAGATGAGCTCAGTCCTGCGGGAAAGCCAGTGTGACAAAACACACGTGCCTCCCAGCCACGGCAGCCTCTCCAGCGAGTCTCCAGCCCTCATTGAGAAACTAGACTTGCTTCAACAGCAGAACTCAAGACCCGGTGGAGATTGTCATATAAATATGCATAGCACCATTTCTGACTCATATCTACATACAGGGAGCTACTGTATAACATACAACACATCTCACCTACATTTACTAAATACAACTAAACAGCCTTTTAAGATAACCAAATTAACAAACAAAGGTAAAACCATCCATCTACATGGTGCTATAATAAAAATACAACTTTTATTTTTTATAGTATATTTTCACTCTTCAAGCCATACCATACCTTAACAGAACACCTACTATTCACTTTGTTAGTAGCTTTATGCTTTGCTGCTGTTACACACAAAAAACAGTTCTAGTACAAGACATAAATATTGTACATACAGTATAAAATAAATTTTCTCTACATTACGTGCTTTCAAATGCTTTCCGTGCTTTTAAATACTTCCTTCTTCAGGAAACAAACTCACTTCTATTTACTGTCGTGCAATAAAGGAGTAACTTCAGTTTCCTTTTAAGCAGATTTATAGACTTCTTCAATTAAAACACCGCACGTAAGAAAGAGAGCAATCTTTTCTGCTCTATTTATCCCACAAAAAATTAATCTGAAAGATGCAACAGCAACTAAAATCCCAGAAGCAACAATGAATGACTTTGAAAAAAAAAGAGATTTTCCCCCACTCTGTTGCTTTCATCAATCTGCTTTCATCACAGAGCATACTACAGAAGGTGTGACCTTCTTTTCTTTTAATCCCTTACAAAAATAATTCCCGCTGAAACGGACAAATGCAAGCCTGGGCTGCCTAGGGCTATTCGGAGGCTCTGAAACTGCACGCATACTTCCCACAAAAATCACCCGTATTCACAGAATAAACCGCTCCCCAACACCCAGACATAAAACCCCCAGAAGACCCCAGCCAGACCTGTGGTAACCTGCGCTCTATGCACACTTTGCAGAGCCCGTGAATTGTGTGCATGGTTCCAGCTGGAGAGAAAGTCTCTTGCATTAGATGTGAAGAGCCCATAAGAATGCACAGGAGCGTCAGTTCAGCTGCCTGGAGTAAGGCACAGTGAAATTGGCATGAGCGCTCATGGGAACCCAGCACCAGCAAAGAATGGCAGGAAACAACCTTTCACCTCCCAAATCTCTGACTGTGCTGTATGCCGCGACACGATAAGCCAGCGTGTTTCCTGAAAACCTGGAGCGATGTGGAAGCAAAAAAAAAACTACCTTTTTATATCAGACCCCAGCCACCAGGCCCCCACGCACACCCCACCAAAGCTCATTAGCATTCTTCGACGCCTTTCGCCGTCACTACGCCCTTTTGTTTTTATTGCGCACGCTGGATGCGTGAAGATCATTGTTATTGAAAATTTCTCACATCGGCTCTTAAACGAGAAGAGTGAGAGAGAGAGAGAGGGGAGAGAGAGAGAAAAAAACAACATTATAGGCTGATCTGACAAACTTTCCCTCGCCACCCTGACGTCAATTACTGGGGAGATGAAAAGGGATTCATTACACTGTCAGACAGAAAAACAAGACCAAACAAAATAGCATCGCTGTCTCGAGCTAGAGAGGGTTATTGACTGAACAGGCTATTAAGCCCAGCCGCACATTCAAACTTGCCTTTCAGAAGAGTCCTGTCTTGCCTGTAATTTCCCAAAAAGCAGGACAGCACTGCAAAGATGCTGAATAAAGAAATACTTCTGATGTTGCCGCTGCTTTTTAATAATAACAAGTGAAACATTTTGTTCCCAAATATAATGTTTATGGTGTTACTAGAGGAAGTATAGAAGAATTCGATCTGAATAGCGTGGTAAACACCCATTTCCACTTCAACAGACAGGACCTTACTGCTGTAGACATAACTGCTTTTCAAATACCCTCTCTTTAAATTCCAGTGTCATCTATCCCACTACCACCTTCTAACTTTCAATTACGATCTACAGGGCCTGTGACATTTTAGCAGTGAGTGGTACAGGACTGCTCTAAAATTAGCCACGAGCATGCAAAATGAATAAAACGAAAAAGCGTTCTGTCGATTATTATGCGTGGATGTTGATTTTTCGAGACTTACGGAAAAACAAATCTCTTCTCCTCTTGATTGGGAGCCTGGAGGCAAATCAGTGAATCAGTTTCCTCTAGCTCTACTGCATATAGTACTAACAGAAAAGCAGGATACCCGTGTTTCTTTATTTAAAAAAAAAAGTCACAATGTCTTCTCTACACCAAGAGGAAGCAAACCAACTAAACATTGAGTATTTCTGTTTCCCCCTCATAACAGTGTACTGCTATATTAAAATATCATGGAACTGGAATCTGAAGGCAGTGTTTAGTCGCGTGACCTCAAAGAACCGTGGTGCTATATGGAATGCTACAAAAGTTGCCATTTTCCACGCTCATACACTGGAGCTAATCCAGGCTTCTAGATCAGCCATTGCCTCATTTGAGCTCTAGGTATCCCCTTATGGGAATATATTTCTGGTCAAAAAACCCATAACAGATGAAGCTACAGTGCATCAAAGACTTGGGCTGACATTACATTAAAGACACATTAAAGTGTGGTTTTACATAAGGCTTTGTCCTACATACTAGGAAAAAGTCAAGCTCTTCCTGGCAAAAGAAAATCTACGACTGAAACTACAGAACCGGAAATAAAAATTGACCTCTACGATGAACACATACTTATAAGCCATTTGAAGTCTTATTCACAATCTCTTCTGATTGGAAATACATGGAGGAAAAATTAGGGCCTAATTAATTCCTAATTGATTTTTTTTTAATAAAATCCTCCATATACCTTGCAACTTAAACAGATCTTATTATATTGAGCAGGACATTTAATAGAACTAAAGAAATCGAAATGAAAAAGTACAAATGTGGTCCGACAACCATAAATCTGACTTGGCTTCTGGTAAACCTGGAAAGGAGGCAGTATTTCTCTTAATATCCTGACCCCTAGACTTCAGCTTTCAACCCTGATAAAAGAACTCCAAGAATAATATATCCATCATTACTTCCATTGCTTGCTGCACTTCCACTCCCAATCTCCACAGCCTCCAGTCACTGATAATTTCTCAAAAGGAAGGAAGGGTAGGAATAATTGCTTCAGTTTGTTTGCCCAGTGAAACATTGTGCTATAAAACAAATAAGTATGAAAATCCAGTCTTCAAGAATACAGTTGAGCGGGATTAAGCAGAGATAAATCATAAACACACAGCAGTGCCGTTTCCTATTTTGGGCCACTGTTTGCTTTTCCTATTTCCCATCTTTGTCTCTGATGTAAAGAGGCTGCAGACTTCAGTCTTGGGAAAACACTACTGAAAGAGTCTGCAAAACAGCGCGGTGCTCGAGCACTCTTCCTTCTTTTTGCAGAAAGCACTCCAGCTATCACGGTTGTTCAAATACACCAAATACAGCATGAATCTTTTGCTATGAACAGACCGTCTCTATCTGTGATACTTACTGGAGGTGCCAGAGGATTCTCATAAGGTTTTTTTATGGGACTTTAACAGTTTAAGACACTGAGAAACTTTGACCAAATAAGTTCAAATCTGATTCTTGTTCGTTATGTCACTAAAAGGTC
The DNA here is from genome assembly GCF_055471065.1 of Atractosteus spatula. Lineage (NCBI taxonomy): Eukaryota > Metazoa > Chordata > Actinopteri > Semionotiformes > Lepisosteidae > Atractosteus > Atractosteus spatula. The sequence continues at coordinate 3,843,782 of NC_142728.1, read as the reverse complement.
AGCTGTAATTAGTGAATAAAGGCACTGTACCTTCTGGGGAAAGGAGGAAACAGGTGATGCTTATTTACTCAAAGAGTTGCAGAAGTATGGAACAAGCTACTGCCATGTTCTCATAACCAATACCCTGACTTCTCTGAATAAGTGGCAGGAGGAGATTGTTAGATCAATTAGCTACAAAGTATGAAACAGGCTAAATTAGCTAAATGGCCTCTACTCGTTTGTAAACTTTATGTTATTGCTTTATGTTGCAGTTTCAGCTTCATTTCCTTCAGTTCTCTTAATTACTTAACTGAACTGAGTGTTTGGATTAGAAATTAAATAATTTGACTCTTTTAGGCCTTAAATCAATTGAAAAGTACCAATAAAACCTGTTGGGTCTTATGGGGTCTCAAGCATCCCTGTCCTAGACTGCTGTTCCGGTTCAACTCTTCCAGCAAAGAGCTGATGAAAAAGCTGTCAGGGAGCAGCCTCAGAGGAAGACTGGTGGCAAAGCAAGCCAGCTGGGAATTCACTGAAACCTGTTACTGGACCGCTGTGCTGTGACTCCCACCCCTTCGTGCACACACTTCACTTCCTCCCATTCTGATGGGAGAATTCTCTGGAGAAACGTCTCTTTTAGAGACCGTGTGGCTAAGATTGCATAAACCAAGGGCAGTTGAACACAAGACCTAATGATGAAGTCGGTTTATTTGCCTAATGAGCAGGAAATGAACTGAATTGCCTCATTTTAAAATAGGTTTCTCAAGGCCACCCAATTTGGAACTCCATTGCGTGGAGAGAATGATTAAGCGACGCTAAAATGCCCACCCTTCATCAGAGTCACACGCTCCACGTTACACAGTACTGTACAGGAGAGAGATCCCTGACTGCAGGGTCTCTCATGTGTCTCACTGCAAGCACCAGGTAAAGATGTTGCTGTGTGTTTCTGTGATCAAAATTTAAATTGATTGATTTTTCAAACAAAATGCAACAAAAAAATACTGTAACAGCATAATATTATCCCTGTCCCAGAATATGAACTCAATTGATATACTTAAGACCCCATTCCAGCTAGTTACCAGAGTTAAGAATCAAGAAGCCACCTAAAAATAAGTCAAACAGATTATACACAGGGTGAGCAACCTCACACCCCAGGTGGCACCACAGGCACACATTGCAGTGGAGATGTAAGCTTTAGAATGAAAGAAGAGCCTGAAAGATCACATTGTGATGGCAGGTCACGCAATGAGCAAAGACCATCATCATTGACAACGTGTAAGAATAACATGTCTTTGCCACTCCAATGTGGCAGAAAGGGAGAAAAGAGAATTGCCTTAAATAATTTAATCTTTTGAAAAATATGAAACATGAATCTTACATGCCTTCTGTGATTTTGCAAACCTCTTTACTGAAAACTAGATCTTAATTGGAGCCAAAATGTGTGCACCATGATACACGAATGTCAGGGTTTAAATCAAACAGAAACTGGACACAAATAATTGCTGTTTTTTGGACTGCTAACAAAACTGCCTGATATACAGTATGTTCAGCTCTACCTCTGGCAGTGTTCTGCTAACTGCTGCTGGGAGAATCCCAATCATATTTGGATAGTGACATTTGTGCTCAGCCTGAACTCAGACTGAGCACGTTTACTGAATCACTCAAAAGTTCCCAGTAAATTACCATTCTAAGGTGCTGGCAGTCCCTGCTCCGGAGCAGATCAGGTCTGGTATACTGTATGGCTTAAATCACAAACCACATGGCTTATTTTTCTAAAGCAAGGAATTAAATATGGGGAAACAAGTTCTTTAAACACTTTACAGTGATGAAGATAATATTAAGGTAACACACCCAGCAGTGTGCACAGGATGAGATGATCTTTTCACCTCACACTACAAGGTCTGCAGTCTGTAGGCTTGCCTCACATGGCTCTGTGCACAGCTCTGGATGAGAGCAGACAGACAGCAAGACTTTGAAACTTTAAACCCTGCCGTCACACACACATGCACTTCCTGCTAAAATGAGAATTCATTCCTTTCTACAACAGCGTGCATCAGACATCTCATCTCAGCTAGCTGGGGCTCTGCTGTGTAACCGTCTCTCCAGTGCAGGTTTAAGTAAGCCTAAGACCAGTTTTCCAATGTGGACAAACTTCCCACGTGTGGCACTATGACTACAGCTGACCCGGAAAGAAAGCTGAGGGTGCTTATCTTCCTGTTTGACTATAATACCCAGTGTATTAAACAGAAGAGGTATTTGAAGGGTATGAGTCCTCCAAACAAGTAGTTTGATTAATACTTGAGGATGTGCAATGGGAAGGAGTACAAAGTATAAATGTACTTCTTTTTACAACAAAAGGTTTCTGCAGCTGCATTAATAAGCTAAAAGGTCAATCTTCTCAGATGCTACAGTATTTGGAAGAAATATGTACACAAAATCCATTCATTTACAAGCGTATATTTACTGCATACAGTATGGGAATTAGATGCCTGTAGCTATCCACAGTGTTTGATCTGATTATTACGTGCTTTTCAAGAATGGGAAGACTGGTTTAAAAAATTGAACTAACATGATGAAATGGATATTTGATGGTTACTCACAATGCAGTAATACAGTAATGCGAGATTATAAAATCACCTTGAGGTTAGTGGAGTAAATTACATGTTTCAAAAACAATGTGTGGAAAACACATTCCCTTGATCATATCTGTAATCAAATGTCAACTGTGCTTTAACTAGGTTATTTGTAGATTACCTAAAACTACAGAATATGTGGTTTAAATATTCTTAGGATTATTTTCAGGTCACATCTTCCTACAACACATATTATATGACTTCTTTGATTTCAGAAGCAGAGAAGAAACAGAATTTTCTGTAAGATGTGAACTTTATCTTTGTCATATTGCAAAAGCCATTTTATTGAATAATGTTCCCTGCACATAAAGACAGATTTATAGAAGGAAAGGAATGAAAGTCTCTCCCAGTTTTGTGCTTGCCAAATCATGTTAAAGTATGTTGAATCACTTTCCCGATATTTGATTTCTTTAATTATCATATACTGTTACAGGAAATTATTTTGCCTTATTCCTTTTGGTTTACAGTGCTATCCTATCCCTAAAATCTGTTTCATTACTGATCAATCGGTCAATCACCATTTTAACACACTCTCCCATGGTAGATTTAAACAATATTGCTTCCTCTTTTTAAGAACAGAAGAGTATTTTTAATGAATAAAACATTATAAGAAAACTGTTGCAAAGCTTAGTATCTACACAGATGTGAATTTAAAATATGTATATGTTTTGAAAAAACATTGGAGGCTTTCAAAGCAAAAGAAAGTAAGATAATGAAGAGCCTCACAAGTAGATTTAAATGGGAGATTTCTACCATTAACCAAGTGCAGAGCCATTAGTTAAATAAAAGGCTGACAACATTCCCTTTAGGCTACATGAAAACAATATCGCATATCATACAGTGCCACATGTGTAGAGAGGTTCTCTCTATTTTAAATAATTCACTTCAACATATAGTCAGCTGTCGAGCCCAGCTTAGATGTGGCTGTTAAATGCAAAGAGAAATGTTACTCACCGTTAAGCATTGCATATTCTCTGGGCTGTTGGTCTCCGGCGCTGCCACATGGTTTGGCAGAGGAGCTTCTGCAAGAAACACAAATGAATCAATGACTGAAACACTCCTCCTTGAAAACATCTTTGCCCAATTATCCCCAAGGACAAAAATTCCCCGAGAAAAAAAACGGCTCGTCCAGGTCCGGTTCTCAGAGCGCTTGTGAACAGTGCGCTAAGCAAAGTTTTAAGGACTTAATCCGGCAGGAAGGAGAAAAGTGAGCAAAGAAACTACACTCAATTATCCCCATATCTACAAGCTTCTGTGAGGTTACCATAGTGACTACTACTAGTCCGTGCTACAATGCCCTTTTAAATATTCTCATAAAGGAACCATTCAACGCCAGGACAATACCACAGCCTTCTCCGTTACATCCTTCAGCTGGAATGTCAGAAATGCCCTCCCATTTTTTTCAGACAAAATCTAATTTGTAAAAGTCCAAGACTCTAGCTTTAGAACTGCCTATTATTCAGCTATGGACCAATACACAATTTGCTGTTTACCTCAAAGAACATTATCTTAATATAATTAACCTTCACATAGTATAACCCATATTTTATTGATTTCTACTTGCTCAGAGAGAAAGCAGAGCATGTCACTAATAAGAAATGAGATATCCAGAGTAATCTGGCAGCATTACACTTGTTCGGGGTCTTGTACTGAAAGTTATATCACTTTTAATTAAAGGACACCAGCTGAGGAGAAAGATATGTTGGACACAGCAGCTTGTCAGGATTCTAGCTCAAAGCTTTATTTTAACAGTGCTAAATTATAATGATTAAGAGACAGAAGCAGAACACTTGGCAGCACAGACTATAGCCCTGACAACAGCTAAAGAAATCCCTGTGTCAGAGATGTGGAAAACTGTAAGAAGAAAGAGCCACAGTATTCATGCAGTCTTGAGTCTGCTTATTTTGCGGTCGGCTACAAACAGTTAGTACTTCAGGAAGAAATAAACTGACGCCCACTTGACTTTCAAAAGGTCCAATAAACAGGCAGTTAAGTCTGAGAAATGTACCGTCAACCATACTGTGGTTATGCATAACAGGAACAGCCATCACTGTTATGCATATACTGTATATGAAATTAAAAAATCTTTCCTTGAAAGCAGTTCTGATAATGGCCCATCAGCTTCTGCACCACTTTACGCTGTGTCATTAGCATAAAGAGTGTGAAATTACCATCTCTCGGCATTGTAGTATGTGACACTTTTTAATAAGCACTGCAGATTCAAGCATTTTTTTTCAACCACACAAGTAGTTACAGTTTCCCTGAATGATGATAGACACCGTATAATACAGTTTAAATTAAAAACTATTACAGCTGAAGAGTTCAACAGGCTTATCTATGAGGCAGAAATTTTATATTTGAAATAGGCTGGCCTCTTGGTACAGATATACTGTAAACCCTACACCCACAGCATTAAACTTTTTCCTCACATTAATTTAAAATGATCCTTTCTCAACCATGCTTTCACGGGATGAAGACTGCACAATCATGCTCCAACACAAGATTTCGGACAATCAGCCTCATGTTCACAAGAACATAAGACATTATAATGGTAGGGTGCCATTCATCCACCTAACTGTTTTGGTTGACAATAGCTTATTGAGCCCAAGACCTCACCCAGTGATGGATTGAGAACACATCTGGAAGACACTTCAGAAAAGCAGGTTTTTAGGTCATATGAAAGATGAATTTGTGTGCTATGAGAGACTTTTTGAAAGGCACCTACTGTATAACACAGTTCCTAACCTTAACCAAGGCCAGAGTGTCAGACTATTTGTGCTTGACTCCTCATCGTTATTAAAAATGTATATTAAAACATGAGGAAAACATGAAGGAACAACGTCTTTTGAAGCGCTGGAGTACAATTATGGCAATGTGTGGAGAAAAAGCATGCTTGAAGATGAACGATTGGAAAAAGAAATATTTCCCTGAAGCTGAAAGTAACAGCTCTGTCAGACAGAAGCATAAAAAAGCAACGGACGGAAGAAATCGAATTATGTTCCAGATGAATTCCCTGCACAAAAAACATGGTATTTCTGACCACAGCTTGAAGGAATTGAGACATACCACAGAATGAGTTTTATTTTCAGACCTTGCTAATTTTACACGTGTACAATTACCGAGGCTTGAGTCCTGCGCAATTCATTTGTTTCAAGTGGCACGTCATGAACAAAAAGACATCTAAATAGAAGTACAAAGGTTGGTTGGTAAACACTTATCTCTGGTCCCCTCAGGACTCTACACACATTCTCTCCACTGGCAGTATTATTTTTCAAAAATGCTACAACAATATTATACCACCACAAGCAGTGCCATCCGCAAACGCCAGCTATATGGTATTTTGGATCATATTCTTGTTGTTAAAGCAGGGGTGAATGTTTGTGTTTGGAAGATTACCATAGGATTGTGCTGACGCAGTCCTAAGTAACTATTATGGCTTTTCTCGTGCCCTGAAGTCAACTTAGAGAATCATACGTTAATTATGATTCTGTTGCTTTAACCAGATTTAACCACTCTAACCAGTTATCAGAGAATAATTAGTAACTGATATTTGATTGGAAAGTGTCCATGCAGGACGTCCATAACAAATATGCAAACCTAAGGTACTATATATTTAAAAAATGGCTGAATGTATGTTTCTGAAAACCAGCCCCACGAAAAACAACCCAGAACTACGGTGGCCCAGAAGCTCAAAAGGCAAGCACATATGTGCCACAAATACAAAAAGCTATGGCCCCAATGGAAAAGGGGCGGAGCAAACTGATAAACACGGACATGCAGATCCAAGAGATTGTACGAACTAAAAAGAGCAGACGGGAAATCTGAAAATGTGGACGTGCAAATCACAAAATGCAGAAAATGCATTCTAAAATGTGTGGAAGAGCAAATAAAAAAAATCAGGAAGTGTAATCTTAAAAAGGGGGATATCAACAAGTCCATGATTTGTAGTTTGTGCCACATCTTTCATATTTGCAGCACATATGTTTTATGTGCTTCTCGTTTGCACTTCTTAGCCTCTGTACCTCCAGAATGTGCAGCTCATTTGATATCTGACAGTCACAGAGAGCTTCAAGGTGGCTGAGAGGCCAATGTCTGCAGCAGCCCCTCCACCTGTCCAAAACTACCCCGAATTTTCATTTTTGCAAACTGTACAGCAAGATACAACAAGTACAGGACTTTTACAATTTTCTAGAAAAAAGAATATTCATTTCTCAATAATGGATTCGATGGATTGAATGTTTTTAGAAAGGTTTCTAGCAAAATAATGCAGTATATGTAATGATATGCAAAACATTTGTGTAATAAGTCCTAATAATAACTAAATGCATTTTGATGCTCCATATTCACATCAATTTTGTTTCAGTGGAAGTTAAAGATGCCCTAAATAACTTCATTAGCAGAAACTCAGTGAGAAGGAAAAAGCTTCATTAATAGCTAAGAAACATTTCATTTTCCTGTGTTAAAGTGTGAGGGGTGAGGACTGGTGGCAGGGATGTGCTTTGTTAATGTCGCTATATTTGAATATGAGCACACCTACAGTACTATACTAATGTGGAAAACCAGCTGGTTATTCTTGTGTCTTATGTTAGTACCATGAGTCTCTCTATTATCACCATTAGCTAAAGTATTGTCTTTATCACAGTCTACACAAAATACCAATACATTTTCAGGTCTCAAACGTTCTGCCATACTAATTTTCAAGCTGTTGTAATCACTTCCCTTACATTTGAATGTTGACTGTTGCTTAATTCAAGAATATTATTGTACACCTTTTGGATTTTGAGCTGGTCAAATTGCCCTTTAGCAAACACTGTTTAACCTCTACATCACAAGTCCACATCTCAACCATGTTCAAATAAGAACTGAGAGATGAAAGAACTTAAAAAAACACCATACACAAAACAGAGCAGACTCAAATGCGGCAGTCTTGGTAACTTGGCTTTTGGCCTTGTGAATTATTTACATACGCTTGTTTAGAAAGCTGACTGATGTGGAAATGCAGTAAAAAAAACAAACTATCCCACTGTTTGCTGAGTGGGCGCTCACTTTCCAGAAGCACGGCTCTGCATATAATGAGAGCACAAGAAACCTCTTTCTGAATCAACCGAACACATTGCCCCAGACGCTGTTTCACAACACAGCACCCTCAGCCCTGACTTTGACACACTGGGTCAAGGAGGAAAAAACGAGAACTCTCTAAGGGAAAACGAAACACAGAACAGCCCTCCTAACAGCAGTACAGTTTGCGCCTCTGTCGCTGTGCTCTTTAAGCAGGAGAGTGCTGCACTGCACACATTCAAGGACAGTGAGCTCTCTCCTGCCTTCTGTTCATTAATTACCTACAAATGTGTTTGCCTTGTGTTTATCCATACACAATAGCTTTGGTAATAATTTTTATTCTTTTTTTCCTCGTGTCAATGAAGCAGAATTTATTTTAAAAAGAAGAGAGGGGAAGAGAGATAAATGACACTGAGACAGAATACATTCTGCACTGCAGCGCAAGGAGACATGAGTTCTGCAACTTAGCAAGGATCCCTTTCTTTCAACATTGGGTAGTCTAAAAGCATCCTAAATATTAAATTGGCACTAATTTTAGTCAAATACTTTAAACAAGATGGATAATAGTAAATGCATAGACAAGCAGAACAGACAAAGATGTTTCCATTGACAACTCACTGAAGTGAATTTGATCCATTGTGAAAAAGTTGGCGTAAGCTTTGAGCCGGCGAAAATACGAACTGGCAAAAGAAGGGTAGCTCAACTTGAAGCTCCCATCACGCACCAATCACTTTTCAAAACACGCAGAAAATCGCCACCTTTCAGGCTGAGTTGAAAGATGAGCCAGAGAAATTCCACCCATTCGGTGGCAGAGCTGAAAGGAGCTGTCATATTTAAATTGGGCCTTCGGATCAGATCAAACAAGAGGAGCCCAAAGGGCACAGAGAGCCTTTTATACAGCAGGTTCAGTACAGCACACAACAACACCACACAAGAATCACAGCCCCCAACGAGAAATTTTAAACGCGGCGCATCACACATGCAACTGCCCTAGTCAGCCATCATAGCTGAGGACAAGGCTAGTGAACATTATAAACAGATCTTAATATCTCTGAGAGCTTGCACTGCAAGCTTAACGATATTCTACCAATACCACTGAGGTCTAGCGACTTCCGGAACAAACATGCCCTTTTCTTTTTCTTGCTGTGATTTTTAAATATTTGTATGTTTTATTTTAGTATGAGAATACCAAGACGTGCATACACAGCACATTGGGGAAGGTGAATTATGTTTTTCCTGAAACAAAATATATGTTTCTGTTTTATGGCCAAAATAAGAGTATTATGGACAAGGTAAAAAAACAAGGTAAGTAGCACTACAGAGCAGGTCCTGATCTTGAAAGATCTGTGGATGCATACTTTTTGCATTGTCTTTTTGTTTTGATTGCATTCCCACATTATCTTGATGCAGAAATAAAAATAAATGCCTAGACCATTATTATGCACAGCTTCATGTAGCTCAGAATCACTCATGTGACAGCATATACTGTATATACTCCTACTTTATGTGTGGATCACCTTGTAAATTCACTGTAATTTATAGTAATTCCTGTGCTGCTGTTTCTATATTTGCCACTTCACATATATTTGTTTAATCTGCAAAGTTAATAAGTTGGCTAATGGTTTGGGATCCTACCTTAAATGACAGGCACTATCAAAAGCAGTCTTGAAATTTACATACTATATTTTTTATCATGTGCTTTAGTGCTACCTAATATTCATGCTGCTTGCTTGAGGAAAAAAGAGCAAATTAAACAAAACAAATCCTTTTCTAAATCAATGCTGGCTCTCTCTTAAAATGCCACTTTTTAAAGTATTCATATGAAGTAGTTATATTTTCCATATCATTTCCAGTAACAGAAGTAAGACTGATTGGTCTATAGTTTCATGGCTCACTTCTGTCCCACTTTATAAGAATTGGTGTAGGCACTGTTTCCATTCTAAGAGAGAGCTGACATAGCTGATTATAGGGTCTAGTAATAACCTTCATCATCTCCTTAATTATGGCTGGGAAAATACTATCTAGACCTGGTGATTTATTAAGTTTTAGCCATCTAAGTCCATCAAGAAAGTGTCAGAAATTACCCTACAGTATATTGATAAGAGTTTTTTCTAAATCAGGGGATGTTTAAGACATCTTTGATTGCACCAACCTGAAGTATTCACATATCATGTTTAGTGCATCTTTGGCATCTTCTGTTGTTAAACCTCTTTCATCTCATGGTACTTGTGTTTTTTACAGATCTTTTACACTTGTAATACTACTGAAATGCATTTGTATTTTTTGCTTCTGTTGCAAATTTCTTGTTCGACTGCCTCTGGACAATTCCTTCTTCAGCTGAGCCTTTAGCTCTAAATGCTTTTCCATCTTAGAATCGCGGGCCCTTTCACACAGATTACAAAGCAATGTTTTCCACCTGACATCTCTTAATATTTCAAGAAAAAAAAATTGTATTCTCCAAGGGCCCTTTAAGCATAGTGACAGCTATAACAAATTTACAGTATATACCTTACATACACCTCACTTTAAAAGTATTCACGCTAGAAAAACACATGATATATAGTACTCTATATAAGCTTGAAAGGAAAGTATAATAGAGGGGCTTATAAAAAAATCATACATAAATTAGATTTTTGCTCAAATTTGTTAAAGGTCAAAGCAGCGAAATGCCTTCAGTGGAATGCATACGTTGACATAATACACTTAAAAAGCAAAGGCACAGTTATGTAATAATGGCATCATCCAGGACTAAATTTTAAATGCTTTCAAAATAACACTGCCATTTCAAGTTAACACTGCATTCAAGTTCTGGGAGAGCTACCTTATGTCCTTCACAGATCTACTCCTATTAAAGTTTGGCATCTATGCATTTCAGAACAGGTTTTCTTCATACAGGCACACATATAATATAGAAAGCACAGTTTACATTAACAAATCAAACATTTTAAATATTGTAACATGCAGATTTGATTACAGATTGATGTAATTACATTGATGATGATGATGATGATTACATTGCAATGGATACTTATTTTAGTGTTTCTAGTGCATTTTATCTATGTTTCTTGGCATTTTCTTTCACAAACCAGGTATTTATTCACTTTTACAGTTTTGTCATGAAACATTTCCTTGAATGTTGAGTTCAGGTAAAACCAATGATATCCCGTCTCCTTCTTTTCTACTCTTGCTAGCTGTGTGGTTGCAGGATGGTCATGTACTGTGTGTTGCACTGGGTTTAGCTTTCAGACAATATTGACACATAGATTCATAGACACTTGTAGATTCTCTACACGTTTCAGCAAGTTGAACATTTGCTTTATATAAACCACTGTTTATGTGAATGTATTGAATATTTCATTTCACATGGGACTGGCTCCATTATAGATGAATCATGAAGAGATTCTCTGATAGTGGTGCCTGCATTTCAAATGACTAATACATGAAACACTCAAATTGCACATGCCTAGTAGGGTATAATTATTAAGCTTTTGTTTCTGGTCCAGATTTAATTCATTCACTAATCATAACTAGAATTGCCCAGAAAAACAGCAGTTTTGAAGAACTATCAAGATCTTAAGAAATCTAAGCACTTTCAAGGTTTTCAAAGATTTATACTACTGTCTATGACAAAGTGTGGCATTCAGCAATTAGGAAAATTATTTGTGAGACCATCAAAACTGCATTTCCAAATTATGTTTCTAATTTAAAAAGATGTGGATGAGCAATTAGAACAGTTTCTTGCAACAGAATGTTTATACATCACAATCTCTGTAACATGAACCCTAGAAGCACTATCATCCAGAATCCCCTGTTCTGTTAAAATGTCTACTGAGCATTGAGGATACACGGCTTCCACTTTAAATAGCATCTAAAGAGAATATCTGCAGAATTAAACAAAAGTGTCTGACATGCACTGGGATGAAGTACAGATTACCTGGCTGACTTGGTATTGAGATCACAGATAATGAAAACAAAAAAATAAAATCTAAAGGTAAAAGAGGGTTTACCTACAGTACACCAGTAGGAAGTCTAAAGAGATTTAAAAATTACACTATCTTCTTATGAGCAGGCCTTCAGTATGCTAAGTATGTTTCCCGCCAAAGTTTAGACAAGACAAATGGCTCCAATAAACTCTGAAGCTGAAATAGCATTATTCTTTCCGAGACACCTCTGAAAGAGCAGAACAAAAGCCACTGATCCTTGTCTTTTACCTTAGGGATCCACACACTGGGATGCCAACAAATCAAACGTACAATTTCAGTGCGAAAAGCTAAAGATTAATACCGAGGCACAACGTGTCTACGTTTCCCCTCACAACCTCAACCAAGTGAGCAAGATGAGCGAAACAGCTTCCTCTCATTTACTCTCTCCTCTCTCTCATTTACTAGGGCCCTGGCAAAAATCACAGAACACAACAGCTTCCTCTGATCTATTGCAAAGGTCTCCTAAATGAAATAAAGGGCCATGGCTCACAGATTTGCGAGATATGGCCAGCAAGATTCAGAATTCAGCCCTCTGTGTTACGAGTGCAATACCGTACTTTAACACGTGAGCCAGCTGGTCAACGGCATCTACAAGTACGTCATTATTTACAGCTGATTTCCTTATTCATTTGCATATCAAATCTCTCTCCTCCACGTCTTCACCATCTTGAGAATGATTTTTGAGTATAGCCGAAAATGTTCATCCAATAGAATATACTGTACAGTGACCAAGGTGATTGTGCTAATCTCTCCAACCGTGATTGAAAAAGGCTGTGACTCTGTAATGTAAAAATGTCACGGTGGCTTATCAGTCATAATCCCACAGATGGCAGCTTCATGCCATTGGCCCCCCATTGACTCCAAACGTCTGAGCCTCTCTGAAATGTCTGAGCTTATACCTTTACTCTCCATCAGTTCTACCTCACTCTTATTCAAAACGTCCATGTCAAGGACATGCAATAAATTACATGTCAACATTTCTGTCAAGAGAGCAGTTACAAAATGAATTTTAACATTTGGGTATAAAATCTGCATGTGGCAATTTAACAAACCAGTTTAATTGGTGTCCAATCTATACTTTATTGAACCTTTAGGACCTATTAAGGTATAAAAAAACACAGCTTCAGTGCTTGACAATTGTGGTATTAAACATTCGATAATAAATTGAACATGTTGCAAAGGATTATTTCACCTTTCAGATAAAAGCTTGTTATCCCTACAGCAGATTCTTAATTTAGAATTCTCAACTTTGATTATTAAATGAATGTTCTCGACGTGGCAGGAATCGGTTGAAGAAACCCTTCTCCCACTCTATTTTGTCTAGCACTGCAAAAGTATTTAATTAGATGGTTAAGAGTATGGATGATTTGAGGCTTTCATTCCTCCCATGCAGCTAGAGCTGACAGGGCACAAACCGTCTCTCTTTTTCAAAGGCCTCACTTCTTCATCACTCTGTCAGTGGAACAAGAGAGTCCCTGCTGCTTTCACTGCAGTGCAGGGCGCACCGAAGGCCGTGAGAGTTTCCAGACTTGCACTGGTTTCATCTCATATCATAACGATCTGCATCGACATGAGCCTACACCTGATCCTCGCCTTGCAACGAGGACGCCAACGTTAATATTTGCATCTGTTTTTATCAAGCAGTTTGGATATAATACTGTACGTGCTGACATGTCTGACACCTGCAATAAAGGCTTGAGAAGCAATTAATCATTCCTAAATTAAATCTTATTAGCCACACTTTCTAAGTTAATCTGTACTGGCTGGTGCAGTCTCTATCAGGGTAGAAAGGTGGATGGAAGGAGAGAAAGGAATGGAAAAAATCAGATATTCTGTAACTGTGATGAATACTATTTGTTAAAACATTCTTCATAAAGGTGGAAAACAATGTACATAAGACCACTTTATCGGCCATATACAACTTCTTGCATTAGGAATTTGTCTTTTTCGCATACCCCAGCTTGCTCTGCATGAGACACACAGCAGGGTCAGCCATTGTACAGCACCCCTGGAGCAGTTGGGGTTAAGGACCTTGCTCTGGGCCCCAACAGAGTAGGAATGCCTCTGCAGGCCGCGTGATTTGAACCGGCAACCTTTCAGCCACTGGCGCAGATCCTTAGCCACAGAGCCCAAACCATGTACAGTAAAACCATGTCATAAATCAACGAATAAATAGAGTCCTACGTATCCATTTTCTATCCTCTTTATCCAATACAGGGTTGCAGGGGAGCCAGAGCCTATTCTAGCAAGCAATGGGTGCAAGGCAGGATACACCCTGGACAGGACACTACTCCATCACAGTGCAAATAAGCAGAGCTATAATACTGAATTAATGGTGAGGAAATTAAGCTTAGATATATGGAAATGCTGATAAATGCTGTACAAAGCTTGTATTTTGTACAAGATGTACCAACCACGTATCTTACAAATCAACAATAAGCAGAGCTCCATCCATTTTCCAACCTCTTTGTCCAATATAGGGTCACAGGTGACCATTCATAACCAGTGAATGAAATACTGCTCTGCAATTGCTTGTTCCTTGCATGACAGCCAGGTGGCTCCATAAATGGAGATTCTGGGAACAAACTCAACTCAACTCAACTTTTCCATGTTGCTAAAGAAAATGTGCTGCCATCCTTCATGAAATATTTGGAAGAGATCTTCAAAATAATAAGCTACTAGAAACCACATGAGACAGATGATAAACTAGACCTCTCTAATATAATTATTCTTTACTTATGAGAAATAGTCAAAGCTTTTTGGGAGGAGAGGCTGAATGCATCTTAGAGTCTCATACAACGTTGCCTGTGATGTTCTGAATGCAATCCCTCTTTTCACAGCTAGTCAAGGGGCCCTCACATTCTTTTACCTTAGAAAAAAGGGTTTATCTTCATTCTACTGTAAAATACATTGATGTGTTTGGAATGCTAAAAATGGGGCCGAAGGGAAACTGGAACACTAAGGCGATGAGATGAGCTGTAGGTTTAGGTGTTTACCCCAGTGAGCAGCTATGTCTCATCACACAACATCAGCCACAGGATACCATCTGACAGCATCTTTACAAATGCTGTGCACTGTGATAGTTTCTACAGTATATACTTTTATTTATTTATAAATGCATTATCAGCTACAAAGAAATCAAGACAAAATTAATTTTCAAAAACTCTATTTCTGTAAGAAAAAGTTTCCAAAGAAATGTCACCCAAGACATGAAAGAGTATTCACATCTTCTCAGTCTCTGTATAGCGTCTCCGAATACAGTCACCCTATTGAAAACCTCCAGCCACCAGGCTCTTGAGAGTACAGGCTTACCTTTGCCACTGTGATCTGCTGTTATAATGGGGAACTCAGTGTAACTCAGCTGTCAAAAAACAGAGATACAACATCTCTCCTTCACCATCTCGGAGTGGGGGGAACTGTACTGAGACAGAACATCCTTATTTCTAAATCCACCCTCAGGGAGCAGAAAGTACAAAATCAGGTTTCATTAAGAATTTATAACACTATAGAAAGTTCACACATTTTGTCATGTGTTTCTAATGTCTGGGAGAAGCATCATCCAACTTAGGGACTGTATACTTCCCTGTAGTGAGAGAGTACTGCACTGATGAACAGTTGTGCAGATTGCTTAAAAATCCTGAGGCAGCTGTGGAGTTGTAGCCATCATCTCACTGGAGCCGTTAGGAAATCCAGGTAAGAGTATGGCCCTCTTGTAGCGGAGCCTCTTTTACTGACAATGGATATTTTGCATTTCAATTAGTCTCCATAACAGTTTTTTTATGATCTGTAAATTGATGATGCCCCTTACAGTGCCCAATGGGGTTTGTACCACATTTGATTAAAATCTTGAAAGCCCTGCTTCCTGACAGCATCCTCAAGGCCTTGTATACTTGAGTAAGAATAGAAAAATATATAAAATACAGCAATAATTGCCCTTCCTACTTTATTCGCTTTATGCGGTGCTGGTGGAACTGCCTGTGCTCAAAAGAGGTGACACACGTCTGATTAGACAAGTGTCACTGAAAGACGGCATGAACCTTTAATGAAAAGTGTCATGTCAGGCATCACTCCAGAAGTGAAAAACCTTCTGCCCTTTATTCAATCCTGAGTACGCAATGCTCTCGTGCTTGACTTGAGAAGCCCAGGCAGCTGTTCTTAATGAATCGTTACTGTACAATTCTCCTTTGCATGTCTTACCAGCAAGATGTATTTTGCTTTCTTAAGAGAATTTTTGTGTGTGTGTGTGTCTCTGATGGAATTGTCAATAGGAAAGATAGGAATGACTGGACTATTGTGGCGATATGAAAAATCATTCGAATTTACGAAAGGTAACAAATGAGAGGAGGGCATCTGGTCTATCTAAACTCATTTGGTTGTTAGTAGCAGAGTGATCCAAAGATCACGTCCAGCCATTTCTTAAAGAAAACAACTGGATTTGGCAGCCAATCGAGGTATTGACTTCAACCACGCGGCTGACTAGCTTGTTCAATATTCTCACAAAACTTTGAGGAAATAAATGCTTTCTGTTTCTCGATTTTAAATGCACTTCCAAATTCCCTGTGTTTGTGTCCCCTTGTTTTCTGTTTTACTGATCATTCTGAAAAAAAGGTCTTATATCAGATCTTCTCTGATCTTCAGTAAAAATGCTCAGTTCCTTCAGCCTGTCAGTGTAGGATATTCCCTTAAGTCCCAGAAAGGAGCTGATTGTTCTTCTCTGGACTGATTCCAAGGCAGCAATATATTTTCTATAGCATGGGGACCACATCTGTACACAATATACTAATTCTGGCCTTACTAGCGTTTGATGTAATTTTACGTAACATCCCTTGATATAAATTCTACGTGTTTAACTAGATATTCAAACATTTTTTCTTAATTGCTTCCGCATATAGAAGATGTAAATGATGCATCAATATAAACACCTATGTTTTTCATTAGTAGTCTCTTCTAGCTTAGTGTTTCCCACTTTGTATCTATAGCTTATGTTTTAAATAATTGCATGCAAAGTCCTGCTCAGCTACATTAAACATCATATTCCAGATGTTTGCCCAAGCATTTTTATTAATATTTTTGTTTTGCATAAATATATTAAAAGGGCCTTTTCTATAAGGCGTGCAACTCAAAGTATTATACTGGGAAGTGGTATTTAGACATAAGTTTCAGAAAAAAAAATAGTGAGAACTGTGCCACTGCTCTGCTGTTGGACCACTCTAATGAGGATTGTTTCACCTATGATATGCATTAATTTCCACATTAATGCTATGAGAAATATTGATCAGTTAGTGCTATAACTTATCAGTTAACATGCAGGGAGCCTGGAGATCTGAAATCACCAAGGTTAAAAGCTTTTTCTTCTACGCAGCGGATGTATCAAATGCACATTACAGATGTAATATCTCAAATGTCCTTAACAAAATGTCTAATATGTTTTTGGTACATATAGATGATGTTATCATCAATGTTTAAAACTGTTCTCCTGTGGATCAGGTTTTAAATGGAAGAATCTGTATCAACAGATGCAAGGGATGAAAAATTTATGGAAATCTGACACTAAGTAAATGATTGTACACACCATCAGCATTATAGATCTATGATTTTTTCCTCCAGCATTTTCAAACACTATTAATTCCAATAAATACTATTATGCATGTCCTGTTTCTAAACTTAAACTTTTTTAAAGAAAATACATTCATTATCTCCTGATAAGGATATGTGCACAAAGGTGACTCCTTGAACTAATGTCCAGAATTGAAATACCGGTGTTTGGCCAGAATACTGAATTGACTGAAAGTCAAAATGGCATCAGTAAACCTAGAAAGGAATAAAAGTAATTGCTTACAACATCTTAAGCATGTGACAGTTGTTTGATCAGGGCAAACATAAAGCCAGCTTCAATTTTTAAATAAATTACAAATGGGAGCAAATACAGTATGTTCCCTCCTTAATTCTCATCAAAATGCTCTCCTGGAAGCCACTCCAAGCGTAAACATACAACAGCATTGCCACAAAATTCCCCTATGTGAGTGGGGTGTGTTGGTGCATTTCAGTGCGGGAGGTGGAGAGGGGAAAGCAGTTTTCTGCCTATTTCAGTCTAGAGCAAGAAACGACAAGCTTTTTCAAAGCATCCAGTTGTCAAAGTCTCCCCGCCTCATACACACATCCATATTTAAGTCCTGGACAATGAATCCACACAATCGCCTTATCCTACTTACCTGGGATCTGCCTCAGACGTCGTGTAGCCACTTTCAAATGTTTTGTTCTTCCCAGGTCTTCTCCCAGTAGATAGTACCAACCACCGATTTCCTGAGACATTCAGATCATAACAAAAAAAAAGAAAGAAAAAACCTCAGTTCTCTTTTGTCATTTAAGCTGACCCCCCGCCCCAGCTCTGTGCCGTTTGCCAGAAATCAGAAGTGGTGTGCGACGTGGTTGAAGGTCTGAGACAAGAAGAGAGAGAGGGGAGACCCCCTCACACAAACTCCGCTGGCTTGTACGTTATTTAACTGGAGATTTTCACTCACAGATTGAGTCGTCTGGGAATAAGCGCAAGTTCAGTGTTTTCCAGCAGCTGATGCATCTGGTGCAGCCCCAGAAGCCAGATGGCTGTTTGTTATATAAAGAGAAGCCCGGGATGTCAAGCAGGTTTCCATTTTAATCCAGATAAAATGCTTATAGCCCGTATAAGCATGATGACAAATGTAGCAGAAACAATTACCCTGTCCCTCATGACTGTCAGCCTTCCAGTGAAAAGGAAAACTATAATGATTAAAGGTTATTATAAATGATTAATTAAAAAGAAATTTCTCTTGCACTTTTTTTTTTGGAAATTTGAAGATTTCTGTCAGTTGTGAGACACAGAGAAAAGCACACTGGAACAGCTCTATCGTCCTCATTTAAAATGATGTTAGATTATAAGAATGTCTTCAGCATGTCTGGTAGAAGGTGAAAGACACTGATACAACATAAATAATTCTGAACAAGTGGAACTCTTCCGAACTAGGACCACCTCCATTGTTTAAAGCCCAACATATCATTAGCAAAATCAAACCAATTAAGAAAAGACAAATAAATGCAGGTACTTTATTACTGTTAAAACCCTGAAAGACTAAAGGCAGGGGTATAGGGGACTTATAAATGTCACGGTAAAGTTAAGTTGATTGACAAATGTCCTCAGGAAGGATTAGTCAATGTGCACACAACCTGGCAACAAGCACCAAATGTTAACCCTTAAAAGACATAACCTAGGTAATTAGCAAAGCACACTGTACTGAGAAGAAAAAAACAACAACTGTATCATGTTCAATGACTGTATTAGAAAAGATGCACAGCTTTAAATGTGAATGTTTAAATGTGACACACGTAGCTTTAAATGTGAATTCTTTAATATGGGAATGAACAGTATTAAGGCACACTGGTGTTTATCCTCCTTGTTTCTTTCGACCAGTTTCAAAAGGAAATATGCTTTAGGGTTAACTTGAATTCCATTCAACCAAAACCGATTGCCTAGAGCTCATTTTGCAGAGAAGACTGCTCTTGCCAAACAATGATGCATTTTCTTATACAATAACACAAAGACAGAAGACAAAGCAGCTCAGTATTAAAATCACAATAATAAAAAAATGAGGTCTAAATTACTTGAGTTATAGAGATGGAAGATCATACACTTTCTCTGCCATGAATCATACTAACATAGCAAGACAGCTTTCTCTATACTGATCACATATTCCATTCTGTGATCTTCAGAAGGATGATTGAAAAACCCTCATTATGGCTCATCAGGATTAAATTAACTGCAAATACTGTTAAAGATGTTCTTTTTTATAATCAGAGCATAATTTGATTCCACTCTATAGTCTCTTCACAGATATATTTTTCAATTCCCTAAAATGCCCTTCCCACCAAATACTGTATATATACAGTAGCATTTACACTGCATCATGATTAATTCATGAAGATCTTTATTTTTTAATTCCAGACTTTTCCCATCCTCTGGCCTTGAGATGAAAGATCTGGTAAGGTGGCTGAGATAGTAATAGGCAAACTACTGGAAGTTTTAAAACTGCTGCATGGACGAAACATCAGGTTGAAAGAAAACAGTATCAGACCTTTCCACTGTAGGATTCCACCTGTCAAATGGGCCATATAGCTTAGAATGAAAAAGAATCCTTTCTGCTGTACATGCAATACAGTCCTATCTCCCAGAGAATGTGCAGCCTTGTCCAGATACTGCATCAGCAAGTTGTCATCTGTGATTATTATATGAGATTGTGAATTTATTTTATACTATAAGCAAGATAAGTGGCAGGAGGCTATTCTACTCCACCTTGTTTGAAGATCTCAACTAACTGTATCTTGATGGACATCAAGCTTTCTGGACACTCCACTCAAAGCGCTTTACAGGTAATGGGGACTCCCCTCCACCACCACCAATGTGCAGCATCCACCTGGATGATGCGACGGCAGCCATAGTGTGCCAGAACGCTCACCACACATCAGCTATCAGTGGGGAGGAGAGTAATGAAGCCAATTCATAGATGGGGATTATTAGGAGGCCATGATTGGTAAAGGCCAGGGGGAAATTTGGCCAAGACGCGGGGGTTACACCCCTACTCTTAACGAGAAAAACCATGGGATTTTTAATGACCACAGAGAGTCAGGACCTCGGTTTTACGTCCGCACTTAGCATGGCTAAGTGGCTTGTTCTTGACTCCCACTAACCTTCGTGTAAACATTCCCTTCTGTTCTCAGTTTTCCTTTTTTTTCCCCATGTGCATCCTCTGGACAACCATCCATGCCACAGACATCAGAGCAAGTAGGATGTTGAAAGCAGGAGAGAGAGAGAAATTAACAGTGCCCTGGAAGGTAAAGACAGCAGGGGACCTACACAAATCAGAGATCTGGAAACATCACAAAAGGAAACTAAAAAACCAAAATAATCATTGGGTTGCATATAGTGAGCTTTCAAAATCCACAGGCTTCAAACAAGCGTCCCTATTGTGTACGAGCATCACGCTATTAAACAGAGGTTCTGCAATCAGCCCGCTCTGTGCAGTCCAGTGCCCCATTAATATTTTACAGATTCCCACTCAGAACGCACTTCAATGTTTCCAAAGGGTATGCAATTCCATATTGTTTTAAAAATCTAAATTTAGTTTTTAAAAACTAAATTGTTCTACAAGAAGACCTTACAGGTAAAAGTAAAGCTGAAAACAGCATTGAGTAAAATCCAAAATAGCATTTCAACAATAAAGTGGAGACAAATATCTTAACAAAAGGATTAAACACTGCAAAATAAGCTGAGAACTCCTACATAAGTGAATATCTGGTCTTGTCCAGGTGACAGTAGCATATGACATTGCTATGGAGATTTTGCTTTTTTTAAGCCAAAAAATGTCTTCGGTCAACAAAAGGAAAACGCATTCAGTGCATAACGGCATGTGAAAGTGTTGTGAATAATTAAAGAAAAAGGGGAAGTTGAGAAAACCATCTCTGAAGCAGTGGCATGAATTAAAGTGCTGTCTTATTCTGCATACAGCACACCCCTTTGCTTTCACACTACGCTTGTTCAGAGGGGAAAAGAAAATAAAGGACAGGCACAGCAATTATCGAATAATTGTTGCCCAAAACTCTTTTCCCAGACAGATAAAAATCAGCACTTTTGTGAAATGTGTGTGTTTTTTCCCTTCAAAATCTCCCACGCCTTGTACTCAGTCTTCCCCTTTGTGCCAAGTTCTGTCTTTAAAACAGCGCTGACTCTTAACTATTCCCTGAGGAGAGCTACCAAGCATGTTGACAGGGAAAGCACGAAAGAACCCCTCATCCTTTCCACACTAATATTTAAAGTTATTACCCAGTCCGTGTACTGCAGTAGAGCTGTATGTGGTCATTATTAAAAACCTCACTCACACGCTTGTGCTAAAAAAACACAATTAATCTCTGTCCAAACATTAAAAAAATGTTCATTCTTTAGAAAAGCAAATACATAGCAAAAAAAAACAAGCAAAAAAACAACAGTGACAAAAATACTAGCTATGCAAAGAAAGTGTGAGAGCACCCGTAATATAGACCACTGAAGAACTGTTTATTTAAAATCAAAAGAACAGAGAGTTATTTTATTTCATCCACTAAGCCACGCCCAATTAAATTGATTAAATTAGCCATGTTCATAGGCTGGTGAATAGGCAAAGATTCTTAAAAACAATTTCCATTTACACAGAAGCTGGAGAAGTTCATCTGATACTGTACTAATTTGTCTATTAAAGTGCTGATGATCAAACAGGCAATAAGCCCAACAAAACAAGCTAAAACCTAGCTGTTTCATAAATCAGGGACAAATACATGAAAGCTATTTTAAGAAAGATGCCCAGGGTCAAATAAGAAAACCATGAAAAAATAACCATGAGACTCAAAATCCCAGTGATATTTAAGATGATCTACATGAAGACCTTACAAGTAAAGAAAGTGGAATAGTACAGAGGGAAAAAAGGTATCAAGTAAAAATAAATGATAATAAATGTGGAGAAATAAATGTGAAAAAATGCGGTGAGCCAAGGAACATGTGAAGATGATTAGCACCTTGTGGCATGAATGGATTTTTATGCTGTCTGGAATTCAAAGTTGCAACTAAGCTTGGCAGCGATGGAATCACGACACTCAGGAATCTGTTTGAGCAATGTGGAAGAAGGGTAGAAACATGCATACCTCTAGAAACCAGATGATGATCTGGTTCTGCTTAGGAAAACATGATAAAAATAGGAATGTTGCGAGAAGATGAAGTCATGCTGCCAGACAGATGTAAAATTCCCATCAAGATCAGGGTAATTAACCATTAGCACTGTGGCAGGACAGCATGATTGATATTAGCTTGAGCTTACCTGCCACTAGAGGTCATTCAGGCATCAATCACTTATACTATACCTATATATGCTGTAGACTCAGAGGTGGTGAATTGGTTAATTGACTAATTGTTGGAGGGTAAGAGGCACATTCTTATATGGTTGTCAATTAGCCTAGGTTTTGTATAAAGGGTTGTGTAAAGGGAATGGCTGTTGGCAGGTTTGTCTATGTTCTCAGGCCTTGCAAGGCACCTGAGATGTTGCCTTGTTGTACACAGGTACTGTAGATAAGTGCCTTGAGGGTTGTTGTGAAGAAAAAAAAATAAAAGATAGAACTATAATAAGATGCTTGTGGGGGGGAAAACAACCCTATTTCTTTTCATGAAATTAAGCATGATCTGATTTTGTTCTAGATTTAACTGCCATTCCCATGAAGTGTAAGAAGGTGCTGGAATTAAGGACAAATTGACTGACTTAATATTTAAGGTATGTCAATTTTCAAGAAATACTTTTTGGCTGGATGACAAATTAATGAGATCCCACTGTGCTTTTTCATTATTTAATTTCTTGATGCACATCACTTTCTAAATTGGCACTGTGGAAAAACTGAAAAAAAGTAAGTCAACCAGTACAAAGTTATTTTTAGGACAGCAGCATGGAATAGTATTTAGGACTCCAGAGTAAAGACCGTACTTTACTTGGATGACTTCACAAAACATCTTGTTTTATAAATGGGTTTCCAGATTGTCACTGAGAATGTATTTGAATTTACCATGTATCTCACCTGATAAAATGAATTTAAAAAGTCAGCTTCACAATACAGGTGAAGTGATGGAACAGCATTTTAATATTTTAGTCCAGCTTTCTGTTCTATTAAGGAAAAAGGTCAACAGGCAGAATGTAATTTAAGAGTACAATAACTCTGAAAGTATTTAGAACAAATGTTTAACTTCGGTTTTGAATGAATAATTTCCTATTTATCTGCTCTATCTGAAAGATGGTTGTAGAGGGAGCTGAAGCCTATCCTGGCAAGCAATGGGTACAAGGTGGCACAGGGCACAGACAGACACATACTAACACCAAGGGCAGATACCAGTTTGTCTTTGGAATGTGGAAGGAAACTGGAGCACTCAGAGGAAACCCACATAAACATAGAGACCATAAGAATTCCACACAGAAATTGAACCCAGGGCCCCAGTGTAGTAAGGAGCGATGCTAACCACTGCCCATCATATCCAAGATGATTTTCTAAACCTTTTATAAATATGACATTTTTGTGTGAGAAGCTCAATAAAACCCAAAGACCAAGCTGCTGTACATGTTTGAAATGGAGTATAAAGGCAAGTCCAGGGATGTCTAGTAGTATGCATTAAGGAGAGTCCTAAAAGATTTCTGAGGCTTTGGCAACATGCCATAACTTCATAAGGCTGTGACTGACATGCTACAGTAATTCATTCTTCTTGTGTCTTAATGTGTAAGCATGTGATGTTTCCCTCTGTTGTGAGTCCATCTCGTTACAGTGAATATCTAGCATGATTTCAAAAAGGCTTCACAGTGCTGAAGGAAAAAAGGAATATACATATATATAATTGGTTCTTTAAAGTGCCTGTTAAGTCCCTTAAGGCCAGAAGGACTTAACAGGCACAGGGATGGAGTATCTTTAATTTATTTTTTTTGCAGCAGAATGTAGCAGGATGCTAATTTAAAGCAGACCCAATACAAGAGCATGAAGTACTGTATAAAGAAATATATTACGATATAAATTAATGGTGGATTTAAGGAATGTAAAAAATTAACATTAGCACAATGTCTGAAGAGTAAAGCCTGTTAGAGTAGACTGATAACTTTCTTTCACACTACAAGACATTTGACCATTTGTTAGCAGTCAAGAGGTAATACTTTAAAGTTCCTTTCCCAACCAAAAATTAATCATTACCTGTACTGGAATAGCAGAGGTGTGCTCATATCCTAATTTGTCAATAGCCTCAAAGAGGAAGGACATCTTAAACTTCATAGCACTATTTACTTTAGGTCTAGAAATAAGGAATAAGCTGAAAGTGCAAATATTGCCTAGAGATCTTCAGCCAAATATTAAAATACACACCCTGGGTCAAATTTTCCATTTTTTTTTAAACAGCTTCCCTCCTGTTACAGTTTCCAAAACTAAACTTTTCCCCAATCCAGAAGCCCCACTCAATCATGCATTGGACAAGTTACTTTTACACTAGCTTGAAACTGGATTTAAGTGACCAAGCAATCGGATTCACGAGGTGGTTAACAGGATAGGGATCATGAGACCGAATTCCTGATGCTCACTCTTTTGTTGTACTCTTTTTGCAGTAATGGAAAGAAAAGGGCAGAGGCAGCTTCCTCCAAAGTAGATTGGTGACACTGTGACATGTTCTGTCAGTTGTACAATTGGTCACTGCGCTGAGAAGAATTCTTTGTGAAAATAGAATAACCCATTGTCAGAAATTGACTCATTCACTCATTCCTGGTGAGGGTCTGAGCAACCCAAGCTGCAGGGTGCAAGGCAGGACTACACCTCGAATACATACCCAGGCACACGTGCATGCACACTCACGCCCCCTGGTGACAGTTTAGAGAGGCCAATTTAAAAGGCGGGAGGTGACCCAAGAGAATCGCTTTTCTGAGAATACTGTATTTCTTATAATTTTCAAAAATGTCTCCAAAAACAAGAGTTCCAATTCTACAGCCTCTTCATGAATTAATTCACTAGGCCATCTAATATACCCATTCCTAAGATTAATCGATGTTCAGAAATAACAATACAAGTATATATTTTTTTACGATATTCATATATTACTCTCAATCAGTGAATAACAGAGTGAGGGTTTTAAACCGTTCTGTGCGGTACTCATGTTGGTTTAATTTGCGTTAATAGTTTGTGAATCCAGTGAAGTGCAGAAGACCTGATTCATCAGATGGGACATGGTCACTCACCTTTACAGGGGTCATTAAAGATCGAACACCAAAGCTCATGCACCCAAGCAACTCGCTCTGCCTGCGGACAGAAACAAAAGACATATGAGAAGAAAACAGATCTTTCTCACGGCAAAAGCACAAGATTTCAGCTCTCATTAGTCTTGTGTGCTCCAAAATTAGGTTTCCAGTAATGGTTCTTCTTCACCAGTTGTGGGGAAACAATGTCTTTACCTAAAAACACATGATTTTCCATTCATAAGGGTCTTCCTCAAATGAATTATACAGATCACTGTTGTGACCCCATCAAAAATGGAATACAATCAAATCAAAAGCATTAATGATCATATGAAATATAGGAGGGAATAAACAATTGTTGTTTTGAACTGACTTTTGTAATGCAGCTCGTAATTACTGTGCCATCACAAGTGCAATAAAAAGTAACAACTTTAGTTGTAATAAACCTAGTCGTCTGTTCTTGCCCATTTGCAAAATAGTATTATTGTTCACCTTTATGCATGTTGTCAAATTTATCACAATCATATGTAGAGTGCAGGAATACAGCACCTTGTAGTCTCACATAAAACAGTCGTCAATTGTTTTATTTTTACAGGATGATTCCTATACTATGTATGAACACAGCCAGAACATAGTGGTTTTTAATTACTGCAAATTCCATTCACACATTCACAATGTACTCGCCCAAGCAGTGATTCATCAGCTGCGAATTTCAACAGCTTTGATTCATTCGGAAGGAGACAGAGAACACATGCCTTTAGATCCAAGAACTTGTATCAAACAACATTTTTTTAAACAATTATGCAAGGAGGTCCTGGATTTGCTAATATGCCTGAAGGTTTGTTTCAACCAAAAAAATGTTGTACTTGGATTTAAGAACAACAGAGCTTTGGAGCAAACACCAGACCTTTGCATCTAAAATAAGGGAACTAAAACCCCACCCTAGAATGCCTATACTGTAAGAAACAGAGGGAGGCATGTTTTCCCACTCCAAAGTCTATCATCATGCTCCAGCACAAATTCACAATCAGTTTTTGCTATTTTTTTCCTTTCAGCATCCACTTTATTTCCTGTGTGATTTTAGCTTTCTTTGGCCACAAAATGTCATTTTTGTGATTGTGCTCTCCAAAAGTTAAAAATTCGAAACTTTTCCATGTTCAAATGCCTGTGCAGAAATATATGTGTCATATGATTATGAAGAAAATGCATCAGCTTGTGGTTCTGAGTGTATTTTGCATTCTGCAACGCAATATAAAACGTAACTTAAAAAGAACCACTTGAACAACAGGATATAGCCATTTCAACTCTGTGTTTGACTGATATTTTAGGGATAGGTAAAATGCAAGTCTGATTTTTTAATAAATAGCTCAACGGTATTGAAAGCCCACGGGATATAACTTTTTTCCTAGACCATGCAAGTTGCAAAACTTTCTCAGTATTGTCTGCTTAGATACCTTACACTGTTCACATTGTGCTAATGTGTTAAATGAGTTGGAAAATGTATCAAATGCAGATGGATCCAGGTAGCAATTTCACAGCATGTTTTGTACGTGCTGAAAAAATAAATGGAAGGCAAGTTGTACTTAAATATTTTATGGAGACAGTAAATACTGACAACATACAGTACAACACTTTCCATATTGCAGCACAAACAGATGCAAACTTTACCTGGGGTCTTGGCCACGGCTCCAGACAGTGACCAACAGCCTCTTCTGACTGTCTCCATTTTTTATGGCACTAAAAATAAGGCACATAGATCAAATAAATGACCCATCTACGAAAGGTAATTTCTCAAATATCCTATCATTCAACAGCAGGCTTCCATCAAGACAACTAAATAATGAGAGATGTTGAGCTTTGATTGACACTTTTCTTAGAACCCAAGATGGATTCTAACCCCAGGATTTCTCAAGTCAAAGGTCAGGGAATGAATGAGCACAAGCTGAACATATTTCATGTCTTATTAAGTATATCTGGGACCATTACAGAGTGGGTTAACAGCAACAAAAGGTTTTCAGCCTTTCAGCCTTATATATGTGGATTGAAACCATAAAATCGAAAAGATTAACATGCAAACCTGCCCTATTTCCATATCATGCTATAATATAGCCACTAATCCAGGAAAACAATGAATTATGGGTCTAATAATGATGTTCATTCTAATCAGTCTATGCACTAAGACTATCAGTCTAAGTCCAAGGATCATGAAATCCTGTACAGTCTAATGCAATGATTAAAAGAAAATGACTTTTTCCATCGTATCTTGAAAACCACCATATGGACTTACAGTGATTTTTGCAACACTGGAATGTGATTCTTATTTATAAACACTTCAGGATACCTACTGGTTTCACAGTTGTTCTCAATTTCCTACAGACCTACAAGGGCATTACTTCAGTGGAGTTATTCACTATTCAAAGAGCACATTAAACACAGCTGATGGCAGTGGATGTGAGTGATGTTCAGTTTGTTCTGCAGAGCCTGAATTTTAAGTAGCAAATTCCTGCCTGCTTTAAAGAAGTTTTTAAAGAAAATTGAGTTAGAAATTAAATAGAGACTCACAAAACAAAGGTCTCGTGAAACACTGGGTTTTTACAGTCTGGGACCGTCTTTGTCTTTTGGCGAGTTGCACGATCAGCGTTCGGAACAATTGCCATCTGAAAAAATAAGAGACACATAACCTTACAGGAAAACCTACTCCACCTATTTTTACTACATCTAGTTACCTACACTTTGAAATTCCATACTGTATGGTAACATTAGGAGACTACCTCTTTACTCCTCTTTATCCCAGGCCACAATGAGTTCCTTCCACTATCTCTGTCCTTGGAAACAAGGTTTGCCTCATTCCAAGAGACTGATCTTGGTCAGCTCTTCTTGTATCCTATATTACTTGGATACCAGTGATGGTCCAGCACCACACTCTAATCCCCAGTATGTCAGGTTTGTACCTCTTCATCTCCCTGAGTAAAGGTGAACATGTACTAACGTGACAAGAGATTTGCAGTACAAAACAAATGTACCTACAAACGCTGCCTGTCAAAATTCCACACTTGTGTCTTTTGTGACATATCCCGTGTAAATCATTCATCTGACCATTACAAATAAATATAATAATTTAAAGGATGCAACACTAACATCAAATAGTTTTTGAAACCCGCAGATAGGAATGCATTGTTATTGTATGATGACAATAATAATTATTAACTCCAAAGGAATTCCAGAATGTGCGTGCTGTGAAACAATCCTCTTTATTTGTTGTCAGACATGGTTCGCATACCTGCTCCTGCCTGCCTTAATCAATTCAGCTAACTGAGCTGCAGTTCATTGTTAATTTCAGCTGTGTACAATAGATGCAATCCGGAAATCACAGAGACACTGTCTTGGGAGTGTTCGATACAGTGTAATTCGGTGTCTAAGGGCTGTTTCAGTAAACAAAGCAGCAATCACTTAAGTAAGTAAGTGATTGAGGAGGGAATGAGTGGAGACTTGCTTAGCAAATTTCTTCACAACACCCACTGCAGACCAAAAGATTTGTTTTTGAAACCATAGAGTGAAACAGGCCGAAACAGGTCAAAATGTCCAATCATGCAAGAGGTTGAATCAAAGGTATTGGTGAGCCTCAGTAATTAAGAAATCACCTGGGGGGAAAAAAATCACAAAACATGAGGCCCCCCCAGGACCCAGGTTAAGAAATACTGTTGTAAGTGATGCAGTTCCTACTGAGCAAAGATAATGTTTAATATGGCACTGGTAGACCAATAGGTGGCACTGTCCTAACCTCATCAGTACGGTGAATATAACTGAAGTCAATTACTGTGGCAGCAATCATTTTTCAGCTGGGACAGTTAAACATTATTGTACCTTTGCCATGACAAGGGGATGGGGATATGGTAAAGGCTAACAAGTCACGCCTCACCTTTTCTTATCTTCTAATAAATGTACATACAATACAACGGGAGTATATTTTCAGTCAGAGTCAATGTTTATGCTTCTGAACAGTGTCTCAACTACAGGGTATTACTGTCAGATTCTCTGTTCTCATGGTGTCAACTATAACACACAATTGTTTCTTTTCTTTTCTTTTATATTGCAAATGTCAGTTATACTACACAGTAAGACACAATTTCAATCTAACTATCTATGGTCAAATTTAATGCTTCAGTAATAACAGGACAGTCACCACCTTGCCAACAACTAGAGAGAAAGGCTTTGATTTCAGTGACATTATCTAAGGCTCGACCATATCTGCAAAGTGCCGATGAAGGAATCTCACACGAGTAGAAGTTGAAAAAAGGCCAACTCTTTAGCTTAGCTGGCTGTGAGTTGCCGTAATTTATCACCAGCTGCAGAAATAGTCTGTATAAGATAAAGAGGTGAAGGAAAACAAGTTGTTGTGAGAAGCTGTGAAGTCCTTCTGAATGTGCAGGCCATTAGAATGTAAGAACAATATTGTGTGAAACAAAACAAGTGGATGTGTGTTAAATTTCACTGAATCATAAAAAGACCATAAACAGACATTATTTTATCATGCAGGGAGTTAGTCATTTTTGTCAGCCAAACAGTCATGCAACTGTTTTTGATGTCATTGATTTGAACCACCTTAACTACATAAATGGAAGAATACATGTTGTGCTCAAGGAGTGTAAAGTAGTCAAATCTGTCACCAGCTGTTTAGGATTAGAGACCTGATACAGAAATGGCGAGACAAAACACTAGATGATCAGAACACTAGTCATGCTTGTTTTCAAACAGACCTCAAAGTCTTTATCAAAGAACAAAAAGCTCAGAGCTATGTTTTATGGTCCCCTGCACAGTAACAAGATCTAAAGACAACGAACCCTTTTCAGAAGCAACAGCCACGGCTGGTATTTGAAATTCATAGAGGCTTGTGTTTTCAAAGCCTGCCAACCTTTGTTTTGGTGCAGAGTTCAAACATCAACCAAACGATTTTAGTTGTTTAAATAAGGGAAGAATTTGATGTAGGGGTGGCAGTAAATATCTGGACTTACCTGTTCATCACTTATAGGGGAAGGACATTAGTGCTCTTTTAAAGCGCCTTAGGTATAGTTAACCCCTACACTGGAAGTTGAGTATGAGATCTCCGGAGATACAGGTATGGAGAATCCAGACAGTCCAAGGGGTGCCATGTGGGAAATGGCCAAAGCAATGATTGAGGAGACTGTTTGAAAGTCAGTGGAATTCCCCTCCTCTCCAGCTTCCCTGATATTCAAGTCCCCTGCTTTTCTATGTTTTTAGGCTTATATACACACAATCTTAATTCTGCTTTTGTCTTTTTTCTGTGTCCAATCACATTCATCTTGTAAGGCTTAGCAGAGCAGCGAGAATGGTAATTGAGAAAGGTCCTTGACTCACCATGTCTTTATGAGGATGTGAAATACTGTACAACAACAGGACTCTATCACAGTAATGTGAAGAAATACCTTTTATTCAACTGGAGAGTTAGACAGTTACAGTTGGATCAGTAAAGAAATTCACTTTTTCTTGACTTGTACTGTATATACAACCTTATCAAGGTTATTATTTTATTTGTGCAAAATCCAATGTTACACCAGAAAAACTGTATGGCAGGAATTTTTTTGTGTTATTTATAAGAGCATTTACAGTTATGGTATGATGCTTGCTAGTAATACTGCATTGTATTATCTTGTGAATAATGTACGTATTTCTGTACTGTCAGCCAGAAATGTGGTTTAAAACAGAAATCAAATAATAATTACCTTAACATATGAATTGCATGTCCGGTACTCTTTACCCATGAGGCCTTTGGCTTCCATGACTGTAGGTAAAAATAAGGTTTCAGTGTCACTATGTCCTCCACACAAGGCTAGAAAGTGCATTTTCTCAAAAGCACTGAATTCACCATTTGTGTGTTTAATCCCATTGTACAGTATATACAGTATACAGTACCAGAAAATCAGAAATGCAGGCCTAGCTGTAATACAGATTATAAATGATTTTTTTTACTAGATTTAAAATACATGGGATTACCTTTTAAAAGATAATTAGAGAACAAAGGAATTAAAGAAAGCAGTAATTCAGTAAAGAGTTATGGCTTTTTGGACAATTCATGGGAGGTCCAGCAAATGACTAATGAACATATATTTCACTTTCATCACGGTCAGAGGCCAGGCTGTGGTAGTGTCTGGTGACACCATATAGATTTAAACCACTGATTGTTTAGGACAATATTTTTACATTAAGCGAAGCTCACTTTAAGCCTCTTGTTGAAAAGGAGAGTACATTATTAATTAGGATACAAACAGGAAAATAATCATCATTATCAGTACCACAACTGATTTTTTGTGTTTGCATTCATGCATAGACCTATTTAATTAATTAAGTACAGATGTTCACACAGCTTCAGAACCGTGTGGGAAGAAAGTGACAGGAAGCAGTTTGAATGTATCACAAACTTAAAACATTTACAGGTGACAAGTCATTCCTCAAGACTGATTCTCAGAGAACGTATACTACAGATTTCACCCTAGCAGCCAGTGAAGGAGTAAGATTCTCAAAACCCCAGAAAATGCAAATAACATATTTTCCTCCACTGATGTACGGAACAATGCTTTTAAGAGTCTGATGTTCTGCTCATGATCTTGCTGAAGCTCAGAAAAAGGGGCATTTTTTATTCAAAGCCAAGTCAAACGCAATGAATGTACCTTGCTCAGTGGAAATGCCTCTGGACAAGTGTACATGGAGCAGATGTATTAATAGCACACGGAGCAGAGAAAGGTCTCTAGGCCTGATACTTGTCGGCTTGGCTTTGGGTGAGTCACTGGGACGTCAGAATTACTTGCTGTGGGTTACTTACTATGAATAACAATGAGGCCATCTTCAATGGTGATGGACAGTTTCAGTTGTCCTGCAGATGAAAAACAGGTGTTTAAAAAGAGAAGGAAAGTAAGATTGGATACCTCGTCATACACTGTTAAGAAATAGTCTAATGAACATTGTGTTGATTTTTTGGGTATGAATAATATGTGTCTAACTTAATTACTGAGTTTTGACACATCAGTTCCAATTCAAAATGTATTACCGTATGTGTCAGTACTAACGGTTGCTAATTAGTGCATCCTGTGTTACCACATCAGTTTTATTCTTTGATTGCTCCTATAAAACAAATACAGCTTCTCAATTAAATAACCATATCTAGACCTCAGTAAAAAAAAAGTGTTATCTGTACAGCAATATCAGAGGATTTGTGGAGGGATGATCTCACTTTTATTCCACTTCAGTTAAACAATGAAGAGCGGTCATGGGCATAACACGTCACTTCTGCATATTATTAAAAACCTTCACCTGAAGCTTATCCCATCTGAGTTGTATCCTCTTGTAGATGTGCTACTCCAAATTTTAAGAGGACGCTCCCTCAGATACACCCTCATGAAAAAGGCTATGGGAAAGAGCCAAGCAGCTTATCATGTGGAGATGGGAAGAAATCACAGAGCCTAGAGGAAAATCAAGAAAAACCTAAAGGGTGCATGGCGAAGAGCCATGAGGAGATAGGAACAGGCTTCCATACTGGTGTCTTAAAAACTTCAGACACAAAAAGTTACATTCAGTTTTTGGTCTTTGTTGACCCTTCAGTTGTAGTACATAATACAATTTGAAACATGCTGCAATAGTATGAAATGATTAGATGAAATGATTAGAGTCAGCATGTGGAGATTTGTAGACATTGTGGGATTTATCAGGGCAGTGGTCTAGAGACCTTGTTCTAAAAGGTAGAGGTACAAAAAGTAGAAAATTTGGCAACACTGGACCCTAAATGTTTTTAGAAGGTTTTATAAGGTTTTCACAGCCACACTTTTGTTAGGAAGCAGGCTGGACATTCCTCTTAGAGGCATAACATACATGTACAAATCTTGGCCTGAAGTAAAAATATTGCACCTAACATAAGCAGTATAAGACAAACTACTGCCTATAAATTATCTAGAATAATGCAGCCTCATAATTACTAGTTCTTTGCTAGTATGTATAATTTACAGTGCTTATGTATGTGTAAAATGATTCAATATTAATCATTCTTACTATGTTTTATGTATCCAAGGCTGTACTGTAGTCATTCTTATTTTATAGTGAGACAGATGGCCTTCCTTAATTGCATTTATAGCAAACAACTTGGCGGCTGCTTCCTACATGGTGAATTTATAGTTATATCTGTTAAGGCATCCGAGGAAAAAAAGTAGCACAAGGAAACCTTTTAGAATATCAATGCAGAAGTGAAAATTTCCAAACCAGGCGTTCAGTATGATGGGAGACTGCAGGTATACTGATCCAGTACCACCAAGAATGAGCTGCAGCTGAAACAGTGCAGAATTCGCCTTTTACTCTGAAAGAGGCCTACTTTAAACATCTTCTTTTTTCTGACTGAAGACAACAAACATGCACTTTTTTTGTGGTCATTCACTGGAAAATCAACACACCAAACTTTCTAGAACAACCCTTGGATAAAATATTACAAGAGTACTACAATGCTCCAGCATGATTTTGTAACTTATGTAACTTTATCTTCCCATTTTCAATTTGCAACTTTTGAAGACTTTGAAATCTTTCAGCAGTGTGTAGGATGTAACCAAAACTAACTTAATAAAACCCTTAAATAACTGGTGATATAATAACTACATGAAGTTCTTCTCTAAAGTACATTTTTATTTCTATTGATGTTAGGTTACAGTAGAAGAAATTATACATAATGGAGCCTTTTAAAAGCATTTCAAAGCATAAAATATCAAACTAAAATTGTAAACCCTGATTGTAAAATTGTACATCACTACTACAGTGATCGACACAAAGACAACAAATGAGAACATCACATGCAGTATATTCCTGGCAATCCATTCAGTGCAACTGCTAACGAAAGAAATGTTCTTTTCAGCCTCATGCTTATTTGGAGAAACTCATGTGTGTCTGGTTTTGGGATGAGTAAATTGAAAAACTGCTGTAATAATAATTTTTCGGATGATCTGTAAATGTAGTTCATTTGAAAGAGTTTCAGTGTCCTTTTTAAATCTCACCTCCTATTGTCTGAGCTTAATTGGACGCTTTCATCAAGTGTACTGTAAGATTAAATATTTACAGTGTACCCTGGGGACAAAACGTTCATTAACAGAGGCGAGCAATTCATGTAAATGATTTTCAAACAAAGTAGCAAGAAAAATCATCCTAATTCTGGGTAATTACTGTAGATCCCACAAGGACATTTCCAACACACAATGAGATAAGACACCCCGATTTATTTTTCTGGCACTATTAGGTGCCTAGTGCATGCCATTGTACATTGGAGGTTTCACAAATGACAAAAAAACATTCCACCCATCTTGCTCATTTGGATTAAGCTTGACATCTTGTCCGGCTGCTTTTTGAAGGATACCCAAGTGTCACAGTGAATTTCTTCAGTCCCTTCTTTCTCACCTTTATCTCCTGGTCCACGTTTACCGCAAAGCTTTAGGTTGAAATTAACGATGTGGACTTTACACTTTAAACTCAAATCAAATTCCCTTACAGTTGCCTGGTGACAACTAAAAGGAGTCAGTTCCTTCAGGTTGTCAGCATCTATGATACTTCTTTGAGACCAGAACACTCCTCATCACCTTTCGTTATGATGAGATGATTTTCGAAATGAGGTCTTGCTAGGCAGTGTATAATTTTAATACAGCAGAGCACACAGACACAAACAGACACACTCACACCAGGGTCAATTTTCCCAGAAGCCAATGAACCTACCAGCATGTCTTTGAACTGTGGGAGGAAAGCCATGCAAACACAGGAAGAACATACAAATTCCTCACAGACTGTACCCCAGGAATTGAACCCAGAGCCCCAGTGCTGCAAGGCAGCAATGCCAACCACGGTCCTAAATGAACGTTTCAGAATTGTAGAAGTTTTGTCTGGCGAGATGACCATTGTTCTGTCCACATACTATACAAGCTAAAATTCTATCAATAGCAAATATATCTTGTCCCATCAAAATCAACATAATTATTTACAGGTAAGGACAATTGTTTTCATTAATCCCAAATTCAACCATGCTTCCATACGCTATTATGGAATGTCTATTATGTAATGATTTCCAAATATACACAATTCTCTTTGCAGACATCCCTTGGCACAACAAAACAGACAGAACAGGAACCCTGGTTATTAAATTTTATGCCTATTGGTACATCACTTCAAATTGAGTTATAGATAATGACATTTATATGCAGTCAATTTATTATATATTAACCTAATTTGAAATCACTAAGATTCGGCTCCATGGAAACTTGTCCTTTACCTAGCAAGCTGTCAATAAGAGAAATGCTCCTTCGACCTGCTCACTTACTCAGCCACTGAGCCGCAGAGCCTGTGAGGAGAGCAAGCTTGGATTGAAGCAGCGGTGCGCCACTCCCTGACATTACTGCCAGTTTGTGCTTGACAAGTTGTAAAAGTTGCACCAAGATCTAAGAACTGGACAACTAATCGCACACCTATTCCCTGCAGCGCCTAGCCAAATTATCTGGCGTTGTTTGGAAAATTCCCTTCGCAGTGGGCGAGTGACATGACCGAGGCTCAACCAGGCCTGCAGCGCATGATCCGAGAGATCACCTTTACTGCTTGTGCTGGATTATAACTATACAAGAGCACAGTCACATTAATATTACTATTTCAGGTGGGGAGCTGCGTCAACATGCGTACAGTAGGCTGCAAAGGAACAAGTAATAGGTTTAATCCATGCTGAGAAAAGAAGAAAGAAAACAATGTTTCAGTCGTGGAGCCTTCTATTAATAGTAGTTATATGAGTCATATAGTATTATATAGTATGTAGCATTATTAATATTAGTAATATTACTATTACTCATGTTAATGTTAGAAAGTGTGCTAAATATTATTATTAGCATTCACATTTAAAGATATTTGTCTATTTTGGTAACAGAGTTTGTAGTAACTTCTAACCCCAAGACTTTTATTTTGTATCCTCACTCCCTTTTTCTCCCCTAGATTGCATTTCCAAAAGTGTAATTTGTCTCCCCGTTTCCTCCCTGAGTGACGACGGCAACACTATGTGCCTGAGAACATGACAGGGGTGACATATGAACATTTCTGCACTGAGGAGGGGACAGCAATGTGATTTTCATCAGACTGCTCAGAAATACTGCCGGGCTTCTGAACTGTGACACTGAAGTGTGTTGTTTCATCTGACAGCATGTTAAACAACTGGGGTCTCAATTCCAAGCACAGACTTTCACTGCCAACATTGTGGGCAACAAAGGAATTAAGGAAGAGGTTATTGTGGATGATTTTTTCTTGTGTGCAAAGCAGAATAATGCTGATGTAGGTAATCAGGGTTCCCAACATTCATCTCAGGGAAGTCCCAGCTATTTGCCAGTATCACGTCTGCAACAGCCAAAGCTGAATTTTACCTTTGCACGAATCTCATGACTGAATGCCTGAAGAATAGCAATCCTGCTTAACACTTATGTTAGAGATAGCAGTGACATAAAGCAGAATACGTTCTTATGTTTCTTGTATAATATATTTCTAATTGGCAACCAAATTAAATCTGGGAGCTCAGATTCACCTCAGCAACTCCTCCATCCATGATAATTAAAATTTTGTACAAGCAGCTTTGTTCTGCAAAAACAAAATGATGCAGAAGTAAGCAGAACTGAATTAGTCTTTTGAAGTATTTTGCAGAAGTAATTATTTTGTCCTAAACCAACGCACCAAAACAACTACTTCCAAACTTGTTCAAGCTTTTATAATGAAATTTATGTTTTTAAAACTTGCCTAAAACGCAGAATATATATTTTACTTAAGCCTCCTCACTGCTATGTTCTCCTACAGAGTTCATATGTATTCATACTGCGACAATCTTGACTGGAGACTTCTCCTGTGTCATTCTGTGGTTAATCCAAACAGAAGAAATAAAATAGGGCAACTTCAAAGCATGATCTTAGGGGGCAGTTTAAAACGAGGCATTAAGCTTAAAGGCCACAAGAAGCACAAAAAAAAGAGAAAAATAAATCTAGTAAAATAAATGAGGAACTTTACTACGATGAAAGCTTTTTCAGCCAGTCCAAAGACACTTTCTGTACCACTTGTTCCTCCCAGACTTTCCTGTCGACTCAATTTCTTCCAACCTCCTCCAGAGAAAAACACTTGATTTTGGTGAGGTCACATGCTGCAGGCAAGTCCCTGCTTGGGGTCCCTCGCGGTAGCAGCTGTGTGGAGGGGCTGTCACTTCAGTCACCATAACCCTGAAGCCAGGACACAAAGTGATCAAGCACTGACCACCAGCCTGAGGGCTTACACTTCAAACTCTTGACAAGCCCAAGTGCAGAAGCTTCAGCCTTTTGCAGCTCGATTTCATGGCTGGGCGACTTCAGCGAAAGAAACAATCCGAGTTAATAAGATCTCATTTAAAGAAAAGCGGAACCACCACTCTTATGAAAAAAAGCAATTTAATTAAACACTAAAAGATATTAGATGAACCAATGAACCCAATGTGTCCTTTTTCATAAGTTAATGAAATCACTGGCTTTTCTCCTGATGGTTTATGCTACAATTGCTACTTCAGAAAAACAGACACCCAAGTTAAGAACAGGGGGTATAACATTGGAATCCTTTAATTTAATTTGGTCATGATTCAATTTCTCAGAAAA
Organism: Atractosteus spatula; assembly: GCF_055471065.1. Classification (NCBI taxonomy): domain Eukaryota; kingdom Metazoa; phylum Chordata; class Actinopteri; order Semionotiformes; family Lepisosteidae; genus Atractosteus; species Atractosteus spatula. The sequence goes on along the minus strand of NC_142728.1, from coordinate 3,805,662 downwards.
AAAAGGTGGCAGTTTCAGAGCTGACAATTCAAGCAGGACCAAATGATGTCTGCAGGATACCAAAAATGAAAAATTGTGACATATTTCTATTTTCATGCCACCACCCTGCAGCTGTATCCTACACACCCGGATATACATGTGTGATTATTGCTTGGGAATTCTGTTTACACCTCTTTTTTTCTCCATGCTCTCTTCATTTGCTTGAGAAATTCCAGGTTTTCTATTGGAACACGGAACAGAAAAACAGCACCCTCGATCCAATGTTCAATTCCAGATTTTACGCTTTTAAAACCTAGAGAAAACTGAATAGATATGTGTAACTTATGAACATATGACCGTACATATCGTCTCCATTTGGTTCTTAGTGCTGCAGCCTTCAAAAGAAAATTGTGTCTGTTTCTATTTGCAAAAGCCCACTTCTCCCCTGTGCCATCAAAGATGTCGCTACCACAAGGGACTTTGAAAAAATACCATTAAACAAGAATAACACTAAAAAAATGCCTGGATTAGAGAATCCAAGTTACAGTGGCGTGAAGGAACCCTAGGGAAAAAATGTGGCTTTTCAATTAAAAAAAATCTAAATCAAACAGCTAAATTTCACCCTGAGGAATCTATGAAGCCTTCTGTTTCCCAGCCACTTTTGCATAGTTGTGCCAGAAGCCATTTTTTATCAACCATTTCTAGAAGCAGACCAGAGCCACAGTGAAATTTAATGATCTAAGAAGAGAAAAAAAAAAAGGTTTTGAGCCACATGGTGACCCTGATATGATCCTTCTAAACATGATACCTAATGGCATATGAAATGTATAATTTATTTTGTGGCATTTTCCGGCACAATTCCAGAAAGAAAACATGTTGGATTATTAAATTTCAATATTAATAAAGTACAAACTAGGGAACTGTTAAAATTCTGACCTGGAAACACTGACCTGCTTAGGCCAATTGAGTTAATAAATGATTTAAACAGGGGTGATTCAACAGAACAAGCGCAATTAAAGGGCCTTGAGTTTCTCCAGTATCAGATGAGCATCTACTGTACAGCAACCAGAGCACTGAAGAAAATAACTGCAGACTCAAATTATGGGAAACATATAGGGCCATATTCAGAAAACCACTGTGCTAAATCAATACAGGTTTTCTTTTTATAAGACAACACATCTTCTAAAGATACCAAATTAAGACTTACTAAAAGACATTTTAGTAAGAGATTGCATTTTCAGTTGCTCTTCAAAAACCAGGTGATGAAATTAACACAAAGTAAATTACGAATATGGCCCCAAAGTATTTATCCCTTCCAAAATGTTCACTCATCTGTTTCACAATGTGAATCTAAAGAGATCTAACCAGAACACAGCATCTAATGAAGTTTCCAGGAGGGCAACCAGTTCAGTCTCCTCTGGAACAGAGCCCTGCCTGCCCGCCTACCCTCTCCGGTAGGTTTTTGAGAGGACATGGGATTAACTGGCAGGAGAGGCGAGCGCACTAGGTGACAGCATTTATATCTGTGTTGTTCTTGTCCGCGGTTCAATTAGGAACCAGGCTTCCTGGTGCCAGAAATCTTCTCTCACACAACAGCTTGAGGGCTTTTCAGGCCACAGAGCATTCCATCACCTAGCTGAATAAGAACGAGCAAACGTCTCAGTAGGAAAATAATGGTGAAAAGGCGGCTGAACTAACAAAACTGCAGTCCTAAATAAAGAAGAATCTCTGCCCAAATCTAAATGAATAGCAAGTCGAAAAACTACAGGAGTTTCAACACAACAAGGATTTTGTTCCTTTGATATCCTGCTGATCCAATTTCCGGTCTGCCCTTTCTGATCCATGTTCCGATACATTCTCAGATAAAGGCTTTCATATGACCCCGTCTGCCTGTGCCACATTGTTAATTCAGGCCTACTGTATAGTCACCATCTGGGAGTTCCTTCTGTAAATTTGTGTGGTGCTTTACCCAAGAATAAATAAAGTGTTTGTGATCAGGCACTGAGTTTCCCAATTAATCAGTAAGATGCCTTTGTGAACACCTGGGAATCTGTTGATGGATGGGAACTCATTGAGTGCAGGCATCTTCAAACCAATCATAACCTCACAGCTAGTCTTTGACAGCCCTATGGCAGCCTACAGATGAACTCACTTTGGCCTTGGAAGGTGTTAATTAAGCTTGGGCTCCTGAAGCCAAGACAATCACATAATGGCTAAAAGATGAATCAAACTATTATGTGGCACCTAGACTTTAGATGTCAACTAGTTCAAGCAGGGAGCTGCGTCAGCATGGGTAGGCTGCAGAGGAACAGGTAACGGGTTTATTCCATGCTGAAAGGAAACAATGTTTCATCTGTGGAGCCTTCTTCAGGTATGAGCCGAAACGTTTCTTTTCTTTTCTTTCCAGCATGGAATAAACCCATTACCTGTTCCTTTAGATGTCAACTACTACTCTCAACGGTTTTTAAAGAAGAGTTGTTTATGAACTACACAAGGTCAGCAAATTTGTTTTGGTTAGAAGAAGAAAAGTTTGCATTAGAAAACACCCAGAATTACAAACACACAATGCTAGCAATAAGCTTTATCAGCTGTGATACATATAACAGCATGCAAATAAGGATTTCCATGATGTCACCTGGCCTGACATTTACCAAGCAGATACAGTATGCCAGATGAGGGATGTGTGTGATTAATCACATTCTTATATGGTTCAGAACCTGCCGGCCAATAAGTATTTCTGGGAAAGTATCTAAATGCCATTGTAGTTCCTGTGCTTCCACGATAAAATGCAAGGTCTTGCTCTCAAAAAAGTTACTTTGACTGCATCTACACAATAATTTCAGCTGTTATGGCAAGGGTTTCAGCAGCTATGAATCTCATTGTAATTAAAATACTCAAATAAAGGCCGTACCAACTTATAATTTCACATACACATAGAAGAAAATACTGAACCTTTACTTTTTCAGCACCACGACATAAACCAAGAAAACCGAGGGCCACTGTGAACCTCATTGAAGGATGCAATGGACTGATACAAGCTCAATTTGACAAACAGACCCCTGCCATACAAAGACAAGCCATCCTGACAGACAGATGACAAATCTACTGCAGAACACCGGGCACAACGAAGGAACTATAGCACCAACGTAGGGCGCTTAACGGCCATTCCGTCCCCTGTGGCCATGCGCACGCAAGGCAGGCTGGGAAAAGCGCTTGAGGGGCGGGACTTGGGGGAACCGGACTGTATATAAGGGGGCGGGGGACTGTGAGGCGGCCTCTTCCCTCCCGTGTCTGCATTAGTGTAGGTGCGGTGCTGTCACCCCTGTCCCTGTGCGTGTACCTTTCCCCGGTGTTGTTCAACCCTCTATCCTGAGTCCTACGCCTGCTCCTGTCTGTACCGAACTCCGCGGTCGTCAGAGAACACAAACCACTTCTACTGTAAATCTGACTTCATCACTTGGAGCCTGGCCTGCTGCAGAATGTCATGTACAAAGTCAATATGTATTCAGCAGAAGAGCTGGACAATTTCACTGCTATGTGTGATTCTTGTTTTAATGTGGCAGTTTTAGTGTTTTTTTCTTTCTTACTGGTACCTGTATAACATAAAATCCCTCAGCACATTATATTTCAGCTTTAACCCTTAGTAATGATGTTCATTTAGCAACAAGCATGCTAATAATATTTCTAATAACACTAATAAAAGTAACAAAATACATGCATAAAATCAAATATTTAATTCAATGCCACCCAAAAGATGAAGAAAAACAGGAACATGAATTTGCCAAGTACAGTTTTTTTTTTAAAAAGTCTGTTCAGCAGTTAACCCCATCCTTCCATCAGTAAAAACAGTGGCTTTAACCTAATACAAATATGAAAGCTCCTTTTAAAGTCAACATTTGACCACTCTTGATTGAGTGCATTTGTTAAGACCTACGTGGATGATGGGGAGTTTCCAAATCTCATTTAGCTGCATTTTAAATTGTGAGACTATTCTTAGAACAGAGTCACCCAAGGTAAAGAAAGCAGTTTCTGTTACAAAATAGAAGGCATAATTCTTTACTGTGTAAGGAAATTGTACAGCAATTATTCTCTTCTCTGTGTATGCCAAACATTTCTTCGGGATTCGTCAAGGCTATCCCCGAGGGACCATACAGTAGCTGGGCTCTGCCAGTCGATGGTAGACAGAGATTTAGTGATGTCCTTCCCTTTAGTGAAGTCCCTCTTAGTGTACTTACTTCCTTTAGTGTCCCAGATGGGACATTTCCTTTGCAGACAAAACACAATACATTTAACACGACATTAACCTATTAACAATTAAGACATATACATGTATTATGAAGAAAAGAAATATATAAGTCAAGTAAAATGGACAATTATCAGATTTAATAGTCAGGGGAATTAAGTATAACACAATTCTATTGCACTTGAGTCAGGGTAGGCTAAATTGACACTGATGGAAGAAGCTGAAATTCACTGTGCAAGGGGTGATCATGACAGTCAGTGATAATATTTGCCTTCCGCACTGTTTGTTTGATGTGGACATCCGACAGCTGTAGCTGTTGTGCACCAATAATTTTGCTGACTACCTTCACAGTCCTGCTCAGTCTGTTCTTAATGCCAGTATTAAGGCTACCAAACCCGGCTACTGCAGTTTATGTTAGAACAGATTCAATAATATCACTTCAGACATAAGCATGTACACAAATGTACTGTATAGAGGTGGACATAGAGAGAGAAACAGAATGTGACAAAAAGGGGAGAAAAACAGAGCGAGAGAATCAAACAAGGAAAAAAGAACAGAAAAACTAACAATAAGACCTTAAAATATTTCCATATCTGTCTGACATTTCTATTCTAGATGGAGAAGGAGTAAGTTAACCTAGCAGAAAAATAATTACATTCTGGCTTTAGTGCTGCCCAAAGGTTCCAAGAGCACAATTCTGTTCTACTCAAAAATGCCACAAACTCTCCTTCCACAGTTTAAGCAGAAGAATTTACCTCTCCTTGTAAATGTCACAAGATTTATTTTCACAATCCATAGCTGTGGGGCACAGAAAACATTCTTTAAGATGACTCAGAATATAATGCCAGTCTTGCCCACACATCTAATAACTGCAGAGGTTTGGTCATTTATCATTGATCTGAACCCACCCACTTCTGCGCCCTTAAAAAATTTAAAATGAAAGATGACAGGGCTCTTGAACTCATATTTTCTTTCACTGTTTCTCTATGATTATTTTTTAAACACTTGCTTTTAAATTGACAGAAATGTAAAATCAAGCCAATTCAAGATTCTATAGAAGGGTGAAAAATAAAGAGAAAGAAATCAGAGCCTAAAGCCCATACTATTACAGAAAAGTATCCTGTTTTACGAGCATACCAGATTTAGTATACAGTAGGGGACACAAACTCTCAGTGGACTACAAGTACTTAGTATAACTATGTGCATATGTTCAACTTTTAAAACACATTTTCATCTGTGGCTCAGATCTCAGATTGTGGTAAACAAAAGTTGCTCCATGTTAAACTTGTTCTTTGCTTCCACATTAGCTATTTTAAAGAAATAGCAGTGAAAAAGCACTTCAATTTTTTTTAAATAAGAAATCTTAGAAGTGGTGGAGAATACTGCTCACAACTCTGTGTTGTGGCTTGTTTTTACATTCGTTTTGCGTTGCTAAGGAAACCATGCATTATGCACTATCTGCATTAGAGATTTGTTAGCATTGCTGGCTACTGGGGCCCTGGGTTTAATTCTTGATTTGTTACTTGTGTGGAGTTTGTATGTTCTCCTCGAGTTTGATTTTTGCCGAATGCTCAGGTTTCTTCCTACAGTCCAACAACATACTGGTGGGTTAACTGGATTCTGGGAAACTTTCCCAATGTTGGTAGAACAGATCTGTAATATACATGCTTTGCTAGCAATTGAAGAGGAGACTTTTGTATAGATTACATTTAAAAGACTATTAAAAAAAATTAAATTATATAAAAAGACGATGAAGTTAAAGTTTTATGATAATGCCATCATAGAAGCAGGTATGAAGTGGTGTCCTGGTCAGAAACAAGTAAAAAGTTTATCAAATTGTTAGGCAGAAATATACTTATAAAGATGACCACCGTTATGTGCAACTGGGACAGTGTAAAAAAATCTGTTTTAAGATGATTCAATAACTTTCATTGTTCTAATAGTCCCATTACAAAGCCCTTTGTTAAAAGACAAAAGACGAAAAATAGAAGTAAAAAAACTCAGCTGTGTCTCTCTCTGCCTTGTTTATCACTAAGGGCATGAAGAAACTGATGTGGTTGATTTAAGTACTGTAAATGTCATGACATCTACAGTTCAAATAAGAAGTTCTGCAACTCTGAACAGGCATACCAACAAAAGTATTTTAGTAATAATGTTTTATAGGCCTGGGCAACAGCTGTAAATAATAAAATGTATACGTTTTAAATAACACAACACTACTTTCAGCAGAAGAATATGCATATCCAGCAAACCAGATGATATAAAAGTGGTTTGGTCTACTGCCTGGTGAAACTAATCACTTTTACAGTCCTTTCGGCAAACTCTTTCTCTGTAACTTTCTCTAAGTTACAGACTAAAAAGATTCAAATGTTCTGTGCTGTAAAAAAAAAAAACCCAAGAAAAACCTCAGCTATTTGTGTATTAGTGAAATACAAATGAAATTCAAAACATTATACTGCTCTTAAAAGCTTGAGCTTAAAGCAATGCATTAAGTTCCCCTTCTTTTAAATATTACTGCATATCAATCACAGGTCTGATTCTCTGAAAACAGCAATTATCAAGTCCTTTAGAAGTACCCCCAAACACTGCATTTTCCACTTCCTCTGTTAATAATTTATCTCCCTTTGCTTTTTGCTTAGCCATGCTCAATTTGGTTTTCCTTCAACCCTTATTACAAAGACTGCACAGTGTGGAGCCAATCCCTTCTTTTAAAGATGCCAACAAGGCATTCGTATCATCTGAAGGCATGCTGTCATTCATAAAGCTTTCAGAAGGCTCAGGAGGATTGCTACCTAGTTTGAGTCTGCTCTCTTCAGCAATAATCACAGGCCCAATTACTACAATGCAAATTACACACAGTGGACGGGAGGGGAAAGAAAGACGAAAACATTTGGAATCTATTACTAAGTAGCCCAAAGAAGGATTGAAAGTTTGTCGACTTTCATTTAACTACAAAAAAAAATGCTTCAGGTCAGCTTCAGTTCAGACCACAGAAAGATGACAGCTGGAAGAGTTCCAAAGCTTCACAGCATTGCCGCCCGTCTGCTGCAGAACACAGTTAAATTGTCCTCGACTTGGGTTGAGATACATCAAAAAGCCACTGGTGGTGACGGACACAGCAAGCCAAAAGCACAGGAAGCAAGAAAGGACTGAGCTCTTGATTGCTCTCTCACTGAGTGGTATGGCCGTCAGTCCTATTATTAAGAGGGGGTGTGCTCATTTTAATCCGGTAGAGCCTTGCATACCGTGGAAGAGATGGACAGTTTAAAACGGAGAATCTAATCAACCCCTGGGTTTGGGAGGTGGAAGGGAACTGAAGCACCTAGCAAAAACTTGCACTAGAAAGGTCATCCTGGGGAACGTAACCCAGGACCTTAAGCAGAGAGACAAAATCATTAACCACCATGATGATCTTAAACTACTTAAAGGAAAATGTCGAAAATTTGAGCTTGATCACAATGGAACCCTGCTTTGAAACACAAAAGACATTTTTGCATTCACCTTATCCCAGACTTAAGAAAGGGTATCAGATGTAAATGACCACACTTTTTGTTTTTAACAAGCTGTTTTATAATACGAAATAATGCAGGCTAGTGTCACCCATAGTTTACTATTTTACACAACCCTTCCATCCCCAAGAAAGATTCAAGACTCTACAATGGTGCCAATTTTAAAAGGATCTGACACTTGCACTGGCAAGACAGGTGTGCAATGGAAATGCAAAAGATCAACCTGACGATCCCAAGGTGCTAAAGATGCAGATGCATACAGCGTGAGGACACACACCCGTCCCGACAGCTCTGGCGGAAACAGCAGGGAAGTCTCACCTATCTGCACTTCTCACTCCCTGCTGGCAGCTTTAGCACTCCTGCGGCAAGCGCAGATGCCAGTACTCAAGAGGCTGAGCCATTTCTCCTCCTCCTGCAGCTCTGCTGTGTCCTGCCTGGCTGCTGTCCCACAGGAGGGAATCGCCTAGCTATTTCATCTGTTTCCTAGCGTTGACCTTTCTGTATCACTATCGGTGATTCCTGACCCCTGTCCTCTTGTCTGAGAGTTTATTAGTGAAATGCTGCAGGGTGTAAACGAGGTGCATTCCGATCGAGGTGCATTCCGATCGAGACCTGCGGCACACTCCTGAGCGCACTGGTAGAGATAATCAAGGTTCAAACTCTGTGACAGGGGGGTCAAAGCAGAGCCAGGGGATCCACAGACAGACACCAGCAACGGAGATTAGTTAAACCACACAATAAATTCCGATTAACGAATGAAACTTTCTCAAATTCTCCTATTCAGAGAATTTGATTATTCGCTCCAAGATTTAGTATACCAAATCAAACTCTCCTGGTGTAGAAATACTGTTTCTGCTCTTTATTCCTGAAACAATCATTCAAATAAGACTATCTGGTTTCCTCAGTAGGTAGCCCACAGCTGTCAGTTTCCCACCAGTGATCGATGCACCAACAGGAAATTTCCTTGCTTCTCTTTGAACAGCATTCCTGAGAAGCCTTATTGAACTATTTTTAACTGTTATTTAGAAGCAACTAATTAAATCCTGTAAACAGAAGATGGTGATTATCAGTTGTGATCCACTGAAAGCTTAGGAACTTAAAATTTAGTAGAATGTTAAGCTTTGAAAGTTTTTGTAATAAACTTTTAAAGCCTTTTCTTTATTCAGGGTTTAACTTTGACTATAATTTTGCACAGGCATTTCCAAGGCATTTATTTCAATGGGTTGCTTCTAAATTTGCAGAAAGAATGATGCATTCATGTTGTTTCCCCAGTATTTGTGCTTCCTGCACTACCATTCCTGCCTGTTAAAAGTCACAGTTGTTGTGTTATTGCCCCAGGACTGGTATTTACACTCCTGGCATAGAAACCCTTACAGTATGTAGCAACACATTGCCAGCCCTCATAGATATCTAGTTCCAATTTCTGCTGTCTAGTCAACTAAGAGGTTTGCTCCTGACAGGCTTCTCTGTGACAGGGTGTTGAGTCACCTGATGACTTTCTGCGGAGAACATAGAAAACGCTGACCCTGCAGAAATGACATTCCGACGAGCTGTTCCTTCAAAAGGACCCCCAGTCATGACATCCCTAATCTCCTCTCACCCCTGACCTTTTCCATCCACAGAACAAGCAGGATTTTGCCTGCGTGTTTAAAGAGGAACTGGCAAAAGCGGCCCAGAAAAGAGACATCTTTTTTGTGACAGAGTGGAAATTAAAAAGGGACCGTCACCAGGCATCGCTATACGGGATAAAGCACCAAGCACAAAATATCTGATATCTGGGAGCTTTGCCTACTGTAGCAGCGGATGGTCATGTACCATAAAAGAAAGCATAAATACTACAGGACAACTGTCCAATTCCCCTATTGTTAAGTGGGAGTGTTGATTTTAACACAGTAGTTAATATAGTAGTACCTTGCATAGAACAAAGTTAAAATCACACAAGGGTAAATCACCCTCCACTCAAAGCATACTGCGAAAAAACATCCCATTCCCCTGCATTACTGTTTTCACGTCAAAGGCAGTGCCATTCCCCGCCTGTTCAAGATCTGTAGATCAAGATCCTTTTTCGAGCAAAGAGACTGTTGATGCATCTTGCAATCCCTCAGAGAGTTGAAAGATGTACAGTATACAGTATGAGGGATGTGTACATTACATCCAAGTTGATTAATCATGTTGTACTGTCTATGTTTGCATGTTATGTCAGTAAGCAAGATTAACTACAGATTCATTGTATATTTTTTTTCCTTCCCCATTATTAACATCAGAGTCTCTCAAAACGTCTGGTGTGGGCAATAATTTAACCAATTTAATTTTTAACCAATCGCTTCAATCGTTTTACAACGCTCATAAATCAGCAGATGAAGGTACCTCAAGGCAAACCAGATGCAAATGCGCAACAGAGGAGAAACTGTACGAAGGTTATATTGTACACATTTCATAAAGAAGGAGTTACTATATAATGGACAGGATGTTATGTTTTAAGATGGATTAACATGATTATGGCTCATTTCATTGCATCGAGAAGAAATCTATGCAAAAGATACCTACTGTATCAAACAGCACTCACATTAAAGAAATACATCTATACAAACCTTAAGAGACAAAAACAAGGTTGATAACATAATAACTTGATAATATTTTTCAAACTTGTCAATAAGTATCAACTTGCCAGAATATCACAGTCAAAGACCTATAATAATAATGTTTAAAATACATTACTTTAATAAACAGATAAGAAGGGTTTTATCCCAGAAGGTCAATGCTGGCCATACTTGTTGTCACTAGAACAGGATGATTGTAAGAGATCCCATATGCGACATCTTCTGATGAAATCCGAACAGGCTGAGTTCAGCAGAGATATAACATATTGCGAATGTGTCCAATAACTGGATGAAAAACTAATAAAATGTGATTACATGTTCTGAAAGACAATGAGCCATGACACCGACATGATGTTTTTTTGTGCATCTTCTGCATTGCAAGTGGTTTTCCAACCCTGGTAAACATCACTGATAACTGAAAGAAATTGACTTTCCCCTTTTAAGGATGTCCATCTGAACATGTAGGATGGTGACAGTAACAAACGGGGCAAAGAACTGAGAAATAATTTTACTACAGCAAGTTTTTTTAAACTTGAAGGGCCTTATTATGTTATGAATCTAAAAATATATTCTTTTTTTGTATAGAAAATACACAAAACTAAAGTAACAAATAAATGACATCCTAGAGCCAAGAGCGAAAATAGACCAAATGCATCATGTGGTTACTCCATTACTCTGGCACAGTATAATGGCAGTGCAATGAGGAGGCACAAGCCTAAAAGACAACATTTTTACACACACACAATTATTTACAAAGACTTCTACAATTCAAAGCTACCCATAGTCATACCCTTAAATATTTACCAACCATAGTGCAGACGGACACAACTGTTCAGATTCTACCCAGTGTGATAGATTTTACATAATACAAGACTTTCTGCAGGAAAGTCAGCTCTCCAAAACCAGCGCTAAATTAGGAGATTTGTTGCTCCAATCCAAGAGATTGAAGCTCTGTCTAGCCAACTAGTAAATTACTCAAATATAAAAAAAGCATATCCATTTCCCCCCAAATTCTCTTCCTGTCATTTCAGTGATCAAAAGCACCTGATATAGTTTGGTTCTCAAAGAGTGTGCCCAAGTTCCTGGAGCCTTGGTCAGCAGGAAAGTGGAACTAACTTGCAATCTGTCTTATTCAGCTCTTGGTGATAAGAGAGAGAATCCCTGCTTGAGAATACAGTCTTCTTGGACCACCAACTGACCACTTAGCTTGCTGTTTTCTTACCTTATTTTGGCATCAGTCTCACTTGTCACCAGCTAATTGTACACCCACTCTATGGAAAAGTTTTAGTGTATGTGGCTGAGGATTGTCAGCACCAATTCTGTTCCTACAGGTAGCTCACTACAACTGATGTGCATAGCTCTCTAGATGCAGTGGAGCAACTCAGAAGGTGGACTGTGTGAGCCCTCTGTATGCCTTCTCACTGTTTGATGCTGGTGACTGGCTAGTATTGGCCAAATGGTAGGCCATGTTCAGTGGTATTGTCATAATCCATATGGGTACAATGAGAGTATTCTCCTAGGACACATCAATATGCATTAAATGACTAGAATAAAAGGCCCCTGTAGAAGAACAAACTGGCAGCTGTAGGCTTGTACAATACTGTCAATGTGGTTCTGTGGCTATAAAGTCGTACGGTTATTTGCTCTCAGTATTCTTTGACATTAATGAAGGAACCTTTAAAACACTGCTCTTAGTTATGCGCTATAAGCACAAAAATGAGCTGATTGGCCTCACCCTCAATTGTAATGTTCCTTTGTTCTATATATAAGCTGGGGGAATGATAAAACAATATTCTTTGAAAATGAACTCTTTTTTTAAAACATTTTTGGAGTTTGTTCTCAATCACAGAACACAATCAAAATAAAATTGAGCATACTTGTTACCTTTATACTATAGAACAGTCAGGACAAATACTAGTCAAAAGTTGCCTGTGAAATATATCTGTTCTGCCTGCCGCCTGATTGAGTTTATTAGGATTCCTAGCAAATGTGCCGATATCTAGGCTTCCAATCAGTGAGGCCTTGAGTGATTGCAAGGGCTTTTCTTCTCCAAACTGAACCAAGCAAGTTCACAGTCTGCAGCTACAGTATCCTGGCACAGATGAACCATTTCAGTTGTGTGGCCCTGTGCCCACCAAGACGGTGGTCTGACCCACAGATTCAAAAACACGCAAACTATTATTTTTGGAAATCACTGAGGTGATCAAACTGAAACTTGTCAGATCTCATCAGCAGCCACAGAAGCTTCAAACGTGCACCTCAGGTTGGTGCAGCTATGTTTAGATTTCAGGTCCAACACCTTAATGAAGCACAGACAGGTGATACATTATTTTAATCCTGTGAAAACGAGCAGATAAAAAAGCAAATAATGTAAAGGTATGTAGATAAAAGTGTAGAATTAAATCAAGGATGTTATCATAAATTATAAAATGTAATAGTAAGACAGCATTTAAAGTATTTTGTACACTTTTGGTCTCCACATTCCCCCAAAAAAATATATTAGTGCTAAGATCAGTCCAGAGAAAAGCAACCAGGTACATCACTGTGCTTTAAGGAATGTGCTACAGGCTGAAATAACGTTTTTTTTTCCTCTTGAAACTGCTTGCACTTGTAGGTACTAATGTTTTATGACAAGACATTCCTCACACAGTATTCCAGCTGTCATTGAACAAGGAAGGTTGTTTAATAACTTAATGAAAAGTTATAACTTAATGTCCCAGTTTCTCCATTATGGCAATGAAGTGTGCACAGAGCAGTGTTAAGTCATGCTCAGACATAAAAAATACACATGATCATTTAACAATTACATTGTAAGTAACTACAATTTTTACCTGTATCTTTATAGTAGGGAAGGACTATTATTTTTTTAGAGTACGAATACTATCCACCTAAGAATTCTATGCTGTTAATGAATTCTCAATTTAAAAAGAAGAGAAACTGTTGTAGAAACTGCAGGAAGTCATAATTACATTTTATGAAGGAAAATATGAATATTAGTCAATTAAATTCTCACTGGCTTTTGAAATTCCACCTCCATCAGCATGCAAGGATCCCATTTTATTGACATTGCTAATGGACTTCAATTTTGAGCTCGGTCTAGTACGTGTGCTGTAGTTTCTTCTCAAGTTTTCCATCGTAAATGGAATCAATGCTGAGGCAGCTATTTTTGATGTTAGCCTTGAAAATAATGACAAAGTAAGAAAATTTACACACAGTGGTGCAGTGGTCAGCATTGCTACCTCGCAGTGCTGGGGCCCTGGGTTCAATTCCAGATCTAGGGTGCTGTCTGTGTGGAGTTTGCATGTTCTCCAGTTGTTTGAGTGGGTTTCCTCCCACACTCCAAAAAACACACCGGTAGGTTAATCGGCCTCTGGAAAAACTGGCCCTAGGTGCAGGTGTGTGCGTGTCTGTGTGTCTGCCCCGCGATGCACTGGCACCCTATCCGGGGTGTACCCTGCTTTGCACCAGTTGGTTGCCAGGATAGGCTCTGGCTCACCTGTTACCCTGATTTGGAAAAACCAGTTATAACGGGGGTCAGCAAACTATGGCACTTATTGGCATGCAGAGGGATTTTTAATAGCACATGACTATATAGAATAGTCAAGCTCTGTATAGACTATTGCATATAGCCCAGATCACTGGTTAGAACCCAGGCTATGGTCACTAGCCAGCTGTGACTGGGACTCCTCATGCAGCAGTGCACGCTATACCGAACTCTGTCAGGTCTGGTTTAACTTGCTGGGAACCTGCGATCTTGCAGTGCATACATCCAATCAATGCTTATTGTTCTGTAGAAAACGATGAACTCTTAAGAGCAGACAATGTAGGGGCTGTGGAGACAAGCTGTGTTGACTTCTAACTGCCTGGAAGAGCTGTCTTCATGGCTTAAGGGAGAGGGAGAGGCTTAAGGTACAACAGCAAAAATTAGTTGAAACTGAAAATCAAAATAAATAAGGCCTTACCACTGAAAAAATGACCTTTCTCAAACCTATAATATACATAAAGATGCACAGCTGAGAAATGACAGTTAGAGGTTAATTCCATGCTGAAACAAAGAAAAATGTCAGACAGTAGATCCCTCTTCTGGATCTAAGGAAGGCTCCAGCCGGTTGAGATACATTGACATTTACTGTGCTATTTCTCTGTGTTGAATTAATAGTATAATACTAAATGGGAAAGTAGGTGGCTCTGAATTACCTAAATCCGTACCAGGAAACAATAAACCCCAGCCTCATATCTCAATTCAAACAGCCGCTCCTAGGTCTGTACGTTAGAATAAGCGCAATTTTCAAACAGGGTTTATGACAGCAGGTCATAAAAGGGCACAGGCAGGATCTAGGATTTGCTACTTGAAATGGCGCGAAAGAAAAAGGAAAAGCAGTTTTTTGCACGTTGTTTAAACCCTCTCAATATACTCTATGTTGTTTTTTAGACTATCCCATCAACACCATGGACCCGGGCTTTTCTTTTTCTGTGCCCAACATTTTGATATCACAGCTATTAATACTTGAAGAAAGAACCATTATAAATTTCTTTATCATTTTTATTATAAAGAATAGTTGTCTGCTTGATGTAGAGCAATAGTATAAACCAAGTTCCATTCCAGTGCACGGGCTGTGTAATTTCTGCAAATCGCTTCCCAAATTATTTTTGTTTTGAAGTGGTGGCCCCTGCAGATGTATGCCCATAACATTTTTAACTCCAGTAAATATAAATTAATTCACGGTGTTCCTGTCTCTGGGCTTTTAATGTGTGAAATTCCCATGGGCAAGTAAACACTAAAAAATTTATTACAATTTTCTCTGAAGGCCCTCTCATTTCCTGACTCATGTGTCAGTTGTTTTTCTTTCTTTTGCTCACATATGAAAATTAATCATTTAACACTCAAAGAGAAGAGAAAGGGATCTAATTAGCAAGACAGTTAACAGAAAGTCTCAAAGACTACCTACTGTACACTTGCTTTGGGATAAAAACTGTTTAAATGACTGTGGTCAGCTCTGCGGGTTGTTTTGTGGTGTTGCTTGTAATGATGGATATGAGCTCATAGTACAAACATAATGTGGAGTGCTCCATAGCAAGACATTAAGCTCCATTTCTTTTTAAAGCTGTGAAATTTGAAGGCATTTAGGTCATTTCTTTAAGCCTCAAGCCCTGTTTTCACAGGGCCAGCTTTCAAACACAGTCAATAAATGCCAGGAGAGTACTTTTTAAAATATTTAATTTACTGAAAATGCTGGGTATTCCATTACTTTGACTCATGTTGAAGAAAATCATTTTTAAAGTCCAAAATCAGATCACCCTAGGTTTGATCAACAAATGTTTTTATAGCACATTCGGACTATAACTGTCCAATCAGCTACAACAAAGAAAGTATGAATAAAATAACTCCCTCTCGTATCCACATTCTAGCTTCCTTCAGGGAAGCAAAAGTGGTCTTTTCAGGTAAGAAAAAAGTAACTACCCTGAGGGCACATTTACACTCCTATATCCCTTCAGACACTCTGCTGGAAACCACACTATAAAAGTCATTCCCTCAAGAGAGGAGCTGATAAAGAATGACAGGCCTTCTCCCCAATAGCAAAGCAAACACTCACCAAAAGTTTGTAGGAGGAAGGTTGATTCCAGGGAGTTGGAGAGCCTGTTGCACAGGGACACCCTGTGAATGTTAGGGCAGTCCATGGCTGCAGAAACGCGAGTGCCGTGCAGTGGGGATTCTTTTCAGTAACCCAAGCAGCCGTTAGAAAGCTCCATGCTGGATTATTCCAAGCTGCAAGCCCCCTGGCAGAGTCACAGCTTTCTCGACCGCCTTTGCTTTGAATAGGGGACGAGCAGCGCGGCTTGTCATTGGCCGAGAGCTCAGTTTGAAATTGAATGGAAGTGGTGGTGGGGGTGGGGGGGGGGGGTTCCACCTGCCAGTCCCGACAGTACACTGCTTCTTCCAGACACTCCAGATCTGTCCCATTTCACACAAGGAAGTCTTGGTATCCAAGCAGCCGGTGGACTGGAAAACATGATATGGAATCTGACAAGCCGACTGCCACCGGGTTTTGACAAAGGACACACTAATTGCAGACTAGCCACAAGAATCCTTGCTTTATAGAGCTACACCAAGTTTTTTAATTGAACTTTAACAAATTAACTTCATTTGTTGGAACAGCCGCTGAGACTTTGCTCAGACCAATCACACTGAACAAAACCTTAGCAGCTATTCCAACAAATGATGACCAGGTCTGGTTTAAATCCTCACTCGCTTTCCAATGGCAGTGTAACACATTATTCACATTCTAATGAACAGATTTAATATTCCAGAGCTACTGTATAGAAGAGCTTTGTGATCAAACCATGAACTGTGCACCATGACGTGACATTTTAGTACTGCTGCTACACATTTTATATCAAAATGCAAGTAGTGTTTCACATGAAAAAGAATTATTAATCATTCTCCTTAATCTAATAGGTTCCAACCTTTAATGTCTCAAATTGCCATTCTCACAAATTAATTTCCAGCAGTTTACGTAAACATTTTCTTTAGTCACAACACACATTAACATTTTTTATGAACTGGTGATACAGTCTTTTAATAATACAGCTACAGTTTTCCAGGAGGGAAGGGTAAAGACAATTAAAATTAAAATATTTTGTAGGTGCCAGAAACTAAATTTATTTGAACAAGTCTCAACACCATACCAAATCTAGCTAACTCCCAATTTCTGCGTGTTGTGAAACTCGTGTGAACTATGATGGTCAAGTAACATTGTCATGTGTAAGAGAACAACTATGCTGCAATGCACAGACAGATCTTGCAAGACTACAGTCAGAAATATCTTATCCCGACCAGCACTTCTGGTGTCCAGGCTACAGCTGTGGCACAAATCAACCACTGATAAGAGTGCCAACAGATCAAGCTCATTTATGTGCAAATTGTAATATATATTTTATATATATGGGATAATAAATAGCAAAATGGCCTAAGGGACAACATACTGTATAGCACACAGCAGCCTGTCTTCCTTTCAGACACACTCCAGCCCATGTGCACTCTGCTCCTGCTTTTCTAGTTACACCTTCAGTTGTGGTTGCTAATACACAAACACGTGGAAACTTCAAAAACCACACCTCCTGAACAGTTCTCTGCTTCTCCTAGACTCTGAGCTTTATAGGTTACAGATTACTGCACCAGGAAAAAGCAATGCTTTCAGCCAACTCTGACTTCAGCTTTAGGGTTTAACAATAATCGCCATTGCTATCAAATGGAAGGAGAAAGATTGCTTCTAAAAGTCACAAATCCCTTTCCATAAATGCCAGTCGGGTAAAAGGTGAAATTATCCTTATAGATACAACTCACCCCTTTTAAATAGAGCTCTTTGTCTCGGGAATTAGGTTTCTGGTGCAAATGACAGCAATTGCTAAATCAGATTTAGAATACAAGAATGTGCACTGCCTCCAAGCTTGTTAATGGTTTAAAATAAATTCTTTCACTACAAAATCCACAATATATATTTCGTTTTCAATTATTTGTTTAAGCATAACATAAAAGCTACGCCCCGAAGCGTGTAGCTCAGTATTTATGTGCTTTGACAAACCGTGTAGGAGATAGTGTGATTCCTTTTGAAACCCTCCTCTGCTGGGAAAAGCAAAGCAATTGTACTGTAATGGAATTTCTAATTTCACCTTCTTGTAAAGCACTACACATGACTGTAACTGCTTACCCATGTTGTTTACCCTTTCCATCAAGAAGACCCCGATTTGAACTCAAATTACCCCTACAGTGAAAGATTCTGCCTAAAACTATGAAGGTAAAAGCAACTTCAGGGTGTACATCCTTTTCAGATTCTTTATTTCCATATTAAAATAGCAACACAGTCACCTTGGAAGGCAAATGCAAATGCATTACAGAACGATTAGAAGTTTATTGTGAAAGGTCACGTTTCAGCAGTGAATAAAAATGGATTAAAACAAGAATCCCATTCACATGTATACCGGTGTTTCAACAAAAGAATGACCCCATCTTTTTTATTAAAGACAGCTTAGGTATGGTGGAGTTTCTCAGATCCTGTAGAGACAAAGATATCCTTTGAACTTAGAGGTGAAGAGAGATCTCAAATTTATCATCCATAATATGTTTACCTTTTGCAGACTCTAAGCAATATCCTTTCTCTGTGATAAACGGCCAAGATACTAGTCTCAACAGGATGCACAGCCACAGGCAAACCGCTGCAGACCCCACAGGTCTGAACAGATGTGTGGTTACAAACTGAAAACAGAACTCAGTTAAAGAGTTTGCCTATAATTTGTCATTTTTATGATTTTAGGCATTGTGTCATTTCCTTTTGTTCATTCTGTTTTTCAGATATTTCAAACACTTTTTTCTTAGCACTGTCCTCAACCCCAGAAAAACACACCAGGAATATTTCTGCGGCACCACAACGCACTATATGCTCAGATTCACATGAAAGGGGTCATACCAGCAGAGCCTTTCCAATATAAATACAGAACAATACTGACCCAAAGGAGTTACAGTAAATAGTTGAAAAGGATTTCTATTTTCCCCCTCAGTCAGCAACTTTTAACATTTTTGTGTCCTGACTATCAGAAATCTGCAAGCTACAGAATTCACATCTTGCTCAGTCTCAAAGATCACACATCATGAGATAAATATTTGTTCATGAATTCGGAATGTTGAAAGAAAACTTAGATCCAACTACTTCTCAACATGAAATAAAAGCGCATCACAGCTGTAATTATGCTCACTAAGGTAAAACTGATCCTGGCAGCTTCAGTTGTGAGACTAAGGGCACACAACTTCTCTCATCATGGACAACAACAGCAATAATAATAATAATTCCTTACACTTTTAAAGTGCTTTTCTGGACACTCCACTCAAAGCGCTTTACAGGTAATGGGGACTAATGGGGATGGACTTTTACAACAGTCTGTCACTGGACCACAGAGAAAGCTACAAGTTAAAACAGTCCAAAAAAGCCTATTTCTGGGAGGAAATCAGGACTCCCACTGAAAGCCCTTGTGAACATGGTGAGAACATACAACCTCCACACAGACAGATGTCCAAGGTCTGAATCAAACACAAAACTTTGGAGCTGTTAAGCAGCAATAACAAATGCCATGCCATAATACGGTCCAGAAAACGTTCTGTATTGTTTTGGTGGCAGGCTGCGTTCATGTACAGTCGGCATGTAATAAAGAAATCTTCAATATACGTGGGACAGCTTCCAAGCAAAAAAAAAAGAAAAATATACACATTTTTTTTCTAGGATATCCTTTTTTGGTCAACTTCCACTCTCGAAAGTCTTAAATCCTGAAAATATCCAATTTAAACAGAAACCCACACTAAATGTTTTATAACTCTCCTTTTTGAGAGGCAATTAAAAAAAGGAAACAAAAGTAACAAACTCAACTGTTAGTGACTGGCTGACTTGATCATCTCCCAGATTAAATAGAAACAGATCCTGAAGATTTCTGTCAACTGACTACAAGATTCATCATTTCTGGACTGGGCTGTGCACTTTTTAAAGTACCAAGAAAATACCAAGAAAACTTGAGCAAATTTTAAAACTGTTTTAATATGAAGCCTTACTGTCACTTTCGTACCAAATACAAAGGCAAAAAGCAAAGCCCTAGGGTAATAATTGTCAGGGTGAATATATTTCAGCTTTACACTTGAGCATGACACAACATGCATACTATATTATCTGAACCAGAAGTGACATCTGTCACTTATTCCACAGAATTAACTGTAGTGCACTACATGTTTTAATAAAAAAACCCATCTAAATTAAATCACTCCTGAAGAACAAAAATTAACAAAACAAGAAAAGAGCACTCTCCTGCCATATTCCACTTGATTTCTCATAAAAAGTCTCCCAACAAAGCATGGTACAATGCAAGCTGTTTAACACTCAACTGATTGACATGCCATTCATTGTGTAATTCTGTCATTTTTGCCTGAATAGGAATAATGACAAAACCTTTAGGTGTTGTTTGAAATTGACAGTAAAGTGTGCTTATGAGCTTATGTGCGGAATGATGACACAGGGGTCAGCATTGCTGCCTTGCAGTGCTGGGGCCCTGCGTTCAGTTCTGGACCTGGGGTGCTGTCTGTGTGGAGTTTGCATGTTCCCCCATGTTCACGTGGGTTTCCTCCAGGGGCTCTCTTTTCCTCCCACAGTTCAAAAACGTATTGAGAGGTTAATTGGCTTCTGGGAAATGTAGCCCTGCAAAGAGCATGTGTGAGTGAGTGTGTCTGTGTCTACCCTGTGATGACCTGATATTCTGTCTAGGATGAACCTCATCTTGCACCTGCTGCTTGCCCAGTTAGGCTCCGGCTCCCCTGCGACCCTGAATCAGATGATGCAGCTAGCAAAAGGGTGGATAGATGGTGAATAACCACCCGGAATGAAACAACCCCATGACCCTGCTGACCTAATCTTCAGACTATGAGTTACTTCTGTTACAGATTCTGAATTCTGAGAGCAGAGAGCTCTGTGTTGTAACCTGATAAAACCTTTGGAGCCCTGACAAAGCTTCAGGGCATCATTCCTTAAAAATCCAGGAGGAATTCTCTTCCATGGCATTATTGACCACTTGCTGTTGAGAAAGGAGCAGGGATGCGGAAACAGACAGCCCACATCAGATGGACAGAAGGTGAAAACTAGAAAAGATGGGGAGCACTCAAGAGTAGAAAAGCAAATGAAGGTGCAGACCTTTCCTCGACAAAAACCCAGCCGACATGAGATTGAATTTCACTCATCTCCACCATAAATCATAAGGAATAAATCTACAGCCACATTCATTCATTTCTTTTATATGTGTATTGCTGCTTTCCCAGATGAATACATTAGTAATAAGAAGAGTGACATTTGTTTATCCCAGAAATGGAGGGTCTGACCTTGTGTTTCAGACTGAGGAATTGGCATACATGAATTTGTATCAAAAGTATTAAAAAAAGTCTCAGCTGACTGCTGCTTTTCTCTAGAGGTGACAAGGAGAAACAAGTTTGGGGGGGGGGGGGGGGGGGGATATAGTGTGTCTATTTGAGATTTTTTTTATATGCTCACGTGTTTACAGCATGTGATAGGTGATTGTACACTAAAAAGCAGGATACAATTGGGATTAATTTATTTTGAAAAGAATCTTTTTGTAATATTAAACATGACAGTTAAACTCATTCAAAAATCAACATGGAAACTATGACAAGCACTGCTCTTTTTTATTTCTTCTCATCAGACAGGTAGAGCAACAGGTCTTTCTGATTTCACTTAACCATTCTAAACAGGATGTTGACAGAGCTGAAGAAGCCGTAATGAAAAAGACACTGAAAATGCCGACAGGATACTGTGATGGAGCAAGCTGATTTACGTCTCTGCAGTTAATGGGCACACCTGCCTCGATTGACTGATTGGACTTCTCTGGATTGGAATTCCACAGGCAGAAAGGGGATCAGCTGATTGGCCCTGTGCTGAATGGGGACATTCCTCTGGAGCAGCAGCAGTCATTATAACAGCAGTCAGGCACAGAGGGCAGGGAGCTAAGCTCCTGTAGTTCAGGGAGGATACATGTTAGTGGATTTCTGAGCTGTAGAGAGTTTATATAGCAAGAGTATTTAACTCTGTTTAGCCAGCCAGTGGTCTTAACCAGTATTAGGTCTGAAGAGTCAGAAAGAGATGAGGAAGGATTTTTGTTATTGGCTGGCTGTAGAAAAGACTGGCTTAGAAGAGAATTCAGCATTTTTTCTCTAGTGTCCTGTGTTAATTTGAATTCTCTGTAGTCTTTATGGTACAGTAGGTCTTGGAAGAGATGAGGAATATGCATCTTCCAGTGCAGAGGAGACTCACCATGGAAGGGTGAGTTTGACTGAGTGTGGCAGGGGTCCCAGAGTATGGAATTGGACTGGTTTCTTCCAGGTCAAGGGAAGAGTGGCCACAGATGGGAGAGCCTAGTTGTGTGCTAGGGAATAAATGTAATGGAAAGGAAGAGAAAAGAAGAATTTGGGAGTTTGTCAGGAATTAATCTCTCCCAGTTTTTGTAGTGGAATAGAGGATTGAAGAGCTCTTCGATACAAGAGGAACTGAAGATCTTTTAGGGACTAATCTCTGTGAGGGATCAGTTTTTGGGACTGAGCAGGCTTCTCTGAAAGGGGACCACTGGTACATCTTTGGAGCCCGGAGGGGTTCCACAAGCCAACAGTGACAGATCAATGAAGCGCTCACTCCTAAAGTGAGAGATATCCTGGATCAGGGCTGCAGTTTGCAACTCGGGGGTCGGCATGCATCATCATAGACTTTACAAAGCTTGTCTGGTTCTTCCTTATTTATGGCATTCAGTATGTACCCGGGGAAAACCGATTCCCTTCAAGTGCCTTGGCTCTCATCGGATGTTATTTGCTTAATTTAACCCTCTGTAAATGTTAAATATAATTTTAAGCCTTCAACAAAACTGTACCTTGCCCAATCATCCTAGAAGATAGGGGAGAAAAATATACAGTACCTAAATCCTATTCCACCAAAGAGGTGGCACTTCTAGAAGAGGACTTGGAAGACTTAGCCCTGAGATTTCCACTGTGTAAACAAGCTTTTTATTAATGGGCCCCTGTTGGACAGACTACACAAGGATGGATAGACCTGTCTATGCTGGTTGCTGCCTTCTCCAGTTCACATTTCTCTGGGGGGGAACAGGGTGCATCCAGTGTGCCTTTACATAAAGGGCAAAATTATTCATCTTCTGCCTCCTATCTTGCAGCAATGTGCTCTCTTACTGTGTTATACCATTAACATTTGCTCTGAAGATACCGATACAACATGTTAACTCGCAACTTGATGTTGTAAAATTAATCCCATCACGGCTTCCTGGGCAAAAGTTACGCTTCTCTGTATGCAGCATATTGATCAAAGGTGAACTGAGGAGGTCTGCAGGTCAGAAGTGGTGTAGATGTGAAATAAAAGCTGCTTTGTCAAAACGAACCAAACACAAACGTGTGTTTAAGTAGCAAGAGGAAAAATGCAATCTATAAATTGCACATTCCTCCTTGGGGTCCAAATATGTTATTTTTTTATTCCCATTTCATCTTTTCATCTAAGACTGCACGACTGAATGTTTCCTTAACTACTGTCTCTTCACGTTACCTCATTCTTCCAGAGATGTGGCGTCCAATATTCATTACGCGAAATACATTCTTCTGCAGACGGCTGCTTGTTTCCAATTACAGTGTGGATGAGCTACTTCTCCATTAGAATTGCAAAGTGCAGCGTTGGGGAAATTAGCTAGCATTCACAAATCACACTGATTACATGGAAGTGTGGAAAGAACGGTTAATCCGGAAATGTGTTTAAAAAAATTCCTATTGTATATTAATTGGTTCAGTTGCATGCCAAGATAAAATTAGAAGAGAGAGACGTACAGTATACAAGGGCTGTTAAAGGAATTAAGGAATTAGGATATTTTATTAAGCATTAACCAAAAACAGAGGGCAGAACTGAGGGTGACCTTGTACTTAAAATGCTTCAAAAGCAGAACTTCAGCTAAGAAAGGACACTGTGACGCTGGCTAAGCATTCAGAGTGATTTCATATTCTAATGGTGGTGACCATTACTGCCATCAAAATAATACTAATCTTGAATGACTATATATTTACTCAGAGAACCTATAGATGAAAGTAAGATTAGATACAACTGCAATGGGCAGATGGGGACTTTCTATGTGATTGGATTCTTAATGTTATAGTTTGACATATTACCAAAGCATAAGCATTAATATACAGTACAAACAATTCTTTCTATTAATATCTAGCTACATATTTATTCTCTTCAAGAGAGTACTGGACAGTATATAACTACCAAATTAATAGCATGTACTGAAGTCACGGCCTGCGATTAGCGGGAACTGGTACGTCTAGGTTAGCTCATGAATTGCACAGGTATCTCCACACAGAATTTCAATTTTCTACTCGAGTATTTGTAGATTATGCTGGAAGTAAGATCTGTGGTTTTCACTTTTACACACAAATAAGCCTTTTCCTTCAGAACATTTTAATAGAGCACACCTCATCAAAGATCTGGTAACTGAACCTTAGAAAGCTAAGAAATTATCAAAAACCTGTAATTTTTTAATAAAACTAAATCCCAAGAAAACATAAGCAAACAAAAGAAGGAAGTCCGTACAAAACATCTATGTGCAGTATCGCCAACTAAACTTACATTTCTTTAAAGGACACTCACTGTATTAACCTATTACCAGCTGACAACAAAAGAACAGATATGCACAACACAAAACATGGATTTTGTTGCTTATTTCTCCAGGCTTGCAAACATTTGATGACCACATGAGTAATACAAAAGGAATGCTAAAGTAGAATGCATATTGCATAAAACATGGTGGTGGCATACTGTACCATGCTCAATTGTCATTAGGAATTTCTTGAAAAACGTATTTTGATGCAGATCTATACACGTCAGTTTCCCAGAAGCGGAGACTGAAAGATCAGCTAGTTTATCGACATTTTCACAGATTCGTATTTCAGGCTAAGAGGTCTTAAGCATCCTTCTGGAACGTCCTCTTCGACAGGAATTTCTGACTCTCAGACGCTGGCAGAAGGTTCAGTGTTCCGTGTACAATTTCAAAAGACAAACAGAAGCCCGAGAGACATGGCAGTGCATGACCAATAAGCTTCTAGAAACCCCAAAAGCACGCTCTGATAGCCTGCTATAATTTGTACATTGACCTGTCCGAACCTAATACATACTGAACAGTTTAAACAGGGTGCCACTCATAAGCTCTGTGTTCTTCCAGTGTAATTTCATGACTAAAAAGTGAATTATCTGTTAAATTATCTGTTCCAAAAAGCAGAATTTCAGTTGATTTACACCATCATAAGATATAGTTCAGTTTTTATTTTCTATCCAAGCAAAGTATTTTTTTGCGCCATCTTAAAAAATAGTATAGGTTACTTTAAGTTATTTCATTAAAGGAGCAACTGGTTTTCCACAAGCTATTAAATTCTCGGTTCAAGGTTTTGTTTTTATTGTTGTTTTCAAGTTCACCTTAGTATATATTTTTAGACATTTTTAGAAGCCATTTGTTATTTTGCATCTACCACGGCCCAAAACATTTCCTAAATCCATGTCTCTTGTGATTCTTAGTGACAACATTTTATTTTTTTTTGTTATAAGTAGTATGCAAATCTTTTAAACTGATAGGTTACTTAAGCATGCAGAGCACCTCGGACATGTATATACCAATAAGTCACATTTCACCAAGTATACAGTACTATGTTTTGATTTAAAAACTTGTCACAAAACTAATCTCCCAAGCACATGTGTGATTGGTAAAGCACAGTGACTGCACACAAAACCAGGCTGTGAAGTGCTTTACAAAAATAACTGAAAATGAAGGGAGAAAGATTTTGGTGCCCTCTTCAGGAAAAATATTTCTTTTGCTCCAGTTCTTTTTGCTACTTCAGAGATATTTAACATACTGTACTTCTGACAATGGTGAACCTTTTACCAATACTTATTTTTTTTTAAATTGTTTTATCTGCTTCAATGTGAAAGTAGGGCTCTGTATCGTACTAAATTAAGAAAACACGGTACCATCAGTGACCTAAATGTATCAGCACAATAGGGACTAAATTGTCTGAATAACACAAAAATTATTCATTAGTACAGCAGTGTAGGTGACTGCATAGGCACTGCATTCCAACCAGATACCTTGTCCAGAACCCTAATGTTCAACCCAGGCTTTCACGCAATACATCCTCTCTGCTGTTAGTCGGTCATCCCCTTATGCATTGGCAGCAAACACCTTGAACACTATCCCTTTTAATAGAGGCTGACTATTACAGAAATCAGAAAATGATTCATGTCCTTTAAGCAGTAGTCTGGCCTGCCACTCTGGCACAAAGAACTACAGAACTCAGGTTTCACACGTGCATTGCACCTTACAAATGATCATAGAGAAATTTTGCATGAGAAAAGAAACAAAAGTATGGTCATTGAATAGAAGTGAGGCTTTATCTCCACCTTGTTGAATCCTCTGGTTTAAAAAAAACCTTGCTAGCTTCACTGAATTACAGCATGTGCAAGAATAACACATCTGAAACAGCACACGTGTTATTCTTGCATATCATTGCAGAGGTTTTTTCAAAGATGGTGTCAATTCTAATTTAAGTTAGAACTAGTTCGAACAAACAGAAGGACAATGCAGGAGCTCGGATCATGGGCACCTGGTTCTCCAGCAAGGTTTTCATCATTTGCATTTGCAAGTGAACCAGTGTGTCATTTATACCCTCCCCCCACCAACCCACCATCAGAAATGCCCAATTTCAGATTTAAACTAGAACTTAAAGTAGTCTTCTTTTTCCTATAATTGTTGTTGTTAAATAAAACAAAACTAAAAAAAAAAAAGATCAATGGTAGTGAGGACAAGCAGAAATAAAGAGGCAAGTGTAGACAACATTACAGTCTCCTCCTTTAATCAGGGAGTCCTAACTGGGATCAATCCTGCAGTGAGCTGGGGTATGTACAACAGCTCCTTGGTGACACTGAAGTCAAAGGCTACTAGAACAAAACCACATGGGAGCCCCACTTCCTGCTCTTCAGCACTTACAGAACTTGAGGAAAGCACTTTGCCTTGTGAGGACCGGTGAGGTGATTTGGAAAATCTGTGCTCACACATGAACACAGTAGCAAATTACGATATCTCAAATTTAAAGCCCAGGTTTCCAAAGATAGTCTCCTACTCTGCTTGGCTGAGAACAGCCAGCAGCTGGGGGTGTCCACAGAGGTCGAGGCACTGTTCTGCAGGAGGCAGGAGGCCTGTCTGTGTACTCAAACACAATAGTGGCATTTAAAGACACACTGATAACAACAGCAGACAAACTGCACCCCAGACAGACCATTAACCTACGTCTAGGGGAGATATACACAGTGTGCTGCCTTTGTTAAAGCTACTTGCAGCAGTGTGATAAAGGTGGGTGTTTATTTCTTCCCTTGCACTGGCAGCACTAATAAAAAACTAGAAAAATACAATGACTTCAAGGAAGTCTTTTTTAATAGTCACAAAACCATGTTGATAAATGGGGTTGAGGCACTGTAATACACCACAAATGCTCAAATCGGCTGTTCATATAGCAATAATTAAAAAGGGAATAAAAGGTTAGCCCAAAATATCCATTAACACCTTATCTTAGGTCTCCATCATGGTATAATAATAATATTTTCTTAAGGATATCATAAATAGGATTACGGGTATGTTTCAGGATGTGATCAGGATTAGGATTTTGTTACTAATAACTAACAGGTTACAGTAGTAACCTCCAGTAGAGGTATCGCATTTATTTCTCACCAATTACAGTTATCTATAGAAGAAGTAGCACATAGGAATCACATTTATTTCTCACGCTCTGGTAATAATGTAATATTAGATTCTAATCTAAAAAATTACTAAAATATTGTTTGCGACCCCAGAAATGCTGGGGCTGGGGAAGGTGTTCTGTTTTTATATCAGGTGGCAGTCGCTGGTTTTGAGAATCAAATGATTTAAGATTGTCATATGTGCCAGTTTCGTCAGTATGCACTGCTGAATCGCCCAAGATGTTTGCTGGGATTATGTCTTAAAGGCAAAGTGAACATGAGAAACCCACAGCAAATGATTGGCTCTCTTTTTATTAAGGGTTCTGTGCTGGTATTTCCAGCTGACAGCCTAAGGCAAGTAAATCCCACCTTTCCCTTTGAATCCAGAGCGATGGATCTTCCTCTTCTGCTTGGGGGGCACCTCATTCCTCTTCCTCAGGGCCGATCGGACCACAGCCACCTGGACCCGCGCCGCTGGGATACTCTGAGCCCTCCCGTGGGCTCCAGGCCTGAAACACACAGACAGATGGGCTTCAGGGCTGTGGCACACAAAAGCAAGCCACAGTCCCGTCTTCTGACAGAGGAAGGCCTGCTCCCCACCTGTTCAGATCTTCCCAGCAGAACCTCTGCTATTCCTGATGCACCTTAGAGCTGAGAAGAAATGATTTGGAGAGTCTTAATAAAACTACAGCATTATTGTGTATGGAAAAGAAAAAAAAAGAACATAAATAAGGACCCAAAAGGAATTTGATTAGATAAAGTCAAAACCATTTAAAAAATAAATACAATTCCATCTTGTGAGGGCACAAGAAGGGTGGACTTTCACTTTCAAAAAAACATTATCTTACCTTCATTAGTTATAGAGGCCGTTTTTTAAAGTAGAAAATGATTCAGACCATCTCTTCCCAGTAAATGAGATTGCTTTATTCACTGTTGCAGAAAATGAATTAAAATGTCTTCTGCCTTTACATTGCAACATTTTGTGAGCAAAAGGAGGAGAGTCACTACATTAACATTTAAATATTTAAGGTTATGTATAGTCGGAACAGTGCAATATTCATATGGATCAGTGCACTTCTGTAAGGACTAGCGCGTGGCTTAAAAGGATGCTCGGTGAAGAACAATGTACCTCTCATCTTCCAGCAGGGATGTGCATCTTTAATAGAAAACACACTGACCTCTGTAGCCTCAGGCCTTACAGGGAATTAGAGTGCTTTCTTATGGCTAAGTTGAAACTTGGGATCAGTCGGGAAAAGGGTGTCAACCAAAGCAAATTTCTGACCTGATTCCTTTTACAGCTATGGCATGAATTCCCTCTCTCTCCACATTTGTAAGAACTTTTTTCTTTCATTCAACTGATGGGGAAAAAAAAACAATTGCAACTTGTGGAGTTTGAAATAAACTGTTCTAAGAATAAACACATAGGTAGAGCCAGGCAAGTAAATAATGCCAAATCTTTTTGGCTCCTCAGTTCAAGGCCCTCCAAAGAGAACAGACTGAGCCCTATAGTCCAGAGACCAATACCTTCAAACTGCACATTCCTCAGCCATCTGGGCCCAGGAATCTCCCAGCATGGTCGGACAAGCAGCCCAGCTTTGATCATTTTGAAGTTAGCCAGGGAATCCTTAACTTGTTAAGCAACACCAATCTCCATGATTTACTTTGTGCCTGTGCGTTTGAGTGTTATCTGTAAGGAGGGGGGGCAGATTCCATATGTATTGTTAATAATATAGCACTTTGATATTCCTTAACTTTGAATTAAGGATCTGTCCACAAGTTCACTTCAATAAAGACATCTCGGACAGGACGCCAATCCATCTCAGGACACATTCACACTAGGACCAACTTTCACAGAAGACAATTAACAGGCCAGTATTTTTTTGGACTGTGGGAGGAAGCCCACTTGGATTCAGGGAGAACATACAATCTCCACACAGACAGCACTCCAGGTCAGGAACTGAACCATACTGTACCTTTACATTTAAAAGTTCTTGAAAAGAGTGTATGGCCCATAATACTGACTTTTACTTACAGCATATCTTGATTTTGCTTTTCCCAAAAAAACTCAAGGCAAGCCTATATTTGTAAACTTAAGACAAAATCCTGTCCTACATAAAACTATTTCATTGTGAGCAAAGTGAATAAATAACAAAACCACTTCATAATGATTCGGAATGACAGCAGTCATATCCCATCAACATGGACTCAAATGAGCTCCTCACTGCTCTCAAAAAAGTTCATGTACAATTCATACCATGTGCGATTGACAGCTCTTGTAGCACTTATAATCCTCAGTATGGTCTATCCAGCTTAGTCCAAGTTCCACACACATCTCTAAATGCTAGTCAACGAGACAAAACATTAAACTACACAGAACTGACTGCAGTGCACAAAATGACAGATGCATCTGTTTTTTAGAGGCTGATTCACAGCAAATAAAACAGCTTCAGGGTTTAATTGGAAAATCAATCATTGCTAAATCTGCATATAAAACAATGGGTGTCAAATTCACCTTTCCTTTTGCATTTCCTTTAAGAATTGGCACCAAAATTACAACAATTCCTTGGATATTTTTTAAAGACTGCAACAATTCGTTTTAATTATATACATAATTTAATCTACCCCTCAATGACAAATTCCAAGCCTAAGATTCAATGGCAGATTGGCACTGACAGATGCAAGTAAGCCACTGTCAAACAAAGTTAACAACAAGTGGAATGTGAAATTACGTTCATTAAATACAGACCATGTGGGTGTTAAGCGTCATTTATGGACATTAAATCAAAACTTGAATTTAATGAATTCACCAGAAAACATCTGAGGATCTGAAAACAATAGAAATGCACACAGCAACTTCTGGTTTAAGTAGGCCAGAGGAAAATAAGGCTATTGAGAATTCAACAGAAAAAGTCTTCACTACACACTGAAAAATTCAGAATTGCACATTGGCTTATGCTAAAGGTTTAAGGCCAAACTGTCAGAGATAGGTATTGGGAAGCAGACTAAGAATGGATTCTCCTACATCTGAGAGCAAGATGAGCACAAAAAGACAAAAACCTTTGCATATTTCATCATTCTATCACCCAGCAGAATTACAAGCATTCATGCACACTCTTACAAGCCATTTGCCCAGTCGTGGTTACGTTCATAGTCTTGCTCAGTTGTATGGTACTGGTCTCTTTAGGACTAGGAAGTATTACCCTGTTTACTAAGCAAGTAAAATTTGACGTGAGATTGCAAGGAAGAGTCAGGTGCAAGTGTGACTCCAACTGCCCTTTTGCAGTATTTGATCAATTTTAGTTCACACAAGAGGCAGGTCCTTGTACAGCTCAAAACAATAAATTACAAGCGAAATTGTAATTGTAGACTTAAAAATAAATAAAACTGAATCTTTTCCTATGAATATGTTCTCAATTTGAAGTAAAAATGAAAACACTAGCTACTCAAATGGGACCGTACATAAGACATTGTATCTCCTTAAAATCAACACAGGAATGGAACTACCACTGCGCACACTTTGGAGACTCAAAATGTTGCAGATATAACACCCAGGCAATTTCCAGTCTGAACTCTTCCCCATCATGTGATGCAATCAGTGCGGAAAGGTGATGCATCAGTATAATCTGAACTGGGCAACAAGCTATTCAGGCAAATGGACAGGAAGGACAAAGTGCCCTACTGTATATCAGTCGGATGATGAAATAAAGACTAAAAACACTGCAGTGAGAGCTGACAAGCTGGCTGATGTTGTGGCTTTGAAACCATTAGCAGCTCTTATCCTTCTATGACAGGGACATATGAAAGTGTCTTTAACTGACCAGCCCTAAGGATTCAAATACACCAAAGATGGGAAATTAAAGCCCTTATTTATAGATCTATTGAAGGCAGTTACAGTGCGTCTGCATGATGCGTCTGATTGTCTGTTCTGTACTATAATCCTAAAGCCTGAATTCGCTGCATTCGCCGCTGAATTTGCCGTCAGCGTTTTTTCAGCCCATAAAAAAATCCGGAAGGCTACAGCTGGAAGCTGGAAAATCAGCCTATCCAACCGGTTTGGTTGCTATTACCTTAACGGATCCACAGATCTCATCCTGCCAAAGCTTCAACACCTTTGGTACAACTTTGTACCAGACTGCCACTACCTTATAATTGAAAAGGTGCCACCTGTTCTCATTTCCCTGTCGTTCAGACTTGTGTTGTCTGGTAGGTGTTTCACTAAGAAAACAGCGGTTTGGTTGACACTGTCAGTGCCTTTGAGGATTCTGAATCTTTGAACCATGTCCTGCTGTAGACTTGTCTCTTGAAGACAACAGAGATTCACTTCTTTGAGTCTGTCAAAGCAGGACATTCTTTTAAACCCAGGAGTGTCTTATTGTTTTTCTCTAGCCTGATCACAGAGCAGCAATATCTTTTTTAGAACATGGTGACCAAAACATCTCACGATAGTCTAAAATCTTACTAGTACAGTACATTGCACCATTTGGAAAAAGCCTCCTTTTAGTTAAATCCTACGTTTTCGACTGTACTGTATATCCCACTTGCCATTTCATTTCCTCCTTACAATGTCTGAAAGGTGAAATTCTTTCAAAATACGTAGCTTTTACAAGATCAAAATGTTTTTTTTTATTTGGAATATATTTCATTTATATAATTTGATATATACGTGTTTCTGTTACCCGACTTTCACACACTACACATCCAAGTAATCATGAAAATTGAATAAGAGACAGGATCAAAAAACAATCGGGCGTGCTCGACTGTGCAAATAATTTTAGTCGTAATTGTTTGAATGTTACTGCTTGGCAGTCTTTTTCTCTGATGTCCTCTTGTGGTAGCAGCTGAAATTGCATCTTTGCTATGAGCAGCAAAAGTACTCATTTTCGATGGCTTTTGCTTTTTTTTTTACAGTGGTTTGGATAAGGAAAGTGTTTAATATTGCGAATGAATATTGTAATTATATTACAAATTCTAATGTATTTGCACATCACATCGAATGTTTTTGCACATACTGTATTTTACTGTTTTTACAGTGACTTTTGCACATTTTATTGTTTTAATTGTTTTAATTGTTTTTACAGTGACTATGATCATCACATTTTGCACACACCTATGTATTTTTATTTATTTTATATTTATTTTGTATAATTTTTCGTCTATTCTGATGGCTGTTTTTGCTTGTATGGGCTGGACTGCTGTAACACATCAATTTCCCTTCGGGATCAATAAAGTCTTATCTATCACCACGTTAAAACGAGGTTGCTCACTTAGGTGTACAGTACATACAGAAAAATTGACTTTATTTTAGCTTCTAATCTACACAGGTTTTTCGGGCTCAGGGGGAAAGGATGAAGACTAACTTAGAAAAGGTTAAAAAGGCTGATAGGGAACAGAACGCAGTTCATTTTGGAAGGTTGTGTTGTTGCAAGCGTGTTTGTCGTTTACCTGCAGCGCTAAATCCGCACTGACTGAAACCCAATACCGATCAAACTGTTAGAATTTTCCAAACGTGTTTCCCTAAAAATGCCAATTTCAACAGCAATTGAAACCACATATATTTCGTTGCGGTTCTCGGCGACGTGGAAGCCCCGACCACACTTCTACCTTGGAGCGATGCGGGATCCTGAGCAGGGAAGCGCTGGGCGGCTTCTCCTTTCCTTGGACCTCTGCTCTACTGCCCTCTGGTGGCGAGACTGCGCTCTTCCACTGTCCCTACCTCCGGTCATAAAGCTGTGGAGAAAAGTGCAGGTGATCCCAAAAGTTGGCCTCAAACTGAATTCCTGGTACGACTAGCGGCTTTTGTTTTTGGATTCAGTCGAAGTAGTAAAGTAAACAATTACTCTCAGAGATACACATATATGAATGATTATTCATAAGGTATTTAACAGTTCA
Organism: Atractosteus spatula; assembly: GCF_055471065.1. Taxonomy (NCBI): domain Eukaryota; kingdom Metazoa; phylum Chordata; class Actinopteri; order Semionotiformes; family Lepisosteidae; genus Atractosteus; species Atractosteus spatula. Next base: position 3,772,079 of record NC_142728.1, on the reverse strand, counting down.
TTACTCAAAACGTCATCAAAGATAGTGGCCTATAAAACACTTGGGTGCATGGTTAAAAGTGTCACTGTTATTTAAAAGCACTCTGTAAAAAAAACAGGTTGCACTACTAGGCGCTCGGTGAATGAGTTGGAGACTTCTGCTGTGTACAGTGCCTTAATGGTCACAGATTCCTTGCAGTAGTTTATCCTTATACTTACAGTCGTTATATAACTAGGACTGTAGTTATAGAAGTGTGTGCTTTCTGTTGATTTTACAACTATTTTTTCTTAACAATTCAGAGCCTCGTTACCGCTGATGTAGCTGCAAAAATGAACGCTAAATACCCGATTGCTCGTCGTTATCATCTAATAACTGCTCCATAGCTCGCTGGAGAAAAACCCAGAACATTCTGCTTGCTTTGCTATACAGTACAGGTGTGTGGTCAAAGGTTTGTCTCTTCACCCAGAGGACATACTGTAGTATTCTTTGCATTACCAACCCCTTGTGTTAAAAAAATACTTATTTATTATTTTTCAAGCTACAGATGGAGGATTATGGTTCGGGTTGATCACAACATGAAGAACATTGTGTGAAAATCAAATGTTGTTACTGGGGAAATTCACAACTATTGACATGGCCTACCTAAGATCTCATAGGTAGCATTCAAAAACAACTCACCCGACCCTTTTTCATTTTGGACTAGAGAATAAAATAATAGAAATGCCAGAAACGTTGTATAGTAAACTTAAAGCCAAGTTCAAACTGTTTTGTGTGTAGAAAAATAACTTTACTGGAATGACAATCTAAGTCTTTTCCAGGCTTTTTCTCTCTACAGAAATGTTTGCCCATTAACATTAGCCGCACAAAAATGCACGCTAACAATATCATCATAAAAAGGTTCCGACAGACAGTTTGAGTTTGAGACAGACAGGATACAGGATGTTTAAACCTAAACAGCACTCAGGTACAGTACCCGTGTCAAGAGTCTGGCACAGGCTTAAAAACAATCTCTAGGCCTAAAGCCATATCACCACAGAAATCTTTGCTGTCAATCTTGCAGCCACCTTTCCCAAGACCTTTTGCAAAATTTGCCTGTCTTGAATTTTCCAACTCTTGCTCTAACAAGAGAGAAAGCCAAACCCATCAAGGGTGTAGTGAAGATTGGCTTTATCTTTTGCCTCTTGGAATAAATCCAAAATGAAATAAACACCTTTAAACAGAACTATAGGAAACCTGGATTTCCCTCGGTTCTGCCCTAAAAATGCCATCCAACGCAAGATCATTCAACAAGCAGCTCAAATCTTTATTACATTTGTAACTGCAGGTGTATCACACCATTTTAAACTGCAGATAACTTGAGCCAAAGAGTGTAGAATCTCTATTTTGTCCTCTTGGACGAAGAATTTGTGCTGGAAAACATCAGATGTATCCGACTGGTTAGTTTTAGGTCTGGAAGTGTTGGACTCTGAATGGCCATTCCAAGAGATAAAAAGTTGCCTTTCGCTATCAGATGGCGATGAAGCTAAAGGAAGTTTGGCTCTCTAGAAACTGGAGTTTATATCATGAAGAAGAATGTGCATTTGTATCGTTATAAAAGACATGATTACTCCTTTACTGCTGTTGATACATAGTATATGAACCAATGGATCCCGAAAGTTTCAGGTCCATTGAGTGATAAGCATGTAACAGCTTTCGTAGGACAGCAGGATAAGAAGATACTCCACAGACTGGTCTCAAATATCAAATCTCAACCCAGCTACCATGAATGGGAAAACAAGGCATTTCAATCACCATCTTTTATCACCCAGAAGACACTTCGCTATTGATGAGAAATACAGCACATGTAATTCTGGGGCTTTGCTCCTCAGTATGTGTAAATCTGTTATTAATCTGCCTTTAAAAGGTTACAGTCCGATTTCACTCAGATGTTTTCTGAAACGAGCCTTAAGTTTCCAAACACTGAGTTTTTGTTTCTCTTCAAAAAGCTTTAAATAGTACAGAAATTGTATTCAGAGGCTATGAAAATGAAAAATCATCTTTCTCCATTTTAACTAAATGGTACTCAAAATCTCTGGCTCAACAGAAGACCAAAAAAAGTTAGCCCATGTAGACACACCGCTGGCTTTTCAATACCGTTAAATGTAAAGGTAACTTGAGATGAAGGTGGCATCGTAGCCGCAGGCCGACAACCAGAACTAATTCAAAAGCAGCTAAACGGGTGTTCTCCTTTGCTTCTTTGCTACAAGAGTCCAGAATACTGTCTAGACACAAACGAAAACAAAACATCAACACTGCAAATACTGCACTGCCAAAGCTTTCTTTCCTCTGAATAGATGCCAGTACAGGATAGGGCAAAGCAAGGATAAGAAGGGGTTAAACGGCAAGACAGGGTAAAGAAAGCAGCATGTTTCTTCTTTAAACTACTTTCTCTTTATTTATTTTTTTAAATGATCCTGAACCTCTTTGGTCCCAGGTCTCTTTATGTCTTTCTAATGTCTAGCATTTGGGGCCTGACCTGCATTTCCACGTAAACATGAGATATTTACTATTACAGCTATTTCAGTTCAATTCGTTCATGCACATACCATACCTTACTCATTCATACTGTAGTTAAGTATAGTTACATAGCTCATATTAAGACGTCAACAGTATATCTCCTTATAAAAAACGGGCGTCACACCTCACTGACGATTTAAAAGGAACGAAAAGGGATTTTCCTACATCTAAACAGCAAAAATATGGGAATTTGTTCAAACTAGGTGTAATACAATTGGTTCTACCCGATACTCCATTTGCAGGATAACTAACCTATTATTGTGCAGAATGAAATAGGATGGTTACGATTTGCCACTCAAACCTCAAAGGCAACGAGAGAAAAACAATAAGATCCGTCACCTACTGCCTAAGGAGGTGAGCAGATTTGAATCCAACACACTGTACACAGCGAACCTCCTTCCAATGTAACCAGCAACAATATCAGTTATTTTGAAAACAAAAAGAAGAGAAAGGGAACAAAGACGACTACAATGTTGCAGAGTTCAATGTAAATTATAAGTAACAATTTGGATGGAGACTCAACGCCCGGAGGAAGTATTTGGAGTAACAGACAATAAACCACAGCAAAATATCCCGTCGGAACTTCTGAAGATAGATAAGCATTAAAAATAAAACTTTATCTGAAGCGAAGCTATTTCCTTAAAGACACAGTCTGGCAAAAAAAAATAATTAGACCGTATTTCTGTTACAACTAAAAAACTTGTAGAACACGCGTACTCTATAGCATGATATAACAGCAGTCACTGACCTCGTATTCCTAAACATTACTAAAATATTCCTAAAAAGTTATGTCTCTACTTCAGTGCTGAATATACTGTACAGTACAAATCCTGTTACACTTGAACGCTATCAAACTAAAAACAGTACCTTGTACGTGCTTCCTCGGAAGCCATCGGTTTCTCTCCTGTGTCCACTTCTCCCAAATAAAAGAAGGAACGATTAGATACAGAGTGGTCTTTCCTCTTTCTTTCTCGTCTTCCTCGGCAAATTTTAAATTCAAAAAAGCCGCTCGAATAAAAAATGCACAATTTAGAAAGGCCTTCTTGTCGAGGTGGGGGCAGTGCTACTGAGCTAACCCGCAATTAGTTTGAACAACCCGACGGTTAACCAATCCGGGACCTTGTTAAAAAGCAAACATCTCAAACGGTGACGCTGTCAAGAAAGGATACTTTGTCAAATATTTTATATTAAACCAACCAGCCTTACTGAATTAATGTTCACCAAAGACCGTTGGGTCTGGGTGCAACCTTGCTTCCTTTAGAGGAAAAATATTCTGGTGAAGAAAACAAGAATTCCAACAGCTGCACCTGGTGCAGTGGGGCTGTCGAAGAAAAAAACTTTTTATCTTCTTAAGTGAACTACAGTAACTAGTCGTGGAAGGGCAGAATTATATTTATTCATATACAGTCCCAATATTATTTGTTTTGACTTTTGCCAAATTTTAGGTACACTGTTAGGATTACGCTGAATTATGTAATCCTTACGAATGTAAAAGAGATTTTGTTCCATGTTTATCCTCACGGCAACAAAGCCCTTGAAATGTTTTGTGTGTGTGTGTCTTTCTTTTAAGCTGTGACCCGTGATTTTCGGTTTTACTCCAGAATTTATAAGGAAAGCAAAATTACATGAAGTTCCCTCTCTTTCCGTGTACAAATGTGTGTACTTCGAATAACGGGTTCTCATTATCTTGCAATAAAGACTTTGGGTTTCGCTTTTTCACACGACCAGATACAGTATGTCAGTAGCGAACTGAGGACCCCAACTGCCTATTTGTGCCTGTAGTAATGTCTGACGAGTAGCCAGCTGTTTTAAAAATTTATCCAAACGGCAATATTGGGACTTTTCTGTTGACTGTCTCCTCTACATGGCTTTTTTATGGAAAATAAATGGCGCGTGATGTGAGGCTACCTGTTTACAGAAAAGGAGGAGGGAAACTGGACAGAAAGCCTGGATTTATAATATTTTTTTCCAAAAAAAGGAAACTATTTGTCACTAAAGAAATGAAATTCTATGAACAGCCCACGTCTTCTGACATGGCGTAATGTTGGACAAGTTTTCAAAGTTTATTCTCCATGGCACAACTTGATCCATTTTTCATTCCACAAAAAATTCAGCTGAATTTCCAAAGTAAAATATTTTTTTTTAATACATGATTTCAGTTTTTCCATACTTGTGCTTTTTTTTGCCAGAATTTTACTTTAGGAATGGCAGAAGCAAACTTTGGCCTGGAACAAAATGTTTTAAAAATCACATTGCCTGCACTATGGGTTATCTGGGAATCTGTCCTTTTAAAGAGTATATATATTCTTGGAGATAAATAATTTGCAAATTACAGAAATTCCTTCAGATTACAGAAATGGGTGAAGAGTATTAAAAATAATGGGACCAGTCATTTGTTATCATTACTGGATAGACATTCGTGACTTACAGTACATATTCACTCAGAAACAAAAGGTGCTTACACTGTACTGTATAACATATTCCAGTCCTTTATTATTATTTCTCTTTTTGAACAGTCCCAGTGGGAAAAACTCCACAAAAATGAATTAATTGGAGAAATGCCTTTAACACTTGAATGTGACAGGAATGTTATGCAAATATTTCATTTTAAAGCCTTTTCAGAATAACATCTTTTTCTTAGTTTTCCTTGGGTGTTCCCCTTTGTCATAGCAGGGGAGAAATTTCAGACTTGTATCACACTGATCTCTTTCCTTCGATCTGTTTTCTGTTACAACGGACTATGTGAAATGCATCAAATAGGAAACACAAGGGGTGAAACAACAGGGAATTTCAGATGATGTGGAAGTTTTGTACAAGAACAGAAACATTTGGCTGGTACACATTGCTGAGGCAGGACACTGCAGTGCCGAAGGCAAAAGCAAGACATTCTGGAACCATGACCATCACTTCCCCCTGACAGTTCAACCATTCAGTGAGGCTGGACATGGTCTGCTTCCAGCTTGTGAGAATGGTAGCAAATCTGACTGGGACGATAAAAACGGAGACCCAGCGGAGACACTTAACAACCACAAGTCCTCTTGGGGCCCTTTGAGACCACTGACCTCCGATCCAAACTTCTCTCGACTGCAATTCAAACAGTAAAATTTAATTAACATTAATGTTTCAAATGGGGGCATCGCAGTATCGCGGCGGCCAGCATTAATGCCTTGCCGGGCTGGGTTCAATTCTGTACCTGGGGTGCTGTCTGTGTGGAGTTTGTATGTTCTCCCACTGCTTGTGTAAGTTTCCTCCAGGTTCTCCGGTTTCCTTCCACAGTCCAAAGACATACTGGTCGGTTAATTGGCTTCTGGGAAAACTGTAGGTGCAAGTGTGTGTGTCTGTGTTTCTGCCCCCAGATGCACTGGTGTCCTGTTCGGTGTGTATCCGACCTCTAGCCCTTTGCTTGCCCTGCAGTTCCCATAAACACCCACTAGAAGATGTAAAAGCGACTGATTCCACAGCTGAAAGGTACCGTATGACTGATTAAACTAATGCTGAGGCATGGGTGTCTCGATGTGACATAAAGCCTGCTGCATTTTTGTACAGAGCAAAAGCCATGCACTTGTTCATGACTGCAATGGAGGCAAGCTACATATTAACTAAAATAATTGAGCTGCCAGAGAAAGAAGGGAGTTAACATTTAAAGGCTAAATCCTAAAATAAAACATTAACTAGAATTGTACTGTTTGAAAGGAAAGTCCCGTCCAAAGCTTTGTTTTTTGTTTTATAGTTTTCACAGGCAACACCCAGGAAGAAATTAATTGAAGTATGTACGTTTTTGAAGCCCAGAATGTCCATGAATATAATATTATTCATAAATTAGATATTTAAGTGCAGAGATTTCAAATGGGGGCATCGCAGTAGCAGGGTGGTAAACAATCCTGTACCTGGGTTGTTTTCTCTGTGGAGTTTCCCCTTGTTCTCCCTTTGTTTGTGTGGATTTCCTCCAGTTTCCTTCCACAGTCCAACGACTTAATGGTAGGTTAACTGGCTTCTGGGAAAACTGACCCTACTGTAGGTACAAGTGTGTGTGTGTTTGTGTGTCCTGTGTCCTGTTCAGCGTGTATCCTGCCTAAAGCCCTTTGCTTGCCCAGATAGGCTCTAGTTCACCCTGAGCAAATGGGTGGACGACTGGATAAATGTCATTTTTACTTCTGACACATATGGTACATTTGGAATTTCTTTACATTATTTCAAACTAAAGCGCAACAGCTGCTTCAGTTTCTTAATGAAGAAGGCACGTGTAATAGCAGCTCATTCACACCTTTAAAAATATACCCCAAATAGTCAACATATTCGGGGCGACAGTGGAGTCTGTAGTTTAAAAAAGGAGAGTGAAAGATCTGAAACAATGATGATGACTGTCGAGCACCGTTGAGGCCGAGTGGCCGTTGACAGGAGTTAGCAGTGAACAGGAAGGACAGGCACTTCAATCAATCAAAATGTATTTATCAAATGCACAACAATGCAGCATGCAGCAGTAGTTACTGGCAATGAAATGGCTTTGTCTAAACTTGCCTCTGTAGCTACAAGACGCATCCTTCACCTCTGGCCATAGAACAAATAGAATCTATTCAGCTCTGCAGGAAACAGAAAATGTATAGAATGCTGTGTCCAGGGTCAAACCTTACTTCAGAAAACATTTATTCCTAAATTGATACTAAAGAGAAGATCTACCCTAAACTGTATGTACCCTGTACATAGAAATATATTGTTACAGAACTGCAATAAAGTTCAATAACCATTGTAGTACTTAGTGCTGTACAAGAGTTTACAAAGTGCAAGATAAAATCGGAATGAAATACAATACAAGAAATGCAAAGCATAAAACATCTAGATACACAAAGCAAAATCTCAATAGAGAGTGGTGTACTAGTGGGGTTTCACCAGGCAGGGGGGTGATTTTTACAGTAACTAATACAGGAAATCAGCAGAATGTGCAGATTATAGTTCTGAAAACTACTGTTGAGAATGCTTCCTTAAAATGACTGGGCAAAAAAGTTCTGCCAATTTGCCAATACTGCTGTTTTCCCTGATTCATTTCTTTACACTTCAATGTCCTCACATTGAGCAACAGCAATATGCTTTGCCACACACTCAGTTGCATTCCAGTTGAAATCCTTTTTTTCCCCCCCTGGCAACAGGAAAGCAACATAATTTAATAGAGGAGTTCTTACGTTGTGATTTCTCTTTTCTATTTTGAGTTTTACAGCTGGGACCTCACCACTACAAAGTTTCCCCTGCTGCTCACAAAATCATTTGTGTTTGTTTAAGCCACACTCTTCAGTTTCTCTTTCAATGAGGAGAATACCACAAAGTAAAGCCGATCTCGCTTTCAGGCAGCAAGCTAAGACCTGCACACCCCAAAGTTCTCCGAGTGGAATTACTAAAACACGAAAATCAGATGGGTTTTGACAGAGGGAGGCTTCAATGGAGCAAATATCACCCATGCCCCCTCACTTAGCTGTTGCTGTTAATTTCATTCTTGGGTGCCCCGATCCCTGAGGAGGATGTAGACGGACTGCTTCTCCCCTGCATGACTGCACAGGAGCTCTCTAATGAAACGTGCAGGCCGAAGAAAGAGTTAGTCCTCCAGCTTAAGCAAGAGAGGTCCATCGCCCCTTTGTTTCTCATCACAAACTCCCAGGAAAGGGCAAGAGCCAGGGGGGAAAAGTTGAAAAATAAGTGGGGCCTGTTTACATAAACACTGGACTCCTCAACCCATGAAGATCCATGGAAAACCTGGATCGTGGATTAAGACAAGCTTTAATGGAATGCAAAACCTTAAACCAATAATATACAGTAATATACTACTACGGAATATTTTTTGGATGGACGCTGGTGCCTTTGTAGGTTTTAATGTTTTAGAGTTTTTTAGATTTCAAGTCTGTGATGTCCTGTGGCTGATGTAACAATATGTTGTAGGTTTGGGGCTTTTGTTTTCTTATAGAGAATGCAAAATAAACACTGTATGCCTTATAATGCACATTGAAATAAATAAACCTAACTGGAGATACTAATTAGTTGTATACTGTTTAATAAACACATGTAAAGAAACAGGTTTTATTCTGAAAGCCTGGTGTCCACATCCCTGTCAATTGCACTAGTTAACACTATTATATTTTTTCTATCATTCCTATTTCATCTTCCCATCCCATTCTCTCAAACAACAGAAATCTAGAAACAAACTGGTAACAACTATTTTCTTGTTTTTAACATATATTATTTTTTTTGCCTGTGGAAATGTTGATTTTATCATGTGCACCTATTTTGCAATGAGAGCAATAATTTAGCCAGCCTTTAGTTTAATTTGGCCTGTTTTTGTGGGAGAATTGTACCGATGACAGAAAGCTAGAGAAACCAGAGGTGTCTCAACTTGATAAAACAATGGCAGTGTAAATTTAGCCTGCCAGAAAGAAAAGTGAAATTCAAGACACCCTTCAGTTTCACTGAAGGCCAGCCAAGTTACACCCCAAACAAAACTATTACATTGAGCAATTACTGATGACAATGGAATAGTTGTATGTGACAGTTATAAGACAACCGTACAATTTAAAGGTGTCTTGACTGTACTTTGCTTTCTAAGCAGAAATAAGCAGAAGGATCTGACACAAAAATAGTACCTGCTCCTGATTAAAACTTAAATGGTTGCAAAGCTGTCTCTGCATCCTATGACAACTGCACTGCAAAGAGATTTTTTTGCAGAGATTTTTTTTTAAATCATGGAGCTTCACAGAGCAGATGTCATTGTGGGGAGAGGGCATTTGTCGGAGGCAAATATTTGTCCTGTTGCATGGACATAGTATAATATAACTTAGGATCGAGGTAATTAATTTAATGCTTGTGACTGAGCCTAAACATGGACAACGTGACATCTTTGCCTGAAAACTCATGATGACTTTAATTCAAGGGACAGACAGGAGGCTGTGCAGAGATTATGGAGGAATTATACATAAAATACTTTAAAGACAAGCCCCTTTTTCCTATGACTGCTATACTCTTCCCAGACTGCTTCCTAAAACCCACCATTTCTAATAATAATGAAGCTCCTTTTATTCTCTAACTGCACTAATTAACCCCATGTGAGTGCATAGTGACTGACAAACTGGGGGCAGGTACACGTAATGCACTAAAATACGAAAGGGTCAGAGCACCCTTAAGAGGAGGGATGAGGATCATGACACAACATGAAGTAAATTTCTAAAACTGATACGTCTTAAAGGATATAAAGAATGTAAAACATTTAGTGCTCTAGACAAGAAAATATTATTACAATATATAGATGATATATACTGTGAATTACTGGAAACAAAACACACTTTATCTGATAAAGTTGAAAACATGGATAAAAATCAGAAAGGGCCTGTCCTAATTTAATTTACTGTCTAATATTTTTTGTCAGATTTAGGCAGTGATTGGTTTTGCTGTTTCCCAATTCTGAATACTGAGATAGTGGGTAGGCAGCACCTTCTGTGTCGAACACTACAATGATGTTTTTCTTTTTGTACTTCCCTGCGGGACCTCAGGACAGTTAGGGAGCAAGACCAATCTAGCACTGGCAAAAGTGGTGGGATCTTCATCAAGTGGGGAATTAAATAAATTACATCAGCTCCGTTACAGTATTTCCGCTGACTCTCCAATATTGGTTGAACCAGTAGGATCTGCCTTTCTCAAAGGCTTGAGACACCGACTCTCAGGAAACAGCCATCGAACGGACGTGATGTAACTTTGAAACGCTTCTCTAAAGCGCTTTGAAGCAAAACAGTACAAAAGAGGATCCAAGCAGCAGTTCATACTGGAGATGGTGAAAGTTACGTAGTAGCTGACTTCAGTCCTGTGCAAGAGTTCACAATGTGCTGGGAAGAAAAGCTTGACCGTCACGCCTATTGTTCTGACCACGTGCACCGGGACGTAGCAGCCAGTGAAGATGAGCAGGCAGACAGCGATCACTTGCACAGACTTGGCTTTCATCGCCCGGCTTTTGAGACTGCAGGTGTTCAGTCTGGAAATGTAGGTGCTCAGCCAGCTGTAGCACACCATGCACACGGTGAAGGGAACGACGAGACCCGCGACCAGAACGACGACGTTGTAGGAGAAGTAGAGCACCGCCATGCCCGACTGGTGAATGCTGAGGCACTTGGTGGAGTTGTGCATCTCCGAGGTCTCCAGGATGACGAAGAAGGGAAGCCCCTGGAGAAGGAGCACCACCCAGACCACCAGGCAGAGTTTCTTGACGAAGCTCTTGTCCGCAAAGCGGGATTTGGATGCTCCCTGCACGACCGTCAGGTACCGGTGAATGCTGATGAGCGTCAGAAAGCAGATGCTCCCGTACATGTGAGCGCTCAGCAGACCGACTTTGAGCTGGCAGAGGAACTGTCCGTAGGGCCAGTGGTCCGTCAGCGAATAGAGGACGATGAAGGGAGCCACGGGTGTGATGAGCACGTCCGTTAGGGCCAAGTTGAACTGCAGCACCATGCTGGCGTTCCATTTCTTCACGTGGCACCCAAACACCCACAGACCCAGGCCGTTCAGGAAGAACCCACTGATATAGACTATAACCAGAAGGCAGGGGAGGGCGATGTGGAGTCTGTGGGGCTGGCACTGGGTACTGTTGGACAAGGCTGGGTCCATTGGAAAAATGACTTCAGTCTCCTCCTGAGATGGAATAAAAGAGAAATGAATGCAGGAATAAAAGAGAAACTTTTACAGTATTTATACTGTTGGGAAGGTGTTATCGAAGGTATGTGTAATAGTAAGTGTAATTTTTTGTATGTGTACCATGTTTTGATATAAATGTTCCCATTCTCCTTAGGATCTCTTTGAGTTATCCATAGGTAGTTTTGATAAGGGATTACACAATATATTTCAGGCATGGCATGAAACAGACACGCCCACAGTGTCTGACACAGCTCTCACAGCCTGTTGGGGATCTTTTTTGCTTTACTTCCCCAACTCACAAGCACTCTTCCCCACGAGTGGTGCCACTACATGGCCCAGGGCAATAAGCAAGAGACGTATATATGATAAATTCTCTGAGCCCTCGGTTTGCAGACTCTCAGGCTCAGACCCTCCTACTCTTACACACCTCTGTTCTTTCACAACCTTCTGCGAGATCATCTTGTCTTTGAGCCCTTCGCTAGCGGATACCTGAGCTCAACGTACCTAGTTCTGCCAGATAAAGGGCTGCTCTACCACACCTACTCTCTGATAGACACAGTAACTCACGTTTAACTCAATAATATACACATAGTGGACTCATGAACAGGCTTACCCTTTGAACTCAATAGATTGTTCTTAATTGTTGCTCTTAACAGGCCCCTTGCGGGTTACTGACAATGAAACAAAACATTTAAAATTCCCAGTCTCCTCTGACAGGGTTGTAAATTTGACTTTTGGATATGTTTCGTGTGGTGAAAACCAAACACAGCCTCCCAAAAGAAGAACCTCTTCCCAAACGTCAAGCATGGCGGTGGGAGTATCATGGTTTGGGTTGCTTTGCTGCTTCTGGACCCAGATGATTTTCTATCATTGGTGGTACCATGAATTCTGCATTGTATCAGCAGATTCTGAAAGAGCATGTCAGGTTCTCCATTTACCAGCTGAACCAGAGAAGCATGGGCCGTGCGGCAAGAGAATGAACTAAAACATACCGGCAAATCAACAGAATGGAAATGAAAGTTTGCATTATGGATCAGCAAAGTCACAATCTGGACCTGAACCCTATTAAAATGTTATTGCAGGACCTGAAGCAAGGTGTTTGTGCACGGAAACCATCAAATATACCAGCCTGAAGCCATTCTGTAAAATTAAAAAGGGCCAACATACATAAAAGCTGATGTGAGAGACTGATAAACAACTACAGAGCATCTAGTAATGCTCTAGTATTGCTGCTCAAGGGGATGTCACACATTACTGAATCTAAGGGTTCAAAGACATGTTGACAAGGATTTATCCAAATACAGTATATACAGTATGACGTGTATGTGTTATAAAACATCTGTATCTTAAATTAAAGCATTTCATGAAGATCTAATTACATTTAAGATAAAAAACAGAAAGTGTCAGAAAGCTTTTCTTAACACTGCATACTGTATATTGCTTAAAATACTGTAAGCAGCTTTTTACAAAAAATTACTGTACAAAAAGAAGGGGAAGAAGAGGAATAAAAAAAGAAGATGTGTTGCACTTCCTAAATCATAAAACCGACAACAAAACCTACTTCTTTGTGTTGCATTTAAATGTTATAAGCTGCTTAACCACAAGAAAATTTAAGTTGTTTTTCTGTATGCCCTATATCTTACAACATTCTCTTGAAATGTTCTTTTTGATGCTGTCTGTATAACTATTGTTGCCTATCGTTTCCACTTGACTTACACGTTTAGAATATTTAGAAATAATAACTACCCGATATACTGTCTGTCCATTACATAACTCAAATAAAAACACAATGAGATTAACGTTTGGCCGATTTTTGCTCTAACTAGTGAATAGCTTTAAGAAATTAAGAACACAGGAACAGAAACAAATGAGATGAGGTCCTTATATCCCATAAATATTTGTAAAATTCCAACCCTCCCATTGGTGGTATCAAGTGTGAGAGCCATTAATCTTGGGGAATAATCTATGAGATTTAATTGACATACTGTATGATTACTGTATCAGAACTGTGACCAACAGTTTTATTCTTACAAGATTTATACATCTATGCTGTCACAGCAATAACTGTTGTCTGTTGTCAGATGTCATCTCTGAAATAGTTTTTCAGAGGGTCCTTTGTCCTTTAGAGGATTTCTTACCTTAGCTTGGCTACTCGTCAGCTGCTTGGAGTTCAAGTCCTGTGGCGTTTCAGACTTACTAATTTTCTTCAGTATGAAATGTAGAACAAGCATCCAGTCAGCTTGCGAGCAAACGTCCTCACTTTCCTCCGTCTCTCTGTTGAACTAACTTGGCCATACTGCCAGATTTTTCTGAAGCATCACTTCTTATATTCTTCCACACTGTATTAATACTGAAACCTGTTACTGCTTTCAATAGGGAAGCAGAAATGACATCTGTTTCAGGAACATGAATCCTATCAAGTGCCTCATTATGCATTACTGTAAAGTACAAAATATGTGATTAATGCTTCCTTTGAATTAGGTTCTATGTAGTCTAGTAGACGTTATGTGAGATGTCATATTTATTTCCCTATAGGATCCCCTTCCAAGTAGTAAAACAAGCACATACATTTCAGTAACCCTAATGCTAAGCCTGATCACAAATCTACACATAAAACATACAGTAATGTGAACTTATTAAGAATGCTTGTGCACCTATTATGCCTACTTTAACAAAATCTCATAGAATGTTCTGAAGGTTGATAATAACATCTTATGTAGCCCCACAAGAAGGCTTAAGTTTGATTTATGTTAAAGAAAGTGTAATTCAAAGTGTTACATTGCTGTTTTTCAAAAGGCACTTAGAAATGTTTGAAAGGAAAGTCCTTAATCTGGATCTTACACTTCCCAGAGAAAGATTCCCAGGATAATTACCTGCTGGAAGTTGCTATACATAAGGGTATTGATGCGCTTCTCCAAAGTCATTTATTTAAAATCTTAATCACTTGAGTCATTTCTGATACTACTGTATGTTGGTGAAATCTTTATATTATCATTCCTATTCTCTTCGTTACAAAACAATTTGAGAACCGTGATTCTCAACTTGGAATTGTTATCGGGAATAGTTCTATTGGGCTGAGTGATTTGCAACGTAGGCAGTGTCAGCTAGGCAGTGATCGGTAAAGAGTATTTCTATAGAGGCAAAGAAGCAAGCCCTCTCACCTTTTGGGCGGGGAGGTGCTCGAGGGCCCCACCCTGCTGTGGGTGCTCTTCGTGTGAGCCATTTTCTCCTGCAGCAGCCTGTTCTCTCTCTCCACGGCCGCCAACCTCTCCGGCTCCATCCTGGGTCGAGAGAGAGAGAGAGAGAGAGAGAGAGAGAGAGAGAGACAACAGTGTCAGCAAGCATGCCACCAATATCCTGCAATGCATTGCTTGAATTCTGGAGGCCCCTGTCAGGTCACTGACACCTAACACGGCCAAGCCTGCAATAACGCCATGAAGTGACATGGCTGGGAGGACCAATTATAATAAAGCTCCCTGCAGTCTATATAGCGCCTTTCATTCCAGAGAGCTTTTTCATTTAGGAGGGAACCCAGAACCCTTATGCACTAGTGGCCCCACTTCTAGTAGAGAAGACATAAAGAGCCTCACCGAATGACTGCAGAGGGAAATTTAGGCATGGCAGAATGCACAGTACTCGCCCGGAGAGGAATTTAACCAGGACACCAGGGTTAACTCCCATAAACTTAGGGAGAATGCCACAAGCTCTTTAACGACGAGGCGGTCAGGACGTTGGTTTTGCATGTCAGGACAGACTTGTTCGCTGATAAAAATATGATGAGGGGGACAAACTGTGGCAGGGGGAGACTCAATTTAACACCATGCCATTCAATTACAATGCCATGCCTGTTCTGTACAGTATGTATGGACTTACTCGTAAGACTACAAAGAGAAATAAACACGTTACTCAGCCAGTATGGCCTGCTCTATCCAGCCCTTAGGTTTTCAAGATCGGACCATTTTGTTAACGGAGACTGTTCAGATTTATTCACTTCCATTTTTATTGGCTGGAAATTATCTGGGATAGAAACTGCTTCTGAGACCTCTGGATTGAGCTGTCTTCATGATTGTGTTGCTGTTGATTTAAAGAAACACACAGAGATTAGTAACACAAGTGGGATTCCTACGGGAAACTCACCTGTAATCTGAGGATGTGCATCATGTTTGTAGAGATTGGGATGGACTTGTAGATTTGTAGATATGGATCTGGATATTCGTCTAAAATCATCTAAATTAATCTAAAGCGCATCATATTTCAAGCAAAATTGAAGATCAAGAGGGGAGATTTCTCTGCTTATCGGGTAAATGGAACAAAGCAACCTCTGTTAATCTATGTGGTCCTAATTCAGATCACCCAACATTCTTTACAAAGTCATCTTGATGAGGTTAGAAAATGTGCACATTATTCTTGAAGGGGATTTTAATGTAGTAATGAATCCTAGTATTGATAAAACCTGAAAATGATTGACTCAGTGCTCTAAAGAGGCAGTAGCACTCCACAAACTGACAACTATACCTAATTTATCAGACACATGGAGAATCCCCCCACCCAGCAGAACAAGATTATACCTCCTTTTCTGACAGACATAAGTCATTTTCAAGAATAGATCACCGCTTACTAGAGAGGTTTATTCAAAGTTTGGGGGAAATTAACTTAAATTCTGTTTATGGCTCTAATATCAGCTGGGGATCACTTAAGTACTGCTTAAAGAGTTAACTCAACAGAAGAGCTACATTTCACACAAGGCAAAGGAAGCAAGAAGAAGCCTTCTTGCTCTCTAAAATTAGTTAAAATTGTAAAAGTTAAAATTATTAGAAAAATTGAATGATCAGGATGGGGGTAATCGTACACTTTCCCAGCTATGATACAATGAGCTATCAAGAGTAAAACATAATTTCCATTAAACAGAGCACAACTTCTGCCAAGAGGAGCAAAAAGAAAAATGTTAGCAGCCAGATTAAAAAAACAACCTTCACGCATGATATTATGAGCAGCATCAAGAAAACAGATGGATCTGTTACCTATGATCAGAGAGCAATAAATTCTGTCTTTTCATAAAGACTTTTTTAAAGTTTTTATAAAAAAAGATTATATTAATCAGAAGTCTCTTGCAAATTGAATAATATTCAGAGCTTTCTAGCTAGATCCAGTCCTCCCGAAACACTCTACAGAAGATAGGAACAGTCTGGAGAGAGCTCTCATCTTCTCAGAGATTAAAGAGGCTATAGCCTCTTTCTATCATAATAAATCACCCAGACCTGATGGGTACACAGCAGAGTTATTTCAGACTTTTCAGCCTATACTTAGCCCAATTTTACTTCAAACACTTGATAATATGTGTTCAACTATTTTAATATAATTTAGGGAGTCTATAATTATATTTACATTACAGACAAAAAGGGCGATCCATTTAAATGTGGCAGCTACTGGCCTATAAGTATTATGAATTTGGATAACAAGATTTTAACGAAGATACTCGCTAACCAGTGAGATAAGTTGCTACCAAGAATCATACGTCATACAAGATTAAACAGGGTTGATGAAAAATAGATATTCTAACAATAACACAAGAGAGCTGTTTAACTTGATGCATCATGCCAAACATAGTATAATAACATCAGATATATACACTGGATGCTGAGAAGGCCTTTTTCTCAAGATTGAATGGAACTTTTGATATGCCGAGTTAAAACTGTTTGGTTATGTCCCTAATTTAATTAAATGGGTTGAAATCTTATATTGTCAGCCACAAGCATCTATATTGACTAATAGCTGTACTTCCAGACCTTTTAACCTGTGCATAGACATAAAGCAAGGGTGTTCCCCTCTCACCCCTACTGCAAAACAAAGGCGTCAGCACAGATAAAAAGTATAGGTGTTCCTAAAAATGTTAACTAATTTTATTGAACGATGATGATCTTATACTGTTCTTGAAAGATGTACTTAGATCATTTTCTGCTGTAGTAGACGTTTTTGAAAGTTTTAGTAAGCTTAAGGTTTATAAGGTTAACTGAGGCAACTCTGAACTTTTATTTCTTCATCTGCCACTGTTGAACTAATACAAGTTATCACAGAGATAAGTTATCTGGGGTTGCAAATAAAATCTGGTTTAAAAGCTACTGGAGATGCAAATTTAAGAGATTTCTTCAACCAAATTAATAGAGATACTTAGATTGAGACTTGCATATCTATTTGTGAGGCAGAATTTATATAGTTATGATGATTCTTCCCAAAATAAACTATGTATCGAGAATGCTGCCTATGAAGATCAATAAGAAATGGTTTAAGGACATGCATAAAATAATTCAATATTTTAAAGGGTAAAAACAGGCTGGTTATGGAAATCAAAGTCTTCTTTCTAAGCTGTAAAATGAACTGCATGCTGTTGTAACATTGTCAAAAGTTTAAGATGTTTAGGGCACACTGAAGAGCTTGATACTGTTTGCCTTCAGTCAGCAGACAAAAAAAAATATATTTTGCTTGTTTCGTCTACTAGATGGTTATATTTTTACATTTGTCTGAGACATTATGGGTTTGTCTGCATTCACCTACTTGTAAGCACAAAAAACACGTTAGCTTGTAGGAAGTGTTGAGCTTGTAATTGGAGATAACAATCATGGAAATTCGAAATACATTGCACAGATAAAGCTCCTTCTAAGAACGACAAGTGTCTTTTTTATCTTTCTTTCTAGCACCTTGGTTTCAGCGATAACAGATCTAGTTTTTTTTTTCAGAAATTCACAGGCTATTTATATCTTATCTGTGTCATCTGACAATTGCTACAGTTGCATGAGAGCTTTGTTACATTTAAAAAGCTCAAAATGAAGACAAAAAGCTTGATATTAATCTCTACTGTATTTAATCTTGTTGCACATCTGTCTTTAAACCACTTGGTTATTTCTGGCAAGGGTCTGGTTGGAAATATTCTACTGTTTGATGCCCTTGACAGACCAGCCAATATTTCTTATATTTCTGAGGACCACAGAAGTGTGTGGTTTATTTATCGGAACAGAGATTCTTTAGAATAATGTTTTGGCCACAATAATACATTCTTGCTTCACATGTGTTGTCATCAGTTGCTCCTAGGGTTAAAGGGAGTAGCTTGGTTGGTTTGTAAGTTAAAAAAGCTACTGATTTAGTTTTGGCTCCACAGCAGAGGTAGCACTGATGTGATGATCCCTACTGGAAAGGCTCTCCCCATGGCTCTGCAAAGCAAATTGTGTTCCAGCCATGCCCTCAGATACACAGTTGAACCCTTGATAGATGTTATAATAGAATTAATTTGAACTGTTTGGATGTTCTCACGTAAAATTAGAAATGTTTTGAGTTAAAAAAAGCCATTTACCAACATTCCAAACAAGCAACTTTTAAGTAGTTCAGGTAGTTCAGCTGCGTCAGCATGCATAGGCTGCAAAGGAACAAGTAATAGGTTTATTCCATGCTGAAAAAAAGAAAAACATATTCCATGTTGGTTAATAATTACACATGAGGGCTCCACATTTTTAAAGGGAATGTTTTTTTTATCAAACTTTAAATGCCCTGAATTAATGAATACTTTTGCAAAGCACTATAAATAATGCTTGGGGTACTGTGGTTTAAAGAGATTAAAGTGAGGCACTAAAACTGAGGCAGCCACAATATCGCCATGTTAAAGTTTAGTTACGCAGTTTCAAATAACAGGTAGAGAGATTTGTTTATGCTTGTTTAGGGTAACCCTGAAGCTTAAACTGGTATTAGCATTTTCCCACAAAATGAGCCAGTAAACCACAACCTACAGTATGAATGGAGGATGGTAAAATGTATGAAAATATTTGTCAGGAAAATCAAGATTTCCAGTCGAGTGAGACACGTTGAGAAGTAATCATTTTACCAATAAGTGATCAGCAAGCCAAAGGAAAATGTGATTTCTGGTGGTCATACAGTACTTTACCCGAGTTTAGCAAAGGAATCGAGGGGAACCATCACTCTGGCAAAATAAAGAGACATTTATCTAAAAACCAAGTGGAGGATAAAAAATACTTTCCTGTTTTATTTCTCACGAAGGAAAAAAAACCTCAGAAAATGTCCTTCCATACTGCAGTACAGCCTAAGCAGCATGTCAACTATTCTAATTTTTCCAACTATTAACCTGCTAAAAATGCAGAACAACTCTGATATGTTCTAGTATCAGTTCTAGTGCACTCATGCTGCTATAGCACATTCTATCCATCAATTTTCTAACCACTTCTTCCAGTTGCAGTTGCAGGAGCCTATCCTAGCAAGCTACATGATGTAATATTGTACATCGCATTTGTTAAGATTTCACCTAGACCTCAACATGGACGTTCTGCCTTATGTTATTAGAATTTGTTATTGTACAATGACAGCCTTTGATTGGGAACACTAAAGTGTTTTTGATCCCAGTGGTTTTATCATCTATGAGATCTGATGTTTTTTATCCTGCCGTGATGTCCTGAGGCCCAAATTAAATAATACAATTTCAACCCAGCTATCGCAAATTCCAAAGTCTTTAACTAATGATGGCAGACACAAGAAAACTCTGGCAAACAAAATGTTGCCACCATCTGACACAACCAGATTTTGATATTGCTAGTTGGGTTGGGGTTTAGATGTTTGGGGAGACTGTGGCCCAGATTATGTCTATGGTCAGTGAACTATGCTAGTTATTTACTGTTCCTTCTCATGTGCAATGCATGCAGGATCATTAAAGTGTTTCCTTCCCCTCACCCCTGGCATTATGACTGTCAATTTTAAACATGATGATGAGAAACATTTAGACCTTTCTCAGTCTTTGTCGTGGTTTTCCTTCCAACTGTGCCCTTAACTATTAATGCGAATTGATGCATATAATTAATTTGTTTCGCGGCTTTAAAGACTCTGCATTTAGTCCTTGCTTTCAAAACTACAAAGTACATTTTTTATGACCCCAGAACACAGTTGTCACTCTCTATTTCTGTCTGAAAAGGCTCTTAATACATGATGAAAAGACACTGGCAGAAACGTATTCCACTCCTACTCCTATAGACCTTGTCAACTGCTAATGGAGGGGTAGTCCCATATCTCACGCTTGACACCAGGTAGTGAAATCAATTCTGCCATCAGCCAGGTGTTACAGCACTGGTATTCTCTATTTTTTGGTAGGTTTTGTTTATCTCCAGTTTCAGGAAATAAATTAACCAACCTACTCACCAGGAAATCGAATAGGGTGTGAAAAAACATGCTATGCTGTATTCATTACTGACAAGATGAACTTTTGTTGTTGTGACTTCTTAGAACATTGGTGGTTTTTCCTCCTGAAACGATACAAAATATGGCCCACACTAGCATAAAGAGACACCATTTTCAGTGAATTGTCGTTGTACATATTTAAGTTTCTACATTGAAACTTTCTAGCAAATCCTGTCCAGCAGTGGAGCTGTTTTTAGTAGACAAAGAAGCTTAATTCTCTTTAATACTTGTCAGAAAAAGGAATTGTTCCAGTATGTCCTGAACCGTTTTGTTTGGGTTTAACGCCAGTACTCATAATTGCCCATCTTTCAAATTGCATTTTCAATAAACATTTTACATGAAGGATTGTAAAATATATGAGCATATTGTGCTATAACAAAGAAATCATTGCAAGACATTTATTCAATACAGTCTACAGGCTGTAATAAAATTATACCCTTCAGTAGAGGAGATTTAATATACAAGGTTTAAGAATGATCTTAATAGGCAGATTAACTTGTGTCTTGTGCCAAATGAATGTTTTAATGCCTTCATTTTCATTATTATTTATTCATCAATGTCTTGTGTGAAGTAGAATACTATTTGTTCAACTTGTTTTTTGATTATATTAGAAAGGGATTTATTAATAAAATAGTGTGAGAATGCACAATTATAGTCTCTATTCCTATAGCAAACTGTACAGTAACTGTAGGTCTCAGTCTTATATTTGTATCAAGCACCTGTGAAACAACACCTTCATCGTCAGATGTGGTTCGCTTCCACTTGTTCCAAAAGAAGTTTCTTATCAATGTGGAATCTGTTCAAAATGAAATCTCCAATCAGAACTGCACCTCAGCTCAAAGAGGAGAGGAAGAGAACGCCTCCAATTCAGCACCAATTTAAGCTTTTAAAGTCCCAATTTCTCTTGACTGTTTATTAAGCCTCAGTAACAGAATAAATTAATTGCTGGTCTTGCAAAATTTGACAAATTCCAAATGAACTAAAGCGCAGACTGGTGAACTTTGTGGAATCACAGTGTGGTTGCCGTGTTGTTGAAAACTGCTGATCGCTAAACACACATGGGCATGAGTTGGGGAGAATTGTGGCTTAAACCAGCCCTTCCTGCTCACTAGTTACTGTAATGACTAGTGAATTAGTAAAGGTCATGCCGCAGACATTTCACCATTTCACCGGAGAAATGTTCTAATGTAAACTGCAAGCAAAGCTCACACATAAGTAGTATTTGTCGGCAAAACCATCTCAAAGTCAAGTGCAATATTTCTATTGGCCTAAAGGAGATGTATTTAAAAACCTACAAGTTTACAGTAATATGTACAGTAATAGGGTCAATTCACGATCCCGGATGTGTTGTTGCCTCATTCTGAATCGCAGATAATGACTGCAATATGGCACTGTGCATACCCAGAAATTTCTATTTAAATGGAAAGCCCTACATGTTATTGTGAACATTTTAATTTTATTGTGGTTGTGGTTGAAATGCCCCCATCATTGCTGATTCCTTCTAACCCTGAAATAAAAAAAAATAGCATTGCAGGGCCCCTTTAAGATGGGAACAGGTTGGGAACTTTTTAAAAAAAACAATCACGTCAGAAATGTGTTTGGCCTTATCGGTCACACAGCATGTGAACAAGCAGAATTTATTTAATCCAAAACAGAAAATACAATCTTATTCAAAAACTTTAAAATACAATCTACAGCATGATAGTGATCAGACTGGACAAAAAAAAAGGCTTGTGAAAAATTGTTACGAAGGAGGTCACGTTGTGTCACTGCACTTCATTTTTGTCCATGTCAAGTGTCACTAGTCTTTGAATTAGTCTTGCATTTCGATTTCCAAAAATAGGTTGTTAATCGCTTTAAACTTAACCAGTGCATTTTCATGAAAAATACAATGTGATGATAAATGCCTAGATGACAAATCTCTTTCCTTTTTTTAATCCAAACGTGCACATCAAGATTGTACAAATTTATATTTACAACACCCAAAACCTATTCTTTAAAACCCATAAATACGCAGAATATTTCAGACCATTAAGAAAATGGAATATTTTACAAAATACTACAGTAACCTTTGCTTATTTACAAATTTGCACAAAAATAATGAATGGTATTAAACTGTAGAGGCCAATAAGCCATTATTGTTTAGCTAATATTAAGGGAATTGTTTTTTTAAATAATTTTCACCAGTAATACAATCTACACCATTTATTTTTAAATAATATTATACACTGACAGAGTGACGGAGCAACAGGTTACATTTTTACAGAAGCCGTTATGTGCTTGTAACATTTATTTGGCAGTGATACTTGGGATGAGGCCTATGTTTATTTTTTGAAGAGTGCAAGAATTATTTAAGGCAACAAAATAAACCTGTTGCCGGGTCAGTCAGTGCTGTCATCTCCAAATGTTTAGGCAGACTGCAGTTCAGCTGCTCAAAGACTCTTTTGAACCCAAGTTTAAATTCATGAACTTTGAACTTCAGCTTTTGTTGTAACTTCCAGTATCATAACAAACATCACAGCGCTGTAAAATTGACCTGGATTTCTTTAATCCCCAATAATAGGGCAATTGAACTGGTAATAATTAAGTGTAATGTGAATGCCAGCCCTCGTTTAATCAAATCTATTTCATGTTTGACACTTCAGAGAGAAATGTATTTCCCACCATATTATTTAAAATGTATTTTTCAAAACGAGACCTTCTAATTTAGTTTTCGTCTTTCCGTATTTGCCATTAATATTTTCATAAACATGCACTGTCCATGCGTTTGTATTCATGCTAATAATTACAAGCAATATGCATGCTCCCCAGCAAGATGGCATGGGGAGTTGCTCATGAATGTCTGACTACAGTTGTAGAGGTTAGAAGTGAAACAAGCGGGTTTAAGCCATTAGAGCCATTTTACAATGTTAATTCAAATAAAACTCAAGTTACTTTGTGGTTTCTTAGCACCCAGAGATCTGAAATTGTGGTGCCTTTTGAATTATACAGTACGTACCGTAGATGCACTCCAATTCTAATGATACTAATTTTCTTGAGCTTAAATTTACTTATGTGAGTTGGCTTCAACGATCAATAAATTGTAAAACTGTTACAAACATGTTACAAAACATCCCTTCTCTGCTTTCCAAGTGAACATTTTCAGGTATCTGCTACTAGGGAACTTATGTGGACTGCTTTTCTCTCTCTCCTTAAAATGGTGCACATTGCATTTTGGTTCAAACGTCCGAGCCCTCTAACTTCATTTGATAATATCAGCCATGCTTTAACACAGGGTAAGTTGTATGTTTCATTTTTATAACCGTTTGCAACATCATTAATAACAGGTTCACAGATTGTTAATAGGCACTTATTCAAGAGACCATAACACAAAATATAAATATGTACAACAAAACAAAATCCATGATAATATTCTTTATGTAAAAACTGAACCAGGAATGTAAATACAATCATGTAAGGAGAACTGGCAGGGCCATTCTCTAGGGGTTCACCATGTTTGGCCAGCAGAGCTGATTGTAGTGCCTGAGGCGTGAATCACTGTCATAGCACTTAACTGACACTACACTGTTCCAAGATGGTAAAACAACTGTAGATTGACCCCACCGCTGTGCAAGGTACCCACAAAGTCTTGTTACCTCTGAGGGCTTGATTTATGAAGGACTGTATTCTACAACGTTAGCAGACGACAGGTAACAAATGCAGGGGTAACAAGCACTTGGTACAGTAGGCCTTGACAAATGGATCCAAAGCCTACTGTTGTCGTTTCAACCACAGCAGACCCCTGCGTCACATTCACCTGTGCGAAAACAAACCCAGCTCACTTGACCACAAACAAAAGAAATCGGTTATAAGCTGGTTAGTGAGCTGAATCGTACCTGAAGAAACCACAGACTGTCTGAAAGCAACTAAGGCACAGTGAAATCACTGAAACTTCACTGAACAGGATGTGAATTATTTCTACGACACATATGTCACTGTGTACTGTTCTGATCATTATCAGTGCTTATCTGTTCTGATCATTACCTGCATTTGCTTCAGCATTTTGCTCTTCCCTTCTGAGAACACCGGGTCTGAACACTGCATATACAGTATTAAAGCAATAGCTCAGTATTTTGAACTTAATGGCGTATTTCAACTTGACACACTATTGAAACTTGTCAGGACACCTGAGGGGGTGGAGCAGAACAGATACGCTATGGGCTGCCTCTTATTCCAAGTGGACGCATTTCTCACTGGACGTTTATGATGTCATTTACAGTGTCTCATACTTTCACAGTACATTTCTTGAAAAGCAGAAAATACTTCGAGATGGGATGCACAAAATCTACAGCAATGGGCAACTACAAACAATCCCCCCTTTCACATTTCTCTTCCTTCAGGCAGCTGAAACCATTTTCCCCCTTCTGGTCTCACCTCCTTGTCTACAATGCACAGAAATTCAATCCATTACTGTTCGTGATTTGTGAAAAGGAGGCCTCGATAATTAGGATTCTGTTCTTTCCAGAAATACATGACCAGTGTAGTATATTCTAAAAAGCTGCAATACATTTTGACATGACTGCTTTAATTCTGGACAGATACTATCAGAACAGCATGAGTTTTTGGTTCAAAGATTAGATATTTAAGGCACGATTAGAATGAAAAACTATGTCCAGCACATATTGCAGTCACTTGTTTGGCAAAACCCATGATAGAAGGTGACCTTCACTTGTTTGGTTCAACGCGTTATTGTACAGTACGGGAACTGCACAGGCCAGCTACATGCACTGGCTTTTGGATATTGCTGTTCTTCATTTACAAACTGCACTGAGAAAGTAGTTCCTATTTCTTGGAAACAAGGTTTTTCAAAGGGAAGAGGAAATGAAGCTTTAATGTCTTTACACTGGTTTCTTCAGATAAATAACTGACATACAATAAAATTTTAAAACAAACAAAAAACCACACAGAAAATAAAAATACACCCAGTAAATTTACATTCAGAAATACTGGAACAATAGTAACAAATTGAATCTCCTGTGACAGAGGTAACAGCTTCATTTGATTGGAACTGCAGTGTAAGAGAGTTAAAATATTGCCAGGAAACAGCTTCTTTCCATGTTTCTGTTCAGTGCAGACAATCAGAGTAGCTTTAACATTCTTAGGTCACAAACAGATACTTCACTATAAATACAATATTATAACTGGATGAACAAGAAATATATTAAACATACAAAAGGAGCTGAGCAATTTTGAAAAGGTAGATTTTGTTTGTTCAGAAGCTGTATCTCTACAGGCAGCATTTTCCAAAACAGATAAAGCAAACCTATTAATTACATATATTAAACCTATCACTCTGCAAGGGTGTTAAGGTGCCATCTTGGGCTTCATTCTCAGAAGGTTGTACAAAACCCTTCAATACACATTTTAAAACAAACAAATGCAACAGTAAATGATACATACAGTGTAACATAAGATTTGCTTTCATTTTCAATACGTACATATAAATATTCTACCAAAGGTTTACAAAAATACACAAATCATAAGGTTGTGTGGAAAAAGTAATTTCCGTTATACTGTAAGGGCCAAATCAAACATTCTACTATGGATGGAAAATAGTTCAACATTCCAGACAGTGCTTCCTTTTAAAAATAAAAAGGGGGAGTTTAAGGATTTCTAGGAGATGATAATTTAGTGATACAAGCAAAAGCTTTTCAGTCAGGAGGACAAATAACAGGGCGATCAAGATGCCGTTTGTCAAATGAAATATAGATTCCCAAGCTTTGGACAAATTATCACACTTCAGTTGGTGAACTAAACACTGTGGTAACTAATGAGTTCACTGTTCCCAAAAATTTGGTAGAGCACTTTAAGGTATTGTACTCTCAATTATTTCCATAAGCCTCAAACCCGTCTATAGCTGAGACTAGGACAATACATTACTATACGCTGAACAGGTTCAGAGCAGGTGAGACCAAACCAGACATTGTTAACGAGAATCTGGTGAATGAAAAGTGCTATTTATTCTACAGGCCATTTGTTTTAAGCCAATTACTGGACATTTGATAAAGGTTTGAAGCAGCAGGAAACTGAATAGATGAAACAGTGAGGAGGCATTATTTACTCCAACTTGTCTGCAATTAGAATTGAAGCATCGGGGGATTTTCATCACAATGAGAACCTTGCATTCCAATACCTTAAAAACAGGTGCAATTGTGAATGTCAAGGCCTGCTCTAGAGAGATTCCTAAGAAATTTCTCCATTCTGTTTCTCAATCTTATTATTTCAACATACCATGACAACTCGCTTTTGCACGGCAGTTCATGAAAGCTTATAAAACACACCACGTGTTGCACAAACAGTATTTTGCTAAATCTGTGGCCATGACTATGAAAATCAACAAAAACAAAGGGATATGTTCACAAAGAGTTTGCCACAAATTTGCTATTAACCAGTTGAAGGAATAAAACAGAAATATAAGTTAAAATAAAATAATAAATTGCACATATGGTTTATTTTAGCTTTCTATGAGTACGCTTTTGCTTTTTACAGCTTATGTGGATGTTTCCTCTCTTCTGAAAAATAATGCTGACACTAAATTTGTGGAAAAAACTTTGTGAATACAAGCCAAGATGTGTTAACTTTACATTATTTTATCATTAGTACTATGGTCAAAAAATAAGTTATTGTAGTTTGTGTTAGCTGCCTTCACAACAAAATGAATTACCCAGGTGTTAACCACATGAATAAATGCCCCCTGTCTGTAGTACAATAACAGATGAGCTATTTTATACCAACAGATCTCAGGGAAAATTTGCCTGTGACAATTATATCTTTACACTCAACATTTCCTTAAAAAAGCTGAAAGAGTTACAAGAGGTTTCTAGCTAATCTTAGAAGCAAATGACACAGCTGGAGACAAATGTCACCATACTGAAACAGAATTTCAAACCACGTCTAGACAAATGTCTCAACTGCCTGCAGTGGTGTACGCAGGCATGACTGTCTATAGCAGGCAGTGGAGAAATACCAGATTGTCCCAGTTAAAACTTAATTGGATCAATCAATTAACATTTCTGGAAAGCTGTTGGATTCCAGACCTAGAGTAATAGAACTGAAATCAACTAGTTCACACCGTTCAGTAGACATGACTCAAATAACAAAAATCTGACATTTCTGAGACTGAAACTTAAATACCTTGAGTACATAAGTCACTACAAAGCTAAACAGAACAATAATATAAACCCTGAAGCGAACCAGCACTTCTAATAGTGTCAGTCTATACCCTAGAATGTCTATAAATTTTAGCACCCTACCTATCAACATTCATTCCATTTCTACTCTGTGTGCACTAATACAACAAGGGATATATCTGAAAGTCAGGAACAAACAGAATAAATTAAGGATCTAAAAAAAGGCAAATGATTTCTGCTAAAGTCGAGGATCCTCCTCTTCCATTTATTAATAGGGAGGGCTAAAGATGGCAGTTAGCTCTTAAATTAAAAGCCTGACCCCTTGAGGTTCAAGATAAAACAATTAAAAAAAAAGAAATGACTTATTTAATAAGGCCAGCTTAAAGGGATAGTCTGTTTTTTTTGTGGATTTATTTAAAATATTTTTGCCCTTAGATCAGAAAACAATGAATTCAAATAATACCTAAACGTCAAGCTGATTTATGATTTATGAGATAAAAAGGCATTCTGCCCTGTTACACAATATTTACTTGCGAACAGACAATCACTAGGTGGCAGCATGTTTGACATTTTTGGAGGGTATTCATTATTTTAACAATCTTTTACCGGGCACTCCAAAACTCCAGATTTCAAAACCAATTCCAACAAGGGTACTTGTTAAATCAGAACAGTGGTCAGGGAAATAAGTATAAATTTGATCAAAATCTGAAAAAATATATTTTTGAACACAGACTAACCCTTTAACACTGAAGCTACAGTAAGTGGAAAGCCCTTTCCTAGAATAAATGAAAAAAAAAAACAGTATCATGGCCAGGTTTTGCAAAGCAACTATATATTTTTATATATGCATTTCCGTTTTTCCTTGTTTTGTAAAAAATGACTTTGCTATTGCTGTACAATGTATAGCTGTGCTATACAATGTATCTTAAAGCAGAAAAATAATTATGAATCATCCACAACTCAGAATGTGTAAACATGCATAATTCTCAAGGATTCTGACAAAAATACTGAGAGAAAAAAATCAAACCAAGATACAGATACTGCAAAAAGTATTTCTGTTTTTTTTTCCATTTATGCATCTTTGTGACCTCTAAATGTTCCTGTTTAAAAAAATTTAAAAAAAGACAGAAACACTGAAAAAAAAACATTCATTTCCACTCAGCAGAAACTTAAGACAAAATCAAAAAAGTCTCCACTTTTTCAATCCAGAAATGTGTTCTGCCCTTCAGAATTAACACTACATGGGTTTTAAAACCAATTAATGAGTAATATCCCTAAATTTTAGCAGTGCTGTAACTTTGGAAGACAAGTAGATTTTACTGGAGTCAAATTAGAAACTGCTATAATTCCCCTTCTTGATGTTCATAAAGTCTCAGTCAGCCAATGAACCTTGACTTCCAGAATTCTGTCCTAATATCTGATGCCCAGAGTTGCTGAGGCTCTCTGTTTCTGTTAGCTTGGATGCCACTGATCGCTATGAAGCCATCAACTGGCTGAAAAAAAAAGAAAACTATAGCTCTACACGGTAAGAAAAAGCAAATGCTCTAGCCGAGATCATAGATAAGCTGCACAATAGGAAAGTGTTACAAACACAGCAAAGACTGGATTTCCAAATCTGTAGTATCATGGATCAGCATACTTAAACACTGTCATGAACGTAGTAACTGGACTACGCTGGTGATCCACTAAGTTCATGGGTTTGGCCCGAACTCTGATTGTATTATTTTGTTCCATCCACATAAGAACAGGGTGACTTATGACGGCATCCAGCCTCTCTGTGCTATTAGCTGGAAAGCAGAAGGTTTTGTAAGTGGAGGAATATTGCTCGACCCTCTCATCATATTGTACGTCCAAAAACACATTCAGTTCTCTACACTCGTTCTTTGAGATGTTAAAGGTGACCTGGACAAATACAAAATAGTAACCATTCTCCTCCGTCTTCAGTGTGGTGCTGTTATCAAGTTTCACATTCTGTGAAATTCTTTCCTTCACTTTCCACTCCATGTACTCCCCTGAGGGCTGGGTGTCTGTGGAGGGACAAGAAAGAAAATTATTAATTATTAATTATTATTATTGGCCAAAAAGGCAGAGAATGGCAGGTTCACACTGGCAGCAATTAAAAACATCATGAGGCCAAATGCTGAGGCTGACTGTCATTCGTGACACATACAAAGGCCTGCAGATGACTGCAAACTACAGTATATCATGCAGAAGTAACAAATACCCTTTCCTGATTCTCTGTGAATCCTGCGTTGGTTTCAACAAGTACGCAGCTTGCTGATGTAGAAGACAAAACGATTTGAGCCTCAAAGAAGGAAAGATGAAAATAAAACGACGCCAAAATTCATCAACAGGGGAAACGTGGTGGTGTGGTGCATAGTACTGCTACCTCACAGATCTTAGGTGTGAGCTTTAGGTTACTTACCAGGAATAAGAAGCTTTCTGATAACAGGATAAAACTGATACGTCAAATCTTTTTTTTTTTACCAGTACATATTCAAACTGTCAGGCGCAACAAAATGTGAAAACAAGAAATGACTTTAGGTCGATACTGTTTTAATGCAGCCCTTGCTCAATTTGACATTTTATTAGTTTGCAATATTGAACCAAAGCTCTCTGATGCTTTTTTGGGTCAATGTTAGGCTTCTGAATCGCCAAAGGGCTGCTCTATAATGGAATGTGGGGACGCTACCCCACTACACAAATTATCCATGCCGATGTATCAGGTCTTCATATTGTAGGTCACCGTTAAAACATTTAATCTTACTTCTGTTTCAGTCTTTGTGCGGTTAACAATATGGAGCTAAAAACAGAAAATCTGCAGGAGGTCAAACCCTGTTTTCACACACAACCCTATTTTCACACACTTCCTCTTACCTATGTATAAATATGGCCTCTCGTTTACTCACTTGTGTGTTTCGTGTTTGCTCTCACCATCAGATCTTACCATGTGACTCTCTCCATGTCTCCTCTTTTTTTCTTCTGCCCACACGAAGAAACCCTCCCACTGACTTAACAAGCCACAGAAACGTCAGCTGATTTGTGAGTGAAATGAAACCGAAAGTGTTAAAAACCCTCACACAGTGCTGGTTTCCTCTCACCAGATGCAGATGCTACTCTCCACGGCTCGCTCTATTCCATCTCCCAGCTGGAATCTGAACTCCAGCGCTTTCTGAGTCCAGTTGATCTCAAATCCCCCCACTGGCCAGACTCAACACAATAACCTCACTCTATACCTATTCATCCACTGCTGTCCACTAACAGCTTTTCCCTGCAGCTCAATCTATCACCAGTCCTGCTTGTCTTCTCTACTTGCATCTTTTTTCTGAGCAAGCCTCGCCAATTCATCTTTCTCACATTCCCACACTGCCTTCCCTTCTTCCTCGGCTGTCCTGTTGACACCACTCCTCCATGGAGCCCCATCACCAACCCTCTTTCTCTGCCCATCCTTTCTTTGTCTTGGCCATCGCTCTGCTCTGCAGGAGCAGGAAGGAAGAGAAGAGATGAATGGAAACAAAGGCGTTGGGCTTCCCATAACACTATCCCGCGTTTGCTCTCGCCAGATAAGAGAATTTGCAGCGCGACAGTTTGTGTCTGCTTCTTCTGTGAAACAGGGGAAGAAGAGAAGAGAGAAGAGGCTTGTATATGGGGGCCCTGGACGGTGGCTTGTCTGCAAAGAGCTGTGAAGGAGTCTGGAGTCACCTTTTCTGGTGCCAACACAAAGACGTGCCCTCCTCTTCAGTCTCTACCTCTCCATGCTTTATGAGGAAACAACCAGCTCACCAGAGTTGCCATGACGACGGCAGCTCCTTTTGTAGCTCCACCTGATGTCCTCCCTCCTTGGCGCTCGAGAGGAACCACGTCCTCTGGCTTTTTCCTGTCCCCTCCTCTCGTACTCTCTCTCCGTTCTCTCCCTTCTGCTGTACTGTCTTCTCTTTCTGTCCCTGTTTCACCTGAAGGCGTCCCACCCCCTCCTCACCACTGGCCTCAGTAGTATCTTTGGTGTTTTGGCCTGTTTTCCTTTCCACTGGTCCCATGGGAGCTCTCCTGTCCACGGGCCTGAGCCTTGGGTCTGGGCTTCTTCTTCTTCTTAGCCTTCACTTCCGTTAGTGCCTGGACTTCGGCTGAGGCTCACGTTCCACTCCCCCCCGACCTCTTTGGGGGTTCCAACAGGAGGCGAAACATGTCCACTGACTTGTATTTCCATGGCCCAAATTACAAATAAAAGCCCTTCTCATAACATGAAGCTTCCCGGGCGTTTCACCCAGGAAAACCTGTATCCGCACAGCTTACATTCCCTGCTACTCAAACCCGTTTATGCCCCCCCTCCCCCTTCAGAAATTCAGCCACCCCCAAGGTCGGTTCAACACCTTCTCAGCAGCCACATCCCAGTATTTCTTCCTCTGCGTCCCCTTCTCAGATCCCTCCTCCATCTGACCTCAAACGTTCCACTCGTTCATTTCTGTCAAACCTTCCTGTTTCTACTATTGATTACGCTAATCTTGGACAGCCATTCTCCCTGACTCACCCCTCTTCAACGAGTCCACAGGGAGAGACTGGCCGCTGGTGTCTACCACTCTTCCTCAAAGTGCTGACTAAGCTGTGGCTTCAATAATAATAATTATTATTCCTTATACTTATATAATGCTTTTCTGGACACTCCACTCAAAGTGCTCTAGAGGTCATGGGGATCCCCTCCACCACCACCAGTGTGCAGCGCCACCTGGATGATGCAACAGCAGCCATAGTGCGCCAGAACGCTCCCCACACACCAGCTCTCCCCACACACCAGAGCAGAGTGATGAAGCCAGTTCAGAGATAGGGATTATTAGGAGGCCATGATTCGTTAGGGCCAATGGGAAATTTGGCCAGGACACCGGGGTTATACCCCCACTCTTATTGAAAACAGCTCTGGGATTTTTAATGACCACAGAGAGTCAGGAGCTTTCCGGCCACTCCTTCAACCGATACAGCGTCCTCATCGAGGAATCTTAATCCCCTTGAGCACGGCTCGCCTGAAGCTGAGGAATCTCTGTCAGACCCCAGCCCAGTCCCCCGTCAGCACGCTCACCATGTTTTGCTGCCGATTCTCTTACAGCATTCTCATTCGCTCTCCTCCTTCGCTCGCACTCAAACCCTGTTCTGTGCAGAAGCAGGAACCACGCTTTCTCTGTCTCTGTGTGATTTGGAACTGCTTATAAACCTTCCCTGAGGCCTTCCTTTTCCCCGTATGCATTCAATCTGATTACCTTCACATCTCTGAAAACCAGAAATTCAACTCTGCACCTTAATATAAATATATTAAGGTTAAGAATTATATCAGTCATATAGTTTGAACGGTTTTGTATTAATGAAAGTAGAGCATTGCCATACATCTCACAGGACCAGCCCAAAACATCCTGACCTATATGCAATACAGAAACTAAAGTAAAGTAGTTTCAATACAGAAACTAAAGACTGATAACGAATCTACTACATTAATACCTTAAAGCACAAAGGTTTTATACTAACCTTGGACTTCGAGCAGCATGAATGACTTGGACATGTTTTTGAAAAATTCACTCATAACAGAACCTGCAAAAGTAAAGGGGAGAGTGAGAAAATGAAAAAAAAAAAGAAAAAAAAGGATGAAAACATTGCTTACATAAAAATAAATAAAAGACCTAACATATTTGAGAACGTTTAAAACAATACCGACTTCCTATATGTGACGTTTATTATAGTTGCATGCAGTACTGTGGTGTAGTGTTCAGCACTGCTGCCTTGCAGTGTGGAGACCCTGGGTTCAATTCCTGGTGCTGTCTGTGTGGAGTCTGTATGTTCTCACCATATTTCCATGGATTTCCTAATGGGTACTCTGGTTTTCTGCTGAGTCCAAAGACATACTGGTAGGTTAATTGGCTTTTGGGAAAATTGACCCCAGTGTGACTATGTCTGCATGTCTGTCTGTGTATGTTCCCTGAATTCCTCAAATCCTCAATTTCCCTTCGGGAACAATAAAGTCTTATCTATCTATTCTGTATTACATATGTTGCGTGTCATGATAGACTCCAGCTCCTCAGTGACCCTGTATTGGAT
The DNA here is from genome assembly GCF_055471065.1 of Atractosteus spatula. NCBI lineage: Eukaryota > Metazoa > Chordata > Actinopteri > Semionotiformes > Lepisosteidae > Atractosteus > Atractosteus spatula. The sequence continues at coordinate 3,738,411 of NC_142728.1, read as the reverse complement.
AAAGAGGTTTAGAAGATGGATGGAACTATCTCTTCATGAAACTAAAATGGAACGAGTACTTGGAGCCAGACTTATAGAGGTTCATAATGAATTCTTAAAGATCAATCAAGAACATTTAATTATAACTTTAAATACTAAAACACATCTTGATGATATGAGCATATATGAGACTAGACCACAATGCTTCAGTGATGTCACTATCAGTTGAGGAGTTAGTTCAGTATGTGCTGTCTTTTTTTATTATACGCAAGCACCAACGCATAATAAAGCATAAAAATAGCACAGGATATTGGAGTGATCGATATTTTTATCAATATTTTGAACAAGTGACCAATATTTATATTCTTAAAATACAGAATTTCTATGACATAGTGCTCAGTAGCCCTGAGACAAACTGCTAAAAGACATTTATATCACACACAACTGTCACAACAAAACACAAAACAGCTCAACACTTTTTCAAAGTATTGTATTCAATGCTACACACCTAATTGTGCTTCTATTTTTTTTAAAAGTGACATAAGAATACAAAGCCTCACTTTAGAATAAGATAATGTAGGTATGAAAAAGAATAACATTCACATAACCCTGTGAGAGTCAGCCATTTGCCTTGTTAGCAAAGAAAATTTCACACTTTAAATGTCATCATATTGTTATAACATTTAGAAAATCTTAAATACTGTATGTTGTTGGATTTTTACTTGGAGACTAAAAAAGTACACATATATTAAACACTGCAGATAAAACAAAGCTATACAGCATATTTTTTAGTCCCCTACTGTACTGTATGTGCTGGGGATATTAAAATGTGCTGGGGATATGGTCACTTTTTCAAACGCAATGATATTCATTACAAATCCAACTATGATTTTCTTGTACGGCACATTACCTCTGTTATCAAAAGAAGGGAAAAAGAAAATAAAATTAAGTCTTCTGGAGAAGCCAGATTGCATAAGACTCTCACTATTGAATTCAACAAGTCAGCCTGATAATAATCTCTGCCCTTCGCTTTGAGTACAATATTGAAGTGTGAGTCACTCCTTTTCCACTCTTAACTGAATAAAACTGATGCAGCTTTACAGCTCTACAGTGGATACACAAAGCAATAGGGGAGCGTTCTCACTGTCTTTCTTTTATCCTTCTAATTATAGCCCAGGTGATAGACTGCATTCAACTCTATAAAATACTGACAGACTAAGATGATGTTTTTCTAGATATGTTAGATAGATAGATAATACTTTATTAATCCCGTAGGGAAATTGATGTGTTACAGCAGTCCAGCTCAGAATAGTTATAAAACAAAAGACAACAAAATAAATACAAAATAAATACATAGGTGTGTGCAAAATGTGATGATCACAGTCACTGTAAAAACAATAAAATATGTGCAAAATGTGCATTGTGCAATTGTGACTGATTGTCCAAAAAGTACAATGGAGCAAACATGCTGTCCATAGATGAGCAGATGAAGGGCTAACAGTCCTAGCCTAGGGCAGCGTTATACACCCTCACAGCCGCCGGGAGGAAAGACCTGCAGAAACGTTCCCTTGAATAGCTGGAAATGTTGCTCATTTTTATTACATTACTTAGTATTCGAATCATTATACTTTTTTTTGCTGGGTGATCATTCTAGGGCTTCATAACAGGCAGAGGAAATCTCCCCTCAGAAAGACCGTGGGAGCTACAGGTTTTTCCATGTCTTCAACATGTACGACAACAGACTGATCAGACATCAATGACCCGAGCTGTTGAATGACTCTTGGAAAAAGCCCCTGCCTTTTCCTTGTGCTATTGAGGTCACACGTTTTCCTGCTGTCACATGAGATCTTTACCTTCTACACAGTGAAGCTCTAGTTAGCAATACTTCTCGTCTTGTGAGGACTGCAAACCTCCACTTGAAGTTTAAATTACATTGAACTGATTCCTTTATATACAGTATGCCTTGCTAGTTTTAATAAACATTTGGAAGCTACTTTTTCTGCTCCACTCTCACTCTTTTTTAAAACTGTGTGTTAACTTTATGCAATACAGGAAATGGTTCTTTGAATAGCATAAGCAGCTCATACTGTGGGTGCTTGGGAGAAATTGGAGCTTTATGGAACTCAACTGTGAATCAATCAAGGGAGAGGTACTGCCAAAAATGTTGAAGGCTCCCCATCTGTCAGGTTCTGTATATGGATAGTACCAGTAATTTAACCTGCTGGTAGAGAAAACACTCTTCAGCTGTCTCAGCCTCAGACCAATTCCAGTCTCCCAGTCCTCTCCAGAGTGCTACCCTAACAAGGGGGCGGTGTGGTGGCTCTGTGACTAAGGATCTGTGGCTGGAAGGTTGCCGGTTCGTATCCTGCGGCCAGCAGAGGAATCCTACTCTGTTGAGCCCCTGAGCAAGGCCCTTAACCCCAACTGCTCCAGGGGTGCTGTATGAATGGCTGATGCTGCGCTCTGATACAAGCTTCTCTCCCTGTAAGTATGTCTCATGGAGAGCACTGGGCATGTGAAAAGACACATTCCTAACACAAGAAAAATGTATATGGCCAATAAAGTGATCTTATTTTATAGTCAGCGCCTGGTTTTCACCCTGGGAACCTCAAATTGCTGATCTCCTGTACTCAGGCCAGTGGCTTTTGTTCCAGAAGAAATTCTCAAACAATGAAGCCTCAAACATGAGGAGAGTTTCCTCTCGAAGGGCACTGCTTTCTGCTGTTAGTCAGCACGTGTGGGAGAACAATGAAATGCTCAATTTTTAATTCAATACAAACTGATTCTGAATAACTGAAAGTACTCAATGCCTGACCAGTCTGCTCTCAGTATTGTGCTTGCACTTCCTGTTCAATTAGTATCCTGTACGCTCCTTTAAGGAAACCAGGGAGCGACACCTTTATATAGTGGTTCTCAAGGGTTGCTCCCAGGAAGGAGAGAGAGAAAAAGCCACAAAGACACACCGATCCTCAAACCTGAATGTTTTTGCTGCTCTCACAAACTAAGTAAATCTTTGGATTAACTAAATGTGGATTTCATACCGTAAACCAGGTGAAATTCATTTTTTTTAAAGATTTTCTGGTTGACAACTAAATTTTGGAATGTCTCGACGGTTTTCATTCTTCTTTTTATGGTGCTGGGCGAATTTAAATTTGTATTCAACTCTGGTAGGAAAAAAAAAACTAGGATTCTTTTCACTGTTGTTTATGTTTTTGTCATTCTTTCACTCCACTGTATCTTCGAATTTAGTTGCACACATGTTGTGTGTGTTCTGTGGTCTCAGTGTCTCCATGTGCTAGGAGTCAAATGTGGCTTATACATTCTTGAGCTCCTCACTACATGGTTGCAAGTGTTAGACTGCTACCTATTCTACCAAGTCCGAAATTTAAAGGGAATGGAATATCAAAAGGCTTAGAACTGTCCCTTACATTTACAGGAATAAAACATGTGCTCATAAAACAGACTAAACTTGGGGGACAACACATTTAGCTTTGAACCTGGATCAGATTTATTTTCTGCATATGTCAAGTCAGAAAGTATAATTTCACTGAACTACAGTACTATCTATCCAACACCACATAAAAGCTATGACTTACTGTACCAGTTCGGACTGGAAGGGAAATGGGGAGGGCCAACACAACTATAATACATGAGACGCAAATATGAGCCGTTTCAGACATTTCCAGCGAAACGTTTTTTTGGCCTCCCAGACAGGAATAATTGCCAGCAACACGGGGAAAAATGGAAAAGCTCCAGTTGTCACTCTACAAGTTATTCACTGTGGGTGTTAAATCCTATCTGGGATGTTGTAACCACCTCCAGACAGAAACGCTACAGCCTCAGCCAGGAAGCCACACACACAGGGGCCTTCAGATGATCGGATTCAGCCCACTTGATCCCTGCCCGAGTCATATAATACAGACCGCGGACAGGGGTCACGGAACCAGAGCTCAGCGATTAAGCCTTCGGGGTTAAAAAAAAGTCAGACTGCGTCAGTGCTGGCCTCTTCTCTTTGAACCCCGCAAAAGGAAATGCAGAGGCCACTTGTGAGCGCGGATGGTGACGTTGCAGCAAGTCTTACGGGAAAAGGTATGACTGCTGGTGCTGCGCCAGTAACCTCATACCTTAACCGCTGTGTTGATGTTGATGTTCGAAGTCTTCAGTTGTGTTTTAAACGAAAGCACATGGTTACAACAAAACCCAACGGTGCTCTTTAGCCCAAAGACAGCAATGGGCCCGCAGCAGGCACTGAACAGAACGGGCTTTTCTCTGACCGGAGTAAGAAAACAGCCTCCCATTCAGATGTCACGGTGTCACAGTCACTCTTGCGGTGTCCGGGAAACAGGAGTTGCTCCAGGCCGTGCGGCTAATGTAAATCAATCTGCTTTATTTTCATCTCGGCGAGGTCGCAAGCTCTTCTGGTAGCAGGCACCAGACTTCATTCTGGGTTTTGGCCCAGACCTTCGCAAAACTCGCAGCATTGCCAGCCTGGTTTCTACGCATCACATGGCTGCACTGTGCTTCTGTAGTGGTTTCAGATCTGCCATGGATTGTAGGAGATGCCCACAGACGGCACTGAGGGGGGAATATTACTGACGATTCAGGAATTTGGAGAACTAAGATTTGCATTTCTGACCCGTTTAAACTCTAATACAAATAACAGGATTATGACTTCGCTCGAATTTTTAATCTGCAGACCGCATTCCTCATCTCAGCCTGACTCTGGCTACGGTAAGCAGAGGCAGATGTGTGGCCAGGCCCAGGGACTTCAAAGCCAGGCCGGCAACAAGACCCTGTTGTGACAAGTGTCTGTGCGGTGTGACAGATCAGTGTGGTGAAAGTTATGCCCTTTAAAGTTCACAGGTACAGATTTGCCATAAGAAAAGTCTTGCTAACAGTCTATGACTTCTTGAATAAACATTGATACAAGTCCAATGATCTAATCATCCCAACACAGTGTCAACCTTAGTAACGTGACCTGAGAACTTCCTGATCCAGGCTAGAAACAAATTACTTCCTGTGCCATTATGAAACACAACTAGGATACCCCTGGCTTTTCACTGAAGTTGACTTTTACAGTTGTTTCTGACTGAGCTGTTGAAATGGGTTAAATTTCAGAACTGGAGCTCGAACCCAACACATGTACACAACCTACCCTAACACACACCAGTAATTAGATAAACAACAGTGAGACCAGACTAAATAAAAATGAGTTGTGCAAACATTTCAGCTTGTGTGGCGCACCAGAATAATTGTGGACCTGTTCAGATGGCATTACATAAACGTTTTATCAAGAAAAGGTGTTAAAGGACAAATTAAATGAAGGATGTGATGCTTGTTACTGTCACTATGGAAACTCTGTGATACATATTTGAGTCATAAACTAATTCTCAGATGGTGCAGAAAAGCGTATGACATTTCAATTAGGAACTATTCAAACCTCAGCAGGATATTCGAGCTAATTCTTTTTCCCATATGGATTGGGGTATTTCTTCTTGTTGAAATATAGCAGAACTGTATGGAGGAGATAAAAAAGTGGTACTGGGTTGAACTCATGCTGGGTTGCTGAAACACTCATTCAATTGCTCAACATCTTACTTGATCGTGAAACTGTGAATGTTTGTTCCAGTGTTAACCACAAAGTTGCTCTAAATAGCTTCAGTAACATATTTGAATGATTTGTGTGGGGCAAATTCAAATGCAACAACATTTATAGGAACAACATCCTGTGCTGGAACTTTGATGTTAACCTCAGAAAAAGTTTTTAAGAGGACAAAACCAATGCATAAAATGTCTTAAATTCATATATGAATATTACAAGATGTTGAGGGGATTGCGAAGTTTTTAGATTTAAATGCACTACAACCCACAGTAAGTGTAATGAGTTCGTCTGGTGATACAATTGCACAATATACATTATAGTGTAGTACTTAAAATATGCTCCAGGAAAATAGTTATTTTACCCTAAATACAAACCTGTCTCGTCTACCAGTTACATACATTACATTATATTTGATGTATTCACATACTAAACTAAATAAACTAAACTTCTAAACATAATATCTATCAATTAAGGAATCTATCGATTTATGGATATAACATTAGCTAGATGCATACCTCCTGTTTTTTTTTGTTCCCTGGAAAAATACTTGAAACAGTTAAGTCTTTTTTTTAATATATACAGACAAGCAGTATAGTATTTCTAATGCAAAAACAGTCAAACCGTAAGACAGTTTGTTTTAATGGGGCATTTGCAATTACGTATACTTGAAAGAGAATCAAAAGAAACTTGTCACGTGAAACTGCAAAAAACAAATAGTAATTGTGAGGGAAATTATATAATTTTTTGTACATTTTATTGAACAGTTATGACACAGGTAGGTTTGTTATGCTGATTAGGGGGGCAGAGGGGCAGAGTAGTGGCTCTGTGGCTAAGGATCTGTGCCTGCGGCTGGAAGGTTGCAGGTTCAAATCCCACGGCTGGCAGAGGAATCCTCCTTTGTTGGGCCCCTGAGCAAGGCCCTTAACCCCAGCTGCTCCAGGGGTGCTGTATAAATGGCTAACCCTGTGCTCTGGCTCCAACCTTCTCTCCCTGTCTGTGTGCCTGTGTCTCATGCAAGCTGAGCAAATTTTTTGGTATGCAAGAAATTGTAAACGGCTAATAAAGTGATCTTATCTTATCTTAACATTTGTCATCAAATGGGCTGATCAAAAGGAGGTCTACTGTGAAAGCCAAAGGGTAACCACTGGAAGTCACACACGCCTGCACCAAACTCACTAACGGTGACTTATGGCAAAACCTTAATTCATCCCTACAAACGACTTAAGTCCACTGCTGGAAGGTCCACCTGAGTTAACTTAGTTCACAGTCCAGTATTCTGTATCACTGGCAAAAAGACATTGTTCTCTTGAGAAGTGTGGCTTACTTTCTGTGTTTCTCTTTCCTGGCGTTTTTTCTATTTTTATTGTTAACAGCTTGACACTCAACGGGTTAAATCGCCTCATCGACTAATGAGGTGGGTTAGCATTTCTGCCACTGTGACAGCCGTTCATGGCTCTCAGCCTAAAACAATGGTAAGAACCTCCTGATGCTCATTATATACAGTACTGTCAAGCCCAAGACACACTGTAGAGACTCACTACAGGTGGGAGCATAGAGAAGCACTGTCCCATCCTGCTCCTGGATGTGTCTGGTGTGTCTGCAAGCTGGATCTCTGTAAAGCAACGACATCTGAAAAGCTTGGTGAAGCATGTTCATTGTTCCAGTTAAGCCAATAAAGAGCTGTTAGCTTATTTAGTGTGGAAATAAAAACATGACCAGCATACTGACCCTGTAGAGCCAGGACTGGACTGCTCTGGTATTTAAACTTTCTGCTCTGTCAGATGTCTGTAATTTTCACTGCTCTGCTGTCCCCCACCCACACTTTTGTAGATGCTGCCAGACAGATACAGTAACTTCCTTGGCTGGCATTTAGCATTTGTTAGCTGTCAAACAGGTGGTGTTTTACTCATTCAAGACTGTGCTTGAACTCTGTGAAACAATAAGGTCAATGCAGTTGTTTATTCATGGTACGATCAGTTTATAATTACCCTCAAGAAACACAAACGATTCACACTCAACAAATCATTTTGAGACTTTAACTGTCTTTTGAGAACAAGTGAACAGCTGCATATGTCTCTAAGACAGTCTCAAGAGTGAATGAGTTGTGTATTTTTTAAAAAAAAAAACAATGTTGGAATAAAAAAAAACAGATAAGATTGAAATAGAAAGCATTTTTTTTACTGTCTGGGGGAAAAAAAACAAAGAACTATCTTGTTATAACCACAAATGTTGTTAGTAAGAACATGGCCTGAAGAAAAAAAAACACTTTTGAGTTTTAAAGAGACATAAACCCAACATCTGACTGGCCTTCTATGCTTTTACATCTCAACTCTTCATTAATAAAACTTACAGAGTCTTCCTACTATACAATAGGCCCTGTTCAGTACTGTAGTCTATGGGAAAGACTCTCTTTTCACTTTTCGTGCCCACATAAATACAAAATAAGCTACAGTACATCATTACTTTAATTTTCTAAAGGCATGCAATAATAAGTTACTGTGCTTTTTACCTTTTTGTCTGAGTAATAGGTCAATGTTTTGGAGCATTCAGGGGACTGGGACTATATATACACTATAAGAACCCTTTTGGTTTTAGCAAAAAGAGAAATGAACCACACATAACAGCAGTGGATGTGAGACCTCATACAGATGTACTGCCTGCAAACCAAAATAAAGCCATAGCTCTCAGATGCCTTCCATGAGCAGAGTTCTCATGTGCACAAACCACAGAGACTGAAAGTACGCGGACCGAACTAAATCTATTATCCTCTAAGGCACTGACAAGATTACATAATTATGTATGGGAAGATGTTTGTTATTTAATATTTTATTTTCATATCCATTTGTACTGTTGGTATATTTTTGCAGCTGTGTGTAATACATAGCTGCATTGGTTCAAAAAACACATTTATGAGAATGAGAGAATAGGGCATTATTGCAGCTTACGATATGTTTACCCTATGGATTTCTTCAAAATCAACAGTGAGAGACATACAGTACTAGAGGATACAAATGTGAAAGTGCATTTAAAATTTGAAAACAGGACGCATGTTGCCAAAGAAGTTATCATCACTTCTTTCGAGAAACAGCCAATCAATTAACTAACAACTGAATGAGATAAATGGGTTAAATGAGTGAAATCAGAGTTGCAGGTAGTTTAAACCATTCATGTGCTTCTACACCAAGTAAAGAGATATAATACTGAGTGCTAGCAAATTACAGACTTGCACACTTCTTTAATAACAAGAATTAAAATAGAATTAAATAAACATGTTTCAGATATTTATTTCTGCTCGATATAACAGTGATCGAAACTTCTGATATGCAGCAGGTAATAAACTCGTAGAGTCTTTAAGATTTATAGTAAATGTTAAGATTAATAATAATTTCTAACACTCATATAGCGCTTTTCTGGACAGGGCACTCAAAGTACTTTACAGGTAATGGAGACTCCACAACCAGTGTGCAGCCCCACCTGGATGCGAGAGCAGCCAGAGTGCACTAGTCCTCTCCCCACACACCAGCTCTCAGTGGGGAGGAGAACAGAGTGATGAAGCCAATTCACAGCTAGGGATTATTAGGAACCCATGACTGGTAAAGACTAATGGGAAATGTGGCCAGGACACCAGGGTTACACCCCTACTCTTATTGAAAACAGCTCTGGGATTTTTAATGACCACAGAGAGTCATGACCTCAGTTTTACAGTATGGTGTCCCCATCACAGACCACAGGGTGAGCACCCTCTGCTGGTGCCTCTAACAACACTTCTAGCAGCAACCTTAGTTTTGCCCAGGAGCTCCCATCCAGGTACTGACCAGGCTCACACCTGTTAAGCTTCAGTGGGCTGCCAGTTGTGAGCTGCAGGGTGACATGGCTGCCAGCATGTCATAGCATATTTTGGTTCTGGTATATTTTAGTAAATCTTTAAGTGTATCTTTATAAGACAAGGTCCAAATGATCCAAATCTCATCCAAATTCATCAGTGTACATCAGTGAGTCACCAGGAAGGATTGAACAATTGCCTATGATTGGCATTTTAATCAGTATTTGTGGTCTGTTCAGTTTGTTGTGATTGGCTCCAAGATTTCTGGGACTGGATAAAGACAACAAACTTCATTAATTAGAGGGTGAAAGAGGGTGAAAATCTCCAGTTATCGCTGCCAATACCATCTCTTTCCTGAGCCCATTATTTTTTCAGTTTTTTTTTTGCTTTCCTGATTTTGTTTTTAGTTACTTAAACACATAGAAATCTAGATGTGCTAGTAAGTGCAGGGAAGAGGAAAACTCTCCAGAGATAAATTGTTCCTACCTACCATTTATTTGCACGATCCTTCTCTGACAGGGTTGGTCAACTGGTTTAGTTCCTCCCTGATGAAACAAAGGGGAAAAAAGTGAGAACAAGATCTGAAAATCCTGAATTAACGTGCATCTAAAGCTAAGTGTTTTAAAACAGGCCGATGAGCCAGTTAATTCCTCTCAACCTGATTTTTCATGGAATCTTTTATATACAATATGGCAGATTATCTTAAGCCTTTTTATCTTCAAAAACCCTGTTTACCTTAGGTGAGCTGGCTCAAAGGCTCATGCTTGAGGAACAAATCCTTGACTTTTCTGATGTGTGTCTACACCTGCCGCACTAAATATATACTGTACTGTATATATGTCTAAATATATGACTTATAAATCACCCAAGAAGTGAAGTTTAATTTGAACCAATTAAACACAAATTACAAATCACAGCCCATATTGAGCAGTCCTGCACACTTTGTTATTAACTCAACTATCCCAGAATCTCTCTAGACCTCTTTATAAAGATCCTAAGGAATCATTTTCAAAGGCATGGCTGGGCATTGTGTTCCAGACCCAAGAGTAGTTGTGTACAACTTTCCTACATTCATGGACTTTTTCTAGGATGAATACTCTTTTTAAGTTTGGAACCATTCACGATAAAACATGAATAGAGTCAGTCCTAATGGACATTCAAGTGTCCATAATGATTTCTGAATACGAGTCAAGTCATCAAAAGGTTAAAATGCAGCATCACAATACATCTGGTGCCCAGATCACAGTCTTCTGGCATCACAAAGGTAGAAACCGTCTGTTCTGTATACACATATCTGACATAACCTTTTTAATGTCCACTGATCTGTGAGGATTTTCTACATCAATCCCTGCACAGGTCTTGTGGAAAATCCACTGTCTGGGACTACAGAAGCACAGTAATATGCCACAGGTGAACTGTAATCTGAATTCATAAATTCGGGCCTCAAAATACAGGCTAAAACCCTGGACTTGACCAGATCAAACCACAAAAAGAAGTCTCTTTATTTTGCAGAACAGTACTTGACATGCATCTTGATAATATATGACTGTACCAAGGGGTGTACTGTCTCTCTTGATAAATTGCTAGTGTTCTAACAATTTTACTGTATTGGGCACCAGCAGATTGCTTGCTTATACCCTCGTCATCTCACCTGTAATGCCAACACCTCTGTTTTAACAGAGTTTGAACAGTGTTTCAAATTTCCATCTAAATTAAATCTAAATGACTTCTTTTCTTCAAGGTCTTACAAACACTTTATTTTTTTTTACTTTTGGGCAAAAAAAGATCCAATTCTTTTGCATCTTCAAATCATACACTGTATGCACCCTTACACTGTAAAACTCACACAAGGCAGGTATTTACAGTATGTGTCACGTTTCTGCAACACTTCCACAGACTGCTGTATCGATACATGTTTTCACTTAGCAAGGTTATCAACACTTCCACTGCTTGCTGGTTTCTTATAAGATGTACTTGGGGTAAATTGTTACTAAATCAAGTCTGAGAGCTGCAGGATTGGAAGCTGTAAGCAAACTGTGCCTTGCTGCAGGAAAACTGAATGTGCCCACAATAACTGTATACCCAGCTAATAAGAATCATTTGGGACCACTCATAATTTCTCTGGAATGGAGACACAGCTCATTTTTACCAACGCTGTGTCCAGGGTGAACATCTGTTCATTATTTTTCATTTTGTTTGGTTTCGTCATATGCAGTATACAGTAGCAAGAAGTCTGTTAACCTCCTAGGTTGGTACTGTACATATTCTTTAGACCTAAATCTTCATGAAAGTCTTAATAAAGGATGAACATTAGGTGTCTAACATAATTAATAATAATTCTTTACAACTGTGCTTTTCTGGACACTCCACTCAAAGCACTTTACAGGTAATGGGGACTCCCCTCCACCACCAGTGTGCAGCCCCACCAGGATGATGCAACGGCAGCCATAGTGCGCCAGTACTCTCCCCACACACCAGCTCTCAGTGGGGAGGAGAGCAGAGTGATGAAGCCAGTTCATAGATGGGGATTTATAGGAGGCCATGATTGGTAAGGGCTAATGGGAAATTTGGCCAGGACGCCAGGGTTACACCCCTACTCTTTTCGAGAAACGCCCTGGGATTTTTAATGACCACAGAGAGTCAGAACCTCATTTTTACATCTCGTCCGAAGGATGGCCCCTTTTTACAGTATAGCATCCTCATTGCTATAGTGAGGCATTAGGACCCATACAGACAGGAGAGTGAGCGTCCCCTACTGGCTCCACTAACACCTCTTCCAGCAGCAACCTTAGCTTTCCCAGGAGCTTCAGTGAGGTGTCAGTTGTGAGTTGCAGGGTGATATGGCTGCTGGCAACATGATAACTTACTATATCTTGTTGTATTTTTCATTGCGCCAGCATAATCGTAAGAAAAAGTACAATCACATTACTGAACGTACAGTACTTTAACTGTGACCTTATAGATTGAACGCTGCTTTGCTCATTCTGATTTACGGTTGTGCGGTGCTCTACGTGGGAGCAAGAAAAAATAACTCAAGGTGTGAACAATGGAACAACACAGATTGTGAGGGCGAGAAACTACTGCCGGGAGTCTGTGCATTTCATTGTCACTCTGGACAGAGTAAAGGATTCCTGATAATGTGCATCACATTGTCGCCACCCCCTGTCCTGTTTCCACTGCTTTGAATTAGGAATAATTGCGTGGTATTAGAAAACTAAAAAGGTAAGTTTAAAGATGATGCACGTATAATATAGGAAAAGAATCATCACATTCAATAAGACGTACTACCACGGCACATATGCTAACAATAAAGGACCTTGAAGGAATCAACATATTGTAAACTCACAAGGAATGTCACTGGAAACAAGACTGCAAGTTCCTACCGATAGGTTTGCTGAAACTACTCCAGTTAAAGAAATGTGAATAACTAGAACTTTAAATAATATGTGTAGTACTGTATATCACAGTACTGAAGTACAATACTACACTAGAATTTTCCCAGCTTTGTCTGCCTCTGAATGATGGAAATGAAAGGCTGGTAATAATCCAACTAGTAGTGAAGTCAGAATAGATGACACATCCGAAATCTTACAGAACCAACTAAGACATCGGAAGGCAAAACCAACACAAAGCAAGAAAACAACATCCACATTAAAGAAGAGTGTGAATTTTCACACAGAAGAGCAGACAACTTTTCTGTTCCATTTCTGAAATGCAATGTACTGCACATATGTAAATATACTCAGAGAATATGTGTTACTGGTGATTCTATAAATATTATTATTTCTAAAGTAGTATTCTGAAACGATTCCAAACAAAGTGATGTTTGTGCAGCAAATTAGGGGGCATAGATTTCAATCTTTAGTGAGCTATAACATCTGCAGACAAACCAAGATCCCACAGAATGGGTAGTCTCACTCAGAACACTGCCACCCAGTTGGGCATGATTACAATTGTTCAGCTCCTTGTCTCCGTGCCTGGAGATGGACAGCACTCATACCAACAACAAAACAAGAGAAAGAACAGGACGTTTCAGTTCTGCATTCCCTTCTTTGAGAAATAAAACGACTGTTACCACGGTATGATCTCCAAGACTCTACATTTTCTTCTGCTTAGGCTACTTATCATTCCAGTGACCATGAACTGTACTGACAAATAAGGCTTCTCAAAGCTTGTTCTCAGGAAATACACAGATGGAAGTGTATCTACATACCATCATCTCCCTGATCTTTGTTCAGGAAACACGGTGCAACTCTGACATTCTTACTGACAGTGCTATCAGAACAGCTCCAAACAAAAGGAGACCATCATTTATTATCTTAACACATTTGATAGTAGCTACTTCATCTGAGGAGCACTGTCCAATGTTTCTTCAAGATAACCAGAGCAATGGCTTCATGCCTGAGTAGCTTGTGTCTTTCTCCCATTAGTGTAAAGAATTGTTCTTAGTTTTAAATGAACTGGCACACACTGTTGACTAGTATTCTCTGGTTCAGTTTTCACTGTTGAGTGCAGTGGGTTGACTTTGACTATGTCTCTGAGGACTTTGAACTCACGGCTTCTTGTAGTCCTCTTCAGTCAAAATTGAAAAGGTTCAGCACATATAGTCTATCATACCATGTTGTTAAAGCTCATACCCTGGATTCTTTCAAGAAACAGTGGGATGAGATTCTGGGATCAATTAACGACTAACTACCGAGGCACAGAATGACCTTCTCTCATCTGTAACCTTTCTTATGATCGTATGTCTCTGTAGGACATATTGTTAATCAAAACATTAATGTTCAAAGTAAACATTTCATTATAGGGTATGCTAAATATCAGCAAAATCTGCAAAGTAAAATCAAAATCAGATGAAGTTAATTGCATAAGTTCACAACCCCTCTGTTGTGGTATACCTAAATAAGTTCAAGCTCCACAGAAATTATTTGTTGGAAAGCCTCTGTGTGCAATAATACAGGTTCACACGGTATCAGAATACACTCCTATGTTCCCTCAGCCCGGCAGTGAATTTCAAGCAAAGCTTTAACCACGAAGACTAAAGAGCTTTCAAAACGATTTGTGGCTGAAGGTGTAGAGAGGCACAGATCAAGAGAAATGTGGACAAAAATCCAAAGACATTGAGGGACACAAAGCAGCAGTAATTGGGCAAACAGGCTAGAAAACCACTGGGAGGCCAACAGGGGCTTTGGAAGAGCTACAAAGTATAAGGTCGCTACACAAGGTTAGGCTGTATGGCAGAGTGGCAAACTCATCTGAAATCATGCACAGATTTTGCAACAAAGGAATTTACATGACACTGCAAAGATTTGGAAAAAGTTTATTTGGTCAGACCAGACAAAACTGGAACATTCTGGTCTAAATGCACATCGTTACATCTGGCACAAACCCAGCACCATAACCTACTGTCGAGCTTGGTGGTGGCAGCATTATGCTCTAGGGCTGCTTCTCATCAGCTGGGATTGGGAAATGTGTCAAGACTGAGGGGAAAATGGATGGAGAAAAGTCCAGGAAAAACCTCAGAGAAAAACTTGCAGCCGACACAAAACGAAGTCAAAAGGACCACTGTTCAGCAGGTCAATCACAGGTCCAAAGCTGCAATGGAGTGACTTAACAAGATGAAAGAGAATGTTTTTGAGTTGTCCAGTCAAAGTCCTGCAAGACGTCTGTCTCTTCTAGGCCAGTATATATAAAACAGAATTTGGTTCTTCCACTACATGAGGATTGTTATTGCCTTGTTCATGAGTGAACACCTGGGTGAAATACTCATTTAGAACATCAGCCATTTGTCTCCATTGTGTAGGAGTATCCCATCATTAAAATGGATCCTTTGCTGTTCTTTTCCTGTTGAACAGCACTATTTTGCTGTCTTCAAAGAACCTTTTTTTTATTAAAACCATTATTAATTGGTAATATTTAATCTTTTGGTAATATTTCTACTATTTTTACTTGTGCTTCCAATTCATTATATTCCACTTAATCTGGATCCTTTTTTTTTCTAATGATTGTATAAAGTGCTTTCTTTCTTCTTATATGTTTCCAATGTGTCAGTTATACCATTTTGTATAACTAGTAAAGAGATTTGTACCTTTTGATTGCCTCATTTTTTGGGATAATTGTACTCAAGTGAATTTTCCCTTTCACTAACCTGGAATGGCTATCAAAATAAATTACAATTTCATCACAAAACAAAACATAACAAAACTCAATCCCACCCCGTTGTAACAGGATAAGAGTATTCTATTAAGAGACCTTTCACTCTCGAAAATCAGATAAAAAAATTTTCTTTTATTCCTGTGCCCTAGGAACTGTACGAAGCATAAATGAAATTTATACCAAGCATAAATGAAACTTGATTGAACTATGCTGGAAGATACATGTACTGTATACATTTCAGGTTTCAGTGGTACTATTACTGAACTGCGCTGTTATTGAACAGTGAGTGTGTGTAGTCACACGGCATTCAGAATTCAGTCAGCACCTTCACAGAGCAGTCTTTGTGATGATGACAGTTTGTCTAATCACTACACTGGCCTGTCTATGGGGTGACAGGTCATTTCAATCCAAAAGGCTTCGGTGCAAGGCCACTATGGTATTCTAGGAGACCAGCTCGCCTGGAAGAGTTCATGTTACATTTCCTGGCTGAGGACCGACCAGGAAACTAAATCCGTCAAGTGTTCTTGCGATACATAGTTGAGACTAGTCTCCAACGCTCCGTAGCTCATACAGTAAATTGTCTATGCTTTCAGAAAGACAATCTAGCTTAGGTTATAAGAAGGAGGAGAACATTTGCTTGCCAGCTTGTCTTTCTTGTGCTAGGTGCACGAAAAACAAATTCTTCACTGCCAAAATACACTTTACACATACTCTCAGTGTTTTAATTTCCCCTTTTGAACTTGAAAGTCCCACCAGTAAAATTCTGATTCTTAATCTGGGCTGCCTGCCAGGAGGGACCGCAGAGTCCTACGAAATAGCGTTAGACTGCAGAGCCATTTCGAAAAACCTAGATCTGAACGATGTGCCACTAAAAAGAAATGTACATTCAAGGCTAACAATGTTTGCCTGTGAATAAATAAAAACAATAATAATTGCTATTTCACCTTATGTGAAATGTAATTCCAAATGTATTCAAACCCTTGAATAATATCCACATGTTGTTGGTTTAAAGCTGGCAGATATGAAACTTTGAAGTAGCAGTGAATATTCGCTATAGACACAACTTGCTCCACATCTCTAAACTACAAACGAAGAGACAAAAGTAAACAGATGATTATTTATAATTGAAAACAGTCAGGATTGCATTCAAACCCTTTTCTATTTTGTGGCTATGCCAAACCTAAATGCATTTAAATACACTTGCCGCACAATTATTTGAGCGGCCTCTATATGTGACACTAGTGGTTCAGATGATGTCAGAATAAAAACCCCTGTCTCGGTGTCTCTCCTTGGTCAGGTGCGAATTTAAGCAAATGGTTCGACCATGGAGGGTCAACTAAGGAGCTTTCAAAACAACTCAGGCGGAAAGTTGTCTGAGTATCGGGCGAAAGGGGTAAAAGGAGTAGTTTGCAGTTCCTGAATGTCTCTTCGAGCATAGTGAGGTCCATCACTGAGCAGGGGAAGAGCATCAGATACTGCCTCGATTAGGCTGTGCCTCTGAACCAAGCAGCTGGCAAGGAGAAAACTGGTTATGGACAGCACCAGGAGGCCAACAGCGGATTTGAGTTAGAGAGTTCTGTGGCTGAAAAGGGATAACATGTCCATGAGCTGACAATATCCCTGCTACTACACAAAGGGGGCTACTCTATGCCTGAAAATGCCCACTCCAAATCCTTAAAAGGGTGGGCAACAAAGCACTAAATGATACTGCCCACAAGTAGCTAAAGTTATTACGGACGATATTGACTAAATTGATACCCCCTGGTCTATCAATGCAAATCGATAACACCTCACACAAACCCAGCATAGTGCTTCAATCGATGCACACCACTTCTTTGCAGCATGATGTTACAGTTCTGCTTCTCATCAGCAGGGACTGGGAAGACTGTCAGTACCGATGGGAACACAGATGGAGCAGAGCACTGGCAAAGCCTAGAGGAAAACTTACTTCAAACTGGGGCACAAATTCACTTTCAGAAGGACACTAATCCAAAAGATCACAGCTCCAGTGAAGTGGCTTAAGGATACGAAAGTGAAAGGTCCTGAGGGGCCCAGACAAAGTCCTATGTTGCAAACTGCTGTTCAAAATCGGGCCCCAAGCAACTTGAGAGAGCTGCAGCAAATCTGCCCAGACGAATGGGCAAAACTTGCACCAAACTAGTGCGCAAAAAGCTGATAGACGTACCCCCAAAAGATTTGTGGCTGTATTTGTTGCCAAAGTGGCTTCCACCAGATATCAAGCTCATGGGTCTTCGTACTTATACAATCAACATATTTCTTTTTTTCCCCCTCTTTAGTTTTTGCCGTTATTAATTGTACCTTATCTTACCTTTAGAGGTCTTCGGTTTAGGCATTCTCGTTTTAAATAAAATATTCCATGCAACGGAATTGAGCATTTTGTCATTTCACAAAATGAGACACCATGGGAAGCCTCTGAATACCACGACCTTTGCAAATAAAACGTTTTAATTTCACCAAACTCTTGAGTCAGTGTTTGCAGTTTACTTATTATTTTATGAATGTATTTCATGCCTTATCCTTGCAAAATGTACAAAACTAGAACTTTTTAAATCTTAATAAAATGGTAGAGGCATAGCTTGTATAAGATAATTAACAACCTTACAACAACAGAATACACACAGGTGCAGAGAGACTACTGTATACTGTATCAGATATCAACTTTTTTTTACACACAGACATGAATTCAAGCCATAAGGAGTTAAAGCACACAAGCAACATCAAAATACAAAGCATTTTGATAGTAAAAAATCAAAAAGAGTACACAAGGGAGACATACATATACTGACGTCGAAAAATTAATTCAGATGGGGGGGGGAGGTTAGCATAATTTCCTGTGCAAATTTGGTATTGCTGCAAAAAGTAAACACCGAGAGAGCAATCCAGCCAACAACAATGAAAATGAGGCAATGCACTTATACTCAAAAAATGAACGAGTAATACTGCCCAATCCAAACAACGCTACTTTTTATGTAACTCCTTCAGCCTTAATGTTTCCCACTTCAAGCTTCGTCTTCGTTACATATGAATGTAACACTCCGCACTTATCTAGTTCTGCCAGCCGTTTGCCCGGTCATGGTTTTTGACTGCATCTTCTGACAAATTTCGTTAGCTGCTTCTAAGCTCTCTGGTTAAAGATCTGCAATTAAGAAGAATGGTGGTACTAATAAAGATCGCTGTGGCTTTCTTCGAGCTACTATTCAGTCACACCTGATCGGATCCATTGTATCCATTAACCAGTTTCTCAGACTAATTACAGGCATGAACTTGGATGCCTATGGCCTTCGAAATAAGCTTTTTTTTCCATGAAAAGACTTACGCATATCTAAATATAGCACAACATGTGCTCTGTTTGTATCCAGTTCGCTATCATAGTAACAAATTCCTTTAGGTTACTACAGCCCATGGTGACTTCCCCTGGAAACATACTGCCGTACATATGACCCCCTAACTGGGTCAAAGTTATTGTTTCAATAGCCTTGTACTAAGGAAAGAGAAGAAAGATTTCTTGATGTATAATTACTGCGTTCAGTTCTCTCACTCTTTCTGCCGACAGGTAAACTTTATCAATCATTCAAATCAATTTATGCCCCGTCTGAACCACTGTTCAAAGAGTTTTGTGAGCGCTCTGCCTTCAATCTCTCGTTTCCTTCGATGTACTGTAGGTGGTAGACTTTCGCCAGCATTTCTCTTGTACGTGTGCCCCAAACGACAAAAATGCCGTGGATTAGTAGCAATACATAATTAAAACCGAATTATGCAGCAATCTTGGCTAGAACCTTTTCTGAAACCTTCATTTTGAAAAAGAACTCTTGGTCCCGGAGAGCAAGTACAGCAAACGTTTCCGTTTTCACAAGCGTTAAATGACTATTATGCAAGTATATTGAGCTAAAAAAAAATTCATCATTAAACCACTTGCCTTATCATCCAGTTACAACTTTCACATGTATTTGTTGGGTGATTTGGCTGACAGGATATAACAGAATACGAGTCGTTCCAAATGCAGAATATAATATGAATAAGATTATATATTATTATGTGAATAAACATCATAAACGCTGCTTCCGTATTTCTTAGAAAGACTTACTCGAGTGGTGGGTTTTGCACGAAATTCCACAAACATACAAAAGAACTCAGGTTGATTGTTTATCGACTGTACAGCAAATAGGGTAAGTTGGTCCTTAAAACAGAATAGTTGCGTCGTTCTATGAAACGTTAATGGGAAAGTCGAAACTTATTTCTATAATTAGGATAGCGAAGTCATAATCACCGATAATTATGATAAATATTTTGTGCAAATAGTACCGGAAAAGAGCATTGTATTATGTTTGCTAGATAAAAGCGATTATTTTACATGTTTAAATATTTTATGTAAGTCCACCTCGGACATAACTCCTCTCATTCCTTTCAATTCTTTGACAAAAGTGCCTTCATTTAAGGTCAAAAGTCCCCCCCCCCCCACTAGGTGGCGCTGTTTGCTCTAGAGCGGAGGGACGTGTGTTGCACCCTGTGGTCTCTTAGGGTTACATGTACCTGAAGAAGACAAAAGCATCCCACTTGACGGTGTGATCCTATATCCTGTACACTAAAACCCCAAACTATTTCAGAAACTGCAAAAACTGGCCTTGTGTTTCTCACATGGTTTTACAGTCCGCTTTCTGAGTAAACCTGAGGGGGTGGCAACAGATTTATGAATAGCGACAAACACCCCCCTCCCCAGCTAAATTGGTAGTTTCAGAGGATGTGTCACGAGTTTCAAAATTATTCGAACCATTGGTAAAATTACTATAGCGTGCAGTGCCTTCGTTATCTCGATAACCCTTCACCCACTGGACGTGGACAAACCGTGAATTTAGCGTACAGGTATCACAAAAGCCAGTAAATAAACCCACTTAGACGTATTTCGTAATGTACTGCTTGAGCAAATGCATACCGTTAATATTGGCTTCCGGGCTTCCGGACAAATTTAGTAGTTTCGTAGCTCCAGTTTACAACGAGAATTCGACTATTACAACGATTTCCAGAAGAAAAGCATCTACAGTAGTTTCCTAGTTAGTATATTAAACGCACCCCCTCCCCCACCTCTTTCTGTAACGTTGCCGTTAATTTGCCTACCTTAACGGGGGATTAGTGTTTAAAATTAATAACTGTGTACAGCTGTCCTCTTCTCTGTTCAGCACATCTCACGCAAATGCTGTACGGATCACGCAGCAGTAACAGGACGTTTCCGATATGACAAAATGAGGAGCTGACAGTATCTCGACCTCACACACACACACACGCGTGTAGCCGGACAGATCCACACTTGGCGGTGAAGATTACACGGTGCCATTAAACTCCCCCTCAGAATTTTTTTTTTAATGGTTACACATCATCTTCAATAAACACACCTCAGGTAATAGGATACTGGGAGATTCTCTTTCCAGAATTGTATTCCCTTGCATATAATGCGCCATGTATTGTCTCTGTTTTACAGTACGTGAGCTTCGAATTGCAAGCACTAAAGCAAAACATTTTCCGCCTTAAAAAGGAACAAATCTACAGCTTCCTGGGCACGTACTACATTTTGTGATTCTTCGTAATTCGCTTCTGTGGCATTTCGTTGTCTTGAAAATGTGCCTTCGATTTGGAGCTGCAGCGTAGGGTGTACTGTTCAGGAAGAAACGGCACTATTTTTTGGATGCAGCTACCTTTAGGGCTGTAAGAGCAGACCCCAAATGATTCATGCCATTAAAAGCCTTAAAGCAAACACTTACAGTATGTTAAAAAAGAACATACAGGAGATGCATCAAAAACCGTTATCAAATAGGTGAAAGAAAAGTAGTATCACAGACGAAAACGTGTCACTAAGCAAGTTTACAATGGTAATCATGACAGTTTGCTTTGCTAAAACACTGCACTTGTACGGTAGAAAATTGTGACGGGTAGCCGGCACCGATTGACCTCAGTTAATTTCATATACTGTGCCATGGTGACCTTTCTTGTTTTCACGACATAGCCTATTATAGCACAAACAGAAGCTAAAAATGAATGCATTAATTCATTTAATGGACACAAACTGTTGGTGCATTACATTTCCATCAGCGCACAGCTAAGTGCAAACTTGTCTGAGCATGTTTCTGCTTTCCTGTCGGAGGTGAGGCAACTGATCTCTGACAATGCAGTTCCTGGCGGCTCACACCATACTGGTTTAAGCAAAGCTTAATTAAGCTGGTGTGTGCAACTGTAATAAAAGATATCGGCCGCGTGTTAAAACGCTATAACATTGGGCACCTCCAAAAAAAAAACAGCGCCCAAAAGCGACAACAAAACCAATCACCTTGACGTTGTAACAAAAAAAAATGTTTCGCCAGCACGTTGCAAGGAGTTAATGCTGTCTACAGTTACCATTAAAAAAAAAACACAAGCAGAATAACGGGATCGCTTACCTTTGGTACGTAGAGTCCAACCAGGCAAGTGGCAATCGCCAGAGACGCAAACAGAGCCATCCCAGCAATGCACAACCGGGTACGCTCAATGGACGTATTGTACACCATCCCCAATTCCAAAGCCAAGTTTCTCGTGTTTGATCAGTCTCGGCAGGTCGGCAATTTAAGCAACATTTGTATCCACGCGTTTGCTAATATAAAGCTTCTCCCACACACCATCTTATCTCGCAATCTTCAACAAAACATTTTTACTTTTTTTTTTTCTGGCCCGCGAGTATGTCAGTCCCAGCAGGATTTTCCCTCCTCCTATTGGCTCACGTCGTCTTGGAAATAAACTTCATCTGCAAGTTTTCTGACTTGATGTGGGGGTGTAAAGGAGAGAGACGAAACTGGCTCAGTCTGTGATGCAGGGATTTCTCCATAGTGATGTTACCTAGAGCCCTCAGGCAGTGATGTCATAGCGCAGTCAGAGTCGAAGTCGCTGCGGTTTTCTGCGCTTCTCAAATGCAAAGCGAGTGGCTGCTTTATCGGTTTACAGTTACTGTAGTTCATTTTGTTGTTACGTACTGTAAACAGCAGGAAGTCTGTCATGTTAGCGGCCTTCCCTGTGCTTGCGTCCCAGTTATGAAGCAAAACTCAATTTGCTAGCGTCCGCGTTACTTGCAAAGCGCAGTTAATGACGTGGGAACCCTAACAGAGTGTTGCCTGTTCAACTCACTGTTTTACGCTGGAAGACCAGTGTCAAGAATTTCGGTAATAAACACCTGTTGAGCCGCAAAGGAAGATTAGAAGCAACGCTTTCGGAGTTGACGGCACTTGAATTCTCTCTCTCTCTTGGCGTTGCTGTGGTTATACCACGTAACGCACACTAAAAGAAAAAGGCTCCAAATGCAACATGATTTACAGTGAAACCAGTTTGTGTGCATTGCTTTGTTGTCATTTTCTATCACGAGTGTTCGCATTAATTTTGGTATTACTTACTAGCTGACTTGAGGAAGAGCACAAAACAGTTTTTAAAAGAGTGCAGGTCTGATGCCATGCTATTTGGTGGCACAGCGCCATCACAATGTGCATTGTTCAACAATTTCCCGGACTGTCTACATTTTGAGAAAATGTCGAGTTCTATTTTTACTTTTTGCTAACATGAAGCCATGCGCCACAGTTTCTGAAACATCCTTAATCGTAATCTTAAAAAATATCTGCTCTCAAAGGAATGTTGATTGTAGTTTCAAGTCGTCTTTATTGGAAACAGACGGATACAAAAGCTTATGATATCACATTAAAGTTTCTTTTGAGCGGCTGTGAGCAACGTGCTGTACAATGAATGTGTAACGACTGATAATCCAGATAATTGTGGAGAATGCCTCCACAAACTGGATACTAATTTACAGAAAAATGCGACTTCTTGTATACCAACTGCAGGACCGAAACAAAAAGAATACCTAATGACGATAATCACAAAATTAAAAACCAAGGCATCACATAATGTTTGCAATAAGAGCACACGTGCAATTGAATTTAAGCTGAAAGTGTTGCTCAGTATTGACAATGATCTGAAACCACAACGTGATACCCCAAGACACGTCAGGAATATAATTTCAATTCCAAGATGTCAATTGGGATGACAGTGTTTCACTGTAGGTTGTAGCTGTGACATCACTTTGTCTTTCCCAAGCAGATGTCTTACAAGAAAGTGTGAAAGCAACTTGTGGTTTAAGTCACGTGTTATAATTCAGGTATATACTTTAACCCTGTGTGTGATGTATAGCTGGTGTGTCCTATCTACTTGGTGTGACATTCACAGGCACAATTCTTTGACATGGGCCACTGCAATGTACTGTACTTCCTTTCAATCTGTAAAGCACCAGGCAGATGTGCCAGTATAACCAATTTTGACCTGTAAGTCTCCTGTATCCATCAAACTATTTCCTGAATTCTGCACTTTTAATTATATCTTAACATTCTGTTCTTCTGCTATACTGCTCCTCACTTGGTCTAATTGAGGAATATGATCTACCAACATAAACACCCAAGTCTTTTTCATGGGTAGCTTTTTCAAACTCTGCTGAGTGTTCGGTCTTCAGCCTGAGCTTGCAAAGGGATTGAATGTAGTAACATTTGCTGTAAGCACAACTACAGTGTACATTTACATGGCTTGGAATGTAAGTGCCTATTTTAAAACACATATTCACATCTATATACTGTAATAAAAGACAACCACAATGTTAGGATAGGATATATACCAAGTATTAATTAGATCATGTAAATAGGTAATTATCCCTTAAAATTCACCTCTGTGAACTTAATCAGTCTTTATTTTCTAGTAAAAGTTAGACTAAATAATCCATGTTTTAGAAAACAAGTTATCTGATAATAACATTGTTTTTTAATGCATTAAAAGTTGAAAAGAGTCAAATATCTAGTTAAAGAATTCTATAATACCACAGCAGACATCATTCAGCAATATTCATTGTTAATTACCTTCTTAATAGTGGTTTTAAAAAGCAAAGAAGCCTGCATTTTTGGATTGCCCTGTGTGGTTTATGCCTTTACTGAGAAAGATTTGCATGCGTTTTACTCTCTCTCTGTTACTGTAAAACACTGAGAAGAGAGGTGTGTCAAGCTGAATTTCATAAAGAACTCCTAGAGGTCTCTTTCAAATAACATATTGTATCTCTCTGACTTCAGCCAGCACATGACATTTCAATGATATAATTAAAACCTCTTGTTTTTGGCTCAATAATAAAAAAAAAAAACTGAGCAGAAAATCCAACAGCATTATTCAGTTATCACTGACGTGGCTTCATATCATTATCTGATGCATTCTGAGCATATTACACTCGACCTCACTCTGTTCAAACTTGCCTGATTCAAAGTATTAGAACTGCTTACATGAATAATGCATGCCCTGTAATTATGTGATGGTAACTGTGGCAGAAAAAAGTAGTCTACTACAAAGGTGTGTGACCAGAAAATGAAAATAGTTTTGAAAAACAGCAAATGAGAAAAGAAAAATCATCAAAAAAGATACTAGTGTGCAAGTACCACTGACCTACTATAACAGATATGCTATCTGCTACAGTTCTGGATTGACTACACCTTACAAAACTTAAATGATCAAATTGCAAACTTTAATATGATGCTGCAAATATTTTAAAAAATAGTTAAATATTTTAAGGGTACAAAACAGCAAAAACACCACTGAAGTGAAGTATACAGTAAAAGTAATCAAAGATTATGCTATGTTTCTGTCACGAACAGTTCTTTCCGGGCCCTATGCAGACGCCACGATCCAGAATTGTGAAGAAACACTGGGGAAAAAGTCATGCAGGAGAGGGTATGGAGACAGGGGGCGTGTCCAAGGGGTACAGGTGTCCAGGGATTGTGAATCCGGGGTGAACAATCCATGAGTAAATCCAAACGGGTAATCCAAGACAGAAGGTAGTGTCCAAGGCCAGGGGATCCATCCAGGAGATAAAACCATGAACCGGGTCGGAACCGGTGGGGCGGGGAATCAGGAACCGAAGGTTAAAAGCATTAGGAGCCAGACGCAGCAGGACCTCTCATGAAACAGGATTCAATGAGGAACCAGGAGTGAAGTCTGCGTCTGGCTTTTAAGGGGGAACGGAAATAGGGAACAGGTGCAGGTAATGGGAGAAAACAAGGAAGGGCTGGAGCGCCCTTAAGAGGAGGGGTTTGCGATCGTGACAGTTTCCCAATAACTCCAAAGTTCTATAGGCTATATTGTTGGATACTATAGTATAAAGTAGTACAAGGTTATACTGAATAGGCTTAACATTCAATTATGATGGAGAGTGGGGTTACCTTCTAGTAGTGAAATATGAGAAAGCACAGCATTTTACATATGGTCACGAATCGCACTCGGTCTCACAAGCACCATTGTATTCCCACATGCAGAAAGCACTCACACCCTAATGAAACCCCCTCTTCACATCTTCCCCTCGCTCGCTATTGAGGACTTCTCGAGAAGAGCTTACCCTACGTACCATTGTCGTGCTATTTTCTCTGCTTTTGACTT
This sequence comes from Atractosteus spatula, assembly GCF_055471065.1. Taxonomy (NCBI): domain Eukaryota; kingdom Metazoa; phylum Chordata; class Actinopteri; order Semionotiformes; family Lepisosteidae; genus Atractosteus; species Atractosteus spatula. The sequence continues at coordinate 3,712,366 of NC_142728.1, read as the reverse complement.
TTGCTTACGAACCCCGGTGTCACGATCCTCCTCCCTCCTCTTAAGGGCGCTCCGACCCTTTCGTATTTAAGTTCATTACATGCACCTGTCCCCTGTTTGTCCGTCTTTATTTAAGCCGGGCGCTCCCGCTATTCCTGGCTCAGCACTGGGAGATGGACGCCCGGAAGCCCGCCTACCAGCGGGTCCAGGAGAGACCCGACGGCATAGACTTCACCACGGCGTCCTGACCGTCTGAGACCGGGGCTCGGAGCGCCTGGCCTCGTAACCTTGGTTTTAATCCCTGTCCCTGTTCCAGATCCCGTTCCGGATTTTAACCCTGTTTGTCTCATTTTGGTTGGATCCCCCGATTTTGGACTTTGGACTGCACCCCGGATTCCCCTTTTGTACTGTCTGGACCTGTTTGCCCTTGCCACGCCCCCCTATCTGTCTACCCATCCTGATCCTGCTGTACCTTCCCCGGATGTCCTTCTCCACTTACTCCCGGATTATACCGTCTGCATAGGGTCCTGAACTACGCTTCACGGGAGCCGGTCACACGTGGACTACTCCTTGCCTAGCGATTCGGCTACCTTTTCTAGATAAGTAAGATTCATCTGATCTCTTCGGCTTCTGCTTTGTTACCAACAGACAACTCCCTGACACATATAATGATAAACATAACCAAAGAGTTAAATAGGAGAATATTGTAACGGATTCGGCTTCTCGGGCTTGTGCCCTCGCCGCTCGTGTCCCAATTCGTCTCTCGCATGGGTGCGAACCCAGGTCTCTGGTGTCGCTCAACAGGGGTCTTGCCAGCTGAGCTAAGAAAGACCTTCCTCAGCCCCGGTGGCCAACCCCCCTGATTCCACATTTCTTGACAAAAATGACTGGAGCCTTCCTCTATGAGAGCAGCCTCATCCTTCCAGAATCTTCATTCTCAGCCCAAAGTCCCACTCATCTGTGCCCTGTAACAAGGGGTACATCTTTTAGTTTGTATTTCTCAAATACACTCAGTTAATTGCTGAAAGTGTTCCAGGGTTGGAGATGTATTGTGGCTAATTTTATTTTTGGACTCTGTCAGGGGTGGTCTCACAGTCATGCAGTGAGGTTTCCCAGAGATTTGAAGGTTATGCACGTTCTCTGTGGATGTGAACCTGTAGTAGCAGACACAAGTGAACCATGAAAAAGTAGGAAAAATAACATTTACTGCCTTTATCTTAAGTAACTCATTAAATCATGCAACTTCTGAGTGCACGGGCGGATAACAAACTGGATAATAATTATTGAACCAAGATTTTTCTTCCTTTAGCGAAAAACGTTAATTCATTTTCACCATCACTAACACATACAGCATTAAAATGAAGACCAAAGTACAGCGGCTCCACCCACTTTAGACAGACTAAGAGTAAATTATTATCTCTAGGATAGGACACTAGTCGCTAGTTTTGCAGCATCACATCCAGAAATGTAAGCATTCATTCATAGAGCACATTTGAATTGGAGGAATATAGGTAAAGAAACTTTGTGAAGGATGCAACAGCAGTGCGATTGTGGGGAGTTTAATCTACAAACATTTTAGTTAGGCGTCGAAAGGCATGACAGCTAGTCTATTGACATTTCATCAAGAGACGTCTTAAATGATATCTTGAAGTTTAATCCCAGGTAGGGGAAATGAACACCATAGCATTACTAAGCTATTCTTGATGATGGTGTCTTACACTTGCAAACGTTGTTACCTCATCCTGCTCTGATATGCCTTTTAATTGGAATACTGGGATAGTTATGAATAGCATAAAAGTTAGGAACACTAGAGAAGAGCATGTGATATAATGCACAGTCTAAACACAGTAGAGTCTAAAAATTCTTTGAATTTGCTCTTTCTTGTGGAGGTCGTGCAAGGAAGGTCTAAGGGTATTCCAAGGGGACAGAATGCTTGGCTTCAGAGAAAATATTTCTTCTGGTTTTCACTTCAATATAGCGTTTTAGTGGGATTTCCAAAGATGTAAAGTATGAGCGGTGTGTAACTGCATCAGCAGTGATAACAACATCCGCATGGTGGGTCCCCTATCTAGTGTTTTTTTTGTGCTTTCTGAGGAGGTTTTGCATTTCATGGTCAAGCGTATTTCACAGGAATTCCCCATCCACTCTGACTTCCCTTTAGCACCACCACTGAAGAGAAAGTATGTATCATCCATGCTCTCTCATAGAAAGAATGTCAAACATACAGAGACAGACGTGCTTCATGACACACTTAGCAAAGGTGTGCTGGAATTCAGCCAGCACAAGCACGTGTGCACTCTCCATGTAGGTTCAGACTTGATCTAAGCCCTGTGATGACTGACTGAAATATCAAATGGCAAGACACCTCCACGCTCAATTCTGAACTCGATCACGATTTTTCAAAAGCGGAGTTCGTCCTCACACTTTCATTCATCTCGACTCTTGAGTCAGTGCATGCACTTCGACAGAGTTAAAAGGAGAGCCACTGTATGAAAAATGACCATCTCCCCAGCGAGGCAAAACCCTCAAAAACCTGAATCACATTGCGCTTGTTTCTGAAGTAAGGTTGTTTTTTAGTCAACAGCTTTTTCTTGCACCCAGTGTTGTGCTTATCTCTCAGCTAGGGTACTCAGACATCGCTGCGAGTTCGCTGAATATGAATCACACTTGATTTCATTCAAGTGCCAAATTCTGTCTTGGTTCAAATCTAGTCTACAGGAGTTTAAGTTGATACTAGTTATGGTTTCTCTCCTAGCCAAGGGCAGAGGAAATGGAACATGTACCCTTAAAGAGCTATAATATAGTACATGGGAGGTAATGGGAAAGAGTACGCACTTTCCAGTTAATATGTAAGCACAAACTCATACACCTGAAAGTCATAGTAAAGTTTGCGATAACATTTCATATACTGACAGCCAGTTAAGTAGCCTCTGGTACTCCTTATAATCTGAGCTTTACAACCAACTGTGGTCTTGTCAGCAATACAATACACTAAGGCACCAATCAATGCTCTTAGGGACAATTTATTATAAGATCAGATAAAACAAGTACGAAAGATTCCCTATATTCCAAATGTTATCATGCTGTTCCTTTCATTGCAAAAAAAAAAGCCTTTTTGCCCGCGGAACTCTGAATCCGCAATAAAATTATTGAGGATTTCCTTTAACAAAGGGCAAAGTGACAATCAAAACCAAAAGACTGTTGAAAAAGAAAATGCAGGTGGTTAGCTATGAGTTTCACAGCTTTAGAGAACACTGAATATCATCCATCTGGAACCACAAATTGATATTAAACAAGACCTCCTCTCTGCCACATGGGTGAAAGCATGAGGTTGGCAATCAAGTGCACATACATAACGTTGTTCTCCCACAGCTATATGCAATTTTTCACATAGTGAATCACACAGTACAGTATGCATTAATTGGCTCCTTTTGCACCAGTAACAGAAATTCAAAGGCATGCAACAACTCCACAGATTCTGGGCCTGGCAAGCCAATGACACATGGCATGGCACTCTTTACTATAGAGGTCAGCCTGCACTCTGAACTCTGCACTCTCATAAAATTCTATTCCAAGCTGAAGCACGGAACATGCACAGCAGGGAAGGAAACGTAATTACCGAATGAATTCTCTCGGTGCACACCACCTTTTCAAAACATTTCAGTTAAAACTTCCCCTGTTCTAAGATCTCAGTCCTGTTTCTCTGAATAACAATTGGTGTCTCTTAAGTCTGTGGTTTATGATTTACAGGGGGATTTTTAAAACTCTGTGCTCCATTGCAGAATTTGCTGTGCACGGAAAGATCCAATCGTAGCAAAAGACAAGGAAAACATATACAGTAGATGAAGACCGGGAAGGAAAAGTCATTTTTCCCACTTGCAGATTATACTGGATAATCAGGTGGAAATTATTTGTAGTTCAAGCAGATACGGAAATTCTGCGTCATTTTGAAAATATTTGTTCTTATAGCTTATTATGCCGGTTTAAAAGTAATGTCACAGGCATAGAGGAAAGCAATAAGCTCCCAATAGAATTGAGTAATGAAGTTATTCTCAGATCTGATTTGGACTGCCTTTAGAACAGACTCTTGTGATTGGGCAAGATGCTCAAAATGCATGCTGTGTGTTTTAATTTGTTTCATTTTAGTTTAAAATGTGAGAGCCGAACAATAGGCTTGATTTTGGTAAGGAAGGTAGTACAAAAGTCTTGAATCCAGATGAAAAAGACAGTAAATATACAATAATAATCAACTGACCCTTAAACATAAATGAAAAACATGTCAGTATATTCTACATAAAGCGAATGGGGATTCACAATACTTTGCTGTACTGTCTTGCATCATCATTGCTGTTGACCACTAACAATCAGCTGAGTTCTAATAGTGCAGCAGTTTAAAGCTTTCCATAAGCCAAAAAAGTATTTGTCTCCAATTTCTTTTTATTTCTCACAGGAATCAAACCCCAGCAATACCAGAACTTGCCCGAAGCGGCTGTGTGGAAGGAATAAATCTACTTTGTGCTACCACTTTCTAGTTTCATAAAGCTTCAGAATTTCAGGTCAACATGTAGAATTTCCGTTCAGGGAAGTTTCAGACTGTGCAGCTTGTTTGTTTTTGTTGGAAAGTACAAAGCTGGGTGAAATTCAACTAACTAGCACTCTATATTCTGGGAAAGAAGAGAAAAAGGCTCCACGAAATAAAGCAAAACCAACAAGCAGAAAAGGCCAGTAACCTTGTATCTTTTAATTAGATTTATTTCATAAATAGCTTGGCATCATTGACCAGTGAACTGTCCTTTACCAGCATCACGTGGAATTCATTTAGTTTTGACACTTTCACCATACATTCAGTAGGTGTACAGAGCAACTTGTATGTTATGAATGCATTTGCTATTTTAGAGATACTACTTTCAAGGTCTGCAACTGAAATGTCATCATTTTGCAGAGAGCTGGTACAGGCCACAGACTTCTCTTTCCTGTATCTTTTTGCCAATAATGTGACTCACAGCTCTCCGCAGCAAGCAACTGTTCTGTTCACTTTCCAGTAATCGCACCATTTCCAAGCAACTGAAAAAAAAAAAGTTACATTTGCAACAATTTGCACTACTTCCGGAGTTCCGGATTTCTGAGGTCGGGCAGTGTGAGTCTACTCTTCTTTTCGGCGATGTTCATTCTGCCAATAACGTCAGACGATAAATAATTTTCCTATTCAAATACTCACTGTCACATTCGCAGCTTTCAGTCTCCTCACAAACCAATTAATCGCAAAGGATTTGACTGATGCTAAAAGCTCGAGATGGAACCTGCCATTATGTGTGTTGTTTCTAACCTTTTTCTTTTTTTAAACTTCTTTCTCAGTAACCAAAGCCCTAACCCACTGGATAATTGAATGACTGGGCACTCTATGAAGTCGAGAGCACTTCGGATACAAAAGTGTTGGATTGGTTTTCATTTTTTTCAAGTAGAGATATTGATTGATTTACAAGATGACTAAAGCTTGGAGACACCTGTGACACCTCAATTAGGTGGCATAAATTAAAAAAAGAAAACCACTTGGAAGCCCTTTCTGTTCCAAACAAAACTAATTTAACACATGTCAAAATCACCAACAGCATCTCAATCGTGAAAGGACTGGGAGCCCAGACTGACTCCAATAGTGGCCAATAGTCATAAGGCTCAACTGGCGATAAGACAAGTGACAGGAATTGGGAAAGTGCCAGTGCACAGCTGCTCAGGGCAGGATGGGAGAAGTCATCCAGGGCCACTCAGAAGGCCTTAAGATTAAGAGACAATACTTTTTACAGCAGCCTCACCATCTTCTAACACAGAATCTTTCACCTGAGCATTTTTATACCCTTTGTGACTCTTCTTGTTTTAAGAGTCCTAAAGTCCACACGGGGTGATTTAGTAACACAACAATTAAAATTAAACCATGTCCTTGAATTTATTTTTTAGTAGGGTGAAATGCTTTCTCTTTGAAAGTAGGTACTGATCTGTGTATAAGCAGTGAGCAGCTTATGCAATTGTGTCTATCTGTGAGCAGCAGTGAATGAATTAAAACAGGAAAGGTAAATTAACAAGGCCTGAACTCCCATTGGAAAACACAGCAAATTGATTGCATTAGGCTTCTGCCTAGTGTGAGGGGAATACTAATACTGGTTAGTGTTAACGGACACATTTTAAAAAATGGACTGTGATAATTTCTAGATGCAATAACATTGCACAGGTGGATGGATTTTGACCCAGACTTTTGCATGGCTGCCAGGCCTAGGAACCCAAATGTAAGGACTAAATGTGTTGTCTGGATGGCTCTATAATATACATTTTGTAATCCCATGAATATAATTTTCAAATTAAACTAGAATGACAGAGTTATGTTGTACACATAATGAAAGGATGGATCTTAATAAGAAGTGTTTTCAATATGCTTTAGATGTGATTATTTTAGGGACAAAATCAACATGAACATCTTGTAGCCATCACCTCTACTCACGTTTAACTGAAGTTAAATTGAATGTGACAATTGAAGATCAACTACACATGCCTAAATCTAAACTATTCATGTGGACAAAAGTGAAAGAGCAAAAAATATTTGCCATGTCAATGTCAACAGAATTAGACTCACCGGAAAGGAACTGGAAATTGTTCCTCATGCCCTAGAAAAGGAAACTAATTCAGGACACCTAAGCTGGGGTTCATTCTTAAAACGCTCACTTTTATTTCTTTACACTGGTAAATTTATGAAAGAGAAAGCTGAACTCGAACAATGCTCAGCAAACTATGGATTGTAAAAGATGAAGGACACAGACTTGGAGAGGAAAGGTCTTATTAATGTAACGTACTAGAAGCCTTTGAAAAAACAACAAAGACAATTCAGTACACAAACCATGGCATGTTAAGATTTTCAGAAAGCTTGTAAAGAGGTCTCTCATAAAATACTAATTCTCAATTTAAAAGCCATAAGAATCCAAGTTAATATATAAATATTGTGATAATAAAGTATGTGCATTGGTAAGGACACAATATGATGGGCAATTCGGAATTTCTTCCTAAACAATGCTCTTCTTTGTTTGAAAATACCAAAATATATACAGTATGTATATTAATTTACACTCATTGGTTACAGTTTCAGAAACCGTTGCTAAACAACATTGGACTCCTATGAGCAGGTTGAACAAAAGATAGATGCTTTATTGATCCCTTGAGGAAAACTGCAGAAGATAACTTGTGTTCCACAAGATTCTGAACTATTTCAGAATCCTTCATGTTGATCCATGTTGATCCTTATACATAATTTATATGTTAATATCACAATTCTATATGATTCTCATTTCACATCCATTCATCAACCCCATCATCTCCCTAGGGGCAGATCCCTGGTGCATCCTTCATATGGGGGTGTGGAGGGAGGGGTTTCAACAAGACTGTTCCTTGTGGTCGGGTTGTTATTGTCTCAGCCAGTTGGGTTAAGCCAATAAGTCAACAAGTTAACTGACATCTTTCTTTTGTCTTAAACAGAGTTTGGCCAAACTACTGAATTTTCAATGAGGCGCACATCTGGGACCTTCACTGTTCAGAACAGGGAAGTTAAATGGAAATCTTTCTCATTCTGCAGCAAGTAATTCAATGCTTGTCACACGAACTGCACAGAGAAAGTACTGTATTTATTTTGACTAGGGGCTTCCAATTTCACCTCTCATTTAACTGGAAATTGAACCGAGACTGGTGAATTAATCAGCCACTCCAACTAGCAATTTCACCCACATTTCAAGACACTTTCATGTTGCATAATATCGCAGTGCTTGATTTGACTTTTCTGAAATTGAAAGAAAATCTTCAAGATTTTGTCGGGTGGAGCTTTTGATGGCAGGGCTACGAGTTTGAGACTCGAAACCCTTCAAGGGCTGGCATCTCTTTAACTGCTTTTGCATCTCGCCAGAAAGTGAAACCCCAACCTATCACACTGTGCCAAAATAGAGACTGGTGTGAAACAAGAGGTACGTAAGATGTCAGTGGAAGAAAGTGGCCTTCAGCGCATGCATCTTATCACTGCCATTTCCCCAAATTAAATGGAAAAATAATAATACACGTTAAATAATAATTTGCCAGTAGATTTTATTTTCTTTCTGAAGCCTTCTGAATTCTTCTGTCATGTAATTACCCCCAGAATAGCAGTTACAAAGATAAGATATATTGCATTGAAAAAAAATCAATAAATTACCTGAACTTCCAAAATATAATATTTCCATTATGGGTATTAAAAACATTCTTCTGATTAATTGAAAGAGTCTTCATCTTTGCTCTTTACTTCTTCCCCTTTGCTGGAACCAGCTACACTTATTCCATCAGGATTTCATCATCTCTGGTTATGCTGTCTTCAGGCACCACCTCAGAACTGGCCTAATTGGATTTCGCCTGTATATTCTGAGATCACTCTCTCTGCTGTACAAACACAATTCGTTATCACTAGTGTAGCATTATTTGACACCTCCCACTCTGAAAGGTCAAATCATAAGCACTTTTTATGTTCTGCTGTCTGCTCACTACAGAAATGTAATTCTATTGTAATCCTATGACTTGTTTATTGGCCTTGACTGGACTGTATTGTGCACTATATTTTGCTTCACTGTCTAATTTATGTGATCAAGCCTGATGTTTGCTGGGCCACATTCCTCAGCAGTGTGCATTGTCCTGAACATAAATGTTTACAACCCCAAAACAGCAAAGGAATAAAGTAACAAACACTAGTAATAACACAGATAATTGTCTCTTTAAAAACCGATGATCCATTTTCTAAAACGCAATAAGGAGTCACACTGAAAACCAAGGTATTTAAACATTACACACAAAATCAAATGTTAAAATTACAAATAAGAAAACTGATTTACCCTCAGATCACCCAAAGGCTTCTGCAGTCAAGAGTTGGTTGCAAACACAAAAGAAGCTTCTTGGCCTTAAGAAAGTTCCAAGCATCATTTACATTTTATCATACAAGATCACAGACAAGATTACATTTATAAAGAAAGATAATTAACTCGGTCCGTGAATGATTCAGAGGACTCAAAGATGGAATCACCCTCTGACTGTAATATAGTACTAAGGTTGTTTTCCCATGCAGTATGCTTATATTTTTTGCATAATAAAGTTTGATGTTATTATATTCTAATTTTTGCATTTAAAAAAAAAACAGGTTTTCTGCAGAGTACCGAGATTATTTTAAGAGTCTCTTTTCTCTTAAAATTTCAGTTTGTGAATTATAAACATGATTTATATTACCCTTTAAATGATAACCTTAGGTTAAAGACTGTATAACTTTGTGCATTTCTGAGTTAAAAGGCACAGCAATTGGGGAAAGAACCTTCCTAATTTACATTCAGTTAACATAAAATACCCTGCAGTTTTCTGGAAGACAATAGCTGACTTGCTGTTTTATAATTTAAAAATAAAGTTGGTTTAATGCACAAGGTTTATTTTTAATTAATATTCACATCATATTTAAGCTTTTGCTACATACATTTGTGTTTACTGTAAGTGTTCTGATATTTACATTATATTTCCTTTTTGTAAAGTATTGTTAAAGCAGCACATTTTGCTTTGTTTTACAGGGTGGGGTATTTCCTTCCTGATCTAAAATGACAAATTAAATTGTAAAATAAATTAAAAAGCATACGTATGCGCACATGACCGGTCTCTCAGTGCAGCTAGCTTCTGAAATGCACAACTGCCTAAGTTCTGCTTCCTGTTGTTTACTAAAAGCACAGGTACAAACAAACTTTTCTTTCTAAATTAATTTATCACCTCTCTTACATGTAACGTTTTCCATTGAATGGATTAGTCACATCTAAATCTGAAGTCACATACAGGAACTGCTCCTGCAAGGTAAATGTTTAATTTTTTTGTTTATTGCTGCTTGATGACAAACATGATTATTTAGAATTCTAGCACGTTGTTTTAAATCACACTACTGTAGAAAAGGAAAGAGGTGGTATTTTCAGATATGACTAGGAGCTGATTTCCAGAACTGACAGGAATTTAATAGTGGGAACTGACATAACGAAAGTATTAGTAAATTCAGAATTTCAGTGCAGCTGTTACAACGATATCAACCTTTAGAAACCCCTTGAGAGAGAGATTGGGTTTGCACTTGCCATTTTGTACGCAAATCAGTGCAACTATGCATTAACTTATTCTGATTATATCTCTCTATGGATTTTCCTGGTTTGTTGGTCTCCAAAACACTGTATGAAGTACTGATGACACTCACAATGTGAAATGAGAGATTAGTAGCAAATGACATATGATATAAAGAAGATGTTTCTGTTTGTATACATCAATAATCCTACCAAGCAGTCTGAACATTGACAGTCATGTGCCATAAAGAGACATATTTCTGATATTTAAAGTTTAAATACCACAGTAAGCGGTATGTTGAAAATTACTTTAAATATATTAGATCACATTTCCGCTTACTTTATATTAACTTTTATTATACTTGAGTACAATACACCAAAAAGTAAGCTTCAAATATATTGCAGCAGACAGCCAGCTAAAACTGTACTTGGCAATTTTGATCTGATACATTAAGTACTGTAGATTAATTGAATATGCTAATTTAATTTTTGCTAAATGCATTTGAGTCAGAATTTATAGGTCTGACCATTGCCTTTTTGTCAAAGTTTTTTTAAATATCATTATTACTGCTTTGTATTTAAGAGGTCAATACTGCCTGTATTTACTGTATATACAATACAGTATATTTGTATTGTGGTGTGTTATTATATTTACCAAAACCAAGTAGGAGAATCAACCAACTCTTTATTACTATCAGGTTGGGCACACAGACAGCACAGCTACGGACAAACAAAATGTATGTTCTGAGTAAAAAACACACAAATTCATGGCACACAAAATATTATACTTAGTCAATATGGTATAGCCTTTTGCCTTCTTATTTCTTAGTTCACAGCAGTGCAGTTCAGGTGATGCAAAACTGTAAAGATGTTTTAGGCTCATGGTTGTAGCAAAAACTGCTGTGTAAGCTTGATGTAGCACGTACGATACTGAGCCACTCCACATTCCAAGGCAGTTATGATATACTGTACTTGAGCACTTGTATACTTGTATATCAAAAAATAATAAAAAAAAATACTGCATTTTATGGAAGACGGCATATATGCTTTGCCTGATCACAAAGACCGTCATCTTAGGTATAGGAAACTTATACATGTGTTACAGCAACATTTTTACCTGAAGAGTGTGATGCTAGATTCCCAGGCTCAAGATTCTCAGTTTGACGAGTTCCTAGCAAGCACATGAACTTAAAGCAGGAACTGTCATTGTACAAAAAGTAATTCGAAATGAGCACACCGGCAGTTGCTAAAACAATCCTTTTTATTTACAGTGCAATTAAACCCCCCATTAAACTCCAAAATACTAACTTGTAAACTCTCTTGAGCCAGGTAGGTGAGCTGCTTGCCATCATCAACCTAAAAAGCCTCTCAAACTTGCCAAATAATTTTTTGAAATTTATTAAAGACATTTATCAAATGTATCATTTATACTGCCGTTTTGCCCATGCCTTCTTATAAATTATATTTCTATCACATATTTGCAGAATTATCTATATCTAGGTTTTTGTATTTACCAAATTATTACTGGCATAATTTTAAAACAAACGGACAGTATTTATGTACTCCTAAAATACAATTAACGTTATTCCGTGATAAAACCTGCAAACATCAGAGTTACATTCTTATTTTTACATCATCACTAAATAAAGCCAAATGTGATAGGTGAGAACTGTAATTAATAGTAAGACGATGTAAAATATATTTTTTTAAAAATAAAGCATGCACTGTATCTGTAATCCGTGCTAGTATATTCACAGGTAGGTCAGTCAGGTTTAGGGATTTAAACAGCAAGGTATAAAATGGGGCTATGTGTCATTATTGCTACTTTATATTTATTATAAACATTTTTCATTTACATTTCCACTTGAAATAATATTTGATAAAATATTATAAAAGCATTTTACATGTATATATGTATTATTGCTTTCCTGTGTGCTACTTTTATGGTTTGTTCATAGCAACGGGGATAAGATATGTCTGCTTGGTATTTTTATTATCTGGTACAAGTGGGCTTACTTTTGGGGGTCTATTTTTAATACATCACTTTTTGATGTATTAATGTTTGATGTTTGATGATGGAAAAAAAAATGTGTAATCGCCACCCAGCATTAATTCACAAAATGGCAATTTTTAAAGTGAAGCACTTTGAGTGTAGTGTCCAAAAAACTGCTATATATGTGTAAGGAATTAATAATAATAATAATAATAATAATAATAAGAGCTGTCTATTGGTCACATTGGAAAACTTTCTGACCGCTTTAGAATGCAGTCCTCTTTTCAAGACCAGGCATAAGTGGTCTCAGAAAATCAGTCTACACCCTAGGATTTAGACAGGATTAGAAAACATGTACGAATGACTATAAAACTATAGTTTAGAATTTATAAATAAAAGTGTTTTTCATACCAAAAATCCAAGCAAAGCTATTCACATACTGCACATACACAATATATAAATCACAGCGGTGATATGACCTAGTCAGACGTTATCCCTTTAAGGCCTAGACTGGGAAGAATATCCTTACAGCAAAAGGCTGAGGATTAAATTAATTAAACAAGCCACTTATTCTCCCTAGGTACAAATTTACCAACACTACTCTTTCTGGTGATGTCTTGAGTATAAGTGAATAGCAATCTGCTTGATTCTCTCTGCTGATGCTCCCACCCACAGAGCTCAGACTAGATCTATATCACCTCAGCAAAGACAGTATTGCCTGGCATGTCTAGCACTTCGTATTTTTATTATTATTCGTTAGTTTCATTAGTCTAAAATTGTGACAGTATCATATCAGACTGTCAGGTGTTCAGGTACTGTAAGTGTTATCTAACCTTAAAAAATATCCATTAGAACAACAGGTTGACCTGCGGTTGCAGGTATGTTGCATCTACAGCATGATGTAACCTTTAAGGAATAAGCATGCAGTGCTAGTAGATTATTTATTTGAGTTAAAGAAGAGGGCAAATCTAGAGAAAGCAGCACAATAACAAAGATATGCAAATATTTGTGCTGTTTACATACTGTATATCTCACTTACACAAAAGCATGTGACTGGGGATTTCTACAGCAGGGATCTAAAAGGAAAATTATCTTGAGAATTGAAAGCATTTGTGTATTTTGGCTTGAGCTTCAGAGTAAATATTGAAAGCACCATTCCGTATCTGTCAGCTGATTTTTCATAGTAGTTGGGTTTAGGGTGCACTGAGCATAACTTTTGAGTGCCACTCATTTACTGTAAGCACTAGTAGAAAGGCTTCAGTTTTTATGCTTGTTTACTTGTGGCCTGCTGTCGGGAGAATAGGAACAGCCCTGCTTTAACAAAATAAATGCAAGCCGCCATCTTGCAGATCACAATTTTCCATGTACAGACTTCTGTGTGGGCAAAGAGCATGAGACTGCCAAGCTGGGGATATTTTCTGCCTGTGATTATGAATAAAAGGACACCAAAGGAAACTCCTGACCTTAAAATGCAGCTCTAGTAAAGTTGTAAACTGAGCACACTGATCACCTAGATAAAGAGAGGCAACCTAGTAACACCAGAAATGCTCCATCCTGTGAGCTTTCGTGCCTTCAGGGAGTAGCTGTCTCTCTGCCAAACACTTGTGGGAGTACCTCTGTCAGTGCCTTTGATGAGTCTTGAAGCAATGCTGAATGCATCTTTATGCGTTTCCATAAATATTCCATTTCAACTATAATGCCCTCAGTTTGAATGGTTTCCATGCAAGTTCTGTTCTCATGAAACACTATTTTAAAGCAATATGGCAGTAAAGCTGGTGTCACCGATCTCAGGTGCATAACTGAAATTATTTTGTTTCTAGGCACCAAAGGAATGCGGTTGTTAGGCCAGGGGTTCCTGATCGAGTTGATGGTCAGGGGGCTGGTTTTGGCTCGGGTGAGGGCCCTGTCAATAACATGGCTGGGGTATCCTCTGTTGATGAAAAAAGAGTGCATTTTGAGTGTTTGGTTCAGGAAATCCATGTCATCACTGTAGAGTCATCGTAGCTGTAGGAACTGTGAAAAAGGGAGAGAGTTTTTAGTGTGTTTGGGGTGAAATGAGTTGTACAGGAGATTGTGTGAATCCGTGGGTTTGTGATAGACAGTAGTAGAGAGTCGGGGATGGTTAATGGATAGGTTTATGTCTAGAAACAGAAGAGCAGTGGAAGATATGTTAACTGTATATTTGAGGGACAGGTGGAAGTTGGTCATTAGAGCATGTAGCAGCACCGACACAGTCATCGATGTATCGCTTGTAGAGGTCAGGGACAAGGCCAGTGTAGGAAGTGAAGAAGCATTCTTCTACCCAGCCAACAAAAACATTCACCCATTCTGGTGCCCATGGCAAATCCGCTACCTTGCTGGTATAAAATGTTACTGAATCAGAAGGCATCGAGTTTGAGTACCAATTCTGCAAGACGTACAAGGGTGTGGGTGGGTGGATCGAGCACTGTGCGTTTGTCCAGCATCATTCTGGAGAATTACGGTGTAGAGAGATGTGATATCCATTGTAAAAATGGAGTATTCTGGACCCTGAAACTGGAAATTGTTAAAAAGTTGGAGGGCATGGTTAGTGTCCTTGATATATGAAGGGAGCCTTTCAACCAGTGGTCTCATCAGGCTCGAGAAAGGCTGAGATGTCACACCCAAAGAAGGCTCCACAGCTGAAACGTTGTGTTTTCTTTCTTCTCTTTTCAGCATGGAATAAACCTATTACTTGTTCCTTTGTAGCCTACGCATGCTGACGCAGCCACCCACCCACTACTGAAATGATATGTCCATTACTGTACTGTATGTCCATTAGGTCAAGTCATTTCATTTACCAAAAAGCGCTTTATACCATACGGTGTCACAGGAAGCCGGAGTCTACCCGGCAAGCAACGAGTGCAAGTCAGGATATACAGTACCATCGCAGGGGAAGTGCAAGCCAATCATACATGGGGACAACTTGGAGGCCACGGTAAAGACCGAGTTGGAAATTTGGCCCGGACACCTGGATAACCCCCTACACGTCTCAAGAAATGCCCGGGGATCTTTAATGACCACTGATTGCCAGGACCTCGGTTTAACGTTTCATCCGAAAGACGGCTACGTCCATTATATTCCATGCAAATGAATTGTGCCTTAACAAGAATGAAGCTTGGCACAAGCAGACCTCACTGTTCACTGTAATTACATTTCTGAATTTTTTTGATAATCAGAAATAATGGGATATGGTTGGTGGGCAGGTTTCCATTCGTTGGTTACATCAGTCATCTGACAATTCCAAGGGAATTTATCGTCATATGGAATAACGCATAAGGTCAGTGTTAAACTCTGTGACTTTGAAAAAGCGAATGAGAATCTAATAGCAATTTAAGAAAATGAATTGTTTATTATCAATGAACACAGTGTAACTTCATACCTTTGAGATGAGATTGTGATCTTGGTAAATGCTGAGGTCTGAAGAGTCATTCTGAGGAGTGACAAGATGATAACAGTGGGAACCTGTGGAGATTTTGAAAAAGGAGAGCATGATATGTTTTATTATTCAGTGCAGTTTTTCAGCTGGACCTTCTCTTAGACCTTTGATTTGGATTTCTCCAATTTTGTTGTCTTTCTAGTGGACAATTTAGACTTCAAATTCTCCCTGGAACGGGCAAGATCATTATTCAGAATTCTTATCATTTTTGTAGATCGACCTGTGAGTAGGTCACAAGTATGCATGACTGTAACCATCTTCAGTAGTTCATTCCTACCTTGGAGCTGATGCCTTATTGCTTAAACTCTCCTGATCAGAACTCAGGAGTTGCTTAAAGAGTTCCAACAACCCCTTGGTTGTCCAAGGCTCTATGTGTGATATTAGAGAGTCGAATATGTAATTGTCTTCCACCTCCTAAATTCCAGCTTCTTTTGCCTGATACACAAAAAACATCTTTAAATCCCTCTAACCATTGCCTCCTGCAGGCCACATTCATCACCAGGCATTGTTCATTATTCAAACTTTGTGCCATGCCTTGTCAATATTGTCTATTGCACACATTATTTTGTAAGATTTCCAAAGGTCAAGTGTACTTTCTCTGCTTCCATCATCATCCTCCTTGTTTAGTGTTCTACATGTCCACATGTCATGATGAGACGAGAAATAAAAGTGTTGAGAAGGCAATCATTTGGGGAGGGAAAAAATGCCCTTAACATTAGGACAAATCCATTCATAATCCTAATATTCATAAGTCTAATTTCCTGCTATGTTTCAGTTTAAAAATAAGTGTCCAAGCGCATCAAAGACCTATGGAAACAATGATGCTTATAGTTACCTAACACAAACATGAATGCTGCAAATCAGGGAAGACGAAAAACTTAGAAACATAGTTTTTACATATCCCAAATTTTATTCTTGCCATGAATAAACAAACCATGCTTTGTGTTCATTGAGTAAGCTCTTTTTTCAGCATAGGCAGCTTTTTTACAATATTCTGATCAATTTCTTCTATAAGCAGTTGTTACTCAAGTTTTAAAAAACCTGAATCCTGAATTCTGAATTCTGAATGGATGATATTCAGACAATGACTCTCAAGCCACATTTATGTCTTTGACTTTCAGCCTGTGGGGCATTAAGCCTTCTAATTTCTGTGTTAAATATTACAGGAGTATAGTAATCATACTGTTTCACGTTATACACAACTAATACTAGGATCCAAACTAAAATCAATTAGAGTTATTTGAATAATCACATGCATTTCTCTTGCAGAGAAAAAAATAGTAACAAATGTGTATGGTAAACAATGGAAATATTTCAATTGCATGTAAAATTTGAACTAATCAAAAGAACTGAAAAGACAGTAAAAAAAACCTTTGCTATGGATTTAGCTGTGCAGTGCATATGTTCAATTTTTACAAATCCTATCTTGCTAACTACTGCATGTTAATGGACTAATTATCAAAAGCATCCCATAGTGTTCTTATTTTCACTAGAAGAAACTATGAAGGTATCAATGGGTAGTATTAATCAATTTTCTAGGCATTGGAATGAGTTGTAAGATTTTACATGTATAATAATGAGAACTTTATTTCTTTATATATATAACTTTAAATTTTTGTTGAGCAAAATTATTTTCGAGGAAAGAATTTCTGTCGTAAACTGGGTGTATCTGTATAGCAATTAATATACAGATATTAATATTTATTATGCAGGACTAAGAATCAACATCACCTGTAAACTCTACTTGAGGGACTGAGGAGACATACTAAGCAGCTATGTTTCACAATTAGCAGGTCTTGTGTTTTGTACTCTGCAAAAGACAGGGTTAAAGGGGTTTAAATTCACACATAATGAACATAAAAAATGCGGAACTGCAAAATATCAGCAGTAAAAAACTATTAAAAAATTCCACAACTACTGTTATTGCTCTTTGGCAACAGCTGAAGAATTACTACAATTGGTCCACTGTCAAATTGAGCAAAGAGGGAGGAAGCTATAAATACCATATTGGAACAAACAAGTGGAACACATTACAGATTTAACAACCGACACCACTCCAGCTATTTCTGGTAAGAAAAACGGGACTATAGCTTTGTTGAAACGAAAAATGAAAACGGATGAGATGGACATTATACAATCATTGCACTGTGCACCAGCAAGCATTATTTGCAAAGTTTCATTATTGAAATGATGTGATGTAAGACATAACAAATTGGTCATTTATAAAAGTCCAGGATAGGAACCACTTGCAATTTTGGCTTTTGTGTGAGAAATTTGGCACTCAGAACGGGAATTTGGTTTTCACACTGAGAGGAGATGACCTTTGCAAGAATGCATGCAAGCACGTTTTGTAGCTGTTTTTGAACCACTCACACTTCTGATTGTCACGTCAATAAACCACTCCGTACTCATACTTGGTTACTCTCTGTCACTTTTCTAAATGTTATTACTTACTTAGCACCTAAATGGGTTATATGTATAGATGCAAGTCAAGAATAAGACTGTGTACAAACTATACTTGACTGTTGAGGCATTTTCCTTCAAACGGCAGTTACCACACAGCACTGTCAACTGTGCTGTCAACGGTATCGTCTTTCTCCAAAGGTGCTGAAAATAAGGAAGGAAAAACGTCTGTGAAATCTGAACAAGAATTATGGTGCTACATTTAGTGATCCTAAAAATTTGTCTTTGATCATACTAATGAATAATAACTCCTTACACTTACAGTATATAGCACTTTTCTGGACACTCCACTCAAAGTGCTTTACAGGTAATGGGAAGTCCCCTCCATCACCAGTGTGCAGCCCCCAATTAGATGATGCGACGGCAGCCAGAGTGCACCAGTACTGCCACCACACACCAGTTCTCAGTGGGGAGGAAAGCAGAGTGAAGAAGCTAGTTCATGGATGGGGATTATTAGGAGGCCATGATTGGTAAAGGCCAATGGGAAATTTGGCCAGGATGCCGGGGTAACACCCCAACTCTTTTCAAGAAATGCCCTGGGATTTTTAATGACCACAGAGGGTCAGTGTGATCATCCTTTGAGACAGCTAAAATGGAAAAAAATCTACTAAAATGCAGAGATGAGGATCTGTTTATGTTGAAGAGCTCTGATGAACTGCTCTGTTCTGTCATAATTCTGCTTGGAAATTACAGAACGCACAGTACAGTAGCAGGTCATCATCCTGCTATAGGTTGGGTTTATATCAATTTTCCATTCAACTTACAAATGTGAAGCCTCCATCATCCTTTACACATTTGTAGATTAAAAGCGAGCTTTTAAAAAAAGTGAACACATCTTAATCTCAAACACAACCGATTCCCTTAGAATTTTTGTCTTTAGCGCATTACCCAACTTTACTACCTAGGTGTGAGCCTGGTCAGTACCTGGATGGGAGACCTCCTGGGAAAAACTAAGGTTGCTGCTGGAAGAGGTGTTAGTGGGTCCAGCAGGGGGTGCTCACCCTGCGGTCCATCTGGGTCCTAATGCCCCAGTATAGTGATGGGGACACTATACTGTATACAGGCGCCGTCCTTCGGATGAGACGTAAAAACCGAGGTCCTGACTCTCTGTGGTCATTAAAATTCCCAGAGCGTTTCTCGAAAAGAGTAGGGGTGTAACCCCGGTGTCCTGGCCAAATTTCCCATTGGCCCTTACCAATCATGGCCTCCTAATAATCCCCCTCAATGAATTGGCTACATTACTCTGCTCTCCTCCCCACTGATAGCTGATGTGTGGGGAGCGTTCTGGCGCACTATGGCTGCCGTCGCATCATCCAGGTGGATGCTGCACATTGGTGGTGGTGGAGGGGAGTCCCCATTACCTGTAAAGCGCTTTGAGTGGAGTGTCCAGAAAAGTGCTATATAAGTGTAAGCAATTATTATTATTATTATTATTATTATTATTAGCTTGTGTCTTAGAGGGGGAGCCATATATCAAACTGACAACAGAGAAACTAACACGATAAATAATTTTAGTTTTCATCATACTTGGTGAAAAATTTAGAATACTGATGGCAACAAATGGAAAAGAATATGACTTCTACATATGTTGACTGTGCATAAAGAAAGAATTTTATTTTTGCTTTTTAAGCACAAAATACCATTTCACAATATTTTAATTGTTTTTATCCAGTGAGGCAAGTTTAATTGGTATGGCAAGTTGGCATCATGGTGGGGCTTATAGCGTCTCAACACCCTTTAGAACAAATCCTCTCAGGATTTTCAGGAATTTGGTAGGAAATAGTTTATTATTATATTTCTGTAGGAATCCTTTAGACCTCATTCCTGCAGGAGCATAAAGTGCTAGCTCAGAGGCGACAATTTCTGGTAAACAGAATAAAGTTCTGTCAGATCATTAGTGGTGGGTGTGATATCCCATCTCTGGGAGAAAGTGCTTTCTCAAGGCAGGTTCTGGGCAGGCTAAGAGGCCTGAGAGCATGATGATGAGTGATGAGCATGAGTCCCCAATGAGCCTTTTATGCACCCTTCTTGTAAGACCGTATCCAAGCAGATTTCACTTGGGAAAGGGATTTCCTTGCAAAATGGTGATGCTTCATGTTGCAACCGATTATAGAGGAGGGTAGATGTCATTGAGAATAATTGAGAATATGCCATTGTGAATATGGTTATTCCACATCTTATGAAACTTTGAATCACTGAACTCTCACTATTAGGTTATTAAAAGAATCTATAACCTGCAAAGAAAGTAGATTTCCTTTGGTGCTTTATTGAGATGAAGTCAGCATGTTCCTTGCGGAATATCATCTAGGCATATTCCCAGAGATTTACAGATATAATGTACAGTAATAATATTATAATGTTTAGTGGACTTCTTATTTTATGAATGGTGAAGGATATTTATCATAATCAAGACTTAAGACAATGGCAGTGTTCTGGTCACACCATGCATCCAAACTGTCCGCACTATTCTGATATAGGTTGGGGTCATCTTTATCTTGCATCGGAGAAAGCAAAGTGTGATCATCTGAAAATTTGATTAGGAATTAGTTTGGACCACTGCCAACACATTCATATAGAGAATGAAAAAGCAGTGGTAAACTTGCATATCCCTGGAGTGCTCCACAGTTAATTACCGTATCAGAAGAAAGTATATTATTCATTTTAACCCACTGCAATATTCTTTTAAGGAAAAAAGTACCTTAGCATATGTTTTGCTTCCCTTCAAATGCTTTGAAATAAGGTAAGCGAAGGTTACTTCTTCATCTTCTGTACTGCACCCTTGTTTATAAGCAAACAGAAATGGATCAAATTTATCAACAAAGTGAGATTACAAACAGAAATCCTTTCCAATGAGGTTAGCAAAACCAATGTAAGAGCAAGTGGCCTAAAATCATTGTATTTTTCTTGGACAAAGGTGGGTTATAACATGGGAATTTTGTATGATCACTCTATTTAGATTGATTCCACAGCTGCAATATAGTTGTTTGTAATCCAGTGACCAAAATTGCCTTTAAGATTCTAAATCAGGTGTTGTTAATTCATTGTTTAATGTAACACCCTTTGAGTCCATGCTTTGAACTATATATACTAACATTCTCTTTGACTTTTTTATTGCTTCCCCTCATTGGCTAGAAGACTTAAATGATCAACAACAGATCATCAACAACCTCAGTCTTTTCCATGAGTAGCCTTTTCAAGCTCAGTGTTTCCAGTCTCGTGTTTCTACTTAATATTTTTGCTACCTGCATACAACCCACTGTGCTTGTGTACATTAAACGTCATCTTTGGTTGATGTGGTGACAACTTCAGCTTCCTTTCAATTACAAAAATGCCCACTGCATGTATTGTATGGTAATCTGGCAACAGGCAGTCAAATTTACTAAAAACTGTTGAAATGGTCTACCAGACTTCATAACCTGACTCCTTCAGGTATAAGTGAGAGCAGTGCAACTTGTTGGCTTGTAGCTTGTTTAATGTTCATTTTTGTTGTCACAACTCAACAAGAAGCATTTTAATTCTCCCCAATATAAAGGCAAAAAAAGAACATTTGATATGGATTTCTTACACTAGCTTCTGTAGTTATTTGTCCACTTGAAAAATCAATAATTCATATTTACAAAATATTGTCTCGTTTGTGAAGGATGTTTTATTGCAGTTGCAAATTTGTTTTTGCATGACCCAACAGCTAGAATTTCAAATCTGGACAGTAAAAAAAACATGTAAGGGGATTTTTTGAAACCTTCTACCTGACAGTTTTCTCTAGATTTCCAAAATGTTCTTGTAAATGTTTAAACTTATGAACCTTTTGGGAGCCAATAAGAAAGTCCTTAACAAATGTCATAATATCGTAAACAGATATAAAAGATGTTCTTATGTGTTCTTGTACTATAAGGACATGTATTTATAGTTTTCATAGATTACACTGTGTATGTTAATAATAAAACATTTTGTAACAATATTCTACATGCTGTTCATCCATTTCAACATCAATGCCAACGACTTACACAATACTACTATGAGAAATCATGTGCAATGGGCTAACGAAAAGCCACTCATCTAAACTAAACGAACTAGAAAATAAATGAGGAAAGTTTTGATTTCACGTCAAATGCACCAACGGTCGTTTCTGAACCAACAGAAAAGGGGGATATGGGGGAGGTTCTGACGCTCAGACTTGGTCACATCATATAGATATCAAACCAGGAGGGGAATTACGGCAACTTTACAACCCCAACACAACTGTTGCAAACCAAGTGACAAGTTACACGATGATGTACCAGGCTCTTAATGTCATAGATCAAGGCCCGAGCGCATCTGAAACTTTCAAAGTTCCATAGCTTGTGCTGACGGCAGCTGGCCTGGAAATGTGACTGTTCGAAACCTTCCATTAACCTTTCCCAGAAGAACAACGATTTATTGCCTTTAATACCCTGGGTAATGTATAAAGTCATGTTTAATGCAAGAAATAGAGACAAAGTGAGAACAGGATGTCTGACTCATATTTCTGAATTCTTCCTTTTCATCTCCCTCTGATCTACGACCCCCGCTTCAAAGCATTTGCTGACTGATTGCTTCTCAGATGCTAGCAAGAATTCAGAATTCAAGCCAACCCCTAAGTTTTGTGCTACTTAAAACGCACATTTTACAGCGTTTTTTCGGTGACGTTTCCATCTGATTTGGGAAGGTCGCGTCTCAGATTCTACTTTGTGAGAAAATCCAAACCAAAAAGGTGCAGTGTAATACCGAACACACGCTTTCTATCTTGTTTGGAAATCAAATGTGCTTCTAGACTTGCTTCTAACTAAGACCTGGAAACAATGTCTACACTGTGATTTGAGATCTTACTCTCCTTGGACCACTCCACAGAAAAAAGGTGTCCAATAATCTGAATTGTTTCAGCATACAGCCTTTGTTCCATGCATGTGAACCAGTTTCCAATGACAGTTACTGCATTTTGGGGAAAGCAAAAACAAAATCAAACCTTTTTCTGATTATTATCAAGCGTGGGAACCAAGTGTAATACAATAAAGCGCAGGAGGTTTTTTTCATCATTAAACCACAACAGCTAGATGTTCTGATACTCAAGAAAACCAGTGCCAAAAACTCTTACTTGACAGGCTCACCGGGCATGTTTGCTCCAGCAAGAACGCCTCTGTGTTTGCTCCAGCCAAAATCTTCCATTTTTAAATTTGTTTGAAGATGAAAAACCCAGGAGTGGGGCTCACGGTCACTGAAAACCCGCAAAACCCCGGCATGGTACAGATGAGGAGCCTGACCAGAGATCTGCTTAAAATTCAGGCAATAAAATGAAATCAAGTTCCCACACTTCAGCCACTGCTGCAAGCAACAATGACCTTTAAAAGCACCAATTCTTGTTCAGATTTGCAATACACAGAAATTAGTAGATTGTCTCTTTTTGGCATATTTGACGTGATGGCACTAGTCCTTTAATTCTGTCTGGCTGTATTTTTCTGGGTTTTGTTGTTAATAATGAATGTCTGGTCTTTTCCACAGAGACGATCCAGAGGAGTATTTTCTCTAAATCTACGGCCGCTGTACCAATAGGATCAATTCAGTATTTGTTACAGCTGGGCCAATAATGTAGGTTTTATGATGGTTTAGGTCACTGCAGCACAACTGTTCTGTCTGAAAAGAAAAAACTACCACAGTGTGTCCAGTCCTCAACAACAGAGTGGGTAGCCAAAATGATAAAAATGTCTCATTCACAAAGAATAGTAGGGTTTTACTGTGAGTGTTGACAACAAACATATTGAAGTAAACCTTTTTCAGCACCTCGGGAAAGGATATTGAGTCACAGAACTTGTAGTCTAATCTATGGCACAAATGCACCATATCGTGTGTAAATTTCATATCATTCACATACTATTGAGGTCAGACCAATTTCACCTATGCGAAACACAGTGTAACAGCCTTTGTAGACAATGCAAAACCAAATGCAAATACAAATCTGTTGAAATGTGATCCTAAATTTTACCAATACATTGGTAAAATTCAAATAAAAAGTAAAGTAAATTCAAAGGCTTTTAATTTCTCTGTTTCCTCAGACCATTAGAACATGGCCACTCATCTAACTTGGCCTGCCCAACTTTTGGAGTTATTTTCCTTGTTAGGCGTCTAGTAAGTCCAGTAAGAAACCAATCATATTATCTGGAACTATGCTCTCCTGTTGGCCTGATACATTTTTCTACAAGGTGTGACACCTGTATCTGTTTCTCGCCTTGCTGAATTCAATCTCAGTTGCTCATGGGCTCCAACCATGCATAGTACTACTCCCTAGACAGTGGATAACTCCACCATGCCAAAAGAACTTTAGTCGTGACTCAGTTTTGTACTGTATAGATTTTAGATTAGACTAAGATGAAAAACCCAGGAGTGGGGCTCACGGTCACTGAAAACCCGCAAAACCCCGGCATGGTACAGATGAGGAGCCTGACCAGAGATCTGCTTAAAATTCAGGCAATAAAATGAAATCAAGTTCCCACACTTCAGCCACTGCTGCAAGCAACAATGACCTTTAAAAGCACCAATTCTTGTTCAGATTTGCAATACACAGAAATTAGTAGATTGTCTCTTTTTGGCATATTTGACGTGATGGCACTAGTCCTTTAATTCTGTCTGGCTGTATTTTTCTGGGTTTTGTTGTTAATAATGAATGTCTGGTCTTTTCCACAGAGACGATCCAGAGGAGTATTTTCTCTAAATCTACGGCCGCTGTACCAATAGGATCAATTCAGTATTTGTTACAGCTGGGCCAATAATGTAGGTTTTATGATGGTTTAGGTCACTGCAGCACAACTGTTCTGTCTGAAAAGAAAAAACTACCACAGTGTGTCCAGTCCTCAACAACAGAGTGGGTAGCCAAAATGATAAAAATGTCTCATTCACAAAGAATAGTAGGGTTTTACTGTGAGTGTTGACAACAAACATATTGAAGTAAACCTTTTTCAGCACCTCGGGAAAGGATATTGAGTCACAGAACTTGTAGTCTAATCTATGGCACAAATGCACCATATCGTGTGTAAATTTCATATCATTCACATACTATTGAGGTCAGACCAATTTCACCTATGCGAAACACAGTGTAACAGCCTTTGTAGACAATGCAAAACCAAATGCAAATACAAATCTGTTGAAATGTGATCCTAAATTTTACCAATACATTGGTAAAATTCAAATAAAAAGTAAAGTAAATTCAAAGGCTTTTAATTTCTCTGTTTCCTCAGACCATTAGAACATGGCCACTCATCTAACTTGGCCTGCCCAACTTTTGGAGTTATTTTCCTTGTTAGGCGTCTAGTAAGTCCAGTAAGAAACCAATCATATTATCTGGAACTATGCTCTCCTGTTGGCCTGATACATTTTTCTACAAGGTGTGACACCTGTATCTGTTTCTCGCCTTGCTGAATTCAATCTCAGTTGCTCATGGGCTCCAACCATGCATAGTACTACTCCCTAGACAGTGGATAACTCCACCATGCCAAAAGAACTTTAGTCGTGACTCAGTTTTGTACTGTATAGATTTTAGATTAGACTGAGATCACTTCCTTAACTGCATGAGTGCACGAGCCACGTTACATTGGAAACTGATGGCTGGTACTACATCCTGACTCCTAACGTTTTAGTGTGGTGGAACATGTGCTCAAGCACATGCACATTCCACAGTCAATACCATCTAGAGATCTTAGCCCTCAAATGCGCGTGTTTGATTCATGAATTGTTTAGGAAAACAGCAATGTGGTGAAGTGCAAACGATTCTACTGCTGTATTTTCCTATTAAAAGGCTGCGACCAGCTTTCTGAGGGGACTGGAGAAAATGTGGCCATACTATTCTTGTTTCAATGTAAAGCGCCTCTATAACAGACTGCAACCATTTGCTTGCACAGTGAGTGACTTAAATACATTGGTCACGTTGAATAAACATGCTTTTCCCCACCTGCTTTAGTCATCCAGTCATAGCACTGAGCCAGGGACTTTTCCCTCTCCTTCCCTCTGGTAAACGTATTGAGCATAATGGTATAAACTGCCGAATTCAGAGACAGTTACTTCCTTCAAGCTGTCAGATTACTGAACTCTACTCCTACCACTGGCTTGCGTTGATGTTTTTTTTCCACAGTGATTGTCTGATATTTTTTTAAGTTGTTTGTTATCTAACTTATTGTTATTGTTGCTATAGCTGTTCTATAGCTGTTATTATAGCTGTTCTGCATTGATGTTTTTGGCGATTCCCTTAAGGAATTCCTTAAGGAACTAGCAATTCAGTAGGCTAGGGAGAAGGTGTAACGAGTCATGAAGTAGGAAGAGAAGATGCTGGACAGTTCTTGTCTTCCCATCTGAGACTGCCTTGACTCCAAAACCTGCTCTGGTCTTGTGGTCAAGCTTCTGGTACAACAGTGTCACAGAGCAGAAAGAGAGGTTCAGTCCCCATCAGATGAAGATCAGAAAAGGTTTAAGGAAGCACTTCCAATTTGCTGACTTGCAGATGGAAATGGATCACCCGTGTAATTTATGACTTGATTTCTCAGGAACACTTTACATACACTGTATAGTACAGTACTTAACAAGGAGTATTGGATAACGGGTCTGCTCAACTTACAAGAAACACTCAACTTAAAATTGCAAAACCATGCCAGAATGAATAGAAAAGCATTCTTGATAACAAATTAGTAAAACAACTTCCACAGCAAGAGCTCAACCCATCAATAATTACTCACAAAGTCCAAGGAGAAAAAAGGTTTTTATAAACTACCCTCACAACATTTCCAAAGAACATAAATTCTGAAAGGGAGGTTTTCTTACTAATAAAAACTAAAGTTTTCCTGCCGAAACTTTGACATTGTGTTAAAGGGTCCAAAACACATCAAAGTCTTGCATCTCAACTTTAATAAAAAAATGAAATTCTGAAGAGCAAGATGTAAGAAATAATAAAGTACAGTTATAAAAATGCCAGTGAAAACAAACAAGACCTTAAAGTGTGAATTACAACATCCCCAGGTGACTTGGCTGTTTCACTTTCTTTTTTTCTGAAAAACTTTCTGGCGCACTATGTCCCTGCCCTAGGATTTGGCATGAAACACTCCAATACTGTGAAAGACTGAATCTGGAGTTAGGGGATAAAATAAAGAGGGAACGTAACCTGACGTCTGTGGTGAAATTTACATTATTAAATAAAACATTCCTACTTAACTACTAACTCAGAATTTCACGGATGTCCAGCAACTTTCAATTGTCTCCACTAGATCCCAAGAAGAATATTCTGGGAAGCTTTATGAATTAAATATGTGAGGCCTGCAATCTTGGCGTATCAGAGGATATGGGTAGAAACAGAGGTGGAACTGCATGTTATAAAGTGTATATCCTGTTCTCAGATAATACAAATACTTTCATAAGGCTCCTTTCATGTTGGGTCAGCTGTGAATGAAAAATGACTTTCTGAAAGATGTGTAAGGCTTGTAAAGTCTCAGGCTGAGGAGGCCACACTTTGGGCATATTTTGAAGAAAGTCCTGCCCATCCTTGTATTGTACTGTATAACATCTTGTCATGGGGATTTGTGGCAGAATTTATGGGTTACAGATTGAGATGTTAAAAGCTAAGTCATTGAAGTAGGGGGGAGCCTGACATTCTATTACTATGTGAGTCAGCAGAAGGATTTCAAAATGCTTTATGGTCCACTGAGGGCCACAGCAGGAAATCTAGGACAAGAGTCTGATTCATGCTTAGCAGATGATCCTAGCAGCTGAGTTCTGAACATATTGAAGCCTTTTGAAATTGTGCTTTGAAGCACCTGCAACAACTGCAGTATAGCAGACCGATATACCAAGACAATAGAAAATAAAGGCTTCTCAGCAAAATAATGGCTCATACTGTAAATAGGCAACTACTGTATATAAGTGAAAGATATCTATGCCTGGAATACCTAAAGGCAGATGGGTGAAGGCACCATACAACAGCATGAGAGTAAGAAAAAGTTCCCTTCTTCCTTTCTCTCTTGTGCTTCCCCTGACAGAATGCTCTTTATAGCCAGATAAAAGATGTTAACAAATGTCCATCCTACACAACCCTCTCTTCCAGCAGCTAGATGACTGTCCTCTCTCGCCTTTCCATTATCAAAACTTAATTTGTAGCTTCCGGCAGTCTACGCAATACAGTATGTCAGAATCTCAAGGGCATAGTGTTAACAAAAGAAGTGTTTTAAACATCACCAGCTTTATACGGATGCACGGTCATCAGTGCCTCCAGTGCAGTTACAAGTGTTCTAATTGCAATGGTATTATATAAAAGATAAGCAATCCATCATACTTCTGAAATGAGTCTCAAATGCTAAATTTGGATCAAGAAGACCACTGCTGGAAGAGAGGGTTGATTTTTTCATTTGGTTTTGGTGGTCAATTAATCATCTGCTTAGCCCAACCAGGCTTCTACCACATAGCCCCTTAATGAGTCACTTTCAGTATCGACAGCAACGAGCGAATGACTCGCGCGTTACCAACAGACATGCCATGTAAAAGACCACTCTAATCATCCAGAGAGGAGACAGGGATTCTATCAACAAAACTGCTCAACAAAGACGATATTTAGCTCATTTAATCTGTGGTTATACTTCATGAAAAGACATAAGCGTTAGTGTTGGTCAGGGGTGTGATGTATTTTGGAAAAATCAATACATTTTAAATATTGTCACCTGATATTAGAAACCAGTAGTAGTAGGGTGCCATTGATGTGTTCTAAAACCTACAGAAACAGAATATAGATCCTCTACTAAAATATTCTTAAGGTGAATACCTTGTTACTTTCTATATTATCTTTTGTGATGCTTGTTTTCAGTACAGATCAGCTGATAAAATTGAGCATCCTTGTATTTTTCCCTTGCATTCTTTCTTGTAGAAAATATACCAGAAAACCAAACATTTCATGGAAAATTGATCACATAGTGGTAATTGATTGGAAATGGACTGGGGACTTTTTTTGAGTTCTTTTGATGAATTTTCCTTATCAGTTACTGTATCTACTGAACATACATACTTGACAGGTACTGGCATATAGAGAACACATTCATTCTACATACAGCTGACCTACAACCCATCATCGCAAGCTCCAAACTGGCACAAATGGCATCTTAAACCGCAAAATAAAATGAACACACATACTGTACCAATTTTTACTGGAGAAGAGATTACCTTAATTTCTGCTCGGATGCTGAAAAATTCTATACTTTATCATTCTCGGAAATTATCTTTAACTACAACATGCTAAACAACAAAGTTGGTCATTGCTGGTTACTGTACAGTATGCAAATCCCACATGCCTTCTTTTACTAGTTAAAAATGGTTATCTATAGTTCTAGTAAATGATTACCACTTTACACAATAAATAGTGCTATACTGGCAGAAATCGAGTACTACTGTAGCATTTAAGACCTAAATGATCACCAACACAAGATATGCTGCATTTAACCAAAACAGTTCTAGTTTTCCTCTTTTCAGATAAATGCAGGAAAATCACCTTGGTTTCTTGATACTGAACTGCTCTTGTTTGGAAGGGGAAAAACAACATTAAATGATTACTAAAACATTTCCAAATGCTATAGGTTCTGATGTAACAAATTACTCATTTCTAACTGTTTTTGTTTAAGAAATATATCTGTATCTATATTTTCCACTGAAAGGATACACTGCATCTCTTGGCCTAAAAACAAATGTTAGCAAGAACACACTTTTTTTGGGTCTGCCTGTTAACACTGGCCTTTGCAGAGAAAAATGAAATGTCAATGGAGATCAGAAACCATTTGATATCATTAAAACATTTAACTTTAGATGGCAAATAATATTATTATATGTCCGTAGGAATAGGATAACCAAAGCACAGGTGATTTAATATGCCTAAAACCACTTGTGAATGTTTAAAATTTCACAACATTGGTGCACAAGTTTGAAAACAAATATAAAAGTGCCAGAATATCTTACTTGACAAGGGGTTGGAGAAAAAGAAACCAACATCTTGATATTACTGATATTTACAAAGACCATGGTACACTGTGAGGACATCTGGTACTGAATATTACAATGGTCCTAAAAATAAAGAAGGATTTATATAGCCATGGGTAATTCTTGAACATTTCCTTTTTCATTCTAGGTAGAGAAAGATTCTAAACAGTGGATGCAAACCTTATGGTTTTAATTGGGATGAGCCCTGCAGGGCTATATCTTGGATAGTGTTAATTAACTCTATACTGTAACACTAACTCTGGTTAAAATAAAAATTTCCTTTGGTGATTTTTAGCAAGGCATCAGCATTTATAACCAGGAATATAACTTGCAAATAAATGTTAGCATGCATTGTTCTGCAACATGCTGCTACAACATCAATCTGATTTTTCATCCTGTTAGTGTGTTTACTCTCTCCCTGCCGGATGGTTCTGAGATGATGTCTTCCTAAAGGCCTTTAATCTCTGGAATCCAGATTCCCACTTGGAAAGGCTTTTCTTTATTTTATGTTTTGCATCACTGCTGCATTGTTTTGATTGAGAATTATCGGTGTATGCGCATACCTACGGATGATAGCTCTTTGATGTGGTCTGCAGCACCAAAACTAAAGAATAATAATACTTCACAGCCCGACGTTCCACTATGTGGAGGCTGTCAATGGGCTGTTTGAGCAAAATTTGGGCAATCCTAAATCTCACCTTGAGTCATTGGGCTTTTCTTGTACAAGGCTAGCCTCCACTGTCTACAAATAATCAATTCTGTGAAAAGAAGTCAGCACTACAGAACTCCTACACTGTATGCACACAAACTTAAAACCAGTAAAAAAGAACGATTCTGCAAAAGATCCTGCTCATGGTTATTCACATATTCCTCATTTAAAAATATTTTGGTGAACAAAAAACAATGTCAAAAAATCCTTTGTCTTGCGACAGTTTACTGAAGTACACTGTAGGTGCTTAAAATGTTCCCAACCCTATTCCCAATTTTCCCTTGCATGAATGAAATCTTGACCTTTCACCTCCTGGTTGGACAATGTTGGACAAAAATTTCTCTAATTTAATTAAATCTGTTGTATTTACAGACGCCTCATTAACTTTGAGGTTTCTTGCTGTTTCTTGCTTGAGATATACCACTCTCTTCTACATTGCAATAGTTCATTTCAGTACACATTTGAGGGTGTCTAGTTCTGCAATGAAGCAGCACTAAAAAGATAGTAGCTGTCACAGCTCCAGCTTGCTTGTGGTGGTGTTTATAGATGAATGTTAACCAGAAACCAAATAAATTTGCCTTACCTGCTTGGGAAGCAAACATTTTGTTTATATTCCTTGATGATGTATTTTGCTTTGTTAGAATTTTGAATACTTTTGACCTCCCCGACACAGTAAAACGTGAGATATCACATGCTTCTTTTCTAATGAAAAATACGTTGATTGAGGGAGATCTTGCTATGACCTGTCCTTAGACCACAAGCAGACATCTGTTAGTTGACGAGAATTTCATATGCTAAGAAATTAAGAATCTGAAGTCTTCAATTTTGCTTTCAATGATTGTTCTCTTTATGATTTAAATGCAGAAGCATCTTCATATGGAAGCAAGCAGTAAGTATAAGAGTCTCTTTGGTTCAAGCAGAGATTTTTCGTCATTCTTTTGTTGTTGTATTTTACAATTAGGTATTTAAAGCATGAAACTATAGTCTAAGAAAGTAATCATACTCTCTTACAGTCAACAATGACATGCCACAATCAATGTCCTTTAGGATCTTCTAGACTCTTTAATTAATACAGCAATTAATGAATTCTGTTTCTTTTACAAATACTTCTCCAAGACAGGAACAGAATCTACATCCTTAAATTGTTTTGGCTGAACCATTGCGTGTAAACGGTGCTTCAGTCCGTGAAGTGTCTAGAGCCCACAGGTACAAGAGAGAATTCAAGCCATTTCGCTTGTTTGGAAAAAGCCTTGTAAAATCTAACGCCAAAGCACTGACTGAATGGATTCAATCACTGACTGATGGAATGAATATTGTCCTTCTCATTTATTGGACATGCAGTATGAAGGCAAAACCATTCCCAGGTCCTGTATCTAAGAGATATGTACCCTTAAACATTATAGCACAACTGTTTTAGCAGGCTATGACGAAGGAATGATCCAGCCTACAGTTTCGTATTTGTCTGGTATGCTTCCATTCCTGCATTAGATGCAACCTTGTTTTCTTTAAAAGCAGCAACCATTTCCTATAGAACTGGAAACAATACTCGCTCCGGTACTTTTCCTATTCCTTCAAGGTAGCAATTCCTGATGGGGAAAGGAAAAAAAAAAGCAGAGCAGATTAAAATGGAGTTCCCCGTCATCCCCCAGATCTGAGTCTGTTTTCAGAGAAATGTGGGTCACACCGTGTTACAGTGAACTGTGATGTGAGGAGCAACTCATCCTATGATGAATCACTCAGGGAAAGTACCCAAAGCTATACCTACAGCCGTTTCTGCTTAGATAAGGGATTCAAGACTTTCACACTGTACCCAGGTCCCAGGTTGTTGTTAAGTACAGAGCACCTCTCTGCGGTCTACGCTAGTGCTGTGGGTTTTGTTCTCAGCATGTCAGTTGTCTGACATGTCAGGTGTCAGAGGAGGAATATAGGAGCTTGATTACCAATTTTGTGGAGTGGTGTCATCTTAACCATCTCCAGCTTAACACCAGCAAGACCAAAGAAATGATCTTTGACTTTCGAAGGAATAAGCCTCCGCTGAACCCTGTTTCCATCCAGGGTGAGGACATAGAAGGCGTACATTCCTACACGTACTTAGGGGTACACCTGGATGATAAGCTGGAGTGGTCTGGTAACACTGATGCCCTGTACAAGAAGGGTCAGAGCCAACTCTATTTTCTTAGGAGACTCAGGTCCTTTGGTGTGTGTGGAACACTGCTACACATTTTTTATGAATCAGTGGTGGCGGCGGCCATCTTCTACGCTGTGGTGTGCTGGGGCAGCAGCATCATGACAAAAGATGCAAATAGGCTCAATAAACTCATCAAGAAGGCTGGCACTGTGCTGGGGATGAGCCTTGACCCCATCGAGGTGGTGGCTGAGAGGAGAATGCTGACCAAGCTCACAGCCATCATGAACAACACCACTCATATGCTTCATGGGACTGTTACTGGGCAGCGGAGCACATTTAGCAATAGACTGCT
Source organism: Atractosteus spatula (assembly GCF_055471065.1). Taxonomy (NCBI): domain Eukaryota; kingdom Metazoa; phylum Chordata; class Actinopteri; order Semionotiformes; family Lepisosteidae; genus Atractosteus; species Atractosteus spatula. Next base: position 3,679,155 of record NC_142728.1, on the reverse strand, counting down.
CCAGTTACGGTGTTCAAGGGAACGTTTCCGCAGGTCTTTCCTCCCGGCGGCTGTCAGGGTGTATAACGCTGCCCTAGGCTAGGACTTTTAGCCCTTCATTTGCTCCTCTATGGACAGCATGTTTACTCCATTGTACTTTTTGGACAATCAGTCTGTATAAACCTATGCACATTTTGCACATATTTTATTGTTTTTACAGTGACTATGATCAGCACATTTTGCACACACCTATGTATTTATTTTTATTTATCTTGTTTGTCTTTTGTTTTATAACTATTCTGATGTCTGTTTTGCTTGTCTTGGGCTGGACTGCTGTAACACATCAATTTCCCTACGGGATTAATAAAGTATTATCTATCTATCTGTCTGCATTTCACTCCTCCTGTCTTCCTCCAGGGTAGCACTAGAAACAGGACCAATAACACCTGTTAATAAGAAAGTGACACCCTATGTATTTGAATCAGAAAGACAGATCTGCTATGAGCCTCCTGTAGCTGTCACAGGGTTATTCCAAATGCCTCTGCTGTTTTTTTTTTGCAGACAGCGTCTGACTAAGCCATCTAAGGCAGCGACAGACGTGCATTTGTTAAGACTGTGCACTTTATGAATTCAATTGTTTCCAGCCTCATCCAGATATAAAGACATATCTTTGGACTGTTTTTTGTGTTGACTACACAGACGAGTATTACTCAGATTTACTTGGGATCTTGAATTTCCTAGATCAGTGAGGAACTTGCCACCTACCTGTAACAAGCAAGACAATCTGGATTAACGCCTCTTGTATGTCTTCTTTGTTATGTACTTCCTTCAAGTCTGGTCTACCTACTGTAGGACTCACCTCATCCTAGTTATACCATACAGCAATCCATCAAGCCCACTTGTGGTGTTCTCTCAGAAGGATCATACCTTGAACAGAGGAGAAGGCAAATCAGCAGGAATCTACATCTGGATTTTCCAGGAAGGTGGCTAAAACATTTTACGTCCCAGAAGAGGTCCACTTTCTGTGCACAGGCTGAAAGGAAGGTCCCGAAAGCTCAGATACTTGCCCTTCTGTTCCTTATCTCGTGTGTGGACTAGCCAAGAGGAGCTGCACGTTAGTGTCTTGGCTCGATGGCAGAAAACCAATCAGAATTCTAGCGCCAGGGAATTTTTGGAGACTGTCACATGCTGTGAATAGGTGTAGTACTGCCATCTGGATTTCTTCCCATCCTGTCTGTTTGGGAAATGCAATGGAAAATAAATTAAAGGAAAACATCTGATTGGAAACACCATAGAAGGTGACACTGGGCTCTGAACCATTTCTCCGAAATGCCATGCGTATATGTTCTTTAAAAAAAACATGTTGCACATCACTGTACAACTTTGTACTTTGAACATGAAAATCAGGTAATTTCACATTCTGAAAGAGCCTTTTGTTTCTTTTACCTTACATGTCAGATCTGTTTTATGCCGAATGACGACAGAAATGACAGCTTTCTGAACACCAGTCGTGTTTACACCAGTGTCACCTCTGTACCTCATAACAGTTTAGCACACTAAATGTCAATTCCCCCAAGCCTGACACATTCAAATTTAATTTTCTGCTTTCTGGCTAGCACACCCTTTGAAGGAGCTCCTGTGGTTAAGCTGTCGTACGATATGCAGAAGAAGAGCTCCACCTCTGTAACAGTTGCACCTCATCCTCTGACTATCGGTGTAGCTGGCAGAAAGTGCACCATCAAGAAGAGAAGATGCAAGGAAGGAAAAGTTGCTTTTTTGCCAGTGGTGCTTTGCTTTATTTCTCACGTGAAGATAACTTGAAATAATTTAGGAAAAGGGGAGCAAGACTGATGACTACATGATTTAAAATGTGTTAAGGCTCACTGTGGTGTGGCACTACTTGCTTTACATCTGTTGCGGATTTTTCCTTTCCATTGCACTGGCTTGTTTCGAAACAGGCAGTGGGATATACAGGAGCCTGAGATACGCACAGCAGATTTAATCTGAGACGTGTACCAATTTCCTTCAGTACCAGCAGAATGACCTGAAAGGATCAAAACAGCGCAGGAAACCTTCTAGTCAATGCCTGTACTACAGAGACCCAGAAGAGCCGAAGTTCCTCTGTACAGTTGGAAAGCCTGGCAGAGGCCCAGGTGCCCTGCATACCAAAAATAGTTTGCCACTCGCTTGCTCTTTCCTAGTTCGAGTAAACAAAATCCACATTGTTTCGTGTTGCTGTACTTTCTTGCTAGGCCCCTGTGTGAAAAAGTGTGTAGGTGAATGACCTGTGGAAAAACAAGCACAGTCTACGCAGAGCACTGTCACAGAACCAAGCTGTGCTTGCTGGAGTGGTAATTTTCAGAAAGTGTGAAGGGCACTGTAGTGTTGCTTCAGGAAGCTGGAGAGGAAATGGAGGCCAAGGCAAGAGTCGTTATGCCATCATCACATATCTTATCAGCTTTTATCAGGACAACCTAATTAACGGTTTCTCGTGGTACATTTCATTAGTCCACCCGTTTCTTCTTCCTTAACAAAAACTCTGTTGTTGAGCAGTGGCTGTTTGTCTTGGAAACCATACACGCTGAATGTGTGTAAAATGCTGTGCTGTATTTAAGAACATAAGAAAAGCTACAGATAAGAGGAAGCCATTCAGCAAATTTAGTCCGTTTGGTAGGTAGTTATTACCTGATCCAAGTATCTCACCCAGTTGTTTCTAGAAAGAAACCAGGGTGTCGGCTTAAAAAACACATGACTGGTTAGCTTATTCCACACTCCCACAACCCTTTGGGTAAAAAAACTTGTTCTCAGTTTGAAATGCACTTCCATGTAGTTTGTAAATGCCCATGTCAGCTTAATACATGTGTGCTTCTTATATGACTGGTAATGAAACATCTGAGTAGTGCCTGAATTAAACCCTGTCCATCCTCATCCTCCCTGTCCAATTGTATGTACAGGGAGAAAGGTACTTTCAGCTAGGGTGCTTGATACCGCGATAAACTCTAAGCGCTAATCATAATCGATTAAAAGCACGTCATCTTTTAGAAAACAGTGTGAATTCCCTAAGCTACTAGCTAACAAAAGCCACCACACCCTATAGAAAACTGTGAGGAAAAAAAAAACGTGCTTGCGGTGAGTCACACGATACACTGAAGATGTATAAAAGAATACAAAAAATAAAAAAAAGGTTTCTGCACATGAAACCACTGTGACAGGACCAAATTCTGAGGGGATTTTACATTTAGTTGACATGCCTCATTATTTGCAAATATCGGAAGGAAATGTCCTTCAGCAGATGATAACATTCAAGGTCTGCTGGCTGTTAGAAGTTACAAAGCATTAGTGGTAGCAACATACGGTATTTGAAATGGCTCTCTGTGCCTTGGAGCAGAATATTCTCTTGCTGGCTTTGAGTGGATCCCTGCAGTGAAGCAAAATGGTTAATTCCAGTGAGGGATCTACAGTATACTGGAGTCAGTGAAAGCACTGTACCTCCAATAAGATGGTACCTAGGCAAGACCTACTTGTAGGTAGGTCCTTTTTCAGGCCATAAAGGCCCATGGGGGAATGGGGGGCAAGGGCCACCATTTTTCTTGACCATCCGACACTGGAGGTGGAGGTGATGTGGTCAGCATCACACTCCGGCCAGCCTATTACCCCCCAGAAGGATTAACCCCCAGTCACTTGGAAAGCAGGCTGAGTGGACCTGGGAGCCGTCTGGAAGGAATTAGAGCAAGCTACATCGCTTGCCCCTACCTGGGATCGAACCCGGGACCTTCCGGTCAGGAGCCAGAATCCATTGCCGTCTGAGCTACCATGGCTCCCCAATGAGATGGGTATTGGCTATTTGCTCATGAAGTAGTTTAACCAGGTCTCTGCTTTAAGACTGACAAAAGATGCCAGGCCACTCAACCCCTTAAAGATTTTGGATGTTAATGCACATCCAGTACATCAATCCACATGATCGGAAAGTCACTCATTCCTGGAAAGAGTCACAGCAGCAGCAAGAGTGATAGGGCTCAGTCTGGAACTACTGTATAGTTCAAATGGGATTTCAGTCAATTACATGACACACACATGCACAGACCATTCAGGGATATCGATTATCCTAGTTAGCCAGTTTTTAGGAGGTGTGAGGAATTCACAGCACCCAGAGAATGCCAACATGGACAAGGGCGAACATGCGCATTACACACAGAAGGTCGCAGAATCAAACCCAGGCCTAAAGAGAAGCAAGCAAACATGATAAAAAAAGCTATCTTTTCAAAGCTCTAACTAATTTGGATAAAATCTTTTCGTTGTTTGCATTGCACCTCCAAAATTGGCACATCTTGGCCTTTGAATTTGAATTATTACCTGGGGTGTAGCTGGCAAAAGAGACACTTGGCATTGTCAAAGAAAGCATTTAGAGTCACTTAAATATGAGGACACATATTATTATATTTGTATTAGATGGGTAAAGTGAATACAGGGATTTGTACTCCAACGTAAGGTTTAGGTTGTTTCATGTGAGCGTAGGGGATTTTTAATCTGAAGAAAAAAAGCAAAAGTGTTGCAATAGACAGTGCAGGAGTTTATGAGTACAGGTTCTCAGGAGATAGACCCATGCGGAATTTTTGCAGTAAAACCGTAATCTAAAATGATTCATGAACAAGACAACTTATGCAACACTTTTTTATTATTTGTTTGGATATTATATAAGGGGGAGGATTAACCCCTGGGTCATGAGGAAACAGGGAATTATGACATGCTGAAAATGAGGCATGACTCGTGAACGAAAATCTCTCCACAAACTAGTAAACTACTGCTTCAAAGTCGAAAACTGAAACTCTTTTGCCACTGATCTTGAATAAAACTGTTTTAAAAGTTGATGACATTTTACCTCCCCATTCGAATGCCAAAGCAAAAACAAATGCATTTAGTATAAAAAATGTAGTTGTTTTACCACTTTGGTTACTTTGGTTTTTTTCAAAAGCAAGTTTACATCTTAAAAAAAACAGTTAAATGCAAAGGAGTTAAATGCCCAAACTTTGAAAATCGTTTTCTTTTTTGTTTGTTTGGTAAGTCCATGTCTGATTGGTTTGTAAAATCGGAAATCAGGAATACATTTTTAAAAGGCACAAAACATTTGGAAAAAATGGGCTCAATACTGCAAAACTTATCAAACTAAAAATAATACAAATTCGATCACCATCATTTCTGACAGCATAAAGAATTAGTTGCCAACCTTAAAACACCTCAGTTATTGGCCTGTTCACTGTTGGTCCGGGTTCTTACTTTTGGAGCCACATCGCGATGTGACAATTAGTATAAAATATGGCTTACTCGAAAGCAAAACTAGATATTCTCAGGTTTAATTCTAAAGTTTCGGAAACAAAAACTGAAACAACAGAATTACTAAGAAAAAAAGTTTCACAAAAATTTACTGTACTGTTGTGACTGGAACAGTAACTAAGACTATATCGTGTTTTTATGATTAAGCTCAACAAAAACAATTCCTCCTCTTCCACTGACCAAGACATTGACTCAGCAGTTCTTCCAATGACCAAGGCATTGACTCAGCAGTTCTTCCAATGACCAAGACATTGACTGAGCAGTTCTTCCAATGACCAAGGCATTGACTCAGCAGTTCTCCCATTGCCCAAGACATTGACTCAGCAGTTCTTCCACTGACCAAGACATTGACTCAGCAGTTCTTCCACTGACCAAGACATTGGCTCAGCAGTTCTTCCACTAAGCTAGACATTGACTCAGCAGTTATAGCACTGACATACCACTGTTTTGCAGGAGTTAAGAATTTCCATTTGACTATCAAGCTATTTGTTGATCTGTTTGTAATCGGAGCAAAATCGTGATGCTCATGTTCAGTCCACACTGTGTGAGGCAGTGCATCTGATTCTGCCATTTTTGAAATAAGCTAGAAAAGCCACTTACACGATGCAGCTCGCTAGTTTTTTCCAAACTCCCACAACCTCTTGTTGACACAAGTAACTACTAATTTTGATCTGAAAGGGAACTTTAGCATTTATTATTTGCAATGAAACCTCAGACCCTGGAAGTTTCAGGTCAACATACAGTATCTCAGAAATTCAGTCCTGCCAAGCAGTGATTCAGTTCGGTATGAAAATGCACTTTATCCATTTTTAAAGAATTAGTTTAATCACAGATAGGATTTTATAGTCAGTCTCGTGGTATAACATAATTCATATTCCACTAACCATTTTAGACTGTGAAGATCCCCTTTAAAATTTTTAGCTTTTTATAATTTAGATTCACCAATTAATTTGTAGCATGTATTTACCCCAATCAGAAATTGGCTGTTGTGTGCTTTAACATCAACTGCTGTACAGAGAAATGAAGATTGACTAACAGACTCCTCCAACTCTCTCTCTCACACACACACACACACACACACACACACAGAGAGAGAGAGAGACCTTCACTTTCTGACAGTGCAAGATGCAGATCAATGTCCAGGATATTCAGCGCTGACTGGAAAAGAGACACATAGTTCACTGACCTTGACACAAGCCTGCAGGTGCCCAGGAAGTTGTAGGAGTCAGCAGCAGTTGAGAAAGCCTTTGGTAACTAATCCAAAATCACCCTCTGGCAACACATGAGACTGCCGCTTGAGGAACCGCGCTCAGAGTCAGGTCGTGATTCATTTCCAGGTCGTGATCTGGATAACTCAAGTGAAGTACATTTCACTGAGTGCTTCTTTGACTAATCCACAGATCCAAAGGCTGACTGTGCTGGATTCCCTTCAGGGAAGAGTGCTTTCTCTCCTTCAAGATATGCACGGAACGATTAAAGAAACTGAATTCCAATAGTCTTGATCACTCAAGACTGCGAGTGGACCAGATGCACATTGACAAATCCCAAAAGGTGCTGACAAATTCAGCCCCATTGACTTCTTCAGGCGACTCATATGGAAACTGACCCAAAAGGGCTTTTTAAGACTGAGGGCAAACATCTCTTTAACCAAAGGGATGTGGAAGCTGGAACAAGGTTCCTGATTCCCTGGGTTGCACAAGGTCCTTGGCTAAATCAACTGCTGACAGCCAAATAAACAGGTGGTGCTGAATACCCTTTTCTTATCAGCAGGGCTTGCTCCTCGTTCCCATACTCTTTAATGAAGGATGCTGGCACCGGGGTCACAAACAAACAAAACTTACCAATCACTGCCAATTGCTTGGCAGCTAAACACTCCGCTTGCACTGACGTGCCCTTTGCAATGCACCACGTGGCTCAGTGGTTAGCACAGCTGCCGCGCAGTGCTGTGGCTCTGGACCTGGGGTGCTGTCTGCCTGGAGCTGGTACAGTATGTTCACTCCATGTTCGCGTGGTTTCCTCCCACAGTCCAAAAATGTACTAGTAGGTTAATTAGCTTGTGGAAAAAAATTTGCAAGGGTGCGAGTATACAGTACGTTTGCCCTGCGATGGACTGGTGTCCCATCCAGGGTGTATCCTGCCTCAAAAAAAAGACAAAGTCCTAATGCAAGAAATTGTATATGGCCAATAAAGTGTGCTTATCTTAACTTGTAATTAAAAACCTTCCAGAAAATAACCTTGATTCAGAGTTTGGCTTCCTCTGGGTTATCTCTCTACTGTAAATGGGGAACTGTGGGAATACAATTCTATCGTCTGTTTGCTTGGCTGACCTAAGGGTTTTGTGACTTGAACTTGGCATTACTGAGCAGAGCAAGAATTCATGTGTTCACCAGGATAATGTGCAGTACACAGGAAAAAAAACCCAAAGAGCTCCGCAAAGTAACAGTAGCAGCAGGGGAACATGTCTGGAACTGGATTTGCATGTAACTTGTGATTTAATTCACAATGAGCTATCCTTAATGACAGAGCTCTCTCCTGGTGGAATGTGGCAGAGCCTGTGACTGCTCACTCAATAGAACGGAGTGTGCAGTATGAACTTCCTTTCACTGCTTTGATTTACCTGTTTCTGTTGGCCAACATACACTTCTTCAGCAGCCACAGTTGCTGCTGTCAAGGTGCATTCAGCCGCTTTACTACAAAGCTTTGCATTTTTCTCAACTGCACATTCAGAAGCAAAACTACCAAGCAGGAGGGCAAAAAGAGAAGAAAAAAGAATCAACCAGCAACAAATGTGATGGAAAAACAAAGCAGCCCAAAAAAAACCAAGTTTTATTAAATATATGCAATATTAGTTCATAATATATACACCATGTTATTCATTGAAAACAATAGAAGGATTCACATACCTATGAACAGCTCTTTATTGTGGAGATGTAGGACAGTTCCAAAAAGGGCTGGGACTGTTAATATTCATTCCTGTCGGCATGTATCTGTTGCCCAAGGATCGGTACTATATCTGTACAACACACTATTCTTATGTACACTCCTGTATAACATCTTAGTCTTATTTACATTTATAAATAAATTAGTGAAGGTGTGTGACCTGAGAAACAAAGTTTCACTGTTGTTCACTAAGCAAATCAAAGCTGAATTCATTGCATCTTACACAGGGGGCAGAGTATCCCTCCAAATGTTTGACAGGAAAACAATTACTCAGGCTTTAGGAATGTGCTTTTCTGGGTTAACACTGGTTGAAGTGCCGCCCCCCACCCACCCTTCAAGAGAGCAATCAGGCCTTTTTCAAATTTGTCATCCCTAATCTAAATCACTGAAATAACCTGAGGACCAATGCATACAAATATCATCTCCCCAGACTGTTTTAATTCATTCCGGTAGACCCCATTCATGTATCCAAAAAACTGCTTTCCACACCCATTAACAAAGAAATGTCATTTTGTACCAAGAGAAATAAGAAGCTTATTTTTCTAACTATAAAAAGCAGGTCACGTGAGAGATTTGACTGAAATTTTCAGAACTAAATGAGTATATTCTGTATTAATATGAATGAAATATTATAGGGTTATTTCCCTATAGGGTAGGTTACCAATGGAACTCCACCCAAAGTGATAACATTTTGCTAGGAGTCTAGATTATTTTTCCTTTAAGTAACACAAATCTTTTTGTATTCCTGAAGAGTGTCTCACAGTCACTCAGCCACAATCACTGAAACGTATCCAGAAAAGGGTTTTTAAGAATGTTCAAAATTAGCCACTTTAGATGATAGGGCAGAAACAGTTATGTCATAACATGGTTAAACTGTGGTTAGCTCAAATGGTCTCACAATAAGTGATGACAGTCGTTTTTGTACAGGGATAATCCACAGTCTAATGCAGAGTACCAGTCTCCCAGGAAACACCCTGTATCTGAACTCATTCTATAAAGCACTGAAGAGAAACCATCATGAACTAACCAGCATTCATCATACAGTTAGTCATACAGCTGTTTTTGCCTTTTACACTAAAGCAGTGTGCAAGACTGATATAATACCTAACTCATACAGAATATCACACTATATTCTGACTATGTTTTGTCCATCTTGTTATCCTTACCATATTCAGAAGAAATATTAGAACATATCTCAGCCAAAATCCTTCTCCTACTGTGACTAGAACATCTCATTTTCTACCAGCAGGGCCAAAACATGTCATAGAGTAACCATCAGCCCCTTTGCTGAGAGACTGAAGACTGGAAGGGCTCACAAATCTACAGTTTAAGACAATTTCCAATGCGCGCTGTAAGAACAATTTACTGAAATGACCACATACATTTATAGTATATCTAACACTTCTAAAATTAAAACAAATGATATTCCCCACAGATTATAGCACATAGATTTGCAGTGGATTACTGCTGTTTTCTGGATTGAAAAGGTTTACAAGCTTAAGATTCTCATTTAGAATGTTTCTGAGAGATTCCACGCAAATTTGCATCAAGAGTGCAGCTAATCAACATTTGGAATATAAGTAACGCAGTATACACAAAATGACAGTTACACATTAAGAACACAAGCATTTTTAAGATGTGGAGCAGCAAAAGTTTCTTGGCCGTTCTGCTCCTACTGTTTTACTTCACAGCTAGCTGTACTGCAGTCTGCAAACTGAGATTCGGAAGTGGGACATATCACTGATACAGCAGTCTGAAAATCCAGTCTTTCATAGCCAAATTCCTTCAAATGTTTCGGGAAAAATGAAGAAAAAATTAGCTTTGTTCAACTTAACATCGAAGAACACCATTATGGGAACTTTAGTTTAAAAAAATCCAAATAAAAATACTTGAATGGGTTGCATATTTGCAAAGAAGTGGGGAAAATATCACAGAGAGACTGAAATAATGGCTTTTGAACATTCTTATGTATGCTATCAAGCATGAACAGTGCTTCCTTTTAAATGTACAAAAGTTTCATATAAAAAACTAGTTGCATCAGCTTTTCAATAACTGAACTTCATGCAAGGTTTCCAACTGAACTATTTTAGACTGTATTTCTAAAATAATAAGTATTTAGCCTTCGGCATTCACATTATAACGGTTTACATAAATTCCATTATGATCTGCTTAGGAAAAAAAATATGATCTTTTTTTCCCCCTTATGAAGAGCAGCACTGAATCTCCTAGCTATTTCATAAAGATTTTATTAAAACCATAGTGTGGGGGTTTTCTTGAATGGAACAGAAAATAGACAAAGGAAAATTAGGCGGACCATTGTCTGCAATAAACACTTCATATTACAGTCAAATTAAAACAAAGAAAGGTGTTTGGAATTTATACATAGTCTCATCAAATCTGTACAGGGTACAGCTCAGAAGTATGGAAACACTGTGTATTGAGAGGATAAGGGAAAAAAGCTGTTTTTCATTCTTCTTCACCATTATTCCTGCATTCACTATCATCATGAATTCCTGACCTTTCTCTTATTTTACAAAAAATCGCAGACATTTGAGGTCCTGCTCTGTCGTCCTCTCACCAGCAAAACTGAACAGCAGCTGCTTAAACTCGAGAAAAGACTGCTCTTTAAAACCTTCACAATAATTATTAATTACTGTCAAGGTACAGTAGTTAACGTTGATGTTTCACACATACACCATCCCCAGTTTTAAGGTTTCCTAATAAAAGCAAGACAGAATTCCAGTCACACGTACTGTACACACTGACTCCTGAAGTACATCATAAAAGAGGAGACATCTCTCTCTTTAGGGATGAAAAGGGTATTTGTAAATCAGTAAAACGAAAATCAGAGGTTGCAAATGCTGTTCATAATTGCTTTATGAATGAAAAATATGAATAAAGTAGAAATAGGGTAACATACAGTAAATGAGACAATAACCAAACTCTACTGTAGATTATCTGTATGTTAGTAACAAAATGCTAATTCTGATCCACAGCCTGTACAGTACCACACACCTAATCTTAACACTAACTCTAAAGCATTTCACTTACCACACTTCTATTCAGCAAACAAGTTTTTGGTTAGTTCCCGAGCAAAGAAGCTGTGCAAAAAGTTTGCTCGGCAAAGTATTGGAAGGTGTGTTGTAACACAGGATGTACTGTACAACGTCTTCTCATTTGCACTTTTGGATTTTTCTGAAGGAAAATGCGTGCCCTCGATTGCCTTGAGCTAGCCAATCGGTAACTCTTTGACCAAAACAAATGGCTTTTGTGAAGTTTAACTCCATGAAATTAAAAGGTGCACAATAAAATCACCATAAAGAGGCCTGCCATATTAAGACCAGACCCGCCTCTGCAAATTCACCTTCGTATACAGCTCAATGCATGATTCGCCTCCAGCACACGAGTGCTATTTCACACTCTCTGCCATTGATGCTTAGAAGTTTCGCATCTTTTGCCTGGTTTCTAGTGAATTTGAGCTCATATGTTTTAATTTAAATACTTTTTCTTATTCTATAATTTATTGCATTTAATGAATACACATTGCTTGAAGTAAAGATGCTGGTGCTAATTGTATTGTTATAAGAATAATACTGTACTTCTCAGGGCAGGGGAATTGTCTCAAATTGTCCTTATGAGCCTGTGGAGTAGATAACCCCCTAACGCTATTGCACAAGACCAAGGCATAAGTCACAATGGTCCTGTTCATGTGTCAGGACAGCTCAATTTAATACAGACCAGCTCGTCATTTGTCTTTCCTTCCCCGAGTTTCAGAGCAGGTTTCAAGACATTCCAAGCCTTTTTGTCTGTTAGTAGTTTGTATCATCCATTGCTCGAACCACTGATATTAGTTCTGGCTGTTATTTCTACTACATGGACTGGCCACCATTCCTTACAGGAGCTCCCTGTCTCAGGAGTTTACTGAAGTCTAGCCAACTACTGACAGCTTTTACACATACAGAGGAAAATAAGAAACATGTATGGGATTAAGTCATTCATTGAAATGTGTGATGCATCTTTTGACACGGTTATTTTTAAATAGGTCATTTATCATGTGTTTTCTAAAAGAAATAAAAAAAAAACATACACTTTAGCCTATGTGCACACTACCTCAGTCAAAATGAAACATGCATTCAATGTAAGCTATGTCTTTTCCACTTCAGATAGCATCTGAAATTAGTCATTTCCTAACAAAACAGCTTGTGCTGCTGGTTTAAACGGTCTCTCTCATGCCAACTTGTAGCCTATTCATTCATCCCATATGACAAACCTGGAGTGGAATTGATATTTCTATATTATTATCTCTCATATGAACAGTGATGGCCTTGAAGTACGTTGTTTCCTTTCTCATGAGAGTCTCCCACAGAGATTGGAACCTATTTGATAAATAAATGCAAAATCAGGAAATCTTAATTTCTCACGAAGGGTTCTTATTTTGTTTTTTTGGTTTTGGACGCACAAATTCCGTGGTTTTTGGTTTCTGTTTTTTTTTTAACCTAAATCTCAAGGGTCTCAATTAACAAGCTACATTGGCAACACAAGGAACCTAGTTTGGGGTCAGCACCCATCCTGTTCTTTTAAAAATGTATAGCTGAATAAACTGGGTGTGAAATGTCTATTTCCTTACAGTTCTGGCATTGATTTTGTTTTATTACCATATTGCTGTTGCATGTTTCAAAGGTAGAATTCCTTCCGAGGACTGTATAGCTAAATCAATCAATCTAGCATGATTACAAAAGACAGCTCTTCCTTTTAGACATGACTGCACAAACTGTGGGACACTGAATCATGTTTTTTGAAAAAGAGCCACGCAGCCTTATTATTAGGGAAATGCAAAATGAAAAAAACTCCACTAATTTCATCCCTGGTCAGCCATACTGGGGCACTGAAGGAACAGTCTTTATGTTACTCACTTTGCAAACTGATTTCAAGTCAAAATTTCTTGCTGTAATAGCAGAGATTGTGGGAAATATAACATTCGGCAGGGTGTAAAATATAGATGGAGGCAAAAAACAGAAATGTAATAATACTAAAATAAACAAATTGGATATAAGGGTGAAGAATTTACAACTTTGTAATGCTGGGGAACTGAAGAAGATGTTGTTTACAATACCTTTAACAGATTTGGAACTTTACTTTCTTTTGAAACAGCAATAAAAGGAAAGCCTTATTTAAAAACAAAATAAAAAGGAAGGATAAGATAAGTGTAACTGGTTGCACTTTCCAAACAGTTGACCCCTCAGAATAAACCTCCCTAATTTCTGCTTCAGCTGTACATGCGGCACTTCTTGAAAGGACTGCAAGACTGAATGCATGCTCAAGACTAAGACTAAGTGCCACAATTTCACACCACTGTCAAAAGTTGATTTTGAACTAAAAACTCGTATGAAAATCAACTGCTTGGTTTTCCCATAATTTGAGATGATAAGGAGAACAAAAAACAACCTGTGACACAGGGCAGTAAATGTAATTTTTAAAAGCATAAAACAAGGATGGTAAGAGTACCAACAACACTGCTGTTGTGTGTAATCAGATGTTGGTCTGTTTTGGTTTCAAACAACAAAATTGTTTATATCTCCTTCCACAGAATTTGCCTTCTGTTTTTATGTCAGAGAGGGCTTCAGAGAAAAGGCCATCTTTTAACTGAATTGTTTTCTTCAATATATATTTTATCTCAACTTGGTACTGCATAGAAGAAGGAAGAGGTTCTTAGTATTTGAAAACTGGATAATTAAGATATATCTAATTTTGATGTGTTTCATGTCAAGCTTGAGAGCACATTGTACTTCAAATAGAGTTTAGGGGTATCTTTACCTGATAATAAGGGTCATAAAAGAGAAAATTCAATAAAGCCAAAATTCAACAACACTCAAAAGGAAACAATAATAAGACTTTAGAAGCTGTCGATGACTAAAAAGACGCTGAAATGGTCATAAAACATATTAATCTTGGAGATGTCTCTAAATTGAGGCTAGTAGAAACATTTAAAGGCTTTGGGAATTTCCAACAATGACTGCTCTTTACTTCTCAGGATGAAAAAAAAAAAGGAAAACAGACACTTAAGACCCGAATACAGACGCCGCTGAATCTCCTGTCTAGTCATGTGCCCATGTCTCTAACTCTGCCACAGATCGCCAAGTGTCCAAGTCCCAGCCCTTTCCAATACTGCCCTCTACGGTGACGCACCCATTACTGTACGTCATGTTATATGTGTATAATTCAGGTCTAGACCAAAAAAATCATTAACATTCCTAAATTACATGGATCTCTGAAGTGGACACTTTTTTATCACTTGATTTTGTCCGCTGAAAAGTTTATATGAGTCTTATTGCCATTTCCCGTGATGTAAAGTTCATACAGGGTGTTCCCCATTTAAAATCCGATCAACCCCTTTATAAAAAGAAAGAATCGCTGAATTGAAATCCAATAAAGAGGACCGCAGCTCCCTTTCCTTTCTGGATTTGTGTACTGCTCAGCTGGAGACTAGCTCCTCAGGATAAATCGCTTTCATCATTGCAAAACATTCAGCTCTTCCCCAGTAGAATATTACCCTTCTCACAAAAAAAAAATCAGCGCGTGGTCATCTCAGAATTACAGACTTGACCAGCTTTTTAAAGTGATTATTACTTTTATTTTTTTTTTCCTCTGTGAAGTTTGCAAAAGGCAAAGTCACCGTTTCAGTGCAGGAAAGCAAATGACACGCGTCTCTGAATTCCAGCTTCATGACGCAGCAGTCTTAATCTCCCCCTCCTCCACAACGCCTGGGAACCCAAACGCCCACAATTCAAAGCTTATTTTGAAAATCTGTGCCTTTTCCCACTTGATGTTTACAGATGGGGGGTGGGGAGGTGGGAACTTGTGAGGTTAATCCCAATCACAGCAGTGTCATTTCAAAAACCAAATCACACAGGCTTCCTTCCAGTTATTAGTATCTTTTGATCGCCTTTGTTAAGAACTTGGTTTTAACTGCATGCAGCTCTGATCTTCCCTGCATGTCTTGTTCACCAGTCGTGATAATCCAGCGATGGGAACCTGATTGTTTTTTAGTTTGCTGTTTTTCTTTCCCAATAAATTATTCCTCTTTCAGGATGTTGGAGGGGTATCTGTTGTCCCCGTGTAGGAACACATGCTCCTCACAAGATAACTTCCAGGTAATCCATCCCATGGCTCCTTGGGAGGTTGTCGGAGCTAGGCCTTGTACATGCCCATGGGAGCGCTCAGGGAGAGCTGCCCATTGGGTGCCACCTCACTGGCCTCATCCTCCAGTAAGCCAGAGACATCCGCGTTGGGGATGCTGTCATGGTAACTGCTGAAGCTGATGTTGTCCTCCTTGAGCTCGATGGTCCAGAAGGGGGCGTTGAGCTTGCGGTTCTGGTACTCCCGGTACATGTAGACCCCTCCGACGAAGCCCATGAGGACCACCACCACCACGATGATGACCGCCAGGATGATGATGTTGAACTGGGTCCAGGAGACCTCGGTGGCCGTGGTTGTGTTGTTGAGTGTGGTGGCCAAGGCCTGGGTGGTGGCAGTGGTGAGCAGGGTGGTGGTGTTGGGAGAGGAGGTCATGGTGCTGGTAGGGGGAGCGGCGGTGGTTGTCGGTACTGCTGTGGGAAGGATCCTTACTGCTGAAAGGTAAAACGAGAGAACGTTTACAAAACAGATTTGGATTGGTGAACTATGAAGGCAGCCACAGGACAAAAATTAGAAAACCAGGTTGTTATAATAATCATAAACGTTATTTGACATAGAGTGCCTTTAAAGGTGGCTTCTCAAAGTGTTTAACAGAACGCCAACAACAATAAAAAAATACGCAAGATTTGCACGAGGAAAATACACGATGAGAGGAGAGAGTAGAGGGTGGTACTGAATACGGTAGGAGCAGAGGGGGTGAAGAACAGAACCAGTTCAGTAAAGGCTCTTCTAAAGAAGAAGGTTTTGAGTCCAGATGTGAAAGAGTTTATGGAAGGTGACTCTCCAATATCCGTAAGGATAGAGTTCCAGGGCTTTGGGGCATAACAGCAGAAGGCCCTGTCACCCACAGAGTGTAGACGGGCTTGGGGCACAGACAGGGCACCAGAATTAGAAGAGCAGAGGTTTCAAAGTGGGGGAGGAGGACGACATTAGCTCAGACAGGTACTGAGGTGCCAAGCCATCAGCTCTAAGTACTGCCAGCGGATTGGCCTGTCCTCTAGCAGGAACATGAGGCTTACAGTATGTTGTAGCCAAACGTCTGTGCACACAACCTCATTGCTAACTCTTCTCCCAGCTCTTTAAAACCAACATGAACTCAACATCAACATGAACTCCGGGCCTGTTTAATGTAGACTGCAGGAGTCCTGGATATTCATGTATAGTAAGAGTGTTTCTGAGTGAAAGGGATTAAAATAACTCAATATACTGTATTGGCAAGGTTTAGATAAGTATTAACAATTTGGCTCAGCAAACTTCAATAATGCAGCTACAGGATTAGTTCAAAGAAAAGGGACAAAGTAAATGGCTTTAGAGGTACGTGTTGTAATGCCATTTTAAAAGGAAGGTATTAGTCTTGCTGAATGGAGACAATAAAAGGATATAATACTTTATAAAACAATCAACCAGGATGATTATTGTGGATCTAGTTTAATTTTACCAGTAGAAATTAAACAGGAGTTACTTCTTTACACAAACAATTGAAGTTGGCTGGAAAAATGTTCTGGGTGCTACAGTGGCGCAGTGGTCAGCATTTCTGCCTCACAGTGCTGGGGCCCTGGGTTCGACTTCTGGGGTGCTACCTGTATGGAGCTTGATGTCCTCCCCATGCTTGTGTGGCTTTCTAGGTGCTCCAGTTTCCTCCCTTGGTGAACAGAGATACTAGTAGGATAATTGGCTTCTGGGAAACTTGTCCCAAGGTATCAATATGCGTGTCTGTGAGTGCCCTGCAGTGGACTAGCGTTCTGCCCAGGGTGTAGCCTGCCTTTAAGCCTTGATGCTCTGGCTTCTCGTGATCCTTAATTGGATGAAACGGTTAGAAAATGCATGGATAAAACAAGTCCCTCTGCTATTACTGCTGCTGTACTGCTTCTACAACAGCAGCTACTACTGCTGAAGTAGGATTCCAGGAATCAGTGTTTTGAACCGACTGGCCTTATTTCTTAAATGGACAGAAAGGCAGTCTCTGTCTCACCTGATTTGAGTCAGACTTTGAGACTGATATGAAGGTACTTGCTATTCTTTGGAGGTTCATATTGTCTTGGTGTGGTAGGGTTCCTTAGAATTTATTCAGGAAAAATAATGGTTTTACACCTTCAAGAAGTAATTGTAAGAATGACGCAGGTGGAGTGATTCTACAGTAGGGTGGTTAATGTGTAAAAGATAGCAACATTTCTTTTAAGATGGAATCTTATCTACCTCAACGAGTTTTTGTTTCTTTTTCCTTTTTTTTTTCTTTTCAGGTTCACTTTGAAATTGAGGGAATTTTGCAAGTCCAAATGTTTCACTAGAAATTCTCGATATTTATAGAAAGCCTCAAGCTTTGACTTAAAAACAAGTCCATGCCGAACCAATGATACTAACGATACCATTCATTTCAAAGAACTTAACCTGTTTTTTTCTAGAACGGTTAGTTGGCATAACAGCCCGAACATCAGAGAGTTTTGTTTAACACATGCAACAGGATGTGCATAAATTAAAAAAAAAATTGCTTAAAAGGAAAATGCAGATTGTGCAGAACAGAAGTAGTGGGAAAGTTCTGTTTTTCCTCATCAACACCTGATTCACTCAGGGAGCGGATGAAGTGGTGAGAATGGGAAGATATCTGAGTGCTCCTGGCAGTTCAACAGCTTTACTCATTATGAGAGATATTCGCATGTACCTTTGCCTGACGTGTAACATCACAGCATTTGCTCTATCTCAAAGCACTTTGTATTTCAGTTCAGACGGTTGACCACAGTAGTGGACACTTCCCAATACTGGCACATTTTGCCTGTAAAACGTTAACATTTTGGTGTTCGGGTGGCCGGTGATGTCCTCTTATTCACCACGTGTCCCTTAACCAGTTTCAAAGATTAAGGACTTGTCTTTTCTCCAGCACAAAACATCACCTAGAATGTGTAAATATGTACAGTAAATCTTAAAACATTTATTTGACCAGTTCAGCAATGCTATTGGACTGAACTCCAAGCAAAAGTGTAACATACTTACTGTACAACTTAGTGTAACAGAATAATAGAACCAGAAGGAAACTCAGAAGATCTGGATGACTCTGAATTATTTAATGCTGTTTCTGTTTATTTTCGTAAGAAAGTAAAATACTGTAACTTTACGTACAGTATGTCAAATTTATTCCACAAGGTTATCCGCATCGCAGCTTTTTAAACTTGTAAATACAGTATATCTCCATCATCAGGTTTTATTCCAGCCATTCTAAAAAGTCTTTCTTAATCAGGTTTCTTCTAAATATTTCTGGCTCGGCACGTGAAATTTTATTGTGTTTCATTTCGTGCCTAGATCTTTTAGGGCATAAGCTTATCAAGAACAAACAGTTTTGCAAAATCACTTGTACCAGCTTTGAATACCAGGTAGCCCGTGCTGCTGGCATTAAGGAAAGCTATCAGAGCTATAACAGTGAGATCTTCATGGTGTCTGCTGGAGCTGAACTCGACTGGAGGGGTGATCAGCGTGCTTGCATTGAAAAGGGTTTTAAATTGCTGCATTAACTACATTATTCTGTGCTTTTTATTTTGTGGCATCGTAACAATGTCGGTTGATTCTGAAGAATAAACCCTGCTCTCGATTCAAACCTGAGCGAGTCCTGAGCATTGCAAATCAGGAATTTCCACCTCGAACAGGAGCTGTCTCGCTCAATCCGGGAGTCAGATGAGTGTGGTTTCCTGGATTTTTAAAGAAATATATTGTTTCTACAAAGAAAAGCACTAAGGGATTGCTGCTCCTCCACTGAATCTCCACTATAATGTCTCAGTAAATTAAGTTCGACCAGCTTCAGGGTGGGCACAGAAGGGGTAGCTGTTCTGGTGAGGAGGTTAGAAACTGATTTATACACCCGACATTGATGTTCCCAAATGCGAGGGCACGGTGGCTGAGTTTCTTTCTGTTCTAACTTAGTGTTCTTGTGAATTCTCATTGTGACTTCTAATATGTCAACCTTGATTACAATTACCACCAATTTTTGTGAGGTGTCACCAGTGTTGTGAGGAAGCAATGCTAACCACTGCACCACCATGCTACCCTGAAATACAGCATTTCAATATCAGTGCCTACATTTCATGGGATTTTCTGTGCTACCTGATCACATGCAATTGGACTGCAGGCCTGAATTGAAGCATTATGATGATGTGCAAGTGGTTCTCACGGATTCTGTCTGTAATACTTGCAAAATATGAATTAAAACATGATATTAACACTAAAGTACTGTATTTTCACTCAATTTATTTCACTGTTACATATAAAACTTCGCTTTGCAATCCGTGCTGATTCCTTGCAATTAATTGCATGTGATCTAACTCAAGCTATTTGCATTGTGTATCGGGGTTTTTAATGATCAGATTTTGTTTCACAGCATTAATTCGATACCGCCTAGACATAAGAAAGGAAGATAATCTGTAACAGGTAACACAAATGTTACGTACATTTTACAATCCCTGCACATCCTCAAGCTTGTGTTAATGGGTGCTACAGCAGTAACACACTGTACAGTACCTTCAGCAGCTGTATAAAGACAGGCCCTGGAATTTGCAGGGTAGTAATAAAAAGCAGGCATAATTCTTGCATATACAGTAAAAAAAAAGTGTGCTCAGTATCAGTCACCATAACACAGAAGGCAGTTATAGTTTCACAGAAGAGGGACAGGAATAATTTCTAGTCTACGTCATAAACAACTAAATTTTAAGTAACTAGATCTCCTCGAACTATAACAGGGGTGTCCAGTCTTGATCCTGGAGGGCCACTGTGTCTGAAGGCTTTCAAGCCTTAAACCAGCAGCACCCTAAGGGCTGGGAGAAGCTGTTAAATCAGTCCAGTTAAGCCAGTAACCAGCTGGTTTAGTGCATTTTGAGTGGAGCTGGAATGAAAATCCACAGGTACAGCAGCTACCAGGCTCATGACTCAAGAACGGCTGCTATCCCACTGCAGTACACATCCTCAACAGCTAACTGCAGAGTCTAAACACACATCTGCACTACGCACTTTTTGCACCATGTCTACCATGTTTATTTTTCCACAACATGTTTATTGTTCCTGTTGTCTACCTTGTGTGGTGTTATCTGTTGTACCGTGAATGTCCCGAGAGATCAGTGCGATTAAGAATCCCAATGTACGTGTACATATGGCAATAAACCACTCTATTACTGTACACTCCAGGAACAGGATTGGACAGTCCCGATCTGGGATCTAAAGAGGAATTCATTTAGGAAGGAGAAGAAGAAACACCTCTTTACACAAAGATTTGTGGGTGTCTGACACAGGTTTATGAGCCAGGTAGATCAGGATAACTGAACAAAATCTTAGGAGTGCTCAGCTAGTAAATGATCAAATGAGGAAGATGGCCACATGGCCTGTTCTCGTCTGGCACTGTTTCTGGGTTGTCTCCCATCCTACTGACAGAACTGAAGCTACTGTGCCTCTTTTTTAAAAGGAACATTAAATATAACGACTGATTCGTCTGTATTGTAAAGCATCTTCAGATGCTGCGATTCTTGGCAGTATCTCATGTTTGCTAAAGTTTGGTTCCTTGATTTCTCAGGTCTCATCACTTCATTAAGGAAATGTTAAGGTGCCACACTGGGACGTCTTTATCTTGAGGTACCACAACACCACAGAACATTGTGGAGGAAGGCATATTACATTATGGCATGACTAAGTCAATGTGGTTAGTGAAAAAAAAAACAAAATCTACGTTGTCACCTGACTGTGGTTTCCCAGAGGGATGCCTCACAAATACCTCTATCATCCAGTACATAGTGCTGGTTAACTTTTACACTAGTGAAACAAGGAGAAAAGGAATCATGTTATAAATGGCTTAACTTGCACTGTCCTGTTCGTGCCAGAACGTGGATTGTCAACCCCGCGTTATGCAAGGAAGCCTGAACAGGTTCAACGTTTACTCACTGGTGATTCATATCCAGCTAACGTTGCTCTGTATGACCTGAATCTGCCAGCTGGCTCCTGCCCAGAAGCAGCCTCCACACAGAGTTTAACCTGACAGCACTGCCCCGGACATCTCGATGTACTGTATCTACAATTTTTCAGCATCCTGCACAGCAACATCATTTCTCACCATTCTGTCTGCTTAAAAGAAAGTTACAATGTGAGCACACTCATTTTGAAAGACATTAAAGTAACCTTTAGTGCAAAACTGATAAAGCTGCGGTCTTAGCTAAGTCTTAGCACGAAGGTGGCCATCAGCACAATGCTCATCAACACGTGTTCTTGTTAAACTGCAGAGTTTTCTAGCAAACAACAGACTTGTCCCTTGGATGGTACACAGACAGAATACATGCAAAATGTTGGTTTCTGTCCCTGACTGCTGCCTCTTTCTGATTCAGCACAGCTGTAACTGTGTCTGTTCAGGAGTTTCAAAATGAATTGCATGGAAATATTTTAGGTGAAAACTGGGTTTCTTTCATGAACTGAAAAAAAAAACTTCACCCCACGCAAGTTTCAACTGTAAAAATAACGGAGCCCTGCAATCTCTTTCTCATGGTTAGCATAATGGAAGTATATTTCTGTAAAGCAGGACAGACGGGCATTTAAAAAAACAAATCCCCGATAATTTGGGATTCATGACATAATTCAGGGGTGGCAATTAGTGATCTTGCTCTCTTAGCTCTTGGGTCCTTGATTTCATCCTGGACTAGGGTACCTTCTGTGTGGAGCTTGCATGTTCTCTTCATGGTTACATGGCTTGTCTCCATGTCCCGAAGCACAGTAGGCTTGAGAACATGCTGAAGGCCTGACTGCTCCTTTAATCGAGTTAAAGCCAAGACGAAAGAGACAAGGGCTTTTCTTGGGCATCCTTCCATTAGACAATCTAATCTAATCAGCACTTTTCCTTCTCTCTGGGAACTCTCTGTAATACTGTGTGGAGTGGAGACACAAATTGGTACTTGGGCACCGCAGATATGAAGGAGGTCTCCCTAGAGAAATGAAAGAGCCATAAAAAATCTACAACTCCCAAAAAGCCACAGGTACAGTACCTGATAATCTGTCAGTATGTCAAACAGGAAAAGGAAAGACACTGTAGTCTGTTGCTCTACCATAGTAAGATAATTTCAAATACAGCTGACTAACTGAAGAGACCGAGGGTTACTAGGGGTAAAACAGAAAAAACACAAAGACTGTCTTTTGTTATCTTGAGTGCATGTTCTATTTTATAAGAAGCAGGACAGCTGTTCAGCTACCAAGCTGGGGAACTGAAGACAATGAGCCAAGAATCAAAATGCAAATTAAGCTTTTAACTTGTTTTGATGTTCTGTATTCTGAGGGAAAACCACTGTTTTGAGCTCAAGCCTGAACAAACACATTTTGTTAAAATCATTTAGACCTTGTCTATTTCAACATCCCTGATATACAGTACCTTTCCCCAGTATATCCCATATTTCCCAGTAGGATGCATGTGACTTCCCAAAAGGAGCATCAGGGATAAAACTGTGAAACTGCTTCATAGTGGACATTATTAGTTTCAGTTCTTTATGGAAAATCTTTGGGTGAAGCTTATGCAACATCTACTCTCCCGTGCTGGGGACAGATATGAGGCCCGAGTGGATAACTGCCTGCTCCTCAAACCTGATACATGTGTTGGGATCCGGGGGCAGGACTGCTTGTTGATTGTTTGCTAATGTCCTGTGTTCTACTTCAATAATTCTCCATCTGTCAGCGTCTCCCCTCCCCTGCGACTCAGAGAGAGCTCATCTGGGAGCATTGCAAACCCAATCCTAACGCCACAGGGCCTATACCTTCCTATCTACCACAAGTCATCATGATCAATCATCAAAGAATTACTCAACCCTAGAGAGAAGGCAAAAGCTGAGCAGAATAAAAATGGAGCACGTCTTTCAACCCCCAATCAGGTGACAGCAGTACCATTCACACCAGCTCTTTAGTTCGAGTTCACAATACACCTGGGGCCTGATTTTCAGTGAGTCACAAATCTACTAAAGAGTAAAAAACCCTTTTGAACACATTCGCTTAGTTTAGCTGTGTTCAAGGTAGAAAAACAAAAATAGAATTTGTTTTAAAAAATGATGATTTCTACACATGAATTCTGACTCAGCGCTTTGACTCTGTTTTTTTTCTTCCTGTGAACATGATTAGTTTGCCAATCTTCGACTGAACGTCTCTGTGGTGTCATGGGATCAGTTCTGCCTCGGGACAGCCTTTAGTCTGTGGCCGTGAGAAAAACCTCAGAGCAGAATGATAATTAGTCTCTCTGGGGAAAAAATAAACAAATGAGGGTTTGTTTTTTAATTAAATACCCAAAACAACATATTTTCCTTTTAAATGCAAATACTAGACAATGCCTTTGTCATAATAAAATACTTAAAAAAAACCTGTAAGGTGTAATGTCTGACGTGCCAGACGTTACAGGACTGTTTTAATTAATGCCTCATTCTGACCCAGGAACAATGTGTTTTAACAGGTTAAGAACTGGAAGGAGCCACTTGTGGAGACATTAGAATGAAAACCCAACAGTCACAGCAGCTGTGGAAGATGGGGAAAACCTCCCTGTAAATCACTTCTGGGCTGTTCAAGTGCTGGAGGGCCACGAGATCTCCTGACTTTCATTCCACATGTGCTCCCATTTACTTTACTGAAGCCATTGTTTATTTTTTAACATATTAAACATCCTGGTAGGTTTAAAAAAGGGGCTGATACAGACAGTATTACAGAAGCAGCCTGAGAGGTGCCCAATACTGTTGTTTACCTGGGGTGTGTTTCATCCAGGGCCTTAAACTGAGGGAGTGTTGTACATGTTCACCGCACTAAAAAGTTGATTTACCATTTAAATAAGCACCGTTTCATCAGAAATTAATTGGACACAAATTACAATTGACAAAAATGACAGAGGTGGCAGCATTGAACTCCACACTACAGTTAGGAATAGTGTCCTTTAATGTTTTCACATTTTAAATCTAGAACAGTCTGTAAAACTGGACGGCGTCATTTTGGGATTGCTTCAGATTGGCAACAACAAACTAAAAATAATCCCACAGACAACTAAAAATAGCTAGCGCTGACATGGAATGGCTACAACAGAAGGTTTTTCACAGGCTTTGAAAACCTCTATGCTGAACGTTCCTATTCTTTAGGAAAAAATGTAACACAAACATCTCCTTAATGTTAAATTTCATTGCAGCAAAACCCAGCATGATCTAAAACACACAGCGGATTTGTCTACAAATTTTGAAAGTTCGCACTTCAAAAAGACAAACCCACTCACAAATGAAAGTTCCTCAGGGTGGGCAGGAACAGACGTGGGGGTTGGCGTCATGTGATCTGTATTAGATTCACAACAAGACTGTGAGCACTTTCCATTTCAAAACAATTAATTATTAGCATGCAGGTTTTGTTCCGTTGTTATCTTTAATATGTGAGATGACGATGACATTCAAGGGGGAAAGTCTTGCAAAAATAAGGAGAGATATTTATGTACAGCGGCTCTCGATAGTACTGTATTCACTCCCCTTGGACTTGTCACATTTTACCGTGTTACAGTATAGATCACAATGTATTTGTATGGGACTTTTTGCCACTGACAAAATTCTACAGATCCTCCTAAAATATGGATATAAAGCAGATAATAAGTGATTGCATTCACCTGCTTTACTAGACACACCTAAACAAGTTCTGGTGCAACCAAATGTCTGACCATTTGCCTGACCATCTGTGCTTTCAAGTCACAGACCAGTTCAAATGTATTTAGTTCAAAGAGTTATAATACTGTATTCAATCTGATCAGTCACCTCCATTTCATTTAATCAAATTCACTGTTATATTATAATATCATAAAAGTATCAGATAACATACAATGTTCTCAATTATGACTCAAAGTCACTTTCAAAGGCTGAGATGAGCAGAGCTGAACAGATGGTAACTGGGACTGTAGAAGATGGTGTAACTGGGGTATGATAGGTGTTTGAGGGTAAATGGATGACCCTGCAATCTGACCCCAAGCTCCTCTCCCTGTCTGTCTCTCTCATGGAGAGCAAGCTGGGGTATGCGAAAAAAGATAAATTCCTAATACAAGTACTGTAATTGTATATGGCCAATAAAGTGATCTTATCAGAGCCTGCTTCATACATTAGACTGAGCTGCCAGATATGGGGGAGTTTGAGTCTGCTCCGCTTTTGAGCTTGGCGTTTTGTCCCAGTTTTATCATCTGTACATCAAAACTCATTTAATATCAGGACTCTCTTGGTAATAAGAAGACATATTAGCCCTTTTTTCAAGCTTTCAATCCCAACATTCATGAGAAAACATCGCGCCGTATTGTCCCTTCAGTCTGGGCACTGCTACGGTGTGGAAGTCTTACCTGTCTTGGTGCAGTTGCTGGCCCGGCCGTCCCCCGAATAGCCCTCTGCACACTTCTCACAGTGCTGGCCGGCTGTGTTGTTGGCGCAGTTCAGGCACTGACCCGTGTCGGGGTCGCAGACGCGAGGAGACAATCGGGGGTCCACATTGCTGTTGCACTCGCAGCGCACGCAGATGCTGTCGGAGTTGTAGTAGCCATCGCGGCACTTATCGCAGTTCGGACCCTGGTACTCTGGCCTGCACTGGTCACAGACGGGCTGGCCGCTGGAATCTGGAATGACACCCACACACAGCAGGGGGAAGTCACTAACTCTGTCTCGGCCAGAGCATCAGTAAAGCTTTCTCTTCATCTGAGGAATTAAAAACCCGCCAGATCAACACTCACCAATTGTCTGTTTTAGTGTCATTTCTAAACAAAAACATACATTTTCTACTAAAGATTAGTTTAAAGATTTCCATAAATGAGCTACTGAAATTGTCTGGATGACCCCTCTGCATACAGTACATCAGAATAATGCAGCACTAGAACTACATATCGTATTTGCAAACACAGGGTACTGAAAGATATTAAATAATAAAATAATATATATAAATAATTAAAAAATTATAAAATAATTATTTTATATATAAAAACTTTCAGTGGCCTAAATGTAATTTGTGGAGTTAACCTGTTTAATCTCTGTTGTTTATGGCAGTTAAAGCAGAATATGAAGGAGATTTACAGTTTCTTGTGCTTCTGTATAGGTTACATACTTATGTATAAGTTACATATTGGTCTCAGAAAGCAAAACTGCAATGCACTAAACAATTTGCATTGAGGGTCGATGTTATAGCGCTGTTAAAACTTTCATTTCACTTTCATAAAAGGGTTTTCATTTTATAAAACCTGTTTTTGGTGTACGAGCATAAATCACTTTCCATTGCTAAAGGAATGTTTAGAATCCACTATGATACACACCCAGGTTTCATCAGCAATAGCCCCTGCATGGGAAAGTGCTGGCTAGATCTGGATAACTAGCACAGAACTGCAGCTGGGGATCCACCTCCTGGACCCATCCAGTCTTGCTGTTGCAGTTAAAGACTCTTGTGCTCATAATTGCAGTTTCCAGACGCAGTGTGTGATGGAGCACCTCGTGCACCAAGTGATCTCATGATCAAACTTGCTGGTGTCTGTTTCTGGTTCAAATCCGGGTTTGTCTTTTGCAGGTGGTGTTATGTATAGGATTATGTGGAGACGTGTTGTGTGGTTCTGGCTGGCCGTTACCAGTTTAGCTGTTCAGCTGACACTGTGATGTTCTCAGACAGCTAGACAATTTAACTACGCACTATGCGATATGCTGATCAAGTATCCCTACACTATATACAGTATGATCTGTTGCATTCTGTGGTTAAATATACAGCATGTTCTCTCTTTTGTCTTGACATTTATGGGAAGACAAGAAGTGGTTCAGACTTTACTTGGTTTAAAATAAGGTTCTGGAAAGTGGTTGGATTTAGTTTGTGATTTTGCTGTATTCTCTAGGAGGGCCTGTCCCCTAAATCAAATCATTTCAAAACCTCACTGAACTCTCCTGCGATGTCTCACATCCCTGCAGTTCTGTAGTTAGGTTTCTTTCTTTTCAGGGGGCTTTGAGATAGTCTTTTAATTGGAGCCCCTGTATAAATCCATATTCTGTATTATTCTAGAAAACAGTGCTGAAATTGGCAGGTCATTGTTCCTAAAGTAACGTTAATATTTGATTCATTTGCTTAGCAGACACTTTTATCCAGGTATGAGGCTATGCCCAGTCTGTAGAGGCATGCTGTCCTGTCACATCCTGAGGGCACATGGGGAAAACAAGAGCAATCCAAACAGTGTCATAGTTATATTACAGTTAGGAGATAGGATATACAGCGTGTTTCTTTCTGTTGCTTGGGAACACCTTTTACTTTCTTGAGCTGACATATCAATCTCGACACCTCAAGAGCAGGTATCCCGTCTTGTGCTGCTGTCTGTCTCTGTCCTGCAACCTTGAGATATGTGAATGACAATCATTAAACTGGGAGAAGAGTGTGCTACTTCAACAACAAAAAATAAAGAAAAAAATGAATAAGAAACAAGTCTGGTAAATATATTTCTTTACTGAGACTGCATTACTGTTATGAAACTATCAGCAGTGCTACAGAGGTTCTTTTATAATAACAGGTAGAAAGCATAAACAAATATCATGATGTAAGTGGTATTATGAAATTTCCCACCAGGCTACGATTAATTTCTCTTCTTTCCGCTTCCCAGCCTGTTATTTTTATTTGATTTGATTAGGAGCTGGCAGAAATATTCCAGCAATATCAGTGTTTTCTTCCTTTACCAAATTGTTTGGCTTCAAAAATACGTTTCCAAACACTGTGATATAATGAAATGATTAAGATGACTTCATAGAAACAAATGCAAATCATTTACGCTCTCAAGTAAATTGTAGAAATTGATATATTTTCACTGCTTACAGTAACTCTTTACTTGGCCTTCCTGCATCGTAGTTATACTTGGAGTTTCACTTACAATAAATTATGAAGAAAACAAATTATTTCCTCAGACAGAGTGAAGTAAAATACGTACAGTGGGACTACAAAACTTTGTCAGAATCGTAGCAGTATTAAAGTCGCTTCTGGTTCTTCTGAAACCAAATGTCTAAATCAAAAGTCACACTGCCACATGAACAAAACAATTTCACATCACCTGTTCGTGAGGGCAGAAACTGCCTAAAGTTGCCCTCAGCTAACAGCAGGTTTTGATTTTTTGATTGGCCAGTCATCTTTACTTTCATATATAAAATTTGGCCTTTCTGTGCCAATCGTCTCCCTCACTGTAGGCAGCTGTGAAGGATATGAGGCCACAGTTTCGTTCTTTAATACACCTTTCTTGAATAGCACATTCAAGACCACATACAGAAGGTATGGTGGCCGTGTGGTTACTGTATATGAGAGACCGAGGCAGGACAAGAGTGGTTGAGGCAACAGCAGCAGAGAACAGGGACACTGATTTGGGTATGCGTGTTGATACGAAGCCAGTGGGTTAATAGAGTAACACGCAAGAGGATGAGAAAAATGAGGTAGAAAAAAGATTATGCAAGCAGCATAACTGACTTTAATTGGGTGCACAGCATTGGTAGGAGGCTGGACAAAAGGGAGTTAATTTTGCAATAAGCATGATAGTACCAGAGTCTGTACTAGTACAGTAGGTGCATGATGGATTGTGAATGTTTCTCAAGAAAATGATTTGGAATGCTGCTGTAGGAATGTTATTTAAACAATCCATATTCATCAGCTATCAAATACAGATTATTTTACTGAAACTGGTAAAGATTTCATAGCTTCATCCAATAGCTTGCATTGTCCTTATCTTACCTACTGTAGCTGGCCGACAGCTGCAAAGAGGACTAACAGCCACTAAGTGGCACTGTGACTCCACTAAACGGCCCAAGCCAGTCCACGAGATCAATTTAAAAGGTTTCTGGAAAGACGGCAAAACAAGTTTATTAGTAAGGAGAACAAATGAAAAACACAACAGGCTATTCGAAGAGATAACCACCGCTTTCTCAGCTACTAAACACAGCACACACCAGATCAACTGAAACTAGGAGACGCCACATCTAAAATAGTGTTTTATTCTATACATTAGGTCAGCTAGCTAATACAGTTTGCCCCAATACAGCAGTGTTACTGGCATAGGAAACCTCTAAGAATATACAGGTTGCTGCTCTTGGTGGCGTCTGTGAAACAGTACGTGGTGCTCTCCCTCATAGACCACAATTTCCACAGCAGCATTCCAGCATGGCGACAGGGAAACACTGTGCTACAGGACGTGCAACCCAATGGATAAGACATGAAAGCAATGTCCTGAGTGCAGTACGTGATCATTAAAGATCCCATTGCATTGTAAGAGGAGAAGTGTTAACCCCAATGTCCAGGGTAAATTTCTGCTTCAAGTATGCTTAACCTGGACCCTTTAAATGTACTGTTTCATACAATTGCTGAATTGGACCTTATGCAGTTTTATCAGCGCTGCTGGTATATAATGCCTGCGACGTAGGTGCATGCTACACTTCAGCTGATGAAAAACATAATTACACTGAGTTATAGTACTAGGGGGATCTCAGCCAAAAAGAAAACATTTCACACTTAAGCAGAAAAATAGTGTATTCATGTACAGCATACAACTCTGAGTGGCTGAAATGGTGTTGAATACTGTTCCTCTTGTATTCTGACGGACTGTTATAGTTTTTTAAAGAATCCAGTCAAACTCCCAGGGGATGATAAGCAATGGACAGTACATGAAACAGTCTGAAAACGAATGCGAAAACTACTGTACTTTTGGATACTTTTAGGTAATACAAGCTAAGACTGTTGTCTTAGCAGGACAGCTACATGTATATGGTATATTTTGACACATACACAAACTGTATGGATTATAATACACTGGTGGACTGGTTGTATTTGTAGGCATTGTCAATAGGAGATTTTGTGAGAAAACAGCACTTTTTTTACATAAACATACACATTTTTCTCCTTCAAGTTTTTTTGTGTGTCCAGTTTTCATTTTACATGAAAATGATTTCAAAGTCATTCCAAGATAAAAAAAATTGTAAGTTAAAGTTCCTCTTCTGATCTCCATAGACCAATTTCCTTATGCTTAGTGTTAGTAATTTAGTGATGCTCTCAGACACTGACCCTCTGGGTGTTACAATACACAGTATAGATAATACACAGTATGTAATATATAAAAGAAAAAGGAATAATTAGCTACTCTTTGTGGAAGGGTAAAAACAATTAAAACGAAATAGACATTCCTTTAAAAAAATCGCTCATATAAAGATCGATGGCAGTATCCTCAGGTTATCTGAAAGCAGCCCAGTGCCAGCAGCAAGCATTACTCATGGCAACAAGTCTCATCAGCCACAGAAGTAAATCGATCATGGCAGTTATTGCTGTGGTCCCTCTGTGGAACAGACATGAATTATCCTTTATTTGACACATCACAGTTCAGTCCCTTTACATTGCACTGAACTAATTTGAGGTGCTTTATATGGGTGTCAATATCAAAGCAAAACCTTTGAAAGTACAATTGTACAGCAGAGACATACAACTTACAGTAAAGATAGCTCCTGATCTCAAGCCACACTCTCTAGAAAGTGAATGACTGTCAGTTCTGTAGGTCTCGTCTCATCTGGCTAAACTGACAGTGTCAGTCTCACAATCAACACGTAAGAGTTCCATTCCCTATCCCACTGATGACCCTCAACACAAATTCAGGCAGAATTCCTTTGTCTTTAGTGGTGCCTTACAAGCTTATATGCTGGGAAATGTGTAAGTACAGTATATACAGTACTGAACTTACTGTTTTTCTTTATGTCATCATGTTAGTTAACAGGAGGGCTTTACAGACACAAAGGAAACAAGGTCAAGGACATGCTCTGTGGACAGTTTGGAATAATGGACTCAAAGTTAAAGCTCCTGATCACTGCCCACACTACAGATATATACAGTGCACAGTGTGCGAAATGAGCTACTGGACAGAGCAGACACGCCAGATGCTTGTTTAACTGTCCGTTTGTAGGAGTTACACTCTTCTGTGAAAAAGGCAGACTTTCAATTCAGTTTCGAAGGCACGAGTTTCCACTGTGAAATGGGAGGGAGATCCAGAGGCGAGAGCAGAACAGCTGAAAGATGCAGCCGCGTCCAGTGCGAGCAGACACCTTGAAATCACAAACTCAAAAAGCCTTCTCTGTGACGTCACAGAGCGATAAAGATAAAGACAATGCAGGTTCTTTTCTGAAGATACGATGACCCCAGTACATGAACATATTTAGTGAAAAGCCACTGGCAGACATTGGAGGGTCTGGACTCACTGGCTAAGGAACACAGCCGAGAGCGGATGAAAGAAGAAGACACCACCTTGGGCTGGGTTCGCACCTGAGCATCTATCATGGTAGGAGGCTGAGAACTGCATTTTGTGCAACGTTTTAACTCCTTGCAGAGGATTTGACATGAAATCAAAGGATGAAAGAGGTACGTTGGATCATGGTAAGGTGCTGTGTAGGCTACTAAAGTGATCTGTGTCTTTAGGAAAATCTTGGATCCTCTAAGCGCAATTAAAGTCTTTTATATAGGACTGAGCACATTACGGATACCTAAAGTTTCAAACCCTTAATAACCCCAACAAGTACAACAAATGCCTTTACACAGCTGCATTGAAGAAGAGACCGCATTGAAGAACAGACCGCTTGTATCCCAGCATACCAAAATAAACAATGTAATATAATAATACGAGATGAAAAGTCTTGGCATTTTCTGCTTCCTTCAAAACAAGAATTCTGTACATTATCCATTCGCAATTCACATCAAGAGATTTTAAGAGACTTAACTGGAATGTGATCAAAACCAAGGTCAAAGTTTAAAAAAGGACATGAAATGTGAATTCAGTACCAGTCATACTCATAAGCTCTTCCCTGGTATTGATTATTACCAAACTGTCCACCACACACAGTAAGTCAGAATGAACTCTGACTACCTCCCGCCTGGAGACAGAGCTCCGTCAGATGGGATGCAATTTTTGCCACTTCATTAATTCTGCTTGTAAGGCAAAATAAACAAAAAAAAACTCAGAAACAGGCAGATTGTGAGCAGCTCCAGCAGAAATTAATTGTTGTGTGTGCACTTGTGCATAAATGCAGAGGAGAATTCAGCACTTCTAAGAAGCCAGATCGATTTAACCCTTCTGTGCGTCTCTGCAATAAATTAACTTTGCAGGCTGTAATTAACAGATTAAAGCATTCATATTTTCAAATAAATTGCACTGACATTTGCCTTGTCACCAAAGACACCCATATGCACATCACACATAGAGAGTGAATCAGAACAGATCTTTGTGACTGAACAGTGGTGCTTGTCTTTGAATTGATCGTTTAAATACTGAAAAGGTTCCTCTGGTGTTGAGTCAGAGTTGGCGTTTGGTTACAGTGGCACTTGGTGTTGAAGAACCTAGCAAAGATTTCAAAGATGGCACCTCATGCATATATACAGTAAACACAAAAACATCCATATCGCACAGACCAGAACAAACTGGGGAGCTGGGTGCCTTTGTGGTCATTATACTGTAAATATTGCAGGA
Source organism: Atractosteus spatula (assembly GCF_055471065.1). Classification (NCBI taxonomy): domain Eukaryota; kingdom Metazoa; phylum Chordata; class Actinopteri; order Semionotiformes; family Lepisosteidae; genus Atractosteus; species Atractosteus spatula. Next base: position 3,646,232 of record NC_142728.1, on the reverse strand, counting down.
ACATTTTAGAGAAAACAGAACTATTTAAAAAATATCCTTCTCCTTTCCTTTGTCCTTGGAGCTTTTCCACAAAAATGCTCTAAACAAAATGGACACAAACAGTTCATTTATGGTTTACGAACAGCTTTCTCAACTCCAACAAAGGCTCTAAAACAAAAAAAAAGTTTTGCAACAGAACTGGAATATGAGAGCCAAGTATTTCTGAGTATGAAAATGAAACTGAAAGGTACAAGATTATCAAAATACTGAGACAGTGACAGCTCAGCACCATTGTTGTTGTTGTATTGTATGCGTTATATAATGCACAACAGGTACTGTACACTGGTATGTAACTAAAAACATAGTAAAACTAATAAAAGCAGTCACACACACTGATTTTAATGGTCAATTTACAGTATGTCCAACAAGGGCTTAAGCTTTTGTATTATGCTAATAATATTTTATTATTACATGAAACACTTAGGAGAACGAATCTTAATCATTCCATAAAAAAACAGTGCAATACTAATTACTGTACCTTCCCAGGATACATGTACTAAATATTCCTTTTAAATATGAGCACTTCCTTTACCTTCGGTGTCAATTTTGAAGAGCTGTGAAGGGATCCCCACACCCAAAAGTAGGCCTTAAAATTATTGTCTGTAGACCTAAAAAAACTGCACCTTAACAATTAAGACTTACTCAAACTCAGTCACTGAATTGAGTACTGCTCAGAGTTCTGTTGACAGAATAGGCCTGAAACTACACTTTACTTCATCAGACATCTTGACGAAAAAGATAAATGCCCAGAACATTTATGTAATCTCTGGCCAGAACAGAAGCCGTTTCTGCAAGCCTGTCCCATCAGCCTCCCCCCGACCACCCAATCTGAAGAGATCAGTTTTCAGAGAAGGGAAGCCCAGCACAGGTCCGGGAATTCCTCTACTCCTTACAGAAACAATAGCCTTTCTTCTGAAACTGGACTCTTCTAATATGAAGGCTCCCACAGCAATCATTAACTAATGTCAGTCAATCATCTATACCAGGTTTCACTCACTATCCACCAATTTTCTAACCACTTCTTCCAATTCAAGGTCGTGGGGGAGCTGCAAGCAACTGGCAAGCACCCATCTCAAAGCAGGGTACCCCATGGATGGGACATCAGTCCATCACAGGGCATACACAGACAAACACACTCACACCAGGGCCATTTTGTCCTAGGAGCCACTTAACCTCCTAATATGTTTTTGGACTGTGAGAGGAAAACAGATTGCCCGGAGAACACAAGGAGAACATCACAAATGTTCAAATTACACCCAGATATTCCCCCATGTCCGGAATAGAACCCAGGGCTCCAGCACTCCAAGGAAGCAATGCTGATCAATGTGCCAGCATGCTGCCCTTTTACTCACTAGATTTTCCAAAATCAACCCGCCGGGCTGGCAGTCCCGCTACTCAGGACTTTTCCACTGCGCTGCAAACAGCAGGGAGTCATGCAGAACCCAGACTACAGCTCGTCCCCAGGCTCATGGAGACTGACTGACTCCCTGTCCCAAAATTCAATCGAGTAACAGCAGTCCAAGTCAGGCTGCGATCCTCCGAGATTTGAGTAGCATCTCAGGCCGTTCGTAGAGCTGGGTGACGGTCTCCATCTTAATTTCCCCACTCTCAGTTTTTAAATAATTTATCATCATTCAAGTAAAGGAAGAAGGAGAGCCATCACATAAGGATGAACATCAGAGCACTTGTCAACAGTTCTGTCAACTGCAAAACCCCACAACTGTTAAAACCAATAACCCTGTTGTCATATCCACATTATTATATTATACATTATCCTTTCAATGGAAATAAAATGACCTATAAGGGCTTTAACGAGGATGTTGCTACTAAAGTTTAAAGGATCTGCTCTGTACTATTAAAACTTATTCCTTCGTGTGAAATGAATTATCAGCAGGCCAGGCAGCTTTGTCAGGTCAGTGCTACTCAGTGAGAGATGTGAAGGACGCTGTAGAAAGTCTATGTGGAGGAATCTCTGTCAACAGCCCAAAACACACTAAGCCAGCCTTCTTGAGCTTTCCCACACACTCCAATAGAGCTATGTAGCCCCGCATTTGCGTCAATCAATTAACCAGCTATTTACAGTTGCTTTGTTCTTACACTGCCATGCTGTTGGCGAATAATTCAAGGCATTTTCCTGTCAGTCACAGAGGACTGTTGCACCGTTGTTCTGGATTTTAATATTCTTAGCCACGCTGGATTGCTTTATTGTGCAGAGGCTCTCTTGTCTTTCTCTCTCTCTCTCTTGCGTTTTTCTTTTGCCTTTGAACTTTCTTGATCCTCAGCCAGTCCCATAAAGTTTTAATTAAGGAGGGGGTGGGAAGGCAGAGAAAGCATTTAGTGTTAATTTGAAACAATCCTGATGATTAGCAGAGCCCTAACAGGAGTACATAGAGTATATGGAAGGCATGGAAGAAAAACAGTATACATGAACCAAAAATATTAGTGCTGAGAAACTGAGCCTAACTATGAGTTATGGCTCTAAGTTTGCCTTTTAAGAGAAGGAAATCAAATTTGAACACCATGACAACTTCAGGATAATGTATATACACTATAATAGAAATAATCTCTTATTTCTATTGTACTGTACAGTAGTCTACAGTATATACACTGTACTAAACTGTTCTCTCATTTCTTATATAGTGTACTATACAGTATATAGACTGTAATAGCTTTCTTGTATTTCTTAGAGTTATACAATGTGTATACATTGTAATAGGGTTCTCTTATTTCTTATGAGTAGTCTCCAGCATGCAGGTGACTCAGGGAACCCCAGCACGAATAAATACTACACAGCTGGAATATTAAGGCCTTCCAAAGCAAAATCACTTCCTCTGCGTGAGAAGAAATACAACCTACTGTACAGTCTCAAAGCCTCTTAGTGATCCTGATGGCTCCTCAGTAGATCTGTCCTGCTACTGAATGTGTAAGCTCTGTCTGATCCGTGAGGTAAGCACTTTGTAAACTGTTTCCATTCTATCCTAACTTTGTGTTTGCTTTGATGTTGCATTTGAGATAGAATTGTGCAGCAGAAGATATCTGATCTAAACAAAGACAATTGGTCAGGTGGACTTGCAGGAGTCTTTGTTGTGACAAAGCCTGCTTGAGCCTCCAGTGCTATTTCTGTTTGTAGTCTTATACTGTAGGTACTGGACTAAAATAAGACAGAGGGGTTGTCATTCACAAAGACAGCACAGATCAAGCCTCACTTTTAAAAATCGTGTCTCCCGTTTAAATATCCTCATCCCACAATTCCACTATATACAGTAAAACTACATGAACATTCACCACTTTCTGTTGTTAAGCTCTCACTAGCCTGCCTCATAGAGAAGACCTCAGCCCAGAGCCCTGTCTTATGTGTGGGTGTTGAAAAGTGATATTACAGAAGCCCAAGGAGAAGCTGATGGATGTAAATTGAAGCTCTTGTTGTGAATGGCCGGTACAGATGTTCTGTTTCAGAACGCATTCTGTTTTCTGCAGATACAGTACACTGGGAATGATCATTATCTTTGGGCAGTGCAGGAAGAAACCATATTCTTTGTCATTACAAAACAGCAGGGAAGCGTGAAAGAAGGCATAATGAAATTGTTTCTCATTAAAACAAGTTTCCACAACTCCATATGTGGTCAGCATATCCTTGGAAGACACAACCACTCGTAATAATATGACTAAATCTTCAATATTCTATAACTTTTAAAAATAATTTGATCCAACTAAACCTTTACATGCCATTGGTGGAAAAAGCACTGGTTCTGTGGTGTCTTTTGCTCTTGTTAAAACAGACTTCTGATAATACAAACACAAAAAATGAATCACAGAAGTTCATTACTTCTGTGAAAGCCCAAGGTAAAGAAAACGAATCATGAGCAAAAGGCACTAAGATGAAGTGTATTTATCTTTGTCAGGATGGAGGTGTGATAAAGAAAAGTGGAATATCTGGGTACCTGTACATATTTAACAGCAAGGAACGCAGCCTGCTGAAAAAAAAAAACCTGCCAGGTCATGCATTATCTGAAATACATTTTCACTTTTACTTTTTTTTAAAAAAAAGCATGTTGAGAAAAAAAAGCTGGACTTTTTCTGAAAGACATATGCTGATAAGAAACACATTAATCAGGGAAGATCCTAATGGGATTGAATTCCAGGAGATGGCTGTTCATAATACTGCATGCATCAGCCTGTATACATGTACACATGTACTGTATACTGGGACGCAGAAAGAAAACATGTTAAGGCACAGTCAAAGGTACCCGCTTCTGTACCTGCTAGTTTCCGTAACTCAGAAAGCCGCAAAACTCATTTTGTTGAGAAGAAAGGGATTTCGGTCTTTTGAATGAGAAGTGAGTCATATTGGAAAGTGAAACAACCAGCTTCTTTAGTTGGGTTATAAAAATGTGTAGTTTTTTTCCGTAGGAACAGTACCAGTGTGTGGCCACTATTTTAAAGATTACACATTTTAACAATTCACATTTAGGCTGAGGAATGTGTGCCTTTAATGGTTTAATGTTTCTTGTTAAATAAACGTTTTCTCCCTAAAAGATATATTTTGCACCTTTGCCAAGTTTAAGAATGCATTTTCTTTTTATATCTGACACAACTAGCGGCTGAATTCTGTTCCAGGGTTGAAGAGCATGCCGATGTTTTATGCTGAGGTTTTAGAGAGCACAATTTTCTAGAATGCAATGCTTATGTGTGCATTTTTAAAAATAGTGTTTAAACCACTTTTTGTACCCAGGGGTCTCCTGAGGCACGCGAATGCATGTGATCGCCTAAGAAAACAAAGACGCAGTGATGAATCAAAGCACACAATTCACAACTGTACAAATGAAAACCGCAGCTTCACTGGAAAATTGGATTTCCTCCATTCTTATTTGCAACCATCCCTTTTCTAAGCACTTCAGCCAGGTCAGGGCTGTGGGGAGCTGGAGGCTCTCCAAGAAAGAAACGGGTGCAAGGCAGGGTACACCCTGGATGGAACAGCTGTAATTTTTGCAGGGCAGACACAGACACACGTGTGCACACGTTCCGATCAGTTTTCCCAGAAGCCAGTTAATCTACCTGTACATTTTTGGACTGCGGGAGGAAAGAAACTGGAGCACCTGGACGAAACCGAGGGGAAAGCAGGGAGAACATGCAAACTCCACACAGACACCACCCCAGGTCTGGAATTGAACCCAGGGCCCCCAGCGCTGCGAGGTAGCAATGCCAGCCACTGCGCCATCACGACACCCTTCTTATTTGCAATGTAGTGCAAATGAAGAGTCACATGCACCAGGAATCATCAGAGGTATGCACTATACTACAATATTAATGTCTATACCTGCTACCTGTTCCTCCTGGCCCCAGTGGTCTCTGATACAATTCCAGATCTAGTTTATTCCTCCATACAACAACATACCGTACTACTAATAATATTAATACTAATAGCACCAATTAGAAAGCAAACAAGGTATTAGACATATTTAATGTTTTTTCTTGGTTATGCTTTAGATTATATTATATAAATGAAGGTTTAATACTGTAGTCCATTAATCATGATTTTACTGTAACTTGATGCTTTTTTAGAATTGTTCATTTATTATTAACTGATATGGGACTTTTTGCAAAACCACTTCCAGTATGTTTGCACATTTATACAGCTGGGCATGTACTGTAACTCGAGCAGGCAGGGTGAAGGGCCTTGCTCAAGGGTACGACAGCAGTGCCACACATGGGATTTGAACCCACAACCTTCCAGTGATGAGTCCAGTCCAGAGCCCCTCACCACAGCTCCACTGTGCCTCCACAGGCCTGCTGCAGAGCTGGGGTCCAGTTAAAGGGTAGAGGTCCAGGCACTCTACTTTGTAACTCCAGATGCCTTATTAATCATCAATAAAACCTCCATATGTGGAAAAATATTTTTTTATTAAACTCTTTCTTAAAAAAACACTCTAAGCCTTTTTTTTGTCATGGTTTTAGAAGTCATATTATTGTACTTTATCATCTTTATGTCAGCCTGTCATAGCCAAAGCTACAGCAGTTTTCCTCTTGAGTACATGGTGACGAGGAACCTCAATAATAATAATAATAATAATAATAATAAAATCAGTGTACTATCAACGTTGCTCCACAAGCAGCACTATGTGAAGTTGCCCCTGTACCATGACTTCGGGGTTTCCCGAGTCATAGTGGAGCTGATCTGAGATGAAATGAGCCCCTCCCTACCACATCGACCACTTCAAGGTGCCCTTGTGCGATAGCAGCTTGTGTACTTCAACTGGAATGTTAAGCTACCCTCCATGAAAGAGCTATTAATCAGCTACGGCACCTTCCAGGAAAACAGCAGAAACTGGCGAGTTTCACTGAGAGGAAAGCACTGCCCAGTCTACATCTTCAACAAGCACAAACAGCCAAAAATAAAAAAGTAAGTTCTCCGGTGTACCCGTTTACCTGCTTATACTGTACCTTAAGAGACATGACTACAATAGGAACAGTTTTCTTGCCACTCTTTTCACAGAAAATACAGAAGAAGATATTTCATTTCATCTCACTGGGCCCAGAAACAGAAGTATTTAGCAGGCCAGATGGGCCTGAGCAAGAATCGAGATTGACATAATTAAAGATTTAGCAGGAAATAACACCTGGCATTTTAAGCATCCTAATCGGATCACGCAGTGTTGTGTTTGCTCCAGCGACAGAATTTTTTTAGATCTTAAGGTACTGTATGAATATTTTGTAAAGAATAATAACAAATACAAACTGCATTGAAATATAATACGTACTGTAAGCATGGATCTTGCTATGGCAAGACACAGGAATGCATCTCATAAACTAAGCCCAACACCTTGAAGTAAACAGCTTAAAACTGCTTCACAGGAACTGTCTTGTGTGTTCCTGATTAGCTGCACGTCCCTTGCTGTTCCTTTGCGAAAGGTGGGAGGGATAAGGTGGCTTTTCATGCATTTAGTTCAAGGGGAGTTTTAAAAAGTCCTTGAGAGTCTCTGAAATACGAAGAAGCCAGAGGCCCACTCCTCAAATGAGCTTTTTTTAAATCCCTCTTCCTCTTACGTTAAACTGAAGATAACAGAACAGGTCAGGCCAGAGTATGGGGTGAAACAGGGCCATCCTCAGTGCTGGGACAATCCAGAATAGACTGAGGTGTTCAACCCTGACCAATGGAAACCACACAGGTCTATTTTTCAATATACTGTATAAGCTGTCAAGCCAGAAATTGCTCTTCAACTGCTTCAGATTTGTATTATACTTGAAAGCAGGGTTAGAATTACAGGTGTGTTTACATTTTTCTATTAAAATTAAGCCACTGTAAAACAAATACCTCTGCTCCCCTTCAAAAGACTGGTTTTGACCAACATAAACTCAGCCAAACTCTCTCCAGTTGAAAATGTGCTAGTTTTTTTTTGTGTTTTTTTCTAAAAGCAGTCATGCACATGTGAAAGCATGACCTTTACATCTGTTAAAAGACAGGTCTGAATTCAATCATACAAGGAAAAGAAACTTCCTGCCTGGTGATTTTTACTGACTCACAGTTCAAAGGGCCAAGTACTTGTACAAGTACATTAAGGAACCTTTGCGCAGTCTACTCAACAAATTAGAAAGGAGCTGCTGAAAGGGAAGAGAAGAGACATGTATTTGGAAGTAAAAACCTGATTCTCTAACTTGGTAAGGGTGTAAATTAAGACATCACATCAGAACAATAAGATACCGTAGGAGTAGGATATGTCTTCTAATGTTAACTGACGTGAACATTTCAGGAGCAAAGAAATCATTTCAAGAAAACGAACACAAACATGAAACAGCAAACAAAACTCCCACAAGTGTTTATATACAGTATGTGACTTTCTTGATTTTCAGTTTTGCATACTATACCGTAGAAAAGATTCAATGGCATGTCAGAATAAGCAGCTTCTCTTATTACTCTGTACCCAGTATTTGAAAGTAGTCCAGTCTCACAGAGTAATCCCCTCACATAGGGACTGGATATCTGTTCAATCTTTTGGTAAATTACTGCCAGTATCGAGTCTGCTTCAGCAGTGTAAGAACCACAATGTCATCATTTTTAAACAACCAGAAAATCTGTTAATAACCTAACAAACTCAAATGAAACTTTGCTTTCCAAGGCAACAGCATTTGCAGATTGAAACATACATTTAATTACTGCATGTTAGCATCTTTCTGTGGGTCATCTGTCTCTTTTTATAAATGAATATGCTCTTAACATGCTGTAGCACCTCCAGAAATGTCACATATTTGCACAACCACCCACACAATGCAAGGTGCAAAGTGCAGCTCATAAGCACACAGAGGGGTGAGTTTCAAGAAGAGTGCTTTATGTTTCCTGTAGAGCTGTATGACTAACCAGCGAATTTCAGTTAACACGTCGAGGATCAGTCTGTAAGACTGCAATTTACTGTGAAAGGTCAGTCCAGTGCCCACAGCTGCTTGGGCCACTCCCAGGTTTGCACACTGCGCTCGGTTAATATGGCATAAATTACAGGTTATACTGTACAATCTTAGAAAGCCAAATGCTTTAATCCATTGCAGCAGTGCACTCCACGACATACTGGTTAAATCAAGGAGCTCAGGTTCAACAAGTGGCCTGTTTCAAAAGTCAGGGCTGCACACTGGGAGCATGGTGCTTGGAGACACAGCAGTGGATCCTGAGGTTGATATTCAGCACAGAACTCAACTAGTGCAAGGGATAAGCAATCACTCGTTAAAACAGGCAACAGTACAATCAATAAATAAACCATTCATGCTAATGCAAAGCAAACAAGCTTACGAACATCGTACATTTGAAGCATTTGAAACTTCGTAGAGAGAAGGCAGGATTCCAATAGTTTGGTGTGAACATACAATGACAAGTAGGGATTTGGAGATCTTCATCCTTGCTGAAGTTGCCTACAATGTACTGTATGCTCTTATGGTGTTCAGTACTAGGTAGAGTGAAGTGTTACAGTGGATACTGCACATATGTGTTTGTTTCGGTGGCAGCTTCGGCTTGCAGCTGGTACACTTGGTGCTTTTCACTATTCATTGGGACACAAGTGTGCAAACTCACTGCACAACTTTACAACAGGTGAAATGGCTTCTGCAGACTCCCCTTACTCAGAATAGTGAAAATCAAAATGCACAAATTAAAGGATACACTCACCTTGAACACACAGTGACCGTAACTGAGTGATTTTATCACCTGGGGCTACAGTATATTCTGCTAGTTAGAGATAGTCTATAAGATATTGTATACCCTATATCCTATATATAGTATACCCTATACTGAAAACTAACTTTAATTTAACTGAACCTCTATAATGTTACAATACAATGAAAAGAAGCCAAACGAACTAAATTAACCAAACCAGTATAAACACAAGCCTACTCTTAGAAACCACAACAAACGTACCATGACCTACCGTACACATTAACGAATACAGAGAGGTTTCAGCCTAGAAAGAAAAAAAAAACACTTGGGCAGAATGCAATGGTGATCTTAAAATCAGAGGCCACATTCTTTAACCCCTATCAGCACAATCTACCAAGGAACCAGCAGAACTATCCGATCTACCAAAACCTCCATTACTGATAATAACCAGAACTACAGTTACAGGTTTGAGGCTCTGTTTTTAAGAGAAGTAAACTAGTACAGATCATCGCTGTGGCAATACAATTCTACAGAATAGCCAGCATGGATTTAGAAAAGCTAAGTATTGTTTTGCTTACCTAACTAGTTCTTTGAAAATGCCGCTTCAGTTACAGATACTGACATACAGTACATGGCGTATACTGTAGTATTTACAGAAGCATGTGTGTTTTTATCCATTACTGCAGTTATACCACGATTGACTGGTTTTTCAGCATTAATTTGATTAAATTCCTCATCAAATGAATTCTCATATTTCAGACATTCAGAGTAATGCAAGTACTTGGATTATAGACTGGTTAATGTACAGGAAACAAATTTGGGTGACGTAATTGGTAGATGAGCACAGTCACCTGACAGAACCCTTACTATTCCTAGTTTTTATCACAGATATAGAATCTAGCAATACCTAGCAAAGTTTGCAGATTATATCAAACTAAGAGAAATAGGAAACACTGTGCACTCTCAAATGATAAAATATCATACAGGACTTAGATCAAATTCAGGACTGGTCAGACACCTGTGTATTTAATGTAGATGAGTGCTCCACTAGTACAAATCTAAAATGAGAAGAGCTACTGTATATAAGACTCCAGCTGACAACAGAGAACCAGACAAACTGAAACATAAGTTAAAACTCAGAGGAAACTGCCGATGACCTGCTGTACACATTGCCACTAGCAAACCTCAAGGCTTTTCAGGAAGGGTGTGACTGAAGCAGTGCTGAGTTTCCAGGTTTCTTGACAGATGTAAACCTCCTCTGTGACTAAGGAAACCAAAAAACGAAAAACACAAGCGAACGGGTTAAAACCAGTAACTGTGACCTTGCATTAATCTGCATTTTCTGTCATGACATTGAAGGAAAAAAAATGTTTCTGGCCATATTTTATCTGATGGGGCTGGGGCTGGGGGAAATGTGGTTTAATGAAATATGCTGCCCGTGATCTAAATCAAATTTTCTGCCAAGCACCGTCAATCTGCAATGTCACCTTGACCAACCAACGATGATTTAAAGCACTCTGAGCAGAGAGGCAGGAGCAGTCAAGCACGCCACTCCACCAAAAGCACACACAACTCTTCCCTCAGCACCCTGAAGTGTCATTCCTTCAAACTCATGGGACGGCGAGAAGCAGCAAACTGACATTTGTGTAATTCGATTTAAAGGGGATTCCATGTTTACAGTGATCCATATCAGGGTATGAGCTTCAAAGGCACACCCTCTACAGCAAAGACCTACAGTATAAGTAGGTCGAAGGAGCGGTGTCTCTGTGGCTCAGGATCTGCGCCTGTGGCTGGAAGGTTACCGGTTCGCATCCCGCGGCCGGCAGAGGAATCCTACTCCGTTGGGCCCCTGAGCAAGGCCCTTAACCCCAGCTGCTGCAGGGGTGCTGTATAAATGGCTGACCCTGCGCTCTGACCCCAAGCTTCTCCCTGTCTGTGTGTCTCCTGGAGAGCAAGCTGGGATATGCAAACAGATAAATTCCTAATGCAAGAAACTGGATATGGCAAAAAAAAAGTGATCTTAACTATTGACTGCAGGAATCCAGCAAGAGGGAATCCTTACAGGTTTTTGTGAGAGTGCCACTCTAATAAGACCCTTGTTGAGAAGTCATTTCTCACCCTTTTGCCCTCAGAAAAACTGTGAAGCACGTACTCAAAATGCAGAGAGAATAATAGCAAAAGAACAACATTTTGCTAAAGGAGAGTTTCCTGCTATATTTAAAAGAATGTATTGGTTGGTGTGACAAATACATTTTGAAATACTTTTTCTTCAAGTTTTTATTTTTGAAAAAGCGTTTTTCTCCCCCGCAAATTGAAGTATTCAGCCAATGAGTTAGAAAATTGAAACCTCCTGCCGAAGAAGAAGGTGAAGAAGTTACTTCATCAGATGAATTAAGGGGGAATTTGATGTAGAACAGTGCACTGGTGTTAATATTTCAAATCTTACAAAGCGTACAAAGGGAACTTTAATGACCAAGTGATACGGACCTTAATTTAAGATCTCGCACAAAGTCCTCAGTGTCCATGTTTGAGTGGTGGTTTAGAAATTCTATTCAGAGGGAAGAATTTCATCAACAAAAACTACTGGCTCACCCATAACACTTAGAGGAGCAACCTGCTTTTCATTAGGAGACTTCCACTACAATACTGACAAGGCCCAGCCCTGCTTAGCATTTAAGAAGACAAGGTGAAAGGGTGTATGGAAATTAGCAGGAGTCATCTGCAGTTAGTTGTTGCAGAAAAACTTAAAGGACATGAGGAAAAAGGCAAAAAAAAAATGGGAACAGGAAGTTGATGAACTGAAAATAATTTGCATTTTTCAATTAGTTGACAACGCAGAAGGGTTTAGGCACATGCTCTGAATGCACCACTAGAGACAAGGCCAGAAAGCTTGAACTGAAGCAGATAAAAGGATATATAATCTAATTATCTGATATTATCTGGACATATTATCTGATAAGTGTGGTTAATTGAAGGCTGAAAGAAAAACTGAAAAACCGGCACAAGTCAGCAGAGCATCCGGCAATATAATATTTATTAAATAGGCTTTACGGTACTTACTGAAATAGCATTCTACCAAACGTGGGCAGAAATGGATTTCAAGAGCTTAATTCTCTTGCTCAGTCATAACATTGTTCAGTTCAAAACAAACTTTCAGGAGACTAATAGTGCTGTATAGTTTCGGTGACTGAATTTCTGTTAGAACTGAGACACTTCTTATGTGCTGTGCGAATATGTCGCTGGACTTGGAACTCCTTCTAAATGTTATTTATGGAACACTCTCGAAAACATCAGGATGGGTCTTTAATTTCTCTGTCCTGCTTGGACAAAGGAATTGATACTGGCTTCTCTGTTGCATTGCTGTCTGCTTTCATCCACATGACCAAGAAAATACAGTATCTCAAATCAGACTTTTAACAGTCCTGATATTTGCAGGTGGTTCTGATAGTCAAGATCTCTATTAAAGAGACTTTTACTTTATTACTTTCAACTCCTATAATAGCTCTGGAGTTCTGTGAGCACTGCAGCTTGGCTGCAGATCTCTAGGGACTTCTCCCAACATTTTTCTATTTTGTGAAGACACCTCAGAGCCATTATGCATCGCGTCTACTGTTTATGTCTGCACTGACGTAGACCGAGAAAAGAAAATGATACTTCAGCCTGGCTCCCTTCCCAGCTGCGTAAGTGTGTGCAAAAGTAAAAAGGGTCTAAACCAGGAGTCTCAAGACAGTATGTTTAGTATATAGCCATGCAGTAGTGCATACTGTATGACAGTGCAAGTGCTGAAGTTCAGGGGTATGACGTTTTGTTAGAGAATGAGATGTTCAAACACAAAATTGTTGCTTTTAGATATGATCAAATTTGTTATCCTGCAGAATGAAGCCTCTCACCTACTGTAATTAATTCATTTTTTACATTTGCCTATCAGAGACACAAATCAACATTTCACTTACAGTATACTGCACTTTACTACTGCTACTGTACTCCTGTATTTTCCACATTGGACCTTTCATGTTCTGCTTTCAGTCTGACAATCTACACACAATCTAGTGCTACAATTAAAATCACACCATGACTACAGCCAGAAACATTTAAATTAAAGAATTTGTTCAGCAATTGCATCTATTTAGATGCTAAACCAAGGGGAATTAGTGATGGAAGAACAAATGAACAGTTACAAACGAGAGGAAGCTACAGTAATTGGCCCATCAAGCCCATTTGGTAGCCCAGCTGCTGCTTGAAAAAAAGCTGGAGTATAGGCTTCAACATCAAGACCGGACAGCTTGTTGCATACTCCCACAACTCTTCAAGACAAGCCTCCTGTTCTTGGATTTACTGTAAATACACTTTTATATAGTTTCCCCTTGTGCTCCCTGGTTCCCGATGCCCTGTTTATTCTGAAAGTGTGTTAAAAAATTAATATTTCCTGCAGCAGATATGACACATTTCCATTGCTCAGTCTTTGGCATGTTCACTTTGATTAGTCTATCACACAGGAAGCAGGAAAAAAAACACTCTATTGGCACCAGCCCTGTGAAAATAACCTGAAGCGTTTAGGAGTTTAAGAGAAGTGAGGAAGGCAGACTTGGTAATAGCTCTAGGGTTTCTCACTCCAGATGCTGAGGGAAGAAATTCATTTCAGCTGGTAACCTAAAAGGCATGGTAGCCTGTGATTGAGGTCTGGGATGAGCTTTCTTAAATGGCATCAGACCCCTCTACATGCCTCATGTCTCCCAGAGGTCTTTCGGCTGAGCCATTCCGGCTGCAGTTTTAAATTGAACTGAAATGGATTTCTGTATATTTTGGTTTTTATAGTCTGATCCCATTATTGGTGTTGCACATGCTTTTCAAGTGAGTGTTGATTATAATTGGCGTGATTGCCTTATTTTAAAATGACACTCTCTGATGCTATGCACGAAAGGCTCTGTACTGTATATGATCATCATGCTTGTTTTTATTGATGGCCATTTCTTCAAGAGTAAGACTTTCAATGTCTGGCCTCCTCCTGTTCCTCCATTTGTTTCCTTCTCCAGGACTTCTGCACTGAAACGTACCACAAAACTGCAGGCTGGAAGCTAATCAGGCACTTTAAATGCAAATGATGTACATTTCATTGCATCCTCTGAAGATAAGGAAAGCAAATGAACGCTCTTACTGAAAACGCTCTGTTCTAAATCCCACTCCATGAGCTGGCTGGTTCTTATTTTCCAATTACACGGGATGTTACCTGGTACAAAGTACAGAAACATTTTCATCCTACTGTATCTATCCCATCCTAGATATGGAATTTCAGGATGGGCCCCATCTAATTTAGATTAAGGTCAATGTTTCATAATATCAAGAGGTACTTTACATCCATTTTAATCAACTTAGTCACTACATTTTTTTACTGTAGTCCATAACTATAGTTAAACTGTGTTTAAAAGCAAACATTTAAACTTGAACAGGTTCACACTATTCGTCGGGGTCTTGCATACCTATCAGGTGGATAACACAGCAAGTGCTGAGGAGAGGTGTTTAACGCTGACGTTTGTTTTATCAGTGGATTCCCTTGTTCCATAAAGATTTTCAGCTGGTTTTGTCTCTCCCAGAACATTGGGAGAATCCTGTGCACTGAAAAATACATAAATGGAGATCTTCCTGGAGGACTTCTTGCAGTCTCATCTGGCTCAGTGACATGGAAAAAAGAAAAAAAGATCCTACCATGATCTTTAAACTGTGGGAGAAAACCAGAGAACATACAACCTCTATGCAGGCAGCACCACAGGTCTGGAATTGATCCCAAGGATACAGTATGGCTTACTTACAACCTGGTGTTTAGTAGTTCAGTGGAAACCTGAATACTTCCTGCCTTCCCTTTATTCTGTCCCTTGCCGTCTCTAACTCAGTATTCTGCAATGTGGGCCTCTGGCGTCCCCTGGAGGCAAAGCTGTCTGCAAACCCAATGGTTTCAGGACCAAAGCAATCAAACTGACTTTCTCGATTTAGGTTTTAGTTTTGCTCTTGATGTCATGCAAAGCTGTAGTAGCTGTTCCTGTTCAGAAGAGGATTTTGAATGTTACAGGTGGAAAAAAAAAATCCTGGGACTCCATTTGGAACAGCATAAATTCAGTTGACAAAAATCCTACCAAATGATTATTCTTGACTTTCGTCACAGGGTGCATAGGACTCCTTGAAGATGTTATCATTTAAAGCTACTTCTTTGTACAGTATATGCTATGCCCAGGAGGAGCTATGAACACAATTCTGAACATTTTGGAAATGCCAATGTTTTGGAAGTTTGGTAATTCCAAGGTAATTCATCCAAAGTTTCTCATCCACCCATTTATTTGAATGAAGGCAGGGCAACATCTACTGTACCAACCACCAACAACGTTTGGGTAAAGACCTCAAACTCGAATCCTTCCTGCGTGGTATTGCTATGGTATTGTTGCTGTCACCGACAGGAAGTTGGTAAGTAGGGGACAAGAGATATTTAATTAAGGAAAATGTACACCAAAAGCCTCATCTTTCATGATTCATCTTGCATTTGCCAAACAAGCATATCTGTCATGCCCATCCTCTATCTTTTTTTCCAGTCAAACATGAGCTTTCAAACATGTACTGAACTTGGATTAGACAGAAGTTTACAAGATTACAAGTTTACATAGCATTTTTTGATTGAAGGTAGCATATATTTTTTAGGATCTACTTGCTTCACTTGATATGAATACAACAATGATGTAACAGGATAATTCTGTAAGCAGTATTCCATGTTTTGTACATGTTAATATGATGTTATTACAATGCAAAATGTTTTTATCATCCACATACTGGTAGATCTTCTAATCAAAGAACAGAATCTGTTGTACTACGGTGTATATCCTCATGTGGTCTAACCCCTTGAAATGCTCCTGCTGCGCTGGTAAAACTAAAAGACAGCTCAATATTAGAACAGTTGAAACCAGGAGTACTATTCACACGAACAGTCTTAATTCCCCTAAGGCAAGACATTTTAGTCAGTTTGAATCATACTGTGAGCATGTTAAAACTCATAATTGCTCCTCAGAGGCATGAAGATATTGATCCTTTATTACCAGAAAGAGAAGCCTGTTGGATTGATCACTTTGGGTATATTGTTCAATATAATCTTAAGAGACTTAAGGAGTTCAATTCACCATTTTCTCCAATTATGGTGATCGTATTGATAAAAAACCATTATTGAACAATTCAGTCTTAATTGATTATTTTTACAGTTTGACTTACTGTATATTTATGATTCTGTCATTCAGGACTTATCTTTTCAAGCAGATTCACAAACATCTTGCCTGTTTTTTTTTACCAAACATTCAGCAAATAGTAACACAGAAACTTCACACAGCAGCCCTGACTTATTTTGTATTCATATTTGTATATTCTCTGTCTTAATTAACCAGAGACCTCTATAGAACTTGAATTCTTGAACTCGGATCATTCATTTTCCTATGGAGGAGTGCCTGCTACGTGGAGATCCTGTTATTGCAGCAAACTGTGTGGTTTCTGAATACAATCATAAGCAGTTTTATAACAATTCGATTTAGAAGACATGAGATTTAATGGGAGATGACTCTAAACTGACTCCAGTAATATATAAATAAGTTCCAAAGCCACAGTTACAAATAAATGATTTATCTATTATATTATCTATTCTATATATCTCTATATACTGTATTATATTATATACATATGTATGTATTATATACATATATTACCTATCATGATTTATCATTTATCTAAGGGCTTGTGGTTAGCCAGTACTGCAAATCAGCTTTCTGTACCATGACAATTGAGCTCTTCAGCTTAGTACTTAGCTCTATGCTCACTCTATAAGCCCAATATGTTGGTGACATTCCAAACCACTTAATCTCCAATACATGATGAATGCATGTTCAATTCAATGATCACAGGTCCACTGTAACCTGTTCTTTAACAAGATCCTCTAATTGAAACTGCAGTACTGTGGCAATAAAGGGCAGCAAACTGGCACGATAGGTAGGCAGACCTATTAACTCTCTTTGTAAGTCAAGTACTGTAACATGTAGTCAAGTCTTCAGGGGTTCTCAACAGCTAGTAACCAACTAATACAGTAGCTGGACAAAAGCATCAAGCCTGTTTAAACAGCAAAGGCAGCTTTATCCCTCTCTATTTAGTCATGTAAACAAACAGGAATCAATACCACGCCCAGTATCACTAAAATAGGAGGTGGTTTAAGATTAGCTGCACATGAAGCTTTTTATATCAGCTACATAAACAAACTGTTAATCATTTGAAATGCATCAGAATCAATTCCTGTTGCTCCTTTGCGGCATAATACTGCCTAAAGAGAACATGATGCACTCGACTGAATGTTTCCATGCTAAAGACATTGCTGCACCATGCTGGTTCACAAATGTGAACACAGACTCCTTAGAGATTAGGAAGTATGAGTGCAAACTTGCAAGGTCCAATTCAGGTTTACACCATTCTGCTGAATCAGCAAAAACTCAATCAGCTGGACGTTGAATTTGTGAGAGATACTGTACATTCCAGTCACCTTTATGCAATGACATGCTGCTGAAAATAAGCATTCAGAGCACATTTTCAATCAAAAATAGCATTTGTCTGGTTTGTTTGTTTTATTTCCGGGCAGAAGAAAATTGTAAATGAAACAAACTTTGATAACTTCTATCTAAAGAACTGGGTCAATGCATCAAAGAATAGCGGATCAAAGATCATAGAAGGTGAAATTGAATAATCGAAAGCTGTAGGACATTCATCCACTCAGCGCCTTTTAACCAAGTTCACAGCACAAGCATTCAGACTACTGCAGTACCTGGACAGCCAGACTGCGCTCACTGTTTAAACTTCTGGCTATCCAGACATAGATCTTATGAATGGAGAAAAGACAGGCTACTTACCTTGTATTATTAAAAGGTAGAAGACACCAGAAACCGTCAATTTAATTAGAAACCATATTTTGATTTTCAACAAATCTTTAAGCCTTTTTCTCAATCACTGGGAGTGAATTTACTTCGCTATCCCATTGTAAGAACTGAAAGATAAAATATGTTCCAGGGAAAATAATTGTTGCTTCCTTCAATTTATGTTTTTACAATGAACTGTGTGTGGTTCATCCCCATCTGCTCTTTTGTAAGCTTCAGGACTACTGTATGTCATGGACAGTGGCACTAATTGAGATAATTGGCGCTCATTTTACAAAGACCCATGTCACACCAGGAATTGCTTTACAGAGTAAAAATTTCATTCATACAGAGCATGCTAGAGGAAGCCATAAAGAAGGACACATTGATTATAATGATAGCTTTCCAAACTAACAGATGCACCATTGAATTTAGTACCGAGGGTATGCTCTTTTGTTTCCATGCAATCAATGATAAGACTCCTTTTCAATTCTGCTCCAAAAGAAATTCAGTCTGGCACCAAATATTTTGAAATCTGTCTATATTATGGTTGCTGGTGCCACCATTCACAGAATACAGTTACGTGCAATAATGTATAGAAGGATAAGAATTTGATAAACTCTTTGATACAGACTTTTTTCGTTTGCTCAATTCCTCAAGGCCAAGATGCTTTACATACTGTAGTACGTACAACAAGTAAAGGATGTTGTCTTTCATTTCCTAGCACATTCATCGCACCTTACAAAACATTTGATCAGGAATGGTACAGAAATCGTTAAGAGTTCATTACAAAACAAAAGAGTGACTACAGGCTTGCTCATTTGCTAGCAGAAATGGGCAGTGCAATTAAACTTACAGCAGGATGAGAACCTGAAGCACAATCAATATATTAAGGTTCTTAAGAAAAGCCACTTCTCAGTTTAACACTGATCCTGAAACACGTACTGTAGCTGCAGAGGTTGTATAACAATAAGAGAAGATAAACAAATAAAACAAAAGAAAAAGACAAGCTCTTTATTCTTTCACAATGACTCTCCTTAATAAGTGAGCCTCCTTAATAAGAACAGTACCCACTATACCAGAAAACAAATGAGACATCCACTCAACAAGAAATCCTTATTTTTATGTAAGATTGCTGGAGAAATTTACATTACAGGGTGTTATACACTTACAGTATATTTGTATTTCTACTAAATATATTTCAAAGGAATAAGAACAGAACAGTTAAGTTTGAATAGTATTTTGACTTTCAAGCGCTAAAGTATAAAACAGAACAGGACATTTTGTTTCAGAATTCATATTCATGAATCATATGGTTCATATTCTAGCTTGAATTGAGCCAGCTTTTACAATGAAATAAAACAGAAGAAATACACCTCCATTTGTGCCCTCATTGTGTGCTGAAACACACAATACAGTAGCTCCTTGTCAAGATATCCACACCAATACGGTAGAGTCCAGAGTCTTTGCCTGAATTACAGTTCACAACAGATTCTTCAATATTGAGGCTCAGGTGGTCAGTACATCTCTATAAGCCTTTGAATCTCAATTTGCTGCACACCAAGCACAGCCCAAGACCTCAGGGAGAAGCAATTCCATCCAAGATAGTTAAAGAATTGAAGCAAAAGCCTTCTATAATATACTACACCCCAGCCTACAGATCACAGCCACTACACTGGGCCACACTGGACTACCAATGATTACAGAGGAGGCATTGTTAATGGTAATAATTTACAGTGATATTACATGATGGTCTTTCCATTCTCTGTGTCAATACACTGGGCTGAAAGGCATCAATATCTAGCCTAGATGCTTGATGACTAATCCATACTTTCACTGCCTGATGTGCAGTCCATAGCGAGCTCTTTCAGATCCGATTCAATGTGCCATTTATCAGGAAAGTTAATTGTGTCTCCTAGGCTCCAAAACTCTCCAGGGATGGAGCAAAACCAAAGCTTTTATTTGTCCGCAATAGTAAGAGTTCATCAAAGGTCACTGTGCTGCTCCCAAAACTTAAAATAATAAAATAAAGGATCACATTAAAGAAAATCATGTAGTTAGTCTTGGAGCTACAAGATACCTGGTTTTTAAATCACAGCCTCTAGGACCAGCCTGCCAAAGGAAACATCCATGGACACTGCCTTATAAAAAGTTTAACGTACACAAATTACACACTTATTTTCTATTCTGCTTCTCTGAAGAAGACAAATGGAATGCCCGCTACATGTTTCTTTGTCTTCTATAGCTGAAATGTGCAGGGTATTATGGGTTTGTATTATGTATAGATTCTACATAATACAGTTGTAGATTACCCAATTAAAAGGGAAATGTACCTCCCTGTTGTTAGATAATATGATTTAACACATGGTAAAGGCTCATCTCAATCAATTATGGCAAAGCTACTGTTGTATATATAGAAGGAGTAGACAATAGAAATTAGTGCAAGAAGCCTCAGAGTGTTCTGTTCTTTATTTCTTATTTCTTTACTAACATGTTTACCTAATTCTATTCTAAAAATAAGAATCAGACAGTTTACATGGGATATGCATATTAGATATTGCTCACAAAAAAACAATTGCTGATAACCTGACTAAAAACATGTTCTTTTTCAGTTCTATGCAGTCCTACTATAGACCTTCATAAAACCACACTAGAATGATACAGTAAAATATTCCTTTGCTGAACAGCTTCATACAGTAAGTGTACAGAAAATATTTAGGTTTGAATTTTCATTTCATTTTCAGGTTTATAACAAGAACCGTGAAGTGCATACCAAAAAAATATTCTTCAGAAAAACATAACAATGGGTCATAATGGCAGATACCCAGTGTTTACCAGCAAATATGATATGAGACACCTAGATGGTGCTGTTGTACTGAAAAGATCTCTGAGTTCTATTTAAAAGGGTCTGTTGGAAGGGTTACTGTAATACAGTACGTATACCAAGGCTAACCTGATGAAACATGCCAGTAGGCAAATACTACAACTCCTTCCATGCAAAGCAATGGCATTAAATTACAAGCAAGCTGAAACTGGCTTAAATCCCTGTGAATCTCACACACTTCCACACACAAAGTGCCTGGAACTCAAGCTGAAAATAATAAACACCATTAGCTTTGAAGCAATACGTCTTATTTAACTGTGTTAAGGTCTGACATGTTTCACATGTTAAACATGTTTACCAGTGATTTGGCGAAATTGAAAACGTTGATTCAAATACACACACTGTACATTACCCGCTAGGAGAATCTGGTTAATGGTAACCTTTGCAAAAGGGTGTTATTACACTCTCAGCGGTGAGTTACTAACAGTGCAGCTGACATCTCAGACCACGGCTGGAGGAATCGATCGCTTATTCCGCGCTGGCGGTGAATCGGTGTTATTGATTCAGAGGTCAGGTCCTGAAACGGCCGAGTGGCGTCACGTGCCATGATGTGCTCTCTCCCAAGGGGCTGGGGGTCATGCACGGCCACAAGGCAAGACTGGGGCATTCAGTATGTCGTGTGCCAACTATGCCTCAATAATAAGTCCTCAGAGATGAAGAGGGCTAGCCGTCTGTTGCCCAGCTGGAGACGGGAAATCAGCTGATTGAAAAGGCTGTGTAACATGGCTTACATGGGGTGTTATCAGCAGACTCGGTAAAAGGAAAAGAAACACTTGGGAATTTGTGTGAGGGCCAGGAGCGAAGGACCAAAAAGGATTACTTGGGTTGTCACCCGTGACGTCAACGTTGGCTCTCGTCTGAGTGCAAGCCATCTGTAAACAGGTCCTGCAAACACAGGCCTTGTGTGTGATGGTGTCCACTTCAGGAAAGTTTGAGGAATAAATACAGCCTTTTTAATTGATAGCATTTAAAGCAATATTCAAAACGCCTACAGAAGCACTTTGTTGATGTTTAGACACTGGTCAACATCCTCATATTGAGGATGTAGTGTTTTCTTTCTTCTCTTTTCAGCGTGGAATCAATCTTGTTCCTTTGCAGCCTCATATTGACGTTCTTTAGGAGCGCGTCTAAAATTTTAGGAAATAATGACATCTCAGTATGAACTATAAATATATGTCATTAACAGTGATCACACTGTGAACTTTTTCAAAAACATTTTACCTCAGGAATGTTTTTCTGTGAATCTTGCTGTTTCGGAGTCATTGTACTTTGCAGCACATAACTCATCTCTACCCGGTGAGGGGAATCAAACATTTCTAAAATGAGAGGAGCTAGAAACGAATCTTACTTGACAGTGTGGCCTGGCTGTCTTAAGCAGGGAAGTTCAGTTCTGTTTCCCCTGCAAGCTGCAAGCTCCTAAAGCCAGGAACTGCAGGAACAGAAGATGTCTTGATCTAGTTCTGTGTGTGCGAGTGTGATGTGCTGTACAGACATGCTCTCTGCACAGGATGTCAAGCCATGTAAAGGCAGAAATAATATAACACAGGAATATAGCACAGGTCTTAGAACTAACCTACTGAAGAAATATCGTACCTTTCTTTCCGCTTACAGTATAGCCAGAAAATACCCATTTGGTCAAAAGCTGAGGTGAAAGATATGGCCAACAGAGGAGAAAATGGAGTTGTTCACTGATCTGGTGACCTTTCCTTGGGTTAACGTGAAGCACGACCTCTCATTAATCACTTCTTCCGTTTTAGAAAGCCTCTTGATCCGTGTAAATTGACACCCCGCAGCCTAACCTGTTAGCAGAGGGCGAAAGGGTGAAAGCTTTTGATTACTGGTTTGTTGCTAATTCTCTAATCTCTAAAGGGAGTAGTTTGCCTCAGGAAAACTCCTTTGGTTTTTGGAGAGAGCTCCCTCAAAATACTCAACAGAAAACAAATTCACATTCATTGTCAAGTTTGCTCGAAAGCAGGCTGATGGTGTCTCTGGATTACATTCCATTATAAGGTAACTGGTCTGCTCAGGAACCAATATCAAGTTGTACTGTATTTAAACTACACTCATTGATTAACATGAACTCCCCCTCTGAAGGTCTGGTATCAAAGGGAGCCAAGACATTGTATCAGAATGTGACACTTACAAACTAACAATAGCTAAAAACTGAAACTTCTAAAAAAATACGCAAATCCCAAAACCTGTTCCAGATAGGAGCATCCCTTCCCTCCCATTCATGTCATCTATCACAAACGCTGTATACACAAGACCTCCAGTATAGTAGATGACCCCCTCCCATAAATTCTTTGCTCTCCTACCATCTGGATGGTGTACGGGCCAGCTCCATCAGACTCTGGAACAGCTTTTTCCCCACAGGCTGTCAGGCTTCTCATCACCCTGGTACCTACTGTCACCCACTCCAATTCCAGAAACAGGGTTTAAATTCCCCCAGAGTTAGCGGATATTGTATGATGTATTTTTGTACTGTTCTGTAATAACTGTATTAGTATTATCAGTATTAGCATTATTAGTAGTAATTTGCACTATGTGTATCTGTCTACAATGTCTATGTCAGGGTCTTGTCTGTAACTGGACCGTGGAGCAGGAGGAATGATATTTTGTTCCACTGTATACTTGTACAATATATGGCTGGAATAGGACCGGTGATGCTACTATGTGCTCTCAAAAAGGGAGGCAAACACTACTTTATGCTTAGACTTGCAGCACAGTCTATTGTGCAAAATACATTTGCTTGTTTTCTACCTCCTCATAACGGGCAAGAGCCGAGCATCTTGCATTCCCACTTTACAGTATTTTCTCACATAGTGGGGTTACTATGGCAACCAGGCTCCCTCAGCTGAGCCCCCCTCCTGCTGCGTTCTGCTTGTTTTACAGTCAGGCCCAGTAAACACCCCTCTGGAGGGTGTGCAGCACAACCAACCAAAGCATCCGTTTTGCGTAAAAATAAATAAATATTTTGAGCAGGTAGCATTGCTGCCTCGCTCAAGTCCTGGGAAGTTTGTATGTTCTCCCCGTGTTGTCATGGGTTTCCTCTTGGAGTCCAAAGAGGTAGGTTAAGTGGGTTCGGGGAAAATTGGCGCTGGTGTGAGTGTGCGTGTCTGCGTGTGCCCTGTGATGGACTGGCGTCCCATCCCGGCGTACCCTGCCTTGCACCCACTGCATGCTGGGACAGGCTCCAGCTCCCCCACGATCCTGACTGGGATAAAGTGGTGAGAAAATGGATGGATGATGAAAACAATAATTCCTCTGAAATATTGGCTACTGGGCCTCTGAACATGAACTGGCCTCATGACTCTGCCCATTCAGTCCACTGAGGAGACTGAGGCATTGACAGTCAGTTTTCAATGACAGAAAGTGGTATTTAACTGGCAATTGTCTGAACAACAACTGGGGTTGTTTTGTGGCCTGTCCAGCATTTCTAAAGCTGTGACCTTGACATAAGCAATATTATCAAGTAAGGAAAAAAGAATAAATGGAACAGCACTGCTCAGAAATGTTTAAGCTATCCCAGAACTTTGACATATACTGTAAATATGTAGCTCTGTCCGTAGCTCTTTCACTGCATAAACATTACTGAAACACAAATTCTACAATCTGATTTGAGTACATAAACACTAAAAATAAGTGAAGAATGAGATATTAACTTTTTATTTATTAACTTTTAAGGCTATTTATTTATGACCCTTTATGGCAATAAGGCCACAAATTTAATTGAACTGTAATTTTTAAGTGTATATCTAGCAAATACCTATTCTTATTTTTTTTAACTCGGTGAGTTAAATCCTCCAACTCTGATTTAAACTGGGTGGGCTGTGCTGTTATAAAGGCGGAAATGTTCACAAAAAGATCAAATCTTTTACATGGCAAACCACATATTTTCCTACAACAAACAATAGGCAGCTTCTTGTTGCCTATAGTTAAACTGTAGAACAGACTTGCAGCACAAGAAACTCGCATACTTCCGGCATCTGCTTCACACATGAAGTTGGAGAAAAATTCTTTTTTAATTTCTGTTTTGACAATCCCGGCTCTAGGATTTATTTCTTGGTACATTCATTTTCCATTTGGCTAAAATACAACAGGGTGAAGCAGTGGCTGTTTGTATTTCCACAAGTGCTGTCGGAGGTCACTTGTATGCATATGTTCTTCAACATGACAATTCTGACAGAAACACCATCGTACTGACTGGCAGCACAATTAACAGACTAAATAACACAAATAACAACAAATAAGCCTCCATAATCCTAATTTGCTGAATAAAATTTTATCTCGCTACTCAAACTAAAAATAACAAAAATACTGACTTGTCACGAAGGCACCAAGAAGTCAAGCAATTTGCTAGTGACTTTGATTTCTAAGATTGCATAACATGACCTGCAGACTAGATAGAAGCGATTGACAAAAAAATCTACATAACTATTTCCTCCTCATCTTCCCTCTGATGTGACAGAGGAACGGCGCATGTACTTTCACATCTCAGCATGTAAACATAATCACGAAAGCCTGAAGGAAACATCTTGCATCTCCTTTGATCCCTTTTCAGAAAGTGTGATGTTGCCTTTTGGCCTCTTCTGTGTAAATGTGGCCTGCCAGTCCTAATTCCATCTATAGTGACTGCTGTGAGACAGCAGCAAGACAGTCATTCAAGCTAACCAGCTACTCCTGCAGTGACTGGCTGCCCATGTGATTGAAGCCCAGTGAGAATGTTCAAATGCACTACAGCAAAGAAACAGTGGCAGCATTCCTGACTCACCACAGCTACAGTGTGTGGCTCCACAGCTACAGTATGTTAACTCTTCTCAAACACTGGCTATACGAACAAGCAAATCTCAAAGAAAAAACTGCTCATACCTACAGTAGATATCCAACACCTAGCAGTGCAAAAGACTTCGGCCTTTTATACACTAAGAGGAATTGATACACATACTGTTTGTTAAGGGCATCCTGGATTCACTTAAAGCCTCAACTAGTGTTCTTGACTATTAAAACAACTTTGGCTGATATTAATTAACTTTAGTTTGCTTGAGAAAAAAAGCCAGCTTTATGTTTATGCATATGGATCAGAAATTCTTCAAAAAAGAAATCACAGCAATTCAAGAGAATCTTAATTTAGGTACCTACTATGATGCTTCTTAACAAATTCCATTATATTTACCAATAAAATCCAACTGAATCATTGTCAGGAGTTGCTCGGTAATAACCATTCCTTATAGTTTGTTCCTCTCCACACATCCATTCAGCCAAAATGCTACTTTGTAAATACAGATAAACCAGTATTGCCCGTTAGATTAAAAAACAATTTCAAAACATGATTTTGGCATAAAAAATAAAAACGTTGAGAGAAAAGGGTAGAACATACACAAACGTTCAAGGCTTTAGAGCACCAGTATAGCTAGTCAAAATGCAACATAATACAAAAAAAATGCAGAATTCACAATCCTCCAAAGCACATGGTTTCTTGATTCCCTCAAAATAAGAGGCTGAGAATCCTTTAAGAAAACTGCTGGTTGTCTATGCAGCGTCTGGCTGTGTGGAAGTACAGTAAGGGGCTTTTCTGGATTTCTGCTGCTGATTGATGCCTGCTGGGAACTCTGATGTCAAGAGCCCTGAAGTCATTCTGTGATATTCTCCACTGCAGCGGCTTATCGAACCCAAACAGAAATATGAAAAGCCTTCCTCTGGGCTGTGCCAACGGCACTAATTCTTAGCTATTTTTATCTACTCATATAATTATATAGATACAGTACATATAATTTATCTAAAGATCATAAGATCTTAAGAAGCACTTTACAAACTAGTTTACTCTAACTACAGTCATGATTGCACTGACCTTTGTCCAGAGAAACAGCACTTTTTAAACAGTTAAGATTCGGAATCCATTACAAAAAATGAATGGAAACTGGGAGTCCCACGAGTTTCGCACGGTAACCTCAGTTAAAACCCCGGTCATGCTGCTGTGGGATTCCTAACCTGTCAGCTACCAGTACGTGCCGCCAAACATGGAAGTGTCATTACTTGACTGAAGCGGTTTCGACTCTGAGCGAAATGTTGACCCCTGCAACTTCCTGGGAACTCTCTAGCTTGAGATCAGAGGGGCAAACGCCGGTCCTCTGATCATGTGCATCCCCGTGTGCATCAGAAGATTATGTGTTATATGTCAATGGATGAACCATTCAATGGCGAATACTCAATGGCGAATACTTTGCTGAATACTGCACATGCGCTCTTTGTGACAGCATGTGAACTGAAACGGCCATTTCTATTTTTGACCATTATGAGATTGGCCACAAGGTAGCCTGAGCTTTTCAGTCTGCCATTCAAGCAGAATGATCCTCATTTCTGCAGTTAAACTGCACATTAATCCACCCATTCAACCACTTTCTAAAACCTTTAGCCTATCGTGGGTTGGAGTGGGGTGTCGGACCCAACCTTGGCAAGCGATGGGCTCAAGGCAGGATACACCCTGGATGGGATGCCAGGGCACACACAGACACAGGCACGCACTCGCACCACGGACACTTTTCCCAGAAGCCAATTAACCAGCCGGTATGTCTGTACTGTCAGAGGAAACCAGAGCACCTGGAGGAAATCCACATAAACTCCACACAGACAGCACCCCAAGTTTATGTGGAAGCCCCAAAGCCCCCAGCACTGAAAGGCTGCAATGCCACCCACTGCCCAATAACAATAAAAATAATTATTCATTTGTTTTGCATGTGACTGACAAGTATTTTGTTTCTGTTCATCCTAAAAACAAATGCCTCACTGGTAGATAATATTATGCTTGGATCATAATAGGTACCATTTCAATAATACCTGTATTCAAAGATGAAGAATGTGATTATCTAAGAAACATTTCAAACAAGTGATATTGCTCAATACCAGTATACCTCAAGGCTTTGCAGGCCTTGATCCAGACCAATCTTTAGCCGCAGTTTCATCCGGATTTAGCGGACCTTTACTGAATCGCAGATTTAACCTCTAAGATGACATCCTCGCATTTCCATGCGAATCTGCCAGAACAAGATCCCAAACGCAGTCAATATCAAAGGCAGTCTGTTTCTGCCGAACAAAAAAAGAGGACAGATGACAATAATGGGAATGATGCAGCAGTGAACACCGAAGAAAGGCCTGACAATGAGAATAATCAAAAAAAAAATCCTCTCTGTGAATTTCTCAGCAGTCGAGACTAACCACAGCAACACACCATCACTTGGCAACCAGCTCCTACGGACAAAAACCAGTAACCTCAGGAGCCCCGGACATCGGGCTTAACTGACAGGCTCAGCTCAACGTCACGTTCCTCGGTGCCTGAGAAGACACCTTAAAGAGAAGCAAGTGCCTTCCTCCCCAGTCTCTTCAGCCACCTACAAAGACACAGGCTGCTTCCTCCCAGCCCGGAGTGCCTGTTACTGGGCTACGTACTGTACAGTAATGTTAATGAATGGACTCACCGATATGGCAGCTCCCTGTGGAAGTGACAGGGGAGCAGGGACAAGGCTCACAGATCTCTGTCAGGGCTGCACCGGGCCTCCTGTAGAAACTGTACTTGCATTCTTCACAGCGGGGTCCTTGCGTGTTGTCTTGGCAGTTCACACAAGTGCCTGAAAGAAAAGCAATTCACACACAAAAAAAAATCAGGTGGATCTGACACACTGGCCAGGCAGCTATCAAACAGTGACGATGTCACTGAAAAAGAGTTAGAGTAAAATGCAAAAAATAAAAGGAAGAAAATCCTACCTGTTCTGACAGAAGTGTATGTGACACAAAAATCAAATGCACGAAAGTTTTTTTTTATTATTATTTTTGCTTTATGCACATGGCATGCACCAATCTAGGCTAAAATATTTTGTACCTAGGAGAGAGAAGCCAGATTTGGAATAAATAAGGCATGAAAGAAATAGGTGCGATAATGCATCATTCAAGCGTGATGCTGTTTAACAATTGTCCTGTTTCAGAAAAGCTGTTAAATAAGGGCTCTTTCATGTCCTTAATTTGTGTGTACTGTATGTGTGATTGTGCGTCTAATACAAAACAAGTGTAGCTTTGAAGCACCTGACTGTTCTAAACTCTCCAGATCAAGTGTTTCCCACTGAGTTCTATCACGTGCTCAGTCTCTCTCATTATGTGACTTCAGACAAAAAAAAAAGAAAAGAAAGCTTTCAAGCAGCTAGTGACAAGCTCACTTTCAGTGGCTGTTCCTTTGGCATGACAGAGCCTTTAAGATTTCAAGTATCTGTGTCCTCTTTCACTTGAGGTCCAGTGTTCTCAGACCAAGACAAGTGTGTTGTAAATACCGTATTAGGTGCTGACGGAGAACAACATAATCACTCTACAATAAAAGTATAAGATTAAATGCAGCTGATACAGTAAAGCAGAATGTATGTAATAATTTCTTTGCCCAAAGGGTTGCTGCAGTCTGGAACGATCTACTCAGGCATTTGGTTGAAGCAGATCCTTTGGTTTCTTTCAAGAGTGGATGAGATCTCTGGATCGATAAACTAACAACTACCAAATGGGCTAGGTAGTCAAAATGGAGTTTGCTGGTTGGAACCTCTCTTATGTTATTGTATTCTTAAGAAAGTTTCATGTTTTACAGGACATTTGTGAAAATGATTAAAAAAAGACCTTATGCAATGATTTGAACTCGTTCATCTTTGCACTCCTGCCTTGCAGCTCATTTGGCACATGTGAGCTTTCATTTCAGATATCTTATTGTTATTGGGCTGTCTTTTTGCCACAGGAGGCCAAGACCTCATTTAGTAGTGAAACTGCAGTAATAACAGCTCATACTTTAACAGGCACGGGACATCAATTCTTTCTTAATTAACTCTAAAATGTGAACACCTGGCTCTTAGGATTTGATGGGTCAATTAAAGTGATGCTTGATAGCAAGGTTAAACACTACATTACTTTGTTGGAAAAACAGATTAAGACACACAGCTTTCTGCTAGACTTTATACAGTATTTATATTAAACTAGTAATGCTTTAGCACTGTATTAACTATTTCATCAAGCGGTCAGATAAATGTAAAGAACCTGAGTCTTTGCCAAAAAAAACCCAACTAAGCTTAATCCAAAAAAGAACTGTTTCCTACTACCTATCCTCAACACATTACTGTTTGATTTCAGACTACAGAATGATGTCTTGTGTTTACTGGAGGTTGTGAATCTGTTTTGCAATTATTTTAGTTTCTCTCATACAGTACAATACCACTGAACAACAATGAGACCCAGCCCCTGTAATAATATTCTTTTAAATAAAAGAAAAAATAAAAGAGAACCTTCATCTGAATGCAATGGCACTGAAGGAGCTGGAGAAATATGTCACATACTGACTGAAAACTGCAATCCTTAATAATACTGTATGTTTGGGAGTCTGACTGCTGCTGCCAGTACCTTTGGAGAATGAACAGGTTCTCCTTTGATATGCTGACGTCAAACATCATGCTGACTTTGCACTGCTGTGCAAGATCTGGGATTATTCCCTTTTTCACACACCCAATGTTGTATTGATGGAAATGTTCCTTCTTTCCTTGCTGCCCTCCATGGTGTGTGCTTCTGTTTTTCCATTTTACGGATCTGAAAGGATCATTTTAAAGCCCCTTCGTTAAGTCCAAATAACGTTCCTCTGCAGTGGGGAATGGACCAGAGTGGAGGTTCACGTCACTCTGTAATTTGGTGGAGAAAACTGAGTAGTTCACCGGTGGCTGATTGAATGTAAGCCAATACAATGTGGGCGATGGCATCGGAGGTCAGTGACTAGGGGTCACCAAAAGGTGGTGCACACGTGACTTTGAAGTGCCAGAGACAGACTGGCTGAGTCAGCCACAGTGCCTGAGAGCCAGCCCAGTCCATTCACTGAGAACTCTGCTGTAGGCCGCAGCCTGCCTGGGGCTCGGGGGGGGGCAAAGAGGAAAATGGCTTGACAGAACACATTTCACAAGGTGCGGGCACACTGCCCTCGCACTTCCCAGGAAAGGGGCGAGATGCTGTGCAGCTGGGAGGCGATTTCCTTGGCACTGAGCAATTCCGAGCTGGAAAGGCTGAAGAAGAGAGAAACTCCTGCGCGCGCCGTAGTTTCCAAACCTCCCACTGTATTGCAGAACTCATAAAAGGATGATGTTTTGGAAACAGATCTTCATCAGAGTGCCAAAATCACAAACTGTCTGTTCCTCCCCACCATCAAATGTGTTGGTAATGAACCACTAAATAATACTATTAGAAAACGCTTAAACAAATACAAAAAAAAACATTTCTCATTCACAACCCTGCTGAACCCGCTCTTATGAATGTATTGAAATGCTGCACACCTGGGCTTCTTTCGATTATGCTTTATTCTTTTAGTCTCTTCTTCAATGACAGTGCTGTGGTGGTCAGTACTGTGTCAGAAACGTCTCACTACCTATTACTGACAGGTTTTGTTCCAAAGTATGTCTGAGAATGCTACTACGCCTGCAGAAATTCAACAGCGTTAATTTAAGAAATAAATACAAAAGAATCCTCTTGACACTACAAGGCAAAACTTCCCAAACAACAAAATATTTTTTATCACAATAAACATGCGAGATGTGCGGGTGTAGCTCACTACATTATGCTTTTTTTTAAAAAACGTGTCAACACAATTTGCAGCAGAACCACTTGCTTTTTAGAAATGAGCAAAACTTTTAGCAAGACAAAGTCTCGCAAAGGTCTGTCAAACAAATAATCTGTTGTTGGTATGAAGGATTAATGTGTTTAATGTTGGTTTAGTTATGATATCTCCATTTTCCTTCCTGTTTATAGGGGATTTTTTTCCCCCAAGCAGAACACTTGGAGCCTTTGTCTTCTTATGAATCCCTTGTGGACATACAGTAAAATTCAAAGACCACACTGATTCTTTTGTTTAACTGTGTATTTACTTCTTGCAATGATTCTTAGGATAAAGGAATGAGTCAAGGAACATGAGAGACACACCTTCATTTTAAACACAGTGACTCTCAAGGGCCCCTCTCCTCAATGTGCTGATGCTGGTAATATGATGCAATCTCAGCAAGCAAAACAGAAAATAAGAAGCTCTGTGAGTTAGCAGGGAAATAAACCCCTTGGGGGTTTATGCAGACAAGACAATTAACAAAAAGTGCTTCTTCATTAGTTTTAGACACTTACGCCTTATGAGTAATGGATCGGAATGCGGGATTTGAATTTCACGCTTTCCAGCGTCAGCACAGAGAGTGACGGTCTGGAAATCAGCACGCTTGGGAGAAGAGCAGAAAATCGGGCTGCAGGCCTTCATCAGAAAGAAAAGGTGAGGTCTGTATTCTGCACTGCTCACCTGTTTCAGTCTATTGCTTCCCATGTTCTGACTAGGATCCAGAGCATGCGAGGCGATTTCCTGAGCGGCGTTCATTAAAAGCAGTCTATTGCACGGCTTTGGTCTCTTGGCTTGTGACCCATACCCCAGCACTGGGGAGCTGCAAAGCCACAGTCAAGATCTTAGGCTGCAAGACAATTTCATTTGGTGTTTCTCCTTGGGGCACAGCTCCATAGCTGCTGCTGGTGGCCTATTCAGTTCAACAGTACACAACCTGGTTTTAACAGGTCGCCTGAAAATCAGCTGAGGTAGGTTGGTGCTCTTCCATCAGAATTGTGAAATTATTAAATCCATGCACTTTTATACGTTTTACACAAATGAACTGCAGCAGTATGGGAAATGGATTAGGTGTGTGATTTTAGACATGCATTCACATTGTGCTCCAATGCAGATTTGTTCTGATTTAATCTCTCTCACATTAGTTAATGTTACATTGTAGAATTACTGTATGTTGATTAAAAAGCATTTTCACACCTACTTTGCCCTCAGCTTAACTAGTTTCTTCAATCCCTTGCTGAAAACTTTCAACAACGTTTCGGCTGACAGAGCTCCATTAATGTGCTTTTTCTTTAAACACAAACACACAGCACGCTGCCCTGCTGAGTGCATAACTTATCATTATCTCTAACTGTGCTGTTGGCCTTCTCAGTTTATCTGGGTACATCTCTAGACATATGCATAACATCGGAAAAAAAAGCCTCATAATTAGCAGTGACTTGCAAAACTGCATCACACTGGCAGAATGTTTTATGAGACGTGTAGGCAATTAAAAATACAGCACTGGCCAATATTTTGCATTCTATTGCTCATGATTCACATGCTTTTAGACCTGTACATTCTAGCTTCTAAATGTTGATTGTGCGGTGAATGTGGTATTTGTCTCCGTAGAGGACTAGTGCACCATTAACTGCACAGCATCAAAAAATGTATTTCACACGAGACAAAAAAACCTCTTTCCTGAGCTACAGCGGAGGCGTCTTGAGACCTTTGGAGGCCATGGCTCCAGTCAGCCAACAGGCAGTGCATTGTGTTCTCATGCAGCGACTGGTACTGTCAAAGGTAGACTTCAAAGTTCTCCGTGGCTGAAGTGAGAGAGCTGTCAGAAATACAGCCAGCGCTGTATTTCTGTATTACAACCCAAGTGCCATTTGAATGCTGGTGTACAACACACTGTATACCGTTCTTTGTGTCAGAACAGGGGAAGATGCCTCAGAACACTCAAATCCTAGTTTCCTTTTCTGTCCAAAAAAGAAAGCTAAACATTTCTTCCAAACAGAGTGAAATTTACTCTAAGAGACAGGCCAACGAAAATCAATTCAAAGGAAATTTGAATTTTACAACTTAACATACTGAGAGGGAATGTGAACTTAATGGGCAAATTTGGTCTAGAACAGAGGACAGTTCAGCTGTGGAGTGCTTCCTCAGATGAGGCGTTCCAAGTCAGATGAAGCCCCATCCATCCGTTGTCTAATCATGATCATCATCATCATCACTGTCCATGAAGATCAACTGCGTTGGTGTCCAATGCAGTGTCCATTATTCCCCTCCGCAACCGTCGATCCTTGGTCGTGTGGACGAATGTTTGTAGACCTGCCCCACACCACTCCAGAATGTCATCCAGCCATCGCGACGTGGTCGTCCACGGCCGCAGGGTCCACTCATATCTCCGAGCAGATAGAGCCAGATAGCTGGAGCTCACGACCTGCTACGACCTGTGACAAGATGCGCTTCTGACCGATTTGCTGTATTAGTTGTATAACGGTACCAGTGGACGCGCAGGACAGATCGGTAGCAGCGCATCTCGAAAGCGTTTATACAGTACAATCTCAATCTCTCTTGTTGTCTCATCGCTTCGTCTAACTCCGGGTCGTGGGGGAGGCAGAGGCTAAACCTGGAAAGTAGGCGCGATACACCCTGGACAGGACACCACTCCATCTCTGGGCACACACAGAAACAAACACACACGCACACACCCACACCAGGGCCGGTTTTCCCAGAAGCCAATGCGTTTACCATTATACTTCTAGACTGTGGGAGAAAAGCAGAGCGCCTGGCAAAACCCCATGCGAACACGGGGAGAACATACAAACTCCACGCAAGACAGCGCTGCAGGTCCGGAGTTAAGCAGCAGGGCTAACCACAACACCACCCTTCTGATGCAAACCGAGAACATTAAATCACACTGGAAAGCATTCGGCAGTTCAAGACACTCTCCTGTGCAGAACTGGAGTTCAGCACACTGTACAAGAGAGACTTTCTGAAGGGGATTCGCCAGTTTGCTGGGCTTGCATTTCCAGCTGGGCACTGTGGCTGCCCGCTGACATTGACCGCTTGAGGATTCTGCCATGCCAACACTGCTATCATTACCTCACACTTGGCCTGTGCAGCAGTTCTCAATGTCATCTTCAGCCCGGGGTCCTTTCTAGCATCCAAAGTCATTTATTTTCGCATGACTAGGTAGATCTCGTCTGTCAGTGGATGGAACTACAGTCACTAAAATTACCTTTTTGTAGGTGACTCCCTGTAGGGACAATCTTGCAAATACAAGTCTGCATTACATGTACTGTACGTACACCACCGTAAAGAAAGGGAATAATGAAAATAATTAAGTCTGTAGTCCTAACATACAGATGAACGAAGATGATATGAAGGCAACAACTACAAATCGATCCATCAGCTTTTTTGTCCAACCTGTGAAGAACTACACTAACGCTGGGGGCAGATACTGTATGAAGTAAATAGGACAACCAAAACAGAAAGACAAAGCAAGTATGTTTCCTGTAGATCTAGCATGGCCAAGAACTTCATATACTTAAACAAACCAGGGCAAAGGATTCAAAAACTGGTGTTGACAAAGAAACGAGACACCACTTACTTCACATTTAGACTTGGCGTGAAATGTATAATTGAAGCCAAAGAAAATTATTTGGATCTTCAAACTCAGAGTCTGTAACCCTGGGTCCTGTTTTTTCCCTTTAAAATAAAACAGATTTATTTATTGTGCTGTAATGGTACACTGAACTACAACAATAGCATTGGGATTCCATTATGTACTGTACGACACATTTAAATATAAACTGTTTTTGATACACCACAAACAAGATCTGCCTGTTTGTGACTTCAGCGCTGCAATATGCATTGCATTATACTGTAAGTTTAAGAGCCTGATGAACTATTTAAATTGACTTATTTCATTCTAATTGATCATGACAGCTCTTTCTATTTGGAACTGACATTCCTAATATTTGCTCCTCATTTTATATACCCATGTGGTTTAAGACCCTGAACTGATTTCAGTCTGGCTTGCCAATACTACAGTCATTCCTAAAAAAAAATGAAGTAAACTAGAAACTGCTCTGATTCGTTTTCTCATTTTCCGTTATAACAGCACTATGCCACCACAGAGGCAGGGGCTGCTAGATTTCATTCTTAGTTTTGTGCTTGAAATCAGCTGCAAATGGACTAAAAAGACAGAAAATAAAATAATAATCATTGTAGGCAGTTCACGGTTTTCATTCATGCTGAATTAGGACTCCACAATTTATGTATGGTCAAATGGCTCTGCACGGTTTGTCTACCCTTTCTTTAAATGATTACCTAATTTTCCGGAATAAAAGCTACTCTTGAAGAAACATATCCCCCCACCCCTTGCGGTGAAGAAACATGCCTCCCCCCACTCACACATTTCGTGTTGCCATGGCAATTCTGATTCCCCCACCCAGGGATAGCCATTCAGCATGATCAGCAACTGAGCTGGTTTCATATTAGACAGGGCACCACTGTGCTTGACCAGTCACTAAGCAAGAGGAAAACTAGATTAATCCGCATGAAGGCAACTCTTAATCGAATTAGTCGTCCTGTCACTATCAGCTGAAGCAAGATCTTTTTCCTGAACCCCACGTTCGCGCCCTAACTTTGTTCTCCTGCTGCTCTTGGTGGGGGGGAAAAAAAGGAAAACACCCCTAACCAGACTGACTGGCTGGAAAAACGATGGTGAGAACGGAGAGAGGGCAGCATCTGGACAGCACCGACATGGCTGAGCATGAAGAAAGACGTGCGAGTCTTGGCTCTGAACACTGCTGACGATTCATTCAGCTCTTAAGCGCCTTACTCATCTGTACTGCACTATGGTATATTCAAGGGAATGGGAGCTTTCGTCTTCTATCAACTGTTCAGTTTTTGTTCACATAACTGCCCTGGTGATTCACTGAAATGTCTATCCACTCCTGTAATAGTCATCGAGCTGTAATGGTGTCAAAGAAATTAGATGCTGCGTTTCGTTTTGGATGAAGAACGACACAAAGGGAAACTAAGGGCAAGCATGTTCAAAATTGACAATAGCAGGCATTTCTTGTGCACAAAGTATTCATGAAGTCCGGAACTAGCTACAGTACCTAAGCGAGTTTCTGAATTTGATTTTAGACATAGAGGAATCTATCATTTTATCTAATATCTATTATTTATCTGTATTTTTTCTTAACTAAAATTCTTAATACATTACTGTCATTCACTTGAGAGTTATTTACTAAAAATCTGCGCGACAGAAAAACCAAGCTGAGACTCATTTCATGCCTAGAGTCAGTTTCAGCTCATTACTGGCGTCAAGGTTATAGGTCATTTTAAAAGTGGTTTCATCACATAAATTCTCATATTGATTATTATATTTTAATTCAAAATAATTGCTCGTTTTTCTTTTGTTTCTCGTTTTCTTGTTGGATACTTGTTGGTTTTAAAAAAGGCAGCAGATGATTAAGATGTAAGGATACAGCGAACTTCAAAAGACAAGGTAAAAAATACAGAACTCAAGGCGGGTTGATTTTCCTAACCAATGTCATGAGTTCTCATACAGTCCTCACTATGAAACTGCATTTCAAATACTAAAACATAGCAATTAGTGAGTCAACCCTATGAACCCCAGCTGTTCACCTTGACTTTTCTTGGTAGTGTCCAAGACTGCAGAATCTTAATCCTCTGAGCTCAGGCTTCTAGAAGACTGTCTCAGCAATGCTGGTTGGCACGCATTTGCAGAGAACAGATATGTACAGATGTATGTTCATATGTACATACAGGTGTAAAGAGTGGCTCAGAGGCACATGTTACTCAGGGTTAACATTACTGCCTCACAGTGCTGGGGCTAGGGGTTCAGTTCTGGGGTGCTGCGTTTGTGGAGTTTGTACGTTCTCCCTGTTTTTGCCAGGTTTCCTCCTACAGACCAAAAACATAATGGTACTGTAGGTTAACTGGCTTCTGGGAAAATTAGCCCGTGTGTATGTGTGACTCTGTGTCTGCCCTGCAATGGACTAGCATCCTGTCCAGGGTGTACCCTGGCTTGTGCCCATGGCTTGCCAGGACAGGCTCCGGCTCCCCTGTGACCCTGAACTGGATGGAGAGGTTAGGATTTATATAGGTGTAGAGACGCAGAAGTCAGGGATCTTCCTTTTTTTCCCCCTTAACTTTTCCCTCTTTTCTTGCACTGGGGAGTTAAGACTGATTAAAGTTCTTCAAGATGCATTGAGCTCATAGGCGCAGGGACAGAACATCCATAAGTGATGCAGAAAGATGTATAAACATTTGACTTTTAATGAAGGATGAGCCAGGGAGCAGCTGCAAGAGCACAGATGGGGTGGAGGAAAGGATGCAGACATGTAATGTACAATTGAGTAAGCAGGAAGTGTGATATTTATAAGTACTTTGTGGGCGATATTAGGTTTTGACCTCCTCCCAAAAGTTTCTTTAAAACACGCTGCACCTATGTTTATGAAGACTACAGTGCACAGTTATCTGCCCATTTACTTTTAAAAATCAACCTTTATTTCCACTTTTACTTTTTATTTTTACGGTTTGAACATGCCTTTCTTATACTGGACCCCAGGAATACAAAAAGGGTCATTACAGGAAACATTCATTAGACTTTCATTCTATGACGGTACAGTATATAACTTATATTATAAGGTCCATACAATGTCAATACAATAAAGCTGCAGTAGCTTACAAAATGCTAAATTTACAAAGTTATACTTCTCTAAGGGTGAACAGCACACAGTGAACACAGTGCTCATTGAGCAGTTTTAGCTGCTTCTAATTTTGTGAATGTACACCAACTATTTCACCATTGACTTTGGGAAAGGCAATAGTTTGTCCTAGGAAAGGAAGAGTCGATGATTGACTTTTTCCCTGCTCCCTCCCTCTCTCTTTCCTCCACGTGGACACACAGCCCTGCTGATGACAGGACATCTCAGGCCAGAGGCCTTTAGTCAGCTGCACTGTCAACGGATCACACACTTTTTAAACTTGTTCAAATAGAAAAAGCTGACATGTTGGATTTTTTTTCTGGAAGGATCAGCAGTTTTTTTTTTTTTTAACGTTGCTGTCGAACAGAAAGAGTGAGAAAAGCAGTTATCGGGGTACTGCAGACTGTACAGAACATTTCGAGGATGCATGAGAACATGTGAGTGAAATTACTCCTCGCCTTAGATAACACTGTATACTAGCAAACACATTAGGTTTGCTTATTCTAAAGGCTGGAGAGAAACATCTTTGCCCAACCTTTTCCCTTCCCCAGATAAATATACTCAATAGTTGCTCAAAATTTAGTGACTAGTCAATGTGTGTTGAACATTGCTGCAACCCACCCCCCTCACTGCATGCATATACAGGAGTTCTTCATGTGAAAGGACTGGAGGAATAACATATTAGGGTAGATAAAATTCTAGGAATAAGAAAATTATTAATGAACTCTTATCCTACTGCTACTGCCTAGTATCATGGGCACTAGTGTACAATGGTGACGTAAATAAAAAAAGAAAGAAGAGTAAGGTAGCTTGTATTAAAAATTGCCACTGCCAAGCCAGCCACATTGAAAATATTTGTTAGAATGAGAACATTCCAATTCTTCATAATTGTACCTGGACTGGAAATGTTGTGTGTTCTGGGACACAAATCTTTCCACCAAATGCAAATTAAACTGCAAAATGATGGGCCCAAAAAGAATGTACAGGCTTTCTCCAAGTGGATGTCGGAATAGAAGAATGTCAAAAGACACAGAGTGGCCCCTAGAAATAGCAAAGAAAGAACAGTTGCTGCCTGGTAACACCACGGATGAAGATTGGGCATATGGAATTTCAGCTTCGACTAATTAATGAAACTGCTGAAATTATTTGAAAGATCTTCTGCTGTACTACGAGTATAATGGCAGCTTTGATATGACTCTATAAAGAACTGTTCTAAATGGCAGCATACAGTATATAATTTAAGGCATAAGAGAACTTAATTGGGGCCAACAAGTCAGATAAAGTTCAAAAGGAATACCATCAAAACTACAGTAGGCAATTTACCTCTTATGCCCTCAGTCACCTCACTTAGCTCAGTAAGGGATATAGGTACCTCCACTACACAAAATGTATCTTTAATTTTCCTAACAATCAGTATATTTAAACGATATAATTTAGAATAAAGTTGAAATATGTATCTAATTTGCAAAGGATGTAGAAATAATACTCCCTGTGCTGGTATAATGGCAGGGATATCTACAAAGTGTTCCATGTTTCTGAGTCTCAGGGCAAGTAAATGCCTAGATTTACTGCTATTAATTCAGACTATTACTATGTATAGCACGCAGTGCTCACACATGAGGTTTCACACAGACACATTCACTTCATAGCACTTCAAACAAAGCACAAACCATTTTTCCTGATGTTAATTTCTATATATAAATTGTTCTTTTCTGGAAGCATCAATTAAAAATATTATGGCACAGCATCAGTTGAATGTCACTTTCAGGCTGTCAGCTACATAGTTACTGTACATTCTGCTGATACGTTCACATCTACACAATATAAATTAATCCTCATTGTAAAAGTTAACAACAACTTATAAGATGTAGACTGCTAATGGTCAGTGTTTTCTACCTCTTTAGTGAAATCAGGGAGTGGGAAGTTGAAACTGACTGATGTCGTCGGATTTTGTTTTCAGATTAACATAGGGATGCCAATTTTCTGAACTTCAGATATCTTCCAAAGAACAAAGGGGACTAGTGCACCATTCACTCTCACTGCACAGCAGCAGAAAAAAAAAAGGCATTTGTTCACATTACAACAAAAAAGAAACAAAAGGCACAGTCCAGCAGTTGAAAACATCCATGGAGCTTAATGGCACAGATTTCAATACAGAGTGGAGGCCTTTCATAACCATCGCTAACATATTTCCAAACCGCAGCTTGGACCGTTGTCTGCAATGTATCAGCAGGACTGCAATCATAAGCGTAAAATAAAAAACTATTGTGAAAAGGGGAAGCTATATTAATTGCAGAAATCAGTTTGAAGAATAGAGGCTATCCCTTTAACACAAAGGGCCTCATCAGTCATCTGTCACTTGATAGTGAACCCATTAAAGTGAAATAGATTCTTTGCTGATCCATCCTTAATGCCGAAAAATATCTTTAATTATCTAAAGAGCTATAATCCTGGGAACCCCGAAGATGCGTAGTTTTGACTGTTAAATACAAAAAGTGTTCTCTCATTTACATGTTGCGCATTTAAGATTAAATTGCAATGCTACGATACAAAAAAACCTTCAAGTGGCCTTTGCACATTTTATGAACATCACTGTAAATTCCTGTCTGCTGCTCTAAAACAGTGTGCTTTAGTACTTCAGTTTTATTAGTAATATTTCTTATGCTCCATAAAAAAGAAAACATCAGGTACTGTACCTAAAAAAAAACTACTGCTTTTAAATATACTTCCCCATGAAAATAATTTAGAACACCAGGAGCTGTCGGGCAGGAATTCAGTACCCTCTGGCACCCCACAATGTGCTTTCTATGAACACAGACCTTCTTTGCACAGTGTGATAGGATAGTGTACAAAGTGAAGTATGATCTGTTTGTACAGTAAATAATGTGTCTTTTTAACTGTATCATTTTTCCATTTTATAGAAGAATCAGGAGCTGTCT
Organism: Atractosteus spatula; assembly: GCF_055471065.1. NCBI lineage: Eukaryota > Metazoa > Chordata > Actinopteri > Semionotiformes > Lepisosteidae > Atractosteus > Atractosteus spatula. Next base: position 3,604,934 of record NC_142728.1, on the reverse strand, counting down.
CTGTCTGTCTCCTACCATACTGGATTCCTTGGTTTGGCGCCTAAAAAAGTTTGTGTTTTATTATTAGGCCACTGAGAACAATCTATGTTCACACAACCCCGAGAACTCTAATGGTGTTTCACAGAATGAATTACTATTGTTTACCTGGAAGCAACATTTATTGAAATCCCTGAGACGCTAATATTTCAAAACAAGCAAGAGGCAGATATTTACAGTACACCACGGATGTAAAAAAACTGTGATTCAACTAGACAATCTGATTATTTTGGTGGGTGCTCAATTTAATACGCCAGGGTTCAGTGATTTTTAATTGAGCAAATCGCTCAAGTCTAGCTGTGCTGCCTGAGTGACTGTGGTTTTCTGCCTCCTCACTGCGACTCATTGTTTCGGAACAGTCTGATCAGTGTTTCAAAGCTTCCTCTCTGAACAGGCCCCAGCGAGTTGTCAGTACCAACCAGACAGTGACAAAGTGCCTTGAACTATGAGGCACAGGCGGTCAATTAAGCAACTGGGAAACAGCATCAAATTTGTATTGCCATTGGGACTAGAAGCTGAAAATCTCAACTTTAAAAGCATTAGCTACATGTGGATTGATATTGTTTCCTTTCTCATTCTTTTCCACAAATTCAGGAGAAATATCGAGCTGTTCTAGAAGTAACACCATTCTAGGGCTTTAAAAGTGGCATATATATTGTTAGACCATTTTTAAGATGCAGTGCAACAGGGACATTGTCTTGGGTTAAAAGATCACACTCAGAAAAGGGCAGCTGACAAGAACTCCCATGATTACTTGCTCCATTAATCTATAGGACACGAGTAACAGTGAAATGAAAAGACACACATCCTTCAACAGAAATCAGGTGGGCTCTCGCCCCTTGTAAGACTTATTTCATGTGCTGTGTTCATTGATTGATCGCATCTGCAGTTTCAATGAACAAGGTGTGTATAATATTATCTTCAAAATGTACATTTTTAAACCTTTCCTTAATAAAACACTACTGTAAATTCCAGTTGGTCCAGACATATCTCATGGTGCTCCAGTCAGTCCTGGTTAGGTGAAAGGTAACTGAATCTGTGCTGGAGTGTACAGACAGGGTTTTGCCAAGTACAGATTTTGCAACACTTTGCCAATTAATCATGTTAAAGGCTGATTACACATTATCCAGCTATGTAGTTTGGCATGTAAGGCATTGTATCAAAAAGCCAAAACTGAAATTGCTCAATTTTTTCAACTAACATTTCGCTAAAGCTAGATTAGTGAAGTGCTCCCACTTTCCTATGGTGATCTATTACAGTGTGTAAGGATTTCAAAGCTTTTCATGAAACCAAATCAAATAAAATGCACTCAATATCACAGGACAATTTACAGGAATTTAATTCAATTAAATTAAACTGTATTAAAAGCAGTCGGGAGATTCTGAAATCTCCTATGTTTTATGCTTGTGGAACTTACAAGTATAGACCTCTTTGAAATGAAATACTGTACAGTATATTGGAAAAAGGAACCTTGTGGAACATATCCAGAAGCATGTTTGGCAGACTTTGCAGTGTACTGTATAAACAATGTGAATCGCCTGTAATGGTTTTTACTACACAAACATTCAGCTTGGAAGCACAAAATTCAACAGCAGTAGCATGCTGACTTTGTAGTTGGATCTCATCTGTCACTACTGGGATGGGACACCTCTAGGGATAAACCATGCTGCTGTTGGAAGAGGTGACCAGCAAGTCAAGAGGCCTCTCTCTGGCTGGCAGAATCATCTCAGCCTGACTGGGGCATCTCAGCTAGAACTAGAAACCTCTGGACCTTTGTGTTCCCTCACTGTTCCCACCTGCATTCTAAGTATATCCTTTGACTGGTGGAGCCATTCAGGAGATCCTTGTATTTTCAGCTTTCCAACTCGGACTTGACTGAGCACTGATGACCATCTTTGGAAATATGTTCACAATGATGGGCAGGAAAGAAGAAAAACAAATTAATCGTCATCCCCACAGTAAGAACGGCTTTAGTAGACACTAGATTCATGAGCACATACCATGACGACTGTGAACTCTCAATGAAATGAGCAGTTTTGCATTCCTCCTGGATATGATTAATAAAGACTGGGATATTGATGCAATTTAACGAGTGAGTCTATTCTCCTTACTGATGTAACACATGGTCCAGAATAGATAGCACTGCATCCATCTTTTAATTTTCCCCAATATACAGTATGCCTTCAGCAGCTGCTTTAAAATTCAGAACCATAATAGACCCTTAGGATAAGCTCACAAAAAAATATGCTTTGCTGAGTTAATTGAACAGGCAACACATTAATCATCAGCTGAAATTCTGCTGTTGCAAGGTGTCTAATCCAGCATCATAGGATTCAGCTCTAATCTAATCTCACATATGCTCTTGGAGCCAGCCCTTGGTTATCTCTTAAAGAAGAGTGGTACCCTGCAGCCTGAATTACAGATTCACTTGCAATTTGAGGATTGACTATGATAGTGTTACAGAATAGTTACTCCTCTATAGTAGATGTGAACTGTAGACTGTCAATCTTCATACATAAGCCAAACTGCAGTTTAAAACTACTATTAAGCACAAACATATTGAAAATTAATTAATTAAAATTGATATGTATTTAAAAAATCTGTATTTTCTCACACAATGAGGGACTTATTTTTGGACCATCCACCGATTTGGAACTGTGTATTTGTCATACCTTAGTTCAGAGTGACAAACCTCGTAGCCGCACACAGGGAAACTGAGGAAGTGCAGACACACTCTGCCAACACCCCTCATCTTCCAGCCATTCGTCTTTAGTCAAGCAACACGCTACGAAACCCCGTATAGGAGGTTCAGACCCCAGTGGAGAGACATGTGCCTCTCACTGACAGTCCTGCACGCATGACAATTCAGGAGGCTATAGGGGACAATGAGTGTCTTAAGGCCAAATAACAAAGAGCTTTTTACCCTTGGCAGTGCTCTCCTGGTCATAACAGGTTAGTTCAGGTCAGAATCTGTGATCATGGAGCTTAACCCGCCCTCAGCAGAGCACCTTTATCAGTTATGCCACTTATCTTGTACTGTATCTTATTTCATTCACCGGGACATCATAACTATCACTCTGTAGGATGAATGGCTGTTCAATAAACTTCAAAAAGGTACTGTTTAATTGACTAATATGCTTAATATACAATCTTACAGCATCCTCCAGATTTATTCATAACCCTAATGAAAGGTGAACAAAAAACATCATAAATCAGAATGAGGTATGGATTGGATAATGTGTCTTGCTTAAAATAATTCCAAAAATGTTATAATGTAATCATAACAGCCATGCACAGAGCAAAGACATATTGGTCATAAATTTGTCATAATAGCTGAATTCCATAAAACACGAGGGTCAATTTATTCATGACTCTAAATATTCCTAAGAGGAATAGTGTCACACAGTCATGTTGCCATCAATCATTGTATCTAGAGCTCTGTAGTGTCTAGACATTCTTGTCCAGACCATTACACCTGGACCTCCCTATTGATTGGTTTGTTGTTCAAAACAGGTTAAATTACCACAATGCCAGCGTTTAATCAACCCTCGGCTCCACTCTCAGCTAATGAGGTGATTTAGTGCCTATGACATATTCTGCGTGAATCGTGGTCTGGATTTTTAAATTAAATCTAAATTAAAAACAATATAAAACTTGTAATATAATTGAAATCACTTATATTGAGAAAAAGGACTCTTGCCAGGCACACTGTGCCCAGTTTGCTGATGCTGTTGAATACTCCCACCACATGTTAGTTTTAGACACTCCATTAAGTTGATACAGAATAATTAAACTATTAAGGCATTTAGGAAGCAGGAATTAAAAGCTAATCGTGTCTTCCACTTAGCTTATTTGTCATAGCGCAAGCTGACTGTTCAATGACGTCTGAAAAAACAACTTGTTTTTTCCATGATGCAAAGATGAGTCAAACCTTTCTTGTCAATGTCAACAATGTCAAATCTATCCAATCAATTCCAGATGTACTGAACAAATTCAAAAGAGGGAAAATTATGTTTTGGGGATAGAAAATTACATCCAGAATTAAATCACTTAAATAAATCAAATTAACTTTTCTTAGTCCTCTGCATTACCTCAAAGAACATCTCAATTTTTTTAAATCCCCCTTTATCTCAATGGATTATGTCCAAACTACAAGTTAAAAGGAGTGTTGCTGACTCACTGCTGTTTTGCTGAATACTTGCAATGCAACCCTTACCATGACTTTAAAACCCACAAAGCGTAATGTTACTTCATGGCACAGTCATTTTCTGTTTCAAAACATCTGTAATGCGCATGGCACAAGTGCTAAATAATCATCGTAAGTGCAGCGGAAGGTCTGTATGAATATTATTACAAATTGTGGAGTGAGAAAATAGAGAGCAGGAAAAACAATAAAATAAATGTGAATGTCAAAGATACACCTGAGTATTGGGTATAATTTGAGGCAATTCATTTTTGGCATGTAAGTTCTTTGGCATAGCTCTGGCAAAAATAATAAATTAGGCAAACTAGAACAAACAAATATTTATTAACAATTACAACTACACAGAACTAAACACCCAAAATGTTACACAACATACAATATTAAACAGTAAGCTATTTACAGTACAAAACAAAGCCATCTCAGGGGCCTACATTGTACAGACCCAGAATGCTAACACAGTAATCTGAAACACTATATAATACTTGCCAAGTCAACAAAAGAAATACCATGCTGGGTCCTTAATAAAAGAATACGACTCAGTGCTAAATATCCCTTCCTATAACCTGAGTGCCCAAAACCGAATGGGACTCTTATGTCCCTACTCAAAAGATGCATCACCAAATTAGGAGAAAACGTCTTTAGCCTGGGGATTCAACAACAAAGGAAACCAGAATTTCTTAAAATAGAGCACGGCAAAGATCTCTTAAACAAGGTTCAAATTACAAAGACTGATCAGAACAAGGTCCTCTTGCCTGGCACAAACTTGGAGAAAGAGATGAGTGCTGATGCTTGTTCCAGCTCTCTCTGTGTCTTCCTCACATTCCTTTCCTACTGTACCTGCTCTTTGTTTCCCTGTTTTTTTATGTTGTGCTTCTGTGTTACAGTAAATGTTTATTACTAACCAGAGTAAACAAGCAGAAAATCATGTTTGATCCGGTGTATTTACCCGCCTGTAAGATCAATTGTAGATGAGCAAACAGCTTAGATTCTGTCCACTCCTTCCAGACTCTGTGAACTGCAAGCTTTTTTCTGAGATGTCAACTTTCCAAGTGAATGACAAATGACCTGCATGCCCACCCTTAGCTCACAGTAATACATAGACATGCACATTAAAAGGACTGGTGACATAATGACTCATTCATTAAACTAACACTGTTTGCTGGCTCAAACAAGACAGATTTTAATCAAGCAGCATACAGTCTGTGGATCCCAGTAAACAAAGAAAACTAGAACCTGACCTTTCGCAGTATATTTGATCAAATGTTCATCAAATAGCTGGTTCAGCTCAATAAATTGAGTGTTAACATATTATGTTTCTGACATTTGGTGATATACAGTAGTGTACTTAATTTTGAATTGAGCACACTGTAATAACTAACAATCTACATAAGCGAGCTTTTACTTTCCTATGCTAATGGAAGACTGCAGCCTGCTTGTTGTACTATGACTATTTTGCTGTGACAGCTAACCCACATTACAATGACATGCTTACTTGATCCAATAGTAGTAGAAAATAACTAAAAACAAGACTTTGATGAATATCTCTAAACTGTGAGAGCTCAAGCGGCAATAAAATCTTGCTATTTTCTTAATAATGTGATACAGAGGACTGACTGATCAAGAAAATAAATTACATTCACTAAGCAAATGATACAAACTGTAAGCAGCAGAACATTTTGTACAGGATGTGTCATGTATCCCACAAAGCTGTTGATGTAACAATCCCATTTCATTCTTTTCAGGAGAACTGAGTTGAGCTGTGGCTAGAATGAGGACAAATGTGTGTGGGACTAAAAAAGACATTATACGAGCTTGCAACAGGAGTGAGATCTGGCTCTGCACAAGAAAATTGATAGAGGTCTAGCTCATACTCACAATCCAGCCACACACTGCCTGCCGCTGAAGGCTCTTCATCTGACTGGGGATTGACAGTATTGTTGCCCATGATTTAAAAAGAGAAGCCTTGGTATAGGGGAATTCTAACCCTTAGTGCAGTGAGGTGTACAGTGATTGAATTCGAAAGTGATAAAAAAAGGAAAACAAAGACATGTAGTTAAAGGTATCTAATTAAAGGATTTCTTACAAGGCAATAGCTGGACCTCATTTAGAATATTGTACAGAATTCTGCTTATTCCATTACAAATACGATACGCTGCTCTGTAACCTGTCAATTGCCAAGCAACCTTATACATTCCTGGGTCCAAAGGAATGTCCTTCGCTGTCAAGCTAAAAGAACGAATCTGTTTTAATCTTAAACAAAGAAAGCTACAAGGGAATCTTATTCATGCATTCAAATTCCTTAAAAGAACAGGCAGAGGAAATCCAGTGGACTTCTTCAAAATCAACAACGAAATGAGAACCAAAGGACGCAAATGGAAACTACGCACGAGAGCATTTAAAGCTGAGAAGGAGAAGGTGCTACTTCACACAAAGGGCTGAGGGCAGCCAACAGTCTGGCTGCTTTCAAGAAACAGCTGGTTTCTTGATTTAGCTTTCTTGTCTAAATGGACACAACCGACCAGAAGGGCTCCCTCTCGTTTGTAAACCCATCCCACTGTATGTTCTTCAGGTTCTGAGCAAGGAGAAAGGCAAGGGTGATCACTTACCGGACTGGGGGTGGCAGTCACTGGAATGATTGTTGCACTGGCAAGGTCGGCATCCCGTGGTGCTGAATGAAAAATATCCAGGCTTGCACTCATCGCACTTGGGGCCATACACTCCCGTTTTACAAGTACAAATCCCAGAGCTGTAAGACACAGAGGCGAGGAGGACATGAGGACGTATTTCTTTGCAACTCCCACGAGGCAGACGTTTAAAAAAGACAGTGTAATCAGAATGGTAACATGAAACCTTGGAATGGGGATGAAATAGTCCTTCCTGAAAATAATAAAAGGCCCATTTTCAAGAAAAAACAGCCTTTAGGGTTGAAATATTTCCATCTGAATTGGAAATACAACTTTATTTGCAGCCACCAAAAACTTGATTACATGGGATGTAAGTTCTAACCAAGTAGGAATGCAATTTTATGCGTTAATCTATTTTTATGGAGTGCATATTGAGCTGCACCAAATAACACAAAGAGACTTGGAGCTGACTTGGCATAAAATCCCATGAAACTTGCGAAACAACACAGCGCTAAAGTGAAAAGTGTAAGATACACCTGGAAAGTGAAATTAACTTGATTCAAGTCCAGAGTTAAGTCAGCCAGGACACCAGGGTGAAGAACACTGGAAGTGTCACAGTAGTGGAGAAATTTAGCAAAGGCACTTCATTTCCATCCATCTGCTATACACTTCAGATCTCAGCTGCATTTCCACAGATTGGTTTTGCTTGAGTAATTAGCAAGTGAAATACAAACATAACAAGGAACAACAGAACAGGATCACGCAGAACAAATCTGGTGGGATGTGAACTGTGCAAGAGATCAAAGATCATTATGAACAAAGTAAAATTCCCAAGACATTTTATCCTGCTGAGCGCTACAGTATATCATACACATTTCAGAATCAACACTACCCACTTCACTACTAAAATAATAATAATATCCTGTGTTTTTGTTTGTTCCAACATGTTTTTAGAATGACATTTTTAGTGATTAATATAAGGATATCCGGAGAATATAAGGAACAGTAATCGTATATACAGTATATATTCATCTTATATACTGTATACAAAATGGAGGCTCGAAGATTGAGTCAATAAAGAACAGAAGGAAGAAGGAGAATGGCCCGCTGTTTTTCAAGTAATGTTCTTGTTCTTTTGGGCATTATTCTCATGTAGACACGTCAATAAAGTCAAGCAAATAGACAAAACAAATACCCCAGGTATGTTTCAATCTTGCCTTCCAATCCCCCAAGCTGGGAAGCAGAATCTTATACATGAATCAAACCAATTTACTGCCAAAACAAATGCACTAAGTATAACTCTGGCTGGTGATCAGGCAGTTTAAGTCTGGAATCATTTTGGGAATATAATGTGCAGCGATAAACATGCTTTATAACAGATTCATTCTTTAATCATTTATTCATTAATCACTGGTAGTTCACAGCATAGTTTCGCCATGTAATATTGTACCTTCTAGGCGTATCTTGTAAATCTGTGGAGGTGAAAACAGAAAGAACATGTTTTATTTGGGGCCAAGGGAAGTTATGCTGGACATTTACAGTACAACATTGGCCCCGAACGACGATACAGTAACCCTGGGATTCATCCAGCTGTATTTTGAAACCTAGCCATGTGTAATGATTATCCCATGTCATGAAAACAGAATGTTAGAACTGGGACCTATAACAGGGATCTCCTGAGAAGAGAATATTTTCCAGTACTGCACATCAGACATAAAATGTAGATTTTCCCCGACTGCCTAAGCTGATTTAGATCTAAATCCACCAATTCACACATCTCGTCGTCAATCCTCGCCTGCCCTTTTTGTGTGTAAAGTACAGTCTCTTTGTACCAGACAGTAAACCAGCAATAAAAGCTCCTGTTTCATGCATGTTTCAAAGCAGACTGAGCCTTTCATTTTTTAATGGCCAAGTTTCACAAAAAAAAGCCTTTTCATCTTAAGTGTATAGGAGATGGTCTAAACCACAAACGGAATCGAGAACATCTGCTTCCACTAACGTGCTTTCTGAATGAATTTAACATTTGTTCTGCGAGTGGAGGTTTTTTTGTATTTCAACCACATTGATACAGGCTCAGGAGCAGAATGCAATAACAATGGTTAGTGTGTGTGTCTATAATGGGTAATAACATCAATTAAATATTTACCAGAGCTGAATGGAGTGGAACCTTCTGCGCTATTTTATAATTCTGCCTGTTGCATATACTGTAGACTGCATTCTCTCAATTTGCACTACAAACCAGAAAGACACCGACTGTAAGGTACTGTATGTATGTCTAAAAGTACTGTCATGAAAAGAGCACTCATCAAGCTAGTTGTCCTATCCAGACGATGTCTTTACTGTGAAAACAGTGAAATAATGAGACTCTGGACATGTGCAAATGAGACAGTGGGAAACATATCCCCATGAATAATTGGAGTATAACAAACACAGAGGACCACTTCGGCTCAGCAAGACCACTTTTTGCATCCCTGGTTTGGACAGCTTCTTGAAGCTGTTCAGTATCAACCATGATAACATGGCTCATCACATGTACTAAATTGTGTTCGCCCACAGTGCTCAGTTTTCACACTACTATTGTCTGAATAATCTTGCGTAGCTTGTATATCAGGGATACCTGCGTCAGCATGCGTAGGCTGCAAAGGAAAAAGTAATAGGTTTATTCCATGCTGAAAAAAAGAAGAGAGAACTTCTTCACACCTGAAGAAGGCTCCACGGCCGAAACGTTGTGTTTTCTTTCTTCTCTTTTCAGCATGGAATAAACCTACTACTTGTTCCTTATCAGGGATACCGATCCTATTGCCCCTTCCTACCTGCTCCATTACAGAGCTTAATTATTTCATTGAAACATGGGAAAATCAATTTAGCAATCAAAGAGCTGGTTGCATCAAAGTACTGACATGACGTATCTTGGAAGGGCCACAAGCTGAGTTTCGGTACGTGTCTGTGAGGCTGAAAACTCAGTGCTGAGTGAACTGGCTGTGCCACTGTTACAGGGAACAGGCCTTGCACTTCAGTCAGCAGTACTTCTGTCTGATGCTGTCACAAGATCTGGGAGTTTCTAGGTGTGCAAGAGAAGGACTGTCAATTGCCCAACATGGGCAGATTTCAAACTCCATTTCTTTGACTGGTGGGATGATCAAGTGGCTCTTTATGAGTCCAGTTTGCGATACAGCACGCTTTTCAGCAAAGTCATTTGACCAACATTTTCTAGGTTTGCATTTTGTTTTGGCCTTGCAACTTCCTTGTTGTACTTTGATGACTGTTTAGCTAGTATTATTTAAACTGCTTTTTATTTTGACTGCCATTTTTCCACTGACGCCCTGTCACTCCACCTGTCTCTGGACCCATCCTGTCACACCACACAAAGTTCATAAACTGTGCTTTCACAGGATTTTTGGTTCTTGGCTTATCTAGCTAAAGCAGGCAATATGGACACAGAGGGCTGAATAGGTTGTAAAATCCCAGAATCCCTTTCTGCTTAAACTATGACAGGGTGGTGCGGTGGCTCTGTGGCTGAGGATCTGAGCCTGTGGCTGGAAGGTTGCCGGTTCAAATCTCGCGGCCGGGCAGAGGAATCCTACTCTGTTGGGCTCCTGAGCAAGGCCCTGAACCCCTACTGCTCCAGGGGCACTGTATAAATGGCTGTCCCTGCGCTCTGACCCCAAGCTTCTCTCCCTGTCTGTGTGTCTCATGGAGAGCAAGCTGGGGTATGCAAAAAGACAAATTCCTAATACAAGAAATCGTATATGGCCAATAAAGAGATCTTATCTTATTACTTAAAATCTAATACTCAGTGAAAGATGTGTGTGACTACTTTTGGGTTTGATTTAGTTTTACAATCATCAGGGTCACTTTGAGGCAGGTTAAGGTTTGGAGAAGTGCTACTGTACATGTGAATTTATTCTTATGGCTGGCAATGCAGGTTTTTATAGGTTCTTTAGATACCACTGTTTTGGTTTCTAGAGCTTCTAAGAATATAAGGCCTTTTTTCAGCCTTTTTGAGGTTTTAAAATGGCAGCTTTCCCTCAGAGGCGAAAAGGTTAAGTGACAGAATAGGTCTCTCCTTGTCTATAAGAGGTGCTTTAACAGAAGAAGGGTTTAAACAGTCATCTTCAGCAGCACTGTTTTTACAAATTAGCGTGATTTGTATTGCAGTTTAAATGATCATGTGTGGCTATATGGTGTAATTATTTAGTTTACAGGCTGCTCATTTGCAAAACTGAAGGGGTGATCACACAGAGCTGTAATCCTCCTCACTGTAATGACAGACGTTCCCTCTGAATGAGGAGGTCTCTCAAGGACATTTTGCTCTGCGTTAAAAAGCAGGAAAAGCATTACAATTCAAAGCACTCCTCGCTAAAAGGTCCTCTGAAGATGAGCCTTTCATAGGATACGCACACATAGGGAAAATTACATGCATCTACTATAGCACTGCTAACTTTTCTCTTTCTGGCTTGTCAGGCAGTGCCTGTAGCTCTCCATGAGACTTTTACATAACATAGGTGGTAACATATTTTCCAGCACTGGAAACATGGAGTGAGTCTGCCAAGGCTGTTATACAGAGAACAGTACAGTGGTGTGTTGCCTATTTCCAAAGATCTGTCAGTGTGGCACATGGGATGTTTTCTTAGAGGATGTGATCTCCTGAGGGTTCCTCACTCACTCCATGTTCCTCACCTCACTACTGTCACTCAAGGTCTGCACAAGCTGCTGGCCACCCATAACCCCTCTATAGCGCTGGGGATTAAGGACATCTCATGCAGCCTAGCGGGAATATTGACTTGAATTCTTTGTGTTTTAGATTATTCTTCTGTATTTGGACAATGCCTATATGGGCCGGTCTTTGTCTAGCATTTTGAGATGGAGCTCAAAACAAACCCACAATCTGCCAAAAAAAACCCACTCTCCTGAACTGAATGTGGTTACCAGCTAGTGGAAAAGGAACAGGGGCAATAAAGTTCACTAATCTGAAGAAGGCAGCGAACCCGAAAAGGAAAACAGACGCTGAGTGTTTGTGAGTTACAGGCCCTCCACTGCGAATCAGTTGACTTTCAACATGATGCTGGACACGCTCCTGGAAACAGTAGATCAGTCTTTGCTTTTTTTTTCTCCTCTCCATAAAAAGACCAAGAGGCATGGAAAGGAAAGGAAAACCAGGCTCCGAGCTAATCATTCCCAGGTTTGTGCTGAAGAGCTTCTTCTGTTCTTGTGTGATGCACGATCAGGCTTGCTGCTACACTCCGCACCTCTGCTTTACTCTGGCTTTGCCTCAGTGTGACCGCGTAGCTTTCTGATTCAACTCATCGTGTACGTGGACCGTTTATAAAAGGTCTCTGAACTTTATTTGACAGTTTTTCATGCCTCAGACCTAAAAAAATTCAAACTGAAATTAAAAACAAAAAATAGCAAAAACTGCAGCATGATGTATACATTGTTCATTCCTTAAAGTCGATGTAAAAACCTTGAAGAATTACAGGCACACATTTACCAGAGCAGCAGAGCACATTTCAAGCTCGCCATCCGTTTTGGCTCCGCAGTTAAGCGAAGACATTTGTTCTGGATTAAAAGGTAAACAATTGCTTACACAGACACAGTTTAAACATTTAATCCACTGAACACGACCGCACATTCTTAGCCTGAGCTTCGGTGGAGCAGGATGCATTCAAATCGCAATATCGAGCTTTCGTTTCAGGAAACCAAAGTTAAAGAGTTTAACAGTCAGTCTGTTAAAGTAGTTAATCACCAGAGCTCTGTTATTTTAACATTTCTGCAGCTTTGTGAACAACACGCTCCCTGCTCTGTAAAATAATGACAAACTGAATGAAAGAGTATCTTGACCTTTCACCTCATATATCAGGACTGCAATCAGTGACCAAAATCTTTCTCTGGTAATGACACAGCACTCCTGGGTATAGGCAGTGCAATCTAAAGCAAAATCAGTCATTCTGTATTGTGTATAACTCATTGAGAAAGCATGACTGTTAAAAGATTGCTTCCCTTTCCTGCTCAGAGAGTGCCTTCTTGCAGCGCCTGGCTGCTTTGTTCTGTGTCATGTCATATCCCTATTGAAAATACAGTGCGTTTCTGTAACGGAGGCATCTGCTTCGGGTAAAGCACATTGCTGGGGAAACAAGAGATATTGTTGCTACTCCAGCGGAACGAGAGACAAGAGCCATTTGTTCAACTGTTGCAGTTAAACAGTCCATCCATTTGGTTGCATAAGAGAAAAGTTGCACTATAAAAGTTAACTGACTGGAATAAATGCCTTGTTAGCATCAGTGCTCATTTTGATTTCTCTTGATGCTAAGTAAACGGGGGATAAGGCTTATGATTATGATTGCCACAGTGCTCTTGGCGATAAGCAAAGTTGGAGTCATTTCATCCAAGTAGGAGTGTAGGAGTGTACGTGCGATTCAGCTCCATTGAATTATAACTGGAACTGACAGAGTTTTGTTCTGAAAATCCCCCAAAAATGTAGTAGCCCAGAATAAAAAAACTAAAGTCACAACGATCATCTACACAACTCAGATGGATCTGTATAGCCATATAATCTAAAGACCTTTTTGTGCTAAGACAGTAATTAGTAACAAGCTGACTTTCTTGTTCATTGGACAAATGCTAAAAATAACTGACATCCATTTTTTTTTACTTCAGGCAATACCAATCTCCTTCTCTGGGACCAGGAGAAACTAGTCTCAGAGGTACAGGACTTAAAGCAAGAGCACAGCCTTCTCCTCAGAGATGTGAACATGGTGAAAATACAAAAACAAACTAGCTACTCCAACTAGTTTTGGATGAAAGCTTGCACAATTGATGACTTCAATAAAAGACTGCACCGCAAATCATAAACACATTTCCACAGCTCCAAGTAGCCATAAAAGGAAGAAGGACAACATGGATCCATAAGGGCACGGAGAGAACTGGCTGTTGAAAAGCCACGTCCAATCTCTATAGACCTACAGCCCAGAAATCAATAACGAAGAGCTGTCTCAGCTTTATGGGGACTTATGAACCTGTTCTCATTTCGCCGCGTATGTATGATCGAGCTGGCTTACACCAGGGATCTCAGTCCGCGTGGATATAAATAAAAGCGGCAGCAAAGCTGAAACAGCACATACGCTCTCGTTATGCTCTTGGTACGGGACTGAAACCTGCAGTTTAAAGCCTCTGCACTTGCCAAGACCCAGCAGGCCGACACAAGAGACTTCCCCGAGCTTCGCCGGCCTCGCATCTTTAACGGATCTTGAAAAAAGATAACAGCGTTAAAAAAAGAGCACTGCGACCCAGCTGTTCCCAAACTCGCCGAGTACAGTGTTATTTCCACGGGAGGTAATTTCTAGAAATCTGGCCGAAAAATGTAAAAACCCTCCAATTAATAAACAGACAAGGAAATACACATGAGACAACTGGCTCCTGGAGCTGAAAAGAAATCTTCTTCTTCTTCTTTTTCACAGCCTTAGTCCCAGACTGTCCTGGGGTCAGCTGCTTTGGTTGCTCTTCTACCACTTGTCTCTGTCGAGCACATCTTCCTCATTCACTTCACATACCTCCATATCTTTTCTCACACAATCTATCCATCTCTTTCTAGGCCTGCCTCCTCCCCTGTTACCTTCCACCTCAAATTCCATTACCCTCTTTGTTACTTCCTCAACGTCCCTCCTCATGATATGTCCATACCACCGTAACCTCGCCTCTCGCATCTTTTCAACTACATCCACCACCCTACATCGTCTACGGATTTCTTCATTTCTGATCTTATCCTTCATTGAAATCTGCAGAATCCATCTCAACATCCTCATTTCAGTTCTTCTCATCAAGTTCTCTTCCCTCTTTCCAACTGCCAAGCATTCAGCTCCATATAGTAGAACAGGTCTAATCACAGTCTTGTACATTTTGCACTTTAACTTTCTAGGAATTTTCCTGTCACAGATTATTCCAGTTATTTCTCTCCACTTGTTCCATCCAGCTTTCACTTTGTTTTACTGCCTCCAGTGTTTCTCCTCCCTTTACCAGTTTTGATCCAAGGTATTTAAAGCCATCAACCTGTTTCAGTTTTCCTCCATTTGTCTCCTCAATATTGGTCATAGTATCTCCTCTTCTCTCCATTACCATTATTTCAGATTTTTCTGCATTCATTTTCAGTCCACCCTTTTCCAGACTCCTCTGCCATTTGAACACTTTCTCCTGTAGTTCTACTTCTGAATCTGCCATCAGTGCCACATCATCAGCAAAGATGAGTTCCCAAGGCACTTCTGTTCTTACCTCCTCTGTCAGTGTGTCAATAATGTTTATAAAAAGGAAAGGACTTAGTGCTGATCCTTGGTGTACTCCAAGGAAAAGAAATGTTCTATTCAAAAACACCCAGAGAAGAGGTAGTATTTGGTCGTGCCATTGAAACACGCTGAGAACAGGAGAATCCTTTAGTTTTCGCCAACATGTTAAAAATAACACAAAATATTGATTTAGGATGGCTTCTGTAATATTATGGTGGCAGTCACTAAGGAGAGCATTCATTTAAATAAAATACATCATAAACTCATATTTATGTCAATCAATAATATGACAGAATATAACATCAAAATTATTGCTGCACGCACAGCTCATGACACTGTACACTGATCTCCTATTTTGGTCTATTATGTCAAGTTAGCGACGCAATCAAAAATGATCTCTAGTGAATAACTTGGGAGATATATTGCAGTGGTTACTTCTTTATCATGGTTGCTCGTTATGTTATATTGTATTTGAAGCCATCTGGGAAAATATTTTATGTTTCAGGAAAAAAAGAAAATTGTTTCAGGACTGAAGGCCTCAGGTTGAAGCAATTCTTTCACAGTTTTGTATTTTACAAATGCCAGAAAGGAGAGCGCAGGAGCCAACACTGACAGGATGATGGAGAACCACAGGCAGTGCTTGTTTGAGAAAAGCCGAAGTACAAAACATGGGCTGGGAGAGAGATTTATTTACCCTGCGGGGAAGCCAGGCAAGACACAAGCCTTCTCCCTCCTGCCTGGCACTCAGTCTGACTTTCTTTCTCTTTTGACTGTGCTGACCTTGAGTTTCAGATTCGCCAAAAGTCATAAGCGTTACCTTTGCATATTCTCACTGCCAAAATAGTCCAGAATGATATGTTCCGCAGAAACAGGGGAAATGGGCCAGCATCTGCTATGTCTCATGACACAGTTAAGTTAACCAGGACTTTTCCTTTGTATTCCGTGCTATGGGAGAGAAGACCGGTGTAAATCCATGGTTAACAGATATTAAAACACCAACAGGATGAATATTTCTGGCTACAGGAAGCTGCTGAGAAAATAGCCACATCCCATGGAGATTGGTATTGACTGGTTAAATGGTCACCTTGCAAAACAGAATCAATCCCACAATTTTTATTATGGGGTGTTCTCTGAAATCTTTGTACTTGCACTATGTAAACCTATCCCAGAGTTACATACTGTGTATAAAGGGGATTGGTTTTGCACAATCCACACTGTGCCCCAGACAACAGGCTAGCACAGACCTAATGACAGCCTTGGTCCTTCCAGTCAACACCATAGTAAGACTTTACTCCGAGGAATACACTAATCTAAACATTACAAGGAAGAACTCCCAAAGCAGTAGACCAAAACTAAGAAGCTACCTTGTCTAGAAATACTGTTGTGCAGGCACTGTATCTGGGTCACCCACAGGGTCTTCCTACAGTCACACCTGGCTGTTGCCCACCATCCAGGCTGTTTGTATAATCTTATTAGCTACAGTACATGGCTGGGGTCCATGATCATATGCTGTTATTGCTCAGGCTAAGAGTTTCTGGAACGCCCATCAGTCATACTGTAGGTCAGAATACACAGTTAACCACAACAGCCTTCTGAAGGGAAAGTGCCCTCCTCTCACTGCTTGGCCCACTTGAAATCATCATCGAAAGACGCGGATTTCCTCCGTTACCACACGGTATCTCATCCGCCTCCACTGATTTTCCAGTCACACGGGCAATAGGAGGCTGGTACCATGCTGTTTACTTACACATTCCCCCCATACTGCAAACCTGTGATTAAAACAAACCAGATACAGTAAATGCATTTCTCAGATGTGCATTCTCTGTTTAAACTCTTCTGGATAGCATTCACAAAACAACAACTGGAGTCAGTGACCTGAAGCAAAGCGTTTAGATAACGCGAGAGAGCTTCTCCGAGCACCTTTCTGCATCTTTTTAGGACTGAAGAGAGAAGACGACGAGGGGACGCGGCGCATGACAAAGCCAGCCCGCTGGACGACTTCACAGCCAACAGTGAAGACACAAACAGAAACGATGGGAAAGGGCATTCAGATCTGAGATCAGAGGCTCAGAGGTTTATGGCAGTCTGGAACAAACCTACACAACCTTGATGCTGAAGCCAATAGCTTGGCGTCTCTCAAGAAACGGCTGGACAATTAGCTACTTAGCAGTGGAAAAAATAAAACAGACAGCCCACGTGACGACTCTAGTACCCTTATGTTCTTTTTATCTCCACTCATAGTTATCTGGTAGAATCCCTTAAAACCCATTTCGTCCTGTTGCTCTTGTCTTGCATAACTGAGACCGACACGGTTACTGTATGTGATATTACAATAAAACAATCGCTAGGAACTATAGTATGTCATGTTCACCTCATACTCAATAACTATATACTGTAATTAAATTGGTTCAACACAAAAAGATTAAATATTCCTAATCTTACCTCTGCAAATGGTGTTGCCATGCGGCAGTCTGGAGTGGCACAGCACTCCCTGCTTCTCCAGTTTCATCATTCTAGCTCTGTGGTGTCCTGATTGCTTCATTTCTGTGACAGCCCAGTGACTACCATGGAGAAGTGGCAATCTGCTTTGACTATGCAAACTACTGTACAGCTGAGCACCAGCAAGGATAAATCAGAGCACGCTGGAAATAATTGCTTTGATGCCTTAAGCTTCATGCTTGTCTCCAGTGTTGCACGTCTTTCCCTTCTTTGTTTTTGACTCATTCCATGCCACAGACTTCGCTGCGAATCGGAAAGGAGCAGCTCTGGCATTGTGGGGAATTAAAGCTAGTGCTGCAGATTTAAATGACGGTACTGCACCGTCCCATTCATATCTAACACACATGTATTTAACAAAGCAGAAAGGTCAGGATTCTTGACCATGCACATTTTGAAAAGCGTGCACAACTTTGTCGTTTTATTCTTGAAACCTAACAAATGTGGAGAATGAATTGTTTGTTAATGACAGATTGGAATCAACATCAACTGCAACGGGCACCATTTAAAAACTGAATTTATACGTCGACCTGTGAAAATGTTGCTGAACTATAGTAAAACAAAACTCCCATGTTTGTACTCCAATGCAAATGAATAAATTTGGGGTTTTCTATAACGACCTTTGTTTTATTACACAAACAAATGTGTCAGATACAAATGGGGCACCCTGTATAATAAGGGCTGCTAGAGTTTATAAGCCCTCTAAGACTTAGGGTTTGCAGGTTTTAAGCATGACAAGTCTCTTCAAGGTAATATCATGGCATGGAAACAGTGAATCTTCTTGGCCACAGTAAGACCAGTAGACCAGATGAAATGGTAATACTGTCTGATTGCACTACATATGAACAAATGGAAGTTTTCGAATGAAAGGATGCCCATTGAGCTTGTTTGGCAATTGCAAGGTAATTGATCAAGATTCTCAGCTATTTCTTGAAAGAAGTGAGGGTGTTGACAATCCTTTGAGAAGAGTAGTGTCTCCTGTTGTTTTTTAATGCACTTCCACATACAGTAGTTTCTACTTGTGTCCTCTGGTACGTGTTTCACTTCTGAAGAAGTCCCTCATTGAAAAGTACCTTTCTGGCTTTCCATTAAAGGAACAAGAACCGAAAATAATGAAATATTAATTTATCTGTTGAGTGACGCCGGAGGCCTGGGTTCGAGGCGGCAGTGGCGAGGGCGCATACCCACGTGAACCCAAGAGCGCTATAGTATGTTATGTTTACATTTATTGCCTGTTTTGTGTCGCTGTTACCCACATTCCAACCGGATGTTAAAACCTCTGTTAGTTTTAATAAATGCAGGACAGTACAAGAATATTTAACAGCGAGATTATAAAACATTAACTTACAAAAAAGTAAAAAAAGAAACAGACCGAAATGCTACTCATCTTGAACCTTTCTGCTTCCTGCAGTCAGTTTGGAATTTGTTAGAATCTCCTCACCATAAAGAGATTTATCTGGACAAATCAGGGGAAATAGTGGGTTTCTAGGGCTCATTATATTTAGAACTCTATTGTTTAGACCTTAAGAACTAAATATATTTTGATTTCCACAAGCCTTGGAAGGACTGTGTTTCCATGGCAACAGCTCAGCATGTCCTTATTAGAGCAAAAAACAGTCTTTGGCACTTTTCAACTGTGAGTGACACTTGAAAAGGAGGGTCTTCAAATTATAAGCTAATACCATATTCCTCTTAAATATCTGTCCAAAGAGTATAGTTTGACAAGAAAACAACGGACTAGACATAGCAGGCTGTAAAAAGGACCCTCCTGATAATTTGTGACTCACGGGCTTTTATACATCTGACAGCTCTGTCTGGCAAAGGTTCCTATCTCACCTGAGAGAAAGAAACAGCAGGAAGGGAATATGTTTGTTTGAAGGAAACAATTAATAAGAGTGAGGATTAAACTTATACACATGGTATTATATTTAAAA
Organism: Atractosteus spatula; assembly: GCF_055471065.1. NCBI lineage: Eukaryota > Metazoa > Chordata > Actinopteri > Semionotiformes > Lepisosteidae > Atractosteus > Atractosteus spatula. The sequence goes on along the minus strand of NC_142728.1, from coordinate 3,585,364 downwards.
TGTTTAAGCTATTGTATGAAATGTTTCAAAAACATTCACTGGGGGCCTCTGTAATGACCTCTTGTGTTCAAAGTTCTGGAATAAAAAAAACATAGTTGGCAGAAAAACTGAGCCGTGTTTGTAGTTAGTTATTAGTCATTGGTGATTCCCAAAAATTAAAACATGACACTGGTTATCATCAATAAAATGTACTGTATGGCTTTACAATGTGAATGACTCGATATGCTACATGTCCGCATCTCTGACATGTATACAGAGTCTACACATATGATCTATCATTATTGCTAGGGTTGACAAGCTCATTTGTGCGAAAAAATTGAAAGACGTTACATGGCAACACCTTGGCTTATTGGCTTTTTTAAAGCATATGTGAACTAGGCTTTAACCATGTGTTATCAAAGGTTGTTTCGAACTTTGCACAGCTACAAACAGAACCCTAAACCTTTCGCAAATGTTTTTCTTTTCTGCAGGGACACAGCAGAGCGCACTGGGAATAATTGCTTTAATGCATTAAGCTCTGCGCTGATCTTTGGTGTGGTGACATTTTTCCTTCACTGAATCACTTGTCTTGCCTCATTCCCCACACGCGATGTACCAAGCTGCCTTTTGATGCATCATGCACCATCCAGCATGAGGCCACATTGTACTCTTTGCTCCTGGAGACGTACGGTATCACTATCAACACATTTCATCGTTTTTTTTCCTTGCATTGCACATTCGTGAAAAAGGTCCCTGGTGTCAGTCTTTCCAAAAATGCATCGTAGGGATCTACGCAGTTATGCCCTCCCATAGCTATATCGCTAGGTGAGGGGTTTGGTTTTCCACAGAGGCCCGCAAACAAGCCCTGCATGTTGATTGAAATGTCAGAACACTGATAGTGATCTATCCCGGTGCTGTGAAGAACGAACCCAGCCTATACACCTCTATAATTAATTTTGGGGGAAGTCATTTATCTTAGTCTCGGTGTCTGGACAGTTCCTAAATTAGGCAGACCCTAGAAAGGCACCTACCCGCTGCGTCCTCCACTACCGCGCAAGGCATGAAGGGCCAAGAGGTTATTCTCCAGCCGTTTATCAATGCTGACACCTGTGCCCTGTGTTCGAATATGAGTCATGAAGAAGGCTAATCTGAGTGAGCAGCCTAAAAGGACAACCTGCGTTAGGGATTTTTACAGAATACATCAATTACAGTTACAATGTAATTAAATATGGGATTACTTTTTAAACTGCTCACAATATGGGGTAAATTGCTTTTCCAGAGCTAATTTGTTACTCAGAATACAAAACTGCACACACTACATGCTGATTTGCTAGGACTGATTTGCTATAACTTATTTCAACTTATTTTCCTCAAGCATGTTGTCAATTTGAAAAACCCACCTCTTACACACAAGGTCTGTGAAAAATTGAACACCACCCTTCTGTCGATAGTCACTGGGTTCTTTTACCCTGAGGGTCTTCAGAATTCAACAGTAGCCAATAATTCAGAAAACACTGAGAAGGTTGTACAGTATATCTCACTGTCCTCTTTGTGAGCAACACTACCAGATAATGCTGACAGAGCATCAGTTTAGCACAATACCGTTGTGCTATGAAACTGCTCTGTCCTCAGGAAGGTGTTAAAAATAACTTATCTTAATATAACAGAAGTGACAAAAATCTAGGTTAGAGGGTTTGCATCACAAAAGCTTCTTACATTAAAAGAACACTCATATATCATTCACATCACTTAATCTTGTTGCTTCATTTCTTGTGTTTCACATGTTGTCTTTGTGATGATTCACTGTTTATGAGGAGATTAGGCTACTTATTTTCCAATGTGGGCACACTGCCTACTCCTAAGTAAAAGAGTTTGGTGGGCAGTCAGCCCACATTGGAAAACGTGGCCCTATTTTCCATTAATGTTATGTGATTATAGCAACACAAATTACTCTGAAAACAATCTGCACCTATTGTGCAAAAATGAGGTCAAAGTATATTTGGTTTACATTTGAAGTTATTCACTTAGGGGTGTCATAAAGCTTCACAACCCTAGCAGAGTTTTATACAGGACAGGTGGTGAATTTTGAGGTATTGTAAACAGAAAGGAATTAACAATTAAAGAGATGGAACTTTAACTGCTATCATGGAAGAAAGGCCAACAATATGTTTTTACACTCATCTGTCATTAACAGGCATTTCTTAATAATTTTTAAAGGTGATGTTAATTTTCACTACTAAACAGAACCTTTAATCATCTCCCCGTTAACTGATGATCAGCTTGACCACAGACTTTGAACTTTGGAAAGGAAGATATGCAGGAAACCAAATTACTGAATTAGATCTACTTCCATAAATCAAAAGATTTTCTAAATATCATTGCTTAAATTCCTGCAGCAAAGATGCAAGTGAGGAGCCTAGTTTCACCAGTGAACTGTGCAACACTAATTCTCTTCCACAGCATGTCTCCTTGCAAGGGTTCGTGTATGTATATTAAGTTATGCATCACAAAAAAAATATACAGACAGCTACTGTACAACACATTGCATCACTGAAGTTCATGGATGGCCACGTGAATATAGCACCAGCTCAATGCTCTCAAATGGTGAAATCTGCCCTCTGTTCCTTTGAGCAGTATCCTCTTGTGGTCTGAACTGCATTTCCTGTTGACATTTTTCTAACAACTACTGTCTTCATACCTTTAGTAATGCACCTGAGGCAAGTGGTTTAACAGACATGTCTATTTTTAGTTTGCTTTCATCTGCCGCCTTTCCTGTAACACAGCACACTGAGGGAAAATTCCTGGCCTGGTCAGTCGCTTCTTTGCAGTATATCATGCGATTGGCACTTCCTGGACTTACAGAGCAGACCATGTGACTGGCATGTTCTCTAATGTTTCTTTAGGGAGGCAGGGAGGTGTATAAAGCAGATCACACATTTCAAGCCTTGCCATGAAAAAAGAACACTAAGATAATAAACTATTCTTTTAAAGCAGTAATTTGTGCCTGTTGAGTGATATGTAAGGTGAGGAGTCATGTTACCGAACCATCATTTTCTGTACCAATGTCAGGCATCAACTACTGCAGTTCTGTACCCCGTGCTGAAAGAAAGGATTGGGCTGACTACTCAAATTGTAAGAGAATTAGCCAGATCAGCACAACATTACACGCCAAAACTACTTCATTTTAAAATACACTGGGTTTATAAACACTTAACTGAAACCCAGATCAAGTTTACAGAATCTCTCTGGTATTAAGTACAGAGTACTTCTGCAGTTCTGTCCAAATGGAGGAGTGGTGTTAATCTCCACGCTTATCTGAATTATTTAACAGAGCGCATTAGCAGGGTTTTTTTCTTCATTTCTGATAAAAAAAAAAGCTTTAAAGCAAATTCAGTTTGGGGATTTTGAACCACGAAACGCCGGAATGGAAGGTTGAGAGTCAATCAGTGCTCCTCCCTAGAGATCATGACAGCCTGGCTTCGAGTTAGGGAAAATCTCAGGGCATTTTTTGTCCCACTTTTTAGAAAAATCAGGAAGCAAAAGAATATGACGAAGCCTAGAGAAATCATGTCAGAATAGCATAAATAAGCGCAGCATATTTGCAGGCAAAATATCTTAATATCTAAGGTATGAAGTTCTGTTCTATTAACCTAAAATTGTTCACAGCCAAAAGATGTTTTCAGGACCTACAGTACAGTACTGTACACATCAACGTCTTACAAAATACTGTATAGTGATGATAATACTGCTTAAAAACTGCCATGAAAAATGCTTTCAGGATTCTTAAGAGACACTGCAGTCTGGAACACAGGACAGGATTAAAAAATGCTCCACAACCATGCTTTGAAGATTTGGGATCATTTCTCTTGATCATGGGAGATACTGCCTTCCATAACTTAATAAATGCCAATAAACGTTAGCTCCATTATTAAGCATCACTGAAGGAATTTCAAAACTGGAAGCCAAAGGTGATGATCTGCCAAAACAGGTTTGTTTGTGCTGCGTATAGTTCATAGCAAATGTACTAATGTCCCTCTTCACCTCTGAAACAGCAACCCATGTGGTGTTATAAAATAAGACCATTAGTTTTAGTTATTCTATCCATCAGTACAGAGCAGGCTAAAAAACATTTCTGCGCTTCATTTGGGGTCAAGCATTGACAACTTTCAGAGACTCCCTGAGGCCTTTTCTACAGCTGCGGTTGAACTAAAGATCTTCCAGCTAATTACCCGCATTACTTGAAATCCTTTTTTCACATTTAATATTAAGCCTAGTTAATTCCAGAAACACCTGGATTACACACACTGCTGCGCAGAGAGCGCCAAATGTCTTGCATCCAGATATGTTTCACGCATCACAAAATCTTCAGTTAAGCGTTTTTTAATAAAACCCAGCATTATGTTTAAAATAAACACTAAATGCCAAGACTTCTGGAAGCTTTTCAGATAGAGATTTGTTATAGCTATTATTAAATATTTTAAAATCAGCTTAAAGGCAATTTCTGAATATAGAGCATTTGGTCCTGAGCACACAGTTCCACATCAGTGCCTCAGGTGCTGCTGTCAGGATTTCAGAATACAAAATGTGGGACTGATGTATTTAGAACTGGCTTGTAAAACTAGCCCATATTGTAGAGTAGTACAGGACTGACTAGAGATCACTTTTGACCTGATAGTAGTCTTGTTCACTCACCCTTAAAATTGTATCAATGCCGAGATGAAATGTTCAAGTCAAAGCGAATATTTTAGCAAAGCAGATTAAGGCCCTGAGCATACTGGACTGATCAGATTCAGATTTGTTGAACTACACGGATGTATACAGTATTAATCAACACCAGATGCTGGATTCAAGCTTTTTGTCTTACCAATGGATTTAAACAGAATATTAACTGATCTAACTGGTATGTGATAGGGAGAATTTTATTTTCCACAGTGACTGACCCCAGTGACATTCTACATATTCTGTTGCTAAATTTGTATGGTTGGCTTCTGTTGAACAAGTTGTAGCTAAAACACATGAGGTATCATATTTGAACAGGAAACTGAATTGTCATGAGCTTGAAAGCATTGTTGCACAGGATTTACCACGCAGACTACAAAATACAAGTAGGTTAATTGGCTTCTGGGAAAATGGTCCTGGTGTCAGTGTGTGAGCCCTGTGATGGACTGGAGTACCAGGATGTACCGTACCTAGCCTCTTGCCTGATGCTTGCCTGGATAGACTCTGGCTCCTCTGTGACCCTGAACTGGATAAAGAAGTCAGAAAATGGATAGATGGAGTAATGAGAAGAAAGAGTTGGGACACAGGATTAAAATCTGTTTTAGAGGACCAGAAAGATAAATAAATTAATGAATGATTCACTATTATTGACTAATTTATTGACTATTACCTGTACACAGAGTACATGGTTAAAATTTCAGAATACTGAAATATGTTTCCTTGTTCTTCTGAAAAACGAACACTTGACGGATGTTTCTAAGATAAAAAGGACTAATTGAGATAAAACACTAGCAATTTGTTTGCCGTGTGCTGCTGTGCTACACCAGACTCGGGTAATTTAGAGCCAGTCTGTGTGGAACTATGGATTTAACAGAAGACAACTTCAGTCCCAGCACAGGGACTTCACCAAAACTCATCCAACTTTAAACTAATACTTGGCTCATCACAAAGTAGGTAATGGTATTACAGCCCTTTGAGTTTTCAAAGCAGAGAGACCCTTTTTTCCCCCCAAGATTTCTTGTTTCCCTGTTTTTTCAAGCACTCTGGTATACAGCTAAGACTTTTTTAATCAAGATAATGACATAAAAAGGTAAGTCTCAGAGACAGCGAGGGACTAGATGGTTGCTTTATAGCTTGGCGAGCTTGTCCCAGAGTCCCAGCGGAAGAGCAATATGAAATTCTACTAAATTGAGAAATAAAAGTTCATTTTTGAAACACTTTTCCAGCCTTTTCCAAAGAATCAATCTGTTCTTCTACTAAGCAGGCATATAAAAGGATGTTTATCTGTGAAACAGCACTGTGCTTCCCCAGACAAAACTGTGAGCATTGGCTCATTTATAACGTATAATTAATCAAGGGTTTTGTGATGGGGAAAGCAAAATATTCAAAAGCATTAAGTGATTCAGGAACATTATTTTTATATAGCGCCTTTCACAACAAGGTTGCCCCAAGGTGCTTAACAATGCAAATAACCAATACAGAACAGAAGACCAGAAGACCAGAAGACAACGGAGGAGAGGACCTCAAGGGGTCCAAGATCAACTGGCTGCCCAACCCCTTTGGGCATGGTAACATTATATAATTAAAAAAAAGGAAATTAATGAATGAGGGTATTAATCCATCCATCATGTCTTCTGTATGTCAGTACTCCATGCACATCTCTGGAGACCAGCAAAATCCTCCTAAACGACAGCTATATCCACGATGTTCCCTCGTTTCCTGTGTGATGGGATATTTCTCAAGGGTAAATAGGACATCCATGTTGTAAAGCATATTTAAACCTCTCTTGCAAACTCAACGACAATGACTGCAAACTGCAGGTAATTTTTCTTTATGGTCACTATGCGTCATTTTGACTCCAATTAGCTTCACTACAAAATCATCCCTTACTGTCTTACTTTTGGTGACACATACTGAAGATTACATTGCTCGCTGCCCAAGGTTCTCTCAGCCCATTCATTTTAAGGTGACAGTGAAGCATATTGTAACGTACTATGAATAAAATTAACAACCAACACAAAGCAAATAACACTCACACATTTCCATCTGGGGGGGCATACTTCAATGTTTACAAAAATGATCCAGCCAGGAGTCAGGACTCAAAGCATTCAAGACAGAAGGCTTCTGCTTCAATACCAGACTGTACAAATAAGAGGACATTAATCTCGATGCTTTTTAAAAAAAGCCTTGATGCAAATCTACTGGAGTGAGTCATTTGGCCTGCTTTCTTAAACTAGGCCAAGTGCTTGATACATCTTTAAGCGTTGGATGAGATTATTACACCTTCCTCTACACCAGGCTTTCTGTAAGAAGTGTTGTGTTTGTGAATGGGAAAAGATGAGAGCAACCTTCACCCACCAGTTCAAACTGTTACATAATATTATTTATACACTGAAGCTGACAGTTGCCTGCCACTGATGTGAGGAAACTGATTCAAGTCTCTATCAGCGATTCTAGGATGAACATTTCAATGAAGAAAGACACATTTTAAAGCGTTAACATGAAATAAACTGGCATTTGTTGTGTAAAAACTGAAATCAATCAAGTTAAGGTGGTCAGATTCTTGGTAGAATTTGGGCATGCCATCTTTGTACGAAAATGGGAATTTCCTGCAATTTGTATACACTAGTTACACTGGTATTGTGTGTGTATTGTGACCTCTCAGTTCTGGGTTCAATTCCAGACCTGGAATGTCTGTCTGTGTTCTTCCCATGTTTTCAGGGTGCTCCGGTATCGTCCCACAGTCCAAACATACTGGTAGGATAATTCACTTCTGGGAAAACTGGCCCTGGTGTGAGTGTGTGCATGCCTGGGGTGGACTGGTGTCCCATCCAGGGTGTACCCTGCCATGCGCCTGTTGATGCCGTTATAGGTATCAGCTCCTCTGCGACCCTATATTGAATAGAGTGATTAGAAAATGGATGGATGGTAAATTTTCTTTGTATTTATTCTTTTTTTTTAGGAATTACCTAGCTTCTTTTTAAGAAGAGGGTCAAGAAATAGAGTTCAACTCCACACTGAAATGAAAAAAAGAACAAAAAACACGCCGGTTTCAGAGCCTTCCCCAGATGCAAGCTTTCAGCCTGAAACCGAACATTTTTTCTCTTTTTTTTTCTTTCCAGTGTGGAATGAACCTCAGCATGCTCTTTTATAATTTGCCACCCTGTCTCAGTTACAAACACCAGCCATACACAGTTCTGTGCACCTTTTACCCCACTTTTAAATAAAGTTTGGACTTAACAAGAACATAAGAAAGATTACACGTGAAAGGTGCCAGCCAGCCCATCTTGCTCATGTGCTCAGCTTACTGTTCCAAGCATTTTGTCTGCCTTTTGTCTGCCTCTTGTTGGAGGATGCTAGGAAATTTGCAAGACGGTTGGTTAATTAACTCAAGATCCCCGAGCCCTTTGTTTAAAGGCGTATCTCCTGCTTTCAGCTGATTCTAGTGACTTCTTCAGCTTTACTCGTCCATCCCAATTTGTAGATACTAATTGCTGACCTAGGCTCAGAGCTACAAGTTACAAGTCAGAGATGAGGACCATATGCGCCTTCTCCCAAACTCCCGAACCACACACTATAAGATTAACTTGCTGACAACTGTAAGAGGCTACTGTAGGCTTTGGTTGATCATATTAAACAATTAAATAATTTGCAGATACCATCAAATATCAACTATTCCCCCCTCATTCAACCACTTGATCAAGCAGTTGCCCAAGCACTAAATTAAAACTGACAGTTTGAAGGAAAACGATGGAAATGCCCTTTCATTTCTGACCAACTTTTGCTCTGCATTAACGTACTGTAACTGACAATTGACGTACTTCGTGAACAAAATAAACCGTAACTTCTGTATCGGTTCCATGATACAAATCAGTTGCGTATTAGGCCTGTAAAGATCCAGATTTGTCTCATTTAGGCTGTGTGGCCACAAAATGAGAGATTTTTCAGACTTTCCAGGAGCCGTTCACATCATTAAAAGAAAAAAAAAGGCATAGGTCTCACATCCCATCACGCCTTTTTCCATTATTCAAACGCGCAGAGCTGGATCCATTATTGATAGTGACAAACAGATGGAAAATGTGCCTGAAATGGAATGAATGCAAGGTACAGTAACCCCAGCGTGGGGCTTATTGATTTCCCCTGTCAGTACCGACAAGCTTTCTCTCAGAACAAGGCAGGCGCACAGATCTCTCTCCTCATTAATGGCAGGAAAGCCAGGCAGAATTTTGCGGATATCATCACTCTCTATGACCGAAAGCAGAGATTCCACAAGTGTCCCTGGGCAAGCAGGGTGTAGGTATGTAGGTTAGTGAATTTACAAGCTGTTGTATATCAGAGGACAAAGTACAAAGAATAAGCAATAGAGCATATGGAGAAGCACATTATACTATCAAGGTCTGACAGTGATGGACTGCATGTGTGAAGATTCTCCACATCCGGACGAGGCCATTGGGAATATGCACACTGTGTTGTCTCCTTAGACGCAGCCTGCCATAAATTTAAAAATCTGGTGTGTGGTCTCAATCTCTGTGTAATACCATTATGGATTTTTATTTGAAATGAGAAAGATCTGTGTGTCTAGCAGATGCAGGAGTGCAGAACTACACAGATCCAATATCCTTCCTTTTTCTTAGTTTTGGTCACAGAAGCTAGGTCTATAGTTATGGTATGAAAGCACCTCTTTGGGAGTTAAGAAGGGAAATGGTACCTACTATAATATTGTCATCTCAAAGGAATCCACATGTATCCAACACATAGCATAACCAGGCATGACTGGGTGGGAAATGTTGACGACTGCATATTGGCTTGAACAACAAGATTTGTCTGCAAAAAAGTAGGCATGTTGTAGGTATTATTACCTATTACATATAACATATTACCTATGTTGTAGGTAAAAGTAGGTATTTTGACAACCAACCAAAGATACAATTTTCATGCAAACATTAAATCTGGAAATGTAAACATTTTCAAAGAAGTGTTTAACCATTAAAGAAAAACAGCAAGAAGAGAAGAAAAAACACTAAGGACGGCACAGCAAAAAAGAATTGTGTTTCAATAACACAAAAAATCCGATCCAAACGGTGAGTGAATCTAGCATTTCCCATATTTCCTCTTCCTAAACAGACAGAGCTCTTAGGGGTAGCACCTGGGCTTTTGTAATCACCGGCTTTGGCATCGCAATAGAGAGAAGAGGGCTTCTTCCAGGACTCTGCTGAGGCAGATGGGATTCTAATGATTTTTTTTTTTTTTTGCAAGGAGCACCGCTGATCATAGGCCAAAAAAGCCTGGTCTTTAATTTCAGAACAGTTGCTGTAGCAACAGGAGGGACTGCAGAATGGGTCTCAGTTTATATTGTTAGAAACGTATTCTAGCTCCGTAGCTGCATAAGAACAGCCACAGCTGGCTTGGAATAGCACTGGGTAGACCAAGGAGACTGAGTAAGCTGAAACAGAATCCAGATGTACCCACACTGTTGGAGGTTATGTATCTAATGATGCGGAATAAAGCAGATAAGTAAATGTCAGACTGCAAAAGGCAGAGTTTTCCGTCTCTTTAGACAGTTCTGCCAAGTTCTGCGCTGTGCACAGCAAATGAATTTTAATTGCCATAATATACACCGTCTATACTGCAGATCCATAAGCGGGGTTAAAATCGGTTTTATCGGCTCCTAATTTATCTCGAAACAGAAATGACCTAGAAGGGCTACATGACATCGCAGCGAGGCGTTTCAGTCTCTGTTTGAAGACGAGTGTTTGCCGAGATCGGTCACAACGCACTACGTTTAAGAAAAGATATTCTAAGAGAAAACAAGATGGAGGAATTAGATTTGTCCCAGCCTTCATAAATACACTGCATTCGTGACACAAAATAGAAAGACAGTGCGTTTCAAGATATCCTGGACAGCATTCAAAAATGAGCATCATGGTGTGTTTCTCGTAACTCCGATATAAACCATTACACCCCACCCAGGGATCTCTAGTGCAAAGTCAACACTCTGGGTCCAAGAGCACAGCTTTGCCACTGGGCCTTCTGGGTCAACGGAACACTGACCACAAACTACCTTCCCCATTGTAGAAGATGTTTTTCGTCTGAGGTTCCATTTATTCAAAACGATGAGGTATATTTTGTTTGCGTGAAGGCAGTGTACACGCAGGAGCTGGGGTGTAGGAGGAAGGTAAGTGCCACAGTTTCTGGAGACTCCTGAGGCAATCTCAGCAGAGTCTGCCATCTGGAGCTCAATCAATCAATCAAGGTTTATTTATCAACGCAAGAACAGAACAGCATACAGCAGTGTTGTCGGTAATGAAATGCTTTTATCCGCGAGCTGAGAGGCATAAGAGTGCAAGGACAGAAGTTTATAGGGATTAGGGTAACATTATGATACAATACATTATACAACTGCTATTTACAATACAAGTAGAGATGGTGCGAAAGTAACACAAGGACAGGAGGTATTTAGCGCTGGGTGGCCTCAAGGTGGCTGGCGAGGGGACACCACAGCCATGCTGGACAGTTCCCACTGGCCAGTGCACCCTGCAGGAAGTGCTGGGACTCACACCCCAGGGGCACACAGGGGGTTAGGCAGGCCTTTCAGCAGAAGGCGAAAAAAAAAAACGTATTCTTTGCCTCCTGACAATCAATAGCAATACTATTAAGTAGCTCCATCTTGAAAAAAGGTCTTGCTGTATCAATTCCATGCCCGTTCTGTGTCCTTTCAGGGGAAACATGAAATCTACCCTGGACAAACCAAGTCATGCACATTTCAAGGATGTAAGAACTATACAGAACATTTATCGCTCTTCTTTATTACTGCTCTGTGGATAACGGACATTCTTTACAGCTGTGCCTAAAAAAGACCAATTTAACGCAAACCGACAGTTGTGCTCTGGAAAAGAACACGTCGGCCAATTGTGCAGGATCCAAGGCAGTCCACAATAACAAGACTATTCATTCCTACATTGCCAGAGAGTCTGATTTCTTATATACGGAGATTAGATATGGAAAAACTGACAGAAAAAGGACGACCGCACTGATTGCTATTCAGCACACAGCAACTCATCTGCTCAAGAGGCATAATCTTTGGTGACTGTGTTATCAGGGGAATGTCTATCAGGTTTAATAACTCTACCAGTAATAGCCTCATCTGAACTACTTGCTTTATTCAGGCAGTTTTAATTGATACTAATCTAAGATCAATGAGGAAGAGTTTCCCTAGCACAAAAAAACATCCATTGCATACAACATGGAGCTCACAGAGATTAGCTGTGCGTGGTTCATGCATCTGCTGAAAACACACTGAGATTCTTCACTACCCATATGGGAAATCCACACAAATAACGGAAAAAAACAGGTCTCTGCGTGTCTGTGAACGCAGGTCTGTCAGAGGATTACCAACAGCAGCTTCGAATTCACTGCTACATGTTAAAATTCACAGTGCCGCTCGGACAGATGGTGAAACCGAGCATGAATTTGGAGCTTTTGAGATAAGGGGGTGAGAAATAGCTTTAAACAGTGGGTGCATGGCTACCAGCTGATCTTGTGTTAATGAACCCAGACCTCACGTTCTGGTGAGGCTTGGGAAGAGGAGACTAGGAGGAATTGTCCAGGTCCAAAATTTGTTAGATAGCCAACGTGGATATCCCTCCAGAAATCACCAAGCCAGAGGAAAATGGCATAATCGTTACAAGATGAACAAGTGTTGCTGTCAATGTTGGCTGAACCCTGTATAGATATCCGAGAAATAAATATTAAAAACATATTCCTGGTCTCTTTAAGAAAAATATTTAGATGTGGCTGTTTAATATGGCTTTAATTTCACATCTTAGCTTGCATGTTGTTTGCTGACAATGTAAAGCACTCTGCTGTGATCAGAATTAGCATTGCTCTGAGTAGCACCCTGCTGTTTAGCATAGGGTGAGCACAGGGTCTGTGATCTCTATGGAAATGGTGCTTTGTGGAGGCACAGTCTCTTTGGTGGGTTTTTAATATTAAACATGCCTTTTATTTCTCCCCTTACAAAAGCCTGCATATAAACACACCGAGCAGCATCGCAGGCTGAGCAACAGGATTAATTTCTGGCACTGAAAAAAGAATCATTGTCTTGCAAAGACGGACTTGATCTGAAAATGAATAGAGGAGAACAGAACGCTACTTGACAAATTGAAAAATTAAACAGATGATTAAGTAAAACACTGCAGAAGATTAATTATTCTTTTCTGTTTTAATCCAGGAAGAATTTAGTTTTTTGCCCACATGAATTCTTAAGAAGTCAGGAATTGTTTTGTTGATTGTTTGCTTGTTTTGTTCTCTCAGTTGACCAGTCTCGTGTTTATTGGCACTTTATCAGTGAATATAATGGATTTAATTTCTAAATGTCGCTCGAATTTTTGACTAAGGAAGGCTATTGAGCCTGAGAAAACGAGGCTCAACTCGGGCAGTCTCTGGACAGCACCCCACATTTGGTGTTGTAGCTCACTGACACTTTTTGTTCACTGGCAATTCCATTTTCTTTTCATTTGTTATGGGAGAAATGTAGGCAGCAGATTCATTTCTACAGAAATGTGCAACATTTTGCCATCTGTTTTTTCTTATCCCACTGTGAAACCCCAACAGGAATGGAAGGGCTTCGGTTGATGCACAGACAGTTCTCTCTGCGATTCCAAAGCTGTACAGAGCTGAGAACACCCTAGCTGACATTGACCTCTACCAGCTCTGGTGTTTTCAGTCAACTGTGTGACAGCACCTGAGAACTCCCGGTCACAGGGAATACAGGACCTACAAGGAACAAGACTAAAGGCCTTTACTTGTGAAACTGCTAAGGATACCGGATACCTGCATACTGCACGTAATTCTACCAATTAAAGGAAAATTTGCCCCAAGTAATTGATACCAAGCACAAATAAGGCCAACTTATACTTTTAGCTTATGAAGCTGTTTAACCTTGTTCATTTAATGGTTTCATCCGAAAATTAATTGCTTTGAAATCAAGCCAATAAGTCACACAAGGACCTTCCTTCAGAGCTCTGTTGCTGCTGTACATTTCAGTTTTTCTGTCTCTCCAAAACCTGGTTTTCCTCTCTCTTCTGAAGAGGGTTTTTATGACGCAGCCCTATTGATATACAGTATTTAGCATCAAGTCCAACTCGGGGACTTTAACCTTGTGCTTGAACTTTAAAAAAGAAAATAAAAGCAGCCTACACTCTCCCCTATGGCTATCAATTTCAAATCAGGTTTGTGGACTATTTACTCCGTTTCTGGCAAGCTGACTGCTCAGTGCCCTGGGAAAAAAACGATAGAAAGAAATACTTCCTTTTTAATAGGCACTTCACAGTTTAGTCCAAGCACTTGAAAGATCAGTGCTGATTACGTGCACTTCCCCATGAAGAATGGAACTGTGACACTAAGAAAGTCAGTCCGGTCAGCATGCTGACAAGCTCTTATCTTACTTATTTAGCTTACTTATCTTATCTTACTATAGAATCATGCAACGCGTAGGCGTGACACAGCACTACAGCAGAAAACAAAACACAACTCGTGACTCCATCCTTCACTGGTTTGTACATTTCCTTGTCAATCCCGGCGGCGTTTTCCTTTTTTCTCTCTTCTCCTCATTTGCCCTGAGGCGAAATGCAACCGCCTGGCACCTGCTGACATCCCGTGCATCCTATTTGAATAATAAAGCACCTTAATCCTATTTCACGCTGACATCCATAAAATATTAATGTGGTTTCCAGACTACAGAGCCCCATCAACAAGCACTTTGCCAGATAAGAGTAACCCATATCTAGGCTGGTATGCTGTCGTTTTTTTAATTGCCACAGGAATCTTTATTGCAAATCCTCCACTAAAAGAGATTAAAAATGACAACCAGTGAAGCTATAAGCAATGAGGTCATAAATCAAAGATACCTTTTTTCTTCCTAATTTTATACTGTGTTATAACAATTCAGGAAAAACATTTTGGCTTATTTACGGCAGACAATTCCATATTTCGTAAACTGAAGTTTCGCAACCACGGTTATATTTTAGCACCCACTGGCTTTGCTATTGCTACTGTAATGTAATCACGGCTCCCTTCTTACACTGGAGGTAGATGATCCACTGTGTAGGTAGTGTGGTATGAAAAGACTGTTACACCTACTGTAAATGACTTCAAACTCAGCAAAATAAATATGAAAGGCTCTCACACTTTGTTTAGTATTATAAAGCAGGGGAAATTCCAGTCTTGGTTCTCCCCCTGTTTTACCATCTCTATATGTAAGAACTCTTCTTCTGCAGATTGAAGAGGCTGGTGATACCACACCCTGATATCCCCAGTAGAAACCGACCTGCCCTTTACTTTTACAAAGGAGAAAGGTGCTAATCTTCTCTGTATCGCTATAATTCTAGTAATGTGCTGCCGAAGCACAGTACAGTAAACTTCTTATAAATAAAACTTTACGTGTACTGTTTAAATAGTGTACCAGGTCCCCCTCGTAATATTATTTATGACCCTTTCCACAGAGTCTGTTCTGCTAAGTCTGCATGAGGCATCCATTCATCAATTCTCTACAACTGCTTTATAGAAATACAGGGCTGCAGGGAAGCCAGAGCCTATCCCAACAAGCAACAGGCACAAGGCAGGGTACACCCTGGATGGGATGCCAGTCTATCACAGGGCAGACACAGACACAAACACGCACTCAATCACACCAGGGCTACTTTTCCCAGAAGTCAAGGTTTAAGTACAGTATAATAAGGAAAGACACTGTCTGTTAAAACATAATTAGGAGTAAAGCTCTGTTATTTATTTGAGCTACAGTATTTGCTCAAATACTGTATAAACAAACCTAATCAGTCACTGCAGCCAAACACATTTTCTTGCTCTTCATGTTCTGGACACATTAAACCTGACAATCAGATTCAACGTTGTGTACAGCAGTGACAGGACTGGTGGAGATGCCCCAGGAAATCTAAAATCAAAATATGTTTCCACAAATGATCCCACTGTGGGCCATGTAACGATGGTGGACAATCCTTCGCCAGCAGTTTCCTCTCAGACCGGATGCTCGAGGAGACCGAAATGACAAAGGCGTCGAAGTACAAATAACGGCAATCTATTTTCGGCTCTCCGGATTGCTTTTGGAATTGGAAACTGCTTGGAGACAGCAAAAATTTTTTTTTTTTAAAAAGCCACAGATGAAGACCTCGGAAGCTGCCAGCCGCCTGCCGTGGAACAATGCCAGGCTAATCCTGGCGGGTTTAAGAGGTCTAATCCTCTGAAATCTGCAGGCTTCAGAAGTCAAAATGGCTCCTGACCTCAGAGCCCCAGCCAGCTGTACCTGCGAACCTCTGAGATTCAGAGCTGCTGGTTTAAGAAAACTCTTCTAATTGGACCTTATAATGAATCTGCAGCAGCATAAAAGAGTACTAGTGTTGTCTGCTATTCAGATTTTGCAAGCCTCATTGTCATAATTAGACACATCTAAATGCAGGGTTGTTTCTTATTTTGTTTCTTGTTTAGGGTGCAATACTGACTGATACGGTCATTTTTATCGCTGTTTAAAGTATGTACCGCATGCTTTTTTTTTTATTTGGAGTAATCAAAGTTATTACTTTTTTTTAACTTACGAAAAGGGACATGAAAAGCCCATATCTCTGCAACATTAGTCCATAGAGGGACATCCCGTAAACAACATTATCTGTCTGGTTATAAAAGCAAGTTTTAGTCAGGCAAAAGAAATAGATGAAACACAAATGGATATTTTATTTGCCCTTCCTCTCATTCTACTACACTGCAAAAAAGGTTAATAGAAAAATCTATTTTATAAATCTGAAGAGTAAGTGGTACAGTTTTCTTCAATAACGTCATGAAGTTATATACTGTACAACTCAAGGACCCCATAACCCATCAAGATGGTATCAGCCTGTGTACTCCCATTTTTGTGCTTAAACACCACAAGTGTGCCTGGACAAAGTTAATAGCCGTCCTTGTAAAGCTGAGAAAGGGTTCAATTAAAATGGGGAACACCATGCCCAACCAGCAGTCAACCTGGAAAAACTACATTCTGTCAGAGATAAAAAAAAAGGTTTAAAGAACTTCTTTGGAAATAGCCTGCTACCCTAATGTGCAGATACATGCAGATTCAAAGGCACTCCTGAATGAGTAGAGAGGAGAGATCCTAATAACTCTTTTTTCCATTCTTATCTTTCCACAGAACTGTTCTCTTGGCCTAATGCCCGAGTTTGACATATGTTTTAATTCAACACGGGGGCACAAGGGGTCAATAACTGACCAGAGCTGACATTTCCTATGAATAAAGCCTTTTGAAACGGGGCCCGTAGCTTGTCTGCTACAAAACGCACACTGTTTCCAGGTTTGCCGTGACGACTTTCAGAACATGGTGGCACATAATGGAAGGTCTGTTGTCGAACTTGTAACTCAACACAATTTCTATGCGAATCAAAGCACGAGGCCTGGGGCTGGAGGGGAAGCTGGAAACCATGCAGGAAACGGCAATAATATCATGATTAGCACAGCAGCGCAATTCAGAACTGATTGCAGCAATCGGAGAGAGGAGAGATTTCTACTGGAGAGCATGAACATCAATGCTGGCTTTATAAAGAAGAAAGAGCTGGATTACACAGCTGGAATTCAGTACTGCTGAAAAATACAAGGGTATTGCAGAGGTGGGGCAATTAGTGCTTGTACTGTAAGGTCCTGGGTTCAAGTGCAGGCTGAGGCACCTTCTCTGTGACATCTCCCATCTTCCAATCTTCCAAAGACATGCAGGACACTTTTAGTGTCAGCTGTAAACTGTCCCTGTGTGCAACTAAGTGCTCTTGGACGAGCATCCCTTCCAGGATATAGGGTCCTGCCTTTCACCTCTGTTAGAACAGGCTCTGAATCACGGAATAGGATGATAGCCAGCAGCCATGTCACCCTTCAACTCACAACTGGCAACCCCACTGAAGCTCGGCAAGTGTGATCCAGGTCAGTTCCTGGATGGGAGACCTCCATGGAAAAACTAAGGTTGCTGCTGGAAGAGGTGTTAGATGGGCCAGTAGGGGGCGCTCACCCTGAGGTCTGTGTGGCTCCTAGTGCCCCAGTATAGTGATGGGGACACTAGACTGTAAAACAGAGGTCCTGACTTCTCTGTGGTCATTAAAAACCCCAGGGTGTTTCTCGGAAAGAGTAGGGGTGTTACCGCGGTGTCCTGGCAAATTTCCCATTGGCCTTTACCAATCACGGCCTCCTAATAATCCCCATCTCTGAACTGGCTTCATCACTCTGCTCTCCTCCCCACTGAGAGCTGGTGTGTGGGAAGTGTTCTGGCGCACTATGGCTGCCATCTCATCATCCAGGTGGGGCTGCACATTGATGGCGGTGGAGGGGGCTGTCCAGAAAAGCGCTATACGAGTATAAGCAATTATTATTATTACACTATGGATAACTTGGATTCAGATTTTTCTCTTCTGATTGGAAACTACCGTTTCTGCAGAGGCAAGCAAAAAGACACCTCTGACCCAAACTACTTTCCCCGGAAAGCTGTGGGAAATGTACTACTGGCCTTAGTCACCTGGCAGGTGGAAGATGACTGTACAGGTGGTGCTTTATAAACCAGGAAGCTGGGGGCTTTGTGGAGAAGGCTAATTCTTTGGAGAAAACACAGGAGACAGACATTGTGCGGAGCCACAAAGTCTGTGTGATGCATGTTTCCCAGTTTAAGACAATTTTTTTTTTCCAGAAGCCACTAAGCTGCTAACCTGCCTTGTTTTCAGTAATACAGAGAGCCTTGAAGTGAGTCAGGCAGAAGCTCAAAGAGGAGTTTTGTGTAATGACACTGTAAATAAAGAGTTCTTGTTTTGTACTCTACGGTTGCCTTTGTGTCTGTTTTCCCACCTGTAAAAAGATTAATCACTATGACACCCAACACCTGAAGTTGTCGAACAACCTATAATTCACACAACTGTGCACTATGACTATATAAATGTAATTGAACGCTTATAGAGGAAAATCAACATCTTTCAGAAAGCTACTTAAAAACATACTTTTTTAAAAAAAATACTATCTATTGTAATAAGCTGGGGGGTGTTAATAATAAAATAGAGGAGATTCAAATTTTTAAGAAGAAAACCAATTTTGGTACCAGCTTGTCTTGCAAGTAAATTATAAAAGATAAGAATTACGCACTCCTTAGTGTCAGAAAAAAATTAGCAGAACACTTGCAGGTACCCGATTCTTCTGCTCTGCAGGTCAGAGCATAATCAAAGTTATAAACCAGGCAGCAACCTTAACAAGTCAATCTAGTTATTTACAATTCTCTACAAACATGAACACATAATATTTTTATTAAGTACCAGTGCCCCACCTTCTACAGAACTAGAAAAACAAGGCAACTTCAAACTGTAACTGTGGAACACATACAGTACTGGTTAATAAAAAGAGAGAGAACCAATATATTCTAAAAAAATCCTCCGCACTAAATTGCTCCCAAAACTGATATTAAATGAGGGGGGGGGGGGGCATTCGTTTCCATATTTTAGAAGTGCTTCACTAAACAAGTGGAAGATTCCTTCAGCATGGTCTGTGGATATTACAAACAGGAAATACAGTACGTTTCCACAACTGTAAGGCAACAGACCCTTACTTTAAAACCTAGAATCGGTTTCTGCAGTGCTCACATTACCTGGGTGTTGTCTATTACTGTATGTGGCCTCCGAAGGTTCTCTTTCTTCCCTGTCTACCTGTGATTCCCTAATCTGTTTACTGTACTGCCTTTTATCTTGTTTTAGGGCACACTTTTTCCCAAGGCAAGCTTGCATAAGAAAAGGCAATTGTTATTATATTTAAACTGACTTGACACTAGAGGCCCCTATACAAGTCTCTAATTACTTGTAAATAGCCACACCAGGGTTGGCTGACTTATAATTAACTGTTAATAGCTTAGAAATTTACATTCTCACATGTGTGTAAGTAGGCTTTTTGTTTCATATTTAAAGGGCATGCAAGATGAAAATGTGATAAATTCATAAATGGAACTGAAAGGACTCAACTGCTAACTCACCAAAATACAAACAGTAATACTATGTTGGCTTAAACTACTGCACCATAAAAAAAAAAACAATTCTGCACTTCCCAATTGTGATTACATATACAAACAAATCATCCCTGTTGCTGAAAAGTCATGGTATCTTGTGAGTTTGTATTCTTATTATTAACGTTCTAGATGTTTGGCTGATGTTGTTTTCCCAAGTAACTTGATTTTGTACCTATTAATACAGAATATGTAAAGTGACTGTAGTATTGGCTGTATTTATTGTCCGATTTATAGCCTAATGTGACCAAAATGAGTCATCTTCTCTTTTGAGAGGGCTTAACGGCAGAATCCATAATCTGTGGATTGATCAGTCATTGATCAGTTAACAGGGACTTCCAAATTTAACTTAAACACAACTTCAAGTCAATACAAATCATGAAATCCTTCAGTGTCTATGAATTTGACATTGGTTCATAAAACAGACAGGCTAATAGACAAAAGCTGAAATATTTATGAAAGACAACTGTGATTCTTTGTTGTTGGTTAATCTCCCAAAATCTCGCTTGGCGCACAATACTGCCTCATTGCTACCTTTCTAACCTACAATACTGCCTTGCACCATGCACAGAAGGGGAAAGGCTGTTTTACCACCCTGTTTTAGGAGACTGTTGTTACATGCAGTCGGCTCTGGTGAGGTGATATTTAAAGCACAAGAGAAGTTACATCACCGACACAATAGCTACTTCCTCTTCTGAAACGACACCATTGTGTCACCGGTTAAGATTAGATGCTCAGAGCTGGGAATGGAAAAAAGGGAAGTGAAGGGTGCATGAAAGTTCCTCAAACCTTTCTCCTCTTCTCAGCTGGGACAGATTCCATCTTCTGAAGTGCCCGGCACAAAGCTGAGTTCATCATACCATGAAAGTAAACAGCACCAGATTTTACTGTGATAATGAACACACCCTGAAGGCAAGTGCTACACATCTATATAACTCAATGACTGTGAGCAAACACAGAAAGTATAACGACCCTGGCAAATAATTTGTAGTATTGTCTCCAGGCATTTATTTTAGTGCTGTGGAACAATTGTGTACTGAGGGGAATGGAGAATGAATGCCTTTAGCTGCACAAAGAGCCCTCTTGGTTTAATTTGTCATCTTAGCCTTTCAGTGCCTTGTCATACATGAGCTACAGAAAAAAACCCATCCTCTAGGGTGAGGGTGACATGCCTGCATCCTTCACCGCACTGGGAACCACAAACATCAGCAAAGGTTATTGTTATGTGGTGTCTTTTAGAGATCAGCTTGATGGGATGTTTTTACACCTCAATCTGAGCACTTACAGAGAAGCTGTTCATCTCAAGAGTCACAGAAAGCTGCATTTCTTCTGCTGGCTTGCCAAAACACACACACACACACATACTGTACACGAGTCAGGAGCCTTTGTTTAATGCAGAAAATAAATCAATAAAATAAAAAGTCATGAAATAAGCCAAAGGCTTCCCTTTTGTAACTGCTGGCGAGTGATGACCTGATTAATTACACCATGGTTTGTGGAAGACCAGATGCTAACTACCCAAATCGAGAAAAACCACAGCCGTTCCATCTAGCCCAAAGAGGAAGTACTTTTTTACACACCAGCACTGAACTAGAGCTCCTAGAGCTCCTTTTTTCTTTTTCTTAAATTTATAACAGTTTAATCAACAAGAAATTGCAGCTTGGGTGGTAGTTTTGCCCACTCATTTTCTAGGAACAGGCCAGACCTCTTTTTATTTTCAAAAACATGTTTCTGTGTATCTACGTCTTTAATCAAATTAGTGAAGCATTAGTGTAGATGGAGCAGTTTGAACTGGCGCGTGATAAAGACTGGTTTATTAGTATTCATTCCCCAAATGCAGTGAATGCAAATCATCACACCACTGTTTACCTCCCTTCTAGATCTTTGGAACTAATTTGTGCAGAATCATCACAAACTAGATCATTTCAAAACATTTCCCAGGTAAAGTTGGTATTGCCACATAAATATATTAATTAGTGCTTCATTGTACTGCTCGCTGTCTCTGCAGAACCTGGGCACATATTACCTTTGACCAGCTGCTGGATGAGTTAGGCTGCATATTAAGTGGGTCAATGTTACTTGATGTGTAACCCTTCTTCTTTACAAGGAAATGTCTACTTATATGCATCAGAAGAAGTGCATTCCAGCTTGCATGTGTGAAAAGACAATCGCTGGAAAACATGCTGTATAATGTTGACCACAGATGGGTCTGTTCTTGTCCTGCGAGGACCTTCCCAATCTCAGAGCATGTGCTTTACAGTTACTTGGGCTCCATCGTGTAGATCTTTACCATCTAACTTCTGAGACTGAAGTACATACTGTACTTGAAAATATATATTAACAGTTGCAATATATCAAGCCTAGTTCTTTAAGTGTGAATCTTTTGGATAAAGACACCGGCTTCACATCATTTTAGATACTTGATTAAATTATTAGACACTTATGTTTGTTCTTCGAGATTTTTATATTACTTCTTATATGAAGTTCATTTAAAGACTGCAGGACTTTATATTGTATTCCCATTGTAAAAGACTGCAAGATGCCATGCTGGCACAGGTTTAAATGTCTCCACTTGCCCTGCATGTCTCAGTACTTTCATGAACACACTATCATTAATTACAGTTTTATGAATATGTAAACCAGGCTCGAAGCCAGTTTATTCTTGACCTATGCAACCTTCTTGTTAAATCAAAAGACAAATTCAAGTTTATTTAGCGGACTTTTCAAACCACACAGTGCTGTTGTTTGATAGTTTACAAGCTTGGATCTTGCTGTGCTCTGTTTTATCACTTGGCATTTAGTTTTTGTGACAGGTTTCCTTCAACACCACCACAACCCTATATTTTTCTCACACAACTCGGAGTCCTGCATTCACTATGCTCCCAGAGATATGTCGACTTGGTTTTATGTCTAGCTGTTAGGTAGAAGCCCTTTTCTAAATTGTGAGCAATAGAATGGAATTTTCCGTTATCTCCACCTGTTAATTATAATACAATAAGAAGGATGTTAAAAACACAGATGTTAAATTACCTATGGATGAGACTGTAAAAGCAGGAGTTATTGAGGGTCTTTACCAGCAGAGACTTCAAATGGCAGAACAGTCAAACATCATTAGCTCACTGAGCCCAAAGCATTTGTTGCTGATTCAGGTGAAATGTTTACAGTAATGTGTGTTTAGTATACATATAAACAAACAAATTAACTGATAGAGCGACAGAATGATTGTATCTTACAGAGGAGACTTAGCTTCCCCCAGAAAAGCTATGTACGTGTGGAATACTAATTTGTACTGCTGCGTGGCCTAATCTTTCTGTGCACCACACGCTAAGGACTCCATTTTACATCCAAACTGCTCATTAATGGAGCTGAATAAAGACGCACAAAGTAACTCATCTAAGAGCGAATCGCAGCTTCCCAGAAGGCCTGAAGGGAAAAAAAAAAACCATTTACTTCACAGAGAAGTCGCTGGTGCTGAAAGTTCCACGATTACTAAAGTGTCGCACGACAGTGTCTGGACACGTGGGCACGAGTCTCACACATCGCGCCGCTCCGCCTGTAAAGGCCAGCCAGGCCAGAGCAGCTCGGCACAGCCTCTTTCTGCAAGCAGCGAAAGCGGTTTCGAAAGAATCTCGACGGCTCCTGCCAGCTGCCAGCTCCTGCCTGTCTGAGAGGGCCAGGAGGGCAGGGCGTGTGGAAGTCAGTGTGAAAACTCATTTCATCCTATACAGAGGCAAATAATGGAGCAGGCAAAGAGCCCAGGTCACCTGCCTTCTGTGCCAGTGACCATGACAGACCTATTATCCATTACAATCACCTTTTAGTGGCCCCGAGACCACATTCCAAAAGCTGGGCTGGGCTCCTAATGCCAAGATTTTTATCCAAGCCAATCCTACATTTGGTGAGGACACTCTTGACCTTCCTGTTGCTGATGAACTCTGCTGCCAAAACAGCACTAATTAAAGAGAACTTAAGGGCTTGTTTTACTTTCAATAGACACTGGAGGCTATCTGATATTTAAAAGAAGATGGGTTTTCTGATTAAACAAGAAAGAGTTAGGATGAAGGGCCGTGTACATTTTTTTAGGCAGCATTTTGTGCCACGCGGCAGAGATCAAATGTAGTTCACTCACACATATTATGAAATTAATCACCGCGCACTGCATTTTAACGTTTCTCCTATGGTAGTGCACTGTTGATTGTACAGTAGCTCACAAATTAACACTCAACTAAAAAGAGGAGGGAAAGCTGTTAAAAAGTGGTGAAAAATTGGTGGCAATCAGAATGTGCTGCATGCTTTGATAAGAATCAAAGCAGACCCCACTGCTCAAACTGTATAGGTCATGTTAGCATGATGCCCACATGGCTTTTCATGTTAGAAGAGTGAACTCCCACAGGACAGGAGCCAAGCAGAACACTGTAAGGCTAAATGTCATTTCTTTCATTCTAACACACTCACACCAGCCTGAACTCAAAGAAAGAACTACAAACAGTTCTAGGGGGTACCGATTTTGGTTCTCTGATACTGCAGTATTTTTACGACCGGCTCAAAACAATAGTTGGATAGTGGTTAGTAATGAGTTTCTAAGACACCCCCACCTTCCTTTCCTTTGTTCGATTCCGTATAATATTAGAAAATGAGAGTTCAGTACTCATTGCGGTATTGGACAGGGCTGTTAGTGTGCTGAAAATCAAGCTGCTTAGGAGAAAGGAGAAAGTGACCATTGACCTAAGCAGAATCCACGCAGAATCACAAAATGACCATCACCCCTCCCCATTTCCGATTCTGTCACATTTCTCTGTAGACTGTAATTAGTTTTTTTTTTCTTATTTCTTGCTTTAAGATGATTAAGTACATGATGAATTACTGCTGTTTCTCATACTCCACACAAAATATCATTAGCTGACTGCATTTCCATGGCAGGCAAGAGATCCGTGGAAAACTGTAGCTTGTATTCCTTCATGGAAAGAAATGTGATCTAAAAGCATCAGGAGGGGAAAGCACTCTTGAGCTCAGAAATAGTGTTCATTTCACAATTTAAGACAACTGATATGTCATTCTGCTTGGAGATAACCAATTCCCTTCATAAGCAGTTCAATACAGCATAATATACACTTGTAAAGAACTGTGATAATGTGAAAAATGATCATGCTTTACTACCATTAACACACATATTTTAAAACATTTCACTAAATAAAATGATGCTTTAGCTATTTTTAAACATTGGCCTTTGTAATGGTTCTAATGGTATAATGAAATGTTATACTACTGTGCAGTAGACCTTTGGACCCTACTTGCATAGTAAAATAAAAGGTAGAGGAACTAGTTTTACAAGCCATAGAGGTTATTGTGTAAAGGATGATATCCAAGTCAATTTTTTTCACTGCATGTGTTGCATATTCAATTTGTTACTCTAACTACAACTATAAATGCATGCTTTACTTTTCTACTTCCTTTATGTTATTTTTTTTCTGGTACTAAATTCAATACATGAATATTTCATTACACACTACAAAGACAAAATAATATAAAGTCATATTAGCAAGGAGGCTTTAACAAAAGTAGAAAATGTATCAGATATTCTAAAACAAAAATGTTAAAAAACAAAAAGTGTACAATTTAACAGTTATGACTTGTAGAACTAGAGTGTGTGAATTCAGGGTACTGTAAATCAAAACTGTCTTTTAAATTACAATCTTTTCTTTGACAAGAAGCAGACAACCCAAACTGACTTTTCCAAAAACAGCAGTTTGAAAGAAAATGTTATCCAAAAAAGCAGACACCTAAGGATTATCTCACTGATAATAACAACAATGGAGGTCTCCAGTTAACAGCACAAACTCTGTGCTTCAAACCATTAATACTTACAACAGCATTTACGGTGCGACAACAAGTCTTTAGACGTTCACCAAAACACAGCAAAAAAACATTCAAATAAAAGAATAAATGACAAACTCGCCTCACCTCCAACACGAGTATCAGGTTTTTCTGTATTGGAGCCATCAGGGAAAGCAGGAAGTGAGGGGAGTCAGAGACCGTATTCAAATTTTGGAACTCACCTGGCTAGCCTGAACTCAGCTCATTATGCTAGTGGGCTGAGTGAGCAACTCTGGAGTTCCCCAGCGTAGTTGACTACAGCCTTTTGGAAGCAAGAATCATCATCACAAAGAGTGAACAGCACACCACAGAGGAGGGGGACTATCACAGATATGTCACTACCGCTGATCTAACAGCACATAACATCAGTACGTCAGGGCATCGGGCACTGAGTGATGTCTGCTTTCATCTCCAGAGCAAAGCTACATGGCTCTACTAACCTTCTTATGGTTTTAGCCATTGCAGAGACTACCTGACTGAGCAAGGTAGAGTAAAGTTTCCTAATACAGAGTGCCTCCAAAAAGTCTAGCTGAAGAGTTTTATTTTGGCAATATCAGAGGACAACACTATGAACAGATATCGGAGATACAGTATATCTTCACTTATATGAAGACGAAATCAGCAACCATGCACAGCTATCGGTCCTTTCAAGGGCTGGTCAGTGTGACATAGCTAACCACTGAGACCCATTAATATACATCTTTCAAGGAGCAGCTTCCAGTGGTTTTGTATGAGCATGCAGTCATCATGAAATACATTATTCTAATTAGTGCAAAAAATTCATTATCTCTCATCTCGTCTCCGTGACTGGGATAACTAACACAGGCTCTAACTGTGACAATATAAATGCAAAAGGATGGAACTAGAAGTCATAGGAAAGTTTTGTTGCCCAGGCTCTGTAAAACAGGAAAACCTAATCAATACCACCACTAGAGTGCGCCTTTCTCTGTCCTTGTAGGGCAGGACAGCTTTTTTTACCTGACCTGCGGTTTTGCTGCCAGCTACTATATACTGCAGTGAGATAGCTTTGACATTTTTATGGCATGCCATGGCCCAAACACTTCCAAGACCCCCTCCAGTGCTTACATTTTTCACTCCTCCACGTTCAAACTTCCCATCTCCATTTTCGGCTTTGTTACCCCTTTTTTGCACTTCGGATGAGACAAAACATCACTCAAAGACTAGGCCTTTGAATGGCTTCAACACTTAATTCCCACACCAGCAGATCGTGTTCGCTTACGCTGATTTGAAATGCATACACCTACTGCATAAACTGCCAATGAAGTGTTAATTCCACCCTGAAACGTAAACAGAAAGAAGAAACAGTGTTCTCATCACATACCCAAACAGGCTCCATGGCCACAATGTACAGTATTTTCCCTTGTTATTAAGTTTTCAGAATGGAATTAACCTCTGCTCGTGCCTTTGAACCCACACACTAATGTACTGTACAGTACCCTTTCCACTTGAAACTCCACAGAGGTTTTTTGCTACTTGACTTATTTCAAGCAAAACTTGGAAATTCCATTGTCCATCTCCACCCATAGCCCCGTGAAGCCCCATGCAGACACAGGAAGTTCTCGGTTAAAGAATCACTGGAGGAAAAAGTTCAAATATTTCCACTGCTTCTCTTGCAAAAAAAGATTAATACACCGTAGTAGAAGAAAATGGGAATTCATGACATTTCTGCAGTAAAAATAATAATAAACAATGAACAAGGGGACAAGCACAAGCAGTTAAAGATCATCGACGTACTGTATACCATTTCCTATAACTCAACTGCAAATAAAGGACTTTTCATGCTGAGGCTGCATTGCATTAATCTAGACATTAAAAGTGCCAAACCTACAGTGAACGAAGGATTTGATAAAAGACAAACACGCAATTAGATTCTAACTCCTGATCCCTAGGTAAATATTGAAATCTTGGAGCCGTCTGAAGGTCAGTCAGGTGTTACCTGTAGGGAGTCTCTAAGCAACGAAAGGTTAGAAATATATTTACACAACCCAGACCTCACTTTGTGAGGTATGAGCCTGTATTTTCCCTTCCTCTTACTGGCTCAAGCTGAAAAGGGCTCCTTTATTTCAATTTAATAACCTGCTTTGAGGAATGCACACTATTTAGCAGTGTTCAGTGGCAAATTGGAATCCTAAGCCCAATAAATGACAGTATAATGACAGTAGCAGATTTAGATCTTTACAAATACAATCATTTTTAAGAAAACATCATAGTACATGAGATGTACCTTACAAGATATTCAGAAACACAAGATATACAGTACGTTCAAAGTGGCTATATTCTGCTTTTGCAATTTAAATGCCTATTTTTAAAGGATTTTGATAGCTAAAACACACCCATTGCAAAGAAATAGCTTAACATCACTGCTAATATGAATTCAACTGATGCTTCGCACAACTCATACAGATGATTAATCCCGGTGCTAAAACACACCAGAAGGAGAAGACAGTAAATGATGAAGAGGCACTCGATAAAAGAACAGAACAGCAAGAAAATCATTGGGTTCTTCTGATGCTTTCTCCACACTGCGTCTGAATGTTTCACAAACCTTCTGAAAGGCCTCTAAATTGACCTAACATGCACGGAACTGGCACAATCATCATTTATATTTAATATGCTTACCAACCCCCTCCAAACAAACCCAGGGTGTCCAAGGTGCTCTCTCGCTTTATTAAGACTGGAGACCAGAGCAGAGTCTACAATCTGAAGCACAGCAATGTCTGCCTTAAGGCCAACAAGACTTCAGAGGTACATTTTGTTATGTTTTCCCTACCCTGTCAAACACTTATTTAACCTCAGCAAACACCAGTCTCTTAGTTCTGGGGCGTAACCTAACAGTTGAGTAACCCGTTTTATAGGCCTTGGAGAAAGTAATTGACCAAAAAACATTTCTAATTAGATATAATATGTCTAAATATGGAGATCGTATGTTCTCCCCATGTCTGCATAGGTTTTAACCTGGTGATTCTTCCCACAGTCCAAAGATGTGCTGGTAAGTCAGCTTCTGGGGAGAACTGTCCTGGTGTGAGTGTTTGTGTCTATGGATAGATAGAGTGGTGTCACATCCAGGGTGAAGTCCACTCTGTGTCTAATGCTGTAATGCAAGCGATAGGCACAAGGCAGGGCACACCCTGGATGGAACACAGGGCACACACAGACACAAACACACACACCAGAGCCAGTTTTCTCAGAAGCTAATTAGCCTGCAGGACTAGTATGTTTTTGGAAGCTAGAAGGAAACTGGAGCACCTGGAGGAAATCCACACGAATATGGGGGGGGACATAATAACTTCACAAACGGCACACCAGGCCTGGAATTGAACCCAGGACCCACCTTGTACTAATATTACAACTGACTGTCACCATACAACTGTAGACAAAACTAACATCACTTTGTGTCCTCAGATAAACATCATCTTGCACGCAATAAATCAGATTTGCAGAAAGGTTTTGTTAATATACTGTACCAGTAGGGGTGCTTCCTACTAGTTACTATCCATTTGTGTGCCTTTCAAAACACCATGACACTGACACGGATATGACTGATTCTGCACAACCCTGGAACCTATGAAAGTTGTTCAACAGCTGGAGCTCACCATCAATCTTCTAGGCACCCTGGCCCTACATCAAACTGGACTTGAGATACGCCAGCAACTTCTCCAGGTCAGTGAGTCACACTGTTTATAACACTGAGGAGAAAAGTCGCCATATTCTGGAATTCAGTCCTCTATTTTCGCCATCAGACCACTCTACGCCTCTTGAGACAAATGTTACAAATACACATGGTTTCGAAAGAATAAACTCATACAGCCTCCTGTAGTATGACTCATTGACCACAGACCTCAGTACCTCACACGGGGGTTTTTTCTTCTGGACTGACTTAGGAAGGACTCCAGATGTGGCTGTAGATCCTAGAGACTAGCCCCCATCAGGACAGACACATATGATTTCAATTGTGGGGCTGCTCTGTGTTCGCTCAAACTTGCCTGCTGTGTGGTCCTCAGTGAGCAAACCTGCTTATGGACATATCTTCTATTTAATGCAGGTCTTAAACTGGTGGAAACAGTGTCTTCAGGTTACCATCCCCATACTAAATCCTCCATATTTGGCACCTATGGCTACGGGCATTGGTTTGCACACAATACTGTACCAAGTCAGAATCATGGCAAGAAAATGTCTAATTTGGGCAAAAGCGTCAGCGAAGTAACAAAAGGCATTGTTTCTCAAGGTCCTGTGGAATTAATCCCTTCACACTTGTAATTCATAAAGCCAGGAGGAACAGTATTCTCTCTCCACAGGTCTCTCAGTCATAATGGAAGAACACTCTCTGACCCAAGAGACTCCCTGGTTGCCATCAGCATTATTCTGCTGATATGAATATCTTGCAGACTTGTATGTGAAACTTTTACACGGTGTTCGGCTTCGTGTATAAAGTGTTGCACTGGAATTCCACTTGGAAGCTCTTTTACTCTTACACTCACATTGTATATAATCCTGCTCGCCCACAGGAACAAATTACTAATTATCTGTGGCTGTTGAAATAGTTTAAAACTAAATAAACCCACCGGAAACTACAAAAAGAAATAAAAAAACTAAATATTTGAAGAGGTAAATTAAACTGCTGTATCACAGTCATATTGCTACAATGCCGCGTTCAGAGTAAATATTTGTCCAAAACTGGGGAATTGATGTGCTTTCCAATAGTATTTTCAAAGCCGTTTCTAAGGATGCACTGTGGACAACACAGGGAACCAAATTAATTCAATGCATTGATTTTCAATTGTATTTTAGCTACGATTGTTCTAGCAGTACCAGGACCTAACCAGTACTGTGGATCACAACTCTTGAGCCCATTATGTTTGACATAATAAACTGTCAGCGTCTCCAACATTTAATCATAAGTCCTTAGTCCAAAATTCAATAACTGCATGTCGGTTTGGATTACACTACTCTTGTTCAAATCTTTTCAGTCTGCATGTTTAATCACTGCTTGTTTCTGGGCAGAGACAAAATTCTTCCACTACAAGTGGCATTTATTTCAAGTATAGTCTCCTTTTACTTAAACAGGAAATGTTGGTAGCTTGCAGTCAGGACTGCTTTCATTAAGACTTTAATACCGTCTAAGATGCCCGAACAAACCGATTTAAACAAAATGCCCCCGAACTCAACGGATGTAGAAGAAATTCCAAAATAAGATTTCGAGTTCAAACTGCGTTTTGCCAACAATATTGCTCTTTGTATGAATCCTGCAGTCTAACATCATTGTCAGACCTAGGGGGACATAAGAAAACAGATAGAAAGTTAAACTAACAAATCGTGTTCTCTTGAGAGTCACTTGCTGAGGAAACTCAGTTGTGCGACTGCACATACTCTATGTGTATTGCTAAAGAAATGACTGCCACTAGTTTATTGCTGATAAATGACCATCAAAACTATTGAAAAGGGTAAAAAAGACCTAAGATGGCTAACAGGAGAGAAAGCAGGGAGGGAAAGAGATGTTGAAAACTGTCAAAGCAAACACAATGCCCCCTTTCAATTCATTTGCTAGTTGACAGATGCGATTTTTTGATGGGGAAAGATATTCACTTTTAAAATGGAAGGAAAATGAAATGCAAACCCGTGCATTCTATGACAAACACCAAGTGCAAGGTAAAAAGAGCTCGGTAATGACTCTGAGACTGAATGAAGCTGAGCTCCTCGCCTCACCTCTCTCCCTCACTTTATCTACAGCATGTATGCAGCGTTAGCCTGAGAAATAGTCGCCAATGAGAATTTCTCTTCCCGGCTTGGCGGCGCTCCAAAACTAATGAAGGAAAGCTAAACAGCGGCTGTGTGAAGTGTGCAGCCAGGCCAGGGAGGTACAGTAAATACGAGGATCGTGTCAGCACTCGAAAGCGGTGCTCAGAGGTTTGCTTTTGTCTTTCAACACGCGCCGACTTCACACACCGACCCTACTGACCGCGGCTCTGGCGGTCCGGACCAACATCAGCCTCGGTCCCGCAAGCGACCCCGTTGCTTAAAAAAAAAACAAACATGCAGAATCAAGTAAAAATGGAGAACTGATTTGTTGTTTTTTTTTCTCTTAAAATAAAAGTCGTTTTGAGATATCTTACATTCTAAGCTACTTCGCAACCTGAATGTAAAATAGTGACTGAGAAACGAAAATACCATTGAATGAATTTTTATATGGAACTGGAATTCAGCCAGGACGATTCTTTAAAAACGTGTGAATTGTATTCCTGACATTTAACAATTTGCAGTTCTATGTCAGATTGGTACAGTACACGTATTCCTAGAACTTCAAGACAAACTAAAAGTAAATTTCTCTTACTTTCATAGAAATCCAAATGCTGTAATCAATTTGTCTGAGCATTATGCATAGTATGTATTACAACCCCCATCTTAAAGAAGGGATCTGGCTACAAAAACTGTCTTTTAGAAATTAAGAGAGATATTCACCAAACCTTAGATTTTGAGATATAGTGTAAAATAATCTATTTTATGAAGTCATGTATTCACACACTAAAATATGGAAGATAATTACAAAATGAGATAGAAGTTTCAGTAAATTACAGGATCTTCTTGAAGAAGGCTTACAGGATGTACAAATAGAAATCATATCCTGAGCCCAGATTGAATAAAAAACACAACATACTTCCGCAGGAAGAAGCACCAGTGTTTCACTGACTACAAGACAGCAGCCTGTGTTTTTTGACACGACGGTCTGATGCCTAAAAGCGAGGATGAGCATGAAGTATAATCTGTTTCAGCCCAAAGTTCCTCACAGACTACTATCCTTTCCAAACAGTATACACTATAAATATTATTTAATACTTCTCAGGTTCTTTAACAACTCAAAATCATAGCAAACAGATTAGGACTGAGCAAAAGAGCTTTATAAACAAGATACTGCATACTGCATGTGTTTGTTGCATTAAGGCAATTTGTCTAACTGGTATTTCTTTTATATGTAGCTTTCTGCTTACCAATATCTCAGTCCATTATTGAATTTATGAAAAGAATAACAATGATTTGCATAAGCACTGAAATGTCACAAATGTGACAGAATTCACAAAAATTCAGAAATATACAGTGCTGACCTCAAAGTTCATACACGTGCATACTATTATATTTAATTGCGGTGAACCTACTTCATTGTATATGCTCAGGAGAATCCATGTCCACAAATCACTACACAGAAAAACAAATACTGTATACTCAGTATATTACCATACTTAGACTTGTTTTGAGCCTTTTGGAAATTTGTGTCACTTTTTTTCATACCGTATATTTTCTCTAGTCAGGAAGAATAAGTGATATATTCAGCTTGAAGCTCACAGTCTTGATCTAAGGGCAAACTCTGACACCAGATCAAGCAACTCTGGAAGCAAAGTCTTACTGAACAGCACAGCCTGTGTGGTGCCTTAAGAAGAGGAGAAGCAGCTCCCCTTCTCTGAATTCCCGTTAAAATGCATGAAGCAACCCCTGTCACCCTCGCGTGTTTCTCAAGAGATGAGGCCCTACTTAATACACGTGGGATGGCCAGACTCGCTGTCACTGAATTTTCGGGGCCTTCGGAACAACTATTATAGCAGCCATGTGCTGTGGAGTTCCTTTCCCCTGCTGTAAATCAGGCAGACAGTCAGCGTATAAACAGAGCAATCTCTAAGGGCACAGAAGTTAATCCACAGATGGATTTATTAACATCTAAACGGAGTGCAGGTGACGATAAGGATGAGGCTCGTCAGATTGCTGCACTGTATCTACCACTTGCTTTTCTGACAAACTCAGAAATGGAGTTAATGGCATTCATTTAGAACCATCATTTTAATCACTACAGTCAATTACAGACAGGACTGGAATACAATAGATCACACTTGTAGCACTTAGTGAGCTCTCAGTGAGGCTGGGAATATTAAAAGGCATAGAGAGCCCGTGCACTGAGATGGTCTTTAAGACACGAAACTCACAAGGAATGAAACGATTTGAAATCGGAGTGGCTTGTGGAACGTTTTTGAAAAACGTAAAACACAATCACCCCCTAATGACGGGGTGAATTGATTTACGATCCTTTTTGGGTTTTTAAGAGTATGTTAGCTCCAAATTCCCAACACCCGCGGGCATCATCAACGCAAACCAAAAGCGTTTTATCTTCGCTCTACGTTACAACTTCAGTCAGTTCTCATCAAGGTCAGACCCAGGGAGCTCTGGAATGCCTTCCAGAACAGAGCCTACAGTGTTTGACGGGAATCTGCTGGGAGTGTGTACTGTACAGAATGAGAGCTCTGTATTATAAATAATTGAGTTCTCATTTACAGGATAAATACTGAAGCAGGGAGAAAGAGGGCTTGACGTCCTGAGAGACAGACAGCTAGTTTATTGGAATGCTGAACCGTCTGAAAGCTTTTAGCACCTGGAACTCATTTGCCAGGAGCTTACTTGAATATTGACAATTTCACCAGCTCTGCTGCACCCTGGTGAAACAAGAATTACTGCATTAGCAAAAAAATGAATTCTTCATTCGGTTTTTTTTTTGCAATAACGGCAGCCATCACTCAGACCTGGAACACCAATTATCCGACTGACTGAATCAACTCAGTAATGCTTAAGAGTCTGAAATTGCGTCTGAAGACTTTCAGGGCTTTTTTTTGGGGGGGGGCGCGATTTTTCAGGGACCCTTTGACTTACCTGTGCTGCGCAGTTGACAGCTGTGCATCAATTCCGTACTGTCTGTCTCAAATTCTTCATGTGGTTAAAACAGCCTGCTGGAATCCCTATACAATTCTTAATATTTTTAAAAGAACCGTATGTTTTAGTATTGCAGCACCAATAATGTTTTGCAACATAGTGCTACACAAACGGTGTAAACCACAAAAAGAAGATGACGTACAATATCATAACACCGGACCAGTTACTATTCTAAAGGTATCACAATAAAGGGTAAATAAAGCCAAAATCTATTTGGGGCTTTTGCACTGCATCAAAGTACTTGCAGGGTTGGTTGTAGTTAAATGTGGTGATTTTTTTTTTAACTGGTGTTGGAAACAATCTATAATTCATCATGTAGTATGGATCTGGTTCTACGCGTATCGGGGGAAGCAAAAACAAAAATAATTATATGAAGCGGCAATAAGACCAGTAACGATTCAATGAGACATTTGCTTCAATATTGAACGTACAAGACCTTGGAGGGGAGCACCAGCGCAGGCTTGAATGAAATCGAGGTTGGGGGGTGGTCGGAGAAAAAAAAAAGTGTTTGATTACGGAAAACGTGCGGCCAGTCTCCGGGCTGGCTGTGCGCGAACGGTCCCGGCAGAGACGCAGCCGGTCGTCAGTGAGAAATCCAGGACACGGCCTGGAAACAGGGGTTTCCTCCTTTATCCAATGTCTACACCCATCCCCCCACCCCACCTGCCCTAGTATACATCCCCTCTCTCCTGCATTAGTCACTGCTAGAGGGGATCAAGGACAAGGAACCAAGCAAAATTACGCATTTCATCTCCTGTGCTCCGGGCACGCATCTCCCCGCGGTGCGCAGTGAAGACGCTTTGATCCCGGATTTCAAACGTGCTGTATTCAAGGCAACGTTATTTTCACAGTCTCCGCCCGGCCGAGTCATCAACACTGGGGTTGCCAGCACCGCCCTTACTGTACAAAGATGCTCAAAAGCAAAGCCAACAAAAAAAAAATGGAAGGAAGGATTCCTGAAACAAAAGAGCATTTCCGTCCAAATCATCAACAACAAAAAAAGAAAAATGGCAAGAGTTCATCGAGGGTGTGAACTCTGTTCTTGTCGCAGAAGTATCTTTATCCTGCAAAGGTGATGCTTCAGATCACCTCACTATGGGTGCTGAAGTCCAGTCTGCCTCATCGACCTGTCATGTTACTGGAGGGCAAGAAGCGGTCTATCTTGGTAGATTTTAATGTATGGTCCTGTCATTATCTTGCAGGGAACAACATTTCTAAAAGAGATAAAAAAAAATTTCTCCCTGTCCTGCAAAACACATCTCTTCCCTACTGGGAAAAGATCAGTAGACCCAAGTTAACGCCATTTTGTTATTTTCTACAATGTAACATTGAAATGTATGTGTAGATATACTACTGAGAAACTAAAAAAATAAAAATAAAAGTATCAGGGTTAGAAACACTAATATACAAAATAATGTGTTTTTTTTTTCCATTTCAAATACAGTACATTTTGTACTCTCTTCCCCCTTAAAACTGGCACAAAAAAGACAAATGCTTGTGCAAAATAAGAGAAATGTACTCATTTATTGAAGCAGAAGAACAAAAACCAGAAAAAAAGAAAATGGGAGTCCACAGATTTTAAAACATAATGAAAAGGAGCTAACTAACAGTTTAGACCTGAGAAAAGAGACAAAGAAAGTCTTTCCATTAGTCCAATACCACCCAGTCCACTGTCTCAAATTTCTAAATGTCTACACCCAATAAATGAATACATAAAATGATCAAGATGTTACAGTATGTACAGGAGTCTGTTTCACATTTTAAAACATCAGTTGTCACAGTGTCATTGTACAGGGTTTTGAAGGAATGAGAGGTATCCTCTGAAATATTGCTCAACCAATGCAGAAAGATGGCATACTGGCTTACTTACAGTATACTGTATGGTAATGCTGTTTTTAAACTAGAAAAAGTAATCTTTCCCTCACTCATCAAACAAGGATCATCATAAAGCCTTGAAATTAACAAGCCTCTGGGTAATGGAGCTTATGTTATGTTTTGTACTTTGTAATTAGATGGAACATTTACTGTAGGCTGAAACACTGGTGTCACTCACGTGTCTCAGGTGTCTGCCCTGCACTGAGAGTAAAACATTGAAAAGTAAAGGAGCAAGTTTCTATCTGCATATCCTGCCTGTTTCTTTTTCCCTGTTGAGATGTTATTATTCCTGAATGCTTGGGTACTTGCTAAAACAACCCCTGTGAAGTATTTAAATTAGGAATTCGATTAGCATTGCACAAATCTAGACAGCCCTTTGCTCAAACAGACGGAGTTTTGCCTCCTCTACATAATTTTACACCATGTTATCTTTATATAAGATTTTTTGCTTGAACAGTTACTCGATGTAGGTATTATTCCCAGAAGCTATAGCAGTAAAATAGTCCTTAAGCCATAAGGAATAGGAAAAAAAAACATCAAAATGGAAAAGGAAGATGAGAGGCATAGCTGTAAGGCTTCTATTGTGCTAAGGGGAGGTCAGCTAGCACTAATCGAATAAACCCCTTAGCTATGTCATAAAACAAATCCAAGCTAGCATCACCTTGCTACACAAGGCATTTACTTCTTTGTTTCTTGAAAGCTCGCATTCATTTTAAACAAAAGACACATCGTCAAAAATCCAAAAGCGCCCGCCAGGTCAAACATGGTCAAGGAAATTTTTATAAAAGACCAATTTTTTTTTTATCTGTGCCACATTAGAGTTGAAGCCCATCTTTCAACGTCCCCAAATGCCAGTTATTAACTGCTTCCCAGAAGGACCCGCACAATGTCAGTCACTACAGATTACTGGCTGCAACCTCAGCTTTACAGTATGTCTCTGTAGCTGCAGGCCAAACAGGACTGGGGGGACTGCGGAACACCCCCCACCAACCCCACAACACCCCCTCTTCCGGCATATCCACTGAACAAAGAGCTGCCGAAGTCACGGGCTCACGTCATTCCACAGAATAAGAGATCCATCTTGAAAGCACCTTTGGATCTTGACAGCAGCCACTAGACCCATTTTGTTCGATAGCAGGCTTGGACGGTCTTGAACACTGAAGGTAAGGTGAAGTGAAAAGGCTAATTAGGGGGAAGAAAAGACAGCATGCAGACACTTAGACGTCCACTGCCTTTGTGCAAGCAGACAGATGCACCACTGGTGTACAGTATATCAGGCAGCTCAGACAGCAAACCCCTTCCTCACTTTATGCAAGAGCCACAGTCGCTCTGTGTTTGGGTTTTAGCTGTGGAACAGCATCCAATTACTCCCTCATGTTTAGTGAGGTCTGTCTGAGAACAGACGCCTGTCTATTGCGGTGGTGGACCTGCTTTCATAACCCAACCAACTTTGAATCAAGTACAGCCAAAGAAAAGAGACAACAATAAAAGGAAAATCTCTCCCTTTTATTTTTGATTTTCCTGTCCTGAACTTGGATTCTTATCTCCTTTCTGCTGCATAATACGACTTGCAATCACACAACTAATCACTCCAGCCATTTGAAACCCAGATGGTGGTCTCTCATTGGGAGAAGTTGGAGATCCTTAAATGAATACGCACAACGAATCTCGCAGCAATTCTTTAATTTGCGTTTCACACTCATCTTGCCAAATCAGTGGGGCCCAGCGCTATGGTTTCTTAGCAACCAGGCTTCTCTTCTTCCTTCATTTTGTTTTCTGTCAAAGGTTTGTAAGCCTAATTACAGCCGGCATGGAAAAAAAAAATAGTTTGTGCCTGTGATAACGGAAGGATCCTTTTAACAACAAGCTGTTTAGCTTTGAAAGGAAAAGACTTATTAAGGAAAACACGAGGCGTGTAAGTGTATCCCATTGGTATAACCTTTGAGTCTCCTAATTCCCTCTGCTGAGGTTCCTGTGCAGAGTCAAGAGGTTTATACAAGACTAACCACAACGATGCAGCTTAATTGCACCACAATAGAGCAAACTGTGTGTGCCTGAAACACTGTTACAGATATTGGAAAATAATTCAGAAAAATGATGAGATGAGCAAGAGGCAAAGCTTTGTATACCAAAAGCTTCAACATGAAGTAGGCGTTTTGTAGAATTTTACCATGGTGGAAAGAGATGGGGTTTACTTTAGTTTGCTAAATTCATGTTTGCCCATGCTAATGAGTTGATATCTATATATTATATATCTAATATATTTCACTCTCTGTTAAAAAAGAAGAATTTCCAGCACTCTCAGTTCCTTACAGATTATAACACTAAAGCCAATTGGAGAGAAATGGCACAGTCGAGCTGTAATTCGACTACATTTGCTTTTGCTATTACTCTGGAGGCTTAGTTCTTCTTCACAGATCCCTAATTCAGGGGCAGGATTATCAGGGGAGCCACACCAAAGCTTAAAACACTCTGTACACTGAAAAGAATATTTTCAATTGTAGACTGTTTGTTTTTCTCTTTGTAAGATATCAGTGGGAAGTCAATCCATGAAACTCAAAGCTCTGTTTGGCATCTGCATTTATATGACATCCTTCTTTCAGGACAAAACCTACCTCATACCCCCATTTCTGTGCATAGCTAAATCAACAGCACTGGACACGCCCTCTATCAGCTAATCATTAGACTTGTACTATTGCACTAGTGAAGACGCATTATTAAATGGTGCCAAATATCAGACATTTTAATATAAAAAATCACGAAGACTGTTCTTCTGGGAAATTAAGGTTTATTAAAAAGGAATTTCGGCAACCTACTGTTAACACAAAGGACAGATCAGCAGTGCTATTACAATGACCTCCCAGGTTCATTAATATACAATACTGTATGCAAGAACAACAAGCCCGACAGACACTTAAGAAACAGCTGGCAAATCAGACAGCTGTGATCTCTCTAACATTAGCTCTCAGCCCTGTCTTGGCAAATTACACACTTTGCAAATGGAAACCCAGATGCACTTCAGCCTTTATGACTTATTACAGTTTAAGTCACTGATGTATTTAAATAAAGACCTATGTTCCTCTATGGCTTATGGCTTTACCTGCTTTCCACATCAGCCTTTAGGAAGAGATTCTAGTCTCTTCTGCCTTCAGATGAAATACTATAGCATGTGTCACATCAGGCAGGAGCACAGAGAGATCTCTAATATAGCACAATGGGGACAATACGTATGGTATTCTATACTATCTTAGCAGACCAGTCAACCACTAACAAAACACTGCCCCCTTATGAGTACTACAACTATACTTATAGTTAAGAGGAAGAACTTAAGCATGTTACAAGCAATAGAGTGCAAGAAGATGTATTTAAAACCTTCATATAAAGATAAGCAATAACATCCTTTAGGGTAGGACCACAGCAAGCTGATTGCTATCTCATACCATTAAGGGATCTGATATTGATAACTAAAAAATATGTTTTTATCTTGATTGCGATGCTTAAAGAACCACTAACTCACTTAATAAAAAGATTTGCGTTAAAAAGATCAAAATGTATATTGCAGTCCATAAATCGACTACCTGTACAACTGATGTTAAACGTATTTTAGGCAACTGTCAGCAAAATCAATAGAATGTGAAACTACTGTTTTAGGCCCGTAAATGTACCATCAGAACTGGAAATATCCCTGACAATCTTTCACACCCTGTTTCTGTACGATTTTATTTGCAATAGCAAAATTCAGCTTTACAGCACAGTTTGTCTTAAGCAAATGAGGGAAAGCTGAAGAGATGGGCTCACAAATAAATATGGCACTATAAAGTTATCCACTGCGAAAATCCTCTCTGACCCCCTACCTCTAAACTTGCCTGACCTCTGGACATAGTGCAATTCCAACGCACCAGGATGGAAATACTTAGTTGAACTATGCAACCTTTTTGAATGAGACATCAGAAATCAAATCAAAACAACAGCAATTGCACAACAATCACATGAATCAGGGCAACGCTTGCGGGTTGGACTGAAGATCTACAGAAAACAGCAGGAAACGAAATATTGGTCAATGAAAGAAGGTGGTTGCCTGTGGTGTCCAGCCAGTTTTTAACTGAAGGAAAGCTGTGAGGAAGTGTGGCCGTGTGGAAGAGATCTGCTTCAGAGCAAGTGGATTTAATACCAGAGCTGTTCAGCTGTTCGTAAACAGCGCTGTGGGACAGGAGCTCCCTCATCACACAGCAAGGCTGTGTAAGCCTCTTTATCCACGGCACACTGGAGCCCAGCTCATCTGTTACCAAGCACTTTGGTGCGCTGGAGTGGAGAGCAGCCCATCTCCCGCGCTAAAAATGAATGTTACTTTCTAGGTCAGCTGTAATTCATGTAAAACCTCTGACTTGCTCATGAAGCCTTAAGGTAAACCTTCCTGAGCAACAATAGAATATACAATGAAAATAACGTGACACACTTTCATTATTTCTGGTTTCCCCCAAGTAAGCTTTGTTGTCCTAGAAAGGCCTGAAGTTTCCTTGGAAGGTATTTTGGGCAACACACTCAACCCCTGAGAGGAATCCAATCTTGGCTCG
Organism: Atractosteus spatula; assembly: GCF_055471065.1. Classification (NCBI taxonomy): domain Eukaryota; kingdom Metazoa; phylum Chordata; class Actinopteri; order Semionotiformes; family Lepisosteidae; genus Atractosteus; species Atractosteus spatula. Next base: position 3,544,501 of record NC_142728.1, on the reverse strand, counting down.
CCATGCTGATGGGTAATTTAGATTTGATCTAATTACCGTTCAGTAACAGGCCAGACCAAACTAGCGGTTGAGGGGAGCACAATACATGCCACCACAGAATTCTGCTCCTGGGTTATTAGATAAGTATATTCCAGTAAATGACACTCTGGTCTCGGTTTTCCTTGTTTCCCTTCTATGCGCTGGGAAACCAAGAAATGCCTCTTTTCTTTGGCTTCTAAGCTCATTCTGCTCCACACTTCCGTCTTCCCTGTGTCTGACCTTGCGAGAGCACTGCTGGAGAATGCTGGCTGCAAGGGAGACCTGCAGGAGATCTCTCATTTTTATCTCTTCACATCCTCTGTGGCTAAGGGATCGAATTCCATCGAGAAGGCAAAGTGAAACCATTACTGCCTCAGGACGTCATTTTTACCCATATTAATTACAGCAATTCCCTTTTACGCCTTTGTTCTCATTGTTAGTTTCCCATCTATAAGTCACCTTGAACAGGTACTGCACATAGACCTCATATTGCTTATTAATATGGAACATTAATTAGAGCATGCTATGGATGACTGGCTTTTTAATCCATTTTCATTTGGTTGCGTTCAGGTTGGCCATCAACACTACCACCTGAGAGCCTGATTTTGTCAGATCTCAGAAGCTCAACATAGACGGACCTGGTCAGAACTAGACTGGTGGCCCTCTAAGGAACAGAGCATTTGTGGACCAGTAGGTGGAGCTGTTCCCTCTGGATCAACAATTCCCAAACCAATAACCCAGTAATGTATGAATCCAACATAAATGTCAGTGCCCGCCTTCTCTGTTCTTTTCTGAGCCGTTATGCATGATCTCCTATATATATCCTTAAAATAGCTTAGGGTTTTGCTCTGCTGTTTTGATTTTCCAGTTATTAAATTTCTTGATGTTCAAGGCTCGTGTAAGCTCGGAGCTTGAGACGGGCGAAAGTGCAATAAAGGTGACAGTACTACAGGGAGCCAGGAGGCACTACATAACAGAACCTTCATCTCTGAAATCCCCACTCCAGCTGAAATCCTGACTTCAGGACACCTACACAGCTGGATGTACTCCTCAAATTAATTAGCTACGAGCAACAACACAAGCGAGTTTGTAACCTTTCTGAAGTTTTTATTTTCTTTGTTCACAGCAGGGTTTTCTCATAAAGCAATGGAAAGCCAGCTGAAAACATTAAAGGAGTGTTTACTGAGGTGTTTGAAAGGATCATCTACATCGTTGATGCACTTCTGTATTATAAATGTACATTAAACATTTACTGGTACATTTGTTACGACCCCAGGTGTCTAGGGGTAAAGGGGTGTAACATTTAGGATGGATTTGGATGCAGGTGGGTTTCTGGTGAGGGACTTAGGAAGCGTGACAACAAGTTTGGTGACTGGTACGTATACAGGACACAATAACACACAGGGAGAAGGAACTTGAGCAGTACCAAAGGAAAGAACATAACTCGGTTTTCAGCGTCTTCTAAAGCCCTAGCTAACCTTCGCTGGCGACCCAAAACCATACAAGACCAAAGGCACTCACCCGTACTAAACTAGTGTTTCTAATACAAAGACCAACTACATGTGCACAATGTACCCGACAACCTTAACTAACCCTTTACACAAACATTGTGTATTTCTGTGAAATGAGCTACAAATACAAACAAGGGAAAACGAGAGTAGACACAAGGAGTAGGGTACAAAAGGGCACTGAGGTTGATATATCACATTTGGGCAAGGTAATGGTGAAATAAAGGATAATACAAAAGTACAATGAGGAGAAGCTATATGGAAACACACACACGAACAAAAATGAAGAGAGGCGAAGCCAAAGCAAAACGAAAGCGAAACGAAGCCGAGCAGAACCGAAGTCGAGCAGAAGTTCAGTTCTGATTGGTCGAGAAGCTGATTGATGATGATGATGATGTCACAACTGCAATGATGGTGTAGTGGTGGACCAACGGGGGAAGGGGGGTGGGGGGGGGGGCGGTACCTGAATACAGGAAGTGGTAAAAAACACAGACCCGCACAGGGACGTAACAACATTCGAACTTTATTTCTGACAAATGTCATTAGAATTACTAGATTATTAAAGTTACACATCTCCAGCCATTTGTTTTTTTTTACAGTTTTTTCCAATTCAGACTCGCAAGGGAGCCAGAACCTATCCTGGCAAGGGTACGCCCTGGATGGCATGCCAGTGCACTACAGGGCAGACACAAACACACTCGCACTGAGGGCCAATTGTCCCTGAAGCCCGTTAACCTACTGCATCAGTACATCTTTGAACTGTGAGACTAAGCCCACACGAACCCAGGAAGAACATATAGACTCCACTCCTCTGACTGTGTCCGGAATTCAACCCAGGGCCCCAGCTCTGCAAGGCAGAAATACTATCCACTGTGCCATCATTTGACATTACATTTATTTCTCTGTACAACCACCAGTTGCAACTGGAAAATTTTAAAAACATATGTGGTAAAATACAGTTTGATAACTGGACCCTTGGCAGGTTATATACTGTCGATTAGGGGAGTTGAAAACCTCTAATTGTTGGAAATGGCTAGGGACTTTTGCTCATGTTCTTTTGTTCTGTCTCAGGATGTACATGCTCATTAGGGGAATGCACCTTGTCAAGCACACTGGTATTCAAGATAACGTTCCCTTGTGCCCCAGACTATTCATTCTTGGTGAGCCCTCTAAATGTAAAAATCTCTCATCCCAATACACTGGGTGGATTCAAACCGCACTTGTAGTTATCATGGAGGACAGGAAGGCAATGTTACAGCTTAGGAGCGGCTTTACGTTGAGCTTATTAACAAAAAGAACGGATTTCAACAGAACTGGTGTAAATAGTGGATAAAGATACTCAGTGTCTAGGGCTGATAGACTCATCTGCTTTGTTTTACCTTGTGTTGTTTTCGTATATGTGCATCAACAAAGTATGTGGCCACTCGTTCAATTGTTCAGTACATTAATTGGCAAAATCAATTAAAACGCTTAATCAAAACAACGGGTTTGATAATATATTATATTTTAGATTTATAGTGTTACTCATGGTGTATTTTATATGTGCAGACAAAACCAATGGGAATTTTAGAAACTCTCACATTTTATTTGTAACAATAAAATGAAAAATAAGAAAAGAGTTTAAAGTTGCCTAAATAATCCGGCTATGGTGTAGACGTCTAGAAGATGCAAGAAATACAAACCTCATCCAAAAAAAAACCAAATGAAATATCTCAAAGGAAAATCCAGACCCTGTCATCATGGGCTGTAATGTGACCACAGACAGATGACAAACAATCTGATCTGAGCCTCTGTTTTCTGAAACTAGAGAGGTCAAATAAATCGTTCCTGAAATCATCAGCGCCTGTGCCAGTTTCCAAAGCTGGCAGCACTAGCAGTCTTGTCATTTATTGGTTTCTTAAGGCTATAGCGATCTGCAAAGAAATAAGACAGGCCACACATGTACAGTACGTTTAGAAAGAGCACACAATTGGAAATGCTGTATTGTGCTCACTGCTTGAGTGACAGATAGTTTTCTGAACTGCCTTTTCAAGACAGTCCCAGTACCACTCTGAGCGTTCTGCAGTGTCATCACATGTGGGCCCTGTCTTGACTAGGAACAGCAGAGTCTCACAGGACTGGGGTGAAAATCCATTGTCAAACCATGAACCAAAAACAAAGTGACAGTCGGTGGACAATATTGCTAACATGCGCAACAATGTGACTGAAGGTTTCATACACTTCTTTTCAAGAGCAGGATAGGATGTACTGCTATTCTTTTTTAAGAAAATTCTCAGAGGACAGTTCAATGTAAATGGCACAAGCAACAGGCAGGCCCTGGGAACCCTATAAATGTTTGATAATGTTGTCTGCTGTATAAAAAATGAAGCTGTGTGTGAGATGTCGTGACTTGATTGCCACCTTTATTCCATATCCTAGGGCTACTAAATGAAAGAGTAGAGTAGGAATAAAAATACATAATGCGTAAGGTGTACAGGACTACTGTACAGCACTGGCACTGTGACTGCCTGTGGAAGAAGCTTCTTCGCTCTTGTGTCAACTTTATATCAGAAACACTGGAAGGTCAGTATTAGGCTTGAGTACTGCAATTAATGACAGGGAGGCTAATGTTTGGAACGTGCATATATCTTACCAGATTCATAGCAGTTTCGTTGAGGTTTCTTGCTTTTCATTTCCAGAGACAGTTTTTGGTCTCCCTTTTAAGAAACCGATCCATTAAAACGGATACCTATAGGCATGCAAATTTGTGAATTCAAAGATGTAAAATACTCATTTAACCCATTAGCCATGCTTCTGGTGTGGTGCAGCACTACACATGAAGTCTCAGCTAAGGAGCTGGGATATTTCTGGATGCATGATCACGATGCAATATAGGCACAATGGCAGTTTATACTTAGACATGTCACTTACATTTTTATAAGTTTCTCTGAGGCTGAGAATTTTCCTTTTGTACGAAAATTGCAAAACAGAGGTCTTTTGGCAGGAACAAATACACTGGCAACACTAGGGTTGTAGCAAATACAACATTATATAGCAGGTTAAAACACCTAGTCCAGTATTTGTTTTTGGTCACACCCACAGTGTGGAGCCAGCCATTGTGAAATGATGTTATTTTTTTCACAGAAGACTTCTGCAAGCCTTTAGACATTGCTCTAGTCAATCAAAATGTTTCAGAACAGCCCTTCGTATCGGTTATTGTTTTTTTTGCCCTCTGCCCAAAGGAAACAAGCCTGGTGGCTGAAGCTACTATTACTCCAGTTATTGCATTTCATACATAAGCGTGCACTGCAGAGAGCTATTATTAGCCACTTATGGTATAGACGCTGGTTGCCAGAAGGAGTCTCTGCTGGTGGCAGCAACTGGACTGACAAATTAAAAGCGATTAGTTCGTTTGTCTGATACTTTGAGTGCAACCAGTGGCACTAAACCGTGTCAGAAAATATGGTGTTGACGCTCTGGGAGGAGACATCGATAGTTTGAAAAAAATGGCCTTCCCTGCACAGGTAGCAGAATGTTATTTGTCCATCTTGCCTCCTGTTCACAATTAATGTAGTTTAAAGTTTCAACATAACGCTGCAGAAGTTAATATACCAATGAAATACAGTACTTTTCATCATCTGCTTCCTTATTCAATCTCCTGGGTTCTGTGGGGGATGATAATCTACATGCTACTCACCGCTTCATTACTGCTTTGTGTACATACAGACAGCGCCGTCACGAACTCCAAAGCAATGGCTTCAAAAACGCATCACAGACTTAAGACCGCAGAACACCCTGCTTTGTCTTTGATGTGCTTTCCCACAATGCACGAGGGTGTCTCCTGTCCGTTGAGGGTCATCTCTGGAAAGATGAACTTGCCTGATGATGTTATTCCCATCTCGCTCTGACTTCTACAATGACTCAGCCAACCGCATCAGACTGAAGGGTTATTCAGTCTTACCCTCCATTCTATGGTGCTGCTAACCAAACACCTACTGTACCACGTCATGTGGAAGCAAACACTTGCAACAGTGGAGTGCACTAGGCAATATGTCAGCTGTGTTACTAAAGGGTCACTGGGGCTCCACTCCTAGTCAAAACGCAATTACAAGCAAACACATGGATAAGGGCTTCAGCACAGCTAATCTTTAAAAGTCACGGTGATAACCGGCCTAAAAAGAGCAGAAAACATGCCTGTTCGTCTAGCCTGGGCTTGATAACACCGCGAGCTCAGACAGTCTAAGCAGGATCGCGTGGGAGATTAAACAATGCCGTCTGGGTCTACACAACCTCCCAGCGACTCCCACACCTCACTGCTCGACCCATTCCAGTTTCAGCTGAGCTGTTCTGCTGTTTCAGCTCTGCTTCGCAGTGGGATCGCCTAGAATGCGAGTCAGCGTTCTCAGGGCAGCTCTGCCACCTTTTACCACTGGACAGATTTTATTCTGCTGACGAGAGCTGAACTGTATTCTTCAGGGGATGAGGGCACTGGTCTATAACTACTATTTGAATTATTTCCTCGATGGTTTTATTTTGAAGAATTCGATAAAAGTATTCATTAAAGAGGCAAAGCAAGAACATGTAGTTCAGGCGGGTAGCTGCGTCAGCATGCGTAGGCTGCAAAGGAACAATTAATAGGTTTATTCCATGCTGAAAAAAAGAAGAAAGAGAACACAACGTTTCGGCCGTGGAGCCTTCTTCAGGTGTGAGAGAGACAGGGCAGTAGGCAAAGGTAAAGTAGCGGGAGAAAAAAGGTTGGGAGGGAGGAGGAGTGAGAGGCGGGAGCAGGGGACAGAAAGAGAGGCCAATCAAGAGGTGTGAAGTCAGAATGGGTGCAGAGAGGTGTGACATGAAACTTCCAATGAATGGAGAAAATTTAAAAGAACAGTAGTCTGTCGTTAAGAGAAGGGAGAATGTGTGATCCTAGCTGCAGAATAATTTTGGTTTCGGTGGTCTTTCTGATGTATGAGTTCGGAAAACCGTCTTTGAGAACACAGACGGCAAGAATAGAGTGGTCGTGGCTGTCAGAGGTGAAATGAGAAACAATGGGCTTGGAGAGATCTTTAATCTTCACAGCCCTGACGGGTTCTCTGAAGCAAGAACATACTGCTTTGCTCGCACGAGCGTGCATCACTGGCTTAAACGTACAGTGGAATATGAGAAAGTAAGCCCCTAAAAACAGAAGCATTTCTTAAATCCTTCTGCATTCTGAAGCGATGAGAATATTGGCAGCAGAACTAAAAGCTAAACTAGAACTGATCATTTTCCCTCCTCCATGTCCATCAAGTTCTAAAACAAACGGGATTTTGAAATGTCCGTCCAGTCCTCTAAAAAGGATTATGTAGATGCCGACAATGAAAGGGTAGATCACAGGTGGTTTCTGCTTAATATTTCATTTTACCAAATGCACCATTAATAGGTATTACTATAATAGCTTTTCTTTACTATATTAGCTATATCTTGTGCTGCTTCGCTTCCTGTACAATACATTGCATGCATTACACTGTACTGTAAAAGTTTTATTATAGTGCTCTGATATGGACTGTGCAAGTGTTTTTTTTTCCACTGCTCTGTTAACATTTTACCTGTGATAAATGGATCAAATAAATATGTAATAGCACTTTATTTTGATCCCATGCCCCGACAAAACACTTCAGTATCCAACCCAGCCAAGAAATCTTGGGATTTTGTCACAACACACAAGATAAAAAGACTAGAAGCCCTGAAACAGTCACTCTTCAGCTAACTCCAGAGGGGAGACTGTACACGCTGATCTGCATTAGTATTCTGAGTGCATCTGCTGAGATTATAAACATAGGTGTTCATAATCCTACAGGCGCATTAATTTACATCATGTCATTTAACAGGCAGCAGTGTTCATGTGGGAATGAAATAGCTACAAATCATGCTGAGAAAGCATAAATATATATATACTTTAACAAGAATATTCTAATGTTGATTGCAGGGATATTGAGATACAGTATATACCGACATTAGAAAAGGATGCTATTGGTTTGTATACATCTTTTCAAAGTTTTGTAATTGATTTGGCTGTCTAGGCAACACCCCATCTATTTTATATAAAAAAAGGACTGAACTGGCCAAATAAAACATCAACTATAATAACACATTAAAGAAGAAGAATGGCAGAATGACTAGCTATTACTTTTTCACTGATAACTTCTGAAGAAAGCGCTGCGTGCACATAAGCTACAAGTCAGAAAAAAGTGTTATTTTGAAAACATGAACGCCTTTGGTCTGCTAGCCTGCTCCTCTGAGGCAATGCAAGTTGTAAAATAAAACAAAAAAAAACTGTTTTCCACTATGTATTATGAAGTCATCACTTCAAAATGAAAACCTTTACACAATTATATGAAATATTGATTTTGTTCCCAAAGATTCTATAAAGCAACCTGCACCCATCCACTCTAATAATACCAGATTGCTCCACTTCAGCGATTACAGCACCCTACGGCTGTCTGGGCGATGACAGAAGCATGTTACATTAGAAAACAAATTATTTATCAAGTTTTGGTATGGAAAGAACAGTTTGAAGTTGACTCACACAGCAAACATTGACATTATTAGCGCCTCCATTTAATCCAACTAGCCTTTCTTACAAACATAAGCACAGATTTAAATACAGTCCAAATGACAAAACAGCACAATAGTTACGAGCATTTCTCTGGCTTACAAATGGATCACAAAACTATGATGAATTAAGTTGACACTGATAGGGTCAAAATCAGCCCAATATCAGCTATATAAATCCTGTACTTTCATCTGATTGATTGGCATGAAAATGTGCTTTCATCTGATTGATCTGGAATACCTCCATCATGACCGACAAGGTGGAAGCCAAGAATCCATCACAATCCATCAGAGATAGCAAATCACAGTTCTTCCCTAGTACCTGTATCTCTGCACGCACACAAACATGCAACTCTACATCCGAGCAAGCACGCTTCTTCACAGAAGGAGACTGTTCGTCACGGTAACGCTGCTGAACTCGAGCTCTGTCTCGTTACCCAGCCTGGACTAAAACGCAATTGAAAACAGGTGAGGTGTCTTCAACTTTGAAAACGAATCCGCAAGTCTCCAAAAAAAGATATCAAATTATCGTGATCTCTTAATACATCTCCAGTCACGGAACAAGGTATTTTGGTGAAGCATGGTCACTGGACAGTAGAAACCAATCTAATGAAGATTATCCTGGAATCAATTTATATCAAATAGCATTTCATGCTGGAAAATATGAGCAGTAGTTTTATATCATTTATTTTTTAACTCATGGGTAAGGAGAGATGCTGCTTTATAAAAAGGGCCATGGTAACACTTATGATCAATGTTGTATGGCCCCAAAAGAACAAAATGAAATACATTGGCTGAAGAAAAGCCATACGTTAAAATTGATTTCTTATACAGCACATGGCAAGAATAGAAACTGTATTTTTTTTAATCCAACAAAAAGATTTTCAGGTTATTTTTCTTACCTTTTCATTTACAATCTAAGCACTGAGCAGTACAGTGAATTGCTTATTTTGTGAAGTATTTCAGCATATTCAGCACCTTGAGAGAAATTTACCTGGCGTCTGCAGGAACTGCAGACAGCATGAAAGAGAGGGTGAAACAGAAACGGTCACATCAAACCCGTCACTTGAAGATGTTATGTCACCAGCTTAAAAGATGAAGTCCTGATTTTCTCAAACTGTTGAGATGTGCTCTCGCATGTCACATTACGAGAGAGCTAAATCTAAAAAAAGAAATTCTGAGGCACCCACAATGGTGCACAGTCAGCTCTCAGACAAGGAACATTCCTAGCAATGGTTAGACACACAAATACACCAACTATTTTTAACACTTTGCTCAAACCACCACAGCTCCCTCGCTGCTATAATACACAGCACTGCAAACTCTACTGCCACTTCAGTAGATGCTTAAGATAGGTCAGGCCTTGTTATGAAATGGGTCATGACAGAATGTGATTTGGAGATATAAAGAGTGCATTTAATGTGGCTACAAATTAACATATCAACAGTCTTCTTGCTCTGCACTACATGACTTCCGTTTAAACATTTCTGGCGATGGAATTAGAGAAATTAGGTGGAAGAGCTGGTTATCTGACAAGACTGGCACCTCTGGAAGCTAGCAGAAACATCTGGAGGGTTACTTCAAAACAGCTACTCAGCAGAGAGACTTGCACACAATTTCCCAAAAGATTAAAGTTGACAGACTAGTTTGAGAAAAATACCAGTTTAGTGTAAAGTCTAATAATAACTACTGTTGCCAGATAGTAAACTCAGAGTTACTGCTTTTCTGGGCCTAAATACATTTTTATAGCTGCAAATGTCTTTTGTCTTTGTCACATCTATGTCACATCTGTCACATTTAACACTGTACAGCTGCATTAAAGAACAAGCAAAAGTCTCATATAATATAGCTCTCAGCCCGGAGAATGAAGACCAGAAAGCAAAGTATATATCGAAGGGGTGGTATAATTTCTACAGTTCAAAGCATTAGGGGTGATATGAATTTGATTTTGAGCACTTTATGGTGCTGTACTGAACATATCAGCCAATAATTCTCATAGAGCTCAGGAAGTTATATATTGGGATATTTCTTTTTTCTTATCTTCTTAAAATAAGCCAGACATGTATGAAGTGGCGTGCCTTAAGAGAGGAAGCCTTTCTTTATGATGGGATGAGCCATTGCAGAATTGGATTTCCAGGAATGTGCCACAACTGGGGCCTGTCTGTCTGTCTGTCAGCCCCTGCCCCTGCCCCACTCCGGAGTCTCGGGATACTCCAGCCATTCTGCCGGCGAGCCAGCGAGAAGAACTGGATTCAGAATCAAGTCCTGTCCAGGCTTCTCTAGATAACCCAGCCCTGGGGCTGCTGGAGTTCCGCAGATAAGTGTGTTCAGGGTCTGGGGCCAAAGAGAGGCTTCTGAAGACATTTCCAAACAAGAACAGTGACAGGGAAACTGTGTTGTAGGTCCTGATTCGGGGTGTCACTAAAAGGGGTCACTAAAGATGCCTGACACTGTTCAGAAGAGGAGGGGTGTTCGCCCTGGTGTCTTCGCTAAATTCTACTCCGGGCTTCTATAAACCAACATTCCTAAAGTCATGCTTTAATTCAACAGGTGAAGCAGTTTCTCACTCCTCCAGCTGACCTCCTGTGTATTGGATTGGCAGCATGACACCCAAGTGGATATTATAATTCCATGGATGTCCTCCTGTATGTGGAATCCTTCAGCCTGAAAAGTGCTTTATAAATGAAAATAACTATTAATGTTATTGGTAGGATCATCCTCCACAAGTCAAGAAAGGAACAACAAGTTAAGCTGCTTTAACTTGTCTCTGTATCATTCTGGTTGCCCTTTTTATCTGCTATTCAGTTTAGCCTGTTGCTTTTAGGCATCGTAACAAAATGTTGTAACTTGCTTCTTTGAAGAAAAAAACCAACTGTGACAAGCTTCAACAGGAAAGGTCAGGCCTATTAACTCGCTTACAACATCTTGCGACACAGATAAAGAAGGCTGCTCTCCCAGGAGCAGGCAGCAGGCCCTCTGGGCATTTCAGAAGGAGCCCCGAGTTCAATTTGCCAAGAAAATAAAAGAGGGAAGGGCCTTGCACTGTGGAGAGAAGAGCTCACTGACGTGAGGTCTGACAGCACGTCATCTGAAGACATACTGTCACTCTGGGGCACGAACCTGTGGTAAAACATCATGGGGCACAGGTGATGAAGGCAAGCACACAGCTCATTTGTTATTTGCATGTGTTGTGCTGTTTTGACACCACTGTTTCCCAAACAAACCAGGAACTACCAGTCTGTGGCATTTTGACTACAAAACCTACTGAGACTTTTGAAATTGCTTTAAGAATGATTGTTCTTAAAGATGAAAAGACTATAACTACATGATTTTCCTTGGCCTTGTTACAGCACTAGACCTGAATAGGAATGTAACACGTTATGCCCTTTCCAATTAGAGGGAACCTCCTGATTAAAGGCATTCCGCAAGTGCAACAAAATTGCTTTTATTGGTTTATTATAAAGGGGCTTCCTTCCTGTCACCATTCCCTCTGTACAGTAGCTCATTGGGAGGCAACTTCTATAGCTGTTACAATAACACGTGCAGAATGCTGTTTCAGCAGTCTCTACTGCTGTAATGATCCTGCCATTCAACTAATACCAGCATCACTGCTTGTTAAAACGGATAAGGTGTCTGACACGGTGTATATTATAGTCAAACCAGTGATACCTTTGCTTCCACTTCATGTTTCTTTAAAGACTTCATGACTTAAACCTCTAGGTGTAGTTTTCATTGCTGACACTATCAAATCCATCTTTATTACTGCAGGGCACACTGGCCTACGGTATATGTCCAACACAAACGCCTGCTATCTGGTATAAATAGTTGAGGAACTATTACAAATTAACTGGAGCGATCTATTTTTTAAACCCTCAGAAGAGCAAAGCAAATTGAAAAGGTTAATTTCAAACCTTCATCCTGCTCTTTCGTCAAACCAGTAAATGGAGGTCGTTCAGTGTCAAAATCGGATAATCTAACCTGTTTAACAATCATACTATAGTGCATATATTTTGATAAATAGTGTACTGAACACCTTATGGCTCCAGAGAGCCACAGAGCTGCAGGTTCTGCATTAAACAAACCTTGCTTGCTTACCTGTCACAGAGGGAGCTCACTGCCCCGAAGGAATCACAGGCACAGGGCAGACAGAAGGTTGTCCCATTAGAGAAGTAGCCATCCCCGCAGTCCTCACACTGCAGACCAGTGTATCCAGCCTCGCACTCACACTGGCCTGTGGTCTCGTTGCACGAGTCGAGACTCACCGTCCCATCCTCGCTACAGTTGCAGAAGAACTCTGGAAGAGGACACAGAGAGTGAAGCTGAGGTCAGTACAAGCTGAAGCTTGACACGTCAAGAGAAAACCTTCGACAAAATTCAAGATAAAAACCCTGGGTCGAAAACAAAATTCCCCATCTCAAGAAGGTACAGAAGAGGGGGTTGTTTTTTTTATTTATTTCTGCCCCCGAAGGATAGAGAAACGCTTCATCGATCCCACTGCGAGATTGTGTGTTGTGGGAAATGGTTTTGAAATATTCCAGGCTACAGAAGGAGATTCTCTGCAATCCTTCAAGAAAGTGATGAATTTCCTGCACAACTGTTATCTAAACAACTGAGAAAAAGCAAGGCTGGTCAAGTGGCTTCCTCTGTTTTGTTATCTCTCTTAAACTCTTTAGGAAGCACTTTGAAGACTAATGGTAAGGCCTGGTGCCGATAACATAAGCATCCCTGATTCACTGCCTTGATTTAATAATTACACAAACGTCTACAAATGGTTAATAAACCACAATGTAACAGGGGAGCATACAAAATCTGCATTTTTACAATGAAGTGTACATCCAAATGGAATATTCTCTTCACAATTTGTCAAAAGAGAATAATTTGCCACATTGGAGAACACTCTCTCCAGTTTGTACAGTACATTCCCACAAATCCATCAGAGCCAGTCATCTTGCGGCACTGTTCCTTGTAGTGTGTGGCAAAAACCAAAACAGTTCTCTTCCTGTTCGCTCTGAAAAGGAAAGTAATACCACAGCTCAAGCACCCTGACCCCTCTCACACTGGGGAAATTAACAAAACTGTGCTCTGCTACTTTCAGTTTTTCTGCAAAACGCAAACACGAAATTGTATCAAAGGGAAACTTGTTGCACAGCTCACTGGATCTCGACTGATAACCTTTATCCTGTCTGCCTGCCTCAAGCCTCTGTTGCCACATCATCCACTGACGCTGACAGGGCATGTCAGACGCTCACCTGATCTCACTGCTCTCATTTCATATTCATCTGGCAGGGAGGGAATTACCTGAATGACGGCTCATTAGACAACTGTGCAGTACAGCACCTAGGGGTGATTCATAGCTTATCACTCAATTCCCTATAGTTTTCATTATGACAAACCCATCAAAGGACACCTATGTCACAAAGCCCTTGCAGGGCGACATCAGTGATTTGTGGATTTGCTGATACGACACTATGGGAGAACCCAAAACAGCTTGCTTAATCACATGTCCACATGCTGTAACAATAACAATAACTGATACAGTATGCAGTGTATGGCATTTTGTGTTTTCATTTGAAGTGAATACTGTGGATTTTTTTGTTTTCTTTTTTGTCCTCGAGCAACTCAAAAGGAATAAAATCTGTTTTTTCCACATGCCGAGACAAAAAAAAAATGGAAACTTAATTTAATTTTCAAGGCACGGGAATCTTCTGGCTTCATCTGCCTGACAATTAGTGGTTGCTGGGGTTGGGAAGCAGTCTGCTGTGCTCACACCACTCAGTCTCCTGGTTAGCTGAAAGCTGTATTTTAGAATCTGAAGTACTATCCCATCGAAAATCACTCAAGGACCGAGGTAAAACTCATGAAAACAGTTGCACTGCTGTCTGCTCGCGTCACAGATTAAAGAAAACACCTTTTTTTTTCCTTCTTCAATCTTCGGAAAATGATTCCCAGCTCTGGTGGTCATTTTTACTTCCAGTTTTCTGTTAGGAACCTGTTGTTTTAGAAGTCAATGAAGACTAAATGACTTGAACAGGCCTTCCAACAGTAAATATGGACAGAAAGCATTTGCCCTTTGCTCAATTGTTTAGTAAACACTTTAAAGAGTAACTAGTAAATCCACATATTCTTGGTGCCCACTGACCAATGGATTTTTAATTGTAACCATATTGCTTATTATTCACCACAGAGGAATTACTGGATATGAGATAGAAAAGTTTGTTTTTCAAGAGCAAGGAAGAAGATATATAGGAATATAATAGACAAAGTGTCCCTGACAAAGAGAAAAAAAAATATGTATTACTGTATTTATTCATTTTATTTGGGATCAACATTAACTCACCAGGGAAGGTCACCTTTAATGTTCTGGGAATAATATCTAGAAATGCAATTTTAAAAGTAGGCTTCAGGACACAGGCATCTATCCAAACTCACTTTTAATTTAAAAATCACATATGATGCCATTCAGTCAGATGATCTCTGGGGCTTTGCATTGTGCGGAAACAGTTTATTTAGTTATAATAAAAATAATAATAATGGAAATGGCTTCTATTCCTGGAGCAAAATGCGTGTGTGTGAAATTCATATATACTGTACAGCACTCTTGCATCGATGAAATAACAGCGCCTGCTATTCAGAGCATTCTGAAGATACTCCTTCCAGTGCAGCAAAATCTGCAGACAGCCCACTCATTCAATCCCACATGAAAATACCCTAACGTTTTCAGCCTTAGCAAAAAAAATAATCATGTCTGCTTGTTGTTTGACCTTTTACACTAATGTAATATCGACCTACAAAATGCCAGACAGTACATTTCTCTCCACCCCTCCACCAAGGGAGGGGGGGCTGTCGGTGATACAGTAGCCCCTTCAGTTGGCACAGACATCATGGGCATCACATTGGCATTACAGGACAGCGGCCTGCTCCGCTAATTCAGAGTATGGATTTCGCTTCCATCGCGACAAACACTTGTGTACACGTATCCAAGCACAACTTGCCATTTGTGATCCTCACCAATTACATCTGGCCATCATTTTCACTTGACTTCTCTCTACTTATAGTAAAGAGAAGCTACAACTACTCTGTCTTCTTATGAGTTACAAATAACTGGCTGGCTATAATTTCAATTTCACAGATTCTTTTAAAAGATTATGCACAGTATGTTGATATATCACTACTACAGATATCCTACAAAGGTTAAGGATGCACATCTTTCAGCATACACATATAAGATACAAAGACAAAACTCCCATGGCAATCTTTACTTTCAAAGTGATCACTACATGCCGTTGAATTTGCTTTCACAGAAAATTCTGGATGTTGAACTTCAACAATCTTTTCCCAGCACGGTTTAAAATCTGTTTTGCGGTCCTCGGATTTTTCCCACAACTATTATGACAACATTTTTGGACCATGTTGTCACAAGACCTAGTCTGTGTTTCCACAGGGATGTTCTTGCAAGCAAATGCTCAAAGCTCAACTGGCCAGCAGTCAGTTTCTGGCAGTTTTCATCAGTATTATCTGAAGATCACTGAAAGGCAATTCTGAGGTCAGTACTGATGAAATTAATCCTCATTATGCTATCATCACGTTTGCAATTGGCTGTTTGCTGTCATATAACCCTTATACTGTACACAATCAGGACTGTAAGGCAGGCTCATACACATTTTAATTTTAACATGTACATTACAATGTGGCTTTTAAATGGTGACTTGAAAGGCCTGCAGGAATGTGGCTCTCAACCATGACTAACTACTCTGGGTTCAAGTAAGGAATTGTATTCTTTAATTATTCATAGATCAGACTTGAGTTGTTGGCATTTCCCAGTAAAAGAGAGATTTTAGGAAACAGGTTGTTCTGTTGAAATAACGTACAGGCGTACTGTGCACAGTCTGCTGTTCAAGTGTAACAGTTTTTTTTAACTAAATAACATTTATGTCTTCCTTTACCAACTCAAATGATGTTACATCTGACGATGTGTGAGCCTTTGTTTTTGTTTTTAATTTGCAGGTTCCTTCACATGGTGAAATTGGAATCAACTGAAAAATACTGCAGCTTATTGAGGAAAGCCCCTCGAGATTCTGCTGTATGAAGAGATTTACGCAGAACAACTATTCACTTGTTTGTATTTCAGAACCCCTTCAAATAAAATCTATATCAAGTATTTCACACATTAAAACACATAGGAAATCAAATACAAACATTTTCCCCTCTTGGACGTCTGC
This sequence comes from Atractosteus spatula, assembly GCF_055471065.1. Lineage (NCBI taxonomy): Eukaryota > Metazoa > Chordata > Actinopteri > Semionotiformes > Lepisosteidae > Atractosteus > Atractosteus spatula. The sequence goes on along the minus strand of NC_142728.1, from coordinate 3,528,186 downwards.
AGCCAATATTCAGTGCCTGGATAGCCATCTTGCATCCACACTCTCAGTCCGTGAATATCTCCCTTCTCACTTATCCAGGCTGTTTTAGGAGGCAGAAACACTCTTCACATTTATCGGTTACCAAGCTCTATTCTTCCCTGGACTTCCACAGTGATCTCTTTGCTTAATCACTCATCATATTACAAAAGTCAACTAGGAGAAGTCAACTGATCTCAAATGCTGGTCTCAAAACAGGTTCTGGTCTCACAGACTTGAAACCACGTTCATCCCTTTACCAATTTCATCTTCAAAGATCCCATCCTACAATCCCTCCTGCAATCACACCAAGGCTTGACTGCAGTTTGTGATCACATAGTAGTCCTCAGGAATGCATAGTTAACATTTGTTTTCAATCTCACTATGCTGATGAAGAATATGTCAAGTACCGTTTACTATAAAGATTTTTGACTTCAGGAGAACTCCATTATTATCACCTATTATCTCCTCGTTAAGCTACATTCTGATGTCAAGTTGTTTGCAACTAAAATGGGAGCACAGGTGCTGTTACATCTTAATGTAGATCTCTGGCACCAGCATTAGACTCGAGTGCAAACGCAATTAAATTTGAATGACAGTGATCAATAAATGCGGTGTTTCCTACTGTCGTTGAAATCAATTCCTGTGTTGTGTGTCTGTCACAGTCATTACTTGTATTTAATTAAAATCCTGTCTGGCTACTGAAACAATGTGAATCTTCCGTGGTTTTCCTAAGATTTAGACAATGGCTTCTAAATGTACCAAAAGTGGGGGACATAATTAAGAAAATAATGTAGATATTTATGTAGCATGACGACCATTGAAGAGAAGGCTAAACTCTAAAATACAGATACTCTTCCTTGAAGATTAGAAATATACATCTTTCATATATTCTCACTTCTAATTTTGTATACTCAGGGCAGGAACACAAAATATGTTATCATGCTTTTCTAGCTGTCTAAGCTTTATTGTTTGGTGTCTCGCATGAGAGAAACCATTGAAAGCCAGCCATCACCATGGGAACAGACTGGTGTTAACACTCTTGGTGAACGTGCGGAAAGCTGCTCACACCAAGCGTTCGACTACCATGCGAGACTGTAAGAGGAGTGAGCCGTTCTCTTCCCACTTTGGATATGAATGTGTAGAAACAGGGAGGAATCCCACAGAATCGTTCTGTCTGTACCAATAAAGCAGATCTCCATATCAGTCTCCATCAGACTTGTATCTACACATCCCGTATCTACACTTCCTACAAACTCTGCCAAGGTTTCTAAGGAACCTAAGTGACCCACCATTAGTCTCACTGAAACGGTACCTATTGATGTGTATGATATCCTTTTATCATGTACTAATAAGGTCCTGGTAATTATATATCAAACAAATGAAAAATTAAGAATGTTAAGTAATATAACAGAAATTAAGAAATGTATGTCTCTTTGTGAATGAAAAGCTCATAGACATGATTAGTAATAGTAATAGTTGTAGAAGTGAATTTATTGCTGTTTTAACATTGCTGATTTCAAGCAAATGGTGTTTCCCACTGTCAATGCTCAGTTTTGATCAAGTAACAGTCTTTTAACCTTGCCTTCTGCTGTTTCTGTTTCTCAGTTTGAAACATTGAAACTATGAATTACAAAACAAGGCAAGTTGCTTTTCATTTAACATCACAGCTGATGAGTGTACTCAGTTCCTCAAGCAGAGTTTATAGGTGATGCTGATCATAATCTCAGAGGCCTTATAACTCTTTCCTATCCTGCATTTTTAATAACTGATATTCAGTACATATACACTAATCTATTGGTTAGTGAAGGTAAATTATTTCTCCCAACTGCTCATTATACTATATGAAAATTTGCACATGAAGTCCCATTACTTTACACTAAAAGGATTAAAACTTGTTCCTGAGATCTAAAAAAAGATCTTTATATGTAATATTTATAGTGCCAGTTAAGAAATTTCATCCAACAGAGCCAATATTTAAGCAAACTAAGCACTTAATAATACGTGTACAACAATAACATCAGTTAAAACTGTAGCTGATATCGACAGAAATACATCCTACTGTATATTCAGAGGGTAATGAGTACATTGTGCTAAACTGTCATCTAGTGAAGATGCAACAAATACATAGTGCATTCTAAAAAGAGCTCTGTAATTGCAAAATAAAAACTACTAATATATAATACTAAGAATACAAGCTGTTCCTAATATTTTGATCATTTATCGTCTGTTAGGCCCTCATGAAGTACACTTACATGTAAATCAAATCTGGTCCACCACAGCAAATTAATTTGAAACACTGATTTACACACTATAGCCTGGGTAGCTAAGAGGCTAAAAAGACAGGCTGAAATAATTCTATATTAAAATCTTAAATTTCTTAGGATGGAATGAAGCTTTGTAAGAGTGCAAATGTAATGATAAGGTTCTGCAAAAGGCAGTTGCTCTTCAGTTACTAGATCATTTATCTACAGATATGCTATATGAACCACTTTCATCAGGATTCAGATCGATACAGAGGTCCTGAAGACGCTGATGTCTTGTCTGCGGGTTTGCTGAGCCTCAATGCCACTTGTGATACTGTTGTGATCCACTTCCTGAGTAGATTAAACAGGGATGTTGGTATTACTGCATCTTATCAAAATTTAAAGCTTATCTAGTCAAGAAAAACAATTGTGTTCAGCCTTGATAAAGTTGGTCAAATTCGGTGTACCACATCTTTGTACATGCAGAATTTGTTTTCTTTTCTATACTGATGACATGCAAATTTACGTTTGCATGAAACCTGTTATTAATCTAGCACTACTTGCCTTGTCATGCTTCATCTGAGCTCTGCCAAGCCTGAATTTAGGCTGACTGGCTCTTCTGATCAATTCCGCAATTGGATCTCAAATTTAGTTTCAATATTGATTGTGCCGGAATCAGTCTAAGTACTCAGGTGAGAAGTCTTGGTATCATCTTTGATCCAAGCCTTGTGTTTAAGATCCTTGTGCACAATGTTATGAGAGGGGCTTTTTCTTTGCATTCTAACATTGCTATTCATGACTTTCCCACTCCGATGCAGTGAAGATAATGCATCCATTCGATTTTAAGATTACTGCAATGCTGTTCAAACATGTTTTTAACAAGTTACAAGATGCTCGGAAAGCAGCAGCTTGGATCGTAAATTAAAATTAAAATCCACTGTCTCTCCTGTTTGCGCTTCCTTTCACATGGCCCAGTAGATTTCAGAATAAAATTCAAATACTGCGGCTCATCTTCAGGGGCTTGGATGACATGGCTCCTGGCTACATCAGTGAACTTACAGTAGCCATAAAAAGTCTCTGCACCCTTTCCAAAGTAACAGTTGTATGGTCTGATGGCCTGAAATCAAGGCATATCAAATTAGATTTGATTTTACCTTTATTTATAACATTGTAACATGCAAGCTCCTAGTGAAAAACAAATGCTCAAACATTCTTAAAAGAAATTACAAATGAAAGCCTAGAAATAAATAGGCTGTGTAAGTGTACACAGTTTAGTGCACACAGTGTAGTTACAGTAGGACTTGGTGGAAGCACCTTTTGCTTTAATTACATCAACAATTCTGTTTGGATACTGTAGGTCTGTAGCAGCTCAAATCTAGAGAGAGAAAGAGAATATGATAAGGCTCTGGGTCCCCTGGGAGCATACTGCCTGCTGTAGAACACTCACTTCCAGCTGGCTGGACTCTTGAACCCTCTTACAGGATCGAGCAGACTGCTTGCTAACTAAGAGTGCTCAAACAAGAAGAGAGGGTTATGTTTCAAGACACCCCTTAACTGCAGACGCCTTTACAGCATCCTCATGTAGCTGAGGAACTTAAAAATCCATTTTTTTTTATTTTGGGGAAATTTTGAGTCCTATATTAAAGTAAACCCATCCATGCATTTTTTTAATTGCTTTATCCAATATACAGGTTCCAGGTCCGCCCGTGGCCCTATCTGGGCAATCCAGTCTAAAATAAATCCTTTTAAGTAAATTAAATTTTAAAAAAAATTCTAGTATTATCGGAATTGTACAGTATTCATAATAGGTCATTACTTATGTAGAGATAAGTAATACATAAGCTGAGAACTTGATGTTTTTACTCTCCTTTGGGTCTCCTTTGGGACTGTTGTAACAAACACCATGCCCCCTTAATGTCAAGGGGATCACCCCTCTACGGGAGTCTTTGACTGTACAGGATACAGCTGTGGCTCTGCTGACCAGGGGCATAGACTGTCAAAGAGAACCTAGTTACCCGTGCCAGTCAGAGCGCGCCAGAGAGAGAGAGCTCTGCACAGGAGATAAAGGGGCGATGGAAATTCCTATAGAACAGGCCCCCAAACAGCAATGACTATCATGTCCCGTAAGGAGAGAGGCATGATGGAAGAGAATGGCGGATTGAGTGCTTGGAACCGGTAGTATCAACACTTCTCGCTGCAGATGGATGTCTTTTAAACAGCCCCTACTTTGCCGAGTGACACGGCTGTCTGACAAAATGTCACTAGGTTCAAACAGTGAGCTGCCGTTGGTCATACAGGTGAAAGATTAGGGCATTTGGGGCAGAACGCCTGCTACCAGTGGCTTATTTATTGCTGGAAACAGGGAGGGGATATAAATTTGGGAGGTACCTGCGAGAAACTATATAAATATTAAGGGAAAACAGTACGGAAGTGAACACACTTTAATTAAATAATATGCACACAACTTGGCTTGGAATAGTTATTTAAAGTTGGTTGCAATCTTACCGTCTAAGAGGTAGCTAAATAGCATTTCATTATACCATATACCCACTATATGAGTATAATGATAATAAACTTGAACTGAACTTGAATTTCAATCATATTCAAACTACAAATACTGTCCCATGTAAGAGTCTGAAGCTTTTTTTCCCCCAAAACAAAAACCCATTTTTAATTAAACCAAATCCAAGAACTACAGTAACAAACTGTAGTTTTACAGTAACAAACTGTAGTTTTAACTGGTCAAACCTGACATTTTGGTTGACCGGCACACTGAGGAGTTAAAAGTGTCAGGTGTCCCTACAGCCGGCCCCAGGGAAGGCAGAGTAGAGTACAGGACGGGAGCAATGTCAACAGGCAGTACTGCTCGAAGGAGTGCAGAGGTGAGTTCAGAAAGGCATCGCAGAACAGATCACACAACGTGAACAGAAAACAAGGCCTCACGTACAACAGTTAGGCCAAAGACCCATGTCAGACAACTAACCTCTCCACTTCAAATGCCTTTTCACAGCTATCTTAGTAGCAAAGTGAGGTTGTTTTCAACTGAAACGTTGGAATTTCTCGGTTTTTACACCGCAGGGGGGTCTGGAAGTTTCTGGTTTCTACAAAACATGTGGGCCTAATAGTTCTTGGTTTTTCAACCACAGGGGGATCTGTGGAAACTCCCCAACAAACTCCACAGAAATTGTTAACTGGCTTTTACTTTCTTAACAGATCTTACTGCCAACGCAGACCAGCGAGAGAAGTGAGAGTTACCTACTGCTAGCAAAAGGACATGCAGTCATGCTCCAGTAAAACAGCTGAATCTCACTGCACAGCAAGTGAACAGTTTTGTCGTCAGAACGCAGAGTGTCCCTATTGCTTTATAAAGCGGATTAACAACGTGCGCCGATCACATTACATATTTTATTAATACCATACAGTTAATTATTAAATGCATGATAAAAGCAAAAGTAACCAAAGCTCAGCATGTCATTAACTAATTTTAATATATAAAGAGTTCTCAGCCTTCTAATTGATGAGAGCTGCCTATTCTATAGTTTTCAGTAATTCCCTTCGAGTCCGAGTTCTATTCCTTAATTACTGAAATCCATTTAGAACTGAAACATTAATTGCTTTTAATCAAAACTAGACCAGCCATTATAAAAATCAGTACCTGACTCTCAAGTATGTGTTACAGCTGCAATGGACATGAACAGATTTAATTAGCTCTTGATAGGAAAAGCATGGAAACTGCCAGATATTTGATAATCCATTGGACTGGGCAGCATTGTGTAGCCATTGCAAGCACATCTATTTTTCAGAGTCATCTGATCCTGACTACTGGTGCCTGGAATTCAGTGACATAGACTATCCTACAGTGACAGGATAAACAGGCAGTCCTCTATTTCCAAATGCTTTACTGTAACACCCACACACTGGTCGCTGTCACTTCCAACAGCACCAGTCACAGAACAATGGATGGACAACGCCAGCTTAGCCAAAGAATCCCAACCATCAATCTACGCACACAACCACAGGGTACGATTAATGAGACAGTAAGAAAGCTATGTGGGGAAATATATCAATATCTCCACAAGAAATTACAGCATTTGTGCAGGTGTGAGGTGGGTTCAATCTTATACTGGAGATACATGTACTGTACTGTATGTCCGATACATTGAATACAACAATTTGATCCAGAAAATACACAAAATCATTTTAATAATGGGCTCCCAGCCCATAGTCACCTGAAAGACGAGAGCTTTCCAGCAGAGAAGAAATGACATCTGTGGTTCCTATTTTTTCTTTAAGTTATTCACTGGGGAAAAAAGTTTTCATGTCAGGACCTAAGTCAGAAATATGAAAAATACTAAATGCATGTAGTTCAAAAGTGTGCTTTTATTACTGCAATGTTGCTTAATCATCTACTGTATGAGAGGTCAATCACAGAACAGCTTGTTGATAACTCAGAATGATACCACAGGGTACTTCTACACACTAAATTAAATGAAATGATGTAGTTCCTGGTAATTTCACAAAGTTGAATACAGGTGAAAAAAAACGACAACAAATGTGTACAAAAATTGACAAATTGTTTCAAGTGTTCCCTGTGAAAAAAACTGAGTGCTTTTGCTTGTTCTATTCTTAGCAGTTCTTTGTCCCTCTTCTACGCCAGGGCTACTGTATCTTAACAACAGTTAAAGTTCCTCAAATAGTAAACAAAACTTGTGGAGGAGTAAAATGTTGAATACTCATTTATTGTAATCTTCTAAGTATTTCTTTATAGCAGTAAATATAGTTTGAATGATCAATGTATTTGCTGTGCCTGGTCTTTAGTTGGAGTTTACACTACTGTAAACTGTGCTTTAAAGCATTAGTCATTTCATTAGTCATTAGAATTTCTTTACCTTGCTTGCTGTATTGGTTCACTGTATTGGTTATTAGTATTGTATTAAGTAGCTTCTGTATACACAAAGTATTTTTACACAGTTAATATTTAGCAGTTACAAGATCAGTCACTTTGGATAAAGATATCAGTTAAATGAATTAATAATAAAATAACATGATCTCACTCTGTACTCTCACTGTCTCTTTAAAGGTATTCTGACATTTTCTGACCTCTAACTTGAACGTAGTGATGTTTTTCCTGTCGAGCGATCTTTGCAAGCAGCCACGACAAGAGCAGCCCACCTCAGATTTACATGGTACCATCTGCGCCCCTACTGACAAAGTGCCAAACACTCTCACACAAGGAGGAAATTGATGTAAGACCTGTTAGCTGTGCCACACAGACACGGCAGCCTAAGGCAACAGAACATTAAGGAACAAGCAGAAACGTCATGACCGAGCCTGGTGCTCACAATCGACAGCTCTCTCATCACTGAGGAACTCATTTCATTTTCTGCTCTTCAGACTTATCACCAAATACGTTACCAGCCCCCATCTTTAACAGAGATGAACCCCCTCTCTGGTTCGTCCTCCTAAAAACTGACCGGGCACACAGTGAAAGAACTGGCTCTCGGCTAGAGAGCACCTCGTTTCAAAATGTTTGCAGTTCAGGAAAACATATTTAGTAACATTTCTTGAAACGCAATTGAAAATTGTAATAAATAACATCAATGTGGCTATATAATCCCAAGCAGATCAAGCAGTGAAGGCAGGCGTTTGCAGAGATTCCAGACCTGGCATGAAGTCCAGGATTTATGATTAGCATGCTGTGTCCAGCAACACAGAAGTTGCCACAGGAGCTGGCTGGGCTTGAGTACCCCAGGGCGAGACCCTGCTGGTTTAAATGCTGTGGCTCGCTGGAAGCCCGTAAGGTTTCAGCGCACTCATCACACTGCAATGGATTCATTCTGACAAATGTGCCAGCTGAAAATAAAAGGGAAAAGGAGATAAATCTCATCTTGCAAAATCGACAACTTCTCAGTATGTTTCTTTCCATTTTTACTGTCGCCTGCCAGCTTCAAACCTGCTAGATAGCACTCGTGAAAATACCTGCGCCTGCCTCCTGTGCATGAAAACATTCTGCTCTTTGTCTTTTATTATGAAGTATTGTGGTGCTGTCCTTCAGTGTAACTGTAATACAAAGGATAGACATTGTAAAAATAATTGAGGCAACGGAAAATACAACTAAGGCAGTAGTACACGATAATTGTCTGTATGGTATGATGCTCTGTCATCTGCCTATCCTTAGGTAAATATATTTTTGAAGCACTGACAGTGTAAGACAGCACAAGTTTAATCAATACCATTGACTAATCCCATCAAATCGGCTAACTTTATTTTGTCATCATAGTCACTGTTTCTATCACTTGTTAAAAAAATTGGTACTGACATTCAGATTAGAAAAAAAAATAAATCAGATCCAGATCAAAATGAAACGGAAATAGGGACACTGTTAAATTTCAGTAAAGGCTGAACACAGCTAATTTTAGTGTTGTTAAGATAAGGTGTCACTTTCTTCATAAGTAACTGCAGAAATCTGTCCCCCTTCCGTTAAGTGGACCGATTTACAGATACCATTTAAAATTGTACTTGTTCTGTCACAATATTCCTCTGACTTGACCACCAACAAGGGTGATCAGTCTGGTCAGAGAAAAACACAGGACACCACCAAAATTGAGTGAAACAATGGCAATTCTTAACAAAAAAAAAGGGGCAGACAGTCAACTCAACTCAGACAATACACACCAATAAAATCCTCTCTGTTCCTGCACTTAGGCCAAGCTAAATACTCTAAAACCCCACACCGGGTCCCACCTGACAAACAGGTGAGCCCTGTCTAACGGGGGAGGCAGCAGGTTCTGTAGCCTGACACAAGCTGATGGAGCAAAACAACTTCGTGGATCCAAAACAGGTAACACACTAACACAACACGCAGCCACACAAATACTTACAAGAAATCAACAATATCTACTTCAGATACACAATGCAGGGCCACAAAGACCACGCGTCAAGGGTAACATCAATAGCCCTACGTCACAATTCCTCCAGTAAGTTTGTCGAACTGGTGGAGCACGGTTTCTCACCGGGCATTCATGCGTCTCTGTAAATAATCAAGCCGACCTACTTTAAAAAAAAAAGACTTGGATACACGGGGAAGAACGTTCCTGGTCCTATAATGGTTTCCATGTGTCCGTAAAGGCAGCCAGCTTGGACGGGTCGATTTCCAGGATGGGTTCCTCCTGGAGTTCCAATCCCACTCCCATCGGCTCTGGCACTGGAGCTCCCAATCCGCGTCTGGGCTGGTGGCCAGGGGAGGCGTGAGGAGTCCTAGCTGGCCAGCGCTCCCGACTCACAGCGAACAGGGTGAGGGCACCCGACTCCGAGACTGAAAGAGTGGTATCCCCTTTCACGTAATCCTCTTAAGTGAAAAGGTGGGATGCAGACTAAGTTGGAGCTTGTTACCGATACGCTGCGCTGTCTGAGAGGTTTTTCCAGTTTCTGCTCCGATCCGTTTGAGAAGGGTTATGCCTGCTGAGCAAAGGCCCGAGCTGTGTGAGCAGGCATGTCGAGAAACACAGAAAACACATGTTGGCCCTCAAGCATACGCCCTCGCGGTTGTAAGACAGCAAGGTGCACATTGTTCCTCTTTACGAGACGCGTAATGGAACTACCAGAGGCCTCGCGTGATTTAATTCTCCCAGACCGCTTTTGGGAGAAACAGAGAGAGAGAGAGACTGCAAACATGAACTGGTCACAGTCACAGGCCAAGGACAAGCCATGGAGCTTCAATGGCATATGCAGGACGGAGCAGAGGTCAAGGAAAGACAGCAAAACAACAGCTCCTCAGAGAAAGCACATTTTAAATTGGGAGGTCACTTAAGAGTTTCTACATTTTTATACGATCTCACAGCACTGATGCCAGGCACAAGGCAGGGTACAACCTGGACAAGACACCCCTCCATCACAGAGCAAACACTGAGACCCACACACATATACTGTACTCACACCAGGGCCTATTTTCACAAAAGACGATTAGCCTACCAGGAAGGAAACTGGAGCACCCAGAGCAAACCCACAATAACCGATGGAGAACATACAAACTCCATGCAGATGGCACCCCAGGGAATTGAACCCGGGCTCCAGCAGTACGAGGCAGCAATGCTATCTAGTGCACCACCATGCCACCCACCCACTGCGAGGAGATTCTTCTGAATACAGGTATAACAATGAAGTAGGGAGAGGAAAGGATGAGGAACAGCTTATACAATAAGGATCTAGCTCTTATGAAGTGTCTAACTAGTACAGGGACCAGAGATTGGATGAGGATATTGGTTTAATTTCCCATTAAATCTCCTACTATAAACAAGTCAGTCAGGTGCCAAATAGAGCCCAAGAAAAAATGTTCATTTTGCCAGTCGTACCCAAGTCCTGTGGTCATTAATCATTCCCTTTTCTTGTACAGTCGTGTAACAGTGAAAGTGAATTAATATATTGTAAAAGCTTAGGCACGTCCAATCATGTCCATTATGTGTATTGGGTAACCAGAGGCTCTAGATTGAACTCCTGTTCTTTCTGCATTGGAAATAAGTCAGGTTACTATATCTCCCACGCTTCCAGTCCTGCGCCCAGGAAAGGCCTGGATCGTATTCCGGAAACAGTGTTCTAATGAAGTGAAATCCCTGTTTAACCCTTCCAGAAACGATTACTTAATTGTCAGTCTGATGCTTTGCAAAGATAATATTAAAAATATTATTTTTAAGCTGGAAAATATAACTGATGAAAGATGAACACTGCTAACCATTTCATAACTCGCATTGTTGCGTCTTGCCAAAGATGTGAAAAAGGCCCTTATTTGTTTACACAAGTACATCCGAGTCTGTCTTTCTGACGATACAGCTATCAAATTCTGCAATTGCTTTAATTATCAAAAGCAATCAATTGTAGTCAAAATAGTAGATGAAACACTTTTTTTTTGGCTGTGAGCTCAGCTCCTAATTGGTGCCTGTGGATTTAGAAACATGAGGGACATCAACATCAACACGCAGGTCTGATAGTCAGACACTTTGATCCAAATGTTCTTCTTCTAGTTAACAAGCTACTTGTGTTTAGAGCAGGATGATCATGACAGCTGGGATTGAAACCATGCTCGCTTTGACAAACTAAGCCTTTCCAGACCACATTGTTTTTTGGCTCATTAATGGCATTCCACCCATGAAAAGAACACCAACTAAGACACAGTGAAACTAATCCTTCTGTAATGACAGAGTGCACTTATTCTGCACACTTTTTGGAAGACTAAGAAGCTGCCTCCTTTGCAATCCAATGATGTGAGACAAAACTCAGCTTAGGAAGGCGAGTCTCAATCTGAAATGAATGAGAACTGTGGAGGTAAATCATCATGAAACAGAAATCTTACTCTTGAGACAGACAAAGGATCTATAACAATTAAGTTATCTGGCAGACGTATACAAAAAGCACACGAGTTTCACTGACTAAAAAGTCATGAGGTACAGAAAGAGAAATGTGGAAAAATCCTTTTGAAAAGGGCAAATTGCTATTCCTTATTTGTCTATTTTAAAAAATCTGATAAATAGACATTGTGCATGTACACATATTTACAACACTGGCAAGCGAAATGCTTTGGAGCCAATGAATTCACCTGTCCTTTGAATCCAGACTCGGTTCCTAGCAGGGAGGGTGAAGGCACCAGCGCCACTCCTGACAGAAACGGTTGTTCCTGTTCTTTTCACGTGTGAACGACAACAATGACTTTACTCCCCAGACCTTTTATTGAATCGGTGCCGACATTCACTGCGGTAGCCTGGTTTGGGACACCTCAACACACGCGATAACAAGAGACTGACAGTGAAGGCAGTCAGAAAAACGATTGGTGGACGACAACTACAGCTTTCAGACATCGACGTCGAGCAAATAATGGGGAAGGCCCGTATAAACACTGTCGTGACCGCCTCTCGCACAGTGAAACTGAGCTCCTTCCATCTGGGGGTTGATTCAGGCTACCCCGATTCACTTATTATTAACCTGCTTAATTAGGATAATAGATTGTATATCATACAATTGGGAAGAGACCGCTTCTTCCCACAAGCTGTCAGATTACTGGCTTCCACCACCTACTACGGACTCACACTGATGTTGCTGCTGCTGTTCTGTGTTTAGGTTTGGTGTTTTAAAGTAAATAAGCATTTCCTTGCACTTGGGGATATGACAAATAAACTGAACTGAACTGAATATATTTCTTTTTATCTTTCTCATTAGACTGTACATGTTGCTTGTGTGTTAATGGGTCCATGTTGTGTTAAATGTGTTGAGTTAGGTCTTGTACCCGCCTGCAAGTGTCATTTTCCATCAGGGACAATAAAAGGAAGGAGATCAGCAAGGGCAGAGTGATGGAGTATCGGGGCGCTCGGCTCCATCTCTCATCAGGGGAATGAGCCTGGGGGGGGGTCAATCAAGCCCACCCAGCATGTCTCTGGGAGGGGGAGAAAAGCAGATGACCTGGAGAAAACCCATGTTAACAAGAGGAGAACATGTCAACCCTACCCATATAGACACGCACTTATACTGCAAAGTAAGGCTGGAACAATGTCAGATGCTGCTGGAGCAACTGCACAGAATAATTATAATTATAAAACTGGGCTGGAAGATAAAACAAAGAGGAAAGGTCATGTTGTTGCATGCTTTTCTTACATATGATTGCCAAAAAAAGCAGTAAGGTAAAAAAAGATGTAAGGAATTAAAACATTCTTGGCAAATGGTACTGTTTTATGTTGGGTAATGTAGCGTACCGTGGAAAAGTAATTAAAATGAGTAATAACTGTAACAGACCCGCCTGGCAAATACCTGAGACCAGGATTCTGCTTTTCTGTCAGTGAAGTTCGACCTTTTTTTAATCCTAGATAACACTGTGCAAATATATCTTAGTCTTTAAACTTGCGGTTCTCACTGAGAACCCTGTTTTACTGTACGCCTGCCAGAGCAGAGCTCTGAATGAAAGGATTGTTTGAAGGTCTGGATCTGGTTTTCTGTGAGGGGGGATGAAAGACACCCACTGAGGTGATTAACACTTGAAACTGGGGGACAAGCAGTGAGATTTTCCTTGATTAGCCTGGTAATTTGGGCAGAGAAGCAAAGAAATACAATTCAGTTAGTGAAAAAGGCAAGGAATTCTATTGCTTGTAAAGTAAAGTATCTAGATCCATTTCAATAGGAAATCCAAATAAAACTTTATCCTTTGCAGTTTCATTATACATGCAATAAAAATAGGTTGTGTTTGTTGATCTTAAAATCAAAAACCTTCAATTTAAAATAGTAATTTTTACTTGATTAGTATAATTGGAACAATATGGATGTCCCTGCAAAGGAATATCAATGTATACATTCTCTAGGCAGATGCTAGGCACGATTACAATTATTTGTAATCATGCCTAGTAAGTTAAAGACTCAACCTAAACATTTTGTTCATCTGGAATGGCTACATATAATACGAAGGCTTCACTTGCTACAATTAAGACACTTGCATTACTTCCAAATACTAAGGGTACTGTAGGGGCAATGCTTAATTTTTAATGTTGACGGGACTACTAGCACACTTAGTCTGATCTTGTGAGATCAGAGACTCTAAGCAAGGCTGGGCCTGGTCAGTACTGGGATGGAAGGACTCCAGACAAAAACAGGCTGCTGCTGCTGACCAGTGGACCAGTTAGGAGGCACTCCTGCCTCTGAACCTGAAGTCCCAATCCAATGATGATGGAGGGGCTCTGTAATGTAGGTGGTGTTGTCTTTCACCTGAGAATCTCAATTAAACTGTGATTATGACTACCTGGCCATTAAAGATTCCAAGACTCTTACTGTTCATAAGACTCAGCAGCCTGGCTAATTCCATATTGGGCTCTCAAAATCCGGCCTTACCTACAGTTCCAGTTTTATTTAAGTGATGAAGAAATGTATCACTTCTCCACTGAGCCCCATAGAAGGACTGCTTATGCACAATGTCTGCTATATCACCCAGGCAGGAGATGCAGTGAGTCCACTTTTATATGTAAAGTGTTCGGGGATCTCGTGAGAGGGAAAGTGCAGCATAAATGCAATACTAATACAATTTCTCCTTCATATACTGAGAGGTATTAAGAAAACCACAAATGAGAACTGGGACCAAGAGCACATCTTCTGATTTTAACACCTCCCAGTCTGTTTTATTTTTAATGGAACTCTTAATAAAATTCTACCAAGATTGATTTATTGTTTGTAGAAATGCAAGTTAGCATAAATTACACAGGGAGATTTGATAAGAGGCAAGAGCACAGAGTGAACTTGGGCTCCACCAAAGCTAAATAAATAAAAAGTGAAAAGTACAGTTTGTCAGCTTTGTAGTGCCTTTTGCACTAAAGGCTGGCTTTATCAGCTTGAGTTAAGACATGAAATTCCTAATTAAGCCAATTTTAACTGCCAAGAGATTGTACTGCAGAGACATTGCTGTTGTGCTCTTGAGGTCAAATTGCTGTACTTCTTGTTCCTCTTGATCTAGAGCAGGTTTGGGATTGCAATCTTGAGATAGAAAAGGCTGTACACGTGTTTGTATTTTTTCTAAATGCATATAAACAACTTATAAAAATGCATACTGTTGCAAGTCATAGACACGTCAAGTCATCAAGTAGTCATCAGCACATGGAAACAAGATAATTTTTACTAATCATGTAACCGATCAAAGATACACATAGACAGCATAAAGTCTTTGATTACCTGTTGAATATAGTAATGCCCAGAGGCACATGCTTTGAATGTTTGTGCAAAAACAGTCTGTCAATTATTGGTGCAACACTGCAATTTTGTTTTCAGAGAACCATGGAAATGAACAGACGATCTACAGTATGACACCGTAAATACTGTATATTTTATTATATATTCAATACTATCGTAAAACGTCACAGTGCTAAAGAACTGCTAAGGATTTCTATTGATTTCTCTTCAATGGGATTAGCCAAAAGTCATGATAGATCGGATTTTAATCAAAATGAAAGCAAACTGTTCTGCAAAGACTGGCACCCCAAAGCATAAAGGCAACTAATCCAATTAACCAACAATTTTGCTTTATAGGAAAGCCACGTAACTTTCAGCAGATATAAAAATTAACGAGACAGAAGTGGTGGCTCACTCTCAAAAGCCCGTGGTAAAGTACAGTGTTTGTTTTGTTCAGGCTCCAGACTGGAAAACGAGAGACGGTCACAGTCTTTCAGCAGTCTGGCAGTAGATTTAGTACTGTACATGTGAGCATCGTTCGGGAAACGGCCCAGGCCAGACCCGCTTGTGCTGAGATCTGCCCTCCAGTCCCGTTTTCCTCGGCCTCGAGGAAAGCAAATTCTGACTCTTGGCGTCAGGTTGCCCTGCAAGGAATTTCGTCTCCGCACAAGAACGAAACGGCAGGGTCTGTAGTCCTGGCCCTCTCAGTCTCGGTCACATCATGTACCTCCATGTATGCCTTGCTTTGGGCAATTTGCTCCCGCAGGCGCGGACGTAGCAGCGCGCAGCCCATGAAGGACTTCAGGAACGCCGGAGCCAGATTCCTTGCCAGTGCTCAGATCACCCTTCCATAATTAATGTCAGCGAGGCATGATTGGAATTGCAAGGTGACGTGCTGAAAGGACATCTGCGCGGACAACCCAGCCTGAATAGGTTTCTTATCCTTGGGGGTGGCTTCCATGACTATTTATATCCCCGTTCGTTTGGGTGGAATGGCTTTAGCCATCCTGCAGAGACGTTGTTTGTGGTTAAAAGTGTTTCCGTTGTCTCTTCTGACAGTTCAGCATCTTGAGATCACGGAAAATGCCGATGCAGTGCAAATAAAAGAAGATGAATCTTATTTTGGCGAGGAAACGGCAATCATAACTGACAAAGGACAGGAAGACATGCTCTTTTCTATGCTTTTTTCGTGGGGTTGCCTATATTGAAAGGAAGTGAAGGTATAATAAACCACAGAGAGGTACGCTAAAGCATGATAAAAATGTAGGACACTACGACAGTAAATCTGTGGTATCCGCAGAGTAAAACAAATGAAAATAGAAAAGCACTGTGCTGAAGTACAGCAGTAGACTGTCATTAGTGTGGAGAAATGGGAGGGCTTTGCTTTGATTTGTCTTTCATTAGAGGCAGAGGTCAGTGTGGTGTGGTTTACCAGCCCCACTTAAACTTAGCCCAGCATGTCAGGGTTTCCTCACATTTTTCAGCGATTTCTATTTCTGGCAGCTTTTAAATACAGTCTGTCTAAAGTAAGCAAAGCTGCTTCCAGCAGGTCTTGTTTCAATTTTCTACCAAATTGTCAGCATTGTGTGAAGAGACTGACTAGGTCTTGTAACTAGGAAGGTAGTAAGAAGGGCCAGAGCAGGTTCACAGGACTAGTGAGTATGGCTTCACTCTAGGGGAATAATAATAATAATTAATAATTATATAGCTTTTCTGGACACTCCACTCAAAGCACATTACAGGTAATGGGGATCCCCTCCACCACCACCAATGTGCAGCCCCCACCTGGATGATGCGACGGCAGCCATAGTGCGCCAGAACGCTCACCACACATCAGCTATCAGTGGGGAGGAGAGCAGAGTGATGAAGCCAATTGATAGATGGGGATTATTAGGAGGCCATGATTGGTAAGGGCCAATGGGAAATTTGGCCAGGACGCCGGGGTTACACCCCTACTCTTTTCGAGAAATGCCCTGGGATTTTTAATGACCACAGAGAGTCAGGATCTCAGTTTTACGTCTCATCCGAAGGACAGCGCCTTTTTTACAGTAAAGTGTCCCCGTCACTATACTGGGGCATAAGGACCCACATGGACTGCAGGGTGAGCGCCCCCTACTGGCCCCACTAAAATCTTCCAGCAGCAATCTTTTGCAGGAATGCTCGTGTTTCTACCTTAAAACAAGGATTGAAAAATTGAGTTCAGTTTGAGTTCAGAGAGACCAGGCTTTTCTATCTGATTCCAGTCTTTCTTCCCACTGTGGAAAAAAGTCACATGTATCTCATTGCTTCTATTGGGTATCTGTCTTCTGGGGCTGTCCTAGGCAGAGTCAACAGAAACCTAACTTTTGTGGAAGAGTTAATCTGTAAAAATGAAACCTGTTTTATACTTATTTCTCCTTGTTCTACCAAACAGTTACGTAAGACTATTAGCAATTGTTATGCTATTCTAGGCACACCCTGACACACTGTCCCTTCAGGCGCTGTGTGTCACGGCGCAAACAAGGGGTGATGTCACACAAAATCTCTTGCTGCTCATTTGATCTGAACTGCAGAAATTGCACTGGGAAGGTTATTAGCAACCATGTCTCTCTCTACAAATTGTAGGTCCAAACATGTCAGTTCCACTTGCTTTCACATATTAAAGTCACATATAGACCTGGCCTTATCTTCATTTTCTAGAACTGAATCATCTTTACAGGGAAATTCGCAAACAGCATGGTGCAAGCCAACCTTATACAGTGCTGTACAGACATTTCCACACACCCCATTCATGGTCAGGATCGGTTTCATCATTGACGTAGATGAACAAAAGAATTATAAGCAAGATAGCGCCATCATGACACGCAGGACAGCAGATACTAACTTGTACATATCTGCATCCTTGACAGCAAAAGTGCCCTACGTTCAATCACCCCTGATCCTGCAGCTGAAATTCTGTTCATTAATATATTAAAGCTCATCAAGTGCACTATTAGCCTCTGACTATCCATCATCCATGTGGCCTTGTTATCCCAGTGTGCATTACAGTAATTGCTATACAGTACAGTACCTTGAGGCTGCTGAGGTAGTTCAGAGTGCAAATCAATGGCTTGGATGCCCTTGTACTTGTCTCAAGTCCAATTTAGGAAGATCCTTCCTCTACAAGGATTAAGTCATGTGAGTTTTCCTGCAAACACTGGTAACCTTTAGGCACCACAGTTGTTGTATAACTAAACAATTTTTATAATTATTGCAGCATACGAATTTACCACTTAAGAATTTGCCTAACACGAAAGACAGGGATGTCACACTCAAGTCCCAAAGTGCCTTATAGTTCTAGTACCAAATGGAGTAGTCGATTTAGCAATTAATTAATTTCTTAGGCATATATAGAATGATCGTTTACAGCGGTTACTCAAAAAAACACCTCAGAGTCTGTACAGTTATGCAGTTACAGCAAGTAATGAGAAAAACCCAGTACCCAAGGGCTAGTGTAGAACAGATCGCAGAAGACACCAGGCTCTGTCTGGATCCTTAATCCACATGGCAATGCACTGAACATCTCATATGATTAATATTAATATTAAAGGCCACTGAATTATTTTTAAGTGTTATTATCCAAATTACATAACAGCCTCATTAAAGATCTCCTTTAGCTCTCAATATAGGCTAATGCATATCGTAGAGTGTGCATGCTTTTCTAGGGACTGACCTATTAACACTCCAAATGTCCGAACTGCAAACTAAAATTTCACAAGAATCTATCGCATGTTATGGTGATGCAAAATGTCCACCCACTTACTGTATAAGTTAGTGCAGTTAAAAGATCAAGGCAAATCTGCTGATGTTTTTACATTTTCACAAAGGCTCCTAAAGGTTATTGTGATTTTTGGTCACTGTGTTACAAAAAAAGATATTGTTGCTCTGGAAGCAGTCCAGAGAGGAGTGACCAGATAGATCCCTGGTCGTAAAGGAATGTCATAGCCTGATGGGCTAAGGGAACTGAATCTTTTTAGTCTTGAATTGAAAAGACTATAAGGTGATCGGATTCCAGTGTTCAAAATCGTCAAAGAACTTCTTCAGAATCAAAACTGCAACAGGATCACAACTGAAAATGAAAGTGGGGTGCATTTAAAAATGAGAAAAGATAGCTTTGTTTAAAGGGTTTCTGTGGCCTGGACTGGGCTAACCAGAGATGCTGCTAAAGCAGATACCCTGTTTTATTTCAAGAAATGGCTGGGTGATTTACTAGCTATCAGCAAATAACCAAAGAGAACCAAACCCGCTAAGCACTCTGAAGGACGTATTCTTGTGTGTAACTTTTCTAATGTTCTTATGTTATAAAGGGAAGAATTATTGCAGGGGCTTTCAAACATTCAATTAATCGATAAAACCAAAACAAAATAGACGTGACCCAATCTTGAAATGTAAATGCAGAAATGTTTATTATAGATAGAGCCTAACTTGAGCACAATCATAAACTAAGAACAGAAAATTTTGTTACGGATCATTCTGCAATTCCATACATTTTAGTCTCTTGACAAATAAGTTGTTGGGTTAATCGTCACTGAACGAGCTTGCACAACGTACACATACAATCCCTAATACTACCACTGTAAATGCTTGTTCAAAAATACCACCACCTATTTCTATCCAAACTCTACAAAGGCAAGCTAAAGTCTCGCCCATGGGAATTTGTAAAGGAAACTTTTTAGCTTTAAAAACGCATTCCTTTTGGTAAGGAAAAGACATTTGAAAGTCAAATGTACTACTACATACTGTACACAAACTTATTTAGTCTATGTAATACATACACTAGCAGAAAAGCAATTTAAATTTTACCTCTTCAGTTAAAACAGTCCCAGAGGGGAGCTCTGGCAACACACTAGTTAACTGTGAGTGAAGTGAGCTCACTTACTACACTTGCACTGTATTTATATTTTCATTCACCGGGTTTCGTGTTCGTTGGCTCAGAACTTTCTGATTAAGTCCATATGTGAAATCCGCTCCTGGCCTGTTCTCGTTTTGAAACGAATGCCTCGTCAGTAAAAGAAACAAACCAGAGTAAAAAAACAACATGGAGCCCACACTCTGAGGCTTATAATGGAACTGAAAGTTATTTTCTGCATGGTCACTTCAGTAACATTTGTCTTCAGTCTTCCAAGAGAGGAGCACAGTAAGAAAATAAGCCCTAGCCCATTGACTGAAGCTTTTATCACTTTGATCACTAAAATTGGAGCCTGAATATATTACCAACATATTATCAAGTAATAAACACAGATAGACTTCGATTTATATGAACTGTTTACCACCTGGGTGCAAAGGCAACTACCAATATAACTGAAGCCATACTGTGTTCTGTACACATAAATGACTCTCAAGGCCCACTCTGTGACAAATTGTAAGCAGTGATCTTAGAAAATACTGTAGAGTATTTGCACAATTCTTTGAATGTATTTTTATTCTTCAAAATGTGGACCAGCTGAAAGCAACTATTGACCCAGTTAAGCCTCTATAGGACCTTATTGATCGCTCACACACTTAGCCTCTCTAAAAAAACATGGATGTAACTCATTGTGCGTTTACCTCTCACGCTCGTCTCAGGAGAATAGAGCTCCTAAGAACGTTCTGTATTTGAATCCCATTAAATCAGTGCAAAGGATTTTGCTGTTACAGCCTAAACAGTCTCTCTTCCCCGTTTTCACATCATCAAGGCCACAGATACTTCTCACAATCTTCTGAGAGACACGGCTGCCATGTGGGTGGCTTTTCCAAGGACTTTGCTTTGCAGGCACGGAGAACTGCTCATTTTATGACTGATGCGCATCGACTGCCACAAATGAAGATTTGACGTGTGTGCCAGCAAAAAGAATGATGAAGTGGTTAATAAAACACGTTGCTAGCTCTGTTGCTATTGCTATGTGTATGTGGTAAAGGAAGGTATGTGGGACTTGTTTTTTCTACAACCAGAACGAAACAAGATAAAGGTACAGTGAAAACCCTTTAAAAAGGACCCCTGTCCAAAGAAAGCCCCTACTGAAACTCCTTTTATATGTGGTTCCCATTAACCGAATGCATGTGCGTTGGATTACAAAGCCCATCCTGAGCATGTATCTTGCCAAAAAAGCCACTGTTTTTGTTTTCCGTCTGTGGAATGACCAAAAATCATCCGCCATTTACCACAGTTCACAACATCACCAAATATACTGCCAGCTTTCACTTTCAGAAATGGATGAAACTGCCAGAAAACCAATTTCATGTTGAATGTGACCACAGTCTTAAATCAAACACAAAGGCGATCTATTTAATCGAGCACGAGACTGTTTAAAGTTTGTTTTTTTCTACGACTCATTCCGATCGCTCCATATTCCTCGCTCTGCGTGATCCTGCAGACTCGTGGGTCTTTGGAGCCTGCAGAGACTTTCCAGGTGCTTTCCCTACAGGTGTGCCAGTGCTCACAGGCAGCAGGAGCAGTGCTCCATTCAAGATTTCCCACCAGCTCCGACTGTGGCCAAAGACTGTCAGAAAGACTCCAGCTCAGCCTATACCTTCCCTTTGCTTCACAAGGCCGCAGTATAATCATCGGCCCAGTTTAATAAGCAACTGACTAACAATGAAATCCATCCGACAGGGAAGCACAGAGTTCACCCATTAATCAACACTTTCATAAAACTATCCAAGACGTTTAATGCTCTTTTTTCTCCCACTTTTGAAGTTCGGTAGAAGTTAGTGTTAGGGCTGCTGGCACATAAGAGCACAGCCAGTTTTCTGCTTCAGCTGCTGGAAGTTGGCACACCACAGTACAGCTCTATAACGATCCAGTAAATCAGCCCAGACACAGGCCTTGGAATCACTGCGTCCTGGAAACGGGTTGCAGCCAAAAAAATAAATTATTTCTGACTAGAGCGTGCGACCTACCAGGGCTATGTACCAGCGCTAAGTACATACAAACATTTTGTGGTTTTTGCTTCAGCTCACCAAAAGCAATGCTTAAAAAAAAAAAACCTCTCTTAATTGCACACGAATGTCCTGTGCTTTAATAGCACGAAGCTTAAATAACAGCTTCCAAAACATACACACAGAATGTTTTGGAAGCTGTTATTAAAAAGATCCCTGGGTCGTCTCGCGCCGCAGAAGTGCCGGGAAAATATGGAAAACGCAGGAATGCCAGACGGGCTCCAGAAATCGGATGGGGCTCTCCTGTTTGTTTCCAATGACCAGAAAATGGGAGGCAGGCCAGCGGACCGGACCAGATGCATCTGCCCTATCTCTGCCAGCTTCTTCCCTTTCAGAGAAAGTGCGCACACGCAAAGCCATGATGCTGTTTAATGTGAAGAACAAGAAACAATTGGGAGATGACTATAACGATACAAACTGTGCCCAACTGTAATTATCTGCCTCCCCACACCCCTCCGATCTCCAGAGCGAATCAGCTATTCAGCATTATCCATGAGGACCAAGGCATCCATTGTGAGACGTGTGTAGGAAAGATTGACCCACTTCTTAGCACTCAGCACTCCGTTACAATCCATTCATTATTACACAAGCCCTGGGAATGGCATTTAATTCCGTCATTTTTTTTTTTAAACGCACTGTTCAAAGCAGGTTTGTGGGCAGTTGGACAAAATTATGGATGGATGATTTTCTTTTGCCCTCTGGTTTATTTAAGCACATCTACGGACCTGTTTTTATTTTCTTTCATTCTTGAATTCATTCCTCTTTCATGAGAGGAAAGCATGGCTTACTAAACCTATAAGCCATAAAGACACTGGCCTACAATGGTTAAGGTTAACTTGAGGGTGCTGGTGTCAGATCTTTTGTGGTTTTCACAGATCATTACTGCTTCAGCTGAATGTATAGCTACAGTATAGAAGCAGTTATGTACTGTAGTAACACATGGGTGCATTATATAGATGAGAGTGGTGAGCTTTTTTCAGAGCAGAAGTGTTAGGTTAAGGCCTGTGCATTAAAAACAACCTAAGTTGTTTTTCTCCATCTTCTACTGTATTCAAAGAAACTGCAGCCTATTCAGCATTGAAAAGAAACACGTTAGCGACATCTTTGTGGAGCCCTTAGTCATCGGCACAACTGCAGCTATAAAAGTGCTTGTGTATATACTGTACCATTCCCAATTTGACAAAAACCATGCACACTGCAGGGTTAGATCTGGAAAATATATATATAGATCCTGAAAAGCCTTTGGTATTTAATTAGAATAATTACACAAAATAATGCTGCTTTTTGCATGGAATTGCAAAATATGAGAATGGAAAGCCAGCTACAGATACAGGTCTACAGATTGAATTTCGTCTCTGTACTTTATTGCAAATGTGCCATGTTTTAATAACTGAGGTTATGAGGTTATGAGGTTTAATAACTGAGCTATAAACTGGAGCAATTGAGATGGAAGAAAATATAATCACTGTTATTGTCATATTCAGTTCTGTAAATCGCATGAATATTATACATTGCATAAATGTGTATTGGACTTGTTTTATGTGACTTACGTGCTTGTTTTCTTAACGTGTTTCTGTGTTTATAAAATACGTATTCCCCTTTGCTGTATACAGTATATACACAATACAAACTGTAACTGTTTACTGTCCATTTCAGCACTCATCCGGTACTTGTATTAAATTAGCCTGTTGTCCACAGGTTACAGATTGTTCTCAAGCAAAAGCTAGAACTGGCTCAAAAACAATACAAATAAATTCAGCGAAGTGGTAAAATGTGCATTTCTATGCTATAAAACGTAACAGTTTAACCTTCAAGAGATCAATTTTTGCAACATCCTTTAACTCAGATGCCTTTGGTTTAAATTAACAGCCTGGGTCATTAGCTAGTCCATCACCGACTGAGTCCTGGAAACACTGCTGGAAATTAAAAGAGGCTTTATATTGGTCTCCTGGAGGAAGTTACTGGTTTGGGCATTCCAGGAATTGCTTTTTGAATGATCAGCAGCCCCTCGGGAGAACTGGAAATATGAACTAGTAACCCCAATGGTAAATAGGGCAAGCTTTGCAAAGCAAACATATTGCAATCAATCAACCTCAATATTTCGAGTGCAGAATGTTGCTGGGGGCTTCAGACGGACTATTCCAGTTTTCTGTGTGCTATCATTGTCTGGCTACTTCAAAATCAATGCTTATTTTCAAGTGTTTCATTTCATATTTGTATTTTTCTGGTTGATTGGAGAACTGTTATATAACCTGATCACTGTGTCAAAACATTTACAGACACAAGGGCATAAAAGATGTCGGAATTTCATCGAAAACTCAAGATTGCATGACTTTCTGCTTGTCTGGCCAGCATTCATTTTTTTTGATTAATTTAATTGTGTAATTTTTAAGGTCCACCACACATTAGTACTATTTGGAAAATATTTGTGGTCATTAAAGTAGTTGTAAACTAAAAATATTTTCCATAAATTTCAAATCACAAAAAGGTGAGAAAATACAGAAAGGTTTTTCATTTAAAGAGCATTTTTACAGTTTCTAAAACCAATTTTGGCCATTACGCAAATTACAAACCTGTTTCATAGAGATTAAGTAATACATTCTTAGCAAAGGTGATGTTTCCTTTCGTAACTGCACCTAGTGTCAAACTTTAAAAACAAGGGCATCAGATAAATCATTTGCACACTAGCCTGAGAGACTGAGGTTTTCACCTGTGAAGCACAGAAACAATTTCGAGAAGTGGTATTCCAGCAACTTTAGCTGCTTTTGATATAGTGTGAAAGGTTTATATCATCCAACTATAGATCTGTCTCCTGTAATGGTCCCCATTAGACTTAATGGATCATTCTTCCAGCTTCAGAAAATAGCAATAATATGAGACCGCAACCTACAACAATGCATTCATGGACCTGAAAAACCAACTTGCTTGTATTACAGGCTCTAATAAAAGAGCATCTTCTAAAACATCAGAGATCATTTGATCAGAAGCTGAAGTTGCGTCAACTTCTCTAAAACCAAATGCAAGGTAACAACAGAGACACAGTCCAGATTAAGCAAAGCAGGCACATACAGGAGAGTTACAATGCGAGTGGCAGCTACTGATTATTGTACAACCAACCACAGCAGATCAATACTGTATGTTACAAGAGGTACCGAGGAATCAAAGCCAGACACGACCTGTGGATCTCAGGAACAGATACGTTTCTTTTCCTGCATCTCAAGTCTTCTAAAGAAATGTGAAACGCAACCCTGAACTGAATTTTACCAGGCCGTCTCAGTGCGCAAACAGCTGCTCGAGCAAATTCAAATCTGATCATGTGTTTTTAATCAATGCGTAATCTGAATGGTGATGTGAGAAGTGACTGATTGCTACAGTACGTGTGAGACAGCGCAGGACAAGGTAAAAAGGACTGACACAGGCGATGAGAAATGTGGAACTGTGACTACAATAATGACGGAGCAAAAAAAAAAAGAACACACCTAGGAAATTAAATTTGCCAAACGTGGTTAAACAACTGATTAAATCTTTGTCTGGCTGCCAAGTGAAATTGCAACCGCTTGCAGGACAATTTGTACAAATTCAATTATTGACTTCACAAAGAAAAACTGGAATGTCAGAAATAGAGCCCGCAGCGGTGGAATACTGCAAGAACAGCGCTTACCAGTTGTTTCCATGATAATCTTACTACTGTAAAAAATCGAAAAAGCAGCTTTCCTTCTAATGCGTATGAAAGGGTGGATTCTGAAAATGACTTTGCATCTCACACATCGTCCATGACTGACAGCACTCGGCTTTGATACCGTAGCTTGACTGGTTTTATAACTGGAGGGGGAAAAAAAGCATTTAGATTCATCTGAACTTTAATCTTTGCATACATAAAAACTGTAGCTGTATGTGGAATACTACACCACAAAGTGCCTTCCATTTCAAATATTTTCCAGAGTGCAAAAGAATATTTACACAATTAATGCCTCTGGTGAGTTTACCAAACCTTGGCCACCGTCCTGTAGCAGTGGTGAAGAATGCCAAAGGCTTGGCTTTGTGCTGGTGACAGAGGCTGCTAACTAATGTCCCTGGGATTTCAATGCCAGGCTTGTGTGCTTCGCACTGAGCTCAGAAAACACCAATCAGATGTGCATTAGTGGGAGGTAAATCAGGAAATTCTCCCTTGTGTGATGGAAACTTGGCAAGTCTCAAAGCTGAACGGAATACTGCAAATTAACTGAGAAAGGATCTTAATCCAACACTGAAAAACAGGAGAGCAGAGAATCTGACTTTAGCCTTCTCCCAGAATGTTAAGGACTTCGTAAATACATAAGAAAAGTAACAAATGAGAGGCCATTCATTTGATTGATAGCAGCTAATAGATCCTTCTTGAAATAAGAGGCCAGTCTATCAATTTCAATAACTGCCTAGTCCAGACTCCCACAACCCTTTGTGAACCCTTTGTTTTTATCGTGTCTTCCTTGTGCTTTCCATCTGTGACCTCTCGTTCACATCTCACAGCTAATTCTGAAGGAGTCTACCCTGTTGAGGTTGTCAATGCCGTTGAGGATCTTAAGCTCCAGAATTTAAGTCAGTAGAAGAGTTCTTAGTTCCTCAGTTCCTTTCACTTCGATTCCTCAAAACATACTGTACGGAGTAATATTTTTTAGCAAAGGAAGAAAAAGTTGCTCCATACTCATTCAAAGTCTCTGCTCCAATTTTTTTTTTAAATTGGCGCTGGTTAAAAAGAAAAGATGAAAAGCATCTAGGCATCGCTGATTATTCTCTCTCGGCTACGTTTCGCTCTCAGTCAATGTGTCGTCCATGACAAGGTCATAGAGGGGCTATTCTTGGCACCAGAGCTCAGCCCATGGCAAAGACATGCGCAGAACCGTGCATCGAACGAGATGGCAGACAAAGGTCTTATCTCCGTGAACTGGTTACATTTAAGGGCTCCTCAATGCAATAAATGCAGTCTTCCTCGGGTGAAATTTACTACTTCACTCTTTTATCCTGAGACGGGCTTCAGACATTTCTTGAGAGCACATGAAAGAAGTCTACACTATTAAGTGTTAAATAACCAGAAGAGAAAATCTTGCAGTCATGCTATGCTTTCATCATGAATGAAGCTTTAAACTCACTTTCACATGAGTTCATTCTAATTCATACCTTAAGGCGCATTGTATAGTATTGTGTACTAACAGGGATAACAGATTCCTTTTATGATTAAAAACATACTGTACCTGGAGTGTCATTTCGTGAGTGCAGTCAAAAGTCACACTATATTACACTACGGTGTGCATACTGTAAAATAACAGTATTGTAAAATATCTTAAATTACAGTAGGAACTATTGAAATGGTGTCGACTGATATAATTATCTAAAAAATTCTATTTCAAATAATGATTTGTTCCAACGGCATTTCCAGATATTGAAATATGAAGCACCAACAACAACAGAAATGTGGCACTAAGAGAACTCCAGGGATGTGCTGATTGCAAAAACAGTATGCCAACCAGCTCCTCACACAGCTCCTCATTCAGACTGCAAGACTAAGTACTTTAATGTGTTTAAACTGGGGCAGGTCTGGAGATTGCTGGATAATTGACTGCCATCACACTGCAGACCTCCATTTGAAACTGAAAGAGAGGCAAGTCAGCCTCAGCAGTGTAAAGGGCCATGCTTCACTCCGTTTCTTCACACAGGCGGTTTGGGTCCAGCGGGGCCACTTCTGGTGTCGCAGGAAGCAGGCGTTCGAGTCCAGCCTGCACGCGGCGCCAGCACTAGAGAGGCGGATGAGCCTTCGTTTGGTTTAATTACGAGCAGGATTAAAAAGCTTAAGGGCCTGCTGTGCACCAGAGACTTTATTTAGCAGGTGGGTTCCCACTAATGCGCTTTCGTGTTCAGTAGGACTATAAAATTCAAGGAGTCCAACTGTTCTTAGAGCAACGACACATTGGAGTGATAATTTAAATTTACTAAATAGTCGCACGCCAAATACTACAATGTACTTGTAGAAAACAGCAGCTCGCACCAAATTTTAGCTTCAGTGTGGGAAAACAAGGTGCCTTGAGCCTGTCAGGTAGGGAAAAGCTTGAACTCATTCAGTTGAAAATAAATGGCTGTAGCAGCAATCCAATACTATGTTCTGAAACCAGTGTGCACGGATCAAGCACTCCGTCAAATCCAAATGTTTTTTTTTTGTGGTAAAAGATAAAGCATTTCTTTTCATACCGTGTCTTACAGCGTACATCCTTCTTCCTATTCCAGTGCTTGCGATGGAAAAATACAGAATCTTGCTGCTAAAGTATACTGCATCTGCTGAGTACACAAGCAGTGCACAATGCAGATGTAAAACTTCAGTGTTAAAGCAGACTCGCATCGTCTCTTGCAGCGGTAAACTCCACTTGAACCTTTAGGGATGACGACCTGTTCTCAAGGCACAACTGGTTTGAATTTGAAAGGAAATGTGCTTGAGCCTCAGAGGCTGGAAGAGGAGGAAGCATGAGGCACCCGGTCTGTAATGCGCTCCAGCCATACAGTGTAGTGCAGTAGGAGGATGGGGCTCAGAGCACACCCTCTCTCTTTGAAGCTGCTCACCATGGAGCTCTGATGTTTCCTTCTAGACCAGATGACCAGAAAGAGATGAACCACTGTCTGAACCTGTGAATGACAGCCAATGGGCTAGTCCACAAAGCAGTGTGTGTTCTACAAATACAAAA
Source organism: Atractosteus spatula (assembly GCF_055471065.1). NCBI lineage: Eukaryota > Metazoa > Chordata > Actinopteri > Semionotiformes > Lepisosteidae > Atractosteus > Atractosteus spatula. The sequence goes on along the minus strand of NC_142728.1, from coordinate 3,499,595 downwards.
TCATACTCAATGGCCTCTTCGTATTACTTCTCCTTGTAGTCTTGCTGCTATAAACTTATCAAACAGTTGCCCTCCACCTAAGCCTGTTAGGATCACATATTTAAATTAAACCCTTCACACTTCCAATTGAAATTCTGAGTAAGAAAAAGGATCTTAATTATTTATTCTACTCCCCACTTACCTATAACAGGAAAACCAATGGCTAAGACATCCTAATTTGTTGTCATTTTTACCTTCTTCCAAGTGTATGTTAAAGAACAAGGCTTTTAAATAGTCAAGTGAAAACCTACTCTACCTAAATAAAATGAGTAGCTATTATTTAAAAGATAATTATATAATGATGTAGAATTATAATTATTCAGCCCCCTCCAATGATGTCCCATTCTGTTCAATCACCAAGGTACATATATTTGAATATAAAATATTGTTTGCTTTGACAGACCTGTGCAGGCACTGTATTGAACATATTCCACGTCCATTCAGCTATATAGTGGGCAAAACATTCATGTTCCAGCTTTCTTAAACACCTAAAACAGTACTTTAAATGAATCATGTATAAAAGCAACTACCTCAATAACTGTAGAAAAATAAATTTGTGTCAACCACAAACAGAACGTGTTTTTTTTTTTTCCCTACATACTGTAACCTGGGAAACAAGACTGTCAGCCTTCCAGCTGAACCAGAAGCCAGCGGGACAGAATGAGCCTGCCCTTTTCTCCAGCTACGCTCGTACGTTTACACTTGTACGTTTACACATCGTCACAGATGAGAGCCTTCCCCCTAAGCAGAAACTTTGCCCCATCACAAATTGAAATAAGGACAAACAGGGGAGCCCTCTGGTTTCATACAAAGGTCAGAGGGCAGCAGAGGAACTGAAATGCGTTCCTGTGCGAAGTTAAAGCACCAGTAACTTTCCCACCTGTTTAGCCTCTATGACTCTAGTAGTTTCGGTCAGCTGGATGACTCATCCCCTCTGCTGGTTTCCTAAGACTCCTGGGTATTGTTTGGTCCCGAGCTATATTTAGAAACCCTGGGGAGTGTGGCCTGGAAGTTCAGGACTAACGACTTACCGACACACAGCAATGCTGTCGGAGGCAAGGGTGTGGTGGTGTACCTGCTGTTATTTCTGTGCTACCTGGATTATAACAAGGAATTAGAAAGCTGTGGGAATCTCTCCAAGCAGCACAGCGAACAGAAACCGGTCAAACCCAGCACAAACTGAGGTTGCAAGCACACCCTTCCCTTTCTTTGTTTTTTTCCTCCCAATAAAATGCGGAGAACAGGTATATCAGAAGACAAGGTCATTGTTCTTTTCAGGTGCATTGTCTTCTGTGAATTCTTTTTTGACTGTAAACCATAAAGTGGGAACTAATGGAACACTGAAGAGTAAAACGTTAGCATAGAGCAGTTCCCTGGGTTGTGAAATGCTCCTGCTATCAGGCTTGCAAAGTAGCAAGGTTGTTACTTTATACCATAGTATGCCCACCCCTGTCCAATGTGATCATTAAAATAATACTTAATAATTCCTTACACTTATATAGTGCTTTTCTGGACACTCCACTCAAAGCACTTCACAGGTAATGGGGATCCCCTCCATCACCACCAGTGTGTAGCCCCCATCTGGATGTAAGCTCCCCACACACCAGCTATCAGTGGGGAGGAGAACAGAGTGATGAAGCCAGTTCAGAGATGGGGATTATTAGGAGGCCATGATTGGTAAAGGCCAAGGGGAAATTTGGCCAGGACGCCGGGGTTACACCCCTACTCTTTTTGAGAAACACCCTGGTATTTTTAATGGCCACAGAGAGTCAGGACCTCGGTTTTAGGTCTCATCCAAAGGACGGTGTGTTTTTACAGTATAGTATCCCCGTCACTATACTGGGGCATTAGGACCCACACAGACCACAGGGTGAGCGCCCCCCCTCTGACCCCACTAACACCTCTTCCATCAGCAACCTTAGCTTTCCCAGGAGGTCTCCCATCCAGGTACTGACCAGGCTCACACCTGCTGAGCTCCAGTGGGTCGTCAGTTGTGAGTTGCAGGGTGATATGGCTGTTGTTGAAAGTTAATGAACACTTAGAAATGAGAAATATTTAAAGCTTTAATGCAACACTGCAGTATCTACTGTATATATTACAAGTGTGACTTGAAGAAATGACTGTATGAGGGGTGCATACTTGTTGGGGGCAGCTACACTAAGTGCAGCTACTGTACGTAAAATGTGTATGTAAACTGATCTCTTTTCATTTTAATGTTTATTTAAAAATTTGCCCAATTACTTCTGAAGAGCGTGTTGCAGAGTTGATTAATCAGGAACAAGTAACCGCAATAAACCACAATCCAGCATACTCTTATGAAGGGAAACCATTTATCGGAAAATGGAAGTTATGATGATAGTGTTCGAAACTAGAGTCTGGTTTCCAGGGAAGCAGATTCTAATCTGGTTCCAGTTTTTGATCTCCCACTTTTGAGTGATTTGACACAAACCACACAACAGCTTCAGTATAAACCAAATTACACCAAAGAAAAAGTACTCCAGAAGGTTCTAGCAAGCAGATTGTGTTGCTCATTCCAGTCTTAATGAGAGGCTTGAACTGATGGAGAAAAAAAAAAACAGCTACTGGCTGCCTCTTTTCTTTTCAATTTCTTTTCTTTTCAACACGATCTGAAAAAACTCAAGTGACACCTCAAGCAACAATTTCTGGGGAGAACAACAAGGAAAAAGGACCACAGGAATGTTTCCAAACAATTCATGTTTTCTTGTTTTTCTTAGTTGGTCTGTGGAACTGGGAGGATTTTCAGCTTTGGCATAAATTTAGATGACAAATCAATGCAGACCCGTTTTAGTTGTCTGAGGTTGCCAGCTGGTTGAGAAGCACTGATACAGAGACAACAGTTTGATTTCTGGAAGCCAGCCCATACAGCCTATTGAGCTTGAAGAGACATGGGCCCCGTTACTCCAGGCAACTTCGTTCAGCGGATTTTGACGTGCAGTTGCTATGTGCAGTGCAGCCCAAACACTGTATGCGGGACAGATATTACCATTGTCCACCCAAATTAAAGATGTCCAAACACAGTTATAAATCAGGATAACAGCAACATCAATGGATGACCAAAGATGAAATCGGACCTGGTGAGAGTGGAGTTCACAGAACTACCCCCAGCTGCTTTTGAGATCACCTGTCTAACTAATATTTGTTTTTGCTGGAATTACATTTTTATATCTGCTATACAGCCACACACATATACAGTATATAGTACATTATACACAATGGCCTGGAGAGTGGAAAAATGGAATGTATCAAAGTGTTGTGCAATGGAATTCAAAACTGTTCTCTCAAACACTTTCACTCAGCTGTATTTCCAATGCATGTTCCCTGGGTTGTTCAGTGTGTTTCTTTCTGCTTAGACTGTTAGCTGTCAAAGTTGAATGATTCCATAATAATTTTAATAGGATCCAGTGAGATGAGAGGAACTGATTGGAGGGAATGAAGTCTATCATAGCTTTGCACAGCGTTCGTGAGTAAAAAGCCGCAGAGGATTCAAACAAACTAGGTTTAAACAAAAACATTTCGATATTTCATTTCAAAACACACCACAATTGTTTCCTCAAGCGGATGAAAATGAACAGTTTACTCAAGCTCCTTGAAGCGGGTCATTCAAAACTTTTCAAACAACATTAAAGGCTTGTTGCGTTAAAAATTCTCAAAACACGACGCGGAGCAAAAATATTTTTTTCTAACTTGAAAGTCCGAATGGGTACGCGCATAACCTTATAAATAAGGAATCTGAGGCTTCAAAGAGACTGCATTAATAATTTAAAGCCTTCAGATGATCTTACCTCAGCCATGTCCTCTCGGGACTCTGTATTCAGATAGCTAATATTTATCAAATCTCTCTTTCTGTACTTCACTGCTTACTGTATTGTGTACTATGTGTTCTGTTGACTGTTCTTAAAAACACACTTTATTCCTGTACTAGAAAAATTCTATTTTACAACACAATAATCACGATACACATGTGCTGGTGAGAGGTCTCTGCTCCACATTACAGTATATGACACAACATCACAGATTAAATTACAAGCAAGCTAAAACACATGGCACTGGCTGAAAGAGCACGGTGTCACTCTCAAATGGTCTTACGCAGACTTTCCCTTTTAAAAGCCTCTGTGCCCATCAGCATGCGTTTTCTAATAGATATATCCAATTCAGGATCGTGGGGGATACCCAAAGCCTATCCTGGCAAGCAACAGCAGGATACACCCTGGATGGGACGCCAGTCCATCGCAGGACACACGCAGACACAGACACACACACTCACACCAGGGCCAATTTATTTACTGCTATAATAATAGACTGGTGGGGCAAAAAAAACCAGAACAAACCCACGCAAACACAGAGAGAACATGTAAACTCCACACAGACAGCGCCCCCAGGAATTGAATCCAGGGCCCCAGCACTGCGAGGCAGCGATGCTGACCACTGCATCACCGTGCTGCCCTCTCACTATCGAAACAAAGCCACAACAGCTTTGCATGAAAACACGACAATGTACGTACTTATCACACATACAGTACCAGTCAACATAAAGCAAATTAATGAGCAATTGAAGCTGCAATCCTGAAGCTGATCCTTGCAGATCAAGAGGGGAGAAGAGCTTTAATTAAAAGTCATTCCCCCCCTCCAAAGTCCCCAAAGAAGCCCCACAGCTCCCAGACAATGCCACAGCCAAACTAGCAGTGCTGAGCTGAATGTTAACAGCAGACAGCCCATTCTTAACCACACAGCTTACTCCATCACAACTCAGAGGCACCATGCGAAAGAGGGTAAAGAGGACAAGAGAGGAGATTTCAACCTCTCAGCTCCTGTAAGTATACAGCTGTTACTCCTATCTAACTTGATCATTGAGATGTGTTGCGGTTCTCAGAGATCCAGGTTCAACTATTCAAATTGCATCTTATTAATATTTTTTAGAAAAAAAAAGCTTAGCATCCATGCAATCAAATCTGGAAATAACTTTGTCCTTTATTTAAAGTCAAATTTAAAACACTGCCAAGAAAATTAATGCATACTTAGGCCTGGCATTCATATTCAAGCCCATTAATACAAATTATTCCCCCATAGAGCTAAAGTAGGCCATTATACTGAGCACCAACATTGTATCTGTTAAGAATTAATAACTGGTCATTTGGAATATCAAATGTCTTCATTCTTCAGATTTGTTACAGAACTCTTACATGTTAAAGTTCTGGAGTACTCCTGAGTCTTCTGGTTTTCATTCCAGCCGAGCTCTTAATCACTGAAGCCAATTACTCCTTGTAATTGAATTTCTAGATAACACAGATTATTATGGATGGCACCCTCTCCTATTAAAAAACCATTTACAAAGCACTGAAGTGCATCATAGATGAACATACCTTTCACACATAGGATGTGTAACCACCTGTATTGAGAAATTCTTCAGTTGTGTAACTTTTTAAGAAATTACATTTTAAGAAAGACATGGGTGTTTTTACAAGATTTAGTGGACTTTACAAGATTTAGTGCTCTTATTCTTGTCCAAAACAATTACAGAAAGAAAAATGGTAAAAACTACTAAAAACTAAATTACTGTGAATCTACCATAAGTGGTAATACAATATTTTTTTATATCATGTTTCTCTTCCAAAAAAGACTTCATGAGGGAATTACTCTGTAATATCACTGTTCACATACTACAAGTGATTGTATTAAAGAAAATGTCCTGTATAGCTGATCTCTCAGTCAAGGTGCAAAAGAGAGAGATTTCTACCAACTAGTGCATGAAGGAGGGGAAGCAATTTAACTAAACCTAGTCCTTCAAGCTATTCCACTGGTGTTGAGCAGTACTGTAATACAGGTGATCCTCAAAAACAGAAAACATGACTAATTATTCTCCGTTGACTTTTTTTTCTCAGACTGAAGCTTGATACACACTTAGAAATGAGAATCCTTTCCATTTACTTTTTAGCTCGTGTGGTAAGAGGTAATAAAACTAAAATTGGCAAATAAAAACAGAATCCAAGTGCTAAAGTGTCACAATATTATGTACTGTAAGTCACAGTAATAAGACAACAGGCACTTCTCCACTTTCCACTGCTGATATTTGTCTGCTAAAAAAAAAAAAGACAACTCCTACATTAATGCGCACTCAGAACTGTTTGGCAGTGCGTTCAGTCTTATCAGCAGCTCGTTCAAGACCAGTCCTCCTCCACACCACAAAACCACTTAGAAACATTAGGGCACTGCTACTACATTCACTCATTGTCTGGTATTACACTCCTGGGAACATATACAGAACATTCTCTTCTCACTGCCTGTGACAATAAGCTGGCATCTCAAGCTGTCTGGGTTAAGTTTTTTGCCCACTTTGTGATGAGAAGACATTAGACTCTGACTGCCAAGACTGGCTTCACAAAAACGCTTGTTATATGTTTTTTTTTTAAGATTTGCCGATTAGGGAAACTGCTAACACTGTCTTTCTGCCTGCTGTCCGTTCTACACTTCACTGACATGGAGTGACATTCGTTGGGTCGTGACATTTTGGGAAAATGTGTATATCTAGAATTCTTAACAGAGACCTTGTAAACGGTACTGGAACAATATCATTTCATGTTTCACGATTTATGACCATAATTATATAAAAGAAAGTACAGCTGACAAAACAGAAAATCGTTTTTAAAAGATCATACAATAACTGGCCTGACCTCAGGTGTACAGTATATGCAATAAGATGCTATATTGTAACAGCACACAGAAACTGTGTCTGTGTGTGTCTGTGTGAGCCCTGAGATAGACTGGCATCCCATCCAGGGTGTATCCTGCCTTTTGACCATTGCTTGCCAGGATAGGCTCCGGCTCCCTGGATTCGATAAAGCATTCAGAAACTACGACTAGATAGCCTGACGATGACATCCTGATCATTTCAAATTGATCAAGAGACAAAACGCCTTGAGGCTCATAGGAAAGACCCCACAGAATGGGGAGATCCTGAGCCAGGTGTTAAGTCACGAATTTACCATTCACACCAAACCTTAGATTCCCCTGCAGTACATTCAGATGTGAGGAGGTTTTGGTCCGCATTCCATCAAAAAGAGTCTCCCTGTGCTTCCCAAAAAATTAATGGGAGACAACTTTGCGCAGATGCACAGTTGGCATCAGAGATAATACAAAAGGCTGTTGCAAAAGGGGGAAGATTTATCTCTTACTGCCATTTTCCATTGCTGCTTTTCCTCTCCTGTACAGCCATGATAAATCTTCATACCCCATTCATACTTCTCTGTCCTTTACATAAAAAGCCATTGGTGAAGGCCTGTTCTTCAGCAGTCTCCTCAAAGTGAACAGCTGAGGCAAAAATCACTACTGTACCTCAACATGTCTTGAAGGCAGCAAATGTCTCACTCTATGCCTGCTAAATAAAGCCCCTTTAGAAAGCGGATAATGTGGCTAAGTGTTATCAGTTAGGAAAACGTGGCCTTCACTGAAATAAAGGAAGGACAAAGTGCTTTTTTTTTCCATATTGAGCATGAAGTGAAAGAGGTTTTACGCAGGTTACAGTGTGCTTTTTGTATCTTTCATTGCAAAACATCTAATTCAGATGGCAAGAACACGGGGATTTACTAATCAAGGGACGGCTCATGTGGTCACAAGCGCCCATTAGATCACAGTACCAGATTTGTCAGAATGGTTATTTTAACCCTCTTTGAGTGGCTCCCATGAAGCAGGTTACTCAGAGAAGCAGCAGTTAAAAACAATCAGATGTATACTGGGTTTACAGCACTTCCTTTTCTCTAACCACATGCAAACTGAACTGAAAGTGGCTGCTAGCTCTTGCAGTGTCGATGTCACGGAGGTTCAGCCATGAGCTCTGGGAAGCCGGCAACTCTGCAAACGGCACAATGAAGCCCTCCGCGTGTCTGTCCTTCGCTTGGGCCATTAAAAGCGTAGTTTGTGCGGCTTTCGTTCCCGAAATGTAGTGTCTTCTTTGCTCCGGGTGTGACATCATTCAGCCCCCCTACAATGAGAGACGAGAGTCCTGTGACTCCCTGAAAAAAAGAAGGCACTATATCTTGGGGATGAAAGCTCCTCGGACCTTACTGTCAATGGCACAAAGCAGCGCAGATAAAGCACAAACAAGTGAGACCTGTGTGGTTCTCCTCTGCCATTCTAGGGCTGGGGCTGGGTGAGCTCACATTCCTGCAGAAACAAGCAGCACAAACAGAGTGCTAATGAGGGCAGTGGGTTTCATCGCTTGTGCTGTTCACACAGGGGGGCAACTGTACAGAGCTTTCGTGATGATGGTGAGCTAGAAAAATGATTGCATTTCCTTTTTGTAGCTCATTCCTACCCAATGTGGAATCACGGAGTATTTCTTCACGTTGCACAGCATCAACTCGTCAGTTAGTGATGATGCAGCCCCACCCCCCCTGTACCCATCAGAGCTGTTCATCTGCGACGGGTTTAGAGACAGTAGCAGGAATGAGTCATTTATTGGTGTCACCTTAGGCCAGCAGTTGCTTCAGAAGAGTCAGTTTGTAAGAGTCACTGTTTTGCTGAAAACCACAAGAGTCCTGGCTGACTAATCCAAATCCTACTCCCAGCAGTTATCCAGAAGTTGTGCCACCCTGTTTGGGGAATCCAGGTAAAATCTGATCTCAACTTGTGCTCTGAGTGAGTGTAGTTACTAGCTAAGCAACTTGAGAGCCCCCCCGAGAGAGAAATTTCTAAGGCTGAACTTGTGTTTAGGGTTATAGCCAGAATCTGGATTATTAGCTAGAAGAGCATTCAGTTTATTTATCCACAAAGACTGTAACATGGTTCATGTTTTGAGGGCACAATTTAAGTGACCAACCAAGCACAGTAACTGTGGGGGGAAAAAACACAATAACACCCTAACAATTGAAACTGTGTGCAGGTAGAAGGGAAAGTAGCATATTTTCTTAACCACCTTATAAAATAGCCTCAGAGAGAAAACATGATTTCATCTAGGAAACAAGCCGGGCTTCAGGCTTTATTTTTCACCTTGAACACGGGCTGCTTTGAAAGGGAACAGAAATCAGGAGCAGTGGGAAGTTGGAAACGGAGCAAAGGGTTTCAAAGTCTCCAAAACGCCAAGGAAAAAGGAAAGATAGCTGAACTGCAGTGAGGAACGTTGCACAGTAGGAAGGCAGGCTATGATTTTCCCCCAAGTGCTCACACCCAGGATCTCTGTACAATGCAGTGCACCCTCATGCACACAGCGTCCATAAACCTCCACTGCTACCCAGTACAGTTCTTCTCTCAACTAGTTTTACTGGATAACCATCATTTACAGTATGTATCCAGAGATTATCCATCCTGCTACTGAGCAAACACAAGTAAATCCTGTCCTGCCTTACAGCATGTACAGTACTCCAATGGATTGAACGCCTGGCCTCGTCATTAAATGAAATACAGGTAAACCTGCAGACTTGTGGCTGAACAAACCAGGAAAACAGGTCCTCTCGCAAGAAGAACTAATAAATTATACTTAAACTTAAATATGAGTTTCCAATTCTGTCCTCATTAATTAAAGTTTATTTTTACTCAGAGAACTCCCCAGTCCCTACAGATTCATTCATCTTAAATTCATGACTTCTTCCCTCAACATACTGCGTGGGAGGACAAAACAGTCTCCTGAACAGTTTGCCTCATGGGTAACCAGTTTTCAGCGGTATCCTACCATGTGTTTTGTAAGATACTTTGAAACCAAACCCATCCTCCTTATCCTAATCCCTTGGACTAGAAGTTCCCTTGGAGCACAGCTACATCCTTCTCCAGTACAGGCAACTGTTCTAAAACCACAACAGAGCGAAGTGAGTTGGTATGGTCCTCTCTGGCGCATAGATGCCAATTTTGAAATTAGAGAACTGGCAGATTCAGTTGCTTGTTACTTTATCAGTGGATTAGAAAAAGATTTTCAAGTCATCCCATGATGGCACATGATGAGCTACGATCAATACACTGCTCACAGTTTGATACACAGCATAATTTCATTTACACTGGTTTAGGGTGACTTCAACTTGTTTGGTGCCAACATTTGATGCCAGTCGGTCTACTATAACGGGGAGCTTACTAACATCTGTATCCAGTGCTGTGGAACACACCACAACCACAGTGTGGAGTAGTGACGGGGCTCTGGACTCAAAGGAGGGTTGTGGGTTCAAATCCCAGAGGGGGCACAGCTGTTGTACACCGATTGAAGGTATGACATCTAAATTTGCATCTACCCGCCCTCTTCAAAAGGCTTTCACAAAGCAACCGCAGGAGGTTCCAGAGACTTCACTCCTGAAAAAAGGCTGGAGCTACAGTCTCCTTTGTGTGGGCGGTGAGGTACCAAGAGTTAAGAGACAAATTCAAATGGGCGATGGAAAACTGACTTTTTCAGTCCACACAAAATTTCCACAAAAAAGGGACTTAACTGCAGTAGAAATGGATTTTTATACTATCCTGAAGGGACTTGATTTATTCAAAATAGTGAACCTATTTATAGTACTATATAGACGCTCCACACAAGACTCCTGGTGGAACTGGGGATGTTTTTGTCATGCCTGACATTGATGCCAAGGGCACTGAACTGGAAAAAGGTTTTACATAATCTTGTGTGAAATCCTGTGAATCACTGACAGAGGATATGATAGATGCTTCCCCACATGTACATCTTTCACTCGCGCACACAGAGAGCACAAAGCAATCAGGCAGTTTTTGCAGGCACTGGTTTTAGTCCTGGTGGCACAGCATTATACTGATATCCTAGCAGACACACAGTTGACAACCTTAATTACTGGTAATAAGTCTTTCAGTGAGGCAAAGGCATCGTTTAAGGACAGAAGCATTTATCACCCAATTTATTCAGTTCTGTGTTGCACAACAGATTAAACTGTTATTGATCCCGCCAGCTAACTTCTTAAAGATTCAACAGGAAACACCAGCAAAATTTTAATTAGGCTGGTATGAGATACAGGCATGATAGACACAGGTGTTAATCTGATGCTTTGGAAGATCGAGCAGCCCTATGCCACCACACTCAGAGTGGCGCCGAAAAACACCCTTTCAGCCCAATCAGGACCAATACCATCAGGACAGGTTTCCTCTAATGTATTCAATTTCCCCAAAATTAAACTGTAAAAAAAAAACCCCAAACTGATCTGCAACCAAAACCTTTTTTCTTTTTTTTTTTACAGGGCTTACAGTTTGGTGTTTAACCGAGCCAAATGCTCTTCTTTTTTTGATGCAAAACAAGTAACAGCCGAACAGAATAAAAAGCAACAGAGAAAGGTGCCCAGCCACAACCAATTCTGCAAAAACATCATTTTTATTATGGACTGCAGGGCAGTGGATACACCTACGTACTCCCTCCTTAGCACAGCTGTGACAGTTAAATATCAAAGTCCTTTTACCTTACGTCACTGCAGAAAACACAGCTGAAAAGTAAAGGCAGTAAAAGGTAACGGCAGAATACATGGTTGTAATCCATCCATAAATGATAGACAAAAGAAAACCGGAACTCATTTAGCAGAGATTTGTGTGGAGTAAGCAAAATACTGAAACAACATGCTGTGCTTGTGCTTTAATACACTGGATCACTGCCTGAGGAGCTATTTGTGGGTTTACAGTCCTGCATGTTCTTTAGTTCCTTTGATTTTCTTATAACAAGTCAGCCCACAGTACCTGTCATTTCCGAAAAGGAGATGTTTAGAAAGTGATATTCCTGCAAAACGACTTCCATGCCAAAACTGCGAAATAGCAATGTCAACTATATTTCACCCCACAGAGTTCAACAAGGAGCGTTACCTCGAATGTTCTTCTCAAGAATTACCTTTGAAGGAATCACAAACGCTAACACCTTGATTTGCATCTTTGGTGCTCGCCTGTCTTCTCAATACCTCATAACACCGAGAAGATGGCTTAAGCCATAGAGCTGCTTACATTATTATACTATGCAACAGCTCACTGACTAATGAACCTCTACTAGTGCTGTTTAACCCTGTTGAATCATAGCACGAGGCATCTCGCACTACGACGGGATTTCATACATTATCTCTCATGCAAACCCTCCACCCAGTGTTTCATTCCAAATGTCAATTACTGTTATGCAAATGCTTTAAAAAAGGCTTTTTTCTGCCAAGCTGAAACACAGATCAAATTGGGAACGGTGTACAACTTTGTCATGCAGAGCCCAGCCCACGCAAACTGAAAAGCAATCAAAACTGACTGCCATTTTTGCCATAGTTTTCCGCCTCCGCTGAGTCAAGCAGAACACAGATCTCGTTTTAGAACTGATGCTCTCTATCCTTCCATTTCCATTGGCTACTTGAGCCAGAAATAGCTGCATGTGAACGGCGCCATTTGTTTTCTTTAAGGATTGAAAATACCTCAGAAAGCAGTTGGTTTTGATTTAATCAGAATATGCTAATTCCTCAATTGCTGATAGAAATCCAATTTGCAGGTCTTTTTTTTGTGCTCGATTTAACTTGTTTTTTTCAAAGCAAATTAGATTTCTCAGACAAAAGCTCTGCAATGCAAAAAGACATTTTGCTGATTTTAGATAATTTTGCTTCAGAAATTGCATTATATCAAAATAAACCGTTTGGAAGCTGTCAGTTTATTTCCCCTAGTCTTTCAAAAAACATAACATCATCTTGTGTATATAGACTGCTTATTGAATTATTAAAGAGTGGTAGGTTCTATAGAGATGACCCTTCCTGTCCAAAATAGTGGGAATAGTCAAGCAAGTGGTATGTTCCATGATTCGTAAGGCCTGTAAAGCAGTAGCAGACCAGGCTCCTGAGTGTTCTGTGCTGTGGGAAAGAAATCAGATATAAGTGACCGCCCAAGAGATATAACACATGTGGCCTCTGGTTCATCACTGAAGGTAACTGCAGGTTTGGCTAGTTTCTCGTTATAGGAAATCTTAGGGGTTTAAGGTCAATGAAAAAACACCTAGTCGGTAGCACAAATTGGGATATACAGTAACACGCTACCAAATTGCCACACAGATTTCAAACAGAGCTGTGCCTGCTGCTTGCTGAGTGGTCCCCGATTTCCACGGACATCTGAAAATCCACTGATGGTCTTGCTACACCCCTACTGTATATAATTATAACTTCCAGCCGGCAACCTTCCAGCCACAGGCGTAGATCCTAAGCCACAGAGCCACCGCTCCGCCCCTCTGGACCAGAAGTTCAAAATCACTGCCTCAGTATGGTGACCGGATGTGACCGAGTCAAAGCTGGTCACTGCACTGCACTGCACTGTTGGCGAGAATAGGATTGTTCCCCTGGGGTCCTGGCTAAATTTTGCTTTGCTCTTGGGCAATCTGGCCTCCCTCAATTTAACCGTTGATAAATTGGGGATGAAATGGGATGGGTTCTGGATGGGTTCCCTCATATATTCGAAGTGCTTTGGGATGCATCTGGATAAAAACCACAAATTAAGTAGCTATTTTAATGAAAGCCTTGCTAGTCCATGTGTTCTGTTTTTGTGGTAGGGCAGCGAATAACATACACAATATGTACAACCATTCTCTCCTGGGAAGAACACACCACTTGTACAGTGCACCCCAACACACATGAAACTTTGCTCTTCTGCGCTTCTTATTAAACCTCATTCAACCACAAAGCCGGGGATCCATGAGGGAACATAAAAACCTTTCTAGATAACAGATAATATTGTTCCCAGTGAAAAGAAACAGACGCCTAAATTGAAGGCGAGATATGTATTATTCTAGTGGGAAATTAAGCACTTCGTACATCTGCATGAGCCATTCCAAGAGACACGCTGGGGGACCTAATAAGAAAAACGAAATGCAAAGCACACCACCCTGAGCATGAGGTAGGGCTCGACTCCAATACAAGAAATAAGAAGACTATGTGACAAACAAAAACGAAGCTCCTGTCTCACTGCTACTGTTGGCTAAAGGAGAACTGGGCTGCATTCTCAGAAACAGGCTTCAAGAGGCTGGAAAAAGGCTTCTGCTGCTTTTAACAAAGATCTAACGACATGACAAAAATGCAAAAAGGCTGCTTCAGTTTCATATACCGCTATATTGGCTTAACGCATTATGTTTTAACAGGACTGTGTTTCTGGCACTCTCCCATTTGTGACAAAACATCTTTCTCAGGGGGTTTTGGGGTCCAAAAGCTGAATTGACACACAGCAAAAAAAAAGTCCCTTATGATTAAAGAAACATGCTGTATATGTACACCAGGATATGCAAGCTTCTAAAGTAATGATACAACATAGTGTGATGCATAGTATTTGACTTCGTTATAGTGCAGTAATTTTTTACACAGGCACTAACAATGTTCCATTAATGGTATATGGCAAGGGCTGGATTTTACTTTCCCCCAAAAAAGAATAAAGCACTTAACTCGGCACACATTCCTTTTTTTGCACACCTGCACTGCTGCTTAAATACACCCACATGTGACAATTATCTCAACAGAAATAATGCAAATGATCAACTCGGATTGGATTGTGGCGAAGCAAGAAGAGGACAGGAAGTGTTTTTGGCCAAATTAAACTAACAATCTTGTTCAGCGTTGGCTGATTTCTGCCAATTTGCACCGGCACTGTAGCGGCATAATTCTGTCCATTTAATATTTGTAGCTTAATAAAGCGCTTCCAGTTCCCTTTTTTTCTCCACTTTGATTAAACATTCTCTTCATCTCTTTGTTGCTGTTAGATGTATATACCAGGGAACACTGCGGGGATGTGTAAACTCAAACTTGAACAAATTCTCCCAGAATGCAAGTGAAAGGGTATCATTCTGGTTCATGTGCGCCAAGGCCAGCATCTTCAAGGCTATGAAAATGTTACTAAACCCTTCTACCCCTGGCTTGTTGCTTACTGTTATTTCCTTGGCACTAGCAGGACTGTCAAACAAATATTTTGAACTGAACAGTCCTCAAAAGCTAACACGCATTGACTACGAGTTTTGTAACTCTGTCCCATGGGGGTGCAATGTCTGTTCTACAGTCCAGTACAAGGCTTCAGGCACTGGACGGGAATCAGAATGGCCATGAGCTGAGAGAAGCTGTGCTTCATGGTCTCCTCTGAAGAGCAGCACTGACCTCTGTCTCACCCCTGCATTTATCAGCAGGTAGGGTTCTATTTATTTCAGAATCTACTGATTCAGTGGCACGTTGATGGATCAGAAGGAACTTTAATGAGAAAAAGCCAGGCATTTGAATACCAAATGACAAACAAAAAAAGCTTTAATGGTCTTTTCCATTGAGCGGTAATTGCATCACTCATGCATTTTTTCCTCCACTTTCGAAGACAATTTAAATAATTGTGATTTTTTTTCTAAAGAGCATTCATTTGAATAAAAATCACAGAGCAAACAGCCCTTCAGGCAGAGGCAGACGAGCCACAAGCTGCAAGTGGTTCAGAAACAGGAAAGCAGATTACCTTATTACTCGGGGGTTTGGCCAATACTGCTTGCAGTCATCAAAACTTTTACAATTGGCCTCTTTATCTATTGATCGGAAATTCAAAAACACCCATGGAAGATACTGTCCCAAAAGACTAATTTATTTCTATAACAGTATTTTCCCACTTCTGCCGGGCACAGAAAGGAGGTATTCAATATAGATTTTGGACACCGTTACTCTGAGCTTTATACCTTGTGATAACATTTTTTTTAAAAAAAAAACCTTGTGCACAGAAGATCTTCTTTTCAAGAATGCTGGCCAGTCTTCCTCTGCAGCTGCGATCCCCCGACTTGTGAACAATACCGCTGTGTCAGCCAACCTGAGCCTGTAACCAGCTTATTGAAAACAAAATATCTATGCTTTATATACACAGGTGTTGTGAGTAAATATACTGAAGTAACGACAGCACAAGGCAGAGTTATTTGGAGTGATTCGGGATGCCTCTTGGAATTCTTCACCTTATCCACTGCATTAATGACTAGAAGAGCTTGCCTTAGCCATGCCTCTGTTATCATGAATTTAAATAGAATATAGTGGGTCATACAGGAAATAAGGCACACAGGCTTTCAATAAGGGACTTGGTTTTAAAAATCTGCAGCGCTAGGGGGACATGCGCTGTGCTGTCACAAAGCTTTCATTTTCCCTGTTCTATCTGCTTGATTGTTCAGCCCGCGACAGCAGGTGTTAAAATGCAACATCAGCACACCTGTCCCAAAGCAAATCTAGATTGTGCGCGTGGAACAGTGCTAAAAGTTCAAGTTTAATAGGCCTTTTCTGAAAAATATTCCCCACCCCCCCGCGCATACGCAACCAGTTTCAAAGGATTCTTAAGACGGCGAGAAAGATTACAAACTGGGAGAGGCCAACTAGTGCTTTCGGTGGTTACTAGGTATCTCATCTCAGGGTCTGATCCAGCCCTTTCTCAAAAGAAACGAGGGGACAGGCTTCGGCAATGGGGCTTGTTTCATACTCCCACATCCCTTTGTGTAAAGATACACAGTTCTCAATGCACTTCCACTTCCTCTTGAGGCTCAAGCAGGGAGCGGCGCCAGCCTGCGTGGGCTGCCAGGGAGCGGGTGAAGGTTTATCCCACGTTGACAGGGAGAGTGGCACCACGTCCCAGCTGGGGAGCCTTCTTCGGTTTCCTCTTGTGCCGCCTGGGTCACGCTCCATCGCTCATCCTGCCGAAATCTGCTGGGCCAACAGTGGCGATGACTAAGGAGGATTGCGACTGCTTGTATCGGGTCCTCTTTGTAGTCCTCTCAAGACTAAAAGGGTTCAGTTCCTGCAGCCCGTCAGTGCGAAACATTCCCATAAGCCCTGGACTGTATCTCCTCCAGTGATTCAACTTTAAAGGAACAGGTGTTATTAGTGCAGGGAATGCTAGAGGCCACAAATAGTAGTGAATACTTTACAATCTTACCAAAGATCTAGGTGAGCTCCTCTTATTGGTAACCTATCTTATTAATTTCACATCTACATTACAGCTGATGGCTCTGACTGCTGTGTGGCACTCCTGTATAAACTGAGCCAGGGTCTACGTTTCTGCTCTTATTATGGTGTAGCAGTACTACATTAAGCACTTGGCCTGTAAACTCTTGACTGTTTTTTGTCCCCCTTGTTCTTCCACAGGAGTTAAGCAGATCAAGAATTTCCCAGCATGCTTCTGGGCACACATGGAATCCACAGAGCTTAAGATGCTGTTTCAGCAAGTGCACGTATGTACCACTCGTGACCTTATAATCACACATCAAAGACGCTGATCTTGAGGACGGAAAAAAAAAACTACAGCTACAATGTGATCAAGCCCCAGGACATCGCTTCCCCATTGTCCTCGCCTAGAATCTGCGGTGAACACAGAAATGTCTTTGTCATTAAAAACCGAGGATCAGCTGGTCCCAGCGTTTGCCAGAAATCCCAACTGAGCAGGTAACCTTGTATTGTGTCGAGGAAGATGCCCTGACTGACCTTCGTCATATATTTGAATTTGAATAGGTCTGAATCACTGGCTTCTAAGAAAATCCCTCTGGACTGCTAAACCAGGGGACACTCAATCTTCAGTTCTCTCTTCCTCATTTGACTGGTTTGCCAAAAAAAAAAATCTTCAATGTTATCCAAGAACCGTTTCTATCCAATGTTCCCTTCCACCTTTGATTCCCAAGGCACTGGGAATCCGATAATTGTTGTTTGGAAAGGAAGACTTGATGATAAAATTGAAATATCAGCACTGTCTTGAATCACAGTAGATTCAGAGGCCTTTCTCTCATTCTGTTTTGCCTTAACGAGAAACCGGCTGTTTCACAGAGCGAGGAATAAGACTGCTGATCAACAAGACCGTGATGTGACCCTTCTTTCTCTCCGTCATTGATGAATTCACGTCTGTGGCCCTAGGCATTCACCTGCATGCTTTGGTTCGGTGTTCTAGAGAGTGGGAATCTGGAATCCTGGTTTTTTTGGCAGTTCCTTAATTTAATGGCCACCAAACTGTCACAATAAGTACCTTTAGCAAGATGTTAGAAGGGAGACGATATCTACCCCATAACCAGTCAGCAAACAATGTTCAAGAATAGACCATGCAGAATCCGATCAATCAATGGGTTAATCCCGTCTCAGTTACTCGAAGGAAGACTGAGCAGATTTTCATATGCACAAAATTGAAAACATGAATTGTGTACAGGAACAGCTTGGACTCTGAAGAGCAGCCGAACAAGAAGTTTTGATCCTATCCAGATGCTCCTACATATTCCAGGAAAGCAAAGCTAACAATGAGCCACAATAGTTTTTGTTTTTTTTTTATTTTACACATCTGTTCATAGCATAGTTTTGGGAGCCCTGATTCAATCCACAGAAGGGCTCTCAGAATCAAACCACTCCACTGACATCTTAGATTTTTATTGGCTTGAAAAATACACCCGGAGGGAAAGGGAAAAAGGTTAAATGTAACAAAATCCCACTTAAAAAGCACTGGGCATCTCGAAGGATTATTAACACCCAATCACCTCTAGCAGAATGCATCACATGGTGGCTTCTCATTCACCAATGATGTAACTGGAATGGTGGCCCTTTGGCTCAGCTTGTAGAAAAGAGTTTTCCTTTGTTATTTGTTCCCAGTCAAAAAGTTACTTTTTCTGCTCCCCAAAATAGTTTTCGCAACCGAGTTAAAATAAGTTAAAATCTTCCTTCTTTCATGTCGGTGTGCCTGTTAATCAAGTCACATCAGTGGTCCGAAATGCAAATAAGTTTGGGAAAATGTATATGCTTTTTAAAACCCCCTTTTTTTTGGATTCAAGGTATTGGGATAACTATTTTTGGAGCTTCAGTTGAGCAAAAGAAAAGAGACTTAATAATGCTTCACAGAGTCGCTACTTTTTTTTTTATTAAAAATTTGAATATGGCTGGAATGGAATGAGATTGTTCTGAGACTCCAGTTTAAGGCCAGTGAGCAATGCTCGCTCCAAACAGACAAAGGAAAAAAAAACAGCTTAAGAGAGTGTGAGAGAGACCGGACTGCAGTAAAAAAAAAAAACGTTTCTCTTTGTAAGGGAAATGTTTTATCCACTAAACAGCAATTGTTTCCCAGCCTGCGGACACCACTGTATTCATCCTTTGCAACACAGCAGAAACCGTACTCCACGATAAATACTCCTGACAAAACCCCTTCGCTGCTCAAACAGTTTAAAAAGCAAACCAAAATGAGCTTTCCGTTTGAGACGGTTTACTGACAACTGGATTTAAATGACTGTGAATATCCCTTCAGCGGCAGTTTCCAACACCACTACATGTTATTGAGCTAAGATAATCACTCTGAGTCAAGTGTTCTTTGTTGTTAAGGAACAGCTCCACTCAGATGGTGTTAATTAAGTTATTGAAAGTACTATTGCATATCAATACTATAGTCTCAATAATGATTACACTACTAAAGTGATTTCCTATACAGTACAGCTTAAAAGCTTAAATTTTTGTTTTAAAACTCAAAGTAACATCCATAATATGAACAGCAGGTTTTGAATGCCGGACATTAATATGCATTCAAAACTGCATTAAATACCTGTTCCTGTATTATGTAATCCATTGACACCGTGATTATTTTAATATGTTTAATTTTGGAGTGAGTCATGTAACCCAGCAGATGACAGACTGAATTCTTTTGTCATCACTTTCCAAAGTCACCACATGTAAAAAGCTGTCCTGCTTCTAGCAGTTAAAACGACATCTCGGTATCGACCCAGTAAAATGATCAGAACTGCAAAAAGCAACTGTATTCCTGGAGCTAGGAGAAACGTGGAAGACTTAGAAAACAAAAAATACAAAAGGAAAGCAACAACCTCAAGGAATACATAAAAGCAATGAACAAAGACATCCCTTTGATCCCTTATTAGATTGTAATTCATGATGAACAGACAGTACGGTTCTGAACACAGGCAGTGGGCAATTTATTGTACTTGTGGGTCATGTATAGGATACATCAAACAGATACGGTATGCAGAACTTAAACGTCAAATTTATCTGGAGAAGCAAACAAAGAAAATGCCAACAAGCATTGCATATGCACGTTTTGTAGCCCCAAAACCACCGACAGGTAAATCAACAGCACAGTGCGGCCTAATTGCATGAAACAAATAAATCAACAGCGACTTCTTCAGAGAACCAGTTTGTACAGGAATTCCAGCTTGTTACTGTCTGGGTTCATCTGGTCACTTTTAGTACAGTATGTCACCACAATCTCTAGAGAGGACACTAAAAACGTCAGAAGAAAAACGGTATTGCTCCAGGGTATTACATTAGTTTGAGGTTGAAATGTGTTTGCATCCCTTCCTGTAAATGTGTGTGTTCTGCATGCTTCAATATTGTCTTACCCCCTTTAGGACAGCAGATTCTGTTTACGGATGGAGACCAGTAGAGAACACGTCTGATTGCTCTGGTCTTTAAGAGGGTACTGTGAAAACACCAGCCCAGTGACAATTCCCCTGATGAGCACAAAATGTAGCTCTTCCTGAATTCATTGCAGATTGAACTAGAACTCGTAATGTACAGTAGCTAGACTACAGCACCAGCCATAAACAAAAGGAGAATGAAGTCTCTCTGCACATACTGTACTGCACAATCATGTGAACTATAATTAAAACTACTATAAAAACATGAAAATATTTTACATTTAAATGTCTTAATCTTAATCACACCACAACAAAATCTTATGAGGGATGTCAATTGTGCTGGTGGGGGGAGAATATCTATAATGGAGCCAATAAGTGGGGAAAACAAGTCACTCACATAAAGATACAGCAGGACACAGATGAATCTTGTATGAAAAAATACTGATACTCAGAAAAGCTTACAGTATCCTACATTCTGAACATGCTATAGACAAGAGATACAGTATGTACTGTATACTGTGTGTGTTGTATCTTATAGGGGCTTTGTCTCCTGCTCTTAAAGGTACAGGGATCGTTATACATTGAGAGGCTCAGATTAATGCAAGCTCCGGACTACACAATGCTCAGTTTAGAAGGTACCACTGACTGACTGGAAGGAGTTAATTCCAGGGAAGATTCTCCCTAAATCTTCTGATTTGGAGAGTGATGTTTCTTTACACACATCAAACAGACTTGAATATGCTAGCCTGAGTTCAAAACTACCAACCTTCTGGAAAATGTGTGCAGGTGACAGTGCCGTGCACAGTCTCCCAACTGTATAGTAGCAGAATCGTTAAGACTAACCATTTACGCACCATGCGCCCCAATAAGGCACCGTCTTTAGAGCTAATGTACAGTATACAGTCGCAACACTACTGAACTACGCGAAATAGGGAACATTTGGGGGAAAGGGAGCGATCTGGCTTTGCAACATCAGCATTTTTAGATGTCACTGGGGTCATTTAACAAAGCGCGGTTTTGGAGTTCTTCGCATTGATTTTACAGACAATCGATCCTTCTGTGATCGCTTTGATGAGAAACCGGAATGATAAGCTGCTCTGGGAGAGCCTGTGCGCTGTGCTCCAGCCTGTAGCTGGAGAATTACAGTACCTGCGCTGTCCCCCCACCAGCCGAGCCCACTGCCTGTAGCGGTAGCCAACACAAAGGCGCCCTCTCGCCCCAAATTCCATCAGGCACCAGTGCTCTATACCATCAATCCATAGGGTGAAAAGAAATAACGTTTCATATAGGAATAACAGGTCATATACATGTACAATGAACACGTAATATTTTACTGTTTCTACATCAGATGGATAACTGTTAATGAAAAGTATTTTTTTTTATCCTGCCTTTTCAGTACTGCCTGCGCTGGGTTGTTATCGACATAGCGCCCAACGCGTCTAGTACAACCTCGCAAGAAATCGATTTTTTTTAACGTGCAAACTAAAGAGAGGATCTTAATATTACTCATTACTTCTGTGGTGGCATTTTCATCAAACATCAGGTGCTGCTCGGTGCTTGGCGCGAACTGTTACGATCCATATTAAATCAAACCCCCTATTTCTAGACCCTTTTGTCGATAGGCTTTCATCTGTCGCTGTTCTCTACAGCTACCCTTGCTCCAGCGGAGACATTTGCACACACACAAAACAAAATCGATAAAGC
This sequence comes from Atractosteus spatula, assembly GCF_055471065.1. Classification (NCBI taxonomy): domain Eukaryota; kingdom Metazoa; phylum Chordata; class Actinopteri; order Semionotiformes; family Lepisosteidae; genus Atractosteus; species Atractosteus spatula. The sequence goes on along the minus strand of NC_142728.1, from coordinate 3,477,541 downwards.
ACTGTCATTTAAAAAGCAGAGGGAAGTTTGAAGTGGTTTTACTCAAGTTCACTCAGCTGTGAGCTCTCACCCGACAAATGTTTCTTTTTTTTTTTTGTTCTTGTCCTGTCTGCAAACTAACTGTATCAGCGGCGACGGACGCGGCGTTTCAAACCGAAACCCTTTTCGTTACTCTTTAACAATAAACAAGTCACAGAGCTGTCAAGTGCGATGCGGCTTATATACTATATAGATATATTGCCACGTAGAGCGCAGGGCTACGAAACGGTGGATACACTACCGCAAATAACAGAAACTATTGGAGTTGCAATTTCTCCTTTCATTTTTCATGCAAAAGAAACAACGAGCACTTCTTTTCTCCCCTTTCACCAGCTGAACTGGTGTCGTCTCCCTTCACCCCCCTTGTGCAAGCTCGCTCACCTGGTTTCCTCATCTCTGTGGTGGCGGCAGGTGCGCTGGTAGTGCCCCGTGTCTGCAAACTGGTAGCCCTGTCAGTGGCAGGGGACGCGGTGGTTCGCACTACCGGGGCACCGGTGGTTGACCGTGTTGTAGAGGTTGGGGTGCTGGCAGTCGCTCCTACTAACTCCGCCGTGGTTACTTTCCTCGCGGTTGTAGGCACCATAGTGGACAACGGGGATGCAGCCGTGGAAAAAGCTGGAGTTGCTGCTCCCGCTGTCGTGGTGGTGGTGGTGTGGACCGGGGTGGCTTTCGCGGTGGTGAGAGTGGTTTGAACCGGCGTGGGGGCTAGTGTGGGAAAAATATTCCGGTCCTCCGGGAGGTGGTTGGGGATTGTCGCGCTGGACGCTTCCACGGAAAGCTGGGAAACAGCATTGTATTCCACTCCAGAAGGGCTTGCATGGCTGGCCTGGACCGAAGGTGCAGCTTCAATTAACCCAACACTGAACAGCAAAAGCAATTCCAGAGCCGGGGTTCCTAACATCATTGTAGGTCTGCACTTCATGCTCCAGTTTTCATTCTCCATGAACCAGGTGCTTTACGTGGACAGTGTGTTGTCAGGTGGCCTCCCCCCCCACCACGCCTCTCTCTCGCCGAGAGGCTAACTGCACACTTTTCCACTGGGTCTGGTGGGAAGTCCTCCGCCGTCTTCTCTCTAGGCAACTCTTCCCCCGAATGACAGCCGGGCTTCTTACTCTACTACCTGCCCTCTCAACCGATCTCCCCCGAGGAAATTCCCAACGGATTGAAACGCTTCGCAGCCAATGGCGAGTGAAGGGGGCGGGTACATGGGGGGGTTTAATTAGGGTTGTCAACGAATTAGATCGAGGAGGGGGCGTGGTCACACTAACAGCCATGGTAGGTTGTCCAAGAATTACTATATGGTGTCATTCATTGCCCAAAGAGCTCCACTTGTCACACCCTCCCCCAGTTGCACAGAGACAAAGGTTTTCACGCTATTAGACCAAGGTGTTTGCTGTTCATACATATTGGAACGCTAAATCCATTCAGGGTCCTCTTTAATAATAGTGACACCTTGCTCACAATGTTGTTTCCTGCCTTAGCTTAATGATACTGACAATTATAAATGATTTATTTACTCCGCAATAAAATAAAATGTGTTTTTGTTTTTTTTCTGGTGGAACCGACATTCTTTAAATGACCTCAAACATTGCTCTCCACCAATACAGTTCTGGTGGAGTTTTCCTTTAAAATATTTATTTGTGTATTGATTTGTTTGAAACTGTTGGTGTATTTGTTGCTTTTCTCCCCCGCAGGTAATGTCGCATTTGGTTCAAATTCATTTCCTTAGTTATCAAATATTTATGTTTCACATTTCACAATATTTATATATTTTGATTGTTTGTATTGGTTTTAATAGTGTTAAACTGTAACACGCAGTTTGACTTGCTTTCTCCTTTAACGTCCTTAGTGTCGGCCACTGTTTTTGTTCGCGCACACCAGGAAAACTACGGAGGGAAATAAACAAATAAGCACACCAGCCAACTAGCGCCACCTAGTGTAGATAAAATGGGGATACTTGACATAGTCCAATGAACTGAGTAATTGATTCAGGTGAGGTCATTAAGAGTCCAAGCTGGAATGAAATTCAGAAGAGATAACATCCTTGAATATCAGAGGTGATTTCAGAGAACTTCAAGGCACCTTGTACAAACATTTAACCAGTGTTTCGACTGGTGGGTTTAAAATGGTGCTAACTTCGCGGGTGGTAGCCCTCAAAAACCGCAGGCTTACGTTTCTGAGCTTGTGTTTTGTCGAAGTTGTCAAAAGACAATGTTTCCCAGTACAGTGTCTGTGCTTTAATTAGCCTGACAGCATGACATGATTCCATATTAAGCTCTGAATGGCACATTTATGCATCACCCCTATTGATTTGAAAGGGAAGATGAAAGCACGATCATCATTCTCAATATTACTCAGCCAATTTGGTCTCAGTGAGGTGCAAAGCTGTGATTTAAGCTCACCAGGAGGGAAACTTGATTAATCAAAAATTTTATAGTTTTTCATTACGCTTCTATTAAACTAATGTTATTTGCGTGCCGCTTGACTGCACACCTAAATGAAAGCAAAGGTCTCTCTGCCAGATAGCAGTTAATGCTTTAGGAGACATTGTGTTCTGTTCATCAACAAAGTCTGTTATTGGTTCTGTCAGAATGGAACAAAAAAGGCCAATTAAAATTTACTTAGTTATTAGACATTCTTAGAGATTGCAGGACGTTGAATACTTCTCATGTGAGCTGTATTTTATCCAAGTTAGTGTAGGTCAGACACACAGGGATTAATACACAACAAAGGTTTAAAAAATAGGTTTTGAGTTGCGGTGTTGGGGATAGAGTCTGGGCTAAGGTTTTGGTGCAGGCTTGGATATGGGCCTGCTTTGGTCTTGGGTTTATGGTTCAAGTGTTAGATCAAAGGTGTGAGTTAAGCTGGATCAGAATCGGGACAGGATTTCAGTTCAATTCAGGTTAATAATTAGGTTTGGATGAGCAAAACAGATTAGATTCTGTACCTTCAGTTGGTCTAAGGATCTGGAGCTAAAATCACAACATTAATGTATCATTTCATTGGAATATAAAAATGACCTGGTGGTGTGATTAGAGATCCACAGTCCGAATCCGATCTGTTGAGGAAATTCTTCCATTGATTGTTGGTTTTGAAACAGAATTAGTGTGGCTGCTCATCCTGTAATCCAATCAAAGTTTTTGTCTTCAAAGTCTTTATACCATAAAAGGAAGCCTCTATAGTACACATTAGGTTATCCGAAGTAGACATATGGCTCTGCTAAACGCATCGACTGGTTATGGATTGGGTGAGATCTTCATGCAATTAAGGTGCAGAGATTTATTTTATATCTCTTGAAAAGGACTTGTTGGTTGGCTAACACTGCTTAGTCATGCAGGCTGGTCTCTTGTTTGTTTGTGTACTTCAGGATATGGGTATATCAAAGCATTGATACTTCAGAACTGCTTTTTGTAGTAATAACTGAATGAAAAGTATGATCTGTACTCGTCCAGCATGGTAATTGGGCAAACATCTCCACTATGTGGTAGAATTATGTTACTACAGTCCACATTTTGTGGGATTTGTATTTCCACTTATTAGGCTAGTACAACACAACAATAATACAATAATACAAATACAAAAATACAACAAATGTTCACACCTTCCTCCTTCCTTTCTTAGTTTTTGAATATTTATAACTATAAACAGACATTTTAACCAATTGTATAGGTCTATAATGTATTATTAAAAAGAAAATGAAAGCAATCCTTGCTACCAAGCCTGAATCGCAAACAGAAAGTGGGTTGCAAGACATCTATTTCAGTGATACACGAAAAAAGAAAAATATTTTGCAGACACTATGAATTCCACCTTGTGCTGATTGTGCCGGAGTTCCTTCTATTGGTAATGTGTGTAAAATCTCCAGGATTTTGGAGTCCTGGATGAGTATTTACAAATGCAAAGAAGCAGCAATATAAGAGTCAAGATAATAGCTTTGTTCTTTCATGCATGTATGTATGTTTGTGTATGTGTTTTGCATGCATGTTGCATTTTTGCATTTCAAGCCAAGCTGTTTAAGTTGGCCTTTGTCATTGTGCTGGAGCTGAAATGATAAGACTACAGTCAGAACTATCTAAAACGTCCAAAAATAGCACCATTATCACCATCATGGACATTATTTTTTATAAACCAACAAGGTTCCTTACTACCTTAAGCTTCTTAGTACTTTGGTGTAAATGATTCATTACTGCTAGACAGTGGTAATTTTCTAAAAGTATTCAATTTTCACCTTAAAAAACCTAGTTAGCACCTACACCCTAAATTGGATAATTGATTATACTTAAACCTAATAAACCATGACTTTCTGCAGCTGTACACTTAGCGATCTATGAAATGCTCTAATCTGTGTGCGTAGAGTTTGCTCTTTAAAGTTCAAGTAGGGAGCTCTGTCAGTGTGCACTGGCTGCAGTGTAGCAAGTAAAGGTTGATTCCACATTGAACAGTAGAACAAACAACATTTTGGCTGTTGAGCCTTCTTTAGGTGTGAGGGAGAGAGAAGGGTAGCAGGAATATAAAGAAGAATCAATGTAGCGATGCTTAGGTCAGTACCCTATGCAGACGGTATATTCCAGAAGTAAGTGGAAACGGACACAGGGAGGAGACGACGAGGAACTGGGCAGGTTGACAAACGGGGGCGTGATGAGTGTGCACTGGTGCACACTGGTCTTTTTACAGTTTGTGTATTTAGTGTCCTGCACATAGTCTGTGTGTCTACTCTTTTGTTTTTATGCTTTCTGACTGAGAGAAACCTTGTGCTATTCGTGCAAATGGCAATAAAGGAACTTGATCTCTCTGATGCGGTTTTGCTGACGGAGGGGAATTTTGTAAATCTCTGTCTCGACAATGAGCACGACGACACACGGGGCTGAAGTGTGCATACGGTACCTGCAGTGTCAGCAAATTCCACTGTTTTCCTACCCAGCTGTGCCAGCCAATGTGGCACCAGGTGATACGTTTTAGGATAAACCAGGGCACTAAGTGCAAGATGATCTGGAGATGTTTATTGCTTTAAGGACTTCAGGTGCAGTAGTTTGAAAGTTTAAGAACTTCCAAGGCAAGTATGCTACATTTCAGAGGAAGATTCTCTTTTAATTGGCTTAATTGTTTAATTGGCTTCTGGGAAAATTGGCCCTGGTGTGAGTGTGTGTGTGCCCTATGATGGACTGGCATCCTATCGAGAGTGTATCCCATCTTGTACCCCTTGCCAGACAGGATAGACTCCATCTCCCCCATGACCCTGAATTGGATAAAATGGGTAGAAAATGGATGGATATTTTGACTCAATCTATTTTTGTTCTATTCTACTTAGGCACACTTGCAATAGGTCAGTCTAGCCAGCAGGGGTCTCCCTCACAACAGGATATGTGAGGTAGTTCTTCAGACTGGTTTGTGCAATTGAACAGGGCTGCAAAGCCTTATTTTCCATTAATGGGCTTCAGACAGAGAACGGACGCTTGCTAACAGCCTTTACTCTTTGAAAACCTCAGTTAGACAGTCTCCAGCAAACAGCAGGTGCAACCAATCCAAATTTTAGTTGTTAGTTCTTCCAAATGCAGTGAAATGAAATGCAAATGATGGTAGCCATGTGTGCATATTCCTACAGCTTCCCAGGCTTCAAAAACATTCCAATGTGTTACAGGCGGTGAGTACATTTCAGGCCAGAAATGCATGTGACAATAGAGATCACGCTGTAGCACAGCCCCACTCCAGTTTGAGGAACAAGAGCTGTTTCTTTACCTTTTAAATAGATTTTCATATGTCTCTGTGTGCTTTTAACAAACATCTGGGTTAATAAAATTGTACTCTCTTTAACAATGGGAACTGATGATGTGTAATGCGCACCGGTCTGGAAAAGATCGAGATCCATGATGTTCACAAATGTGTTACACGCTGTAAAGAAGAAAATGTATCCAAACTGCTTTTTTTCCCCAAATCATTCCCGACATCAGTCGTGCATTTTAAAACCTGTAAGCATACTTTGTACAGAAATGTCCACCAAACAAACAAAACATAACAGTATAATAATAGACAGAAATTATACAATAGCTCCAAAATACAGTTATTTACTGTTATTTAAGATAACATTAAAAAAGGTAGCTCGTGGTTTTTATAAACCAATGGCTCATTGCTCACTGGCTTGATTTAGTCCCGAAAGTCTGAGTGACATTTTCAGACAGTCTAGGTGCAGTACTAAGTAAAAGTAAGCAGGCAACTGTTAGCTTACTACAGGTAAATATAGAAATTCCAGACAAATTGGAACCAAGAGGGCTTAACCGAAAGACGCATAAAGTGACAATCCAGTATTTGTGCACCAGCAGTTGTTATAGGGCAAGTGTGTGGCGAGTGAACTGTGGTGAAAGGACTTTTTCAGAGATTCCAGTTCTTGCCAATAGGTGTCAGGAGCAGTCAGAAGTAAAGAAGTGAGTCAGTGTGTTCCTGTCAACAGCAGTATGTCTCCGTGCTCTCTTTCATCACCACAAGAGCCTCAGAGTGGAATATTTCACTCCAGGAAACTTTCTCCTGGACGTCCGGATGCCTTGATGATGTAACGATGGATTCTCACTTTTTTCTTTCAGTGGAGTGAGAAAATAGGCCAAAGACTATTGGAATTTCAGTTTACAACTTTTAAGATCAGCACCAAAGTACCAAGATACTTACAGACTTTTTTTTCTCTTATTCACATTCCTAACCGTGGCCAGCAGCACCATACGATTAAGCATTCTAGTTACTTATTTACTTATTTTACTTATTTTCTTACTCGTTACTGCAGTATATATGTCTGATTTTACATTTGTAAAAACCTGTATGCCATCGGTGTCTTCTTCTCTTACTTTATTTTGTCTTTATCTTTATCCGCAGTGCACAGTATCCTTGGGTTTGGAAAGGAGCTTTATAAATAAACTTTATTATTATTATTATCTTCCCATCAGAGTCAAACGAGCTTGAGTCAGCCGAACTTCCAACATGCAGCATGAAGGCAGTGTTGTCAGGGTGCCACTTCCTTCCCCCAAACCCCACATCAGTCCTCGACACGGAGACGGTTCATCCCATGTCTGAAGTGTGATGGATTATTCTGGTGCATATTTCCTCGGAAAACAGCTTATAAACCTCATTCCATCTCTTACCACCCACACTGGCATGATTGCCTTATGGCACAGATGAATGATGAAGAATTTCTGATTCCAATTTGAATGTGAAAAAAAAACTATTGGCGATTACAGATTTGACCATAAAAAAAACCAGAAACAGGATATTAAAGCATTACCAAGTAACATAAAATCCATTATAACATTTTTCCAGCAACCAAATATTTATTTTTTGAATAACCAAACAAACCTTTGGAGCTTAGCACAGTGAACTGAGCTTTACAGCATAGGCTTTTTTTGTGTGAACTAAAATATGCCAGGCCTTTTACAGGACACTAAAGGTGTCACAAAATATTTTTCATCTCGCTGAACAAAGACCGCACGCCGTATTCAATTCATTTTTTATTTGATTTTTTAACCCTTATGCAAGGGAAGGATCGTGACAAATGTCTCATTCTTTCACCAAGGACACTTCTCTGCCTGCAAGACTTATTAAAGAAGTATTTTGGCCATGCTTGGACCAACTTTACTACGGTAGTAAGCACTGCTACGTCAGGAAAACATTTAGGTGTTTTTTTTTTGTCGTATCATTATCCTAGACATTATAGAGAAGGAATAGAAAAGCATAAGGAATATTAGGATGTATAGTTAAATATGTAGAATTTAAATCAAAAGAAATTATGTTGCAATTGTGCCAGTCACTCATGATTCTTAATTAAGAATACAGTTCTGTTAAGTTCTGTTTTGGTCAGACATTACTACTAGGGGTTCAGTCCAGCAAAGACCAAGCAGATACAATTCTGGACTTGAATGAATGAATGAATGTCCTATTCTTACAAACAAGTTGAAGGAACAGAGTCTTTTTATTTCGACAAGATCTGGTTCAAGTATTCCAAATTCTCAAAGGCAGCAACAAAGTCCCCCCTATGGACTTCGCAGAGGACACAAGCAGAAACTACACTCAAAACTGAAAGCAGGAGACACCACATCACACTCTTGAAACTAGAACCCTGGCTTCTTTCAAGAAATGCCCAGAGGAGACATCTGGATCAATCAGCTACTAAAATGGAAATGAGCTTAATGGCTCTAATGACTTCTCATTTTTTATTATTCTTGTGATCTTACTTACCCGATTTCCTTTTTAATAATAATAATTTCTCACACTTATATAGCGCTTTTCTGGACACTCTACTCAAAGCGCTTTACAGGTAATGGGGACTCTCCACCACCACTAATGTGCAGCCCCACCTGGATGATGTGATGGCAGCCATAGTGCGCCAGAACGCTCCCCACACATCAGCTATCAGTGGGGAGGAGAGCAGAGCAATAAAGCTAATTCATAGACAGGCATTATTAGGAGGCCATGACTGGTAAGGGCCAATGGGAAATTTGGCCAGGATGCCGGGGTTACACCCCTACTCTTTTCAAGAAACGCCCTGGGATTTTTAATGACCACAGAGAGTCAGGAGCTTTTTAAAGTCTGAACTGCAATTTCCAAAGATCAAAAGCTTCCCACTCCCTCACCACTGCTTTCCCCCAGCTTGTTCTTATCCAGAAACGAAAACTCCAGGATTGAATGCGAAAGTCCTGCCTTTTTGTCCATCGAGCACATTACTTCTAGACAGCAAATTTCCAATCTAGTCAAACAGACTTGCAGCACTATCAACAGATTTCGATTAAAGAAGGAAACTGCATTTGCTTACACATGCTTCACGGAGCAAAGGGAAGACCAAGAGATTTTTTTAAAAAAATCCTCACCCAGATTCATCATTTCTCACAAACTTGGATTTTGCGGACGATTTTCTGGGAATGAAAATTTCTGTCAGCTTCTCAGAGTGGCCCTGTGGTCAGTCTGAGGGCTTTTGTCAAAACACCTTGACTCAGCGAAAAGTTTAAGCTGCCTTAGACACAGTTTTTGCTCTGTCGTGCAAAAACAAAAATGCTAATATCAATTGAGGTCTGCCATTTCAGACACCCCCAAAACCCCTGGTCTCAGGTAACCTCTGGACACCGGCAGCCCTAAGATGCTAAAATAAGTTTTTTTAAATAGAATAGTTGTTTTTTTTTAATTTTGGGAAGTACAGTTTAAGGCCATTAAAAATTCCATACTGACAGCACATTACAGTGTGTTACTATGGACATTTAAAGCATTTCTATTTTGTGTCATTTTTTCTCTACACAGCTGTATATGCTTACACATTACATTTACTTTGCTGTGAGAGTTTCTAAATCATGCTTTCCTATACCTCTGTATGTTTTACCTTTTACTGGATTTTAAGTGATGTTTTACTGTGTTTCTGCTGTCACTTGCAAACAGTACAGGTATAGCAATAAGCTTGGTCTGCCTATGGAAATTGTTGGAACTGCACACCTACAGTATAAAGCAATTCTGTTGTGTTGCTCTGACCTTTTACTGATTTCAGGTGTTTTGCATTTCCTTTTAAAGATTGACCCTTTGCACCATAAAATTGCCAATGGAAAAATTCTTTGCTGGTGGAACATTGCTAGAACATGAGATAAATGTGTGTGCTTAATTCCAGAGGAGTGAAATCACAGTTAATTTTGATTCCTTTGGCAAGACTGGCAACAAAGAGATTATTAACAGACCAAGAGTCTATGAAAATAAATGGGAAATCAGTACAGCTTCCTTCTTGTCCACACAGTAGACAGAACCTAATATGACAGCTGCTACAACTGACGTAAAGACTAGGAGAGGGGGAGATTATAAGTATTATATTGCAACAAACAGTTTAATGACTACTACATAGGTTGTGACAGGTAAAGAAGACTTACAGGCTGACAGTTTTATTGCCCTATTTTTCACATCGAGGCATGTTAGTCATGAAGCAGGTATAATTAGGAAGGCAAAGCAGAAATCCTCCTGGACTCAGAGGCCGGGAAAGACAGAGCAGAGATATATCCCTGGTTTTATAGGGGGAAATCGGTGGGAAAGGTTGCACCTGGGGTAAAAATGGAAAGGCCGAGGGAACAGAACGATGTTGGGGGAGGCAGGTCACTCCAATATGGAAAGTATATTCAAAGTTACCTGATACTGATAAGTTGTTAAAAGAAATAAGAGGAATAATAAGGAACTAATTTAGCAGATGAAGGTTAATCGATTAAGGTTGTCAGGAGAACCTGAAACAGCTATAAAAAGTTCAAAACCACCTAAAAACCAGCACTCTCGTCACAGGACAGTAACTCGTTAATAGGATATTCATTAACTCCTGAGATCAGACGAGAACAGGATAAACTATAATAAATAAAACTATAATAACGCTGCCAGCAGCCATATCACCCTGCAACTCGCAACTGGCAGCCCCACTGAAGCTCAGCAGGTGTGAGCCTGGTCAGTACCTGGATGGGAGACCTCCTGGAAAAAATAAGGTTGCTGCTGGAAGAGGTGTTAGTGGGGCCAGCAGGGGTCGCTCTCCCTGTGGCCTGTGTGGGTCCTAATGCCCCAGTACAGTGACGGGGACACTAAACTGTAAAAAGGCACTGTCCTTCTGATGAGAAGGAAAACTGAAGTCCTGACTCTCTGTGGTCATTAAAAATCCAAGGTGTTTCTTGAAAAGAGTAGGGGTGTAACCCTGGCGTCCTGGCCAAATTTCCCCCTGGCCTTTACCAATCATGATCTCCTAATAATCCCCATCTCTGAACTGGCTTAATCTCTCTGTTCTCCTCCTCCACTGATAGCTGGTGTGTGGGAGAGTACTGGTGCACTATGGCTGCTATCGCATCATCCAGGTGGGGCTGCACATTGGTGGTGGTGGAGGGGAGTCCCCATTACCTGTAGTGCCCAGCAAAGTATATATAAGCGTAAGCAATGATTATTAAGAGTGACTGATAGCAAAGAAGGATTTCAGGCCCGGTCTGCAAGAGCATCCTAAAAAACCATCATACCCAACATTCCACATATGGGAAAGGGTGAAGCTGTCTCATACAAAGACATGAAATGAAAAAAACAACATATATGCTCTCATTTTCCAACAGCTACTGTTTCCCACCCTTTCTGTACATGGTTTCTTGATTATGTCCTTAGCACAACAAAAAATAAAATCATTCAAGTTGTCTTGTGATATTTTTCGATAATACGTTTAAACATTATTAATACGTTAATACATTTGCCTAAAGTATAAATAAGCATTTTATGATCATTCCTTGCATGTGGTCTAAAATAAGTTGTATTTTGGGGTCAAGGGGACTTCAGGAGCTCGTAACTGGGGTGACAGATGCAAGGGGACCCCTTTCTAGGCTCTCGTATCCCTTCTTCCCTAAAAGAGTGAATTGTACAGTATGTGACGTCTGAGTCATAGGATTCACTGTGCACTCCAAACAAACCATTTACTCTCTGAACCCCTTGAGAGTCCTTACACACTTACAGTTGATTTATTTTGTCATGCTTTTTTCCTACAGATTTATTATAATATATAATAACTTTTTGTGCATTACCATGCAGAATGTATTTTACTATCCACGCTTGCTTGCTAGCAGAGAGGTGAACAGTTCAGTCCATCTCTTCTAAGAGAGGCCTAACCTGTCTGCAAAAAATAATCCCCATGTTCTACATCATATTTGAGATCGCATCCACTTTCATCAGGCAGTACCACAGATACACCTGGCTGAAAAGGGTGACACCCAGAAAATGATTAAATCAAACACATTTTCTCAAGTCATAATGGGGGGAAAAAAATAATTCAGGGAGATTTAGTCCGAAATGTATTCATTTATCCTTGCTGGTTGCCAAAGTCAACTAGTTACAGCTAATGGTTAGAAACCTGTTTGTGAGTTGGCTCTGCCTTTAAGAGATATGTCATTTTCTTTTTCGTGCTACTGTTCTCCTATTATTACCTCATCAAAAAATCCCAGAGGCGATGTTAAGGCAGTGAGCAATCCCAAGGTCTGAATCACTTTCATATTAGGATGCTGCTCCTGATACACGGGGTGTCTGTGAGTTAGACAGCCTTTTCCAACTGGTGCACCATCACATCTCTGACCTGCGGAGCAATGAAACTCCCTGCCTACCTGCTCTGTGACTAGAACACCAAGAAGATGACCCCACGGACAATACCAGCAGACATTAGAGACTTTCTCACCTCAGTGCAGCCTCCAGTCATATCCAAGATTTATGTCTCAATGTCCCCGGTGTGCATTGGAACATGTATGAAATTATTTTTTTTTAAATGGACAGCCTTGATCATGTTTCTATGTACGGTATGTTTTAGAATTTAAGTAGTTGATCAATAGTAACAATTGTGTGCCTAGTAATTTTCCAGCTAAGCACAGTGGATGACACATCAGGATGGCATTCCATCCACTTAACATCCACTAAATTCTCTCCAGCTGTGTCCAGTCCCCCCAACCTGAGCACATCAGCAGCACAAGCTGTATAACAGTTGGAAACAGAATTTGGGTTAATGTCCATTTCACAGACAGGGTTAGGGTTCAGATCAAGGGCAGGAGTGGGTCTGTGCCTTGAAAATATCAAGAACATGTGACTGAAGGTTGTTCCCACCTTTCTCAGGGTCTCAAGTGAATCCGATGTCTTCCTCCACCTCCAAAGACTGCATCAGCCAGCTTCTTTACTAGTGTGATGTGATTCAAGGCCTTTTGATTCTGATTCAATTGATTTATCGCGGCTTAATAATCGGTCTGATGCCCCTTGTCTTAGGCAGGTCTGGGACAAATAATGCAATCGCATAACACATCGGGAAAGTTGACACAGTTTTGATGGGGAGCTATAAATAAATTCAGTCTGCGTGCCAAAGGGAGTGAGTAAAAAGGAACCAGTTTATAAACGTGTGTGGTTTCATCAACAGCTCTTTTTCTAGTTCCTCTTCCAACTGAAGTGCAGGTTCCTTTGCAGTACAAATACTTCTTTTCAAACTGGGGTTCGTATCGGTATTATGGCCAAAGTAAAAGGTAGGAATGGAGTTGAAAGGCAGGAGTGATGTAGTGTATGTATATGTAAAGCAAAATAGTTAAGTCGGATATAGGAAAAAAGCCAATAATTAATGTCTAACAGGACACAGTAAAACATGATGACTCACTTGAGCTCACAAGCCAGCTAACGTTTCTCACTCAATTGACATTCAGGCGATCTAATTTAATACAGATCCATTTTGTGTCTTTTTGTAGGGGGTGGAAGACTAGAGTCATCCCTACCAGCCTCCTGTCTGACCTCTTCTGCCACTGAAATACTACATAGACAATACTCTCAGTTAGGAGAAAGTACAGACAGCCAGTAAGAAAGTCAAATACTGTATATACGTATGCATTTTTTACATATCATTAACCTAGGTAGTTTTAGAAGCACAGGACTCAACAAAACAAAGTTCACGTTTCGTTTTTCAGTGTATCTCCAAAACAAAAAGACTATTTTAAGTCCTTTTTTTTTTAGAGAAGTTTGAACTGTGATGGGCATCTTCATTATAGGCAGAACACCGAAAGCAGAGAATCAGCAGAAGGAATAATGGAAATACCAGAAAAAGAGGAAACATTTTTGGGGGGGCTCGCGTGCAGTGCGAAAAAATTATGCTAGGAAAGTGAAATTCAATGGGAAGGGCTCCAATGCAATTGTTTTACAAAGTTACCTCCCAAAATTGGTAAAAAAAAGTCTTCAGTTGTATCCTTTAATCTCCTCCTTACTCTGGGGCTTTCCTAAAGCAAGTTTATTTTGTCAAGTCACTTGAATTTCAACCACAGTACTTATTGTAGTTTTTTTTAACACAACCTTTTGCGTTCTTTTTATATCCACCCTATTTGAAACTGCAATTTGTCTTTACAGACAACCTCTTTAGCTCCACGGAACGTATCCTTAATGAGTGGGAATGGACAGACATGCACTGTTGACAATGCTCCTGTCCATCTTCTTCCAATACGGGGTCATGGAGGAGCAGGGTACATCCTGGGCAGGACACCAGTCCGTCACACAACACCCACACCAACCCTGGCCAATTTTCCCAGAAGTCAGGCAATGTTTCAGCTTACCAGCTGTGGCTGTCTGTTCCTGTTGTGTGGTTGGAATTCTCTGGCAGCTGTGCCAACATTGTTAGTCTGCTCATTATACAGTTAGCTATCAGGAGATTAATTATGAAGTCCTTGGGCACCTACAGTAAATACTTGGCAAGCACAGAAAGTCAAAGCACAGGCTACTATGTCTTATACTGAACACTTGGGAAGACATTCCTGTATAAAAAGGAAATGTGACTGGTTCACTTCTAGTTGTCTTTGGAAAATGACCAACCAAAACTGCACAGCGATTTTCCACATTCTTTTATAGTATTGTTTTGCTCTGCCACCCACACATCTCCTCCACTCTCTAGGAATGCATTTGAGGGAAACACAAAAACGACTTCGAAAAAAGACGGTTTCAGGTCAACGCAATGAAGTGAGCTGCTCGTAGTGTCAATCAAGAAATACAGGTTTTAGAAAAGCTTCTGAGAGGCTGAACGAAAGGGGAAACAAACAACGAGGGGGTGTATTTAATCCTTGCATACAAATCATGCAACAGATGTGTGCTAACCTGCGAAACCGAACCTACTAACCACTGAACCTACTCCTTTCCATCAGGCTTTATAAACTGATAATTCCATCCATTATCAGAACGCTGCAGGTAAGAGTCACAACAACCCACAGCCTACACTAGACATAGAGACAGGACCAGATTAAGGTCCTTATAGCCCTTGGCCACTTCTGTTACATTTGGTGGAAACATTTGAATGGGCATGTAGCTTTCTAGGGGTAGACGGGTGTTCAGAATTGTTTTGATTTTTTTTTTGCATAGTCTCTCCTTGCTTTACCCAGTATATATTCAAGAGGAGATCTGTGTTAAAGTGTTTTTTGAAGACCCTTTAATTTGTGTAAGACCTAGACGCAGCCCCTACTCTGTGCCTATTGGATAATAGGCCCCCGAGTACAGAGCTACATGGGCAGTAAATAATACTGATCTTGACCGCCTAACACAATTTTGAGTTTACATGCAGAATAATCCATCCAACTGTTATCCAATCTGCTCTATCCAGTGCAGGGTCTCCTGCTGAGCCAGAGCCTAACCCAGCAAGCAACAGGCACAAGGCTGGATACACTCTGGATGGGTACGCAGAATTAGATGACACCACAATTTCAGCAAGCGGAGGCAAAGTCTCGCTTATGCATGTTCTAACACAGCTTCAGTCTCCACCACCTTCTTTCCAGGGAACCCACTGTGGTACTGAGCACATTCCATATCGCGGGTTCTGCGGTTTCACGGCATTTCACAATCTGCCTCAGTGGTGTTGCTGAAAGGTCATGATCTGTGATGAAAATCGAATGGATGCGCTGGATCTCCTTGCACGAGGTGAATCATGGGCTTCAATGGGGAGATCAGTGGGGGTACATGAGTCAACCATACGCGCAAATTCAGAAACATGAAGCTTCAGTTTGAGCTCGTGTTGTGAGGGGTTAAATCTAAAATTCCTTTTCTATTTTAATTCATGTAAGGGTAATGATGTATGATATATAATTATGATGTATATATACTGATAGAGAAAAGAAACGCAACAATTCCTCCTCCACACTCTGGCCCTCCCGTCTGCATGGAACAGGCTGAAGAGTGACTCATCGGTGAAGAGGACCTGATGCCACTGCTGACGAGTCCATCGCAGCCTCTGTCTGGCCCAAGCTAGTCGGGTGTGACGTCTAGGAGGTGTGAGCAGAGGGCATCTAACAGGTCGCTTTGCTCTAAGGCCAGCAGCATGGATCCTCACTGTCCTGTCACCGATGCAGGCATTGTGTCTGCCAGCAGGTTCAGCAGCAGTACAGGTGGCAGATCTGAAACGATCTCTCAGATGGACCAGTCTGATGTGTCGGTCCTGCTCTGGTGTGGTCACTCGAGGGCGACCGGATCTCGGACAGTCATCTGTCCTGCTGGTCTGCTGAAACCTCCTCTGCAGTCGGGACATAGTAGAGTGACTTACTCCATAATGTCTGGCAACGCTGGCACATGACATGCCTGCCTGCAGCATGCCAATGGCCCTCTCCTTTGCTTCTGGTGACATTCGAGGCAGTATGGATTGCGCAGAAAACTGAATAAGTGTGGCCTTTTTCTTGCAGTGACCTAAGCTTTGAATTAAGGCCTTCTTAAAAGTGACCTGATCAGGCACTGTTCCAGGCATGAGTTCTTTCGTCTTGTTGACATTCGGTAGGGTCAGACTGTTGTCACGGACCCACTTTCGGCGTGCTTCACCTCGCTCCTATATGCGGACTCATCGTTGTTATTGATCAACTGTGATGTCATCAGTGAGTTTGATCATGTTGTGTCTTCTGTATGTGGATGTACAGTCATGGGTGAACAAGGAGCACCACCCAGGCCTGACAGAGCAGCCTTGGAGAGCTCTAGTATTTCAGATCACTGCAGAGGAAATAATGTTCCCAATTTTCACTGGCTGCCTATCATCAAATCCAGTATGCAGCTGCAGATGGAGTTGCGTAAACCCAGGTTCTTGATTTTTGGAACCAGCAAAGTGGGAACAATTGTTTTGAAAGCTGAGCTGTCAACTATAAATAGTTACATAGTTATCCTGCCTGTCTTAATGTTTGAGGGCAGAACAGTATGTCATGCTAGAGATATGGCATCATCAACTGACCTGTTTGAGCAGTAAGCCAACTGATGTAAGCTGAGGGAGTCAAGACTAATGCAATTTGTATATGACAAAATATAATGAAACTTCATAACCACAGCAGTGAGTGTATTCACTGTATGATATCCTACACAGTCTAGGAGGAGGTGGTGACACCAGAATGAGAAATACAACCAAATTCCTGTCCCAGCTGGCAAATTTAAGATTTTAATTCACACCTTCATGTTGTCTTCAACAGCTACTGTAACTCCACTACAACCGGGGTAGAAGCAGACTTGCCTTCATTACCTCAGACAGAAGTTTGTTTCATCCCACTTCAGTGTGTACAGTAGCTGACTCAGACAGTGCTTGTCTGCCAACTCTTTGGGATTCTTGAACCGACAGAATTACATGTTAATATAATATTGTTACAGCTTTAGGTTGACTTAGAAGTCTCTTAGATTTTAGATTAAGTTTGTGACACTGGGAAGAGTAAATACTTCGAACTTCAAAGGAGAGAGGATCTTTGCTGAGCTCTGGGGGTCCCTTGAGCAGAAGCAATAGTAAAGTGTATCTTAGTATGCCTAGGCAAGTTGTGCATCAATGATTGCAAAGGAGCAGGGCAGAAAGACACAGTATAAGTTCACTTTAAGGACATTAGGAGAAGGTGAAGATGTACTGTGTACTGTGTACTGTGTTTTTAGGGAACTTGGGTTTCCTGGTACCTCAGTTAGAAACGTCTTTCCTGATTAGGGTGCATTTTGTGGATAGGAATATAGGCTCCCATTTATTTTGTGGCACCCAGGGCGCAGAGAGATTTAACTGCAGGTTGCTCTTTATTTAGTTAGAAGGCAGCTCATCTCTTGTGTGGCGTCTGTAGGCAATTTAAGAGTTCCCTTGCATCAGAGCTCGCTGTATCACCTGCAAGTACACATCCACCACCACACTCATTCAAGGCCCCTCAGGACAATTCCGGATCACCCAGACAGCATCTTGTACCTCCAGCAACCTTATTTACTGGATCTCTTGCAGTAAATGCCCAGCCATCTACATTGGAGAAACAGGAAGGAGACTCGGAGACCGCTTCAGAGAACCCGTCAGGGCTGTGAAGATTAAAGATCTCTCCAAGCCCATTGTTTCTCATTTCACCTCTGACGGCCACGACCACTCTAATCTCTCCGTCTGTGTTCTCAAAGACGGTTTTCCGAACTCATACATCAGAAAGACCACCGAAACCAAAATTATTCTGCAGCTAGGATCACACATTCTCCCTTCTCTTAACGACAGACTACTGTTCTTTTAAATTTTCTCCATTCATTGGAAGTTTCATTTCACACCTCTCTGCACCCATTCTGACTTCACACCTCTTGATTGGCCTCTCTTTCTGTCCCCTGCTCCCGCCTCTCACTCCTCCTCCCTCCCAACCTTTGTTCTCCCGCTACTTTACCTTTGCCTACTGCCCTGTCTCTCTCACACCTGAAGAAGGCTCCACGGCCGAAACGTTGTGTTCTCTTTCTTCTTTTTTTCAGCATGGAATAAACCTATTACTTGTTCCTTTGCAGCCTACGCATGCTGACGCAGCTACCCACCTAAATTAAGGGTGTTGTGCTTAGTTGCAGTCTGGGGTTTTCTGGGTGACCAGAATGTTAGGCCTGTGAAACGCCTTGTCTGTAAATACTGTATATAATGTAACTTTGTGTGTTGTATGTTTTGTGTCTTGTGTAGTTCATTGTAATAAATATTTGTTTAACTATGTGTGCCTGGATTATTACTCTTCTCAACAAAGCTGTGCTGGAGAACAAAGAATTCACATGCCTCTAATTATACCAGCCGCTCGGGTATAGTAATGGCTTACAAGTCAGGGGTTATGAATAATTATTTTGCTGATCTGTCCAGCCCCCATTTGTAACAATATTATATATCAATGTATAGTATTTGGCAAAGAACAGTCACAGACTCTGTATGTTGTGCAAACCCTCTCACTTCACTTAGAAATTTTTGTTCTCTTCTTCTTCTGATAGACTACAGGAAGTTTTTGCATTGTTGAGCAAGCTGGAGGAAACCTGCTTGTGACTTTTAACCAGTTCTTCAAAATGAAACGTTTTTTTGTTTTTTCATGCGGTAATTTGGAAAAAATGAAAACAATTTGGTTTCCACATTCAAATAATGTGAGGAATAGGCAATTTTCTCTTTCTAACAAACTGGAATTTCCTGTGTGGCATTGCGTGGTAAGTTTGAGGATGGTAAAACAGTAAGGTACTCTGCAGAGTTTTGAGTCATTTAAGATATATTTGAATCAGATTGAATTTAACTCCATCAGCAGTGTATCAAATCCTCCAGGGCATCAATTATTCTAAATTTCTTGCCTGTCAAAACTCAGTTCATTATGTAGCCTGATGTATTCAATTATAAAGTAATTCTTTTCAAAGAGTTTCTTTTAGTATATGAAACAAATCATTTGGAAGAGGTTCAGTTCTAAGAAAGCATGTTACAGCATGCTTATCCAAAATTCAGAGACTTAGAGTATGGGTGTAACCCCACCGTCCTGGCCAAATTTCCCATTGGCCTTTAGCAATCATGGCCTCCTCACAATCCTATGAATCTATGAATTGGCTTTATCACTCTGCTCTCCTCCCCACTGAGAGCTGGTTAGTGGTGAGAGTACTGGTGCACTATGGCTGCTGTTGCATCATCCAGGTGGGGCTGGACATTGGTGGTGGAGTGGGATTCCCTATTACCTGTAGAGCGCTTTTGATTGGAGTGTCCAGAAAAGCACTATATACAAGTGTAAGCAATAAATTAAAAAATCTATCTTTTCCTGATAGTGGAATTCAGCTTGGCTCTATATGGTCAAAAAATACAACAGTTCTTATCTATGATACTAATATTTCAAGTGCCTAGAAGCGATTCAAAGTGAGTTATGCATTATCTTTAACCACTGTAGTGCTAAAACCCCTGTTCTGGAGCTGTACTAGTTTTTTAATGTTTTTTTTTAATCCGAGAGATACTGAACTGTCAGCTGCAAAGAGGTGTAGCTGAAACATTATCCTTTCCTGTCAGGTCAGTGCCCAACCTCTCCATTCAATACATCCTGTCAGAGGAAGGAAGAAAACTCCTACTCCTTATCTCCATGAAGTGCAGGTGATACTCCTTTTAAAGATCCGAAGAACACTCCTTTCAAAGATCAGAGGAACACCGCAAGTCAGTGTAAAAAGGCAGCAGGTCAGAGGAAGCCAGAACAGTTCAGTAATCAATGTGTTTGCTCAGTGGAATACCTGGAATGCATTTTAGGTGGGGTGGAATCTATAAACCTTATAAGGAACCATATTTACTTATTTAGTGTTATCAGCACTCCCTGTTGTGTTTCCCAGTGACCTTGTTTGAGCTGCAAGTGTAATAATGCTTATCTACTTCAGAACATTTCTGGAAGTGTGATTTTTTTTTTCCCACTGGAGGCATGGCTGTTTAACAGAACGCAATAGCAAATACAAAACAATACAAAACAAGGTGTGCTGCCCCAGCAACTCACCTGTGCCTGACAGGTCAAACTTCACTCAACGGGGCTCCTTGCATTGACCTTGAATGCCCATTATAGCCTTTATAACCATCGCAGGAGAGTCTGGCTCTCTCCACTCTTAGCCTGCTCCACTGCAGTGACATGGGCTCACACAGAAAATCTGTGGGCTCCTCTCCCCTTCTATTGCTGTCAAGAACTGGACCAGGACATCAGTGCATCTCTTTAGTCTCCAAGTTATAATCGCAATAAAAAATAATAGCACAAAAAAAAAGTGGAGCAAAAAGGAAATCCAGTAATGTCCTTAATAATGCTTTTTCACTTTTTTTTTTTCCTGAAAGCTGGTCCTGGGATAAACCGAAGTCACAGGTAGGTCATCTTTGTAACTGCTACTTTTTTCCCAATGTACTGTAGCTCACTTCTGTGTCCCTGCTCTCCAGCACAGCTCAAATGAAAACGGATGACCACGCCCGTAAGAATATGTCAGAACTCTTCAGACACAGATGTCAGTACCACTGAATAACATAAAGTCAGTTCACATCCACTTATATTTTCAGGAAAAGAGAGAGGCCACCACTTTGAGTCAAAATAAAAGAAGAGCTACCTCAAATTAATAGATAATGTACTGGTGTGTGATCATCGTTTATCTCCCAATCAGTCAAACGTCCGCCAATCACAGATTTCACTCAGGAATCGGACTCGCCAATTCAAACTGAATGGAAATGAAACGGGAGACAGAAGATGTTGTGAACCAAAAACAACTGCCCCTGCTTCTCAGGAAATCGAAGCAGGAGGGAATTGGATTGTGTCCACATTTTCAGCCCAGAAGTCCAGCTTAGTCAAATGAGTTCTCCAAGAGTACGTGGGGGTGTCATCATTAAAGGAAAGTGGAAATCACTGCTACTGTATGCTGGTGATCAGTCCCATTCATACTGGGTGCTAAACACGGCCTACCTCACACCCAAACCAGAATTATGCCAGAATTTGCAGCTTTCTGCATGTATGTTTAAGCTCCTCAGCCTGAAATGCATTTCATTGAAACTTTTAATATTGTCCTCTCCAATATCCCACTATCACTAGCCCATACTAGTCAGTGTTATTACACAGGCAGTTTTGTCATGTCCACTATTGGAAACACACAGTTTAGTTAGGTTTGTCTTTTCCACACACCTGTCCTGCAAGTGACCTCACACACCCACAGTCCCTGTTGGATGGGCGTCTTTTCAGCGCACAATAGTATTGTTCTTGTATTCATTTACTAGTAAATAAAGGAAAGGTGTGGTCGACTCCACAATGTGGGGAAGTGATTTAATCTGGTGGACTGTAAGGACGTCCACGAAATAAATACAAACAAGCCATGCAGTGAAGAAACATGAGTAACGCTTTAAGCGAATAAGGCTTATATCGTGTTCCACAAGGTTTTTGATGTTGTATAGTGTTGATGAAGGAGCAATGCCTATTCGTTAGCCTCATTCAAATAACAAAATAGAAATTTAGGGATTGTGAATATTAAGCATAAATGGAAAATGATCCACTAGTAAATCAGGTTCACTCTATATAGGGACATGAATTGATTTTCCACTGAAAACAAAATACGAATTGAGTGATCATCATGGCTAAGTGAAATTTAAGATTTAATTTAAGAAATTTAAGAGGTCATTAATTATCAGTTCACAGCAGTTTTACTTCAAATCATGTTACTACCTGTAGGAAGCCACAAGTGCTGGCATGAGACCTTCCTGCGTGCTCAGCTGTACAATTATCAGAATTTTTTTTGTCAAATTACTGTATCCGCCAACATAAACAGCACTTTTGCATTTGTAAAAGTACACTCCCCACACACCAGCTCTCAGTGGGGAGGAGAACAGAGTGATGAAGCCAGTTCATAGATGGGGATTATTAGGCCATGACTGGTAAAGGCCAGGGTAAATCTGTCCAGCATAACATCCCTACACTTTTCAAGAAACACCCTGGGATTTTTAACGACCACAGAGTCATGACCGTGGTTTTAGGTCTCATCCGAAGGACGGTGCCTTTTTACAGTATAGTGTCCCCGTCACTATACTGGGGCATTAGGACCCACATGGACCGCAGGGTGAGCGCCCCCTGCTGGCCCCACTAACACCTCTTCCAGCAGCAACCTTAGCTTTTCCCAGGAGGTCTCCCATCCAGGTACTGACAGACTCACACCTGCTGGGCTCCAGCGGGGCTGCCTGTTGCGAGTGGCAAGGTGATAAGTCTGCAGGTTTAATGTCTACACAGGTGGTTGTTTTATATGGCTATTACTTTTAATGCAGTTCATCACCAGATTATTGGTCATAAGCAGTTCAGGAGGAACACTTGAAAACCCACAGCAATCCAAACTACAGGTTATTCTATGCCCATAGAGATGAGGAATGTTGAAACATAAGGTAGGGAAAGATACAAAACAAGCATCTCTGATCCAGAATGTCTCTCTCAGAGGGTATGATTAAAATTCTTCCTACATCCTGAAAGACTGCTCTTATGCATTCCATTGTATAGTTTTATGATCTCGATATTGACATCATGCCTTCTTCCTGAGTAACCTTTTATGGTCCCTTTGCAATTTATCTTATTGCTTTTGTCATAGAAAATGTTCTTCTGATATCCTGAGCCAAACCCATCATAAATGTCACTTTAGTCTTGGGTGGAAAATTCTATGAGGGGACTTTATTCAAGAATTGTAAGTCTTGGGAGGAACAGCACTAGCAAAGTGAAAGGGAAGAAGCTAATTCTCAGTTACATAGTTGTTCTGATTTAATTAGCTGTGATGTTGTAATACTTCTAACCAGGCTCTGAGGTTGATTTACATGTGCAGCTGTCCTGTTAACGAAGATAAGTTCATGTAAAAAGCCTTAAGAAAAGTCCTATGCTTTAATTAGAAAACAATTTGGTTAATTGATTAACCAGGCACTAATAAAACCCAGAAAACCAAAAGTCCACCAGGAACAGGGTTTTAGACCTTTGAATTAGATCAGTGGATGAAGAAAATAAGAAAAAATAGATTTAGATTAGATAAACATTCAAATTAATTTAAAGTCTGAAATAACTTAAACAAAATCTCGGTGGCTTTGTGGCTTTGGATTCTCACTCTTCCTTACTGTACCACCATTTGCAAATTACCACAGCTATTTGATTTTTGATCTCCCAAACATTAGACAGACTGCTGAACCTATAAGACAGACAAATAAAATCAAAAGCCATATATGAAGAGATCAATGTTAACTGTTTTACACATAATAATAATTATTATACTTTTAACTCCTTACACTTATATAGCGCTTTTCTGGACACTCCACTTAAAGTGCTCTACAGGTAATGGGGACTCTCCTCCACCACCACGAGTGTGCAATACCCCTACCCTTTTCAAGAAATGCCCTGGGATTTTTAATGACCACGGAGAGACAGGACCTCAGTTTTCCATCTTTTTACAGTAAAGTGTACCCCTTACTATACTGGGGCATTAGGACCCACACAGACCACAGACCCCTGCTGGAGCTCCAGTGGGTTGTCAGATGCGAGCTGCAGGGTGACATGGCACATGACATGACATAGAGCAACTACTGTGGTTCCCCAGAGGCACAGGTGCAGCCTGAGGACAAAACACTTGGTTGCTTGAGGTGCAGAGGTGTAGACAGGACCCTGGGGAGCCAACACTGTCATGCAAGGCCACAGGTAGGCCGATCAGCCTTGGAGTTTCCTGGAGCTTCAGAGCCCTTTGAAGGAGGAATCCAAAAGGAGCTCTGGAACTGGGACCGTGAGTGGTGTTCTTGGATGCAGTGTGCAGCAACAGGGCACAGCAGGGGACTAAATCTCAGCATTGCTTGTACACAAATTTCATTTCCAAGCACAGATCCTGTATCCACATTCTTCAGCACCTGGTGCTACAAAGTCAACAATGCTTCAAGAATGATCCTGGATTCCGTGGATCAATACTGTGTCCTCTCAAAAAGATAGAATTCCTGGAATGTGAAGTAACAAGTAAAACAAGAAACAATATTTCTGCTCCCACCCAAAGAAGGCTCCACAGCCAAAATGTTGTGTTTTCTTTCTTCTCCTTTCAGTATTGAATAAACCTTTGCAGCCTACGCATGCTGGCGCAGCTTCCGAGTGTAACTACTTCTTCCTGGAATGTGGAGTATCATGTCACTAAAAAAGGATGAGATAATATCTAGATGAAAAGACAGCCATAAACTACCTTAAGGTTTAGAAAGCATACAAATATTTATTCTTCGTTTGTAGCACACCCAGGGCTGGTATGTCATGGCAGTGACCTCTTTTTACGGTTGGGTCTTGGGAAACAGTCAAACAAATGCAGATGAAGGTAAAAAAAAAATTAAATTAAGCAAAAAAACTCTAAAAACACACAAGCCTAGCTCTGTCTGAACTCTAACTCCACTTCTTCTTTTTACCACAAGCAGCCAGACAGCTGTCTGCTGGCATACAGTCATGTGTCTCCAAATCATTTAAAAAAACCAAACACTCACATTAATATCCTTCTCCTTCTCAAGAAAAACACAGATTTGCAGGGTCAGTTATTTCTCTCTCACTCCCTTGTTCCTCCTACTAGTTTCCTAGCTTTCCCTTTGCTTTCTGGTTTTTAGATGTCACCCAGACAATTGCTTTAATCCAATTGGTCAGGACAGGAGGAACTTGAATTGGAAACTGGTGGGCATTCCCTGATGCCTTCTGGGTAATGCGCTTCACATAAGAACTGCCATGTTGTATGAACCTACCAGCCTCTTCCACTTCTGATCTTACTACCCTGGTGGAGGGGCAGGTACTTGAGATTGCTTTCTTTTTAATTTCTTGCGACTATCACCATGAACAAATAAAAGTCCTTTTTCTAAAACCTTGAAATGAGGAATGTTTCACCCACTGTCTCTAGAACACAGACATTTTTAAAGTAGGTACAAGGGATTTAAACCATTTAATATAAGACCGTAAGATCCAAGAATTAAAATTAAAATTAACATTACAATTGTTGCTGGGTTTGGTAAAAGAGCCTTCAATATGTTAGGATATGTAGTCAAATATAGAATGTAAATCAAGGAAAATTATTCTGCTTCCTTCAGAATATTTTGTACAATCATCACATCATTAAATGGATACTGTGCCCTTGGAACACACAAAACCATTTTCATAAAATGAATCTATTTAGTCTTGAACACGGTAGACAGTGTGAGGGGATTCGAAGAGATACTGCATGAGGGGATCCGATTTAAATTTTTAAGGTCCTGAAAGGTGCTGACAAAACTGATTCATCACCTCTGGAATATAATAACGTAACGGGAGCCGGTCCTGGCTCCCGTGAAGCGTAGTTCAGGACCCTATGCAGACGGTATAATCCAGAAGTAAGTGGAGAAGGACATCCGGGGAAGGTACAGCAGGATCAGGACGGGTTGACAGACAGGGGGGCGTGACGACGGTCATCCGGTGCTCGGGGGACGTGGCAAGAGCAAACAAGATCAGACAGTCCGATCTCAGTTGGCCAGGACGCCGTGGTGAAGTCTATGCCGTCGGGTCTCTCCTGGACCCTCTGGTAGGCGGGCTTCCGGGCGTCCATCTTCCAAAACTGAGCCAGGAATAGCTGGAGCGCCCGGCTTAAATAGTGAGACAAAACAGGGGGCAGGTGCATGAAATCAACTAAAATACGAAAGAGACGGAGCGCCCTTAAGAGGAGGGAGGAGGATCGTGACACATAATGCTGCACCAAGGAAAGACACCTCAGGCTTCGATCACTGGTCTTGCAGCTCGGCTTGGTTGCGATATGTCCACATGGAAATACATAAACGGCAGAAGGCAAGAACAGTCCCATATATCATTGGGAGGGACAATATTTTCCATTTAGAAATGTAATCTCAGATCCTCCGTTCTTAATTGTTAAACTGTATATCTACAGTAACTCTATCTAGTAATGTGTATATCTGATAATATAACAGGTGATTAAATAAAAGATTCTTAGTCGATTTGGCCAAGGATTTGTAGCTGTGGCATTAATAGAGTTGGAATACACACAAAAAGGCTGTGATATCAATGCATATGAGAATGAACAGATTACTTATTTTAACCTTGCAGCTTGGCTATTCCTCTCATCTCCTGTAAGCAGCACAGTATTAGTTAACAACAAAAGACTTGCCCAGCATTTCCTAGAAGTGTAGATGGGGTGAATATTGACTACCAATTTCATTTTATGAAATTTTTGTGAAGATAGACAACATTAAAATCCTATGTTGTTTTTACCGCTTGCGATTACAGTAAGTGTGTCTTTTTGTGCAATGTTTTCATAATGAAAACAGTTGAGGCACATTAATCTCATCCCTAACAGGAAACCATCAATAATTCCCAGGATTTCCAGTTCCTGTGGCTGATATGCCAGATCAATCATATCTTTGATCCCTCACCTTGTGAAGCACTGTGGCACCTTACAAGTCAGTATTAATCCTGCCTCTGTGTTTAATTTGCTGTGAGTCACTGGCATGGACTCTGCTGTAGTGTGCACAAACATATTCCATTTGTATTGAATATAAACCTAGGTGGAGACAGAAATGATGGTGCTGCACCAGCATGAAGATTAGGAGCATGTTCAAAAATGACCAGCCCTGTGGATCAGCAGGATGTATGTACTGAATCAAAATCCTTTCCTAAACAAAGCAGGGCAGTGATAACGACAACTAAAGAATGTTTGAATACACCCTACCACAAGGAGTCCAGAATGCAAATCGACGTTCTACCAAATATTATGTGACTAAACCTGGGACATTACTTTTGTGTGCTGCAAAATGAGCAAGAAAAGAATTTCAAAAAGAGGAGGCAACTACTTTAAGAGGGGAAGTCATTTCATGCACTGAGTGTCGGAAAGTACAGTCGTTTGCTAAATTTTTGGCCTAATTTTTCTTTTTTTCTAGCTGCAAACACACGAGTAACAAAACCACAGAATCACTCCCCACCCGTCACGTCCATGCTGTTTGGCATGCTAGCAAAATAACTTTGGAATTGTATTTGCTGTTCTACCAGACTCTATTGCTGGCCCTTACAGAAGAGTGTTGTGCCACACACAAGCAGAAGATACAGTATCTCCTCAGGAAAGTCATTATCAACAGCAGCACTCGCAGGCCGACAGATTCAAACAATTCTATTTACTACATAAATCTTCAACACAAAATTGACTATGTGTTGAGACCTCACAAAATAACTGGGTCTCAACACGCAGACCCAAGAACAGGCAGGAAAAACGAGCAGCAAGGGTTTGACATGCTTTTACAAAAGGATTTGAAAGATTTTGCAACCCAATTCCTTCTCAGGCAGGACAGCTGTCAGGGGCAGTCGTAATGAGAGCAATGGTGTGTGGAACTGAAGAGTGCATTCCACTCTAATCCTTAAATCAGCTGAACACAGAACGCTCCTGGCAAAAGTGAAACACTAGTAATAATAGTTGTTATTAATGAATAATTTCAATACTAATTCTCTTACAAAATAAAAACAAAAGAACTATGGCATTGTGACTAACAACAAATAGAATGTACACTATAATCTGGATAAAATTTCAGATCTTCTCAAGTCTCAAGAGCAGCCAGTTTTTTCTAAATTGCCAGCAGCTTCTGACCCATTTAGAAGGGCTAAGCATGTTGCGTTAAGCTGCAATTGGGCTAATTTTACTGTCTTCCAGAAGTGTAGTGCTGTATATGATTTAAGGAAACCTACGAAAATATGCGCGTACTGCTGGGCTTAATAACTAGGACAGGTGCCTACTGGCTTTCAATGGAAAAACCTCAGTAATTGAAAGAGGTTTTAACTATGTAGAAAATCTCTGCGGTTGCACTTGGACCGCAGCCAAGTTGTAGTTAAAAAAAAACATCATCTCCGGCTGGAATGTTTCCTGACCAGCAGTTTCATCATCTTATAGTCACGCCAGATCTGAGCGGATACAGCGTGGATCAGCCATGAGACTCAGAACGTACTGACAGAAAAAGAAAAACGTATCAAAATGCTCCCGACTACAGCGTAGGCTCTGCCACTGACTCACCATGTTTTAGCAAGACACTTATTCTCCTTGTACCCTGTTCTTCCCAAAGAAATTTCTAACCAAAGCAACTGACCAGAGCAGCTGCTGATATTGAGTCTCCCAGCAAACACAGTTTCTTTAACAATGTTTCATTAACTCGTTTTCGACAAAAATATTTGATGAACATTAGTGAGATACCCATGGACTTCATTTCCATTTCATGCCAAAGGCTAATTTGTTCAGCTTGGGCACATCATAATTGACAATTATGATGTTAATTGATTAAACAGTACAAACAGTGTGCATTCATTTTCCACAATAACTGCATTTAATGGGAACTGTGAGGGCTTTTTGTGATTCATTGTCAAATACTGTATGTCGGTGTATAGTACACAATTAATACCAGGTTTCTCTCATCCAACTCTTGATTGATTTTCAGTCTAGATGGGCTATTAATGACCACAATCAGCTAATCTGTGACTTAATTGGACCAATTTAATAGCTTGTCTTTACTCTTCAGGTGTTGTTGCTTCAAAAAGACCTAGGAAACCTACAGACATAACCCAGACCAGTGAACGGGGGACCCCTGGTGTGTGTTATACCCTGATCCTGTTTATGTGAATGTCAGATGTCTGTTTTGAATAATTCTTATCCTGTTGTAAGCTGGGGGTGGGAGTGTGCAGACGAGGGTGAGTGGGGAGTGGAAGCTGTTAACATCTAACAATGACCTACACAAGGCGAGCCGCAACAGGGTTTCCCATATGCAAAATCAGAAGAGTCAGTTTCCATTTCTCATAGGCAAAAGGCTAGAGCAGGACAACATCTACAATTTTTTTTGTAAACTTCCGGTCCTTGTCTTTCCTTTTCCTGATGAGGAGAGCGATTGTTTATGTAATTCGAAAACAGATACCCTTTTCCTCTCCCACAGGAGGCTTTCCACAGCAGCGACATCTTAGTAAAAACAGCCGGATTTACCATTGTGCATTTCATCGTGGTTTAATACAGTAATCTGATACGTGCATTTGATGCCAATAGGCACAGTTAATAAAATATTGTGCTGTAATATTGTGTTTTTAATAATAATGTTTGCTTCCACTTACGTTGTGCTTTTCTGGACACTCCACTCAAAGCGCTTTACAGGTCATGGGGATCCCCTCCACCACCACCAGTGTGCAGCCCCACCTGGATGATGCAATGGCAGCCATAGTGCGCCAGAACACTCACCACACCAGCTATCAGTGGGGAGGAGAGCAGAGTAATAAAGCCAATTCATAGATAGGGAATATTAGGAGGCCATGATTGGTAAGAGCCAATGGGAAATTTGGCCAGGACGCCGGGGTTACACCCCTACTCTTTTTGAGAAATACCCTGGGATTTTTAATGACCACAGAGAGTCAGGACCTCCGTTTTACATCTCATCTGAAGGACAGCACCTTTTTTACAATTAAGTGTCCCCGTCACTATATTGGGGCATGATTGACATTCCATGATTTACAAACATGTACAGTATATCAGTATATTGTAATTTCATTTCAAAATAAGTGTTGCTTTGCAGCTCTGAATTCTCTTCAAGAGAAGAGTATCAGTACAGGACTACATCCCTTCTTCATTGATTGAATCAAGTGTTTATGTCTGATATTAATTTAGCCTAAAATCTACATAAAGAATGACAAATTACAAATTAATAATGATACTAGAGTGTTGTTTTTATTTCCCATAACTGTTCTTTCCTTAGAATGACATCCATACAATGGTAACTAGTTGTTAAATACTGTAGAGAGAATCAACAAATAATAAAAGGAATGTATTATAGTGAGCTTAAAAAAACGTCAGGTACAGTACACCTGGAGTACTCTAGACTATAAAAGTAGTATTTATCCAAATAAAACCATCAGTGTGTTTCCTATATAATGCTTGGCAACCTTTTCCACTGTTTATCAGAAGTATCTCCAGTAATATAATGGTTAGCAGGATGGAGGAAGTTTGCATATTGATTACAATGAATACATAGTACAGCTAGTTATAGTATTGTATGATATCTGTTAATCTCCATTGACTGAGCTAAAATAAATGAAAATGGAATAAAAACACCAAAACAATCTATATATCTTATCAAGGTACATATTGATTCAATGATTAAAAGGACCGAATGAGTATTTTTCTTTGAAAAAGGAAAATTGATTGCGTGGGGTCTCTGCGGTTTTCCTAACCTTTGCCCCAAGGAAAAGATCATGTACAGTATTGTGTGGGAGTGAAGTACTGTAGATTTCTTGTCATTTTTTAGTTGCTGGGTGAGGTGTTAGTGTTTAAAATCTCCTGTTTTTATTTTTAAACATTCCTTTTGTTCCATTATTTTCAATTCCGGAGACATTCAAGGTAACTTATATGTACAGTACATAAGTCCGCATAAGCTTCACAGTGTGTCCAAAGAACTATAAAATCATAGTGTGCTTCTAAAACAGCTATAGCCAAATTTCTTACTGTAATTTGCCTACAGTGAACTCCTGAACTATTGTTAGCTGTTTTACTGTTTCACTATACCAAAAACTACTGTCCTCCATCTATGTTTTGCATGAGTATGAAAAAACCATGGTTAATAATGCAAGATGTGTGGAGATAGCTGACAAGCATTGGATCTTTAAAACACAGATGGAGAATTGTCATAGAAAAGGCAGCAGTGATGTCTAAAAAAACTGTGGGGACATTTAATGTCAAAATCAAAATACAGCAAGCGGATGAGACATCTGTCCACAAATGAGGTTATAACATAATGAATAACAGAGGAGAAAGGTTAGTTGAATTTGAGAAAGAAAACGATATGCTCATCTTTCTTTTTATAGTGGAAACCTAGTATGAAATAGATGTGGAAAGGTCAAATGAGATAAAGAATGAAATTTACAGCCTCCTGAGACATTTCAGTTGTAAATGACTTTATTTATAGTATGTCCATAACAAACACACAGTACAGAAACCATGGGTTTGCTATGAAGACGCAACACAACATCCTTCGGATGAGACGTAAAACCGAGGTCCTGACACTCTGTGGTCATTAAAAATCTCAGGGTGTTTCTCGAAAAGAGTAGGGGTGTAACCCCAGCGTCCTGGCCAAATTACCTTACCAATCATGGCCTCCTAATAACCCCCATCTATTTATTAGCTTCATCACTCTGCTCTCCTCCCCACTGAGAGCTGGTGTGTGGTGAGCGTTCTGGCGCACTATGGCTGCCGTCGCATTACCCAGGTGGGGCTGCACACTGGTGGTGGTGGAGGGGATCCCCATGACCTGTAAAGCTCTTTGAGTGGAGTGTCCAGAAAAGCGCTATAAAAGAGTAAGCATTTACAATTATTATTCTGAATGAACCATTCAATGGAATAAAACGTCAAATGAAAATCTTAATCTATTGATCCTGATCAGGAAGGGGAGGAAGCGATAACTGGAACTTTAAAAAAATAGATTCAGTGACCTCTCTGCCCTCCAACACCTAAAAGAAAGAACTACACTCCACTCAAGGCGCTTTACAGGCAATGGGGACTCTCCTCCACCACCACCACGATTGCGTAACATCCACCTGGATGATGAGACAGCAGCAATAGTGCACGAGTACACTCCCCACATACCAGCAAAGTGAAGAAGCCAGTTCATAGATGTGGCCATCATTGGTAAAGGCCAGGGGGACATTTGGTCAGGACACTGGGGTAACACCTCTACCCTTTTAAAAAAAAATGCCCTGGAATTTTTAATGACCACAGAGAGTCAGGACCTTGGCTTTAGATCTCATTCGATGGATGGTCCCTTTTTACAGTTTAGTGTCCCCGTCACTATACTGGGGCATTAGGACCCACAGAGACTGCAGGGTGAGCGCCGCCTACTGGCCTCACTGACACCCCTTCCAGCAGCAACCTTAGTTTTTCCCCAGGAGGTCACTCATTCCCCTTCGCTAACCCCCGTCCAACCGCAACGCATAGGGTCTTTTTCCGCTCTCCTGCCATTCCACAGTCCGTCCCTTCCGACATCCGTGACAGCGTTGAAGAATAAAGACGTTGGGAAACCCTACATGAGTCATAATACGATGAAATCCAGTGATGTATGGATTCTTGGCTGTGCATATAAAGAAAATAAAAGCTTTAAAGAATAAAAAAACTGGGAATGCCTACATGAATCATAACACTATGAAATCCAGTGTTGTATGGATTCTTAGCTGTGCATATAAAGAAAATGAAAGCTTTAACAGTGCTTTTATTCTTTAAAGCTACATGAATCATAACACCATCGTTAATAATAATAATAATAATAATAATAATAATAATTCAGTTTTGATTAAGGCCACACGAGAAAATAAGTTTTGAGCAAAGTGCCCAATATAGCGAGACAATTTCCCTTAATTCCAATTTTATTATTAGTGTTCAGTTACTCAAAAGGATCCTGTTACTGGTCTGTTAGACCGGGTTATCAGGATTTTCTGACACAGGTTGAAGGCCACTACAAAAACCCAGGGGCTCTGGAAGAGCAGATTGACCAAAAGCCATACATTCCAAAGGGATATATTTTCTTAGCAGTTTGTCACAGGAATGAAAGCCGGAATCTTTTCAGAAATAAGTCTCTTTCAGATAGCCACACATGGCCTCCCCAGAGAGACAAGTAAAAGGTTTATTCCATGCTGAAAAGAGAAGAAAGGAAACAGGGTTCTCACATTCGAAGAAGGCTCCACAGCCGAAATGTTGTGTTTCTTTTCTCTTCAGCATGGAATAAACCTTTTACTTTGTTCCTTTGCAGACTATGCATGCTGACACAGCTACCTCCTTGAACTACTCCCCAGAGACAGTTTATTCAAGAGGGGCAGTTCCTAATTATTCATCCTGGGGGAATATATTCATTGATCAGAACAGAGAAACGGATGCCCTCCCATGACTCCGTGCTCAGAAAATCCATATGGCCGACTGCTTTTCCTCTGGCTAACGACGCACACAGGCCAGGTCAGGAGAAAAGAACAAGCGGCAGCCTGCCTGCTTCATCATTACATCTGCTGTCTGATGTAATAAAGAAAGGTGCTTCCTTTTAGACTGTCATCACCGATACATCAAAACATTGCATGCTGAGCAACTACAGGGCGTGTCCTTTCAAAATGACATCCGTGGGTGATACAAATTTTACATGAACGGTGCAATAACAATTAACCAAGAGGATGACACTGCCTGAAGAGGATCGACTTGCTTTCAATTAGGTCTATTTTTAGAAAAGCTCTGTTGCTACAAACAAATATTAGTCATTTTCTGACAATAAAAAAAAACATTATACAGAGAAGCGATCTTGGCACATAGTTCTGATTTGTGCAATATAAGAAAGTTACTGGATGAGGTGTTGAAAGAGCAAGTGGTTGTTGGTTAAAATTATTTTTTGATCCTTTAATTATTAGATTTCCTACTCTTAAGAGTTTTTTTTATGGCATTCCTTTTTTTTTGGCCAGGTTCAGACATGACAGTACTTTGTACTTCTAAACTTCCTAGCTCTTTAACCCGGTTTGTGAGGGGACACTTACCAAGGTTCTGAAATGTCTCAGCCTGTATAATTTCACTTGGTTGATCAGTGTTATCACTTCAAATCTGAATTATAAACCATCTTGGTGTCTAGATTTACAGTTTGTTTAAAGTTCAAGGTATTGAAGTTCTTTGGAGATCAGCTTTTTTTTAACCTTAGTAGAACAATATGTACCTGGACAAATGACATTGCTGATACCACTAGATCAGTCCCTTTTCCCTGACCTCAACCTCCATCATAACTCATCCTCGATATTGTTATTTTGTTTGAGTAACAAAATTGCCTACCCACTTTGCAATACCTGTAACTCAGGGCAAGAAGCTGCTGTAAGCATCACTGCTCTACACAATCTTATATTTCTACAAAGTTCTAAACTGAAGAGTTTGATAGTTTCATATTTTGTACTCCAGTCAATAGGCACAGTGTACAAGTTTATGATAACCGAAAACCAGTCCCTTGACTTGAGCAGAGAAGATTACTGGGGGACATTCACATAAGTATAGAAATAACCAACTGAAAGTTTTGTGAGAATGCAGTGTACGTTGAACAGAATCTGGAATCAGCGCGTGAAGAACATTTTAATTCCGGAGGATTCATCACACAGACTTTGATGCAAGCTACAAAAATTTAGAAACGGTGCACGATTACATGAAGGAATACACATAAATAGTATTTGGACGACTGATGAAGCAGATGCAACAGCATTGTAAGGTGTCAAGGTTTCACAGGTGTCATCTAAAATTCTACCACCAAAAGACTCAAAGCATTTAAATTGTCTGTCTCGCATGGAATTGTTTTCTATTGTTCCAGTTTTACTCATTCTGATTATCAAAGAGTGTATAAACTGCCACTTCTTTGCGTTTCAGGAACAGCACATTTCAATTGATCCAACTCTTTTGAGGAACATAGGAAACTTGCATGTAAAAGTTAAGGAACGGCTGACCCCAGCTGTAATGTCATCTCAATATTCATGCGAGTGGAGAAAAAAAGTCAAGATCTTCTCCCTGTAATGTTCCTGATTTATGACAGCATAGATTTTTTGTCTTCCTGTCCATCTTGCCTACCCAACTACTGCTTGGACAAACATCTCCAGGTATAAAGCATTTCAACAGAGTAATGGTGGGAATTATTTTTCAGGTGAGTTGACAAGAGGTACAGCCTGTTGAAAGCTAGCCAGGGGTGTCTTGGCGTTAAGGAATGGTGCAGTGTGTGTGTGACAGAGGATATGGAGTTGCGGGTTCCATGGATGTTTCATTCTCCTGTGCTCAGATAATATTGTATTTGGTCTTTGCAAAGCATCAAAAGGCAGGAGTGTGGAGGCATAGGTCACAATGTGGAGTAATGGTTAGGGCTCCAGACTCCAGGCCGAAAAGTCATAGGTTTAAATCACACATGTTGTACCCTCGAGCAAGGCGGTTTCCTCACATTTCCTCAAACCGTAAAAGGCCATGGTGGGGACAGCCTTGTGACCTTTTTCCTCTTGAATAACATCCTTTGCTCTTGTGGAATGCACTACAGGTTTACGTACTGTCGCAGTGCATTGTAGACTAATTTGCACAATGACTGGCCACCTTAACTCTACACATCTGGATAAGGTGAAGGCGACATAGAGAGGCGAACTGCATTAAAATACTTTTCTTGCTCATGGCTCGTTAAAGGACTCCTGCTCCTTTCTTCATTGTAAAAAGGGAATGAAATTTTAACAAGTAAAATGGAAACTTGGAAATCCCCTTATAATTCTAATAAGGCGGTGTGACATACAAGGGGAGTGTTAGTTGCCTACAGCAAGTTCCCTTTATTGTGTCTGCAAGTGTCTTACGTTCCATTTCCCTTTTCAAAAACCCACATTAAATCAATCGTGTTCGGTTTTCGTGTCTTCCGAACTGAGACGGAGACAGAGAGACACTCTTTCGAGAAATAATCTTCAGAGTGAGGCTCGCTTCAATGACAAAATGTGAGAGGAAGAGCCACATCCCCTGCGTATGGCGAGCATGAGCATGGATTCATGTCCACAACTGTGTCTGGGATTTCCCAAGCAGTGGCGTTTAAGTGAACACTCCACAGGCTGGGATTAGGGTTGTTCTGACACAGCTGCCTGGACGCATGATGAGAGACCTCCCGGGCGAAGGCAGGCTTGTGTTGGCGTTGGCTAGGGACAGCCCTCTCCTCCAACTGGAACTGAACCTCCTGCTGTACAGGGCTCAGCCTCCTGTGATGTGTCAAAAGGGGGATGGATCGAAGGCAGGAGGGATTGGCGATGCCTGTTTGTACTTTATCATCCTCCTCTTGTGTGGGTACAGCGGTCATAGAGGTGAGCCAAAAAATATAAAACGCACAAACCTGCAGCTACTGTTCTGTAACTTAAAGTACGAACAAATAAAACCATCTGCATTAGCCCTTGAAATCAAAGAGCAACTCTGAATGATGTACTTTGAAATAGTTGCACTATTTTCCTTGATGCCTTGTTGGTCTGTTCCTTTGGAGTATACTGTATCTAGCCCATTGCCATATTAGGCTTTTTGCTCCTTTAATGATGTATCACAAATGTGCTTGAACTCTGACCCATTCATTTCTGTTTCTATATCTTATCGTAAGCCTCTTCTGTAGTTTCATGGGCAGTCTGAAATTTTGGTATGTTGTAACCCAAGATACTAATGCCTGCAATGCTTTTCTTTTGAGGCTCAGCAGTTTCAGTATTGGACATCTGTCAATCTCCCTCATACACATCAGTAAATTATTGTTCTTTCTGTTATTATTCTTTTATTTGCTTCTTTTGTACTTCCTTTAGGTTTTCTTTGGTTTCATTTTCAGGCAACACCGTCATCCTATCCACAGGCAAGTCCTGAATTCATTCATTCATTCATTCATTCATTCATTCATTCATTCATTCATTCAATGTTATTCTATACTGGTTGCTGTTATTAAGCGGTCATTATTTCAGTATCAGTGATTTGAACAGGCTACAGTAGTTACCACAGCCTTTCAATAGTAGCTGTATAACATTTAATTGGAATAATAGGCAGACCCCAGCTTATTATATAATAAACTGAGAAAGTATAATAAAATTGAAATTAATTGGAATGAGAGGCATGAAAAATCCAATTGGTCACATTGCTGCTTCATGATGCTTCCATTCACTGAACTTGAGAAAAATTCATCTGAATCTCAATTTGAAAGTAGCAGTTTATGACTTTATCCACTAATAATAAATTAGAACTGGGATGATTTCATCTGCTAGCATGCAGCCTGTAACTGATTAGATTTATTGAGCTTTACTGACCAGAAATTTGATAAGCACATTCAATTTGTCAAGTTCTAAGAACATCTCCGTTTGGCCCCATGCAACCTTCCAGGATATGACAAATAACTATTTTTATAGCCAAACAGACCTACACATAAGCTTGTAAGAGTTCTTTTCACTTCCATTGCAGCAACAAAAACAAAATCTAATTAAAAAGACAAATAGACAACTAATGAGCAGTGCAGGAAAGAGGAACCAGAGAAGTAGCCAACAAGATTCTTTTAGCAGGGTTTTTTATATGTTTTTTGAAAATAATATCTTAAGTCTTTGGAAACAAAACAGCAAATCTGGATGTTAGTCATTTCTTCACTGCCAACTCCATCTGTTTTCCTTTGCAGATGTTGGTAATCTCTCACAAAAGTTACATCGTGAATAACCAGACCATAAAATGGCTCTACTGATAATTTAACAAGATTACAGCTATCTAAATTGGTTGATGGTGATCTAAT
Source organism: Atractosteus spatula (assembly GCF_055471065.1). Classification (NCBI taxonomy): domain Eukaryota; kingdom Metazoa; phylum Chordata; class Actinopteri; order Semionotiformes; family Lepisosteidae; genus Atractosteus; species Atractosteus spatula. Next base: position 3,439,992 of record NC_142728.1, on the reverse strand, counting down.
TCTACCAGTAACCGTTCTGCACTGGAATTGAAAGGGAGGTGGAAATGTATGACTGAAATTGAAGTATTGGCAAGACATTACCTGAAATCAAACATTAGTTAACAGAATAAAGTGATCCAGTGACTTGACATCTGAAAGATTCAGGCAAGATGGCAGCTCTGGCCTGAACTACATTTCCCAGAAAGCTGTGGGGGGGAATGTCTAGCATGCTCAGCCATCTCTAAAAAACAATTGGTCAGGTGATGCTTTAAAAACAGGAAGCTGAAACATCTTGAAGAGGACACAGACGAAAAAGAGAGACCGTTGTGTGGGATGAAGGATGGACCCAGTGGGTGACATTAGTGTTTTATTTTGAAGCTGCACAGTGTATTAGAAAGGGAACTGAAGAAGTCTAGTCAGTAGCTCAAAGAGGAGCTAGCCTTTTGTTTGGACTGGTTTTGTATCTCATTGTTTGGCATTTCTGCACTATAAAATAAAAGCACTTCTTTTTTTACCTTACAGCTACATTTGTGACTGTTTTTTGAAACTGCCTATAGAAAGATCAATGACATTGACACGCCACCTTCTAGTGACAGTAACTTTCATTTTAAATGTGCTTTAGAACAGTTTTCGTCTAGTGTCATTTAGAGTCATCTCCTCTCCTATTACAAACTGCGATACCTAAGCTGACAGACCTCACTGCTGGGTTTAACTGGGAAACACACGTGACCAGGAAATGAATTATGGAAAATTCTCAAGGGAAGGCATCAAAGGCCAACCTGTAGGTTTGCATTTAATAAGCTTCAGTACTAACATTAATGAACTTGTAGAGGTACAATATGTCTTCTGCTGAAACAACATGTAATGTCAGACAAAAAATAATTTAAAGTCTTACAGTGCTTATTAGTCATCTGGCATTTTTCACAAGTCTCTAAAGCTGACAGATGTTTCTTGAAAATCCCATGCTTCCCATTCAGTACGAATATGTCCCTACAGTACAAAATCCATTTCGGTCGTTTATGTTCATGGGGATAATTAACAGAAGATCTCCGAGTTTCATGGATATCCACAAAACAGGTGACGGCTCTAAAAAACATTTTTTTGAATATCCATGTTGTGAGCTGTTCCGTAGGGTAGAGGCCACGGGAAAGCAGAGTTACAAAAGTAGTTTGGAAAGCTAACAAAAACCAAAAGACAGGTCTTGAAAATGTTTGCGAAACATTGGCAATATCAGAACATGGCTTTTGCAAGACTCCCTTTGGATACTACCCGCAGTGAAACGGTCATAAAACCATTATAATTGAACATAAAAGTTTAGTTTCTTGAAGTTTAAATGTTTTCATTTCTAAACCCTTACATAGAACTGTTACTATCATGTTTCCAACACAAACAAAGAATGCTGTGTTTATTTCATTATACTCACATGTCTTTGTACATTTGAAAGAGTGTGATGAAGTCAGTCATACATCTACTATTACTCAATCTATTTGGACAGGTGTAGTTAAAACACTCTCTGGAAATTATTTATTTCTGGCCAAGCACAAGCTAAACTTTAGGATGAAAACTACTGTACAAATACAGTAATAATAATAATAATAATAATAATAATAATAGCAGGTTTCCAGTAAAGAGACAGAAAAAAAATTCCATTCTACCAGTAAGAGAACAAACTAGTTTTTCTAGTAAAGCATAATTTTTTGGAAAGATAACAGATGAAGAAACTGAATTGTTTTTGTAGTAGTCATACACATACAGTATATCATCTATAGTGTTGTTTACTCCACAATAGCATGTAGGAGGCGTGTTTGTCTATCAGAATGTTGACAATATATCTATCAGGAGGTTTATCTGTCAGTGTTGATCTAGTCTGCACTTGAGAACCTGTGCTGTCTGGGCTGTTATTATTCGAGTTTATTTATTCATAAAATAGACATCTAAATATCCGTATAGTCAATTATAAATACAGTATAAATACTGGCCGGAGGATTCGCGCAGAATACAGCACATGCCTTTGACGTGCAGGCACCAAGTTTATTGAACCTCTACCCAACAAACGCAACAATCGGAGATTAAAAACGTTTTCCAAACAATGGGGTTTACACACTAGGAAGCCTACAGGGATTTACAGAGACAACAATAAACACCAGCAACTATTTACAAGGACCACTCAACAACACACTACAACTATTTACACGGCAGGGTCAGTCCCAGGTCAGCGCACCCGACCACAAGTCCAGTCCCTAGGCAGCTGTTCCCAGACTGCCTTGCGAGCACACGGCCAATGTGAAAATGCAGCCGCTAAACCGTCCGGCGAGGGCACAACACAGTCAAACCAGCCATTTCGACCGTGTTTTGGTGATGGTTGTGCTGTTAAAAGGCATCCAGTACCTAAACAGGCTTAATGCGAGAAATATGGAGTTTGGAACAATCTACTCAGTCCTGTGGCTGAGGCCAGTAGTTTAGCCTCATTCGAGGAACAGCTGGATGAGATCTTTAGATCAATAAAATACTACCAAACCAGTTATTTTCGTAACCTCTAGGATGTTCTTTGAAGAAAATATTGATAAAAGTTCCGCCAGCAATGTCTTTGTCCTGCCCTAACTGAGGCTGGGTTTCTACTTGATGAGTTCAAAATACTTCTCTTTTAACATACGTTAGCGCATGAAATCCCTCAATCTCGGCACAAGTGAAAACTATAGAGACTGCAGCCGAGAACAGAAGGCACTTTTTTTTTTAAATGAAAAGCGTCGTGGGAATCTAGAACAAGCGGCCCAGTGGTGTTATTCAGGCAGGTTCTTTCAAGAAGAGTCTTAATAAGATCCTCTGATCAATTAGCTACTGAAACGCCAAACAAGCTCATCTCATTTACAGCCACTCTGAAATCCTAATGACACTTTCTCTCCACACACAACAATAATGGGAACTGATCTTCAAACCTTTTATTCCTGCATACCTATGGTCTTTTATCACCGCACTGTATCTGCAAAACTGACTTCATCCTTTGTGAATTCCTCACCTGGATTAACAGTGATTTGTTTTCCAAGATAACATTATCTTGCTCTTCATGTAGTCTTATTTATTCTGTACCTTGCATGGTACTGATTTCCTGTCTCACTTTCATATCAGTTTTCTTACATCACTCTGTTGACTTCATTATGGAATGACTCTGTAATTGTTACACCTCATGGTACAAATTGTGATCGTTCCATGAAAGTCAGCGTAAGCTATGCAAATAAAACCATATAAATACAATTCTAATAATAGTAACCAATATAGTTCTACTAAATAGTTACTATTATTAACAGCATGAGTTTGAATAGGCATGATAACAGAGTAAGAAAGGTCTGGCTATCAGTCTGCTTTTTCTGCTGTGTGGCAGTTTTCTGTTCGCACACCGTAGCTTCAACTGCTTTGTTAAAATTCTTTTGCAATTTAAACATTAAGAACATTTTGTTACCATTATGTCATGTGTGTTATCACACGACTTTTAGTCGCAAATTACTGAAACACAAAAGAGAAAATGCATAGGCCTTTAAAGCACGTGCATTGCAGAAGGAACACAGTGTAAAACTAAAATAATTTAAAGTGCAATTGCTTTCATTTTTTATTTAAACGATATTAGTCCGATTTAGATCAGCGGAGTGGTAGCTCTCTGGCTAAGGATCTGAACCGGTGGCTGGAAGGTTGCTGGCTCAAATCCCGCTGCCCGCAGCCGGCAAAGGAATCCTACTCCGTTGGGCCCCTGAGCAAGGCCCTTAACCCCCAACTGCTCCAGGGGTGCCGTACAATGGCAGACCCTGCTCTCTGACCCCAGGCTCTCTCCCTGTCTGTGTGTGTCTCATGGAGAGCAAGCTGGGGTATGTGAAAAGATCATTCCTAGTGCAAGAAATTGTAAAGGGTTAATATAGTGATGTTATTATTAATTATATTTGACAGGCAGACCATACAATAATTCTACTTAATTGATATTCATGGTTTGATATCTTTACTGTGCAATGTGTAAGTAGATCAGAATATCGCGGAGACATTACTAACATCTTTGTTTTACATTGCAATAAAGTGCACCGTTATCATATTAAATCTTGCAACCACAACTCAATACTCTGGACTCATGTTCTCAGTTCTCAGGGTGCTTTCATTCCATTTAGATCATTAACAGGCAAAGCATGTTTTGCACCCCTATCAATTGATGTAGTTGTCACCAAGGTGACAAAACATTACATAAAAATAAGAGATTTCTCACACCCATTTTTTCTATGTTGTCTCTTACTGGTTTGGTCTGTCACCAAACACATTAGGGTGTGTTTTATTACTAAACATTTTTTTACATCCCATTACTGGTAGTTTTCCCTTATCTCAGCTTTCTTTTTACATTTCCTGTTATAATTGTCAGCAGTTGTCTATGACTCTTTTACTCAAATCTATAAACATCAAAATGCTTAGACATCAGAGATATTATCATAAGTTACAATACATAGTTTATTATGAGCATTAACAATTGCCTCTGTGCGTCTACTGCTACCTCTACAATCAACGTTTTATTAATGCATTTTAGTTTGTGCAAAAGAAACCAAGCCTGTCATTTTGCTACAGTATCTCTCTTTAATTCACATTAACCAGAATCTTCGAAAAGCTTGATCAGAACATTGTAGGGAAAACTGAAAAGCTTGTGTGAAGTGTAGCGGTAACTAATCTGTCCTCATATACTGATTGACTCTTTGTGAGGTGTTTCTCTTCATTAACATGATTTATTTTACATATTGGTGAAGCTCAGCTTTTTGTGTCACTAAATACAGATTTATCAGGATTAACTATTTCATAGAAAATGACTACAATTGTGGTGGATCTGCATAAAGAGAAGACATTGAGTGAAAAGAGCAGAATAGAAACAATAATAACCAACATTCATACTGTGGTTTGCGTTTTGACTATTAAAAAAAAACACTGCTCACCTATTTGAGCACCATTAATCATACCTGGATACAGTACTGTATAGTAACCACTAGATTTGTTTCTTGTGCAATCACAAACACACTCACACTCACGAACTAAGGGGTCATGATAAAGTCTAAACCACAGACATTCTTACAAAAAATTAATTTATCACAAATGTCTCTTGTGCCACTGTAAGCTCTGTGCTGGCTCTCACCTGTACTAGTTCGCAGAATGTGATGCAAACACTTGATATGAAACAAGTCAAAAGGTGCTTTTCTCTTCACTGTCTATATTTGGCGGAGGTTTAGAAATCTTCGTAGCACTTCTTTTACTTTTGAAGTTGGCTTTCATTATACGAAATGTGGCTTTGTAGAATTGGATTTTCATAAAAAGAACATTTGTAAAAAGAGGTATGGGTGTATTCTGCATGCTTGTATGAGAAAGAGGTTCCTCATTTATTGTTTTGATTCACTGTTATAGCACATAGTCATATTGCATTCCTGGACCACATGCGACATACAGCAAGTGCTCCCATTAAACTTTCTAAAGGAATTGTTTGGTTAAGTCAAACTCAAAGTCAAAGTCAACTAAATAATTTAGTTAATCGGTGATGTTAAATTGCAAGGTATCTGGCATCTGAAACAGGATAAGGTTGTAATGAACTACACTTGTTCTGCTCGGCCCAAAACATATTCTCGGTCTGACTATATTTTTACCTCGGAGACACTTAATGAATACGTGACAGAAATTGTCACCACTTCTAATCTCAATTATTCTCCTGAACTCCATAACATTGTACCTTTTATACACCCACATGTGAAAAGAAGGCATTTTAATACTTGTGCTTGGTGTAGCAGTAGTTCTGGCATACAGTATAATAATTATAAATGTAAAGAGACCGCATGCTTCATACAGTAGTTTTGTGACTGGCCTTAACGAACTTGAAGGAGACAAATCCAAGGAATGTTCCAGGGAGCTGCTGGAAGGGTGGGGAGTCAAAACAAATGCATGTAGACTTGTGGACAGATGCCAAGTATTTCTATGAGGGAGAGTGGAAGTGCAAAATTACATTTTGACCTCTTTCTGAACACATCACACAACACTATTTCAGTAGTTTGGTCAAATTCTAATGGCCAGTAGTCATATGGCAATTCTGACAACCACACAGGCCTGAAGAGCAACTGATACATTTTCCCTCACTATTCTTGTCTTGACCTTTTGTTTTGATGTGCAGTTCTATTTTTAAAATGTTCTTCCTGGAGATGTTTAGAGGTTTACTGTCATAGTGGTTTTTTTTTAACCCAAATGCAAGCCTCAACAGTGTTGTAAATAGTTCTGTTTCTTCTTTCCTTCCCCCCCCCCTCTTTTAAATGTTTTGCTTTTCCATTGATCACGAAACAACCTTGTTCAACAACCCGCTTGCGTTCGCAGAAAATGCTTAAGGCCTGGTCTACTTTGATATTGCTACAGCCGTGAAAGAGAGAGAGCCATGTAGTTTTTAAATGGGTAACTTATTTTATTTGGTTTGATTTTATTTGGTTGATATTTAAGATTACTGCGCTGACAATAAAATCCATTATTCATAGCAGCAAAGAGAAAGCTTAATTCTTTCAGAGTAACAGCAATTTTTAATCCTATCCTGTCCCACAATGTGGTAAAAAAAAAATCTAGACTTCTATGCCAACACCATGACAGGTTAAAACACCCAGTCATTACATTATTAGAAAATAATCCGAGATTCTACAAATGCTCCTGGTCTTCAAGGCCAGAAGGAAAATGAGCTCAATGCTTTAATCTAAAGCTACATCTGTCTTTGAAGCTGACAGGGGTTACAATTCAACTTTCTGCATCTGAGCTTTGAGATCTGTTTGACTAAATCTGCACTTCTAATCTAATCTTTAATCTCCTAATTTATCCCCCCCCACCCCCCTTTTTTTTTTTTTTTTTTTTTAAACAGACGATGGAGAAGTCATGACATTGCTGATAAATCCCTAGACACTGGAGAGGAGAGTCTAGGGGTGTCTAACAGTTCATAACATAGGAAACCAGAAGAGTTCTGAGAATAACCTGACTGCAGGTATGGATCTCAGCAGATACACGTTAGCGCAAAATAATCTCAAGAGGTATGCACACGCTTTGAAGCCTTTATCAAGGACGGAAAGCTAAACAAACAAACATAACTATGTTATTTGTGTATGCCTTGAGAACTATAGTAACAGTAAAAAAAAAAAAATCATTTGTGAGTCACTCCGTCTTGCTGAATGACTTCTTGATCACTTCATACTGTATCAAGTTAAAAGGAAAAAAAACATCACTTTGGATGGCTAATCTGTCCATGCATAGTTAGATTTTGGAAGAATGTAGTGACTCATAGGAAACAGCATCTGAGCCTCCCATCATTAATGGGATAGGATAACCTTAATATTAGAAGATATTGTACTTTAAAAATTAATTTTCTTTCCACTTTGCTTTTGATACTTCCATCTTTTTTTTCCCCTGTTTGTCAGTTATTCACCACTTTTGTTGACGCTACACATGACTTTTTAATACAACCATTTTCTCTTCCATACCCCAGCAGAACATGGAAAGAGGACTGAATTTGTCCCAAACCCAGTTTTTGGGGTCTGCCCCTTTTTTCTGTAAGAACCAAAAACCAATCAGAACTGTGGCTCAAGCAGTGAAGGCATTCGGTTTCGGTGCAGGCTGAACTCTCATCTGGAGACATTTCAAGTCCTTACTAAACCATGACAGGGGTTCCTCCAGTGGTGAACATCTGGTCTAATACTGCCAGAGCTGGGTGTCTTAAGTTGCCCCTAGAGTATGCAAGACTTGCTGTAAATCGGCACCAAAAAGGTCTTCAAGGTACAGGCACAAGGCAGGCTGCACCCTAGATGAGACACCAGTCCACCACACGGTAGATACACAAACACCAGAGCCAATTAACCTACAAGTGTGTCTTTGGACTGTGCAAGACAGCAATGTGCTAGCAGTACAGGGCTGCACTGTACTGCCAGGTGAGATAGACAGATAGAGTTAATATTAAGGTATCAGCCAGTTTGATCACCCAGTTCCTTGTGATAGAACTTCACAGATAGGATTTCACCCAGGAGCTCTAGGAGTGTGAACACACTCCTCTGACAAGGCCACCTGTTAGAGCCATCCTTCTTTTAACACATTAGTGTGAGCAATTAGTACTGGCTTTCTTGCTTTATCTTCTGTCGAATTGTTATATTGTTTTATTTAGCCACAACTTAACTTCTAAAGTCCTCTACTCTCTTCCCTCTGAGCTGTTACCTTCCACAGTTCAGCAATGAACTGCTTATTCTAACTGGAACCCTTCATTATCAAATATCTCAAAAGGCATTACAGTACATTCATTTTAAAACAAGGAAAACTGAAAAAATAACCATGTGTGTATTCACAACCGGTAGGCCACACTAGTCTATTCACTAACACCCAGCTCCACACATCTCACCACGCTCTTAACTAGACAAGAATTCATAGGAATGCATTAAACTTTGAACACCAGCTTTTGCCCAGCTATGACAATTGGAAAAGTCTTCTTACACTCCAAATGCTGTTGTAAAACTATTTGCAACACCACTTATTTGTGCATCACTTGTATTGATTACTCTAGAGGAGTCTTGATTTAGATTAGAAAGAGCAGCAGTGCTAGAACAGACCCCTGATGTACCCCTTTAATGACAGCACATCAATCTCAGGTTACTCCCCAGTAACTACAATAAAGAATGTCTGCAAGTTACCTTATTTTTCCGTGTTTTAAGCATCCCATCATTTATTTTGTGGCGGAAACCCTCTGGGGCCCTGGCATTTATTGTTTCTCCCCGATTGGAGAAGTCAAAAGGTCCTCCATCTACATTCTTCCTCCGGGATTTCATTCTCTCCAATATTAAAGTAAATCCATATCTTCACTAATCACTGCTCAATATATCATCAGGCACTGGAGTATTCTACAATATTCTCTTCAAATCTCAGCTCACTCAGTTCTGGTTACTCTTTGTTATGTTCCCCAAGTGCATGCTCTTCGCGAACAGCCACTCACTCTTTTCATTCCCAGCAACACCAGCTGTGCCTGTTTGGCCAGGACACTGCACAGCCAACCACACAGGTGCTCCTAACCGCAGTAGTCAGATTTGTTGTTTGCTCTCACCCTCCCTCCGAGATGGCTCACCTGCCAGCAGGAGGCACTCAGAACTCCAGCTGTGCTCTCCAGGCTTGTCTCACCAACGCCTCCCCTAACCCCAGTTCAGCTGGCCAATCCTGTTCCTCAGCAGCTCACGTCAAGCCCATATTGGCCTGGCAAAAGAACCGCTACACCCCCACCTTCAGGCCTGTTAGGATAGTCTTCACTGCCTCCCTCACTTTTATTAGTCTGGTGGTAAACAGCTCCATTCTGGATACCTTGCACACTACCTCTCCAGCACTTGTAATGCCCCTCAGTAGAACCTAAGCAATAATCTCTCATTCACCCTTCTCTCACAGCTTTATAAGCCAGCTCAATTTGTTACATATGAGACCTCTGTCAGGGAACCAATAGGTAGAATAGGAGGATCCTTACACGCCACCGTGAATCCTGCAGAATGTGGAGTAGCACAGGGACAATCCAAAACACGCAATCCAGGGGCTTGGTCCAAGAAGCAATGAGTCCAGTAACCAGGTAAATCCAAAAAATGAAATCCAAAGATTAGGAACCAGGAGATCAGTCAAAAAGTTGGAAAAGCGCACACACAAGAATGCTTTGGGAGGCTTCTTAATAGTGAGCATGGGTTGGTGTGGGAAGGAACTTTAAATACTGAAGGGAAAGGGAAGTGGTTGTATAATTGGTCCAGGAGTGAGAATTTGTGGAATCTGGTACCTGTGGGAATGTGATGGGTTCAATTAGGAATGAGATTCGGAAACCTCCCTCTGGAAAAGCAGTTGTCTTTCCTGCCAGGCAGGAGCCTAGCTCCTCCTGGTTGCTCCACGTCTCTCTGATAGCCCAGACAAGAGACCAGTTCAATGCAAAACCTATCCTGGTTGCTCATCTGGCTTCTCACTCCCATTGGATGCCAATTATTCAATCAGTCCAGGTGTGTGTTTGCTTTACCCAGCTTTTCTCTTATTAACAGGTGGCTTTCTTCCAAAGCAACTACTCACCGACTCAAACCCCCTTATCAGTACCATGTGTCCTCTGCTTGTTAACCATTTCTTAATCCATGTGCACACAATACCTGGGTTTCCTGAAGCTTTATCAGTCCCTTAAGCGGTACTTTATAGTAAAAGCTTTCTAAATATGTCGCTCCACATCTCCTAAAGTCATATATAGATTATGGAGAGTAAATTGCCAGCAGCCATGTCACCCTGCAACTCACAACTGGCAGCCCACTGCTGCTCAGTAGGTGTGAGCCTGGGCAGTACCTGAATGGGAGACCTCCTGGGAAAAACTAAGGTTGCTGCTGGAAGAGGTGTTAGTGGGGCCAGCAGGGGGTGCTCACCCTGAGGTCTGTGTGGGTCCTAATGCCCCAGTATAGTGATGGGGACACTATACTGTAAAAAGGCATTGTCCTTCAAATGAGATGTAAAGCCAAGGTCCTGACTCTCTGTGGTCATTAGAAATCCCAGGGTGCTTCTTGAAAAGAGTAGGGGTGTTACCCTGGATTTCTTATTGGAATTAGGCTGACAAATTTCCTGTTTTCCAGACCTTTTCCTATTTCCTGTTGTTAACTGAAATGGTGAGAGAAGTGGGGAGGAGGATTTGATTATATCCAGATGACTCATTCAACAAAAATATATTTAGTCGAATTTTTCCATAATTCAACTCTTCTTCGACCTGTGCCATCCTAAACAACCTTCATGGGGTTCCATTACAAGACACATCAAAATAATAGATCATTAATCTATTTTGGATTTCATTTCCCTTTCAATTTTTTTTACACATGACCAAGGCCTTTCCTGAGGCATTTGATTTACTAATCATTTTTTCTCATTTGATTTTTTTGTTTTTATCCATGTGACCGCCAATTGAAACAAGCAAAGACAACTTCAAGCAGAAGCAGTTGGGAAATTTGGTTTAATCAAGTGAATAGTATTGGAGGGTTCGGGCTCAGGTGAAATTGACAACTTTTTGCTCAGCCCTTAACTGGTCACGTCCAGGCTGGCAGTAACTTGTAGCTGGTGGTTGGCATGGATAACCGTGGCATTCTGAAGAGTGCTCGCCCTCCAACCGGCTCTGCGAGTATGAGATCGGGCCTCTCGTCTGGCCATCTGGCTGCCTATCAGTCAGGCAGCTAATCTTCTAATATCATCTTCAGTCAGAACATGCCAGACAGGTGCTCTGAGGTTGAGCTACTGAGAGCCGTCTGATGAAACCGAAACCAGCAGTAATACCCACCAGCCAGATTCCCCCGAGCAGCTCTGATCCTGTCAGCTCGTCTGCCAGATTCGCTGAGCAGCCTACCAACATGTCTTTGGACTGTGGGAGGAAACAGGAGCACCCAGAGAGAACCCACACAAACACAGGGAAAACATGCCGACACCACCATGCAGACAGCAGCCCAGGAATTGAACCTAAGCCCCCTGTGCAATGAGGCAGCAATGCACCACCCTACCACCCTGTGTAAGGTGTAACTTCTGAAAGCTTATCAGAAACAAAAACCATTGAGATGAAAATACTATATACAAAAAACCACAAAATCCAATGATAAAAGTCAAAGCAGTCTAGGTCTGTGAGTCATGCACACCACATTTAAATCAGCATTGCTGAAACCGTAATCAAAAGGTCACAATGTCTGGGATATTTTGCCCACGGGGTTTAGAACAACCGGCAGACAGAGATGAGGATGATGCAAAAATGCTCTGCAAGTAGACAGAACTGAGAAAGTCAGTAGTATTTGGAAGGGATTCCTGCTCCTATGCCAGAGATATAACCATGTGATCCAGAACACAGTTAAAAACCGGAATGGGATCTGGTGCAGGGACAGGGATTAAAAGCAGGAACACGAGGCCAAGCGCTCTGAACCCTGGACTCAGCTGGGTCAGGGAGCCGATAGGAGGCCTGTGCCCTCAGGCCACGGACGTAGGGCGACTTGGTGGTAGGCGGGCCTCCGGGCGTCCGTCTTCCAGTGCAGAGCCCGGAGTAGCGAGAGTGCCAGGCTTAAATAAGGAGGGGCAGGATTGAGGGCAGCTGCATGGAATCAGCACAATGTGAAAGAGCCGGAGCCCCCTTAAGAGGAGGGGTTACGATCGTGACAGATGTCCTTCAGACGGGATGTTAAACAGAGGTCCTGACTACTCGGGCATTAAAGAACCCTTTGCACTCTTCATAAGACTAGAAGTGTTATCCCCAGTGTTCTTTCATGCTTAATCGTACTGTTCAATGTATTGAGTTTAATCCAGCTGTATTTATTTCAAGTGAGCTCTTAATTTAGCAAATAATCTGGTACACTCTGGTCATTCTTTTTAAAAGAATGTTTTAAAGCTATTGCTGAATATCTGAAGCCAAATGTAAACCTCTGTCACTACCTGAAGTGATAACAGATCAATATGTTCCTAATTAATACATCGTTGTTAAATTAGAATTCAAGTAAAAACATTTCCCAAAATTCCTATTAACTAGTTGCCACTAAAATGCACAATGCACAATGTTGAAAGATGTTCTATCAAATATTAATGTACCGTATATGTCTCTTTTTCAGTTCATAGTTAACTGTGTCCCATAGCTGAGCCTTAAAGAGGACAAAACAGCCGACTGCTTGATTTGACTTTATATACTGTATATTAAGTTGAATTACAAAATTACAAGTCTATTTAGAGTGTTTTCAGCACTGTGTAATCTAATTCTTTTATTCCTTTAAACTATTAAGTGGAATTAGAAGTCTGTTCAGACTGTTTTGGTTTATGACAATGTGAAACAGTAAGAGATTTATAGTTAATCCATTGTAGCAAAATAATAGTCAATCTGATCATATACAAGAGCTCTAATATGTAGTCAAGGGGATTCAGATGGAGAAAACCATTACTGTTGTTTATAAAAAATAAAGGGTTAACTTTGTCAATGTCCTATTTCAAATAGTTAGACAGGTCTCCCACACATACACTACAAACCCCGGTCATCTTCTCTGTTCAAGACTAAAGAGATTCAGTTGTCAGTGTGGGGCATTTCTTTAACCCCATAAAATATAAATGGTCACTCTTCTCTGATTTCAGAGGAGTGATATCCTTTTTGTAATGAGGTGACCATACTTTTGACATAACAACCCCTTTGATTTCAATTCTATAACTTAAAAATATATCCCAAGTTAAACAAAAACTTGTCCTTGAAATGCTTTTCACCATACAGCTCTTGTTTATGGAAATTTGGGCCAATTAATCCAAATTTTGTGCAAACAGAACATTACGAAAATAGAAAACACAGAGCAGGATAAGCAAAAAGGAAGTAAAATAATCATAGCCCCCTCAAATTTGAAAGATATGCCAAGAATGTACCCTAAGCAGCTTGAATAGTTAGAGGCATGTGAAATCTTTATTCTCTGGCACTGCTCTGTTGAAGAAGTTAAACATCAGGCAAACTGGGTTAAACAAATATTTATTAACAATGATAATAACACACACATAGCAATACATAACATTTACACTACTACTCCTAAAAATAATAATAAGGAAATCACATACTGGGCTGCTGTTCTATTTAGTTTCCTTTCCCTGCATTCAGTAGGATTTGAAGCTGTTCCGATTCTGGCAGAAGTGTGAATACTGTGATTGGATTTGTTATTTATTGAGAGCGAGATCCGACCCATGAATTATTTTCCTGAAAGCTGCTAACTGACCCAATGGTCTTGTCATTAATAAGTCAGGGCATTGGATTCAATAGCGTGTCTGGGTAACCTGTTCCATGCTCCCACAACCCTTAATGCAAACCATTAACAGTAAATTAGTGAGTAAGTGAATCTCACCAGCCAGAGACAAGGAAAAACTCCAGATCTAGTCCCCACTGGCCTAATGTGGTTACAAGACACTTCCCCATTGGTGATGACTGTATTCCATTTTCAGGAAACCAAGGTAGTGAAGATGCCCCATCATTTTGTCACACTAAAACTGATTTCAGATGTACACCTCATGTTGTAGCAACGCTTTTTAAACCCATAGCAGGTCAACACCTGTTTCTTCGAGCACAATCTGACTTTCTACCTGTTTCTCTTGAAAACCTCACCCAATTAATTCCAGACATGGTAGGTATCACTCTAGTTTCCTATAGATTACTCAAGCTCCCCCACAGTGCTTAAGGTGCTCTCCTGGACGAAATCAAAACAATGTTGTACGTGTTGTGCTGACAAATATGGTTTGGAACTCATTACTTTTTGATTTTTTCTTATTGTTTTAATTATAACAGAATTACTTAAATGTTGTATTTGGGCTTTTTACTATTAATGTTAGCATAACAGATGTTTGATGTACCTCATTGGCATGATGAAGCGTACCTTCAGTCTGCATTTTTATCCCCCAGAATTTGTTTCGCAATTGCAATCTCACGAAATCTGGGTCTGCTCACTTTGAAAAAGTTCCCTGCAGTAACGCAAGATTACTTACTCTAAATACTCTAAATCCCACGCATTACAAAATTGTCATTCTAATGCGTAGTACAGAGATGGTACTACACGTAAACTTATTTGGACAAGAGTCTGAAAAGCGCTCAACCTCTTTGTGAACCGCTTTCATTGTCAAAAATGTATAGTTCAAGAAAAAAAACACTTTTCCTCTCCCCGCTATAAAACCGACCAGTCCAGATTAATTCCGTGTGTTGAGAAATTTGTTATTTTTGCTTAAAGCACTAAAAATAAATAATCCCACTTTCAACCTGAAGTGAAGTTTGTGACTTTTAGTGTTTTAGAATGACGGACTGATTTGCTCAAAACAGCTTAAAGTGATAATTTCTTGAAGCATTTGGACCTTCTGGAATCGAGTCTGCAGTTTTCCTGTCGGAAGAACACCCTGGGTTTAGAGTTGGAAGTGGGACCATTAAGAAGTATGATTCAGTAAACTCCAGAAAAAAAGAGAATTAATAATTCCCAAATATATTGGAATAACTCTAGATGTGAAATGTCCAACTCCCAGAAATAACTGTGGTAACTGTTGGTTTTTTTTTTTAAGCTGAAGAGGCACTGTTCGAAAGTACGGATACTTGTTCTTTACCAAACTGCGTCTCCGGGCCTCTCCTAGCCCGTAGTTGCCAAAAACGTACTCGGAAGAAGACGCCGGTTTTTCCATCATTATCTACAACGTAACCATCAGCTGTTCCCTATATACAATTCCCTATAATTTAACAAATTAAGTAAAAAAAACGTTATGTGTACAATACAAAACTGTATTTCCGTTGTTTTCCAACACAGATTTCTAAGTACATTCAACGACAAGGGGGGCGTTCATTTGCGACCAGTGACGGTCTTTGCGTAAAAGCGCATCTTTTCGCCAAACAATCTCTGCCTCTAATGTAACCCGTTACTAAACGCGAATTAGCCCAAACAAACACAAAACGGGCTGTTTCCACTCACAGCCACCCGTGCCACCATCTCTGCACCACTTAAGGGGCTGGTGTTTTTCTCGTCTGTTCCCTGTCACAGTACAGAACGGTGCTCCCTGTCTTGTGAAGTACACCGGCTGCGGCCGTGGGACAGCGGCTGGGGGCTCTGGGCTAGAGGAGAGATGCGACACCAGGGTTTGGTTGGGGATACCTCTGCCATACCCTGCACTCAGCTTAAGTTAGATGCCCAGCTACAGTGGGTACCGGGGCCGTGTTGGATATACGCTTCAGCCAAGTGAATTCTTTACAACTACTAATAATTTGAAGGTTATGGCCGTAATGTCATTATTCTGTAACTTATTCTCCGGTCACCCAAATTGACCTAGTCTTGTACGCGGAAAGATAGATTCCTCGTTGGCGAAGGAATGCTGTTTTCACGTTGGAAGAGGAACTTCTCGGCGCGCTGCGACGTGAAAGCAGCTGTGAGGCAGCAGAGACCTCCAGCGGCGCGCCTTCAGCTCGCCAGCCTTGACAGAAACCCGAAAGGGAAAAGAGCTGCGGAAAGAAACGAGAGGAGGTTCCTCAGAGGGTGCCGAGTGAATCATACGCTGTTAGAACCGCACTTTCCTTGTGAAGTCTCCGCGGTAACACCCCCTTTCGCTCATCCAGTTGAGATCCTGTGCCGTTGTGTAATGCGCAAAACGACTTTTATTAGGGTCGCCCTCTGGGACTTTCCGATTCTACATCGCCGAAAAACAAAAATGAATATTCTGGTTCGTGTTCGTAGGCGGTGCTAAACAAAGAACGCGGGGGATCTAATTAGTATAAAGAGGGGCTCGGTTCGATGAAGAGGATATCGCGCATCAACACATTCAAGACTGAGATACAGTACGTGCTATTGCTCTCGGCTTGGGCGGCTGCTGATACGGAGAAGCTATGGATCGCGGGGCTGACGTGTCGGAGGAGACGAAACTGCAGATCTCGGAGCACGAAAGATCTGTGGCCGTGATAATAAATCACTGCAACGAGATGAAGAGGAGGGATTGTGTCTCTCGTTTTTCCTTGGGCTTTCTGTTCATCTCTTGTGCGGCTTTCCTGCTCTTCTATCACGCAACTCAGAGGGAACCCTCGGATCACCAGGTGGGTAGTGTCCAGTCAGCGTACAGTACGGGTTCAGGACACTACAGTATGTACAGTACGAGAAGGGCTCATGAGACATTGTGCTGACCGGTTTGCCTCTCAAAGGCAAAAGATATACTGACACTTAACTCTAACTCTAAACTTGAGAGGGCGTGTGGAGAGCTCATGAAACACATTCATTCTTCACACACCCCTGGAGCTGATTAAAATCTTTTATCCCAATTAACAGATAAAACACGCGTGCTCAACCAGTCTAACTGTATTCTCTCTTTTTACAGACAGCTGCGCAAGTTTCGCCAGGTAAGATTCTCTGACTTTTTATATAGAAAATGAGTAAATAGCGTAAACCTGTATTTTGACAGCATACATCGGTAATGTTTTTTTTAAACCAATCATACCTATGTTATTGTTTTTTTCAAAAAGGAGAACAAATTTAATGTAAAAAATGAAATGTTGAAAATGATTATAGTTTGTCAAAGTAGTCCCGAGGCGTCCTTAATAAAAGTTACTGTGGCAGTAGTAAATATTGCTGGAAGACAATTGAATGGTATTCTGTTGCAATGTTTAGTTTATTTTTCTGGTTATTCTAGTATTATTTTCATTTGAAATCTTTTCGCAAGGGTCGGAAAAATGCGTCCTTGGCTTTTGTCTAAAATCGCGTACTTCAGATTTTTCAGACAAAATTCATTGATAGGGACACAGCTGAAGATAGAAGACGATCGGTCTTTATGAATTCCGTGTGATATATGAAGTTTCGATTTCAGAAGTTTGTCATATTTGCTAAGAATTAAGAATTGATTTGCTTAAACAGTATAAAATAATACTTTTCTGAATAAACAAATATTTTGGTGGTGGGGGTTTAACGATTTCCCGTTTTCCTTTTGGAGAAAATGTCCACATTAGGATTGATTTGAAAGGTTCTGTTCTGCTATCAACTAACAGTACCATTTTGTTTTCTAGGACAGCCTTAGAGAACATAAGTTTGTACAGAGAAAATTGTATTCTTGGTGCAGTCAACAGGCATAGCAGTCACAAACCATAAGAGCTACCTTACAAAAAGCTCTGTAAAAAATAACTGTATACAGTATATTGGTTTACAATTGAGGCATTGACCTGAATAAAGCAGCAAACTAGTCTAAATGAAAATGAGATTCTGTGCCAATAAATGTTTTTTTTTCCATTCAAAAAGGTCCTTCACAACAAATGGCCTCATTGACTGCTTCTCCTAAGAGATCTATGCCAAAAGCTCACCTGACTGGTAAGTACAACAGTCTTAAAAATTTGTGAGCCATGTGGTATGAGCAGGGGATATTTCATCTTTTGTATGTGCTCTAATTCCTTCAGTATTCTTTGAAACGGTATACTAAGCCCTGTTTGTACACAGGTTTATATCTACACAGTTTAAGAAATATTAGGATAGTTTTTAAGGAGTGTTAATCCGAAAAAGAGAGTCAGGAATAGAGACACGTGTATTATTGTGTGTAAGTGTGTGACTGATTTTTCATTCATCTAAAATGTGATGAAATTAAAACCTCACTCCAGGTGGCAAAATGTTTTGCCCCATGCCTCCTATCAAATTAAGCGAGTCATTAGATTAATTAAACACATTCTGCGTTTCAGCAAGGTCCACTCAAGAGGCTGAGCTTGACTGTTTTGAACTGTGATTTCTACAGCTCAAGATGAATCAAGACCTTCTCCTCCTCAGCCAGTGGAAACTGTTGTCGAGTTTTAGAGTTTGAAATTTGTGGCTGTTAGTAGGGTTTCGGTGTTGTTATGTAATGGGGGCCTGTCTGTTACAAACAGAGCACTAAGAAAAGTATTACATGTGAGAGATTGCACAGTTTGAAAGGTGCACTGTCTGCAGTCTACAAGTCATCACCATCATCTCTTCTGAAAAAGACATTGCACAGTTTTAGTCAACATTTCGAATATGCACGTGAAAATATAAAAAAAAAACTTGTTTCCTTCTTCTTTGATCCCTAATCACAGAAGACATTAAAATAGATCGAATGAATTACACTCCTTCTTGAAGTGTGATAGTGAAAATAATTAATTTGTGACCTGTCTGGCAACATGTTTTGTCAAACTGCTTAATTTTAGAACGTGGGCCGAATGTGTGTGAATCCTATACAGGGCAAAATACATCCATCCCATTGTTGTTATCGATAAGAGCTACACACAAATAAATTAAAGCAGCGATTGAGAATTATTTAGTGTTATGTTCTTCAGACAAAAAAGCAATGCATCATGACTTGTACTAGTTTCCCTGGGTACCAGGTGTTTGGACAGGTGTGAACAACTCAAAAAACTAAACAGTTTGAGAAAGCCAAAAGAAAAATTCAGCATGGATGAGTATGTCATTAAAAATTCAATTTTTCCCTAGAATTTCCCTAAGAGTATCTATAGGGGAACGCTATATGCTATAGGTGAAACTATATGCAAATAGACAATTAAGGATGTTTGAATTAATTAATCCTTTTGTTGGCAAACCATCTAGATAACCACATAAGGGTTTACCGTGGCTATTGCTTTGTCACAAAGTGCCTCCCATCCCTCGAAAGAATCCAAGCAGAACATTAGAGCTTTGGAAAATGTGGCGTTGCTTTTTTAAAAACAGAACATTACAAGCCGAAGAGGAACAAGCACCATTGATAAAGGTTCCGGCACGCTTCTAGCAGCAACCTGCAAAACGAAATTGCCAGTGGATTAAAAGGGAGATTGAGAGAGGAGATTGTGAATTTGTAAATGTCAGTTCGGGATTTCCCTTGATTAATTGTACTGTATATAGGCAAGGTCCTGGCTTTCCCACTTACTGTGTAGGCTAGGCAGTGGCTGATCCTCCTTCTTCAGGAAGTGCTATTTGTTCATTCCTCCTTCTCTGGCAGCAACAGGCTGCATGTGATCCTCTGATCCCGTGACAGGAAGATCAGGAGCGCATAGAATGGCATCGGGAAAGTTTATTGCGCCACTAATTATGCAGCCTTTTCTTTGGTGTGTAAACCACACCCTGTAAGAGTGACCTCAGATTCACCTACAGCAGCAGCCGGCACGGCCGGTGAGTAATGTGGTGAAGCCTGTGGGTTGTGTGAAGTAAACAAGAGAGCTCTGTGGAGCTGATTTGTGGTTCAACTCAGGAGGATTCAATCAAATTCTTTCTACTTTGAAAAACGGGAGCGTTTACCTTGGGCCAGATCGTGTGCAAGGCTCTCCGAGAATAAAGAAAAAATCAAATAAAAAAATATGCTGTTTGTACTGTAAGAGGTAGAAGTTTACACACACAAAAAAACATTGCAAAGTTAACCTTGTAAAAGAGCTGTTACGATACTTGGATTTTCTTATCATTCTCTGATGTCGCCTGACATCTCTCAATCACTTCTTTCCCCACGGGAAATTAAAACGTTTTCTTTCTAGGTTGTTTTTTATAATCCCACGCACGCACCTCCTAATGCTTTTCGGCCGAGCGTCCCGGCCAGTGGTGGGCCCCAGTCCCAGGAGCCCACGCTCAGTTTCCGTTTCTGACGACCCCTGCTTGGGCCCTTCTCTCTCTCCGCAGCCAAAATGGAGACGACCGCCAAACTGGAGAACATCCTGCCGTGGGAATCGAATCTCGGCAATGCCTTCACGGACAGCGGCTTTGCCTACACCGACAACGCCCTGCTCATCCCTGAGTCGGGACGGTATTTCGTCTACGCTCAAGTCACCTTCAGAGCCCTGATGCACGATCATGTGAGAAGGGGCTGTGAGCCGGTGAGGTTGAGTCAGACCATCAGCAAAATGACCAATGGATACCCTAAACCTTCAGATCTCATCACTTCTTTTAAGACTGTGGAATGCGGCAGCGACACGTGGATGAAGAGCCTGTATTCTGGAGCTGTGTTCTTACTGGAAAAAGGTGATAAGCTGATGGTGTTCGTCAACAATATCACCTTGGTCGACTTCACTGATGAAAAGAAAACCTTCTTTGGGGCTTACTTGCTTTAAGACAGCTTAGGGGTGGGATAAGGAGGGGGCTCAATGTGAAAACGGTTGGGGTATTTCATGACGTCTTGTTTTTATTTATTTTTTTGGGGGTGGGGTAGGAGGCTTAAGGAGGATACAAAACCACTGCATTTTCTGTTAGTTAGGACAACACTTTAATAAGACGGGCAAGAGCTCCGCCTTGATAACATTACCAAAAATGAGCCCTGTGATCTGAGATTACAGGGATATAGTCTGTACATTGGACATTTCAGTCAAAATGATCAGATGATCAGATTTATTACCATATTTTACAAGGTAGTATTTTGCTACAATGTGGCATACTTACAAGCCCATGTAAACCCGATGGACTGCATGCGGTGCTTAAAAACAAAATAAAAGATTGGTACAATTTTTAGTATCCTGGCACAGTAAATCACATGATCCTGATTCTTCTAATGTTTTATATTTTGTGCAGTGTAACACAGTCAGGTGAAGGCGGGGCCTGGTCAAATACTAGGAAGGCCTGATGGCTGCTTGAAGTGGTGTTGGTGATACCCCTCCCTCTGGATCAGAATTTCCAAAACCAATGCCCCAGTAAGGTGATGAGGGACACTATACTGCAGGAGGTGTCATCCTTCAACTGAGATGGCAAACCAAGGTCCTGACTACTTGGTCGTTAAAGACCACGTGGTACTGTTCGAAAGAGTAAGAGTTTTAGCCCACTCTGGGCTTGTACACTCTGATCTACCTACAGGAAACTGGGGGAATGGCTTCTCAGCTACCCATCTGATCTGCTGGGAAGTGTGACCGCTGTGCATCACCCAGACTAGTGCCGCAGTTCAGTGGGTGGACGGAGTGAGTTGCCCCCTGGATGCAAAAGACTCGAAATTGAAAAGTGTCATATAAAATTGCAATTTGGGATTATTTTGGAAAATCCGCGCTAAAAACGGATGGGTTCAGTTTGCACTAGAGACAGCTGACGTGAGGACTGCCGTGTAGAAGGTAATAGCCAAAGTTGGCAGATCTTCATATGTATGATTTGGGCTGATCCCCTGAGCTATTGCGTGTGATTCAACAGAATGTCAATGGAATTCACTTCTTTCCAGAAGGGTACAGCAAGAAAGGGTTCATTCAGGTTTCTATCGCATGTTTTGTTATCAAAACGTATTTTCTCGTTTTCAACGAGAAAACCTTTTTGATGTTGATGTCGAACCTTTTGATGCCAGAATGTGTTTTTTTTTCTACATATATGGAATATACACTGCACCCAAGGGGCATTAGGTGAAGCATTATTGTGGGACGTGGGACTATTTATTCAATAACTGGACAAGTACCCGAGTTATTAGAGGCTGAACAACAACATTCCATGGATCAGCAAATTGACACATCGAATGTTTGTCCCTGGCTTATAAATTGCTAGAAAAAAATTTCAAAATAAACCTAAAAGCAAAATAGCCAATCTCGTCCTTTTATCATGACTCTAGATTTTAAGATTCTTTTGACCTAGAAGAACCCTGGTACTTGTCTAGCAATAGCATACTCTATTTAAGAAGATAAGTATCTTAATTTGTGTATATATCAATCTTTGTGATGGTTTGTTTGCTATTTAATATGCAAAAAAATGATTCTAGTGCTGTTGGACCGTTCTGTTAGTAGGTCATCTCCATATCTGAGCCACAGAGCTAGAAGGCTAGAGCTTATTCTGGTTTCCAGGATGTTAAGTGGACAAGAAAGCACATGCGTCCCCTTCTCTGCAGGGGTGACCCCCAGAAAATCTGGGCGGACTGGAGCAACTGGGGTACAGGACGCCCAGTTCTGTTAGCCTAGGAATGAACTATGACTTTTACCATTATCTCTGTCTCTTGGGAGTCCCACAGCAGAAATCTCTCAGGAATGATGACTACTGCTTATATGTATTGCCAGGAGTTTGAAGGGCAACATTCCAGACAGAAGCTTTGTAGTAGACTATGTAGTAAAATGACTGTGCTACTTATTCTGATGTTGTGGTTAGACGTTTTGTCATTCTTGTCAGACTAAAGCTGCCATTTTTTGGGCAAGCTGATAAAACGCAGTGAAAGTGACCCACCACTTTCCCAACAGAAAGACCCGAGTGTTGCTCTTGCAGAGAAGAGAGGACAGAGATGTTTCTCACCGGTCGAGCTCTCTGAAGTCGTAAAAAATGAATGTGACAGAAAACCCAGCCAGTAGTTAGAAAGTTTATCTTTTTAAAAATAGTATTTATTGAGTATTAAAGTATTTATTGAGTTGACGATTGACTGTGTATAAGATATGTAAAAAAAAGTAAAGTAAGGAAAACATAGCAGCAGTTTGGTTGCATAATGTTTATGACTTTTATATTACAGGAATTTGGGAGGCATATAATTGTGGAGATATTTATAGGAAGATAACTACTCCCTATTCATATTTGTTCTGTAATTGACTCAAGTCCGTTTTGAAAGTATGATAACAATGACTAATGCAGTAGTTTAATGATATCTACACAGCCTAATTCTCCCTGCATAATTCAGCACTTTGCCTGAGACTACTCAGTGTCCTGAATGTTAAATCTGCACATCATAAAATGTGGGTCCAGAAGAGGAGAGACAGTTGTGCTTTCTGGAAACCCGTTTGCACAGGCCAGTGCTGTGACATTGTGTGTTGTCTGTGGCAGAGATGTGGCTTGAGCTGAGAAGCCTTGATTGTGGTTCAACATGTAATGAACAGTCTCTTTGAATGCACTTAAATGATTTGGAATAAATGTGCACGCACAGATATCCTCCATATATTTGGATACGTATAGCTATACATATTAATGTTCTACTGAGTAAACTACCTTCTAAACTTTAGAGGACCTCATTTTAATTTTGCATGTGCCATCCTTCCACAGCTGAAAAAAACATTTATGAGAATGCAGCTGCTGTACTACGTGGTATGTTGATATGATGACAATGTCTGTAATGCCTGCCATTAGGTGTCAGGTTAAACTGCTGTGGTGGCCACAATTCTGTAATAGTCTGATTAATTTTCATTCAATGTTTAATGCTTAGATGTAAGTCACGTTTTATATTAAAACAGTTGTAGAGTACAGTACAATGTACTGTGCCCAATTGCAATAATATTACTATGTAAATGTGGTGTAATTTTTTTTCTGTGGTAGGATTCTATCATTTATGTTTATATTTGTTATTTAATAAAATAATAATATTAAAATATTCCACTGTGGATGTGTGTTTTGTGACATGCTATTGAAAATAATCTTCATGCAGGCTCTTAGATCAATAAGACTGATAAGACGCATCTTGTAGGTTTGCAAATCGTTCTGTGAATTGATTTGGGAATAACTGTCAAATTAGAGGCACACGAGTATGTCCCTTGAAAACACTGCACACGTGTATGTCTAATATTGTGCTTAATTTTTATTAGTAATTTAGATGTTTGTTGAAGGTGCTCATACAGTAGCACCAACACTCTAAATTCTTTCGTTCCTATAATTATTTTTGTAAAATTAAAATTCTGATGAGCTAGGGTATGACTAAACCATCTGACAGGGTAGCCCATACAAAATATGGGCCATTCAAAACACTAGTGCAACGTAGTGTCCATTTGCTAACAGTCCTCCTGTGCAAAAAAAATATCTGTAAAAGAAAGTATTCAACAAAAAATAAACTCAGTGAAAGTTCCTACCAGTGGTTTCAAAACAACAGGCCTTCAGTTTCTCAGGCTGTGTAACAATATGCAGACAAGGATACTGGACAAAACTAAAGTACTACTGTACACCAGAGTGACGGGTTAAATATCCTAAGCTCCTCTCTAGGCTCCTCCTCATGGACAGGTAAGCTCTCATTTTAAGCGGAACTGCAACACTATTTTTATATTTGGGGGTTAAAAAGAATCAGCAGTGATCAGTGCATTTTAAAAAGACAATGAAAGTTAAACATTACACAGAAACGTGGACAATTTACGTCACAAAACAGATTAAATTTCCAGGTATGTGCAGCGTCATATTCTGCAATTCAGAATGTGGCAACCAAAATTCCAGTGACATGAAGAGGAACTATTATGTTGTAAACAAACAGGCTTCTTTTTGCAGGTTTTGCAGAAAAATGCTCCAGACTCGTTAGCTCTGCACGCAGATCACATTGAAACATTTCTACAGCGAAACGTCTGCTGCACAACCTGTACTTATTCGCTCGTCCATCACATTACATCAGTCATTGCAGTGACTAGTGAGAGGGAAGGGCTGCATCACGTCGCAATTCGTGGGAACTCAAATGCACGTCTCTGGCAACATGGCGACTTAGAGTACTTTCACAAAGTTTTTGTGCTTGACTCGAAATTGGTACATTTTTTCTATAACATCAATGACTGTATTTTGTTACCATGATTTAATAACCGGTCTGAGAAATTGGGACTGCAGCTCCACCTTAAACCAGAGGGGAGGCAGGATCTGTAACCCCGATACAAAATGGAAGAACAGAAAAAAGGTGTGGATCTGCAACCGGTGAAGACAAAACTCTAAGCAAAAGCCAAAACATACATTAAATAAACTATACTTTCTTAGAGTACAAATAAGATATAAATACAAAGATACGTAAGCAAATGACTTCCCCGAAGAAAATATTAATTGGGCTTATGAAAGCTTATGAAAAGACCTCAATTGAGGTTGTGTGACAACTTTAACAGATGGAAAACCTTCTTAAACTGAGAACCCTGGAAAGCGTTAATCGTTCATAAATCTGAGCTTGGGAATTCCCCTTGATTGGCTCGACAGTGGAGTTTCTGGTATATAATGGCTGCTGTATGTCAGGCAGCTGGCTTCTCCTCCCCAGGGGAGGATGTTAGCGGATCCCCTCTCATGTGTGAAGAGCATTTGGACTCCTTTGGAATGAAAAGTACTATCAGGATACAAGGAATTAGGTCACTTTCCTGTCATTTCTGCTACCAACAGTGCTTCTGCAGGCACTGCAGTAGCTATGTTGCTTGTGTTTACACTGACTGGAAGCTACACTTGGCAAACGGAAATATGCCAGGCAGTGAGAGTTCATCGACAACTTCCTCTGCACATCCCTGCCAGGGGGTTTTCCATTTTCTGCAGTTTCCTATCAGACAAACAACGTTTGCACACTCTTAGGTGGCATGGCATTGACCTTCACCTGCAGAAAAGGCAGTCAACTACACAATCCACAAAATGGCACACAAAAGCTACAAAGTTCCTTGAGG
This sequence comes from Atractosteus spatula, assembly GCF_055471065.1. Classification (NCBI taxonomy): domain Eukaryota; kingdom Metazoa; phylum Chordata; class Actinopteri; order Semionotiformes; family Lepisosteidae; genus Atractosteus; species Atractosteus spatula. The sequence goes on along the minus strand of NC_142728.1, from coordinate 3,414,242 downwards.
GAAAATATGTATTATGCGGTTCTTGTATCTCTTTTTCTCTGTTCGGTTATCGACCTATTTGTTTCAGTTTGGCAGCTGCTGCTGCAGTGCAGTAAAATGTGCAATGTATAAGACGACACTGGGGCAACTTATTGAATCACTTACGGACTTCAGAGTCTGGCCCGCTGTAGCTTTGATAGCAGAGCACGGAGATTCTGAGTCTTCCGCCCACATTGTTTAATTGCTCCAAAGTCTGTGTGGAAAACAAATATTTGCACCAGCGGCATTTGTAGTGAAGGCAGCAGCTGTATTACTGTACTTCCTCTGTCTTTTGTTCCCCTGTATGATAATTCATTGGGCATTTTTTTATGTCTTACTGATACCATAGGCATTCTCTGGTTTTACATCTACCTCTCGATGTTTGCTTTTCAAAAAGTGCCTTCCGCTCACTCTTCCTGTTACGTGGCTTTTTGAAAAACAAGTTTCTTGGACTCCTTGGAGTACACTGAGCATATGATGTACATACGGTGCCTTCAGAAAGTATTCACCTCCCTCGCCTTTTTATTGCAAAATATCTCTCAAAATATCTATCACAAAAATATATATCTGGGTTGTTGAAGGTTACCAGGAGCGAAATCAGGTCCACAGGCTTCAGAGAAGAGATCAAGAGCTCATGAACCTCCTGACAGAGCTGTGGAGTTTCATGCCTGAAGTGGAGAACCTGTTCACAGGACAACAATATATGCATTACAAAAAATTAGGTTCTATGGAGAGTGGCTAAACAGGAGGCACTCCTAAAAGCAGTTTACAAGAATGCGCGTGTCAGACCCTGAGACCATGCAGTGAAAGATTCTCTGGCCAAAAGTAACTCTTTGGCCCAAATACAAAGCAATAACCCTTGTGCAAACTGAACACAGCTCTTCACCTGTGTATTGCAATCCCTATCATGAAACATAGTGGTGGCAGCATCATCTAATGAGAATGTTTTTCAGTGGCAGGGATTAGGGCCAGCTAAAGCCCAGTCTTGATTCTCCCATTGAAAATCTGAGAAAGGACTTAAATGTTGCTGTTCATGGACATTCCCCATTGAACTTGACCTTGGATCTTGAGCAAATCTACAAGGATCTTCAAATCAGCCCGTTACCCAGACAACATGCTTGGGTAGATTATCTATACCACCAGCACACAAGTAAATGGCACTTTCCGGTGCTGTTTGCAGCAGAGTGTTTAAACCAGCTTCAACAGTATCTCCTTGCTCAATCTTAGCGAGTTGTTTCCAAGGCTTGGCACTTATCTGCCTGTATTTGGAAAACTTCTCTGCTTGTTGTCTTGACCATGTTCTCAGATCTCCCTCGTGCTTGGTTTGTGTCTTCTCCTAGTATGCCTCATACCTGTATCATCTGACCTTCGTGAACTCTCCACTGCTACGACCCCTTTGTCTGCATAAATATCCCTTCGGATCTTCTCTGGTGCTTACGCCTCACTCCACTTCTGCTGTGTGCCTGACTGCGATCTCTGCTACGAATCTCTACTTACCTGCTGATCGACGTACACAAGTTCAGCTTTTAACTGTACTAGGATTCATCAACTGCCCCAGACTGTTGCACACCTTCTAGGTTGAACAGTGCTCTGCTACACATTTTGGATGTACTTTTACAGACTTTTGCTGTGCATAACACCTGTTGTTGTGGCTCCACAATCCACAATAATGCATATTGTTTTCTATTAGAGGATAACTCACAATTTATTTGGCTGGTGCTGATATCCAAAGCAACTTACATGTATGCAGTGCAGCCAGGTATTTAACTGGAATGACGTGGTCAAGAGTACTTCAGCAGTGTCTCAGTTGGGATTTGAATTCCCACTTTTCCAGTCCAGAAACCGCCCAGTCCTCCACATCACTTCCCGTTAGTTTGTTGAGAGGGTAAGCAATATTAGCTTGATTCCCCTTCATTTTAAAGTGTCTCTTAGACCTAAAACTGGAGGACGTGAAGGAAATATTTCTGTTCTGCCAATATACTAAAGGCTTAACTTATTTCCAGGTGTAGAACATGAGATGCAATTGCACATGGGTTGAAAAACAGAGAAAAGCTGCAGACAGTTGTAAAAAGCGATTGCAAAAGGGCATGCTGGATCTTGAGAATGCCTGAGGCCCATTAGATTGCTAACATGCAAGAAAGTTAAATTGTTTGCCAGTGTCCCCCGTGAAAGAGAGAGAGTCTGTGGGTGGGTGTCACAACTCTTTGCCGGTTTCCCTCTGATGAAACTGCATACGCACTTTTTCCATGCTAAGTTCCCTGAGCGTTGTTACTCGTTTTCTCTTTTCCTGTTGTGAAATGGAATTTTCATATTTGGCTCCAGTGAAGTGAGAATGAGATTGCAACACAGGGCTCTGACTAAAGCAGCACAGTCTTGCTCTTTTAGGTCTTCCCTTCATTCCCAGCCAGCTCTGCGTTAACAAAGACATCAAACTTACGTTCCACATTTCAGCTCCATTGACACTGCTGGATCTGCTTGTGTAAGCAGGCACGCATGGTGTGACAGGAAGAAATGTAATCCAACAAGCGAAGTTGCCAAATAAGTTCAAGATGTAAGAGGTTCCTTGAGCAATCCTTCATGCCCCTGTTGCACAAAAAATGTAGCGGTCTGTTTTTGTTTTCTAATGCACGTTTCTTCGAAGGAGAAACCCCAAAAAGGGAAAGAATATTCTGAGCTGCATTGAGCATAAAAATATCATCGTCGGAGTGAGCTTCGCCCCAGTGACCAAGCACCCTGGTTGTACTGAGTTTCGTCTGAGCTCCGCAGTGTGACTGCAGAAACAAGAGAGGAAATGCATTGTACAGGTCTGAACCCAAGCTGAACACTGCCAATAGAGTCAGAGATTTTAGAACACACAAAAATGTGACTTAGAAAAGTTTGCCATATTTGTCATGAAAATAAATCAGTTTAATAATGTCAAAACCCAGTGAACTGCACTGCTAAAATAATTGTATTGCTTACAAAGCCACATTTAATATTTTTACTTCCTCTGTAATGCATACAGTACATGCGTGCAATAAGGCCAAGTGCTCTGAAGATTAAAGACTGACTTCTGGTGTGACTTGCATACATACACAAACACAGTAAGTACTGAGAATGGGCAAAACGGTGTACTTTGAAATACATATCCATTGAAAACCGGAGGGTTTTCCTTTGAATGATCAGTGAATAGTAAAGATGTTCAGGCTGCTGAGGGGCTCAATCAGTAACTCTTTATTCCTGACAGTGGTGATTCAAGTCTTGAATATACCACCATCTGTCTGCTTCTGCAGAAGTGAGCAAAAGCCACTGGAGTTAAGTGAGACAGGGTTTTTTTCAGTTTGCTGCAGAACCACATCCTTTTAGACTTGCCCAGAGCATATTAGTATATTTTATGGGTTGCAGGGTTGCAGGTATTTTAGGAACGATAATGGAAGGAGAGCATTACTGTCCTTATACACCCTGTGCTGGTGTTGGATGTGCAGTTATTGCAATGGTATGTGCTGTTATTTGTGAGGGTAATTGTAAAGAGTTGAATGAGAGACTTTGCAATCTAAATATCAAAAAGAGTTAATTGTTTTTCTCAATTTTGAGGTAAACTCAATTTCCACAAGGGGTTTCCTGTCAGAAAAGGCTCACAAATACAGAAATGAGAAGCCCTCAGCTTTTATTGGCTCAAACCTAAATGCCTCTCTCTCTAGCCCTACAGCTGAAAGATTCTGTTTTGTGCACATAGCCAAACAATTCAACTAAGGAGCGTGCTGAAAGTAATAATTTCTGACTTTCTCTAGACCTTACAAGGGAAGCAGCAGTGGTGGTGCTGTTTTGACATTTAAGAATTTTGGAGGTAGTTTTAGTTACATAAGGCAGTAGAAGTCCAAAGTTAACAACACACAAAGCCTGTTAAAGTACATTTCAGACACAAAACGTACATTCAAATTATGGCTCTGAAAACAAATTGCATCACTAGCATGTGACTTGACGCAGATCGTCAGCCTTTAAGACATTTTCATAGCAGCTCTTTGATACTTTTTAAAACCCATGTATCATAACTGTCACAGATGTCAGAAGGGCATGCCGTGGAATGACAAGGAGAGCAGTGGAGACCCTCTGCATAGCAGCAAAAGAGGCAACATGGAGGTTAGCCCAGGCTCAGGGGGTCAGATGATGTCAGTATAGAAACCTATGCCCTCAGGCCACAGACATGGGGCGACCTGGTGCTAGGCAGGTCTTACGACAACGTACCCTCAATGCTGAGCCAGGAGCAGAGCAGACACAGGAAGTAAATAGGCTCCACAACAAGACACACTGGAAAGACATGAATAATCACAGCGAACTAGGAACAGGACAGAAGTAGAGCGCCCTCTAGGTGTACAGGGTGTGACAATAACATTGTATGCCAGAACCCCAGAAACAAAATGAAAATCTAAAAGTGTGATTAAACACCTGTGTATTTAAATACCACAACATTAATCTGAAATATTATCTGCATCTTGTTGTGGTTAATATTTATATTATCTCAGATATCATTACAGAAAGTGAAATTCATGTTCAGCAATGGGGATTCTGAACTTTGTAATTCCTAGGTATATGTCTAGGTATTCCTTATGCGTGACAGATTTAAAACATAGACAAAAGCCTAGCTGTGATTTCATGAGCAGTATTCAGTTTGCTTCATGAATACCTACTGTTGTCTCTCATAGTATAAAGACCTGTCTTTGTGTTTTAAATTTACACGTGAAATACTAAATAAAATTAATACTGTAAGTCATTTATCTTTTTCAATCTAAAATGACTGGCATAAATTGGAACTTTACAATGAAAATGCTCCCATTTCAAAACATTTTAATTAACAGTAAATTAAAACAAATTTAACTGTCTGTATGTATAAGAGCCTTTGCTGTTAATAATGCAAATTGCCTTGGCCCAAGGCAATAAGACTATCACCTAAACATTTACTCCTCAGCCAAGAAGCTGAGAATGTTTTAAGAAGGATGTGTGAATGGGAGTTTATAATTCAATATGTAATCTGAAACAGAACTGTTGTTACCAATTGGACAACCTTGATTAAGGACTCTTAAAAGCCACGAATCATGATAAGAGATGTCAACGTCCTGGTGCCGGATTCTCTGCCGAGTAAAATGAGGGAAAAAACCTGCCTGTCTGATACAAGAGGGAAATTTACCAGGGTGCTGCTGTTGGAGAAACAGAGAGTCATTTCTGTAGACTGGCAGCAGACAGGCAGCAAACATGCAGACTCAATCCAGGAGGGACCCTGACAATCTGCGGAATCTTTTTGTGGTCATACTGTAGAAGGTAAGTTCCAGTACCCCTCTAGTTAAAAGAAACACCTGCAGCAAGGCCTGGATAAGGCCTCCTGGCCTTGCATTCGTGCATGGTCTCGTCATCTGAAACTTTCCATCCTGTCAGGTGTTTAACACAGTGATTTGTCCCGAAGCTTCTGTACAGATGCAAAACAATCATACCTTGTTTACCAGTTAATACACTAGAATTCCTGACTCCCACTTGCTAAGGCGAGTCAGTGTTGAATGGCAACTATAATATGAACTGGTCTTAATGAGTACATAACATTGGTGGAGACGAGGGGGTTAGCAGGATTAGGAAACATTATACATGATCAGGTGTAGAAAAGATCATGAGAATTTTAACTAAAGGACGTTTACAGCCAGTTTAGCTAACTTGGCTGTTAGTAGTTGGCCTCCTGCCTCTAGAGGGCGCTCCACTGCTCTCTTGTCATTAGTTCCGTGTGATTGTTTATATGTTCTCCCGCTGTGCCTTGTTTGTCTTTCCCTGTATAACCCCAGCGCCTCCAGGGCTCAGGGCTCAGGGCTCAGCCCTGGACTGCGGATGTCTAGAGACCCGCCTACTACCAGCCTCCGGCTTGCCTGAGTGCATAGGCCTCATCCCCGACACCCCTGATCTCTGAGCCCGGGGCCTGGAGGATGTCACCCCGTGATCCCTCAACGTCCCTATGTTGGTGTTCCCCCCTCCTGGGGATTTTAGCCTTGTCCTTGTCTCTGGATGGATCTCCCGGTATCAGAGTTTTGGACTGTGCCCTGACCTTCGTGTGGACCTGCTTGGACTTGGTTGCCTTTGATTATTCCCTTGTGCACCTGTTCACGTACTGTCACTGTTCACTAGCATCACCAGTAAACCCTTGTGTGTCTTCCCTGGAGTCCGCCTCCTGTCTCTTCCAGATTCTGCCTCTTACAACAAACCTGGGACGGATTGCTGAACTACATCTGTGACAAGCAGATCATTGATATCAGGATAGCATCCAGCAGTTTCTCGAAAGCCAGGGCTCGATAGCTTGTTCCCCTCTCCCACAAAGGGAAGACCTCCTATTCTCCAGTAAACATGCAAAATACTTTCCCACACTTCACAGATTACATCACCCCAATGTTTAGCCGTCATCCCTTATCTGTGATCTCTATTTCCTGTGCAATCCAAATACATGCCTGCTGCTCACAACTTAAGAACAATGTTTTTTACAAGAAAGTCTTCAGAAAATGTAAATAAACCATATGCTCTGCTTCTATTCACTCCTGTTGCTTGTTCAAACACCACTAACAAGATAGTAAAGCAAGACCAACCTTCCCTTTCTAAACAGTGTTGACTACCCCATAAAATCCTATTGCCTATAAATCCAATAAGTGAACATCTAGTGCCCAATGATGGACACTAGACGTTTCTCTATCACTTGGGCCCTGCAGAGGGACTAAAGCAGAAATCCCTGGTCCCCTGAGGTCCTGCAGAGGACCGGACAACCACAGTTTCAGAGCCAGGACAGGGAAATGGACAAAAGCAGGTGGTGGGGCTTGGAGGGACATTTCATTGTGCAAATCCAGCCCCATCATCCACCTGCACTGATTGATAATTATAATTACTTGATTTAGAAAGTTCGTATTTGATCATTTGTTAGAGTGTGTACTTATTGTGAAATGTTGTTTGTGAAATAAAGTTTATTTTGACAGAAATTATCCTCTAGTTTAGCTCTAACTTGTAATGGAATTAAGACATCATAGTCTGTAATAATTTTATTTGATTTTCCCACTATCTTTATAGATGGATATTACGTTAGTGTGAATAATACGCAAATCTTGAGAGGAAGAGTTATGTTAATAACCAATTCAATGTGCCTGCTTGGAGCATAAGTTGAATTCAAAAGTTGAGATATGTTGGCTCGTATAAGCACTGCTTCGTTAGAAAAGAGCAGGTGGGATTTGTGAGACTGTGACTTTTCAGGCCTTGTGAGTTTCCAGGGCTTTTAGGCCTGCATCTGTTTTCCATTTAACAAAATAAAAACATGCTAGAAATTGTGCATTTATCAATGAACCAGTGCATGCTGTCACGAATCCCAAGGATGAGGTTTGAGGATCCTATGCAGACGAAGGAGAGGGAAGATACTGAAACAGGCGTACACTCCAAAACGTGAGTCAAATGTCGTCGAAAGGCAAAAGGAAGATCAGAAGCTGAATAATACAGAGACAGGTGTACAATCCAAAACGTTAGGCGAGTTCGTGTTCAAAAAGCAAAAGGGAGATCAGTAGCCAGGAGAAGTATTGCAAGAGGGGTTTCAAACAAAGCGAGATAGGACCTCTCTAGGAGAGGAAGGAATCAGACCGAGAAACGAGTTCAGATGGTTTAAATAGCGCTGTGTGCCGCACGGTAGAGTATGTCCTGATGGATTAACACGTGCAGTGGCGCTTGTTATTATCAACCTGTTGCTGGCACTGGTTAGTTCTCTTATGGGTTCATCTCTGCTGGCTGGCGGCCGTGACACATGCCTAACATTGTAGAATTCAGGCTGACAGACCTGTTGTGTGACTTTGGCTGTAATCACTTTAGATGTTCAGCTTACTCTGTGCTTTTCTGGGACAGCTGGACATTAGTATATACATTCTGTGACTGGTTCTGTCCCAGTCCTGAATGTGCTTTAACATTTTGTGGCCAAATACTGTATGTTTTGTCCCTGTCTTGACATTTATAGTAACAACAGGTTAGCCAGAACTGTAATTTTGAAATGGATTTCAAGAATGATTGTATTTTGAGCACAGCTGGAGACACATTTGTATCTCTGTTTTTCTGTTCCTCCATTAAATTTATTTCAAACCTTCACTGAGCTGCATGAGACTACTTGCATCCCTACAATGTGCTGGTACAAATGTTGTGTTGAGCCCCAGAACACAATGCATTACACTGATCCATTAGACTAGATGCTTTTGTTTCAGAACTAATATTCATCCATCCCTTTTCTAACTTCTTCTTTCAATTAAGAGTCACAGGGGACCAAGAGACTGTCCCAGCAAGCAATGGTCACCTGCACAGGACTCCAGTCCATCACAGAGCAAACACACTCAGACCCACTCTCACACCAGAAGCCAATTAACCCATCAGCTTGTCTTTGGACAAGTTGGGAAACCAGAACACCTGGAAGGAAATGGGGAGAGCATACAAACCTCACACAGACAGAATGCCAGGAACAATGACGACATGAACTGCATTCTTCATATAAATCATAATATTGGATATATATTTTAGGATTATGATCATAAAAAAAAAACTAATTAAAACTATCATTGTAAACCAATAGCTTTTAGGAAAAATGCTTCTGTTTACTGAGGTGTGCGTTTTCAGTGCTCTGGATTTTAAGGCTACCTGGCTTCTAGTTTGTAGATCAAACATTCCTGCCCACTCAGACAAACAGAGCTGCACAAACAAGTAGTGTTTATAAAAGGATAGCAGTACTGTAAAATTAGATGACACACCCTCTGTAAAGGGCAACTTGATTTACAATATATTGATAAATCAGCCATTCAGGAGGAGACAAATTATTATTTACCCCTTATTCTTACATCAAATAGTGTGGTGACGAACCTTCAGTCTAGGCATAAGTAATCTATATCCTAAAGGGGCTGCAAATACTAAACAACACATCCATCTCCCCAAGAACTCAGAAGCTGACATAACTGTCAGGGTGCCACAACACCAGCACACTCAGAAACTGCTCAGCCTGCATGTCAACTGCAATGTTTTGTTTTATGTTTGAAGCAGTCTGCATTTCATGTTTCACACCCCCTTTGGGATTCAATTCAATTCAATTCAACTTTTTATTGTCATTAAACTTACACAGGTGCATAGTATAATGAAAAGTGTTTCTCATTAGTCACTCAGGTGCAGTATATAAATAGGACAGAAGATGAGACAATAGACAGTTACACAATAGCAATAATAGTAACAACATGTAATAACATAACATAAATAACATGTAATCGAAAACTGTGCAAAATTCTGCAAACAGAGAAAATTTAACAGGACAAAAACAGTGCAAGGTAATTCTTGGAACAGTGCAAAAAAAATAGTGTGGTTAAAAAGTAGTATGGTTAATTAATATTAAATATTATTATGCCTGTTACAATTTTACTGGGCTATCGAGGGGTCAGTACAATTTTGGCTTACATGTGTCTGTGGTGGTGTAGGAGTACAGTGGTTGTGGGTACAGGAGGATGTTAGGAGAGATCATAATAAGGTGGAAGGGAGTGGGGGCGTCACCAACTTGACAGCTCTGGGGAAGAAGCTATTTTGGAGTCTAGTTGTGTGCGACTGGAGTGACCGGAACCTTCTGCCAGATGGTAGGGGAACAAACAAGTTATGATCGGGGTGAGTGGGGTCAGACATAATTTTGGTGGCTTTTTTCAGACTCCTGGTGTTGTATATTTCCTGGATGGATGGTAAGGCACTGCCGATGATGTGTTGGGCAGTTTTGACCAACCGCTGTAGTGCCTTACAGTCAGATGCGGTGCAGTTGCCGTACCAGACTGTGGTGCAGCTGGTCAGTATGCTCTCCACCGTACATCTGTAGAAATTGGTGAGGATCAGTGGGTGTAGGTGTTCTAGTTCTTTCAAAGTGCTCCCACCTTGGTGAAGATGGCACAGTCCTCTTCCTTGAAAGGTTGGGCTTCACTTGCCTCTGCTGAGACAAGTCACAAGTCTTCCCAGCTGTGCATTTCCCGTGATGTCGATTTTAAAGCTTCACAGTTTCCATTTGTAACTCTACACTCTGACTTCATTGCAAATCACTTTAACTCAACATTCACCCTTACTCTTCACTAAGCAAACACCTGTTAACTTCTATGACCACACCCGAAGAAGGCTCCACAGCCGAAACGTGTCTCTTTTCTTCTCTTTTCAGCACAGAACAAACTTTTACTTGTTCCTTCTTATTACCAGGTTTTCCTCCGCTGATCCTGTTTGGCCAGGAACTCCTTTTATTGTCACACTCCTGGAGACCACCAATCCATGTGCTGCTTGGATGGCCCAGGGAGAACTCAGGGCTCAAACCCATGTCATCTAGACTCCCTTCTCTTCTACCAAGGTACACTTCTACCATGCCGAGCCCTGACCCACACCCCCAAGTTTTACAACACCTCCAATCAATCCTGGTTCAGGAGTCCAAGAGTGCATTCTACCCCATTGAACCTGGCATATGAACTGCCACAGAGCCTACTTGTCCACCTGTGATGGCCTGGGCTGTATTCTATCAAGCCCCCTGGAAGAGTCCTTTAAGCCAGCTGTAAGCGTAGTTCAGGACCCTATGCAGACGGTATAATCCGGAAGTGGAGAAGGACAACAGGGAAAAGACGTAGAGGATCAGGACGGGTTGACAGACAGTGGGGCGTGACGGCGGTGATCCGGTGCTCGGGCGGAATGGTGAAGGCAAACGAATCCAGACAGTCAAAAAAGGTGGGAATCCGGGGAACAGTCCTGAGCCCAGGAACCAGGGGATCCATTCGAGTCAAGACAGGGTTAAAATCCGGAGTGGGATCCGGAACAGGAACAGGAGGTTAAAAACAGAATGACGAGGCCAGGCGCTCCGAGCCCCAGACTCAGCTAGGTCAGAACGGAATCCTAAGCCCTCAAACCGCAGATGTACTGTAGGGCGACTTGATGTTAGGCGGGCCTCCGGGCGTCTGTCTTCCAATGCTGGGTGCACATAATCAACTAAAATACGAAAGGGTCGGAGCACCCTTAAGAGGAGGGATGACGATCGTGACACCAGGCTCAGTGCTCCCCCACTAGAACTCCCACTCTTCCTTATCCTGACATCCTCCTGTCCTTCATGAGAAATTTTATTCTTTCTGAGAGCTAATTACTCAATCCATTCATTTTTTTTTCTCTCTCTCTCAAAGGCAACTCTCACTACCTCATAGAGAGGTTTGACAAGAATCGCTTTCAGGACAACTGCCATGGTAGTTAGTAACTAAATGATCCTAGGGTCTCATCCAGCCAATGTCTGAAAGAAGTCCGGTTATCAGCTTCAAGCACATGTCTGTGTACTGTGTTCCATACTTCCACTGTGTGAGTAAAAAAATACTTCCTGTTCTCGGTTTTAAATGCACTTTCACATAGCTTCCCCATTTGGCCTCTGTTTGTGGTTCACTGCACATTCTGAAAAAGTCCACTCGGTTGACTCTGTCAATACCTTGGAGGATTTGGTATCAAATCCCATTACACAATTCACTATTAAAGAATAAAACAGTCCTATTCCTTTGGTCTGTTAGCGGAGGAGATCCCCTTAAGACCTAGAATATATCTGACTACTCATCTCCAGACTGATTCCAGAACAGACTTTTACTTTTCAATAATATAGTTGCCAAAATTGTACACAATATTCTAAATGAGTCCTTATTAGTGCATTATACAGTTTTATAATAATAATATAATTAGGTTTAAATTCTGCCCTTTGGATTATATCTGTTTTACCTTTTAATTACTTCCTCACATTATTTAGAAGACATAAAAGATGCTTCAACACAAACACCTACAGTGAGACTTTTTCATAAACAGCCCCTTCTAAGTCAGCATACCCCATTTTGCAATTATAGTTTTTATTACCTGCATGTAAATCCCTCCATTTGTCTACATTAAATGTTGTTACCGAGGTGTTTGGCCAATTTTGAATTTTATCTAAATCTTTTTGAATTCCTTTTGCTGCTTATGCAGTGTTTGCCAATCATCCCAGTTTACCTAAAATACCAGAATGTAGATACTTGATATAGGTTAGGAACAGCAGTGGTCCAACTATGGATCCCTGTACACTGTTCAGTAACTGTATTACTCTAACTGTAATTTCAGGAAAAACTTCGAAATCCTAATGTCTTTTAATTTGTACTGGGCAGGAAAGGGGCACTTACCAAGGTCAGGGGCAACTAAGGGTAAGGCACTGTCACTGCTCAGGGGTAAATAAAGGCTGCTAGCTTTAGTAATTTGTCCCATGTGTTTATGCAGCTGTCCTGTGCCCTGTGTCAGTAAACATGGGCAAAGGTCTAAATGATCAAATGAGTAATACTGTTAACTCAGGTGCTGTGCGTTGAAGCCAGACAAAACATATCCACCATAGTTTACAACACACAAACTACATTACACAACCCACCCCCCCTGCCAACTGACCTAAAGCATTGGGCACAGCAACACCTAGTGGCACAGGGTAACACCACTTCCTGTTCCCCTGTTAGTAAAGAAAGCTTTCTTGCAAGGTACTACTAAACTTTCCCGTAAGGTACAACTGATTAACAACTCAAAGAACGTCTCGTATTGTACCACATTAATAAGACTTCATTGCACATAATCAATAAACAAGCCATCATACTTTTCAAACCACACAAGTGGTCTCTTTCAGTGTGTCTGGCAGGCTCTGTTGACTCAGACGTAGTTTTCTAAAAACATCAGAAACAGATACTTTAAATATCCCTTTTCAGCATGCTTTTCTCCTTGGTCTTACCAAGCAGGTGCAATGTGAATTGCATTCCATCTCTGTCCATCAGACATTTCATATACTGTAAAACACATACTGTACAGTCCTTTTCATCACCTCAAATGGATTAGTGTACTTGTATTGTCTTTTCTTCTATATGCCAGGTTTCTTGCCTCTGAGGAAAGACCCAGTCTTGAAATTACCTTCCTCACTTTCTGTTTTTGTATGATTTACATTTCTCCTGCTGTTGTTTAGCTACAGCACAGAATATGTGCAAAAGGCATTTTCAGTACATCAGGTTTTTTTTATAGTTTTCAAGTTGGCGGTTATGTAGCTCAGTAAACATTTGTTTATCATGAAGCAATTCTGCAGGGGACATCAGATGCCAGAAAGGCCAGTCATGGAATGAAAAGAAAAGCGAAAATACTGAACTGTCTCGAAAATACTGAACTGTGGCTCGGAGTCACAATTGTACCACATTAATAAGACTTCATTGCACATAATCAATAAACAAGCCATCATACTTTTCAAACCACACAAGTGGTCTCTTTCAGTGTGTCTGGCAGGCTCTGTTGACTCAGACGTAGTTTTCTAAAAACATCAGAAACAGATACTTTAAATATCCCTTTTCAGCATGCTTTTCTCCTTGGTCTTACCAAGCAGGTGCAATGTGAATTGCATTCCATCTCTGTACATCAGACATTTCATATTCTGTAAAAAACATACTGTACAGTCCTTTTCATCACCTCAAATGGATTAGTGTACTTGTATTGTCTTTTCTTCTATATGCCAGGTTTCTTGCCTCTGAGGAAAGACCCAGTCTTGAAATTACCTTCCTCACTTTCTGTTTTTGTATGATTTACATTTCTCCTGCTGTTGTTTAGCTACAGCACAGAATATGTGCAAAAGGCATTTTCAGTACATCAGGTTTTTTTATAGTTTTCAAGTTGGCGGTTATGTAGCTCAGTAAACATTTGTTTATCATGAAGCAATTCTGCAGGGGACATCAGATGCCAGAAAGGCCAGTCATGGAATGAAAAGAAAAGCGAAAATACTGAACTGTCTCGAAAATACTGAACTGTGGCTCGGAGTCACAATTGTACCACATTAATAAGACTTCATTGCACATAATCAATAAACAAGCCATCATACTTTTCAAACCACACAAGTGGTCTCTTTCAGTGTGTCTGGCAGGCTCTGTTGACTCAGACGTAGTTTTCTAAAAACATCAGAAACAGATACTTTAAATATCCCTTTTCAGCATGCTTTTCTCCTTGGTCTTACCAAGCAGGTGCAATGTGAATTGCATTCCATCTCTGTACATCAGACATTTCATATTCTGTAAAAAACATACTGTACAGTCCTTTTCATCACCTCAAATGGATTAGTGTACTTGTATTGTCTTTTCTTCTATATGCCAGGTTTCTTGCCTCTGAGGAAAGACCCAGTCTTGAAATTACCTTCCTCACTTTCTGTTTTTGTATGATTTACATTTCTCCTGCTGTTGTTTAGCTACAGCACAGAATATGTGCAAAAGGCATTTTCAGTACATCAGGTTTTTTTATAGTTTTCAAGTTGGCGGTTATGTAGCTCAGTAAACATTTGTTTATCATGAAGCAATTCTGCAGGGGACATCAGATGCCAGAAAGGCCAGTCATGGAATGAAAAGAAAAGCGAAAATACTGAACTGTCTCGAAAATACTGAACTGTGGCTCGGAGTCACAATTGTACCACATTAATAAGACTTCATTGCACATAATCAATAAACAAGCCATTATACTTTTCAAACCACACAAGTGGTCTCTTTCAGTGTGTCTGGCAGGCTCTGTTGACTCAGACTTAGTTTTCTAAAAACATCAGAAACAGATACTTTAAATATCCCTTTTCAGCATGCTTTTCTCCTTGGTCTTACCAAGCAGGTGCAATGTGAATTGCATTCCATCTCTGTACATCAGACATTTCATATTCTGTAAAACACATACTGTACAGTCCTTTTCATCACCTCAAATGGATTAGTGTACTTGTATTGTCTTTTCTTCTATATGCCAGGTTTCTTGCCTCTGAGGAAAGACCCAGTCTTGAAATTACCTTCCTCACTTTCTGTTTTTGTATGATTTACATTTCTCCTGCTGTTGTTTAGCTACAGCACAGAATATGTGCAAAAGGCATTTTCAGTACATCAGGTTTTTTTATAGTTTTCAAGTTGGCGGTTATGTAGCTCAGTAAACATTTGTTTATCATGAAGCAATTTCAGCGTCCCTAGAATGCTACCAAAGTCCCAACCAATATCACTTTTATCCCTGAAAGAGTACTGATGACACTGACTTAACCATCAACAGTAATCACAATAATTAAATATTTACCACCCTCT
This sequence comes from Atractosteus spatula, assembly GCF_055471065.1. Taxonomy (NCBI): domain Eukaryota; kingdom Metazoa; phylum Chordata; class Actinopteri; order Semionotiformes; family Lepisosteidae; genus Atractosteus; species Atractosteus spatula. Next base: position 3,399,099 of record NC_142728.1, on the reverse strand, counting down.
GCGCCTACTCATAAATTCTAGACACCTTAGAGTCACAAGTGGCAGGTTGTTTGTTGAACAGCCCTCTCAGCAGACCAGCCTTCCAAATTCCAGTTCAAACACGTAACCGTCTTTGAACTGAAATACGAAATGATCCATGCTCCTCCCTGGTTCCAAACTGAGCTCAAGCTGTAAGTAGAGTAAGACACAGCAGCACTGGAGCAAGCCTAAGGAAGTGAATCACTTTGTGCACCTGAAAAAAAAACTGTGATTAAAATTGAAATAACGTGTGCTGTGTGGGTGAGTTAAAGACTCAGGGTATGCCCAGGGCTCTTGTAATCACAGTGATAATAAATGTGGGAGCAAAGATTTATTACTCACATGCTTCTAAACCACAAGGGCTTCTTCACACGCCCTCAAATCACATGCGCAGAAAAAAAATGAAGAAATGCAATGAATAAAATACAAATTTAAGCATCACATGAATCTACCCCAAACTAAAAGGCTTCCCCCTTTCTTTTGTCACTACTCACAGACCCTGTGCTCTGACCCCAAGCTTCCCTCTCCCCGTCTGTGTGCCTGTGTGTCTCACGGAGAGCAAGCTGGGGTATGCAAAAAGACAAATTCCTAATGCAAGAAATTGTATATGGCCAATAAAGTGATCTTATCTTATCTGATCTTATCTTAGATCTAAAACAGGCTTGGAAGCAGAAGGTGGGAGCAGAACGGAGTCAAAATAGAATCATGCTGACAGCTCACAGTACCACCCACCTGACCCTTCCATCACCGAACTCCACTCACCCACACCATCAGCTTGCAATCTCCATGTTGCTCTGGCCGGAGATTGTAAGCAACTTACAGTATAGCCTTTCTGTCTCGAAAATACTGAACTGTGGCTCGGAGTCTCATCTGGGAGTATAAGGATTTGGGATGCCAAATATCCTACTCCCTAAAGAGACATGGGGGGTGTGGCCGAATAAAGTCTGGAAGTGCGCCCTTTTCTGCTGCTCGTGCAGAAACTCTCTCTTTCCGGCCTCTGGCTCTACTGCTCGTATCATGTTCCACATTGGCTGTTGTCTCGCAAACAACCACTTCTTCCCGGCAGAAAATCATAGCATGGCAAAGTGTGACAAATCAATATCAGCGAACCTAAATTCCCGTAAATTACGACAGTCTTTTAGGGCAGGGAAGTCACGGAACTGCTCTCATTAGTTCCCCCTAACGATCGAGCGATTGATTGATTTCCTACACCTTGATAATGAAGGATAGCTCATCACTTCAACGTCAGTGCCACCCCTGTTGCTCGGTGCTGTAGGCCACCCTATGCCATGGAAAGTCAAAAAGAAACAGGCACATTCCTTGCCAGGGTTACATTTTCGTCAACCTCTTGGGTATGAATTACAAATGACCCTCACATGAACAGCAGATTCCTGGATTTGGAAGGTCAGAAGAAACTCGAAGCCAGGACAGGTCAAACCCAGGTAGCAGGATCTGTACCAGGAGGCTGAATAAAAGCATCACGGATTTGTCCATAGAGACACAGATACTGTATACTGCAGGTAAAAACTTTGAAAAAGCAGAGACTGAAGTGTCAGACAAATTAAAAAATAATGTAAGAAAGCGAAGCACTGTCTCTAAATGGAGTATATTCTAAGGTTTTCAATGAAATCAACAAGGTCATTGGTAAACCACTAACGGATTTGGCTAATAAATGAAGTGAATATTTCACGCTGATTTCATGTGGTAAGGAAGAAACTGACCGCGTAGCTCAGTTTTAATTTCTCTCAGCTTGAATCAATGCACATAAGTCATTTTCTGGTTTAGAATGGCAGTATAAAAATGTATGAGATCACATATTCAAAATATAGAAAGAAGCTCTGTTACTGTATAATAATTTCATATTATTTGATGGAAGTTTTCTTTTTCTGTCCCAATTGTAACAAACCTTAAGAGTCTTGCTGGGATGAAGGCCTGCAGAGCTGCAGTCCTCCAGGAAATGTGTGTGCAATCTCTGCTGTATATCAAACCCTGCTTTTGTTAGGTGACCTTATCTGCCCGTGCTGATTGTATTTGCATAAACATGTCAGTGGAACTGGCCTCATTTCCTCTTCTGTGTGCTAAGAATTCTGGGACTTGTAGTTCCCCAAAACCACTCCTTAAATCTACTGTATCTCCTGTAACCTCCTGTTTGAAATAAGCCTCTCACTGTCCTTTATCTTACAGAACAAATATGGACGCTCATTCAATGAGTCTGTTCCTGACACGAACAGAGCCCAGTTCCATTCCCACTTTTTCTCTAGCTAGTGGATTAGTAAAACCTTCAAAAAACCCAGCAAACATTTATTTGGGGGGGGGGGGTGGGTGTGGGGGTCAACGTCTTCAAGTTGCGTCAACCGACTAATAAGTTTCCAGAAACTGGGCACAATAAGTTAAATGCCCGACAACCCCACCCCCTCATTTATAACCCTTTCTATTTTCCTAAACAGGAATTCTGCAGATTACCAGTTCATACTACGAGGGTAAAATAGCAGCAGGAGGAATTAGCAGCAATTCTGCAGAGGAGCTCAGGCACGGCCGAATGGTGGCACTGCTCGCCTTAGGCAGGAGATGACCACTTCTACCTGTCTGTATATCTCACACATATCTGTCCGGCAAACGCCTTCTGCTTCACACATTGAGCCTGCAGTCATTTCCACTGGAGGTTTGGTAAAAGCAAAACAAGGCCTCATTATCACCTCTATCAGCGCGCTCCCTCATGCTGATAAGAGAAGCAAGAGACTCTCAGTGTGCTATCAGTTGTCCGGTAAAACTCCAGCCCTGGGCTCATGTTCATTCCACTGATCACAGCACTTGTTCTGCGCCGTTTCCAAGTTGACAGTGGGGGATTTTCAGCGGCCCACATCAAAAAGCCCCAGATACACGTGTTCAAATAGTGTCCCAGGAGATAAAATACACAAATCATTGATGTGACATTTGGAGCAAAATTACTTGCCGTTTGAAGCAGTTCCTGTAAAGTTTTGCTTTTAAGGGATGCTGATGACCTTTTCTATTATATTAATGATGCATATGTACAGTATAAGTAAATAAGTATATATATATTATATAATGATGTACCTATTCCTACCACATTTTGACATAGTAACTTTCCACATTAGGTAGATCACTGTTGGTGTTTTTTTATTAAAATATTTGAACTTTTGAAAGATTGTATTTGTTAAGCCTATTAATTTATCCCCTGAAAGTCGTGGTTCTTCACACCACTGATACAGACTAGGGGGTCTCCAAAGCCATAGGGAAACTTTTTGTCCACAATTGCCAGTCTGCAATAATGAACATTTTTATGTAGGGGTTAATTTTGCTTTGAATAATTGAATAGTGTCTCTGACAAAGCTCCTGATGGAGTTGTTGATCTGAGAGTCTGCTTTAGTTTTTGTCTCGAAAATAATTCTGGCATTATTTATCATTATTCTTCGTTTTGAATTTCTTCTTAATTGTGAAAAGGAATGAGTTGAGGAGTTAGGAGATTACCCAGAATCTGCATTGGAATGATTTCATTTAATCTCACCGGACGCCTAAACTATGAGCTAAAGTACAGAATCTAAAATAAAATTTCTTAGAACCTCTAAAAACATTGCCACCTCCACCATGCATTTAGTCTACTACCATTGAGCATAAGCTGGCATGTAAACTGCTGTGTGGTAACTATCCAGAAGGCATACAGTACATTCACGACATCGCCTCATTGTGAATGCTTGAATGCTTATCAAGATTCCAGTTTATGCACCTGATAATGAAGGAATGTATATCAAGCAAATTCCTTTTCATAAAGGGGATTTTAATCCCCTGCAATATTCCCCCTGTGCTGTCATCTTTTTATTTTTATCTAGACTAAATCAATAATTTCACTTACCTGTTGGGCTTCACAGCGCTGTACCTAATTAATCTCTGCTATTCATAAAACAGAAAGACACAGACCAGTGTTTGAGTGTACAGTGGGATACAACATGACAGGCAATCAGCATCTGAATGAAGAAAAATGTCGCTATTCACCCAGCACAGGAGCAGGACTGAAAACGCCACACACAGTTGGAAACTGCAGCAAAAACAGATCACTCTCCTTTAGCAATAATAAACTTTCTTGTATCGCCTTTGTTAAAATTATATCCATCTGTTTAAAAAATATTCAAAGGCAGTCCCCTGTGTGCCTGCCTCACCAATTCTATTACAGCATATTAGTTACCTTTAAACTCAATTAGAATTGCTCGACTGAGTCTTCACATTTACTACTAAACTTGAGAATTGTACTATGTACATACACAAGGGAGTGCGCTTGAGTTCAGTTGTAACGTAGATCACATCAGTGCAGTTTGCCAGAAATATAGATGGCATATAAAAATGTCCTGCTTATCCTCAAATATCTCAAAAGGCTGTTCAGTTGTAGGTTTTGCCCATCTCCATCATTGTAAAAATAGTCATCACCTATTGAAGCCTGCAAGAGACTGTCAGAGTTCAAGCTGAAGTTCACAGCTGACATTTATAGGCAACTCTATATGCCAGATCTAGCTGGCAGAGATTTTGACTTCTAAATGTGTTCATTTCTAAATTCAGCTCCCAGAAGTCTCTCGTGAAAATGTGAAATCGTATCATAGTGGCACAACCCTAATCTTTAGTCACGTGGGCTCTTTCCATTTGTTTCCATTCAAATTTGTTTGCCTCGTTTTCAAACAGAAGGACGTTATAACAGCTGCTCTGTTATTGCCCAGAAGAATATGTAAAAGAATTCTTAATAAGGCTACACGTGGGATCAATGATTAAAAACCTGAGAAGCCAATAGTGAGTACTAAATCCTTGATGGTGTAAGGCATTGAAATTCTGTGGTTTGTTAATTGTAATCTTTCTCATTTATCAGTGTCCTCTAGTGAACATACTATTGTCACGTTTGTAAACCCCTCCTCTTAAAGACGCTCCAGCCCTTCCTTGTTTTCTACTCATCCCCTGCACCTGCTCCCTGTTCCAACCCCCTTTTCAGTTCTCCTTAAAAGCCGGGCGCTCACTTTATTCCAGGCTCTGCATTGGTTTCCGTACCAGGCGAGTCCGGGACCTGGAAGCGCCTGGTCCCGTCAAGTTTTTAGTTCCTGTTCCTGTTCCTGTTCCTGTTCCTGTTCCTGTTCCTGTTCCCGTTTCCGTGCCGGTCCCGACCCGGTTCCTGTTTTTAACCCCGTTTGTCTTGGATGGACTGCCCCGGCTTTGGACTTTTGCCTCCTCTTGGATTCTCCCTTGGACTCACTTCTGGACTGTTTGCCTCGGCCGCACCTTCCCCGATCACCAGCGCACCATGGACACGCCCCCTGTTTTCATTCCCGACTCCTGCGTGCTTTTTTCCCCGTGTTTTCCTCACTCTACCCGGATCGTGTCGTCTGCGTAGGGTCCTGAAAGAACGTTTTCGTGACGACTATATTATTTGAAAATGAATTGAATTTTAAAGCAAGTTACTCAATCTTTATCATCTTCAGTCGTTTAGACCCGTGCTTATCAATATGCTATATCTTTCTAGTGTAACAGAGTTGTCGCCCTTTCTCTAGCCAGACCAATGGACTTTTACTTCTTGCTCTCCATAAGCAGGGATTCACACTGGAGACCAGTAAAGATTCTTCTCACTGGGCTCCAGAACCCTACACGGATCAATGAATTCTCCAGGCATGACAAGACGGTTTGCAGTCCTCTCTTCTCACAAACAGGCCTGGCTTTCTGTTCTTTCTTTTCTGTGCTCTCATGTCTGGCACAAAAGAACGAAACAAGATAACAGTCAAAACCTGCCCGCTTAATTCTACCTTTACATTTAAATTTTTCAAAACAGGAACACCAAGAAAAATGTCCTTAGAAATCACTCTCGAGTGCTAAAACACAAACAGGAGATAATAAAGTACAGTGTTCAGTAAATCAAGCCCTGTTCCTACATTTTCTGTCCTAACAGATGGACAGTATCACCATAGCCGAATAAAAATTCCCCAAAATCTACATTGACAGGCGTGAAGGTCTTTTAAAAGCGATAGCCTGGACAAACCTTGTTCTTCAGTGGGGATACATTCCCGAACTGTCCAAGGATAATGAAGAATGAGTATCCTGGGAAAACACTCTCCTATTCCATGTACTGTATACTGTATCTACTATTGGTATATCTAGTACACTGTGAACATCAACAGAAATGTGTCAAATAACAAAGAACATGACAGAAAATAAATACAGTACTGGTAAACTGGTGAACAAATACAAACAAAAAAAAACAAACCTAAACCTTTGAATTGAGCCTCAGGGACATTCTCAACACTTCAATCCTCTGAGAATGTTCCAGAAGCTTCAAGAATGCCTCGAGTGCACAGCAACATAGATGAGGAGGATGAGGTGTATCACTCTATCAGAACTGAGCAATTTTTAAGCATAATTGTATCCCAATGATAAAGTGAACGTGAAGGGGGAAAAAGAGAGTCCACAAGAATCAGATGACTTGTTTCACCAATACTATCCCACTGTCTATATTGAGTGGAGATACAGTGGTGAATCCATTACCTTATGGCCTGCTGAACTGGGCTCCATGGCTTTTGAGCACCTAACCACCTCACTCTTAGAAGAAATTCTAATTTCATGCATAAGCAGATTACTTTGTTACACTTCATTGTTCAGTGTCCTGTGGAGACCGCAGAGCAGGAATGAGCCGACGGTTTAGACAAATTCTAAAAATAAAACCGCACAGAAAGTACCGGACAGTGCTGCTTATCGTCACCTCGAGGGACATTTTACACTCTGTAGTTCGGACTGTGTGTACATAGGGCTTGAGGGCCCAGCAGCAGGAAACTGAGGGTTGGCTGAGAGATTCTATCACAGAGGAGCTTTACGTTATACTGGCAAGTGAGATGAGATAACACAATCACTTAATCAGACTGAAATGGCTGTCTCGGGGGATGAATTCAATCCACGCAAAAAAAAGACCTTTCACTATGTCACAGACCAGCTGACCCTAGCTGCATTTCAAATACAGCTTCGTCTCAAGACTTCTCCCATTGTGGAAACACTCCATCCAAGTAGAGTGTGGCTTTGCGCAGATAACGATAAGAAGTCGGATTTTAAGCTTTCCTCATGGACATCCAGAGACCCAGGGCCCAGGGGTGCCACTTGGTGTTGTTTTTGGGCATGGCTCTGCAGTGGTTGGTAGTGGCAGGAATAAGCAGCTTCATTTATCTCTACACAGAAACTCACAAGCAGGTAGGTTCTTTTTTTGAAGGCTGGGGGAGCTAAACACCTTTTTGGGGAAAAGCAGATATGTTTAAGTCTTCACACTGATATTCAAATCAAGTAAATGGTTAAAAATTTGCGCTCAGCTGGAGTTATGCAAAACTGCTCGGACTGAGCTCAGAAAGCCAAATGCCCACTGTATACTGTAATATACTGACTGATACCGACCATATGGTTGTTATAATCTACCTATTGGAAAATAGTTACTAGCTTCGGAAGTCAAAGTGCCCATAATGGTATTATATGTAAAATCAAAATCTTTAAATTATTAGTGGAGGCTTCTCTTGGTTCAGGAATTATTTTAAAAAGCAGTTTTAAAGGATTTCTGAAGGACTGTGTTTTAGAGCACAAGGAAAATTAATCTTGTCAATTTTGTATCTACCGTGAAGAAAAGAGACAGCTCGTTCCTCATGATCCCTGCATGTGTGACTGACGTGGACTTTTTCATGTTCCTGAACCTGTAGTATGTGCTATGAATAAGTGCTAAACTGAGCCAATAAGTATAAAAGGGCTTTTGTTAAAAAACAGATGGTAAGAGATAATCGAAACCGATTTATGAAGTACAGGGTCGCGTGGGGGAGCTGGAGTCTATCCTGGAAAACAAGAGCACAAGGCAGGGTACACCCTGGATGAGACATCAGTCCCTCTGGGATCACACACAGACACAAACACACCCAAGATTAAATTTCCACATAGGCCAATGAACCTACTAGCATGTGTGAGGACTGTGTGATAAAAACTGGAGCTTTATCTAACACTCAAGGCAAGCTGAATTATGTTCTCGGGTCTGTGATGGACTTTTTTTTTTACACATTATGGACAAACGTCAAATCTGGACAAACGTCCGATCTGCTCTGTGCGTTCTGACAATTGGAAGTTCTGGAGCTGGCATTAATATAAAAGCAAAAGCTGGACGAAAAATGTCCACAATTAAATAGAAAACATTATAAGGAAGAAAGGGCTTACCACAGAACAAGCAACAGAATAAAAAATGTACGAAAAATAGACCAGCGTTATCACATTTTTTTAATTTTCTGCACTTTGTTGTTAAAGGATATTCAGAAGCAAGTGGAACTGATAGCTACAAAGCTCAACTCTTCCTGTAAGTCTGCACCCTGAGTTATGCTGTTTAATTTTCTCCTCTTTCCCTGTGAAAACATTTCACACAGGCTTACTGCAGTTTGTTAATGTATTATTTATTACAACATGCATAGCATAATCACAGGAAAACGAATGATGAAACGTAACAGAAAATACCAAATCCTTCAGATTAATGTTTTTTTTCTGATTAGATAAGGATCGTGCACATTGTTGCATTGTTTATTGAAAAAGAGTGCAATTGGAAGTTCATACTGATAAGTTTGTAATTTCAGGTGTTCTAGTGTAGAAGCCAGCACTAACTTGTTAGCTCTCGGTTTGTTTGTTTTTTAAATCTTTTTGTGTCTAAGGTTGTGTTTCTTCTTTTAAAAAGTAAGATGTTTTTCCTACATCAGCCAGCAGTGAGGCTTTGTGTAGATGAAGCATTCACAGCATCAGAATGATAAAACATTGAGATTAGAGCCTCACTGATGGTGCTTGTGAGCATAATATTCAATCAGATTAGCAAAAGTGCTTTTGTTATGATTCGGAAATTATAAAGGTTATCTTGACAATGAAAACAATACTGGACCGAGGTGTAACCAAAACCTAATGGCTGAAAATTTTTACACTTTTAAGCTTTGACACTGGCTATTAAAATTATATTTTTGCATTTTGTGAGAATGAAATTGCCTAAACACATTAGTAACCGATTTCTTTTAAATAACAGAAAATTGGTCACACCCATGCTGTCGCAACTTTCAATGTAATGTGCAGTTTGATGAAGGATGAAGAAAAGAATCTCATTCTTGAGATTCCAATACTGTCCTGCACAGAGCTCTGAAACTCAGGAGCAGACACTTGTAAAAAACTGCCTTCATTTTAAAATTCTTTTCAGCAGCTGGTGGCCCTGTGTATGGTATTCTTAACCGGTACATTGCACATTTTACAGCTTCGTCTGGTAAGTAAAAAGCCACTTTCTTCAGTAGTTCAGTAACAGTGTTAACAAAGTTTTCTCTCTTCTCACATGCTTTCTGATTGTCTTCGATTACACAGTTGGCAGGCTCACTTTTAAAGAACAATGCGGGTGAAGAAAAGATCGAATTACAAGTTTAAAAAGCAGCTTTGTGATATGTAATACTGATTTACAGTTTACATGTACAAGAGACAATTGCACATGAAACCCCTCTTCCTTCTTCCATGGTGTGCTCAGTGTGGCTGCAGCCCTCATCAGGAATAATAGATGCAGCTGAAATAATTAAAGTAATCTAATTGTAAAGTGTTTAAAAATGAACACCTGTAATAATTCACTATGATAAAATATCATACATTGATCCAACATTTCCCAATACAACCATACTTTGTGTTTTGCACTGCTTGAAATAGGGTTTACTGCAGTAGGCTGTGACCATGCTTATAGGCAATGACCATGATTATAGTCTATGACTATGACTATGCTAAGAATTACCATTGTGAAGACATACTAAAAAGACTGTGAGACTGTCAGCATAGTCATGACTGTTTATTATGGTAAGTCATGGTAATGTACCATAGTTATAGTTATAGTTAATAATACTGTGCAAATTTAGCAGGACCAAAAGGTCTTTTTATTGATTGGCTCAAACGATTCATACCATTAGTGCTCTCCTTGAGTATCATATGAATTAGAACAGGAAACAGGAACATTAAAACAAAAGGAAATACGCTAACACACACTATCGTTTTAATTTTATGTCGGAGGTGTAGATTATGCCATCTGCCTTATCACCCTGCAATCACAGAAGCTCAGTGTGAGCCTGGTCAGTACCTGGATGGGAGACCTCCTGGGAAAGCTAAGGCTGCTGCTGGAAGAGGTGTTAGTGGGGCCAGCAGGGAGTGCTCATCCTGCAGCCTGTGTGGGTCCTAATGCCCCTGTATAGCGACGGGGACACTATACTGTAAAAAGGTGTTGTCCTTTGGATGATATGTAAAACTGAGATCCTGACTCTCTGTGGTCATTAAAAACCCCAGGGCATTTCTCGAAAAGAGTAGGGGTGTTACTCCAGTGTCCTGACTAGATTTCCCCCTGGACTTTACCAGTCATGGCCTCCTAATAACACCAATCTGTGAACTGGCTTCATCTCGGTTTTCCTCACCACTGAGATCTGGTATGTGATTACCTGTAAAGTGCTTTGAGTGGAGTGTCCAAAATAGCCCTGTATAAGTAAGGAATTATTAATTATTATTATTAATTGCCAGACATACCACTTTGCCAGGTCTGTAAGTAACTTAACATATGCTTGAATGTTTTTGTTCTTATTCTGAACTATTTACCAAAAGGTGCAAGAGGTCTTCCTAACAGTGATTAATCAGTACCAAAGTATTCTGTCAATGTTTAAGTGTAACAGGTGCTCTGTACTTGTCTAAAGAGTTAGGTCACAAAGTTTATTTAATCTGGGAGAGATATCAGTATAATGTTCAACGAAATTAACTGTTATTGCATCAAACAAACCTGTTGAAGCTGGCTGCATGAACAGAACCGCAGAACAGAAGAAGCACTTGGTCACTCCAACCAGCTGTCAAACACAGTACCTTGACCAAAGGATTTATAACTTAGTGCTTTCACCATCATGATCATGCTAGGGATTGAGGTTTTTAGCGAGTGTAAGATACAGTGGCCAGTAAAAGTTCTTCCAACCCCTTGCATCTCCTGGCCGATTATGTGCTCTTGCTCTTATAGTGTGCTTTTGGTACTACCAACACATGAGGTGTTCAGGGATACCTTTTTGGTGTAGCGTAGCTGTTTCAGTTTACTTCAGACCATGCTGACTTCTCATTGGTGCCTAAAGAGGAACAGCAAGGCTATTTTTTTATAGTTTGGGCATTGATAAGTGCATTTCAAACCACAATGAAAGTAAAATGCACACGGTAACAAGTTCAACCTCCAATTAACGTCACAGAATAGACTAAATTTCCAGGTATGTGCCCCGCCATATTCTGAGATTCAGAACCAGGCAACAAAACTTCCGGTGAGGTGAAGCGGCCCTATGACACTGTAACCAAGCAGGCTTGTGAATCCATCTCTTTTAATCCAACAGAAATATCGCCCTAGACTTTGAGACGGTTCAGCCATCAAATACAACGTTCTTGTTTACTCTGCATGCAAATCACATTAGAACATTTCTGCGGTGAGATGTCTGCTGCACAACTTGCATTTATTCACTTGTACATCAGATTATATTAATCTAGGGAGCTACATGAATGCCAAGTCGCTAAGGTGCTGGACTAAGATTATGCTGTTTTGTTTCAGCCATGGGGTACGCTGGGGGAGTCCTAACCTTTGAGCAATCAGTTGGCTTGGCCTTCAGCACAAAGCTTATGGCTGATGGGAACAACCGTCCAGGCAAGACGAACCTGACAGTCCCTCAGGATGGTATTTACTTTGTATACAGCCAGATCACGATCAAAAACAGCTCCAGCTCTGTCCAGGTGTGCATCAGAAAGGACAGCAAGAGCTACAGAGATACCGTGACGCTCATGAAAGCCAGATCCGGCTCAGACAGAGGGGATTCCATTTTCCAGGCAGGGATCTTTGAGCTCCTTGCTGAGGACAAGCTTTATGTGGAGCTTCAAGGCTACAAGTTGGACAAAGTGTCAGTGTCCAGAGAAGAAGCTGAAACTTTCTTTGGAGTGTTTCAACTGCAAGGCGCAGATGAAGAATAATGTGGCACCTCAGCTACCCCACGAAATTTCCAAGGCCACAAGACTCCTTTCAGCCCTCAGAGTCAGAACTGACTCATCTCTGCTACCACAAACAGTTCTCAGTTCCTTTCTCGTTTGTTTGTGTGTTTCACTTTTTAAAAGTAAGAAATTCTTATCGTTGGACATACTTTGAATTTCCTTCGCCCGTTTTCCCTTCAAATTTTGGATGTATTCCCCTTGCACTTTGAATATTTGGCAGAATTTTGTGAAGAAAAACATCATGTTTTTCCACATATTGTTTCTTTCTAGCTTCTATTTAATTGGAAATGCAGACATCGATGTACCTCATTCAAATTTGTAAACTGTATGTAAAACTGTAAGTTAAATAACCACAAAGCTCTTAGTTTAATCTGTTGTTTAACCAGTGTGGAAAATCATTCCATTTTAAAACTCTGGGTCGTTTTTGACTGCAGAGTGTTATAAAATGGTGGCAATGGGGCTTAACACATTTGTGGGCACAAACTGTTCTGTGAAAAGTGAAAAAAATCTCTTAAAATAAGCCTATGCAATTGTTCACATTCAGCCAGCATTGTGCACTAGAAGAGCTACATTTTTTATTCTTTGATGAAGATGTGGCAGCATATCACCCTGCAATTTTCAACTGACGACCCACTGGAGCTCAGCAGGTGTGAGCCTGGTCAGTACCTGGATGGGAGACCTCCTGGGAAACGCTAAGGTTGATGCTGGAAAAGGTGTTAGTGGGGCCAGTAGGGGGTGCTCACCCTGCGGTCTGTGTGGGTCCTAATGCCCCACTATAGTGATGGGGACACTATACTGTAAAAGGCACCGTCCTTCAAATGAGAAGTAAAACCATCAAACTGACTCTCTGTGGTCATTAAAAATCTCAGGTCGTTTCTTGAAAAGAGTAGGGGTGTAACCCTGCCATCCTGGCCAAAGTTCCCACTGGCCATTACCAGTCATGGCCTCCTTATAATCCCCATCTCTGAACTGGCTTCATCACTCTGTTCTCCTCCTCACTGAGAGCTGGGAGCAGACTGGCTGCCATCACATCATCCAGGTGGGGCTGCACACTTGTGGTGGAGGGGAGTCCCCATTACCTGTAAAAGCACTTTCGAGTGGAGTGTCCAGAAAAGCGCTATATAAGTGTAAGGAATTGTCATTATTATTCTGAACAGTTATATAAAATGGAAAAAATCAAACACTGTTAACATTATTTTATGTACATACACACAGACATACATAAGTACACAAGTAACAAGATTATACAAGAAACATAGAATTCATTTAGTAATCACAAACAAGTAGGAGTGCTTACGAATGTCAGTGTCTTGGGAGTCATCACAGTGACTGCATTTTTATATTTGATCTAGTCAGTCTTAATTTAATAATCATAGCTTAGAAATTCCAAAGCTCGCTTTCCTAAGATCACGCGTGTATGAGTCAACTGGTCCTTGGATTTTGTTTAGCTTTTCAACTGGAGCACTCTGAGCATAATGGAAAAGTGAAGGAGCCTGTTCTGTTATGGTAATCACCTCAGGTTCAATGTGATGAAAGAAAATGTACTAGTTAAAAAAAGCACTAGCAAAGCTACTGGTTACAGCCCCTGTGTCTTTCTTCAAAACCACCTTGCAAATCCTTCATTTACCAGAGGACTTTATCCAGGTACTGATTTGATATGATTTCATGCAGCAAAGTGCAATATGATTATACTTACATTAGAATGTTTGTCTTACTGTATGTTTTGTCAAAGGGACAGGTGACTACATTCATTAACGTGATTATTGTAATGCTAAATGGAAAGAATAAATGCAAGTTGTTTCAAGTTATGTGTGACTCCTGACTCTCATGCCTCGGACAGTCCTGACAAAAGTGCTGCAAAATTTCCTGATCAAAATGCACAAAAACACCCATCTCACCTACAACCACTGTTGTTTTCCATTGTTTAAATTTCACCACACTGATTTCCAGGGGAATACAGTATTTCATGGATGTTTTGTCACCGTATCTGCAAAATGTCAACAGAGCTTTTTCAATTAAATTTTGGCTGGCTTTTCATAGTTTTTTTTACTTTTATAGACTTTCGGCTTCTTTTACAACACAGAACACTGCAGAAACATGGGTGTGAATCCATTGAAAGATAGCAATTCATTCATCACAGAATAAGAGGAAGTAATATGATGATAAAGTATCTTTACAAATGTAACCCTTTTGTATAGATTACACTGTACAGTATATGGACTAGCAAAGACATGACTCAGAAGTTAATACCCCAGACCCAGTTACAGGTGATATTATGCACCAGTAACTCGCAGTCAGCATCATTCATGACAACAGCTGGTCACTCCTAGCCACTGGCAAAATGGCAAAAATAGCTTAGCAATCGTCCCATTGTTCTTAACAAGGAAGTCAAGCTAGGCAGGGAACTCCATGGTCTTATAGTTAATCCGGTTCATGGACACCATCGAAACCATATCCGTATGGCTCTTGCTACAGTTTTCCGTCTGTTTCCTCCTCCTCAACCTCCACTTTCTCTCCAGTTTCACCAAACAGAGGAGTGGCAGTGAAACAGCTCTTTTTCTCTCAGTGCTTGCTCCTGGTCTGGCTGAATGAGGGGGCGTGCTTGTCCCTACCAACATGTCTCAACACCAATTTGCTTTTGTTCTTAGCATTACTAATAGCAATACTACTGAAATACACACATTTAATTGTTTAACAGGGCTTAATCTAGGCTTCCTTCATTACATGATCCACTTTTAGTAACAACCGATTCCATTTTGTTATCTTGGATTATCAGATATCTTTTGGCCTTTTTTTGTTCCTAGACAACAAATCGTTCATTGAGCAGATCAATTTCTAGTTAAGTCCGGTTTGAGACGTGGGGTCATATAATCTTATTGGTCCATTTGGGCAGGTCCAAAGTCATATATACTGTATGCAGGCGAGGAGAGATATTAGAGCTGAATATGGAGGTAATGCCAACTGAGAGTGGAAATAAGCAATGAGGTATAGAAATGTAAAGTAAGGAGGTTGAACAATACAGTCAGAACAGCTCCCTAACAACTCTTTAGCCCAGGGTCCAAGGAAACTTATGTGTGAAGTGTGCATGGTCTGGATTTTCTCAGACAGTTCCACTTTCTCCTACCTTTTAAAGTGATACTGGTTAGATTCAATGGTTAGGTCATGTTCATACAGGAAATTGTGCCTGTGTGCTTGTGTTTGTGGTCCTGCTCTGTGTCCTGTGCTTCCAGGACAGACTCGGTCACTGTCACACAAGCAATAAGAGGCTTTCTGATAAAGAATGGATGTAAAGAAAAACAGGGTCATTACAAACGGCGCTTCCTTATGCATCCATTTTCTGACCGCTTCATTCAGTTCAGGGCTGTGGGGAAGCCAGAGACTGTCACGGCGAGCAACTGGCACAAGGCAGGGTACTCCCTGGATGGGACGCCAGTCCATCACAGGGCACAACCAGACACACATACAGAGAACATACAGACTCCACGAGGATAGCGCCCCAGGAATTGAACCCAGGGCCCCAGCTCTGCGAGGCAGCAATGCTGACCACTGCATAAAAGTGCCGTCCTCCTGACACATTCAAGTTCAAGTTTATTGTCATTATACTCATATACAGTTATATGGTATAACGAAATGTTATTTAGCTAGCTCTCGGACGGTAAGCAGTACAAAAAAAACAATGATATACCATAACATTCAAAACAACATTCATGGGTGTTAATAATTGTGAGCCGGCTATCAGTTCTCAGATGGAGTTGCTGCACTCAGCTCGGCTTCATTAAAAACAGATGTGTCGTCTTCTTGTGTCGTCTTCCATTTCCAAAGTCTCATTTTGGATGCACTTCATAATGGCCGCCCACCCACCCTGTTCCGAGAAAAAGTCAGCAAAGCGTATTGAAACTCAAATGAGTTTGGCCAAAATGCCTACAGTCATTGGAAAGCAATAAACATTTAATCAAACAGCGTTTCTTAACAAGCTGTTCTGTTTTTTAACCTTCCCATTGCACCCATTTTAAGTACCCAGTATATGTTTTATTTGTGTTTGATTACTTTTCTTTAAATAAAAAAGGTTGATGTGGGTGTAATGTTGTGTATTTCTTGATGTAACACTCTAATCTTGGTGCAGGGCTTGACAACTTTTTTTTCAATTCATTTTTCTTCCTTTACTTAAAGTTAAAAAAAAATTAGCACGCCCTATCAAGTGTCAAAGCAGTACGCCCTCGGGATTTCTTCATGAAAAAATGTGAGGCTTCTTCAAATTACAGTTTCACATTGCAGAAAAGTAAATTTAGCACACTGCAACACGTCATGAAGCTTAGAAGGAGGTGACATGTAGGGCACTTCACGGCATAGTTATCGTTTTCCATTCTGTTGTTGTTTATTACAAACAAGTTCCTTTTAGTTTTCTAGGGAAATGCTGTGCGAGAGCCAGTTTTTGCGAGAGTTTCTAGTGGGCAGAAGATACTCCAGAGTAACACATGAAATCTTGAAAGACTTCTCCGCTCTAAATGGCTGTTTGTTATGGTCAATTACCACAGATGCTGGGTTATGTTGTTATGTCATGATTTATTACTCTCTGTCACAAAGTGACACAGAAAACAAAAGGAACGTCCTGAAAGTCCTGGGGCTGTTACACTCTTCAACAGATTTACAGCATAAGCACTCATTCACCTGCGGTTCCCTTCACTGGAAACTGAAAAGGGCATTTCTACACTTTAGCAGTGTAAACAGACATGCTCTGATTTGTGAAAGAAAGGAAACTTCTAAGTACACTCACCCGTTTCCATACAAGTGCCATTGATTTCAAAGTTTCTGCTCGTAGGAGAAGCAGCATTCAATTTCCTTAAAAAATACTTTGTTTTTGCCAAGTTGTTCCAAGCATTCATAACTGGACGTAACTCTGATCTACTTTTCTGATGTCCTTGAATAGCTCGGAACCAGAAATTGTTAAGGGTATGTTACAAACGAGTAGAATTTACCAACACCTGTTTTTTTATGCGAGCCGTTAAATGTGTTATGAAGCAGTTGGGTAAAGAAATAAAATGTTCATGATCTCTGTAGGAGATGGATAATATACAGTATATGATGTACAGTCTTCAGAAATTCTGCACCAAACTGTCTGGTGATACTGTGCATTCATAGATTACATCATATTACAATCTAAATTGGAGCCCCCCAACTCTTGCTTTGACAAAGAGCTTTATTCTGAAATCAGATGGAATGCAATGATAACTTACCCATACAGTAGAAATGTGTGTCTGTCAGGAAGGAAGGCACCAGGGAGATATATGCTTGGAATTTCATACCTAAAGCCAGAAAAAATTCAGCATTTGTTGATTGTGCAGCGGTATTCTCGGGTGGGTGTCTCAAACCTTTTTTCCAGGAAGTTGAAAAACATTTAAGACACATTCACGTGAAGTGTACAGTGTCTTCAGAAACGATTCACCCCTGTGTATTTTTTTCCTCAACTCCTTGTGTTGCAAACTTAAATAAAAAAAGACATTAATATGTCATTTTTTGTCACTGCTCCACACAAATTACTTTATGATATGAAAGTGTAATGCAAATTATGTTGTTTTTTTTTCCTGTAACTTTTCAAGAAAACAATGAATTGAATCATTAACACGACAGCATTTGCAATTGTTCAAAGAGGTGAACACATTCTGAAGGCATTGTGTTAATGGCCTTCAAATAAAATACTCTGAAAGAGTTATTTTGCTAACATTTTCCATGAGCATCTTTCATCCAAGCATTCCTCATTCGCACAAAGTGCAGCATTCTGTTACACAACCTGAGCAAGGGAACAGTGTATAAGGAGATAAATATGCAAAAATCTGCATATGTATATATAAATCTAATTATATCAAGGTAACTGGAGAAGACCTGTGGATTCATTTTTTCAATACAGCTCTTCTTCCATCTGGGTTTAATTAACCCCAATTGTGTGTTCAAGACTATTTTCCCACTGATTCACAAACTATTCAGCCAACCTTTTTCTATAACAGCTAAGAATATAAAACTCTCTAAACTTATAGTTTTGTACATAGTCTATGTCCAAAGGCTATCAGGCTTCCAGGGAAGTTAGCCCCAGTGTCAGTGTGTGTATGTCTATGTGCTTGCCTTCCCATTACTTGCTAAGACAGACTCCAACTTCCCCGAGAGCCTGAATTGGATAAAGCAGTTAGAAAATACAGTAGCTAAATATAATGAGTCCAGGAAAGAATTAGAAATGTATTCCAAACTAAACAGGTGGATGTGAAATACTTTTGTATTTCTAATTATGTTTCATACCATATTGTTTTACATCAGGTATACCCGAAATGTTCTCCGTTTGTAAAAATAGTATATTGGATTCCAAATACTGCAATACACACGGCCAGTGTGACAGTATTCGCAGGCATATATTTTCATTTATAGGTCAATCCATTTGGGTTAACTCTCACCGTTGATTCTAGTTCTGGTTTTCCGTGAAGGAAATAGCTGTTGTCACATCCAGGAGGACGTTTGTGTGTACCTGTATGGGATTTGTCACTTTCGGTTTAGTTTCAGTATCACTGCTGAGAGAAAATGCCTAACACACACCACAGAGGTGCAGAAAATCCCTACGGTCTCAGGTTCCTCATAAGATGTTCTTCTCGCTTGAAAGTGAAACTGCGTTGGGCAATAACATAGCAGCATTCCTCCTCCAGGAGTTGCCTCATCGGTGTGACATGGGTGAAGGCAGCCGCTGCTCGATCCACAAGCACAGCTGGATCGCCAGGTTTCTGTGGCAGCGTCTGGTATCACCAACCCAGGCCAAGCCGAGGCGGAAGACGCCCCACGATGCTATGCGTACCTGGAAAGTGCAGGATGTGAGAGGCGCACAGTCAGCAGGCTGGGAGAATGACAGGGAGATGTGGACGCTCTCCGACTCTTTAACTCGTTTGACTCGTTTGACAAGTTTAACTCGCAGGCAAAGGAAACAACCGAGCCCGTCGTTCCCCCCCTTTATCCAGTTCTTTGAATCAAAAATAATGGATATTGATAATAATTCCTTACACTTCTGTAGCGCTTTTCTGGACACTCCGCTCAAAGCGCTTTACAGGTCATGGGGACTCCCCTCCACCACCACCAGTGTGCAGCCCCACCTGGATGATGTGCGCCAGAACGCTCACCACACATCAGCTATCAGTGGGGAGGAGAGCAGAGTAATGGAGCCAGTTCATAGATGGGGATTATTAGGAGGCCATGACTGGTAAACTCCAGGGGGAAATTTGGCCAGGACGCCGGGGTAACACCCCTACTCTTTTCGAGAAACGCCCTGGAATTTTAACGACCACAGAGAGTCAGGACCACGGTTTTACGTCTCATCCGAAGGATGGCACCTTTGTATAGTATAGTGTCCCGATCACTATACTGGGGCATTAGGACCCACACAGACTACAGGGTGAGGTCCCTCTACTGGCCCCACTAACACCTCTTCCAGCAGCAACCTTAGTTTTTCCCAGGTTCTTCCATTTTCCACTGCTACCAAACAGATGGACATGATCAGGATGACACCAGAACTTCTGAGAGCTTTTCAGCATTGAGATTCCAATTAATTAAGTCAGCTGAACCTTTTGTGTTGTTAAAAAAGTAACCCCTTTTTTACCACAGTTTTTTTTGTAATCCCCAACTGCTTCTAATGAAAGTAAAAACTGAGTGAAGATTCCCATATCATTGGTAAAAAAAAAATAGTCATCTTCCATACCTTTATACTTTTGAATTAAGAAGGCAGTCAATGAAGAAGAACCTCTAAAACCAAATGAATAAAGCTTGAGGTCATGCAACTATTTTAATCTTGAGGCAAAATCTCTGAGAGGTAAGAGAGTTATGAAACATTTGAAGAATCCACACTTAAAAGAGATTTTCAGAACCCTGATTTTAACCTGCCTATCCCATAATCCATAATACTATTATATCCTTAATACTATATACAGACCCAAGTTCTGGAAAATCACAGAAAATGCCACTGAAGGACCCAGAAATTGTTTCTGCCCCTGGGGTATTGGAATGAAAATCAGAAGAATTCTCCTTCCAACATATTTTGACAAGGCCTCAGTCTCAGCAAGTTGTGAATACGTGGGGGTGTGCGATTCTAGCTGGAGGCTGAATGCTAGCATTTAAATTTTGCTTGTATTAACATGGATTACCCACACACAGTTTGCGAGGAACACAGTTTTATTTGAAAACACAGCCAGGGTGATCTAAAAGTGCACATTTGTGTCTGTCATTGTATTATTGGTCCTCAATATTTTTTATCAGAAAGCCGCTTAAAATCCGCATTTGTTGCAATCAATTCATAGATTTGTCAAACACAAACATTTTTGTTTTCACACACTAAAACTAAGGAGCCCTAAAATTTGATCTTGGCCAGTGGTCCCACCTGCTCCCATAAGAAGGCATTCACTGCCTCTGACATCACACTTCCAGTTTGTACCAAAAGCTCAGAGATCTGGCCAAGAAGACAGCATTACTAACGTTCATCAGAACATATGTACATAACTGACAATATCAAAGATCTGAAAGAATACTGGATGCGTTAACATTAGTAGTGTTAAAGCAACCAAAATATATCTGATATATAATTCCTTATAATCTTAAAATGTAAATTCAATTTATTTTTGTTATGCTTGGGCGAGCACGAACCCACAACCCTCAGTCTCCTCAGAAAGCAGGCACATTCGCTCGAGGACTCAAACCCCTCCTGGGTCTGTGAGGACCGTCTCGGCCACCTGCTACTAATAAACGGGCAATTATTCCATCGGCGCAGGATATTTCAACCCCGATCCAACACTGATCCGGTGCTATGTCATTGAGCTACACACTGACCAGGACAGAGTTCTCAGCATAACTTGTCCGTGTCCCAGAAGGACGCAGGCAAGTTATCCTGAAGGACATTAGCCCTGAATCGTGCCTGATTGTATTTACGTCTGTCTCGAACCTCTGCCTGTCAGTTCCCCATCTGTCCAGCCAAGCACCGGATCAGCGACACAGAACCTAATCCTCCCCCCGATCCTGTGCAGGGACACAACTGTCCTGCTCTGATCAGCCCTGATAGCCACGATAGCCACCTATCCTTTCGGCAAACTCCTCCGGCCTTCTCTCTCTGACTTGCTTTGCCAATCTCCATCTGCAATCATCTCTCTCTGATGCCTTCACTGGAATCAAGCTTCTGGTTTCCTCTACCTGTCAGTTTCCTCTGCCTGCTTGCCACATCACAACTCCTTTCAGTCTTCCTGAAGATTGTTGCTGGACCAAAGGGCCAAAAGTTTTTTTTCTTCCAAATGAAGGACTTGCAGGGCCTTTTCAGGGAGTGTGGGATCTACGATGGTGATTGTCAATAGCAATAATTAACAATGAACTAAGGTTCAATGGACGTTTACCCAAAATAGGTTCAAGCACCGAAATGTACATACTGGCTGTCCAGTTTAAGTGAGAATAATAAAGTCAGCTCCATCTTACTGGACAGCTTGCAGCGAGGAGTAAGAGAGCTGGAATCTGACGGCTCCAGGGCACAGAATGCCTAAAACAATTAACAATCTCGTTGTGTAGTCAATAGTGAAACAGGAGCATAGGATACAAACTTTTCCTAAATATTGAATGAAAATTGAAATTTGTTGAAGTACAAAAACTGAGTTTCAGTTTCATGGATTCGGTTTGCCAACTTTAAATCCTCATCCAGCCAGACGCCCTGCAGCGAGAGGCCTAATGCTTTAGAATCTGTTGTTTGGGAACTCCGCGTACGGTGAAACTGGGGGGGTGACTCAATATTGTTGACGCTTCTTTGCTGTAATCCTAGATTTGCACTTATCAAATTGGCATCCCTGAGCAGGTAACAGTCACCTCTCTTACAAAATGCTAATGAGGGTTCTCTTTCAGCAATGGCAGTGTCTTCCTTTCTCTGAGAGATCAGTAAATTCAGGGAATTCATCCACTTTACAAAGACTTAGTTGTATATTATTAATTTTCTTTAGCAATTGATTTAGCTGACACTTTTGCCTACAGAAACTTATATTTGTACCCCATGTATTCAGCTGGAACACTTCACATGAAGTAGTGTGCCAGGGATTTCTAGTTATGTCTCCGGAATCAAACCACTGCCTTAAAATTGGTGCTTGCATTAAGAGCATCCCCGGAGCTGGATTTAACAGCATCCCTGGAGCTGAGACGGACTCAAAATCAGAACCACAGTAGATGATTAGAGGCTTCACAGGAAAGTGGAAAACGTCATTCAAACCAAGATGTCAATATGCTAGTCTTGTGTCCGATTTCATCAAGTGAACAATGTAATGACCACAAAGTGAATTTTCAAGTGTGTTTTCCCCCTACATATACTGTATAAGTAGTATGCATTAGTCAATCAGTGTTTAACAAGGCTACAACTTCTAATGAGAAACAGTTGGCGTTTCACACGTTTCTCAATTTCATTTGACCTCTTTCCCATTGGAAACGAAAGGCTGGAAGGCAAGTTGGAGGTGGTAGGTACCTGTTCACAGATGTAATTAAATCAATAAGACTTCTGGGTAAAGTGAAACATAAGAATACATCACAATAAAGATGAAACAAACACCGCCTGATTTGAATGTTGGGCCACTGAGAATTTCATGCTTCTAGATGCGTGAGGTGAGGTCCTGAGAGAAGTCACTGTAAATTAACTGTGAACTGTAAATTAATTATCTCAGTGAGAATCAATGGGAATCCCTCTGATTCTAAGAGAAACCACAAGTAGGCGGGTTTCATTAGGTATCACTTCATGATTCTGCTTCGTGGACACCTACTGCTTGTACTGATGCATTTCTTTCAAAAACGAAGTGCCTGAATTGTTAGAAATACATATTCTGCCTCCGGCACACCTCTCCCTTACGCAGTTACACCTTTGAGTGGGTGTTGGAGAAAAGGCCACATCAGGCTGTTCTTGGTGTGGTACTGTAGTTCGCGGATGAAGCACGGTTTGACGCCACCTAGTGTTAGCCAAGAGACTCTGCAGCACAACACAGCCATCCTACACAAACCTCCTCACACTAATCCTGCAGGAGAGGATGTAATTGGATGTGAAAGTGAAAGTTGGATGGCGCAAGATTTAGCTGGGAAAAAAAACTGCATAAACAACAAAAGTAGTTTTTCATTTCTCTATCAAGAAAAAGGCTGAAGAGCTTCTCAAGAGGAACAAACCTGTTTTTCTTCCCCCCCCCCCCCCCATTTCTTCTGGAATGTTCTTGATCGAATGACGGCATTGTTCATGTTAAAAGCCTGTTTAGATTACACGTTGGATTTATGCTCTTTAGATGAAAGGCCATTTATTTCCTTTTTCCCCTTTTTGTCTGATAGATGAGAAGAGGAATACAGAGAAGTTGATTTTAAGCACGGATGAACACGGAAGAGGACGTCATTGGATGTGAAGGTCAAGGTTAAAAGGTCATTGATCTCATTTGTCCCTGTTTTGTCTTATAGATGAGAAGGGGAATACAGATAGCTTGATTTTAAAACACGGATGAACAACAAGGGGATTTTTCACATGTTAGAGCACTATCGGGATGAAAGAGTGTTTTATGAACTGCTTCTTATTTAAAAACCAATGGATAAGTGCACTAGTATTAGAATGGCCACCAGTGTACAGTAATTGCAGGCAGTAGAACATAAAAATCCAGGCTATCGGCTTCAACAGCATGGCTGGGTAGCTTGTTCCACGCTCCCACAAACACGTCCTTCAAGCCTACTAAAGACGTTCCTCCTGTTCTCAGTTTTAAATATGCTTCCACATAGGCCCAACTTGGGTCCTCTGGGGGATGTTGTCAATGTCTTTGAGGCTTTTGAATACCCCTCATATCCTTCTCTGTTCGGGACTAAAACGAGTCGGTACTTTCAGCCTGCCTGTGTAGGATATTCCATTAAGATTGATTCCCGGGCAGCGACATCTTTTCTGTAACAAGATGACAAAATCGGCCAGGAAACTCAGATGGCACAAAAAGATGAAAAATGCTTTCAAGTGAGAGCAGATCTCCAGTCTTGCTCTTCTTCTTCTTCTTCTTGCACTGGACAGGAAAGGCGCAGTGGAAAAAAAATGCCATTATTAAATTGATGCTCAATGGGAGGTTTTAAATAAGAGAAATTGGAAACCAGTGAAAGATTCGGGGTTTCTGTTGCTTTACGGTTGCATGTTGCTGTCATCTACTATGCGGATTCTTAAATGCTGAGAAGAGTGCCTGTACAATATCTGTAAAGACCCTCCTGCTACAATACAAAAGACACAAGTGAGAAGAAAATGGGTCTGAATCTGAATCTTTGAGTTGACCCCCAGTTGTTTTCTGAATTCTTCATTGTGAGTTTCACTTTCTGCCTTGTGTGCTCATTTGCTGTTTCTCTGTGTTTGCATTTTTGAATTATAAAGGCACTTATCGGTGAGGCCTAGGTTTCAGCATTTACTTCCCATTTTGAAGTTTGAACAAGTTGGGTTGTACACTTTCAGTGGAAAAAAAGGAACTTGTGATGATATCATCCTCAATTATGTCAGCAGCTTAGCTGCTCTGCTTTCAATAATTATATGAAAGAAATGGTGGGGATATTCTGTATTAAGTAATACTGTGCATGTATAGACATGTACTCCAACATCAGTGTGAGTGCTAAATCGGAGTAAACATCCCCTAAAATATCTCCTGACAAACAGGCAATGTGAGGACCTCCAATAACAATATCCTAGAGACGATGTCTTATAAACCAACTGACATCTGTTAGAATGATTTATTTGGGGTTTGTTTTCATCCGGTGTGGAATTGCATGTGCATGGAGTTTAGAGCACTAAATAAAACTCCAATGAGAATCAGTGGGGGGTGATCCACAAAGACGGGAAAGCAGAAGGCAGGTAGAATACTAGAATTCAGTGGTCTCTCCGATCCACGAGTTTGTCTAAAATCTTTCCTCGGTGCCCTTGCCTCGGAGTCTCTGCCTGCTACTCCTGCTAATGGAGTTTGTAACAAAAGTCTGGGTGGGATGGCAACAGCCCAGATTCTAGCAGGCTCATCTGTTCTTGATTTGCAATCACCCCCAACGTCATTTCTTTACGTAGAACTTAGAACTTACTGAACGCAACCCACTTCTCGCCCTCGCATACCGTATGTCACTCCTGTCTCTGCAGGGGGTCCCAGCATCATCGTCCTGTAGCCAGGAGGTCAGCCCACGGCCAGATTGTGATTTTTTTTTTAATCCTTTCAGTACACTTCAACACCTGGGTGTTGTAATCGCTGGTGCTTTCGCGTATCATCAGCAGATTTGGCTCATTTGCGAACTATGACGCAATCTAGATGGATCGTATGCTGTCGATCAGAAAGAACGTCATTTTGAAATCCCTGCTCTACACCACTCTTTACAGCTTCCAGCCAGAGGGTACGCCACCAGCAGTTCTTAAACCAGAAGTATTAAAGTGAGGGCCGCTCGACTCGCCCCATCAATCACATGGTTTAACATTAGAATCAAGTGCCTCATGTCAATCGAAGTAATTCAGTTGGCGTTCCCCCCTCTTTTTGCACATTTCGGAGTGAAAATGCCCAGGGCCTATGAACACTGAAATCCGGCCCTGACTGTAAGAACTAGAGCTAAATAAACATTTTCTTTTGGACCAGTAGAATAGTTTACAGTCTGCCTACTTATTTTCATCAAGCTAATTGAAGTCTAGTTGTGGTAGTGTAATAATAATATTAATATTACTACTTCTAGATCTAAACTGACTAAAATGAAAATTAAAGAGATGAGGATTCGTATGGGTAATATTTGGCCTTCTGAAAAACGAACTCTGTATACTGTTAAACTCTGTATATTGTTAAATTCGGTACCTGTAAATGACTATGGTCAACATATTGTTAAAGTATTTTAGAGCTAAAAAATATTCAAAGAGAACAGCTTTTCAAGAACAATTCAGGCTTCTTCATAGAATTAACTGCGGACAAAACACGTGATTTCCTGCAAACCTTACCTACCTCAACCAGAAAAGAAAAAAAACTATTTCCCATTACAACACAGATAAGGAAATAACGTCAACTATTCGAAACAAACGGATTTGGTTTTTATGAATATTGTAGTTCTGGAAATAAAGAAAAAGTCAGTCATCAAAAAAGACGTCAGGCAGCAAAAATCACAAATCCCGCAAAGGCCTTAAACAGCCTTTGACACATTATTTTGTATGTTACACACATACTTTAACAGTTAGAGTTTCTCCTTGTTTTAGTTAAGCATGTAATGGCAATTTAAGAACTGATTTCTTTTTATTAATTTTAATAGTGGAGCCTTTTGAGCCTTGAAATCACCAGTGCTATGACTCAGGTTTTGCACCTTGAAGTGTCTCTGCAGTGGAAAAATGAGAGATGTCTGAAAAATAACATAAGTAATAATAGTCAGTTAAAAGAAAAGTTCAGAATTGTTCCCAAAGATACTATGTTATACTGAGTCATGTCTTGATTTTGTAATACTGGAACTCTAACAGAGCATATTATACTGTACAAAAACCGCTACCACGAAAAGAGACTAACCAAATTCATTTTCTCGACACAATTTCACAATTTCTGGACACACAGTATAAATAAAGACTTTTATTGTCCTCTTTTCTCATTTGAGAAATGTGACTGTTTGACATTCTTGAGTTCAGTAGGTATATACACTGCTTTAAGAATTTTCTAAAGCATTCTGTCACAGAAGAGCTGACCGCTTATTCAGTATTCCACATTTAACATACTTTACAAAAATAAATTTGTTTTTTACATAGGTAAATCTTAAGCACCGTTAGGAACAGAAATATTATAATATTAAAACAGGAATAACGCTAACGATAGCAAAAATCAGATGCTTGGTGAATGTTTACTGAGTTTTTAAGTATATTCAATTTTGGCTTAACCTGCACGGTTAACAGGTAGCCTCATGGACATATTAACGGTAGATTTGACCTCCCTATTCAGAGAGTGGAGTTAACCAGGGTGGAGATATAAGGTGAAGATGGCACAAAGAAGAGATAAATACAACACAAAATGCAAAAAGGAAGTGTTTGCTATATACATACAGAGTAAGATATACATATACAGTAAAGCAAAGTTGGTAGCATCCATCTCTGAATGGCAATATTTCAGCTTAATTCAGCTGGGCGCATTCAGTGTAATTTTCTGGATATTTTCCTAATCATGCTAATTGAATTCATTATTTTAATCTGCAGGTAATAGCTTCTCACACAGGCAGTGTCTGCTGGAAAGCTGAGATTCAATCCTGCATTCTGGTTGTCTGCTCAAGCAACTGGCACTCTCCTAAATCTTCAGATGAGAAGTGCTTTGCGTTCGTATAACTAGCATTTGAGCTTGACTTGACCCAGGGGACGTGATGTAGCACAGGTGTTATCAGAGCTACCCCTGAGCGGTACTGTGCAACAGTAACGGCTCTGCTACTGCACGTCTCAGCGACACATTCACAGGCTTCATTTGGAAAGCAATGTTGGTCAGCTTCGCAAAACAGAAACGGAAATCAAATTAAGAGCAATACCAGACGGCACTCTCAGATAAAGAAGCCAAAAATCAAGCTTAAGTGTTCTGTATAGATATGATACCAGCAAGACCTCCATCATATTTCTCCTGATGCCAATAGAAATAACAGCTGGTTGCACAACAGCTCAGAGCTGAACATACAGATGATGGAGGGTTCTCTTTTATGATTTTTTAAAGTTTATACAGCTTGCCTTTTCCCTCTGCATACATACAAAACAAATCCAAAGTGTAAAATACTTTCCGCTGAAAAAGGAGAGCAGCAACAAATCTTTTCCGTCTCGTGGGGTAACTTATTCACCCGCATATAGCACCTCAACAAACTGCAGTCGTTTCAGTGGAAAACTGTATTGAAACTCAGCTCTTTTTTCTTGGCAAGGAATTCATTTCCCATTACGCAAACACAAGACCACCCATAAGAAAAGCATTGTTGTCTGTGGTAAATGTGGGGGGCACAGTCAAAACGACACTTAGCTTCATTTCCCAGAAAGGTCAGTCTCAATCAAAAAGGCAGGGCTTACCTCCCTTCATGGATGCACACGAATTTTAAAATCTCATTTCCTTTTTTTTTTTAATTCTTATTTGAAACTTTCAGCTGTAAATGATTTGTTTCTGAACGTATTCTTGCATGAACGGGAAAGGTGAAAATGCAATTCACACATATGGTAGAAATCAGAATATTTCACTTTGCCAAGTGGGAAACAGAAGAGACTTCTGCAGAAAGAAATGATCCTAAGCATTTTTTAGGGCTACAGAAACCACAAGAGCAGAAGTAGCTTATAGTACAATAGGGATCTAATAGCAAGACATGAAAAAGAATACTAAATGTTCCAAATTACTAATTCGCACAAGTTTTTACTACAAATGTCAACATCATGCCCAGTGATGTCCCTGGAAGGTTCTACAGAGTCTAGGCCAATTTTAAACTAATAGATTATTGGAGCCTGATATTGATCTTGTCGTATTTACCAAAAGACCAAAGGAAACATATTCATTCACTCCCTAGTGCTCACTTCGGAAGGGAGAAGTACCCACTGATTGAAGAATTGCAATTCATAAAAAGATGGAAAGGAAGGAAACTACAGACCTCAGAGTTGTACTTCTGCTACTGATAAAACTGCGGAAACGTAACACTTTCAAAACTGATAGTTTTAAGAAAAGGCCAGCACTGATTCAAAAACAGGTCTTGTTGAAGTCAGTTCTTAGAACACCTCACAAAAACGTATGACAGGATACATTTACAAGTAAAAAAAACTTTGATAAGACCCCTTATAAATGGTTAATACTCAAATTTAAATGCCTCTAGAAACCATTGTTTTGATGTACATTAGTTGCGAAACAGTAACAGCGTAGATCTACTGATGGTTGTACTGCAGAGATCCGTTTTCATCCCATTAATCATCCTGATTTTTGTCACTGATTGAGATTCTGACATAGTTCCCAAAATAGGTACTGTAAATCTGCGAATGCTTTTAAAATTTAGTGGGAGTGACAGAGACAAATGAAAGGTGGGCATTTTAGAATGCCTATGGCCAAGAAAAATGTATACATGAAATATTTTTGTTCCTGTGCAATATTAATTGGATTGCTATCTGTATAAAGCTATCCAATTAATGTAATATGGCCAGAGTGAGATGTGTGTATGTGTAGATGCATTGTTGTATGTCTAGGACTATTGTTTGTTTTTAATAATTTAAAAATTCCGAATTAAGCACACATTTGTAAACGTCCTGAAAGTACTGTATAGTTGCCATGTTGTCACAAAGCCCTGGTCTTGCCACTGGTGAGACTGAGCATTTGCAGGAATCCATCCTTCCTGCTTTTCTTTAAAGGGGTCTTTTTTCTAGTTTTATCCTCTCCCACTTGACCGTTGGACAGTTGTTCTTTAGTTCCAGGAGATTCAAACAGCTCCTCTGCAAAAGGATACGCCTTGTGTATCTTCAGGGGTATTACTGTAGAAGGAAAAAGCAATGAGACGTTCCCCTGTTACCAGGGGTTTAGGATAATTTAGGAGGTTTTATTATGATGTTGTTCCAAATGTATGAAAATGTTTAGAATCAGGAATTGACCGAGTGGTTGAGCCAATAAGTAAAATAAATATTCTTAGCCCCCAACTTGGAAGTGTTTCTCCAGAATATACCCGAGTGGTTGGTTCAATTAGAGACACGAGAATTCTTTATTCTCTGGCACAGCTTTGGTGAAATAATCCAGTCACACTTGGTTCAACAAATGTTTATTAATATACAGACAATAAAACATACAACAACACACAAGTTACTCTATGTATACAGTATTTACAAACAAGGCGTTCAGAGGCCTAAGACCCTCCTACTGTGTATTGAACACACAATAAAACACAAGAGAGAAGCTGCCTTCTTAATACATGCAATACAACCTGCAGTTAAATCTCTTTCTCTGCAAGCCCAGATACCACAAAATAAATGGGAGCCCATCTCCCTTCCTAAAAATGTATCCACAAGCAGGAAAGACATCTCTAACCAAGACGTATCTTTTTAACCGTGGAAACCCAAGTTCCCCAAAAACACAGAAATAATAATAATAAACTATTTTATATAGCGCCTTTACACGTGGCTTCTGAAAGCGCTTATCAGAATGACAACAACAACAAAAAAGAATACACAAGATAAAACACAATTACAATACACAGAGGAGACCATGGATGGTGGTACTAAGTATAGTAGGAGCAGAGGGGTAAAGAATGGAACCAGTTAAGTAAAGGCTCTACTAGAGACGAAGGTTTTGAGTCTGGATTTGAAGGAGTTTAGAGAAGGTGACTCTCTGATATCCTTGGGGAGAGAGTTCCAGAGCTTGGGGGCATAACAGGAGAAGGCCCTGTCACCCATAGAGTGTAGACGGGCTTGGGGGACAGTTAGGAGACCAGAATTAGAAGAGCGAAGGTTGCGAGGTGGGGAGTAAGGCGATAATAGTTGTATCCTTATAGGTGAGCATGAGAAGCTCACTCTAACAAAGAGTGAAAAAAAAATAGCGAGCTCTCTCTAGCAAAGTTCAAATACTTAGCTCCTGTCAGGTTTTGTCTGGATGATCACAAAGTTCCAACTCCTTTGGACTCCTCATTCTTCTCTCCTGTCCTTTCTCCCTCTTTCTTTCTAAGGTGATCTCACACTGTGTGTTTCTGGACTGCTCACTGATAATCATTAACCCACAACTTAATTACCTACGTACAGTACACCAAGGTAATCTTTACAATTGATTTTGATCAGGGGATCCCCACATCTCAGCAAACATCCCCTCTGCTTTGAAGCATTAACTCTGCCAGGTGTCACTTTATCTAAGTAGGCTCTTAGAGACACTTCCTAGTCACCTCTAGCTGTAACAATATGCATAATGCAATGATACCCTCAATTAATTGCCCTCAATTCAAAAGATGGACAAAAAACCTTCTACTTGGAAAACTCAGGCTAGTACTTTCTTTGGAAGGACATTTTAAACTCACATAAACAGAAGGTTTTCAGACACACATTTCAGAAAGACTGAGGATAAGCCTGAGCTAGCATTACTGTTATTGGTCCCACAAAACAGACATTTCTTTGGACATCACTCCAATATATTTTTGGAATTAATTGAAATGTCAGAAACGTGTTATTTTGCTTTTATCTTCACATTTTATCTTGATGAAAACGACTTTGACACTGCTAAGAAAAATAAACGCAGGCTATACTGGAGTAAAACCACAAATTGGAAAAATATTCACTCTGTTTGGCATACCCTTAATTTTGGCATTTAAAACACAACCATGATGATAAATGAAGCAAACTTTTACTGTTTATACTTAGTCATGTTTTAAATAAAGAATAATTTTTAAATATAGTAATATTATGACACTTGATACATCTAGTGAACTTTTACTTTGGCATTAAGTTTTTTAAGACTGATATTCTGATTTGATGACATTTTTATCACACGTCACTGAAAGTTTTTTCAAGTTCTTATTTCAGAAATGCTCAGAAAAAGACAGAGCAAGGGTTAGGTTTAGAGTTTGCTGCGCAGCTGTATTTAAGGACTTGACTGAATTTTAGGAAAAGAAAGTTATATTGTACTGTGACCTTTTTTTAATGGAAATGATTATTTATATTACATTACATATAACACAAAATGCAGTACAGACTTGACTCCTGCATTGTGTTGGTCAAATCTCTGTTATATTTGGGATTGAAAACTCTACCATAATGATAACTGAAGTCACAGTTTGCTATTTCTTTTAACTCTAACTCTTGATCAGACAGAAAAGCATACTTATTCATACAACCATTTTAACATCTTAAAATAAGAATATTATCACACTTGATACATTTAACAAACTTTCTTGCTGGTATTGAATTGTTTCAGGATAATGTTTTGATTTGTTGAAGAATCATTCCAACTCAAACAATTGAACATTTTCAAATATGCATTTCAGAAGGCCTCAGAATAACTCTAAGCTAGGGTTAGGAAACTAAAAGCATCTAAATGACCAGTCCCAATTTTCCTTTGAGTCTGGGTTCTCAGTAAAATCAGTCATATTAATGACTGAATTACATATTTGGTAAAAGCTCCCTTTGCAGCAATTGTTAGACACAAGTTGTTTTGGTCACAAGTCTATCAAATCTGCACACCTGTTCGGTGCCATTTCTGCCAATCTTCTTGGGGATCGATTTTGAACAGCCGTTTTTTGAGGGAGAACTAACTTCTCAGGTCGGTTATTAAATTTCAGTAAAAAAAAATAATTCATTGATAGCAGTTCCCCTTACAGTCTTTCCAGAGATTGTCAATGGAACTCAGTTCGGGACTTGGACTGCACCACTCTA
Organism: Atractosteus spatula; assembly: GCF_055471065.1. Taxonomy (NCBI): domain Eukaryota; kingdom Metazoa; phylum Chordata; class Actinopteri; order Semionotiformes; family Lepisosteidae; genus Atractosteus; species Atractosteus spatula. Next base: position 3,366,677 of record NC_142728.1, on the reverse strand, counting down.
GAACATTCACTTTCATATTCTTAAACCAATTCAAGTCCCCCTGAAAGGTTCATTTATCACCCCATTTTTATGTCTTTTGGAACAGATTGGAACAGGGTTTTCCTCTAGTATTTGCCTGTACTTTGCTCTGTCCATTTTGCCTTCAATCCTATCAGGCTTCCCAGTCCTTCCTGAGAATCCTTCCCATACTACCATCATCATGCTTGACTCCTTGACTATAGGGACAGTGTTGACTGGGTGATGCATTGTTTTGGATAACACTTGGCAATCACCCTAGAAAATTTCACCAAAAAAGTGTTTGCCACATGTTTTCAGTGTCACTTAAATGTTTTGGGGCAAATTACATGAGAGGTTTTATGGGTTTGCCATTTTCGTATATAGGCCAATTTTGTGGAGTGTCTGTATTGTTGACTCAAGACATTGTCTCCAATCTCAGCCAATGAGAGAAAGTTTCAAAGTTGTTATCGGCATCACAGTGACTACTTCACCAGTTTCCTCTGTTCCTGTCTGCTCAGTTCGAAGGGACAGCCTGATCTAGTCAGTGTTTGGAACATACCTTCCAGTTTTTGGTAACTGAATTAACTGCCCACCAAGATATTCAGCAAGTCCAATAATTGTGTTACCCTTCTCCTGATCCGTGCTTTGCAATGACTTTGCAATGTTTTTTGTTTTTTTTATCCCTGACTTGTTCTAAAAACTACTTAGCCTTTATGGTTATGAGACTCGTTAAAGCAATTTTGTGCACCTAAATTAATTTAGGTTTGCCACAGCAATCACGAGTTTTCAATTTACTTTCTATTTTTTTTTTGCTTTTAATGTCTGGCTTAGTTTGTGTATACAGTGTATATACTTCCAAGTGTAAGTTTCAGAGTAACAAAATACCAAAATTTGTGCAAGGGTCTGAAAGCCACCGTAGGTTTTCTGACCTGAAAGTTCAATTTCTGAGATTTAATTTTGGTCCTGCTGAAGGCTCTCAGGATATAGATAGATAGATAATAGTTTACTAATCCCGTAGGGAAATTGATGTGTTACAGCAGTCCAGGCCAAGACAAGCAAAACAGACATCACAATAGTTATAAAACAAAAGACAAACAAAATAAATAAAAATAAATAAATACATAGGTGTGTGCAAAATGTGCTGATCATAGTCGCTGTAAAAACAATAAAATATGTGCAAAATGTGCATAGGTTTATACAGACTGATTGTCCAAAAAGTACAATGGAGTAAACATGCTGTCCATAGAGGAGCAAATGAAGGGCTAACAGTCCTAGCCTAGGGCAGCGTTATACACCCTGACAGCCGCCGGGAGGAAAGACCTGCGGAAACGTTCCCTTGAACACCGTAGCTGGAGCAGTCTATTGCTAAATGTGCTCCGCTGCCCAGTAACAGTCCCATGAAGCGGATGAGAGGTGTTGTTCATGATGGCTGTGAGCTTGGTCAGCATTCTCCTCTCAGCCACCACCTCCATGGGGTCAAGGCTCATCCCCAGCACAGTGCCAGCCTTCTTGATGAGTTTATTGAGCCTATTTGCATCTTTTGTCATGATGCTGCTGCCCCAGCACACCACAGCGTAGAAGATGGCCGCCGCCACCACTGATTCATAAAAAATGTGTAGCAGTGTTCCACACACACCAAAGGACCTGAGTCTCCTAAGAAAATAGAGTTGGCTCTGACCTTTCTTGTACAGGGCATCAGTGTTACCAGACCACTCCAGCTTATCATCCAGGTGTACCCCTAAGTACTTGTAGGAATGTACGCCCTCTATGTCCTCACCCTGGATGGAAACAGGGTTCAACGGAGACTTATTCCTTCGAAAGTCAAAAATCATTTCTTTGGTCTTGCTGGTGTTAAGCTGGAGATGGTTAAGATGACACCACTCCACAAAATTGGTAATCAAGCTCCTATATTATAGGTGGGCATGATTATTCACAGGTCTGAAACAGATTGTGTTTTCACCCACGCCCTCTGTTCCAGCTTTTTGTGTTTGCATTGTCTACTGCTGTGATGTTTTGATTCCTTTTCTGGCTCTACTGTCCACTTCTACATCCAAGACACATACAAATTAGGCAAAGGATCCTGTTAAAGTCACAAGATAACTTCGGAAAGAGGAAAGATGGGTGGGTGCACAGATGTGAGAGCTCTAAACCAAAACTACATATCAAGATTATATCACATCCAACAGCAGACAGGCAGCTGAATTGTACAATTACCTATTTGTATAAGTCCTATTAAGATATATATATATACCCATGCATACTGTATGTATTTATAAAGTATATTTTATCTTGAAGAATCCCAAAGCACTTCCACAATTCCATCATGAGTCCTCGGGAATCTCTACAGCATGTTAACTAAGAGGCTGGCTTCAGCACTGTTAAAATTACTTGGCAGCCGTTATGGTCCAGAGATACACAATGCACAGTGCATTGCATCTGGAAATGAGAAATTGCATCACCCATTGAATTAAGGGGGATTTTTAGGTCAACCTTATTGTTGTAGTCTAGTATTAGTGCCATGGGATTTTTAATAATGAAGCACACTGGGAGCCTAGTTTAATATCGCATCTAAAAGAGTTTTCCTTCAACAGTACAGTGACCCCAGTGATTTAATATCGCATCTAAGGGAGTTTTCCTTCAACAGTACAGTGACCCCGGTCTGGAGCTGGTTTGGAAATTCTAGTCTAGAGGGGGGACTTACAGCAATTCCACTTATAATACAGCAGAATTCCTTGGAAGACTCTCTTCCCAGTACATACCAGGCCCAGCTTCTCGTACCTTCAACACAAACAGTAAAAACCACTCACCCAGTCAATCACAGAGGAATCTCAGGAGCACATCAATGACTATTCCTCTTTACTAGGAAGACCAGATCATCTGAGTTGATGGTGAGTCACATCAGCGGTGATCTGAATGTTTCCAACATGAGCTCTCTAAGGCAGACACTTGGGCTGTGCTTAGTCACCCAATATTGAGATTTCTGCCACTGCTTGACCTTTTCACTGACATTTTGAGAGGATGCCTTCCCAGGCAGTTTCAGCAGTATGTACATCTTAGATTTGGAGTGACTGTCTGGTTTCAAACACATATGTTATTTAGACAATAATTCACTATCTTATCACCTATCAGACATGTTCACCAACGACTGCCCCTAGAGACTTTTTTTCCTGTACGTATTGGTAAAACATTAAGAGCTTCCCCAACACATTTTCTCACAAAAAGTAAAAACACAGTAAACACTTTTTAACCATAAAATTTAAACATATAAGTGTATAGTTCTTATTTTAGACAAACCCCATTTTGCAGGTATGAAGGAAATATCATCTGTTGTTCAAAAAGAAGTCTCCCTGGGATAACTTCCCGGATTGGATAAAGAATTCAAACTGTACTTTGTCCTGGGATGAGAAACCTTAAGAGCAGGAATATAGTTTTTAGAAGTTGGAATGATGAGGACATTAAATGGAAAAAAGCCTTCTTTTGACCTATTCATATTCAATTCATATTTGCACAAAAAATGAGAGTAACTTCAATTAACAGTTTCTAGTGTTTTCTGTTGTTATGCTTTCAACCTATCTATACATCCATAAAGCTTTTCAGAACCCACGGGAGACTGAGTCTCCCCACTGTTGGTTCCCCACACTCACCTGTTCCACGCACAGCACAGCCCAGCCGATGGAACTGCCTGCTTCTCCCTTCCAAGACAACCATTCGATTCCCCCAGCCACCTTTCCTTTTCCAGCATTCTCATTACACTTATTTGAACCCCCAGGACTCTGTTCACACCGATAGCCAAGCGCATCTGACACCCTCAGCGTATAGGGCATGCCGCCACAATAAACTTTTCCAGCCGTCTCATTCTCAAGCTTCAAACTGGCCCGAAGCCCGACCAAACTCACAGAAACCTGCTCCCCCGTCTTCCTCTGCTGACGTGCTTTCATGTAGGCATACCCTATGCGTCGCATGTCCTGGCCAAGGTCAGAAATGGGGTGTCTCCCAAATCTGTCACCCTTGATCACTTTTGCTTCAGCAGCTGTGTGTTTTGAGAATATTCGTAGCAGCCTTGCCCACCGTCTCCACTGTCTGCTGCAGGGAAACTACAGTGGCTAGGGTGGCTGCCGACTAGAGAGCTCTATTGCCTGCCTTTCAAGGTTTCACTGGCCTCAGCCAAGGCTTTTACTCTCCTGCATCGCTACAGTGCCCACTAGCTGAATCTCCTTCTACATTCAGTGGCTTCAGTCATGTCCATCTTCTCCCACCCTCAAAGGCGCTAGGCAGGGCACTACCAGCTTTGCGAGACAAGGACCACTCCATCATTTCAACCCAGTCAAGCACAGAAGCTCCAACTACCACCCCTTCACGTTTACAGCTCTTAGAAGCATTGGAGCTCCCTTCATGTACCTCAGCGTGCGAAAGCTGACATTTTCTAAATACTTTACAGGGGCGTGCCCTTCGTCCAGTTGTGATTCCTCTTCTGGGCTGGTGTCAGAAGAGTTTACTTTGTCGCTCGGCATCTTTGGGGATTAATCTCAACTTCAGCTCTTTCCTCGTCTTACTGCGACCCAAATTCGGGTGCTTCGCACAAATCCCTTCCGCCTTTCAGCTCTTCCCCCTCGACGGGTGTGAGCTTTCACTTTTCTCGTTCACCTCAACTACACTAGGAACATCATCTTACAGGCCCTTTCGTCTCCCATCTCATCCTTAAGAAATCGAGACGCCTCCGTTGGGTAATCGGATCAGAATTCGTGCTGCCCATATCCCTGGGTTCTCAAACCAGAGCGCTGTGTCGTGCTTTCAGTTCCACCAATCCTGGATCTTGTCTTCAGTCACGAAACAAGGACCTACGTTGATTCACCCTTTTCAAAAATCATGTTTCCACTCTCTGCAACCTTTATTTCCTTTCTCCAAAGCGGCGCAGCTTGCATTCAGCACTCTAGTTCAAGTGGAATTGTCTCCACCACATAATCTTTCCCTCTTTACCCCTGAAATCGGAGTATACTACATTCTTTTACAACAAAGCAGCTTCCATTCCGCTGTACACCGATTCCCGAAGATTTATTTCTCACTTTTATTTGGTTTCTCACAGAGTGCCAAATTCATGGTGCTAGCCGTATCTATCACTCTCACCTACATCATGATTTTCAGACGTCCCTGTCAGCTTTCACAGTAAAAATCCTGACCACCTCAAAACGATCAGTCAGGTCAAGGCGTTTACATTCACTATTATAAGTTCAATTCTATCATGACCCCTCAGGAATCTCCACCGCATGTTCACTAACAAGCTGGCTTCAGCACTGTTCACTTCTCCAGTCACATCTTCCACGACTCAGTGGAATACCAACCAAAACGCCAGATCAATGGCCTTCTAGATTGTACGATGCCTACATCCGAACTGGATATATTAGTTAGAGATTCTGCATTCGTGACACTGGGGGATTTTTGTCGGATTTGATCAGCCTAACCACCCGACCAAACTGCCCCTCCCCCAGCTAGGCGAGTGACACGAAATACAGCTTCCATATTTTGTCCTCTCTGTCACATTCATTAGAATCTATCGGAACAACGGGAATCTGTAAAACTCTGAAGCTTGGGAGGAAGGTTAGATCTTAATCTGGGACACGTGCAGATACAACTCTCACACCCAGGAATCTTTCGCGTGTCTCCTCATCTACACCCTTGCAGCAGCTCCCTAAATCACTGCTCAGAATAGAGAGGGACGGTTCGAGCAGCCTGTTCCCAAAGCTAGACCGTCATTCCCTTCAGTTTGTCGAGTCATAACAAATTCTCCGTACATATTTCCTCCTTCTATGGCTTTAATTAGGATCTAGCCAAAGAACTAAACCACTGCTTGTCTTTTCACCTGAGATCATTCAGCTCTCCAGTTCTTCGATTAACTGAGATGCAGCAGCGGACACTGTAAAGAAAAACAAAAGACTTTTTGGTGGGTAACATTGTAAAAAAAAATCAAATTAGTTTGTGTGATGAGAAGAAGGTAAGATATCCTGATAACATAGGGATGGTGGGACATCTGATCAATTGCCTGAATATATTCCAGATTCAGAAGCACTAAAATCAGTCAACAACTCGATCAGCTGACATCCACAGGTTAATATATTTCCACTGCTTTAATATTGCAACACTCTAAAAACTCTAAATGGAAAATCCATCAACGCGAACCAGACATACAGTAGCTGTTGACAGGTTGTAGCACGATTTGGCTGAATAATGGTTATGATATGAGAGCTGTGTTTTACACATACTGCAGTAGCTTCCAACATTAGGAGGTGCAAGTCAGGACCAATAATCCCACCTACAAATCCCAGCAAACTCTGTGTCCTGTGTGAGGAATCCATTTCGAAATGCAAAATATTGGCCTCTGAAACACACGTTCAACTAAGAACGTCAAAAGCGCGTGAGTCAACATGCCTATGTTTTGCCACCTGGGAAATCTTCATGGCTTAAATCTCCTGTGCTGCTTGGGACAAAATATAAGAACCCTGCAAACATAGGACAAAATCGACTAGATGGATTAAGAGACCTGGAAAACATTAGAAGTAGCACAAGGAAAGAAAAAAAATTGAAAAAAAGTGGTAGCCCTGAATAAAATGCAGCAACATTATATATCATAGTTGAGTATTGTGCAGTACATGCATTTAGGATACATCCATTAGTGGGAAGTGGCTTCAAGCTGTACAATATAAATGGTTCCAGTTCACTTCAAGCAAAAGCAGGGCAGGGGGAGATATATTTTGAACATACAGTAAGTCCATCATACTCTGTATGTAAATGATGTGGTCCTGCAGCAGCTCTCTGTCTGCAGCAATTACTATATAAACATTAACTAACCGCAAGACGAAGGCTGTTAGTGTTATAAAAATAACAAAAGCGTTCAGTGTTTCAATTTCAGTCAACAGGACCGAAAGCAATGGTCTCTAGTCTAATGTAAGAAAAAAGCAGTATGACTTTAAGTATAAAACCTTATATTTAAAATCTTTATATTTTCTACTTTATATTGACACTTTATATTTTAAAAGTGGTCAAACATAAAACATATCGCAAGGACTGTACATTCTCACCTGAATTACAATTTAATTGAATTTTTAACCTCATTCTTGTATTTTCTTAGATTGATTTCAGGCAAAGTATTGTGTAATTGCATTGCATAGTACACACTGCACATCAGTGTCAAACCACAGTGCGAAAAAAAACAATTCTAAAAATACTACGTCTGGTTTAAGAAAGAAAGCAGGGACCTTTATCTGTGTTGTGAAGCTTGCGGCTTGCTAATGAATTTCAGTGCTGTGCGGTTCCATGTTAATCCATGGCTTGACAATCGTTTTCAAGAAGGCATTTTCTCAAAATCCCTACAGACAAATTCCAGCAAAATAGAAGTGGAAATCCCCCATACAGTACACAGTCAGAAATGGCTATTAAAAGAGGGGACTCTATTTATTTTTTTTTATTTTATATTTTATTTATTATAGATTTTATGTACTATGAAATGTATTCATCTATAAGGAATTAATTTAATATGGCAAATTTGTCTCATTATTTCATTTTTCCAGAGTTTTCTGGGATAGGCAACAGCTTGTCCAGCACTTTGTAATGGATTAGCAGTTAGCAAATGGATGGATGGATTTTTCCCCATCAGTTTCACATCACATCAGATTTGTGGATCAGAGGACAAATTACGTGGAAGTGTGTGGAGATTAAAAACTGATAACAGGAGGCAGTTCTTTCCTCACACAGTTCTGACAGTATGGAACAAACCACCCAGGCTTGTTTTGGAAGCCGTCTTCTTCTTTCAAGAAACAGCAGGATCCCTGGATCAAGTAACTACTGACTAGATCAGCCAAATGGCCTCCTCTCAATCGTAACCTTTTTTCTCTGATGGCACATTGTTATAAGAGTCAGATCACTGGACTGCTGTGATGAACAAAATCTCCACTGCGTGAAACTGGAGAGGGAAGTCATGAAATTATACTACTGTCAAGGCAAATGTTTTACAAAGATTCTGTACATGGTGTTTTCTTTCAGCTTGATCGGTCATGAGTTTTCTGTATCTGGTGCGATTTCTGGGGTAAGTAAAAGATTTCAACTAATCATTAAAAAAACTCTGCAACTACATCACATTCAAATGAAGCTCTCTTTCCCAGCCACAGGTTTCAGTGTGTATGTCTGTCAGTGAAACTACTGGCTGATCGGTTGACTTTGGCAAGCAATTAACCCACTGCCAGGGATTTTAGTGTGACAAAAAAATACAATGTTTCAACAGAAGAGAGAAAACAGGGTTTTTTGCTTTATTTTGCAGAGAGCAGACCTAGGTTTCCTAACTCTGAGGAAGAAAATTACCATTAGCTTTGCCAATTCAAATACCTACTGATTTTCAGCTGCACAGGACACATTCTGCTGTTGAGATTATGACCAACTAATGAGTCATGCTGTGACAGATCAGTACGGACAGACAGGAGTTCAAGTTTGGAAGAAAAATGAAAACAATGTCAAATCATTTACTGTATATCAATTTGCAACTACAAATTTCAGAATGAATATTTCTGTGACAACAAATGTTCACCAGCCTTGTTAAAATGACAAGGGTTTAAACGTGTCGGCATCTGAAATCATACACACATATTTAGGCATTAAAACCCAGGGGAAATAGGAGAAATGCACAGTAGGCAACATCTCTAGCTGCATTCCTAAGAGTGGTTTGAAGAGTATATTTCACGTTGCAGTTAGTATTGCGAGGGTCAGTGCTTTTGAGGTACAGAGATCCACATTCAGCAAAATAGTAACGGACAAATTGTAAACAATGCCAACTAAAAGCTAATCAATTAGAAATGACATTGAGCTTCTGAATGCTGTGAGCTGAAATTACAATCTAGCTGGTTTTAGCAAAAATGTAACTATAAATTTCGACAAGATGTTGAATTCGGGAGAAATAAGGAACGCATGGTGGGCAGGCTGTGTGAAAATAGATCACTTTTCCCCTCGTAACGGAACAAAGGACAGAGAGGCTTGGGCGGCCTGTGGATCTATTGGCGTTTTCCTACGTGGTAGTAGGTAGGTACTGATGAAAAATCATTTACAAGCAGCACATAGCTGTACGCTATCTGCTACACGTACAAGTGTGTTTTGTAAATAAACGGGATTCTGGTCATGATTGTCAGATCACGATTTGCTGAAGTACAGAAGGGAAACGTCGGCATTTCAAAGAAACGGGACCGCAATCCATTTCAGGCCTTAAGCAGAAATCCCCTGCTGAGAAGAACACCCATCGGTTTCGCCCACTTTTCCGATTTCGTGTCTCCTGTTCTTGGGGGTCTTCACAGTCGACAGTAAAATAGGGTGTGTGCGTCACGGGACCCCAGGCTCTGTGCATGAGACAAACGTGTGAAAAACCCGCGCCAAAAAAAAATTGTTTGCGATCACTTGCCCTCACAAAACTAAGTTTTTGTAAGCCAAAACGCTTGGCAGCAGGCATCACAGCTGGTTAAGAACACCAAAGGAAACCACAACCGAGGGCGACCTGGAGTCATCTGAGCAAAGTGTCGATCCCCCCCTTGTGCACATCGCCTGACTGCGATATTAGTCACCAAGACGCTTTTAACTGTCAGCTGTGCGAATCAAATCGAAAGTGTGGCTCCGAAGGAAACTTAAGGCTGCGCGGCTGAAAGGTTAAGTGATGCCTGCGGCGACATTTATCAGTCTGTACCCCACGGCGACCCCCCAAGTTTGTCCATTTTTTGCTCTCTGCGTATTCGTGTGTTCGTGTGATCGCAGGCATTTGCTTCGCAAGAAGTACAGTGAAGAGAAACCCCAGCCCATTGATAAAACGTACAAGTCGAGCCCATAAACTGGTGGATACTGTTCTGTGGGTCACTTTAGGCTGTGACTCAAAACTACCGAGAGGTGATTTAGTTCACTCGTCACATTTTCACCCCGGTATTGAACTCTTGAAAATGTTAACTGACCCCTGTTTCATCTGTTTCAGCACAGACACGCGTGAAACTTCATGTCATTCCAGACTGAGGTGAGCACCTCTTGGGCTTTAGGCTGTTTAAAGAAGCAGCTCTGAAAGAAAACAGACGTAATAGGTCACACATCACCTAACCGTTTTAAAAAAATCAAACTGTAATGTGAACTCAAAGGTAAAAAAATGAATCTTACAGCCCTCTCACATCCGTGTGTGAGGTGACATGAAGTACCTAATGATGAAGGCCGTGGTTCTCCTGTAATAGTTTGTCTGCAATCCTGCAGTTTGCTTGCCAAAGCACTGGTTAATTTATTCAACTCAGGAAAAATCCATTAGCGATTGTGCTTTAAGCCCTTTCTTTAAAAAAATTCCACCCAGATATGATCAAACCTATTAATCGATCGCACGCCATTGGCTGAGAGCTGCCTAAGGTGGAGAACGATTAGTCTGCCAGTGTTTTGTCTGCTCTTAGCTGGCTTCTAGGTCTTTCGGTGTGGGACATGCCTCTCCTCCAGGCAGTGCTGGACCTGGAACAGCGGGCTGTGTCTCTTGAGACATGATCTGCCTTTAACTATCAGGCTCAGGGGAGACTTCTTCAATCTTCCCTGTGTGTCGTCACAGGGTCTGTGAGCTGAGACAGGAAAACACAGTCGAGCAGGTACAACAGGACTACTACATTTATTTATGAAAAAGAAAAAGTCAGTCGGTTCAGGGAATGAAGGATACAGGGGACATCTAGACCAGAATGCATTGCTGTCTCAGTCCTGTAGATTAATTATTCAGAGCTGTCTAGAAAGGTATAGGAGAACAGCCTGATCATACTTATTTGACAAATTGAAAACTGTGACAGTCTTGACATGTTGTTTTTTCCTGCTTTGTCTTCTCAGAAAAGAATATTTCATTCTTTTACCAAGAACTAGTTTAAATAACAACAGTATTACGAAATGTACTTGTTTCGCAGTGCTTTATTTAGAGCTGGATTAAGTTCATTCTTCCAGCTTCAGGATGAAGCTGACAGCTTCAGGAAAAAGTGACAAATTCCCACCGGATTTCAGTGTTTGCTGAACCTGGTGTGGTCTTTCTCTTATGTTTCAATTGCAGTTCTCCCCACCTCAAGTCTTGTCTCTTGTGTGTCACAAGTCTTACATCCATGGGACTAAATCAAATCTCAAACAGCTCAAACAGACTGAGAACAGCATTTGACACACCCTTTGAGATCCAGGTTCCTTTCAACCGCTGTGCCTCATAGCTCAGGAAATCAACAGACCATTCCATTGCTCATTGGATGTCCGATGCGTAAGCTTGCTTATCATTGTCTCTGCAACCCGGCTGTGTGTTCCCAATACATGCTGTAGAAACCAGGGCTGTGTTTGATCATGTCTTGGAAAAACTGCAGCTAAATCGCTTCATCTCTGAAACCAAGGGCTGAAGAAAGGAATGGAAATGTATCAAATATATTCCATCTAAAGGTTCCTCCACACCGAAATTCCAGAGCTAGTGATATTGTTTTCCATCACAGCAACCTTGAGCACATATTCATCCATCCACCAATTTTCTTATCACCTCTTCCGATTCAGGGTCCCAGGAGAGCTGGGGCCTATCCCAGCAAGCAACAGGAGCAAGGCAGGGTACACGCTGGACAAGACACTCAAAGGGCCCACACAGACACAGACACACACTCACGCCAGGGCCATTTTCCAGCAGCGGATGAATTTACCAGGAAGCTGGAGCACCCAGAGGAAACCCACGCAAACACAGGGAGAACACACAAATTCTACACAGATAACGCCCCAGGAATTGTGCCTAAGGCCCCAGCACTTCAAAGCAACAATGCTAACCACAGTGCCCCCATGCTAATTAATAAACTATTAAACTCCCAGCCTCTCTCACTCTCACCTCACCTCTCACCTATGATCTGAACCTCACAGTGCCTTCTTTCTTACCAAAAATTCAAACACACATTGAAATCTACCTCTTCCTCACATGTCAAAAAGCTCACTCCCCATAATTTCTATCCTTTTATTTAATTCTGTTGGTGTGTTTTTGCACATCTGATGTTGTTTTGCACATTACCTGTTACCTTTTTGTTGTTTTGCACACTGTCTGTTGTTGTTTTTGCACATTGCCTGTTGTCTCTGTCTTTCTTTTATTATACAATTGTATTGTTGTTTTTTTGTACTACTTATCGTCTGAGAGCTAGCTAAATAGCATTTCGTTATACCATATACCTGTATATGAGTATAACGACAATAAACTTGAACTTTAACTTAATCAGCACGCTCTGTAAATTCTGGCAACAGGGCTGTCTGGCACAGTGGTTCCTCGCTGTTACTTTTAAGGTTGATGGGATCTGATCAGCCTGTGGATTTGCAAATAATTAAATGTCCTGCTTATTCATTACAGAGATCAGGTAAGGATGCTATGATGATGATGCTATATCAAGAAAAAAAACAATAGTTTATAATAAGCATCATCATCACTTGCCCAGTATAAAGTCTCACTCAGCTCTGTGCATGTGTAATCAATACCTGCAAAAACAATGAATTAAGAATGAATCAAAATAAGAATACAGACAAAAATATTTTTGACAGGGTGAGAGTAACAGAAATGTTGCATAATTTAACGTGGGTTCCAGAGCAAATCAGATAGTTTTATATTATTTTTTTTTCTTCCCCTGGGACTGAAAAGTGGCATTATGAAGAGAAAAGGTGAGAGTGCCTGAAACCTTTGACCTTGATTTTAATTTCTGCTTTTATCATTCCAGGATCTTGAGATCATGTTGTTAAATGCCTCAGAGACAAAGCCACAGTCATCATCGAGAGATTATACACAGACGTACACACTACTTAAAATGTGCCCGGAGTAAGTAGCACTGCAAGATTTTCATCTGACAATAAATGTATCATGAGAGAAATATTTCTGTGAACTAACGTAAAAAGTATCTGCTTCACTTAATTTTAGGAATTACCTTCTGAGTTAGTTATAAAATCGACCTTCATATGCTTTTTAAAAAAAATGGCTGATAATGATGTGCACTATACTGTCTGTAACCAAATTTATTTTGTTTTCAAACCTTTTCCTCTCATTTTTTATATACACTGCATAGATACCGCCATACTATAGAGAACTGTCTGGTTCAATTCAGATATTCCACAAAACATTCAGAGGTGATTTTAGCGTAGATACAGTATGACACTACTGGATACAGAACTGGTTCAGCAGCTTCTTTGTGCTTGAAAGGGTTTTTCTTTTGGTATATTTTGTCATCACTGTGTGAGAGCCACTGAGGCATCTTGAAATGTTCATTAGCTATCAGTGATCTCTTTCAGATCAAAACCAAAGTGCCTTGTCTGCTACTACTTTAAAATCCTCCGGACGCATGGAACATCACTGGTTCTGGAGCGTTCTAACAATTTTTTAAGGCATGGGTTACTCTCACAGACATTATCCATTTCATTCATAAATTAGTAGTAAAATCACTATGTATAGTCACTGTATACACATAGTGTAAGTGCATATAAAAGCACATGCCATACATAAATAAATATCTTAGTGCTAAACGTTGTTCAGTTTCCAACAATTATTTGAGAACCTTCCAGACTTCAAAATATCTGTATTTTATCAATAAGTTACAAAGCTGCACATAAACAGGATACAGACAATTTGCAGAGCGTTGAGCTGTATTGTGTTGGAAACACATTTTGCAATAACTTCACTCCCACCTCTCACCTCCATCTGCCCATGTGAGAAAGGGAAACAGATTTTAAAAGGGGGGGATTGTTCTCAGGTCAGGGTTGTGCTGAAGCTCCAGAGAGGAGCTGGGGAAGTACCAGCGAGCATTTTGTGTTACAGAAAACGCAACATGACACAACAAGAATAGCGAGGGCTTAGTCATTAGACACCTCAGGGGAACTACATCTCCAGTTCAACTCGACCACTTTAAGCGAGGGCCTGTCCCAAGCCGACATTACTCCACTCTGACCTTGTTCATTTTCGGTCTTATTCACACAGTAGCCCTGGCAAACCTGTCACTGTCACCTGTTTTGATAAGCAGGAGCAGACAGCACAACAGTACTTAGGAAAGGGTGAGGCAAATGAAGGCAGACTGACTCCTTTAGCTCAGTTAATCCCTTTCACCGTCAGAGCTGGAAAAGTTTCAAAGCTGAAGTTTTGACATTTCTGAGTCAGGAAGATTCCAAATTGATTATGGAAGAGTTCCACAAACAGGACACTGGAGGACGTCTGATGCAACAAATCTTTTTTGTTATTCTTTGTTGCACGGCAAGACTCTTAATTAGGATGAGCAATATTATCGAGTCTCGGTCTCAGAATATAGATTTTCATCCGATGCCATATTTCTTAAGTTAAGTTAAATATTTGAAACATAGACAGCTACCATTCAATAAGTGACATTTTTCGTCTGTGATAGATTGCATTCTTGTACAACACTGCCACTACTGAAAGCAAAAAAAAACTCCCTCATAAAAGGATAAAGCCGACAACTAAGAAGCAGTGCAGGAGAGATTTTTACACTGGCATTTCAACCTCTTTGCCCAAATTTCACACGCCTGATTTCCTGTTGCTTTCTTTTAGTCTTTCACTCAAGCTCTTGTAAGAAAAAGCTAGAAGACATTATAAATCAGTCAGTCTGAATCCTGTGCTATTTTCCGTTCTGAGCTACGCCTTTTCAGTGAACAAGATTGTAGCCTATTGGGGGTCGTGACTCGACTGTGAAATTCAAATTTCATAGTCTGAATTTTGCAAGACATAGAAAGCTAAGAACGGAGGTAAAAAGAGGTGGAGTACAAGGTTATTCAATTGTTCCAAGTGTTGACCACTTGTTGATAGAACGTTTTGTTTCGCAGGGACAACGATCTAGAAAGGACATGATTTCAAGTGACTTCAAGTCATCAAGGCAAATGCTGACCAAAAGATGCCAAATGTGTGTGAAAATTGAATGTATCTGGAGCTAGAAAACCTGACTAGCACAGCAAAATCTCAAAAAAAGATTGAAATGACATCTTAATATTGAACTTCAAACAAAGCCAGGCCAGCTCTCCTCGTGGGATCTGAGGTCTGTGTTATTGAAGAGGGTCCTGGCTCTGGTAACTTTAATAAAAATACTAGAGCAGTGATAGTTTTTCCTGTGACGCGCTGTGCATATGGTTCTCATTCGTGCCTGAGTTCTTAAAGACTTCAAATGAAAGGCAGTCAGTCAGCCTCATAAATCATGGACTGGCCCTCACTGGCCTGGCTGATCTGTATGAGAGAGAGAGCTGTGTGTGGGTGATTCCTGTCTGACTGACCCTGAAGAGCAGCAGAAAATCTCAAGATTGTTATCTCAGTTGCTCTCGGTTTCATAATTAAACTCATTACTTGGTAAACTGGCTGTATTTTTGCCAAGCCTAACGCAACTGTCAAGTTAAGATAAGCCTTGATTTCACTGACCAGAAGAATGAGAAAAACTTTCACAAAACTTTTTATGCAGTATTTAAATCAGGGATGGGCAGCCTCCATCAAGATTCTTACAGGGTTTACTTGTACTTGTTATTAACAATGGATTTAGACCCTTGAACAGGTACCTGACTTCTTTCGTTGAATAATTATTCAAGTAATTGAGATCAGAGGTATAATGAAAACCAGAGAAACCTGACCAGAAATGCTAATAAAGATTATATATTATGCTGGGCTACAGTGCCTTCTGTGTGGAGTCTGCATGTTCTCCTGTGTTCACATGGGTTATCTCTGGCTTCTTCCTACCTGCCAATGACATGCTAGTTGGGATTTTTGGTGTCTCCGTGGTGCGCACCCTTTAACAGGGTGCTGTCTTAAGCAGGGTGGAGTCTTGCACCCTATATTTTGTGAAAAAATAGGCCTCTGAAAATCTGCAACCCTTACCAGGAATAAGCGTTTTTCAGGTAAGAAAGGGATGGGGAAGAGGGGGAAGAGTTACTGGCCATGACAGAGGCCCTGTCCCATCATCTGAAGGGAAGCCAGGAGAAAGGTTATCAGAGTAAAGCTCGTCCACTAAGCCTTTTTAGGACAGATTAGTTCTAGAATCTAACCTGACAGTGAAGATACAGGTTAATAACAGGAATGCATTGAGCAGGCTTGTGAACAACATGACCTGGGCTGTGAAATATTCATACCAGGGCTCTTGAGTTCAGTCTTTGTCGCATCCACAAACTCAGTGACAGTCAAATCATTCAATTAACTATATAACTGTCGTGCTTCTAAGCAGACTCGGAGCTGTTTTGCGAGTTAATGAAGTGAAAATTTTGAGTAACTTCAACAGATCCTAAGAAAATAGACAGTAAACAGAAAACATAACACTCTGGGCTAACCAGGAACTGAGCTATAGTCTAGACCCCAGATTTATGCATGCCAGTATCTGAAAGGTAATGTTTTCTGTAGATCTGAGTTTAACTTGCAGGAACTAGAGCTCTTTGTGTTCGTCTGTACGAAACAGTTGCTATTGACCTTATTATCTTATCCAAAGCAATGGTATTGAATTACAATAGCTATTAGCCACACTTGCAGCATAAGATTACAAGGTTAGATAGCAAAGTGTAGAAAATTCCTGGCCTCAAAGGATACAATGGACAGGATATATACAAACAAATGCACGGGAAAAGGGAAATTAATATTATTATTGCAAGAAAGTGGGCTGGGAATAACCAAGCATTACACTAATGTGTATTTTTTCCTCTCTGGAACACGTCTGATGACAGAGTGATAAATCAAGCCCAAAGACAAGAAGCAAATATTTATTAACAATAAATAATACAACTATACAATATTTGTTTAATGACACATACGTACAACTACACTGAGGTGTAGAAAACCAGACAGAGTTTTCTTACTCAAATACAGCAATTTGCATACTAATAAAAATGGGATATTACTCAGGACTAAATTTCCCTTTCTAAACAGAAAGAACTGAACTAGCCCACAAGTGAATGGGGACCAATTTTCTTATTCTTGCGATGAGTCACTGACATAGGACAAAATGTTTTTAGCCTAAGGATTGTACAATACAGGAAATCAGGATCTCCAAAAATAAATAAGACAGCAGGCTCCCTTTATAGATACCTAGTCTGTCTATAGTTACCTAGACTGAATCTGGTCTCCGAAGCTGATGAGAACATTTCTCACTTGGCTCAATTCTCCCTTGGCTCAAGCTTTGGGGGGAGATGAAGATGACAGATGATGCATGATGATGATCTTTCTTCTTGTCTTCTTGTCTCTCTCTGTTTTTTATTACCATATTTTTTTTTCTTTTGTGTCCTGTCTTCCCCACATTTGAGCTACAGTCCATTTCCTACGGAGTATATCTCCACAACGTCTCTCGCAATGGCCAGTCGGTGTTTAACGTTTATTCTGTATTAGGGTATCGTAATGATGTGTAGAGCTGTTAATTGACCAGGATAAATCATCAGGAACACCCTTCGATCATTTGTGTCTTACCCTGTGTTTACTTGTCTCTTAGCCCACTAACAGCTAGGCAAAAACCTCAACACAACACCCTTGCTTCTAAAAGCCATCTGTGAGGTTGTGAGCAGTCACTTCGATGAGGAAGCCACCTGTTAATGGAAAAAAAAAAAAAACTTAGAAGGAGGCCCAGCTGGTCTGATTGAGTAATTAACACTCAGAGGGAGTGAAATTCCACAAGAGGGAAAGGAGTCCGTCAGGATAGGCCCTGGCTGTAATTAGCCACATCCCTGGTGGAATGGAGAGGTGTATAAGAATAGCCAGGAGGCAAGAGGGCTTTAGTCTATGTCTAGGTCTTTCTCTAGTGAGAGCTGTGTAGGGCAGGGGTTATGAGTAATTGAGCTGGCTTATAGGCCTGTGGAACTCAGTGATTGAGAGATATTTGAGCAATTAAAATAGGAGAAGTAGATTAGGCAGCACCGAGAGGTGTGGTATAGTTTCATGATAAGCGGACCTCTAAGAGGTTGAAGTGTGGGGTCAAGGAAAAGGGTTGGTTGACTGGAGGTGTTCATACTCCTCTCTTCCAAGTGCTACTTGACAAAGTAGTAGCCTACCTTCTCCTCCCTGCTGAGAGAGCGATCTGGATAGTACAGACATGCAAGTTGAGAGAAAATGATGAGGCAGCTGGTGCTGTGTCAGGGGTGTGAGTGTTTCAGCGAGGCATTCCTGGCTAATGGGATGTGCTGGTGCGGTTTAGTGATGAGATGTTACTGGTTATTGGTGAAGACACGGGCTGAAAAGTTCTAGGGACTCTAAAAAGTGGAGAGGAACCTGGGGGGGAAAAATCCTGCAGATCTCCCTGAGAGGAGAACAAGTACCAGCTACTGTAGGATCTAGGAGGGGGTGGTGAGGGGAAGCCAGACCCCTTAAAATGTGGAAGGCTAAGGTGACGCACTGGTGGGGAAGACCTACTGGAGATGTGTGTGCCAGCGGTTGTCCTGCCTTTTGGCAGAAAAGTGAAAATGTACTCTTCTGTCATAACATAAAATCTTCTGTATTGGTGTGGGGGGAACATTGCAGTTTTAAGTCCTCTAAGGTAGATTGAGTCTTTATATAAAGTTGTGGATATCTGAAACTGGCTTGTCTTCCCTGGGCACTCTTTAAAAGCAATGGAAATAATTCGGGGGGGGGGCTAATTGATTTTTATTTCCAGTGGTCAAGACTGATTGAAAGGCCTCTTAGTGTTGGTCTTTGTCTCCTTTTGTTCTCAAATGTGAAATGTCTCTTAAGAAAGAAAACTGGCAGTTGTACCGCTGGCTTTCCAGTGCAAAGGGGGCCCACGATTAAAAGGGAGCACATGGGCAAGTTTGGCAGCAGAGTGATTAATACTTGAGTGAGGACTCCCCTGTCTCACGACTGAAACTGTTCACAAAACCAGTTTATGAAAAGGGGATCAAGTTTCCCGATAGCTCAAGGCACTGTTTTGATCTCCAGTTAATGTTCTATCGTGGTGTTTTGAAATTAACATTTGAGTGGGAATTTCCAGAATACACATTTTCTCTTTCTCCTTTCATCCACTGTCTACAGGGATGAGTCATTGTTTGTTTTACACAAGGAAATGAAGAAGTTATTCAAAGTGTGTTGTGATATCCCCACTGCACGGTATGGTGGGTGATGCTGTCCTTCATGTGCCTGTTCCTTTAGTCTTTGCCTTGGGTATGAAGCACAGATGCTCCCAGTTCTGAGTTCCTTGTATTTTTGCGGGAGTAGGGTTGTCAAAAGATTGTTGGGAGCCCCAAATGTATCATTATAATAGACTCCAAACACACTGTCTACATGTTCCGAATCATGACCATGATGAATGAGAGGAGAAAGCTGATAATTTAGATCAACATCTAATCATGATAGCCCTCTTGGGGAAATATAAAATACAGGACACCAAAGTAATATTTCAGTATATAATTTTGGGATTAGGATTTACTGTAAAACCATTAAGTATCGATAAGTACTTAAAACACAAACAATTCTGCACAGGGACTCCCCCTTGTAACATTATATCATACACAAAGCATGCAATACAGTAGTTCCTCAATTGAAAAATGCTCTCACTCAGGTCTGAAGATAACATATCACACAAATGATGTACAGTATGCCTCAACTATCAAAACACTACTTCAAGAGGCAGAGACTGAATTCAAGATTAGAGCACAGGATCTGATGTATTTATATTCATTTAAATTTGAATTAACGGCATACGTGATGAACAGGCAATGCAGATAGTACTCTATAAATTCTAGATGATTATTAATTGGTGTATGATGTGAAAAGGTCAGATTTGGACATACTTCATACCCAATCTAACATGAATGACTTTAAATGATTTAAATTAAAATATTCCTCATTTATCACACCTGTAAAGATACAGTATATAGGGAAAATGGACTAATGGCTTGAGGCTAACAGTTCTTGCTATTGTGAGAGATACAGTATGACTAATTCTTTGACTAATCAAAGATGGCAAGGTGAATTAGTTAAAACAGTTTTTTTAATTAGTTTTAAATAAAGTACAATTACAATTCTGTGGTTTTCATTGACAAACACGGGATTAAGCTAAGAATGCAGGACTGCTCTCAGTAACACAAGATGCTGATAGTTTTGGGAAATGCACATAGTTGTTTTTTTTTTCTTGCTTCGTATCTGTAACTTTTGATTCTCATAATTTTCCCTGACATTTCGTTCAAATAATGCATCCTCTATATCTTTAGTTAAGAATTAAAGAGCTATCTCACCATCAACCAAGTTGGTTTTCAAGACCTGTCTGCAGTTCTCTTTGGTTTGTAATTACACTTCTGCATGTGAAACAAAGATATTTTTCAGTTCTATATTTTTCATTCCTGTATCTGCTTACAGCGTGAATTTCAAGCAAGAAAAAGTTTGCAATTGTTTTCGACAACCCACTTTGGTTTCCTGGCTTAAAAAGTTTAATTCTGCATCGGACTTTGTGTCTGCTTTCTAAAACGTTGGAAATAAAGTATATCAGCTGCTAATGAGACAATGTGAATCATTTTTGCAAACCCTTCTCATTTTTCTTGCCTTCAAATTCTTGCAGTTTTGATGTAGATGTGGTTTACGTAGACCAGTGGTTTCAGCTGTTGAAAGCAATCTGTGGTGTTTTTTTTTCATTTCATTTCAAAAGGTGCCAATTGTTGATCTCCGTATTTATCTTCTTACACCCAAAGTCATATATTAAACAATACGATGCCATAAAACGTGGCCAACTACTACAGGACCTGAGAAGGAGTGTTTGTAGCATCTGCGTACTGATGTTGAGATAAAGCTTGGCAAATTCCTACGGGCCTTCAGGGTGAGATCTGGAGTTGAGCCAAACCAAACACTAAGACTGAGGCAAGCTTCCACTCAAAGACAATGCTGACAATCAGACGATTGCAGACTTTCGAGTTATTAATCACTTGTATACCGAACATGCTTGACTCTTACCAGCAGTCCATTAGCTTACTGGCTAATGACTCACCATTGTTCAGACGGCAGGTTTAGGCCAAGAAGCCTGTCATTAACAAAAGGAAGGACAGAAAAGAGAGAGAGAATGTTAATTATAGGAATACTAAAAGATTGTGGTTCTGTGGAATTTTATATCTTGTCTAAATTTGTCTTGTCTGAAAAACAGAAAGAGAAACTAAGGCATATCAAAACAGCATGCATGCTCCTTAAGGAGTGTGTTATACATTGCTATCAGTGATCAAGGTTCAGACAGAAGGTACAGATAAGCCATGGAACTTTATCTAAATTCTATCTGAGCACGTCAGAACATACTGAGAAAGCTTTATTGTTGTGTTATTTGGCTTTGGCAATGCTTGGACTCCCAGATACTATTCGTTGATCTTCTTCTTTGCATATACTTGATTAGTAACATGTGTTGAAAAAAAATAGGAAGGAGATCAGTCGCGACTCCTGCTGAGACTGCAGTCAACCTCGGTTTTCAAACGGCCGTTCTGTCCTCGTGCTCCAAACGGGACATCTTGGGAATTCGTTCCAAACTGGGGGGCAAAGGCCAGCACAAAAGCAGAGGAAAGGAGAGGGCTACCCAACCAAGAGTCACAGTGGACGATCAGTGTGAAAGCCTTGCTGCATTTTCCTGGTCAGCGAACATTTCCTCTGAAGGCTCCAGGCCTGTCTGGAGAAAACCGCAGAGGCTACAGCAGCAGCGCCAGTATCGTGAGCTGTCCTTTACCAGGACTCCATGTGGGCTCAGCTCAGACATCGGCTGCGGACTGCGGTAACCAGGAGAAACAACCCCCTTTGAGAATGTTTTCTGTGTTAAGCATTGTTTATTAAGTGCAAAACAAACTTCAGACATAAGACGGTGCCTGGTTCTGCAAACAGAGCTGAAGGAGATAAATCAGCACTTTTTTAGCTTGGTTCCCATTTCGTCACTCCACACCAGAAGGGGAGGGTGAGACTGAAGATTCAATTCAATTCAATTTATCTTTATATAGCGCCTTTCACAACAAGGTTGCCCCAAGGCGCTTAACAATGCAAGTAACCACACGTTTTGTGAATACAGAACAGAAGACCAGAAGAGAATGTAGGAGAGGAACCAAGAACTCCTTAGTAAGGAGAAAAAAAAAACCTCTAGGGGTCCAAGATCAACTGGCTGCCCAACCCCTTCGGGCATGCTAACATTATATAATTAAAAAAAGGAAATAAATGAATGAGGGTATTAATTCATCCCTCATGTCTTCTGCATGTCAGTACTCCATGCAGATCTCTGTAGAGCAACAAAATCCTCCTAAACGACAGCTATATCCACAGTGTCCCTCTTGGATCCACGGCTGTGATGCAGCATCCAACTCAGATGGTGCCCAGCCCAGGCGCCATCCGGACATGTGGGGAGGAGAATAGGATAGTTTTCTACCTGGTGGGCCAACATAGAGACACACAATGGCATGTACAGCAGCCCCAGCAGCCACGGTTGCAGCAGGCTATAATGTAAGGTGTGAGCAGGCTAGGCTGAAGCAATAGGTCTTCAGTCTGGATCTGAAGACAAAGGAATTACACATGGAAATAAAAGAACTTATTTGGATCTACATTAGTGTGGTCATTACTGAAAAACCAACACAGAAAGAAATAGACACAGAAATATTATAATATTATGCTTTAGAAACTGCAATCAGGTCCTAGTGGGACATATTTTTTTTCCAAGTTAACCATGAGATTTGCTAACCCATTCTGACTGTAGATTGAAAGAATAATATTATCTTTACCACTGTATAAATCACATGCACTATATCACTAATTCAGGCATTCTTTAATCAAAGGGAACGCTTTAATAATAAACCATTTTCTTGTGATTGCTTTTTTACTACCAGCTAGAAGAATCCCTTATACATACCTGTATCACATTCACATTTTCTTTTCCCTATTTTATATATTCTGGTGAGTCTTTCTTCATGTCCTCAATACTAACGTATAATCTTGGTAGTATTTCCTTTTTATGACTCTGTTGACAAGCAGCTATAGAAATATTAGGTATCTTGTTGTCCTGTTCCATGCTTTATTTTCGACAACTTTTTATATAATCCCTAATATGAAGGTACCCAAATAATTCTTGTTTTTATACTGGTGTGGGTTTTCTCTGAAACCTTTCAAACGACCTTGCTTCATCATGGTGCTAAGTGCCGGATTCCCTCTGGTTGTCCATGTCTTGAATCAAGCATCGGACTTCCTTGGGAAGAAATCCGAGTCATAAGCTATCCATCTCGGCCCTTCTGACTCATTCTCTAAGTTATAAATCGGCACATTTTTAAGAGTCAGTTGTTAATTTTTTTACTTCACGCCTGAAGACCGCTTTGCTCACACCTTATACTTCCCGGGCCAAGACGATGACCGGGGTGAGGAAAAGACAACATTCAGGACCAGAGTTTGCGTGACTTTACAGCCTACCAGAGAGGAAAAGGAAGCTATTACTGTGTCAGTCAGGGGAGAGACTCGTGGTGATCCAGCTCTGCACCGCACGTGGAAACTGATTTGGCTCGGTGCTTACAAACAGCAGCGCTTGACTGTAGAGGAGGGATTCCCAGTGAAGCACCGTCCATCAGCGGCCTGTGGCCTACAAAGCACAGCTTTTTCCTGCCATACTAGTCAGTGAGCCACTGCATCTAT
The DNA here is from genome assembly GCF_055471065.1 of Atractosteus spatula. Classification (NCBI taxonomy): domain Eukaryota; kingdom Metazoa; phylum Chordata; class Actinopteri; order Semionotiformes; family Lepisosteidae; genus Atractosteus; species Atractosteus spatula. Next base: position 3,343,096 of record NC_142728.1, on the reverse strand, counting down.
GAACCCCAGAGCTCTGGAAACAGGAAGGAGCAAATGGCAGAAGATGAAGGAGATCAAAATCCTTTTTCAAGGGCTTTAAAGGAAAAATTAACTCTCAAATAGGCAAATAGCCTACCTTATAATCGTTGCCAAATGACATTTCAGTGTCAGTCATTTATACGGTGCAGGGTCAGAGCGCAGGGTCAGCCATTTATATGGCGCCCCTGTAGCAGTTGGAGTTAAGGGCCTTGCTCAGGGGCCCAACGGAGTAGGATTCCTCTGCCGGCTGCTCCAGGGGCGCCGTATATATGGCTGACCCTGCTCTCTGACTCCCAGATTCTCTCTCCCTGTCTGTGTGCCTGTGTGTCTCATGGAGAGCAAGCTGGGGTCTGCGAAAAGACAAATTCCTTATGCGAGAAATTGTATTATGGCCAATAATAAGTGATCATCCAATCTTTCTGTGGAGGGAAAAGGAATCCATATATTTTCTTTCTCCACTTCTTGCCCTTTTTTCATTCCCCCTGCTGACTTGTAGTCCAATGAATTTCATTCTGAATCCTAAGCCTGGCTCGTATCCAAACCCTGTCCATGCCAAGCTACGGGGCTGAGCAGCCACAGCTGCTGGTTCAACCTGGCCTCGGTCCCCTCACCTTGCTGTGCCTCAGGGTTGAGACAAATTTGCCATGACGTCTTAAACGTCGTTAAAGAAAGAGATTTTGTCAAATTGGGTGGGCAGGGAAGAGTGAACAATTTTTAAGTGCTCACATTAAAATGTTGCACGGATTCTCGTTGGTAATTGTACATAGCCCACAGCGAATGTTCACTGAAGTGTGATAGAGAGGGCGGGCTGGTTGATTTTGATACTGAAAGGCTCACAGGACATACATGGTCTGTCAGATGGGGACAAATCCGTTGTATACTGCGCCCAGTGCTTCAGGGTAGCGGGCGTGATAGCTCTGGTTTGGTGGTTTGACAGTATGTGCCGCACAAGTTCATATAACAGACCTCTCAGAAATTACAAGCTATTGTTCAGAGGACTGAGTCACAATCACAGTGACCACAACAATTGCACCTCTTCAAACCACCGACAGACCACTTTAGAAATCAAATTTTGCCAGAGCCCTTGAAGTCCAACAGATGGCAATGAGTATGAGCCTTTCACATCCTTTCAAAATGACTAGTGCCATCTTTGTCTCAATTTGGTGTTGCCCAACTGTCATTCCCAAACTCTCTTTTTCCAAGACTCTCTCTCACCTTTGGCCGGATTAAAACTGAAGGCTGTGGTGTGGCGAGTGTTTGACTTCATCTGAGAAATAACTCTCAGTTCGAGAGGAAGAGTCTTGCTAATGAGGTCAAGCTTCCTTTAGTGACTCACTCTTCTTGCAGACCTCCTCAGACTGCGCTTCAGAATCACCGACGATACACTTCAGCCACTTCAAACACACTAATTTAGTAAAATATCTAAAAGCCAGTAGGATTTGGGGCCAATACTTTATCCCTTTTTAAAAAACAAGGAAGCATCTGAACTCTGTGAATTCATCATCCTCTCCACTGACAAGAGTCTACTGTGACTCTTACCTCATCTGTTTCTCATCCTCTCAAAGCTCTGTGCTCTTTGTTTCTTTCCTCGATTACATTTCCTGGCCCGAGAGTAGCCACAGACCGAATGCTACTGACAGAAGAGCAGTGCCAATAAACTAAGCATGTCTCCCACAAAGTCAATTTTGATTGGTCTGTCTCTTATCAACTTCTGTTGTTCTAAATTACCCATTACCTTACTGCATAATTATATTTGAAAGGTTTGTGGGTCACAAATTTCATGTGTGCCAAAAGAAAATGTAATATATATAGTATATATACATATTTCACTAGGGATAACAACACCCAAGAGATGAATGCTTTGTGAAGTTTGGAATAGCTGCTAAGATAGGTTTGGCTTAACCCACTCAGTTAACGGGCAGCCTCCTGGCCAAGTTGATAAGGAGGTTCAAATCCTATTCAAGAGACAGCTGCAGGCTGGAGATGGGTAGGAGACACGCAAAGGGAGGTGTCTGAGTTCAGTTTATGTAGCTAATTTTTGTAATGATGGCCATTAGGCACAGCTGTGTGAGACTGCCTGGCTGTTGTCCCTCCCTTGGAGTTACAATATCATTGACATCTTATTTTGATTTTCACAAAATCGTCAATACGACGAAACTTTTATAAACACTAGCAACTAGTGAGCGAAATACCTGAAGTTAAGTACCTGAAACACTTGTGGACTTGTGTTCAAAGAGCAGTACACCGTCTTTGATGAGTTTTGTAATTTTTTTTTTAGTTTTTCTTCTCTTGGAGTTTACTGACATTTAAAATGCTTTGCGCCTGAGGGCGGAGTGGTGAACCATAAATGGTGAACAATTTATGTATTTTCTGTTTTCGAGAAGATTAGCATGTATACATCCCCTTCTGTGCTCTGTATCCCTGATATTTTAGGAAATGTTATTTTTTAACAAACACTACTCTAACTGATCCAAAATGACTCAGTATTGAATAAATAATTTACTCTAATTTACTTACGCTTGGCTACATTCTTGTAAACCCCTCTTGAGACAGGTCTGTTTCTGAATTTCATCCAGAAGTATGTTTTTCTTATTTCAGATGTTGGACATAAAGAACTGATGCTCAAATGACCCAACAAATGCATGAAGCCAAAATCACTTGATGAATATTTTGGAGCTGTCTGATAATGGTATATATCACAATAATCGTAATGTGGTTTTAGGGCTGTTTTTAGCTCATATGCGTTTCCATTTGAGGTGTTTGAATAGTGTTTTGGAGGATGTTTCTGGGGAGGTTTGTACAGTAGATTAGGAAGCAACACTACCCCCTTGTAGCCAGATCTCAACAGCTGTCAGAAATTTAGCAAGTACTGGGAGACTGAGAGTCCTCCAAGGAAAACTAGATTGCTACAGCAACTTCTGTTGGTGGGCTAGTAGGTGATGTTTCCTCCTCTGAACCAGAAGTTTCAGTATCATGCCCCAGTATAGGGACTGGGGACACTGTGCTGTAGGAGATGTCATTCTTCAGATTAAACCAAGATGCTGACGGCAGGATTATTTGAGAGGGTCAGTGTGTTCACCATAGTAAACCCTGAGTTACACAATCTGAGCTCCCCAGATTTTACCCTTAATACAGCCAGTGAACCAACTTCTTAGGTATCTGCCTAATCAGCCTCATAGCACTGAAGTGGGTCTCCTACTCTAAGCAAAGTGATTTGGGATTCTTGGCGATGAGATGCAATATATAAATGAAAACAATTATTATAAAGAAAACGTGTTCTTGTTGGCACAGTGGGACTGTGGTTGGCAGTGTTGGCTCACTGTGCAGGTGAGCTGGGTTCAATTTCAGACCATGGGTACCGTCTGTGTGGAGTCTGCATGTTCTCCCCCTGTTCACATGGGTTTCCTCCAGGTGCTCCAGTTTCCTCCTAGAGAGCAAATGTGTGTCCTGTGATGGACTGGCATCTTGTTCAGGGTGTACCCTGCCTTGTGCCTGTTGCTTGCCGGGATAGGCTCTGGCTTCCTTGTGACCCTGTGTTGGATTAGAAAATGGATAGATAGATGTTTTCTGATTACTACATACTGTACAGTATACTGTACACGCAGTAAAACTTTTTGCAGTAGAATACAGCCGATTTGATTTGCTGGTAATTTATGGACGTTGTGAACCGTTGCTCCCTAGTGAACTGATATTGCTGGTTAACCATGAAGAAAATGGCTAGAATTACTTAAAACAGACATATCTGAAAATGAAGTTACAAGCCGAGTCTGCCCCTTTATTATTTTTCAGCCACACTGCCAAGTACCAGTGGTATTAATGTGATTCATCAAAACATTTTTTAGGGCTGGGTTTACAAAAAGTGAACTATCCATGCATACAACAACAACCCATAAACCAATCGTTGTGCTCATATATTGGTTTTCGAGAGTATGCATGTCGTCTGAACCTTGTGTATTTTATGCATGGATAGACTGCCATCTAGTGGAAAACGCCTGTAACTCTCAGTTAAGAAAAATAATTTAATTTAATAATTTTTCTTGTTTCTCTGCAAACTAGTGCAGTTTTTCAGACGTTTCTTGAATGTTATTCATCTTGTTTAAAAGTGCACTTAATTACTTCTGGAATTGACCACTATTACAAACCCATTCAAAAGCTCCTGAAAATGTTTTGTGTAGACCAGTATTTTTATACCCATCTGCTCTACAGTGATCTTGTACTGATAATAGTTACATACTGACCATCAAAAGAAACCCATCACTGCTTAACAATTTTATCACAGTAAGCAAAATGACAATCTTTTGTGCAGTAGGTACATTGACATTTCACTTAACAGATGAAATGTTAAATGTGGATTAGTGTGTCATCAACAGGATTGATCCACAGGGAGCTTGTTATGAACATCACAGACGTATAGCTTGCACAGCCACTGCTGGAAGCCAAAGAAGATATATACCTGTGGAGCAGAACTATCCCCAATCTGCAGATTCTGGCTTGAGGGTTCACCATACCCTAGATGCCACATTATCCCATTGACATTCCAAACTTTTTCGGCTACAAGTCCTATCGGGAGGGAATTACAAATCTTCCATCCTGATTAGTGGAGAACCTGAAAAGATAATTTGTTGATGACTATGCGAGAAGAGGCAGTAGCTCCACTGGATTAGCTTCGGAGGTTAAAAATATACCCCATACAAACATTAAAAACTAAATGTCCACTAATCTCATCTTACTTTATTGTGATCTAAATTTTTAATTCTAGACAAGCCTTTATTTACCCACTTGTGGAATTTTTACATCCCAACTGAGTAAAGAGTTAATGTTGGCCACAGAGCACCACTGCAATGTTTAATCTATCAAACATCTACAAACTAGGCACACTATCAGAGCACACTGCAGGACAATGCACAAGGAGAACGTACCATTGTCCGAGACCAACAACCACCTTGATACTGTTAACTACCACAGCAAGTTCCTCAGTAGTCAAATGAACTCTTACTGTTCTTTCATTAAAACTGCTCAAGGAATTCTAAAGTATCTTTTAGCCTGGAAATTATATCACTCTTAAAAACAGAACAACGATTCAGTTTCAAGGTAAAATATGAGAAATCCTTACATTGAGCTGAAAGACACAACACTTCATCATTTACCAAACATTCTTGTCATTTCAAAACAAAAAAAAAAACAATCAAAACAAGGACAACAGTACTTGCACATCATATATTTAATTTTCTCTTTCCAAATAGCTCATACAGATGTGTGACAACAGCTGCTGAGAAACAGAGAACCAGTGCCCAATTGTGATGTATTAGCACCTAAGATATTGGCATAGTATACTGTGCACAAGCTTGTAAAATATTTTTTTAAAAAAGCCCTGTTCAAGCAGGCAAGGTAGAGACTTTGCGAATCTCCACTAAGAGTAACTGAAAGAAAAGGGCTGCCGCACCAAATCAGAAATTAAAAAAGCCACAAATGCAGGTGAAATGCCAAAGGGTTTTATCTTTATTTAAGTCCAAACAACAACTCGGGAGGGTCTCCGTATCGTATGTGAAGAAATACCCCCAGGAAATCCCAGGGTTAACAGTTGCTTTAAACGCACTGCCTAAAAATGGATGGAACTTTAATGATTCTTTAAAAGAAAATATATTCAAAGAACAGTGGTAAAATTCTGGTAATAGGTATGAACCAAAACCAAAAAAAGCAGGAACATCTTTTCCAGGAGCCTGTTTCATGCCAAACCCAACACTTTAAACCACAGGAATTTGGGATCTTGTGTATGAAAGCCATCACTCCTCGTCTTGGCAATGACCTTGAACACCCTGGTTCTCCCGTGGGAACCAGCCGAGATCAGCCCCGATGGCACTGGGGGCTGACTTCGAGGCTTTGTGTTCATTTTGTCTTTGGACCCGCCTCGAGGGGTAGTCCAATATCCTTCCCGCGCAGCTTCATCCCTGGAAAAGAGAAAGAAAGGGACACTCATTAAAGGTAGTAACATTTCAAGATGCTGCCCTATACAGGTAGGTTTCCTGACCAATCCCCTTCTAAATATTTCTCTCAAAGGTCCTTTATTGCCAATTACTCATGCCAACAGTTCATGCTTACAACAGGCTTGAACCAACCCATAGCCTTTTCAAACATACCAAATGGGATCCATTATTACCATTTGTGCCTTCTTTCATACCCACGTTAAAAAGAACCCTTTTCAAGAATTAAAATTAAAACTTTAAAGCAATTGTTTTCTGTGCACACTGGAAGTTACATGGAAAAGTAACTAATACATGCGTTACATACACAATTACAGAGGTCAAATGCTATACACTAGTGTTATTGTACACTGCCTTCTGAGAAAACATTTTTCATACGGCTGTACCTATAAATTCTGTAAACATCAATACCACATGTACCTTATGTTGTAAAAGCTGGCTCAGACTGCAAACTATTCTATTAGCATTAAACCAAAATAAGCAATCCCATAAACTGCTCTTTAAATATTAACTTAAGATGCTATCTTTTGTAGTTGCCTAGTGTACTGCCAGTTCATGCAATAGATGGTTTTTGCATTTGGATGGTACTAGTACATGTCACACCTTAAGGAATCCACTGATTCAGGAGGAGCATCTAGTATCATTAAGATACAAGTACTGTATATTATATTTTGGAGTTGTAGTTTGTAACATTCACCCAGATTTGAAAGAATTGTCTTTTCAAAAGTCTGGGTAAAGTTTTAAAAATACGGGTGAAACTGGCCATTTACACACATTTTCAGCATGAAAGAGGATTTTATTCAGAAATAAAATGTCAACAACAAAGTACAGATGACTACTCAACATCTGAAAAACAAAAGTTGGGCACAAGTCTACTGCTTTTGCTACCAGTTAGCACTCTTAGATAAGTTAATTTTGATGTTTAAAGACTGACTGATTCCTTACTACACGAGAAAAAGTAAAATTTAACTCCTGAGATTTTAGTATTTTCCACCAATTTGTAAAATGTGATAAAAAAAAACTCAGTTGTATTACACTAAACAATAGATAACTATTCCCAAACACTCCAATTCCCTTTAAAGAATAATTTACAAAACATCATGAAATTAAATTAATTCCATGCTGGTGTAAAAATGCTATATTAATTTAATACATATGGTATTTATCCCCAAGCAGAACTATGCGTTGGAATCTTTTTTTTTTTGTTTTGTTGACACACACTTTGCCTATAAACAGCAAGATGCCACCAGCCTGTGACATTTATGCATACCTGGTTTAAAATCCTCACCCAACATACAGGCAAGTCAATGGGGGCACATAAGAGAACTAACAGCTACAGTACTTTAGAGTTGGCTGGGTAAATGACCTCATGTTGCAGCAGTCACGTGCCAAGTTATTTATGATTACATCATATAACGTTGAGTTTCATTTTTACAACTGCACCTAGTTGATGAACAACGCATTACTAACATGATTAAATGCAAATAAGTAGTTTATGGGACACGCAGATGAAGTGAAAACCATGAAGTACTTTTGAAGAACGTCAGTAGTGCAGATCAAGTGCACAGATACACAAAGGAACAAGTGCTGCATGAAAGGGGTATAAACTGTGCTGTAATTGCTTACTGGACATTACGCAGTTCCCAAAGACATTTCAAAGGGAATCACTGAAACAAAACAAGGGGGAAGGGTACTGAGTGTTGAAATAGAGATCTCAAAATAATTGACTCATTCCGTAGCGATACACTTTCTACACATCATAGGAGTAATTAACAGGAAGCTGTGGGGGTCTGTAGAGCCGATAGCTCAGGGCTCAGGCGTTCCGGAGAGAAATCCGCAATTGCGCAAAAAACAGTACACAAAAGGCACAATAGTGTGAATTCAGTTTTTTTCATTTATTATAGCATTACACGTTATATATAAACCATTAAAGAGGCATTTAATGTACTATACATTTCTCAGAAGAAAATGCTTGAATTAATTTTCATAATTTGTTTTACACGGCTTTAAAATGATATTCACAATTTTATTATTAAGAGCTTCGGGAGTCATGAATGAGCAGCTTGCAACTTCAAGACAATTCAAGCGCCACTGTTCTTAAGCACATACCTATTCAAACGTGCAAATTCCTGTCGAGACATGTTCACCATACAGCACAAACAAGCCTGTGTACCGTTTCCATAAACAGTCTGTCAACTAGCAGTATACCCTTATAGCTCAAAGCTCTAAGCAGCAATCCCTTGACAAGCAAAATGGCAGAAATGAATGCAGTGTCATATTCAATCCCTTAGCATTGCATTGCATTGCATTGCATTTCCTTGTGAAGACAGACCTATTTTTTAGTTCATAAGTCCTGAATCAGGACAGACATCCAACAGGTTCCGCATTAGTGAGTCTGTAGTTACCAGTGAACAAGTGTGAATACTCACCAATAGCTCGCTCAATCTTCCCCAAGACCTGGTTGTTAGGAATGGCTTTTCCGCATTCATAGTCCGCAATGATCTGAGGCTTCTCATTGATTTTCTACGGAAATAAGAAACGTAGGAAAATGTAATGATTTCCACCAAATGTGAACATTAAATAAATTACAGCAAAACATACATTTAACTTGTGCCTTAAATCCAAACATATTACAGGATTTCTTAATTTATTAGACAAATTTAACGTCCTTTCGTATATTACCAATTTTCTGAACCATAAAATGAAAAAAAGGCACAGAAATGTTACATTTGAGGATTTTTTAGGTGGTCTTAAGTTATTACTAGCTCAAATGACCAAAACACATATACCGATCTGGGCACATTAGAATCAGCTCACACTAGCTCAGTTTAAGCATTCTGCAGTTCTTTATTACTGCTCAGTTTCAATTATTGAGTGTTTAAAAACTTGATGAAATCATGCTCTTTACTGAATACCTTCCCTGAAGCACTAAACTATCATTTTTAATGATGTCAATGACCATAATGTTCCAATTTGTATCTATATATCTTACATTAAATAGCTATATTTCAAACATACCAACATAAGGTATGTACTTCTGACTTGGGAGAAATCCTGACATACTGTTAAAATAGTGCTCATGTAGTGTTTGATGTGTAGAAGGCAAACACTCCCTTTCAGGTGTGGGATGTAAATAACACACAGATTAAAAAAAACTCAGCTATACCAACCAGATGCTAAATAACCCTGAAGTCATTCAGATTTAATATCTGCTGCAAAACACCTCTGGTATCGCATGCATTAGCGGAGTTATTTCAGCAAGTACCGTTTCCTTTCCAGGTAGGTCACGGTGTTACTCACAGTGGCCAGGTCTTTCTGGGTCAGCCCCTTGGCCTGTCTGCCTTGCTGGATGACTTTCCCCACCTCCAGCGAGACCCTCTGGTGGTGCAGTTCTTCCGTCTCCCGATCAAGCTTGGCTGTGTTTTTGGTCACCACGTGCTGCTTGTTTTGTCCTGCAGACCCTGTGGAATCACAGCACAGTAAAGCACTAGCTGGCTCCCGCGGCCCCACTCAGAAAATACACGATGCATTTCTCCTAGACCACAGAGCACAGAAATAATGGCATTCAAAACGCACCACTGCATTAAGAATAAAACACTGTTGTAGCAACTTTCACTGGTTTTGCCGTTATTGTAAGATAAGAATCAAACACAAGCATGTTTTTATCACGTTCATATACACTGCTGCAAAGAGATGCATGGAATAGCTAAAACGCTTAACCAAGGTATAAGATAAATGACAGATTAAGCATTTCTAAAACAGTGTCCACCTCATGCAAATTCTACATCTTGTTCAACGTCATACAGCAGATAAAATTAAAGATAGTCACAAACAGTTATATGACCTATAAATGAATGTCTACCTTAACGTTCAAAACAATCAAGTCCACTGGCACAGAAAAGTTTTTTTTTTTAATTGACATAACAGCATAGCAACAGCTTATGAGTGTACTGCCCTGACATACAGTCGTACTTGGAACCATTTCCCAGTGTAACATTCTAAAGTGCACAGGTACATGTAAATAGAAGATTGGTTTATATAAACAGCAAATGGGCAAAAAGACAGAAATAAAAGTGTACATTTTAAAACTTGTTCTAAACAGTGAGAACCACAACTGTTTTTTTTTACCTTTTACCTGTTTGTGTAAGCATGGTCAGGGTGCACCGCTCAGACAATACAATGTCTAGGCATGGGCCAAATTAATGGAAATTTAAAGAAAAAAACAGCTGTTTCGCCTCTTCTTGATGGTTAAGCCAAGGCCTCAATGGGAAAACCAGCCAGTCATTGTGTAAAGAATTGTTTTCTCCTCCCCCTTCCGAGTGAAATGCCTTTTACATCCCATGTGCAACTCGGTGTCCTTATTTCACTACTAAATAATTCTTTGGGTTTAACTGATGTATACCCCTTAATATTTCACATGCTCCCATCCCTACTCTAATGCCTTTTGGACTAGACTGAAGAGATTTAATTCCTTTACCCGGTCTGTACTTTCAGAAAGAATTCCTCACGAGCAGAAACCTTTTACTGGTATGGTGAGCACAACCTTCTTAAAAAGTCTTGATATGGGAAATAAAGGTTGGCCATTAACTTCTCTGATTTTAAGTCCCACACATTTTGCTGTATACCCAAGCGCTACTGGCATCTTATCGATTCCCCACAGGGTCTGGATGAGAAAACAGAGGAACCTGCATAAGAAAAAAATACGCCCAAGGCTTTAGGACACTTAGAATTAGACACTTACTACCTATAATTTGTTACCACGTCCTGTGTGGATCACCATGTGCTTCACAACAGTAATTTTGGCAAGTGTTTACCCAAATGATCGTCTAAATATTTCTGCTGCTCCTTGCAGCTTTTTCTATTTTTGCCACCCCCACTGTTTTTTTGCATAACATGCACTTTATCCGGCTTACTAATCGCACCATAGTATCAATCAATCATGACTACAGAACGAAAACTAGTTATGAATTAGTGTTCAAACTACAAACACATTATTTCTGCAAAAAATAACTCAATATGGGTAAAACCACTGCTGGAGCACGTGGGCATGTTATAGAGTGGTACTGTGTCTAACAGCAGTCGAACCGAGATGATGCAATCCCTCCTGTTTTCCCTGTCAACTCAACATACAGCAAGCCAATTAACGTTATTTCAAAGTATGTTAAAAAAAGCTGGGGGATTAGTGAATCTTACATGTATTTATAAATAGCTGTCCATTGCAGAAACCCCCCAAATAAAGGTTCGCCAAAATAAGAAAAAACAGTACTGGGGAAAAAAAAATGCTGGACATTCATTTACTGTCAAGAGGATTCCGGTATCGCTACTCTGACTAAATAAGATTTGGTGTTACATTAAGAGCACCTTGTCCACTTGCTGTAAGTGGAACTCCCTTGTCTCTTTAATGTATTTGCAGGGTTTGAAAAATACCTAACACACACACACACACACAGGTTAAAAGTTGCACTGCGTCCCCGTATGCCAGTTTTACACCTATTTCTCAGACTTGTACGTTTAGAGGATAAGATAAAACTATAAAACTATTAAAGATAACCAAAAGGACGTCTGTTTTTGCAAATGGTTATGCACTACTGTTTCTGTATCCATTCACTGTAATCAAGGCATCTACAAACAGTCATAACCTTTTTAAAGGGCCTTCCCCAAGCTCGATAACTACTGCTTCCTCTAATAATCCAGAAAGTCTGGTGAAAACCAACACCGACTGTAATTCAATGCCATGGGAAAACACCTTCTGTGATAAGCAGACAAATCTTTAACTCAAAAGTTTCTTCGAGGTCAAGCACTGAAAGAAAATGTTTTCAAGTCACATTTCTTAAACCTTAGGTGGAAAAAAACTATTATAAATGTATTATATTATAAACGCACTGGCCATGGACAGAAATGTAAGCCTTTTAGTAGACAAGATGGAAATTACAGCAGGAGACCATTACTTGGTGGTATTTAAAATGACGTATCAACCAAATAGGAACAGTGATTTACTTCCTACGCGACTTGCACAAAGTTTCAAACCCTCAAATGTAAATTTTACATTTGGTAATGTAGTAAATCTACAAGACTACCTAGTATAAAGTCTGACAAGCTTGGAGAACTCTTCATGTCCCCATAACAAACTGCACCCTTATGATAAGCAGTCCAAAAGCTCAGGGACATGCAGGTGGATACACAGGGACTCCAAGCACGCCCAGCAGGACAAAGCCATGTGACATGACACAAAGTCACAGGCAATATACACTTCCAGGTTTTTGAAAAAAACAAAAACAAAATGCATAGTAGCACACTTCACAACTCTCCACGATTCTTACATTTCTTTGTGGTTTCGAGCTCCTCTCCTCTTCTCTGTGCTGCGATAACTGCCTGGAAGACAAAGTCCATCATTACAGAGGGCATTTGCAAAAGCTTCGTCATAGGCATTTCCTCGGGGGGATGGGGGGGGGGGGGGGTCTTCAAAATATATTTGACACAGATTTACTGAAACCGGCTCACTACCATCGTAGCGTTTTGCAAGCACCGTGTCAGCAACGATGGGCGCTGAACGGGCAGGTCGCCTCCTCCCAACCGAGAGACGGCCGCTTGAAGTTACATGGAGTGACAATTCATGAACGGCTGGCTTCTGGTCTGAGGACGCCTGTTCGTGCTGTTCCTCGTTGTAATGACGATGCACGCAGGAGGATAACATCAGTACTATGCATCTGTAATATAACGAGTACCCCGATTTCCTGAACATTAACCAGTGGACCGCCCGACGCCAATCTCTCCACCCGACACGGTCACCTCGAAACTCACAGGCGAAAATGGGGTCAGCTCCCACAGTTTAATAACGTTAAAGAAAAAAAAACATATTATAGGTTTATAGGGAAAACTAGTATGTCGTTGGGTGGAGAACACTGGACTTTTAACAACTCCCGCACGTCACCCTGCACATATGTAATGCAAACACACTAACAGTGTGGCCGTGTATACCTTTGGGCAAACTATAACGCACGGTTTCTTGTCTGACGACGCCTCCTTCGGCATTCGGTAGCGTCGTCGGGCGAAAAGGACGAGTCGTTTACGGTCTGCACCCGGGATCGAGCCGAGAGGCCCAGTCCTCCCGCTCCCGTCCCCGGGCTCGATTAGTGCGGAGCCCCGGAGACCAGCCACCGCGAGGCTGCCCACTTTACCTGTTTGGACTTCGCCTGCGACGCAGTCGGGCCCTTCTTCCTCAAGACAGTCACGGTATCCCAGTCACTTTCTGCCATTGTGAAAGGATAAGTCTCTATTTACACAGGTTATGACGCGACGTCGCTTTCTCCCCCCCCTCCACAAAATCCGTACCCGCAGAAGTTACCCCCGAAACAGACGCACGTTTTCTTCGAAGCTTTATTTAAACGCTCTCGTCGCAGACACAGAGCTGGAGCCCGGGGGGCGGGGCCTGGTGTGGAACTTACCAGAAACCTGCGGCTGACGTCACCGCCCGGGGAATACTGTTTACAGGGAGCTGGGCTCGCGCGGCGGCGCCGGCCATTGCCGCTCGTCGGCAGCTGCAGCCGGCTGAGCTGCCGGCCGCCGCTTCGCGTCGCGTCATGTCATGACATGACAGGCCGAAATCGGGCCAGCGGCGTGCTGAAGACGAATGAAGAAACGTGGGTTGGCAGGCTCTGGAAGCGGAGTTAATGCAGCTCACCTCCCGTTTAGCTGGTTGTTTGCAGACTTTGCTGGTGGGCAGGCGCATACCCTGCAGAGTAGGTGGGGCAGTACAGGGGATATTTAAAAATATGCTAAGAACATCTCGTTTTCATCAGCCTGTATATTATAGGCCAAAAACATCACACGTACATTTTAGGCATGTAAAATTAGGGAATTTCTGGACGTTTGGGACAGAAGGGTGCAAGAGTTTGATTCCCAATGGTCTCTCGATCACTTGCTTTGACAAATCCGTTACACTGTACACAGCGCCTCCCCAGGGAACTCACAGCAGCGCAAGTTTGAATTTATAGCGTCAACCGGTTGGGGGCAGATTGTGCAACCCACAGCAGAGCTCTGCCTTTCTTTAAGCCAGAAATCTTCTTTCTACGATGGTGTTTAAACATAGATTCATTCCAAATACACCTCTTTTCCCAACACAGCATTCATGGTCAGAAAGAAGTGGGATGTCTAAAGGGGATGGAGAAATGCATTCTGCTTTTCGAGCTGAGGAAAGCTCTCCAGGTGGCATAATCAACTTCTCACAATTACAGTGCAATGCACTGTGACTTCCTGCATTCCTACGTTATTGGTCCTTCAAGCCTGCTTTCAGCAGAACTCAGGCTTTGTGTTAGAGATCTCCCATTCTAGCACAAATGAGGTGGTGTGCACGAAGGCTCAACTTCAGGCGAATTCATCAGGGGAGTTCCCCAGGGGTCTGTATCAGGACCACGGCTCTTCCTAATTTCCACTGACGGTCTACGTTTGGCTAAACTAATCGAGTTCGCAGATGATACTAAAGTTTTAAGATTAGCGAACACTTTGCTTCAAGGAAAGTTGAAACGGAAATTCAAAATGATTTAGGTGCAAACGGAAACATTCTGATGCGTTTAGATCCTTTCAGATTAGGGGGTCTCAAACTCAATTCCTGTGGCCCCAGCGCAGTGCTAACCACTGCAACTCCATGCTGCCCTGACGAAGCTCTTTCGCTGCCTCTGAAAGAATAGGATTCAACATCATAATACTCATAGAAACCTCATATTTAATCTTTTTCAGTGTAAATGACCAACATGAGGACGCCATGCGATATGCTGGTTAGTGTCAGAGGTGAAAGGTCAATCTGTGAGCACAAGGCTGAAATCCTGATTGGCTGACACAAGTGAAAGTTGAAAGGTCACCATCTCTTCACTGCGGGGGGGGGGGGGGGGACAAAGGTCATTCTTGCCGATGTCACGATTACTAGGAATGGTGCAAAGCGGCTACCAGGCACAGGACAATTCCGAGGCCGCGTCACTGTTCCTGCGCGTGCGCGCGGGAGACCAGCCAAACTCAGACTGGGCATCGTCGCCGAACGGCGGCCTGGGCCTGCGTCCATAGCGCTTGGAACCCTGCGTGCTGCCCCAGGTGCGAGGCTTGGTGTTCATCTGGGAATAAAAAGAACAATCTCTTGAGTACGATTACAACAGAAAGAGGTACTCCTCAGCAGGACAAAGACGTCCTGATTTAAGCCTGCCAGCCTAGTGGACACGCTTTCTTTCAACAGATGCCTGCAGAAAGACTAAAACTGAGCTCATTCACTTTATAGCAGCTTTATTCCATACAGAATCATAGGGGAGCTGGAGCCTTTCCCAGCAAGCAGCGGGCACAAAGCAGGGTACACACTGGGTGGATGCCAACCCATCGCAGGGCACAGACAGACACAAGCATGCACACAATCACACCAGGGCCAGTTTTCCCAGCAGCCAATTAACCTACCAGTGTGTCTTTGGGCTATGGGAGGAAACCGGAGCACCTGGCAGAAATCCACACAAACATGGGGAGAACATGCAAAACTCCATGCAGACATGGTCCTTTATAGAACCAAGGGCCCCAGGGCTGCAGGGTAGCAAAGCCAACCACTGTGGCACTGTGCCACCCCAGGTCTTAACATTACAGGGAAATTTAATGGCCAGATTATGACAAGCATTGCAGTGATAATCAATATTGTAATTACTGGATCATATCAGAAAGTTTTAAGAAACCTTGAAACATTACTATCTCTGTATCTACACTTCGCCTTTCCTTGCTGTCGAAAAAAAATATCTTAAATCCCAATTTAAAAGCAATGCAGTGGGTAGCATTTATTTGACTTTGTACCTACAATTCATACAATGGTTTTGAATGGATAAATCTTTCAAATTTTAAAATACAACAAGCTATGTATAACGGTTCATGCAGATGTTGTCTGTGGAATAGAATTACGGAGCCCACTGCAAGGACACACACCAGATCACATGTATGTCATGATGCACGGTATCTAACGTTTCTCAATTTAAAGGAAGCAGTCACAGTCTTCTCAGAAATGCCCCTTTGAATCTGCCACTTTTGATCTTCCTTCTCACCTGCACAAACACAGCTGTGCTCATCTGCAGAGTCTCCATTCGCTCGCTAAGTCGGGCCAGCCAATCCAGATGGTCAGCGATGGACATCTTCAGGTCGATGCTGTTTTGCTGGAATCAAACAAATAACACCAGTTTCGTAATGAAGTTTAATCACTGGCAAAGTTCTTACTATGGAAAAGAGATAATAGACATTCGGATACCTAGGGATCAATGCTAGGAGTATCCAGTGTCCACAATTCCTGCAGTCTTTACATGCAGTTCCAGTTATGTGACTGGGATCCAATCTGATTCCCTGGTATGTATTCCAGAGAACCCAGTTATATAGCTAATCCCTTAACTGACACAGTTATGTAATTACTCAGGCCTTTTCAGTCATTTACAGGTCCTAAACACAGAGTGTTCTGTTGTTTCTTTGAAACCTCTTGGGTTCGGGAAATCGATTGGCTCAATTAAAGATTCAATTAAAAAAAGACCAGCTGCTATGAAAACTAGAACTGTGGGTCACCACCCGCACTCCACCCAAAATGTCATTGGATTTAGCCAAGGACAGATCATGGACCTCCGCCTACTAGAGAGGATGTTTTCTTTCATTAACTGCAGAGAGCTGTTTTTTACCCAGAAGCCACCGTCTCCTGCTGAGCAGGAAAAGCTTGGCCCCCCAGAGACTGAAAAAGTTCCAAAAAGAAAGTCCCCAATATGCTTTAGTGCATCGTTGACTCATAACCCCATAGTCTAGTGATCCCAAAGTTGGGAGACTGAGGAAGGAGTCATGTGTAGGAATGTGTGAGATGTCCAGGAGCCAGCAGGGGGAGTTCAGACCTGGTCCCAGAGGACAAGTTGTCAAGGTGTCCTTTAGAGACACAGCACCTGAATAACTGGGAGAAGATGTTCAATTGGTCCAATGAGACCAGCCATTCAGCGGTTTAGCTCAATAAGACCCGTGCTGGAATTAAAACCTGCAGGACCTGGACTGGACTGCACAGCCCTACTGTCAAGTGTTCTGATCTTGAATGTGTGTGGGACTTTGCAGGTCCACTTATTTAAATACTCTCCCAGAAACATAAAAATTTGGTTTAGACCAAGGTTAGGTCAAGAATTAGGGCTAGGAAAGAGTTAGGGTTGAGGCTGAACGTAGGTGACGAAGGCGTTTGGGTTCAAACCCCGGAGCGGGCAAGTGTCCTACCGCCGCCATGTTTTCCTTCAGCTCCGTGGCGGAGAGCCGCAGGTGCTCCAGCCGGTCAGCCTGCTCCCGGAGGCGACCCTCCAGAGCCTCCATGAGCTCCAGGCTTTCCCCCGCCTTCGGCCCTTCTGTCGCAGGCATTGCCGCCAGCCTGGCGGGGGACGGACGCGCCGCGGGCTCCGGCCTGCCGAAACCAAGAGGCGCATCGCCGCGTCAGCGCTCGGGAACGCGCAGCTCTCCTGCAACTCCTGCAACTGCCCCCCTCAGGAGTGAAAAATATACGACTTCGGCATGAGCGTCCACGTCAGACCCTGCGGCATGCACAAGCCATAATCACCACCAGATCCGGTGTTGGGGTGGGGGGTGAAAGTTGCTCGGTGTTCTGCAGCCGAGGTTAATATTTCCTCTGTGTTGAGGCTGCTCGATTTTGTGGCATGTCAGAATGCCGCACTACACGGGCTGATTGTGGAAGAAATGTACCTGAACCCAGAGCAACTTAATTTGGGGGTGATTTTTTTTTAACTTTTCAAAATATATACAGTTTCACGTCGTCTCAATTAGTAGATTCGATACCAATTAGAAACTACCGTTATCCCCCCAAAAACAGGTGTCGGACCATTTTATTTTTGTGCAATCACATGCAAGCTTCTTTACGGTTATTAGCTACAGTAAATTGCCTCATAGCGCTCAACATTTACCTGGCGCTAAATTCGTGTCAGGCTAAAAACAAAAACAAGTCCCAACAGTCACTACTATGCCATTATCATTATATCGGCAGCGATCATCCTCTATGAATCTCAATAGAGAAAAAGAAAGAAAGGCAAATATGTAATGTAATTTAATAGAAACCTAAACGAAGTATATACCGAGCACGTCTGTGTAAACAACATTTGTACAGTCATCTTACTCGACATTAGGAACAATATGCATGGAGTTAAACCTTTTGGTAGTCTCCAGCCGAGAAACCCTATCGAAGTAGGGGGAAGGATATCTTCGAAGGAGAGCAAATTGCAACTTGCATGACAAACTGGCGCTTTTTAGTCCAGCATTTAGTGGAACAACAGAAAACAATTCACTTACGCTTCTAAGGAGACTGTAAAAAAAAACCCGGGACCGTGCGGGTTTCCTAAAGCTCAGCGGGCACCACAATGCTTCTGTCGAGAAGTCCGTCCTATTTACGGCTCTCCGATTCCCCAGTTTTGAAACAGCCGTGAAGTATGACTTTCGGACACTGGACGTCTTCAGCGCACGGCTGTGAAGTTGGTCTGTCGCCGTGTAGGAGCACTGGAGAGACCTTTTGTCTCGAAAGAATCCCAGGAATCTCACCTCGCCTGACGTCAGCCCTCTCCGCCGAGGGGAAGAATGGAAAACAGGGATTTCAGAGCCCAGGGGCATCAGCTTTCCTAAAGCCTTAGCGCTCACACCGTGACTGTCTCCACTATTGTGGCCGCGAAAGACGAACACCCCCCCAACACACACACACACACTTTCCCAAGAGCCGTAAACTGGGGTGCCTCGCTGGATAAGACGTCATTGTAGGCTTTGTAGATAAAGACACCGATCTACTGTAGGCAGCTGGCACGAAAAAGAAAAATAACTTTCAAATAACTTTTTTTTTCATTTCCGTTATGTTGCTTCAGGGAGACCTTGTCGTTTTTGTAAGTTAGCTGCTGTTTTTTTTTAAGAAAAGGCAGCAGCCAGTTTGCAGTATGTATAATTTTCAGTATTTGCATTGTGCGTACTTAGTTGTGTGTCCACAAGAGCATTATGTAACCTAAACCCTTCATGCAGTAGCTATTCCATGACCATCACTGTAGCACGGACTCTTGTCTGCTCCTTTGTGTATGAATGTGGGATTTTTTTTGTATACACGTACAGTAAATCCATAATACTCCTAAAATGTTAATCCTGTTCATCGGGTTTTTAAGTTGTCTGATATGTACCTAGAAAAAATAAGATCTGTGCAACGTAACATGCTACACATACACTTAACAAAAATGAATGTGCAGCAGATTTGTCCACAAAATGTACTGCTTAATAATCACTGTTTTTACGGCTTTCGTCATACATAATCTCAAAGCACTTTGAAATATCTTGCTGGCAAACGTCTGCTAAATGCATGGCGAAACAGCACAGACTAAATGGCAGAATGAGCGAGTTATTTCATGAAGGAGCCTTTTGTAAAGACTGGATAATACGCAGATAATGGGTATCCCTGTAAGAAGTCTTCTGTTTTTCTTGCAAGACTAAACTACTATCCGAACATACAACACCCGCAGGGTCTTTGACTGAAGGACCCCGTGTGAAGTAGCTCACAAGATGCCTTTGAAATTTTTTTTAAAAATGGCGGTGAAGATTTTTGTTACATACAATTATTTCAGTTAATGCGTTTAAATATTTTTTCTTTTTTTATTTATTATATTTAAAAGAATTGTGCACTAAAAAACTTAACTCATGTAAAATTTTAAGGCGTTATTGATGGACACCCTACTGTCCTTTCTTGTGATCAGATCAGCTGATCTGTGCCGATCCTGGAATTCGTTCTGCTTTTTAAAATAACTAGGTTATTATAAATGGCGATCTTCTGAGTTTGGGTTTCTAGCTGTATGGCAGTACTTTTCACTTGTTTATAGACCTAGCATTGTGTCTGAAGGCATTGATTGCATTCTGTAGCTGTCCTATTTATGTACGTTGCACTATAATCTGACCTGTTCAGTGAAGGGTATTGTCATCTAAATTAGGCTCGCCAAAACAAGCTGTACTGTTTTAGGTGGTAAACCCTTTTTTGTGATCCACAAAGATCATGTCCGGACCAAATGGAGATCCAAATGTTTCCATCGAAGTGAGCGAAGACGACGAGTTCAGTGAGGAAGGTAAATGCACTTTGTGATTTTTAAAAGACAAATTTGAAAAATATAACCGCAAGCTATCATTGTTGATTTACGCTGTGCAACAACTGTCCGGTAACTTAAAATTCTTCTCATCGATACGCATCTGTTGCTGTGTCTGTTAGCAGTGTTATTTAAATAATCATATTTAATAATATCTTGTTTCTTAAGCTTGTCGGCGGAATTGTCGTTGACGAGGGTTAGCGTGAGATTGATGTTGAGTCAGGGACTCTGTCCGGACAGTTGCTAGGCATCGGCAGGATCAGGGTTAGGGAGCAGGCCCGGATGTACCCCAGCAGTGCAGAACTGTGCTTCTGTCGCCGTCTCTTCCAGAGTACGCGGCCATTAACTCCATGCTGGACCAGATCAACTCCTGCCTGGATGACCTGGAGGAGCGCAACGATGTGCTGAATGCCAAGCTGAAGGACCTGCTGGAGTCCAACCGGCAGGCCAGGCAGGAGTTCCGCGAGCAGCTGGCGGACCCCCCGGGGGAGCCCGCTGATGGGGACCGCGTGGAGCAGTGAGGGCCCGCCCAGCCGGCGCCCCTTCCCCCTCGACTTGGGGGAGGCCTGGGGGCCGGTGGCGTCCCGCTTTCTGGGTGTCCCCCTTTTCGACGAGCGGCGAGGAGGAAAGTGTCTGGGGGCGTTGGGGTGGGGCAAGGAGGATGATGGTGAAAATATGTTCAGGACCCTGTTTGGAAGCACTTTATCCTGAGGTCACTTGCCAGTTTTGTAGTCTACGTTGTTTGCCAGCTTGGAGATCAGGCGGCAGGGCACTGAGGTGATGAGGAAACGCAGAACCGGTGGGATGTAATCAGGAGATGAAATGGATTAGCTGTCAGGTGTACATTTCTTGGACCCTTGCTGATACTTCCTTCTTATTTCAGTGACTTTTTGACTGTGGTTTGTTTGTGAACAGCCACAGAGGCCCAGCAGGAGGACTTTATCAAATTCATGCAATTTTTGTTGACATAGTCTGCAGTGTACTTAGATTTCTAGGTACAGAAACATGCACCATGCCTCTACTTTTGGTGGCCCTTATGTCCAAAAGGGAACTGTATAAGCAGTGGATACTAGTTGAAAATCCAGTCTTTGTTAAATTATACAGACTATCTGCTGCAAAGTGAAATTGGGAAATGCAGAGGTGATGCCCGGGGGTGGTGCGGTGGCTCTGCGGCTGAGGATCTGCGCCTGTGGCTGGAAGGTTGCCAGTTCAAATCCCGCGGCCGGCAGAGGAATCCTACTCCCTTGGGCCCCTGAGCAAGGCCCTTAACCCCAACTGCTACAGGGGCGCCGTATAAATGGCTGACCCTGCGCTCTGACCCCCAGCTTCTCTCCCCGTCTGTGTGCCTATGTGTCTCATGGAGAGCAAGCTGGGGAATGAGAAAAGATAAATTCCTAATACAAGAAATTGCATATGGCCAATAAAGTGATCTTATCTTATCGTGTGGAAGTCTGCAAATGAGGAGCTCTGTGTTCTGTGTTCTGTCAGGCATGTAGATGGCTGCTCCTGCACACCATCAACGTGTGGCGTAACTTTTTTGTCGAGACCAATTTAGTTCCTGCTAATTCCGAGCTGAGCATTCTGAGCCAAATTCTCATTTTCCATTTTGAACCTTTCCTATCTGCTGAAAGTTTTGAATCTATGAGTTTGCCATGTTGCATCTCCTGTATTTTCTCAATAAATTATTAGCTTGCAACTTTCACATTTGTTCGACTTATCCGTTTATTGTATTAATGAAATGTATTTCAGAGCAGCGGATTAATGATTTATTTATTTTGGGACGCCGCATTGTTACCTTTTACTGTTTCCTGATAGTTTGAATGTGTAAATAAAACATAACATGCAGTTGAACTATAATATTGGAGTGTATAGCAATTAAAGCAATATATATTTTGGGTCATCAATACTAAAGAGACTTTTTATAATTCAAGTGGAGTGCAGAATTTGCTTCACTTTCATTAATCCTGCAATTTCCCTCACAGGATCAATAAAGTATCTTATCTAGTACCTGCTGAAATAACTTGCATTCTGTAGTAACCACGGATTGTAAATATTCAGGATGAAGGTACAAAAGATGTTTGATGCATGTTGCTGTGTTTGACTTTAAAGGACATATTAAATATTTGCCAATAAAGATTTTAAAATCCCATCAGCAGCAGTGGCATTCTCTTCAGACAAAACTGTTGGTATAATAATATTCTAAAAGAAAACTTCCATCTGTTTTCTAACTGCTTCATCCTCTTCAGAGCTGCAGTCTATCCCAGCAAGCAGGTGGCACAAGGCAGGGTACACCCTGGATAGGACACCAGTCCATCGCAAAACAGACAGACACAAACACACACTCACACCATGGCCAGTTCTCACAGAAGCCTGCCAGAATGTCTTTGGACTGTGGGACCAAACTAGAGCACCTGGAGGACACCCACATCAACCTGGGGAGAACATACAAACTTCACACAGACAGCACCCCAGGTCTGAGATTGAACCCAGGGCCACAACACTGCCAGGCATTAATGCCAACGACTCCGCCATTATGCCAACCTAAAAAGCAAACACACCATGTTTATAATGAATTGCAAAGGAAAGCATGTGAAGAACTCAACAGGGTTTCCTGAAGATCTTGCTCTCAGTCCTTGAGTTACAGCTGAAGGATTTTGTTTCCCTGTCAAAACACTCAAATCTGCTCGTATCATTTCAGTGTCATCAAACAACAGAGCTTGTTTTGCCTCAAACCCTCAAGACAGGCAAACCAGTTTAACTCATTTCAGTCCTGCTGTTTACCAGCTGATGTTTGTGGATGTTCAGTGTTTTTTCTTTCTTACAGTACATAGCGCTTTTCAATCCAGAGCAGTCTCGAGGCACTCTACATAAATATACGTACAATGAAATGTACAGTAAGCAGAAAAAAAAAAGACTATAACAAGTAGTCAAAATAGGAAATGAAAGGAGAATGATTGCCTGGCTAAGGCAAAATACATGGAGTAGAGCCTTTTGGTGGTAGGAGTGTTGCTCAGTGGGGAGCTCAGGAAGTGAGAATGATGATTTAGACAGATCCTCCTGGAGACATCCACGGATCAAACCGAACACGACCATCCAATTGAAGTCAGACCGCTTCGCAGTTGAACTGTATCCCGGTTTTTAATTCTACGCTCTCGATGCGTTGAGTGGCCTGTGTAACCACAAGAGGGCACTACAGCTTGCAGAGACCAGCAGTGTTTAAAATGACGGGAAAAAATACACGCGAGAATGTGGGAAGTGGGATTCCTCGTGCAGCCTGCGGCTGAGGCACGTTGTGATTGGGGAGAGGGGATGATAAAACCACGCAGTCCGTGTGCTTTTTAGCTGTGACGTGGTAAACGGTATAGTAGAAAGTGTCCAGTCTGCTTAACAAGTGTTAGGCTAACGCTCGAAGAAAACTAGTTTTCAAGGTTATTAGATGAGAAAGGAACCTTAATACCAACTACACCCGTGTCGGGAGTGCCAGAGAAGCCAAATAAGGGAATTCAAAATCCATCTCCTACCAAAGTGTTGTGATTTTTGTTTTTGAAAATGCGATGATAAATATTGACCTGCTCCGACCAGCAGCCTAAGTGCACTTGCACAAGGTGCACCTAACAGCAGCGATGTTTTTCTAACCGAGTCATTGAGTAGCTCATAGTCATGCAAAAGGTATCATTGTTGAAACAGGACGCATGGGGGTGATGAAAGCCAATTAAAACTGTTGCTGGAAGATGCACCTAACACCGAGGTCTTCGTGTACCCCCAGTCCATTAGGCAGCGTCTTACTAGCTTCTCATTTGTAGCGAAACATCTCGTCTCTTGGCATAATAAAAGAAGCTGGACCCAGAGGCAAATTGTCAAACTTTTATAAATTAAAAGACTTAAAATACAACCAAAACAAACTGCAGACATTACAAACGAAGCTTCTAAAAAAACACACTTCTTTTACAGTTATTTGCAAAAAAAAATACATTCTAAAAATGCACAGCATTGTTTTCTGTCTTCTAGATACACTGTTCTGTGCCGTCACCATGCACCTCTGACAGGTGGCAGCACTGAGTAGACTAGTGAATTAGCTTGTCTGTGGATGACGTGAGTTCTCCCACTCGGCCCCTTGTTAAAAAGGCGTTGCACCAGAGCTTGCAATCTGTACTTCAGAAAAGTATGACAGACCAAATGGGTTTTGACAGATTGTTGGAGCCCTCTAAGCATTGCACTCACAAAATTATTACTTTCTAGCAGAAGTTAAATTCACTATCCTCTTACAGAAGAATAAAAACTGTAAACTGTACACTCACAGTTTTAAAGGAATAGAGTAGGTTTTTCAGATTTACCCTTGCTCTTCGGAGTTCGACAATCCTAATCTGCACGCAACTGTCACAGTATTTTCACATGGGACCCCATTGTGTCCAATGTGGACACACAGTCATTCCTTCTTTGTTGAGGGCATTAGGAGGGGCGGTGCAGTGGCTCTGTGGTTAAGGATCTGTGCCTGTGGCTGGAAGGTTGCCAGTTCAAATCCCGCAGCCGGCAGAGGAATCCTACTCTATTGGGCCCCTGAGCAAGGCCCTTAACCCCAGCTGCTCCAGGGGCGCTGTACAATGGCTGACCCTGCACTCTGACCCCAAGCTTCTCTCCCTGCCAGTGTGTCTTCGTCTCATGGAGAGCAAGCTGGGGTATGTGAAAAAAGACAAATTCCTAATGCAAGAAATTGTATAGGGCTAATAAAATGATGTTATGTTATGTTATGAGAGGTTATTGAATGCCCTGTAGCTTCCCTCTGGGGAAGTAAAAAGAAAAAAGTTACTCATTCTGCAAATGCATCTGATGCCGAAGTGGAAAAGCAGGAGATCTGAGTGCCACAGGGTTTCACTGCCCCTCAGTTCTGTTCCTTAGCTGAAGTAAAAGACGTGACTGGAAAAGATGAGCACCTGTTGGGTGGTGTGCAGCTGCCAGTCTGTAAGCATTTGAATATGCTTACGTCAACACCAGCGAGTGTGTCACTATCAACGCTGCTGGCTTCTAGCCTAAGAAGAACACATTTGTTCAATCTATCAAATCATCTGATTGGAAACAATCAATCTATCCAAGCTGTCCAGTAGTAGAGTTTGACAGACCTGCCCTAATGCTGTGGAAAGTCTGTCTGGCTGCCTAATGGATCATCTCTCCAGTTGAACAGGTTTTTATGTACAGAACCAATTCGCGATTACTTCCTTCCTGAAATCAACTCCAGTGTGTCCTAATTTCATTGGTTTTTTGTCACATTGTGGATCAAACTAAGCTACACACACCCACCCAAACGTAACCTGCCCCCCGTTTAATTACACCTTCATTACAAAGCTGGGCATCTGTTCCACTACGTCAAGCAGAGACCGGAAGCAAAACGTCATTCCGTCTCGCTCATCAAACCACTTCAGGGCACACGTCTTCTGTGCGCTTTAACACAGCAACTCCCAGATGCTCACTCAAAATCTTTCAGTAGAAAAGGAGGGGAACCCTCTTTCTGAGCTCCCTAGATAACACCCCTTTCTCCAGCCAGCCAACGGTATTTCAGCGCCTCCGAGTCGTCCTTGTGGATCTTCTCCTCGGAGCTGTTGCCCGGGTGCGCCCTGCCATCGACCTGTCACCCGCCCCCGCCTCCTCGTCCTCGTCTTCCTCACCTTCCCTGGCTGCCTCTTCCTCTTTGCCTTCAGCGTTAGGGCTCCCCTTCTCTGCCTGCACAGACAGCACCTGCAGACCATCCTTCTCCGGCTCCTCTTCCCCAGGCTCCTCGGCTTGGGGCCGATCTGGGCAGCCGTCCTTCTCTGACAAGGAACTACCGTTCCCTGGGTTGTCAGCCGGCTGGGGCTGCTCGTCCGTCGCGCAGTCCATGTGGGAGCTCATGGAGTCTGACGTCCCATCTTCAGAGCCCTCTAGCAAAACACAGGGAGGGCTCGCGGATCTCGTCGGGTCTGGCGAAAAGTCTGTTTTGCAGGGACTTTTGGTCTTACTCTGAACCGAGCCATTGGAGCTACTGTTAACAGCAGCTTCACTAGAGTCAGTTTTGCTTCTGTTGGGGAGATCCGAGCTGGTCTTCTCAGGATCCTGGATATCAGAGGCCGATTTGGGGCCTCTTGGGGTGGCCTGGTTAGAAGACGGGCTGTGGGAGAGAGCGGGACCGAGGTCGACATCCTTGCTGTTCCCATCTACACTGGTCATTTCAGGCTCCACCCCTGTGGTTCCCTCTGCTGGCCCCAGTTCCTGATGGTCCTCCAATATGCTGCTGCTGCCTGGCTCCCCTGCCTCTGACAGGGACTCTTCGGTCTCTTCTTGGCTCTTTAGGGCTCTGTATTTCTGTTAACAGATGAGGAATGAGACCGTAAATTCGGAGTGCAGTCCCCTTCAGAACCAACTGCAGCAGACCTCTTCTATAGTCAAGTTACAAAACGTTCAACGACTTGCTTAATTACATGACAAAGATTAGTCCACGGAATAAGTTGATAGAACAGCGGTTATAATACACCCTGAGAAGGACATCTCCAACTGGACTCATTAAGTATCTACAAGATGTGGGAAGTAGCTCTATGTACGACTTTGGTTTCATAGGCTTTTTAAGCATAGTTCATTTAAGAAAATCTTTCAGTGATGGACAATACATAAAGGTTATGTACTTAAAGCTCTTTAAGATCTTTCGCCAGCAAAGACCAAATCTTGCATGAAATAAAATGGGGCCTAGAAAACAATGCCTTGGATTTCTCAGGAATCCAAGAAGACAAAAGCAGGGCCTGCTGACGTGGCTCCCAAGCCAGGAAAACACATGAAGGCCGACCTGTTATTACAAATGTAACAAATTGCACAGTGTTCAATTCTGGGTGATGTCCGAGTTCTTCTCGAAGACGACGGCCCAGGTTTC
This sequence comes from Atractosteus spatula, assembly GCF_055471065.1. Classification (NCBI taxonomy): domain Eukaryota; kingdom Metazoa; phylum Chordata; class Actinopteri; order Semionotiformes; family Lepisosteidae; genus Atractosteus; species Atractosteus spatula. Next base: position 3,316,073 of record NC_142728.1, on the reverse strand, counting down.
GTCACAGCTGTGCTGGGAGCGGCTCGCCCGTCCACCAGCCCCAGAGAACGCCATTTCTGTTCCTCTAATTTTTCAATCAGGCAGCCAGTCTAATAATCAAGCAGCTTAATGAGCCGCCGATTTAAGGCTTAATTATCCACTAGACCGGCACTCGTGGCACCGGGTCGTGATAGCACTAGCTCTACGCTCCTCTCGTTCCTTTGGCGCTGCCTAGCAGAATGACACTCTATTCGTGGAAGCTGTGTGTGAATGTGGTTCTAGAGTCTGTCATCTGAAGAGATCTACCGGCTGCCGACCCCTGATCAAGGCTGGTGCAGCTTCTATGCCCTTCTGCTGGTTGTAAATCATTAGCTGAAGTCAGGTTCCTGATCATTTCCAAGAATGAGGGCTATCCTGCGGTCCACGTGGGTCCTAGTGCCCCATTATAGTGATGGGGACACTATACTGTAAAACCAAGGTCCTGACTCTCTGTGTTCATTAAAAATTCCAGGGCGTTTCTCAAAAAGAGTAGGGGTGTTACCCCGGTGTCCTGGCTAAATTTCCCATTGGCCCTTACCAATCATGGCCTCCTAATAATCCCTGTCTATAAATTGGCTTCATCACTCTGTTCTCCTCCCCACTGAGAGCTGGTGTGTGGGGAGAGTACTTTTGCACTCTGGCTGCCATCGCATCATCCAGGTGGGGCTGCACACTGGTGGTGGAAGTGGGATTCCTCATTACCTGTAAAGCGCTTTGAGCGGAGTGTCCAGAAAAGCGCTATATAAGTGTAAGCAATTATTATTATCCTTTATAAAAAAGAGGCAGGACTTCCCGTTTTCCCCTCAATGCACCCAATAGAGGAAAATCTGTTAAAACAAGCGTTTTGAATGGATTTGTATGGATCGAGCTGCTACAGAGACACAACTGCCCCGAGCCCCTGACCTGGAGGTTCTGGAAGTGCATCTGAGACTTGCAGTGGGACAGCCTGGCGGTGGACTCGAAATGGTAGAACTTGTGGCACAGCCTGCAGAGGAATCCAGCCACTGGGACCACAAAACTAGAGCCTATGGGGGGGAAAACGTTGAGGGGAGAGGAGGGGTTAACAGGGGAAAGCAGACTTGTCGCACAGTAAACGGAGAAGCACACTACGACAATGGCAGAGTCGGTGCCACAGCCATACCTGCTTGGCGCCAGAAACGTGCCGGAGAGACCTTTCGCCTTCAATCCAAGCCGTTCATGGGTCGGGTTACAGATGTTCACAAATCAAGCAAGCTTCTTTAAAAAAACTTCCTTGCAAGACGGTCTGAACGCCACAAGGCTACGGTTACATTCAGGCCCTTGGAAAATGAGCCAATCCGAACTGCACATGAACAACGGATGGAAACAAATCTAGTGTTCATGGCACAAGCCTGGAGCAACACTTGGTACCAAGACATAGATGGACGAGGAGAAGAGAGACCAATGTTGCAGACAAGACGGCACAGAAGGCGCTGGAAGACCAGTCACTCCTCTTATCATGCAAGATTCTTCAGATCTTGAGTACCTACTTCGTCCTCACGAGTCATTTCACTGAGGTCAATAACAAAACCAAGCCCGTTCCTGTGTGGGATTAAGGAATCCCCAGCAATAATCTTTAAAGCTACTTAAAAACTTTTGTCATGATCTTCTGCTGCATTGGTACTTATTCTGAGTACTTGAGCATTACTGCACCGAACTTGAGGCACTTAGGAAATTCAACACCAAATGAAGTCTTTTTTTTGGTTTGCTCGTAGTCCGTTCAGCATGACGAAAAGTGAGAAATAATGCAGCTTTGCACTCTAATGTTCTGATTTGCTACCATGGATTTAAGCGGGCAGAGGCTCGAACCCACGGTTCTTTCTGGCTACAGGGGAAAGCCCTGCTTCCAGTGACTGCCCGTGCAGACCACTCACCGTACTGCGTCTCCGAGTCATACTCCTCGTCGTCCCTCATCTCCTCCAGGGCCACCTCCCTCTGCGCCGGCCGCACCGCCTGCAAGGACACGCCTGGCCAGATCAGAGCTCTCGCACCCCTTAACACCCCTCCCTTCTCCGCCAGGTACATGCGAGTCGGGGCAACCTTCCAGCTGGCTCAACCAAGAAAGACGCTTGCTCGGATTGCTGGCTGAATTCTGGGCTTCACACAGGGCAACACTGAGCCTGGGTCAAGTCGCTGGCCATGACCAGGATCACGTTTTCCAAGCAGCAGCCACACATCACCAGATCTAGCACTCAGTGTCCAAGATACTCCCCAGTTTCTGACAGATCGTAGCTCCCAACGACATTGAGACACTCTCATTCAGCACTGTGGTGTTCGCAGAGTCAGGTAGCAGATGACTCTTCAGACTGCTGTAGGAGCTATAGATCTACCCATTTTGCTCTTTTCCGGAGTTGGCTGCTGACTCAACTGGCAATTCCAAATTAAATGGTTATAGAATAGTCAAATATGAATCATATGTCTGTGTACCGTTCTCTAAACACTAACATCAGTATTCATCTTGCAGAGCTGTTATGCTGTATGCAACTTCCACAAAAGTTTACCCATCGTGACATAATACAGCACTGTCTCTTGCCATGTCATTTGTTTATAGTTTCTGATCAATTCATGTCTGCAATCAGCAATTGAAATTGTACCTGGGCATTGTTCTGATGGCAAGAAAAATAAAACCACTGAATTCCTTATATACCTTAAAAGATGACACCTGCTTTCTTTCCTAACGTGCCCGGTCAGAGCCACCCCTCCTTATGCAAACTGCAAGTAAATCAGTCCCCGTACAGGACAGCTGGCATCCACATAACGGCTCAAGAAATTCACATCAAGCAAATCCACAGACAGCCCAGCTAAACTGGCTAAGCCTTGAACAAGAAATAGGAGCTCGTCGGCACCCACCTGGTCCAGTACTTGCGCACAACAAATTAAAAAACGTGCGATTCTCACTTGCAAGCCCACAGCACCAACTGCCAGGCTGAGCCATCAGAGGGAAGCCTGACGCAGCTCTTGTCTGTTAACACGTTTATATTCACAAGCTACCAAAAGCCCAGCTATGCTTAAACCGTTTATGCACCAGTGACATTGAAACCACAGCCACAGCTGCCTGATTTAATGTAGCTGCGGTTTCAATGACCAATCTCTGAAAATAGGCCTTTACCAAATAATTCGGAACTGATTCTGCCACCTCACAAATCTTTTACGTAGTGTCTGTATGCTAAGAAGTACAGGACTGTCTTCTATAATCTCTGGTCTTTGGCAGCTGTCCCAGGCGAGTATGAACACAGGCTCTTGCCTTTTGGCTATGGGAAGGTTGGCTGTCCTCGTCCTCTTCCTCCCCCTCGGTAGGCTCTTCCTCGTAGTCCTCCTCTCCCTCAAAGCAGCCGATGGCATCCACCGTGATCAGCTCCTCCAGGATCTCTGGTCCCCCCTCGTTCCGCAGCTGTGGGGGAGAACATTCACCCTTCATCTGTCTGTCTGGAAATCAAACCGGCCCACTTAACCTACTGTTAACCCCCCTTTCCAGCCCACTTTGCTCTCCGGCACCCTAGATAATATGCTAGAACTGCTTATTTGAGGATAACCCCTGGTATGTCGGTAACATCCCTGTAGTCTGTACAAACACACAAGCGACTGAGAAATGAGAAAGTGACGTGGGGTGGAATCAACTGGAACTAGGGAGCTGCTGGACTAGCACTTGCTGACGAAGTGCTGACGTCTCCTGCCCACCGCCAGACCTGCAGTACCCCCCGCCACGCAGCCCACCTCCTCCACCCTCTGCTTGTGCTCGGGCGACTTCATGTGCTCCACAAACTTGCGCGGCGTCCTGAAGTGCCACTTGCAGACGGTGCAGAACGGCCGGGACGAGTGCTTGGCCATCTGGGGAGAGGAGAGGAGAGGAGAGTAGATTGCGGCTTACGGCAGCGCTCCTCTCAGCTGCCGCTGTGTCTTTGTTTTGCTCTCGGTAATCATTCCTGCCGGGGTTTTCCAAAGCAGGAAAAAACCAGCATGGTCTGGGAAAACTGATTTTGAAAAAGGACAGCAGGGCCTTAATTAAAGGAAAAACCGTGCTTGATTTAATTAAAGAGGTTGTGGTGTTCCACTATGGTTGGAATTTGTATTTATTAAACAAGAAATGACGAGAGGAATCAAGAGGGTTTTGATGGGAACCGAACAGATGGGACACAGGGAACTCCAGCTGTGATGGCGGCCATCTACACCAAAACCCTGGATTACGGAGAAGCCAGACTTGGTTGTAAAGATTCCAGTCTGGCGCTGTTCCTTGAATTGTCCAAGTGAAGGATTCCCACCCTCCCCTTCCCGACACTCAAACTCAAGATATTCCAAAAATACGTCTCTTTGGGTACTTTCATATTGTGATGCCCAGCAGGGCGTCCCTTTGGAAAATGTATTCAAGCAACCTTGTAATAATTCATACATATCCCAAAATACAATGGGAGAGTTGCAGATCAAGCAATTTGCAGCTAGTCGCTGTCGAGTGCAGGGCCGATTTATTGATGTATTGGTGTAGATTTTAAATGCCGCAGGCAATCTGTCTAGGCTGGGATTATGGAGCCCAGTCAGAAAACCACCCGCTGAACGCACTGGTTGAATCGTGGTGCACTCAATGCCAGGAAGAAGCCCTAGCAGGGTATGGCACAAGACGGCATGCTCCCCGCCACCCCCCTCCCCTCACCTTGTGCTCTCTGGTCCTGCGGTGCTCAATCAGATCCCCGGTGAAGTGGGCCTGGCAGGTGGCACACCATCGCTGCAGCCCCAGCCTCTTCTCCCTGGGACACGCCAGCACACAGGTCACCCGAGAGCTCCACACTGCCTGCGCCATGTCAGCTGCTAGTGGCTCTACCGTCTCGAGAGTGTGCTTACCTCAGAGTCGCAGATTAGTTCACGTGTAAAGGTACTTGGGACACATGTTAAGCCCGGTCACACGATCAAGCATGCACAATGCTGCTAGCCAACGGTGAATGGGATTCTCCAAATAGCAATGCAATGTGCCACCTGGGAAAGCATGGGATGAGTTGGCCAGGGATCTGTCGGCTTTCTAGCCAACTTCACTCCTGGGTCTTGCCGGGCACCTGCAGGCTTACAGCAATGCCAGCGAGAGGCTGTGCTGCTTTCTCTGTGCTCTGCTGTGCTGCAGCACTTACAACAGAACAAAAGGTGCATGGCTCTGCAGATGAGCAGTTCCCCATTTCCTCCTGAGCAAGACCGGGGTCACTGTAATAGGGTGAGCAGGATGGGCATGCTTTCTGCTCCCAACAACTGATTGGATGCAGCCAACTTAACAGTTTAAGTGAACATAAAGGCCTACAGTGGGACTGCAGGAAATGAGACACTGCCAGAGGACTATGTCTTAAAAAACCATTGCCTGAGCACTGCCAAAAGCAAGGTGGAATTAGTACATCAGTGTGTTCTCCTCCTAGGCACTTGCAGAAAAGTGGTGCTATCAGTAAAGCAATGCACCTCCCCTCCAATATGGGGCTGCTTCCTGTGATGTGCTAAGACAAACTCCTGATTGATAATGTGATCTTTCTGGGGAAAACTCTGCTTTTTGCAAAACCTTTTTTGGACTTGAATCCTAGCACGGGGATGTAGGGGAAACAACCCCTCCTGCTCCTGTCCTCTCACCCTTCCCTGCGTGACCCCTGGAGGGACTCCTTGACCTTCGGCAACAGGGTGACCAGACAGGCGTTGCTCATGTGCTGGATCTCCATCATGCGCTGCTGGTGGGCCAGCCCGTTCATGTGGCTCTGGAAGTTCTGGAAACGGAAAACAAGTCGGGAAGGGCGAAACAGCTCAGCCGGCTCTTTAAAGCCCTGTTCTTAAAGCACAGCTCGATTTCAAATCTAGCGCTAGGCCACTAATAACCACAAAACTTCCATCAGGCAGTCAAGATTGGCGTAATGCCCGCCGACTGGAAAACTGATCCATCAATCCGCGAAAGTAATCCAGCAAAGGGGAAAACAGCCTGACTAAGAAATGGCTAAATGAGATTCTTGGATCACTTCACCAGCAATCAAACAAGCTCCAGTACTTGGACTGAGTGGCCTAGTCTTGTTTGGGGCCTCTCTCTTCTTCTTTCTAATTGCAATTTCTAATCAACAGTTTAGTAGAGAAGCACCACAGGATTTTGTTTAGGACTTGTGGTGTAGGGACACAAAAGAGCCAAGTGGCTGAACTGCACTGTTACTTTGTAACGTTTTCATTTGAAGAGAACAGGCGCACAGCTACTCCCTCCATTACACAGCGCCTGGCTCTTAGGACCTGATCACCTTTTATGGATCAATCGGAAAAGATTGTGCCATTTCCAGTCCCTCTCACTTAGAACCAGGATGCAGCGTTTTTACTGCATGTTCTTCTTTCACAATCTACCCCCCACAAAATAAGACACTCGAAGAACTGCTAGTGCTTCAGATGGAAGAAACGCAAAAGATCTTGGCATGCTGGATAAATGCTCAGTACCAGGATTCCTGGGAGCTGGGGTAGCTCAGACAGCAAAGGGCATCTAGCTCCTGACCAGAAGGTCCCGGGTTCAAACCCAGGTAGGGGCAAGCAATGTAGCTTACTCTAATCCCTTCCAGACGGCTCCCAGGTCCACTCAGCCTGCTTTTAAAATGAGTACAGGGGGTTAATCCTTCCGGGGGTAATATTAGAGTAATATTACCCTTCCGGGGTTAATAGGTTGGGCGGAGCGTGATGCTGACCACATCACCTCCACCTCCCGTGTCGGATGCTCGAGAAAAATGGTCCTTTATGGTCCTTCCCATGGGCTTTTATGCCCTGAAAAGGGACCTCCCCACCTACCAGGATTACTGAAAGGACTGAAGTGGCCCTGATTCAGAAGCAGGACCCCACACGTCACGTCAGTCAGTACCTGCTGGTTGTGACAGGTGATGCTGCAGATGTAGCAGTAGAACCTGTTGGGCCCCTCGCAGCCGGAGTTCCGCTCGCTGCTCCTGGAGGCCAGCTCGGACGTGCTGGTGCTGAAGGCGCGGCTCTCGCTGCTCTGCTGGATGGTCACTTTCAGGGAGGCCCCTGCGCCCAGGACCTGAGTACAGCAGCAACGTGCCCCTTGAGCGCAGAGCCCCAGAGCACAGAGCCAGCGTGGCAAAAACTATTCCTGAAACAACTTGATCTTTCTTGTAAACTCTTCAATCAGAACTGCTCATTTTCTCGGGCATATACTGTACAAGCTTTGTTAAACGGATTTAGAGGTGCCGTAATAGAGTAAGACCTCACTGAGAATACGGCGTGCAGTTTTGGTCACCATACTGCAAAAAGGATACAACAGCCACAGGAAGAATTCAGAGCAACGGGAATGACTCCTGGTCTCAGGGGATTAGAAATAACGGACAACGTAAGGGAGCTAGATCTCTTCAGTCTTGAACAAAGGAGATTTTATCTAACTTTATAAAACCGTAAAGGGTACAGATATAGGGAACCCATGAGACTTGCACCCTTGGTTGCATGAAACAAGTGGGAACTATAAAGGAATTAATTAGCATGAAGAACAGGAAATGCTTCTTTATCCAAAGAGTTGTGGGTGAGAGTTGAAACAGTCTTCCCAGCCAGGTGGTTGAGGTCCAAACTCTTGGCTTAAGAAATGGCTGGAAGGAATTTTATATTCACTTAACTATTAAACTACCATATCTGTTCCTAAACCACCCACAGGGAAAATCAGGCCAACTGTCTTAGCCACTTTCCCAGGTAAATAACACAATGGTCTAAAATACAGCAGATTTCCTATGAGCCAAATGCACAATCTTATAAACCTTGGATATTAGCACTTTTGTCTTTGTGGTCCTTTTCTTATACCATTTTTAAAATGATTATGCTTTTTGGTACAAAAAGTATATCTTCAGAGCAAAGCTTACAAAGACTGCTCATCTAAGTCTTACGGAAACGGTTCAAAACACACGCAACTGCCATAGCACTGAAATTTAGTTCTAAAAACAGCTTCATTAGCCATTGATCACTAGCCCAGATTACCCTTAACCAGTTTCCCAGCATTCTGGAAGACTTCTCCCAATGGACTGTACTGTGGCTTCGACGACCAGTTTTAGACCCCCTGTATCCCATCATCCCCCACCCACCTCAGCCGCTCTGCTCTCTTCAACAAACTCTACAGCCTCTGGTCCATCTGCACTTCCTCCTTCTTCCAGAACAGCACATTCTGTTGGACAAGAGAACATGGATCAGTGATCCCCTATGCTGGGAATCTTTCTTAGGCAGTAATTCTAATAGACGAAAGCATCATCCCACTGGATTGGCTTCTACCACTAACTCTGCTCCCGATGTCTCGATGTTCATAGCTGGTTCGGACGACATGCAAACCCACAGATATTGAGCCATGCCAGAAATACTGTAAACGTTTTGCGAGTATAATTTTTTTGCAGCGTTGCTCTCTTTCAAAACTGTTGTATTAAGTAAATTAGTCTTTGAGAAAGCAATTAATCATTTCTGACTTATGACGTATAATTTTTTTGCAGTGAATTTTACAACAGTCACTCTGCACAGTACAGAAACCACACACCTCCAGGCTCTGTGTCTTCCACCGTACTTTTATAATCTGCGGTCAGCGTTTCAGCAGAAGCAGCAGCAGTCCCCATATCCTCTTCAGATCTGTAAAGGAAATGCAACCTGGGATAAAAACCCAACTAAGCACATCCTGTATAATAGTTACCGCTCGGATTATTAAAAAGGGACAATGTGAAACACTGATGGTTGGACATTTCTGCCATGAAGTATTCAAAAGGAGCACAATTAAAAAATAAACAACCTAGTGTAGCACCAATAAAGATTTTTCCATTTACAGGTTTATATACCTTATACTATATATGCAGATAGTGGTTCATGACCGATGAGCCATGATCATTGGATGTCATGACATAAAATACAACCCAGGATGTGTAAGAAAAACGGAAAGAAAAATAATCATTCAGGCATGGGCCTTTGGAGACTGTTTTAATTCTCTAGATTGACTCTGTGCTATTAATACTCACAAAGAAGTTGTGCCTTCTCCCCTTTCAATGTAAACAGCTCAAACAGGAAGTGCAACTTGAGCTATCTGCTTGACACTGTGGATCACTCTCCTCCTCTTAGCCCTTGCTGACCTGTAGACTTCTGGTACTTTTCATCCCTGGTCTTCTTGATAACACCTCCAGTATCCTGGTGAGTTCTATTCTCTGCTTCTTCCTATCTGCAGGTGTTCCCCAGGGGTCTACCCTTGGTCCTCTACACACACTCTGAGTTTTTATCTCCACCTCCTTTTTATTCACCCATCCTTCTTTCCCACTTTCTGACAATCAGGTCTTCTCCCACATCTCTGCTTCTCCGATAGCCATCTCCTCCAGTGTACCTCTCCATCTCTATTCCTCCCACCTCTACTCTCACCTGTTAGGGTGCAACAAACTACCCACAAATTCAGACTGCTCAGTCTTTCAGCATACTTCACCCGTCCTTTCAGCTCTTAACCACATCCTTTAGTTATTCTTACACTCCACTCCACTGTTCTTAAAGCACAGTGGCAATCTGCTTTTTCATTGGAAACACAGAACACACACCAATGGGGTTACTGGATTTCTTTGTGTTCCCACTGCCTTTACAATACTGTTTTCATACTACTTCATTTTTGAGCAGCACTTGAGGTGTCAGTCTTTCTTTGCTAGTCTTACTTTGCTCTCCTTTATTGTACTTATTTTACTTGCATGCAATCATGTTTTCTTCTGCAACACTTTTCAAACAATGTAAGACGCACAAGGTACTGGTACAGTATCTACGCACTCGATGCAGGCTTTTGATGACCATGCAAATGAACAGGTTTTGGTTTCAATTCATACCTCTCTGTTCGCTGTCTTTTCACCAAAGGCTCTTCCTGATCAGCTGAGGGTTGAGTCTGGCCATCTGGGACTGCAGCATTGTCCTCTGTACAGACAACACAAAAGTCACAACCATTTTTCCCTCCAGAGAGCTGGGCTAAAATAGTGCTGTAAATGTGTCTACAAATGAAATACCAGCTCTGTCGGATGGATCTGAGAATATACAGAAGTATACCAATTTAATATAAAGCAGTTTGTCAAATCAGTGCCTCTGCATAGAGATTTCCATCCTAAAGGGTACCAAAGCATTTTAAACACAAAAGGGGAACCAATTTCATCCATTAAAATTTTCAGTTAAATAAAGGGGAATCTTACAGAGACCAGATTGTGCAAGACTTGGGATAAATTTAGACAGAACCTTGGGGTAACCCAATTAGTGAGAATCTTGGCTTAAAGTCATATCTGAAGGATGTGTCCATATTGGGTTGTTGGGATTGGACGTTCTGGTCTAGATGGAAGTGTGCTACCTACTGGTCCATCAAAACCACTAAGAGTTGCTACCTGATTTCAGGTCAGCCAATCAGTACTAACCATTCCAGCCTAAGCATCTCAAGGTTATGGAGATCTGACATAATCTTTGAAGGTGAAAGACCAGCTTATTAGAACGCCTATTGCTTCTGCAGTTCTTGAAGAATGAAAGCATGCAAGTATGCAAATGAATATACATTAAAGCTTGAGTAGGGAGCTGTGTCAGCATGCGTGGGCTGCAAAGGAACCGGTACTGGTTTATTCCAAAAAAAGACAATGTTTCAGCTGTGGAGCCTTCTTCACACCTGAAGAAGGCTCCACAGCCTAAATGTTGTCTCTTTTCTCTTCAGCATGGAATAAACCTTTACGATTAAGCTGGTGAAAAACTGAAAGATGTTCGTAGAGCACTCTACATCCCTTAAGAGTAACACTTGAGTCGGATTCTTTTTGTACAAATATACATCCGAAACAGGACACACAGAGTGCCCCACTCCAGCTTTTACAGGTAATCAAGCAGCGACTGATCACAGTACAAAGGAACAGGTGGCGAGAGCTCCTATGCAGGTCATTAGTGTTAAATCACGTTCACGGTACAAAGCGCTGTACAATTATCCCACGTGGACACGCAACAGGAAATCAACTATTTAAAAAATAAAAACCAAGATGTGATTTAAAAGTGCTCAAGATCTGAAATGTGCAGGGAGCTCACTTCCCCCAGTACTAGAGGGACAGGAAAGGAAACAGAAATGAATAGAAATGGTGACTATGGCCATTGGTGGCACTTGCCTAATAGGAGTACTATAAGCTAGAGCTGTACTGTGAGTGGCAACAAATACCCACATGTCCCGTTGCCACTCGGCACACGCTCAGATCACATTCAGTTCCACCAGAAGGCAGGAAGGGGGCAGCCGTACCTCTGGAGACTGCCCTGTCGCTGGGCTCCCCTTCACTGCCGCCCTCTGAACGGACCTCCCCGGTGGGCGGCGGCCGCTGCTCACACTCCCTCTTCCTTTCTGGGAGCCTTGCAAAGTCCTGGGGGTCAGAAAAGGGGACGGACCAAAAAAAAAAAACAACTCACTACTCTTGACTTGAATCGCACAGCTTTAAGGAGGAGCACTCTTTCTCATATTTTAGACCGCGTTAGGAGCGTAGACCCAAGATATTCACTAATTCTGAAGCCAGAATGGTTTCCTGCAACTTGTCACTGGGCTGCAGGAGGAATACCGAAAACACCCCCTGCTCACCTGCCAGGCGTTTGATCTTCGTCCTGCCTGTGACTTGCTCTGACAGATGCCAAGATCCTGGTCGGGATACCGAGGCGTAACAGAGATTAATTACCGCTGCATTTCAGCATCTGCATTCATCAGCAGTCAAGGTTCTACTGCAAAAATAAAACCTGCTCTCTGCCAACGGGCCCACTTGTCCAGATGGTGGCCGCACTCTGTAATCCAGGTGGTGATGAAGCAGGTAAGGGAAAGAGCTTGCCAACATACGTTTTTTTGACAAAAACGAGGCAGGCGAGCCCTGGAGATCATACTGTTTCATGTGATTGTTTAAGACCTTATTAAGCTTAAGGTACTGTATGTCAGTGAGTGGAAATGTTCCCCTCCATTGGAAAAAACAGCTTTCCCTCAAGTTCAGCTCAAGCCCCCCTCACCTTGTAGTGCCGGCTGTGGGGGTGGTAGTGCCGCGGAGGAAAGCCCATGACGGGGGTCTTGATGGCCACTCCCATGGGCGCAGGCCCCAGGAGGGAGGGCCGGGCCCCCGCAGGGAAGAAGGGGGGGAACTGCTGGCCACCCATTGCGAAGCCGCGCAGGTTTCCTGGAAGGAGACGGGGAAACAGACCAGTGGGGGTTAGAGACCAGGGCACCCACACGGGATGGGTCTGGTTATCGAAGCACGCTCTTCCTGCTGAAGAGTCCTGCACTGGCAAAATAAGAAATAGGCTTCTGGTCTTGCATCATCAATACATCTGACACAGGTTTTTCAAACAGGGGAGGAGGGGAGCTAAAGTAGCACCCCTTTTCTCCATTAGGGTGTTACTACTAGGTGTGGCACCAGTATGTGACATACTCTGCCCCTAGTTGGAGCTGTCCCAGGGATCTGCGCAGTTATAAAATCACAAAGGTGACATGCAGAGCTGTCTGAAAGTCCTTTCACGTGTAAGACCTGCAGATCTACTGTTAAACTCGACTGGTTGTGCCTGTCTGGCGGCTCCCACAGTAACAGGTCAGCTGCTCCTGCATTCTCCCAGTTTCCACAGGCTTGGAAATCGGGTTTGCACATTTCCGCGTCTTTTAAAGCAAGTATCGGCCAACTTGTGTTTCAATGCAGGAAAAAAAAGAGATTAATGAAATGGAAGTCAAACGTTAATGACGAGCCAGTTGTTGAACCGTCCGCAGTCCCTTTCCATGAGGAGGCTGAATGACACACAGCAAATGCGGTCAAAAAGCAGCAGCCTGGAAGTCACGCTGAGCAGCTGTTGTGTTCCCCACTGATCAATTCCTCAGTCACTCAAGTACAACGAAATAGAATAACGCTAATTAGAGGAAGCAGCAACAGTTATTCCACTTAGGTGGTACAGAACTGTGGCTTCCCACTCTGTTCCTGATGAGTTCTGGTATTTATTCCAACTTGGTTTGCACTAATTGATTTCGATTTTCTATTTGAGGAGCATCTTGAAATGTCCTTGAAACTTTCAGGTTGTTTGGAATTAGTGGACTAATTACTAAGAACACCGCTCATTCGAGTGTCACCTTAAATGTTACCAGCTTGATCTGTGCAGAATGTTTTTTCCCCTTGTGGGGAATATTTGACACGATTATTCCTACCCGCTGCTATGTCTATCATCATTCTATTAAGAGCTGTGTAAACAAAAGAAAATAGGGAGACATTATTAAAGGATTATTAGGTTTTTTTCCTGCATTGTGGAGGAGAGACTGTATACCAGTGCTGTGTGCATAGTCTTTAAACCAAGGACTGACTGAAAAGATCAAGTATAGCTAAACAAGCAGATCCATTAAAAGCATCAGTGATTATGATCTCAGATGGAACAACCACCAGTGAAGATGGGGAGTCACAGGACTGTGGATACAAGCCATTGGGGAGGGACACAATCATTTCTGCAATCAATGAAAACCTCCACAACAAATCACGCCACATCTCCGATGAAAGACCTCTCCAGAACTCGGTCTGAAAGGAACACCAGATGGACAATACATTTCAGAACTACTGTACATGTACCGTCCTCCAGTTTTCTGCATGCAAATGTTTTCTTTCCCGAAATAAGAAGCTGACGTTCTTTCATGCGTTTCTTGGTGCAAAAATCACGCATTTCTGATGGTTTTCCATTGCATGAAGCCCCTTCAAGCCCCAGACAGACTGCTTGCTGTAGAAAATGTAAATATGCTGGTAGGAGATTTTAAATTCGGAACCTAACTCACATCCAGAAATAGCAAAAGCAATTGAAAGATTAATAATATTTGTTCCCATTGTATACCCACCACATTACATGTACAGTATAGTACACTACCTCTACACCCCTTGCACATGAGCCTTAAAAGGTGATAACAGCATTTCTGAAAAGCCTGTTCCAACATATTGAAATATTAAACGGACCGAGATTCAAAAAGTTGGCGTACGTGTGGGGAAACCTATAACCGGGGATCTCTGTCCACTGTACACTGTCCAAATGGAATACCTAATTGACCCAAAGTCACAGTTTTTCCATATGCTTGATCCAGAGAGCTGGCATTGCTTGCAGTCTGCTTGGTCAGCCTATTCCCAACACCCTCTTCTCCTCCACCAGACCTTCTCTGGACTGCATGTGACAACAGGAGCTCTGCGGCGACCCCAGTCTGTACCAGCGATGTAGGGCATCTTGGGAGCTGGATGCCCGAAACACCCATGGAAGGAGAAGACTGACAGTACCTTGCATCTGCTGCATCAGCAGGGCGCCCTGGAGCATGGGGTTGGGCCCGATGAGAGTGGTCTGGGTGGCAGAGCACAGATTCACCATGCGGGGCGGAGGAGGAGGAGGAGGCGGCGGCGGGGCCTGCGTAGGTGGTGGCAGCGGCCTGTCGCCAAAACACAAAAAAGCAAAAGACACGAGACGCGGTCAGGACCATCCAGCGCCAGTCTCAACGTCAGGGTGCTGTCCCAGCCCGCCTGAGCCCCCACTGACTCCAACCAAACTGATGTGCTCATCCTGCGAGACTGCGTGTCTGCAAGTGTGACCGATTTGGATTCATGCCTCTCCAGCACCTGCAAGACCCCAGCGGATGCTTAAGGATTGCTTATGGTCAGCATATTGCAAGTCTTTCTACAGATTTGCTATAGGACTCAAGTCAGATCTTTGACTGTGCCACCCAAGAACATTCACTTTCTTATTCTTAAACCACTCCAGCGCAGCCTTGTGCTTTAGTTAGATCACTGTCCTCCTGAAAGGTGAATTTACCTTTAGTCTACTTTAGTCTAATATCCCTCTAAGATATGCCTGTACTTTGCTCCATCCATTTTCCTAAAATATCTTAAATTAATGTGCACAAAGGGTGTGTCCACTTTTTTCCTCGATTTTATAATGTTAAGATTAATGCTTAATAAATATTCCACCACTAATGAGTCATATAATCTAATTTATTTTGCCTAAATATATTAATTTTAAAGGTTCACTTCCTTAACATAAAAGGCCTTGTGCTTTCTTTGTGATTAACGCCATGTTGGTGTCCGATTATCACAGATCAATAGTTTTTAAAACCCTCTCCAATGTTTAGCAAACGATAACGGGTACCCCCCAGACAAGCCAATCACTTTCTTAGGACTTAAAACAAGTTGTACAGTATTTCGTTTCATAGTCTAACGAGAGGAGACGGGTGAGATGAGATAAAATTAATGTTTTATTTCAAGGTGGGCGATGTACAGTAGGGTTACAATTAATTTGTCGCAAAAAGGAAGCACACCGTTATAAATTAGCTGCAGATCACATTGGTCAAAAAAAATCCAGATACTTCAACACGCACATAAATGATCAAATATATTGCAGATATGCAATAAATTGAGGCTCCTGTCAGTTATTTGAATACCTACTGCGTTATTGTTCCGTGTAAACCAACAGGTAGTTCATTCAACAGAATACTACTTCCTGTTATAAGAAAATCATTTCGCTCCTAATAAGATTTGTGTTATTGAAATAAACTCTTTACTATTTCCGAAGCATGTGGATGGAGGGGAGGGGGGGTAAATGCGACATTTTTTTGCCTACGATTTCTCGACTTCGCGGCCTACAATCCCCGGCCTGGATTGGACTCTCTTACCGGCCTCCCTGGTGGTGGTGGTGGTGATGATGGTGAGGAGGCGGCGGCGGCGGCGGTGGAGGCGGAGGAGGAGTTGGCTGGTGTTGGAAAAGCTGCTGGAGCTGCCGGAGGTGCTGATGAAATTGCTGCTGTTGGTGATGGTGGTTGAACATGTTGTCGCCGTGGAAACGTTACTGCTGACTATAATTACAGAAGAAAACGCAGGCAAGCAGTAAGTAATCCATAATAAACCTCTTAGAATTGCTCATACTCACACGAGTATATACGCTGTGACATCGCGGTGGATCTTGCCCGTTTAATACCGAGCAATAATCTCGCCCTCCAAAAATATGAACTAACTTTTAATTCATTTGCAACTGAATGCACAAAAGCCACTGCTCACTCGCCCTGCATAATTCAGTGAATGAGTGCACTAGTTACAGCTGACAAAAACAGCCTAGTAACATGCAGTACAAAGCGCATCTTGTACACACAGCAGGTGAATTGGGTGTTTTGCAATCCAGTCATAAACCGCAAGATTTATCGACCCCCCCCCCCGATACAAATAAAAATGAAAAGAAAAGGCGAAGTGCTGCACTTCGAATAATAAAAAGGCAATGTTCAATGAAAGGCTCTAAAGCCAGCCTCCCTGTCTGTAATCGCACTGTCACAGGGACTGTACACAGCGTAATACTCCGAACTTGGCAATACACCGAACTTCAGGAATCCAGTTACATGCTCAGGGAACATTTAAATTCAACCTGTCGTCGCTCCTGTCTGTCCTGATGATTATGTTTTTTTGTCCCACCGGCAGCTGTGCCTGCTATTTTCTTTGAAGCAATTCTACTGTACTTGCTTTTTAGGAGATCGTGCGCTTTGTCACTGAAGTCTGTGGTTCCCTGACGTCGCCTCCGGGAGGACGGGAGGACTGTATGCAGTGTTTTTATTTTTAAAGATGGACGGGGGAGGCACTGTACGTGACATCGCTGGTCTTCGTTAATTAAGCTAATTAAGCCATCTCCCTTGGGCCCCCTTTCCTGAGAAGGGAAAACCTTTGAAGACGCAAAAAAAAAAACTTCCAAGGTACTGTGAGCAGTGAGTCGCATTCAAATGCCCCGTTTAAATACCTCGTATTTATAAACAATGTAGGACCAGGAGGACAGTTCACTGCTGTGCAAGTCGGCTGGAATTCTATTTATTATTAATAGAATTTTCTATCATTGCAGAGGTGATCAGTCAGAGGAAAAATTCACTTATTTAACTTCTCAGAGGAGCAATGCAAACAGGCACCATTGTTTGTTACCATAGTCTAGAATACCTAAAGCATAGGTGTGTCAGCCTGCATCCCACTGTCTATAACATGGTGTCAGAAAACCAGTAGCCCTGGGCAGGGATGTGACTGGGAAATTGTTCAGGGTCCAGCTGTAGTATCTACACAGGGCCAGACTTCGGTGTTCGTAGGCCCTGGGCACTTTCACTCCGAAATGTGCAAAAAGAAGGGTAAACGCCGATTGAATTATGTCGATTGGGATGATGCATCTTAAACTATTCTAATGCTAAAGCACGTGATTGATGGAGCGAGTCGAGCGTTCCATACTTCTAGTTTCTAGAACAGCCGCTGGATAGCGTGTGATTATTGATATTGATAGTATAACAAGGGCAAAGATCTGTAACCAATAATGATATGGGTATGAAGTCTATTGGTTTGCCAAGATATGTGTTTTTAATGTCTTTTCATTACATTATGTATAACAGGCTAGAGCAAACATATTTAAAGAGAACCTATGAAAGGCTTGACATGCAAAAACTGAGCCGTTCCATCTTTTCTTTCATAATATCTCTAGAATTTATAATGGAGGGAAGGGACTTCACTGAACATACTCATTCAATTTTAAATCTATTCACATTGTTTAGTATGAGGGTTTTTTTTAAAGCGATGCACAAGTTTAAGGGAAAAAAAGCATAAATGCTCAGTCAACCGAGTAGTCAGTTTTTCTGTTTCTCAGATTGCAAATTTTGAGCAGCTGGGTCCTGCTGTCTAACACATTATTTCAGCACTATGGACAGAGTTTGCAATTGACTATATACACCAAGGTATGATATTTTTATGCACTCGAATTTGCAGTAGAAAATAAGCCGATACAAATTATGAAAACAACAAATCATATGGAAAACATGTGGTTTCGTATGTGTTATGAAATCATAACACATAGGAAACAACAATGCACACTTGCTCAACTCTCTGCTGCAAGCAATTATAAAAGACCAGCCCAGAGAGGACCTGCATATTTAAAAATTAAAAATCGGAAAATTATAATAACCTTTGTTTGAAAAGTGCCTTTCCAAACTCAGGGGCCACTGTACATAGTGATAAAAAAAATACCATGAAATAAAACTGGAACATGCGAGACAAGATATAAGACAAGCAGGTGTAGGCCCGGCTTAAAAAGTGTGTTTAAAATTTAGATTTAAAAACAGTGAAAGAATCTGCCTCTCAAAGACAGCTATGAAGGGCATTCCATAACCATAGAGCTGCGACTCTAAGCACGGCCAGTAGTATAACATTTAGTGCCAAGTACAGTGAGCAGAGGACCAGCCTCAACTGAATGGAGCCTATGGGAAGGAGTGTAAACAAGGAGGTGTTCAGAGATGTATGATGGAGTCAAATTATTCAGAGCCTTATAAGTCAGTAACAAAATGTTATTTGAAAATGCGACTTCATAGGCCACCAATGGAGAGATACAGTGGGTGAGAAGTCCATCTGCAGAGTTGTGGACATACTGCAACTCGTTGAGGAGAGTCTTTAGGAAGCCCACAGAGCAAAGAGTTGCATCTCAACGCGGGCAATATTTCTAAAACAAAGCCAAAAAAGCTGTCCCGTTTTTCACATGGGACTCAAATTAAGAGGATTAAGTGTGACTTTCCAGACTAAGGGAAGCTATCCACCATTACTGGGAATCTCTCCCACCAGCACAGTACCTGCATTGCCTGCCAGTAAACATTTTGTTCTGACACTATTTAGCTTCAAGGATTTCCATCTAGGAATTTGCTGGATTGATCTCATACACACTAGGCATTGCACTAAATTCTTCAGAGCCCATTTACTGAATATAGCAACCCCTTGCCGCCAGTGTTAGTACTAGAAGAAGCAACATGCTTTCAAAGTGTCATTCTGTGCCACCTGGAGAACTTTAACACCATCAGCAGTTGAACATTTTCTCCCAGTCCCACGTTCCTCTAGTCCAGATTAGATGGGGAAGCATGTTTTTGAAACTCAGTGAAATTTCAAGCCGAGAAATTGTCAGTTTGAATTTACCGTAAATTCACTGTAAACCCACCGCATTCGTTAGTGCTGTGTTTGTGCCGGTTTGTGCCTTTGCAAGTACAGTAGCTTCCCAGCTGCTTTCCCTCCGGAGAAATAGCGGATATAGCGCCTTCTTTTTCAGGTAATCACATGACCATGTACGGCGACTTTGAAAGCTAGTAACCCCGTCTGGAAACGACGGTTGATTTTAAATCTAATACCAGTATTTTCTGTACGTTTGTGTGAACAGGAAAATGAAGTCTCCGGGTTTAGCCCGAAAAAGCGAGCATTAGCAAACAACTCCGTGTTCTTAAAAAGGCTTTATCTAGCACGTCTTAATACTGCATAGCCGTTTTTTTTAATCTGAAGAAGCAATCGGTTTCTCATTGTCTCATTTCTCAATGCAAATATGCAAATCAAGGGACGTTTAAAGATTCGACCTGTCTTTTGAGCCACGTACAGTATGTACAAATACAAGAATTAGCTGTATTACAAGACCTGTAATATAGGTCGAATAGAGAATTCCTGTATTACAAAAACATTATTGTGCTATCTTTTTTATGGAAAATTCGGAAACCAGTGAAAAGGAACCATGATTTTTTAAGGGAAAGGACACTATGTACTAATTCAACTTAGGTAGTTCATAACACGATATTGAATTTTGGTAACTTTTTCAATCAATCAAAATTAATTTGCATCTCTCTCTTAAAGATGACAATTGTGAGTTAATATAAAGACACTGCGTCCATTAGTTAATTGCCAGCCGTCTGATATTCATAGACAACATTTTTACCACCTGCACTCTTTGTACTTGACTCTTGTTTTATAGTATATTAAATACTAGCTATTCTAATAGTAGTAAGAAGGAGTGATGTGATACTCCATTGATTGCAAAACTTGTTATTGCATCCTTATCACTATACTGTTTTCTATGCATGCACCAGTTCAGATTCTGTTTGTATGCATTGCTTTCGATATTTAAATCTTTAATCTGAAGGATTACATTTCCATATGGAACCTTGTCAAACGCCCACGGAAATATACAGGTCTTGACAACTACCGGTATAAGGGAACTAAAGAGATACTCCACACACCAGCTGGGGTATAAAAGGTTTAGATAAATATCATGTAGTTTTTTTTTAATTGTCTTGAGAATCATTTTAGACACCTTCTTCTAAAAAATAAAAACCATTAACATGTTAACCTCTCAGACTTCACGTCTGACATGACATGCAGGCTCCCCAACTCTATTGCAAATGTTGATGCTTTATTTTTCACTGTCATTCGAAAAGATAAACAGGTCGTGTCCAGAAGTAAAAACGGCTAGAAAAGCGCATTACAAAGGCGTCTCAGTAGCCTTAATGTTATAAAACCGAGCAAACAGGCGGAACCACCTCGTCTCCGAACCGTGACTTGGCTTTAGGCAGGATAAGAGATGTACACGCTTGGTGTTTTGCGTGGCCGGCCTGGTGGCTCCGCGGGCTGAACCATCGGACACTTCTAAAGTTCGGAAAAGCACATCGACTCCCCGTGAGTGCCGTGAATCGAAGACGAGCCCCGAGCCTCCCCGTCAGTCTGAGATCTAAGCCCCGGGTGAAGCTCTCACGCTGTCGGGGTGAGTTTGTGGAAGGGGCTGTTCTCTACCACGCCGGCCGTTTTGGGGGGCTCCATTTTCGGGGCTCCCCAAAACTGGGAACAATAGGGGGTTTAAGGCATTAATTAATGAATAGTTCTTCATTCAATTCTAAAAAGCAGCCCCTTATACCACTGAGACACCTGCAGGACAGGTGTGGCACTAGCAGTGAGAGAGAGGTGCAGTCCTAACTAGGAGCGACAGGAGTCTCTCTCCAGCACATTTCTCTTGATGCGATCAACCGGCCGCAAGCTAAACGAGTCTGGCGAGCAGTCTCGTAGGGGAATGTCACTGTATTAGGAGTCTGAAACTCCTTAGCCGTTATATACTTTATGCATGATTTGGTGAGTTACAGTTTCTATTTCTCTTCAGTGTGGTCAGTGTTGAGCCCTTGTAACAGAATCCACAGCTGTCATTCAGGAGCCGAGCCCGCCTCCAGAGTGACCTTCCTCAGCGGACACGCCCCGTCCACCTGTTCCACAGGTGCGCCCGGCAAGATGGCGGCGGGACGAGTTTCTGCGGCGTTAGGTGCGTTTGCGTTTTATTTCTATTTTTCTTATTTTAAGTGCAAAAATCAAATCTTACTTTGAGGAAAGATAGACAAGAATGTATTCTTGTTGCTAATTTTGTTGTTTGTATTTGTTTCGGTTTAATTTGTGTTTTAGGACGCCGAAATTAGTGTCCTGTCCTTTTCGGCGTGCTCTCGGAAGTTTTTGAAGTTCGTACTAAGCGTTCTTATAGTTATATCGTTCATTTCTTATACTTATTTTTCGTGTTTTTTAATGATATTGTATATCTAGGTTGGTTTTCTTTAACGAAAAAAGGTTGTAGTTTATCTTCAAACATTTGCTTTATAAAGTCAGTAGCTGTGTATCCTTTCGGATTCGGGCTACAAATAACATTTTCCGCTCCGAATTTATGAAATATTGTAAAGACTAAATTTACTAATTCGTAGTTTTCTTATGTCTCCAGGTGACAAAAGGATTGCAAGAATTCGCCTCCAGTTATGAAAGTTTTTTCCAGGGTAAGTTATATTCCTACCTTCCGCTATACTATTTATCTTTGTGTAAGTCGGTAAGACAAACGTGTTTTCCAACATTTTAACACCAGAACGGGTTTATACTGACTATATAACTGATTTTCGTTCCGTTGTGCTTTTGTTAAATAGAAAGTGGAAACTCTAAGGCGCTGAATTTTAAGCTTCTTTTATTTATTGAATGCATTGCGTAAAAATGGATAATACTAACAAATTGTAACAATTTTTCAAAGCAGGGAGTTAAAACGAATGTTATAGATGCTGAAAGTGGTACTTTCTAAGTTTATTTATTCATTCATTTATAAGTAGAATTGAATTTCTATGTGGCTAAACGTATTTTCTAAAAATTGGAGTAGTTTGGGATGTATCTGTGATTTCTCATGGAAAATCTAACCTATTGCTTTCTTATTGACTTTGATCGTGTTTGTATATTTCTTTATTCAGGCAGCTTGTTTGAAAAGTTAATAGACTTCAGAACGTCAAGTGAATCGATTCTGCAAATCCGGTTTCTTCTTAACATGATCCTTTTTCTTTTATTTTCAGTTCTGCGGCTCCTGATCCTCAGCGCTCCGACGATCTCCTGTCCAGCTCCACTCCAGCAACTGACGATCTCCGGCAATTTATTCTTGACAATGTGTGCTTTTTCTTGCATTTTATTTTTGATCCCAGTGGCTTGATCTGTAATGTACCGATTCAGTGATGTATCTTGTATCTTATTCTTTACCTGCAAGATTCCTGTTGACTGTTGTGCTGTATAAAGTTAGTAGCTGTGTAATCTGTAATTTTAGGATTCGGATTATAATAACGCAGAAATTATAAAATGTTGTAAAGATGAAATTGACTAATTCGTAAATTTTTCTTTATTTCTCCAGGTAACAAAGGGATTTGAAGAACGGACCTCCACTTATGAAAGTGTTTTTTTTCAAGGTAAGTTATGTTCCTACCTTCCACTACAATATTTGGGTAACTCGATAAAACAACACGTATTTCCCAGCATTTTAACAAAAGAACATTTTTATACCAACTTGATAACTTCTTTTCATTTCATGGCGCTTTTGTGGAGTTTTAAGATACTTTTATTCATCTATTGAATTCATTGTGTAAAGATGGATAATACCAACACATTTTATCGATGGTTTTCAAAGCCGTGTTTATTTGAATATTATACACGCTGTTACCTGGTATTGCATTTACAAGTAGCATTGGATTTTTGTGTGGCTGAACGTATTTTCTAAATAATGGAGTAGTGGGACTGAGATGTATTGGTGATTTCCCATGGTTTATTGTTCAATTTGAGTGATTTTAAATTTATTTATTTAGGCGGCTCCTGGTTCTCTGCGCTCCGACGATCTCGTTTCCAGCTCCACTCCAGCAACTGACGAGCGTTGGCAGGTTCTTCTTGACAATGTGTGCTTTTCCTTACATTTGATTTTTGATACCAGTGGCTTGATCTGTAGTGTACCCTTTATATACCGATTTATCTTGTTCTTAACCTGCATGTCCTGTTGACTGCTGCTATTGTATGTGCTGCGGCTCCTGGTTCTCTGCACTCCGACGATCTCCGGCAATTTATTCTTGACAATGTGTGCTTTTTCTTACATTTGATTTTTGTTACCAATGGCTTGATCTGTAATGTCCCGATTCAGTGCTGTATTTTATTCTTGACCTGCATGTTTTCTGTTGACTGCTGCTATTGTATGTGCTGTGAATTCTGCAATAAAAACTCTTGATTTCATTGTCTGCATTGTCGTGTATTTTCGAAGGTGCGAAGGGTTGTCTTGCAGTGTGCGTCACGCACCACTTTGACTTGGAAAAGTGCGAAGGCTCCCGCCTTTTTAGATAGTCTCTGGGGGGGAAAGGGTCCCTAGGAGGGAGCGTGGGTACAGCCCCGGGGGGAGAACTGAGGATAGCTCTAGCCAAGCCCCCTCACTCCCAGCTAGAGGGGAAGGGAGGCTGGAGATGGCCTGGGCCCGAGAGAGACGAGGCACCCCGGGCGGACTCAGCCTATCAGTCACAGCTTGCAACTGACAGCTTTCTAAGTCCACACCAGGAGACCCACCTCTCACAGGCACCAATGCCATCACCAGCCTGCCTTCCTCTCCTGCTGGGAGTGAGTGGGCTTGGCTAGAGCTGTGGTCAATCACCCCCCCCCCCCCCCCCTCCTAAAAGCGGAGTGGGTGGGGCTTGGTTTGATTGACGGGTGGAGACCACGCCCTGAAAAGGCCCCGGTATAGACTAAGTTTTTTGGCGGGAAAATCTGGCCACACTTAAAAAGGGGGTGGCCTCTGCAGTTTCCAAGTCACAATGCGATAGGGTGTCCCCTTGCGGCCGGGCACTCCAAGCAACAAACAGCCCATCGCATCGATTCTCAGAAACTGTTTGCAAAATCTCTCTGCCAAAAAACTCACCAACACCAGGGTTTTTCAGGACCAAGGGGGTACAGAACTCTGCACAAGAAATGAAGAACACAATCAAACTTCAATCGACAATTTATTGAGCGAAAACTGCATACAAAACAAAGCATTCCAGTACTACACATGCACAGTCCTCGAAGTGAAAGTAACATACATTTCAATTACAAAGTGTCAAAGCACGGCTACATGAACGCTAAATGTTGTTACAAGTCAACAGAGTACGAAAAGATCTGCATGCAACTACACGGCAAAACCAGAAACATACAGCACGTTACTGTTTCTCCAAGGCTTCTGTCGAGCAGCGATCAGCATGAAGACTGGAACTTCGTTTCATTTCCTGCAAAACAACAGAAATCAGTCTGAGCTGTGCTTTCTGTAACAGGATCTCAAAACGAATCCAGCTAGTTAGTTCGAGTATTGACGGACACGTTCAGAAGATGAAACTGTTTAAAAAGATTTACAGTTGGATTAAAGCAATTAGCCTGGTGTAACAGAAAATGTTCCTGTTCAACAGGGTATTGAAGCCTAAAAAAACTAACGTGATCGCAGTTTTAGCAGAAAATTGCTTTCTTTAAACAGCAGGCCTACAGTGTTGTCGGGTCAAAACCATTTCTGCAACTGGAGAAATCTAGTTTCACTAGTCTAAATCTTCCATTGACAAGGTGCATCACGTTTTCCAACAACAATGTTCGGCAGGTACAGATAAAGTGTACCTCAATAGGATACGTGTAAAATAATAAAAACGTTTATACTTACATGGTTAATTCCAGCAGCTGAGCCAAGCATGTCCTGCCCGAAGACACCAAACTGGAAACACAAGAAAACATGTATTTATACGACCATTTAAAGATAATTTAAACCAAGATTTCATAGTAGCAAACGGCGTTTTCACCAGGGCAGATAGCGCAGAATATATTTCAATAAAATACGTGTAAAGAAATGAATAAAATGTTTATACTTACGTTTATACACCCATTATTCAGTGCGAATCATGTCCTGCCCGAAGACAATAAACGGAAAACACAAAACAGCCCAATTTAGAATTTAAAGACCATTTAAACTAAAAACTATTAGAAGCGAATATTTTTACCACGAAATTGTTTACATAATCTGGAAAATAATGAAAAAAACTTTACGGGGATTTGGATAAATGCACACGCTTGATTTTGTGAACAAAGTTCATGAAGTGTTTGATGAAGAAATATTAAGATAAACATATTGTACGGAAAGCGACGTTTTTATTTCACCAACACAGCAGTGTCCTTACGGCTACAACAGAGCTTTTCTTCCAAGTAAGAACAAAACACACGTTGTTTGTGAAACACAGGTGGCTTGTTAACCAGAAGCGTTGGTAAAGAAAATACTTATATTACAAAATGCCAACGAAAATACGGGTTTTACCCCCTTATTCTGCGAGTTTTCGATTTCATGATTATATGAGTTAAATTTTATATGCATAAAAATAAAGGGAAAAAAAATCATTAAAAGACGCGGAACAAACTCACCCAGCTCCCTTCTCTCCCGCTGAACCTGGCGGACAGGTGCGCGGGGCGTGGCCTGCGACTGATGTCACCCGAGTGGGCGTGGCTACAGACTGACGGCGCACGTAGCTTTTTTCTTGGCTCCACCTGAAAACTTCCGGAAGAAATCCAGCATGTTTTCATGGCTTACAAGTTTCAAAATCTTTTTTTTTCCACAGTTAGTACATTTAATCCTTATGACCATCTGAGAGCCAAAGATATGTGAATGAAAGCTCAAATGCTTCTGCACCAATGCATATTTAACAGTGATCAATAAGTAAGAGGGGAATCAATAGCAATGAAAAGCTGAAAACCAATAATTACAAACGGACAGCTAAGATTTCGTGAACCAATTGCCCTTTAAACTGATTTGCTTGATTGCCTTCTTTCTCTGGTTAGGAGCTAAATCCTTTATTTTAATCATATTAATAAAAGGCATACACGCTATTAGCATGATTATTGGAGTTTAAGCTAATATACATGCTTGTAGGTTATATTTAATCCATCATACATTTCCATAGGTAGTGATGACTCGTGGAGTAATTGTGAAATGAAACCCCAGGGTCATGCGCTCAAATAGATCCCATTATTGATTAATACTGTAGGCTGTTAACTACATCCACTCAGTGTACATCCTAATATCTTAGTACAAGGAACACGGTCAGGGTGGCACTGTTCAGTACTTCTTCTCAGCTAAACTCTCTTTGACATAAAAGATGAATGACTTCCTTCGCTTTTCTTAAGACCTGAAAGTGATTCATTCATTTCAGTCCATTTTGTTTGCTGCTGTGGAGTAGAAATGCGTCTTTTTATCCATTTTCACAGTCCTTGA
This sequence comes from Atractosteus spatula, assembly GCF_055471065.1. Classification (NCBI taxonomy): domain Eukaryota; kingdom Metazoa; phylum Chordata; class Actinopteri; order Semionotiformes; family Lepisosteidae; genus Atractosteus; species Atractosteus spatula. The sequence goes on along the minus strand of NC_142728.1, from coordinate 3,289,694 downwards.
GCCAAGCGCTCACCTTGATCTCGACTTGTTCTCTTTGTGTCAGCGTGACTATTTGAACAACAAGAGCCTGGGAAGAGTACACTTGAACAAAACATAACGCAAAGAAATGGTTTGATTTTATCCTTAAATGCACTTTACACAACAAGCTTCCAAATCCCCTTTTAGGGGATATTTCAGCCCTGTCCATGACCAATAAATTGCACCCTAAGGGGGAGATAAATCTGTTCTAGTCTACGTACTGTATCTACATTTTCAGCTTGTAAATGTTTTCAAAGAGATCAAGTAAAACATGTTTCACATGTGAGTTAATCCTGGAGTTAAGAAATTGTATGATATATACAAAAGATCTAAGAGGGCAGTGACCACTCAGGTTACTTTGTGGTGTGATTTACTTCTCTTTGAACTGGAATTTCAGTTTTTGTCAAATTTGTCTGAGAGGAGCGATTCATCTGGTTCATTCCGATACCGAACAAGACTCTGGCATGCTAACTAGTTACTCAGAGCCATGCCGGGCCAGCAGGGGTACGCACCCTGTGGTCTGTAACGGGGACACTATACTGTAAAAAAGGCACCGTCCTTCGGATGAGACATTAAACCGAGGTTCTGACTGTCTGTGGTCATTCCAAATCCCAAGGCGTTTCTTGAAAAGAGTAGGGGTGTTACCCCGGCACCCTGGCCAAATTTCCCCCTGGCCTTTACCCATCATGGCCTCCTAATAATCCCCATCTCTGAACTGGCTCCATCACTCTGTTCTCCTCCCCACTGAGAGCTGGTGTGTGGGGAGAGTACTGGTGCGCTACGGCTGCCGTCGCATCATCCAGGTGCACACTGGTGGTCCCAATTACCTGTAAAGTGCTTTGAGAGAGTTAATAATAACTTCATCTGAGAGGGGATGATATTGCAGGTTTCTCCTGCACCATGTAACAGATCACTTTGGATTACACGATGACACACAGGACTGTTACTTGGCTGTGCTGTTCCATTCTCTTTTCCAGTCTAGCCCCTGAGCAGGCCTCGTCTCTTCACTGCTGTATATTATAGTATATTAGTGCTCTAGTGTTACATAAATCATCCTTTTCATCTCCGATGCAGCGCGCCATAGTCTGTGCTTTGCGGGCTCCCAGTATTGATTTGCTCTGCATTTTGAGGGGGAGAAAAATTCCCCACTGCAGTGGTTTCAACTCCGCTGAAAATGGAAATAGAACCGTTTCATCGTCCTGCATCCTCAGAAGAACAGACTTCACTGGCCTCTTTGATGTCTGTTGCCTACCTACAGTAGGTACCTTATTTCAGGACTGGGATATGTTTCATGTGTGCCGCCTCTGTCCTCAAGCTTCCCCGCGGTGACGTTTGCCCCTCCCCAGAGCCCAGCGTGTGTCTGTCGCAAGCGCAGGATCCAGAAGAGAGAGAGGGACCGGATTGTTCTCCTCAACACCCAGCAATTCAGATCGGTATCACAGCCCAAGCAGCCCACCCGAGTCGCCCAGCTGGGCGAGTTCAGGACCTCCCTCGCGTTCAGAGTATTCAGAGTAACCAGAGAAACAAGCTACGTCTAAGCAGGAAAGCGGGTTAATTAAGTCAGCAAATAGCACTGGAGATGTAGAGCTCAGCTAGAATAAAAACCAGAAGTACCAGGCCTGGGAAGAGCTTTTCTAGAAGAGACCTTTCTTTGAGAATTGCTCAATAAAAAAGCTGCTTTTAATTTCCATAAAGTACGATTAAAAGTCAATTAAAAAATGCATTACCTGCTTTGTGGAACAGCTTTTGTTAAAACAAAATTGAGCAAGATGAAGAACACCTCATCACTGGGCAATACCAGCTATCACCGTTCTATCACAATACAAAAAAAACTACGTTTCCCAGAATGCCAAGCACGGTCCACGTTGGCGCACGCCGTCCCTGCGCCCCCTGGTGGCCGATGCCGATCATCGCAAGGATATCCCATTTATCCGGCAAGAGCGGAGATCATCCTGTAGCCAAGCTGGGAGACAGCAGAGCCGAGGAAGAGGGGGAGGCGAGAAGCAGCGTTTCGTTAAGAAGGGAGACGGACAGCGTATAATCAATGAAGGTGCATGCAAAAATAACATAGTCATCGGGTCCAGACGTTGCAGTATCCAGCTAATAAAAAGATCAACGATTTTTTTGGGGGGTTGCCCTCATTTTATTGGCTGTGAGGGAGAATAGGCTATTCTTGCAAAGATGGGTAACCGAGGGATGGAGGATTTAATTCCTCTGGTAAATCAGCTCCAGGATGCCTTTTCTGCAATCGGACAAAATGCCAACCTGGATCTGCCCCAGATCGCCGTGGTCGGCGGGCAAAGTGCGGGTAAAAGCTCGGTTCTGGAGAACTTCGTTGGAAAGTAAGTGATTTTTTTGGGGGGGGTATTTCGCTGCGTAAATAAGATGACAGCAAAAGTGACCGTGGCCATACCGTGGTCTCCAAAAACCTACCCCTTTAAAAACGCATTGGGAAAAATAAAAACAAATCGCGAGGCGGCTGTAAAATTCAATTCGCCTTTCAAGGGGGGGAATTGCTCTTGAAGGGTTTCTGAATTTTCTCAAATCGATCAAATCCCCTGTTAGCCATCGTCATAGCTAGGGGGCAAATATGAGCGGAGATTATTCCGTTACATAAACAGTGTGCACTGTCAGTGCTGTGGACATATTATACAATAGAACATACAACACATCAATTCAACCCGTATATTACCTGGTCTATATTTAGCTTATTTGTAACCAGTGTCAACGATTCTTTCTCTGTCCTATTGAGGTGCACTAATTCTAGTGGAGCCGTTTTTTTCCAAGCGTGTTTTCGAGCTCTCCTGATGGTGGAGGTTTTGACATTAGGGGGTTATATCGATTTTTAAATGGCAGAACGTACCGTCGCTGTTGGAGCGTGTTCGCGTTCGCCTCGTATTGTCCCTCTCGTCCCCCAAGATGAAAACGATCACTGTCTTTTTTTTTCTGTCAGCCGCAGATTTGAAGCCCCTGCGGGGGTCGCCGGGGCAGGTGATAGCGGCGCTCGCACGGTGATGCGATGAGAAATGCGCACGTAACCTGCCATCTATCAGATAACTTCACGGGCTGGAAACACAGCCCGTTCTTCCCCAATTGCAAGAATAAAAGATAGTGAACTGAGGGAACGGAGTTCAGACCCAATTGTTCGCGGAAAAAAATTAATATGGCTGTTAAATAGTGCAGCCGGGATGTTCTAAAGTGGTATCAACATAATGTATTTAGCAATTCCATGCATTCACTTGATAATTTCCTAAGGATGTTTATTGAAGGGAGACGTCCCTGTTCAATATATCAAATATGCATATGCGTGTAGCAGGAGAGCACCTAACCCCGGTGTGTGGAGCTCCGAGCTTGGTGTTATTTTTAGATCTCGCTGGTGCAGTCCAGTTGCGCTCTGGGGTGCTGTTTAGAGGACACGCACACCCCTACGAAATATTTAGAGCCATCGGCTGTAGTACGGAGTGCGGTGTTTTAAAAAGAGCACAGCTGCCATTTTGTTGCACTTTTTAGCAGGCGGCGAGCTAGCCCGCCGCGGTCTGCGGCGTTGGTTCAGCTCTGACCTTCAGCACATTGAGGAAGGGTTGGCGAGCTGCGGGTTTCAAGGGAAGAACACACGCACAAGGCAGCTGTAGGGCGCTCTGTCCCTGTTCCCTGGACGGGTCCCCGCTGCGAACCGCGTCTTGCACACACCCGCGGTCGGTCTGTGGCTTGCACGTTGCCGTGACCTTGTGTGGGAAGCCGCAGACGAGCGGACTAGCGAGGATATCACCCCGGGGGGCCGGTCCCAACGCGCGTACTGTACCTGGACTGCAGCATCCAGTGCGTTTGGCGAGGCCGGCCTGAACGCTTCTCTCCATTCCATGGCAACGGAAACGTCAGGCTCCTTAAAGAATGTGTTTACCGTTTCGGGGGACTTTTTTTTCACACCCGGGAACCCTGATTTTAAACTCCTCCCATGCCACTACACCTATCTCCCGTCGCCCGCAATAAAGCGTCTTCCAGCAGCTCCTCCTTTGTTTTTTGGAGACGCCCGGCCTACGTCGTGTCCGGTGTGGTTTTCCAGTTGTGACCGTGGCAGCATCAAACTGTCGCATCTTACCTGTGATAACAGCCTCATAATAATAATAATAATAATAAATTTCGATATTGCTTTTAACCTGTGCGCTATGTGTCTGTTCTTAATGAGTAAGGCTGTAGTCAGTTGCTAGGGTTCAGAGAGCCGTGTGTCACTCATACAGTTCATCATACATGACTTACAAGCCACCTTTGAAGTCTTCCTATGTTGTCTGTTATCTTTATGAATTGAGCTTTTTTATTATTCCTCTCTTGCGTTGTGTACGTGAGTGTTCATGATCATGAGTGTCTCAACCAGTATAGGTGCTCACTCTAGTGCCGCGGGTTCGAGTCACTAGTGGACTGTGTCTGCTAAGAGCAGGGTGCGATGAGCCGGTCAGGTCTCTAATGGTTCTCGGCGACGCGCAATAGCCCTGCGGCGCGGTAGGTGATGGACACGCCTGTCGTCCAATCAGCGCCGTGCCTTCCGTACGGGACCGTGACGTGTAAAAAAGACAGGAGGCCTGAAAGTGGGCGGGTCGTAGGAGTCGACACTTCCCGATTCGCTGCGCTGTGCGGTGGCGGTGCTCATACAGTAGCTGTGACTACATAATTGTACTTAAAAAAGTACAATTATGCCGCAAGTTTAAAGGGTCACTACTTTACAGGAGAATTCAGATCTCAGTTTTAATATCCGCATGAGGCACTGTATCATCGTATTGTATATCTCCTGGAACTATAAGCAACTGTACGACCATCCATTTTCTAAACCCTTCTAATCCACCACAGGGTTGCAGGGAAGCCAGAGTCTATCCCAGCAAGCAAGGCAGGGTACCCCCTGGATGGGACGCCAGTCCATCACAGGGCATACGCAGACACACACTCACACTAGAGCCCGTTCATGTATATTAATAATATCAATACAGATTAATACCGTATATTAAACTCTCAATATAGATACAAATATTTGGTGATGGCCTTTTTGGATGTGAAGGAGAGTACCCAAAAATGCAGATTATTTTAAACTGGTTTGATCATAAATAGGATTAAATCCAATCTTTTACCAGTTTTCTTTGGAATGAGGAGTGCAGTATGGGGTGTGATCACGACAAATTATGTGGGAAGGAGTTTGCTCTTCGATCTCCTTCTGTAATTATAGTGCGACAAATCCCAGTGCACATGAAATACAATCAGGGTGTCACAACTCTGCAAACACCCTCATGCAAATGGTAGTCCGATCTTGTCCTGAAATGGTGTAATCTTGCAGACCTTGCAGTTGTCTTTACAGTGTCAATGACTGAAAACCTGGGAACAACAGCAGTATTGGCTAATCAATTAAAAAATTGATTCAATTAAGCAATTAACAGCTCTGAATTAAATCCGGGGACAGAATTAGCTATCACATTATACGATATGGGCAATTGGTTTCTATTTCCACTGAAAATTCTGTAAATATGGGATTACAGAGATCGCCATGATATTTTAATCGATCTTCTGTCTAAAACTAAACTCACGGTCAGCGCTAGAGGAGAAAACAATATCTGGTCAGTCTAAAGACCACGGAGGTCCTAGTGAATGAACTCAATTGTCTTGAAAGGGCTCCAGAAATAAGCTTTCATGGGAATCCTTTTCAATGCCTTTTCGTGTAAGGTCATTCCTGACTTGCTTCGTGTCCCGTTTGTTTCACGTTTTTTGCTTCCTTCGAACACCTTCTTGACATCACGTTCCCTTTGAAATTCGATCTGTTTTTTTTTCTCATCTCCAAAATCCCCAGTGTCGGAAATGAAGACGGTATAAGTTTCCTTCTTGTTCGTCGCCAGATGAGAGTTTCTGCTTCTTAAGCAATTTTCAGCTCACGTGTTCGTTCGGCAGTGAACAGTGTGATGACAAAGCGTCAGATATCAGTTTCCAATCAGAAGGCAAAAGCCTCCCCAAACCTGCTCACTATTGAAAAGCCTCCTGTAGAGTTTTCTAGTGCGCGTTATTTTCCGGTTTTTGGACTTAACTTTTCCCTTGCGATCTCGTCTCTCGGATTTCGCCTTTCGGATTGTCTCTGCTCCTTCTGGCTAACGGATCACAAGCTTCGCCTACCGACCTTGCTTCTGGATTGCGATTTTGGGTTGTTTGCCTCTGCATCCCGCGGAATCCATGGCGACGCTCGGGATCAGCAGTATCTGCCTAATAAACAAAACACCCCCAAAAATCCCAGCTTTGGTTCTGGCAGGGGGTCAAACTTTGGTGCTCATATATTGGGGGAGGTGTTCAGATAAACATTAAAAATCCTAAATGAGCAAATATTTTGCCTGAACAATCAAAATAAAATTGTTTAGAAAACTGGTGACATTTACAGTTTCCAGAACCACCTAGCATATACTGTAACCTGTGCTGAATGGTATGCATACTTGAAAACCACAGGCACCTGTGAGAGCAGAGTCCAGAATTCTCAAATTTCTATATTCACTGGGGTTTTCTCATCGTATTTTTTCATTCCGTCTTGTTGCACCAGACGCCTGATAGTAAGTGTCTCTGTACATCCTGTAGGCCTTGAGGACTGTAAAATCTTCTGGGCTTTGTCCCTCTGAGACGCTGAATTGAACAAAACATGTTGTGTTAAATAGCTGCAATGAAAGATCTCGCCTTTTGCAGCTATGCTGAGTCAAAAAGAGATCAAAGCAATGGATCTTAACCCGCACTGTGGCTTTTATGGAGCAGAGTGGGACATGTTGGAGACATTTTTTCCCGCTTCCCCTTAAAAGACAGTCAGGAGTCCGTCTCAGAAGTTAAAAGAAGTTCTTATTTCATCCGCATGGGAGTGAAACACACAGAGATGCTCGGTGTATTTTTCTCAAAGTAATGAAACTAGATCAGTCCTTAAAACTTTTCTGTTATCTATCAGGCACCTCTTACTACCTCCCTGTTTGCTAAAGATAACTTCTTTTAATACAATTGGTCACTGAGGTTCATAGCACACATTTCTATATAATGGTATGGAATAACATAGTAGCCCTTTTTCTTCCAATCCAGTTCAAACCAGTTCTGACTGTCCACTTTATAAAATATTGCATCTTCTGCAGGAAAAGTGTGTACAAAGTTCACAGAAACCCTCTCAACGGACATAAGTGGTGAAACACTCCCCAGGTGTCTATGTGGGAATATATGTAGTCACAATTCTGCACCTCTCTCAGGACGCCTGGTGCTGTTAATCTCAAGCCCAGCTGGCTCCACTCTCCAGACCTCTGGGTCGTAGAGGTCAAAGCAGCATTTTCTTTAAGGCCTGTGCAGTTCCAGTTCCAAACTGCAGGCAGTGCATACAGTATGTGAATAGAAGCATAAATCTTCCCTGATCTGGAATATACTGTACATTTTCATAAAGCTGTGCCAGCTGGAAAGAGCGATCCAGCTACCTCACAATGCAAAGCACAGCGAAGCTTGTATTCCAGAACAATACTGATACTGTAAGGTCACTCACAGAATGAACTGAGCCCTTTTCAGATAGCTCTGTTGGGGTATTGAGATTTCTTTTCAGTCGGACTCTATGACCTTCACGTTGTAAAACACTATTGTTTTAAAGAAAAAAACGAAGACATATGCCATATCTACAGTACATGGGGAGGTAGCTACAGTAAATGGAGTCTGTTTCCCTGAAATGATAGTCACTTCTTTTTGTATACAGTGTATGTTGCATGTCAATCTGGGCCTTTCATACCTTAGTGTGTTTTCTCCATTTACCGTCACAACAAGTTATTGTATTAATTTAGTGCTTTAACTTAGTCACAATTGCACATTACAGTAGCCATGTCACGTGGGCCTAAAAGCATCACATTACCGCAAGTAACAACCTCTTTCAAGCTCACTTCATTACTGGGGATTGAAATGAAAACAGCAATGGGATCACGCTTGTGAATTGAGTCCTGAACCGCAAGATGAGGGAAGGTACACTGAAATTGCTGAAAACCAGGAGGCCATTGCGTAAGAAATTCGTTATTAAAATCGTGCAAGGACCGTGTTAACTGAAAACACACTGTAATGTATCCATTTTGCCTACAACCATAAATTGAGCTCAATGAAACATTAAAATGTGAGCCGCGTTCGTTCCCTTATTGTTTTCTTGGAATGAAATTCCTGACCATGATCTGATGCGATTCACCACTCCTGCGTTCTGTGTCGTTCAGCCCTCTTTCAGCTGCGGCCGTTGTGTATGACCTGTGTACTGCAGCCTCTGGGTTTCTGAAGGCAGGCAGGAGGCGTATGGATTGTAGAACCTGGCAACATGCAAAGCAATATTCCTTTAGAGCCACAGATGTCCGGTCAGAAGAGCTACAGGGACCTGCGTGTGTGTGAAAAAAACTTTCAGAGACACTACAAAGGCATGTAAGTCATAATTCCTCAGCTCGTTAAAAAAGAAAATCAGCTCGTCAGCCAACACAGCTGTGGAACTTTGGAAGCAAAAAACATTTGTCCAGCAGACATGGTACGCAGAAGAACCATGCTCTGTTGTGTGAGGGCTGTAGAAAAGGCTGAACTACATCTGAGAGGAGGCCATTTGGCCCACTGAGAAGAAGTCAATGAATTGTGGGATACTGGCTAAGTCAATAAGTGTAATGTAGTCAGGTGAAAAGAGCCACTGTATTGTGAAGGTTTCAAATGAAAGAAGACTGCAGAGTAAACTGCTTGCCGACAGTAATACTGGACATTCAAAAATAAGGTCAGCAAAATCCAACAATTCTACACTATTCACCCCCGTTCAATGATCTCCCATTTTTCTTGAATTACAAACTTCGAGATAATAATTTATCAGAAAACACAATCCATACAATGATTTTTCAAGTGAATATTTGAATCAAAATGTGAATGTTCCACCCGGCTGCTTTTATGGGTGAAAAGAAGTTGCATGTCCACAAAAGCCGTAAAAAGAAACTCCCCAAACTAAACGACTGTATTTCGTGTGCTTTAGAATTCACCCCCAAGTCAATACCTGGTGGAAGCAGCTTTGACAACAGTTACTCCTGCAAGGCTTTTCGGATTAATCTTTACCAGCTCTGCAGTTGCTGGTTCGGGTTTCACCCATTCATCTTTACAAGCGTGCTTAAGGTCTGTCAGGGTAGGGATCAATGATGGCCAGAGAGTTTCAAGTCAGCAAACTGAATGTCCTTGAGATTCCCAGTTACTCCCACCTTCTGTGTAAGTTAATCTGGGGTGGTTTTGGATCATTCGGCGAAAAGGTGGAATTTCTTTCTAGTTGTATGTCTTTAGCAGACTGATCCAAAATAGCCCATCAAAGGAATTCAGTAATAATAGTCCACTTCTGAAATGAAGGAGTAGTTTATCTAGATTTATGTATTTTCACAATATACATTTTTAACAGGCAATATTTATTTTAATCTGTCTGAAATTGTATTCATCGGTGCAGCCATTAGAAACATGTAAAAAAAAACAATAATAATCAGATCACTTTCAATACGTGCTTATCCAATTCGGGATCACAGTGGCCCAGAGCCTATCCCAGGAAACATCGGGCACAAGGCAGGATACAGCCTGGATGGGACACACCCAGACACAAACATTTACATTAGGGCCAATTTCACAGAGGCCAGTCAGCCCACCAGCACGCCTTTGGACTATGGGAGGAAACCCATGTGAACACACAGAGAACATGCAAACTCCACACAGACAGTACCCTGGGAAATTGAACCCAGGGCCCCAGTGCTACAAGGCAGCAGTGCTAAGCACTGCGCCACCATGCACAAACAGTGAATGAAAAATGTTATCGATCTTGTCTAAGTGCACAAGCTAACTAAAAATTGGAATGTACAGCAGTCTGTCACCTCCAAAAGCATTTGCAGAGAGATATTGAAGCTGTGAGGCCTTACACCACAACAAAAATGTAGCTTGGGCAAGGAGAAATAAACTGAAAAAGACAGTAATGTGGTATCTTTAGTAAAACGTTTGCAAAGAGAAAACTTAATTATTTTACACAGAACTGTTAGGAAATAGTAAATATTATTAGATCAGTGTATGCTTTTATACGACATAAAGCATATCAACACAAATATTTATAGGAACATAAAATATTGACAGTTCTGAAACTAAACTACAGTACAGTTGGCTACGTCACTCAGTATAACAAACAGAGTGTGTCATTAAACTGGAACAACCTGTTGAAGTAGGAGTTCCAAAATATTACCAGTCACAGCCTAAACAACACAAATAACAGAACAATAATATGATCAAGTGAACAACCAAAACAGTGCCGGCCATGGCAGAAACATTCCCAGTAAAACACAGGCGTGCTTGTGCAGGAGATACAGTGGAGCAGTGCACCTCTGGAAATGTAGGTGTTGGAGAAGGCAGGGCGTAGGAGGGTGCAGTAATCCTGACAGCCGGCACATCACTTTGTTTATGTGTGCGAGTCTCTGCGAGTGTGCCTGTGTGTGAGTGTGTGTGTCTGTGAGTGAGTGTGAGACAGTGTGTGAGAGCGTGTCCGTGTCTGTGTATGTGAGCATGTGAGAGTGTGTGTGAGTGTGTGTGTGAGCATGTGTGAGTCTGTGCGAGTGTGCCTGTGTGTGAGTGTGTGTGTCAGTGAGTGAGTGTGAGACAGTGTGTGAGAGCGTGTCCGTGTCTGTGTATGTGAGCATGTGAGAGTGTGTGTGTGAGCATGTGTGAGTCTGTGCGAGTGTGCCTGTGTGTGAGCGTGTGTGTCTGTGAGTGAGTGTGAGACAGTGTGTGAGAGCGTGTCCGTGTCTGTGTATGTGAGCATGTGAGAGTGTGTGTGTGAGCATGTGTGCGTCTGTGCGAGTGTGCCTGTGTGTGAGCGTGTGTGTCTGTGAGTGAGTGTGAGACAGTGTGTGAGAGCGTGTCCGTGTCTGTGTATATGAGCATGTGTGAGTCTGTGCGAGTGTGCCTGTGTGTGAGTGTGTGTGTCTGTGAGTAAGTGTGAGACAGTGTGTGAGAGCGTGTCCGTGTCTGTGTATGTGAGCATGTGAGAGTGTGTGTGTGAGCATGTGTGCGTCTGTGCGAGTGTGCCTGTGTGTGAGCGTGTGTGTCTGTGAGTGAGTGTGAGACAGTGTGTGAGAGCGTGTCCGTGTCTGTGTATGTGAGCATGTGTGAGTCTGTGCGAGTGTGCCTGTGTGTGAGTGTGTGTGTCTGTGAGTGAGTGTGAGACAGTGTGTGAGAGCGTGTCCGTGTCTGTGTATGTGAGTGTCTGTGAGTGTGTGTGAGTCTGTGCAAGTGTGTTTGCATGAATAAGTGTGTGTGTGAGCATGTCCGTAACTGTGATAGTGTGTGTCTGTGAGTGAGAGTGTGTGTCAGTGTGTGTGTGTGTGTGTGTGTGTGTGTTCTGTCTCTCAGTAATTTAATGCTCTCATCTTGGCTGTAATCTGTTGCCCTTCATTAAGCTGCTTGCTGTTTATCCTTTTACTTTTAATAGAAACAATCAGTGAGCTTGGAACGGCAGTGCTATTCCTCGCGGTAGCAGGGAGAAGTGTGGCAGCAGTCCTGACCACCAATTCATTAATTAGCACCATTAATTACAAGACAGCTGCTGCTCCCCAGACATTGGCCCATGAGGGTCTTAACAAAAGCTGGTTTCCTCACCTTTCAGTGACCACCAGACCTGCCACAGGATAGTTCATTGACTCAGAGATGGTGGTTTAAGACTGTAGTTTAGGTGTTATTTGGTGATTTTTCATTGTCGAATTGGATGAACTGTGTGAGGGCAGCTCAAAACGAATTAAAGGAAACCTCCCAGCCCATTGGAGATGCAGATATTCAGAGTAAATGTTGAACAGACAACGGTGTTTGGCTGAACCAGCTCAATCCTGTCCATGGGTTATGGAAAAGTCTGCATTCGAGTCTAGGGAATCATTAGGCTCCCACTTTCTGGAGATTTTTGGGACCCTAAATGGGATGCTAGTCCATCTGTGAGTTAGCCCTATGTCGTTACTGGTGCCTACTGTAGGTGTGAACTACAGCAATCAGGCTGAAGCAGCACCTTGCTCAAGGTGGCGCGTTAAAGAAAACTCTTCACTCAGTCCTTTATCCACGAGCATGGAGAGGATACAGCCATACAGATCTCTCAATGAGGATGGCAAAGGCAATGGGTTTGATACAGCAGACTCAGGGTCACACAGCTCATTCTAAATTTCCGTATGAGGAGTTGGTTTGCTCTACAAATATGTCTTTGTAATTGACCACTTTATTCTTAAAGAAATGAAAGGAAGTATGCCGATAGAAGGTGTGGAATCCAGCTAAACGTTCTGTGGTTAAAGCATTAGCATCAGAAGATCAAATAACGTGCCCGCAATTTATTCTTTCATGCTGTTGCTAAGTTAAAAAAAAAGGCAGGTTAGCAAAGACAAATAGTCTTTAACAGAGCTATCTGGAACTGTGAAGCAAAACCTAACCAGCTGTGGATAGCAAGGTGTCCAAGGTGTTCTTATTCCCTTGCTAAATTGTAAGATCTGGGACTCTAATACCTTAAATGCAGAATTCAATAAAGGCCCCAGAATCAAAGTAAGCCCATAGCACACAATTCTTCATAACCTAAAACAATTTGAGGACAGCAAGCAGTGGGATGCTTTGTACTTTTCATCATTATCATCATCAAGCCTTATATTAACAGCGTATGCAACTGAGTGTCAGGATGGCCTGAAGCCTATCCCAGGAAGCACTGGGCACAAGGCAGGATACACCCTGGATGGGAAGCCAGTTCACTGCAGGGCACACACAGGGCCCCGTGGCTCTGAGGCAGCCATGCTAACCACTGTGCCACCCCCACATTTTCCAAACCAAATAACATTTCAAAAACGAAGTCAGGGGATTAAACTGCACTGTCCAGCACTACTGTTCAGCTCAGCTGAAAATGGGCCCATTTATAATAATAATAAACTTTATTTTATATAGCGCCTTTAAAGGTGGCTTCTCAAAGCGCTTTACAGGATGACAACAACAATAAATAAGAAAACACAAGATAAAACACAATTACAATATATAGAGGAGACCGTGGATGGTGGTACTAAGAAAAGCAGAGGGGTGAAGAATGGAACCGGTTAAGTAAAGGCTTTTCTGAAGAAGAGGGTTTTGAGTCTACTACATTTCTACTATGTTAGATGAGCACAAATGTCTGTAACCTACAGTACCTCCGCAGGATGCCTTTACTGAGGTGTCCCAATCCCATGCTGAAATGCTGGGCTTTAGAATGCAGTCAGATTACACTGAAAAGAAGAAAATTACAGTGTATCTTGATCAAAATGACGGGGCTAAGTTTTTATTTAAAAGGGGCATATGACTTCCCGAGGCTGGTCAATTGAGAAATTGAAATCTGCGCTTTTCATCTGGTTTTAGTAACACTGCCGCTGAAAAAAGCTTTTGAGCATTCATGTCCGCCTCCTTAGTGCAAGACTGCCACATGCCATTCAGGTTAATAGAAGGGTTTAAGGACCTTGTTGTGCTCGTCAATGGAAATTAATGAGCTGTGCATTAAGTGAGTAATAAAGGAAACTCTGGGAGGGTTTATTTTGTGATTGGCTGATGAGGGAGATCCTACCGTGGTGTGTGGTTCTTTTTCATTTAGGTGATTAATGACAGGCATCACTTTTACAAGCTGAATGGAATTCCTTTAATTTTCTCTTTGGCGGGTTGGGAGTTTTTTTTTATTTTTCTGTACAATGAATAATGACGGCAAAACATACGTCGCACACCGGCGCCACCAATTAATAACATCAGCACACATGCACCTGCAAATACTAATAATAGATCGCTTCTGTACTCTTTTAGAAAGACAGCTTCTTTTGCCATTTTTTGAACTTGCTCTCCTGTCTTAGTATGTCACTTCGTATTCATGGAGCATGTTAGATTTAAATGGTTTTTACTATTTGGTACTATTTTCGCTGCACTTTTTCAGTTAATCCGAGGTACATTGTTTAACTGAAGTGAGTCTGTGGCATGACACGTAGGTTAGGTCTGGGGCTCAGTTCTTATCCGAGGTGCCTTGTGTGTGGAGTTTGCATGTTCTTCTTGTGGCAGTAGGGGTTTCATGCTACGTGCTGGGTTTCCTCCTTTAGTCTAAAGACAAGTAGACACAGTATACTCCTTGCAGTGGGCTGGGCTCCTGTCTCACCCTACTTTAGGGTGTAGTCCTGCCTTGTGTCCTGTTATTGTGACCCTTACCAGACCTAATCAGCTTTCTAATAATGGATGGATGGTTTTCACTTCTGTTTCCTTAAAGGGGATGCCAGCTCCTGGCTTCAATTTTGTATTCATTTGATTATTATGCATTCATGATGTCGGCAGTTATGTATTGATTTTTTTTTAAATAACCGGCTCACACTTAGAGCTAGTGTCATCTAACACATCTCACAACACCTATTTATTCCAGTGACTTTTCATCATCGCTTCCCCCCCCCACAATGCCAAAGTTGGGTGTTAAAACAAATAAAAACCTAGTGAGCTGTCATGCCTGTATACGTTCGACCGCAATGCTGTGAATCTCCTTCGGCTGCTATCTCAGAGCAAACATCCACATGCAGGGCGAGAATCGAATCGACTTTTCTGGAAAAACTGCCACGTTACACACAAGCCTGTCACCCCCTCCTGGAGCGACTCCTCAGGCGTGACCGAGTGCGGGCAGAGACAATAAAAGTGTCACCTCACAGCAAGGGGGTGGGGTGGGGGGGGGTCTCTCTCTTATCAGTGAGGGTCCGGCGGACGATTATGCTGTGGTTCTAGTTTTCCTTCTGCCAACTGCCGAGCAGAACGTGGAGCCAGGAGCCCAGCTGTGTGAGCCCAAGTGGGTTCCGTTACCCCTGCCGTTTCAGTAGAGAACAGCACATGTCTTCTTTTATGACCTCATCCCAGGTCTTAGGAGAGACGGAGTGTTTGTTTTAAAGGAGCTATTAAAGGTTAATTCCACCTGGAAAAGCAGAAAGAAGAAACAACGTTTCAGTTGTTGAGCCTTCTTCCGGGATGAGGGAGAGAAAGAAAGGTAGCAGTGATATGAGCAACACCTGCTCGCTCCCCCACTAACACCATTTACTGGGCCCATGCTAAACACCTCGGGAGATCGAGGGTACTTTTCATTTCGGATAAGTTTCATGCACAAGAAAACAGCATAAAAATGTTGGATATTTTAACGGCAAGGTTTAGAAAGAGAGGCGTAAAGGACTAACAGGAGAAGTTTATTACTTGAGATGTAGCATAGTGGTTAAGGCTGTGGACACTTAACTGGATGCTTGTGCATTCAAATGTCTGCTTCTCTGGTATCTTGACCGTGCTACTCCATCGACTTCAACTGATAAATACCAGGATTGGAGGTGGTTTGGAAAAGACCAGTGCTACAGCCCATCAACCATAGTTTCCCATAATAGTGAAGGGAATTTACTATTCTTCTTCGGAAGAACTAGTGATAAAAAATTGTTCAGCCCCAAGTTTTCCAAAGGCCATTAATTACCTTACGAGTCTGAAAGGAAGTTAGTTATCAGTGTTGTAAAGGAAGACGTATGGCACCGTCCGAACAGCCAGCGTTGCGGAAATAAATCAAAATCGCTGCTCAAGAGACACTAAGAGACGACTCGCCTTAGGAGTGCTTACACTTATTTCCATTTGTAAATCCCCAGTTAAGAATGTTGATATTGTCACGTAGAAGATGAACTTAACCGATTTTTTAAAAGTTAATGGAAATTAGAAGTGGTTATTATTGAGAACTTTTCTTGCAGTGCATTACTTAATATTTGGAAGCCTTGCCCGTGATTTTATTTTGGGAGCTCATCTGTCTCCCATGTCTCTTGCTGTTGTAGAATATTAATCCACAAATCTCTGTCACTTCCCCCCCTACTATTGAATAAAATTGGCTCAACAAATCAGTGCCATCTAGATCATTTAACACTTGATTGGAATTGTTTAATTTTCTCATCTTTAACAGTAGGTAATGGGCTCAAGGCATCACTAGGAACACTTCCGTTGTATTGTGTAGAGACGAAAAAGTCACAGCACAGTTCGGCAATGGTTTGAATTGAGTTTTTAATTTGTGATGAAAAAGATTTCCAGAGAACCCTGAAGGAGACCCACACAAGATGTATCCCTCCCCCCCCCCATCCCCATGGTGCACGAATCCAAGCAGTTCTGCAGTATGTTTTATAGTCCGAGTGCTGCTCTGGTCCCCCTCGGTTATTTCCATGAATGGATGTTAACAAGTGACCATTGCATATGCATTAGAACAGCAGAAAATACTTCCACACATGGCACAGCTCCGATAATATCCCTACCTGTCCGTTATCTCTGAAATGTCACACACAGGTTTAAAGGTGTCACGCACAACTATTAAAATACACTCAGGTCAGGCTTCTTCACATCCTCAACATTACTGTTCTGGACCCGATTGCTGTTGAGCACCTGTAACAGACTAGGGTTCCAGCCAAAGATAATCTAGTATCCTCAGTTTTTTATCACTACTGCAAGTGGGATAATATCCCACAATATAACCCAGTTAAGACTATAAGAAAGGCTTTAAGCTCACCCAAGCGTTTGTTACCCTGGCATGAGCACAAGGTGTTCTAGTACATCATGTGCCTTGTGGTGTCCAGGCTTGAGCTTTGCAGCAGTGGCATTAAAATAGGAGGACTAATGCCCAAGTCACGTATCTGTAGTTGAGCTAAGTGAGCTGTTAGCATTGAAGTGGGTGCAGATGTAATGGACACCTGGGTATTGACTCCACCTGCTCATGAGGTTGAATCACATTTTTATTAGTGCTCGTTTGTATGACGTCAATGTGCTTGCGATCTGTGCTTCCCTAATTAAGTGCTGAAGTGATTGCACGTCCTGTAGAGGTAGCTGGACTGAAAAGGCTAGTGAAGCCTACTGTAGATGGCAGACTGAACACTTCCTCTTATCCAGCCAGTGAGAGGGTTCCATCCATCCAGTTTATGAGCTCTGTACCCAGTGAATGGATGCAGGGGAGCCAGAGCCTATCCCAGCATGCAGCGAGAGCATTCACGATAGGAAAAACTACCTGTGATTCCCAATGGGGCTCCCAAAGGCAGTCTGCTTGAATAAGAAGTGAGAATTCGTTTGAAAAGAAATGCCAGAAGAAGCCAAAGAGATTTAAAGGAGTTATAGAAGAGTTGGGCTGTCAGGTCTTGTTTCCCCACAACTCTCATCGCCTTTCTTCCCCTTAATGGACCTCTCTGCCTGTTACTCTTTTTATTAGCATCTTGCCTAGAACTGTATGGTTTGCTGTGCACTGCGTTTGTATGTTGTAACTTTATATTTATATTGTCACTCGTACTGCATGTTGCGCAAAGCTTGCCTAATGGCTGCTGCGTTAAAAAAAAACGCTTCTCCGATAAAAACCAAAATCGACCGGCTTGATTGAGCTGCTGTCGAGCGGCGTTAAAAGAGGAGACCCTCTTCTTTTGAGCTCGCCCACGCAATTCTAGGAAATACCCAGGAGCAGCTGTATAAATAATCTGGGAAACAGGACAATATCATCCATGTGGCAGGTAATCCGGTGAATGTTTGTCTGTTTACAGTGTGAACGGATTTTTCTTTCAGCTCTTTCTGGAAGCCATATTGTATACTCTTACGGCAAGAACCTTCTATATTATGGAATAAACAGTAACTTCCCTTTTCCCCCCCCCCAATTTTCACTGCGATTGTGGTTTTCATACCTCAGTGTCACTTTCCTCTGAAATACCTCTTATCTATAGGTATCACACAGGCCAAATTGTTGCCATGTATTAAGTGACAGGATCCTTATGGGCACACTGTGCAATTAACACTCATTGACCTACCCTTTTGTCACCATTCATTTACATTTTCTGTCACTCTTCTTAACAATGTTAATGAATATTTTAATGCCACTGCTCCTATTAGATTGCATGTAGTGTTTTCCTTGTCTAGATAGAGCCCAGTCATGAGAAAGCTTGTTGGTTTCAGGACCACGGACAGTACAACCAAGGGTCCTTTCTATCAAGCATTGCTCTGACCTATTTGATAAGTGATGACTCCCTAAAGCCTGCTTTCCACACATTTGTAGGGTTTGTGTGCTGTGCTGGTCTGGGTGCACTTCATTGTGGGTTTGATTTAGCACATTTAAAAAGCTATACAAGCACCCCTTCTCAGGAAACTGTTCCCATAAGAATTATGGCACTCCACCCAGAGCTCCTGATGGAAACAGACCAGGAGCATGAGGCCAGTTAACTGCTGGGCATACACTCTCACACCTGCCAGTGTGGAAGGAACCCAGGACAGCTGCACAAAACCCACACAAAGACAAGAACATTGAAACTCCACACAGAAGACACCCCAGTCTGGATTCAAACCCAAGACCAATGCTGACCCCCATGCCACCTGATAGCTGTAGATGCCAAGACAGACCCTGAATGAGGTTCTTTCAGTAACCACCCTTCACCACACCTCCACCCCCAGCTCGCCTGCAAATCCTGAACAGTTCAGATAACCAGCCTGCAGGATATATTCATAGGAGTGTTCACTGTGCTTTGCAAGTCACACTTAATAAAAAGGTCAAATACCTACTGCAGAGGTTCTCTCTCAGGAGGGTCCAAAACCTCTTATCCACAAAGGCAGTTGAGGATGGAAGAAGGCATCAAATATAACCTGGACTCCAAGAAGCAGTTCTGCATCCCCAGTGTATTTCAGGGTGTTCTAGGGATTCATTGTAGACATTGGAACACTTCAGACTGGGATCTCAATGTTGTAGTCCCTGGGAAAAATCAACAAAGTACTTCAGCCTCAAGTCTCAAAAAGAGTATCTGAAAACACAACCAAGCACCCTCTCTTAGGGAGAATATGAGCAGATAGAATCCTTAAACACCAAACTCCAGTATTACTCACTTTAGAGCCCAAAATAAGACATAAACAAAAAAACTCTAATATATGTTGACCTCGCTCTTTTAAAGCCAGCAAGAAGGCAGCTAATCCCTCACACCTGAGACTTTTTAGACAGGAAACTTGCAGGCTGTTTTCCCAAGGAATCTTGGGACGTGTAGTTCTCCACATCCCCTGCACAGAGGAAACTACAAAATCTTTAAAGAGACAGGGTCACTTGACTCAAAGTGAATAGCAATCAAGCCAGTATAGCTGGCATCAGTGCCTTCCACAGCCTTTTCAGGTCGGTGGGCGAAAAGGCATGTACCAACTTTTGCAGAGATGTTGAGGATCAGATTTTCTTTGTTCCTTTAACAATTTTATTAAAGTGCATTAAATAATGCCAAGTGATAAAGAAATGTATCCACTGGTCTGTGTTGATGGTATATGTGGTATACCTTTTCACAATAAATAGTGCACTTACATGTGGCTGAAATTGACTACATTTATGCCTAAACATTCATGCCCAGTGTGTGGGCTATTGGTGTTACATGTGCTTTATGGTTGTTATAAGATTTTTATATATGTATTTAGGGAATGAGAAAAGTGTTAACTTCAGCATCAAAAGTAACTCATCCAGCATCAGCGCATAATGGTAATGGACATCTGCACCATAGTCGTCCTATTTCTCTCCCTCATTCTCTTTTCTCCAGCACATTATGTTACCCCTCTGTAGAAAAATATTGCACTAAAGTACTTTCATCTAACTGCTTCACCTCGTATGTGTTTACCTAGTGGAATACAATAGTAAAAAGGGAATAGCATTGTTTGGAAATAATAAAAATGTCCTGGAGCAAACATTGTTGCCTGTAAGACAGTTGCCTGTAAGACATGACGAACATCTGTTCAGGCGAGGGGAGGGAGGGCAGGATACGGCTGTGTTGGGGCCAGTGCATTTTGAGCAGGTACTATTAAGGACAGCTCTGTACTGAGCCCATGTTGGAGGTTTGATTGAGCCACTGCAGAGAGAGGGAATGGTACCATAGAGCGGGCATTAAAATCCCTGAGAAACTACTGTGGGATTAATCTGGAAGCCTGTGATAAAAACAAGAGAGCTCATTCGTTCTTAATGGAAGAGAGACAGAGCTGCAGCATGTTAATCAGTTATGGTGTCCAGACCCCGGTCTTCAATTAGGGTACAGTAATGCTTGTGTTCTCTAGCTACATATAGCTCTTCCCTGCGAAATGGGCTGATGTCAGATTAGCACACTTGTGGGAAGCAGTCTGTTGCAAATCAATGCAGTTTGCTTTGAATTTACCAAGGAGTCATTTTCGTAATGCTCAAGAAAATGTGGTTCTTTGTTCGTATGTGGCCCCTGAGTATATCAAAATATGGATATCTGTGTGTAGGCTCCTGGCTGGGAGCCAAAGATTGAAATGTAATATTGATTCTGCCCCAGCTTATACAATTCACTGGGCTAAGGCCTTTGCATTGTCGACTGTTTTGCCTTCTCATTAACAAATATTTCCAATGTCAGGAGACCTCGAATACATCATCTAAAATAGGAAGAAATGTTTTAGTACTCTGAGCAACCGCCAATCATTTTGGACTCAGTAACAAAACCCTCAAGTCATTGTGTTGATGAGGTCATCGCTCTGTGAGGTTAGGACTGCAAGCCTGGTGCGGGTGGTTTCAGTCGAAGGGGTTTTGACTGAACTCGGTTGAATACAAAGTGAAAAATCAGTGTATTAGCAATAGAATGAAAATTCGACTGCTGGTCCAAGCCTAGTGTTTTGTGGGTGCAGAGAGTGTCACATTTCTGACAGGTTGGTGCTGCTTTTTGTCATCATCAAAGATGTAGGCAAGTCTCCTTTGTCTTTACCTTCTGCTAGTGCTGGTGCCACACCTTGTTGTCCGAAAAAGCAAAGAAAACAGGGCTAGAGGAGAGGAGTCTCTTCACACCCGTTCCCCATCATGTCTTCGGGAATCATCTCTTCCCATAGGAGTAGGGTCTGTTTGAGACTGGGTCTCAAATCCACTGAAGCAGGTCGTTAAGTAAGCGTGCATCACACAGAGGATTCTCAGTCTGTCAGGGAACTCAACTGTAGGAGCACACAGCTAGCCAGCACGAGCCGAGCAGAGCGTGCAGCGGGGAACGAGCTGAAAGTGGGTTACGCGAATAAGGTGCAGAGCCGTGAAATGGCAATATCACGATCTCGAAATCAACTCGCAGTCTGACAGGCAAACAGCGTCCGGAAGCAAACTGCAAGGAATGAAGGAAGGGATGGAGGAATACAGCAGTGAGCGGGAAATGAAAACGGCTTTGTTATTTTTTATAGGATTCTGACCTCCTGCGGGCTCTGTGAAACCAATTGCGAATAAGCTGGGGTGTCTGCTTCTGCACAGCCAGGCTTTATCAATAGAAGCTGACATTGTGGCCACAGTGCAGCTGTAGTAGAGCCCAGACCAGCAATTACACCATGCCAGAGTGCCCTCTGGCCACATGTGATGGTGGCCTGAGGAAACAATGCTGCTGGGGGACCAGCTGTCACTTGGCTTTACAAAGCATCACGTTACTAATAATACCTTCAGGCTGAACAGAAGGATCTGAACTGGAGGGGTTGCAAGTCAATTAGGTTGAACTCATTCACAAAGTAGCCTTTGTTGTTGGTCTTCATGCAAAAGGCACGCTGATTACTCGTTTTAAGCCACCAGGATCACCGTTCAATTTCAAGAACAATCTTGATGGGATTCTTAAAGTGAATAACGTTAGGAGCGAGCTGTTTGTGAATGACAGCCCGTGGTCATTTTCCTATTCCAATGGGAATCCGTATGGATGCTGTTTTTCCAGAATGAACTGCTCACATGTCACTATGAGCCCCCCCAGCAGGTGACAAACAATTTTCCTTCCAAGAGCTAAAAAAAAAGCACTCTAATGAAGGTTCATTCATTTTTCCAAGTTTGAACACAAATGTTTGCTTTTTACATTACTTTTTGATTTACTGTACAGTACATAAGTGCTCAACAATTAAAAAATGCTGCAAAAGCTTTGCTTTTGTCTTGGTGATAACTTGTTTGGATCGAGTTGGTAAAGGCATGTAGTATGAATTTTGACGGTGTTATAATCCTTTTTAAAAATACTACTTCGGTACTTATTTCATGCATATTATATAATATAGTGTGCACAGCTGTAATTCTGGTACTGTCATGCAAAGAATTTCATAAGCCTTTAATGGCGTTTTATGTGCTAAAATACATATAATTAACTTGTACTGTGATCAAGCTTAGTTTACTGGTTGTGTCTCCCAGCCCGTTTGCAGCCAGATTATATAACAGTCACATGCTGTATTTCATTTTTCTGGAAAATGCGGAATGTCAAGAGAGGCTGACATAAAGAATAAGAAGAAACTGCATTATATTTATTTATGGGGTTGGACCAGTTTGGATCTGATTCTTGTTACGGGATTTTGAATTGAGTTCCCAGCCGGAGAAGCTGGGAAACGTGCTGGCGCTCAGATCAATGGTGTTTAATCGAGTGCCCACGCAGGGCTGGTGTGTGTGTTCCATATGACATCTCCATCTGCTGTTGCTGGGGGAGGAGAGGGTCCTGTAGACACTGCCATCTGTCCTAGGCGCACAGACGCACTGGCCCCCTGCAGGTGGGAGCAGGGGGCTTACAGACTGACCAAAAACACCCATAACTGCTCTTTCGTCTGGTTTGGTAGTTAGATTTTAGTATGCATTTCTGTCGAGACGATCAGATTCATTCTAAGCCGCTAACCATTTTTTTACCCATTTTTTTTCTGCGCACGGTTAATTTATTGAAGTGAAGTTGATTTGTTTTTCCCAATCTAAGGATTTATATCCACTACGGGCTACAAGTCTGGGAGTAAGCACAAGAAGCCAGACAGAAAATCACAGCGTACATAAGCAGTACACAGTCCTGCACCTTACAATTAAGCAACAAAACGCAAATTAAAAACATTCCCTGACATCTCTTCAGGCGTAATCAGTCCACGCTAGATGACAGTCAGTCTCCGCGCAAAATGCGAAAAGGGGCCGAATGCTGATGGGCGATGCTCAGGGAAGAAGAACTTGGCCAAAGCAGGGAACAGTTAAATAATAGTTGCGTGTAATTGGTTTGTGTCCTGAGAAGACTCAACCTGCTTTATCCCAGGGATGTCAGACCCCTCCGTAGCTGCACAGCTCATTCTGCCAGCCGTGCAAACTCAGTGAGCCACAGAGACATATCAAGTCACGTGACCCTGCTCCAGAGAGGTCCCTCACCAGAAAAGAGCCTTGTTTCACATTCACAGAAAGTAGTAGCTGACTCACAGCCCCAGACATCACAACCACAGCCTCATGTTTACAGTTGAGGGGGAATATCTGCGGAGTCAAGTCGAGTTGTGGCTGTAACAGTGTACTTGCTGTGAACTGGTACACAAAGCAGAGAGATCATCTGGCCTGTCTTGCTTATTTGATCTCTTCTTCAGTCACATCACAAAGACAAAAAGCTGGGCAAAAGAAATACTAACTGAGCAGCAGAAGATTAAAAGACGGTTCTGTCCAGAGGAAAAGCTTCATGTGCCCTCATTCCTGCCTTGTGCCCTGTGCTTCCAGGATCAACTCCATCTTGCCAAGCCCCCTTCCAGGATAAGAAGCTTAGTGGTTATGGGTGGAATTGTGTGTGGATCATTCGGAAGAATCTCTTTTCAGAATTGCGTTTAACAATATCTGTAGGGTTTGCTTAAGCTTACAAAAAAACGTCATTTTTTAAGCATTTTGTTAGTCCTTTCTACAGCTGCCGATCCTCTCATCTCATCAGTCTGCTGATAATGTAATTACTGTCTTGTGCAGTAAGCAATCAAAGTTTCATAATATGCATCTACAGAAGGGATCCTTGAGTACCTCTTTGGATACAATCTTCTCCAAGCACTGTAGAGTGACTCTGATACTCTGGAGATTGCCAGTTCAAATCCATGATGTGCCACTTGCCAGTTACAGGTCTTAACTGGGTGGCAGAGAATTGGAACAGGTAATTGTCTACAGCAGTGAGCTCGCTTGTGCTGTTTGAAGTTGTTCATTTCATTTTTAGCTTAGTTCCCGGGAGACTCCCTTGTCTTCTCATTTCCTGCAGAAATTGAAGGGGCTGGAACATAGCAGCAGTAGTCGTCTGGGTGTTTATACTGAGCAAGTGGGTGCAGGCATCCATATTTCTGGGACTCCTCATGATGCACAGACATGGGCTTCTTACTTTTGGCTTCCTGCTCGTCTTTACTGTCCCGCGCCACGAAGCAGGCGAAAGCACTCCTGGATTTTAATTCCTACCATCTGCTGGACTTACACACCCCAGCACGTGAAAACCGCAGAGGGTGACCCGGTGCCAAATACGAATCCAACGTAGCACTCCGGTACGGCGCTGTATTAAACACTCGGCTTTTGTCTGCGCGCGTCAAGACAATAACTGAAGTGTAACCCACTGCTGCTTCACGAGGAGCTCTCATCGCAAAAGCGCAGCGATCAACAGGGCTCTTGTTGAAGGAGGGAGAACAAGGAGTGTGTTGAGAGGGCAGAGAGAAGTCCTGGAATGCGACGGCACAAGGGAAATGAAAGAGGGCAGATTGTACAGCATCGGGCAGCTGGAGCAGCAAGAACGAGCACGTCTCCCGGGCCTTGAGACCATCTGCGAGGGGCCAAGGAGGGCAGTGTCCTCTCAACAGGTTTGCAGCAGGCTGGGAGACCTCAAGAAGAATGTCTGACTAGTCTGGCCAAACAGCCAGGGTGCCAGTGAGCTCTCTCACGGGCTCTTAGAGACAGCAGCCCTGTAATACGCAGGGAAACAAAACCCCTCCTGCTTTGATCCTGCAGGGTAACTATGGTTACACTGCCAGCAGCCATATCACCCTGCAACTCACAGCTGGCAGCCCCCTGAAGCTCAGCGGGGGTGAGCCTGGTCAGTACCTGGATGGAGGCCTCCTGGGAAAAACCTGAGGTTGCTGCCTGAAGAGGTGTTAGTGAGGCCAGCAGAGGGCGCTCTCCCTGCAGTCTGTGTGGCTCCTAATGCCCCAGTAAAGTGACGGGGACACTATACTTTAAAAAGGCGCAGTCCTTCGGATGTGACGTAAAACTGAGGTCCTGACTCTCTGTGGTCATTAAGGGACGTTTCTCGAAAAGAATAGGGGTGTTACCCTGGTGTCCCGGCCAAATTTCCCCCTGGCCTTTACCAATCATGGCCTTCTAATAATCCCCATCTACTGTATGAACTGGCTTCATCCCTCTGCTCTTCTCCTCACTGAGAGCTGGTGTGTGGTGAGCGTTCTGGCGCACTATGGCTGCCGTCGCATTACCCAGGTGGGGCTGCACACTAGTGGTGGTGGAGGGGATCCCCATTACCTGTAAAGCGCTAAGAGTGGAGTGTCCAGAAAAGCGCTATATAAGTGTAAGCAATGATTATTATTGTTATCCAGTGGTGGTGGTCCCTGTGCTTTCCTCTGATGGCTGTCATGGACACAGACTCTGAGTTCACCCCCACCTGGCCACTCTGGATATTTTGGTGCACTTGGAAAACCACAATGACCTGTCTCAAAGTCCACACCAGCGAAGACCTTCGGCCAGCTGAAATCCATCCTGTTGGAACCTGAGCAAGAGAAGAGGAAAAACGGTGGAACACTTTATTCCTTAAATCGGGGAAAATGTTAAATGTCACAAATGTCCTGTCCACATGATTGGCCCTGGGAATATTGTGGTGTGATCATGAAGTGGAACTGAAAGCCCCGTGTTGGAAACACGAGAAACTATATTAGAATTATAAAAAGACTGTTTTGCTTCCCCCAGGTCACTGAGTCCCTGAGTAAAAAAAACACATTTAAACAGGAAGGTTATTAGAAAATGTGCAGTAGGTGAAGGGAAGATGGTAGTTCTTGTTGAACCACATTGCCAGCAAAGCTGTGGGAAATGACCTGCCATCTTCAGTCACCTGACCAAGTGGCGGATGATGATTGGTCAAGTGACACTTAAAACCAGGAAACGGGGGGCTGCCAGAGCCTCTGTTACGTACAGCAGCAGAGGATGCAGGGAAATAACCACCCAACGAGCCAGAGACCTGAAGTGTGAATTTGTTTCATGGGAAGAGGGTTTCAGACACCGAAACTGAATTTCAGAAGCGTCTCAGACAGAGGCTTGTCTTTTTGAAGCCAGCAAGCAGCTTAAGCTACCCAGCTGTGTTATCAGAGTGGTACTGAAGATGTCGAGTTAGAAGCTCAAAGAAGAGCTTCTGTTTTTGTTTTGTGGTTTGGGTTTATTTCCTTGCACTGTAAAATAAAAAAAAAACACTGTTTTTGTACCTTCCAGCTGGGTTTGTGTCCGTTTTGTCCGTTTTAGTGACTGGCTGGAGACAGCAGACCCTGTTAACACTTGATAACACTGAGAGTTGGCTCAAGATCCCCCTGAGGCATTTCCACGAGAGTTATAGATTTTTTTCTTTGAATGCATACCACAGAGAATTCACCATGCATATTCCAGTCCATGTACTACAGCTGCATGTCTGAATTCCCTTCTTAGTTGACTGCTGCTGTTTGAATCCCAGTCTCTGGTTGATTCTTGCATTGGGGCCAGCACAACAGGTTCTTTGTACACGGCTCTCCAGGTGTGAGCAAGAGTACTCCTTGCTGATGGACTGAAAATGAGAAAAGTAGGAACGAGAAACAAAAACTGCACATATGTTCTTTTTAGTTAGTCAAATGTTTTCCAGAGTTGGTAGTGTCTCTTGCAGTGAAGTATGGATTCATAACATCTGGTAGCCAGTGTTATCAAAGAGCTTGCTGTCTCCAGCCAGTCACTAAATGAACCCTGGGAATGAACAACCAGTCTCATTGATTGGCTTCTCCAAACAGCTGTCTCAGGGGGACACAGGGCGTTCTGGGTAAAGAGGGATGACCCCGAAGGGTAAGGTCAGCCTCTCCCTCACAATGGGTCCGATTCAGCAATCCACACATTTATTGGAGCAGTTCAAACATTTTTGTTGCACTGAGCTTTGCACTTAGAAATGTGTGCAGTTCAGGCAGAAAATTGGTGTTGCTCCTTTTTCACACGCCTAACACAGGACTACCGGTAATACCACACTGAACAAAATGCCGAAGTTCCTGAAAGTGTGCGTGGGGTTGTGATTTCCTTGGAAGGCATTGATCTGCCTGGTTGTCTTCTGCAGGGGACAACAGCATAACAGACGGACGCACAGTGGTACTTCTGCTAATCCCTTAGTTTACCTGCCTTGCAGAGATAACCGACCAAAAAATTCAAGAGAGGTTCTTTGCATTTAATTGTTTGCTAGTATTAGTTCAGTTTCTTTTTAAATTAATTGCATGCGTGGCATCTTTTAATCCAAATGGTTTTGCCAATTCTGCAGGACGTTTCAGTTAGACATTTTATTTCAGATGCTCAAGAAAATCCAAAGTGCAAAAGTCACTTGCTTTTCCAATGAATTTTCAAAGCCGCGTAAGAATGTCTGTATAAGATACGCATAGCATAAAAGAACACGGATTCTGTCAAAATCGTTAAGAAAATCATATCAAAGATTTTGAGTTTCTGTCACTGCAGTTTCAGTACTAGGAGCTACTGTACATAAAGAACAGTTTACTAAAAGACAAGGAAAAGCATACAAGGTTTGAAATGTTTACAATAGTGACAGCAGTGAATAATGTAGTTGCATATGAGCAAAGTGTATTATGCTGCAGAAATGCATTTACTGTCCAATGCATTGACAATACCAGTAAATATGTTTTTTTTTTGCAGTGGTTTTCTAAATGAGAATAGCTGTTCTACAGCAGTGTTGACCTATTTTTAACATGACCTTACTTTTACCTTACATGCTCCTACTGTTTCTCCTTAATCTCAGGGCCCTGTGTTACAAGCAGGGAACCCAGGTCAGGTGTTGCCATGACAGCAGGCATATCCAGCAGGATGTGCTCATAGGCACATTTCCTCTTGCACCGTCTGCGGTTATCATTCACGGAATGTGACCGGATCACGGCCCTAGTTTCCTGAGCTGCTTTTGGACTGTAAGTGCTTTAGAGTGAAAGGCTCTGAGAGGCGATTTCATCACTAAGTAAACATTTGAATACCGATGGACACATTGGCAACTGTCCAGCCTTCCTGATTGCTGCATTAATTGAAACAATTTCCTGACTTTTCTAGAAAGCTTATTTTGCCGTTCTGGAAGAGAGCCTAATGTCCCACTGCATAATGTTAATAATCCATCCAAACCTTTTTTATAACCACTTTATATCCAATTCAGAGTCGTGGGGAAGCCAGAACCTATCCTGGCAAGCAACAGGCGCAAGGCAGGATTCATCCTGGACCAGACACCAGTCCATCCCAGTGTAGACACAAACACACAACAGGGCCGATTTTACTAGAAGCCAATTAAACTACTGGTATGTGTTCAGATTGTGGGAGGAAACAGGAGCACCAGGAGGAAACCCACTCAAACAAGGAGAAAACCTAAAAACCCCAAACAGAAAGCGCCTCAGGAATTGAACAAACAATTGATTATAGCAAATTATTGGTTGATTAAGTCAGTTAAGGATTCAGTGCCATGATTGAAGATCCCTTTTCTGAAGTACAGGATGGAATCCGAAAGCTTTCTATTGCTTCGTTGTTGGCCTCTCTTAAGATATTTCTTCTGTGGGGAAGCTGACTTCCATGTTGGAGCACAGCCCTAAGCCTTTTTCTATGGCATTATTTTCACATTTTGCTTTTGTGTTCGTTTTGCTTAAAAGCATAAAACAAACACTGAAGCTTTCCGGGCATTTCCTCCAGAAGGGAAAGAAATATCCACTTTGGGCAGCAGGACTGGGGCTGGAGTCTTTCCCAAATAGTTTCAACACAGAGGTTGGGCTCTGTGGGAGCACTCAAGGCCACCTTCAGTAAGAAGTGTTTCCTGAATACATCAGAAATGACAAAAAAAGGGATTACACACAAGAGGCCACTCTGTCTGTTTTCTCTCTGTTGGTTTTAGTAGCTTGCTTGGCCCAAGACCCTCCTGTGTTCATATGGGGTGAAAGAACGAAAACAGTCTTTTGTGGGGATCTGAAATGTTGGGGATCCAGACGAATGAAGCTGCTCTTGCCTTCCAATGTGCCTGGACGCCAAATATAGACCATCACCTCGCTTGTGTCTCGTGGAGATCGTGCTTGATTTGAAAGGGCAATTCTGACTGCAGAATTAAGTGAGCTGTGGATTAATTGCATTCACCTGTACAGTAACAGCTATAAAACTGTAACAGAAATCGTCTCACTCCCCCTCGTTCACTCTTTGCTCTCGCCACCCCCTGCATATTTCTGGAGAGGTAACTGGAATGTATCTCAACGCTCCATTAGATATGTAAAACTGCTCACCACAGGGGGTAGGGGATGTAGCTTCTCGAACCGGCACTCGTGATTCATGAAACGATTATTTCATGCCGAAGATTTGAGGAGCAAGCTATTTATAGAATTGCGTCGGAAGTCTCTTTTTTTTATCATTTGTGATTCCTGGCGTATTTCCCTGGCGCCTGGCTTTGGTTGCTGTGCTTCTGTCGTGCTCCGGGGAAGAAAGGGTCTTTCAAGAACGCCGTTGGAAAGCTAATCCATAACTGTATACATGGGAAACGTAAAGCTGAAGTTTACATAGTGACTTTCTTCTATGTGGGTTAGGGATTAGAGCTCCAGACTTACATCTGGACGGTTGTGGGTTTAGGTCTTGCGTCCAGGGGAGGCCTTGTTATCTGTGAGCAACCTATAAAGAGGATCATTTTTTATTACAGAGTGGTCTTTTAAATGCTTCTGCTAATATTGTCATTTATGGACTTTCCCTGATCGACCAGCAACACGCTTTACCCAGCTGAGCTCAGATGCTGATTTCCAGTTCTTTAGTTGCAGAGTTTTAAGGGGAAGTTGTGTAAGTGCACTGGGAGAGAATCTCTGAATTTCTTTCTTTCTTCTGCTACTAGTCAATCCATCCACCCATTTTCTTCCAATTCAGTCTTGCTGGAGCCTATCCCAGCCAGCAATGAGCGCGAGGCAGGGTACACCCTGGATGGGACGCCAGGCCATCTCAGGGCAGACACCAACACAAACTACTCACACACCAGGGCCACTTTTCCTAGAAACCAATTAGCCCACCAGTGTGTCTGGAATGGGGGAGGAAAGCAGAGTACCTGGAGGAACAGGGAGAGAACATGCAAACTCCACACAGACAGCACCCCAGGAATTGAATTCAGGCCCCAAGGCTGCTGTGAGACAGCCATACTAACCATTGCACCACTGTGTCACCCCCCCACTGCCATCAAAATAGGTGGAAACTGGAATTGAGACGTAATTCAACTTGAACAGGTGTGAACGCCTCTCTTATTTCAAAGCGTCGCTGATGTGAGCTAGGCCTACCATGTTGACAGATTGGCCTTTGGGTGCTATACGGCAGGTGAGCTGAGCTGTTGTCTTTTTGCAGTATTGCATCGAATCCAGTTCTGGTCACAGGCCACTCTTGTTTTTCTAAAAACTCGCACCAACACTTCCCTAAAAACCCCTAGAGCACAGACACAGAAAAGTAGGCACCTCCTTTCTCCTTAGAAAACGACTGGTATGGGAATTCCCTGCTATCTCCTCCACAGTTTCCATAGCAACAGATGGGCAACGTGCTCTGCTCAGTGTGCTCCTGTACAGGCTATGCATGTACTGTAGTAAGGTCTTGGCCTAAATGGCAGAGTTGTTCTGTGAGTAGGCGGTGCTGTGTTATACTGTAGGTCTACTAAGTTGTTACTAGCATCAGGACCTGCACAGAGTGAAGCAATTGTGTCACTGGCATAACTGTGTCAAACGAGCTTCAGAAATTCATTTCTCTGATATGAGTTCCAGTCTTTATAACATTGTAGGCAAGGCTAAACATTTTAAAGTTATTGATTTTTTTTCTGGCATTCCAATATGGGCCTCCTGAGCTGAAGATCATGGCTTGCTGATTGGATTTTTCTTTCCTTTTATTGTGCTCCTGTAGAGCCTGCAGGATTTTGACATTTTCTAAATGTATAAATGTCATATTTTAAGCAAAAATTGCTTAAAGCAACTGCAGGGTTCAGCTCAAGTGAAGATTTTTTAAATCCTCCAATAATCCCTGAAAAGGACCAAATCAAAAATGAACCGTTATTACCATACGTATTATCCACAAACAACATGAACTGACTTTAATATGAAAGAAAAACACTAAAAAAAATGATGGATTATGAAGAAGGGAGTCTCTATGTTACCGTTGCATTAGAGCATTTGTTTTGTTTATTGCAGTAATGTAATTTTTGATTTAGCCCATGTTCACAGATGATTAATTTTTTTAAAGTGATACATTAATGTTGTTAATAAAAAAATCAATTGAAAGGAACTGTGACATTAAGGGAAACAGGCAGCACCCTCTGGGCTCATTTTGGCTCCTCCTGCAGTTTCGGACAGTCTGGACAGTTTGCCAAATGTACCGACCTGTAAACGGTCAAAGCAAGACCTAAGCTTGTGCTTTGCAGCAGTAAGCACAGTGCCTAGAAAAGTATTCGCTCTCTTCTAACGATGCCCCTGTGTCTCTTCTGGTACCACGTCCCACATGGCATCACAGAACATACTGTACACGTAAAAGCTTCTTCCCCAAGTGTGTTTCTAATTTGTGTGGAAATTGTTCATGTTGTCTTATAAGCCTTCCAAAATGATATTACATATGCACAGTGTGTGTTAACAGTACATGAATTGTCACCAGCTCTGGTCTGGGGGTTTTATGAGCTCACTTTCTTTTTGCCCTTAACACCCTGATCTTAAAAGTAGAGTAGATTGACCATTCTTCAAAGGGCACAGATGGTTTCACGGTGTCATCGCTCGTTTTAGCAGATGCATTTGCTCGGCTTCTCCGATTTGTTCTGCTGAAAGGACGGGCCGCGCGAAACACCGTTTACCAGTCAAAACGATCTTCTGGAAACACCGCCTGGTCAGACTGTGAGGAAGCAGGTCAG
Organism: Atractosteus spatula; assembly: GCF_055471065.1. Lineage (NCBI taxonomy): Eukaryota > Metazoa > Chordata > Actinopteri > Semionotiformes > Lepisosteidae > Atractosteus > Atractosteus spatula. The sequence continues at coordinate 3,257,784 of NC_142728.1, read as the reverse complement.
GAGGTCTGGCCAGCAGTGTCTCGCTGGAGGGCTGTGTGCCTCTGGGAAGGATCTGATGATGTTCTTCCTGTGCTTCTTACAGGGACTTCCTGCCACGAGGATCTGGGATTGTCACCCGGCGCCCCCTTGTGCTCCAGCTCATTAACTGTCCCACAGGTAATGACCGAGCTGTGTTTGTCTCTGATCTCCTAACCAGCTTGCACATGGCAGGTCCCACTGACGTTTAAGGTACCCACCCTCGGCAGGAGAAACATTGCCTCTTTTTCCACCTGACAAGTCTTAAGCCAACTTAGCCAAAGTTTTGCTGTTGTCCTAGCATGGAGGAGAACCACAAAAAAAGATGTGCTGATCTGGATGCAGTGGGGACTGATTTAACCTGACCAGAGCTTCCACCTTCTGGTGATTCCTACACCTGCTGGCCTTTCTTTCAGCTCAGCTCTGCTGTGTAATTGAGACCTCCATGCCTGCTTTGTTTTTTGTGGGTTTTTTGCCCCTAAATATTAATGTCAGATTACTTTTTGCACGCATAAGCCATCAATGGTGAATCACAAGTTATCCCAAAAAATTTACAAAACACCTTGTATTACAGATCACTGTAATGTTAGGTGGATCAGAGTTCTGCAGTGCCTTCATATTATAGTAGGTACTGAAAAAGCATATAAAGTTGATAAGAATTGAAACTAAGATATAAGCCATAAAGACCAGTCTTATATACATTTGGATATACAGCATTTATACTTTGGAGTATGGTTTCATGTTATTTAGACTGCTGTTGACTCTGATTTCTCTTTTAAGAGACTTTTCTATTTGTGGCTTATTGCCCTCAGAGTGCATTTGCACCACGTTTTATGATGTCAAAAATCGTGAGATGGAAACGAATGAGACTCATTTAGCCCACAGGTTTGGGAGTGTCATGGCTCTTGCATTTACATTTCTTTCTGCCTGGGGCTCAACAGAAGCAGATCAGCCCCCTGACAGCCATCTGATGGAAATGGAAATAGATTCACATTGCTATCTAATAGGGCAGCATTAGATTCTATCTAATAGGGCAGCAGGGATTCTCATGCGACAACGAATGTGCCACTTCAGTTATAACAGCTGGCACTGGTGCTGAGAGAGCAACCTACTTCTCCAATAAAGTAAATATTTTCTTTAGGAAAAAAAACAAGGGCTCTCTTAAAGTGTTTGCTCCTATCAACACTGCCATCTAGTGTAATATCCAATGCTCAATGGAAACCAACTTAGCAGAGATCCAACCAGATTGAGAAAAAAAAATAGACCACATATTACAGTATATACTTATTTACTACATAGTTAACCTTATTTTACTGGAGTGTAAAAAAGCCCCAGTGTTCTAAGGACTAACTTATGCAAAATTAATGATTTGATGACAAACTTGTGCATGAAAACTCATCAACCGTCACCTTGAAAAATGAACAAATTACTTCGAAGTGCAATGAACTCCAGAGATCAAAAGCAGGTTTCGACCCTCAGGTAAAAACCAGTAAGGAATAAGTATAGGTTTCTAAGAAGTGTGTGTGCGGACTTATCAAATGCAGTCTACAATTTAAATATTCCAGATATCTTTTGGATTCTATCGCTAAATTACAGCTCTATTCCCACTTCTCATCCCATTCATGGGGCTCAGCAGTGGTCAGTCCAGAGACATGTCTAAGGAAAATCAGGTTACTGCTGTGTGCAGTATTGGTGGGCAGGTGGTGCTTTATTTAGACTAGAATTTCCAAAGACTTCCTCTACAACTTATTCATTTATGTGGCTTATTCCTTTATCCAAAGTGACAACTTTCCACCCATTTATACATGTAGATATATCAGAACAGTTCAAGCACCCTACCTTAGTTAAGGGCACAACATTAGCATCTCAGCTGGGACTTAAACCCACGGCCTTCTGGGTCAAAGCCAGAAAATCTTGACCACTGCCCCAGTCTGGTCTGGCTAAATTTCCATTTTGGCCTTGAGCAATCACCCTACCTGAAGAACAATCTGAAGTTCCCTTTTTATTTCAGCCTGGAGTGAAGAAATGTCTCACTTCTCTTATTCGTCCTCTTGTGTAGGGTGCTACGGGCACAGAATAGCCAATACACCTCCCTCAGGAGGGATTTGCTCTTCAGGGGAGGATAAAAAGGGTCTCCTTCTATGTGCTTTAGGGTCCTTTGAGATTACAAACACGATACAAATAGTTTTTTTTATTCTTCTGAATAATTAAATCTATAGAAATCACAAAAAAATGGATGTTTATCTATTTCAAAAAAGCCTGGATTCTTTGGAATGTGACCCGCTGGTCACCAAATTCAAAACCAGGGCAGGACAGTGCCTTCCTATAGGGTAGAAAGAAGAGGCCAAGAGCAAGCTGCTGTTGAGGGATATTTTAAAAATGTGTGACTGGTGACACGATGGAATTTTATGGGGGGGCTTTCCAAGGAACATAGGTCTGAAATTGCTCCTGAATATGGCGGTGCTTTATTCCAAATGCTGTAAATAAGGTTTTAAGTGATATTTAAACAACTTACCAAGGTTTAGTCGGAAAAACAGGTATAGCACATGATGCCAATAACACATGAAGGCTATGAGTTAGAGTTCTTTATTGGCTCTCTGGGAACAAAAGCGACTTTTGCATTACAGTACTGAATGCTCTGTAAAATGTCATTTTACAAAGACGTTATTGGAAAACTGCACTAAGCCTTATTTACAACATTCAGTATGTTATTTGTGCCATATAGCTTTGCATTAAAAAGTAAAGGGCTGCACAGATGAGACAGCAAGGCACAACATCAGGCATTTGGGATGCAGAATCAGGCGATTGTGGAAATGGTACAGCCAAAAATAGGATAAGGATTAAGCAACCAGCTTCGCACCTTCTTTCTGTGAGTCACTGCTCCCTTAGAGAAACTGCTCATTTTAAGAAATGTGAGAATGAACATGAACACGAGAAACAAAGGGAGGTTAATTGCAAGCTGGAAAGCAGAAAGGAAAAGGAAAAAAAAATGACGTTGCAGACACATGTCATATTTTTAATATTATACAGCAGTAGAGTAACACTTGCTGTTCTACATTTTGCAAGAGCCGTTATCCGTGGAGCCTTATCCATGTGTGTGGGAATGAGAGTGAGAGAGCAGGAATACTGTATAATATCAGGGATAGGGAAAGGTAAGGAGGACAAAAGAAAGCACATGTGTGAACGAGTCGCCAAAGAAGTGGGAGACTTCTTTGGGAGACAAATTCCGAGGGCAATGTGAAAAGATGTGATCGATAGTTTGAAGAGAGTTTCAACTAGGTAAGGACAATTTCTGTCCTGGTATCCCTTTGATCGATGATTGACACAGACAGAAAGGTCAGTGTTGTCATGGATGAGAAATTCCCAGTGGGGAATTACTGTATCCACTTCAATCAGGAAGAGATCTTTCATCCATATTCTGACATATTTTCCCTGAAATGGCTGGCAGGTCACTTTCCTCTTTCACCAGTGTAACTGCCTAGGTCCGGACAGACATGATGCCCTTTAGGTGATTTTGAAATGGCCAGTGGAGCTGTGTGTATTCATGCAGGTGGACCTGTACAGTATTTGCAGGTGATGCAGAGAGCAGGATCAAGTGGACATGAAGGCTGTGTAGATCAGGTGGTCAGTGACAGGACATGATTGGTGGTTCTGGGGAAAAAAAGGCTCCAGTTGAAGTTTCCTCCTGTTAAATGGAGAAGTTGTGTGTGATGACCTTGTGAATAGAAAGATTGAATCGTCTTCAAGAACATGGCTGGGCAGCTTGTCCCACACTCCCACTACCCCTCGTATAAAGAAGGGCTTCCTGTAATTAAGTAATTAAGTTCAATGGATGGTAACTTAAGGGAAACTGAGAGGTAAGATATTAGTGAACGGGGGGGGGGGGGGGGGGGAAGCTATTTGAATAGTTTTTGCAAATGCGGTAGATGTGGGCTGTGTAACTATAGCACTGAGGTACCGCAGAAAAGACGGACAAAACCCAGGGATAAACACAAACACTACAAAACCCTGAGGAGATGATCCATCAGGGAGCAATAAGGGCTGATTCAGTAACCTCACAAAAAGACAAAGTCTGGAGTCCACAGGTTCACCTACCTAATCTTCCTAGTAGGGAAGATTTCCTGCAGAAATATCTTGCCTGTGTTAATGTTAGTTATCAGTACTACAGCAGCTTCTTTGCTGACACTTGTCAGGTTTAAAGAAGATCTTGGCCTGCATTTAAGCCAGTGCTCATGGAACCCTGGTTTGAAACTTTAAGAGGAACAGGACACATACAGCAGCCCAGCAACAGTTAAGGCTAGACTCTGAGGCCAGGAGAAACAGCACAATAACATTAATGATAATGAAGATGATGGCTAAACATTAAATTTCTTAAATAAATTACAGCAGTCAAACTATAATAAAATAGTATATATAAAAAGCTGCAGCCACTGACAACACTACTGGCTTATAAGGATAATATTCCAGCAGTGTGGTTACAGTCCTGCATTCATAAAGTAGAGGATTGTGGTTTTAAATCCCAAGAAGGGCACAGCTGTTGTAACCTCGAGACAAGGTAATTCACTTGGATTGCTTGCATAAAATGTCTAATATCTTTATAAAAAGGTGAACTACAGTATCTACATATCTTTTTTTATAGGGGTCACTTCATTCTTTCAAGCATTCAGACCCTTTTAGCTTCTCCCAGCTACGTCCTTTGTTAATAAATGAAGGGTCACAGTATTACCATCAGGATATCCTTGTTTAATTGACCAATCTACCTCTTTAGCTTCAGTTAAAGGCCCTTGTTCCAAGTCTAAAGTGATTTTGTGTGATGTTCAAAACCTGGGGTTTTGTGGCTTTCTAATATTAGTGTTGGAGACCTCTGTCCATTCGATCTCATTGCCTGTGCTTTGCATTCGTTTCTCCTCTTATCATGGTAGTTGGGCTGTAAGATTGGGTTTCTGAAAAATCCAGAGCCGCTGTTGCCTGATCTCTCGTCTCTTCTCCCCCTCTTAGAATATGCCGAGTTCCTGCACTGCAAGGGGAAGAAGTTCACCGACTTCGATGAGGTGCGACAGGAGATCGAGGCTGAGACGGACCGAGTCACGGGGATCAATAAGGGCATCTCTCCTATCCCCATCAACCTGCGGGTCTCTTCTCCTCACGGTACGGGCCTAGCAAGGCAGCAGGGAGGAGGCCAACAAGTGCTGGGGAGACCCCTGAGACAGCACTCCACTATCCCCACTGGGGTTTCTCCTGCAGACTCTCAGGAACTGTTCTTGCAGGAGCATTGTCAAGTGACAAGGCTGGCACATCCACAAGACTAGCAGTTTGGGTGCAAATCCATGTCTGTTTTACATTCTATAACTTGGGGGACAAATATGAAAGCTCATTGATATATTTTCTAAAAGAAACATTGTGGTTCATCCAGTGAAGCAGGATGTGCCATAAGATTTTAAGCTTCTTTCTTGGACAAGCTACTCCCTAACTGTAATCAGCACTCAGGGTCAACTGATTGGCTGCAGTTGGATGGATTTGCTGCTCATCAGAGTGTCCCTAGTTGCCGTTTGGACACTTGTGAGCCTGTGGTGTTTTCAGTGGTGTTGGATTAGTCCTCTTCCCAGCGTTAAGCTCTGCTGGTCATTCTTTGGCTTCACAGTGTGAAAAGAGGCAGACAGCATCATAGTCTACTTCCATGTTGTCTTCATCTCTGGATGTTCTGAAGGTTTTTTACTGAATATCAGTTGGATATTTCAGATTGGTGGGCGTAGAAAGGTTGGAAGGGATTCACAGTTCTACATTACACAAATAATAAAGCAGATATCTGTCTTCTCCTGCGTAGTTTTCTTCAAAGAAACCATCAAAGCGCAGTGTTTGTCTTCTTCACTGGGTTATCTGTCTCGTCGCAGTGTTGAACCTCACCCTGGTGGACTTGCCCGGAATGACCAAGGTGCCGGTGGGCGACCAGCCCCCCGACATCGAGCACCAGATCCGAGAAATGATCATGCAGTTCGTCACCAAGGAGAACTGCCTCCTCCTGGCTGTGTCCCCGGCCAACTCTGACCTCGCCAACTCGGACGCGCTCAAGATTGCCAAAGAAGTCGACCCACAAGGTAGGAGGGCACGTGAGACTCAGAGTAAGAACAGGCTGCAGAAACAAACATCTGAAGTCACAAAGTGAAAGCAGTATTGAAATATTAAACTGGATTGGTCATTAAAGATCCCCGGTCATTTCTTGATAAGAGAAGGGAGTTATCCCGGTGTCCGGGCTAAATTTCCTCCCTCAGTCTTTACCGTGGCCTCCAAATTGTCCCCATGAATGATTGGCTCGCACTGGCCCTGCGATGGACTGGCGCCCCATCCAGGGTGTACCCTGCCTTGTGCTCGTTGCTTGCCAGGTAGGCTCCGGCTTCCCGCGACACCGTGTGGTATAAAGCGGTTTGCAAATGACATGACATGACATTAACTGGATTGACCAGGCACATAATTGACTGCTTTTTCATCATGAAGGGTTAGAAACTGTTAGAAGGACCGACTAAAGGGCAGGTAACGTTGCCATCACTTTTCTCCTGTCCTGTCCCAGCCTTCAGTTCCAGCTCCTGGGACAAATTAGTGGGAACCCATACTCAAGCTGAAAAACCATTAGAGAAACGTTCCAGTGTGTAGGTATAGGTCTCCTTCCATGATTCCAGCACTGCTGAGGACTGCAGTCCCGCATTACCATCTTATTAAGAGGACATTTCTATGAGTTGCTTTGGACAAAATCTATTCCAATTTGTCAATCTTACCAAAAATGAAGGATGATTCTGTTTTTATCAAACACCAGTTGTTTTACAACCCAGGATACATTTTATCTGGGATCCTGAGTCGGTAAATGAAGCAAATGGATAGAGACACGTGCCCCAGCACAAACCTTGCAGTGGTTAGCACTGCTGCCTCTCAGCGCTGGGGCTGTGGGTTCAATTCTCCAAAGACATAGGTAGGTTGACCTCTTAATCCTCGCATAGTCGCCTGGGACCACAGGCTAAGTAAATATTTACTTAAGAGGCGCATCTCACTTCATCGTGTTACATCAACAAAACCACAAAACCTTTACAGAAAACCTTTTATCAATCGAAAAAAGGGACAACTGGAGCTTCACAAAACAGTTTTCAGAACCGAAAAACACCAAGGTAATTTAAGCAAAATATGATTGCGGGCCGCGTAAGTCAATATTTACTTTTGAGACCTGCATCATATTTAATCATTTTTTACCAACAAAACCTGTTATCAATCGAAAAAGAACAACCGGAGTTTTACAAAACCATTTTCAGAACCGAAAAACACCAAGGCAATCGATTACATTTTTTATCTGATGATGCACTTCCAAACTTCCAAAGTGCATCGATAAGGTAATCAACAAGCCAGCAAAACGTGACCGCAAAAGCAAAAACCAGAAAAAAAAAAGAATATATCCCATGTTTTTACCTTATTCTGAAGTACGTTATATATCCACAGAGGCTAGACTAACCCACCTCCAGACCTGGAGGAAACTGAACGTTATTGGCTTTGGAAGAGATATTTGAAACAGGAGCGCCAGAAATAATGTGATCTGATTGGTAAAAAACGCTGTCATTCATTGTATTTTCAGCCATTCAGAGCCCTCAGGGGGTGAGACTTCCTCTAGAAGCCTCAGGCTGCAATCCACCTGCCTTCTAGCTGTCAATCATTGACTCAGATGGGGTAATCAGTTTCTTATCAGTGTTCCTTTTTTTCACACCAGAAGGCAACTCTGAGGTTTTTTTTTCAATGCCTAACAGCAGAAAAAGGCACTCTAGCAGTGTCTAAAGGTTTTTATAGCAATTGCAATGGCTTTTACTGTTATTGCTTTCAATATTTTCTATAATTTATTTTGGGATGCAAGAAATTTCATTCCTGGTTCAGTCTTCGCAAAACATTATGTAGAATTTTTCCAAATTGATCGGTTTGTCCCAGCTTTTTATCCAAGTTAGGAGAAACCTAGGACAAGACCTACCAGCATTCTGACATCTGAAGACCCCCCCAAAAATTCCGCCTGCTGTTTTTTGTTGGTTTGTTTTTCATATGTTTGTCTGCTGAGTGGACACATTAAGAAATAATGTAAGACCCATTTAAGACCTGTACCAGGCTCCTGCTATGTTCTGCTGCAGAGATATAACACAATGTTTAAGGGGAGGAAATTCCAGACATTGGCTAAAAGGGCCTGGAAGTTTGGGGTTAACTGGCTTCTGGGAAAATTGCCACTGGTGTGAAGGTGTGTTTGTGTCTGGGTGCCCTGTGATGGACTGGCGTCCTGTCCAGGGTGTGCCCTGCCTTGCGCCCATTGCTTGTGGGGATAGACTCTGGCTCCCCTGCGATTCTGAATTGAATAAACTGGTTAGAAAACAGATGAATAGATTTGCTCAAAACAACTCAATTGATATGTCATTCAAAATCTGCAAGCCATCCTAATTACCATGAACTGTTTAATAACAGACCGCTGTTGTTGGTAGTGTGTTTACAAGTAACACCACACCATGGACCTATAGGAATGAGCAATAAATGAAAGTGTAATAAGTGTAAGTAAAAAAATACTGTTTTCAGTCATGCAGGTCTTTTTTTAGTTGGTAAAGTTTGAGCTTTAGTAACAAAACAGCTTCAGATTTACCCACCAGTGGTTGTTCAGGACAAGGTTTGAATTCTAGACATAATAATAATCGCTTACACTTATATAGCGCTTTTCTGGACACTCCACTCAAAGCCCTTTACAGGTAATGGGGACTCCCCTCCACCATCACCAGTGTGTAGTCCCACCTGGATGATGTGACAGCAGCTAGAGTGCGCCAGTACACTCCCCACACACCAGCTCTCAGTGGGGAGAGAACAGAGTGATGAAGCCAGTTCATAGGTGGGGATTATTAGGAGGCCATGATTGGTAAAGGCCAGGGGGAAATTTGGCCAGGACGCCAGAGTAACACCCCTACTCTTTTTCGAGAAACACCCTGGGAGTTTTAATGACCACAGAGAGTCAGAACATCAGTTTTACATCGCATCCGAAGGATGCTTTGGGATTTTGTGTCATCCTTACTATACTGGGGTATTAGGACCCTCACAGACTGCAAAGTGAGCGCCCCTTGCTGGTCCCGCTAACACCTCTTCCAGACGGAACCTTAATCTTTCCCAGGAGGTCTCCCATCCAGGGACTGACCAGGCTCACACCAGCTGAGCCTCAGTGGGGCTGCCAGCTGTAAGTTGCAGGGTGATACATTTTTCAAAGGGTAAAAAAAAACAAGGAAAATGAGGTGCAAGTCTGAGCCTGGCCAAGTCTCATCTGTGTGTGTGTGTGTGCGCAGGTCAGCGTACCATCGGGGTAATCACCAAACTGGATCTGATGGACGAGGGCACGGACGCCAGGGAGATCCTAGAGAACAAACTGCTGCCACTTCGCAGAGGTATGTCACAAACTCTCTCCCTCTCTCAGGAGTCGGCCTCTTTCTCCCTGCTTACAACACTGGTGTGCTGCCCCTGCCCCTTTCAGGATCTTTGGCCGTGACCTCTGAGCTCTCTGTTACCGACCCATACCCATTCATTTCTCATTCAAAGAGACCAGCAGCCGTCCACTGGCCTATAATTACTCAGCCTGCCTGACGTTTGTGAGCTTAGATCTGGGTATATTCTCATCTTACACAGTGTAAAAGTGAAGGAAAGAAAGACCTAGATTAATTGGAATACAAACCAAAAATTAAATCAGTCAAAAACACAGAGAAATGATCATCTGTTCATGTGCTAGAAGAAGTTTGATGCTAGCTGGCCATCTTGCATTGATTTGATTATTACCATCAAGGGGAAATACTAGAAGAACAGAGCGTTTCATCTTTGCATGTTACAATATTTATGTCAAACGTAGCTGAATGGTTTAACATCCTGACAGCCAATGGAAACACAAAGTACTGTATTGCTCTTGAGGGGGATGAACACTTAGGCGGTGTTTCAGTGTGTGGAAAAAGACTTTGGCGCTATTGGTACTGTACACGATGTACTGTACTGTATTGATAACTGCTTTGCAACAAATGCAACAGTGTGCCAGTGTCATTTGGCGTGCTGTGTATCTGCCAACTCTAATTGGCAAGGCAGTAATGAATCCTGCCACGTTTCTGCAATCTGCCATGACGGATGGGTTTAAGTAGCCAAGCACTTGGGTGAGTGCTAGAAGGTGGCATCTTTTTAATGTCCACCAAAAAAATCATGTTTTGCAAGACGTCCCTGCTTATCCTTGTTCTGGTTTTGCACATGTCAGCACAGTGCCTGTATGTCTTGCAACAGGTATGAATTACCTTCACGCCCATGTATGGTCACTTGCTTTGTTAAGCAACTTGGGGGCCACCTTGTTGTGAAAGGCGCTATATAGAAATCAAATCGAATTAGACAGACTAACAGCGTCATCAGGAATTCAGAAACAGGATGGAAATGTCTGCCAGTCCATAGCTGTGGGGCTGTAGCCTTATCATGGCAGACACTTGCACTTGCAGGGCAATACTGAGCAACAGATGACGTCACCTTGGCCACAGAAGTCAAAGTGGAATTAATTCCTTCCTGTCCTGACAGATGACTGACCTTTAAAGGGAGTGATCTGCACAGAAATGTGTTCCTGAAAGATATGGGTCAGATGGTAGGGGGACAGTGTGGGATGCAATTCACACCCGAGTCAGAATCCGTCATGCAGAGTGATCTCACCCTGCCTGCTTCATTTTCCAACACAATATCGTGTCCGACAGCAATCTCCTCGACCGCAGAGCAGGTGGAGTCCTTGCATCGTCATTAGATCAGTCTCACAAGCACTTGATGAAATCATCCTACCAGACTTAGCCATGACATCCTGTATTTCTGTAAGCTTGAGGGAGTCCTGCTGGACTTCAGTCAGTCCACACCAGTACAGGCTGCTATTTCCTCTGATTATGGGGCTCTACAGTGTATTTTCCATTTCCGCATTCAAGGAGCTCTAAAATGATTTCGCTCAGGGAATTCTCGATTTATATATACAGTATATAGTTTGTTTTACTATTCTGTTTACGCCGTCACACAAAAAGTGTGGCCCATCAGCACAGATTTCTTGGAGCAGATGTGCCGAGTCATTAATCTGTGTAGGGAAACGACTGTGCCGTGCCAAAGATGAGAAATTACTGCGGCAGTTGACGTTTTTTTGCACCTACCATTATAAAATCATCATCTTTCACGAGAGAAGGCAGGGTGAAAACCCTTTCTCGTTTACACTGATGACTTGACGGTGGGAGCACATTTTATAAGCCTTGAAAAACAAGCGCCACTTCGGTGTGAGCCGATATCAAGTTCCTATTTGCATTACGTTAATGGACTTGAACGGTGAACTTTCCGGAAAGGTGTTTTGTTCAAGCATCATTCTTTAGTTAGCTTATAGCTTCCAATGTCAATAACTATGACGCAAAAGCTCCCTGATTCTCCAGCATAACTATTGAGCTACAGTACTGCTCGGAACAAAGCGCTAATCAGAAAGCAAACAAAATGCCAGAAACTGCTTCTGTTTTAGTGCCAGCTGGTGATTGATTAATTGGTTTTTACAGCTGTGCAGAGCCCCAACATTTGCAAATTTGTGTTAACAACTGGGACAATTCTTCTGTTCCACTACTATTGATGGGACATTTGGTAGATGTACACCTGGATGAGAGTGTTTTGGGATTGCAGTGCCAGGTGGCAACACAGGTATTGCGAAGCACCTTGCGACTTTGCTGTTGTTGCTGAAATAAATCGTCAGGCCAGCCCAGTCCCATCCTGTTTAAAATAAAGTAAATAAAGCCTGAGGCCCAGTCCAGTCTAGCAGGTAATCCAGGTCTCAGTTTCTTCCTGGAAATCCTCTCCCGGCTTTGTTTGGCCTCTTTGGCTTGATTTGTCTCCCCCTGCTGGTCAAACTGGGACAGGGTTTGCGGCAGGATTCTCTGGGGCTCTCCCTCTTCCGAAAGGGAAAAAAAAAAAAGAGATTCCAGCTTTGGGATTTTGTCTGACATGTCTGGAAAAAAGCTCCACCCTCCCTACCGCCCCCACAACCCACTGCTGGTTGGCCGAATATGTTGCTGATCTTCACAATAAATTTATTTGCGGGGAGTCTTGTAATGAAACTGCTGACGTTTGTTTTCTTTGCTTTTTTTTCCATTGAATCCAGATTTGGGTTGAAGCCTAGACATGCTCTGTCATCGGTCTGCAGACATTTTGCCATCTTTTTTTTTCCATATAGATAGAATTTTTACTTTCCAGAAAATCCGAACTACTGTAGTCATGTTGGCTCTGTAATTTCAAATTTCCTTTGTGTATGTTTTGGAGTTGAAACGAAGGGCATGTTTATCTTAAAGGGTAAAATGCCGTCTTCTTTTAAAAAAAGAAAGACTGTTCACTTAATGTAAAAGATTTTGGAGCAAAACGGGGGTGTTGTGTAGTGGCCAGCCCTCCTGGAAAAGACATTTTCTCCTTCCTGTTTCATTTCTGAATTCACATTCTCTCCTTAGATGTTTTCCATGCAGTGTGTGCCATCAGGCACAGAGTCTGCTCGCCTCATTCTGCTCTGCTGTAATGTCCTGAATCCTGCTGTGTTCCATCTCACTGTGTAGCTCTAGGCTGGATTACTGTCGTGCTGAATGCACTGTTTCTTCGGCTGGTCCAAGACTTTGGTGAACAGAGTATTAACCTGCTGCACAATCTATAACTCCTAGATAAGTACTACATTCACTAGCTTCCTGGAACTCAAACAACTGAATGTCTCAGTTCACTATTAAGGCCCCATTAGGACTGACAGCTCGCCTCTCTGACACCATCCCCTCTGATAGCTCGGATATCCTGAATCGAGCTCTGTGATAGCCTCTCCTGCATGCTCTACCTTTGCCTTCCTAAGGAGCATTATTTCGTTCCCAAAACGTGGAGCTCTCGGTCTAGAGACAGCGAAGGCAGCTCTTCATTAAGTCATTCTTAAAGCCAGGAAAAAAAAAAACAAACATTCTTGTCCATCCGGGACTTTAATGAGACATTGACGTCTTTTTAAACTGATTCTTGTCAACTGGTCTTGGAGTCGGGGTTCTGAGCACCACCAAGGAGCAGGGCGAGATGAGGTGACCAGGGCTCTCTCGGCTCTCAGGGAGAGAGTGACCCCTGCAGCTTCCGGGGCGGTGGACTTGGTGAGGGGTACACCTCTCTTCCAATCAGCTCTCACTCTCTGCAATGGCGTGTTGAAAGACGTGTTGAAAGACAGGAGGGGTTCAAAGTTGGGGCTGGTCAAAGGAGGCGGCCAAAACTTTCTCTTTCTCCCCCGTGTGCGGTCACGAGGTTCGTGGGTAGGTGTGAGATGAGTTGAGACACAAGCAACATATGCCAACGCATAGTGGCCCTTCCCTGCAAACCAGGTTTTATCTTCACAGATCCCCTGGGGACGACAAGCTTTCATTCTTGAGGGTGGTAAGGATCATATTTCAAGAAGGACTTGGCATCACTGCTTATAAAAGGGAGCTCTTGTCTTCCCAGGGTACATTGGGGTGGTTAACCGCAGCCAAAAGGACATCGATGGGAAGAAGGATATCCAGGCAGCACTGGCAGCCGAGAGGAAGTTCTTCCTCTCTCACCCTGGGTACAGACACATGGCAGACCGCATGGGTACTCCTTACTTGCAGAAAGTGCTCAACCAGGTGAGCTACATCAGTATGGAGCTTCGGAATTCTGTTTCACTCCAATGATATTTTGTTGATTTAAATCCTGATTTTACAAATAACAGAAGCAAACATTGTAGCGGAACTGTAGTTCTTCGTACTTTTCCCAACCTGCATTCAGCTGCTTTTAATAATTATAATAACTCCTTACACTTCTATAGCATTTTTTTCTGGACACTCCACTCAAAGCGCTTTACAGGTAATGGGGACTCCCCTCCACCACCCAGTCAGGTTTGTCTGAACACTCACAGCTAGACGTAAATGCATCACATGCAAAAAAGGTATCATTTGTCACTGCTGCATTCGTGCCTGTGGGGGAGGTTTCTTGCTTTGGAAAAACAGTTTGCCTTCGAGGCCTGTAAAAATGGTGGCTCTGTGCGTCGCAAGAGCAGGGGTATTCATGAGACTTCTGCACTTTACCCCCCCCCAGCAACTGACCAATCACATCCGGGACACCTTGCCTGGTCTCCGGAACAAGCTGCAGAGCCAGCTCCTGTCCATCGAGAAGGAGGTGGAAGAGTACAAGAACTTCCGGCCGGACGACCCGTCTCGCAAAACCAAGGCCCTGCTACAGTGAGTCCGCCGCTCCCACAGCCTCACTGGGGTAAGAGCAGGGGCAAAGAGGGCGGCTGCTTTGGAGCGTTACTGAATGAAGAACGGTTTTTCGCCCCCTGGAGCAACACCCCCAGACATCTTTCAAACGGACCCGAGAGTACAGATGCCGACGCCTTCTCCCGCAAGCAGGAAGTGAAATGTTGTAGGTTAGAAAGGCAAAAGGTGCAATACCTCTTCCGCAAAGAAGACATTTTGTCTCCGACTGATGAGACAAAGAACTAACGACTGCGGTGACTCGATTTAGATGCAGTAACCACGGTGTAGTCACTTCTACACTGCAGTACACTACAGTCATTTCTGAGCGCAGAAGTCACAGAGCTGCAGACCCACACACAGGTCGCAGACATTTTGTTTGGGTCTGCAGCCCTGGTTCGCGGTGCCAGCACGTGTTTGGTGACGGGTCGTTCTCTCCTCCCCGCAGGATGGTGCAGCAGTTCGCAGTGGACTTCGAGAAGAGGATCGAGGGATCCGGGGACCAGATCGACACGTACGAGCTGTCGGGAGGAGCCAGGATCAACCGCATCTTCCACGAGCGTTTCCCCTTCGAGCTGGTCAAGGTGCGACAGCCCCCTGGGGGCCCCGGGTTTAACTTGCCGTTTGGCTGGAATTCTCTGTGGCCAGGAAGGAATGTCAACAAAAACACGAAGCAGAGAGCAGGAACCTTATCTAGGGTCTTTCCAGACCTGGCCTGAGTGCATTTTAAACAGACACCTGTTGTGTCAGCATGTGACAGTGCAGAAAGACAAGCATTATCAGGAATAGGCACTGTGCCATGCGTGGAAGTCTCTTCTATAGCTCTACTGCATATGCAGTGACCACTTCTAAACACCTCTTCATGGTAATAACCATGAGGGTGACCTGAGCTGACTATCAAACCACTGGCAAAAACTGCTTGGATTCAGAGGACAATGGTGGGATACGCTGTGACTTCCTGCATTATGAATCAGTGAAAATGATTCGGGGGGTTACAGAACACGTGAAACGCCATGAATCATGAATTTCGCCATTTTCTCAGAAAATTGAAAACCTGAGATTTGTTGAGGGGGGGGTTTATGGTTATGAGCACAATCCACAACAGCTGTATTTTGTCTCGTGTCATTTGTGGATTTCTGGGTAATGGAGTCAGGTGCTCTGCACGGAAATGGCACAGCTATTAGCAATTTCATGACTGTAGTGCCGGGGCTGTATGTGACTCAGATCTGTTCTGGCACGATCCTGCCTGACACAGCTTTCTGGAAGTCCAAAACGGAAAAAAAAAATAATGTGAGAGCAACAACTAACCAAAGGCAAAATCTGTCCTGGTACAGCACAGAGAGCTGGTCAGAGCTAGTTTAAACAGCTTTTATAATGAAAACAGGTGCAAAGCAGGCTCCAATATAAAGCCACTCTGTAGTTTTACTCTCCTTTTAATACCACAGTGCCTTATTACAGTGTATGTGAATACTAAAGGCCATCTTATTGGCAAACCTAAATAAGCTAAATTCCTGCTTTGGTACCACACATGTGGAAGACTTGAAGCCGTCTGCTCTAATTTAATAGCTACAAATGACTAACAGCCCTGGATTGCATCCCCTACGGTGCTCATGAAAAGCTTTATGACAAAACCATTCCACTTTGGTTTTGGAAAGAAACCCAAGCAGGCTTGGTACATCGGCGGCCACATCGTCCGTCTTGGTAGTAATCGTGAATATCCCACAA
The DNA here is from genome assembly GCF_055471065.1 of Atractosteus spatula. Lineage (NCBI taxonomy): Eukaryota > Metazoa > Chordata > Actinopteri > Semionotiformes > Lepisosteidae > Atractosteus > Atractosteus spatula. The sequence goes on along the minus strand of NC_142728.1, from coordinate 3,241,756 downwards.
TTCCACTCTGCCGTGCAGGTAGGCAGAATGGTTTTTTCCTCGAGCTCTTCTGGCCAGTGTGGATGTTTCCTTACGTACTGGGCAACATACAGTTGTACGCAAAAGTCTGGGGATCCCTACTCAAATTGCATGTTTCTCAGAATCTCTAAGTGAAAACACGTTAGCACAACCTCTGCTCCGGGTACAAACTAAAGCATGACATATCTCTAATGCACACTTATTATTTATTTGCTGAATTTAACAGACTGAAAAAAATAAAAACAGTGAAGGTGGCATGTGGAAAAGTTTGGGCACCCTGTCAGTCAGTACTTCCTAACACCTCCTTTGGCAGAAATCCTTTGACAGCTTCCAAAGATTTCTTGTAGCCAGCTAAGAGACTTTCTATTCTTGCTTTAGGAATTTGTTCCCCACTCTTCCTTGCAGAACTCTTCTAAAAGTCTTCCCCCAAGATTTTCAAAAATATTCAAGTCTGGGGACTGTGAAGGACATTCCAAAACCTTAATCTTTCATTCCTCTGAGTACTTGATCTTTGTCTTGCTGAAATATCCAGCCTCTTTTCAGCTTCAGTTTCTTTCACTGCCTCTGGGACATCAGCTTCTAGGACTTGTTGCTATGTACTGTCCAGAGGTTGTATTAACTCCTTTTCATTTAGAGTTTCAGTGAAACATGCAATATGACCAGGGTTGCTTAATGTAACAACCCTAGCACCTTGTACTAGCAGTGAAAAGTTATCCTCAAGACTTTTTACAAAAATATAACCAAGCTTCCTCTTTTAGGAAGAATAATATAAGCAAATAGAATGGTTAATGTAAACACCAAACTCCAGTATTACTCAATTTAGAGTCCTAAATTAGCTATCACCAAAACCAAGACTAACTTCCAGGTCCTTCTCAAACAAAAGACAAAAGGTTGGGTTTGCCACACCCTTTTAAAGCCAGCATAAAGCAGCTAATCCCTCACAGCTGAGACTATTTAGACAGGAAATGGGCAGTCCATTTGCCCAAGGCATCTTGGGATGTGTAGTTCTCCAAGTCCCCTGCACAGCAGAAACTACAAATTTATAAAGAGACAAGGTCAAAGAGAGTAGAGCCCAGGGTGCACATTTTGTAACAGTGCCCAAACTTTTGCATACAACTGTAAGTAGTTTGAATCCCTGGGTTATTAAAAAAATGTGAGATGTCAGGTTTTAAAAAGGTTTTTGACACCTTTAGAGAAATGATGAACACCCAGGAAATCAGATACCATCTCAGCTTGATCTGAAATTTATTTATTTTTACCTGTTTTAAAATTCCGGAGAGTTTCACAGATAGCTTGCATTTTAACAGACCTGCTGGCTGCCACATTCCTGTTCAGAAGCCCAGAGTCTAAGCATCAGAGAAGCCCAGAAAAAATCAGAGAGAGATGAGATACAATTATCTATGCAGTAGGTCATCATCGCTAAGCTCAGCCTGTGGCCTTAAGGGTGATGACAAATGTCCCCTGTTCCTGGTCTTGAAGGGACAGAATGTTTCCCAGTTTTCTCAATCCCTTTGAAGCACCTGAGGATCTGCGAGAAGATCTTAAGCTGGTCCAGTTAAGCCAATAATGAGCTGATTCCAGAGCCTAGTAGATACACCTGTGCGCAAGATTCAAGATTCAGTATTCTATACCCTAGCTATAGGGAGCAGTGGAATATTTGAATCATCCAGGAGAAAGAACAGCCGGTGCCAGATTTCCCATGAGGCACTGCAGGCACAGCGCCTAGGGCCTACGAAAGTTTTAGGGCCTACGAAGGAGGGAAACACTAGTGACTAACGAAAAACGAGCTGAAACAACATGCTTGTGATCGACTCTGGGTGCTCCAAATCAATAATCATCCGCTATCTGGCAGCTGTTCTAGAAACTAGAAGTACTGTATCGAAGTAATGGTCGCTCGACTCGCTCCACCAATCACGTGGTTTAGCATTAGAACAGTTTAAAGTGCATCATGTCAATGTAATTCAATTGGCGTTTCCCCCTCTTTTTGCACATTTCGGCGTGAAAGCGCCCAGGGCCTATTGACAAAATCCAACCCTGAGAACAGCCATGATTTTCGGAGACTAGCAAAAGAGAACACTTTGGTGTGTCGAGGCCTGGAGCCCCGTGTCTTTGTGATGCCATGCAGGGTGATCGGTCTGCCTGTTGGCTGTTTTCCAGATGGAGTTTGATGAGAAGGAGCTGCGCAGAGAGATCAGCTATGCCATCAAAAACATCCACGGTATCAGGCACGTAACCCCAGACTTTTTCTCACCTCCTTCCCAGTCTGTCTGTCTGTCTGTGTTCTCCCCATTTCTGCCACCCGACAGGAGGTGTCTGAGTGGCCCCACAACACTTGCAGTGAAGTTTGTGCCCACAGTTTCGGGGGCACTCAGTGATAACTTACTTAAATCACTTTAAACTTTTGCCCTGTTTACAAAAACCTCTAAACTACTGCAGTTTGCACCGCTATTGCGGCCAGTCCAGTTGACATTGAATTTAAATTTTCCACTACACTTGCAGCACACCCTTGATGTGTCCAAGGACGTCGCTAAACAGTTATTTAGGGTGTTTATATGTTGAGAACTGCAAAATCTCAGGAGCTAAACAATCTCAATTCAATAAAAACAAATCATTTCAAAGAAGAGGCCGTGTTGAGTACAGTAACTGAGAGCCCAGTTAAAAAGAAATCCAGAGCAGGGAAAGTGCCTGTCAGAAGCAGAATCTGTGAACGTGGGCTCAAATATTGCTGGCTTCTTCCTTGCCCTGGTCTCACCTGGACGGCTGTCACGCTCTCCATTCTTTAAAGGAAAAAGCAGGCCCCACATCTCCCCCTAGTGGTCCCTGTGTGTTTGACACTCAGAATGCCCCCCTTTTGGGTAGACTGTTGTGCACTGAGCAGCACGCCTATATGAATGAAAGGACAGGCACATCTTTCCTTCCTGTTCCGTTCGGATGCCACCCACTTCCATTCACTCAGAAATGTATTGATTTCAATACTTCAATATTCAAGGACTGACAGAGAACATAACTGGGCAATGGAAGATAAGGGGAGAGCAAAGACTCTTTTCATCCTTTGTGTATCTGCCGTTCAGCCATTTAAAGTTCTATTTCCTAAAGCTTCAATCACTCTGTAGCAAGTAGGGAAATAAAAGAAGGTTCTAACACTTTGTTCACATCTGCCTTGTACATGTATTTCATTTTGTCTACTTTTTGTTTGCATTCTTCTGTTGTGTAACAATTCTGTTAACCTGACATCTCAAAATAGTACCTTCGGATTAGGTTTTGATGGCATAAAGATACACCATATTATTCTAATAGTAAAACACATGATTATTATTATCATCATTATTATTAATAATAATAACAATAATAATAATGGTTTGCGCACACTGTATTCAGTACTTTCCATCTACAAGAATTTACAAGCAGAAGGGGCCTCAGTTCGCTAGTCATTGAAGTGTGGCTCTCTCTCAGGTGGTCTGTGGTAATACTGTATATAATGTGGACTTTGGAAATTTCAACAGGATTTTGTAGTACCTCAGACTCAGAATCTTCAACCATAGCAGTTGAGACCTCAAAAGCAATCACTCATGTGTAGTGATAAAATCTAAGTTTACTTTGAGTGGGGTATTCAGTTGAACTTGATAAACTATATGAAGTTATATGGTAGTTTAAAGTAGTCAAAACTGTATTCTGAACACTTCATTTGAGACTACACATTGCAGTTCTGTTAAATAAAGCATGCATGTTTTAAAATCATTCTCACACATTTTTGTAATGGACCCCAGTCATTTGTGATTTTGCTCAGTTTCAGTGCATTTGAAATGTATAGTTGCTCCAAATGCCGCATGAACACAACCTTCTGAACAAAGGTCGAGAAATCCACCAAGGTGATGAATTCCACTGAGATTGCCGTGTCACTGTCAGAGGGTAGGCTGTCACCGTTTTCCCTGCCTCACCAATAAAGTCGCCATCTGCTGTAGAAAGCATCGTCGCCTGGGCAAGTCAAATTTGAGCTGTTGCTCAGCTTTCCAGACTGCTTAGAGTCTCTTTACTTGCAACTCTATGAGGATGAAGAAACACGAACCAAGAGCTATCGTCATGGAGAGAAATGTGCAAAGATACCTGTATTAGTACAGTAAGATAACTAAGATGGAACAGAAAGATGATTTCTCCTCTTTGCACTGAGCAGTACTTTTAGACAGCTAACGTCATAATATTATATCACATTCTTTTTTGGCTCTAAAAGAAATTTTAGTTCTGGTTTTGTTCACGTGGACGAAGTGAGTTTTTAAGCTTAAACTCCAGTCAAAAATAATATTATCATTATTTGTTTAATTTATTGACCCAAAAGAATTTTCAATTTTCAGAATAATAATGTGAAATTAATGCCAAGGAGAAAGAACAGAGTATGGATAGGCAGACGTGGGCACAGTGAATCAACAGAATCAAAATTTAGATCACTTCTTCTTTAAAATAATTGCTATTAAAGGATAAAGATCTGAGAATAGTACTGACATGATAGATTCATCAGAACAACCACAGACTTTCTCACAGAAGCTACATTTGCCTTTTCATAATTAAAAGATAAGGAGCAAATGTACTGTATGCAGTTTGGTCTATCTAAGCCTGGGAATATTATGTGACAGCTTTCTTTTATCTTTTAGATTAAATTTACACCTGAGAGGATAGAAAATGTTTTTTTTTTAAATCACAGAAGAAGGTTTGATGTTTGAAAATATAAAATACCTTCCAGATTCCAGTTTGAAGAGATTTATCATCCTGAATTTCTGGGGAATGAGCAAGTAACTACTCTCATTCAATACTGTACATCATCACTTTCATAATCCAAATCAAATCTTTTCACTTCATGCTGCTTATTGTTAAGCCTTCGAAAATAAATGCTGTAAATCCTGTTGTAATCTTCCAAAGACCACCCATTGATCCAAAAGTCAATTTTAAATACATGGACATTACAACTTGAGGAACAAAATTAACAGGCATGCCAGAAAGATTTTATTTAAAAACGGTGTGTGCAAACAGGAAAATATTTTAATACAATTTGAGCATAACCAGATTAAGTACAGTTTGAAAGCTCGCCGCCTTTTTTAAATTTGATTAAGGTGGAAAGAGTGTGCTTTGGCCCAGAACACAAGCAAGAAGGAAATTTCCCTTACAGCTGAACCAGTAAAAGGAGCTCTTTGCGCCCAGTAGCTGATAGTTGTGTGTCTAGGATTTCCTGAGCAAGAACGTACAGTACAATGTGCTACTGTGTGTCTCCAAGGTGAGGCCGAGTTGATCGGAGTTCCTGCAGTTGGCTGATTCACAGAAACTACAAGAATTGTTCTTCTGACATAGTGGTTTATATCAGGGATCCTCTGATTGAATGTTTGCAGTTCATGAGAAATGCCCTGAGCTGATGGGCTCAAAAGTTAGCAATGAGCTAAAGCATACCCCCCCCGAGACAATAATACGCTGAGACTACTACTGTAAAGACTCAGAGGCTGCATCACAAAGACCAATTACATCTTTAAAGGTGGGTCTAACACAAACCATAATAAGAATTCAAACTCTAACCTGGACCCATACCAGGTTGTGATTTAAAAGGGAACTGCAGTCCCAATTTCTCCGATCGGTTATTAAATCTTGTCGACAAAATAAATTAAGGGACGGTATCACACAATTTTGCAAATTCCGAACTGAGCACAAAATAGTTAAAGTACTTTCTGAAAGTACTGTAAGGCTGCCACTGTTGTCGCAAGCTGCTGGTTGTGCCACAGGTGAGAGCGGGGGTTTGCGTGACTTGCGAGGTGATGCAGCCCTTCCTGCTCAGTAGTCCCTGTAATGACTGATGTAATGTGAATAAATACATATTGCGCAGCCGACATTTCACTGCAGAAATCAGCAAAGCCATCTTGAGGTTGAGAGCAATATTTCTATTGGATTAAAAGAGATGTTCTCACAAGCCCTGCTTGTGTTCTGCAGAATAAGATTGGTTCATGTCACTGGAGGTTTTGTTGCCTCATTCTGAATCACAGAATATGGCGCTGCGCATACCTGGAAACGTAGTCTATTGTGTAATGTCAGTTGGAATATTTACACACCACTGTGGTCATTTTACTTTCATCGTGGTTTGAAACGCACTCATCAATGCCAATTCGCTCTAACCCCGAATTGTGAAAATGGAGTTGCAGTTCCCCTTTAATTTGTTTGTTTTTTCGCATATTGTATTTTTTTTGTTATGTCGTTTTTCCGTTCGATTAACATCTTTCTCTCTGCCCGAACCTTCCTCTCTTTGTTCCGCTGTCTTCCTGCTGGTCAGAACTGGCCTCTTCACTCCGGACATGGCCTTTGAGACAATTGTGAAAAGGCAGATTGCGAAGATTAAAGAGCCGTGTCAGAAATGCGTGGATATGGTCATTTCTGAGCTAGTCAGTACCGTTAGGCAGTGTACGAAGAAGGTAAAGCCCTCTGCAAAAGTCCCCCCACCCCACCCCAACACTCTTGGCCTTGGTGGGAGGGGGGAGGAGAGCGCATGAGAGCAAACGTCTTCATGCCTGTTGCTTCTTAGGGTCCTGAGAATGCCCTGGGGCATTGTGGGGCTGGTGTCTGGATACGGTGGCATGGCAAAGGTATGGCAAAGCCCAGACCCCCTGCAAACACATTTGGCTCAGCGCAAAAAGACATTTCTCATTGGTCAGGGCCCAGATCTTGCCTGCAATCATTGGAACTATTTCGATGTGGTTTTTGTCTCTCTCCCGCCTGCAAATTCCAGTGGCAAATGATGTTTTCCCCCCCGGTCACGTCCTGACCTGAAAACACGCCCACACGCTAGGTGTGTCCACTACGCTGTTTGGCTGAGCTGGAGTAGGGGATGGGCCTTTAAAAGTGAGCGACTCACTGAGAGTTTGATACCTAGTGTTGGTATAGCAGCCAGACTAGCTGCCTGTCTCCAGACACCACATCTGTGACAAGAGCCGTACACCCCACGGCGGGCTCACCAATATCCTATGAAACATCCAACACAGTGTTCAGGAACAGTTCTTAATATTTTTAATACATTACAAGAGAAGGGGGGGTAGTTGTTCTGAAAGCTCTTGGGATCAGGAAACTCTTTGCTCAGCAGACTAGGTCTTTGGTCTACCTTGTGGCGTCCAGGCCTTTGTTCCAGGTTCCAGTAGGATACATAGCTCTTTGGTGGCCTTGGAGGGGGTACGGCTTGTGTTGCCGAGCTCACAGTCTCTAGCTGTCAATAGCAACAAAAGAAAAGGGAAGGCACAGGTCCCTCTCTTGTTTCAGGGACAACTGATGAGGCGGCTGGGAAAAGGAGGCGGTTGTGATCTGGACAGGGAGAAACCTGTGCCAGTCCCATTCAGTATGGCTTAAGGAGATACCAATGTCTCACTCTGCCTTTTTTCCCCTCCCTTTGTGCTGTTTTCTCCTCCCCTCCCCCCCTTTCTCCCTCTGTCTTTCTCTCTTTCTCTGGTCTCTTTTCCCCTTGGCACTGCCTTTGCCCTCTCGGTCTCCACTCCCTCTGGGTGACTTTCCCTCTCTCCCTATCTCGGCTATGTGCGTCTCTCTCTGCTTCCTGTCTCCTGTTCCTGCCCAACTCCCTCTACAGGACGGGACTCTTTACCCCTGACTTGGCATTTGAAGCCATAGTGAAAAAGCAGATCCAAAAACTCAAGGAACCCAGCTTGAAGTGTATAGATATGGTAGTGAGCGAACTCACCTCTACCATCCGAAAGTGTAGCGAAAAGGTAACCAGGACTGAAGCCCTTTGCGTCCATCTTAGGCTAGGGATAGACCGATGGCTGCATTTACAAAAGAAGGCTCATTCTCCAAGTCTCCTTTCCCAATTGCCTCGCCACTGCAGAACAGTCTCCAGGGCGTTCCTCACTCACTGGCGATGGGCTGTCCCAAATTCTAGATCACACACAAGGCTCGCCTGGTACTTCCGTCGGACAGTTGCCATATTTGTTCTCAACTTTGTGTGATGTTCTCCTTCTCCAATGTCCCCTGATTCTCCTATCTCCCAGGGCCTCGTCTAAGTTTCTGATCTCAACACGTTTGGAGGGGGTGGTAGGAGCTTGCTCATGGAGGAAAGTGCCACAAGACGGCAAGGCAACTGATATGGCTGCTTAGTTTAGGGCTAGACTGATGAGCCCATCAGGTCATCTTTCCATCTGTATTGATCTCTCCATCCACCTATCTCTTTGCCTTTCTATCTGGTTCCCTACCTACTGATCAGCTGTTCTCTCTGTACGTCGCTTATCCTTCTTGTCTCGTGAGTGCATCATGAGATCAGTGTATTTTTTTTAAAAAAGCTTTTGGGTAGAGGTGCATGCTGCTCTTGCTGAGAGTCCACACATTTTTTTTTCCGTTTTTTTGCCGACGCCATGGAGCGGTTGATCGTCCCACTTTGGAAAAAAAAACAAAACAAAGAAACCAAACCCTTTAGTCCACGACCGCAGTTCTTTTTCTAAAACCTTCTTCCCTGCAGAGGTCTTTGGGCTGTGGTTCCGTACGGGGGGAGGGGAATCTGTATTTGAACAGAAGATTGCCAATATTTTCAAGATGCATGTGAAAATGGTTTTCAAGTTTTGAACTTGAAAATATCTGTCAGAACAGTGCTGAAAAATCCAGCTGTCTTGTGCTACCGTACCTTTACAATGACACAAAATACAGATTTTAGCCTACTTATTCTCAGCATTAATGCACTCTTAAGTGCTTTTAATCCATTTAATGTACCCTTACATTCACTCCATTTTAAAGAAATGTGAAGACTATTTCCCAAGATCTGGCCAGGTCATTAACAGGTAAATCACAAATAAGCCCCAGTGGCAGATTTTGCCATGTAAGAAGAATGTGACTTCGGTCAAAAGTCTGAAGAGCATGTACTAATACATAAAAAGAAATGCAACACCCAGGCCTAATGGATGTAAACACAGTCACTGCGACTGTTTTGAGCTCCCCCACAAGTGTTGTGCATGATTGTGCATGGTCGGTGCGTTTCCAAAGACTTGCCGCACACGCTATGATGAAGATTGATTTCTTAACCTGTCAAAATCTTCCCTTGGCCTTTAAAGAGCTTTGCGGGACGATTTTACTGTGGGCTTTAAAATAGGGAAATGGCTTCTCCCTGAGGTCTGTAAATGCATATCCATAACCACCAGTTCGGGAATGAGCGTACTGCTCAAGGACAGGTATTGAAGTGGGGGTACCCAGCTCCCTTCTTCATCAAGAACCAGATAGAGCAGGGGTATCAAAAGCCCTCAGAGTAGAGGGTCCCCAATCCTGATTCTGGCAGGGTAGTGTGCCCAGCTTTTCCAAAACCTCTTTAAACCCCCAGATCCCGAAGAGCTGAGAGAGTCTATTAAAATGGTCCACTCCTTGGAGTTGTGAATTGGTCCTGATGGCAATAAGCCCCCAGCCTTTTGAGCCTCACATATCCCCTACTGGGGTAAACTCTGGACAGAATAGCATGTAAAACCTTTCAGAGATTGGAGTCAGGCACCTGCAGGAGTCAGTGGCCCTTAGACCAGACTGTGTCTGACAGTGGAAAATGACACAACAGTGCACACTTTCAGATTAACATAAATTGCTCTAATGACATTTTTTTAGGTTTTTTCTAAATGGGGTCTATGAAGCCTTCATTGTCATCGTTAGTGACATAAATATATTGCATCTCTAACAGTTTTAATTCATTTCCCAGTGGACTGTCAAAGCACGGGAAATTATTCACTGGATTTATATTGCAGGTTCTGTAGAATATTTGGGGGGAATTCCTAGACCGGGTCAAATCTCTTCCCTGATAAGGTTGTGCATGCACCAGAACCTAAGTGATTTCAACCAACAATAAAAGATATACTGTATTACAGACAGTCCATATTTCACAGTCCGGAGGAAAATTAAACATGTATGTGGTCATGTTTACACAATCCTAACATACTTGCTACTTGAGGGACTGCTTCAGTGCTGATTCATGGAAATAATGAAGGGTTTAGTTTTCCTACAAATAAAAGACTTCATCTCCCTCAGAAAGCTTTTTTCTTTGTGCTATTAAAATTGGCAGCCATTATATTTGACGCGTCTCTTGGGAAAGTGGAGAGATGAACTAATGATAAAGTCAGGGGACGTGGCCAACTTTTGCATCATTAGGAGAGTCTGGACTCAGATTTTCCAAAGTGCTTTTCTAGATCTTCACAGATGTTGCTGTCATTAATACTGTAAAACAATTCTTACAGGCTTTCAAGTATGGTCTACTTAACTGCAAAATAACTTACCTTTACTTATAAAAAAACAAATTTGTAAGGCATTAGGTGTAAGCAGATTCAGATATGACTCCAAGCTATTCCTATAATTTAGAGCTTAAATATATTAGACGTGTTATAGTGGGTCATTTTAATTTGGTGTGAACTGAATTGAATTGTAAGATGGAACTATTGACGAAGAAATTTTAACAAATCTATTTTGCCTTGAACAAAATGTTGTTTTAGGACAGAAATAGGCTTCAGTGCTTGGAAGACCAAGTCCTTGGAATGTTTCTTCAAGTAGAAACAGTTTTTAAAATAATTATTTCAAAAGCAGAGTTAAGATCAAGGGCGCAATAGAGAACCCGAAAATCTTAAGCTGGCCATCCCCGTTATAAAAGGAAGACAAAACTTAGAACTTGAACTGACTAGTCTACTTTTTCAGTACTGTTCATCCTTTGAACAGGTTACATTGAGAACCTTCCTTGACATTATTAATATCATAGATCTCCTCCTTTATGTATAGACTCACACAGCCATTTAGATGAAGTCATTTTAGTGACTATGTGTGATTTTGACAGCTTTCTCACTAAGCTTCTAATATAGAATCCTTACTCTTTGGATAACTAAGACAAAATAGTTCAGAACGGACACTTTAGGTATTTTTCTTAACTGCTCATGCAAGAACTCAGACAAAAATATTTAAATAATTAAAATATGTTGCCAACCAGTTTCTTTTACATTCTAAACATCCCCGAGAGGAGATGAAGCCGCACTGTCCCCCTCTCTGCTTACTTTAAGGCTTTAGAAGTAGTCACACAGATCTGATTGGAAACAGCAGCCCAATTTTTTTTCCCATTCTTTCCCAGCAGTAATCGGTCTATCCTTACCAGAAGATTATTATTTTATTGTCTTTAATTTTTTTTTTCCCCATCCAGTGTCCAGGAACATTTCTTCTAAAAGAAACGGCACCCACAATCTTTGATTCTTTTGGAAAAAAACTGAAAGCATGCCAGTTATATTCTTTTTTTTTTTGCCGATTTTTCGTTGTTCCTCTTCATTCCATTTCTGTGTTTTCAGTTTCCTACCTATTTCTAATTTTTTATTTTTTCGGGGTTTTTTCTTCTCCACCGCTATGGTTGAATAAAAAGATTGTGTTTCACACTTTGACTAACAAAGTGCACCCTGGGCACTGTTTAAATCCTCATTATTTATTTCACAGTATTGCTTCTTCACTGGGCAAGGATAATAAGAAGATCATTTGAACTCCTGTGGATTTAGACAACACTAAAGGGGTAGATTATCTTTAATAGTTTAGGATGCTAAAGTGCACTCTTAAGTTGCAGAGCTTATAACTTCACATCAAACACTACGAATGCAGAAAAGTGAATTTTGTCCCCCTTTTAAATATGCTTTTAAAATGTTATCCGTCTGTGATCTGTGGCTCACCCAGCTCAATAAAATATTAAATATGAAAAACGTAATTAAACAACACGTGACAGTTTGGAATTAGCATGAGGATGACAGAAGAAATGGATTATGAGACAACAGAACCGCATATCAAAATATGAGCTCTTGTGGTGTCTGTTAACTCCGGTGGGCTGTGCAGTGGAGACTGAAGTGTTGTAGGCCATAATGTTGGGCTGCTGAGAAACAATCTTGGCACAGCGATCATTTGAGAAGGTGGCCGAGCTCACCAATTCCATGGCAGTGCTCGATCAACAGAGAGACCAGTGGAGTTCGGGTGTTTTCAAGGTAGCTGAAACAGAAATGAAGATCCGTGCACAGCTCGTTGTTCCTTTGCTACAGTAGGTAGTTTCTGTGCTTTGCCTTTGCCAGGAGAGTAGACCCGTAACTGGGTTTGCTGGCCTCGTGCACGATTGAGCTAGCGTTTTCTAAATTGGAATTTTGATCGCCGCATTTTAACAAAAGCTACAATCCACAGGAGATCATGTGGTTGAGAGTTCTCTCCCTAATCTCCTTCCCTTCCCCTCCCCTCCCCAGCCTTCCTTTGCCTCCTGTTTCTTTGTTGATCTGTCCCTACCTGTGCACGTGTGCTGGCCTGCATGCCTGACCTAACTGCGATGTGTTGTTTAATTTGTGCATGAAGATAAGCATTGTGTCGCCGAGTGGTGCAGAAGACCGTCGACGTGCTATTGTTTACCTGAAGTTCACCACCCCTAAAGTTGCAATGCATCCTGCAATGCAGAAGGGGAGAAAGCAGATAACCAAGTGTGAAGCCTAAACTTTGAGAGCTTTTTTTTTTTCTCTCTGGTTTATAAAACCACCCTATTTTCCCTTGGTCTCTTGTCTTAAAGCTGAAAGCACATAAGAGGTGAGTTAACCGGGTAGAATCACAGACTGACTTCACTAGCAGTGAAAAGATGAGTCTGGTTTTCCCAGAACTGATGCCAAAATGTAGAGAAACGGGTTTTCAAAAGTCCCCAAATTTGTATTTTAACGTAGTGGATGAATCTTTGCAGTGGTGAAAATGTTAAAGAAAGGGTCTCGGGCTGTTTCTCGCATTGGTACTGCTTATCCCTTACTTTAAAGGAAGCAACTTTTAAATTCAATTTTGGAATTCTATGCTTTTTAGAGCTGAATGGCATTCCCCTTTTTATGAAATAAGGACATGATTTCGATATCTGATACGTTATTAAATGGGTGATGGGTGCGATGAGGGCAGGACTCTGGTCTTGGAATTTAGCCTTCCAAAAGGGCAATTTTAGACAAATCAAATCGCACCATCAAGACTCAGACATCATTCCCAGGCAGCGTTTGGTAGGTGTTGCTGCGAGGTTTTGGATAGAAATTACTGATATTAAGAATCCAGGCAGTACAAGTAACAGGTCACATTTTGATAATGAAAGCCACTTTTGGCTCTGAATTTTCCATTCCTCTGACCTTATTTCAGATGCAATTTAATTTTGCAGCTCAAATCTAGCATCTGCCTGCAAGACCTACAAGTTTGCATTTTGCTGTGGGTTTTCCTTCTAGGTTCCATCTCGAATGCAGATTCCTAGAATGTTTTTCCCCAGTTGTTCCATTTCACAGAATCAAGGAGCTACACACTGACATGACTTGGAGAACAGTGCTCTATATAGACTGAATGAATCTTTCCTCATGAGTTACTGTTCCATTGTGCTCATTAAGGCCCTCACCCTCCTGGGCAGTTGTAACCGGGAGCTGGGTAGTGGGTTTAGAAAATATGGGTAATGAAAAAATAGATCACAAAAATCAAGATGAATGAGAATCCCAAAACTATTTGAAGAGGGGAAGAATCCGTTTTATCCCCCTCATCTGCATTGTCTCTTGGAAGAAGTCAAACCTCTAATTGCTTTGAATGGCATCCATACAATTGGAAATACATCTGGATATCCCAAAATTCAAAAATGTCCTCCAGTGGTGCATCAAGTAAAAATGTCCTTTGAGGTTTAAACTGTGATGACACACTCAGATAGAAATGTGGGACTTATCAACGCAGACAACGTTCTTGTAAAGATGACCCAAGTTTAAAATTTAATTAAACTCTCTGGGAACTACATTTTGATTCCTTTAAGGTATTGCTTAAACACAGCTCATACGTTCTGACTGGACCTGCACTCACAGTCCTATCTTAATCTGGAACAGCGGGATGCATTGTAACTTTAAGCAGTCAGCACTTTGTTACTTCTAAGACATTTGCCTAACATTTGCCTAATTTCTTTTCGCTACCTGCCTTCATTCATGTCTGCTTTTGTATGCTATTGATCCGTTTTTGATTACCACGAACAACCATTTATTTAGCTATCGGTGTATGTGATGAAAAAGGAAAGTTTCAGTGTATCATATCAGTACATAGGACACACCAGCAGTTATCGGTCAAACAAAGTGATCCTATGCTAAGGGATAACCAAAGACTATTCACCAACAAGTATGTCATTCACTTATGTTAGGCAAATCGACTGCACCGTCTTGAAGAAAAGTTGAACTTTTTCGGAATCAGCTTTGCTTGCTTGCTTGCTTTCTTGTTGGTGTGGAGTCTTTGAGGGGTTTAGGGTTTTTTAAGCTGCTTCCATGTTGGTTCGGGGTGCTACTCGTCTCTCAGAAAGAACAGTGGAAGCAGCAGCAGCACAAAAGGAGCACAGTGAGCAGAGCATCTGGTTTTAATCCACGTCGGACGCCCCCAGAACGCCGTCAGCTCTCGTCTGACGGTAGGAAGGTTGCTGTGACAGTAGTGCTATCAGCACATTCTTAAACCACTGCATTCTTTATCTGTGCTCGGGCTGGGTTACATAGCCAAACCGTCTCATGTTACTTCAGGAGACCACGAATCTGATTTTCATTTTATGGGTTGAAATCTTGTCTTATTATAGATTTTAACCGACGGGCTGGTTCTCATCCCCTGCTGCATAGAGTTAAGGTTTTCCTGCGAGAGCGCTAACACATGCCCTCGCAGTCTGTGAGCCGACATCACCTCGGCATAGCAACACAAAAGATAGCTAACACTTTCACAGTTTTATAACTTCACGCTCATTCATGATTCTGTAAAAAGAGGATAATTTGACACAGTCGATCATTTTAAAAATGAGAAAATTCCAAATGAAGAACAATTTTTAAAAGGACTCCTTGAAGGACAGGACAGATTTCAGCTGGTTTGTCATGATGTTCCACTTTGCTGAAAGGCTGTCATCTCCAGTGCATTCAGTGATGATTCAAAGGGAGACAAAGTGGACAAGTTAAAAATCACAAAGCTCCAGTAACTGCCTATAAATTGAGTGAATAAGAAGCATTGTGCTGGACTTGCCATCAGTTTACTCCAGACATAAAGCGCACATTACAGATCCCAACAATTTCATTTCTTCTACTTCACTTTAACCTTGAGCTATAGTGAAACCTGGATTCTAAAAGGCTTTTACAAATGATAAAAGTTAAGCAAGAATAAGGAAAACCTACCAATCATTACTTATCATCCAAAGGGAAAAGAAAATAGTAACTCACTTTGAAGTCATTTTTAGATTTTCTTCTATAGCTGTGCTGAGGTGTTAAACTACTTTAATTCCAGCCCAGCTAAAGCACTGAAAGAGTCTCATGGGGTGTTCAGCCCTACTCATGAGAGGGAAAGGCTGAGATGATCAGCTATAGAGGAATGTTTCAGACCATGAACAGCATTGCTCAAAAGATTACATCCTGAATCATTCACAAACTGGCTTTCCCCAACTAGATGGGCATGCGCGCCTTTTCATGAAAACCTTTACATTTTTATGAAGCTGACTCATCGCTTGAAGGGTGAAATAAAAAGTCCTCAGATTAAGAGAATCCCGTCTGGGCTAAATTTATATTCTAACTTAAATGATTTTCTATGGCCAATCTCAGAGGCGAACATTTAGAATGCAGTCGTTTGCTTCTCTGCCTGCCACCAGCAACCAGTCATATTGTTCCAGATGCCTTCTTCCCAAACGTTAGGAGAAGTGGTAGCAGCCTGGGGCACCTCCCGACACACTCTATCCCAGATGCTTGCCTGCCAGTTTCTGCACTCCTGCTGCCCAGTGCCATCCTGGCGTTATTGTCAGATACCCACGCTCTCGCTCTGCTTTGTCTTGTAGCTAGCACAGTACCCTCTCCTGCGAGAGGAGATGGAGCGCATCGTCACCACACACATTCGGGACCGCGAGAGTCGGACCAAAGAGCAGGTAGGCCACCCCCCAGGTGATCACTTTATTGCCACATCATCTGGGGTACTATTGAACTGATCAGAGGCATGATTTTGCGTCAGGGGTCACCGACGTTGCTGTCAATCTACCTGCTGATGCCTTGTGACAAGGCCTTGGGCATGTCATCATGGGATCTTAAAAAAATAGGCAGTTCCAGGTCAGACACACTAAAAAGCAAGCTGTAAGGTTTCAAAAAGACTCCCCAGTGCCAGGAGAATCAGAAACATCATAGCCAAACCACCAAAACAAAAGCTTAAGCTCTTTTCATAGCTACTTACTACACTTCTTGAAGCCCCTAACTATTCCAGGCTAGCAGCTAAACTGCTTACCAGAACCAAACAGACTATTCACAAAAACAGCCCCCCTCTTCACAATAATTCACAATACTCACAAAGTTCCTCTCTCCATCACTCAGTCCTTCTCCCTCTGGTGTGTGAACACAGGGAGTTCTGCTCCCTCTGACAGCAACCATCCTCTCCCACAGCTTGACACCAGAAGCCTCCTCTTCCTGCTTTTTAAAACAGATACCTGACCAATTGGCTTCCTGCAACTGGTCAGGTGACACAGCCGCAGCTCCTCCCCGCAGAGGTTTCTGGGAAATGTGCTCCAGACAGGTCTGCTTGTAAATTGGAGCAATTAAATGACTAATTGAGATGATTAAGGCGCCACGATGCCATGATTGTTTAACTGGCTTTAGAAGAGGTGAGATTGACCTCTTGTTGTCAAAGGACGGGAAAACAGATCAATCTAAAATCCAGAGGTTCTTTATGTGGGTGCATGAAAGCTTGAGCAGTTGAAAGGTGCTTAATAAAGGTGCCTACAGTGTTCATGACAAGACCTCTTGTTCCATTTTATCACTGTCATTCTCAGGTGATGTTGCTCATAGACATTGAGCTAGCCTACATGAACACGAACCATGAGGACTTCATTGGGTTTGCCAAGTAAGTAAGTTTCTCTTACCTTTAGACGCATTCACAGACTTGAGCAAGAGTGAAGTACATGAACTCACCTGACATTTCCTTTCTGTGCAGTGCTCAGCAGAGGAGTAACCAAATGAGTAAGAAAAAGGCTTCTGGGAACCAGGTAAGGAGCTACAGACTCAGATTTCAGTCCCATGTTTTCTACTTTGTCCTGCGTTTTGCCACTGCATTTGCTAAACATAAAGGCAACCTGCTTTTGTAGAGGTGGGATGGTAGTTACAACAAGAAAATGTGTGGGATTTTCAAACTGCTACTGAACTGAAACAAATAACATTTACTGTCCTTTTGTCAGATGGACAGAGTGGCTCTGTATTTCCAGCCCAGGCTGTCCTAAAGAGAAGTTGAAAGCTGACCAAGGGATGTTATATTGGGAGTTCATCCTCTGCAAAGCCTCTGTATTTGCTAAGAAGGCAACAGAAGAAAGAGATTTGAGGGATCAGTCAATCTGAAGGGTCAATCGAAACATTGGAAGCTAAATTCTTCTTTATTTACGTTACTATTACATCACATTTACTACACTCCATTGTGTCTTGGAATGTAAGGATTGGGTGACACTGAGTGCCACAACACTGGGCAGATCTTCTGGGGAGATTTGCTGGTTTACGCTCACAGATTGATCTTGGATGGTCAGCTCCATAGCGCAATTTAGATCAGAGATGTCCGGTTCTGGTCCTGTTTTCTTTTTAAAGGTAGTATTTTGTAGGTTGTAGTTGGTTCTAAATGCAGAGTTTCCGTTTTTCCCCCTGAGTTCTATAAGAACATTTATTAAAAGGTATTTGGTTTTAATCATTAAGGTCAAATGTCTAGGTCCCCATATTAAATTACACTTTCCTACGCCATGGTATGCTATAGTAAATCGTCCTTGAAAGATTTACCATAGTATGTCATAGTATTCCTGCAATCCAGTATACTTAATTTTAAATGTATGTTAAAACCTTAGAAACCCACATCAACACTGTGGTGAAACATTTGTTTAATATTGTTTGAGAGTGAGATTGCAGAGGGCAGGAAAGATTTCCTGAGTCTACTACCATCACACCTTGGGACACACAGACATCTCTCAGATTGGAGAAGTGTAAATACGCAGTGGAGAGAATGTTAAAACATTTTTGCTAAACGATTTGAAGAAAAGTGCTGAAATAGTTTTCTATGGCCTTTTTATGTCAGCGCATTTATTCCATATCAGGTTTTTATCTTTGATTAGTCCCAAGTGGCTGTATAAACCAGCAAGCCCTAACCACACAACTCAGGTTGATCCTCTTGAGTATAAATGCTGTGAACGTGATAAACCTACTGTAGTATGCTTCTTTGGAAGAGGAGAGAAACATATACAATGAAAAGCAAGCACAGTGTGTGATAGAAAGATACCAGTCCATTTGCTGCTTTGTCCATTAGAAGATAGTTATTAAAGGAAAACTTTCATGTCATGTCATGTCCTCCCAAGAAGTCGCAGAAGTCATTTCAGGTATTTTCCTTATACTGGAACATTTTTTTCCCCCACACAAAATCAAATTCCAAGCAGGTGCTAAACCAGAGAATCACGCAGGAGCTCCAGTCTTGAGCAAGGCCATTAGAAATCATTGTAATGGCAGCTGCTCATACTTACCTTGATTGCATTTAGATGCCAGTCAAAACATTGCGCTTTGCTTTTGACTGCACACGGAAAATACCCGTGAACGCACACTGGATGTGTTTTTGTATTGGCAAAACCGTAATTGAGATAACGACTGGATTCGTCGGTGATGGGTCAGCCAGCATGAGGTAAAATGAAGTGTAAATCCGAATCAAAAACAGTGGGATTAATGCCACTTGACCAGCTGTGAATTTCCAACTGGAACGTGTCTGATGTTTCGCTGTGCACTGGCCTCCAAACTTATCCAATTATCCCCCCAATACAGCTCAGCTTGGACAAATGCTAATAACCCATGGGGTGTGCAAGCTCTGATCCTTCTTGATAGTAGACACTACTTGCATAGCTGCTCTAACAAATGGTCTTTGGGTGCCTTTGGTGCGAAGCCCCCTCTGCCGTGTTCTTTTGCTTCTCTAATAACTCTCTCACCCCTTCTCTTTGCTTTGCTGCTGTTGCCACGGCAACGCCCTCCAGGATGAGATCATGGTGAGTAGGCCGAGCGCGTGGGTGTGGGCGTGTGTGTGTGTGTGTGAGCGTGCGTGTGCCAGCAGTCACTCACTAATCTAGTCTGGGTAGGCAGGGGTGGGTGGTAATTTTCACCTCTTCTGTGCTCCCTTTTTCCTCCTCCTGTCCCCCTTTCTATTTTTCCGCGACATGCCTAAAACAGGCGTTTTGGACGTGCGGTGCAAGTGAGACAGTAAGCCAGAAACGAAAGTCAATGATTTCATTCTCTTTCAAGAAAACAACGCCAATTGGGCCAGGAAGATTTAGAGCCTGTCTGTGCTCTCTGTGCAATTCTTTCAAATGATGTGTTAAATGATAGCCTGATTTTCATTAAGCGAAAGGCTATTCTACTTGAATTTGAAAATAAAGCTATAAAAAGGTATCTTGGTTTCATATTTGTAATCTTCACAGGCAGCTACTTTATAGCTGCTCAGAATTTCTGAGTGAATCCTACTCTATGACAATGCAGCATCTTCAAATTCACCAAAAATACTTTAGGATATCTGGAATGATTTGGCGTTTGGTGTGATCTGTTTCACTTGAAAAAGCTCCTGACTTGCACTCTGCAATATTGATATCCACTGTAATAATCATGTTGTCTGGTTATACTTATAGATTTGTTTTAAACCAAACCAGATAGCACTTGTTGGCCATTATTTATATTAAAACTAGTATATTAAAAGGGCATTTTCACCCTTATATACAGTAGATGGTACATAAATTGGGTAATTTGTAAAATACAATGAACTGTATTTAAGTGAGCTGTAAACATTTTGCAGCATATGATTTGGTGTGTATAACTATTCAGGATTTAATGCGAATTGCATATGTACATTTTGACAGACAGAAACATTGCTGTCTACTATACTGTCTAATAATACTAGGATCTAAAGGTCAGAATCCCCCCATCCAATTGTATTAGTAAGTGGGCAAACTATTTGCAGTGCTCAGAAATATCATTCCACTGTGCTTCTATAACTGTATGGAGCTGGCAAGACACCAGCTAGGTTCAGACTGAAGTACTGCAATCAGTTCTTGCTTCATTAAAGGCCATGAAAAGGTTTCCTGTTGGAAAATGGGGCTCGTTATCTTTCTTGAGAACCTCAGCCTGCTCTGCAACAGAACTGCCATTCCCTGCTTGTGACGTGAATGCTGAATGTAGAGCTAGCGATCAGCATGCAGAAGAAAGCACGTTCATTTCTTAACCTTGCTGTGGTGCTCTTGATTCTATGGAGTCTTGCAATGAATCAATGAATTACACCCCTGCTCAAAAACTGAAGTAGCTTGATTATCCCATTATCGCACCGTGTGGTTTAGGCATCAGCTTTTCGCTTGTGTTAGTTCCAGAACTGCATGACGCCTAGGAGCTAAAGTACTAAACTGTCACATGGGTCTGTATTGCTCTGTCTTGTGCATTTTGTTGCAGTTATAATTTCTCAATTCTAAATCACATCTCAGAAATCAACCAGTCATAGTGCAGCATTTATGAAAAATTGCTGTTTCCTTATATACTGTGCGTCCCTTACAGTCTGCACATGAAACATGAAAGATTCCATGAATTCTGCACATGAAACCTGAAAGATTTCATGAAATATTTAACCAGGGATTTCACATATGTAATTAAATAAATAAGGATGTTACTGATTGATTTACTTTTGTGCTGTAACACATAAAGCTCATCTCGTACATGGAATGTATTTCCAAGATATAACTCCCTGCTTGACTGACACACAGTGAGAAATAGGAATTTATCGATCCTGCTTGACCACTCAGACATCCTGAGCCTGACAATGAGAAAATCAATTTCCCAACACTAGCACAGCTCCTTTTTTATCAGTCTCTTGGAAAACTGGCAAATGCTCAATTGTGCCGAACATTTTATTAAACGGCGCCAACCTCAGCTGCACATTCATTTAAAATAATCTCTGAGGCTTAATTTTTACCTTTAGAAAAGTCGCAGTTCTTTTCATTTAAAATCAGTTGCACTGCTCGCTGTCTTATTATGTCTGAGTTATGGCAAGTGGACTTGGCAAATAAAAACCACCTCCTGTTTTATAAAAGATATTGTATACATTTGCAAAGCGGTAGATTGGAACAGCTGCTACACCAAAGACTCTTCCCACATGATATACAGTATAGATATACATTATCATATAGGTCCCGGTCACTCGCTTAAGTTTGGCACGCCCCTGCTGGCTAAGCAATCTTAGGAAATCAGGACAGAACATTTTTTCAATTAATTTTATGAAATACTGGTTTGTTGTCTCATGTTTCTTCAGAGATTCTTCTCGAATCAAATGAATCCCAAACATCCTGGATTCCTTACTCATTCTGATTTGTGCAAAGTTCTGCTCTGGTGAAGGAGGCTCTGTAATAAAGGCGTACATCTGCGTCTGGTCAGAGAGCATGCCGTCTTTCCCTGAAATGTATACTCAGGGCTCAGATGTGTCAGATGTTCATCCTGAGCCTTATCCTGCTGCGATTTCAGCTCGAATTAAGATTGCATTTTTATATTTGAACAAGCTGTTCAAATTATTATTCTGGATGATCATCACCTTGTAACTTTCCCAGTTTTCTAAAAAACGACAGTCACCTCCGTAGTAGGTGAAACCCCGTATCACGTGAAGCAGAAACCAGCAGCAACCCACTTAATTAAACCAGTGGGCAAATTAAAAAGTAAAAAAAACAGTGCTTT
The DNA here is from genome assembly GCF_055471065.1 of Atractosteus spatula. NCBI lineage: Eukaryota > Metazoa > Chordata > Actinopteri > Semionotiformes > Lepisosteidae > Atractosteus > Atractosteus spatula. The sequence continues at coordinate 3,220,004 of NC_142728.1, read as the reverse complement.
ACTTATCACAGAGGAGGAATTTTAAAAGGTGTTTTGATATCCATCATCTATCAGGTATCATTTGCTATGTATAAAAGTCGTAACATGACATGCACAGGTGTGATTTGCTCAGTGCTCAGAAAATCTGAGTTCTGACTCCCCTCCTGCTTTCTAGAAGTGACAAAACTAGCTTCCCAGGCAATGACTGTCCTACAGTAGCTTCCTGCACTGCTCTGCCCGGCTACTGTACAGCACTGAATGCAGACCTGCTCATTCCTCCTAGCAAACTGAACTTGATTCCTGTCTTGGTGTAATTTCTATTTAAAATTTTCATTCAGCAGGATAGAGGATCCATAAGTTTCAGATATGCGGAGGTAATTGAAAATCTATCTTGTTTTAGCAATACATGAGATACAAATGACAAAGGGCTAAGTCCCTCTGCCATGAAATATATATCATATATCATGTTTTGCATCAGTGTGTTTTTTTATTTTAATTGCCATACTGGGTTAACAACATACTGTATGTTTTTTTTTTCTTTTCACAATACATTGAAATCTCTGTTTCACTGAAGTTTAGCTTCAAGTGAAACTCCATATGACAAAAATAAATAATTGTAATACTTGATGGTATCCATTAAGGATCAATCAGAACAGAATGCAGTAAGAGTCTTGTAGGTCTGTGCTTTGTTTTAGTTGAATGAATACATCAGTGTCTATTCTATACAGCAGAAATCTACTGCAGTTTGGTCCTAATTTGGTTCTAAGACCACGCTTGAAAATGGACTCCATGGACTAGAGGTTATTTGCACATAAGCATTTTAATAACAAGCTCTCTGGAACTATCTGATGCTTATCTTAATCAACGCAAAATGATTTACAGGAACAAAGACATGTATCGCCACTAGTGCCCAATACAATATACAGTCAAACATGTTGTCTGCTTCATGTCAAAGCTAAATCCACAAACTGCGAGTGATCAAGTTCTGCTGTGGGAGTAGCAGTGATTATGTCTTGGAGTCTTAAAGCTCAGGGCAAGAGTCTTGCTAATGTACTCAGAACTAAGAATTAAATAAGTGTTTGGTTAATTGATTACACTTACGGTATCAGCCACTTTGTATCGATCCCTTTGTGTCTTTGACTCAGATTAATGAAATTTAAAATGACCAGGAAAAACAGTAATTTGAGATTTATTGCACAGTTCAAGAACTCTCTAAGGAATCACTTTAAGAAATTATCAAAGGCAGGGATCCTCACAGCCAGTCTTGTTTTCTCGATGACTGAATTTAATTAATTCTTTACTTATTGTTTGTTTTTGTGTCTTTAGTCATTTAGGAGTTTGAATTCCCTATAAAACCTGCAGGGCTATAGCTCTACAGGTCCAGCAGTGAGGGCACTGGTTTGTATACTTCTCAAGTGTGAAATAAAGAAAAGCTAGGAATACAGTATTTCTCTACTTCCTCAAATCTGCCTAACTAATAGGCACTTTGCGTACCTATATAATGGTATACAAATGTAATATTGAACTGCAGCTTTTTATGAATAAAAAGTTCAAAGTCAATATTAAGTGCAGTGCAAAAATGTTATTCAGAAAAGCATTCAAGTATTACTGTACTGTAAGTATTAAATGAAGCATTGACATATTGTTGTCTAACACCACTGTGCAATTACACAGTTCAATTTAATCTAGTTTAACTCTTAAATCAAACCATAACATGATTAGTTCATGCAGAATTTCACAATGAAACAGTGGAACCGAGAGGGAAAAAAAAATCTGACTACAGAATTGTCGTAACTCTAAAATCAATCTTAATTTTTGCGTCAAAATTAATTTTTTTCCTTTCTGAAAGCATGTAACTTGGTGTTACTGCATTATTATTATTAGCATCATTATAGTTGAAATGTAACATTTCCTTGATTTCCCTAACAGTAAGTGAACATGGCTGGGTTTTCACTTGCGTTTTGAATCCTCTCAGTAGAAGGCAGGCTCCAGAATTATGCTGTGCAGCTCTAAGGGCTGAAATGCTGAACTGGTTTGCACACAGTAACTCAGATAAAATGTCAGTCTGTCTCCCAACTGCGATCCGGCTCTTAAATTGCTGAAACCTTCGTTCTATAATGGATCCCATGTGCGGGACCTGCAGAACCCCAGGGTACTCTGGTTTGTGTTTATCAAGTTCTTAGTCACATAATATGATGCTTAATTGAACTAGTAATTAGATAGTTGTGAAATATTATACTGCTGCATTGAGGTTTTGTAAAGATCTTGAAATCTGCAACTGCTTGGGAGCCGAAAAACCTGGAAATATAGTTAATTTCGGTAATTTCTCATCAAATCTAAGAGCCCTTTGGGGTTTTCTGTTGTCCTTTCCTCTCAGGTTATTATTTGCTGCAATCAAAATGTTTAGATTGTGTAGGAAGCCTTCATTCTCCCACCTGCCATCATTTGTCGATCTCTGCTTCTCTCTCAATTCATCTGATATCGTAAAGTATGGCGTTTTTGTCATTCATAATTCAACAATCCCGGCTCCCTCTAGTAACAGAACATGAATTGCCGTTGCCCAGAATGAAAATGTTACGTTTTTCTTAAAGCAAATCACATCTCACGGCAGTAAGAGGAGACAGGAAAGAAAGACATGCAGTATACCAAGAATCAAATCGCCGCACTCGGTTCTAATGAGGAATTTGAAACATAGAAATCAAACAAAATCCCAGCAGTTTTCAGTATGAACTGTGACCCACTGCCAAAATGAAAACGTAATGACATTCATATGGTCTGAGTTTGGGTATGGCCTTGCTGAGTATTAATACAATGCTGGAAAAGAAGATGCACAGGCTTGGTCACCCCATGCACTGTCTGCTGTGGGCTCTTCTGCCAGTCTCTGTACTGTACTGATAGCTCGGGGGCCACAGATGTTCTGATGGATTAATTTTAAAAGAAGAAGCCTTTGCATTGTTTTCTTGAAAACATGCCATCCTAGCGCTGTGTGGTCATGCATTTCTCTGCTGAAAATCAGCATTTCCACTTTGGCTTGTAGGAACAGAAAAACTGCTGGCTAAAGGACTTAAGGACATCAATGTATCTTTGCACTATGAGGTCTGTTATTACTAAGCAATACAATTGCCCTTAATGTGCTCTAAAAGCATTCTTTATCTCGAAGAAGATTCCTCACCACCAGTTGGATTGCACAACACAGCAGACGGCATAAAGCTTACCACAAAGTTTTTTTTTATAAGGTCTTTCAAGAAGAAAACAGCATTTATTGGTGCATAAAACACTCTACCATTCTCTCTGCTGCCACCTCGGTTACTTTTTGTCCCACAGATAGAAGCAGTTTCATCCGAGCTGCCAACATTACCCCTGAACCGCCTCTGAGCACGCAAATCCCTTTAAGGCCGACAGCAAGCTACAGTCATTCTGCTGAGGTGCAAGTTGTTACTTCTCGCGCTTTTATTCTCAGTTGAAGAATGAACAGACGATAAGCTTTTTGTTACTTCAGACAGACTCAGAAAGAAAACCTCTGGCGTGAGAGAGAATGTGACTGATGACAGTGAGTTTCATTTCGAAGGCTACACCCTTTACCAGTGTCCTGGGAGCATAGGGTACAAGGATTGCACGCTATTACAGCAGATAACATAGGAAAAGTATTATAGAGGGGTTTTCTAACAAGCAGACAGATGTCAGTGGAGATATTGAACTGCATTGTGCACAATTTCCCACTGAATTCAATTTCCACCTTGCTGTAGACATATAGCGGTCATTGAATCCTGCCTAGCTCCATAATGGGTTTAAATGACTGGATTGGCATTGCTGGCACACTAATGCCATGTGTTGTCTTTTGCCCCAGGTGATCAGGAAGGGCTGGCTCACCATCAACAACATTGGCATCATGAAAGGAGGAGCCAAGGAATACTGGTTTGTGCTGACAGCAGAGACACTGTCCTGGTACAAGGATGATGAGGTGAGTGGCACTGAGACGCTGGACAGTCCTTCTTGCTATTCACAGGACCCTGACACTGTCTGCATTTACAAGGCCCGAGAGAATCCCAGGGTTGACGGACTTGTGACTGTGAATGTATTTTTCATTTATTGTTCATTTCATTTTATATCAACAACATGAACCAGGCCTGTTTTTTTCTGTTTTTGCTTCAGCAGGGTCTGTTGGCCTGTTTTGTTTCTGTGAAATGAAATTTCCCACCGCATTACGGAGCTGGTTTTGTCTAGCTCGGTCTCGCCATACCTATTCCTGAATAGGGATGCGTTAGTACTTTTTACTTTGCCTTCCTTTCTGTGACTTCCTCCCGCCTTCTTAAACATACGCGCATCGTTGACTTGGTCAATTTTCACTTGAGAAAGTTGACGCGGAAATTCAAGTTCACCCAGCCTGCCCAAAGCCTATTTGTTTTCTCCCTGCATTTAAAATGTCAGTTTGCTTAACTGACCCTGCCACAGCAAATTGCAGAACCCTTCCTCGGTGTACTTCCGATTTATTGCCAAACCAATGATTCTCAGCAGCAATGACCTCTTTGTACGTTGCCCAGGGTGGCTGACACAATCGCTCCCCAGGGAGAAATGGGCTGGGGTTCATTCTGTATGGGGGAGAGGAGGTAAAAAATGAGATGAGGACCTTTCAATTTCCGTAGAAGAAGGTCCCTCCCCAAAGCCTGACACTCAAATAAAAGGTGGCACCCACATCTGTGGACCAGAAACTACCAGTCGGCCTTAGCTTTCTTCTTTAGTAAAATGTGAGGACTGCTTTTCATAAACGTAATTTCTTTCAAAAGCAGGAGGTGTGGGGGAGGGTGGGGGGGGGGGAATGGCTGATTTGGGCCTTGTAATGAACTCCATGTGGAAAATATAGGGGCACTGGGGCACTGTGGGCTCTCTTTCATCTCCTGGCTAACAAAAGCCTCTGTTTAACACACACACACGAACACACACACTTTCCTAAATGACTAACACACGCGGTCAGGCAGGAACCTCTCCTTCCCGATCCTGGGCTCCTAACCTCCATATGTATTTATTTTTACATCAGACCAGGATCGCGGTTACTCGCCGCTGGGGGACCCAAAACTAACACTGCCCAACTCCGAGGAAAAAGTGGGCCATTGTTTCCATAGCAATCTTTCAAAAGAAGGGCACATTTCCCCACTTTTTATTATTATTTTTCCTGTGCGCAGGCCTGGGGGTGGTTGAAGGGTTGAGAGGGGGGTTGGCAGGAGTCAGCATTACTGACTGTCAGCCTTGGCCTTTGTTCCAATTTCCCGGCGAACCAGCACTCAGAAGGAGCCCTCTCTATACTTGTACACTCTTTGATGTAAACAACAGTGTGTTAAAACCATTTGTCCCCCGTCTTGTCTTCATGTTAAAGACACGTTTCGTTCTAGGACTCTGCTACACTCCGTCGACTTCTATGCCACAGGAATTTTTTTATTGTATTGCTGGTCCATAACTCTGGAAAAAGGGACTTTTCAGTGCACATTTAGGAAAGCCTTGGTGCTTTCGTTTCGAGGTCAAATCTGCCTGCAATGTCATCACCCCTGCAGTGTCCTTCTAGTGCTTGTGTGTGGAGCAGGGGATCCACTTACTGTATAACTGACCTTTACAGACCATAGGAATCAACATACAGTTTTATTTAATTATATGTGTCGTTCTTCACAAATAACGTTTTGATGCAGGAGTGGAGTGGAGCTAGCTCGTCCTCAGAAGTAATGCTTCTTGACTGCAAATGTTTTTGTTCAAATGATCGCAAAAATGTGGTCATTAAACCCCCTTGTACACAGGGATACTCTTGGTTTCCTGCAAGGCGCTGGTGTGTATTTTCTAACAAGGGCAGCCAAGCTTTTGTGCTCCGAAGTGTAAAACTCTGAGACAACCTCTCAGAGATGCCGCCAGACATCTCTCTCCATCTTACTCGCGCACAGACCTGTCTGCAGATGCGTAGCCACAGTACTTGTGAGAGAAAACCTAGTGCTCGCTTGAAAAAAAAAAAACTTATCGTTGGCTCTGGCTCTGATCATTGAAATTCTTTAGTCAGGGACACTCCCAGTGGTCTACCATATGTATGGTCTGTCGACATCTTGGCTCTCTTGGTGTGTCACAGCATAGAAACCAGACGTGGAAGCAGTACGAAGCACGACAGCGAACAGAAATCAGCGCACATGTCGTTTGAATGCTGTCAGGTCTTAACCAGTCCAGCCTCGCCCAGCCCCCTCCACCATCCCCTGCTAGCCCCCGACACTAATAATAATGTTCAGTGGAAGCATTGGGAGAAATCTGGTTTCCATTAGCGGACATACCAAGTCTTTGAATCAAGCAGCCCCGCGCGCTCCGAGTCTCACTGGAGCTTGCAAATAACAGTGTAGAAGCCAGAAGCTCTGCGCTGTCGGACTCGGAAAAGCCCGGAAAATGAAGGAAGCCCGATCCCCAGACTGCACTCAAACTGGCCTCTGCTGGGCTCCCGTCTCCCCAGGCTGTTTCTGGCCACACGGCCAAGCTCCGTGTGGGCCAGGCCCGGCCTTGTGTAGGCCAAACCCTCAGCGAGCTTCAAGCGTCGCATTGCCTGCCATTTTCACCCCCCAAAAAAACTTTTAGATATTCTAGGATGCTGTGGGTTGTTTTTTTTTTTTTTTCCAAAGCTGTGGTTTGGGCGGGAATTTCTGAGTTGCCCAAGCTTCATCGAAGCAAGTTTTTTGAAAATCCTTCAGGCTCTCAGTTGACAGGTTTCCTTCAAAGCGCCTGGGCGTACAGTACGAGCAGAGGAAACCCATGATACACAACCAGAACCCTGCCTGGACCATCCAGATTTACAAAAACGTTTTAATATTTAACCATAGTGCCTAATGTGGTCAGTTTTTGAAAGCATACATCAAACCCTTTCTTTAAAAAAAACGTTTTAAATAAGAAAACTATCCACAGAATATGTAACTTTTTTTTGGCTGCTCACTTTTTTGGTTAATCGCATAGATACAGGCAGGAGAGAGTTACAAAAATGTCAAATTTCCGCACAGGTTTTGCAAGTAAATTGTCATTCAGGCGTCTCCTTTCAGAAATGAAAGAAAAAAACTTTCACGGGCAGCGTTGGCCGTTCCACAATAGCTGAATGTGAAGCAGTTTATCTTCATTTTACTTCAGCTCAGTGTGGATCTTTTGGCAGCGAGCAACTTTTTGCGCAACCTCTTCCTCGTGATTGATGAAGTTTGCAGATATTTCTTCTGTTTTTTTTTTCGTCAAAGGCACATCGCAGTTCATGCGGTGTTCATTTTGAATTTATGGCATTTATTTTCCAGCCGAACCTGCCATTACATCCCTCCGACTGGAATGGCTAATTACTGCTCAGGCTGACTCAGTGCTGCAGCTTCGCCGCAGTAGCTGGGCCAAAAGAGAACAGCCTTCCAGCATCCTCTGAAATATCACGTTAAAATAGTTCTCTGGTTGTGTCACCGATAACATGTCAGAACAGTAGGTGTCTGACAGAGGGCACAGGGGTGCCCACAGGCATCCTGCTGGCGTGTTAGCTCCTGAATCAGGCCTGCCAGTTAGACTTGAAATTAAGAGTTTATTCCAAAGCCTTATTTGCTCACTATTGCCAGTATATTCAACGGTCTTTTATCTTACTGGGGGACGCTTTTACAAATTTCCTTTTTTCAGGAACAGCGCAAAAAGAAAAAGCTCTAGACCGAGAGAACAGGGCCGTTTGGCTTTGAGTTAGCGTTTCTGGCTGCAGTAGGTATCCACTGCAAAACATGACTAGAGAACCAAAGCTATGCAGTATAGGCTCAAATAGTACGGTTGTACTGTAGCTTGGGAAATCGCACCAAGCTCTGCGAAAGCCATGAGACATTTCCAGCAACTTTGCAGCCAGAATGAAAGAGGAGGAAGTTAGTTACCAGCAATCAGAAAGCAGGCAAGGAGACAGCCAGTTCTGGAGGCCTCCTGTCGTTCACAGCCTGAGCAATGTCCGCATGGGTCTGTTCTGACCGCTGTTCCCTGCAATTCACACTGTAAACAGGAGACTGTAGGCTTTGGTCAGCTCTGAGAGCTGCCTGCTGTGGGTTTTCTTACATCTGTACTGCAGTAAAAAGAAAATCGGAAAAAAGACGCAACTTCACCCGACAATCTGAGGCGTGTCATCTTGAAAATCCCGTCGGCGTGAAAGGACGTACAGCCTCTTTCACTGGCCTTGATCCAAAAAAGCATTGCAGCATTCGCAAAGTGCACGTCACATTCCACGTTTCACATCTCGCAACGTTCGCGTTTTCTTCAGAACACAAGAAAGGTTCCAAACAAGAGGAGGTCACTCAGCCCATCTGACCTGTTCGGGAGTTACAGCCATTCAGCCATTTTGTAAAAGAAGCCAGGGTACTGGCTTCAACAACAGGGCTGGATAGCTTGTGCCACGCTCCCACAACCCTTTGGGGGTAAAGGACTGCCTCCTGTTCTCTGTTTAAAATGCACTTCCACGCAGTTTTGCCCCTTGGTTTGTGTTCCAAAGTTCATTCTGGAGAGACCCCCCTGGGTTGACTTCACTCAAGATTCAGGGAAAGTCGCATGAAACGAATCCCCGTTCACTAATGCAAAACCAAATCCAACTGATGTGTTCAAATGTCTCTCTCGGAGCCACAACCAAAAGTAGTGACCCTTGAGGAACCCAGCTCAGGACTTATTCAAATGAAAGGCACTGTTCGGTCAAACTATCTGATTCTTTAAAAGATACAGTATGAACTGACACATCTGTGCTCTCCTTTGAACGGGAAAATGGAGTGAAGAGAATTTTGGAGAAGAGCACAAGTAAAAATGAAGAATGAATTTAAAAATGAATGAATTTAATGAAAAGTTCAAAGGTATTACTAGACCGCTCAGGATACTCACAGTATGTGCTTTTTTCTTTTTCTTCCTCAAGAGCTGGACCTGGTTGCTGTTAAGTCAGAAACAAGTGGAAATGATACGCAAGTGAGATCCATATGTTTCTTTAATGGCCTTGGCTTAGAGAGCTAATATTGTTCCAAAATAACTTCAGAGCCTATATGTTTCCAATTATCGAAATTGTGACACCTGTCACAAGCTAATCTTTCTAACTTCTCATTCATTTTCTCTGCTCGTTTTAATTAAACAGAGCCTCTGTAATGCAGACGTACTGTAGTCAGGTCTGTCCGTTTTGTCTTTTTTCACTCTACAGTATGTAAACGTTCTAACACAAGTATATCACTTGTACGCATAACGAAAGTGTGCAGAGGTTGAAACGGAGATTTTCTTTAATGCATTTCTGTAGTTGTTTAGTTCGAAGTTCCAGACTCAAACCGGCTTTAAAACAGCTCGTAGAATTCCAGTAATTCGTTTTTGGCTGAAGCTAAGCGGGGCCTTATTATTTCAGTGCTGCCGGAGATCAGTTTAGCCTAAAAAGTGTCAGTCACCTGCCTTGAAATGCGTGTACATCACAGGATTAAAGCGAAGAACCAGAAAGATATCGCTTTTTCTTCTCAGCTATCTGACAACTAACGCTGGTAGACTGAAGCGGTTTTGAAAAACTCTTGAATCAAAGTCAAAATTGAACACATTCCCCTTTTTTGGGAGCATGGCACTAATTTGAAATTCTGAATGACACACGGCCCCTTTTAGGACATACAGAGCTTTTAGACACTAATGACACCTCAAAGTCCGAAGCAGATCCATTGATATCTCTGTTGTTCAGTTTTCTTCTTGGCTAAAGAGAATCACTCATGCTGGAGGAGGGGGTGTCAAGGACAGATGTACCCCATGAAAGTGCAGAGTGCTAACAAGGGGACTGAGCACATGGTGCCCCCGACCATGAGGAAACCACTGAGTTATTATAAGACACGACTCCGCTATGAAACCTGGCGCAGTTTCTCGTTTGTCTGGGCCTGCCAGACACCGAAACTCCTTCCAAGCCAGCCATGTCATAAAAACTGCCGGAAAGCCAGTTATGTCAGGCCCATAAATAACTTGGAGGAAAAGTGGATACAGTTTCAGAAAGTTGATTAAGAGCTGAAAGGGAAGGAGAAAAGACTTCATTGAAATGTGTGGCTGTGTGTGTGTATGTGGGTGGTTAACGTACTTCCTGTTGTGTGGAGACACGCAAACCTTCGCGATTCTTTAAAGATACAGAAGCGTTTCTCTTGGGTTTGTTCTATGATCTGACCTTCCCACGTGCTAATGCACTACGTTTGTTTCGAACTGTTACGACAAAGCTCACGTCTTCCCACTTACATGTGTCATAGTTTGTAAGTGGTTTTGAAGTCTCTCTTAAGGCCGCAACAAGGGAGCGTAAATATCAGTTCAAGTACTACTGTGCCACATCTTTGTGCCTCCTAGTAAAAACTTTGTTGTGGTGCCTAATGGCATTTCCTCTTGCTCCAGATTTGAGAAGCATCAGACACAGAGACACACAAGATGTCTTTGCCTGCATAATACACAAACAGGTACTGCCTATGTAATACACAAACATGTACAGAATATGTGTATTACTTAGGCAAAGGCATCTAAATAACTGAGGCCAAACACAGTGATTTTTTCTGTATAGTGTGGTCTTCTTGAAGGCTCAACTTTGTGAATATGTAATTACTTGTCCTAGATAGGGATGTTTTAACTGATGTCCGTGTGGCTGTAAATGTTGCAGTGGATGTGAAAAGTCTGCCCTCACTCTTGGGATAAGAAATGTAAAAGAGGCGATTTAGATTACCATGCGGCTCCATCTTCTACAAATTAAGTACACAGAGGGTTTGCGCAAAGTTTGAGTAAAAACGTATGGGCACACATGTAGCTTTGATATATGCACATCTGGATTGTTTTACATCTGGAATAGAGATTCTAACTCTTCAGCGCACACATGAAGCACAGTGAAAACCGAAAACCCATTCTAAATCCATCATTCATAAGGCAGTTGGAGTTACAAACATACAGGAAACCCTCTCCACCGAACATTTTAATAAGATTCTAGCTCCTAAAAATCTCCTCTCGACAGAAATAATACCTCCTTCTCTGTAGTGGAGTGCCTCTCTGAGAGCAAAGCGTGTGTCCTTAAACCATACCCTTTTTATTTTGGATGTTAAAACAAAGCTGTTTTCTGTATGGGAGATTTTGTTTGCACAGTACATGCAAAGATAACACAAAGCCTGCACAATTCCTTTTTAAAATGGTTTTTAAAAGAACACTTTAAAGAAGCAAGCAAGATAAAGCAATAATACAGATGTGTCTTGGCTTGGCTGAGAGAGGAAACTATCCAGATTTTATGTGGTCCCTAGGTTACTAGGGGGCTATGGTGATAGAGAGCGCTACCTATTCCTTCTCTAGGTTTTAGCATTTCATTTGTATTTTTGTGATGCAGGATCATCCTAAAAGTAATTCCAACAATCACATTTTGTCCTGGTGAAAGCAGATTTTCCTTTGAAATGCTGTCAGATCTTATTGAAGGCCTCAGAGCAAGGACTCCCACTCTGCCGGTTCGGATTGCAGCTGAGCTCTCGCTTGCTCGACTGAAACAAACGATTTCTAGAGGAGAGGCAGTCGTTGTCAGCCTCTTAAGAGCTGCGCCTTTCAAGGTACTTGTAAAGTCTCCTAGTTGACATGATACTGTATCTCTCCGGCTTTTAATAGCTGACACTGAGGCAGTCGTTTTGAGTGATCAAATTATTTGTTCGGTACCGGGCTGAGTTCAGTAATGTTCAGGACCAAGAATAAGCAGACACTGGCTCACCAGGATTAGTATTAGGAACCTCTGTTTTAGAGGTCAATTGGGTGCTGAATTGAGGGGAGGAGAATAAGATCATCAGTAACATTATTTAGCATTGCTCACTCCTCAGCTTCCCCACTTGTTTATGTTCTGTTTCACGGTTCTGAAGTGCATTTGTGGATTTATTTATAGAAACGCCAGCTTTCTTTTTTTTTTTACCACGTCCTGACAAACGAGCAGTCGCTGGAGGTCGCCCATGTGGCCGGCGTCCCCCTGACAGCACGTCCCCCTGCGCTGTCAAGGTGCGGAAATGATCCAGGGGAAAGAAAAGCCCAAATCGCTTCTTCAGATGTCTGCCGAGCAACATCTGGAGAACGCTTTGGTTGAATATGTATAAACCTCTCAAAGTGGCACTTTGGAACAGGGAAAAAGTGCGCATTGTGAGCCGGACACGTAAGCATGATGCAGAAACAAAATTAAAGATACTGAAGCAAAGGGCGTTTGGCGCTCAGTGGTGGTCTTGCTCGGTGAAGCTACATGCTTTTTTTTGACAAACAGCTAACAAGGTGATTTGTGTTAAATATCCGCCCTTGTCTTCATCCTCTGATCCTTTCTTTTTTAAAGTTTATGAGGACGTATTACTGTGAACCTCAGGGGGCTTTCAAAGCAACGTCTCTTTAAAACCAGTCATGTAATTGCAGGAAATAATTAGCTTTATTATTATTGTTATTATGGGCTGCTGCAGTAAAGGTATAAATAGTATGAACAGCACTCTTATTGTTTCCTGAGGTTTACTTGAAGATATTTTAATGCACAGTGAAGGCAGCCCCCTTTCAATGTAAACACCAGCAAGGGAAATCTCCGAACGCGTGGTGTGTTGACAGCACAACTGCAGCTCTCCTCTAGGAGCTAAAAAAGTCTCAATATCTTCAAGGTCTTAACCAAAAAAATGTATCTTAAGGTAACTGAGAGTATTGGTAACACAGCAGGGAAATTACAGCCACAGCTTAGTTCTGTGCTAAGGAGGGGAGTCCTTCATTTAACGGAGAGGCCATTGACGTTTTTAAGGAGTAATATCTTGAACAGTGCAAATCAATTAACTGTTTTAATAATTGTGATCACCAGAGAGTGGTCACATTAAACCAGCAACCTACCTTATAATCTACTGAGGATTACAGTAATAGTGATAAGTGCTGTCGCTCAGTATATGAGTGAAGGTTATGCACTGAATTCTTGAGTATACATGCTTGCAGAACTGTGTGCTATTGAGAACCTGCTTTTTGAAGTGGGATTTGCAGAATTAACTGGAAAATATGGCATACCACAAGTTTTCTTTTCTTTTCATAAATTATGGCAAATTGTGGCAAAAGGGGAAGACTGAATAGAGCATGTATTTTTCTTTTTAGAGAGATTTCTTAGCCGTGTTTTCATCAAACTGTAGACTGCTGCTTCAGATTATTCAATAAGTGGACATTGTTTTGCTTCCCTTGCTAAAAAAATTCTTAAGAACCCAGAAACTAGCATTGTAATGAAATAAACAACTCTTTGTCATTACTAATGACAGGCTATGGATCGGCTCTTAAAAGCACAAGACTTCAAATAGTTGGAGAAATTAGAACCAATATGTATTTTTGTCTTTTTTGTTTTTCTCAAAAATATGAACCCCAACACAAAAAAATTCACATATGTACACGCTTTTTCAAAGCATTGCTCACGCTCCATCAAACTTTTGCTCTGAGGGACCTTTGAAGTAAACATTTTTTATTCAGTTTTCATTCTGATACTAAGTTTCATACATAAGGCCCAGCTGGAGGTGGACCAGGCATTGCTTCAGTGCAAACACTGCCTTAAGAAAGACTTTGACAGGACAGAAGCCAACAGTTCAAAACACTTTCTTAAACAATACAGTGTCATGTTGCTCCTGGAGCAATGCTGGTAACGATAGTCAAGATGTGCAAGGTTTTCTCCTCTTAGAAAATACTAAATAATTTTGACATAAGAGAACAAGACCTTTATTAAAAATCTTTATTACAATTCGTATTGTATTGAAACAGGAAAAAAATAAAAGTGACAAAAACTACTCTTGCATTAATTTAAATGTGCAATAAGAAAGTCTCCTCAGCTAATAAATTTCCGTGTCCATGAACATGGCTTGGGGAAATACATCTTTTGCTGTTAGGATATGATATAGACTGTGGGCCGCCTGACCATTTCAGATTTACCAGCCGATGCTCAGTGACCAGTTTAGTTTGCCAGAGAAATCTTTAATTTGTCATTTACAAGTCCTTCAGCATTTTAACTTATCACACCTCAGTTTCAGAGTAACGGTTCTCTAGCTTGTTAATCTCAAAGTGTTAAGAACAAACTGAGTTCCAAGCTGAGCAGGCAGCAAGTGCACAGACACCAGCACAGGAGTGATGTGTGTTCTTCCCAGTAGTGGTCAGAACTCTGTCAGCAGGATTTCTGAGTAAGCTATGAGTCAGAGTCTGTGCATTTGAACACACTAGGAAAGATGACACCAAAGCAATCTGTCCCCAAAGGTATGCAGCAGTCTGTTAACATCAACCACACAAATAAAGAGGTCTAATCATAGTAATAGTTATGAGATTATAGCATAAAATTGCTCCCTCAGACATTTTCTTCCTTAAAGACCTTAAAGTACAGTGTACTCGGTCACTAAAAACACTCACACAGAAAGTAAGCAAAACATTATAATTAAAGCCTTACATAAAGTAATTAATTAAGAAAAAATAAATACGGTATAAAACTGCACTGCGTGTTACAAATCCAAAACAGACACGAGAAAGCTCATGAAGCAACCGCAGTTAAGTTTGTTGCATTTGCAAAGCATTTTCATACACCCACCACCAACACCACATTGAGCAAAAACCGTAGCTGGAAAGATTTTTATACGTTTGTATTTAAATAGAGAGAAGAGGATTTTTGTTTGTTTGTTTGTTTGTTTGTTTTACAGCGTGTTCTCGAATAGGAAAAGCACTGTCTCACAAATACAACATCAAACAAAGTCCCGCAGGAGCTGGATTAGCAATTGCAACGATGACAGTGACGCCCTGTGACACTAGCGGTACCCTTCAATGGTAGGACAAAGGTGTAGCCTTCGGGGGGGGGGGGGGGGGGTGGCCCAGAGTGTGCTGTCTTTGAGTGACTGGTAGAGTAAACGACTGTACCACCCCTGTTCAGCTAGAAAACACCTTGTGCTCGGCTGAACAAGGCCTAGCACAGAGCAGATCACTGGGTTCTCGGCGTCTGTGCTCGATGAGGCTGCGGGTCTTGATGTCTCGAGCTCCCCCACACAGCCTAACCAATGTGCAGACTACTGTACAACCACAACTTCCTGAACAGGTAGTCTGAACACTGGGCAGGCGAGGCGGGTCACTGGGCACTCCCTGGGCAACCTCCGACAGGCTCAACGGTGGCGCGTTAATTCACACAGACACACAGTGATGCCAGCTGGGAACCACAGATACCATCGTCACCTACTGGTCAGGATACTGGCCAGCACCAATGTGCCTGCTGGCCTCGAAACCAAGGGATCTTCAGTCCAGGCTGGGCTTTGAAGGAAATAAGGGCTCCTGAGGGAAAAAAAGGGGGCATAGTTATAAAGACCAGTGACAATAGCTTCACACCTACAGAAAATAGTTCCTGCAAAGAAAGATCAGTATAATTTCACGTTCGCCATTTATTTGGAGATCAAAGCTGCACACTTTTAGATTTGCAATCTTTACGTAGCTATAAGAAAAGGAGATGGGTTGGAAAAATATCCGCTAAAAAACCTTTGATCGCGATAAGAAAAATAATGCGGAGTTTAATGACAGATATTCTGTTCTGGGTGATGGCTCAACCGCTGCCTCTTGCTCCTTGTCTTTTCTTTTCAACTTCTAAGAACAAAAGCATTCTGATTTACCAGCCAATAAAAATCCAAGAGAGCTTAGCACTTCCAACAAAAACGGTGCACATTTTAAAGGGAGATCCCGCTGTGGTGCTATAAGAATGCATCATCTCTTCAAACTGCTGCAACACAGACCTGAACAAAAATATCTGCCCAGTCAGAATCAAGAACGTAACAAGCTAAGCCAGATTTGTTCGGAAATCAATCAAATCAAGGGGAAAAAATTACATTCCAATCACTTCTTTGTAAAACTGCCCAGTAATTTTCTAATATTCTTCACATTTTTTTTTAACCCTGGTAAGTTTTTTTTTTTAATTAAGTTTAAAAAGCACAAAAAAAACCAACATAGAGCACAGAAAGGTATCCGGTAACATCGACTCATCTACACTGTCATACAATTTTATTTAAGACAAGTTTAGCATTATTGTATTTTTAGTCTGTTTAAAGTCAATATCTCGTACATTAAATAGAGAAGTAATAACATTATGAGGGAAAATAATCAGTTTTTTTCAAAACTGGACTAACACAGTTCTTTTTATGATTGTAAGATCTTTTTTTTACCCATGGAGTTAACTGTCCAGACATTCACATCCACAGGCAGACTCACTCCGACAACTAGCTACTGAATCAGACTCCATCCTGCATCTAGATACACAGTATGTTCCAGTGCTGGTGAGGAGCAGCCAGTCCCTGTTCAATACGATTAACCCATCTCGAGCAGAATGCTGCCAACAGGAGAGATGTGGATCAGTTTGGAGCCTGTAATGCCATCAGACTTTGCCACAACAGGCACCCCGATCAGCCAGAATAGGAAAAGCCAGCACTTAGATTTCTTTCTCTGCCTCCCTCTGTCTTTGAGCATAATTGTGAAACAAATGAACCTATCACCCTGCTTTGCTTTAAGATGCTCAAGCAATGAATCCTAAAACCCAAGAAAGCTTAAGAGACCACTGGGTTAGCGACCGGCATTCACAACAGCAAATATGTTTGAAAAAAAAATGAAAAGCCAGTCTAATCTGGGAAATTCATTTTCTTTAAAAGCGCAAAATTAAGCATTATCCACTCATTGCTCAAACAGAAATAACTCCTTGTGGACTGATGACATACAGCAGAGGAGTTCCTGTGGCTTCAAACACCCTATGCAATTTGGCTCAAGACTAGAAGAAAAAAAATATGGCTGCAGACGTTTCCACTCCTGTCTTCCTCACTTGCCTGAAGAGGTTAAAAAAAAAAATCAAAGCATTCGTTACCCAAAGGGCTTCCTCTACGCCGCTGGTGTACCGTGGAGGTGAAGTCAAGTTGAGCCGCTCTGGGCGGCTGAAAGAACGCCGAAAACGTGCTGCTGCTGTCCGGTAGTTCTGTGCGACAAATGCGCCGTAAGCAAGCGGATGAGGTCAAGATCTGCTTTCGCCGCCTGAAATGAAAAAGAAAGGAAATGAAGTGTTAGATAGGTGCACTTCGGGGGGCTGAGCTGTCTGACTGGTCCAGTGGTGCTCTTTCTCCTCCCTCCTCTACACTCCCTTTCGGTCCACAGACGAGTCGCTGTGCAGCTTCAGGAGTGGAGATGCTTGGAGGCAGTGCAGCGCCTGGGGGAGGGGGGGGGGTGGCGGAGAGAGGAGGGGGTCTATATGATGGAGGTCGAGGGCAGAAGTAGAAGTCAGGAGGGGCAAAGGAAAAAGGTTACCTTCTCCTTTCTCCCTCATCAACCCAGACACCCGCCAAAGTTACCTGGAGGTGCTGCTTTGCATGGCTAACTGGAGGAAGAACAAATCAGTTGTGATTTGCCAGTAGCCACCCGGAAAGTCCCGGAAAGATGGTTAAGGAATAAAATCAAAAAGGGAGCCGAAAGGGGAGAAAAGGAGTGAAATTCAAGTAGAGAAGAAGAGAAAGCGTCCCACATCCCTTTCCAAGGGCAGTGAGAGTAGCCGTAGGATTGACGTGGCAATGTTCTGTTAACTAACTTTCCTAGGGAGGGAGGGAGAGAGGAGGTGGGGCTTCTTGTCTGGGTTTTTTTTCTCTTTTTCTCGGGCTTTTGAGGAGGCAACAGGAAGTGGGAGGTCAGAGGTCAACAGGAAGTGAGACGTATTGAGTTGCCCCATGGGGAGGAGGAGAGGAGCCTGGATGTGGACGGGAGGGGGGTGTTGGTTTGTATTTGGTGGTTGCGTTGGGGGCTGGTAGGGGGCTAGGGAGGAGGGGGGTGCTGACATTAGAAGCTCCACGACGTTGTAGCCAGCTAAGGAATGTCGGAGTTTCTTGGCGGGGACAGAGGGTTGTAATAACTCCAGATGTGCAGCCCTGTGGTCTGTTGCTTTTGCTCCTGTGATTCTTTTTTTTAAGCTGATTTCCTTTCCCTGTCATGAAGCAGACTGAATAAAGAGGCCTTTATCTGAGGGCAGGAGCCCCTTAACAGGGGTGATGGAGTAGGGAGAGTTGGTATGTGTGATTTGGAGGTTGAAGGGGGGTCTTTGGGGGGGGGGGTGCTGTGCATGAAAAGCTAGGGCAAAGTTCATTTCCTTCACAGATTTCAGTACGGGTGCAGGGGACGGAGTGGGGTGGTGAGAGGGGGTTGCCGGTCCGATGACTGATTCTGGAAAGCAGTTGATCCCAACTGCCTGGGTTGTCAACCTCAAATGCAGGTCCTTCGTGGACAGCTAATCATCGTATTTTTTTTCGGAAGACAAGTTGTATTAAGCATTCAACAGTCGGGGTGTTAAAGGAACAATGCTGAAAGGAATTTGACTATGTTTTAAAGACACCTATCTTTAAATCAACTTTCAGGAGACAGAGACATTTTTTCTAATGTTTCACTTCCCCAAATGTTAAGTTCTATCATTTGCTGTGCCGCGCTTTATACTGGTGTGTGTACAGTATATAGGTTGCCACTGGAGGTATAACCTGTCTTTTCAACCAAAAACCTGCATCTGTAGAAAAGTACTAAAGGACATTAATGACTGTGGCACCGGGTACCCATCCAGTGGTAAGGTGCCCACAAAGGTGCCACAAAATGTTTCTGTGGAGGCACCTCAGGAATCTAATTAATCTCGTTCTGTTACGTAAAAAAATGAGGGTTCTTTTCCAGAATGCCAGAAGAGACATTCTGTAGATGTGTCACACCTATAGGACATTCTGTAGATGTGTCACACCTATAGGATACTAGGAGAGAATATCTATGTATTGTGGAGTGTAGGTGAAAAGTGTGTATATGTTTTTTTGTGTTATGCTCTTAATTATAAACAATTCAAAGTCCTGCATACCTCGCTGAATACAAAGGCACCCTCCACACACACACTGTATACACTAAACTCCACTGGTGCTGCAGCTTAAAAACGGGGGTCATGGGATTCAACATCGTCCTCTTGATTGGAATCCAAGGTGGTCCTAAGGAATAGAAGTGGTGTGTTTGTTTTAGCTACGGTTTCGCTCATTTTCCTGAACGAGAAATCAAAGTGGACTTGCTCCATTCCCACGAGGGCTGTGTCAGCAGTTCTGCAGGTAGGCAGCGAGACAGGGCCTGAGGAAAGGCAGCATTTTTCCACAACGTCTTTCAGCCAGATTTTAAAACCCACTGAGGGCACGGTCAGTGCTGACAACTTGTCTGAAAGCAGACGAAAGAGACTAGAAAGGTGCAGCGGCATTTTTCTTGAGGAAATGCCTTTTTTGCTTTCTTTCTCTCCAAATAGGCCCTTCAACCACTATCTTGGAAAAAACAGGACACCAAAGATTTACAACTAAAACAGGAGCCTTAGTGAGCTGGGGAAATAGTTTATTTTATTTATCGTGGGAAACATCCTGTACAGTGCATTATTTCTTACCTTTTTGATTATTTCTTTTTTCAAATTTAATCCTTCCCTGTCTGACCCCCATCCTCCAACACCAGATCATTTTTTTTGTTCCCCTTTGCTCTGGAATTCCAAATTCACCATTTCCCAATTCATCACGCAGGTCTGAGGATTAAAATGTGTTTTCTCAATGCCAGAATTACCGCGTAAATTCTTCCGCAGTCTCCCCTGCAAGTTACTCATACACAGTAGAACAATGTTATAATTAAGCATAATTTTCCCCTTGTTTGTGTAGCTACAAGTAGCTCATTGATGGAAGAATCTTATTCAGTTACAATGTACAAGCTCAAGACCCCCGTCAGTTTCAAATATGTACAGCGCTGAGCAACAGTGGGTAAGCTCCTGATATAATTATCTGAGTCGCAATTTTTTTATCATGATACCTCCATTTAATTGAAGCCATTGTTTCTTAAATGGCCAAAAGGCTTTAGATTTACCAATTTGATATTTTTTCGGAGATGCAAGAGAATAATTAAGAATCAGTGTAAGAAAAATAACAGTTTCGTTAGCACAGCTGTGGTGGTAATTAGAACTGGGTTATTTAAATGAGTAAGAGGTAGACGAGGACGGTGTTTCAGGCGTCCCTGTTCTATATAAAGGTCAGAATGCTCATGTGTTTGGTCTTCAGCCATATGGGTTAGTGCAAACATGCCATGCCATGATGTACAGAGATTTCAGAGGGCCTCAGGAAAAGAGTGGCTGATGCCCATCGGTCTGGAGAGGAGTACAAAACCATTTTGAAATGGCTGGGTCTCTATCCATCCACTATCAGGGAGATAACCTACAAATGGAAAATATTCAAGACCATGGAGACTCAACCCATTTCTCCTGCCAAGAACGTCCAAAAAGCAACCTGCAGAATCATCGAGGAAGTCACAAAGAGCCCCAGAGTAACATCTAAGGATCTGTAGGCCTCCCTAACTGTGGCTAATGTCAGTGTTCATGTCTTGACCATCAAGAGAAGACTGAATGGGAATGTTTTTGATGGGAGAATAGCCAGGAAGAAACCAATTCTTTCAAACAAAAACATTGCTGCCAGTCTGAAACCATAAAACGGCTGAAAGAATATCCTCTGGAGAGATGAAGCTGAACGGCTTGGCTACAATGGGAAATATTTTGTGTGGTGAAACCCAAACACTGCCTTCCAAGAGAAGAACTTATCCCAGCTGTCAAGCGTGCTGATGTGAGTATGATGGTTTGGAGCTGCTTTGCTGCCTGGGGAACTGGATGACTTGTCATCCCTGATTGATCAATGGCTTCATTGTAGTATCAGGAGGAGAAAGTCAGGCCACCCTTTCGTCAGCAGAAAGTGAGCCGAAAGTGGTTCCTGCAGCAAGACAACGATCCTAAGCATACAGGCAGCTGAAGAGGAAGAAACTTCACATTTTGGATGGGCCAAGACAAAGTCTGGACCTAACTCTGCTTTTCTGAAATGTTATGGCAGCATCTGGAGCACGCTGTTAGAACAATGAAAGCCTCAAATGTCACAAACTTGCAGCAGTTCCGTTAGGAGGGAGGGGCCAAAATTCATAAAAGCCGATGCAAGAGAGACTGATGAACACTTAGAGAAAACATCTAGGGGAAGCTTCAGCTGCTCAAGGAGGTGCCCCTATCCTATGTCCTTCTATGATGTATTTAATCAGATATATTTTATTTCAGTAGTCCAGTTAGATCATTAGATCCTTGCTGAGAGAACAGCACACTGACCGTAAGAATGAGGCTGACTGACCCTCCCTCACTTTCACGAGGAATGAGTGAGGGAGCTGCTGGAAGAGTGAAGACGGGGTGACAGGAGGAGTGTGTTAGAGAAGTGTAAAGCAGGGTCCAGGAGGTAAGAGTTATATACATACAGTCTATATATGTAGGAGAGAGGAAGTAGGCAAGATAAGGATCTAACCTTCCTCCTGAACTTCTATGATAAACTGCATTAAGACTTTCATGAAGATCAAATTACGCCTTAGGTCTAAAATATACAAAATCACAGACCAACCTAGGGGGTTTCAATTTTTTCTTGGCACTGGAACAGTGTCATTGCCTTTGTCATTCAAGTCTGTGAGCATGTGAACAAACCAGGTCCTCATCTTGCTTTTCATGGCACTCAGGACTGAAAGAGTTTTGAATTTACAAATAACACCAAAGATGTGCACACTTCTTTTTTCATTCATTCTCCTGCATTCCTCTCACCAAAGGTGATGTTCGGTGATGTTCTGTCTATGGAGCCAGGAACAGGCTAAATAATCAACAAACTACTGTCACCTTGTAGAAAAAATTAAAATACACCTTTATGTTTAACGAGACACAACACTTCACATTTGTATTGGGGGAAAAAAGCTACTGGTAGAATTGGAAGTCGAGACCAAATACTTACATTTAACTATTCCAATTCTATGTGCTATAGGGTCCCCCTTCAGATGTTTGTTCATCTCAACAATGACAACTCGCATGAACAGGGAGGCGAAACAGCCCTACACAGCCCTGTCGCAGTACACGAATATAATCATACCGTTATTAAATTCTTTAGATACGCGATTCCATATTCTATTCCCTATTAATCAAATTCTAAAAGTATGCTTGTTGACTCTGGTATCACGTTAGTTAAAGACTTCGAAGCTTAAAATGTTTAGGGAGAAATGGAATACTGGTGTGTATTTTTTTTCTTTAAAGTACCAAGACCAGCTATATACTGTATGTTTATGTTCCAAAATTAATATCGTTTATGGCCTTCACACGCGTTACAGTATGCTCCTATTCTTTTTATGCTCAGCTACTAAGATTTCCCTTCAGTGGTAAAATTCAATATTTACAACGGGCACAGCAAAGACGTTTACTGTAAGTCTTTCTACGACAGACCAATGGACCACGAGTGCCCCTGTTGGTCAACCAATCACGTACTGCGGTGCCACACGTCATCTTGCGTCACGCTGCGCGACGCCACCTGCGGTACGTGTGTGTAACGCGCACTTTGAATGGCTGCATCTGTATGTGCCCCCTGCAGCTCAGCAAAGCTGATTAAAAAAGTCAGAAATCAAATCAAATCAAAGTTTATTTATCAAGTGCACAACAACACAGCGTGCAGCAGTAGTTGCTGGCAATGCAATGTCTTTTCTGCGAGCTCACAAAAATCACAAAATTAAGGTGACGAAAATAAGGTTACATCATAATAGATAATGTAATAGAAATTGAATAAAACTCAAGATGAATAGAGTTGCTACACTATGTGTCCATGGTATATGCAATATATACAAGTAGTGCAGTATGCTGAATACAGTGAAAACTGTGTCTCCATGTAGCCATTACGGGTGATTTGCTAAAGGAGCTGCAGGTTGGCTGTTTAGCAGTCTTATTGCCTGGAGGTAGAAGCTGTTCCGTAGCCTGTCGGACTTGGACCGAATGCTTCGGTAGACGTTTATCGGACTGTAGGAGAGAAAACAGTTTGTGACTGGGGTCATATGAAAGAAGGAGATCATATGAAAAAAGGTACAAGAAGTCACCCAGCATTCTCCAAAAGAGTCTCCTCACAGAAACACTTTTCATAACACGACTTCCTGCATGAGGCAGATTTCTTTTTTTAAGAGTTGAGAAAATAATGCAGAATCACATCCTTTCTGACTAAGCCCCCTGTTTCTGCTGTTGTGTTTTTTTACTCACACAAAAAGTATTTTCTTTCAAGAATGTGAAAAAAATAGGGTGGCATAGCAGCACCGTGGTTGGCATTGCTGCCTCTAAGGACAAGGGGCCCTGTGTTCAATTCCTGAGGTGCTGTGTGTGTGGAGTTTGCATGTTCTCCCATGCGTCTTCCTCCCACTGTCAAAAGACACACGAGTAGTTTACTTGGTTTCTGTACACGCCTGGTGTGAGTGTGTGCATGTGCCCTGCAATTGACTGGCATCCCATCAAGGCTGTACCCTGCCTTGTGCCCACTGCTTGCCAGGCTAGCTGCTCCCCGATCATCCTGTATTGGATAAAGCAGTTAGAAAACAGAAACAGGAAAAGTACATTTGTTTTAAGCGGCTGGCTTCATAAGATATGATCTTACGACCACCAGACAATGACAAAGTTGTTCAGCAGACAGCAGTCTTTTCTTGCTAACCCAGAGAGTGTCTAGGAAGGCAAGGGAGAGAGAGTAAGGGGGCAGTTAGTGGGAGGGGGGGGGGGGTGATGTGAACTCTTCTAAACAGAGGAAAGGCCGTCTGTCTAATTTGATATCCTGCCGGCTGATTAAATGAGCCACTTGCATCGGGAGGTTATCTCGTCTCATTTCTCCAAACATCACTAACCTCTGACCTGTAAATTGTAACCAGTGCTTCCATCTGATAGCACGTGGGATTTGCATCTTGAAAATAAGAGTGGTATCTGCCCCGTTTAAGTCCATTTAAGCTCAGGCAGATGTTCTTGCAAAATATTTGAGTCCAGCTCAGGTTTGTAACTAACAAGCAGATTTTCTTTTTGAAGTGTGTTAAGAGTACAGATACATGAAACAGAGCTATGACCCGCAGACTCTTAAATCAACTTCCTGAAAGATTTATCGGGTACTCCATTACTCCACTGTGTTGCTGTCTGATTAAGAGCCCAACAAATGTAAATTTAACTTAGTGGTCATTGTCATTTAAGAGATCTCATTTTTATTTACAGCTTGTGGTGTGTAGTTTGAAAGGATGGTGTATAGTTTGCCCTGAGAATATTGTAGTATTTACTGTAGGACAATTTTGATATTGTATTTGGCAATGTTGGTTTTTTTTAGGATATTCATACCAGTCTCTATAACAATTTCTCGGTTCCATGATTTAATCTCAGTTATGCTAGAAGAGTTTTCAACAGCTTCAAATGCAAATAACCCCCAAAATATTTAAAAAAAAATTAAACCAAAAATGGATTAAGAATTATGAAATTCAAGTATACACAGTATAGATTGCAGCTGTTTAGATGTTATGCATTGAAACTATTGGAGATGAAAAAATGTATAACTTGAGTTTGTTTCTAAAAATATTATAGCATGTTGTTTCAGTCATCCTTTTATGTTCAATTGACAATTTATTATTAAAGTCACCCTTTTCAAATGATATAATAAAATAATTACAGTTTTTATAATGAAAGTATGACAATTTTGTAAGCAATTGTGCAGTACACAGAGAAGGACAAATTGTAGAGTGATATAATACCGACTCAAGTGTAACATGTAATAATATAGTACTGTACAATACAACATTTGAAGCTCTAGCTCAAACAAATCAGTAAAAATAATGTCTGTTTTAATTTAAAAGTTATTTTGAGTTTGGAAAAAAAGCTCTCAAACTGCCACAAAATGTTGATTAATCCAGTACGTTTTCATTCACAACTTTCCTCATCTTTTGGAGAGCCTAAGAACTCCGCAGATCGGTTTTGAAAGTGAGGTCTAGAAGAGATTAAAAACTTGATGTGGAACAAAGTTAAGTGAAGAGTTTATTATGAAAGCCAAATGTTCTTTAATGCTTTAAAGTGTTATATAACACGCTTGGACTTTCATAACATCCTGTGTGCTCTCCATTAACTGTAGCCTTTTATTAAACACGAGCCCGGCTGTTTTGGTATTTTTCTGACTCATTTATTTACAACGTGGGCTGTTATCAGGATCATGTCTCTTCCCACAATGGGGCTAGAAAAATGCCGAAGTTGCCTCCTATAAGCTGCGTCCCATCACACATTTCTGTACACATTACAGCCTCTCTGATGTTTCAATTTATTTCTGAAGTGGAAATTAAAACAGAAACTGGTAGCTATTTGTTGCCCACAGTGCTATAATAAGGGCTGCATATGCCCCAGTTTGTACGGAGAGTGAACAGAAGGATACAAAATATATTCAGATAACAGTGTTCACTAAAATAACTTCTCTTACCGTATCAAAGAAGCACGTAAAAATGTCAGAAAGTTTGCTTGTTGCTTTAGCTAAGCTGTTTGGGAACTGAAAGATTTTACAGTCCACCGTAATGAGCGCTGATGCCAAGTCCTGTGTGCTCTCTCCCCTTCGTTTTCTCAAAAGTTAATGTTATACGTTTATTTGTTGCTTCAAAAGTCAGGACTTACCAAGAGGCAGCAATGTGCAGACAGTCCAAACAAAGCCCTAGCTCAGACTAAATACAGGCTCGGCCACTAAGTTTGCAAGGGAATTTTTATAGAATATATTGTTACTAGTTCAAAAGTCACAAACGTCAGTTCAGTCACAGAAAAGCTGATGACTGACGCTTTTGAAATATAACTTTAGCCAGAAAGCTACCAGGCAGTGTGGACTGACAAGGTGTATTTTACTCTGGGTTTACACACTTCTCCCATGCCTTGATGTTAAAAAAACACAGTAAGAGCGGCTTTAAACACGGTAAAAAAGAAACCTATCTGGCTTAGTAGTTAGGTACAGCTCCTTACTTCTGTGTTTGCATAAGCAAGACTTCACTTTTCAAATAGGATCTTCACAGGTCCTTCAACCAAACTCTGTTCAAAATCTTTTCATTTCTTGGGGAATAATAAAGAATGTGTGAACTCGCTGAAGCCGCTGTGCTCCAGATAGACCAGGTGTCACATATGGATAACAAATAATACTTCTTGCACAATACTTTTTCATTCCGTACAACAGCTGCAACTGATATGATAGTGTATCAGCACATCAGGATTCCGATTTCCCAGTTGAATATGTTCTCTAAAAAGGCAAATGAATATTTCTGCAGGTAAACCCTATCGAAAATTAATTTGGTTAAGCCAATCCTTAAGGATTACAAAGAAGACTGAGACTATACAAATCCGATGGCGATAATCAGTGTCAGTTAACGGGGCTGTCTGTCGTTGGAACTTTTTTGCGAAACAGGGAAAGTCTGAGAAATGTAGAATTCAAATGTAGCGAAAAAAGGAATGAAAAAAGTTTGGAAACGTGCTACTGGCCTCCTCCCAAGGCACAGACGTTTCAGTAATGAGGGGTTAGCAGTCGGCTTATTGTTCCCAGATGTTGCCCGTATTAGAGTGAGCCTTTGAAGCAAACCCAAGTCACCAGCACTTTTCAATCTACTTTTAACAGAGACAGACACAGGCAGTTCCTTAAAGTAACAGTACCCCCCTTTCTAACACATCAAGGCTCTGTCATGGGAGAATTTGTTTCCTCTCCCAAACTAGCACTGAACTTTCCATTCAGAAGACTTTGCTTGCAGTTAGAAGTCTTAAAAACCCTACTGGGCCTGCAAATGAACAAACCGCTTAAATGTGAACATAATTTTCAAAAGGTCTTGTCTTCCTCCACTCAGCCTCAGCATGTAATATCTAGTGAGAGTTCTGCCTTTTTTGAACAGCTAACTAACACATTACATCCGCAAAAACCTAGGATTGGTGGTTGTTTTAATTCCATCCAGCCATCATTCACCACTGTGTGTTTTTCCTTAAAAATTGGGTGTGGACATTTTGCATTATATTACAATTCTATATTACATTTTCATTATAATATAGAATTATATTTTTGTAATAGTTCCTGCTTTATTCTTGAGGTAGTCCTTTAACACTCTACTGTTACGAAAGCATTAAAACTGCAAAATTGTAAGTTAAGCAGTCTTGTTTTTCACTGAATTGTTTTCCTAGTTGATCTTGTGTGCGTGTTCTGCCCAGTTCCCCAGACTTTATTGTGTCTGCCTGTTATCTGGCCCCCTCGCAGAGCACCCCAAGTCGAAAAGCACCGAAAAAACAATACTAGTAATAACTGGAGCAAATGTTGCTGAGGGAAGCAATCAGCAGCCACACAGCAATGACATAGCAGTGCAGTGTTGAAAAGCACTAGTGAGGCGTTTTGAAACCACAGCAAGAGTACAATACTTCAAGTACATTTCTCCTTGTGCTGGTGCACAGGCATTTCCATCTGACCCAGGGCCACAGTACTGACCCAGGCAACAATACTAACCACAGCGCCACCGTGCCTAAAAATCATCAAATGTGTTTCTTTTAATGCTGTTCATGCTTGGTATAACTTGCGTTAAGGGCATTTTTTTTCTCCCAAAAAAACAATAGTTCTTTTCGTTCTTAAAAGTATCGTTATGTCCGTGTCTCTTAGCTCAATTTTGAGTCTCTTTCTTTTGCTACACGTGTCTTGGAACATTCAATATGCGATCCAGAATCCGTTTGGATGATTTACTGACATGCACTGTGAGAGAAATGTCAAGAAACCATGGAGGGTGCCAGAGGAGCTCAGCCCCTGCCTCTGGGTCAGTGAAAAGGGTTTTATCTTTCAAGCCCTGCTACCATAAAGAGAAATCCTGCTGCCTAGGACCGGCATGGCAGGGAAAATAATTCCCCCCCCCTCCGAAAATTGTCTGGGACAGACGTCTGCTGGGCGCCATCTGCCTGGTGCGGGGTTTTGTGATCTGGTCAGACTGAGGGAATCTTGTAGCCCTGGTGCTCTTCTGTTCCTCCCGGGAGTCTCTCCAGCTCCCTCCCTCGAAGAGAACCCCCGCGTGCTGCCCCCGCAGGGCGTTCTTCGAAAGAGCCGGAAATTTCGGTGAAAGTTGTGGACTGTCCTTCCCTGCTCCCTCTCACACTCTCTGAACCCATCCCAGAGGCACTCGGCACGCAGGAGCACGAGGGCCAGGATAAAGCTCAGAGACGGCCGAAATACGTGGAAGAAAAATCTATTTTTCAACACCGTTTCTTCAGTTTCATGGTCGCTCTTGTATTCAGGTTTTTGTTCAGTTCCAGCTTTAACAATGATAATTCCTTACACTGATATAGGAGCTAAAGTGTGCCAGTCACCAGCACACAGACCAGCTCTCAGCACGGAGAACAGAGTGATGAAGCCAGTTCGTAGAGGGGGATTATTAGGAGGCCATGAGTGGTAAAGGCCAGGGGGATATTTGGCCAGGATGGCGGGGTAACACCCCTACTCTTTACAAGAAACACCCTGGGATTTTTAAATGGCCACAGAGAGTCAGGACCTTGGTTTTATATCTTATCCAAAGTACAGCACCTTTTTCAGTCTAGTGTCCCCGTCACAATACTGTGGCCTTACCCACGCAGACCGCAGGGTGAACATCCCCTACTTGTCCCACTAACACCTTTTCCAGCAGCAACCTTAGCTTTCTCAGGAGGTCTCCCCTCCAGGCACTGACCAGGCTCACACCTGCTGAGCTTCAGTGGTTTGGCAGTTGTGAGTTGCAGGGTGATATGGCTGCAGTATTAGCCCCCCGGGGAAAATTTGTTTTGCAGCAGTCTCCAATACAACAATACAAACCGAAGCCAACATCACCAACAAAGAGATCGGGATGACAATTGTTCAGGAGGTAAAAGAATTACTGCCTTTTCTTCGTTAATGTCTGCAATGGATAACTGTGGTTTTTACATTTTCTCATTAGTCTGCTTGGAAAAGTTTTACAAGAATGTGTCTCTTTTGGCTTTGGTGTTAAAACTCATCAGCTCAGCATCATAGATTTCAGTTTCAGCACCAAGCCAGCTGGTGTGTGTGGTTGCCTGAAGATATTTCAGTTCTGGATAGGATAATTAAAGCACAGCTTGACACAAAGTGAGGTGCTTTTAACCTCTCGTATATTGCACTGAATAATAGGATTTTCACTGTGTTAGTATGGCCGTTTAGTAAACAGAAAGCAATTTCCCTCTAATCCTTAATCATCATCCAATCTGCAACGGAATTGATAAAGAATCTGAACCTTGGGATTACATTCTTTTATTCAGTTTCTCCATTGCTATAAACATGGATGACAACCTTATCTTTGATCTAAAAGTGTGTCGTGGAATATGACTGCTAGCTTAATCTGGAGTTGAAGTTGGGTTTCCGTTACTGACTATGAACGCAATATGATGTAGAGATGTTTATTGCAACATTGTGCTGATTTATAACCACTTTGAACTTAAAACAGACAAATAGCTATTTTATTAAATTTAGAGTGTACACACTTATTAATCACAAGACTTCCTTGAAGTTTAATACTGAAGCAGAATATAAAAGGAAAAGCCTGGAGCTGTATCCTCATGGCACAGAAGTAAATATTAGTAGAGGTATAGAGTACAGAGACATACACTGCTGTTAATGTAGATACTTCATTCTGAGATGCATTCAATTGATATTACTTCAGATATTGGAGGGTCTATAGGCGGGTATAAGGTTGGTGATATTAGTGAGTACGGTGGAGGTGATTTTAAATTCCCGTGGAAGCAATGTCGACACAGTCTAATCAGAAATCCACAATAAACAACTCATCTCCTTCCCTTGCCAGTGTAACGAATGCACCCCCGCGTATAACAGGGATCTCAGCCGCCCGGGCTGGGGGAGGTCTCCTTTAGCTCATCCGGCAGGTTCCCTGTTGTGTGACACTGGAGACCCAAGTTTGCGTCAAAGCAGTGAGGGACAAACTGGCAGGGCAGGAACAGCAAGGGCAGAAACTCAAAAGAACCATTACACCCGCCATAACCTTTTATACCAATGAGTAAAATGCACTGATTACCAAAAATTGCAATGTGCAGAGAAGCATGACCACAGAATGTTCCCTTTGCTTGAAAGGGTGAAACACTGAGGTACTCGTCAGGCTCATTCAGAGAATTCACTGACCCTGGGGGCACAGGGATTTCAAGGCTGTGAAACAAGTCTTCTCTCACCTCCACTGAACTGTCTTGTGCCCCCTCTGCAGGAGAAAGAGAAGAAGTACATGCTACCGGTGGACAACCTGAAGCTGAGAGACGTGGAGAAGGGCTTCATGTCCAGCAAGCACATCTTTGCCCTCTTCAACACCGAGCAGAGGTGACTCCCATGTGCATATCTCTCCTGTATCAGGCTCGGCCCATTCCTGTCCTCCAGGTTCTGTTGGGTCTCCTGGCTCGGAGCCCTTGATGAGATTTAGCTGAGCAAGTCTGACAGTGTTCCCAAGACATAGGCAATTGATGATTTAAAGATAAACCTGTCCCACACTGTCTGGTACACCTGGTACCGAACAGCAAGCTCATTTTGATGCTTGATTTTTTGTTTTCCACTTAGTAGCTTTCTTTAAATGGTATCTAACAGGCTTTCAGCTATGTCCTGCTTTGCATCAAGAGTCAATTAAACGCCTGACTGATTGATAGCATTGTTACACTATAGATCGCAGAGACCAGATATAAGGTGTGTGAGATGTGTTTACATTTCGGACGTTATTATAGACTGCAAAGGAAAATCTCGCTTAACAGCTTGCAATAATAAAAGCGCACACAATGACAAAACAACACAGCTTCAGAAACGGGACGAGCAAACACCCTCAATTGCAAGCGCTGTGCTTGAAATGCAAAGAGAAGAAATTCCAGATTTCCTGGTGATCCAAGGTGAAGAGCAATCAGCATTGCTCCACAATCATTAAAGGTTGTTTTTTTTATCAATTGGGTGATTATATTGATTAAAAAAACTGAAGCATATCATGAAATGAAAATAAAACCAGAAAACTGCAAACCCTAACTGTGAAAAAATGATGCCATGGCCAAACTCATTATTTTGATACATTGTACAATTAAATTAGTTTGTTGTACACATGTTCATGTAAGGTTTTTTGCTTGTCTTTCAAAACGACCTTGTCTATTTTCAGGGCGTCCAATACATAGGGAAAAACATTCTCAATTCAGAGACACTAAGCAAGTATTTGTTATAAAATAGACTTGTATAGTTGAAGAAAGTCATAACTTGAGTGAATACGATCAAAATTTGATGATTACATCACTACAGGTAGAACTGGCTTTCAACAAATATTTCTGTAAGACCTTCTTGCATGTAAATACCTGTGTGCTTTCAAGACAAATTGAACAACTTTGAGATTGGCCTCTATGGGGCCATATTTCTTCAAAGATGTTATTAATTACATTTCCACTCAAAAGTTGTAAAACCTAAGTCACAAATGAAACAGAGCAACTAAAAAGCAGCCTCCAATATATTTTGAAGCTGAAAACAATGGAATGCACTTTTAACCTGTATGTTACCGAATTTAAAAATGACTACCAAAATGTGCAAAAATACATTTCATATATATATAGTTTTTATTTTTGCTCAAAGATATTTCAGACAGTTTGAAACGTAGAATACCTGCCTTTTTACCATAATCAACATAACGTGTACTACAACATTTTCCGTTTCAGCTAGGGTTTATTTCAAGGACTACAGTATGTGGCCAGAACGGGAATACGTCTACAAACATAACTATAATATACCTAAAGGTTTTGCAATATGTAATGAAACATTTTACTGTAGAAGCCTACAGTAAATATAGCTCGCAAGTGTTTGCTTTTTAGTATTCTCTACCCTACATCACGATATATGTTCCAGTAAACTGAGAAAAATGTTCCTCTGAAAATGAGCTTGTATGTTTTAAAGGGTTTCCTAAAGTGTGCATGAAATATTTTAAACCTAAAAACTTTCAGTATGGTTTGGCAGTGATTTCTAAGTGCTGTTGCATATGGTTCTAATTACATTTCTGCAA
Organism: Atractosteus spatula; assembly: GCF_055471065.1. Classification (NCBI taxonomy): domain Eukaryota; kingdom Metazoa; phylum Chordata; class Actinopteri; order Semionotiformes; family Lepisosteidae; genus Atractosteus; species Atractosteus spatula. The sequence continues at coordinate 3,188,141 of NC_142728.1, read as the reverse complement.
TACTTTTTGGGTATTTCATTTCCATATGGGGCTTTTCCCATGCGAGGAACAAGAATGTTGTTCTTTCAAAATGGCTCCTGTCTTACCTGAGTGTGGTGTCATGGCTGCCCTCCTCTTTCCCCACAGGAATGTGTACAAGGACTACAGACAGCTGGAGCTGGCCTGTGAGACTCAGGAGGAAGTGGACAGCTGGAAAGCCTCCTTCCTGCGGGCTGGTGTTTACCCAGAACGCATTGCGGTACGACCAGGGGTTCACTCCTCCATCGTCCGCACACGTTTTCAAAACTGCACCACCCTAAAACCAACGGCAAATCCCATCAATCCATGAAGATCTTAAACCAAACGTGCTCTGCTCTTCTAAGTCGTCTCCCTGTTCCCTCACACTCAGCTTCTGTACCGTTCCTCACTACCCAAGACAATATTTCTATCAAACCTAAAAAAGAAACTACTCGCCAACAAACATTTTTGATTTACTTTGTCATATGCTTACCGCAAGAGTTTACCTTACTTGGCATAGTGAAATGCTAATGGTATACACAAACATTGGGTGCATACTTAAACCCCCAAAAAGCTCAGGCAGCTCTCTAATGAGAATATCAGTATTGTCATTGAACATTGTAGGATTCTTTCATCACAAAGATAACCCTAATACAGGGTGGCACAGTGGCTAACACTGCTGTCTTGCTGCACTGGAGCCCTGGGATCAATTCCTGGGGTGCTGTCTGTGTGGAGTTTGCATGGGCTTCCTGTGTTTGTGTGGATTTCCTCTTCCAGTCCAAAGACATACTAGTAGGATAATTCCCTTCTGAGACAACTAGCCCTGGTGTGAGTGTGTGCCCAGAAAAGAAACTGGGGTCCTGTCCAGGGTGTACCCTGCCTTGTGAATGTTGCTTGCTTGCTCCATCCTGACCCTGAATTGAAAAAAAAAAACAGTTAGCTGGATTTTTAAAATAAATATGTCTACTGCCTTGCATTACAGGTAAACCTTTCAGAGAGATGTTTCAGTGCAGATGTGATAAGGCTAATGGAGCTCTATTGCCCAGGATACTGTAAAGCAGAGACACATCAGCCAGCCCAACACCCGCTCCGATCATAATGTTCCCAGATACCGCAGCTGCATGCTAATGCTAACCTGTTCAGCCCGCCTCTTAATGGAAACATCGGCCTGCTGAAGCAGAGCTGCAGTCGATCAAGGCCAGGGAGCCCGGGAGATGAGGCTGCTGTTTCCACAGTCAAGCTCCACAGCTCCTGCATAATAATAACAGCGCAATAATTATTAATTAAAGGTTTCGTGACGTGTTATTAAATCCAAAGACGTGAGTCTCCACCCGTGTCTATGTGCCGTTTTGTGTTCATTTGGTGTTAATGACAGTCTCTCGTTTCCATTAAGCTGCCCTTGCTCTCAGTCAGCCACAGAAAATATCACATCCTGTAATCTAACGGCATTGAAGACCTGCGTAATTAAAAGCTCTTTCCCCTCCGCTGACCCCTGTAACATTAAACACGATGCCTTGAATTCTTATTAGACTGAGTAGGGAGCAGCAGGAGTTACACTCGGGTGATGGCACACACAAGTGTTGATGGTCATTTCTGCATCGCAGAGGGAACATCAAGCCCTGTGGAGTTCATGCTTATTTTTTATTAATACATTTTCTCTCTTTTTTTCTCGTTCTTGTTTTTGTGCTTCATTCAATGTGACAGGACAAGGACAAAGTAAGTACCTGTTCTTACTGCTAGAAACAGCCAGTATGTTCTGCTGCTTCTCTTTTTCCATCTCCTGTCCATGAAATCTCAGTGGTTCTGCCTGTGGCTCCTTGTAGCGGCAGTGTGGGGTTTCACTGATACGGGCAGCGTTGGTTCGGCTTCACGTACAGAATGTTTCTTCGACCAACAGCTGTTCCCTTTTGGTTACGTGGAAAAATAGGAAAGTTAACATCCTGTCTGGAGGACCAGAACAGTCCCTGTTTCAGATGTGGCCCTTCATAAATCATTAGCAATGCGACTATTCACCCAGAGAACTGTAAACTGAATGTGTAACACTGACACCACCCCTCTGCTTTCTGGGAAGCACTTTTTGCACAGCAAGTAAGCAACAACAACCTAGTGTTACATGGAACCTGATTAACTGAACAAGAAATTACACATTTCAAAACAGTAGAAGGTAGTGTATAAGGCAATTTACCCAGAGCTCTGACTAGTGAACTGTTTGGGTAGAGCGCCCTCTTCTGGCAGGATCTCATGTTAGATATTACGGAAGCAGCTAGCGTGTCTGATTCTGATCTTCCAGTATTTGAGATTGCTCATTTCTGATCATAGGGCTGTGTGTTTTTACTGTAGTAGGGGGATGAGGAAGCACACCAGAGCACACCTCTAAGCACGCCTTAGTTTTTCCTTTTCCAGAGCTGAAGCAGAATGTCCTGTTTTAACGAACGTGCGTATTCTCGCTGCCTCCAGCAAAGCGAGTCGGAAGAGAACGGCTCGGACAGCTTCATGCACTCCATGGACCCGCAGCTGGAGAGGCAGGTGGAGACCATCCGCAACCTGGTGGACTCCTACATGGCCATCGTCAACAAGACCATACGCGACCTCATGCCCAAGACCATCATGCACCTCATGATCAACAACGTGAGTGTCTCTCACCCCCCTCACACCCCATCATGAAGGTTTTTCTGTCTTCCCCGGCCGAACACAAGATCATCACGCAGATGAGCTGAGGTTGCAGTTACAGTGCATACAGACTGATTGTCTAAAAGATTGGCAGTAGATTGGCTCTTTTATTAAAAATATTTTGTCTCATATATCCACCTCTAATTTGGAATCGCCAACTGTTTGAAAGCACAGCCGTATGGCTTTGACTCCTGTGCTGCGTCGGTAGTGAATGAGACACACAGGCGTGTGACTCTGACAGGCCCACCTGCAGAGCCGCTCGTCATTTGACACAGTGCCTGACAGGAGAGCTAGCCGATCACCGATTGGCAGAGCAGCTCTTGCAGCAATGCAAGGCTGTAGTCTCTCGGCATGTGGTAGGAGAGCTGAAACCTGGGGCCGGGCTGACCAATCCAAGCTCTAGCCTGGCAGTGACCAGCCAATTCTTTGATGCCAGCTGGGTAATCATGCTCACAGTGGGTTAGGCTCGCTCGTGCCACAACATGGGTGCCAATGGAGTTCATTTTATTATAAGTGAAAGGAACTCAGGAGCCCTCTTGTGTTTGTCATGTTCAGTTGCTGTTAATTTTGTTCTTCCCTTCTCCTCCCTTATTTCACTGCCTCTTTACCTCCTTCTCTTACTGTATCTTTCATTTACTTGATCGCCTCCTCTCTCTGTCTCCCTAATCGAACAACAAATCCTGTGTCATTTCCTCTCCCATCTCTCCGGCGGTCGCCCCTGTCCCTTCCTCACAACCTGCTGTCCAGACCAAGGAGTTCATCCACGCCGAATTGCTGGCCCACCTGTACTCCTGTGGTGACCAGAACACTCTGATGGAGGAGTCCGCGGAGCAGGCCCAGCACCGCGACGAGATGCTGCGCATGTATTACGCCCTGAAGGAGGCGCTCAAGATAATTGGTGACATCAACACCACCACCATCAGCACGCCCATGCCCCCACCCGTCGACGACTCCTGGCTGCAGGTCACCGGCCAGCTGTCGGGCAGGAGGTAATAATAATTCATAATTGCTTACACTTCTAAAGCACTTTTCTGGACACTCCACTCAAAGCGCTTTACAGGTAATTGGGAATCCCACCGCCACCACCAGTGTGTAACCCCACCTGGATGACGCGACGGTACCCATTGTGCGCCAGTACACTCCCCACACACCAGCTCTCAGTGGGGAGGAAAGCTGAACAACTACTGGCGCTCAGGACAAGACTGTTATTAGAGCTCTGGACTGATGCTCAAAGAGTTGTGGCTTCCAGTCCTACAGTCAATGTAGAAAATGATATAGGTTTTTTTTTAGCATACCATTTTCATTATTTAGCTTGGTCAAAATAGACACATCCTGTATTCGTACATCTGCAAGATGTATAGTGTGAGTCAGAGCCACGAATAAAGATCTTAGGTCTTCTCTTTAACACAAAACAATAATTCAAGCAACATTATTTTTGATGAAACTCAATTTCAATCGAAATTTTGAAATATACCGGGAATATTTGAGCTGTCATGGCAACATGGCTCCCCCTGCTGGAAAAGAGATGAACTAGTGATATTACTATATATCAGAATGTCGCAGTCTTCCACAAGCCTCCAATCAAACTCGTCTTGAATATTCTGTATCATCTCTTTTCAGTACAGCTACAGGAACGGCTAATTCACTGACAAAACAGCCAAACAAGGGGATGTTTTTTTCATGAATCTGACTGCAGTGTATCATATTTTAATGCTTTAATTAGTATCATTCCCCTAAAACAGGAAATGTACTCTTGAGCAGCTTCCTCCTTCATTGAGTGTTTCCCTTTAACCTGTGATTGACCAATGAAGAAATGCCAGCAGGTCTTCTTTCACAGATTTTATAGCTGCTTGTGATACACCTCCCCAGGAGTCAGTGCCCAGTGTGTGTCGGCTCTGCCCTGCAGGTCTCCGACGTCCAGCCCCACACCCCAGAGGAGAGCCCCCGCGGTGCCACCCGCTCGGCCTGGGTCCCGTGGCCCCGCCCCTGGCCCCCCCCCAGCCGGGGCGCCCCCGGTGCCCTCCCGTCCCGGCGCATCTCCGGACCCGTTCGGGGGACCCCCTCCTCAGGTCCCCTCCCGACCCAACCGTGCCCCCCCCGGCGTCCCCAGGTGAGTCACCCTCGCCTGAGTCGAGCCCCTGCTGTTGCTGGTTGTTTTTTTTTCCAGTCTAGCACGGTGTCCCAGGTGAACATGGTGACAAAGCAGCCCGAAGCAGAAGTCGCTCCCCACTGAGGGCGATCTTCACCCTAAAAGCCTCTTTTCCAAAGCCAGTGCTCTTTCTAGCTCTCAAATCAATTGAATGAACACAAAACTGTTAATGTATAGAATAGTGGTGAAAGGCTATGATCACCTGAAAAAGGTTACATTCAATTTCTCTCTAATTTCCCTCCAGGCAATTCTTGGGTTTTTACACAAAGCAGCCCAACGCATTGAATTAAATACCGTAGATAGTCAAGGAAATCCCTGATTGATACTTGAGGTGTTGAGTGCAGAAGGTTTTCTGTGCAACCGAGGCCTGGAAGATCTCCTATATGGAGTGGACACCAGGATTAGAGAAAACCATGTTCATGTGAGAACCATCTGGAATTTAAAACAACAAAAAAAATACTTGCTACGAATATTTCTGGTGTAAAGATTGTTGTGTCTGGGGGTTATGTTGATGTGCTGATATATTAAGCTGAGTAGGAACTGCTTGTTTTAGGCAGCGTTTTCATGATGATCTCAGTGGGAGATCCTCTGATCGTCATTTTGATGCTATGCGAACACCTAAGGGTTCTAATCAGTGCGATCCTGGGTCTTTGCCCCTCCTCTCTGCTCCCTCGTGTTCGTCTCTGATGTTGAGAGCCCCTGTGTCACTGTCAGCCCCCCTGCCCTGTCCGACAGCAGCTTGTGAACGGACACCTGAGCCCCAAAACTGTCTCCCTCCCTCTCACCTCTCCTATGGCCCTGTCAACCCTTACAGCCTCTGAAGCCCCAGATGTAGTCAGTCTTGTTGTGAGTACATGACAGCCCACCACTGCCCCAGTGCAGGACAGTAAAGAGACAGACAGAAAGAAAATGGCAGATAATGAGAAACCAGCATCTGGAATCCCTGCTGAATTCCTCGAGAGGCCTTTGACTTCACCGCAATTTGATTCAACATTTTAGTCTGGGTTTTTTTTTTACAACAGCCTATTAATTCAGATTAAAGCCACCATCTACGAATACGTCCCCAGAAAAGAGACACATAGTCCAGGTGACTCCTCTGTCACTCATGTACAGTGCGTCTGTGGAAAGACGGTGTTGATCTGCCTTTAAGCAAGTTCAGTTAACGAACGTGTCTGGATCCAAACCAGGTTCCAAGAGTTTGAGTTCTATACAGATCAGAACCTGACGATCCTTTCTTCGGTCCAGATCTCTCAGATTCCCTCGTCTTTCCCCGCAACACAAAATGCTCATTTCTTAGTACATTAGATGATTTCTTTCTCTTTCTTTTTGCTGCAGTTCTTTCATTTACAATACTAAAAGGAATGATCTCTGAAAAACATATTTACTACACTCACAGTACATTTACTTACAGTTTTAACCCTAAAAACACGGGAAACATTGTCAGTATTTACATCGGTCTGTGGCTCTTCCACCCTTCTCCTTAAACACTGACGATTAGTGTAACCTGCCATCGTTCCAGCTTCAACACTCCTCCACACTTTTCTTTAAACCTCTTTTGGTTTTTTTTGTCTTCTGTACAGCTAAATTTCCTTCTGCCAAAGCCACCTCCAAACATCACCTCTTACTTTAGCTTCGTGATGTGAAAATATTGAAGAAGTGCCTGAGGGGGTTGTCATTGGGTTCACCCAGCCCAAAGGCTTCTGGGATCCTGTGTGTTTGTATTCTGTGTCAACTCCTCATCCCTCATGCCTGAGCTGTGTTAACACCCCTTAGGGGAGAGGAAGACAAGCTTAACCCTATTCTTTCCTAACACTGCTCAGCTGTTTGCACGAACATCAGCACTATCGTACTTTCATAATCTAACCATCTGGAAATGGCGCATTTACAACAGGAGACACACACTACTGTCCAAGACTCATCTGAGGAGCCTTTGCGAAATTCAGCAAACACCTAAACAACAGCACTGTTCAAAAAGATGTTAAAGGGTAGTCTGATTAGGAAACACTGTGATGTGTTGTGCCGTGCTTGAACAGGTCTGCTGCCTGATCTGGCCTATTTTCCTTTCTCTGTGTTAAGAAACATCAGCCTCTGTTTTTGTTCAATTGGTCAGTGCTGTTTAGTCTCGACAGTGTGTGTTTCTTCTGTTTGATCTTAACCTCTGATCTTGCCCCCCCTCCCCAACAAAAAAAAAAAATCTCCCTCCTCTTCAAGTGCCCCATGTTGATTGACTATTATTTTTTCAGAATTACAATCAGTGACCCATGAGGACTAACGCTAATGGTATGTCTTGTACTTTCATACCGTGATTCTTCACCATCATCTCGATGCATGGCTCATGACTCTCGCCATAATTCTCACCACCTCTCATTGCCAAAGCTCTTAAACTACTAAATCCCACTGCTACCACCAATGCCAGTAACAACACCTCCCCCTTTACTTTAAATGTCTGACCTAAATCAGTGAATGACTCCATCTATCCCAGTTCTGGTGATACTAACACCCAGACATACTGTAGTCTAGATCACAAAGATGAAAGAAGAAGACATGTTCCTTTCCTTCCTGTGGGTAGGAGTTTGGTTACCGGGATATGTGTGGTGCTTCACCAAGATGCAGAAAACTGGGTCATTCTCTAAACTCAGCCCTCCCAGAGGGTCCTGGAATCTACACTCACTGACCGAAATGTTTGTAATCGCACATTAAATGAAAAGACTACCAGCTAGAGGCATTTCATAGTTGGAATAAAGACGGGCATGAGAACAGACCTCCGTCAGCTTCCTTGGCATTAAGAATTCTCTTTTCTGAGACCAGGCTTTCTTGGCAAAAATCTAGAAAACTGGAATAACACACTATTTTGCTTATGCATCAGATTGGAATTTGAACTAGTGCCCTAGTGCAATATGTGCAATTGCTTGTTCTTACTTCTTGCAATGGACTGGTGTCCCGTCAAGGGTGTGCCCTGCCTTGAGCCTCTGGCTTGCTGGGATAGACTCTGGCTCCCCTGCGAACCTGAATTGGATTAAATGGATTAGGAAATGGGTGGATGGGCATGCGCAGTCTTCACTACTGCTGTTCTTGAGCTAATGTCATAACAGAGGGGTGGTGACGTTTTCTGCTGTCTAGGGATGATGCTGTATCATATACCACGATCGTATTCTAGTAGGAGCCAGGGACTGCTCAACTCTGTGTGTCTTTCTGTGGCAGGCAGGGAAATATGTGTGTGTGCTAACAACCAAAAATACCAAAAAAGTCCTTCATCTAAAGATAAATGCCCAAGAATAAATAAATAGAATAGATGCCAAAGAGGCACCTCTAATCTTTTCTGAACAGGGGCTGTGCTTCAATATAATGGCTGCAAAGTCCAGATAAAACTAGGAAAGGACAATGCAGGAACCCAGTGTCGACAAAAGTTACCTGATTTTATCCTGCATTCCTTAGGAGCAACCAGGACAGCTGTGCATAGTCTTCAATGTTAGTTAACGCCTGCCAGAATTAAACAGCACTTAAAATACAACCAATCCAATGCAAAGAGCATCATGGGAAAGGTAGAGATCTCCACTTGGGTCAACAGGAGCTGAGGTGTGTCTTCTGAGAGGAGGTGAAGGTTGAAGTGGTATTCTTTTCTAGATATGACGAGGAAGAGTAAAAAGACATGTTAGCTACAGTCTACTGAGGGGAGGGCGCAATAGGCTGAGAGGCACCTCTGGAGAGCAGGCCTGCAGCTGCTCAGTAGGGTTGGCACCGATGTTCAAACAAATAATCCATAGAGTCCATAGAGACTCGGTAAACACTTTCAAAAATGTGTTGGCTGCTGCTCTCATTAGCATTTTCTGGGTTTTGTAAGTTACTGGCTTGCAAACACTCCAGCAATGCCATCATCAACACGTTTCTTAGTTGGAATGGAGAAACAGATTTTGCCAAAAGGGAGTATTTTAAAGAAAGTTCAAAAGTTTGAAGGAAACCGAAACCTACAGCCTAAGACCCGAGTCGGCCAAACCTGATATACTGGAAAAGCCTCTTTACTCAGTTAACATCAATAGCTTGCCCATTATTTAATTAATTAATTGCTTACACTTACATTGCGCTTTTCTGGACACTCCACTCAAAGCGCTTCACAGGTAATGGAGACTCCCCTGCACCACCACCAATGTGCAGCCCCACCTGGATGATGCGACGGCAGATTATCATTTAGAAATAAACACAATTCTCTTTTTGGAACTTATGCTCGTCTCATATTCTGTATTGCCATTAAAGTCTCGTGATTCATTTACAGTTAACTGACATTGGAGCAGAGAGGCACTGATCTCTTGATGCTGGCGTTAATGAACACCTTACACACACGCATGCATAAACTGTATACCACCTAACAGGATTTATTTTTTAAAAAATATCTAAAATCAGCACCCAAAGGGTCTGCTGAAGGAAAGGTAAGCTTTTTTAAAGTACTTAAAGTAAAATGGGTAATGTACAGTACTTTCCAATATCATCATTTATACACAGGGCAATCCCTAAAACAAGTCAAAATACCAAAGTGGAGTGCACTAGGACAAACTTTCAATTTGTGTAGAAAATGCCCAATGTGTACTCTGTCACTTCTCAGCCCTTTCCAGCATGGGATAAAGATTATTATTTTATGTTATTATTTCATAACACTTTTATCCAAGGGATTTAGTTAAAGATAAACTAAAACTGTCAAAAAATACAACTTACAAAATACTACATAAAGCAGCTCATAACATAAATGTATACAAAGATAAAGAACAGCCAGTTCATTTGTCAGAGCAGTGTCTGGTTAATCAAAAGATATATAATGACAGTTCTATGATGTGCAGAGGAAGAGGAAGAAGTACATTTTTAGGAGTAAGAAAGTCTGTCATTTTTTTTTCTGTAGAGATATAGTTTCTCCCATGGTGCCTTCCATGGTTCCATCGTGTGTGTGTTAGTGTCAGTATGTGTTTCTGCTATTGTGTTTGTGGGCAAGTTTCTGTCAGTATGTTTGTTTGTGTGCAATAGTCTGTGTTCTGTAGTGTTTGTGTGTGTCAGTGCGTCAGTATATGTGTGAGGACGCGTGTGCTCCTGACTCTGAGGCACGGGTGTCTGGGTCTGTGGTCGCCACACCGCGCCTCAGACCTTGCTCAGGGATTGCGAGGGTGTGTGTGCTGGGGTGGGTGATGTCACTTCCTGTACCGCTAGTTTATCGCTGTTGGTGTTGACGGCTGTCCTCTGTATTTTTCTGTCTGTTCCCTGTGTCTCCTCACAGCCGGAGGGCTCCTGCTTCACCAACCCGACCCGCAGTGTCCCGGACAACAGAGTCCCCCCTCTTAGATCTCTAACCAAGGGTCCTCATGCGATCCTAGGGCTGCAGTAGACCACCGACATAGCCCTGCGCCTAACTTGATCTGCTCCAGTAGACCTCCCCCCTGTCCCTTCCTGGAGCACACGCTACACAACACCCACTCGCACGCGAAAAAAACGGCAAAGAGCTTGTCCCATTCTCGTCTCGTGTAGTGTTGATCGTATACCCAACGTGCTTCTTATACTAGTCCAGTATTTGTATTTCGTAGAAGTAGAGCAGAATGACTCGTATCCTCTTAAAAAAAAAAGATGTGCAGTGAAGTCATTGAATTACATCCAGCCTATAGCTAAGGTAGGAGAAAACTATTATATACAAGATGCATCTGCGTTTCAGTTTTGGTTGATGCCTCTCTCTCAGCGGGCGATGGAGGTCCGGTTTGGTCCGTGTAGTGTGTGCTCGGCTGGCCTACGCACCCAGACTGCTCGACGACGCGCCATCAGTGCTGCATAAACAGCTCTTGGAGTCCCGCCTGGGGCCTGGAAAGATGGGTCCCCCCCCCCCCCTTCTGTCTCTGTGACACTCTGCCGTTTCTGTTTTCAGATGTAGTGCAAATCCGTGGGCACCGCCCTGTACGTCTTTGTCTCTTTTCCCCCTCTTTCGCCTGTTATCGGTCACCCCCTTTGGAGAAAAGTAAATCCTGCACCCCCCAGATCCTGTCAGATGGACATGAACTTTGGGAACGGGAGCCTCCTGCCTGCCTTAACGCTGCTCCACTTCTCCTGATATGTGCTCTGCTCTTCCCCTCCCTCGGAACCCTGGGAGAGAGCCGCTGTCCTGGTCGACCAACCAGCAGGCAGCACTGCGTTGGGGGGAGGGGTGGATCAGAGCACTTGTTTGCTGGTGTTTACTTCCTAATTGTGACTTCTTTTTTTTTAATCTTTTTTTATTTTCTGCATGTCCTGAAGGTGTTCCATGAGATGCAATATTCCTCGAGGCTGTAGGAGGGATAACTGCATTTTTTTTTGGTTGTTTCCTGTCTTTTCTGTTCAGCTTCGGTCTGTCCTTAATTCACATGCCAGCAAACTGACCCCGGACCACCAAGTCATCTCGCTTTCCCCTTTTCCGATTAGCCAGAGGTTAGGACCTGACAGCACACACTGAACGTGTGACTGCTAGTTGCAAAAGGCAAAGTTTAGTACATGGTAGTTAAAGCTTATCCACAAGTCAACAGGTATTCGGATTAAAAAACAGACCAGACCTTTTAACACCAGTTAACATCCATCAATTGCTTGGTCAAGGACTGAGAAGAGTAGAACATTTATTTCAGTTGCTGTGATTTCACTAAAAAAATCTAGTGGGTTTTACTTTAAGGACCCAAGAGAAATGCTTACCGATGGACTGATCTCACCCAGTGAGATCTAGCATTTCTACTCTGTTCTAAACTTTCAGTTACTATGATATTCCAAGCAATCAGAGAAAATTTAGATAAGCTGTTGCTGTTAAAATTATAGAAGACACCAATCCCAAGAAGAATCTTAAGCAATCAGAAAAGTGTTTTCCTTGAGCCTTGTGAGCTTTTAAGATGCTTGGCTTAATCTTTGTTCCATTATTTTTAATAATAATCATTAATCATAATTTTCCATTTCTACAAACCCCCGTATGGTGCTCTGAGTTGCTCTGTTTAACAATGCATTACCATCTCTTGCCAACGCCTTATCAGAACAATCAGGTTTGGCTTTAGAAATCTTTGCTGATGGGTCACCCCTTCAATATTTTACAATTTGTTTTCAGAATTATTTGAAGAAAACTCCCATCAGAACAGTTCATCGGCACATGCGCCAAAGCTTTTGTATAACTGTGCGAGACACAAAAATGAAGGCAGCTCACATAACTTTCAGACTGCACCTGTTGAAGCACAAGACCAGCCAGGCACGTTTAAAGTCTAGAAAATATTAAAATCCCCTGAGTGGCACCAAAGCAAGGCAGCAGGGCCGCTTTCAGGAGCTCGCGATGTTAGAAAAAGCAAAAAAAAAAAACGTTCAAAGCACAATCTGAAATGCTAGCTGTTGACGAGCATTTTGAAAATTGGAACGAGAGTCTGTGAGCCTTTTGAGATGGAGGAGAGACTAGTGGTGCTTGATTTCTAAGGCAAAAACAGATCAAGTATAATAGATATTACTTGTCAGCTCACCTGCAAGAAGAACATGCGCTTTAGGCTTTGCACAGAGAAAAGCCTTTCAGTTCTTTAAAAACATGCCCATTGGTGAATATTGCTTACCTGTAAATTCAAAAATACTGGGGGCCGCAGTAAAGGGGGTTTTGAAAACTAAGCACGATGTTTAGTAAAACTAATTTCTGATTCAGGCATTGACAGGCATTCACTCGTTCTCTTTTCACCCCCTCCAGAAGTTAGACCTGTCTTTCCTGGATATTTTCCCGGGTGTACACTCATGATTCAGTGGAATGAGGCAGGCTGACTGGGTCATGGGTCAGGGGTCAGGGGTCAGGGGTCAGGTCTTCTTGCTGGCTATGTTGCGATCAAGGGCAGCCCTCTGTTTTTTTTTTTTCCCTGCTCTTACCTGTTGCGTTCGTTGACTTCTCGTTTCACCGTTTTACGATTTCCTTTCTCTTTCTCCCCCCAACCCCTCCTCTCCTTTCTTTCTCCCAGCCGACCCAGCAAGGGCAGCCCTTCCCGCCCCGAGAGCCCCCTGCCCCCCTTTGACTCGTAACGGCCCTCTTTCCCCTCTCCCGCCCCTCCCTCCCCCGGAGACCACCAGCCACAGTCACGGCGGAGAGCTCTTGGAACCTCACCTCTCCCAGCAGCTCGTCCCGTGTCCTTCATGGCGACGTCTCAAGATGGTTCCCATTAAACACACTCGCACGTACAAAAAAACAAACAAACAAAAGAGACACAAACGGGGGAACTGGGCGAGAGGAAGAGGAGAGAAGCTTCCCAGCACCAGGAACCCGTCACCTCCATTGTCCAGAACCCCATCCTCCGAGACCTTGCGTGTTCATCACGGCCACGTCCTGTAGTGCAGGTGTCGACTGTGTCCGTGTTGTGCAAAGTGCTGTGTTTCGTGCGAATCGTAGGGAAAAGAAACGAGCAAGACCGCCGCCCCCCTCAGCTCTCCATGCAGCGAGCGTGAAGGTGCCACGTGACCCGGAAGAGGTGTGAGGAAGGACCACTCTTTGATAGACGGGATTGCGTGAACAGGACCAGACCGAGAAGCGCATTCTGCCCCTCCCCCCCCGCTGCGGTTAATGGGTGGAGAATTTTGAAAACGTGAGAAAATCGTTTCTCCTCCTGCTCGTAGGGACGTAGGGAGAACGAGATCTGTTTGACGTGAGGAAACAATGGCCACAGTTCACACTGGAGAGTGGGTTTGTTTCCGTTTCTCTACAGCCCAGCCTCGGTCCATATCGCTGCATCCACAACAGCGTCTTTTTTCGTGTAGCTACATTCGCGATAACTCTTCTGCTAAAAAACCAGAACCAGAAAGTGAGGCAGGGATTCAATTTGATGTGCAATATCTGATAGAAAGGAATCCGTGACTCAACGCGTATTCCACAGCAACTACAGAAATACTGCTCAATAATGACAAAGGCACACTGTTGGCGTCTCCAGCATTTGGAACTGTGGCTCGCCACTTCAAGAAGGCCCAGTAAGGTTACCCCTTCAGCACAGACAACGGAGCAGGAGATGAAAAAAGGGGAAAATATGGAATTCCTGGTTTTACACAAGAATTAAAAGCTAACAATCATAACCAAACAATCCCTTGATAAGTACAATTAGTGAAGGAAAGAAAAATCTGCAAGATGCCTACACTAAGGCTGGTTTTTGTTTAGCTTGTGAATTCTATGGAAACATTTATGCTCAAGGATTTGTGGTGGCAGCTTTCGTAAGGTCTGTGACGGCCGATCATCATCATTAATGATGTTAGATGCAAAATCCAAAAAGAGCTCAGCTGTGACTGAAGCTGTACACTTATGGTGGAAATCGTGGAGTAGTGCTTAGAGATCTCAATCATTTGAAAGTTCCCCGTCTAGCAAAGAATACTTCAGGGTCTGGTCTTTCTAGAAAGACACCACACAAAGCAATATTTGCTGCTAACATTTAGGACACACATGTTGGTTAAGTGTGAATGACAAAGTCGGGGGGTGAAAGTCATTGATGATTTGCAGGACTTCCAAGTCTTTATGTTCACAAGGGAAAAGACTCTATAGAATCATATATAGTATGTCAGGCACGATAAATAATGGGAAATCAGAATTGTTTATCGTATTATGCCTTGAATGCCAAATTTCACATTAAGGATCTGGGGGCATGGGCGAGAAGAAAAAGTCATCACATGAATCTTCACTGGCAAAGTGTGCACAAAACAGGCGACTTAATTCTTATGACTGCTTCTGCATGTTATCTTAACTCTAGAGAGCTCTGGAGTTCATCTGTCCAGGTGATCACACTCCGACATGGCTACCTGGCAATGATCTTTCAGAAAACTGAACACAAACCAGCACTGTTATTATCTGACTATTATTCTATCCCTTTTCTTGTTCAACACTCCCAATTCTCAGAAACATCAACACACACAAAACAATGATCACGGACATATCTTAAACGTGTTATGTATCTTTGTTGTGCATATATGGGAATTGTGCTTCCATTGTTTAGATTTTAGTAAGATGTAAGAAATAAATGATTATGAAAAGTGATTGTGTAAAATTATATATGGGGGGGGGAAAAAAATCGGGGCTTACTTTCAGTCGGTGTATTATAAATATTCTTTCTGACGAACTGCTTACAAGGCGGAGATGCTGGGAGTTTCAACCTTTGAAACAAAGTGAATTTGTGCTTCTCTGATGCAACACGTGTCCTGTACTTACTGCTGTTGGTTGAATGATGAGTATCCTATCTGTAAAACAGGGCCGTGCCTTGTAAAGAAATAAAATTATGTTGGTGTGAAGCCTCTTGAGTGCCCCCGTTTCCTTTCGATCCAGGGATTTTGCAGATTTAACCGTAAGGAATTCAGCTAATGTAAAAGAAGCAGCCTGTTTGCTTTTGCTCAATCATTTTGTTTTTATTCAGGAAAAGGTTCTAACAGGATAAATCACAATCCGAAATCTGAGGACAATTGCAGCTGTTCGTATTGTCTCGATATTCATTTTAAAACTGATTCATTTCATGTTTATTCCAAATAAATATTTTTAGTTAACTTCAATCTTAACTATTCCCCAAACACCTTTCATTAGATTTACAGGTAAATAATGCCAGAGCTGCAAAAAAAAAAAAAAAAGGCTGCAGACCCACTCAATCTGTTTTAAATCTACTTAATGAATATACAATATGTTACACAGTTACAGTATGTACACAGTTCCTTTTACAGAGAACATCAACTTGCACTTTTTGTTTACCGGTCGTTCAATAAATTCAGACACTCAACCCTGAAAAAAATGTGCAGGATAGAAAAAGATCAGAAGCTGGAAAACACTTCCAAGTTTGTTTGTTTTTTTTTTTGTTTCTCGTGAAGGCGGGTGTGATGGCCTTGTCCTCATCTCGGCCCTTGCAACTAGCAGATTTTTAATAACTGCACCCAAAGGGAAGGGCTAGAACAGCCCACAGTTACATTCACAGATGGCACACCTCCTTAGAAAATAACAGGTCACCGAACCCAGAACTGTCGGGCTAAGCTTGAGTATTCTGACTTAACTATAGTATTTAGGGATGTTCAGCACTGTTACTGAAATGCACAGTATAGAAAATTATTCACAGCAGCCAGCTACCTCTTTAATGGCCCACAAGTCCTAGATGACATCTCCCTTGATTTATAACAAACCTGCTCATGTTACAGCTTCCCCCACTGAGATGTTTTGAATAAAGCAGTTAAATAAATAACAGGGGGTGAAGCCTTATCTCACTCTTTCATAAGGGATGAAGTTCTACAAGCTTTCATTACTGACATTGTGAAACAGGATTGCTACAGGGTTTAGTATTAAAGTCAGCTATTAAGATGTACGCATGTTACTTTTCGTAAGTCAGAGTATCTTCTTGGCGTTTGGATAGCCATGGTTTACTAAAAGATTGTTCTGGAGTTACAAAGATTACTCTTTAGTGACATTCAATTCATAGCAATGTCCACTGGTTTGATAAAGTAATTCGTAAGCGTCTTCTTAAGTGTTCGTAAGTACTGTTTGCTTGGCAAAGACGAGATTTATATTGTTCTCTGTAACAGTGTTAGTCTTTAAACCAAGTTTGTTCCTTACCAGGAGCTAATTTGTTTGGACGTGTTTAACGTTTATTTTGGACCAACTTTAAAAATGTATCCCTTTTGCCGACAAAAACAAAATTGTTTTACACAAATTAGATGGGTGGGAACTGATTATTTTACTAGCGGTGAGCAATTGTGGAAACTGCATTAAAAAAAATGGACCAGAGTAGTCCAGACCCGGTCCTGGAGAGCCACAATCCTGCACATTCTATAGGTGGTGTTTCAAAGGCCAGGGAGCCGAGATCTGCACACCTGATTAAACTTGAATCAACTGATAGGCGTTCAGAGCTCAGCTGGAAGGTAAACCAGTAAATACTACAGTCATTAAGTACCAGGATTAGACTCTCCTGTTATAGAATAGCTGTCCTTCAAATGCAATAGGAGTGAAAGCATTGCAAACTCCCTAGGAAACAAATCAGGAGGGGAAGGCAGAGACAGCAGAAACGCTTCACACGTTAGTTGAAACAACAGAAACCCAGGTTCTGCCTGGGGACAACCTGGTTCAGATCGACTGAGTGACGGATTCAAACAAAAATAAGAGACAAACTTTGATCTTCCAACTAGGTAAGCTGGGTTTATTTCTACAAAATACAACTCTGGCGCCTGAAATACTGTTTCTTGAAGAGCAGTCATCTTGCGATGGCCAGCAAGCTGGCTGAAGGGATCTATAGAAACAGCCCAGGGTTTTGTTTCTTATTTAATTCAGGGGATCCTAAATTAGGTCCCATTTAAACTGCTCACAGTGTTCTAATGGTGATCAGCATCACTACTTCGGTATCCAAGCAGGTGAACCTCCTCCTTCCCATATAGTCCAGCTCATTCAAAAGGAGACAGTGTAACCTCAGGACCAATAAAAAAAATCTGTTTAATGATTATGATTTAGCAGTACACAATCAATCAACACATTTCTTTTCTCATCGCTGTCTAAATTCACAAATCATGAATAAATTCCATGCAACAACAGTCATCTACCCTTCAGCGAAAGAAAACTCGCTTCAGAGTGACACGGAATGCAACAGCTCTGGGGTCTGTCGGCCACAGTTAGAAACTCATTCAAACCAGAAGGCAATGATCTCAGGCCGCCTCAATATCAAACTCCTCTCGGTTTAGATCAGTTTAGACTTTTAAATAACGCACAACTCTGGTGCCACGTCCAGGTTATCCTCATTGCTAGCTGGCTTGTGAAAGACTGTAACAGGAAACTAATGAGATTAGGACAACTAACAGGAAAGCCATAGTACACTGAATTAATAACCTTATGCTACAGATATTTTGAAGAAAGAATAAATACCAGATAGTGTCAGACCAGACTCCTTTGTCTGGATATTCCAGGGTGAAGAGAAAGCAGATTTAGATTTCAAGTCTGAACATTGTGACAAAAGCAGCATTGTGTGACACTGGTAGTGAACTAGACTCCTACTCCAGCACAGGGTCAGGCCTCCACAAGAATTCCACGCTGCTTTCTTTTATGCTGCTAGCTGTCACACAATATCTTAACTGCTCCTCAGCTAGAAATCCAGGATCACCTGGTTGTGTTGAAATACCAACACAAAACCCCACAGTAAGAAAAAATTTGATGAACTACTGTGAAAAAGCTGAAAGTGCTCTTTGGTCTAAGTAGAACTATATGTACAAATGAGACATTCAGTCCTCGGACAATGCCCTTATACCCCTCCACTGAAAGCCAATGCAGTGTAGACCCTTCCTACCTCTTTATTAATAAACCACATCTCAGAGGACTTATAAGGAATTATAAGTTATAAGGAATTCACATTCACAAAGCAAACAATCTTGCAAGTCAATCTCCTCTCGTCTCACTCGTTATATTTAAATTACCTAGAGACAATCGGGCAGCGTACGCACAACACCTCTGAGGCCATCAGAGGTACCGTAGGGAGACCATATTATGTCTTCATGTGGACACTTTGAGACTGGACAGGATTTTAAAACTACCCTTAAACTGAAAGACCATTTGTAAACTGAGAGCTGACCCTTTGCTGAAATGAATAACACATGCTTAATGTCACTAAAGAGTAAACCTAATGTTGTTCATCTGTTCCTGACGGGTGCAAAATATGACTGGGTTGAAAAGTGTCATTTCAGCGAATATCCGATCAGTTTCACGTTGACTGTGCACCAATTTCCATCTCGGTAAAGGTGTCAAATTGAATTTCCGAGTTCACGTCTTCTCAGGGCCGTTTTTGGTCTCGGTGAACACAAAATCACCAGTATCAGAGGATTCTCGGCCAAGCCTCACTTAAGGGCTTAGAGGGTCATTGAATTCTCCGTCTGCAGCTTGCCAACCTCTCTTTACATCAGGCTGTCCTCAACAGAACTTCCAAACCCAAGCCCTACGTAGACAAGAACATTCAAGAGTGCCCTTTGTCCACTGCGGACTCAACATAGAACAAAAAGACAATAACACAAGTCTGAGTTTTTTTTTTTAAAATTGATGACATGTGGCTTGATATGAGTGGATAAGCCTATTGCAAAGTAAAGTCATGTACGATATTTCACAGCTCCTTCCCCTCTGGGAGTGGACTTAAGGAAACATTTATCACATCTTTGAGCACACAAACACAACGTTTGAGCAAGAAACTCCTTAGCATTCTCAAGTTTAAAGCTTCACACTAGGCCTTCCAAAACTGTTTTGCAAAAGAGATTTCAATGCATTCATCTTATCAAAAGGGGGCTGATGTAAAAAAAAAAACACGTTCTGTCTTCTTAAAAATTCACAGCCCCCAGAACAGGTTGCCCTTCTATGACGTGTCCAGTTTATAATCCTGATCAACACTAGATGTACTTTTCCAGCATACCCAGTGGAGTGGGAAGCAGTTGACAATCATCTCCTATGAGCTTTAGCTTCATGCAGGAAAAACACCCCAGCTGCTGATACAGTTTATCAAGACTTTCCAAGTTTCATAGTTGACTATAACTATGAAGGAATGGTGACAAAAATTCACCCATTTCAGTCCAAAACTGTTAAAATGACAAGGACACGTGGAAGGTTATACAGAATACTCATTAAAGGACACTTCACCAAAAAAACTAACAGCAGCATTTAACTGAACAATCTGGTTACCGATTCCCCTTAATCCTGTCCTGTGTCCATCATCTCAGACATTCGGCTCTCACTCAGGAGAACTGGCAAGACCCTCCAGCCCCCAGGTGATCACGCTGCTTCAAGAATCCACTCCAATTCCTCTGCCTCATTCTTAGTATTCATTCTTTAGGATTCTCGACTTATGAGATATGATCTCAACTCAACCTTTAGTGCTGTATCCTCCCTTAACAGAACAACACAGTGCTGCATACATATGCACATCTCATGCACATGACCAAAAATGCCTGAATCGGTTTCGAGTCTGTGCTTTGGCGTTTCCTACACCATTTTCACCATGTCTGCTACTATAAAGATCTCCTCCCCCTCTAGTATTACACGGGGTAAGTAATGTACATTTACAGCGGACATGGGTGAGATGACACAGGCCGACCACTTTGAATCGGAACCGGACATCTGGGTGAAAACTCCTGCCTGACGTTTCTGCTCAACAAATACCATCAACAGACTGTTCAATTGGGAGGTTTCACAAGAGTCGGCTTATTCCTACTTAGAAAGCAAAATCTTAACAGGAAGGGGAAGCTCCAGTCTTCCTGGTATATTAACTTCTTTCACTAAGTGTTATGACCTCAAGGTAGACTTAGTGGACCTCTTCTTTAGTACAAAGTGCATTTCTCCTATTCTACTTGTGCAAAACAATTTGTACGCAGGGTTAGGAACACCCCCTCTCCACACACCAACGATTTCTAAACATCTTCACTCACATTGGCCAGAAGCCTATGGCACATTGCCGGGAGGCAGATACGGTCTTTCTATAGGCCAAGGTTGACACCCTTTTCAAATCAACTGATAAAACTTAGAGATTGCGGTATGTCATGATACTGCTTTTTATTGCACCCAAAACTCCAATATCAAAGGGGCTGCAAAACCATCCATCGTTCCCGTATCCACTGCAATCAGGGCATTAAAAACATGGGGGGATTCAGTAATATCAAGCTGGGAGTATCTGTGGAACACAGCAGAGCCACCAGCACTCCCTCTGGACAGTTTTAAGGCCACAGTTGATTACCCCCACCTCTTAGATCAGCAACAAAAGGGGGGGGGGAGAAAAAAGCAGATAAGATATTTTATTCCCCTTCAACAGAAGTAAAAAAAATTCCAGTTTGCTACTGAAAGGGGGCATGACGACAACACCAGTTCCTTTTGCGATTAGCTGGTACAATCTTTCAAAAGAATAGTGTTTCTTCACAATAAATAATTGGGGAAAAACAGGAATGACACCGAGATTAACTGCATGCAGCCTGTTACTGGTACCCGGACCATCCAGGTGCCGTGTGTGATCGACATGTCGTGGGGGGGCTTGTGGTGTCCTGGGGCTGACCTGACCTCAGCAGGGAAGGGCAGGGCTCAGACCACCAAGATCTTGACCTCGTCGTTGTCGTCCGCGCGGTAGAAAAAGGGGATGCAGGGGTTGTCTCCGAGGAAGGGGGCGGGCCGGGCCTGGGGGTTCTGGATCTCCTGCAGCAGCTGCATGATCTGCCGGGCGGTGCCGTCTTCCTGGGGCCGGGGGGGCTTCCCCTCCTGCCCGGACAGATCGCCCTCCGGCGCCGCCTCCGGGGAGCTCAGCTCCGGCGCTTCTGCAGGGGGGGAGGGGGGGGAGGGGCAGAGGACAGATCAGCTCGTGACAGGAATTCGCAGCCCCACTCCAGGATGGGAGGAACCTTTTGTAAAAACAACTGTACCGATGGAAACACAATCAAATCAAATAACACGCACGAAAAAATCCTGCACTGGCTGTCGGCTTATTATTATTTTTTTTTAACTCAAGAACAAACCTAAAAGGTGTCAAAATTCAGGAGACGCTCACGAGTTTACCCTTTACGGTCACGCTCCAAAAAAGGGTGGGGTGTCCAGTTTGTCTTTACTGCAGAGAAAATGCTTACCTGGCCCGTCAGTGGCGTTGAGCTCTATGCGTCTCTCTGCCGGCGCACTAGGCTCCACGCTGCTGCTGGACAGCAGGTCAGGGTTGCTAACCGAGGCGGTGTACTTGCTGTACCACTCATTCCTCTCTCCAACCAGGCGCATCACAAGGTCCTGCAGCTCGGCCAGCTTCGCCTGTACAGACGCACACATTCACAGCGCTCGTTTCCGAGCAGCTCTTCGCTTAGGACTTCCATTTTCTATCTGCCTACACTCTGTCTGAACTGTGGCTTTATTAAGAAGCGGCAGAAAGCTACTGATCGCTGGTGGGGTCAAGTCTTTTTAGTAATGACAGCAAAGAAAACAAAAGGTAGCCGATTCAGGTACCAGAGTAGCTCTGTTAAAGCTACTTTCACATCTGTCATGTTCCTACACCTTCATTTACCAGTCTCTACACAAACAGTAAACGGCAAAACATCTGGTTTTAGCTAAGCTACAGTAACCCCCTTCACCGTGCACAGGCACTGCCATGCGAGGCAGACAATGTACATGGGTTATGATCGGGTGCTTGCTGATTTAATGACGAGTACACTGGGCTGCAAAAAAAAAATGACTTTCCCCAGATACCGTCACCGATAGAAACGACAATCCTGATTACAAAACAACAGGTTGAAATGCAGATATCAGATAAGCCTACAACAATCAAATAAGGACATACACAGTCCCGATGTTTCTTGCATGTTTTGGGTACAGATTAGAGGTTGCCCTCTCCCTTTTTGTATCGTTTGGATCTTTGATCTCAGTCTCCTCTCTGGTTTCCTTCCCAGTGTTTAAGCCGGGTAGGCAAAAGTAATTTCAAACCTTTTCGATGCGGATGTTTATTCCACAAACAGCATATTAGAATCTCTTTTGCAGTGGATTTCTGTGGTTGTAGAACCCAAGAGGAAATGCAATAGTGGGGAAAGTGAAGATGGTACTGGGCTGTGGTGCGAGGAGGAGATCCTAGGAGGAAATGCCAGGAAATCTACAGCATCTGTACCTTCATTTCCTCCTTGTCTTTGGCCAACATGCTGATATAGTGCTCCTTCTCCATGTGCCTCTGCTTCATGATGGCTCTCTGACTCTGGTACAAGGCAATGTACTCCCCTGGAAAACAGACCACCGCTCACTGGAGGGCCTTCATTCCACACATCACAAGAATGCCCAACCCATTTCGCAATGCAGATTCCTGGAGTCACACAGATGGCTCCGTTGTTTCGCTCAACACCAAGAGTTTTTCATTTGATATTTGAACTTCAGCCAACAGAAGAACGTTTTTAAAACATGGCAGGGTTTTGCAGTTACCAACCAAGAAATCAATGGGGCTTTCGCACCTGTCGTCACCTACACATGCACGGGCAATAACCCGGCACAATATCCACAGTCACCAATTGCAAATCCCTGTTTCAAAGGCATGTTTTCACCTCAATCTGATTTTTAAAAAACTAAGTGTCCTCGGAGCTGTGCAAGCTGCACAGCCTTCAACACTAGTATTGGGGAGGGCGTGTTTTGCAGAAGCACGCTGACGTACAGTATGTGATGTGCAGAACTGACGTGTTACTGAGGTACAGTAGTGCTGGCCAGTGGAGGACTCTTGGCATGATGGGAACCTGCAAGGCAGTGTGGGAATGTGCTTCAGCCCCTAAGGCAGCAAGCCCTCACCTATGGTGTCCGTTTCTCCAGACAGCTGTATACAGCGGTGCTCCAGCTCCTCCACTCTCTCCTTGAGGTCTGCCTTCTCTTGCATGAGCGCTGTGAACCGTGACTAGAGACGCAACACAGGAAGAGAAGAGGTGACCACTCACTCACTGGGAATGAAGAATGAGATGGAGTCAGGGAAATGATGCTTTAGGGCTCCACGCTTACCTGAAGCTTTTCCATCGCTGCTCTCAGAGCCTCATGTACTTCAACTGGCACGCCGTCCCCAGCAGGGCCTAAAAAGAGCAAAAGCACATCAGGATAACAGATCCACAAGGTCACCAGATTTACTGTCTGTCTTCCGTGTTCTTCTTGCATGGTGCATTTCCCAAATTTTTCATCCTGGCTCATGGGGTTCATGTGAACCACGTGACCTTCATGAAAACATGTAGCTTCAACGACTACTACACGTTTATTGCTTGGAAATCACACATAACAATTTGTTTTATTTATGTGGTGGAGACACCACAAATGCCAAGCGCACAGAAACCAATAAATGCGATCGACT
Organism: Atractosteus spatula; assembly: GCF_055471065.1. Taxonomy (NCBI): domain Eukaryota; kingdom Metazoa; phylum Chordata; class Actinopteri; order Semionotiformes; family Lepisosteidae; genus Atractosteus; species Atractosteus spatula. The sequence continues at coordinate 3,164,537 of NC_142728.1, read as the reverse complement.
CTGGGTGTGTTCCAATCAGTGGCACATTCTGGTGTAATTTCTGAAAGAAAGTCCACTCCAGGCTCTGCTACATTCTTTAAGACAGGTGGGAAATGCCCTACCTGCAGCAGCGGTGCTGTGGTGCTGGTGCTCACTCCTCAGTGCTGCCACCTGCTGGAGAGCAGCCTGGTGCAGCCGCAGCTCCTCCTCGTACAGCCTGCCCGCCTCGTCCCGCTCTCTCTCCACCTGCGACAGCGCTGACTGCAGGAAGGCAGCCTGCCAACAGCATCGGCGAGGACAGAGGATCAGGGAGATTCTATCGCTGGGCAGGACTCTCAGAGCCGTAGCGCGGTGCACACAAAACAAAACTACGACACAACACGGCTTGGAACCAATTCTTTACATAAAACAACACAACTGACAACCCGACATAAAAGAAAAGACTGAGACAAGTGAAGAGGCCTTATTCTTCCTCAGTGAAAGTTGGGGAAACTGGCCTGATTTCGTCTTGCAAGAGCACTCTCACCATTTCTTCCCTGCTGTCAAAATCCTCAGGGATCGTGATGGAGGCTTTCTGAAAGCTTTCAGCCGGCGATTTGCTCTCCACACCATCACCTAGAGAGGAAGCCTGTTATTAATACACACCACATGCCCTGGAGAACCCGCAGTGAGGCGCTGCATTTCAAGTGCTGGATTGTGCCGAGCCAATTATTTTGGCAACAAAATCGTAATAAAAGTAGACCTTTTTTTTAACGACACATTGCTGGCCTTTGACGGTCGTGACCCAGTCCCTCGAGAAGATTAAAGTTTGCTTGGTGAACTGGTGATGTCAAGGACATTACACACAATCAAAAGGCACGCAGTGTTGTATTATGAATGACAGAAAAGGTCTGACTCATTGAAATCAGTTCTCCTCTTGGAGGGCGACTATGGGAGACGTTTACACTGCATCTATTATTAAGATTGACCTAGAACGCCCAAGCAAGTACAGACGCTGGTTATTACACTGTGAAATAAGAGGAGCAAGCAACATAGGATGCCACAGCAATAATGTACACTAGATATAAAGTGTGACACCCCTCCTCCTTGCAAAACAGTACACCTCAGTCGTACAGAACTGACAGTTTCTCTCAGGCAAACCCTACCTTGATCTCTTAGCTGCGTGCCGAGTCCCGTACTGCCGCTCAGCTCTTTGACCTCGGTCTTCAAGCTCTCGTTGTCTTTGGCGAGCTGCGTCAGCTTCTCCTGAAAGACATTTCGTCGAGAGCTCAGCCCGTTTTCGGCGTCGTATTTTCACGTGAAAACGAGAATAAAAAATTCTGGATGGAATTTTTGTTCCTACGTTTCCAGCATCCTGCAACTTCCTAGAAAAGTGTAAAAAGTATCCTTCTCCCTGCTAATGGAGATGAATATTTAACAAGCCCTCGCATTGCTGGGGTTAAAATTAATCAACTGACAGAAGTCATATCCAGCTTTTGGAACATTTTTCCAAGCAAGTGTTTTTCCCCCTTCTGTGCAGCTGAGGTAATCTGAATGTGAAATTCCTCTTTTTTATATTTTGAATCGGGGATGTGCAGTTCAAGTCCTCCGGAGCCACTGGTGTTAATTTCTCGAACAAAAAGTTCACTCACCTGATTCTTTTAGCTCTTAATCACCTGCAAATTGAACAGCGCATTTAAAACATGTAGGAATCTGGCTCTTGAACACTGTAACTACCCATTTCTGCCCAATATGAATAAAAAATGAACAATGTACTTGAACCAGATGGAGCAAGTGGAAACTTCATGGAAGTGCATTTGAAATGAAACACCGATTTTAAATGCAGGAGGCACTTCTTTAGCTAAAGAGTGGTGGGAGTATGGAACAAGCTACCTAACCATGTTTTTGAAGTCAATACCCTGCCTTTTAAGGTCAATTAGCTTTTAACTAGAAAACAGCAGTAACTTATTTTTAAACTTTCTCATGTTCTTAAAAAAAAATACTTTCAGTTTACTTTCTGCTTATCTGTACAGCAGTCACAAAGTACAGTTTCTGGGACGAATACCGGTATATGGGATTCAGCACAGTACAGCACAAGAAATAGCAAGTATGTGAGAGAATGTAACATTCCAAGAGAAACCATTGTTATGAACGGTCAGTGACCAACAGGACGTCCCAGAAAACAGGCTTGCCAGGTGCTTTACACGTGAGCATTTCATTTGAATTGAAATTCAAGACTGGGCAAACACCAGGCTGATATTTAAATACTGACAAAGCAGGAAGCAACTGAAGCTAGTTATAAAAAAAAATATAAAAGGTGTTTATATTGACAGCTAGCCAATGTGAGAAAGCAAGATAAGGGAATGTTACTAGTTATAACCATACATTGTAAAATTGTTAAAATTGGACAACAGACTAGTTAGGCCTCATTTAAAGATTGCATACCATGTTGGTCACCATATTACTAAAAACTATTACTCCACTGGGACCGGTCCAAAAAGAAATGGCCCCTCTCATTTTTATTTTCATTTAGAACAGCTCCAAATTACAGAAGATCCGTAGTATCCTCTCTCGCATGCCTACGTATTGCTTTAGAACAACTGATCGGTCCATCGGTGTGCGCGTTTGTGTCAGTGTGTGCCCTGCAATGGACTGGCGTCCCGCCCAGGGTGTACCCTGCCTTGCGCCCGTTGCTTGCCGAGCTAGGCTCCAGCTCCTCCGCGATCCCGAGCTGGAAGACCCAGTGAGAAAAGGATCTGTGCCTTTTGACGCGCTTGTGTGCGGCTGAGGAAAGGATTTACGCTCGCAATAAAAGCGCCGAAGGACAACTCTTTCTTATTTGGCTTTCTGTGGATCCTCTGGTGCGCCGGTGCCCGGCTCGGCGCCCAGCCCTACCTTGGCCTGCTCCAGCTCCTTCTGGCTCAGCTCCAGCTGGACCTTGCCCTGCACCTCCTCGTGCTGCAGCCGATCCATGAGCTGCACCTGGTGCAGGTACTGCTTGTGCAGCTCCTCTCGTTCGGCCACCAGCTGCTGGTAGCCCGCCGTGTACTGCTGCAGGTGAGCCAGGTACTGGTCCCTCTGCTCCAGGAGGGAGCGAGCCTCCTGCGTCTTGCTCTCCAGCTGCGCGCACACGGAAAGATGGCTTCAGAAAAAGCAGCTTCACGGCCTCATCTGTAAACACTGCAGCGTCTACTGGCCCTCATTCAGAGCTGCTGCTCTGAACTTGGCACTTCTTGTGACAAGAAATCAGACCTCTAATTCCTTTTAATCCACGTTACAAACCTGTTCATTTCAGATATATTAGTTGTCATAGTGGCTGTAAGTGCTTAAATGCTAAAAACAAGTAGAGGAGTCCTAATTCAGTAATGATTCAATGAAGAGCTTCATTCAGAGCTCAGGTGGACGAAAATAACAACTGTGGTGAAATCACACATTTCCAGGATCAGTGCTCAGTGAAGGGTCTAGGAGATGAAGCCATTTCCTGTTAAGGAGCAAGAGGTATAGATTTCTAAAGGGAATCCCGGAGTATCTTCTGTAAAACTGGGATCTTCCAAGGAACGCACAAGAATTTACTTCCAGTATGTTTTAACTGGAGCTCTGTCATGTATGGTAAACAATTTAAAGGGCCACAAATTTTCACAGGAATATTCTGAAGCACTGGCAGGAATTTCACCTCTAATGTCTAACATTAACATAAAAGATGTTGTACCTGCTCAAGTCAAAGTACCCAAGCCAAAATGTATTTTTGTTGGGGATTTGGGAGACGTACTTTTCTTCTTGCGCTTTTTAAAGTTGGTACACTGTAAAAGGACACTGAAAGGAAGCCCTGGACGATAGCTGGGCTTGTGCTCTCGATCGGCCGGCTCAGAGACCCCAGTACCGCGCTCACCTCCTCCCTGGACTGGTGCAGCTCCTCCTGCATCTGCCCCATCTTCTTGGCCAGCTCCTTCTTGACATGCTGCTCAGACTGCAGCGCGGTCATCAGCTCCATATTCTCGTTGGTCTGCAGGGGCGGGAAGAAAACCGTCGGTCACAGCCCGCCGCCATCACCCTGCCTGGAGTCCCCCACGACGGAGAGGCCTCGCCCTGGATTCCCGACAGGATTCGAGTCCATGTTGAAACTCCCCCTCCTTGCATGCAATGATCGGCCAGGTGTGGCTCCTGTTTCTAGCTGACCTTTTACCTGTTTAAACCCCTTCGTGGGACCTTCATTCAACAAAGTGTCTTATATGCCCCAATTCTACCTTCTGTATGGAGTCTGCGTGCTGTATGGCACTAGGCTTCCTGGTTTCCCAGTGCCTGATTTCCTGTTAGGCATTGCAGGCACCTTGCCTATGAACTTTCTAGGGCCTACGAAGGAGGGAAACATTATTGACTAACGAAAAACGAGCTGAAACAACATGCTTGTGATCGACTCTAGGTGCTCATACGCTATTTTGCGGCTGTTCTAGAAACTGGAAGTATGAGAGGAATGGTCGCTCGACTCGCTCCATCAATCACGAGGTATAGCATTAGAATAGTTTAAAGTGCATCATGTCAATCAATGCAATTCAGTTGGCGTTTACCCCTCTTTTTGCACCTTTCGGAGTGAAAGTGCCAAGGGCCTATGAACACCAAAATCCAGCCCTGTGGTTTCCTCCCACCTCCCTTTGACACATGGTCTAGGTTAACCGGAGTCTCCTAATTGACCCTGTGTTTGTCCTTTTCCTGGAACGGCTGCTCTCCTATCCAGGGTGTAGGCCTGTCTTGCCCCCATGATTCTGGACCGGCTCCAGGTTGCTGGGATCTGTTCCAGGAATTTGCCCTTTTCCGATAATGGATTGATGCGATTCTTGTTTTGTACAGCACTTTGAAAGATCAACAAAATCTCGGCTCTGTATCAAATACTTCTGCATGGTCTTCGCACAATTACTACTGTCACATACTCCCTCGTTACACTGTTGTAACACTGTTACACTGTTGAGAGCCGAAACGCTGCGTTTTCTCTCTTCTCTTTTCAGCATGGAATAAACCTATTGCTTGTTCCTCTGCAGACTACGCATGCTGACGCAGCCACCCACCTCAACCACTTCTGTATATGAATAAACCCATTTGGTCTATATGGCTCAAAATAATTGTTCTCCAATTGATGAAGTACAAAAAAAACGGTTATAATATTCTTATGGATGATGCTTTTTTTTTTTAAATCCCGCACTCCATCATCCTAAAAGGCGTTATTTTAAGATCCAGCGAATCATTTCATTTCAGACACGGGTGCAAATACAGTTCCCGATCTTCCTCCTTCAAGTATTCTAAGATCTAGTCGCCCTAAAAAGATCTCACAGAGAGCCGATCTCATATTTGGTTCTATCGCAGTTTTTGATCATGATGAACTGTACGGAGATGCCTGCCGGAGTCGGGAAGGACGCGGCGCAGAGGGTGCCCCGGCCCCCAGGGGGCCCCGGGGGCCGCGCTCTCACCAGCTTGACGAAGCCGTTCTGCAGCTCCGCCAGCTGCTCCTTGAGCTCGCGGTTCTGCGCGAGGGCGCGGCTGATGGTGGCCTTGTCGCTCTGCATGCTCTCCAGGATCTGCTGGCGGTCTACCGCGTCCTCGGAGAAGCGCTGCACGGTGCGCTCCAGCTCCAGCAGGCGCTCCTCCTGCTCCTGGCACAGGCGGCTCAGCTGCTCGTTGTCCCGGACCTGGGGGAGAGCGGGAGAGCTCTGGGGTTTAGGGCAGCAGCGCAAGCGTGTTGATTGAGTTTTCTTCTTGACTTTTATTGGTTAGGAGTATGTCATTTGATTAATAAAACAGTGTGCAGGTATAATAAGTCCTGACACTTATATTTTCTGGACACTCCACTCAAAAGTGCTCTACAGGTAACGGGGACTCTCCTCCACCACCACCAGTGTGTAGCCCCCACCTGGATGATGCGCCGGCAGCCAGAGTGTATCAGTACGCTCCCCACACACCAGCTCTCAGTGGGGAGGAGAGCAGAGTGATGAAGCCAGTTCAGAGACGGGGGTTATTAGGAGGCCATGACTTGTAAAGGCCAGGGGGAAATTTGGCCCAGACACCGGGATAACTCCCTACTCTTATTGAGGAACGCCCTGGGATTTTTCATGACCACGGAGAATCAGGACCTCCGTTTTACGTCTCATCCAAAGGATGGCATCTTTTTTACAGTATAGTGTGCTCGTCATTATACTGGGGCATTAGGATCTACACAGACCGCAGAGTGAGCGCCCCCTACTGGCCCCACTAACACCTCTTCCAGCAGCAACCTTTGCTTCCCCAGGAGGTCTCCCATCCAGGTGCTGACCAGGCTCACAGCTGCTGATGAGCTCCAGTGGATTACCACTTGTGAGTTGCAGGGCGATATGGCTCCTGGCGTGTGCTAGAGATACTGGAGTGACACACAAGCCTCACTCTGTGATGTGCGAATTACCTGGGCCTGGTACTGTGTGCTGAGGGCGTCCTTCTCCTGCTGCAGCTTGCCGAGAGCCTCCTGCAGGGCAGTCTCATTTTCGGAAGGTCCTGTGGGCTCGGGGGCAGCCTGGTCCTCTCTCTCCTGGGACAGCAAGGCTGTGGAAACACAGAAGAGCATTGAAGGAGCAGAGCAGGGGTGGAAGAAACAGACCTGTACTTCTGTTTTGCTATACCATTTTGTAGCCTCTTCAGGCTTAAAAAAAAGTCACTGAATCTAAAGGCCTCTGACAACAAAGTAAACTCCAGTGCCAAGTCGATCTCATTCATCTTTCACAACCAACTTTTTGTGTGCACAACTAAAGTTATCAACTAATCTTCAAGCTGCAAAAAATGTCCCCCAAATCACACCGAGTCTAGAGTTCAGTCATTTTGAACTTTGGAATGTGTTACTTTTGCCACTGGCGAGTACTTTCAAAACCACTGGATGAAGTAATCAAACACACAATCACCATCAAGGAAATAACGCTGTGGTCAGTTCATTTCTATGCAACTTAAAGATCTTTGTCATGATTAACCTCTTTATAAAAATGAAGCAGGTGTGTTGCAGTGGAAACCTAGGAAATGTAGTAAGAAAACAAGAGTTCATCTTCGCAAACACTTACCAGAGGCGTTTCTCAGCTCTATGACTACATTCTCCAGCTCCTGGATCTGAGTCATGCTTCTCTCCCTCTCCTCTGACAGCGAGTTCACCTAGAGAGGGGCAGCAGGAAAGCGAATGCGGGTTTGGCTCATCAGTCTAGATTTATGTACAGTTCTTCCTAAGTTTAAACTGCAGGTTTACTTCCCGACAGCTGCAAACCGAGATCCTGTGTACACTGTGTGGTTTATTGTGCCTTTCATTCTTGCCATATTAGTGAGTTAAATCATGCCTCCCAAAATGTGTTAATGCTCTAAATTCTCTGGTTTCAGGTTGTTTTCTGCAGGCACTGCATCAGTGCCTCTGTAGATGTTTAGCCGATTAGAAATAAACAGAACTGATAGTTATCTGGACTCTACATTGTTGTCATAAGTAAAGTAGTAAGGAACATAGCACATACGATCATTTGTGAGACAAAGTAGCAGGAACAGAGTATTCCCAAACTGGAATATTCGCTCATTCAGCTTCACTAGAGTATCCTACATAACTGGGGTCAACATCAAAGAAATCATTCAAATCACTAAGTCTGAAGTCACATTCTGAGTGAAAATGTACTGTTTTTAGGTGGTAAATGTAAACAGGAGGGCCATTTTCACATTACTCCATAGCACATGTTGTCAGGAACAAGCCACACAGACAAGCTGTTCAAGTGGACATCCCTGGGAATAAGCTTCTACCAGCCAAGTTAAGATGCGTCCAATGGCCTTTAGTTTGAAACCCTTCTTTTTCATCTAAATGATATGAACAAAGATCAGTTTTCCCCAGACAGTGCAGCTCGATGGCCTATGAACTGCATTTCTGCAGAAAAACGTGAACTCTCATTGGAAGGCTGTACTCAGATCTCATCTTAAAGCCCCAGAGTTACCCCTAAGATGGTAGTGCTGTGTGTCACTAGCAAAGTTTTTAAGTATTAAACTTCAAGTTCTCTCTTCTGTGTCTCCCCAGCATTTTTAAGGCAATACCAGAAGTAGGAAAGTAAAGAACTACACCTATAAAAGAGATTTTCAAGGAAAACAAAGGAGTGTGCAGTCACTGTGTATGAAGTGTCTACTTGCAACTAAACTGAGATGTTCTGTAAAGTCCTCTCACCTGCAAACGTTCTGTAAGTTACTGTAATATCCGCAAAAGTGAAAATACTTGCAAAATGACTTTGACTTAGCAAGTGCTCCATTTTAAATGAATGTCTGAGGTATAGTTACTTTAATAACCACAGCACTCTACCATTATTGCTGTATGGAGTTCTTTGCCTGTGAGAACGCTCCAAGAAGCAGGCAGTGATGGCAACACACCACAGTAACAACGCGCTCTCTGGGAGGACCTGCACTGAGGAACTGCAGTTACCTGGGAGAGCAGCTGCTCAGTCCTGTCCTTCCACACTTTGCCTTCCTCATGCAGCTGGGCAGCGTACTGATCCCTCTCGGTCTTCAGCTGCTGCACAGACTCCATCAGCTGAAACAACAGAGGGTGACCCATTAAAACAGCACGTGAGCCGATGAGGAAGTTGAGGGCGATTTGTGTTACATTCAACACCTCCAAGTGATGAGGTCTCTGGTGAGCAAGAGATGTGTTATTTTGAACACTTCAGTCATCTGAGACTGTCACCTTGAGCTGTTTTCTGTAAATAATATCAGTCGCCATGGAACAGTCATGAAGCACAAACATACACATACAGGGGTTCCTTCAAATGCAACATTTTGTAAATAGTCTCATTAAGCATCTGCGCACAGTCACATCGGACCAGGACTTGAAACAAAACATCACTGAAGACAACCAGTTACACATCACTCTACCGTGTTTCACTGGTCACATGCTTAAGTTACTCAAAATAAATATGTAAATGGCATGTACATTTTTCCCCTCACTAATGCAAAGAGCAAAACCTGGCACAACACTCATCGCTCACTCCCAAACCTGATTACCCATCTTAATGGGTTGATGTAGTTCTTAGAGAAGAACTACATCAATGTTTTAAACACCTTAATTCAGCAATTAAAATGGAAATCTTCACCTTCCAGACGTTCAATTTCAAGATATCAAAATCAAAAAGAGTATACTCACTTAACAAAGTAGGAATGTTTTTCCACACAAACCACTTTGGGAGAGTAGGGGGTTAAAGATCAAGTGGGTAAACTGAAGAACCACATATTTGACTTGAACGCACTGACTATCGTTTGCAACTTCTAATTCCCAGACGTGTCTGTAGACGGCCTCTGCACCCCACAACAAGTACACAAATAAAGCTGTTTAAAAAAGCTCAGCTGTCCCAGATAACACTTCCATGTCCTCATTCCATATTCAGTCCAGCTCAAGATGACCTCCCGGTCTTCAGTACTCTCAGCTCTCACAGACTCATCGCTCCCACAAACCTGAGATATCTGAGCCTCCAATTGCATCTTCTCCTCCAAGGCCATCTGGAGCTGCTGGTTGGCACTGGGTGGGCCTGACTGGCTAGAAAACTACAGAGGAGACAGTCAGGTCAGGACAGGCCCAAACAACAAGCAATTCTGACACAGACAGTCTATCACCGTCTTTCTGAGCACTCACCACTGCCCTACGAAGCTAGTCAGATCAATCAACTGTGTGCCTTCATCTTTTTTACATTTTGTTATCAAGAGTAACAAATCTTTTTTAGTGGAGTGAAGGCACACAAAAAAAAAAATCACTAAAGCTTTTCCAGTCACCTCAATGCAGAAAATAGGATGTTTAATTCTGATAGCTTATTCTTTTTATAACTGTGCCTTTACTATCAGCTGGTAATTCACGACAGGAACCTGGAATTGAGGCTTCAAGTCTGTAAATGTCCTCATTAAATTGTAAGATGCAGTTAATCAACGAAAGCCTCAGGCTGAAATGTAGGATATGTCTCCAGCCTGAACAAAGTCAGTCAGATTTCACTTGTGCCTCTTGGTGAAACAGCACAAGAGCTGAACACACCACATGTCAAACATGGCCCTCATAGAGCAGCTAGCATGCAGAAAAATCGGGAGCTACAAGCAGTATCAAAAAAAAGGGAGAAACAACCGCTAAATCTGGATTCAGGTAAAAGAACATTCCACCACTGCCGGTCAGAACGCTCGTCGGCGTGATCTGGGGGTGCAGAGCCCTGACCTGCTGGATCATGAGGTCGGCCATCTCCAGCTTCTTGTGCAGCTCCTCCAGCTCCCGCCTCATGGCCGAGCTCTCGCCCACTCTCAGCCTCAGCTGCTCCGACAGCTCCGAGCTCTGCTGCTTCGCCTCCTCGCTCGCTTTGCTGTACACAGAGAAAGGTCATGCTGAGTGGGACAACATCTGCCTTTGTGGAAGATGTGATAAAACTCATCAAAATGGGGAAACTTCTCCAAACCCAGGCCTCAGACCCGCCGTGGCCTCAACCAGCTTTAATTAGTCGACATATGTTCTTTTAGCACTGATTGAAGATTCTTAATAAATTGAAAAGAACTTGGCCTCTCCAGGAGCGCAGATGGATACTCCTGCAGAAGGGATGAGGGGTTTTTCTTTAATAATAACCACTAAATGTCTAGTAAAAGTAACAGCTGCAGGAGTTTCTCAAATGAGGGAGCAGAATTCATGGCATATACAAAATAAACACTTTCACGAACAGCAGAACTGACCGGCCCACCAGCAGCCAGCCACACACCTCTAAGGAAGGTTATTATACAACAAACCAATAGGAAGGTAAAGGTGTCTTATATTGTAAACCACGTACTTCAATCTGTAAACTTCCAGTTTCAAGTTGTCCCTTTCCTTTTCCAGTTCCTTATTATGCTGTAGGAAAAAAAAAAATCAAACGATCACCACTCGTTAAACTGCTAATGAAGTAAGACATTTCCAAAAGACGGATTTAAAACTTGGGAGCTCAGGAGCAGCTATGACAAAGCAGATTTTAAAACCACTCATCTCAGAGCAGTGCGGCTCTAGCCATCAATAAATTATACTGCCACCCGGAGAGACATTACAGCTGATTATTTGACGATGATCTCGAGCGTCATTATCGATTAATCTAGTTAGAAACCAATGGAAGTCCAATTGTTGGTTTCCCAAATACATGCCAGAAGAATGAAACTAGAGTTCCATGCATGTTAAGTATTAATCTGTCTATATTAAAAAAAGAAAGTGTATTTCCTTGTTTTTGGCCATTAGATGCATTTAAGCAACAAAATCAAAACAGTGCATGCCTTGCCTATACAGGCGCTATAAAATCTGTAAGCTACTGAGGACAGGCCTGTGTATTACCTTTTCAAACTGCTTCTGCTGTGTGGACACTGTGGAGAGGGTCCTCTCCAGCTCTGCCACTCTCTGCCTGGTAGCTTGCAGGCGGTTACTTAAGTCTTCTGCTTCCGCTGGGAAGAGAGGAAAATGGCACGAGAGAGAACTGAAGACTGCGCTGACTAGACTTTCATTCTCAGTCACCTGGTAAAACGCCAGCAGACGGGACTGGAACACAAGGAGCTGTATCTATCCGTTGATATAATGTGGACTATCAGAGACACCCCCCCCTCCTCGTTTCATTCCCCCAATTGTATGAACAGACCTGGGTTCTAACACTGAAAATCCAACCGTCCAATTTTTAATCTGATTCAGGGACACAGGGGAGCCAGAGGCTATCCTGACTAGCAACGGGAACAGGGCAGGAATCACTCTGAACGGGATCGCTCCAGGGCCAATTTTCCTAGAAGCCAGTTAGCCTACTGGTATGTCTTTGGACTGTGGGGGGAAACCAGTGCACCCAGTGGAAACCCACGCAAACACGGGAAGAACATACAAACTCTATGCAGATAACACCCCACGTAAAGCTCTTAACCCAGGGTTCCAGCACTGCGGTGCAGCAATGCTAACCACTGCGCCAAAGTGCTGCTCCAGGTCTACAAAACATGGATTTAAAATGCATTTAATGCCAAATGCCAAAGCATGCAACTCTGTAAGAGTGTGATGACTAAAGACTTTTATTTCCACACAGACTAAAACAAGGACGGATCTGTTAAAACTGAAAGATGACAAAAAAACGAACTGAAACACACTGAGGGTGTTCTGTGATGGTACCTGTTTTCTGTCTGGCCGCCTGCTGTGTGTAGGACAGAGCCGTCTGCAGTTCAGACTTCTCCGACACCAGGATCCCAATGGTCTGGATGTGCACCTGTGAAGGTTTACATTACATTTCGATTATTACTGTACTTAAAATACTCCTGGTTCTTTTAATTTGCATCATGCTTTTCAGCCCATTTTACACATAGGAGGGGACCCACATCATCCGACACCAAAATGCAGCCCCAATCTGGGTGATGCACAAGAACCATTGTGCGTCAGCAGCAGCTCAGGTGGGGAACTGAGAAATTAATTTACTATTTGAATTAAGGGAGAATGAACCTCTTTTGAAAGCCGCCAAGGAATATTTAAATAACCGAGTCAGGACCCCATCTTAACATCTTGATAGGAAGGAGGGCAAAGTCCTACTACAGAATTTCCCCGTTTGGAAATTCTACATTGCGGTGAAGAGCGCCACCTACTGGTCTGCCAACACCACAGACAGTAGCACTCTGGATTCCTTTGGAAGAAGGACACCCATCGCCATACTGACAAGGCCCAGTCCCACGTAGTTTTCCCCAACATCTGACACAATCAGTCAGAAGGTACCAACACTGGTTGTACTTCGCAGCACTTACAAAACCAGGACAGCAACGAGCGTTGTGTTCTTGTTCTGCAGGTATTATCATTCTAAATATTCATTAACTGAAGCTGTTGGGAACAAATGGTTCACTGATCACTGAGGAAGCACCTTGATGAAGTCCCTTAGCCAATCAGCAACCAATCAAGAATAAAGGGACTAATAGCTTCTTAACATTTATAACATATGTAAGGTTCTTATTTCCCCAAATGAATAAAAACTTCCATTTACATTACTATCTGAATTTGTTGTACAACATGCTTTGATATACTGTAGATAATGAGTCATTTCCCACACCCTGTGCCAGGTTTTTAAACTGCACTCAGTTTCCCAGACTCATCACACGGTGTGGCCTGGCGCAGAGGGCCCCTGTGGCTGCGCTCTGGAGATGAACCCAGGACCTGATCTTCCAGACGCACCTGCAGCTGCTCTCGCATGGCTCCCTGCTCCCTGACGAACTTCTGTTCAAAATCCTTCCGCTCCTGCCCAGAAAGAGACACACAAACAGCGGTTGCTGGACTGCGTGGCTTCACTGGAAGAGTGGCCTAGCAGTGGGCGGTATCGCCTGTGTGGATACTCCACTAGTACTGCCAGTAATTGAGAAGCTTCACCTGCAGGCATTGAACAAGCTTCCATCAGCAGTGATGCAGTCCTGGGTATGGTTAAAGCTGTAGGCCTTTACTGACTTTTATTTGGGAAACAGATTTTACAGGCTTCAGATTCAAAATACAGAAAATGTATTGACTGATTTTAAGTCAGATACGGGACAACATCTCTTTGTTTTTAAAGGAGTTGATAGGGTTTTAAATGGGGAAGACCTTACACATGCCTGATATATATAATCCACAATTGAAGACGGGATATTTTGACAGTATTGCTGAGTGCACACTTCTCTTCGGATCTTACAAGTCTTCAACTAACAAGCTGTAACTGTTGAAGAATGATGTTTTTTTTTTTTATTTGAAAGCAAAATTTCTATACTTTGTGTACGCATTTTTAGAACACAACACCTTCAACTGGCGAGGAACCTTTTGTGCGTTATGTTGTTACAAGTGCACTGATGAGTTAAAATGAGGAAAAATGTTTTATTTGTTCAGAAGTGGCTTTAAAGTGTACTGTCGTCTCCTTTTGTTCATTTCCTGAGAGCCCCAAACACTGACACTGATCATCTAGATGCTGTGAACAGATAAAACATGGCAGAAGTAAAACCTTGTACGAGGAATTTGTAAAACCTGGATATGTAAATAGAACTGTACCTCCCAAGCCAAGAAAAGGCTGTTTGGCAATATTCCCCTCCCGCATGGTAAACACAGAGGTCTGCTTACCTTCTGCAGCTGGTCTGTAACCTCCTGCGCTTGCTGTTTCTAAACAACAAAAAAAAAAGGAAGAAACAATTCTTTTTAAAGACGTCTGGTTCCAGTGAGGGGTGTAGCTACGTAAAAGAAACGGGGTGCTTTTTCATGACTCTTCTGCTCATCACTGCACACAAAGACTATCTTTGGCTCAAAAATGACGCCCTCCACAACAGAGGCCACATGGACTTCAGAGATCAGGACAGGGATCCCCTGACGTAGCTTACCGAATGTAAGGAATGATAACAACTAAATCCTAATTGAGGCAATTTTTGGTATTTAAGCACCACACATGTGCAATGACGACAACACATGCTTACAAAACAGCAGCCCAGTTTACTGAGCTCTCATGAGCTGGTGGGCTTATAAAACCATTCTCCATAAAGTGGCCGTTTATCACGGCTTCAGGCCAAAATAAAATGCTATACCCACCATTCTCCTAAAACCTGGTGTTGTCTCGCCACTACCACATCACTAACTCTTGGAGTGCATCATAATGTCATTGCACATGGCTGCACCAAAGATCAAGCAGACGGCCTACATCTCACAATCACGCTACCAAGATCATAAACAAGAAGTGTGAAACTGCCCAGGCACATTACTTCCCTTTAAGCAATTACTCTAAATTTGCAAAATGTTACCATTTATATTTCATCTTACCTTTGACTTACTTTTCTAACAATTTTACTGCTGCACCCAAATTTACAATCATCTCTGGTCTTTGTGAGCAGGTGCAGTCTCTGAGACAAGCTGTTTTGTTTACATCCACCCTTATTAGGGCAGACATTTTCTCTTGAAGCAACACATTCATTGTCTTCGTAAAGAAAACAACATTCGCTCTCAAAGACTCGACAAGAAAAGGCATAGAGCACATCACCATCACCGGCAGATGCTAGTGTTAGTCAGGTGTTAGTACAGTGTTAAAAAAACACACATATCACAGACTCCAAACACCAAGAACTTCAACCAGGTCAATGTGATGATATGTCATTTGTGAGGTGCTAGTGAGCAGCCTCTTCAGCCTACAAACTAGACTCCACTCACAGGATATTGCAAGAAAAGTTGGCACTGCTGTCAAAAAATCTACCGTCTCATAATTCCAGGTCTTACTCAGCATTCCAGAAAAATGCTCTTTAGTCTCTCTTAAAGAGACTAATGTTTATCATGTTTTCTACAAGCTAGGTCTCCCTTAAAAGCACAGAAAAGAATAAAATAATTCTTAAAAGAATTAAGAATTGAAATAATCTATAAAATATTGTTTTAAAGATCTTGGGGGGGCTTTTCATGATAAAAATACAGCTCAATATGAACTGGATTTTCCTAACGCTTCTGAATCTTCTGAAAATACAAGCACAGAGATCAAAACTGACACTGCATGGACTGTAAATTAAAAATCATCCATGCTGATGACCTTTAGCACAAAACCAGTCCGATAATCAACGTAAAGAAGAACAAAAACACTTCATTCATTCTGTCATGCAGATGCAACAGAAGTTCAACATTACGTTCATATGGACATACTGCACCAGGAAGCAGGCTGCTTACAAGTGCTTTAGACTGGCATGATGCAGCAGACATTGTTGCAGGAGGGAGAGCATGTCACTATCATTTATTGTTAACTATGATCACTAAAAAAAAAGGGGAAAAATGGTTGCGCTAAATACTGCCAAAAACCAAAGGGAGTACCACAATCTTAATGAAACCAGGTGAGGGGAAACAGAGCACATCTGGAACAATTCCGGATGGAACGACCGAAGGAATGAGCCAGTGAGCCAGTGAGTGGAATGAGCGGAGTGGAGTGCGGGGTTAGTGTACAAGTGGGGATGGACAGTCCAGAGCCACACAGACACCAGAGAGCAGCAGCAGCAGCAGCAGCAGCAGCAGTGCAGGCCCACACAGCCCACAGAGGTCTCTTACCAACTCGTCTAGCTTTGCACTGAGTTGTGCGTTTGTTAGATTGCTGGAGTCTAGGGCGGCTGCCAGCTCCTGGTTTCGTGTCTGACGTGCGAGCATGCAGAGAGAGGAGGAGGAGGAGGAGGAGGGGGGTCAAAACAGTGAAGGATGGAAAGGAGGAACAAAAATTTACATCAGCATTTCTGACACGGATACCTAGTTACATCAACAAGTCACAGACAAGCTGTGACGCAATGGCATATAATTAGGTACTCAAATCACAAAACAAAATGTGTCACGACGCACATCTGAAGAAACAATCGGTGTCACAACACAGCTTGAGGTGGCATATAGGACTGTTGAACACTCGCAAGAGTTTACGACTTGCTTTTCTCCTGCTGATGGGGAAAATAAACACATCGAAGAACGCAAGTTAACGTAACACAACCATAGACACACTGCTGTGCAAATTGATCAAGGAGCCATTGGCAAACTGCTGCATTATATTGAAATTGTAGTCATTTTGAAAAATTAAGGAGCACATGGCATGAAACTGGTATTTTTTCCCCAAATGGTTTGGTTTGAGTCTTCTTCAGAAAGACGGAATCGTGGACCAGAGGAAGCACTGGAGTTTTGTAATCCAATCTGTGATTCCATCTGGGAAGTAGCAGACTGAATTTCATACTCCCAAAACACCCCCAACGCTATTCCAAGATATGTTTGAAGTTCTGATGTCCCATAAGATCAGCTTGCCATCATCACATCTCTTTTAACTATTTAGTATGTAAAACCACACTGAGTAAGACATTCAAATACATTTACATACAATATAATATAATCGTGTATTCTACATATATTTCCATAGATTTTACAAAACAGACACACATCTCTTGTGGTCAGTATTTGTCAAACCGTATGTTAAACCTGCAGAAACATTGATTTTCTTATGGTGTAGGGATTTCCTTCATACACCAGGTTTCTATTTGTTTGTCACACATTAAGTTGACAAGATGTGCAACATCCATCACATATTTCAAATAATTCTACCTGCAGACTGCAAGCAGCCAATAGAAGACGTGGTTCATCTCTCAATATGATTATTCCCACTTGACACTTGAATGCAGAAACCCACTGACCAAAAGGGTCAGCAACGTAGACTCAGTTATACCCAGATGGACTAATAACCCAAACAAAATCCTAAATTGTTAGAACCTTGAATCTGATTTGCAATAAACAGCAGACCACGTGATTTTCCTGCGTCAGAGCCAACATGACATGAGAGGCTGAAATAAGAGTTGGCTTTTTACTGTGAGCTTCCACATTGCAACACTAGCTGAATCCAACTTTATCCAACCGATACTACCTGCTTCACTGCAACGTCTTTCAGGCAAGTCAGACCAATCTGCGATTCCTCAACTTCATCTGAAATTAAACCTTTATCATATCTATTTATAGAACAAATAGGACTGATGCTTCAGAACCAAGGGTTTAGAAAAGAAAACCGAAGGCTTTTCTGAAGCCGAGTCTCACCTCCAGCTCCTTCTCGCTGCCAGGAGTTAGCTCACTGTCCCCATTGACGTAGGATGACGGCGACTGTCACAAAACACAAAATCACACAACACTATGGTAAACCGTTCTGAGGCTTAAAGCGTCCAAACAACAGCAATTTCTGAAGTTGTTTCTTTACATCCATCCTGTCATTTTTCTGAATACCACCATCTATATATTTGGGCAATGGCTATCAACATACAGTTTTTATGTGTGGTACAAAGTCCAGCAATAAAAATAGTTTGTATCTTACCGTTTCTTTAAGTGCAGTAATACTGGACACTGCAGTAACATTTTATTTTAACTGCAATGTCATCACACTCACAAGTTAAGCTGGTTGCAAAGCAGACAGCTGCAGTATAATGAGTGGTATTAAATATGTAAATACTTGAGTACTAGATGTATCGTACTGTAGACTCTTTCTGAGGATGGGAAGTATAGTAATGTGCCACAGGCTTCAGTATTGATTTCACAGATGACTTGTGAAAGGAACACAAAGAATATTTCCCATCGTGTTTTTTTTTTACAATACAAAGCTTTTTCTGCAACTTAAGCAAGAAGTGCACGCTAAGTGTGTATCGACATTTTCGTATTTAAAAGGATCCCTTCCTTCAGATTTTAAACAGCCTGAACCTCCAGATCCTCCCCATGTTTCCATTTTCTGCATATGTTTCACATTTATTGCCGTAAATTTAATTCTTTTTTCATTCCTCGGATAGCTATGTATAACCATACCTTGATGCAAGCCTATACATATTTGGTAATGAACACAATTTTAGTTTATGGGCTTGTTTTACTTTCTTTTGAATGCTAAAACCCAAAGAAATTACAGGCAGCTGGCAGTGTACCTGTCCTACTCTTCTACACCACTAAAACAGAAGACATAAAGCTACAGATTTAGACAGCACAAAATGTCAGATATAAACTGTTGCACTGACCCCACTGGACAGAAAACGGTGGCGGACGGAGACGTACCTGGGAGAGCAGGCCATTGAGCTGCTGGGACAGCTGGCGCAGGCTTTCTGTGGATGACAGGGGTCTACGAACACACGTGCAACATTAGTGTCACAGGAATCAGTGCTCTGGGCAAGTGACAGAAGGGACGTCACCCCCCTCTGAAATCTAGTGAGCTGCGTTCGGCACGTTAGCACACAACAACCTGACGCTGACAGTTCTACACAGAGAACGACGAGACAGGAAAATCACTGTAGAATATGACACGGCTTTTTCTTCTGTAGAAATTAGTTTATAAAACCACAGGTGTATTCGAACAATTCACCGACTGATCTATAGCTTAATGCGGTCATTTCAAGTTTGAAGTGCGATGGTCCTATCAAGCCTCTTCACCAAAAACCCAGCATTTTATACTGGAAAACAATACTAACGGTCTGTGTTGTGCTCTGTAGGTCCTCTTGGAACACCAGCCACCTCACGCTTATAATTAGTGCTTGGAACTTTTAATTAAGATGGTTGAAGTGCAGCCTGATGTGCAGCACTAACTGGCAATAAATATGTAGTTGACTACTGCATGTTTCATGTGGTTTAGCACACCCCTTCTTACCTGTTTTCCTCAAGTGAATTTTCATTGCAATTAGCATCAGTACTGGGGCTCTGTAAAAAGACAGGGAAGATGAATAATGAACCTTACGAGAGAAAGTAAACAGCAAAACAATGTGAAACAAAAAACTGCAAGTCACCAGCAACAAAACCCAAAACTGAAAGCCGCACATTAAGTAGGAATACTAAGGCTAAGCGTCACTCTTGCAATGCATAAGCAATCACACAGTCATCTTTTGAAACATTATTTAGGAGGCTTTAATTGTTTCACAGTGTATAATTGACCATACTCAATAACATTGTGTAACATTGTACCTGCCCTGGCTTGATGTAACACAGAAGGACTATTAACAAAAAACCTGTGGCAGCAACACAAATAGAGCTATGAGAACAGTATACTTTAGCAACGAAAATGTCAAACCACGTCTCATTATGGGTCTCCTTCTTCTACAGCAAAAAAAGCCGGAAGAAATCGGTCCTTAGAACTGCAATTATTTAAAGTTCTAAAACAAGGTAAAACCAACATCAACAAAAAGAAATGAGACAAGAAAAAGAAAAGAGAAAAGCTCAGGTCTAACCTACATGTCTAGATTCAGCATTAGTCTATTGAAATATAACTACTACATAGCGCACTCCATCACAAAGGATCCCAAAGCAGTCTAAACGTATACGAGAGGATCCTGTTCATCCCTTACTGCTGAAGCACAGCAGTCACTATGCACCATCCGCTCCACAACACCGCAGATCAGCTGGAGACGTGGGAAATTACTTCACCAAGTAATTGGTAGAAACACGAGTTAGGCCAGACTGTTCAAGTCCACAGTAACAAGTAAAGGTTTACTCCATGCTGAAAAGATCTTCACGCCTGAAATTTTGTGTCTCTTTTCTTTCCCTTGAGCATGGTACTCCATGCTCAAGAGAAAGAAAAGAGACACAAAATGTGTCTTCATCTGTTCCTTCGTTCCTTCATCTGTTCCTTTGCGGCCCGTTCGTGAGGACGCAGCTCCCTGCCTGAACTTCTTCGAGTCCAAAACGAGCAGCTTTGCATGGGCTTTAGACCCCCCCCACAGGCCCTCCGAGACAAGACGAGCATTACGGGGAAGCACAGGCGCAGAAACACCTTCCGGACGGACCAACCTGCGTGCCAGGGGGGGCGGCGGCGGCACACTCGGGGTTAGTAACGCTAACGCCGGCGGTGTTAGAGACGGTCTCCCCACGAGGGGTCTCAGGCGGCTGGCCACTGGGGAGGCTGCCCACTTCGGCATCGCTGAGAGCCTGCCAGGACAACACAAGCACAGGACCGTGACACAGCGCGCGCGGCACAGTCTGCCCCATGCGGACTGCATACCCACACACACACACACACAGAGAGACACAAACACGCGGGCATGGACAGCACACATACTGCGGGGCTGGGGTTAGCAGGGACTGAGACAAGTCCACTACGCTGCAGTACTGCATTCAATTACGCACAAAAATAACAGGCAGAAAGGATACAAAATAAAGGAAACTTTAAACTAAATAAACACCAAAAGGAAAAAAAAAAACATGACCACAGACCAATATCAGAATTCCTTTGTACGGGGCATTTAGGCTCCTCGATACTACTTCTGGCATCATCGAACTCAAACTTAGGCTGCCGCACTCACAGTCAAACACCTAAGAGGGAACAATCGAGCGATCCGCCTTTCTGTGGAGTACAGTTGCTTATCTCCGTCCTCAAAGGCAGCGCGATAAATGATAAGCAAGAACAGAGGCAAGACTGTACTCTGCGCACGGTGCTATTTTTCTTAAAATCTCAACTGGAAAAAAAATCAAACCCACCAAGTGCTGTGAATCTTTTTGAAATAACCATCATTCAAAGAGACGCATTCGACTCGAACCTTACAGATCAGCTTGCGCAGGGGCTGACTAAGGTGAACGCATCCTGCTGCCAGCAAGGAAGCTGGTCTGTTATGATTACTTGGCAAGGATGAGATCATTACCATACCCCGCACTCAGTAGGTGAACTAAGAAAACAGTGTAAAGTTGCAGCTTCTGAGATCTGAGAGTGTATTAAGATATAATGTATAAAAGGCTGCAAATTATGGCAACTGTTGATCTATGAGAGCAAGACTAGGACTGGGAAGCCCAGTTCTAGAGATTCAGTGCTCTAAGCAGGGATACATTCGCATTTCTACAGGATGATACTTAGAAAGCATAGGCCTAAATATTAAGGACAACAGTAGTTACAAAATTACTAATTTCATTATACAAAATCCTTACAATTACAGAAAATGGACTCTGCAATTTGAAAGTGCACAGCCTTGTGGTGGACAAACTCAAGATTTCCCTTTTAGTTGTAGCCAGAATAATTCTAAGAAAGAGTATGTGCCTTCAACGAAAAGTGTTTTTAATCATGCAACATCCTTAAATAGGATATTTAATTTGTGAAACAAGAACTTTTTGCACTAATCAGTGACACTGGCCAAGGAGCAGGGTGTGGAAGGAACTGCATAAGCTGCATAAGCTGGCTGCTTTCAGCCCCGCAGACCAGGATGTGAACTGAGCAAACAGCCGCAATGGCACTTTACGTACAAGCACTATCCAAACAACAAATAGCAGGATCTCAGGCCTCTTTCAGGCTTTCAGTAACTCAGCAGCGGTCACAGGTCACTAAGCGTTGTGTAAAGACTGCACTAACTGCCCTGGGCATGTCTTCACTTCAAACATGTCCCTGCAACAAGAAGATCACCTCTGAAGATGACCAAGTCCTGCTAGATTACCCCCAGTTATGACCAGTACTAAACTGCTGAGGCTGATAGAGCCTATTTATCACCAGGGATAACTTCAACACGGTCTAAGACAGGTGTGTCTTAAATACACCTGTATTTAAAGATGGGCCACGCCCGTAAGATATTGAGGAATCAACCAAGTACTTAGATTTTAGATTTAAATGATCTAAATTACTGGATTTAATAAATCACTTGAGGGTGGCGTCCTATCCAGGCTGTATCCTGCCTTTTGCCCAGTGCTTCCCCGGATAGGCTCCGGGTCACTGTGACCCTGAATTGGAGAAGCAGTTATTGAAAGTGTTGCGGATGTGATGTGGTGAACAAATAACTAGCTTCATTGATCACAATGTAATTACTCCATATCTTTAAAAAGAACAATTCAATTAAACTGGCGATTTAACTGGACGGGAGCTCTCCAAGACCAAAGCCTGAGATCCCAGGGATTCATAAACAATACAACCCAAATTTAAACTTGGACAACGAATTCTTTTCTACTCGATAAACCGCAGCTAATAAAAATGAATCACAAAGGGGGATACGGACGCCTAAAACTGGCTCTTCATGAGCATGAAAGGCGTTAGCGATTAAAAGATTGTCAGGGTAGTTTTGGCAGGATGAAGACCATTCAAAGCCCTTGGCTCTCTGGACAGCTGGGCAGAGCAGTCACGGACAGAAAACGCGGCACCGAGTCTGGATTTTATTTTTCTGGGTGCCAAGAGGGTTCTCGAAACCGAAGAAGACCTTGGCGATGAGAGGTCCAGCCGGCTGCCAGCACCTGTTGCGAGGACAGGGGCGAGGAGGATGGCAGAGGGCAGTTGGCCAGGACTCTACTGCCTGTTTTACACAGAAGGCCGCCAGGGCCAACAGCTCAGGATAAAACAGGAGTCCCCAAACCCAGGTCCTGCTGCCCATGGGATCTGTTTTTCCCCCATTCAGGCTGGGTGCTCATTTCCCCAAAATTACCCCTTATTAATTAACCCAAATGTGTTGGCTTTCCTAGCACTGCAGTATTTCAGGACGGGAATCCTGCAATTTTCCAGTGACTTTCAAATCACAAAGAGCTTTAAGCCCTCCGAATAACTTACTTCGGCATTTGTGAAGCAAATAATTCGTTCAAGAAGCTCACGCACAATAGAAGTCCGATTTTTCCGCGGAGCTTGAAGTTTGACACCGGAGCCGAGATAATTCCTGCTTTCTGGACGCGTCATGTGCCTTTCCTAAGCCAGCGCAGTTTCTCCTCTTAAACCTCCTCACGCCATGATCCCCTCCGACTGAGCTGACTAATTTGTCACCGCTGCCAAGAACAACGGGCGCTGCGCACTGAGCTCAACGGAGGAAATGATCGTCTGCCCACACAGAGCCCCCGTGGCACTCATGGCTGCTGGTGCCATGCTCTGGGGTGGGCAAAAGCAAGAGTGAGCTTTCAGGATCAGCGTCGCATCGCTCAAGAACGGATGAAAGAAGTGCCCTTGTACAGAGTTTCAGCAACACGAGCACAGCAGCTTCAAGTAAAGAAGCCTAAAGAGAAGAAATCGTGTTTTTACAGCCAGAGTACATTTCCTCTGGCTAAGCGAAGTGATCTTGTTGTCGGCTATAGTCATGAGCTGGTTAACCCTAACTTCCAACGAACACTGTTCAATGGTGTGATCAATACATCGAGGCTAAAGTTCTATGCGCTGACCTGGCCTCTTCAGCTGAAAAGAATCCATCGCGAACCTAGGGAAAAACACACCTGGATCTTCGCCTGACCCAAAACGCAAAAAAAACACAGGAAACGGTTCTTTCACCAAACCAATCGAGCAAAAAATAAAAAGATACAAGAGGAGACGACAATAACATGCCAGCATAGCAGATGACATCTAGCGGTCAGTGAACAAATACAAAAAAGTCCCGATGAAAAATCGGGGCTTCCCCGCAGCAGAACAGAAGCAGCAGAGCTGGGAACAGAGAGGACGGCATGCAGAGAGAGAGAGTGAGCCAACCTGGCAGGCAGTCCCCTCACCTGGCTTTTGTCCAATGGAGGGAGTGCCACCCCATTGGAGAGATTAAGATCAGACACCAGCACCTTCAGAAGGGTCTGAATCTAGAGGGAGAGCGAGAAGTGAAGAGACAAGGCAGGGCTCAGAAGGAAGAGAACAACACAGAGAGAAGGGGGACACATTTCATTACGTTGGGGTTTTTGTCTTGGGGATGCCAGCTTCACAATCACAGTTGATTCGCCTTTTCCCTTTGATTCCTAAGGAAAAAGGGCAAATTTCTAATCATGTCTCGACTGAACTGCAGGAATTACAGAGTCCAAACCTGGCGTGCCAAGTCCTGACACTTCACATACTGTATTTCAGAATCCATGCTGCTTAATCAATGTGATCGAATCAAACACTTTAAACACTGCCCGTACATGGACTTAGGAACTCTCACTCGGAGAATTCAAAAGCCATATGAATCAACGCTTGTTTTTATCATTTGCTACTAAACCAGAATACAATTTATAAAGCTGGTTTCAAGCATGTCGAATAGCCTGAGCATTTTGCTTGACTGGGCTCGGTTGGCTGTTTTCCAGATGGAGGAAGTGGTCACAGGAAGAAATGTAGGTCACATGGCAGAACGATTACTTGAAGATAGCCGGCATGTTAAGTATCCGATCAGTAATACTCTGGGAGAAAATTCCAGTTTGGTGCACAAAACGAATGACATTGTGCACAGATTTGTCTGAATTCTCCTCATCCATAAACAAAATTAACATGTAATACCATTCCTGAACACCTCACACTGATGAATGCTTTGGCACTCGGAAAATATACATACATCAGGAATCGGAATAATCAGAGGCAATCACTCAGAAAGGCAACAGGAAAAAAAAAGCTGGAATAGAAGACGATAGTAATTGGGGTGTTAAAAAATACTCTTGCTTTTTTAGATGCAGGGTGGGATTATTAGGAATATACCCATTACCAATTTCCGTGTTTCTGAACACTTTTTCCAATGTTTATGCTCAGTAACGTTAATTATGTTTACCACAGTAACTCTGCTGTCAAAACGCAGCTTCCCAGAAGACATCTAGAATCTGATTACCAGGAAACACCCTGGGAGATTAAATTACTTTTCCCCTCTGCTCACTCACCCTATTTCCTCTCACGCGGACTTAATGTACTTGCATATTCAGAAGCATTTCAATCTTCAGGAATCAAAAACAGGGCAAGAACTTGAGAACAAAAGTCTAAAAAGAAACAGGAGAGCGACAAGGTACACGATATACTGTTCACTGCACTCCATAACCTCCTGGGCAGTCAAGTCAAAATGACTATTTCTGCTGTAGACTCAATTCAGTTTGATTTTGAGATTAAATGATTAGTACAAGGCAAGAGTGTCACCTTTTTTCCCTGGGTAACAATGTCACCTTTTATTCCTGGGTATTTCTGTACATATTTGCTTTAGCATTCTACAATAATACCAAAAATAAAAGGCAGCACTCTGTTTTTTTTTGCCTCCTATTTCTACTTTCATCTTGAGTATACATGAATTTTGACTTCACTGTACCGATATTTAGGAAGGCCCCTGTATTTCAATGTATTGATGAGATCTGCCTTTGTGAAAGGTGAACTGAAACGAAAACTGAGAACTGGTGCAGGGCTTCAGCAGCTACGCTGATCCCACAGCTTGATATACTACCCACTTGTTCATTGCTCTAACTGGAATGCTGGGCTCGATGATTTGCATGGTAGAGTTCCTCACAGCCCGGCACCGATACGCAGAGATCTATCTCCAAAGCAAATTAGTTTACTACTCATCTGCAGCCAGAAAGAAAAAGGGTATACAAGGATGAGCTACGCAGGGCATAAACGTCATTTTGTCCTGAATTTCAGGAGCATACGGTGGTAAACGTGCAGCACAGAATCAACAGAGGGATGCAAGGTGTAAGAACAAGAAATCCAAAATACAAATTAAGGGCGACAGCATTTGATATACTGACTTCACAACTGGTAAAGATCTTGGATGGGAGGAAAGACCACAGTGATGCTAGTAGCATCGCCCGCTCATAGCCTTTTTGGAATCACCCATATATGAGACCCACATCAGCTGTGGGAATTAGATTTGTCCTTCACTGTCTCACTATGGGCACCGGCTGTATAGGACACTCACTTCAGGCCTGATCCCGGACAGACAATTTTTGTTTTCCCCGATTCTCACTTTGGACCTTAACGACAGGATTTGAATCCGCTGTTCACTTTGGTCTCATTAGTCTACGTTAAGATAGTGGGCAGGTCTTTACACACAAGAAATTATAAGCCACTTAACAGGCCTGGTGTACTGCAGGCACTGCAAGACGAGGAAGGGCGCCAGGGAAGCCATAAGGTACCGGAGTACTCTAAATCAGATTATTTGTAAAGGAATTCTGCATTTAAAACTGTTTTGACACTGCGTGCACTCACACAGTGCAGGTCTCGCCCATAAATCGGTAACTGGGCTACTCTTTAAATAGAAAACCCGCGCAGTTAGCTTTTTCAGTGCGACTTTCTGATTCACCATGGGCAAGCCTAGAGGCAGGACTACAGGACGGCGAAGCTGCGAGAAGGCCCGGCCTCGTCCCGGGACGCACAGTGACTCACGTTGTCGGGAGAGTGCCTGTCGCCGGAGGGGGTGTCTGGTCGGCTGCTGTCTTTGACCTTCCTCTTCTTTTTGGCCCCTGCGCCAGGCCCCGGCGTGTTCTTCTGCTGAAACTCCTTCAGCTGTGGGGAGGGAAGAGGAGCAGGGTGGTCAAGACTGCAGGCGCACAGTGACTGGAAGCCAGCTGAACCCCAACACAGCATCACCAGCTGCAGCACCAAACCAAAACCTACAACCTGAAGAAAAGAATTCTGAGGCGTTATTAGAAGTGTGCTTCTCCATCTACATCTCTTTAATAGACCCCATTTCTCGCGACTTGGAGAAAAAAAAAAAGTGATGAGTTTCAGAATATTGGATTGTACAAAAATACAAGCAGAAAAAAAATTAACTAAAATTGCTGTTGCTGTACTGTGTGAATAAGGACACATATATATATATACTGTATAAAGGAGTTCCCAGCGATGAGAGTAAATCTGAGGTGATAGAGTAATATACATGATTTAATACACACCTCTACTTATACAGCTTTTCAAATAAGTGGCAGGATTTCTGCTGAGATGACAAAACGGACAGGAAACCCCGCCTCATTTATTTTTTTTACTACTGCCACTAAAAAGCAGCGCGACTCGCTTCCCTTGCGAGCGAACGGCAACCAATGAGGTGAAAAGCACCGTGCGTCTGCAGGGCCCAACGATACAGTCCACGTGACGCAGCCCGGCACCCCCTTTCCAAACTCCGATGATCTCAATCGGCTGTCACAAGGAGCGGAAACTCACTAATTTAATTTAATTTTTAGATAAGAGATGGTTCACCCCTTCTGTGAATCACCTTTATGGAGGAATTCCCACCTACAGGTGAACAGAACGCATCCATCGCTGTGTGCTTGGATAAACAGCCAAACCACACTGTGGATATCACATTCTCTCAGCAGACCAAACTGCAGCCTTGGCTACAGACACTACAATATATACTGAAAACAGGAAGAAACTTATCACTACCTATACATATGCGTATAAAATCAAGTGAAAACCCCAGAAAGGCACCGATATCAATACAAAAAAAGAACAATGCCTTCTCGTTATTGATTTATTGGCATTTATTTATTATTCATTGGCAACAGTTCCAGTGCACTCTCCAGCAGTGAAGCCAAATCCTCTTTAGAAATGAATCATCGGCCTGTGCAAATCACTCTGATCGACATCGGTGAGTGCGGTGCCCACATGCAGAACAACATATTAAATTCGTCGAGTACCACAGACCCAGCTGATGGGAAGATCCCAATGTGAGGATCAGAGCAGGTGTGTGTGTGCTCACCCTGTACTCCACTTGTAGTGACTGACTGAGACACGACCGCTTGGAGCATCACTGATCAAAGTGCCTGCTTCCCTTCCAGGGAAGGTGTGTGCCACAACATTCCTACAGGGCAACAGCTTTCCTGCAAGAGGAGAATAATCAAGTTATGCCAAGGATGCCGAGCTGAACACGTGTGGCAACACCTGGGATGGGGTGTGGCATCTAGGGCTCAGAGACCAGTGAACAGGCGGAGGTCTGTCCAGGTTCTCCATGGGGAATTAGGCCAGAATCCCGCAAGACAGCGGCTGCAAAGCATTGTGGATATTGGGCTCCTATCCTCATCCTTGCTTCCAGAAGGCCCCCTGTTGATCTGCTCTATCGATGAAAAATGGTCATCAGCACAATGAATTTCCATCTGTCGAGTCTTTTCAATAAAAACGTCCCTGCACACGCTACAGGAAGATTTTCATTTTCCTGACAATACCTTTGAGAACGTCGCAGTTATAAGTAACAGGTTTCTCTTGATGCTCTGTATACTCCTACTACTCTGTGGCCTTCAAAGCAATACACACTACGAATAAAAGAAAACAGACAATGCCCTATGATATGACTATGGAGCGAAGACTGCACTGCTGAAAGCAACAACTTGCAGGGTAAAAATAATCGGACCTAATGTTATAGCCAATGTACCGCTGCTTCACTCTAATATTATAACATTAAGTTGCACACAGAACAGACAGTCTCTTACGTAATGCCCGAATCACCAAACAGATTAACCTCTCGCTGTTAAAGTTTCCATTTCAGCTCAATAAAAGGATTATATCTGGCCTGCACATACAAGTCCTTCTGTGAGTTACCACATTCTCAGAAATTTACAGCCAACTTAAAGCGCCATGAATCGGAAAAATCCCCTTTGTCTGATGCAAAGCAGACTTTACCTTTAGTTATTTTTCATTACTGCATTCACACAGCATCAGGTATGGTCGATATTGCTGAGCCTCTTAGTTAAAAACAATCCTTGAAAACAGAGTGGAAGCACTCAAGTCTTAAGTGCTTTTGTTGACATGTTGCAAATAAAAAAAAATGGGTGTGATCACGTTGTGGGGAAATTATTCCTTCATCAGAAGTCAGCACTCTCCCAACTACTGACTCTCATTCTGCACTGCAAACCAGGAAAAACAGGAGCAGTGACTGGATATTCGAGCTCCAACAGGTGCTGTGTTCTGTAAAATCCACACTGCACCCTAGTCTGCTTCAAGCAAAACACTGAGCAAACTTTGTAGACCATTTACAATACCTCTACCATTTCCATAGTAGTTTATTAAAGGCACAGAATCCTAGAGGCACTGCAGATGCCGGGCAGAGAGGTAGCTCTGTGGCTCAGGATCTGCGCCTGTGGCTGGAAGGTTGCCGGTTCAAATCCCGCAGCCGGCAGAGGAATCCTACTCCGTCAGGCCCCTGAGCAAGGCCCTTAACCCAAAAAAACTGCTCCAGGGGCGCTGTACAATGGCTGACCCTGTGCTCTGACCCCAAGCTTCTCTCCCTGTCTCTGTGTCTCATGGAGAGCAAGCTGGGGTATGCGAAAAGACAAATTCCTAATGCCAGAAATTGTATAGGGCTAATAAAGTGATGTTATAATAAATCTCCAGATGTGCTAGAATGGCATAAAGATGTGGCTATTTCTAGATAACGAGCACCAAGAACTCTCATTTTCCCTTTGTGCATCAGCAAAAACAGCAGCAGATTAAAAGACAAACATTTTTCACACAACCTGAAATCTCACATGTGAGATGGGTGGCAAAAATCCAATATATTCCCCGTGTGTATTTTTCAATGATAACATAATGCTTTCTCTGCCTAACACCAAAATCTGTGCCAGGCAACACTGGATACTTCAGCATCAGCAGGAGAGGCATCGAAACCCGCAGTTTACGCACAAGCAAAACTAAAGACAACACTCGGTCCCAGTCTCAGCAAACTGACCAACTGTGACATGCAGTCAGGTCAAAATCAATACCGGACTTACCCCGTTCGGGTCAACTCTGCAAGATAAGACTGGGAAATCTGGCTTCGGTCGAAAGTGTGCTCTCAAAATACCTACCTAAAGACAGAGTGGCCATAATGACCTCTTTGCAGATCAGCCGCACTGGGCAAAGGTCACAAGCTAGCCATCGCTGCAATGACTACACTGTACCTCCCCTTACCCGACAAAGTTTTCCAGCTACATAAATCACAAGTCAGTACATCACACATCTCGGCAGCTCATTTTTCCACAAGTCCATAAACATTATGAATGTACTGGAACTAGCATCCCTCACAAACCAGCGGCCTCTTTTCTGCTCTTACCTAAGCGACCACACACACTAGCACTCGGTACATTACACAGCCAGTCACTTCTGCCTTCTAAACCTTCCTAACCCTAACCAAATGTCTTCTCCTGGTGGTTTCACTCCTTTAGAAACCGGCCGGGAAAGGATGGGAATGTGGCTGGGATTGATAGAGACGCAAGTCCCATACGACTCATTAGGATGCATTACTAATGTAGCTTAAATTGGATCCGGTTCTAGGAAAAGAAAAATAGGTTTCCGTCCTCGACACATTAGAAGGACACATTAGAAGGCTTTTATCGCCGATTTCAGGTGTTCAGACTCGTAACCTGGATTATTGGGAAGAATTGCCCCGAATTCCGGACATCCAACTTGGGGAATGATCCGGGAGGGCCGGACCTGCGACCTTTTCGAGAAGACACGGATCCACCCGCGCCTCAGCCCCCCACGCGTGTCCGGCAGCCCCCCCCCCCCCCCACGACAGGTGCCACTGAGAAATGAGTGAAGCCATCGGGACCCCCTTAAAATCCCGGATCCTTGTCGTGAAACGCTCCTACCGCAGCACGGATAAGGCAGGCACTGCACAGCCCAGCAACAACACTGAGGCTGGGCTGAAGGCAGGAAAGAATTTAAAAGGGACTTTAAACAAAACACGGAGCAATCAGAAAAGGGTAAACTGTATTTACCACGAATCGATTGATATTTCAGTGTAATTTTTTCTTCGATCAATTAGATTTCACCCGGTACCGTGCCCCGGCTTAGGTAATAAAGTCCAGGGTTAACTTGACAGTAAAACAAGACCACAGACATCTTATCACACGGAATTGTCTTTATAGTAGTACTGCAACCCCAAACCCCGCAGACAATGCGGGGCCAATCACACGATATCCACGAACACCGACTCGCCGGCTGACCCAGTTTAAAAAGCCGAAACATAATTTACACGGCCGCTCAGGAACTGCGCAAAAAAAAATGACCCCCCCCCCAAAAAAAGAAGCTGCTTTCGCCCCAAAACGTCCACCTGCACGTCTGCGCTCCCCAGATTCAAATGTGTCACGGTGCACCCGGAACCCGCACTGGGCAGGCCAGCGCGGATCCCCGGCCTTTCCAGCGCCACGGCCAGCCCCCCTCGGCGCCGCAGAGCCGGTTCCGCGGCCGCCCAGACGCCGGTGGACGTGGAAGTGCTTCGCGGCTCCTTGCCCGTGACAACCTCCCCTCTTCGTCGTTTCAACCCCGCGGAGAAGCGACACGTCCACCCGTGCCCCCCGCCATCCGCCAACTCGAATTATTTCTTTTGTGTGAGTGTGTGTCTGTGCAAAGTTTTTAATACCTTCTTCTTGGCCGCGGCGAGTTTATTCTGCCTGCTCTCGTCAGCCATCCTGGATCGCCCTGGAGGTAAACGGCACCACGTCATCAATAAGGGGTCCGCGGCCGCCGGCAGTTCCCCCGCCGGCCGCCAGGCGGAGCGCTGCGCAGCTCAGAATCCAGCGCAAGGTAAGCGAGCCAAGCAAAGAAATGATCTGAATGCCAACATTCAGGTGAAACGACTCCCACTTGCCACGCATGACAGGTGTGATCTTTGCTGCAATAAGACAGGGATACACAGTTAATACTGTACTGTTGCTAATACCAGACCCGAGCGTGTGACATGCCAACTCAGTCTGCACAGCACTGTCTTGTCTTGTCTTTTGTATTTGGGTTTTTAAAGATGTGATGGCGCAGATCAACAACTGATCCAGCGGATTCGTCTCCTGGGGACATTTAAACCAACACAACAAACGACGACGCGCTTGCAAATTAAAAATGATCACGGCAAAATCTGAATGAATTGACACCACATGTCATTCTCGCGTATTTCCGGCTGCAGACACGATACCTGCCTAAAGTTGATAGGTTCTTTTATTTTAAAAAAAAAACCAATATCGCGAGAAGCAAAACTATGCCAAGCATGACAACGACGATATGAACGAGCTGGCTCTGACCACTGGAGGTCGTAAATCCGACACGAAAATAAAAATGCATCAGGTGCGTCAAGAGTCAGCAACTGGTTGTTCGGTTACAGAACTTTAGAAGAATTATATAAATCTAATGAAAGAAAAGCAAAAGGCACTCCAGGTAACCTTTAAACTTGTCAGCTTTATTTATAGTGCAGTAAAAAACAAGAAATGGTACATTCTTTTTGCTGTAAGTAGAAAAATGAGAAGATACTATTATTTCTTAATAATATACTATATTTTACAGTAAGATACAGTTTGATAGTCTGTTGCTGCCACAGAAATCACTGCATGCAAGGATCATGCCAATGTGTAGCAATATGGCAGAAAGCAATTGTTTCATTCAACAGTGTTCATTGAGGCTTTGTAGTCCACCCGAACATTTTCTAACTGCTTCTTCCTGCTGAGGATCGTGGGAGAGCCGGAGCCTATCCCAGCAAGCAACAGGTGCAAGGCAGGATACACCCTGGGCAGGACGCCAGTCCTTCGCTGGGTACAGTCAACCCAAACGCCTCAGCCTTTAACAGAGAATATAAACCCAAACATCATCCCAGACAAAGCCGGAACCGTGCAGTATTGAAGCTGAACAGTGGGCAGCCTGGCTGACCACTTCCAGACAGGGGCCTCGTGCTCACTGCTCGGCCACTAGGAGCACCAGCCTCTACCTCCATTAGGGTGGCAGGTCAGGCAGAGCTCTATCAGCACATCACATGTGATGGATTTTTGTGATCAGTCCCCAAGCGCAGCTTGCTTAAAAAGGGATTAAGATAGCGGCATTTCTGATGAGACTGAGGCTCTAAAACAGTGTCTGGAATAGTCCTGAATGATGCTTTATGGGTAGAATCTATGTGTGGTTGAAGTTAATCCATTTCAAGTCACCGATACTTATTTTGGGTGGTGCAGTGGTTATCAGCGCTGGGACCCCGGGTTCAATTCCTGACCTGGGGTGCCATCTGCATGAAGTCTGTATGTTCTCTCCGTGTGCTCCAGTTTCCTCCCACAGCACGAAGGCACCTGCAGGCGAAGTGGCCCTGGTCAAGTGTACCCTGCCTTGCGCCCATTTGCTTGTCGCGATTGGCACCGGCTGCCCCACGACCCTGAATTAGATCAAGTTGTTAGAAAATGGAAAGGAAATCGGTGTTCTGTTCCTTTATTTTACGGAGTTGAATTAATTATTTTACCGGGGTAGACTGCAAATGCAGTCTCATTTACAGACCTGGAGGCCTAAGAATACAGCAGGTTCAAGGCTGCAACACTAGCATCCCAGCCTGGGTCTCTTCCGCCCCAGTCTCGAGTCCAGAGTCCCCGGCCAACCTGGACCCCCTGTCTCTAGAGGTCCCAGGTCCAGCGTCCAGAGCTCCCGGCCAGCCTGGACCCCCTGTCTCCAGAGGCCCCAGGTCCAGAGCCCAGCCACAGCTCCATACTGCAGCCTCATGAATTGGCATTGACCTGAACTGGAGGAGACAAGGCAGCCTGCCTGTTTGATGCAGAGCCAGTGAAGTCACCGCCCAGGCTGGTTCCTCCAGTACTGCATGTGTGAAGCCCCTACGCTCCTAGATTCTGTTTCCTTGCTCTGCAATATGTTCGATCTCAAGGGCTACTAGCCATTTATTATCTGTAATCAGTCTGTTCCAAAAATAAGTCTCCCCTGTAACACTTTGAATGAGCACCCAGATACAGAATTAAATACAATTATTTCTAATAAGGTGTTTAGTCAGTTAACATTCCATCCTCTGTTAACTAAAAATGTCACATTCTAACTTAACTTTTGAACACAACTGGAAAAATATGAAATCGAGATTCCCAGCAAATAATGGGATATCATTCCTCAACTTTATTTTTTTCCTTGAAGCATACAAAATACCATAACCTATAAGTGAATAAGTCTTATTAGGTGTAAATTCCTATATGAAACAATGGCACTGGATAAGCAGAATAAAAAGGGCTCATGAATCTTTAGTCTTCATCTCAGTCCCAACTGCAACACTTCCGGTTTTTAATTCTGGTCAACAGGGCAACACAACCGTGCTACCCTGTGTGATAAGTCTGTAGTATTTCTATCCGCCCTCTCCTTCAGAGGCTGCTGTCCGGATGGCAGGACTGAGCCCAGGAGTCCAGACTTCTCTGCTCTCGGCTGTGAAGGAGCTTTGAGGGAGCGGCTGGACTCCCTCGGGTTGGCTCGGGTCTCAGTGGCTGTGCTGCGAGAACTCCTGCAGGGCCCACTTCTTGTTGTCAATCTCCTGCCGGAGGCGGGAGTACTCCTTCACCAGCATCTCGAAGTCTTGGCCCAGGATCTCGAAGGAGGACAGCATCATCTCTGCGGACTGTTTCTCGCTCTGTTCACTCTGCAGCTCTGACTCCAGCATCTCCCTGATGGGGTGAGAGAGGCAGAGATAAAGCAAAGATACAGGACAGGATATACTGACACACTGTGAGAGTATAGTTCGCTATATTAGTTTTTCAATGCGGGAGTTCATTAATCTAACCAGGTGTTGCTCAAGAGTCCTTCACTCAGAGTGCTCCAATAAATGTCAAACTGGACATGTGATGCTCCAGATTCTTATTTCCAAGGACAGTTTGTTCTCAATTGACATTCCTGGTGAAATAAACAGTTTGTATCTATCTTAAGTGACACCTGTCAGCATTACATTTTAAAGGAGCAGTTCAGAAATAAAAAGTGCTACAGTTTCAAAAGGAATGTGATGAGTAAACCAGTCAACTTCAAGCCATTCCTTGTGATTTTAATTAGTTCTGCATTACCCGTTGAACCTTAGGAACCTTAGGTTCTGCATTACCCGTTGAACCTTAGGAACCCATTGTTTCCTAAGGTTTTGACTCTAGTGAAAATCAATCACATCTATCCCAGTTTTCAAATGTAAGACTTGTAATTCATTTGCACAATGCAACAGAAGTATTGCTCGTATTCTGCTTACGAGCAGTGGAAATAAGATTGTCCATACCTTACGACACACAATACACAGGGTAGCTCTCACCTGATCTTCCGATGCACAGCTATTTTCTGGGGTGTGTAGGAGTCTAGCTGAACCTGAAGCATCTCCATTCTACATAAAATAGAACAATCCAAAGATCTGTCAACATCAACAAAAAAGCACATTCCTGTACAAAACGAGCTTTAACGAGCTTCTGCATTTCTGCTCTCATGTACATGAAGTCCACACTAATCATCTGAAGAAGATATTGTTTCAGAAGAATACCTTCAGTATTCGTTTTATAAAAGTGTTCCAACTACATTTAAAACAAATGTACCTATAAGCATAAAAAGTACACATACCTTATAAAAGCCTATCTCAGCAATCACAACTACCCATAAAAATGCATAATATAAAGTAAGAACTTATATTGCAGAGAATTGATTTTCACCAGGGTAATCTAATCAGTAATGACATACATAAGCCACCATATGAATTACAGAAAACCCAATGTACTACGGGCAGAAGAGTAAAATCAATCCAAGACTTTTTCCTTTCCATTAAAGTTTAACACCCTCCTCCCAGGAACTCAGGACCAGAACATGAGATTTTCTGACCTGATCTTGTGAATGATGATCTCGCACTTGGCCTCCAAATACTGGGTCTTCTTGCGGTCCAGCTCATTCTGAGCTTTCAGGCGGTGATCCAGGATGAGCGACTGTAGAATCTGAATGCAACCCAGAAGCTCCTGCAAAAGAGAGCAAGCGGCCCGTTTTGAAGAAGGGATGGAGATCTGCACCACACACAGCTGCTGAAATTGAATCCCAGAGTTTCTGGAACTGCTGAAACTGTATCCCAGGACGTTTCTCGAAAAGAGTAGGGTTGTAACCCCCTGTGTCCTGGCCAAATTTCCCCCTGGCTTTTACCAGTCATGGCCTCCTAATAACCCCCATCTCTGAACTGGCTTCATCACTCTGCTCTGGTGTGTGGAGAGAGTACTGGTGCACTATGGCTGCCGTCGCATCATCCAGGTGGATGCTGCACATTGGTGGTGGTGGAGGGGAGTCCCCATTACCTGTAAAGCGCTGTGAGTGGAGTGTCCAGAAAAGCGCTATATAATGTAAGCAATTATTATTATTAATATTATTATTACTCACGGTCAGGTAGGAGTGAGTTAGGGACTGCAGCTGCACGGCGTTCTCCCTGGCTTTCTGTCTCTCGCTCTCCAGCCTCTTCCTCTCGCTCTCCAACATGTCCGGGAGCTGGGACAGCTTTGCCATCTTCAGGCCTGCGCCTTCGCCCTCTGGTAGGAAGAACAAATCAGCAGGCTAAGGAGCGTCCACAGCTTCTACCGCCCAATTTACAGATCAACAGTATGAGCAGGTCTGCACTGAGCCAGCTTTATATAGCTTTTCACATTACGCTCAGGATAAAGGTAATAAACCTTGTGAAACCTTCTATAAAAACACCTGTCTACTTTAAAAAAGCAAGCATCAAGAAGGTTTACCAGTTTGGCCAGGCAGTCTGTTGTTCCCTGAAAGGTTTAAAGCTATCCAATGAAGCAGTCTTGTTGCAGGTTTGAGACATTTAGAAAGAGGTTCCAGTTCTCTACAGCACTAAGAAATAAATTGAGAACCTACACATTTCAGGGATCTGTTTTTCTCTGATTTAATCAAAAACAGATCACTGCTCGACACATGACTGTGCATCTGAAAGCCAAGACAAACCTGTGTGTGAGAGCTCTCATCACAGAATAATTAAAAGTACAGATTGCAGAGGAATAGGAGGTAGAGGAGAAACAACACAGGACCAAAAGACACTTTACCTCAAAATTAAACTAAAAATCCTCTGACATGAGAGGGGTCTTATAACAGTACTTTCAAAAGTGAAATTAAAAAGCCCCACAAAGGAGCTGGACATAAACGGAACGTCCTAATCAAAAGCCTGGCTGTCTCAGCCGCCAGAGCTGCCATTACCCCAATCGGGCTGGTAGTAGGCGAGGATGGTCTGACACTTCTTCTGTAGCGTCTCCTCTAGCAATCCCAGCAGCCTCTGCTTCATCCGCTTCACGTCCTGCGGACAGAGAAGCAGGGCTCAGTGTTCCAGACCCACCTCACTATTCTCTACAGCTGGAGATCCAACAGCAGGGGCACAGCACCTCTTCATGCACAGAGTGAGCTTTTCAATCAATTCCTACATGGGAAGACTGAAAAATTCAGCAAGCGTGTGCTCTAGAAGAAAGAAATTTCTCCTGTTGTTAATTGCTCCCATAAGTGTTTGTAAACAAACTGTCCACAATGAAGCCAGTCTGACCTTTACTGTGGTATCCGGATATGAGCTGTATGGAGGTTTGGGGAACACACAAAGGCAATAGTCCCACAAACACAAATGTAACAGGGAATCCTTCTTAAAATGTGCACAGCTGAATGAAATGTACACAGTAAATAGCAAAAGGGAAAAAAAAATTTTTACATAACCCCCCAATAACTGCAACCAATAAGTGGGTTTTAAATAAAAGAATTCTGCAGAAAAGATCTTTTTAACTTCAGCATACCTAACCAATCCACATTTAGGCTAGTACACTGTATAACTTTAATGCAACAACAAGCAGTCTTTACATCTGCTCCAGAAAGACTTGAATTTATTTGATGCATTCAGAATTAGCTCAGGGCATTGCTGCCTCTCAGTGCTGGGGCCCTGGGTTCAGTTCCAGAGCTGGGGTGCTGTCCGAGTGGTGTCTGATTTAGTAGTTTTCCCTGTGTTTGTGTGGGTTTGGCCCTGGTGTGAGTGTGTGTGCCTGTGACAGACATACATCCCGTCCGGGGTGTATCCTGCTTTGCACCTGTTGCTCGCCAGCCCCCCAGCGACCCTGAACTGGAAGAAGCTAAGCAGTTAAACGGATGGATGGAACGGGCTGACCAGTCTGAACGTGCCAGTCATGCCCACCTGCTCCGATGGCAAGAGGTCCAGGACCAGCTGGGAGGACAGTCCCAGCAGCTGCGGCTGATCCTGGGCGGTGGTCGGACTGGGGTCCAGCTGCCTGGCACACTGCGCCACCAGCAGGCACTGCTCCAGAGTCCTGTAGAACTGCACCGAAGAAACACGCTCTTACTGCATCTTCTGACCCAACAACTCCCACAGGTCAAACTCCAAAGGGTTTCTTTGCCTCTGTGAGCCCCCCACATACATCTGTGAATTCCATTTTTTTTCTACACTTCAGATGCAAATTCACCATAATCAAGGTTTTAATACTCAGCTGTAAAAATTACTAATAAGAGTTAAGAGTCAAAACATTTTTACCATTTTTACTGTGTCACACTGTGACCTCCGCAGAGGCAAGACCGACCCGTTTTCTCCATCTATTCACAAAATGTGCACCTTGCCGTCTTCCGGCGGGATCTGGGAATGATGTTTCCTGCCAGAGTAATCCTGGAGCATCTCCTGCAGCAGCCGGTACAGACTCTCCGACCTCAGCCACCCCAGCTTCTGCACCTGCATCTCCCTCTCAGCCTGGTGTCCCCGAGGAGAAAAACAATTCCGCAAAACAAACACGGTCTGTTGCTGTACACTTAACCCACTGCAAACATGTACACATTCAGAAACAATTTCTATGTTAGATCAGTAGAGGAGTAATGGAAAAGAAGTCCCAGAACAGTGCTCCTAATTGTAGTTATAAAGTATATTGACATCTGTATTGCAAATTACAAACCCCTTTTTTCAGCAAGCGTTGCTTTGCGAGAAGGCCGCCCTACCTTTTCCAGCTCTCTCTTCAGAGAGGCGGTCAGCCCAGTGCTGTCTATGCGCTGCGAGAGACTGGACAGCAGCCTGCAGAAGTGAGGGTTCTGGAACAGGTCCTCCTCAGTCACCTCGCACAGGGGGAAGGATCCCAGCACTGCGGCACAAACAGCGGAGCACCGAGTAACTTTCAGAGAGGCACCGACAGGCAGACGGCCGGCCTCGGGCAACACAACAAAACATTTTACAACACCAGCACGCTGCTGGATCCATTTCAAAGTGTTTGTGGTTTTAATCAAGCTCCTTTTCATGATGTGCTTCATTCCAAAGCTTCTTCCACAATGTAGAGCTATAGGGCACAGTAAAAACAGTATGCAAAAAGTCCAGTCTAGACAGGTGAAATATTAAAATGGTAACAGCCTGAACTTAAGTTACAATGTCAATTTCAGAGAACTTGACGTTACATTTATATGAATTTTAGACCGATATTAATGGCAACCTACTAAAAGTATTTCATGTATTCTTACTGTGAACGATTTTTCTTAATTAAAATAGACGGCGTTCACAATACGTTTCTGAAGATGAGAAAACATCTGACCACACAGTCACAAGTTGGACATTAGCAAATGTAATCTAGCTGTACTTCCTTCCAGAACAATTCCTGCCGCTGAATGCAACAGAGCACGATTTCAGAATAAACAGATCTCAGCCTCTACCCAGCCTCCTAATGGTTCATCTTAGTTAGATCTACCACCCATTCATGCGGTACACAAAGACTGAATTTAATTTTTCATTTGCTTATGAGACCTCGCTGAGAAGCAGATGTCGATGGCTTAGCAACACATTCAATACCGAAAGTACATATACCCAAAAGCACTTGTGATAATTGTGCTCCATTATAAATGTGTCTGTGCTGGTTCGGAACACTTTCAGACACTTTTCTGTCTGGAAAAGAAAATAAGTGCAGATGCTCACTGAAGGCTGTAAGAGGAAAATCGAATGCATTATTTTATCAAATTTAATTATTTTCATTACGTTTCCCTATAGGCAGACAACATGTGAATAGATGTCTGGAATAGTCTGTGTAGTTGGAAAACGATATCCCGGTGACACCACTCTTTAGGGGTAGTTTGGTTTAGAGTCGACTCCACATCGGGTAACAGATAGAGCTCTGTGCTTGCCCACTGACTCAGGGCTGAACAGAGAAACAGAAATAAAACAATTTGCTCCCCCACCAGTGAGCTCACTCACTCTCCCAGGAACCAGTTCTCCACTGGGGAAGGAGGGGGGGGGGGGAGCTCTTGGGTGGACAGAGCGATTTCACCCGCAAGTTACAGCAGTGATAAGGTGGATCCAGCCTCAGCCCCAGCTCTGAGATCACTGCAGCGCAGGTGGGACAGTTTCTGCAAGAATGAGCACACAGGAAGGGCATACCTTGCTGGTGTAGGCCGTCTCCTTTGGCCAGTGGAGGAACTGACACTGGATCAGGGCACAGAGCCATCTGGACCGCTCATTAAATATCCAAAGTCCTGAGAGGAAAAACAAACAGGGGGGAAATATCACTCACTGAATCTCCGCTCTGAGATAAGCATCCGAGGGCTTTGAGAGGAGCCATGACCAATGCTTAAGGGACGTTTTAAAATGTTAAACAGGTAAAACACAAATGCTAAAAAATCATCAATGGAAAAGATGGAAAAGAGGACAAGAGGTTGCATAGTAGGCTGGTCTTTTTTTTCCTCATAAAGATCTTCAGTCACTACATACTTGAAAGTGCTGATTAAGACTGATTGCCAGACAGCAAGAGTGTTGAACTAGAGATCTTCACGACTGGACACCACTGATACAAGGCAAGAACTGGTTCATTTAATATACCGTATTATCCCTGTCCGGCCTGAACTGATGTGTAAGTGGATAAGTTATCGAAACCACTGTTTTCTCCACCTTGGCCTTAGCTGTTCAGAAGTGTAAGGTAACGTCAAAAAGCTGCAGGAAGACTGGAAATTACCAAGGGTCTGGGGCTCAGGAGCTCTTGGGTCTGCGATTTTTCCCTGCTGTTCCCTGCGGTTTTTTACCGTCCTGGTTGCTTAAGACACCTAAAGAATTAAACACGTTAACATTATTCTTTAAGTATCGCGATAACTTCAATGGGCTTAACTGTCATGGGCAACGCGATTTAATTTTACTTCAAACAGGAGAAATTAATAAACCCAACTGTCGCGGGTTCACAGCATCTTACATGTTTTCACCACTATCCTGATCGAGATGAAATACTGTTGTAGATGTTGCACTCGCTAAGAATTCCTGGAACAAAATGTCAGAGGGCTCATACTCACTCTTTCAGCGTTAAAGCACATTTCATCAAACAACGTATACCTACATTAATCACCTTGTCCCGACTGCAAAACCCGGTCGTCATAAAGCTCTACACCTAAACTAATCTAATCGTAAGAAGAAAAACTTGAAACAAATAGGGGATTGGAAACTGCATTTTTTTTTTTGGTGCGACTGCACACACGAACCTTCAGTTTCAACCATCTTAAGTAAAACATTTTTACAGAATTGTTCTTTTTTCTATACTGTCTTTCAAAATAAACGATTGCACGCCAGAACAACAAGACATATGGCGCAGTTAAAATAAAGCCGCTCATTTCAAATTTCGCCCCACCTACCTAATCGGTATCCCAACAGAAATTCGGTATTTAGCGGGTTGCATAAAATGCAAGTACTTTTTATTAGAGATCAAACACACAAACCTCATAAAACCTCCCAACTGTCCGTCCAACCCATACCGCGCTCGGTCTCAAAACAGAGTATACCATCTGGCCTACAGCACTCGACTGCAAGGGGTTAGTGCATAGACCTCAGGACAATACATATATAGGCGATATCTGTAATGCGCCTGTGTAATGTTTAAAAAATCTAGTTAAACATTATATGTGCAATAACACAAATAAAAAGGCATTTAAAATAGGGAAACTCATGCGCTGCATAAATCACATCTTCCGGTTTCCCCTACGAGGAAGACGGATTTGGACGCTCCAAAAAAACGCCTACAGGAAAGCTCACTGTGCGCAGAGCATAGGGGTGTGATCAGTTGTTGTTAGTGGGCCGTGTCGATGTTCCATTTAGGAACATATTATACGTGCTTGCTTGATTTTAAAAATGTGACAGCATGTAATTTTTACCTAGAGAAATTCAGACTGTTTTCTTCATGTTCCTTTCACTCCTGTTAGGAATCTTTACCCCACACCCCTCCAGAATAATAGCATGGCCCTAAGACTGGGGAGTGGTTAGGTTACGTCATCTGACGTCACAGAAACGGGGGGGGGGGGGGGGACATGGGAGTTTTCATTCATTGAAATGGGTGTTTAACGTTTCAATGATGTCTTCATTATGTCCGTTTTTACTTCATTTTGACATCCGATATCCATCTATGAAACTAACAGCATAAATGCTGTAATTAGAAAAATACTTTCACCGAATTGGTCTTTTTTCCTTTTATTTATTTGATTACACGAAATTTCCAGCAGGTGTCCTCGGACTCCAGAAATTTCCCCAATGTACATCATCGTACTGCATAGGCAAGGGAAAATAGTTTTTCTTATTTTTATTGTATTAGGTATTACATGTCATTAACACATAATATAAATACATAAATGATTTCTGAATTATCACCTTCACTGTACATATGTTTGAATGTTTGCCACTCCTCAACACAAAGTACTCTATAAAGTCAAAGTAAAAGTAAATCCAGACATTTTACTTAATTAATTAATCAAACTTTGACATTATAGAGTACTTTGTGTTGATGAGTGGCAAACACTGTCAGTTAAATACATCATGGTTCCAAGCTGTAACACAATAAAATGTGAAAAAGTCCAAGGGGGGTGAATACTTTTTATAGGCCCTGTATATAACAACTTCTCATTATTTACAGTATTTACAGCTGAATTATATATAAGCTTCTTAATGACAAAGGTGTGTGAAAAAGCACAAAAGAAAACAGAAACCTCTTCTTAGTGATCTGTAATCAAGAGGTATCTTATCTCACACCTTGATCACACACCTGACACATGCAAAAAAAAGCATTGAAAAATCAGATAAATTATGTCCAATTCATAAACCCCATAAACCAGTCTGGAGAGTCATGTCGCGCAGCATTGGATGGGTTCAATCAAGTCTGCTTTTCACTTTTAAATCACAAACTGAAATATGTATTATTGATTATGCCAGGAATCTACAAAAGAGTCCTATATAACACAGTATTGTCAATGTCCAAGCAGTGTATGATCTTAGATGATGCACGTCTCTAGTGAATGTATGCATACATCGTGTTACGTATACATTAGAGTCCGTGATACAAGTCATTAAAAAACATTGCATTTCCTTGTGTGGAATACTGTGGGTGTTGTGTATTTCCTTGAAAGATTTTTTTTTCAAATGCATCTTAATCTTTTAATAATTATATAACGTAGCTGGTGGTCACGGCACAAAGTTTTGCTCATTTATGGACGGATGGAACCGCGCTTGAAGCAACACACAGTCAACCCTGCAAGGTGGAAAACCCCGTTTTAAAATCTGAACAGAAAAGCTGTTTCACATATAAAAGAGTAAATACACTCTGATATTATCCACATACCAGAGTGTTTCCTAGTACAAAATAAGAACATGTCCTGTAACCCCATTGTAACCCCACTTTCCTCCAAACATGGTGAAACACAGTTCCGTGTCAAGCTGGAAATAAGTACAGAAAAAATAATTAACATAGAATGCAAAATATACGCTCCACATTAGCTTACAATGGTCACAGAGGTCGTATAGCTGTTCGCGGCCTTTTGTGATAGGAAGAAAGTTGAACAAAACGTTCAGTGAGACTTTTGCGTGCTCATGTGTAACACACCCTTCTCCAAGAAGCAGAACCGCCCTTACTTGGCAGTGAGGTTGTTCTCGACATCTCCGAAATCGACGTCAGGTTTCCAGGATTGACTCCGTGAAACCCGTGCAGCAGTTTCGGAAGAGTTATCGACCCTGTTAGCAAACGGCACAGGTTTCGAT
Organism: Atractosteus spatula; assembly: GCF_055471065.1. NCBI lineage: Eukaryota > Metazoa > Chordata > Actinopteri > Semionotiformes > Lepisosteidae > Atractosteus > Atractosteus spatula. Next base: position 3,120,752 of record NC_142728.1, on the reverse strand, counting down.
AACTCCTCAGAGTCTTTGCATAGAACACTGATCACAACAGCCAGATAAGCTGCAGGCTGTTAATGGGGTAGGTCTGCGCCAACTTATTTCTGCGCTCTGCTCTTGTGAAACGTTCCTTCCAGGAGCATTTTGTCTCGACCGCCAGCCAGCAGAGATCAACACACAAAAGAGCTAACCGGTGCCAGCAGCGGGTTGATCGTGTTAATCCATCAGCACGCAGCGCTATTTAAGCCATCTGAACTCGTTGCTCGGTATTGATTCCTCTCCTAGAGAGCTCCTACCTCGCCTTTGCTTGAAACCCTTTTGCGATACTTCTTTCAGCTACTGAACCTCCTTTTGCTTTTTGACCACGAACTCGCCTAACGCTTCGGAGTGTGCACACCTGTCTCTGCATTATTCAGCTTCTGATCTTCCTTTTGCCTTTCGACCACGTTCGACTCACGTTTTGGAGTGTACGCCTGTTTCAGCATCTTCCCTCTCCTTCGTCTGCCTAGGATCCTCAAACCTCATCCTTGGGATTCAAACCTTTAGCATGGTATTGTACTTAGGGAGGCCTTGTTGTGCGAGTCATCTGACAAGTTGTCTGATTACCGGTATCAACTACATTAAGATGCACTCTGTGCCCACTTTTTGTCTTTGTGCCCTCAACAAACTCGAATCCTTTAGGCGACATTAAGTAGGAATGCCGGGCCAAGACTGGAATGACAAACGTCTTTGGAAATGTGTCGTCCGTTTGAGCGACTCAGTGCAACGCTTGAGCGCTGTATCCGCACCAACTGAGGGACGCTGCTTCAAGCATAGTCCTGAATTGTAACGTTACCCCCCCCCCAATTCACCTGTATAACATCGAGATAATTCGATAAAACAACAGTTTTGTCAGAAACTCCCTTGATTAGCCTTGGAGCGTCTGTACCAATCGAACAACAGACGCTTCAACTACTTATTCCCCGTAGCTCTTATTAATGACTCTCCCCTCCAGAAAAAAAGACAGACAGAGCACGTCTGTTGGACACCTGGGCCCCATATTAAATCAGCAATACCCTCAAGAGGCTGGCGGGGTCACAACACAACACAACACAACACAACACGCACAGCCACAATCCAACCGGCTTGGGATTCCTCTGAGAATAATGTCGCTTTGATTGCACTCCATTTCGTGTGCAGGGTCGGGTGGGTGATTCATCCCCGGCGTGTCACGGATCCACGGAAGATACGCGTCTCCAGAAGGAGAAACGCGTCGACGGGTGTTACGGCACAAGGAAATGCTCCAGTCATGACCCGATCGCGCACGTTCGTTTCAATCCATGAAACATTCACTGACGATGCGTCCGGTAATGTTGAGTCACATAATGGAAATCACTAAATAAACCCCATTCCGTGAAAAAAATGTATACTTCCGTGGTTCTGTTATGGGCGTGCGCTTTCTCTTGCATTTGTGCTGCGAGAAACGCACACAATTCTTATTCTGAACTGGTTTTCCAGTAGGAGTTTTGCATACTTCGCAGGAAACGTCATGTGCAACAACTGAAATGGGGACATTATCTGCCCGGCTAACTTAGCGAAGAAAGTTTAAATCCTTGTCAACCCACTAATTGTTCAAAAGGAGCGAATGCTCTGTGATGCAACACGCCGCGTCTTTCCTGCAATTACGCACCGTGTCCTATCCAGAGCACCGTCAGATTGCGTCAGTGTCGTATTTTTCTCGTTCATTCCCCCCTGTCGTCGCTGTGATGCTGGATCGGCAACACCATGAATCTGGAGAATTAATCCTGCCATTCCCCCTCACCTTTCGTTCAGTTCAAACGAAATGTACCGCCGGAACAACACAGTAAATGTCTTTGTAGCTGTGGACCTACAGATGTCGTTTCATGTGCTGTGCTACGCTATGCTATTGAATCCTAGTTTTTAAACGGCTCCCTCCGAACCCCCACTTTTCTGGAGAGCTCCTTTTAACCTTAGACAATTAATCACGGGACATGTACTGCAGACAGTAACACGGGTAACAGACTCACGGCACCCGGTCACCAGGAACCGCGCAGGCGAGCGGCTCCGAAGCGAAAACGAGAGCAGGGAGAGTCGCTTCAGTCAGGTGGTGTGGTTACTGGCGTGGTTACAGCTACTGTGTAGCACTCGGTGATAGTATACCAGTAGAGTGAGCACAGCCTGGGCCCGGGTTACAGCTGTGGGCTGGGGGCCTGGAAGAACATGATCGTTTCTGTGTGTAGTAAGACATGACTTCGGCCTGGGTTTCTATAGGGGGGAAAAAAGATCAACAGGAGGAATACCGACAACACAGACTGTGGCAAAACTAATCATGTGGGTATCTTAACCGCACTTAACCAAAGACCTTGTCTGCGCGCCTTGTCACGCTACAGGGCTGCTGAATTTCAGTTGTGACAATAACGTGGCATTATCTGTCAAAGCGCTTTGAGTGGAGTGTCCAGAAAAGTGCTAAAAGTTAGCAATTATTATTATGATGATGATGCAAAGGAACAATAGGTTTATTCCATGCTGAGAAGAGAAGAAAGGAAACACAACGTTTCGGTTGTGAAGCCTTCTTCAGGTGTGGGGATTCGAACACCTGAAGAAGGCTTCAGAACCGAAACGTTGTGTTTCATTTCTTCTCTTCTCAGCAGGGAATAAACTTATTACTTGTTCTTCCGAGGATGAATACTTCATACACGACCTTTCATAGCTATTTTACAATAACTGACATTTGCTTGCTAGATTGAAACTGGATGCTGGAATTTTGCTCCCGGGACAAACGGCAGATGAACTGCCGGCAGAGAAAAAATACTTGCTTACACTACAACTGTCGGGAAAGAAATCTCCAGAAACTGGCTGACGTCGGACAGACCTAGTGTTCAAATGTTGGATGGTCTCTGTGAACGAAATACTATCAGCTGGCGAACAATAACCACAGAATTAGAAACCAACAACACGTATTTGTACAAAGACGGTCAAAACGGGAAAGATATGTAGGGACACTCTCCCAGTAATGGAATAGAAACGAAAGAATCAGCAATCAGAAATTGCATAGAAAGTAATTTAACACTTGATTTTCTATATGCCCCTTTCTTATTGTAGTTTCTTTTTGTTTTCGGTAGTGTGAAATAAGGAATAATGCAAGTTTTAACATAACTACACTAAAGGATAAAAAAAGGACGCTTGCTGTCGCTCGAAATACACTGAGAATTTCACTCGGAAGAAGGCAGTATGCCAGCTCAGGCCCGCTTCAAAAAATTAATTTTCGCAGCCTGCACCGTGAATCTTCCAGAACCGCTACGGGAACGAATCAAACAGAGGCAGCGCACGGCGACCGGCAGCGCGGACAGCCAATCACCCTCGGCCTCGGGACACCGGCACGTCCGTGATTGGGCCGCGGCGGTCCCGCAGCCGGCCAATCGCGGGGCCCGGCGGGGGGCGTGACTCTCCCGACGTCACATGGCCAGGACGTGTTCGAATCGGGAGCAGCCAGCGTGCTCCTCGCAGCCAATGAAAACCCTCCAACGAGCTGCTCGCCGACCAATCGCTGGCCTCCACGACGGGGAAGCGGCGAAGGTTTATATAGCGGTCGCGGCGCAGCCCTGAGCATCACACTAACCTACTGACGGAGAAGAGAGAGTGTTTCAGGTCGTAAAATCTGTGCGGAATTGCGTTTGGCCATTTTGTTGCCGACTGTGCGGGAGTCTTTCTTTACTCTTTCTACTTGAGGTACGTGTTATCATTTTTTTTTTTTACTCCCCACTCCAGATCTTCTCGTTTTACTCCTACTATTCCTAATACCCACTATTGGTGTATTTAAAGCGATAAAATGGGAGTTGGCGGTGCCTTGCGCTAGTAGCGCAATTCTCCAGCCTAGCTGTCGCTGTTGCATGTCTGACTGTGCCCGGTCGAGAAGATACAGCCATGATTTTGCTCGTTAATAAGCGCGGTTGGTAGCCAGAGGTGTGAGCAGAGGTCTGTCGCACCGGCGTGCAAACTGTGGGTGCCCATAACGCCTTTTCCACAGACTCCTTTCCGATAGGGGGGAAAAAAAGCTCTCGACGCGACTGGGTATGTGCATCTTCCCCAGTTGCGCGCAAGAGAATTCATGCGTTTTAAGCGAACGTGTGGTTGTTTTTTTTTTTTCCCCCTCAGATTGGGCGTGCATTTTGAAACGTGTCACGATAGCTTTTAAAGAAAGAAACCGCGCTGGGGGGGGGGGTCGCGGACCTGGTGCTAAACGCTGAGCTTTTTTTAAACGTCTTAATGGAGGAGGGGGGGGGGTGGTGGTGTTCTTTTCCGTTTTCGTCTGATTTCGGCCCCCCGGTATCCGCTCCATCCCGCTGCCGTTGCCAGATGTCATCGCTGCCTCGGACCGAGTACGTGAAGATCGGAAAGCCCCCAGCCTGCGGTTTTAAGGTCGTTTACGCTTGTTAACCGGAAACGTCTGGGTCTCCAGGCGTCGCGTTGTTGTGTGAGGAGGCGCCCCGGTCTCATTGAGGCAAGGAGATGCGCTTCGCTCCCAGGCCTGGAGGCGGCACCGAGGCTTGGTTTCTTGTGGTGGGGGGGCGGCTTCAGTTTGCGTCTTGGCATCACGATTGATGTTCCAGTTGCCTAGGAGAATCGTTGCAAGACACAACGGCGGTGGCTGTCGCTTGTGCTTGTGGAGAGTGACCTCCTGTCCGTCTCTCGCAGGCGATCGCAGAGGGACGTACCGGTGAGCGGACGACGCCGAGGATGAAGAATCTGCTTGTGGTCCTGCTGGTGATCGGCAGTGTGTTTGCCGATGATGAAGACAAGAAGGAGAGTGTGGGCACCGTTGTTGGCATTGATCTGGGCACCACTTACTCCTGGTAAGTCTGAGCTGCAGCACGGTTTTAATTTGAAGTAAATGACAAGGGGGGGGGGGGGGGGGGTGCCAGTCCTTGGCTGTGGTTAAGCAATTTTAGAAGAGATCACTTTACTGGCCAAGTACAATTTCTTGTATTAAGATGTCTTTCCATGAGAGACAGAAGTGTCTCTCCATGAGACGCACACAGACGGGGATTATAGCTTGGGTGCAGGGTCAGCCATTTATATGGCACCCCTGGAGCAGTTGGGGTTAAAGGCCTTGCTCAGGGGCACAACGGAGTAGGATTCCTCTGTCGGCTGCTGGATACGAACCAGCAACCTTCCAGCTACAGGCGCAGATCCTTAGCTACAGAGCCACTGCACAGCCCATTTGCAGTAGGGACCCGGACAGTGGGTTTTGAAATTCCACAGATGACAGCAATGTGTTGTCCCTGGCTTAAAACACCTGACTTCTTTCTAGAAGAACTGTTAGAATCTGCTCCTAGTGCAACTGCTGTACGGGCCCTTCTTGATGAGCTCTTCGGAGCAGTCTGGCAATTGAACACTACCTAGGAGTCTCTATACCCTGTGAAATTCGGTTGTCGTTCCATGACTGTGGTTCCAAGCGAGACCGTTTCAAACGAGCGTGGCTTGTGCTTTTTTGTTTGTTTGGCAGCGTTGGCGTCTTCAAGAACGGCCGCGTGGAGATCATCGCCAACGACCAGGGCAACCGCATCACACCCTCCTACGTGGCCTTCACCACCGAGGGGGAGCGCCTGATCGGGGACGCCGCCAAGAACCAGCTGACCTCCAACCCCGAGAACACGGTCTTCGATGCCAAGCGTCTGATTGGCCGCACCTGGAACGATCCCACCGTTCAGCAGGACATCAAGTACCTGCCCTTCAAGGTAAAGGCACCCATGAATTGGACTGCTTCAGATTCGGGAAAACTATATACCTCTAAAGCTGGAGGCACTTGGGTTTTAAGAGTTCTTCTTTACCATCTTGCTAGCTTCCTTCCAGATAAAACCTGCCAAAGGCTTAAGTTTTCCTGTGTAAACTGTTGATTACATGCTCACCGGCATCTTCATCATGGGGACAGATGTGTGAGGAATTGCCTCTTTACCAGTCTTTCTCTTCCTGGTCATTAGGTGATTGAAAAGAAGAGCAAGCCCCACATCCAGGTGGATGTCGGTGGTCAGATGAAGACCTTCGCCCCTGAAGAGATCTCGGCCATGGTGCTCACCAAGATGAAGGAGACTGCCGAAGCCTACCTGGGCAAGAAGGTATGGAGATACCCAAGCTAAATGCAGCTCTGCAGCCGATCGAAACGGCCCAAGATGCCCAGGAAGGGATTTTGATGCGCTCTAACCTGCTCTTCCATGCCCACAGGTTACTCATGCCGTGGTCACTGTGCCAGCCTACTTCAACGATGCCCAGCGCCAGGCTACCAAGGACGCTGGGGTCATTGCTGGGCTGAACGTGATGAGGATCATCAATGAGCCGTGAGTGTCCAGCAGTGCGACGCCTTCAGCTCTTAAGCACATGTAGAGATGGTTTTTATATCCAACTGCTACTACGCAGACAAGTGGAATTGGTTAGTTACAGACTGACTTGTTTTTGATCTTGTAATTGAACTCGTCTTTTTGCTCCTTTTCAGGACGGCTGCCGCCATTGCCTACGGCTTGGACAAGAAGGACGGGGAGAAGAACATCCTGGTCTTCGATCTGGGCGGCGGCACCTTCGACGTGTCCCTGCTGACCATCGACAACGGGGTCTTCGAGGTGGTGGCCACCAACGGCGACACCCACCTGGGCGGGGAGGACTTCGACCAGCGCGTGATGGAGCACTTCATCAAGCTGTACAAGAAGAAGACGGGGAAGGACGTGCGCAAGGACAACCGGGCCGTGCAGAAGCTGAGGCGCGAGGTGGAGAAGGCCAAGCGGGCCCTGTCTTCCCAGCACCAGGCTAGGATCGAGATCGAGTCCTTCTTTGAGGGAGAGGACTTCTCCGAAACGCTGACCCGGGCCAAGTTTGAAGAGCTCAACATGGTAAGATCCCACCTACTGAAGCGGGCTTGGGTGTCCTTTGATCGGGCCGTTGGGAGTCGCGTGGAATATTGACTGAAGTACTTTGAGCTACAGGGAAGATCTTGTGGTTTTAAAAAGGCTTTTATCTTGGGCAGGATCTCTTCCGCTCCACGATGAAGCCGGTCCAGAAGGTCCTGGAGGATGCCGACCTGAAGAAGTCGGACATCGACGAAATCGTGCTGGTGGGCGGCTCCACCCGCATTCCCAAGATCCAGCAGCTGGTGAAGGAGTTCTTCAACGGCAAGGAGCCCTCCCGCGGCATCAACCCGGACGAGGCCGTGGCTTATGGGGCTGCCGTGCAGGCTGGCGTACTGTCGGGAGAGGAGGACACAGGTGCGTCTCGGCTTCACTGCACTTCCAAACCAATTCAAGAGCTTGCATCTAGTTGGTGTTTTATACCTATTGTTCCCCAGTTGGGTAGAACATCTAACTGGTCAGCATTATCCACTGCTCATCCAAGTCCTCCTATGTCCTAATATTTCAATGCTGTTCGCGTCTGTGACCGGTAGGGAATGAATGTGTTCTTGTGTTTTGCCCAGGTGATCTGGTCCTTCTGGACGTGTGCCCTCTGACCCTTGGCATTGAGACCGTTGGTGGCGTCATGACCAAGCTGATTCCCAGGAACACCGTTGTGCCCACCAAGAAATCTCAGATCTTCTCCACAGCCTCCGACAACCAGCCCACCGTCACGATCAAGGTGTACGAAGGTGAGTCCTGTGCTGCACACATCTAAAAACTTGGTTACGTCATCTTGAGATGCTTAAATCCGCTTTATTTTTAATAATGGGTCTTGGACAGGAAGTTGCATCAAACTTTCCTTAAATATTGATCCTACAGGATGCATGAATACTGATCAAATGATTCCTTCAAAGTTGATGCTTTGTCACAGAGCATATTCTAGACTGTGCAAGATCCTGACTTCTTTGCTTTGTCCAGGTGAGCGCCCCCTGACCAAAGACAACCACCTGCTGGGTACCTTTGACCTGACCGGCATCCCCCCTGCGCCCCGCGGCGTCCCCCAAATCGAGGTCACCTTCGAGATCGACGTCAACGGCATCCTGCGGGTCACGGCCGAGGACAAGGGCACCGGCAACAAGAACAAGATCACCATCACCAACGACCAGAACCGGCTGACCCCCGAGGACATTGAGCGCATGGTCAACGACGCCGAGCGCTTCGCCGAGGAGGACAAGAAGCTGAAGGAGCGCATCGATGCCCGCAACGAGCTGGAGAGCTACGCCTACTCGCTGAAGAACCAGGTCGGGGACAAGGAGAAGCTGGGGGGCAAGCTGTCGGCGGAGGACAAGGAGGCCATCGAGAAGGCGGTGGAGGAGAAGATCGAGTGGCTGGAGGGCCACCAGGACGCGGAGCTGGAGGACTTCCAGGCCAAGAAGAAGGAGCTGGAGGAGATCGTGCAGCCCATCGTCAGCAAGCTGTACGGCGGTGCCGGCGGACCCCCTCCTGAGGGGGGCGACGACGAGCCGTCGGACAAGGATGAGTTGTAGAGCTCCCCCTGGGGGAGGTACGGTGTACATATTGGACTCCTTGAACTGTTGCGAGGAAAATGAAATCTCCTGGGAAAGACTTTTTAAAGCGGAAGCGAGTGGATGTCCTGTATTTTCTTCACTGTGAAGTGGAGTTTAAAAAAAAAAGGCCGTAGCCCGACCGGGCTGGCTGCTGCTGTTCTTTGGCAGTTTCTGACTTAGGATTTATTTTGTTCTTGGGGTGGGGGGGTGGGAGGGGAGTGAGGTGTTAATGGGTCTCGACGTGTTCACAGATTCTGAAAGTTATTTATTTGAGATTTGGTCGTTCTGGGTGATGTAGAAAAGCTTTCTACTGTACAAAATACCTTGAATAAACAAATGGTAAGTTTGATATGAATACCTGTCTGGCTCTATTCTTTCACTTCATCTCAGTAGTCAAGAATGATGAATGACTGGGGTGTTATAAAAAGTGACACTCTAGTGGTTTAAATATTTTTCAGTTTAATGCTGCTTATATTTAGTATCCTAAATCCATTCTCCAGTGAAAGACGATCTGGTTTCTTCATACCGGAGATTGTTTAAATGTGGATCTTTATTTTGATAACTAGTAAATGTCTGGTGCTTACTGGGGAGAGCTGCAGTAATGGGACCCATCCTCATCATTCCTGCTTGCAGGATTAGACAAAGTATGTGTGAACTGGAAAAATATTTCATCCAGAAACGCTACTTCTGACAAGGTTGAATAGGGGAGGCAGGGAACTCCTTGAGAAGGAAAATGCAAACTTGAGGACTTGTCAGAAACAGTTTTCTTCAGAGAACTGGTGTGTGTGTGTGTAGCAATGCCTTCTACATTTTCTGATGGAAATGTGAAACATTGCAGATTTGAATTATAGATTCTCCCTAAGTCTTTAATACTTGCATTGTGCTCTTCTAAGGGTCACATTCACACCTCCTCCGTATCCTTTAAATATAATTCAACATGTATAGCATTCTGCCTTTGCAATGGAAGACTGAAGTTTCCTGTGGTACAAAGAGGTAATTCAACAGGGCTGACAAACCTGATTTGGGGAGGCTCTTCTGCTGTCAGCTTTGCTCAAACGAGTAGTTTAACCTCAACCATCCGTCCACTTCTTCCAAACCAGTGAGCAGGAGCCTCTCCCAGCAAGCAATGGGTATAAGCGCAGGATACACACTGAACGGGACACCAGTTCATCCCAGAGCAGACATGCCCACACTCACACTGGAGCCAGTATTCCCAGAAGCCAATTCGCCTACCAGTATGTGGAAGGAAATGTCAATGTGGGGGGAACATGCAAACTCCACACAGACAGCACCCCCCAATGAACTGAACCCATGACCTGGGTGCTGCAAGATGGCAATGCTAAGCATTCTGCTGCTTGTCAGATAATCTATTTTTCTTACTTGGACAAGTCTAAACAGACTTAATGAGGTTTGAGGTTTTTAATAGTTGATTTTTGTAATAAAGCGCATCAATAAAATGACTTAAACCTGAGAACAGGTTTCTCACCCTGAACCATGATAACCACACCTGTCCTGATTCTCATTCCAGTTTTGCTTAATTGCCTTATTGAAGCTTTAACTGAGCTAATAAGTTGCTTAACAGGTGGGTTTACAAGTTTTGTTTTGCTCACAAATCTGGGATTTTAGGTTACTTGTCAAATGGACCGGACCTTTTTTTGTTGCAACACGTTTAAGACAATTAAACCTATTAAGCCAACTAAGGGTTTGATAAAATGCTGTTGGAACAAAATTAGCAAGTGTTTGGGCCTGCAAGTGTAGAATTGGGAATCACTGACAAGTGTTGATGAAATAAGTAAACCAAGGATATACCAAAGAGCTGCACTGCAAGAAAACCAGGAGACTCCAAGAAGCATCATAATGGCTAAGGTCACTGCTGGCTAATGGTCATTGATCTCCACAGGTTGGTAATGACTGTAGAAGAATCCAGAAAATACTGAATCCAAATTTTTCTACTGTGTCCATCTACAGAAATGTAAACTAACATACCACTAACAGGATGCTATAACAAGCTATAAACCAAAGGATGCGAACAATTTACATTAGAGTAATATGCATTGTAAAATGTTCATAACTGCCCTCTGACCTTAATCAGAAAGTAGTTCGTAGTCCACAATTACACTATTAAGCAGCTGTATGTACAGTACTCTTGGGAGCCTCCATTTTGTTGCAAATAGTTTTTCTAGAAGAAAAACTAGTCAAGTGTTATGACCACTGGGTGCTCATCTTTCTCTGATTTTGCTTTAAATGCTAGTTTCACACCTGAGAGAGAGGAGGTGTGGTCTTGATGTTCCACATGAATAGGAGGATCTGGTATTTCCCTATATACGAATTGTCAAATCATCACACTGTAGCCTTTACAGGAGTTTGTCCCTGTGGTTTTGTCTGCTTGTGCTCATTAATGGACTAAAACTGTGATGCTTTCTTGACATGTTCACAGTGCCTCTTGCGTCTGACTTTCTCCTTTTCTCTTTCATTTTGAATTTGTTATTTTGTTTCATGTAAATAGGGAATAGCGAGAGTAGCAAGATAGTTTGTGGAAGACATTTTATGGGGGGACATTTGTTTTTTCTTGAGCCAGGTCAGAGCGCTGGAGTATGTTTGGACAAAAGCGCGTAGTTTTGTGTTTTTGTTTGGAGAAAAGAAGTAAAGGTCTGTGTTTGTTTTGTTTGTAAAACTGTTTGTTGTTTCTTTTCTGTTTCAGCTTTTGTTGTATTCATGATATAATGTACTGTATAATGACATAAAACCGGGGCTTGGGCCATAACACAAGTTCTTGAGCTCTGGGGTGCTACAATTAGACTTTTCCTGCGCCGTGCTGCGTTATCTGTTCCAACATACACTCCTCTTAACCGTCCTTGGCACCTAATACAGGGCTTTATTTTTATCCTTGGGGGCGGTAATCACAAATTACAGAACAAACTGGGTCAGTTCTGAAATTCCCTTATGCAACTGAGACTTTCTACTGACTAAGAACAGCCACAGCACAGTCGTTATAAATGTTCCCCTCGGTGTCCATGCCCCCGAAAACAAAACACAGATGAACAAACTCCCCTGGGCTGGTCTCCTCCTGCTGTCTTCTGGGTAAGCTTTCTGCGGGGTTGTTTTTGTCTCCACCGCCGCCGCCAGTGTCTGCCAGCGCCCTTGAGACGTCACCGCTGGCTCTCAGGCGCCAGGGAACGACACACATGGAGTGGTCCAGGCGTTTCGAGGGCAGGGCTCCACCGAAGGTGACAAGGGTCCAGCGCTGTCGGTCTGCTCAGGGAGAGAAGAAGCCCCACACATCACCCTTCGGATGAGAAGGAAAACCGAGGTCCCGACTCTCTGTGGTCATTAAAAATCCCAGGATGTTTCTCGAAAAGAGTACCCCGGCATCCTGGCCAAATTTCCCCCTGGCCTTTACCAGTCATGGCCTCCTAATAATCCCCATCTATGAACTGGCTTCATCACTCTGTTCTCCTCCCCACTGAGAGCTGGTGTGTGGGGAGCAGACTGGCGCATCGTCCAGATGGGGCTGCACATTGGTGGCAGGAGTGGGATTATCCATTACCTGTAAAGCACTTTGAGTGGAGTGTCCAGGAAAGTGTTATATAAGTGTAAGCTATTATTATAATAATAACCTCACATGACCTGTATTTCTCAGCCGTAGAGTCAGAGGACAAAAACTGAGGAATGAAGACCACTGGACAGTCGAAGTGAACTGATAATTCAAGATTCTTTGAAAGGGAAAGGGAACGGGATCGTTCGGCGTGTCCGTCTTACCGATGTGGAACTTGTACATGGAGTTGACGGCCCCGGACGCGGTCATGCCCCCGAAGATGTAGATGACTTTTCCCAGGGCGGCTGCAGAGTGGGCCGCACAGCCAGGGGGCACGTCTCCCTTCGCTCTCACCCTCTCCCATCTCATGTCCACTGGAAGACAGGCCGCAAAAACACAAGCCCTCAGTCCCAGGCTGACCGGCATACAGCTCGCAATCAGAACGTAGCGGGGCGTGTTCAGTGTGGGGCCCTGGATTAAGGGCGACGCGTTGCCTTGGCCACCACAGCTGCCCTGGCTAATGAGGGACAAGCCGTAGCTGTGTGGGGCCCTTTGAGACACACTGAGCTCCTCCCCGGAGGGCCGAGCGGACCCCCGTAAGGGGAGAACCTTCCAGCGATAGCCCCGGAGGGGGTTGTGGAGGGAGCGTTGACCTTTTATTTTCTCCTTTGGCTGCAAGGATTCACCAGGGCAGGTGGAGTTTTCTTCTGTTTTTGGCCTCGCTCTTTTTTTCTCCAGTCTGGACCCCGCTAAATAGAGATAATCCAGGCTGGATCCCACCATTCAAAGCAAATAACTTTTTCCCCCAGACAGGACCCCGAAAAAATGGAACCTGGACGCCACTGTGCAAAGCAGCATATTTTACTTCTTGCTTTTGGTTTTTCCCCTTTATGGGTGTTTTTTTTCCCCCCAGTTTTCGCTCACGTCACACCAGTGCCCCTGGTGTTCGCTGCCGCCCCTCCCACTCCCACAGTGTTACAATGGAGAAAAAAAACACCCTGCTTCAAATGATAAAGCCTCAAAGCAGAAACACGATGACATGTCTCAGCTCTACATACAAAAACAGCCGTGTGGATGCCCCTGAAATAAGACATCATGTGCAGCACAGCTCCTGCTGGTCCTACAAACAGCTCAACAAGCAGTCCAGCTAGATCGCACTTACTGGTGTCGATGCAGTGCAGGTCACTGTGGAGCGTCTCTCCAGCTAAACCGCCATGAATGTAGAGCTTGGAGCCGACAGAAACTATAACATGGCCGTGTCTTGGGGAGGGTGGTTTGCCCTGGGTTTCTGGCTGAGACCACGTCAGAGATGCTGCAACAGAAAAAGTGCCCCCACCAGTGAGAAGGGGGAGAATTACTTTGAACAGACAAGAGAACTGGTGTGGCCATTAAAAATCCCAGGGCGTTTCTCGAAAAGAGTAGGGGTGTTACCCCGGCATCCTGGCCAAATTGCCCCCTGGCCTTTACCAATCATGGCCTCCTAATAATCCCCATCTCTGAAATGGCTTCATCACTCTGCTCTCCTCCCCACTGAGAGCTGGTGTGTGGGGAGAGTACTGGCGCACTACGGCTGCCGACGCATCATCCAGGTGGGGCTGCACACTGGTGGCGGTAGTGGGATTCCCCATCACCTGTAAAGCGCTTTGAGTGGAGTGTCCAGAAGAGCGCTATAGAAGTGTAAGGAACTATTATTATTTTATTATATTAAAATCTCTCTATATTTAAATGTGTGGCCAAGAACTGTGCTTGCTCCTCATTTTCTGAATATGAAAAGGTTTTAAGCCTTTCGCTTAAATGCAGTTTTGGTTTCGTGTTAGACACTGGGGAAAAAAAGAAGTACAATAAATATTGCAATGGAGGAAAAAATCTTCATGGACATCTAGTACGTACTATACTATATAATCCAAAGAATGTTTTGGGGTTCCAGATATTGAAATATAATCGAACCTACTTTTACAGCTGGTGACACAGAGCTGGTCAGATTACGCCCATCAAAATCCCGTTACTCCGACACACCTGAGTCGAAGACGTGAAGCTGGGAGTCTGAGACAGGTGCAGCTCCCTGGTCCCCTCCGGAGAAGACATACAGCCTTTCCCCGACGCAGGCAGAACAAGTATGATAGGTCCGAGCCGAGGGAGGCGTCCCACAGACCTTCACACTCCTCCATGAACCTGTCTCTGGACACAGGAACAAGGGAGAGAGGTGTCACACAGGGGAGAGAGGTGTCACACAGGGGCTACTCAGAAAATTGCAACCTAGGCTGAAGCAGCACAGAGCTGTGTTTCAGATCCCTCAATCTTTCTGCATCAGAAAGAAACGGGCATTCAAACACCTAGCTGATCGCCCTGTGGTTTCTCCTGGATTCTCCAGGCTCCGTCTGGACTTCTGTCAGGACAAGTCCTCCAACAGCACGAGCTCAGGCTGTCGAGCGGAAAACGCGCTCTGTATGTTACCGCTGTTCTGCCCCTCTTGCATCTGAATATATAGGTAAATACAGCTGAAAAATGGACTTTTACACAAAAGATGGGACCGGCTGGGATTTTTCTGAAAAAAAAAGTCCTTTATCTATTCATGTCCTTGACTGCTCGATATAAGCGCCCATCAAACCCAAAACCTTCTCGTTCATTCTGTTCTTAGTTTTAGTGCCTCATACTGTACACCCTATTCTTGATTATTAATGACTTCTTAATAACTTGACTATTATTCCCTCTGCATACTAATGGCTGGGCCCCCTGACTAGCTCTGCTGGTAGAGCATGAGACTCATAATCCCAGGGTAGTGGGTTTGTGTCCCACCTCAGACGCCAGGTCCTCCATGTTGGAGGTTGGGCACAAGGCTAACAGCCCTGTCCTGTAAAAGACTAATGTTACGGAAACAACAACAGGGTTTGGCTGCCTCTACGTGCCAGAAGGCATAACGGGCAAACATCCACACTTATCGCTATAACTGCAGCAATAATGCAACTACTTAACTGTCAGAGAGAATTTAACTGGAGCTGTTCCCAGGCTTGGTACCAAAGTGCTTTTACCCATCTGTAACTCTTGCACGCAGCTGCGGTTGCCATTCTGCTCCGCCCCTCCAAACACCCAGAGGCTGCCAGGTCTGCTCTGGGGGACGAAGCTGCAGTGCTCGTATCTCGGCAGCAAGCCCTCCCAGTCCGGGATGTCCCACTCGTGGGCGTCTGTCCAAGCAGATCGGAAACATTCGGCATCTTCACAAATCTTACTGACACCTGACAGGCTGATGTAATGGTGAGAGAAAATGCCCTGGGGCCTGGTTATGTACACTGACTCACACATCACATGGATGTCAAGTTAAAGAATCAATAGGCACGCAGTATCAGATACAAGAGTGTATACAAATGTTCTCTGTGCATGAAAAAGTACTTTTATGAACATTTCCTATGTGGATCCGGATTCTCCTTATTTTTAGATGTTGAATGACTGCTAGCAGCATGGTTGCACAGTGGTCAGCATTGCTGTCTCGCAGTGCTGGGGCCCTGGGTTCAATTCCGGACCTGGGGAGCTGTCTGTGTGGAGTCTGCATGTTCTCCCGTGTGTATGCATGGGTTTGCTCCGGTTTCCTCCCGGAAGCTTTAGACAGGCTTTTAGGAAAACTGGCCCAGCTGTGTTTGTTTGTGCCTGTGTGCCCTGTGATGGACTGGCGTCCGGTTCAGGGTGATCCCTGCCTTGTGCCCGTTACTTGCCACGATAGGCTCCCGCAACCCTGAATTGGAAGAAGTGGATAGAAAATGGATGAATGGAAAAATGAAATGTATTCAGATTTTTTTCTGTCGCTGTGAAAGCTCTGCTTTGTTTTCTCTGCACAATCATGCCATTTCAAAAGATTTTTAGAACTGCTTTCCTATCTAGGGCCACAAAGCATCCTTTCAGTTTCCGTTCACCGAGCGCTATAAAACAAGACACGCACAGAAATGGTGTGCATAAACACTGCACCTCGAAGTCAGCCTAGGAGTTGCTGTATGGTGCAATAGCAAACTAGCACCTCAGTTATTTGTTTTACAAGCCAGCATCTGTAATCTATAAAAAGAAAGGTATAATACTGGCAAAGGTGGGCTATGATTTCCAGCATGCTCCATGAAACCTTTTCCCTTCTCAGCCCCTATAATGATCATGTCTAATTCCTGACCCATGCATCTCCAGCCATTCATAGCACCCTAAGCTAGATTCATTGAGATCTCTTGATATCTAGACCAAGCTCAAAACACGCTGTGTCTATAGCATATAACTGCCGCCTTTCAAATTAATGCCTTTAATGTCCCCTAACCAGGTTTCAGGATGAGAATCCTACCCAGATCAATGATGTAGGAATCGGAAAAGCTGCCATTGGGATTGGCTCCTCCAACAATAAGAATCTTCCCTTTGCGTCCATCTTTCCCGGGAATGTAGGTGCAGGTGTGGCCAACTCTCTCGCCCGGCCCCTCCCCTGCGGGCACCAGGGCATACCTAGACCCGGAGACACCACATGCGACACCGCCATCGTCACAAGGAGCTGCTTTCTCATTACAAACACACAGGTTTGCGAAACCCTGCTTCAGAGCTTTGGCAAGTATGAGCTCAGCAGAGGCAATTCCTTGAAATGTAAAAAAAAGTCAGGATTATGTTTTAGCTGTTGGATTCTGCTGACTGCTTAAACTGAAAACAGCAGCTGTACAGTTTCACAGATGTAATGTGTAATTACAGATGTAATATTCATAAACTGTAGGAATCTGATTATATACCACCATGTGGATTACATTTTCATTAACAAACGAAATGTTACCTAATAATCTGTAGCAGATTATTATCCTTATCCTTACTGAAAAACAATAAAAAATAATCTGACTTGACTTCTTACTGGAAACAGTTTATACTTGTGTTTTACCTGCAAACGAGCTCAGAGTTCAGTATGCTTTTGTTTGAATACTAGCGCATTTTATGCGCTGACACAACGTCATTTACCATAAACCATAGAATCTCAGAGACCAGGTAAGGTTTTGACTGACCAGGTTGATTCTTGTGGCTTGTCTTCAGGCTCCAATACTTGAAGTAGCTCCATTAATCTGGAAACACAGTGCTAGCTCGTCACGCAAAGGAAATCACATAAGCAGTCCACCTAAACATGCAGAAGGCAGGTGTATCAGCCTAAAGCATGTGTTGGTTTCAAACTTCGTTCAAGGTACTTAAATCTCCGTGCAGAATTCATACGGTTTTATTTAACGAGTGATGGAGTATTGAACTGAAATAACTTTTTTTTTAAATGATACTATTTATATCTGTAAGATAGACACCTCACCGTCACAAAGAGGTTTCGGCTAAATTCAATCCGCGCTGACGTTTAATGTCACACGTCTGTCCTCCTCGATTTTTTTTATTCTCCAAGTATAGAGGTATAGTTATCGGCATACGCTGAAACATTTTGATAAAGTACATAATGCCATGCACACAGCAGATCTGTTGTGTGCCTGATTATAATTTACGACAGCAAACCTACCATCCTCCGTCTAAATCGCGTTGTTAACACTGAAGCGTCTGCAGAAATATCTGGCTGCAAGCTGTACGTCTATCCGTTCCAGACGAGCGAACACGAAGTAAAACGGTCAAGCCTAACAAACCACCTGCACTTCCATCCGATTTAAATTTTGTCACATATAAATTACGTCTATAGCATCATCAACACTTACGCCACAGGTCCGGGCGCTGTTGCCACCACACGCCGTGCACTTTCACCTTTGCCCTTTGCACTCCCATGCAGAGCCAATGGGATGGGACATTAAGGAAACCATGGATACTCCAACAAGCTTCTTTCGAGTGACGTCGACGTACTGGAGGTGGCTGCTGCTGGCTGTTGTAAATTCACTGTTATATACTTCACGCCCGAGACTGAAGGTAGTCTCTACTGTAGGTTTACGCACAGGACACGCAGAGCAAATTGATATTCGTGTATGTATGGCCATATAAAATATTGTCACATGCATCTGTCATTTTTTTCCCCGAATCGCAAAATAGGCAAGAACCTAAAAATCTACAATAAAATAGTAGTCAACACTCAACACAACAGGCGTGGCGTTGCGGTGCCGAGCGCCAGTGATTCATCACAGCTCATAAAGCCCCATTAAAGGGCAGGAGGCAGTGAAAAGGGGGTAAAGGCCTCCCCCTGCCGGACAGCACGGCGAACTGCAGCTGCCCCCTTCCGTCCCGGGACGTCCTGCGACGGAGGCCGGCGGCGGTGACCTTCATCGTTGACCCAGCAGGAGAAACAGTCAAACCGAGGCGTCTTCGCCGCTTGTGGAGAAGCATGGAAGAGTTTTGTTTCTGTGTTTTCGTTCTAACCTAATGCCACGTTTACGTGACGTAATAAAGGCTCATTATGACCCCCGCTTGTGGTATTAGTTTAAATATTTTTATTACACCACCGGGTAACAACAGCAAATACCTTTCTCACATAGTTGGGCGCTTACTGTAATTATACGATTTCCGCGTTAAAAATGAGCTTACAAATCGTCATTCTGCGAAGCAAGATGATTTTGTTGTTTCTCCATTAACAATATCATAATCTGGGACATTCGATGAAATTTGAACAGCCCGGCTGCAATAAGAAAACAGAAGAAACCCATGCTCTAGGAAACAATAAATTTACCCCCGTTTGTGTATGCGGCCTCTTGTGTTTTTGTCATCTTGCCTATGACAAAACGGAACAGTTCACAATTGGAAAGGGATGTTGAAGAAAAAGGAATATTATCTTGGAGATGTGGTATGGTCTGTGGTTGGTCTGAACCAGGTAAAGTCACATTTATAGCACAACAACAATTTGTACATCCTCAAAACTAGGTGGAATGTGATAAATAGACCCACGGATAATAGGAAATTGTCGTTCTTCCTTATTGTTCTGCTTTCTTGCAATCCTATTGGTGTTTTTATATCACTTCCTCCTTGCAAATTGACACAGAGCTGTGCACTGCTAGACAGGAAAAAGTCTCATTCCTGACACACACAAAAAATTGTGCCTCTCCAAAAGTAGTTCAAATCTGTTCTACAGACCCCCAGCTAACAGTATATAACCATGGTTTTGCCAGATGAGCGTCCTTTGCCAATGTTGCTGGGGTTTATAGGGGTCTTTTAGTGGCCGATACTAGATTTTTCTCGAAGGACACTTCACCGGTGGATCATCCTTTCTAGTTTGAAATAAAGCGTCAATTTCACACTTTTTCCCTTAAGTAAAGATGCCTTGCAGGTGTTCTGTATAAAAACAATGCAGATTTTCTCTTAAATCAGATCAGCTTTCATTATTTTGAGTGTAGAACTACTCTGCTGCTTCAGCTTTATGCCCTATCATCCTTTGGACACATACATTCTGCACAGCACAGGGGGAAGGAAAAACCTCATTTAACTGCAAGAAAACCATCAGGAGTCCACGGCTTGGGAGTCCAATTTTGGATCATAGATGTTCCTCGAGAAATTCTCCAATATTAGATTCTATGTCAATTTTACCTGGTTCGGCATCTACGGGTAGTTTTGGAAATCTGAATAGCTTTAGATCCCAGAAGGGTCTTGAAAGTCTTGTGTATTGTTACAGGTAAGGCGGTCTGTGTGTCTTAACTGTTGCAAGAGGGAAGCTGCCTCAGGGCGCAGGGTGAGAAGCGTGAACCTACCTACACCAAGCGACACGAATGATCCGGAAGCGTATGTAAATAGCCGAATTTCAATCAAAATTACCGCAGATTACCGCACCCGGCTGCTGCTAAATCAGATGGAGATAAATGACTGCAAGTGTCTGGCCAAAATATAGCGGAAGTGACGTTTTACCTCTTCCCTTTCGCAGGCTGTAACAGTTGTTGTTCCTAAAATGGCGCCGCTGGATCTAGATAAGTATGTGGAGATCGCAAGACAGTGCAAATACCTCCCAGAAAACGACTTAAAGGTGAGAGGATAACTATTTTGTCGGGAACTGAATTACGCTAATATTGCACCGCTTTTAAATCGAGCTTGGACTTTTGTACACGGGGGGCATTATAGAGGAGGATAGGATGTAGGGTATGCCTGAAAGCGTAGCAGTTAATTCCCTTCCATCGTAGAGGAATCAAAACTAAATCTTTACACATGCTTTTCACTGCAGAAATGTGTCTCTTAGGATAAATGGGTAAAACAGTCATGCGGAAGGGAAGCAGGGCACAGACCGGAAGAAGACAGGGCATAAAACACAGTAACGAGGAATTGCCGAAACATGCTGAGAAAAACACGGCGCGTATTTGTCCATTAACAAATGCATAGGTAATAATAAAGTCATGTTTTAGTCTCGGACGTACAATTCTGTTCAGGTCCCGAAAGTAGTACATAGTGCACGGTATTGCAAAATGTTCCTGTATAGACTATTGAACTGGATTGTCAGGTGTATGGACAGCCAACGAGTTTCCTAGTCTTTACGTTGGAAAATATGACATTGTTTCTTTAAGTGAAGCTGATCAGTAATTATCAGATAGTTCTGAATTTAAAACCTATTGAAACTGCGTTAAAAATGATTACTCCGTTACGGTTTGAAGCCACGAAATAGCTTGATAGTACAAGACTGAAGTTTTGTTAACCATGTACTTGAGTTCCTTTTCACCTCCTAGTGTCAGGGTTAAAAAACAGTTAAAAACATAGATGTAGTCCGCCACCCGTTTCTTGTCACACTGTGACAACTCCAATTTTGTAAGAAGAGTAAAAAAAAAATCTTAATTTCTTCATTCACATTCAAATTGAATGTGGATTAATACTTTAGTAGATTAGATATGTAAATAGTTAAAATGTACAATAGTTAAAACTTTAGGATACCTAGATTTCAACGAGATATTCTCAGAGAAACAGCAGAGGGGTGAATTGGCTGTTTTAAAGGGTTATATGTTGTAATTAATAGTAAACTTTAGCCTAATATTGTATATGAATTTGGTTTTGTGCCTAAACGGGGGTTCTCTTGTGAGAAACCCTGCTTGAAAACAAGTCTCTCCTCCCAGAAAGCCAGAATGTGCTGTGTTTAAACCTAACGTTCATTTTTGTCTGCCTCGGTCAGTCCCAGGAATGTTAAAAGGGTGTGGGTTTCTATAATGTTAGCTGACGATATTCCTTTTGTAGTTTGTAAGTGTGCTTTTTACTCTTAATCATCGGCAGTTCCATCAGATACCGAATGTTTACAAAGAGTGTTGTGAAATACCACAGGAGAGAATTTGTTTAGGCTTCAAAGAGACTTCTATGATACTGTGTTAAACTTCCAGCTTTGAGTTTTTTAGGACTACTTTTAGAAACATTTTAATAAGGTTAATTTATGATGTCTAGATCACTTTCACTGTTTCATGAGTAATTTTTCCCATAAAACCCTTCATGCCAAAACATTTCCAAAACGCTTTTGGAGAGTAAATTTGCTGTGCCTAATTTTTCAAACTGTACTTTTGTTTAAAAAAAAATAGAACCTTCTTGTAAATGCTTGAGGTTTAAAGCGTTTTGCAGTGGTTTGAAAGGAGTTTGCCCATTAGAGAAGACCCTGCTCCTGCAGTAAACTGATACTGTTGTGGGCGTGGGTCTGGGTTTTCTTTTTTTTAATGCAAGACAGCTCAGTAAAAGCGATATTAAAAGCAATGGTGATTAAAATTGTAGCAAAATAGTAAAATAGGCACTTAAGTCATCCGGATGTCCAAGTTTAATGCGGTTTTCTTTTCTTCCCTCCAGCGATTATGTGACTACGTCTGTGACCTTTTACTTGAAGAATCAAATGTCCAGCCCGTGTCCACCCCAGTGACAGTCTGTGGAGACATACATGGCCAGGTACTGTCACGTCCTGATTCACAATCCTTCAGTTCGGCATCATTGTTGGGGGAATTGCGTTGCTGTGTCTTCTTTGCTGATGGCAAAACCTCATGAGTGGGTTGACATCTCAACATCTGAATCTGCTTGAGTCGAACCCGGGATCACAGCCCGAATCTGGCACACTGCAGGATCTTTGGTCTGCACTCCTGCTGAGCTCTTCATTTCATAATCAACCCTGTTATTTGTTAGGCTGGGTTAGTGTGATCTTTAGTTTCCTAGTGCTTTAAAAACCTGAAGAAGTGGAAATCTCTCAGACAAAGGTTGGAGATCACTGAAGTACTGTCTTTGGTAGGGCTTAGATAACACGGTACTCCGCAGCCCCTGTTGAAGATCTAAAAACCAGGAAGATATTCCACCAATTGCACCTCTCTCACATTTTCAGAGGTTAATTACAATTATTTGTTGTATGTATGGTCTCAGTCCTGCCTGCGTCACTTAGCTGCTTGATCAGTATTTGCCCTTATCAACATTTTCTGCGCCGACTTTGGCAAGTCCTCATCTCAGGTGTTTTTGTTCAGTCTTGGTTTTTTTCCTTGAGTGTTTTTAAATAGGGATGTTGCGCAAACAAGCTTAACACCTTGGCGCAAAAGGCACTGTTCAGGGCAACGATGTGCTACGTAATTATTGTATGTGCTTTTGAAGGTGTTTTGTGTGACCGGGGCCTGCTCCTCTAGTTCCATCACATTGTGGTCTTCTGCTTGACACCCAAAATGACTTTGCCTTTTTAGGTTGTCTTGGGTCCACTTCTTTGCCCAGAATTTCATCACACTGCCATCTGCTTCTCATTATACTCAGTTTCGCTGCACTCCAGGCTTAAGTGTATTTATTTTTGAATGTTTATAGCATTTGGGGGAAATTTTTTAAGTGGGATTTTTAAAATGGTTGTGTTAAATCGAAGCTAGTTAAATATGCAGTAGGAGCTTCTCTTGCTTTTGCAGTTTCTTCAGTGATATCTTGCATCTGCGTTATATGGGCATTTTTCTCTGTTTATAAGGGGATTGTAAACTGGTGTTTAAAGCTTCCACTGAGTCTCAGCTGACAAGAAAGAGCAGGTTTCATAGCTGATTCCACAATCCACACATTAGCCTTTATGCATAATGAGGAATAAGCTAATTAGGAAAAGTAACAGATTTTGACTTGACTACAGCTCTTGGCTGCTGCCCATTGAATTCTAAAGCTGTTCTGCTGAGTATGTAAACATGCTCTCACAGATTATTTTCAGATAGGAATAATGCTAACAGATTTCTTGCTTACAAACAGAAGTAAAATTGGTGGCAGGCTTTTTGTCCTGAATATATTTTCTTTACATGTTAAAAATGAAGTCTAAGGAAGATAAGAGCTGCTTCTACCACTTCTGATTTAACTTTATAGCCATGTCATGACTGTAAAACAAGAAAAAGACAGTGTTTTGTCCAGCTGTAGTACTATGAAGCCAAACCTAACTCTGTATGTGAAGTCTGAGTAGTGTCAAGGAAAATTAAATTACTGATAAAAGCAGTTGTTGGGTCGGTAGGTGACTTTTTTTTCTCTCTGGGCCAGAAATCCTGCTCAGTGGCTCGGTTCTTCTCCGGATGTTTGGATATGCTTGTAAACATACATTTTAATCTTTACACCTAAGCCCCATGGTGTGTTGTACATAGACATTGAGTAGTGGTGCAAAACTAATAATGTTAACTTAATCTCCCCAAATCTAATCAGCTGAAAAAAACAAAACAAAACTTAACATGTCTAACTTAACTTGAAATATAACTTAACATGAAACCTAGGCACTTGAGGATAATGAGAGTTTATACACTGCACTCTGTATAAAATCCTTTTTACTGCTTCGGGTACTGGGGCAGCCTCCTAAGGCCCTCGTGGTCTGATGTCAGGTCACGATGGCAGTTCAGGCCCTTAAATTAACCACTCCGGTTTGTTTTTAATTATTTTTCAATAGCATTAAATATATAAGCCAGCACCCATATCACTCTGTAACTCACAACTGGCAGCCCACTGGAGCTCATCAGCAGGTGTGAGCCTGGGCAGTACCTGGATGGGAGACTTCCTGGGAAAAACTAAGGTTGCTGCTGTAAGTGTTGTTAGAGGCAGCAGTAGGGGGCGATCACCCTGCAGTCTGTGTGGCTCCTAATGCCCCAGTATGGTGACAGGGTGACACTACTGTAAAAAGGCACCCTCCCTTTGGAATGAAATGTAAAACTGAGGTCTACTGAAGTTGTTCTCAGCCCTTCCTCAGAGAAACTCCTCTTTTTCTCCTTTTCAGTTTTATGACTTGTGTGAGCTCTTCAGAACAGGTGGCCAGGTTCCGGACACAAACTACATTTTTATGGTAAGATCCTTTGCAGGAAATATCACTTTGTGTATCAGGCAGGTTATCACTTGTTGATTTCGTTTCTCAGAGTCCTTTTTGTACTGTTTTAACTTCGTGCCTGAAGTGAGCTGCTTCTATCGAGGGTTAACCAAAAAGAGTTGTTGGTTATATATGCACTGAAAAGTAACAGTGTCCACTTACCATTTAAGGTGAAACCTCAGTGATCTTGCATCTTCTGGCAAAGCTTATGCTGTATTTATTGAGATCAGTGTCTAACAACTGATCTTGCCAGTTCATTATCATGTGAGATCTTATAACAGAGACGTGGTCTGTTTTAAGTGTTAGAAAAGAAATCCTAGTATTTCTGTTTCATCTGTTATACTGTACTTCACGTGATAGAAAGAAGCTAAAATGCTATACTTATGGTGTTGACAGATTTTGTGTAAAAAAAAAAAAAAGATTAAGCATCTTTTTATGTTATTGGTTATTTTTGGTGTTTGCCATCCAGTGCTGAAGTTGTATTTTGTCAATTCAATAGACAGGGGGAAGGATCTGTTGTTCAGTGGGGAGGTTTCTCCTTAGTTCTGCCTTCTGCTGTTGTGCCAGTCTGAGCCGCCTGACTGGGTGCCCCAGGTGCATTTTGAAAGAGATGTATGAATGCACTGGCTGGCTGGGGTTGGTGCGAAGCCTGGTCTCACGGCATGCCTTCCTATTGCAGGGCGACTTTGTAGACCGGGGATATTATAGCCTGGAGACCTTCACCTACCTCTTAGCCTTAAAAGCCAAGTGGCCTGACCGCATCACACTGTTGCGAGGAAACCACGAGAGCCGACAGATCACCCAGGTGTACGGCTTCTACGGTAAGAGATGCATTTTTAATCCTTAAACAAGAGACTCGAATATGATCAAAATACATTAGCTGAAGGATTGCAGGCATGGGTAGGAATTCCAGACCCGGATTGCTAGCCATTGTAACTTCATAGCTGCTCACAGTAAGCACACTGTCAGGGGACACCTTAAGCACAGAAGGTGTAAGGTTCAAAAGAAGCTGAGCGCATTAATTGATTACATATTGCTATGTTATTTCTGTGGAACCATTATGAAATAACTGCAGATAACCAAGTGTAGTTAAATTAAGGTCATTTAAAATGAGATTTAAAGTAATGTAACTTAGTTTGTAGATGTGCTTCAGGAGCCATTGCATTATTCTGTAAAACATTTTAACGAGACAAAATTCGGCATTTCTTCAGATAGTAATTATGACATTATTTTCATTCCTGTTCACTAAGTCCTTTGTACACTAGATCCAGCAAAAATTATACTTGCAGTCCAAATACACTTCAGTGAGTTTTTTACAGGTTTCCTTCAGGTCTTTTATTACCAGTTGTCTTGTATTTTGCTCTACATCTTACTTTGATGAGTGCCCTGGTCTCTGGAGCTGTAAAGCTATAGTTCTGAGATAAGCTTCCTCTGACTGTGTTGAAAGGGGGCTACCTCAACTACACCAGCATTGGTAGCACTCAGAGTGAAGCCATAGATTTTTTTTTAAATCGGATATTCTTCTCTTTTCTTCTTGCAGACGAGTGCCAAACCAAGTATGGAAATGCAAATGCCTGGCGATACTGCACTAAAGTGTTTGACATGCTTACAGTAGCAGCTGTGAGTGCAACTCTGTTGTCCTGTAACTCCAGGCTAGGCTCATTCTGTCCACACAGAAATCACCACCATGCAAACGGTTTCTTTCAGTTTCCGAATTCAAACAAATCCTTTTCTTTTTCGAAATTAAAAAGCACTTCTAATTCATAACTAGCGCCATTAATGTTTGATTTTAGCAGTGTAATAGCGGCAAGTAACAATAACAGTAGAGTTGGTTACCTCCTGTCATTAAATGAAGACTATTCTGATTTAAGACATTCCGGCGTATTACATTCAAACTCGCTGTGCTTTGAATTTGATATAAAGTGTCAGTTATAATGAGGTTCTAATGACAAAAACCAGCTCTGCGTCCCCTGATGTGTGCTCTGTCTGCTTCGTGTCCAGCTGATAGATGAACAGATCCTGTGTGTCCATGGGGGGCTCTCTCCTGACATCAAGACCCTGGATCAGATCCGCACCATCGAGCGCAACCAGGAGATCCCCCACAAGGGGGCGTTCTGTGACCTGGTGTGGTCAGACCCCGAGGATGTGGACACGTGGGCCATCAGCCCCCGGGGAGCAGGCTGGCTGTTCGGGGCCAAGGTCACTAATGAGGTCAGCGGCTGTACCCTTCATCTCGCGCTGCGGCAGTGGTTACTACGGGTTTTACTGTACCTGGAAGACTTGTGCATATAGTTTTTACCTGTGAAACAGAATTGGTAAAATACAAGGTTCAATGAGCGTTGCCCGATAAAAACACTGACAAATGAAAAGGTAAAACGCATACCGTAGATATAAACGGTAAGAAATGCTGTCGGTTTCTGGCCGGGAAACCGATAGGTGCCCGTCCAGCCCTGCTGCGTTTTCGCTGTGTAGATCGCGATGTGTGCCGGTCCTGCGAATTAATGCCTCTTCCGCTGACACCTCCCTCCCTCCCCCCCCAGTTTGTTCACATCAACAACCTGAAACTCATCTGCCGGGCCCATCAGCTCGTCCACGAGGGCTACAAGTTCATGTTCGACGAGAAGCTGGTGACGGTCTGGTCCGCCCCCAACTACTGCTACCGCTGCGGCAACATCGCCTCCATCATGGTGTTCAAGGACGTCCACACGCGGGAGCCCAAGCTGTTCCGCGCCGTGCCCGACTCCGAGAGGGTCATCCCGCCCAGAACCACCACGCCCTACTTCCTCTGAACCTCTTCTCTCCCCCCCTCAGTGCTGATTATTTGTCCCCTTTTTGTTTTTTTTTTGTTGGCTTGGAAAATAAGTTATAATCAAGATCTTAATTTTTCTTTTACGTTTTTTTTTTACTTTAAAAAAAAAGTGTTAATAAAACCTTAAATACCTTGAAAAGACTTTAAAAGTTTATTGAAATGTTTTGGAACTAGATCTTAAGATCTCGGCACCTTCCCTGTCGGATTTGGTGTACACTTTCTTTTTTGATGTTTTTTTTTTGCACATTTTGCAATAATAGATGTATTTGTAAACGCATTACTCCCCACATTCGTATTGGACAGCTCTGTCAAATGGAACGGAGTAGACCTTAAAAAAAAAAAATATGATCCACCCACATTTGTGAGGACAAGGTGACCATATCTATTGATTATAGGGTTATACATGCTGTACGGTCCCTAGAATCTTCCTTCTTTTGTCAGAACTGTTGTACACCTGATGCTTAACTTGTCAGTGAATGTTCTGATACTTTCTGGACCAGCCCTGTGTTACTGTGGGGGGGGTAATGTGTGTGAGTGTCCCTTGTGCCACCTGTAGCACTGACACCGTTCCCTGCTGCTGCTTAATGAGTAGTGAAATTCCCGTCGGCTTTAAGGAATGTCCTGGTGTATCCCATCTTCAGCCCAGCCTCCAGGGAAAAGGCTCTGAACACAGGCCTTCCCTTTCGTCCTCAACACTCGCAGGTCGACGTCTGCATCCAGAAGGTCCTTTGATGCTGGTTGTACGTGGAGCAGCTCTTCACCTTTTGCGTCTGGATGGTCACCTCCTGCACTGGGAGTTAGTGGGGAGACTTTAGGGCAGGCCTCCTGCCTGATTCCCCATGTTGTTGGATTGTCAGAATCAGGAATGTTATACAAGAGTCATTTTTCCGCCCGATAACGTTACTGTTCTTCTGTTTATTGGATATCTTATTGGGTCAGCCTTAAAGGAGCCGGCGCAGAAACAAGTGCTTTTACTTGTGCTTTTGATAAGTAAGAGCTGTAGCTGTTTTGGATATGATCAGGCGAAATGAACATGATGTTGAAACAACTGTGGTCATTTAAATGTTGATCATATTCTCGAATAATAGTGGATTTGGTTGGAGAGTAAAAGGTTTTGGATCCAGACCTTCATTTCCCGTGTTTGCAGTCACTTAACTGAAAGCAATCATTGCATCGATTTGAGGTTTTGTTTCTTAGCAGAAATGTGGGTCCAACTTTATATTTGGGTTCTCAAATGCCATTTCTAAATGTTTTGAAAATGGCATCCAGTGAAAGTGTGGCGCAGTGGATAGCAGCTCTGGGGCCCTGGGGTGAGTTCTGGCGCTGGGGGGGCTGTCTGTGTGGAGTTTGTATGTTCTCCCCATGTTCAAGTGGGTTTGCGCCAGGTGCTCTGGTTGCCTCCCACAATCCAAAGACATTCTGGTAGTCCTGGGGAAAATGAGCCCTGGTGCGTGCGTGCGTGCGTCTGAGCCCTGTGATGGACTGGTGTCCCATCCAGGGTGTACCCTGCCTTGCACCCGTTGCTTGGCGGGATAGGCTCCGGCTCCCCTGTGGCCCTGTATTGGATGAAGCAGTAAGAAAATGGAAGAGTGGATGGCCTGTATTAATTAAATTGTGAATAATTAAACTAATCTGATGATAACCAACTTGTGCTGTAGACTAATTCATTTTAGTAACAGAATCACAATCCACACCCTTGCTTGAACCCTACACCTAATCGTATCCCCGGAGTTCTTTGTAGGAAGCTACTTGTTCCATTTCTAGTACTTCAGCAATATGTTTCCATTTCTTAATTGTGATTTACAACCCCTTAAGCATGACCAGCAGTTTTACTTTTGTGTTACAGATTGGATCTCCACGTTTGTCACTGGGGATTTTGTGTTTGTTCTGAAGGACGTGTATGGTATGTACATTGACTGAAACGAATCCCATCCTTAATGTCAGTCGTTGACCCACAGTTGTGCTGTTGGGTATACAGGCCACTTGTAATATAAGGGCACTCACCAGATGTGATCCTTTTATAAAAGCTGTCGCTCAGCAATTTACAGTTTTATGAATGTTTTTCGTAGCCGGGTATAAACACTTTGCTGGAGTCACAATGCACAGAAATGTTTTGAGAACGGCGAGAACAATATTTTGACTGCTGGTCATCTAGAACAAAGTAGTGCAATAGTACAGTCTGAACAGATTTCCCCAGACGCAATGACAAATTAATCTTGCTGGCAGTTGGATGAATTCCGAAAGGCTGGCATTTTAATTTCCTACTGTTCAGTATGGTGCGTGTCTTACTGCAGTCCTCAATTTATTGAAGCCGTCTTGGGCTGATGGAGATGCTGTCAGCCCTAAAGTGTTTATGATTGGAGCACTAAAAATATATTACAAGCGAAGGGAGTGGAGGAGCTGTCGGCTGCAGGCTCAACGGCAGACTCGTCCCCTTGAGTGCGAAACTGGATGTGTCCCCTCAAGATCCACGAGGGCCGCCCAGGATGAAAAACACAAATGTGTTTTAAAAACAGGAGAACAGTGTGGCTTGGTGCTCTACAACTCTTGTTTTAAGTAACGTCAGGAAGCCTAGTAACTAGCCAGCAGCCATATCGCCCTACAAATCAAAAGTGGCAGCCCCACTGGAGCTCGGCATGTGTGTGAGCCTGGGCAGTGCCTGGATGGGCGACCTCCTGGGAAAGCTGAGGTTGCTGCTGGAAGAGGTGTTAGTGGGGCCAGTAGGGGGCACTTACTCTGAGGTCTGTGTGGGGTCGAATGTCCCAGTATAGTGACTGGGACACTATACTGTAAAAAGGTGCTGTCCTTCAGATGAGATGTTAAATCGTGGTCCTGACTTTCTGCGGTCATTAAAAATCCCAGGGTGTTTCTCAAAAAGAGTAGGGCTGTAACCCCAGTGTCCTGGCCACATTTCCCCCTGCCAACCACAGGATATGAACCAGCAACCTTCCAGCCACGGTGCAGATCCTTAGCCACAGTGCCAGTGCTCTGCATGTTTCCAGTCCCTCACAGATCACTCACATCAGGGCCAATTTTCCCAAAAGCCAATTAGCCTACCAGCATGTCTCTGGACTGTGGGAATTTGGGATGAACGTACAAACTCCACACAGATAGTGCCTCAGGAATTGAACCCAGAGCTCCATTGCTGTAAGACAGCAATGCAAGCCACTGTGCTACCCTGCCACTCTTAAGCTATATAATAAATCTCATCTGCATGGCTCTATGTTTTAAAAAAGTAGCATTTGTGTTCATTTGTTCTCCTTTACCTCACCGTGTGAGAAAGCCGCTGTAAAGAATAAATGCGATGGGACACTTCATGTCAAGTATAGTAGTTTTCTTTATAGTTTAATTGCGTATAATAACAGTTGATATTTTTCAAATAAGACTGGGCCTCTGATCCTGCAGTACTGCTTCCAGTCTAATGTTTCACGATTATTTGTAATTTTATTATAATGAAATGTTAATGTTATTTATAGTTATGTACTTCAAACTATATAAAATGTTGGAATCCCCCTGCTCGAGAAAATACGCTGCTTTTCCTCCATCTGACCACACGGCGGCGCTGTGCTGTCAGTGCAAGAACATCCCCTTGATAACAAACCTGACTTCTGCCGTCGACAACAGCCAACAGCCCCGGAGAGGGCGGGGCAGTCCGCCTCTCGCTGCTGTCTGATTGACAACCAATGCACCAATCACAAGGGAGAGACGGCTAACCGACGTTGTGGAGCACCAATCCGCGGGCCGGAAGGCGGGTGTTCAATCCTGCGTGTCAAGATAGGGTGAGTAACACTTCGCCGTCGCCTCCTGCCGCAGCTGGCTGCAACTGTATAGCAGTCAAGTACATCTTGCACAGAAAGCCGCGTTTCCATCTGCAGTTTAAAAGTAATTAAAAAAAATCCAACGTAAGGTAGTAAACGACGATGCGACACATTGCCATGACTGAGTTTTAACGTGTCTCGTACGTGCCGAGAGCTGGCTACAGTTTCTGTGAGTAAAAAAAGTCGACAACAGGCAGTGCTGCCTTTTGCATTGCTGTTTGGACGGCAGGGCTGCTTTGCAACAGATTGGAATAGCGTCTGGCCAGCGCCAGAATAGTAGCTCGTAGGCGAGGGCATGTAACACATAACGTGAGACTTTTTGTTGTTGTTGTTCTTTTGTAGCAATGCATTTTCTTGTGTGCAGACGTGAGACGCGCCGGCACTCTCTGCCACTCTCTCTCTCTCCCTCTCTCTTGATGTTTAATTGGCTCGCACGGAGCCGAGAGGAGAGGGCATACGCCGGGGGTAACGGCGCGGAGATCGTACGGGAAAGGGAGCAGCAAATCACCGCCGGCTCGCAGTGACCAGTCGTTATCGGCCCCCATCCTCATGCGTGATTGGGACCGTGCCCTCCGGCTGGTCCAGCCGAGTCGCATCTCTGGTTGAAAATCGCTTTGGCGGCCACCAATCAGTGCGGGGTGTTTCTCTGTTCACAGCTGGAGGCGAGGTCCCCGAAGGGCGCCGCGACTGACCCTGGAGACCTGCGCTCTGCTCGCCCTTCAAACGCAGTGAGTGTCGCCGTCTTCGACCGTGCCCGTCCGGTTGTGCAATGCAATGCAATGCAATGCAATGCAATGCAACGTGGGAGGGAGGGGGGGGACAGGATAGGTACGGGGCGACACCACCTTGCGAGGCGGCTGATGAACCCGCGTTGTGAGCCGCGGCATGCCAGGCGTGCGCGGCGCTGCGTGAACGCACCGCGCCTGGATAGTAAAAGGAGAGGGAAAGAAAAAAAGCATCGGTGTTCATCCTGCGGAGTGCACGCTGTCGAGAGAGAGAGAGAGAGGAGAGAGAGAGAAAAAAAAAAAGGACCGTTTGAAAAAACGAAAGCGCAGACAACACTGGAGTACTGTCGGTACGCTGGTCTTGAGGAAGTCGACGTGCCCGGGGTTTCATTGAAAACGGACGCGGATGTGAGCCCGTCGTTTTCGTGTTGGCTCGTCGTGTCTTCTGCTGTCAGCCCCGAAGCCCCAGCTCCTGCACCCCAGGCGGCCGCAGCCAGAGAAGCAGGTCAAGCGTGTATGGCTACAAGCTGTCCGGTGCTCTCTGCTGGCATGTCTGTTTGCGTCAGAATGGACGTCTTTTCCCCGGAGGTGTAGCCTGTTAATTCATCACCGCAGGGTTTGTAGTAGAGAACAACGGTGGCATTCACAGTACCTCATTAAAAAAAACAACAACAGCGGATTATGCTTTTTATTTTTTGCTTGCTGCTTTTGGACCCTTCTGCCCACCATTGGGGGGAGGGGGGGGGGGAATGTTCTTTTCCAGCTAAACCAGCAAATGCGAGTCCACAGCCCTGATAGGTGACAGTGTAGCGAGACCCTGCTCTGCAGGTGAGCCTGTTGTCTGTTTCAGTTGGCTTGGCAGCAGTCTAAGGTCTGAATTAAGATCCTCATGTATAAAACCCGTGGCGCACAGTTAGAAAGTACTAAAACAGGAAGATTGGGGGTGGATGGTGAAGAATTTTAGTATGAGGTCTCACTGACTGTAGACGAAGACTCTAATCCAATTAACTCAGCAGTATGTCTTTGGACTGTGGGAGGAAACCAGAGCACCTGGAGGAAAGCCACCCAAACATGGGGAGAACATACAAACTCCACGCAGACAGCACCCCAGGAATTGAATCCAGGGCCCCAGCACTGCAAGGCAGCAATGCTAACCACTGTGCTACCCAGTTTCGGTTGGGGGGGAGAAATCTTCAGCTTTGTAAAGGTGAGATTCTGAAAGTTAGAACTACCCTCATTGAGGGTTGCTACCCGAGATGGAAGCAATTGCACCGTTGCAGAAGGAAAAAATGCTCATCGTGGGTGTGTCCGATACGGTATCTTTCCCACCTGTGTCTGCCCACCATTAACTGATCAACCGGTAAGAGCTGTTTAGTCAGAGGTGCCAGGAAGTGAGTCAAGGAGAGGCTGTGCACTAGTCTGTGAGTTGAAGTTGTTTGGGATGTTTAACACTCGAAGCTGACGGAAGAAACAAGTGAAATAAATCTAAAACAAGCCAGCAGGTCAATTAAGTCATCACATAGCACTGGAGAGATGTTGAGCTCAGCTGGAATTAATTTCCAGCACCACGGTTGGGAGCCACTGGAGCTAGCTCCTGCTCTAGAAAGGCTGTGATGAAGATTTACATTTCCCTAGTCTAGCTTGCACTGAGGAGGCTGTGACAATAGTAGAGCAACAGACCACAGGGTCAGAGTTATGAGTACGGAGCAGACTGGGAAGAATTGGAGCTCGCGCAGGCAGAGCCGAAAACAGCTGGAAGGAGATTCCAGTGAGATCTTCTCGTGTTTTGCCACAGGGACGGAGTGTGTTTGGTTAGCACTGCAGAACCTGAGAGATGAAAGTAGAAGCTCCGATTTAGAGGTAATTCAAGGCGACAGAGATGGGGCTTTAGATGAATGCCAGCATGGTGCTGTTGAATCTAACTAACGTTCTCCAGATCCCCACCTGAGCCAGATCTTTGAGTCTGTGGGATCACTGGTTGCACCGATGAGAAGAAATGCTTTCCCTTCTCTCTGCAGCTCATGTCTTGTGCTTCACTTGTTTGGATAGAGCAGGGGTTCCCAATCTGGTCTTGTTGACCCTCACGCCTGCTGGTTTTCATTCCAGCCCGCCTTCGTCAGAGCATTGAAGCCTCACTTGATCGAAGAATTTGCTTCAGTTGAATATGTGCATTTTGTGTTTTGTCACAAGTTTGGGAGTTTATTTCACTTCCAAAAACGAAGGTTAAAGCTCCAACATGTTTTAAGAGCTGGGAACAAATGGTTCAGATGACTCTTCTTCTTCTTCTTATTTATTATTAAGTCAATCAATTTGATTGTGGAACTGAGGGCTTGGCTGGGCCAAAAACTAGCAGGTGTGTGAGGCACCATGAACAGGACTGAGAACCACCGATACAGAGGATTTCAACCGTGAGGATGTCAACCTGCAGACTGTCGTCTTCTGTACGGATCCTGAGTGGTCAAACATGAAGAGATGTTTGAGTGTTGTATGGAAGTAAAGCCAAGCTGATTGACAGGACAGTCTTCATTAAAAAAAGGCAGCTGTGTTTTCTTCATCCGATGGAAGCTGGTTGTGATTAACGGCCCCGTCGTCTGCCAGAAGCGGTCCCCTTCGTATACTGGAAAACAAGTGATAGCTGCTTTCTTCACTTCTGTCACCGTTTTCAGAAGCAGAGCTCGAAATTGACAACACCGGTAGGCTGGTGAAAAATCAAGTTTAAAAAAAAAAAGGGGCGAAGCTTGGCTTGAGTTCTTTCTCGTGACAGCTGATCAAGGGGAAGACGTGGAGGCAGTGGCTTTTCAAAATGATCAGTGCGACGACCACTCAAGCAAAAGAGCTCGAAGGAAGAAATCCATAGGGCCCTGACGTCGGACTGAGGCATTCGCTGCGTATAGCGAGTGGGCCCGATCAGTGCGTTTCGGCCTGGTGTGAAAGTCCGCGTTCGAGGAGTGTGGCTGTCCTGTCAGGGTTTTGAAATGGGCTCTTTTTAACGTGGTGTCAAGCCTGTATAGCAACAGTACTGCTGTGGAAGGTTGTCAGGCTTGGGGCTGCAGCCCTGCCTGGAGCTGTGTTGCTGGGACAGGTGTTCCCCTGAGCTCTGTAGGTGCCCGCCCTGCCAGCTGTGGCACCATCTTGGGCAGGCCCTGCCCTGGGTCTCTCGCTCTTCACCGCTGGAGTCCAGAGAGCAGACGACACAGTCCTAGTTTTTCTCCCTTCAGCCCTGGAAGGAGGATCAGAGGAAAGACGGCTTTTGCAGACACAGCAGTGCAGGGTTAAAATAATCAGATCTCTATTATTATCAAGCCAGGGAGACCGTGAGGAGAAGGAGAATGAGGAAGATTTGATAGGAGCACGGATTTCAAATCATCCTTCCTGTTTTTTTTTTCAGGCGAAGGCAGAACTTCACACCCCATTTACGGGTGAGAGACAAGAGCACTGTCCACTTCCTGTGAATAGTTTTCTGTAGAACGCGAAGGTGGGAAACTTTCTTTCGGTTTCCCGCCAGTGCTGTGTGATGCTCTGCTGCGCTGGGGTCCTGGTGTTCTGTGCCAGCTGACATGCGCTGTTTCTGTGCCAGGGCTGTTGATTTAAGCGTGAGAGGGGTCTGTAACGAGTTTCCTGCTGAGAAGAGGTTCACATGGGCCTTGAACAGACTCTGGAAAAATGGCAACACTAAGGTCGAGCAGAAGTGCCACCTATCACATTGTGCTAGAAAGCCTTCGCTGCCAGTGGTCTGCTGTCCTCAGCCTGCCAGAGTTTTGGACTAAAACTTGAACGATGAAGAAGGATTTCAAGGCTCCTGGTGTTCCCGGATCGTTTGTGTGGGAAATGGAGGCTCTGTCTCTGGGGACCAGGGTGTCTGTCAACACGAACACAGTCTCCATGGAGGGAGCACAGCAGTTCAGACAGCCATCTTGATTTCCCAGAGATGAAATACAGCGTAGATGCTGCCCTACTTTTGCCTCATTAAATCGGTTAATGTCAGGTTTTGTTTTTCTGAGCTAAGTGAAAGCAGTTCCTGGTAAAGAGGGATAATTACTCAGGCTATCACCACCAGATTCTCATGGATCTTAATTCCTGTGAATATCCTTATTAGACGCAGGGAACCTGTTTAAGTGGTGTATTACTCAATTCAATTGTGTATTATTCAATTATCCAAGGTTTTGGAGTCTGAGCAACCCTAGATCTGTACTAGCTACTTATAGTAACACTAGGAAGTCCAAGATCAGAGCTAATCGGGTTGTGTGAAACCAGCCCACAGAGTCCAATTAATTATATTTATCCAAGAGCAAATTGGAGAAGCTGACTAGGCTTCTGACTCCTGGCTATGAGTTCCAGTCCGGCGATGTGTGTCCAGCTTGGACGTGGGTTGGCATCACAGGGGATGATCTGCTATGATCAGACAATGTGCTGTCCAGCAGCTCAAGCTAAGATCACGGGTTCCAGAACATGCAAGGGCGAGGCTGGCTTTTGTGGATCTAGATCCAGTGTTGCAGGTCCTTGGCTCTTGTTGTGGACAGATGCAGATTAAAGGTGTATTTGACACCAGTCGGAAACGACCCTTTCACTTCAGGTCGGTGGAGCTCTGACTCCTGTCTATCTTCCATGCAAACTACTCAGTCTTTGAGACACCAGAGCCTCTCTTGACAGGACAGGGGAGTAGGGTGGGGGGCGCCCAGTTTCTGTGCCCCTTGGGTTTTACCTGAAGGGCCCATAAGAGGTGGTCAGACCTCTGTAATGGACACCCCGAGCAACAAGGCTCTCGCAGTGTCTGCAGCAGTGCGAAGGCCTCCAGCTGTTTCCTCGCTAGCAGCTGAAGGTTTCACAAGAAATAAGCAGACACAAGGGAGACCTCTTAACCCTCAGATTAATGGCTATGCACTGCTCAACGTTACTTGTTTATTAAGAAACGAGTTTTGGATTCTTGGAGCACCATGATACAAAGTTGTTACCTCACAGAAAGGTACCTTTCACCTTGCACCTATACGACACCAGTCCAGACAGGAGTCAGCAATACTCCTTTAAACTTCAGCTGTGAGAGATTCTGTGTGGAGAATGGTTTTGTAGAGCCAGTCAGTATCTACCCTGACTGCGCTGTCCAATTTTCTCTTCTAACTGCAAGGCTTTGTATTTTTTTTTATAGTAAAAAAAATGGCATTATGTATAGACGCATCCTAATCAAAAGCTCTCGAGCACATAGCCCACAGTTTTTGTGTTGGCTGCAGTGGTCCCCAGCTTGAATCAAAGTTGGACTCTTTGTTGTTTATTGTTTTAAGATGGTTTGAACTAGGCCTCAGTATGAATCTATAAGCCTCATTGTCATGGGAAGCATTTCCAGAGTTAAAGCCCAAAATTTCATCTCTCTCGACAGCAAAAAAATCCTCAAATGTCTGCTTTTTGGGGTTATTATTGCGGTGGTATTGTGTCGACTGGCGCTTTATTTTTGTTGTTGTTTTCTGATGATCAGGTTTTCAGCAGTTATTCAGTTATTCGCGTTTACCTTCCAGTTGAAATGGTTGCTAAGCATCCTGGACGGTGTTACACGGTGTCGCACGAGAAGGGCCGTTTTACAGTGGCGAAAGCGTTAGTTGAAACCAACTCTGAGAATTTGGGTGGTGTAAGCACCCGCATAACTGGCCACACATGATGTGAGATCCGGTACTTCATTCTTGGGGAGAGAAAAGGGAACAGGGTGCAGTCTGGTTCCTGTTGAGTGCCTTTAAAGAGCGCTGGTGTCTGGAGACAGTGGGGATACGTCTGCTTCTTGTCTCTACTTCAGGGGCATTTATTGAATTAAGCTGCTATCTAAAGGCCATCAGCCAACACTCTGCCTGCTGTTTCTCAGCTTTTCATTTTCCCTGATGTTATTTACAGCCGTAACGCAATGATGACATGTAATAAGTGCCTCTTAACAGTCTTGCAGCAGAGAGCTATGCTGGGCCTCCCTGGGTTTTCTGCCATCTTGTCTCTTGCTGAACACTTCTCTGTGTGAGTAGTGATTTAATTTTCCGGATAATGTGCTCGGATGTACTGGATTGCTTTTTTTCCTGTGGAATTCGGTTTTCCCTCTGACCGCTCTCCCAGAAAAGGCTCAAGCAGTAGACCTTTTGTTGCCCGTTCATCAGCATGACGTGGTTCTGGAATCATGTCAAGAGTATGATGCGAGTAACTATTCACTGTGTTCAGTCATTGTCAAGGCAACACCTATATGCATGGGATTTCTCAGTGTTTTTAACGGATATCTGTCACTGAAAGGGAGGAGAGACTCAGCTCCTGGTGATGCTTCCCAGTTCCTTCTTGGACAGCAACAGGGGTCACTGGAGGCGTTTCACTGAAATGGATTACAGTGACATCATAGCTGCCTTTGGAGTGATGCCATGCAAAATCATGAGAACTGCCTGTGTAATAAAAACAGTTTTAGAGCTAGTACCAGGAACAGAGGAATCCTAGAACTAATCTCATATCTGCAGTTTTGTGTTTAATCTTAATTTCCAAATGCCTCTGGGATCATTTCCTAGGTTTGATTTCTTCATAACCATCGTGTTCGGTACACGATCCATCCATTGGCACACAAGATGTTTCAGCTGAAGCCACGTCTGCCATTTGGCCCCTAGGTATATGGGATATTTCCTCCAGTACACACTCGGTTGCTGTGTGGCACATTTCTGTGCCAGC
Organism: Atractosteus spatula; assembly: GCF_055471065.1. NCBI lineage: Eukaryota > Metazoa > Chordata > Actinopteri > Semionotiformes > Lepisosteidae > Atractosteus > Atractosteus spatula. The sequence continues at coordinate 3,082,572 of NC_142728.1, read as the reverse complement.
AGCCCCTCTACTCAACAGGTCAGGTAGAGAAGCGAGAAGTTATTTCACCCGTTGAGCTGAGGGGAAGCTCTAAGAAGATCAGATTATGCAGACCCACACTGGAATTTAAGCCAGGACATTGGAGTATGTGGTTGCTTATTCTGTTAAATCAAAACCGATCCCTCACTAGATGCAAACAGCAGCAACGGGAAGAGCTGTAGAAGCAGATCCCGAACAGGATATTAGTTTCTTCATTTGCTCAGAGCTGTGGACGACTATATGCCTGGCAGTGGAATATTGGTCACTGTTAACCTTTCTGGTGCCGGATTGACTGTGCTGTTCTGGGTTTCTGGTGCCCATCAGTCATTATCAGTGTCTCCAAGTTGGTATTTGATTGTCGAGAGCAGAGAATATATTTTAAGGGCAGCCCTGAGCTGTGGCTTTCAAACCGTGGAAGGGAAAATGTATGGAGTTATGAGCAGCAATAAATCATCCCGAACAGATGTGAGAGAACTGTGCGAAAGATGAAATGGAACGGTTGTAGCTGAAGGCTTAACACAAGAAAAGGGTTGTTTCTTGTCTCACCCTTTCCAGAGTAACTCATTTTGTGGCCCAACAGCCTGAAATCAAGAGACATTAAATTCGTATTACCTTTAACTACACATTGTAATGCAATACCTCCAAGTGAAGATCAAATGTCCAGACATTCTTAAAATTAATTAGCCATTTGGCAATCAGGAGAGTCACCAGTAGAGACTATAAAATGTCTTTGATAAAAGTGGTGGATGTTCTCATCCAACACCCGAGGTTCAGAGAAAAAGCCTTGTCCACTTTCCCTTGCAGCAAAGAAAGGCGTTACTTTGTCTCCAGCACAGTTAGCTGTTGTGCATTCTAATTCTCTTCCCCTACCCCTGACATGTTTATACGTGTGTTTGAAAAGATACCAGAGAGGCGTGTTCGGCAGGTGAAATACAGAAAAATAACCAACAAGCCAATGCATAGGTGACTCCTTTGCGTTATGAAGGTCAGGCTATGCATGCGTGCGAGTGTTAGTCTGCGTTTACGAAGGGACTCTTCATGCATTTCGGTACGGTCTGTAATGACCGTGGGCTGGGCATAGCTCGTCCTCCGCCTACAGCTTCTCCTCCGGTTGGTTTCACGTCGAGAAGTGTTTGCAGTTAGCTGTAGCAGAGTGTCACTTTGGCAGTTTGCCGTTTAGATGTATAAAGGTTCCCAGAATTCTGAAGTGCCATCATTCTCTCACAATGTAGAGGCTTGGGTCCCCTAACTCGTACATAATGTGCCAAATGTTCAGCACAAAGTGTGTATTACATTATGACATCCTAGACTGCATCTCGTGACGGACGTCTAAGTTAGAGCCCTTTCCCTTGTTGCAGTGTGGCTTTGCTGTATTGTTATTAATTGGAGGATTTTTGGAATGGTCAACTTTAGGATATATATACTATATCGTTAGAAATATAGAAATGTTATGTTGGACTTATAGTGCTTTAGTATCTTATTTTGAATATAATGGACAGTTATGGTCCCTTCAGTACAAATCAGACATTGGTGCTCTGGATTTGCTGCAGAGAAGGCTGACTGGCTACATCCCCAGACTTAAAGTAATGATCCACACTGACAGCAGAAAGGATCCAAATCTTTTTCTCATGCTGGGTTCTTTAAGCCCACCCACTCCCTTAATTTCCAAACGAAATTTGTTCCTTGAAAACTATTCTTAAAGTGAAAAATCCTAAACCAGAAACAAAATTCTTACTTTACATGAAAACCTTCCGTGTTCTTCCCAGAATCTAAAAAGTTACCCACTATTACCAATTTATACTGCACCGGTATAAAATGTACAAACATTGTACCCTGAATTGTAAAATTAAGGACACTATTGCTTGCGACAGTTACCGTATTTCCCCTCGTACGGTACTTACCAAGGCAGGTAGACAAAATGTGTCAAATTCAAATTCTAACAACACGGACACTCTGAGGACCTGTTGTGAGAGACTGTGGTGGGAGATCACATTGTGATCGGTGTCTTCGCTGTGGTGAATATATGCATGCTTAGTGGGAAATTTAGAAACCGGAGTGTTTGTAAATAGTCATCGACAAAGCCAACACAGTAAACCTCTTCAGGATCAGCACAGAAACCAGAACCAGAGGACACCAGAGGAGCCTAAGAGCAAGTGCATTTAAGACTAATAACAGGAGGAATTTCTTTTGTATAAAATGCTGTGGGAGTCTGGAATAAATAACCTGCCCATCAATACCATGGCTTAGTTCAGGAAATGACAGGATGATCAGATCCTCAGATCAGTTAGCTACTCGCGCCCACATGAGCTGGGCGGGTAGGATATTTAATATTATTCATATTAAACATTGGAAGGCTGTCTGGGTCTTAAATTTAACAGTTGAGGAACAGGTGAACAGCATCCTGTCAGAACAGACACTGCTGTCGTTAAGATGAGTCACTGCTGGGATGGTGCGGGTTGTGGATGTAGCAGGAGAAGACCTTGTTCGCTTGCCCCAGCAGGTGGAGGAGCAAGGGCTGCATTTTGTTTGCGGTTTGTGGCGGGAATCTGCCGGGTCCGGATCACACTGGTCAGTGCGATAATCCTCCCATCCCAGCCTTTCTGGACCTGGGAGCTCTGGAAAAACTCTGGACGTCGCCTGCCCTTGTAGCAGCTGGAGAATATGCCACAGCGGAGATTTTGGCAGGAGATGTTCCAAACGTACTTGAAAATCGAATGGAAACATCGCACAGGAGGGCGCGTCGTGTCACATACAGTATATGATTCAAAGGCCGCCATGCTGGAGTATACACCTTGTGCGTGGCAGGGTTAAGTACCAGATACAAGACGAGATTTCTTCCGAAATGACACGGCTAATGTCTCTTTTATTGATGCAAGCTGCCGAGTTTTCTCCGGGGGGTTTCAATGATGATCTGGCTTTCTCACCTCTGATACTCAAGCTGTGTTTGTGTCTTCCTGGATGGAGTATGCTTGTCGATGGCTTTGAGCTTTTAAAGAGCAGGTTCTTGCCTGGTGTTATGCGAGTGAGGAACGCGCAACAATGTAATGCTTTTTTTTTCGGGATTTGCCGTGGATTGGCAGGAGTAAACCTCCGTTTTGGTTCTGCTGCAGTGCATCTGTTGAGGCTCTTCGCTTCGCGTCTTCTTCTGGGCTGTGCTCAAAAAGAAGATTAAGCCCCCGTCTCTCAGTCTGGATTTCCATTTGCCCTGCATGCTTTCAGTTCGAGGCACACGCTGGCTGGCCCGTCACCAGAGCTCGGGCATTGTTATGTAAGTAAGTCAGACGCTCTTGTGTACAAAAAGCCTTTTAAGTGTTTGAGCAGAACAGAGGGCGCGTAGTAATGACATTAGGCAGGTTGTTAAAAGCTCATGGCTCATTGGCAGGGAGAATTTGCCCGTGTCATGTTGCCCTCAGGCCTCAGTCTTGCCCTAGCACACTGGACAGTGCATCTATTCTCCCATCCAGCTGGCTTTACCAGTGAGTCGCAGTGCACAGAGGATAATAATAATAATAATAATAATAATAATAATAATAATAATTGCTTAATAAGCGCTTTTCTGGACACACCACTCAAAGCAGGTAATGGGGAATCCCACTCCCACCACCAGTGTGCAGCCCCACCTGGATGATGCGATGCCAGAGTGAACCAGTACACTCCCCACACACCAGCTCTCAGTGGGGAGGAGAATAGAGTGATGCACCCAGTTTATAGATGGGGATTATTAGGAGGCCATGATTGGTAAGGGCCAATGGGAAGTTTTGGCCAGGACGCCGGGGTTACACCCCTACTCTTTTCAAGAAACACCCTGGGAGTTTTAATGACCACAGAGAGTTGGGGCCTCGGTTTCCCCGAAGGGCAGCGCCTGTTTACAGTATAGTGTCCCCGTCACTATACTGGGGCATTAGGACCCACATAGACCTCAGAGTGAGCGCCCCCTACTGGCCCCACTAATACCCCTTCAGGCAGCAACCTTAGGTTTTTCCCAGGAGGTCTCTCATCCAGGTACTGACCAGGCTCACACCCACTGAGCTCCGGTGAGTTGCAGGGTGACATGGCTGCTGGCGATGGTTGAAGGATGGCAGGAATTGTGGGTGTGTGTGTAGGGAGGGTCTGTAGGCTGCCTGCCTACACAGTGCAGTTAAAGCAGAGGGTGCTCGGACAGTTGAACAGAGCTGGGCGGAGAGAGGTGTATACGTGGAAAAACTAAGGGTGTCATTGACGGCAGAGCTAAGCTCCTCGTTTTGGCAAAGCGTTTGATTTTAACGAGCACAAGACCGCTGACGGAAGGAGAATTATTACCATCTGGTAAAGCAACGTGTGGTTCTAATTGTGATCTGCTTGGCTGTACGGGAGGCTGTGTGACTTCTGTACGGCAGCCTCTGTTACGGGGTACGCTGTTCGTAATAGTCTCAATTCCTATTTTTTCGGTGATGGTTTTTATAACATCGAAAGCAGGCTGAAGCGTCTTGGATATATTCGTTATGCTCCACTAGTCAGAGATGCACCTTTGCATCCGCTACGTGTGACATGACGCAGTGGATCACGCTGTCTCTCTGGTCACCTCCTGCCAGTTGGCCTGTGTACTGGGCTTTGCTCTGGTGTTCCTGTGACGTAGAAGCTGGGAATGGACAGTCGCAAAGATTAATTTGAACTGATATGACCGCACTCTTTTTTTTTTTAATTCCTGCCGTTTTTATTCGCTTGCGTGATTACTAATCTCCAGGCTCGGGTAATGATTGGCATGCGTGTGGAACATAGACAGTCACACTTCACTTTTATTTTTTATCTGTGTTTGTGCAAAGTCCCTACTAATGTCTGTGTTGCCAATGAGAAATGTCAGGAAGCTCACCTGCTTCTTTGTAAATATTATTTTACTTACGGCGGTGTATGTTTTTCTTGCTATTAACTTTGCTGACTTTGGACTTTATACTGTAGTTCCCTAATGCATCTCAAAGTTTCATTCCAGGCCTGAGAGCAGGATCTGTTGCCCTGCTAACTCAGGAACCCCTAGTTAACGGCAGTCAACACAGTTTGAGCAGCACTTGACAAGTCCTCGAAAGAAAAATAGCCTCAGGGGCATTGTAGTGGCCAGTGATCATCAGTTGATCTCCCCATCTGGATTCACTGTTTCAGTCCCTGCTGAGAGTTGTTTTAAATTGCTATAGGATTGCTTTGTTGTTGTTAACCTAAAGTGGACGTATTTAAAACAATAAATCGTTCAGCAACCGTTAGCGTAGGTCCATAATGATACTGTGACGAGCCTCAGAATGGCTTTTGATGGGGCATAAAGGAGTAATTTGGACAGGCTAGACTTTGCTAGTTCCACCAGGGTTAGAGAAACCTGCTGAAGTCTGAAGCAGACCCCAGGTCCGAGGTGTTACCAGTGTGACAGACGCCGGAGCCTGGGATTTGAATCAATAACTAGATCGATTTCAAGAAGGTGCAGATTGCGAAAGTTGATTACTGCCAGATGACTATGCTAAATCGATGAGAACTAGGGGGTTAAGCATGAATCTTGTCAATTGCCTGTGTTTTTTTATGAGTTTTTGTAAAAACTCGGAAGCCCCAGATAAATTAAGCAGTCCGTTGTTAACTATAAATCAGACGGCCTCTGTCTCTCCTGGTCTGTCATAGTGAGGAATAAGAAGAAACTCTTGCTTTTGCTGTGGGTTTGTTTTTCTCTGCTTCCCTCTGTGGAATAAACATATTAACACTGTTTAAGAAGATATAAATGATTCTTTAGGTCTTCTTGAGATTTTGCTTATATCTCTCTATACACATTTAGAATAGAGAACATGCAAGACATTATATATACAAATTGTTCATTGCCGCATTCATACAATACCATATAGAATAACTTTAGAATGTCTTTATAGCCCCAATATCCATCACAGAACAGGTTTTCTGTGAGCAGACGTTCAGGTCTCACAGTTGACGTTCCTCTGTCTTAAGCTGTTTCTCCGTTTGAAGTGAGAACTGACACAATTTGCGTCCTTCCTACTTGCAGTTCTTGACTTTTTTGATTAAAGTGACAAACAGCTGGTTTGTGGTGTGTAGCTCGATATCAGTGCCAACCCCTGTGTTGGTGGGATATTGTTCCAACGAAGAAGAACAAACTTTCCTTTTAAGTCAGGTGGCACGGTGATGTTTCCAGTCTGTGATATTACAGCAATTTCTCACATTTTGTGAGAAAGCTATTCCACAACCATTTGGAAGCCTTTATTCCTCTGGATAAAATGCTTGCTTTAAAAATCATCCTTAGTTAAATATTCTTGCGTTGCCCAGCATAGGAGAATGGAGCAGTAGCTGATCCTTCATCTGAAACTGTAAGAGCACTGGGCGCTGTGCTCTTGTGAATGCTGTTCCCTAGAAGCCTTTTTTGCCTGCTGCTGGAGGAGGAACTATCTGTGCAGCACTGAGATGCATTCAAACTGACGTTTCTCCACAGGCCAGTGGCATTTTGCTTCCACCAGAACGCGCCGAGAGAATTGTCCCATCATCCCTTGGTGCAGCGAGGCAGTTTGCTGCCGGTTCTCTGGCTCAGTCCCACTTTCCGAAGAGGGATAGAGTCAGCGTCAGGGGCAGAGTGGCGGTGATGGTGCCTCTGTATCCCCCGGGCCCTGTTTGTCCTGCGTTCGTCTGTCCCTCTTGAAGAGGAGGATCATGGGATAGTGTTGGCGCCTCTGGGCCCGTGACGTTCAGGTCTCCCAGAGTGGGCGGTGCCCCTCAACTAGGTGCTAAACTCCAGTCGCTCTCCAGCATTATACAGAATCCCACCTCCTGGTCCAGCGAACCTCAGGGGCTACTGTGAAATTTACAATAAAAAAAACAAACGCGCAAAAGTCACAGTCTGCCCTCACACTGTGGGCTCATCCAGTAGCGGCCAGCTAGTGGGCTTCACGCGCCTGAGAATCATTTCAGACATGCCTGAGGCTCGTGAGCAAGCGCAGACATCTGGCAGTGTTTCCCACTGTAGCAGACCGCCAACGGGGATCCGCGCAGTGAAACCGTGTCAAGTCCGCTCGCCGCTCCATAAACACCATAGCAAATCTATAAAGAATGTGAAGAGCCGTACAGATGCTAACAAGCCAGTCCTACCTCTGCAGCTCTCTGTTTCGAAGAAATCAGTCAGGTGATCAGTGTTGAGTCAGGATATAGATTTCTGCTCCAGGTTAATAACTGATCTACCATCCTTCCCAAGGGAATTTTTGCCTTTGCCAATGAAAACATCAGGAAGAAAACCATTGTTTTACTTCATGCTGCACCAGGACTATAAAGGACCGGTCTGTATCAGTAGGAGTACATACTGCAAGTCTTCTGCGGTTCCATTTGGAATTTGATCCCCTGTCTCACAGAGAAGACAAGTCCTCAGAGGTCTCGGCCAGTTCTGTGACTTGGAAAGGATGAGTTTACTCTTGTTCTCTGCTTGTGAATGTGTGTCATACAGCTTGTTCAGGTGTGTTCATGCATGAGATTGTGCTTAATTAATTATTCTCCCTATAAGGCAGACGAGTGGTGCTGTTTAGGGCACAGTGCTGAATGGGTTTATTTGATTGGCTTTCACTCTTTCCATCTCGGAGACGAGGGAGTTTCTCAGGAGCCTTACTGAAGGTGCTCATGTTCCTCGCCTGGCAGATAAGACCTCTTATATAATCTGGGAGCGATGAATCTCCGCAGGGGCTGAATTCGGAGGGCTGGAAGTTGGCTTTTTTTTCCCTTCTCTGATCAAGATGGATTTCAGCCCATTGACAGACCCTCTGCAGGGCCATGCCAGGAGTGTTCCACATGGATGAGCACAGGAGACTGGAGACCCTTCCCTTGTTCTTAGCCTGCTGTCCGCAGATTCCTGCAGGCAGTGCCCGCTCCCAAAGAGATCAGCCTAGAGAAAAGCCTTTTTAGGGCCGTGAGCATTGGTAACCTTCTATCGGAGTGACTGATCTGAAGGATAATGGGTGGGGTTGCATAGCCTTAATAATTCTAGTTTTATCCACGGTTCAGCAGCATTTAAATGTTCCTCATTGGGATTTAAAGAGATGGAAGCGTGCAAGTCTTTCATTTATGATCTCGATAGTTATATATCCAGGAGAGTATCATTCAGGCAGTGCAATCACCATTACGGGTTATAGCATTTTGTGGTTATCACTGTGAGTGGTCTTGACTGCAATAGTAAAACATCATTAATTAAAAATAGGAAAAACATAACCTTGAAATCCCAAAACGGCACATCAGGAGACCCCACTGCTGAAACGCTGTTTTACTCTTTTTTTTTTTTCAATGTGGAATTAACGTTGGTCATCATGTTCCGAAGAAAGGAGGTTGTTCATTATTGTAATCTAGACATAGCACGTTCGTTCTAAATGAAAAATGCCCGCAGATATGGATTAGTTCACTGTTTGCTGACTTTTGTAATGTGTACTGTGCTTGACGCTTTCTTGAGGTTTTTCCAAGCGCGTTGTAAACCTGTGCTTCGTTTGTGATGTCCCTCCCAGGAGTGAACTGTGAGCAGGAGGCGCCATGTCTGCTCCAGGTGCTGAGGATGACATCCCCCTCGGCGAGAGGAAGACCGTCACGGACTTCTGCTACCTGTTGGACAAGTCCAAGCAGCTCTTCAATGGCCTGAGGTCAGTGCAGGAGCCTCCCCCTCTCTGGAAGTCCCTTTTCTTCCTGTAGGCCGTTAACGCTCCGTCGGATGGCCAATCAATAAACCGCTTATTTCGAGTTCCATTACCAAGCTTAGTTTCTCAGTACTTCTTTTCCATCCATCCATCCATCCGTTTTGAACTTTGAAAAGTTTTAGTCTGAGGCAGTGAAGCCCAGAATGGAGCCATCACCAAGGTTTATCTTTTGCTTTGCCTTTTCTAAGGCTACCATCCAGAGTACAACAATTGCCCTGCACTGTCGTCATATACAATACCTTTTTATTTTGGGAGAGCTCTAGCTAACAAATTGATAAGTTTTTCATTACCTGCACAGACACAATAAGGGCAGGTGTTGTTAACATGCTAAAAGTTGTCGGTTGCTTCAGATACATCAGGTCTCTGTGGTTTGCAGGGCAGCAAACGCACAGCGACTGGAACCTGGAATTCTGTAGCAAATATCACCAATTTCTTTCTACAGCACTTAAATAAATCGCGTGAAACGTGCTCTTTTGCGGAAAGAAAAATGAAGATGCATAAATAGATTTGAATTTTTTTGGCAGTGGATCGAGGTGCGAGGCAATGAACACTAACAGTTGGCAAATGCACATTTGCATAGTTTCCAGCATTCCTCACAAACTGGGAAAAATACTTCACTGCGTAATGCTGCTTAATTTGTGCAATCAGTGCTCTCACGCAGTGAGAGCCCACATGAGTGATGCTCATCAGTGGAAATGTCTCGACTAATTGTTAATTATTTTTCCTGCAGCAGTGCTTGTCTTTTAGCGCTGGCATTATCATTAAAGAGCAGCACGGTGGCACCATAGCTTTTATAGCATTGCTGCTTCGCAGTGCTGGGGCCCTGGGTTCAGTTCCGGATTTGGGGTGCTGTCTGTGTGGAGTCTGCATGTTCTCCCCATGTTCTCTCGGGATTGCTCCGGGTGCTCCGGTTCCCTCCCACAGCCCAAAGGCACGCTAGTAGGTAAATTGATTTCGGGGAAACCTGGCCCCGGTGTGAGTATCTGTATTTTTAGTTGGGTGAAGGTGTGTTTGCTGTGGCATCATTTTTCCTCTTATGAGGGGTTCCTACCAGTTTGGACCTGTCCCTTTTTAGAAACGTTTCCCCTCCCTCGAAGAGGTCCCCTAGTTAGACCAGCATGGCAGGCCCTGATTTACATTACCTCGTTGTTTGGCAAAAAGTCACTGCTCTCTCCTGTGAAACACGTCGATCTGTATTTCAGTGTCCCTTGGTGCCTGGGGTGCATTAGAGTTAATCAGCCATTTTTAGTGGGTGCCTATTTTTAGCTGTGGCATGTCAGTTGCTGCAGGCAGCTCTTTCCTGCACTTTTGCTCTCTGCTTTGACACGCAGCTGTGCCAGGAGTCCGTGGTCTAATGTAATGGGTTTTCTTTCTGTGCACAACTTGCTGGGTCGTTAGTGTTCCCATGAAGGATGGACGTTTGAGGTTTTTAACCTTAGCTCCCATTACTGCGCCATTTTGGAGTGTGGCGCCATCTATAGAAGCAAAAGAAACGCTTTGGGCGAAGGGATCATGAGCAGATGGAGCTCGAAACCAGGGCGAGTTTATAGCATAGGCACCATCGGTTCTGAGTGTGCTCAAGCACCGCCAATACTTCTGAACCCATTCTTGTTAAAGAAGGGATTTACGTTTCATATGTGAGGGAGGATTGTGTTCAGACAATGCTTAATAAGTCTTGTTCCAGACTCCACCACTGCTTGGATAACCATAAACTTTAATTCCTGACCCATTATACAGTGGTGACACTTGTGCAAATCAACCTGGACTGGCCTCTGGCACAGCAGTGCATGTCGGTTTAACATTTAAAAGCTGTGGCATGCCATTAGAGGTATCGATTCAACGCGCAGCAGATACGCCAGGCTCGTTAGTGCTTTAAGGTAAGTGCAGAACCTGAAGAGGCAGCTGGAGTTGACACATCCCCTGGCAACGCATCTCAATCTTCCTGCTCCTCTGCAGCTGTAGTGAATCAGGACCTCATTGTGCTCGCACAGGGGTTGTCCCCAAACATGCCTGCTCTTCTGTGTGGAGGTGTGTGTGTCTGTGTGTGTCTGTGTGTGTCTGTGTGTGTCTGTGTGTGTCTGTGTGTGTCTGTGTGGAGGGGGGGGCTTAATCGTCTAACCAGCTAAACAGCGTCTTGTCAGCTTGGCTGGGCAAATCAAATCAAGCCTTTTCATTGCTTCTGCCAGGCTGACAGGGTGCGCTTCTGCGGGGGCTGAAGTATCAGGAACCGCCCGCGTTGGCTCGTCAGCGTTTCAGTACTGTCTTAGCAGGTAGCGTCCTGCTGGCGGCTCGGAGAACGAAAGAGAATGGTTTCGCTGTTTAGGACTGAAGGCAGGAGTGGGAATCAGCCCACTGTGGAGAAAGCTCTGTGGTACAGTACCGAGATGCAAACGGCAGACCCTCATCGCAGAGCTCCTTACAATGTCCGAATGCAGGAATGCTGCTCCCCACTTATGCAGCTGGGTTTACTGGAGAAACCGGGGTAAAATAACCTCATTGAAGGTAAAACAGAAGTATCTACAGCATGGACTCGAACCCACAACACACCAGGGGCGAGACTGGTGTGCCACACTGCCCCTGAACTCTTTAAGCATCGTGTATTTAATTAGTTTACCTAATAACTGGGCTGTTCCAGGTTCTATATGCAACTTGTCACAGGATGTTTATGAATCACACGTTCACAGTCCTTCATTCTGCTCAGGGCGACTTTCACGAAAATGCCCTGTGTCACAGTGGGGTTTTTTTTGGTAGGAACGTTCAATGCAAACTGAACACAATTGAATGCCAAGTGATCTATCATTTTGCAATATCCGTGTGATTAGTGGCTGAAGGATTATGTGCCCGAGCAGAGTAAAACACACAGTGACTACAGTCTTCACTGTAGTGGGTGTCTCTTCACACATTATTCAAAAGCCTGCCCACTGTAGTAACCACGTTAAGGTGTAAGGTGTACATCATGATTGAGTTTAAGACGTTTCAATTTGCATCACTTGAAAAGTAATACTGTGTAACTTTGTTAAAGTTTTAGAGACTCCAGATATTTTTAATTAATGAACCAAATCTTTCTGCGGACCAGCAAACTCAATTACAGGCTTAATTTACTCAGACTAAGAAACACAGACCCATCTTCTGCAAAATAAAAAAAAGTTCCATTTATTTTTTCCATCCTGTTGTGATGTAATCTGCAGTTTTCATTCATCTTCGTTCACTATTGCCTATACGTGTCCTGCAGAGGAGCTGTGGAGGTGAGGATCACTTTGTGTCTGTAGTGTGTGCTGTTAGTGAGGTTCTGATTGTGATTTCACCAAGATGTCGTGTAGAATCCCTGTATCCCTTTCCTGGAACTGGAACTAATTGTTATTAATGGGAGCCTCTGCAGCAGTAGCATAAGCTGCATTCTGTAATCACAGTTTATCAATTAACATAGCATTGTTCCCAATTTACACAGCAAGATGCTTCCAAAGTGGCAAAGATAGTCACAGCTCAGTGTGCCTCTGTAACCGAGTGTTAAAAACCAGACCGAATGTGTGATGATAAATGAATGTCATTGTGTCAGGAGTGAAAATAAGCTTTTTTTTCAGATAACTATTTTCAACTGTGACCCACTGGGGCTGTTCGGAGTGTGATGGGAGTCTCTCCGGGTGCTCTACATGGTGACATAACCCACCCTTCAGAAGGTGGCTCCGGGTCTCTGAGCACTTCAAAGCTCATGTTAATGACGCTCAGTGGTCAAGAGGCAGAGATCGCACAGTTTCCTGCCAGCGATCTCTAAAGCAGCCTCCCCAGACTGCTACCGAAACCCAGCCTCCGCCTATCAGCCTGAGGCTCTTTATATCCTCAAACAGCACGCGTCACACCCATGTGTACTTTTGAGCCTGTCACCAGTTTAATGAATTAGCCGATATTGCAGGCCAGCCTGCTAGCTGTACAGTCACTCAGTGGGATGGATCAAAAGCCAGCACCAGCTTCTGTTGCTGTGAGGGGCTTTTGCTGTCTGTCTTTTAGACCAGTGACCAGGCTGATAACACTCGCAGGCTTGTTTTCTTCGCTTTGACCGATGTGGGTTTTTTATTTCTAGTGGGGGGGTGAGGGGGAGTCCAGCCGTGACATAGAGGGCCAACATGTGTTCGGGGGAGATACGGCCTCACCGCCACCCCAGCTAGTGCCAGGATACAAGCTTTTCTTATCGTAACTCTCCTCTGGTGTTTGGAGAGGCGGCTGGCACTCTTAGAGTCTGTGTTCTTCTGAAGTGGAGCTCTGTTCGGTTTAGCCCGAGAGAATCAGTGGGACTGGGTGCCCCCCTTGCCCAGCGCCTGAGGTGAGAAAGCTTCCAGGAAGGCCTGTAATCAGTGCAGCAGCACCGTTCTTTCCTGCCTTCCCTGACTAAAGCAGCTGCCAGGGCTCTCTGATGCCCAGCTCCTCTCTCTGAGGTCTTTGATCTTGGGTGGGCCCACAGACTCTTCTTCACTGATGTTAAAGGTGTCCAAGTCACTCGGTGGACAATCTACTGTCGTCTCGCATTCCATACCAGCTGCTCACAGGCTCAGTAGGTTACAACACCAAACCAAAAGTCCTGCATCTCTTCCTCGACACTTCTACACTGCCTGGGTTTCGGAGAGTGGGAGGTGACGTGGCTTTTGTAAGTCGGTCAGTGCACTAAGCCCCGTTTACATTTACAAACTTCAGAATAAGCTCAGAGGGTAACTTCTCATTCTTGCAAGTTGACGGAGACCTAGACTTTCAGTCTTTGTGGACTGTGCTGTTGTTCAAGGAGACTTCAATCCACTATTGGATGCCGCAATACCAAGTACGTTACTGTCCCTTCCTTCTGCCTCTGAATAGTTTTGAATATTTGCACTTGGTTAAAATGAACGTGATGCTAGGCTGTTGATAAATAATGGTGTAGAAGATGTTGCATTCTTGACTTGCACATAGAAAATAAAGTTTTGTGCAGACTTTTTTTTTGGGCCGTCACGCATCTTCTCAAGTGTGTACTGTCGTCCTCCAGTACTTTTCCCCTCTTAAGCCCAACACCGCCAACAGCGGAATCGAGAGTCGCATTAAGGACTGAGGCGACACTCGCTGATAACACTCGCAGCTTGCAGGCACCTTAGCTTGTGCAGCAGTCCAAAAACATCCCGATAGACTTCATTCTCCCCCAGACGAAGAAATGCTTGATTCTGAACTACACTACATAGTCAGGCTTCAGAGCTCTAGGAGTGAGAGAGCCAAGTAAACCAGAAAAATAATGAACATTAAAGGTGATAAGGTGATTGCCTTAAAGTAGAAAACAAACATTGTTTTTCACCTTATGAAGTAGAAGGGAATGGATTTAATTGAGATGAAAGTCCATGGTATTTTCATCTGGATGTGTCGGTTTGCACTTCATCAACCTGGAACATGGGTTTCAGCTCAGTGCCTCCCTGTGTTTCTGAGCACTAATACACACAGAGCTGCCGTTGACGTAACGGGCCAGATCGGCCTGCTTAGCCTTTTAATTTCAAGGCAGGTGGCCGTCTGGGAGGCTGTCGTCTTTGGTCTGGTGTCGCCCCGGAAAAACAGCACATAGAGGTTGAGGGATGGGAGAAAGTGTCGTTTCTGAACGGCGGCGGTGGTCAGCGATTGTCGGCACGGTCAGACGAAGCCGGGGGGAGCAGGGGAGAAGTGGGACAAAGTGGAACCAGACAGCCGCTGCCGAAGTCGTGGCAGGCTGTCTTTGCCACCGGGAGATAAGTGCCGTGTTGCGAGACCCGATAAGATTTATCCCTCCTCACCTAGATGCCCTTGGCAGCTGTGAAAGGCAAGGTCGTTTGGAAGATGGGGCAGTCATCAGGCAGGATTTAATTTCATTCCACACACCATTAATTTCTCATCTCCTCTGACAGGATTAATACCTGCAAGATATATACAGTGACAGACTAAAAAAAGACTGAAGCGATAAATTAAGGAAATATCCAGTCTACTTTGTCTCTCAGTTAGTAAAGCTGATTTATGCTGTCCTGTGTTGTGTTTATTTATTTTTTTGCTGCAGTTTAATGTCGAGAGATGTCTCCGGCTGCTGTGCTGCAGCAGGCCCGGGACTGTTTTTAGCTTTTGAAAACTACATAAAGTCGCTAAAACAGCCCGTTACGATTTATTGTCTTTCGGCCGAGATTTACCGTCCTGTGAAAAAGGTATCTTGATGTTTTAAAAGGAGCTCGTACAGCTGTGCGAGACCACGTTTGGCCATTATATTGTATAATCTGTAAGGTGACAAAACATTCAAATTTCTGCAAAAAAAATATTTATTTATGCATACAAGTGAATGAAGTTAGTCCCTTCTTATATGCTTTGTAATCCTCTGGGATGAAAAATGCTACATAGATACTAGGAATTATTTTATTTTTAAATGAATATGGGTACATAGGCATGAATGGCAAATATGGAGTGTATAAGCGGTATTTGATAGCTTGTACCAGATATCTACAAGCGAGCCGTCTGCTGTCGATTTAATGCTATTTTTGAATCATCTGTTTTATTCTGAAATGAGTAGCTACTTCCAGCAGACTCACACAGTTCCTGAGGGTCTTATTTTGCCTCATTCACAGGGGGCTTTTGCCAGCCAATACACACCGGCACTAGACTGCAGTAAATAGAAGACATAGTCCACAGGAGACCATAGTCCACAGGAGACCATTAAGGGAAACCATGAGCGAGTGGCACATTATTAATGTTTTAGTATTGTTGTAGTGTTAGGCATGTTTATGAAGTCTGAGCTGGAGGCTAGATTGTAGAGTGTAGATTTTTCATGATTCTACTGGGCCGGCTGTAAGTACAAGTGCCCCACTGAATGGGAGCCCCAGTTGTACTGGTGCCCTGTTACACAGCTGGGCTAGAATGACAGTGAAGCACTATTTACTAGGGTACAGCAGAGGTGACTCCAGCAGGTACATGAAATCACAGCCCTGCAGCAGGAGTCCAGAGCCCTGTGCACGGCCTCCAGATTTGAAATGGTCCAGAAAACATGGCTGTCTGGAGGAGTCGTTTCAGTTCTGAGCTCAGAACTGCAGGTTTGCAAGTTGTGAGCAGGACACTGCTCTCATAGCCTTCAGCAAGGATACTTCACTCAAATGCCCGGATACTCAAATAACACACATGCAGGTTGCTTTGGATGAAAGCAGCAGTTGCGTAATTAATCAGCTGGGTTGTTTTTACTGGAGATTGGTCAAACACAGTTCAGATGTGGTCAGTACATGGTAAGGCAGTGGCAGAAGACTTGCACCCCACTCTTTCTTGCTAGCGATGTGTGTTGTGTTGTTGCTGCACAAACAGACTCTCCAGATTACGGCATCTTCCATTCCCATCTAAATGGATTAAAATTCAATAAAAATGTCGTGCTGTTCCAGATGTTAGGACCTGCCAGTAAGTGCATGATCGTTTGTGAATGCTGAGTAATATTTTAGAACTGTGATTAAAAAATGAGCAGTTACTTAAAAGAGCTTAGAATCGAGTTACATTTTCATTCGAAGTAAAGGAGAATAGCTCCTTTCCGGCTTCACAACACCATTTGAATGGAGAGATTATTGCATGATCAGTAAAGCCTGTCGCTGTTCAAGCTGAAGGGCTGTCACGGTGTATTTTTATTCTGTCAACGTGAGATTGTCTGAATCAGTCGAGGGAGGAACAGTAGGAAAATAGTGAGAAGATATTCCTTCTTATAGCCATGAATAGGAACTCAAATGACCAGTAATTGAAATCCGTTCATCCCACATTGTCTCCACTGCAGCTAGTGCTGAATACACTATCTGATGCCTTTGTACAGCCCCCTCCAAAGCGATTGACTGCACAGTGAATGTTACCCAGAGTGCTTAGCCTGGGTGCGGGATGTAAGGTCAGGGTGAACAGAGGGGGATTGTGGGCCAGGTTGGCCTCAGGAGCTGCTCTCGGAGGCACGCCGAGATTGGAGGGTGGCAAAGACAGCTGCATGTCCTACACTGATGCTCGCTGCCCCAGATGCGTAGTCATGGTAACACACAGCTGATAAAAAATGAAGCTCGGTGATGTTAAGTCCAATACTCCTGGTACTGGATTAAAGGCTCGTTGTTTAGTGTTCAGAAATGTTCCAAGGGTAGTTTCAGTGTTTTTTTTTAAAGGGTCTTCACTAAAAAGCCTGAGGGGAGCTTTTAAATTGTGGCATAATAGTTATCATTGAATAATTGAACAGCTGCATAAGCATTTATTTTTGATTATTCAGTTATATTTGCCCGTCTAAACCTCTCCCTGGGATAATCAACTTATATCTTCACCCTGTTTGTGTTATCAGGGTCTCCAGTAAAGACTAAGATGGCAGCACTAGAGTAAGACCACAGTAACACTTCTCATCGAAAAGATCGACAGAGCAGTAGTTCATTCACTTGTGATGAGGGGATAATAGTTATACAACTGTTGAAGATTTAAAGGGCTCATGTTCAAAGTATAGGATGTATAACTGGGTAGAAATGTGCAATTCTATAGGAGTAAATGAGAAATGTGGTGGGACTATACATGTAAGGAGAAAAAATAAATTCCTGTCCTTTTCTTGAAAATCACACTGTTATCACTGGAGACATTTTTTTCCAATTCAGAATCTTCAAATAGATCACTCACCCTTTTTGGATCTTCAGTTGTCTGTCAGTGACCCCTGTACCCCACCCACATGGGCAGAATGAGGCGGTGCAGACAGGCTCTCTGACCCGTCCAGTCGCTGAGTCTGTTTTGGCCTGATGCCATGCAAGTCGCAGGTATCACTCTTTCACTGGCAGCGGAGAGACCACTGGCTGTCCATTCCCAGCCTTGCCCCTGGTGATGCTGAGCCAATTGTGCGCTGCTATTTGGCGAGTCCCGGTCACAGTGACTGGCGTGACCCAGGCTCAGATGTGTGTGGGTCTCAGAACTGTGCTCAAAGCCAACACACTGACAGGTGGAGACTGATGTTTAAGGTGTCTTTGTCAGCTTTTTTTCCCCCCTTGATCCTGAAGTTCAAAACGGTTTATGAAACTTACAATGCATTTGTTAATCCTTAGTCTGTTACTACCTACTGTAGACTGATGTTTTAGCGGCTGTCTGATTTCAATCACCACTATTCAACGCATCCCTTTTGAAAGTCAATACTCAAGAACATCCATCTCTATCCATTTCTGAATTGCATTATCCGATACGGTAAATCAAAAACAAAATATTCAATAACGGTACGTTTGTTGTTTGTTTTCCCTATCCTTTTTTAACTTTTAACAGCGGTTCTGCTTTCTCTTCCTTCAGGGATCTGCCACAGTACGGGCACAAGCAGTGGCAGTCGTACTTCGGGAGGACCTTCGACGTGTACACCAAGCTCTGGAAGTTCCAGCAGCAGCACAGGTACATCCCATTCTGCACTGGGGCAGTGCCTGCATCACAGCTGGGGACAGTCCTCATTCTGCACACCTCTCAGGTGAAGCACAGGAGTGTTAGAAATATACAGAACAATTAAAACGGTAGGAAGAACACGTGTGTCTTCCCTCTTGAACCTCATCGTAGAGCCGACAGTGCACAGGAGATTCTGTACAGAGAAAAAGAAGACAGCAGATAATTCTGTAGGGGTGACTGAGTTAAATGATGCTCCTGCTTCGTTCTTTGTAGCTGTCTCTGAAGTTTTTCAATAAACCAGTGTAAGCTCTAAGGTCTTATTGCGGCACGCAGCTCACATGCGCTGACACTCTGTGGAAACACGAGATAAAGGGGATTTCCACTGTCTCAGAATGCAAAAAGGGCATATTGAAGTCAAATACACATTTGATCAAAAGTGATGTGGCACCAGCTGCTCTTTTGGTTAGTAGTAACACAGTGAAATGAGGATCTTGCCCTCCTTCCAGCAGCAGTGAGATCAACAGATCTCAGCAGCTAGGCAAGGCTGGGCCTGGTCAGTCCTGGATCAGTACTACGGGGGAGACCTGTCAGGAAAACCAATTCTCTGCTGTTTGTGGACCAGCAGGGGGTGATCTTCCCTGTGGACAAGAATTGACAAAAACTGCAGTATGGTCACCAGGAACATGGTGGTGTAGGAGGTGCTGTCCTTCGGATAAGAGATTAAAATGAGATTCTGACTGCTTTTGTGAATGCACTGATTTTCACAAAAATCGCCAGCTTACTGCTGTTTCTGAGCTTCTGCACAACAGTTCATCTGGGGAGAGTGCATCTAACTCAAGCGGAGATTTTCAGGTCTTAATGTGCAGTACAAACCGAAGACAAATGGATAGATAGGAGGGAAA
Organism: Atractosteus spatula; assembly: GCF_055471065.1. Classification (NCBI taxonomy): domain Eukaryota; kingdom Metazoa; phylum Chordata; class Actinopteri; order Semionotiformes; family Lepisosteidae; genus Atractosteus; species Atractosteus spatula. The sequence continues at coordinate 3,063,617 of NC_142728.1, read as the reverse complement.
AATACTTGTTAAAGTTTGCTTGTCCGGCAATTAATCAACATACCCTGTAAAATGTGAACTTTTAGACTGATATTATACGACAGGAGATGTGGTAAAAGGATCTCTTTAAAGCTTATGTTAATGAACTTTCTTTTGAAAGGAACACAGTAGTTTATGACAAGCAAACTGTGTGTGAAATGTTAATGCTGAACTGACGTATTTTTAGATTCTATTTTTCTTTTAAGACTAAAATTATATAACCCATACAGGAGACTTAAATGGATCGATGAATAATAAATAATGTGCAGGAAGGCCTATCAGATATATTTAGTCCTGCACTGTGAGTATGGAAGGTCATTTATAGAGTCAGAAAAAAGTGTTTCTTTCTAAATTTAGATCTGCTGAATGGTCCTGCACCTAAATGAATATGAGTATAAAGTTTCAGACCTGAACTTCAGGGTAGTTAATAGCTTTTGGTTGCTGTGAATTTCCGTTTCTGTGTCTGACCATCTGCCAAATTGCATCTAGTACCTATATCAGAGCATCGTGTCCCTTACGTCTTTGAAAAAATAGACTGTAAAATCAGAAGTCATTAGGTAACTGACGCAGGAACTTTAATAATTATATAATGAGAAGCTAAACATGATGGATGCAAACCAATATGTTTAGACAGTTAAAAAAAAAGCCTGCAAAAATGCAGAATGGACTTATGGAACTATACCAAAAAGCATTTCAGTGAGTGAAAGAGTGCACCAAGTCTACCTGGTGTAGGCTGATAAATGGATCGTATTTTGCAGACAGTCAGTCAGCATTGCACCACACTCAAAAGCTAACACAGGACTGAGGGTATTCTATATGTGTGAAGGGACAAGAGGCTCTGACAGGTCTGTGATGGAAAAGTATATCCGAGAGTCTGTACTCTCCCCGTGTGTAGCTGTAAAGCTGAGTTGATAACTGGCATTTTGAGAATTGAATGGGTATGCAATACAAAATTAAGCGCCGATTCCTAGTAAAAATAAATATGCTGAGGTCCTTTAGCTCAATATTGCTTTACTAAGGCAGCTCTACAAACAGGTTTAGTAGTTTGCTTAGATCCTGATGCAAGAGAGAGACAAGATATGCAGAGTGTATTTGGCTTAGCCTGCCTTGCTGTTGTATGGGGCAGCCTAGTCATAAGGGCAGGGCTGCCCAGACCCCCTCAGTGTTGGGAGGAATGAGCCAGGGAGCTGCTACAGGAGTGGGAAGGGTACGAGAGAAATTCTCTACACTACAGGAACTTCCAGGTGCAAGATTTATAGTGTGCGAGATGAGGCTCAAGCCTTTCTCCTGAATTTTAGGTTATAACTTCATTCAGCACTGTGGTAAATGTTGATGTGGACCGTTCTGGAAACACCTATTGTAGAAGTAGTAATTGGAATATTCTCATCTGTTGGGTGTTTCCAACTACACTTTGCAATTACAATAAAAACAGTCAAAAATGGGACTTTCACTAGAATGAGCTGACATGGGATTTCACACTTAAAGATTTCTTGTATTGTATCTCTAGTTATAGATCTTTATACTGAATACTGTACATTGACATTGACCTAAAGTGTTTAGTGCTAAACTGCCACTGAGAGCTCCAATAAAAGCTTAACCCAGACCAGAGGATAAGGAAATGAAAACTCCTGAGGATTTTCCTGCTGTGGACCCACGGAAATAAGGAGAGCAGCCTGCCATCCCACCCTCAAGCAGTTTCTGGGAAGAGTGGTCATTGTTTTTGTCGTGAAAGATGGCCGCAAAGTTGGCAAGTAATCTGTGACGATGGGGGTAAATTTGATGTCACAGATCGCAGACAGTACCAGGTGTGCTCTCCTACTCCTGATAGCCTGCGCGTGAGACTGATAGAGCTGGGACTGAAGATCTCACCAATTCATTATGCGCTCTTTTCTCAACACATTACGGGTTGGGATCGGGAACTGGAACTTCCCTGGAGTTAGGGGGGGGCGCCACAACCAGCACTGGCTGGCCAGCGTGGAATTAAAGAACAGGGGCGGCTCGGAGCACTGTCACAGCTCTTCTGTGTCTGAACAGGCAGGTGCTGGATAACCGGTACGGCCTGAAGAGATGGCAGATCGGGGAAGTGGCTTCCAAAATCGGACAGCTGTACTATCACTACTAGTAAGTCACAGCGCTGAAGCCAGACGGCAGCTGAATCACCTTATCAGAACAGTAGATCCTCCAGTCCAGGGACACAGACATGCTGTAATAAGGAAATGTGGTGCTTTTGTTGCCATATGGTGCAGTCTGGCCTCTCACTTCCACATTGGGTAATAGCGTATAGGGTTCTGTGCATCTGTAGATTTAAAAGTTTTAGTATCTTCCAAAACATCAAATGTCTTCACACATTGAACTAAGTTTTTTATACGAGTGCAGATTAGCAACAAAGCACTACAAAATAATAGCTAATGGAGAACCCAAGATTAAATACTTGAAACCTGCTATTAACAATTAGTATAACAAATCTATTCAATTTTACTCAAATGTGTAGCTTATCATAATTATTTAATACATTTGTTAACATTACATTGATTTTGCTCTCCAGGAATGTTAGAAATGCATTGTTCAAATCAGATTTTTGTAAATTATTGTTTGTGGTAAAGTCTTTCTTTTTTTGTGCTTCTAGCCTACGCACTTCGGAAACTAGCTACTTGAATGAAGCTTTTTCCTTCTATTCGGCAATAAGGCAAAGGTCTTACTACTCCCAAGTCAGCAAAGAGGACAGGTGAGTCACAGCCCGTGACAACAGGATTAATGAAGTCAAAGTGCGTTTCAGACTTGCAGCCAGCAAAGTAAAGCCTGCCGTTAATTTCAAGAGATTCGTTTTCTCTATCCAGTAATTGTGCCGTCTCTTGTGAAATTCCTTTCTTTAAATTGGTACCACTGCTTGAGGAAGACAGTGAGCACATTGTGTTTCATTTTGTACATAATGCTTTATCGTCTTTGACCAAAGCTTATAAGAGAGTTAAGTGTGTTGGATTGTGTAACAGTGGTTATACTGTTTTCCCAGCATTAACCATTGCCCATGATCAAGGCTGGAAAAACTCGTGTGGGGATCTGTGTTTGCCTTTCCAGCTGAGAAATGTTAGGTTGCCCTGTCCAGAACTATCCTGGTGGAGCCGAGTTATGGACTCAGGCCAGTACCCCAGCCTTGCCCAGGAAAGGAGCTGCTGAACTTTCTCTTCTTGTCTCTCAGGCCAGAGCTGGTGGTGAAGAAACTGCGGTACTACGCACGGTACATTGTGGTTTGTCTCCTGCTCAACAAAATGGACCTGGTGAAGGATTTGGTGAAGGTACAGGGTGCCTCTGGCAGAGGAACTGCCAACATACTTACACAAGTTACACAAGTCCTTATATGTCTTTTATTTGATAGCAGTGGCAGTGATTGATTCTTGGCCATTACCTGCTACCGATCCATTTTTTCGACAGATGCAAGTTGTTAATGTAGTTGTATTCTTAAGAGAGCGATTTTAAGTAAAAGCCACAATCACCCAGCACATTCATCTCCAATCATTCCAGCTTTAATAAAACTACTGAAGCCAGCTACGCAAATCGTTTCCCGTGTTGCTGACCAGCTGGAGGTTTTTGAGCAGACAGAGTGGTCAGCGGCGGGGAACGTGTGAGCTGTCTTCTGTGCGAACGGGTGTGTTCTGTAAGAGGTCGACGCACGATCCCAGATTCCTGGAACTTCCAAACCTTTGTACCCCCCCCCCACCCTGAAAATGATGGAAAACCTCCTGGAGCGTGCAGTGTGTTATAAACGGTTGGCAACTGGTCCTTTGCTGGGATTATCAACGTCTGTGGCAGTCTATATGTACGCAGAAGGGAATTTATTTTGTTCTTTTGCTGTAAGGAAAGCAAACGCAGAAAGAAGTGTGACAACACTTTGAGTTTGACCAGTGAGAATTATGAGCATTTGGCCCTGCCGTTGGTGCTATACTGTACTTGTGCTGTCTGAATAGACCCTGCCTTCACATGTGTAGTTTTTTTGTAGTGCAAACACACTTTACTTGTGGGTTATTAGTGAATCTGTAATGTGCCATTTCTTGAAGGAGTTATCGGATGAGATTGAAGACTACACTCATCGCTTCAACACAGAGGACCAGCTGGAGTGGAACCTGGTGCTACAGGAAGTTGCGGCCTTCATTGAGGTGAGCCAGTGGAGAACGTCCCAGCAGTGTGGGGAAGTATCGTCCTCTCCGTCCTGTGGGAAAGTGTCGTCCTCTCCGTCCTGTGGGAAAGTGTCGTCCTCTCCGTCCTGTGGGGAAGTGTCGTCCTCTCCGGCCTGTGGGGAACTGTCGTCCTCTTTGGCCTGTGGGGATGTTTAGTCTGCCCGGCCGGTGGCGGAGCAGGCTCGTTGTCCTCGGCCACCGCTCTGATGGTCCTTTCTTGCAGGCGGACCCAGTGATGGTGCTGAATGATGACAACACTGTGGTGATCACCTCCAACCGGCTGCAGGAGGGGGGAGTGCCGCAGCTGGAGCAGGGCATGATCGTGGGACAGCTCACCCTGGCAGATGCCCTCATCATCGGCAACTGCGCCAACCAGGTACGGGACATCTTTGCACACTGGTTAAAGGCTTTTTTTTTCCAAAACTTGGCAATGATTTTCATTTTATACCCCTTCCAGAGCTTTGGCATCGCTAACTGTGGGCGTAAAGACTTTGCATGAGGGTGTCTTTGTCGATGTTCTACGGCGGGCTGAACAACAGCCTTCAGTAGCATTTGACAAAGTGTGCACTGCATCTTGAGGGAGCCTGCACTCAAACCATCATTGAACTTTACTTGCTTGCCAAAAAAGTCTCCTCAATTAGTCATTCTATGCCTTTATGCTCCTCATAAAGTCTAATAAAAACAAAAACATTTTTTTACTATTCTTCTCAAAATAACAGTACCATGCTTCTTAAGACGCAAAAGCAATGCCAACTGAGCATTAAATTGCTCTGGCTAGTCCTGAGCCCTGCAGATCTTAGAAAAAAGAGAGCTGCTGTCAGTCTGTCCAGGCATGCTACAGACCTTCCCTGACCGTGTGCGTACGTGTGCTTTGCAGGTGAAATTCAGTGAGCTGACGATTGACATGTTCCGAATGCTCCAGGCCCTGGAGAGAGAGCCGGTGAACTTGGCCACGCAGATGAACAAGCCAGGCACTTTGGTGAGTGGTGCAAATTGCATAAAAACTGTTTCCACGAATCAGCATCATGCCACTTATTACTTAGTAATATTAGTTTTGAACCCTGAACCTGAAACTAGACTTGAGTCATCAGGATTTCATTTCTGTTAAGCACTCATGTAACTAATTGAAGGCTTAAAGTAACATTTTGGCCTGTTTTCAGAGGAAGAATAAAACCAATGCAGACATCAGTGAATTAAATAATAATGCTCATTCAGGAGGAAAACCAGATCAGGCAACAGAGCTGGTAAAAACTGGTCAAGTGTTGTCAAACTGCCAAGATTTGATGCTGCCAGCTTAACCTGGATCACTGATGCTAACCTGCGCTCGAGTGACAAGCTTTGCAAAAATACTATTCATGCAGAATTCAAAACCTCAGTGAAGGCTCACTAGCTAAACCACTCTGCCTGTGATCTGTAACATATTAATGATGGAGCAGTTGATCATCATTGAAAAATGCTACTGTCATTTTCATAATTTTCTACAGCTCCTGTTTTGCACTGGCTTAAAGGTACTTAATCAGCGTGGTGCAGATTTTGAGGTTGCTTTCTGCCTTGTGAGGCTTCCGACAGTGGGTGTGTTAGAGACCGAGTGTTGTATGCGTGCAAAATGTTTTTGTCAGTCTGTGATTGAGAGAGGTTTAGAAGCTGACAGCTCCGGAGTGCACAGCCAGTGTGTGCCTGTCGGTATACTTTAAGCTAATCTGCCCAAGATCAGTGATGTGTGCATAACCATAAACTGTACTGTTATTTTTGGGAGGACACTGTATGAATGCAATGATGTGTTAAATGTAGAAACAAACATTTTATGAGATAACGTGTTATGTACAGTAGATGCAGCTTATTACTAATCCTGATTAAGGCCAATGTCAGAGGTTTATAGCATTTTCGTAGGTATTAACCTTCAGCAATACCAATTTGGATATTTATAGCTGCACACCAGTTTTTTTAACCTTAAAACTGTTTCATTTGTGATGCAATATAGCACCCTGTATGTGTATATGTTGTTGGCTAGATGTGTGCATGCCAGATTTCTTGTCAAACACTCTTGTTTTATTACACCTATGTTTTGCTGTGACGACCGAATGGAGGCAGCCAGGTTAATTTGTGTGCCAGTCAAGATAAATGCTCCTCACTGACTTGGTTATAAACACTGCCTTGCTGTTTTCAGAACGGTGCTGTCTTATCGCGAGCGTGGCTGCTGAGGTGGTCTGCGCTCTGCAGGCTTACCTTCCGAGAGTGGGTGTGATGTGACGGGGGGGGGGGGAGGAGGGCTCAGCGCGAAGGAGCCCCTGGCCTGACTCATCACAAGCGTGGGCTGTTTTTCCCCGCAGGAGACGAGCGAGAAGCCGGCCAAGAGGGAGAACCCTCACAAGTACCTGCTGTATAAGCCCACCTTCAGCCAGCTCTACACATTCCTCTCCGCCTCCTTCAAGGTCTGACATCTGCCTGCTCTCCTCTGCCAGCACAGCACAGAAATGTACAGTATGGGGACACTCCTTTGCCTCTCACTCTTGATTTTCTGTACGCAGCAGAACACAAGAAAGGTTAGAAATGAGAGGAAGCCGCTAGGCCCATCCTAACGTTGGATAGCTATTAGCTAATTGATCCAAGGTCCTCATCTGGCAGTTTCTTCAAAGTAGCCATGGCTTCAACCACATGTTTGGGTAGCTTGTTCCACACTCCCACAACCCTTTGCGTAAAGAGGTGCCTCCTGTTCTTAGTTTTTAAGTGCACCCCCACAGTTTTCCCGTCTGGTTCGCGTGTCACCGTTCGTCCCGCACAGATCTGCTGCACTGACATTGTCGGTGCCTTTTGAGGAATTTGAATACTTGACAAAAATCGATTTTTGTAGCGTTTTTGTACGCCAGAGCTCAATAAGTGACATGCTGTGCAACACATCAGCTCTGCACAGGGCTCCGGACAGCTACAGTCAAGAGACGGCGTAACATCGCTCAGATCTCCTTACGGGGAAGAGTTTGTTAGCAGGAGAGCTGCCACTCTGTTAAACCCACCGTGCAGAGATGGCACGGTCTGTGGTATTGACTGTGACAAATCCAGCATCTATATTTCGAGTTCAGATGGCTGGTCCTTTGTAAAAGCAGCTTTTGCTTTGAGTTTCCATGGGTAAGTCTCTGGTCAGCCTTGCCCATCTGGATTCAAGGCTAAGCTTTGGCCAGACCCCTCAGGGACATTCACTCCCTTGTCCTGAAGACACTCCAGTGTCTCTCTGGCTGTGTGTCTGAGGTTGTCCTAGTGGACCATGACTTTTCTCACCAGCCAAAGGTCTTTTACTGACAGCAGTTCTTCTAGCTGCTAAGCACCCCATAAAATGTTCTTTTAACTGTGACGTTGTAGAGGAATGCGTTTCTATTTGGATCTGCAACGTAAGAAATTGTGGAAAAACTCCAAAGGGGGCTGAATATTTTCATTCAACCCCTGTCTGTGGTATTCCTGGGGCCGGTTTTTCTCCAGCATCGGCAACAAACGCTCGAGCGAACTAATTTAGCTCGAGCTTTGACCGATTAGTAGATAATCTTGTTGGGAGGATTAAATGGCACAGACGCGAGTGGCCTGCCTTGTTCTGTCTCGTCTGCGGGATGTTTAATCGAGGCTGTTTTCTGCATCACTGGGCGTCTGGTGTCCTGACTCAAACTGTGCTGGTCTCGCCTGTGTTTCCCCAGGAGCTCCCCGCCAACAGCGTGCTGCTCATCTACCTCTCCGCCACTGGAGTCTTCCCCACAGGTCGCTCTGATTATGAAGGTACATTGGAATGCAGCGCTGTTACCACAGGGCTTGAACTAGTTGCTGGGGACCCTGCAGGTTTTGCTGGTAAAGTTGCTCTCTGTAGCGCCCTAGATCGCCGTTCGCAATATTAGCCTCGTTTCAGTAGTGCAGATTTTTAGGTATAGTTCAGCCTCGTTTTGGACAAACCTTTTTAACCAGTTTCAGAACTGTTGAGATGTCGAGATGGTTTGGATACTGCGTTCTGCAGAGTCAACATTGTCTGACTGGTATTGGAAGGTGCATTGATTGGACAATGACACATTCGCAGGTGTACTACAGCACCTGTCAGACTAGATAGGACTTTACATTGTGAAGCTATAGCAGAGCACGCAGTCTCACACTAAGGAATCAAGAAGGACTGAGCATAAGCCAATGACGATGCCAACATATTAAAACATTAATTCATTGTGAATACTCGAAGGGAATGTACGGTAAGTTATCAGTTTGCATTACAGCAGGAAGATGTAAGAACTGGTTTAGAGCACATGTCTGATGTTGCAACACGTATAGCCTAGGGATCTTGACATCACTTGGGACACACAATAAAACAGAACGTGTAGCAGCTCATTAATTGAATAAGTAGTGGCAAGTTTTTAAAGAAAATAAGTTTTGAACTGGTTTGAATAACTTAATCCTGTTTTGTGATCATCAACCCCCTTTATTAAAATATTGCTGGTATTTTTCCACTGTCGTATTTTACTATCTGACTGTACTGGCATCTGTTTTGCCTTTTTCTTTCCATTTGCTATTCCCTTATGGATTTGTCCCTTGTGGGTGCCAATTCTGCTGAAGCTAAAGATTTAAAAGAGACTGTGAAATCAGTATGAGAAGCTGTGAAATAGTGAAGGTTTTCTTGAGTTAAGTGTTTAGGTCTGCGGGCCGGTCGATGGATGTGTTAACTACACTCTTGAGCTCTGTCTTTGTAGTGAATGTTGCCTACAGTTTGTGCCTTGCATGATTTGGCCCAGGTAATAGCTACGGGCTAACCTAACCCATTAATACAAGCAGAAGATAGAGCTCAGTTTTGCCTTTGCTTCCTTTAAAATATTTCTCTCTGGGATTGGCTTCATCTGCATCTGGCAGCATGATGTAATTTTTCCACAAAATTGCAGCGGCATCCAGGCATACTGTACTGTTTTCCATCAGTTCCGATGACCCTTCACGTAGCGTAGCGACGAAGTCTTGGCGGCTGTTTCTCTCAACCGTTCTGTCTCTCAGACCTGCTGCTGGCCGAGAGAGAGGTTTCCGGAAGCCTGCCTCAGCCTGGCCGACTCGGCTTGGCCTCTCATCTCGCTGTGTGTCGGGAACAGTCTGTGCTCGTGCACTCGGTTAGGACTTGGTCAAATGTTCAGGGCGGCGGCGGCGGCCTGGCTTTTTAGTCCCTGGGTTCAATTCCTGGTTTACTATCTGTGTGGAGTTTGTATGTTCTACCCGTGTTTCAGTGGGTTTCCCCTAGGTTCTCCTATTTCCTCCTACAGTCCAAAGACATGTTGGTAGGTTAACTGGCCATTGGGAAAATTGGCCTTGTTGTGAGTGTCTGCGTGTTTGTGTCTGTGTCCAAGGTGCACCCATTTTGTGCCTGTTGCTTGCCAAGATAAGCTCTGGCTCCCCTGTGACCCTGTATTGGGGAAAGCAGTTAGAAAATGGATCGATATAGACATGTTGATTATATTGTCTAGTTATCAGGTGTTTCTTTAACCTAAAATTCTAGGCCTTTTAATTTCATGGTCTCTGTTGTACCTATTTTGTCACATACTTCACCATAAAATATGTGTCCTGTCGTACTGTATGTTTGATTCTTAGTCGAGCAAATTATTCTTTATGTGTATGTCATAGCCATGAGTTCCGGTTTGTGTTTGTGTTTCTTTATAACATTTTTTCCATTGAAACCCAAAGATTGCCATCATGATAAGATATGATCACTTTATTGGCCATTTACAGTTTTTTGCATGAGGAATTTGTCTTTTTGCATACCCCAACTTGCTCTCCATGAGACACACAGGCACACAGACAGGGAGAGAAGCTTGGGGTCAGAGAGCAGGGTCAGCCATTTATACGGCACAGTTGGGGTTAAGGGCCTTGCTCAGGGGCCCAACGGAGTAGGATTCCTCTGCCGGCCGCGGGATTTGAACCAGCAACCTTCCAGCCACAGGCACGGATCCTTAGCCACAGAGCCATGACATCTCCCACCAAAACCTGAGCTTTGGCACTCATGAATTTGAAGGCCCTCATTCCGCTATCGGCTCTCTGACTCATGTGGAAGAACCGAGCGTCCTCACCCCTAAATTGCTAAATGCAAATCACTACATATCCTCAACCTGTTGGCTTTATGGTTTTCAGAGAGTGTCCATGGCACCCATCTGGAAATACTCCTCAATTGCCCAATATACTAGAGGAACTGCCGTGTTTAAGCCTGAGCCAGTACCCCCTATTGTGGCACCTCTGTTAGTTTTTGTTCCTGAGTTGTAATGCTCAGATATAAAATCCCACTTCATATAAAACAGAGCAAAGTGTACAAAGTAAGCTACAGAAATAATTACTTACATTTTCTTTACTTACTGAAATGCTTTGCTATATACATTCTATCTGTCCTTTGCAGGAGAAAATAAAGGTTAGCTCATATAATATGTAACTGTGTTGCCGTGATAAAGAAGCATCACAGCTGCAGCAGGAGTTTCCGGCTCATAGACTGACGAGCAGCAAAATGTAGTCGTGTTGTGATCCATTTGGCTCCTTGAGCCCAAAAACCAGCACGAGCTTGCTGTGCTCCCCCATCACGCACCATTCAAATCACGTAAAAGCCAAATATACACCATCCTCCCTCCCTTCATTCTGAGTACAGTTCCAGAAACTGTCTGGATGCTTTACATGGAATGAACATCGGGCTGCTCTACAGCAGATAATCTTCTCGTGTGTTTTTTTTACGTGGCCAGAACTATAAACAGCCATGCCTCAAGTAAATTAGCAGTAAATTATCTGCTCATTTTCTTATCTTCAATGCAGTAGTAATTGCTTCTTCTGGGCTAACTCTCCTGATTGAGCAGGTTATATACCTTTCATCTTTTATTCCTAATAGTACTTTGTTATAGCACATTTTGCTTGGGGGGAAATACTGAGGTGTACTGTATATTATTGGATATAATCAGATTTTTGCCTAGTCACTAAAAGATTCCAAGATCCCTGTCTAGTGTATTCATAGTATTTGTATTACCAAACATTGAAATCTAGTTTTTGTTTTGTTTAATTTGATACTTTATATGTTGTCTATTATTTCTGTAGTCAAATGTTTTGGCATGTTACCGTTTAGCACTAGATCATGCTGACTGAACTTTTTCGATTTTTCAGTGTTGGACTGTGTGCTTTGTTTTAAATTTAAAACATTTCTCAGTGAAAATACCATCCTTCTACCTACCGTCAAAGATTCTACTGTGTAATTTCCACTGAATCATGGTGACTGTGTTTGACTTAAGGCTAACTCATTTGCTGTTTGACCTACTGACAGTAGTATATGATGTAAACAGTAGTTTTGGGAGCTGTATTGAAATAACCTTTAGACTAATCGCAGCTAGAAAAGGGAAGCTCTAAACAAGAATTTGCCTTCAGATATAATGTAAATCATTAAATAATAAAATCGCAGATTATGAAAGTCGTTCTTTATATGACACAAAAACACCTTCTGTAGTGTCTCAAAGCACAGTCGGCACAAATAACATGGGCAGTGTGAATACCTTCAGTTAACTGATACTGGGGGCTCTGACAGTGATTTTTAGTAAGCTAAGCCAGGTGTCATCTTCAAAAATTCGTCTGTGGGTTGTCCACCTACATAGTTCCTCAGCATCACTATTCAAGCCCTGTTTGTGAGCTGCATGCATCCTGTGGTGTGAGGCTTGGGGTTGTGCAACATCTTTTTTAAAATGCTAGGAAGCACAAATGTTTTTTTCTTTTTCCTGTCTGTTAGCATTTCAAATGTCTGTCTGGTGTCTCCATCCCTGCATTTCGGTCCTTCTGCATTCCAGCCTGCTTGCAGTATTTCTGTTTCTCCTGTAAGCTGCTGGTAATGGCTTTTCGACTGTTTGTGTCGCCTTTTCAGTGCTGTGCTATTTCTGAACGGTGCAGTGCCTCTCACTCTCATGGAATATTAAAGTCTCTGCTGTTGCTCTCTTCCATGCAATTTAATGGAAGAATTGCTTTTCATTAAAAGTGGTAATGAGAACTGTGCTGGGAATTCATTTATGTTTGTGATATACTGTATATCAAAAGAACTGTTTTTTCTGTTTGGAAAGGCAAAAGGCATTTGTTTAAGTAGGGAGTTTCAGGCAAGGAGAGAGATATACTGAAGAAGCTAAAAAAAGATCAATTTCCTTCCTTTGCTTTTATGGTTCATAAAACTCATCTTCTGAATGTCCCTTCATCAAACGATTCTGACATTTTGTTAAAATATAAATGTGTTCCAGTTGCAGCACTTTGGAAATTTCATTTCCCCTCAAATCAATAGTTCTTTCTTGCTCACATTAGATAAGCAGCTTTCTGTCCTGAATTGTATTGATTCATCTAAGGCTTAAAGTCTATTGATTACCTCTTATAAAATAATGAGGATGCTGTCCCAGCACCAGAGCTAGCCTCCAACACAGTTCAGCTATTAATTTGAAGTGTATAATGAACAAGGACAAGTGCAATTGTTCCTTTTTTATTTAAAAGAGAATATAAGGGAAATGTGTGTTTTCTGTCACATGTAGAGCAATCACGAACTTTAAATGCGCTTCTGAAGAGAAGTGGTCCTTTTGCTGTGTACATAGTGGGGATTATGAACTCCACAGCAATACATAAATAGCCAGAGGAGCTGTCTAGAAAGTTCTGAACATTTTGATCGGTAAGTAAGACTCCTGCCAGACAGTTGAATCATCGAACAATTCCAGCACTAAAAATGAACAAAGATGGAACTTTCTGTGGCAAAACATTTGTCAGGAGAAAAGTTCTTCCCCTTTCAGAAACAGAGACTACGATCCTTGTGTAGTCTTATATACATTGATAACATTTTTAAACGATAGAAAGCTTTCAGCCACTCTGATTTCTTCTTGAATGTTTTTTTTTTCCCATTTCCCGACTGTACTAAGACTGGGCTGACTGGAACTTCTTCATACCGAGCACTTGGGTTGCTGCCGTTCTACCTGTGGCAGTTGGTACAGTCAAGCTGTCTGGTTCTTGATTTTCGTAGTGGAAACAGCAGGGCTACGTCACCATTCATGGGATTTGACCCATGAAATTGATTGGAGGCCTTCTGAGAGAAGTTCTGTTATCGCCGCCGAGACTTTGACAGAGTTCCCCTTTCCCCATTTTAAAAACGGAATGATTCCCAGCTCTCCCAGCGTCTGCACTGAAGCTGTGTGCAGATGTCAAGTAATATAGTCTTAGTCCACACTGACAAGGCACAGAAAAAGCAGGGCTACAGAGATGCACTCCTCTTCTTCTCCATCAGCCTGATCAGCAGTGGGTGGGGGTGACACTCAACGCGTGTTTTTTATCCTCTGGCCCAGGTCCCTATGACTTCGGGGGTGTCCTCACCAACAACAACCGCGACCTTCTGAACGGCGAGACGGTGCACAAGAGGAGCCAGGCACACAAGGAGATGCACTGGTGAGTGAGGGGGCTGGCGGGGGGGCGCCCTCGGGGTGCGGGGCTCTCACTTCTTTTGATGCGGAACGCGCAGTCAGTGAGCGCGCCTTAGGGAATTGCTTGAAAATACAGTCGGTTTCCTGGTATACGCCGGTGTTAGGGACCAGGAAGGTCATATAGCGGCAGTATGGACTTGACTTTGCCCAGCAATTTAAAGCAGGAGGCTTTTCCCATTAAGAATTAAGCGTCGGGTTAGGGACCATAAGGATAAAGGGCCAGACTGAGTCTCGCACTGTTGGAATAACTTTGTGTGGATGAACAAGCCTTCAGGTAAAAAGCTGGTAAAAGAGAAATAAGGTTAACGCCATTCTGAGTCATTTTGGCTATTCAGATGTCAAAATAAAGACGCGTTTTATAATAATTCAGGTATGTATTGTGTTTTTCTGTTCCATTCTCTAAACCAGCTAGTGGGATTAATTATCATTTAAAGTGGTCCTTATTGTGGGTATTAAGCAGATTTTTTAGGAGTGTAAGACTGATATTTTTCCTACTGTAGGAAGTTGTCCTTCAAACCTCAGCGTACATGTCCTTTAAACTTTTTTGCTGCTCTTCTGTGCTGTATCAGCTCCATGTTGTTAACTAGTTTTCAAGCCACAGTGAGACAGGCCTTGCCATGAGCGTGCACTGGGTAGTGTAAGGGCTGGGTAATGAGGCAGTGCAGTGAAAAAGACTCACAGTAACAAGGAGGGAAATGCATGTAGCTCTTATTGGTTTTTGTGCTTCAGTCTTCACCCAGGAGACCTGTATCCTTTCACCCGGAAGCCTCTCTTTATCATTGTGGACTCCTCCAACAGCATGGCGTACAAGGTGAGCGGGCTATTTCCCCTTGTCGGTTGTCAGCCAGACTTGCCCAGTCGAACTGGGCTTCTCAAATAGCAGACCAAATCCAGAGATTGCTTGCCTCGTGGAATTAGAAGATTCAAAGGCAGGAGGATTGTCCCACAAGAAATCCTCACCCGTTGTGTAATTGTCCACCTTTTTCTTGACCGTCTGCGACAGCCCTGCATCATGATTTTTGAGGCTTAAGCACAGCCTGACCCTTGTGTCTTGTGTCTGCTCCATTCTGTGCTGGGTATTGTATTTGTGTATGGTTTGTGTTGGTGACTTCCCAAGCGAACTAATTACTTCTCTGAAATCCACTTTGTAACTTCCACTGTTTGTGGCTGAAGAGGTTTAATCTGTACAAAGAGTAACGTTTTGACTAAGAGTTTAAATCCCCGGTTCCTAATGCTAGTCCTGAGGAATCTTTTGTGTCTTTTTGTGGTTTTTTTTCTCCAACCAGACCCTGATTTCAGTTTTCTGTTGGAGGTTTATAAGTAAAATTTGCTCTCGGCTCTTCACATGAATGGGATGTACAGTATGAGTGGTTACACCACTGTACCAGTTTCTGAGTTTCAGCACTTCCCTCATTAAAGTGTATTTGCCTGAAACACAACCACCTGTGCCTGTGCAGAAGGAAGGAAAACTCATCCAGGCCATCAGTTTTTGATACATGGTATCGCCTCTCTCACCTGTGTCCGTTCAACATGCATTGATCATTGATTAAGAACTGTTCAGTCAACAACAGGGTGAACTGAGGAGAATCTGCCTTAATGTCTGTGTGCCGCATTTGCGAATGGTACGCTTGAACTGATGGATTATTTAAACTGAGAGCAGGAGCAAACTGACGTCATCTTCAGGCGAGCCTGTCCATTAAAGACATCAGCTCATTCAGTCGGCGAGTTTGGGTCTTGGTGCATTTCAGTTTGTAAGTCAGCACAGGTACTATATTTCATCTGAGCTGGCTGGGACTGTTGTAGTATTCCTCCTGAGTACATTGAGTCATTGCTTAAAAACGCCCTTTGGCAAAATCCAGTGCATTTGAGATGTACAAGCACACCGCTCAAAATTAATCTAAATTGTGGCGAGGCGACAGCAAGACTTCTGATTTTTTAAACGAGGGCTCCCACTGGTGGCAGACAGATCTCATTACCTCCTCCTGGCACTGCGCTTCTGATTGATACAGTTTTCATTTCTGCTCTGCCAGGCTGTCGGGCATAACATGCCTGGGCTTCTTAGTAAGAATTTTCTTGTGCTTGTCTCAAAAGCTGTTATCGTGCTTTTTTCAAATTAATTTAATTTCCAACTTGGAAGCGTTAAATAATCGCGGAAGGAGTAGTTCCAAAGCCAAAACAATCGCTTTTCTGATAAAATCTACCACCCGTTTGAAGATTCCCACAGGAATGACACGTTTTAAAACTGGAGAATGAGGCAAAGGGGAGATGAAGGAAAGAGCAGAAATATTTTTTTTGTTTTGTGCTAATGAACTTAGTATTTCCGATCAAAAGATTAATAAGAGGCAAAAGTATAGGATGTAAATGTATCGCACATTTTGCGTACATTTTCAGCCATGTTAGAACAATGTCATTTGTTGTTGTCGTCCACTTCAGGCAAGCGAATGGCTCCATTTCCATTTCTGTGCAATTGGCTGACGGGTGTTTTTAATTTCCCAGGTGTTCCATGAAGGATTCATTATGAAAATATAAAAAGAGCTGTGAATATGTAGCCCGGGTTCCAGTCTTTCTGAGTTTCCTTTTTAAGTCTGCCTCTTGAGCTGTTCTTGAAAAGACAAAAACCAAGATGAAGACTAGAGATTTGCCTGTGACAGAAAAGCCAGCAATTGTGAAAATCAGAGCAAAGAGAATGCCGAAGAGACCCATTGAGTGCGGAGAGATTAGGCATCATGGAATCAACAGTATGGAATGTCTTGTGGAACACAATGAGCAAATTGCAGGTCGTCCCAGGCAGATGACAGCAGCTCATGGCAGAAAACGTTTGTTCTAACACGTAACGTGTGCTCAGAAGTGTCCAGAAATAAAAGCTGCCATTCTGTGTTTTTGCCTCATCTAAAATACTAATTTCAGTAGCACGCTGACAGATTTCTCTCCACTTTCCCCTTACTTACACTTTTCACTGTACAAGTTCAAATGGCTTTGACTGGATCAGTAAACGTCTGAACTGGGCATATTTCTCTCTGCGTCCTCGTCATTTGAAACGCTCTTTCACTCTGTGCAAAAAAACAACAGAACTTGACTGCAACTAAGAGCCTTCTCTTGTATTTTAATTAAGAAACCACTTGACTCCAAATAAAAGACAGGAAAATCAATAGGTTTTTTTTCCCCTGTTGAACCAGGGGCAGAAGTAGATCTTTACTGTTGGGGCGAAGAGAACTGAAAATAGAAACAAAATCAGATTAAAATTAGAAAATTAACAGAATTGATTTTTCTTGTCTTCTTTTTCTGTAGAATTTCACAAACCTGTTTGGCCAGCCTCTGGTTTGCTTGCTTTCTCCGACCACGTATCCTAAGAGCATGCAAGGTGAGTGACTGACGAAAGTGGAAGTCGGAGACCTTTATCGGAGATTACCACGAGAAGTTACGTAATGCATGTCTAGTAAAATGGGATAGCAATCATACCAACCAGTAGATGCAAGGTAAGAGAGTATGGCAGGATCTGCACTGCCCTATGAAATGGGTAGAAATGGTATATTCGATGGAAGTAGCTCATGTAGGCAGCATCTGGTATGTCTTCTGATTCCAGAGGATTGTAAAGTAGCAGCAGACCTGACTTTTTCCCGCACAGTCTGCTGTGCTCTGGCGAAGGTGGCTAAAGTAAGAGATTTCGTGAGAGGCATTATTGTTGGCATACAGTATGTGCCTGTGATGCATCAGTGATGGCGACAGCAGTGAGAAAGAAAGCCCTCAGGAAGTGCAGTTCAGGCTGCAAGAACGCGCTGAATCAAAGGGCAGAGGGCAGACGGCACTCCTGGAGAGAAACCGCTGGCCGGTGCCACGAGCCCAAGGCAGGGGTGGGGTGGTATACCACCAGGGCAGTACGTTACAGTTTATTCACAACTGAAACCATCAAAACATATTGGCCACCTCAGTTATCGTTAATAAACGGAACGGAACGTAAAGCACTTTGAAGAGAGCATGTGCCTGCCCACACACAGCGGTAGGGTTACCCCTCTCTCTCGCTCCCAGATCAGTCTCAGCGTGGCAGCCTCTTCACCCTCTTCCTCTACAACCCGCTCATGGCCTTCCTGCACGTCTGCGGCCTGTCCAGCATGCGCCGGGGATTGTGGGACAAGTCCCAGGAGTACCTGCGCAAGGTCTACCGCGATGTGGGCCAGCTGATGACCCACTCCCGCGCAATAGGTACTGCCCGTACTGCTGAAACAGGGCAAAATCTGGGCTGAAGGCCTCCGTTTCTGTCTGTACTGTACTTCCCTTACTCCAGTAAATCGTTAGTTTGTACTGTATGTGTTCTTAGAACATCTCGGCTCTGAAACACGGTGATGGTTGTTAAAACAGCTGTTTGTAATGTCATAACAGTGCTTTCTTTTCGATTCGAACGGTCTCTGCTGTGGTAGATATTCTTATTTCCATTCGTTTAGATTTTCCTAATGCCTGGGAACTCCCTTATATGTGTTTTATCGTATGCTTTAATTAGCCCGCAGCGCAGGCAGTAATCAGACCCCACTCCTGTGTGTGGGTTGCCGACCCCAGCGAGCACGCAGTTAGTCATTATCGAGCCCTGCGATGAAAAGACACACTGACACTGTAATCAAAACCTCCGGGAGGTGTAATTAATCCCCGCCTGTGTTTCTGCGCTCTCTCAGACCAGGCCTTCCTGCAGTTCTACGGAGACGAGTTCCTGAGGCTGCTGTTGGTCCGCTTCGTCTTCTGCTCGGCCACGCTCAGGCTGCACAAGATGTTTAGGGTATGGTAACCCCCCCCCAGTCTCTCCCTCGCCACCCCCAGCCTTGCGCACGCAGAGACAGCGAAAACCCTATTGCTTAACTAATTTGTCGGTAGGTTTTCTGGGATACAGTTTTGAAGGACTGGTAAATAAAAATATCTGCAGAAGCACGTTTTTTTTATATATTGACACTGAGATGTAGTAAGAAAACATTTGTCTCTTAATATTATGATTCAGTTGAGTGAATATAAAAATGAGGAAACTGAGAGGTAAGCCCCGAGTTCCAGTTGCACAGATGGCCAATATGACAATCTTACTGCACCTCCTTAATTGTATAATATCAGGCAACAATTTTTCCATTGTGTTGGATTATCTATAGAATGTACCATTTCAGCGTACCTTTCTGCTAACAATTGTGCGCATTTCAATTTCTGTTATGAAATGTTGGTCCCATACAGCATTACAGGACATGGCATGAATTCAAGAATTCCGGGTGGTTCTGAAGTATTTGCAAATCAGTCCCATCCCCCGTTATTCTCTCTCATTCTCCATTCCGGTCCCCTCCGTGTTGAGAGTTTAGGACCAAACCGCACGCTTCCTTCCAGAGCCGTGGAGAGTAATGGAAGTCTGTCTCCCTTTCCTCAAGCTGGACACTTGAGATCATCTAGTCTTGTGGCTGTGTCTTCCTAATGTCTTAGCCATCGGGTTTCTAACTGTGGAGTCTTGGATGCAGGTGTCTGGCAAATGAAATGATCATGATGATCACCATCATCGTTGCAATCAAGTTCATCAGGTTCACGTTTGTTGTCGTTATACTCATATACAGGTATATGGTGTAACGAAATGCTATTTAGCTAGTTCTCGGACGGTAAGAAGTAGAAAAAACAACAACAATACAATTGTTTTAGAAAAGAAAGATGGAGACAACAGGCACAGTGCAAAACAACAACGGGTAACAGGTAATGTGCAAAATCATACATCAACAGAATGAAATAAAGGATAGGAAATTATGGGGAGTGAGCTTCTCGACTACACTATCAAAAGACAGGAATGGAAATTTGCCACTGAAAGCAGCTTCTGGTGTTCCTTACAGGAGACCAGGAGCTTCCCCGAGACCTATCCCCAACTTCCCAAGGAAGAGACTGTGGAAAGTCCAATGATCCAGAAGCACATCCTGGAGCTGGCCACCATGCTGGACGTTCAGAACTTGTTCATTGACAGCACGCTCAGTGATTATTGAGCTGGCTTCCTTTTTAATCATCCTTGTGTTTTATAGACCCTTTTTTTTTTTCTTTTGGAAGTGTCCAGTGTTTGTTTTTTTTCTTCCCTAATTGATTCTCTTTCTACTTTTTAGAGAAGGAACCCTGGGATATTGATCTGACCATGTGTCTGTGTCCCTGTGTAGCATACGTACACAGGGAAACACCAACACCCTCAAGCACGTCAGTTTTACAGCTCTCTTTGTGAGGATAATGAAACGAAAAAAAAAAAAACACTGCCTGCGACATTCCTAAAGGCGACGTCCAACATTTAAGTCTAAAATTTAGACTTTTTTTGCAGTTCCTAGATGTAGGACAGTGTCTCTTTTTTGGTAGCTGTGATCCATGTTTACAAGATTCATTTTTAGACTGCAGTTCTGCATGTGCATATTAAACTGCTGTTTTGTACGGATATCGGTAGCCTGCATTTTGTCCTGATCCGGTTGTCTTTTTTTTCATAATTAGAGGGTTGCGAGTTTTGAATGTCTCCTCGGATCTGCATGAACAATTCCGTTTCGGGGCTGTTGGATAGGTGTCTGGTCCTTTTTCGACGCACTGCTGCCAGTGACTGCAGTGTCGTGCCTGTTCTCAGTACTTCCTGTGTTGAGCATGTGAATTTCCAGCTCTTTTGCTGAAGGACTGTGGGCAGACAGTAAAGTTCTCAAGGCCTAGGGTTTATGTATTGGACATTCAATCCTGCCGCTCACAGTCTCAATACCAAACAGTGAAAATCTGTTTCTTGAAACGTTTTGTCAAAGCAATACATGCAATTTACTAAGGACCATTCTGTTGGTTGAGCCCCTAAATATGACACTTTTTCTAGAGCCCATGCTATACTGTAGCCTGTCTGTGTGTAGTGAGTACAGTCAGATGTGGGTTGTTCTGAATCTAGCTGTTCATTTGTCCTGTGTGTTGGACAGTTATTGCGAGATGGAATATTTTCTAGTATCAAGGCTCCTAAATGAACTTGTTTGTAATGAGCGATGCTCAAACCATCCTGCAGTAAATGAACCATGATGCTGTGCTTTGTCCTGTTGTTAGGAGGTGTGTGTCAATGTATAAATTTAATCTGTCTTTATACATTCCAAGAGGAAAGAGTGTGGTGCTCAGTTGTATTATTTGGTTGTTTTTTCCTATTACGAAATGGTGTATTTAAAATACATAAATGACCTTTGTTGTTGTTTTTTTTTAAAAAAAGATAGAACATCATTGCACTTTAATGGATTGTGGCCTGGACTTGTTTTAATGGCCAAAATCAAGCGTTCCTCTGCTGTCCAGAGCTGTGCTGTCAAGGAGAGAAATTTGTGTCACTTGTGCGACGCTCCTGTTTCTGGTCAACAACTATACTACACCTACAAATACAGAACAGAAATATAGAGGTACTGTAGAGCTCGTTATTTTAGATAATGATTGCAATATGAAAAAAACAATTGAAATGATAACAAATAATAATTTATATTTAAATGGCAGTACTTATCAAGCACACATTTCCATATGTTTCGTGTATATTAAAATATGTCAATATCTGGATGGAATGCATAATTTCTTTTTTGCCGTTTTCATTATACTTTTATTATTTCAGTGTTTTTCTGTGGGTCATTCGTTGAGGTAGCAGAAAACATTCAGAATTTAGTTCCGTGATGTATTTCTGTAGATTTCTTTTTCTTTGTGACAAACTGGTTTGCAAAGTATTAAAAATGTTGCGCTTCTCGTTTTTGAATGGCCTGAAGACTATTATTCAGGTCGTGTCTTAATAGAGGGGAAAGACCCTCCTGAACAGTCTTTAAAAAGCCACAATTTAAGTGGATTTCTCTCCTTTACCCCATGTCCTGAGTTTAAGTAAAGCACAAGACCAAATCGCATATTTTTTAGGCAGAGTCTATTTTATTTAGAACAATGCGTTGACCTTTCGCGAATTGCAAATACTGTGAGGATTTATAAGTCCTGGAAAAGGGAAGTTGGCTCTTGGCCTACCAGTGTTTTTAGGTATGAAAATGCCCTGACTTTAATATTGTTGGCAGTGCTGTGCAGTGCTCTTTCATCAGATATAATTTTTAATCAGCCCTTCATCCATTTCAAGAGAGTCATTAGTTAAATAAAACTGAGACAGCCTTCTTGTGAGACAAACGATTGCAAATCATCTTAAGACACATCTACTTTCTAAACAAAAGTAATGCTCACATTCTCTAGGTATCTGAGTAATTGTGGATTTTCATAGTTATTTAAAAGATATATGGATCAATGGTATGTAACTAGCTTATATCATTAATGAGAAAATGTAGGAAAATTAATGTTATTTTTTTTAAGAAAGACCCTCTCTTTATTGCAGTTGCACATGAATGAATATATATGATCTGGGTTTTCTGCACTGCTTGTTCATTATATCTCAAATTATATCTTGATAACCAGCTATTTGACCTGCTAAGTCAATATGTACGTTGGCCTAGTTTTTAAAACATTTGTATTTTAGAAGAGCAGGAATATATTTGCCAAAACTGTTTCAATTGATCAATTTACTCATTTTCACACCCCCTGAAAACCCACTGCTCTGCTTGGCCGTGGGAGATTAAGACGTCCACAAAAGAAGGAGCACACACACACCTGCTGCTTTTCATTCCAGCTGACTTGAATTACCCCGACTGAAGCCTTAATTGAACTGACACATTGCCCGATTGGAATATTGGCAGGTTTTTCTCTTGCTTGTGAAATGCAGTCAGTAAAGGTGGCCTCCAACATGACTGAGAGATGGGGAAAAAAACGTCCAACTGTTCAATTTAATACAAACATTAAGCCAACTAAGGCTTCGGTTGTGTAATTGTGAGTGGGAACAGACACCAGCAGGTGTGTGGGACTCCACAGACCAGGATTGGGGGACCCCTGCTGTAAGGCACTTTTTGGAAATGGCAGTGTGCAAAACTGTGACTGGCCCTAGCTGGTATGTGTCGTGGAGGAGTATACATGCAGGGCCTCGTTCTCCCTGAGTTGTGTCTGCAAATCTTGAGTTACAAACAACTGCCATTCCAAAATTGGGTTGATGTAAAATTAGCGGCGATTCCAAATGGGTCCATATACAGTATGTCGAGCTAGAACTGAAACAGCAGGATATCAGAAATGAGGTACACTTCTCCTTTAAGATAGAAGGTTTGCTTACGTGAGGCTCCCACTATATTGGGAGTGATAAAGAGTGACAGAATGGCCAGAATACTCTTTCTTTATATGTGATGGGATTCTACAGTTAAGAGTTTACTTGAAATCCGTTTTCTGTTGTCTGGTGTGTTTAGTCACTTACAACTGTGTCCCGTTTGTTGCCAAATCCTATTTGATGTTATTGTTGTTTATGGAAAAAAGGCTATGTGATGAAAACCAAAACATGCAAGCTTTTTAAAAAAAAATGTTTCAAGTGAATGCTATTTAAGAGTAATAAAAGTCTCCGACTGTTTTGTTTATTCTGTGTACGTATATATATTTGATGTATTTCTACTGGGGATGCTTTGTTCCCGAGAGAATCCGGCTTGGACGTGTCTGGAGAAGTTTGGGACAGTAAAGCCTTCGTCTTCAGTCTATTTTTGATGATAAAGTGGGAAATCCTGCTTCCGACATGCAAAAAACAAAAACCCCGAATTTGTGCATAATTTGGGAATGTTCCGGTTTGTAGAGAAGGAAGAGGCTGGGTGACGGGAGATACAGGACATGAGTTCTAAAACATGTAGCCTTGTTTTGCGTCATAGAATTGAGATCTGTTGTGGCTGAGGCTGGTTTTTACAAACGTCACACCCTGGAGCCTTTCAATAAACTCTGTGAACTCCACACGGTGCGTATGATAGCTCTCATTACCCTGCCTCGGTTTCCTGGGATTCTGCTCCTGGAAGGCGGTAACTTTTATGTACATTTTCTAGAACAGGAGTCTCCAGTCCTGGTCCTGGGGAAGCCCATTCCGATTCTTCTTACAGGTCTCTCGAAATCACTGTTATTCAGAGATAAGGAACGCTTGTTTAAACAAACGATCCATTAAATAGGTCATGTTTCATGCATCGTGCATGGTGGGGCGGTGGTGAGCATCGCTGCCTTGCAGCGCTGGGGTCCTGGGGTTCAGTGTCCGGGGCACTGTCTGGGTGGAGTTTGTATGTTCTGCCCATGTTTGACTGGGTTTTCCTCTAGGTGATCCAGTTTCCTCCCACCGTCCAAAGACATTCTGGTCAGCTGTTCTGCTAGATCTTCAGATATTTGCCGCCCAACCCCACTTTATGCCCATGTCAACGCTTTTATACTGAGAACTTGTCCTGAAAAAAATTCAAAAGTGATTGTTCATGTGATATATTGATCACATTACTTAATAATTTAAACCCCCAGATGCATCTAATGACAGCTGGAGAGTGATTCTTAAGAATCCTGATCCTCATTTTACAGGCAGCCTTTAAATCATCCATTTTCTAATGACCTGTTACAACTATGTAACTGTGATACATTAATCATGTATCTGTTCTAATAAGTCTATTAAAAAAATTGGCATATCTTTAAACCTTTAATAACCAGTGGTCCCTTGATTTGAACATCCTTTCCATTTTTCTAAATACTTCATCCAGTTCAGGGTTGCAGAGGAACTGGAGCCTATCCCAGCAAGCAACGGGGCACAGGGCAGGATACACCCTGGACAGGACACCAGTTCCAGAGGTGTGTGATGTTCCTTCACCTCTTCAGGCGAAAGTATAGATTTTTCCATAGACGGGTAGAAAAGCTCAACACAATATCATGCAAATTATATTTTTATCTATTCGCATTAATAATGGAACTCTAGTGGTTGATGTTCAGGTGAGTTTTCCTCGCGTACTGCCTACAGCAGGAATACATTAGGTTTTGAGGACTTTCATTCATTTGGTCCACAGACCTCAGAAATGAGTGTTTCCCCCATTCTTTAAGATCTGGAGAAACGAATGAAGATGACTGTTAAATGACTAGAGGGAAAAAAACAACTTTTCGAACTTCATTTTAAGTTTAAATATATTAGATATTGTACATTGCTACACAGTTTGGAATTGCCTGCTGCTGTTCAACCCAGCTCACATCTGCAGCTCGGGTACCAGCCTTGGATTACAGCACCAGAGAGTGAGCCATCAGTCTCGTATCTCAGATTGATCTCAGAGGAAGAGATGACCAGATCCCTACATTTCTGCAGTTCACTTGTTGTTTTGCCTAAATGTAGGGAAATAGTATATCATGATAGGGTTTTAACTGGTATGATTTAATATATGCATTATATTGTTGAGTAAGCACTTGCATTAATGTTAATGAATTGGTGAGCTCTGTTCCATTTCTCAGTCTGCCCATCTTTAATAAAATTCCACAGAGCCCTGGTCATTCCTTTTATAATGCTGTCATGACTGTAAACAGTAAAAATAGTTTTTGCAAAAATAAATACTGTATGAAAAGATTCTCATGGATTCAAGTGACAAACATTTTTAACGACAAATTAAAAGAACACGAGGATCTTGGGAGGTTTCGCAAAGACCTTGGTTTAAAATGGGCACCTGAATCGGAAGACCTTAGTTTTCTGTGTATTCAGTTGTGAGTTGCAGGGTGATATGGCTGCTGACATTTTTTCTGTTTTATAAAATAGGGAGAGACTATATAGTGTGCTTGTTCCTGGAGGGGAAGGGACAGTCTGGATTATAAAATCCAGTATTTACAATCCGGCTTGCTAAAATGGAGGTGGGGTTGTGCAGTGGCTCTGTGGCTCAGGATCCGTGCCTGTGGCTGGAAGGTTGCCGGTTCAAATCCCGTGGCTGGCAGAGGAATCCTACTCTGTTGGGCCCCTGAGCAAGGCCCTTAACCCCAACTGCTCCAGGGGCGCCGTATAAATGGCTGACCCTGCGCTCTGACCCCCAGCTTCTCTCCCTGTCTGTGTGTCTCATGGAGAGCAAGCGGGGGTATGCCAAAAGACAAATTCCTAATACAAGAAATTGTATATGGCCAATAAAGTGATCTTATCTCTCTTCTCTCTTAATCATGTTTGTAAAAATACAATTACAGCACAAGGGGATTCTACTCTTGTTCCATAGTGGTGCTGCCTCTTGTCTATAAGATTCTCTTGCTCCTTGAATCAAGTTTGTGTTAATCTCTCCAGTTGCATAGTGCTGCACAATTCAGATATTTGCTTGTACCAGGATATGGACACACTATCCACCGTCTAATTCATTAGATGAAATATAACCTTTATCACTGTGGGATGAACAGTAAATCGTTTTTTCTCCCAGGGCAGCCAGTTTCAAAGTCACACTGTACTAAAAGACAGTGCACAGACAATGTATAATGTTAAAGAAGTAAAAAATCAGTAACCTCAACCCACTTGAAAATTACTCTCTTAATTATTGTTGATTTGTGTCAGATTCTTCATTCCTTAGTTGGCCTCAGTGTTCCGTGGGCCGCTGTAGCTTAGGGGTACTAGTAGTATTCTGTTTAAAAATGCTCTTGTCCATTATTATATTTCATGCATAATAAATGGATGTTGTTATCTAAAATGTCTGCGACTGCACTTTCTTCAGAGGCTGTTATCTTTTCTGTGAGCTCCTGACCAAATTATTCTTTCCTGGAGCCAAGGGATTACGCTCTGGCTGGAGGGCAGTGAGTGGATTGCTGTGTTGTAGGCGCTCTGACCTGACTGTTCCAGTCCATCCAGCGATATTACTGGGGAGTCCCTGGAATATTCAAGTATCCCAACCAAGGAGGTGCCAGGGAGGAAGGGAATTTCTTTGGAAGGAAGCGTGAAGCACGAACCAGAGGGCCCAAGTGGAAGCTACATGGAGATGCGGTGAAAACGGAGAACAGCAGGCACATCCTTACACCAAGGGTTGTTGGAGTGTGGAACAAGCTGCCCAGCCATGTTGTTGAATCGAATACACTGGTCAGTAGTGTCGGGATATAGTTACACGCTAAAACTCTGAAAGAGGGAGGGAAGCGCTTTGCCCTTTCGTGATCTATTGGTAGTAGAGCAACAAAAGAAAATATAACCGTGTACTTTTGCGGTGCGTAATAAGCATATTCACACCAAACGTGCCTTTTAAATGCCGGCTTTGCTGCAATGTGTTTCACTACAGTGAATGTGTGACATTAAGGACTGGAAAGTACAATGTGTGTATGTAAACAAAAG
The DNA here is from genome assembly GCF_055471065.1 of Atractosteus spatula. NCBI lineage: Eukaryota > Metazoa > Chordata > Actinopteri > Semionotiformes > Lepisosteidae > Atractosteus > Atractosteus spatula. The sequence continues at coordinate 3,036,828 of NC_142728.1, read as the reverse complement.
GGCAAGAGACAGAATATAGAAAACAGCTAACAAATCTCATTTCAGTAATATTCTAAGGCGCACATCGGTATAACCTCACATTCCACTTCAATGAAGCTAATTCCGAGAAACAGGAAAAACATTTTTTGTTCCGAGGTTTATAATGAAATATCCAAATCCAAATTGTGTTAGCCGTAGCGCACGATGGAAAAACAACCACAGCTGAAGCGCTGTCTGCAAAGCTGATGCACGTTTTCAGTAAGCAGCCCAGCGCTTAAGGAGTTAAGTCTTTGCTCTCTGGGTGATTGACGTGGAGGAGAACGAATCAGCCGGCGCCCCGCCCCGACCACCCTCGTCCACCAATGAGCGGGGACGCTGGATCCTGCTGCCCGGGGTGACGTCATCAGCCACATCCACCGACCCGGAGACAGAGGCGAAGAAGTTAAGAGGAAAAAAAAAATATTACATTTTAAAAAGACATCATTGATTACTTTTTTTTTTCCGTGTGTGTGTGTGGGGGGAAAATAATCAATGGATTCCGGAAATCACATTTCACTCCAATATTGGAGTTAATAAGGTAATCGAATTATCCTAACCAGGTGTCACATTCCCTTAGCCAGGCGAACCAGTTTTTATTATGTTTGTGTAGCTGGATGTAGCTCCTGCAATTGTCTTTTTTTTTAAAAAAAAAAAAAGTGGGTTATTTTCTAACCGATCCACTTCCTACCTATTTCTAAGCATGTCAAAAGTCAGAACTTGGGGGTACTCCGGGGTGCACAGGTCCGGTTGCTAGCAAAGGTATAACGTTTCGTTCAACACGCAAACCGCGATCACGACTGGAAATATTGTGTTACATATTGAGGCTGATCCGACTTCGGTTTGTGTGGGTTTTTTTTTTCTTCCTTAGTGGAACGGATTTGAAAGACGTGTTACTGCACCGGGAGTTCAAACTTCAACACGGGCTCTCCGACGATGCTTTTTAAAATTATTATTATTGTTGTTGTTGTTGTTGTTATTGTTACAAAGAAATAAGCTGCCAGTTGCTCCCTGTCGTGAAACTTGGCTCGTCGACTCCGGCCGTCGCAGCTGGCGGTGACGCGTTTGGAGTCCGATCAGCCTGATCAGTGATCGATCCCTTAGCAGGAGCCCAGCGCTCCCAGTCACGACCCGGCGGCTCCGGCCGTGAGACCAGTCGCTCAGCCTCGGCTAATCGCGTCGTGGGAGGACCCTCCCCGGCGGCGGACCGGGAGCCCGGTTCCGGTTCGGCCTGCGGCTCCGGCTCCGGCTCCGGGTCCGGGTCGGTTCCGAGTCCCCAGGCCGTGTGGGAAGCGGTCCGCTGCTCCAGACCCGGGGCTGCCGGAGCGCACAGCCCGCCCCCCTCCTGCCCTGCCCTGCCCTGCCCTGCCCTGCCGGGCCGGGCCAGTCCGGGGATTGGCCGGGCCCGCTTGTCCGTCAGGCGTGCGGGGCCGGTCGGTGACCCCGAGGCGCTCGTCCGGCCTCCGTCGCTCGGTAGGTAGTCAGCAGCTGTCGGGACTTCCTTTTTATTTTACAGCTCGGAGGCGTGAGGGCTCCTTTATTTAACCCCGCGGTCCGAATGAGTACCGTGTAACGTCAGGCACTGGGTTGAAGGGCGGTGCTGGTGTGGGGTTTCTCCCAGGTTAATTAGCCAGGTTAATTGGCGTCTCTGAGACGTGCAGTGGGGTGGGCAGGTGTCGCTTCTGGAGTTCAGCCCGGCCTTGTGTCCTGTATTGGCCCTTTAAGGAGGGTGCGTGTGTGCTTGAGTCTCCTAAGTATGAGAGGTCTTCTGATAATGGATAAATAACTGGTTCAGTAGGTTGTTGAATTTTTGTTTCAAGTTCCAGGGCTGTCCAGACTTCAGATCGCCCGCTTTTAAATAGTTTTACTTGATGTGAGCCGCACTGCTGTGCAGCGGTTAGCTTTGCAGCCTCACTATGTAAGTGGCCTTACATGTAAGTTCGATTTCAGACCTGGGGTGCTGTCTGTGTGGAGTTTATACGTTCTCCCTGTGTTTGTGTGGGTTTCCTCCCTCAGTCCAAAGACATAATTGGCTTCTGGGGGACTTGCCTCTGGTGTGAATGTGTTTGTGTGTGTGTCTGTGTGAGCCCTGCGATGGACTGGTGCCCTGTCCAAGGTGTACCCTGCCTTGTGCCTGTTTGCCAGGATAGGCTCTGTCTCGCCTGTTGACCCTGAATTGGAAGAAGCAGGTAGAAAATCGAGGGATGGGTTTTATTGCAGTGTGCCACTTGAATCTAAGTTAAGACCTCGTGCATTATCTGCAGCCTGTCCCGTAGGAAGAGGAAAGACGTTCTGCAAATGGTGATTTATTTTTATTGGAGTCGCCGAGCGCTGCCAACTGTATTAAGATAGCGCCAGCTCCCAGGCGACCGTAGGCCCGCGTTACAGGCACGATGAGCTGCAAACGTTCGACCTGATCTGTCTGATAAAGCGTGGGAGATCTTCTCCTGTCATCAATCCAGCCACCCGGAAGGCTAAGTGCTGGAACTTCTGCCTTTTGGAAATTTTCTGTCCTGTGTCTCTGACCTCTCTGGCTGCATTCCTGTAGAATAACAAAGCAGTTAAGGCTCTTGCGCACTGCATATGACCTGTCGTATACAGTACTATCAATGTGTTTTCCCAGAAAGTCCCCCCTCACCTTGATTACTCAGTGCATCTTCTTTAAATCTTCAAAATACAACAGCAGTTGAAATCCAATTTCTCAGTTGAGACCAAAAGTTTGCAGGTGGGGTCCCCAAAATTCAGAAATGGGAACCCCCTTGCATAAATGGAGTAATTACAGGAATGTTTTGTGGTCAGCATGTCCTTTGACTTTCAGTTCTCACCGCTGGGGTTGGGGAATAGTGTGTGCCGGATTTGTGATCACTCTGCAAGATGGTAACTCAGCGAGTGTTGAGCAGCCAGCAGCCAGCAGCCAAATCGCTCTGCACCTCACCTCTGGCAGCCCACTGGAGCTCAGCAGTTGTGAGCCTGGCCATGACCTGGAGGGGAGACCTCCTGGGAAAGCTAGGGTTGCTGCTGGAGGAGGTTTTAGTGGGGCCAGTAGGGGGTGCTCACCCTGCGGTCTGTGTGGGTCCTTATGCCCCAGTATAACTGGGGACACTATACTGTAAAAATGGCGACGTCCTCTGGATGAGACGTAAAACCGAGGTCCCGACTCTCTGGGGTCATTAAAAATCCCAGGGCATTTCTCGAAAAGAGTAGGGGTGTTACCCCGGTGTCCATGGCTAAATTTCCCATTGGCCCTTACCAGTCATGGCCTCCTAATAATCCCCATCTCTGAACTGTCTTCATCACTGTTCGCATTAACCAGGTGGGGCTGCACACTGGTGGTGGCGGTAGTGGGATTCCCTCTTACCTGTAAAGCGCTTTGAGTGGAGTGACCTTACATAAAAGTGTAAGGAATTATTATTAAGCGGCTTGTGGCCTTTGAGCATCGCAGTTTGTCTGTCATTTAATATTTGATTATATGTAAGGTTGAACAGCTGAATGCATTTTTGTGGAATCTGTGTGATTGAACTAGCAGTATTTCTAAGATTTAATACGTTGATTGCAGAGGGTGCCACTGTCACCAGGGGCAAGTCTACCCTATATGCTCTTTTTCTGGTTCATTTATTGACTTAAAACATGTCGGTCTGTCAGGCCTCACCTTGTCAGTGGGTTTTCAGTAGTCAGTAGGCCTCAGCAGCTGTATGGGTGCATCCGGTTATCTGTGTTTTCCCGAATGTTGGTGTCTGATGATTACCAGTTAGCACTCTTGGCCCTCATTGGAAAAGAGGGAAAATCACTCTAGGAGTGATTTTGCGGAGTGTATACATTGAAATGGGTGTAAAGATGTGTGAACAGTACAAAATAATCTTAGGACCAGTTTCTAGGGAAGTACAGTTTGGATTAGAATTGTAATGTCATATACAATATTATAAATGCCACTATAATTTTCCGATTCAACAAGTCAGTGTGTAAATTATCCCTGGATGGTGGAAATTCGTTTTTATTTCCCGTTTCAAAAGATGCTCATCTTCCTCTGCCTCTGTTCAGATTTCCTAAGCATGCAGTCTGATCTTAAGTGAGTCAGGTGTGTGTCTTGCTCAGTTGCTGTGTCCCAGTCTGACCAGGATACCCTGCGCTGTGTAACAGTGGGTTCACCGGTCAAGGTTATTGGAATTCACAGCGCTGGTTATGTGTCGCCCAGGAGCCTGTTCGAAAGAAATCGGAAAGCTTTGTGCAGAACCCGATTGGAGCTTCAGAAACATCACACTGCAAAAGTGCCCTTGCACTGTGCACCAGATGGCCCACACTAATGCTCTGTTTTCACAACAGCCTCTTCTCTTTCCTTGGCATGATTTGCCAGCGACAGTTGTATGTTTTTGGAATACCAAGTTTTTTAAGACACGATTTCCCAGTCTAACTGTAGCTTGAGGAAGCCTTCTTGAGCTGCTAACTTGTTTTTCTCATCTCGCGCATGTACGTTTCTTATTTGTTGCTGGGCTCGTGTTGTGTTAAAATGCATCGCGTGTCCTTTTAACCTGCCAGCAGAGCGAATGTCCCCCCTGGGGCGATAAGGGAAGTAAGTAAGGGGAAGACGGCGCTCCTGACTTTGCTGAGTCGAGCGACACAAGTGTGCTCACGGTCCCAGGTTCCGAATTGCGTTGTGACGGTGGGCTATGGCCTTGTGTGTCGCAGGGCGTCATGAGCGTGCGTGCGGCTGGTGTCCGGACTGTGACCAGGGGTTGGCCAGCTCTCCAGCAGCAGACTTGAGCCTCGGATCCTTCCGGAACCCGGGGGCCGGCCAGGGACGCTAGAGGCTTCCGGTCGTCAGGATGTTCGCCAAGCTGAAGAAGAAGATCGCGGAGGAGGCGGCCACCGTGCCTCGAACCGGGGGCCGGCTCCCCCGGACCGTCAGCAAGGAGTCCATCACGTCCGCGGGCGCAGACTCCGGCGACGACTTTGTGAGTGTTTCTCCTTCTTGTAAAAGTTTCCAGTGTTTAAGAGGGACTCTTTGTTGTTTTACAGCGTTTTTATTCCTTCTGGTTTTCTGTGCTTTTTCCAGTTAGCACTCCTTGGCCAATCTCCAGCTGCTTGTCTTTAGACTACAACACCTCCTTGCTCCCCGGCTGGTCGCACTGTTTTTGCTGAGCTCGGCCGCTGGGGAAAAAAGAGTCGAGGAAGAGCTAAGCGCCTGTCCAGTCACAGTCAGGAGCTTTATTACGTGGATATAGAAAGGCCCAACAACGTTTTGGATTATTCTGAGGCGTTTATTTCAGGATAGGCTCTGTCATTTGCACTTCAGGGTCAATTCTGGCCATTGGTAGGTTAATTGTTGTTATTATTAATTATAATAATAAAATATTGCCTCTTTAAAAGTGGCTTCTCAAAGCGCTTTGCAGTCAGATGAAATCGCACAAGGAGAGGAGACAGCAGGATTGCCACAGTGGTAGTTTGGGGGCAGGAAGGCATACCATTGACAAACACCTTTTACCTACCAGACACCTGCAGCACTTTATTTGAGTTCAGAGTGCACTAGGGCATTGCTCTGAACACAGTTCTCACCAATTGTTTTTCTCATCAGCACGCAAACAGGAGATTCTTCTGATAATTATACATGTGTGCTTTGCACCCTGGTCACTAGCAGTGGTTTAATACAATGTTGGATAGAGAGTGATTTATGTAATTGCATTCGTATGGCGAGAAACAAGCATGTGTCTCCGTCAGTGTTGGGGAACTGATGGTTCTAATGATTGTGGAGAGGGGCTGTTGGTTACAGTTCTCAAACCAGGCCTTGAGAGGCAGTGAGAGATCTGAGCTCAGAGAACCGTCAAATTCAATCCAGCAATGAGCGAAGTGAGAAAATGGTGATGATTGGTTCCTAATGCGGATGATGCTGCTGTTCTGCATTAATGGAATCATGAAGCGCAGTCTGCCATTAAAAGCACAGCTCTCTGCCAGTAATTAGGAGCCCAGGGAGCTCTGATTATCGGCGTTGTTTCTCTGGAGTGTGTGGCTGAGAATCTCTTCATGGGTTGGGTGCTGTCGACTCTTATCTTGAGAAATGGTTCCGTCTTTATTTTTCTCCTGCGCTGCTCAGCTGTGCGTTGTGACGGGCTGCTGTCAAAGCAATGCTGCTTATGAACACCAGTGTGGCGAAACGAGTCTTCTGTTACAGGAGAAGACAAAATGAAAACATTGTCAGGGATTAGCGTGGGCTGCTGCACAGCAGAGCACCTCTAGAAGTTGGAAAATATTTGTCTTTATTAAAGGGGAACTGCAACGTGATTGTGACTTTTCGGGGTTAGAAAGAGTCAGCACTGGCGAGTGCATTTCAAACCACCGTGAAATTAAAATGTGTACAGTAATGTGTAAAACCTCCAATTTGCGCCACTGAATAGACAGAATTTCCATGTATGCTGCGTTTCAGAACGAAGCGACCAAACTTCTGATGAGGTGAAATGGCCCTATGACACTGTAAACAAGCAGGCTTGTGAATCCATCTCTCTTAATCCAACAGAAATATTGCTCTCGACATCCAGATGGTTTTGCCGACAGATCCTACTTACTTGTTAACTCTGTCTGCAGATCACATTGGAACATTTCTGCGGTGAAATGTCTGCTGCACGACCTGTGCTTTCGCTCATACATCACATTAGTCTTTACAGGGACTAGTGAGCAGGAAGGGCAACATTGCATCACAATTCTCTTAAACTCTCACTCTCGCCCGTGGGGAGACCGGTTGTATTGAACAACAAAGGCCACCGCACGGTACTTTCCCAAAGTTTTTTTTGTGAAAAGTTTTGTGCTTAGTTCCAAATTTGTCATGTTTTTCTATACCGTCGATGAATTTATTTTGTTGCCGAGATTTAATAACCAGTCTGAGAAATGGGGACTGCATTTCCCCTTTAAATGTTTTTTTTTTTAAATAACACTTTCTCAAAAGGTGGTAAGAGTCTGTGCTCTTTTGGGGCCGTTTTCAGCATGAAATGTGACAACTGGGTGAAAAGAAATGATACAATCACAAATCAGTAAAAATAATATCGGTTTGAGAAAAGATTGTCTAATTCCAGTTTTTTTGGCGATTACAAAACAGTACAGTTGATCTCTGGGAGTGTTACTACGTCTTGTCTGCTGGTATACAGTTTCTCATCTAGGAAACATTTACCCAGCCAAGGAGCACTTGTTTTCTAATCAAATTAGAAGGACAAAAGACCCGTTTTTCCAGTGCGCTTTTCCAGTTTCTCAGTTTTCTCAGGAACAACAGTCACTTTTGGCTCTTCTTACATATGGCGTCCATGTTTTCCTCAAAAGGTTAGCTTGAAATGACCAGTAGTGCCAAGATATTTGTGACTGTTGACAATTTCAATTTCCTGCTCCTCAATGACTGTTGGTCGTGCAGCGGGTGGCTGCTTTCTATAGTCAATGATCCTTTCTTTGGTTTTCAACACACGGAGTTGAAGGAAGGAATTTTTACGCCATTCAACTAAATAATCCATCACAGGCCCACGATCAGTGTCTGTGTCTTAGAGGAGACGGACAATGACAGAGTCATCAGATTCAGCTTCTCGTTTGTAACCGTCCTGTGTCCTCAATACGGAGCGGTGATTGACGTTTTTTGGGGCAGTGTCTTTGCCACGGAGGCAGGGTTCGAGGCGAGCCAGAGAAAGTGGACGCTAAATGAAGGGTTTGTGTTTTCCAGGCTTCCGATGGGAGCAGCTCCAGAGATGATCTCTCCTCACAGCTCCTCAGGAGGAACGACCAGATCAGAAAGCTGGAGGCCAAATTGTCAGGTAAGATATTAACTTCCGTCCTTTTTTTAAACTGAGGTTATGTCCGATGTCTGTTGTAGAGGGGGGGTAGGCCGACACAAATTCCCAGTGACAGAAATGTCCAGCTGGAGATTCACTTTGGTTTCACAGTAAACATATCTGAGTCCCTTTGTTCCAGCGTGTATTTCATGCCTTCCTGCCTGCCTTTGAAGCTCTCACGGACTAGAATAAAAGCTGTCATGGGCTGTCACAGCCCTGATCGTAACTTGCGCCACAGTTCCCTCGTTTGTTTTCATATCCTGTATTGCTGGTGTCCAGTTTTCACATTCCCGCTGTCGTCCGCCAGGGATCTCAGAATAACGTAGAGGAGTGGCCTGAGACACTGGGACGCTGAGCTGGCCCAGATTATGTAAGATGGCACAACAAGGTGTGTGCTGTGCGGAGCTATTGCCAAGCCTCTGACGCAGTGCCATTGTGAGGCTGGTAGCTTTGAGCTGCTCAGAAAGACGTCATATCCCAGAATCACCCTCTCTCTAGCTTGCCCATAATATTGTGCGATGGTTACGTTTTTCATGTAAAAGTGAAATCAAAGAGCAGATACTTGTACATCTAGGTGGTACAAAAAAACGAAATGACATTTCTGTAATTGTAAAAAATGAAGTAGGTTTTGTTAGAAGAAACAAACGCAAAAAAAATGAAACACTGAAACTCAAAACCTCAGACTTCTTTCAGAATTTGAAGAATATTAAAGCCAAAAACAACTTGCACTTTTACTCCTGAAGGACTTGAAACATGAGATAATGTTGTGGTTCTCAACTACGGTGATGTCCTGTGATATTATCTCAGGTGTGAGGTCACAGGCACATTGACACGGTTACCAATTGTTCAAGACTGGGTCCACATTTATAACGAGAGAAAGTGCGCAGACAGAATAAGATATGAAAACAAATTAGAGGTGGACATGTCAATATTTTTTTGGGTAGCGGCCCAGAACTTGTTAGTGCACAGCCTTAATGCTCTACAGAATACTTTCACTCTCGTAAGTTCCCTGCAGAAATTCTGGGTCTTGTTTTCTTCCATAGTGCGTCATGTTTGTAGCATAGGGAATGTTTCTTTGACTCAATTTCTGTTGTTTTTTTTTGTTATGATGTTATTTTAACAATATTTATACAACATGCAGTACAATTTAGAAGAATTTAAAACATGGTGAATTTGCCCGTTTCATTTTGCGCCCTTAGGCTGTAAAAGATTGTTCTAAACAGTCGTTTCCCGGAAGAAAAATAAATTCAGACGTGATGACAGTAGCGTCGGTCACAAAAAATTCTTTGCCGTTGCCGTTCTCTGTGCTGTCCTGAAAATATTACATTCAGCATCGTTACCTTTTTTCTCTTTGCTTTAATTCACACTCCCCGGGCTGTAGATGGACTAACGTCCAGTCCACCTGATTTTGTCTGGGGGGTTTTTGGTGCTCTCGCTACATAATTGAAGAGAGCCGCGTGATGTGTCTGCCGTGGCGGTTAAACGGAAACTTCTAGCCTGTGTCAAAGATGAAGGAGAGCCCCCTGAGATCCGCGCTCGGGGACTGAAGTCTTGAAGTCAAGGACTGCGGAGCGTGAACAGAAAATATCGCTGACACAGCTTTGCCTCTTTGTTCTAGTCGATGCAGTGTGCTGAGTGAAACCATCACATGCACTTATGACAGACACGATTCATGGGGAGAGCACAGACCACAGAGGACAGCAGTGTGGAACTGTGAGGCTGTCAGGAGCTCCGCAAGAGTGTTCTCTCCGACAGTGCGCAAAACTGAGACACTCTGAAACGAATCACCCGTGTTCAAGGGTTTTGGGGGTTGTGTATGTTTAGAGGAGAGTGAAGTCTCCAGCACTTACCTTGCACCCCCTCTCTACTTTTACACTGTAGTATGTTTCCTGAGGTCACCCCCAAACTGAGCCTTCAACTCCTGCATGCGGTCTTTGACCCAGGCTGGGGGAGGCAGACTCTCTCCCCTCTTACCTTGACGAGAATGGTTTTCTCATTGCTGAAAATCATTTTTTTTCCAGTTCCATTGTCCACTCATGTTTATCCTGTGTTTGTCCTTTTTTTGTGGTTGTTGTTTTTTTTTCTGTTTCAAACCTACCTGCCCCCTCGCTGTGTGTGCCCCTCCCTCCACCCAACCCCCCCAGACTACGCTGAACAGCTTCGGCTTTTGCAGAAGACGAAGGAGAAGCTCGAAATTGCGTTAGAAAAACATCAGGATTGTACGTAACCTTTATTTCCTCCTCCTTGTTTCGCTTGTGGGTTTTTTTTAGTTTCTGTCATTTTTTTTTGTCTGCTTTTAATGGCCAAAAGGCCTCCCTCCCCCCATGTGGAGAAAAAAACATGATTCAGGAGGGGGTAGCTCTTGGACTTTCATTTGGAGTAGCACCAGAGTGTGAACTTGCTTAAATCACTGCCTCACAGACATATCAGCCCTGAACATCTCTCGTACAGGACAGAATATTTTACTACCATTCCACACTAGTACTGTGGAAGCCACAAAGTGTAGGTAAAAGTAAGAGATACATTGTAATTTACATAATTAGTGTTTTTTAATGGGAAATTGTGTTGTGTGCAGGTAGTATAAGCAGTATAAGATCATTCTAAATTTGAAATGTGCATGGAACATCATCAGTGGTAAAAACTATAAGGGTAAGTGCTTAGTACAGATGTGTAGAGTAGACAAGATTGTGCCCTGCAGATGAGTTCATTTCTTTTAAAACTGGCACAGTCGTGTGGTTTGAGTAAAGAGATATCAGCAAGGATATGTTGCTAGTGGTATTACAATATCATTAATGGGACAATTACTTGATTATGTAATACCATGGTTTTATATTGATCTTACTCAAGACTTAAAACCATTTACAGGAAGTTAAATATTTAGGCTTTGAACCTGTTATTAGAACCTTTGAACAAAGTGATTTGGGTTTTTAGGTAGGTAAAACAATTTAATTAGAGCCTTAAGTTAGCTTCTCTCGGTCATATTGTGTCCTCTGTTTGCTAGGCACTCTTGTTTGAGTATGGGGCCTAGGATTTAGCTAAAAGTCAGACATAATTAGTGTGCTAATTGGCAAGAAACTGCTTCTGTGGCATGGGGTGCTCATAATCACGTTATTTCAGATATTTAGCTTAACACTGAAATTGTTGACAACCTCTGAAATATGAGTTGTCAGCTTTGAGCTTCTGAGAAATATTGGGTTTGACTAAAACCTGTAGGATTTGCTTATAGTGGACCTGTTTAAAGCTCCATGCTATAGATTGAAGCACTACTCCAAAATTCCCAGCAATGCCCCAAGACTGGGAAGCACCAATCAGTCAACAATACTTAGCTTTGAGTGAAACACATCTGTACTGCTTCTTGTACTACAAAGCTGTACTTGGTCGGGAAAATTAGGTTTCTGGTGGACCTTTGTTTTGAAATCAAGGATCCTGACAACTATACAGTATATCACTAAACATGTCTTGCTACTATGAAAGAGTAGATATGCTGAACATCTCCATTGAGATTACAGTACATGGCTCAGAAATGCCTTACATTTGCACTTGATCTCCTGTGAAGCTGATCAGGATGATCCCGAGTATGTGATGCACTCCTAGCTGGGAGAAAATGAATCCCGCTTCTAACGTAAAGCGCTCTGGGATTCCTTAGCAAAACGCACCTCTGTGTATAAACACAGTGGGATTGCCACTTCCACGCGGGGGGTGTTTTTTGACTCTCGGGGACTGAGGCTGATTGTGGGGGGGGGGGCATGTGAGTGTCTAAATTTCTCTCCCCCGGCTGGCTTTGATCCGCGCAGCTTCCATGAGGAAACTGCAGGAGCAGAACGAGGCCTACCAGACCAGCCGAGCGAAGATGGCCGAAGGCATGACCTTGGCTCTGGAGAAGAAGGATCAGGTAACGGTGCTGCCGTGCTCTTCGTCGACACGCAGGAGCTTTTCCAAGGCTGATTTCCGTCTTTATGTGAGGAAAAGGTCTGTCCTGCCACTTGGGTGCGTTGGCAAACAAAACTGATAAAGAGCTTGCGCTTTGTCAGTGACTCTGAGGCATTTGCCTTAAGTTTTGGGTTTAACACTGGCAGTTACCTTGCCCAACACCCTGAAATACCCCTTTCACATTGTCTAATAATGTTATTAAATAAGCCACATTACTTAAGCTGTTATAGGTACATCGAAATGAGAAATGTGGTATTCGCTGTTGCCACGGACAACTGCCCTGCTTCTCTACAGTCTCTGAATCTCTGAATCTTACTTTGGACTGTCAATCTTCTGTAACCCTTCAGAATTTCAAAATGTATGACTATTCCCTACAGGACAAAGCTCTTTGAATCTTTTCTTTACACTCTCTCGTGTTTTTTTTTTTCAGGAATGGAGGGAAAAGATTGCTGGGCTAGAACAGGTGAGGTCAAACCTGATTTTAAAAGAGCCGAGTTCACTGTGGAATGAATTTCCTGACCTGCATTCAGCACCTGCAAAAAAAAAAGACTAATAGCAGTTCCGTCACATACAGATGCAGCCATTCAAAGTGCGCGTCACAGACACGTACCGCAGGTGACGTCGCTCAGTATGACGCAAGATGACGCGTGGCACCGCAGTAAGTGATTGGTTGACCAACAGGGGCACTCGTGGTCCGTTGGTCTGTCGTAGAAAGACTTACAGTAAACGTCTTTGCTGTGCCCGTTGTAGATATTGAATTTTACCACTGAAGGGAAATCTTAGTAGCTGAGCATAAAAAGAATAGGAGCATACTGTAACGCGTGTGAAGGCCATAAACGATATTAATTTTGGAACATAAACATACAGTATATAGCTGGTCTTGGTACTTTAAAGAAAAAAATACACACCAGTATTCCATTTCTCCCTAAACATTTTAAGCTTTGAAGTCTTTAACTAACGTGATACCGGAGTCAACAAGCATACTTTTAGAATTTGATTAAAAGGGAATATAATATGGAATCGCGTATCTAAGGAATTTAATAATGGTATTCGTGTGCTGCGACAGGGCTGTGTAGGGCTGTTTCGCCTGCCTGTTCATGCGAGCTGTGTTGTAGCCGACTGGTCTAGGTGCGTGACTAGCAACTGGTAGGTTGTGTGTTCAAATCCAGCTGGTACCGGAATTTTCTTTTAACAAACATTTCTTCGAAAAAATAGAATAGCGATATTATGGACAATCAATTGACTTTTATATTTCAAAATATCGCAACATGATCGATATTTGCGATATTTTGAACATATCTTCCCTTCTGACAGCGGTTCCTCCTTCTATTGTGTGTGTGTGTGCAACAGAGTAAATTTTTATAGAGAAATGGAGGCTGGACAGTATGCGTTACAATATAAACATTTATATTGATTTAAATCGTGTTCTGATTTAAATCGCAAACGCGTGTTTAATTATGTGTTTTTTAATCATAATCAGGCTAATGCATTTCTACATTTTCTGTATGAACCAGCTTAGAGGTTCATACAGAAAGACAGCTTGTGTTTAAATTGAGTGTAAGGTAATTTATGCTTCTAAAGTCATGGTCAGCATTTATTATCGTACTGTGCTGTAAACTTTTTCTGTGCCTAGTCACATTATTTTATAGCGTTTTTATTGCGTTATTAAATCTGGTGGCGCTGTGTGTTACAGTAGTTTCGTGACTCCCATGTCACATGGTCTGTGATTGAATCCCATAGAACTATGACTTTATTTTTTAACAAACATTTCTTTGAAAAAATGAAACGTTTCCCTTGGTCAGAGATTAAATAAAACCTCACTCGCACCAAACAAATTTATATTTCTAAATATCACAAAATACGTTCATTGTCTTCCAATCGAGTCGAGTTGACATTGGAAGCCTGCCACACCCGGACTCTTAAACCAACGCATTAGCAGGTCAAAGCCCATCGAGGGTATTGAGCCAGTATTGGCTTTAGTATTCCCCCCCTCTCCCCTCAATTCAATTCAATTCAAGGTGTTTTATTTGCATGACAGATGGGTACAAGCAGTGTTGGGTATGTATATTGTAACGCTTACGGCAGACAGGCACTGTGTAAGAGCCGGCGCACCAGAGCAGCGCACCGAGGGAGCGTCTGCATTTCTAACTTAGTTTTTAAAATTAGTCAAGCAATATGAAGCATCCCCTTTTACTTTGTGCCTGAGCATAAAAAGAATAGGAGCATACTGCAACGCGTGTGAAGTCCATAAACGATATTAATTTTGGAACTTAAACATACAGTATATGGCTGGTATCGGTACTTTAAAGAAAACATACACACCAGTATTCCATTTCTCCCTAAACATTTTAAGCATCGAAGTCTTTAACTACCGCGATACCGGAGTCAACAAGCATACTTTTAGAATTTGATTAAAAGGGAATATAATATGGAATCGCGTATCTCAAGAAATTAATAACGATATAATTATATTCATGTTGCAAAAGAACTGCAACGGACATAAAAACTCCCTTGCTTTTAATAGAGCGTTCCATAATTTCTAACTACGAAAATGCCAGGTGAAAGGATTTGTAAACATATTTTGTTAAAGCAAGTCAGTTTTTTCCGCAACACATAAAAGACATTTTTCCAAGAAAGTTTAGCCTTTGTCACTAATGAAACCACTAAATAAAGACATAAATATAGAAATCTTAAGATTTGTTTTATTTAATGTTGGTAGCAGGATGAACTGTCAGAGTGTATATTTTGTCGCAGAGTTGCTGCAAGATGTTAACAGTGAAAAAGGTATTTAGAAATGAGTTATTTCAAGATGAAAATTTTCAGAATAATTGCAAATCTAGCAGGATAGAGAAAGCACAGAAAACTGGCAGTTAGATTGATCAGATTAGTATGAAAAGTCATTTAGCAAAGGGAATTAGAAGAGTGACAAACTAGTATACTTTAGATCTTTTTTTTCTGAACCAGGGACAATCTGATCATGTTTCCCTATAACAATAATAAAAAACTTTATTTGATATATCACCATTAAAGGTGGCATCTCAAAGCAATACAGTAGATGTAAAAACAGATAAAAGGACCACAGATTACAAAGTAAATGCATATAAGAAAGACAAGCAGGTAGAGGTGCTACCAAAATTAGAAAATGAAGCAGATACAGACACTAAGTCTTCTGAAAAGAAAGGTTCTGAGGTTAGATTTAAACTGGCCCTGGTGTGTGTGTGTTTGTGTCTGTCCTGTGATGGACTGGCGCTATGTCCAGGGTGTATTCTGCCTTGTGTCCGTCGCTTCATTCATGTGCATCCAACACACAGTTCAACGCTAGCAACTACACAAAATCTAAAATATGAGCTCTACTTGCCACTTACAGTACCAACAGTACCAGCTAACTTAGTAGTGACATTTTCATGGATCTTTTTAACAATAAAATTTACAACATCAGACTTCAGACACAATTAAACAGGCCTCAAAAAAGTCTGGTACAAACATTTTCAGCATGGAATAAACCGTTACTTTAATGGTATAAACCTTAAATGGATTCATATTCTCAATAAGATTTGGTGCTCAGTAACATGACTTAGAAAATGACAGAAGACATACGTATCATGCTTATCCTTCTATTTTTCATAATCGTAAACTCCTTAAGGCAGTTACATTTTCTCTGTTCTGACCTGGAGTTACAGAGAAATTTAAATTCTAATAAGAGATTTGTAATGAGGAAAGTCATACCAATCACTCATACAGTACCAGGATTTGCAATTACAATACAAATACTTTCTTTCTGTATGTGTTTATTTTGCAGTTTGAGTCTATGGCATTCCTTTGGGGGTCTATACTCCAAGGCATGACTTTTTTATGTATAAACATCAGTATTTACTGCTATTAATTACTGTACGATTTATAGTTGAAATCTGAGCCTAGATATAAAGTTAGATATAAAGTTAAAATCTCGACAAAGCAATGTAGGAAATACAGAGAACATAAATCCTTTCTGACATCTAAAATCAGTTTCGATCAAGGTCTCTAAAACGAACAAGAAAAAGAAGATTTTCGGAGGGCAATTACGCTGTGTTTATATAGAATAAGTGATTTATGAGCAATCTAATTTCTTGTTCGTTTAAAACAGTGAAATGTCAGCTGTAAAAGATCGCACCAGAAACAGCACTCTCTCTGCCTGTCATAGACGTTCAGGAAAGGCTGAATGAAGTCATGTCAAGTACAATAATTCGGAGATCAATAATACCAGTTGTAGGACAGTATATAAGGAGGATAAGGATTTTGAAGTTGACTCGAAATCTGATAGGTAACCAGTGCAAGGACTTGAAAACAGGTGTAATGCATCCCTGATAGGATTCTTGCTGTCATATTCTGAACATATTGAAGATTGCTCAGTGTGGATTTAATTTCCCCAGTGAACAGGATGTGCATTTATTAATTCTAGAAAAAAAGCCTTTCTTGATTTCTCTAGTTCTTAGTTTCTCTAGTTCCCTTTAAAATAAACTATTATTCCACAATGCAGAGTATTACATGGCCAGTATTTACACATGATATTTGTGATTTAAAGAAATTAACACAAGCAGCTTTTGGAGATTTAAGTGTTGGCTGAGTTATTGCAGGATAAAAGACTAGAGATGTTGGCAAGAAGAAGATAGTTTGGGGAAAGCTGAGGAATACACTTATAACAAGAACACTTCCTAATGGGGTTAGGCATACTTTTGATGAAGATGATGAAGTTAACAGACTATATGTTTACATAGATACTGAAATAAGGATTGTATTTTAGATTATGTGTAGTTGCTGGCATTGAACTGTGTGTTGGATGCACATGAATTGAAGGAATGGGCAAACATAGCTGATGCGGATCCACAGAGCCAGCATATTAAGATGTTTATAATTAGAGGCAATTTGTTTAAATAACTAGGTATGGATACTGATGTGCAAGAGAGGTGGAAAGGCTGTTTCCTTAAGCCAGCAGTATAAAATATTTTATTCTCAGTGAGATGCTGCCATTTCATAGTGGGTTTCTAACACTGTGTATAGTTCCATCCACACAGTGCCTTTACTTCCATCTCTAATCTCTTTATCCAGTACAGAGGATTTGGAGCCTATCCCAGTAAGCAACGGACACAAGGCAGAATACACCCTGGACATAGCGCCAGTCCATCACAGGACAGACAGACACAAACACACACACACCAGGGCCAGTTTTCCCATAAACCAATTAACTTACCAGTATGTTTTGGAGCGCGAGAGGGAGTCATATCACACATATGGAGAAAAACCATGTAACCCAGAGAGAACATGTAAACCCCACACACACAGGATGGCAGGAATTGAACCTAGGACCCCAGTGCTGCAAGATAGCAATGCTAACCACTTTGCCACCATTATAAATGGATGGATATCTTAGTTATCTTTCTAGTTCACAGGTTTGCATGCATAATTTAATTTTGAAAGCCACTGAGACATCAGGTACTACTGTTGTATTTATGAAAAAGAAACAAAACAAAAAACATACTAACAACTGTGCCATCCTACTCCTTAGCTAATACATTTTATTATTCATAAACAGTTAACATTGTTAGCAAAATATTTTGAATTATATTTAACCCTATTTTTTCTTTAGTTTTGTATTTAACTTATTATATGATAGTCAGACTTAATGTATATTTGAACAATGAAAATATATTTTTACAAGATTTCACATTAAGCACTTAAAATTAATATGGTTAATAATAGTAAACTGTAACATGCTGTAACAAGATCGGTTAAACAGCGAAGAAAATGCTTTCAGAGAAAATGTTTCAGGTGTGAAGAACATAGATCTCCAATGCAATTTCAACCAAACCTGTTCCCACACACCCTGCCCCCACTACCATTAGAATATACACAAAGCACTCAAATCTTTCGAGCTAATGATCAGGTGACCCGAGAGAGAGCGAGAGAAACACCAAGGGGTGCGGAACCAGGGAACTATTTACATGGAAAACGGGCGATCTCCCCAGACTGTCCGCCCGTTTCACTGTTACCTGGATACCTCTTTATTTAGAACTCACTAACACTGATTTTTAGTTTAGAAGGATTCAAGTAGGGTTTTAGATGAAAGGCAGCGACCTTAATCAAGCCCAAATCACAATTGAACCCATTCAGAGCCTACATTACATTTTAGCGTTTCATTCTGAGCAGAAGACCCTCACACCTGAAGAAGGGGGAGGTGTTTTTCGCTGGAAATCTCGCCTGCTTCTACTTTACAACCGGAGTGCTGGCTGTGACAAATTAAACCGGTATTACAGGTTCTAATCACAGACCATGTGACATGGGAGTCAGGAAACTAACACCGCGCCACCGGATTTGATAACGCTATAAAAACGCTATAAAATAATGTGACTTGGCACAGAACAAGTTTACAGCACAGTACAAAAATGCTGACCATGACTTTAGAAGCATAAATTGCCTTACACTCAATTAAACACAAGCTGTCTTTAGCCCTCTAAGGTGGTTCATACACAAATGTAGAGATCCAGGCTCAGAACACACAGCTTCATTAGCGAATACATATGCAGGACAACTAGAGAAGACGTTTTACAGAGGATGGATTTTTAGAAACATCCCATCAGTGACATCACTGAAGTCAACTCCTAGGTACTGTAACTGTCGTGTGGATAGTTTCACAAGAATCAGACAAAGGTTTAAGCATCGCTTGTTCTAGATAAAACTGTAAAAAAAAAACAACCACCCATAATGTACTTCTTTGCGGCTCTGTTTGCCCAAATCATATATTCACAAAGTGAAATCTAGAAAATAATATTACGTAACCAAAATCCGCAATATGGAAACAGAACCTGTGTAATTGTTGATAGATGATGTACTCGTAACATTTTTTCAAGACGAACTACAACATTTAAAAAATGACTTGTATGTACTTGATATCTCTAATCAATCCACGGGTCCCAGCACGAAACGAAACTAAAACGCATACCGTTTCGCGCTTCTTATTAGTTGCTCAAAAGTAATTTGACCGTATAAAATGCATAATATAAACCTAGAAACATATACGTGAGTAGTACTTAAGCACTGTAGTATCTGTGTTAAGACATACCTCTCAAATACTGTAAATCAAGTTAAAAATATCTCAAGACAGATTCTGGTCATAATGAAACCATGTTTCGTGTATGTTTTCTTTAAAGTACCGAGACCAGCCATATACTGTATGTTTATGTTCCAAAATTAATATCGTTTATGGCCTTCACACGCGTTGCAGTATGCTCCTATTCTTTTTATGCTCAGCTACTAAGATTTCCCTTCAGTGGTAAAATTAGATATGAATATTCAATACTTAAACGGGCACAGTTAAGACATTAAATATACATATACATACTGTATACAGTACAGTTTGCATACGGTAATATGTTTATGTTCCTAAATCAATCTCTTTTATGAGCATGTGAAAGGCATGGTGAATCGATTCTCAAAAATTACTGTACTTTGCATGATTGGAAAAAAATGCGTGATTGCGAAATGCTGTGGTGTTACTTTTACAAAGACGGTCAATGAAAAAAAGAATGTGGACCAGGGCAATACTTATCATTTATTATTAATACTATTATTAATATCTTCATTAAAGACTTTGATGGTTACAGCTCAAACATGAGAGGTTGAGCTTTATTAGCTCCACCTTGCGGAAATTCCGGATACTATTATTTTGCTAGCGGTATTTACCGGTAACTTGCGGTATTTACCGGTAACTTGCGGTAGACTGCGTACAGCATACCGGAAAATAATGCGGTATCGTCCGCGCATTTTGAATGGCTGCATCTGTACACCATGTGTTGGGCTGAGATTGTTATTGTGAGTCATTCACTTCGATTATACTTTTATCCAGTGCAACTTACACTTGTACCCATTTATCCAGCTGGGTATTCACTGAAGCAGTCTGAATCAAGTACCTTGCTCATGAGTGCAACAGCAGAGCCTCACCCAGGATTCGAACCTGCAACCCCCCACTTATGAATTTATATTCCTAACCTCTCTTCCACACTGCTGACACTGCTTGCTCCCCTTCCATGTGTCGAACAACTTCTGTATTTTGCTAAATGAGGCAAATGCGATTAATTTTTTATTTCTTCTGCCTTTCTTGAGTTTCTTCAGTCACTCACAGCGGTTAGCCAGATTTCATATCACAGACATTCATACTAACTATGAAAGCAGAGGACGTATTTTTCAACAAAGGCTGATCAGCTTTGGTTTATCCTCTGTGTGAGAAACGGACAATTCATCCATTTTCTAAGGCAGGGTGCACACTGAACACTAGACAGGACACTAGTCCATCTCAAGGCAGACAAATGGACACAAGACACTAGAATTGAATCGGGGCTCCAGTACTCCAAGGTAGTAACTAACCACTGCGCCTCCCTAGAAATCCCTCGGTTTAAACTAATACAAGTAAATGAATCTACATAAGGAGCTCAGAGCTATTGATACATGTATCCGTGTATTGGAATGTTAAGAATGCTTTCAAGTCAACTGAATCCCTCTTGTTGAAAACGCCCACATTTGCATCAGTGCCTTTATCAGGTTTCTGTGGGTGGCTTTTACAGTGCCGTTCAGTTACAGAGCACAACCTGTGGTAGTTCTTTCCTAGGTTTAATTAAGGAGCCCCATTGGGTGACAAACTGTGGAAATGTTCATATGTGGTAGATTGTCAGTGACAGCACAGGACAAGGTGGGACGCTGTATTTGCTAACAGGTAACCCAAAGCAGGACTAAAGTGGTCAGTGTGATGGTCAGCTGGTCAGGGTGGAAGTGAAAAAGAATGGCCACCTTCCCTCCCGGACTGGCTGGTCTTTAGCTCTCTGCTTGTGTTAGAGGCTCTAACTCTCCGGGCCCATCCTCAGGAGAAGGCCACCCTGACGTCGCGGCTGGACGACATGATGGAGCAGAGCCTGAACCTCTTCAGGAAGAGAGACGACATCGACGAGCTGGAGGGCTTTCAGCAGCAGGAGCTGGCCAAGGTGAAGCACATGGTAATGGTCACTGTGGGCTTCTTTTCGTTCCTGGGGTCTGTGACGATTGTGAAGTGAAGATGGAGGCTTTGTTAGCTTGTGCCTACACCAGTGGAAATTAGGCCTGCCATGCTGCCTTTTTTTATACTTTGTTGTTTTCCCAACTGTAATTAAATATTAAAGTCAGGTGGCACGGAGCTGCAGTGGTTAGCGCTGGGGCCCGGGGATGCTGTCTGTGTGGAGTTTGTATGTTCTCCCCACGTTTGTGTGAGTTTTTCTCTGGGTGTTCCGGTTTCCTCCCGCACTCCAAAAACATGCTGGTAGGCTTATTGGCTTCTAGGAAAACTGGCCCTGGCGTGGGTGTGTGTGTCGGTGTGTGACCTGTCATGGGCTGGTGTCCTGTCCAGGGTGCACCCTATCTTTCAGCCCCATTACCTGCCAGGATAGCCTCTGGCTGCCCCAGCGACCCTGAATTGGATTAGAAAATGGATGGATTTCAAATTTCCAAGACAGATTTCACTAGTTCTACTCTTGAACAGCCACAGTCCAGCAGGATTTAAAGAGCTTTAGTCATTAATTTATAAGAACCTAGAATATCTTGTTACCTTGTATTGGTAGCTTTGCTCAGTTACTCAATTTTGAGATAATCTCAAGTGGAAGCCTAAATCCTGTTGCCTTCAAGTTTTCTCCCAATTGATTGACTCCCAGATTGTTACTACGTTTACTTATAAGTGTGCTGTATGAGTTTCGAGAGAGAGGGAAATTGTATTTTGCCTCCTTCTGTCTGGGTAGGTATAGGAGAGGCACCTTGTGAAATCGATCGGAGACAGAAATATACAGGGTGAAAATTGAGTTCTCACTTGAAGTATAAACACTGGATATATGTAGTTTTAATGATCCAGATGTTGAGTCACAGAAGCTATAAATGTCTAAAATAGCAAGCATTTTCCCCTATGTCGAATGGAATATATTAGAGCGGTGGTTCTCAAACTGTGGTACGCCCCCAGGCGGTGTGCCAGATGACCCTGGAAATGTGTTGTTTGCACTGAAAAATTAAATAATTAAAAATTATGTAACTTCTTCATCTGTAATTTACTTAATCCGTGTCAGAAAGCTTGAGACGGGTTTTCATATTTTCTATTTGAATAAAATTACTTTTATGTGTCAAATACGCAGCCTACGCACTTAGCTACGGGTGCGCTAACACTTTAGTGTTCATGCTCCTCGCGAGCTTTCAGAGGCACAGCTGAGCACCACATCCGCCAACAGAACAAACGATTGAAAAGGAAAACCTCCCAAGACGAATACCTCGTATCATGTCACGGCCGAAAGGGATAGGCGCCAAGAGTACGGACGCCAGCTCTGATGGATCACGCACACCTGTCGAGAACGAGGAGGGTTATACATCGGCCGCCGACACCCACTCTGCTGCTGAACCTGACGCAGGCAGCACTGCAAGTGTTAGCAAGTCGGAAAACGACTACAAGGCAGGACGATCCCAATGATCTAAGTGCAGAGTGCTATTTTTGTTATACGTCTGTGCGTGCGCTCATGTTGGTCATTGAGATTTTCTGTGGTTCCTATGAGAAGATGACCTGTAGGCGGTACTGGGATGCTTTGGTTTGATCAGGGGTGGTACTTGGTCCAAAAAGTCTGGGAGCCACTGGAATAGAGGAAAACAAGAGGTGTGACCAAAGCTGCTAATTAAACCCTGCTTCTGTTTGTAAGCTGCTAAGAAAGGAGGCAGTCCTCAGTCAGAGAGAACGGGAGCTGGAGAAACACGGCCAGGAGCTGCGAAAGGCGAGAGAGGAGCTGGGCCAGGCGAGGGAGAGGATGGAGAGCCTGGAGGAAGAGCAGCGGCAGTGCAAGAGCCACAACACGCGGCTTCAGGCCGAGAGGTGAGCGGCTCCGAGCCCTGCCCCGTGCTCTTTGGGAAAACTCTGGGAAGATGCTTTCCCTGGGAGAGCTCTTATGGAGCCGAAGCTGGGATTAGTGAAACATTCTTGTTAAGTTACTGCTTAAAGTCCTTTTCAATTTCGAAACCTTTAGGTGAAAAACCTCTTTGAAATGCAGTAAGCATATCTGTTGAGAGATCCTCTTATTGCTCCATAAAATTAAATTTGTTGGGTATTGTGACGTTTGGAATTTAAGATTATACAGCCTTTTCATTCCAGAGATCGTTTTTGCTGCTTGATTTGGTACGCTGGGTGAAGATGCTGCAGTTGTTCTGCGGGAAGTGTTTTTGTTTTGGCTTGAGCAGGCACAGGTCTGGTGCAGGTTGGAGGTGGTATTGTGTTGCCTTGTTGAGTTGGGAACTGGGGATGGTTTGTCCCCTGAGCGCCTTGTTAACGGGGGATATCTGTGGCTCCCGAAGGGAGGAGCTGCTCGGGGTGAAGCAGGAAGCCGAGAAGAAGATCACCGAGCTGGAGAAGAGAGGGCAGGAGTTACAGACGGTCATTCAGCATGTTTCTGAGGATTTCCAGAAGGTGAGATGTGCCCCAGAAAATAACCCGTCTCAGAAACTGAGAATCAGAAACCCTGCACACTGCCTGTCCTCTGAACTGGAGCCTTCACATCACACGAGATGACGACCTGTTTCTTTCATTTGTGCAGGGGTTTTTGATTTCCTGCTAACCAGATCTATCACCCAGAAAAAAACAAAGCAAGGATTACTTATCCAGGCATTAAATTCGCCCTCCTTTTCCTTATTTTGGGGTGCTTTTCTTTATTTCCTTGTTACTTTTCCAAGTATTCCTGACGTAACATCATGGGGAAGCTGCTTAATGCTTACTCGACATCCAACAACACAGTGACACAATATGGCTTTCCAATCCACAATATTACCTCCATAACTGGGGTACGGAAAGCCAATGGTCCCAAAATACACAACAGAAACCTTCTCAAAACTAGGTGAAGCAGGCTGTGAAAAAAAAAACATGAGAGTAAATAGGGGACTTTTCAGAGTGACCAACAAATGTATATCAACAGATTTTTATGTGTTCAGTTGAAAGCCTGCTGTGTTCAGTGAAAAAACAAGAAATAACAAAACAGTATTCCGGCCATGTACCTGGAAAACCCGAAAGTTTGGGAAATCTTAAGTTCTAGACATGAGAAGTGTGTATACATTTTCTGGAAAACAAAAAAGCAATGCCAATTTTTCTATTGATAGCAGAATCCAATTATATATTACGCTTTTATTCAGATAAAAGACTGTAGGTAGTTCGTATATATATATATTGAAGTACTAAATGTTTTTAAAAAGGTGGGCTGAATTTAACCAACCGATGAGTACCGATGGCCGTTAAGAGGTGATCACAATTTGCCTGCGTCATGACTCGTATCATGAAAAACGTCTGATGTCTTTTTTTAAATGAAACTTTGCATGTACAGCAATGCACCAATGTGTCCTGTGTTTTTAGGCTCAGAGCGCGGCCAGCTTGCTGGAGAAGACTCTAGGTGCCCTGCAGGCTGAGCACGAGTCGCTGAAACTGCAGCACGAGCAGCACAACCTAAAGGTGCTTTTCCTTTCCTGCCCTTGATTTTTATCCGAGGCTATAATGGCTGGTGATAACGTGAGCCCCCGAGTGCAGGGGTCTGTGCTGCAGGGGATGTTCACAAAGGAATTTTCCGAAACCGATTTAAAGCAAGTTAAATCAGTTTGACATCATCTATAGATTGAATTCAAACAGGACTTTGTTACTGTGCATGTATAGCACAGCAACAAGGCCGTACGAATAGCCTTTAAGAGTGTATTGGGCGGTTGTGCCATTATTCAACTTAAATACTTTCATCTCCTGTACAATGCACTGCTTTTTGATATTAATAGTTACCTTCCTCGACATTTACAGTAGCTTTGAGGGGTACAGAGAACTGATGATTGGGACAGGGGCTCTCAGAATCATATTTGTGCTTTGTGGCTAATGCAGAAGAACAAATTCCGTTGACAAGCTGTAATTCTTTCTATGTCTTTCATTTAATTTTTTTTTAATAGGATGGAAAGGGACAATACATGGTTCATAGTCAAGCTCCAGTAGAAGATACACAGCCTGTCTGAAATGATACACTGCCTTGCACAAGTATTTAGATCCTTGAAAAGTTTTCAAATGTTGCTGGATTACAGGTGTTACACATCGTTTCCCAGTCCGTATTTTTATTGCAAAATCATTTGCTCAAACACGTGAGCAGAGGCACAGGCAGTTATATCCTTGTGAGGGCAGTTTCCTTCACCTCTGTAAATCTGCTTGAGTATCTCAGTTTTTGAATGTCTTTAAGATATCTGCTGACAAATAACTAATTTTGTCTGTGTCTGAACTATAAGGTGGGAACATTAATTTATGAATTACTTATAGTGATGATTTCCTCTTTATTAATAATTTTGCTATAAGTTGCATTATTTAGGGACTTATAATGAGACCCTCCATACTGTATTTGATTAGTTATGTGTGAAACACACATTCTGTCTAACTTATGGTCTCTAACATGAGTCAATTGCATTAATTATTAAGGGAAAGCCTCCCACTTTGTGTTGTATGAGCAAAGTCAATGCTCTTACGATCCTGAACCCTCCATATTTATATTGTTCTTCTGGGGGAAAAATGTGCTTTATATACATTTTTTCACTATATGTTGTGACTTTCTGGTCGTTAATCTCAGTTTATATTGGGGATGGCCTGGATCTGATAAATGTGGTTATTAACTGGAGTGTAACAGCAGTCAAAGCTTCCGTTTTATTCTCGGCTGGAAATCTGATGATAAGACAGAAGAGATATTCTAAGTCCGGATGGCTCCTGAAAGCACCGGTCTTCTTTCCTTTCAGGCGATGGTGGCTGAAGAGGAGAAGGACAAACTGATCGTCCATCTGCAGGAGAAAGTGTCCGCTCTGGAGAGGAGGTTTGAAGAGAATCTTTCTGAGGATGAACACGTACAGGAACTTCTTAAAGAGGTATCTCTGGCTGTGCCCGAGGTTGTAAATCCATTGTCTAACCGGTGGAATTTTTTTCTACGTGAACCGCCCAGGGGGTGATGCAGCTGTTTTATATTGTTTCACAGAGGAAACGCGTATATAGTTTTCAGTTGCATAAAAATGTACACTGCGCCTTGCTAGATCCTGGCTATACTTAACGATGAGAAGAAACTGTGAGAGAAGTAAAATGTGTAATCTACCGGGTTAAGGTCATTTTCTCTGATCCCAGAAATCGGCCCTGAAACAGAAGGTGGAGGAAAGCAGGGCACAGCTGCTGAAGACCCGAACGGATCACAGCGACACGGTCAGCCTGCTGGAGACGCAGGTAAAACCCCCTCACGGCTGACTGAGACCGACTGAGGCTTTTGGCTTTTGTTAACATACGTCTGTCAGGAAATGGCAAGGGCGCTGTATTGCTATCGCAGTGTACATTTTTCATGCAGCGCTTATCGGTAAGCTCAAAGGTGTTGGAGTGTCTTTTTTTTTTTTTTAACTTCTGTCAAATAATTTTCAGACGCATTGTCCTGCTGGACGTTTCCTACACGATGTGAAAACGGGATGGGGGAAGGTTTAGGTCGCTTTTCTTTCGTACATCTGTTACTCTGACCTGCTCTCACCCTCCAGATAGCCAAGCTCAACAGCAAGGTAGCGGAAGGCCAGACATTGCTGCAACACAGAGACGAATCGGCGAGGCTGTTGCAAGACAGGAGCAAAGCTCAGGTAATGGTGAAGCTCTCCCGGCCTGGTTTTGGAAGTTCACATCGCCAGTTTCCTACACAGTGTGAAAACAGGATGTGGGAAGGTTTATGTTGACTTGCTGTACACCCGTTACTCTGTTTGTATTGAGACTACTGCATTAAAGTGCGGATTTTTTCAATAGGCAAAAAAGAAAAAAAAAAGAAAGAAACACTGTGCAAGGTGAAGACCACATACATTTTAGAGTGGTTTGAGTTCTCAGTCTTTGTTTATCCTTTGCTGTCCTTCACCCTCACCACTTACTTTTCAGTAGTTTTCATATCAAGTAGTTCAGGCGGGTAGCTGCGTCAGCATGCGTAGGCTGCAAAGGAACAAGTAATAGGTTTATTCCAGGCTGAAAAAAAGAAGAAAGAAAACACAACATTTAGGCCGTGGAGCCTTCTTCAGGTGTCTTCAAGGCTCCACGGCCTAAATGTTGTGTTTTCTTTCTTCTTTTTTTCAGCATGGAATAAACCTATTACTTGTTCCTTTTTCATATCAAGGCTAGTCTTCATTATCAATTAAGAGAGGTTTGGTGGCAGACTTGGAAAAACCACAGCCAGGCTGACTGAGTGATGAGTCCAGTTAAAAAACAGAGCCAGGTGGAGTGGGGATGAGGCATTGAGACTGGCAGCTGACGAAGGTGATGCAGTTTGGCAAAAAACAAAGTAGTAGAGAGTTAAAAAGAAAATGAGCGTGATGCTCAGATGTACTCCACGCTGAAGTGGTTGAAAGTTTTGGTAGCTGTTGAAAATTGTTACAGTGGGCCCAAGTCTGGTGCCTCAGGGTGACACTGTCACCGGTTCGAGAGTTCAGTAGGAAAGCAAAACCGTCCTTCCAAGTCCGATCTCCTGCAGCCCCCTTTACTGTCATACAAAAACTTGGTGGACCAGTAGGTGGCGCTCTTACCTCTGGACTACACTTTCCTGTCCAACGCCCCAGTATGGTGACCAGCAACACCGTGCTTTGGGATGTGCTGTTTGGGTAGACATTAAGCCTGACAACTTGATCATTAAAGTAGTTACGATAACCCTGGTACTCTGGCTGAACGCCACCCTGGATTTGCATAATTCGACCTACCTACATTTCCCACTTAATACAGGATGACTGCCGTGCTTCAACAAAATGGGCACTGCACCTCACTGATGGATGCAGCTGGGCATGCCCTATGTGTAAAGCATCTTTTGGGTTAAATAGCACTGTACATATGCAAAGAATTATTTATAAAATTGTTAAGAAGGTTTCAAATGAGCTGTGCAAGGTGAAGGCCAGTTTTGATGGTAGTTTGTCAGTTCACCTTAACTGCAGTTTGGTGTCTTTAAGCGGCCAATGTAACCAATAGCAGCAAGTGCTAAAACTGCTTACCAAGAAAGACAGCATTCATGACGTCTTTGTGATTTTTTTCCTTAGGTCAGCGAGCTGAAGCAGCAAATACAAGATTGCAGTGAAAGGTTAAAGAAGAGCGAACAGCAAACAGCTGACAAAGAAGCACACATCCAAAAGCTGGTAAGTGCAGGTGTCCCTGTACAAGTGTGTGATTATCGTCCTCTCAAAAAAATAGAAAATGTCCCTTGCGGTGCGTCGGTCCTCCTCCAGTTGCAGTTGCTCCTGTAGCCTCATGGCATTGATTCCACTAGTTGCTCACATAAGTCCATGGTGACAGATACTCAGTTAGCAGCAGCTAATGTAGCTCTGCGTGAGATTTAAGTTGTGTTTCTACAGTTTCTTTGCCCCTGAATTGTACTTCCTTTTGGTGTTTACCTGCCAGTCAATTCCTGTAAACACCTGAGGATGTTCGGAGTAACACATTAGCCGGGTCTGCTGTTGCCTTCCACCACGTGCCAAGTATTTGTGGCAAATGTTCCTCATGGCTCTCATGGTAATTTCCTCACTACAGAAAAGACAGCCGATGGAAAAGCTGTGCGGGGCATTTTAGTAGTACACTGCATTTGAAAATGTCTACTGTAATGTGACTGTAATCAGCAATAAAAAATATTATATTTTTTTGGGAGGGTTTGGCAAGAAAGTCCTGTCAATAATTAACTCGTGCTTTAAACAATCTAATATAAGATCAGATCACTTTATTGGCCATATACAAGTTCTTGCATTAGGAATTTGTCTTTCCGCAGACCCCAGCTTGCTCTCCATGAGACAGACAGGTAGAGAAGCTTAGGGTCAGAGCGCAGGCTCAGCCATTTATATGGCGCCCCTGGAGCGGTTGGGGTTAAGGGCCTTGCTCAGGGGCCCAACGGAGTAGGATTCCTCTGCCAGCCGTGGGATTCGAACCGGCAACCGTCCAGCCACAGGCGCAGATCCTGAGCCACAGAGCCGCCGCTCCGCCCTGGTTGACGGCCGAGTTCCCATCATGCCGTGTCGATGTGTTTTGCGTCCAGCATGCCGACCACGAGGCTGAGAGCAGCCGGCTGCAGCAGCAGATCTCAGCGGGGCGCCAGCAGAGCGCCGAGAAAGTCAGCCGGCTGGAGGCCCAGGTCAGCGCCCTGGAGGTGGCCCGGGAGATCGACAGAACGGCCGCCCAGCACAAGATGGTGAGTAATCCAGCCCCTCTTCCTTCGCCGATGAGAGCGCTCGGCGATTGCCCTATTTCCTTTTTAACTGATCGAGCACGTTTGCTTCCTAGCTCCACTGAGCCTTATCTTAAACTAACGTCTGACCACTTTGGTCTTCATCTTCATAAACTGCCCAGTGACAGGAGAGAGTCTGTGTCTCTCCCCCTGCCAGTTATTTCCCCCAGTTATTTCTGTTGCCTTCAGAACAGCCTCCCTCTTTGTATTTCCAACCTCTTGTCTGTGCCAGGCCTAGCTGGCTGCCCTTCCATCTCTTTCCTTTCCTTTTTCCCCCAGAGTCAGCTGGAGCAGGAGAACGAGAGTCTGAAAGCCAGCAGATTGGAGATGGAAAACACTGTGAAGAGACGAGAGGAGGAGCTGGAGTGTGCAAAGGTGAGGAGCGCTGTCCTCCGTGGAGATGAGCTCCAACGTCATGTCTCACACCACCACACCAGCCATGCTAATGTATGTCTGATGCAGTTCGACTGCCACAAGTTTTCCGTGTTCTCCCTGAATTCTAGATCGGTGGTTTCTCCTTAAGATCTTTGAATCTGCAGAATTTTACTGCTTACCCCCCCAGTTAGGAGTATCAGATTCCAGTTGCTGGATGCCCTCAAAGCTTTGGGTGGTGGCTTCTTCTGGGGAACACACCGCACAAGAGAGCCTCTTGTGAGGTTTTTCTCGTTTGTTGGTTGTTATACGGACATGATCCCGTGGACCCCTCCACGCCTTTCTGCCTTGCCCGTTTTCTTAGGCTGAGCTGAGCAGCCGACAGACGGTGAGCGTGGAGATCGCGAAGGCGCTGGAAGAAACCAGGAAACAAAAAGAAGAGCTGCAGGAACAGGTCAGTAGTGCATTGCAAATGTGAAAAATGAATACTGTAAGCATCAACGTAAGTACGATAAAGGTTAAAAAATACATTTCATAAGTCTGTTTTTAAGAGTAGTAGAGGATTTTTGGGGATGGAAATTCCATTTTATAAATTCAAGGAATTGCTTTTTTTATTATTATTATTTTGAATCAGTCATTAAATGCGACTCTGACTCTGAACACTGAAATATTCCTGTTTTCGCTCGTGCTGTTGCTGGTGCACCACACTTATACTGAAAATTCTTCTTCCTTATTTTTTTTCGATTGCGTGCTTCTGACTCCCTGGTGCAAACGTGGTGTTTACAGCGAGTGGATCTTCTGTGCATTAAGCAGTCTGTTGCATCAAAACTGTCAGTTGTGAAGAGGAGACCTCCAAAGCATTTTAACAGGCTTCATCTTCAAAAAAAAAAAAAAGCTTTGTTTTTCCCTGTAGATTTTGTATGTGATAAAAGAATAGATTGTTTTTGGTTATTGCTCGGGGATTTCAGATGTCAAATAACAGCTAGGTTTTTCCTATAAATAAGACAGAAATAAGACCACATAACCTTATCATTGAAGATAATCGGCACACTACATTACCACAGTTCCCTATCCCTCTTTACCTCAGAAAAGCAAAAGGCAATAAATCAGTGTCTCTTCTTCTTGTCTGTCCATGAGCTGTGAACTGTTATGAAGGCCTCTCTTGCTTGAAATGCCTGTTCCAGGTGCTGGAGTTCACTGCAGCTTTGAATGCCAAGGAGCAGTCCCTCGTGGAAAAGACAGAGGAGCTCGGCAAACAAGGAGAGGAAATGACAGCCCTCCGAGAAGGTGAGGGGCAGATCTTCACCTGTTTCAGTCACTTCTTGATAGTATTTTGCCATGCGTTAGCAGTGATGCAAGGCGCTCTCAGCCAATGAGATGGTCAGCCAGTAGGTGGCACTGTTCCCTCTCTATGGTAATCTCCAGACTAATTATTGTGGATCTGTAAACCAGATTTGGGATTCAAATGTTTTGCTTTTTGGCCTTATTGCAGGGCCATTCTTTGAAGGGTCTATAATAACAGATAACCTAGCACTACAGGCTACCAAAGGTCTTTGTCTCATGCTGGTTAGCTTTGCTGTCTAGCAGTGCTGGGGGCCCTGGGTTCAGTCCCAGATCTGGGCGTGCTGTCTGTGTGGAGTCTGTATGTCCCCCCCCCCAGTTTCTGTGGGTTTCCACTGGGAGCTTCAGTTTCCTCCTGCAGTCCAAAGACATGCTGGCAGGCTAATTGGCATCTGGCAAACTGGCTCTGAATTGAGCGGGTAGGAAATGGAAAAAATGGACAGATTCCATATTCTCATTAAGGTGATGTGCTTGGGTACACAAAAGGGCGTTCACGGTGTTAGTGGTAAGCAGTCTGGAGGAGAGAAGTAACAGAAAAGTGAGGCTTCGCTTTAAAGATTTAAAAGCGTAAGGCTGTGCAATAAGGCCTCCTTTAAAGAAAGTCATCATGTTTTTATACTGACCTTAGATCCCTGAAGTCTCCTTGATTAATGGTGGGGCTTGTCTCACCCTGTATTTCTCATTTAAGAAGAGAATTCCTGTCTGGACCTTGATTTTTTTGGCTTTTGTTCAGGATTACACGCAGACTCCTAAGGTGGAAACCCTCCACTTGTCAGTCACAGGTTACAGCCCGCAGACGTTTCCTGCTTCCTTTCCTGATGAAATCTTTCCAAATCTTCTGCCTCTGTTGTGATCCTGGGGGTTGTAACTGGAGAACAGATGAAAAGAGTCTCTGGAGCTGTGTGGAAGAGATCTGACGGCACACATTTGCACTTCAGAGAGAATCTTCCCTGCTGTGCTAATTGTGATGTTGATGGCATTATTAATTGGCACTGAACCATCAGAACTAACTGCTGGCTGCACTGACATTTTCTAAACTCTCATGTTTTCACAATCTGATGTCAAGCCTCTGTGTTTATCGAGACTTTTTCATGATCAATTTTACTATTACATACTTTACTATGACACCTTTGTGTTCCATGGCCAGATGTATTAATATTTGGGGACCTGAGAAAATAATGGGAGAAACTGACAATCTGATGATAGTTGGCAATCAGGCTGCCCCAACTGAAGCGCTGAAGAGAATAATTGAGCAATTAACACACCAAGCTACTGCCAAGTTTGAATGCAGCAGAGAAATATTGTGGAAAAAAACCTAAAAGACTCAAGTTTTGTAAAACCGATGCTAAGATGAACTATTAGTGAACAGGGGAGAGAAGGCGACAAGGACCTCACACTGCAGTTTTAGTACCGGCTTCTAAAAAATAGTTTTAAACTATTACCACTATTAATGAATAGCATTGTTGACTCGCAGCACTGGGGGCCTGGGTTCAAATCCAGACCTGGGGTACTGTCTGTGTGGAGTTTGTATGTTCTCCCCCATTTGAGTGCCTCCAGATGCTCCAGTTTCCTCCCCCCCTGTCCGAAGACACTTCCCTGAGATAGATATGCATCCCGTCCAGGGTGTACCCCACCTTGCGCCCGTTGATTCCCGGGTTAGGCTCCGGCTTCCCCTGTGGCCCTGAATTGCGGGTAGGGTGAATTTTGTAAGGCTCTAGTATCAATCTAAAGCAGTGTTTTGATAGATGGAGGTTTCCCAAAACACGCCGACCCCTGTACTGAAACACCTCTAGAAGAGCTTTGCCATTTCAGATTCCTCACCCCCGTCAGCCCAGATGAAAGTTGCCATCTGGGTAGCTCCCCCTGTATAGAACGAAAAAGTGTATTCTTCTTCCGGCTGCGAGATTTGAACCGGCAACCTTGTTCAGAACCCTGGGCTCTCAAACTCAGTGTGCCTTTCGCCTTTCGTTCGCAGAGCTGCACGCCGCGCAGACCAGACTGGCAGAGCTGCAGGCCGAGATGGAGAAGCAGCAGAGCTCTGCGGCGGACAGGGAGAGAGACGCCGGGACGCAGCTCAGCAGCCTCAGACAAGAGGTGCTGACTCAGACGCAGCAGCTGGAGGCGTGCCAGTCACAGGCAGGTTCCGTTGCTGGTGTTCGGCATCATTGGAGCGGGCGAAGGGGGGGCAACAGGCTCACAGGTTCCCATTTAAGGAACACGCAGAGAACAAAAATGCAACGAAAGCCGAATCTACACAAGTGATTCAGCCGTCTAGGTCTTGATTAGACAAACAGAACGGCACACCTTTTTATTTTTAGCTGCGAGGTTTCTCAGTGGCCGCAGTCGCTTGAAATCTGTGCTTCATCTAAAATAAACTGAGCTGAGAGGGCCACACCTGAATGCAGTGTAGATTTAGTTTTAGTTTGTATTTCATTGTACAGCTCGTGCCTGTCTGACCCCATGGATGTGCTCTAGAAAAAGTGGTGAGATTGTCTTAGCTGGTTTCCTTAAGGAACTAATCTGTACAGGGCGGGGGGTGAGTTTGAATTCAAGCTCAAAATCCACTCGTTGAAAAATTGTACTGCTTTATGATGACTCATATGCAGAAAAAGGAAGTAATGACAGGCGACACAGTGGCTATTACTGGTTAACTAGTAGTTAGTAGTTAAAGTAGCTCAAGTAGGGAGCTGCGTCAGCATGCGTAGGCTGCAAAGGAACAGGTGACGGGTTTATTCCCTGCTGAAAAGACCAGAAAGGAAACGCAACGTTTCGGCTGTGGAGCCTTCTTCAGGTGTGAAGTGGTTAATACTATTTATACTAGTTAGTAGTTAATATTAGTTATATCACTGGTGAGGGACAGATTCCATAAGCAAACACTAGTACAGCTTGCTGTAATCTCCCCTGCCTTTGCACTCATGGTTCACAATGCTGCAATGAGTTCAAACGGGCAGCATGCACAGTATCCCATGTTCGCTCATTGCTCTTGAAGGATATTTTTTGCCCTTAATGTATCGCTGTCCTACTTCTCATTACTCTCCCAGCTGTAGCACTCCTAACCCTCACCCTCTCAACTCGCTCTTTCTAGAGGGTACCAGGACCAGACAGCCATTGGAGAGCACTAGTCTGAGCCCAGCCCCCGTTTCTAACATTGTGCTCAGCAGGATTGGTGTTCGCTTGAAGCCACAGTCTTCCTGACCCGGGGGGGGGGGGCGCTGTCTCTCTTTCCGCGAGGCAGGTGGCAGATCTCGAAGAGGAGGTGCAGACGCTCCACGGACGGTTGCGTGCCCAGGTGGATTGTGGGAAGGAGCAAAATGGAGCCGTGACAGCAGACGACGTGGCCCACGTTCAGAAGATGAACAGAGAGCTGGAGCAGCAGTTGGCCGAGAAAAATAAGGTGTGTGTGGTGGCGGGTGGGGACAGGTAGTTTATTACTGTGATTTAACAAATTCCTTTTAGAATTTTGGGATATGTTGTACGCTTTGAACATGCTTACAAAGACTTTCAGAAATAATACTGCGCCTTAAAATCGCTGTTGGACTCATGTCAATGTGGACACGTTTTCAAATTTGGGCATTTCTTTGGGACAGTGCCTTGGTGCAAGATGTGCTCTGGGAGGCTTGTACTTGATCGAGTGTCAAGAATCTACAGTCACTCCAGCAGCTTCATTAGCATCAAACCAAACAAAGTGCTGTATCTAGGAAAGACTTTTCAAGAAAACAGGGATGAAAATGCTGCGAGGCATGAAAATCTGGAAAGACTGTTGTTGATATTGTTAATATTTAATGCTTCTACAGATCAAGCTCTGTATGAGTATCTGACTTAATTGGATGAGTATTGTTTAAATAAATATACCAGTTCTTCCCCACTGTGCTAGTGCGGCATGTGATGTTGACACAAGTGCCTTGGACCTTGGCTTAGCAGCTGAAACAATCTTGTCTTGTAGATGATAAAGCAGCTGCAGCAGAGGATGAGTGAGCTGAAGAGGACACTGCAGAAGGAGCTGGTATGCTGTGGTATCTGCCCAGTGCCGTAGGGTCTGGGCTGAGGCATTTGTCAGCCAGGATCAGTAAGCATGTGGCGTGGGGTCAGGAGGAAAATAACT
Organism: Atractosteus spatula; assembly: GCF_055471065.1. NCBI lineage: Eukaryota > Metazoa > Chordata > Actinopteri > Semionotiformes > Lepisosteidae > Atractosteus > Atractosteus spatula. Next base: position 3,001,993 of record NC_142728.1, on the reverse strand, counting down.
TGTCTTTCGCTTGCGGAAACTGCACAGCGGTTCTGCCCCGGAGACCGCTGACATTGCCCATTCAGCGTAAGGAAATGGGATTGGAGGTTTGGACATTCCGACGAATACTTCATCGGCGCTTGTGGAAGGATAATTTAGGGTTTGTGCAGCCCACAAGATCACTGTATTTCTTTCAAATTTGAGCATTGCGTTAACGTGCGTAAATCATGGCTTAGAAATGCCTGATCTGCATCCCAGAGTTTTGTAATTCAGCCTTTTCGGCTTTTTGAATGTCTTATTCTGAATTTTGAAAAAACTCTTTGGCGTTTCGTGCGTGAACTCAAAAGTCTCCAGTACAAAAGAACTCGAGATCCAATCAGGCAACGTTTCCGTTTAATTAAGTGTAGAGCGCAGCTGGAATCAAGCGAGCAGGTAATAAGGAAACAGAATGTGTGAAAGGGGAATGAAAATATCCCGAAGCTAATCCTAACCGCGCTATTAATCCTTACACTGAGAGCGCGGGGGCGGGGGCGTTGTTTTTGAGTGCAGCCTGTGCTTTGGTGCAGAAGCTGAAGCCGGACGCGGAGGGGGCCGAAGGGAGGGAGAGGCCGTGCGCCGAGGCACCGGCGGCCAGCGCCTCTGGCGCCACCGTCACCAATAACTCGGACCTCAACGACTCGCGGGAGATCAACTTCGAGTACCTCAAGCACGTCGTGCTGAAGTTCATGTCTTCCAGCGATGCGGAGGTGAGTGCTCGGGCCCCCTGGGCCGCGGGGGGTGAAACACAGAATCCTCCGGCCCCCTTCTCCGCTCGAACTCCGAGCCGCACCCCCCACCCGTGGGGGAGGTGAGTTCCTTGTTCCTGTCGCTTTCCTGAGAGGAAGTGGCACGTTTCCGAGAGGAAGAGCTGCTTTGGGCGGCCGACAACCTCAAAAATCGAGTTGGGCTTGCTGGTCAGTCGCGCAGAGTAGCCAGAGAGACGTTCGGTCACAGGTGGCGGCTTCGCACCCTGGGCTCCTCGGCCAAGCACAGACCCCACACGTCTGAACCTGCGGTCCCTCTCCGACCGAGCAGGATCACTGCTGCGGTGACACATCGTCATCTGGCAGGAAATTAATTGACCGTGGTGGAAATGGAAAAAGGAAGTGCTTTTGATAGCCGGGCTTTTGTTACGTTTCTTAGTGAAGCTTGTGTGTAGAGCTGTTTTTAATGACAAGAATTTCCATTTGACTGTGGAAGTGAGAAAAACCTGGAAAAATGGCTGCCTTGATATCCTGGATATCAAGGATAATTCCTTGTCATAGACTGAGTAATAACAATCAGAATTTGTGCTTTAATGTGGAAAGGACAGCTTAGCTTTTAAACCCCCGTTCTGCACCCGAATAGAGAAGATTTGAGACCGACAGCAGTCTCTATGAAATCGTTACTTTTCACATTCTCCTTCATGGGGTGCCCTTGCAGTCTGACAGTAGTCATTAGGATTCAGAAAAGCCGCACGAGGCTGAAGAGAAGGGAGTTTCAAAGCTTGCTTTAGTCACCATAAAAAACACAGGCTGAGAATTTCCTCGGCAGGATCTTAATTCAAAAAAGAAGCAGCAAACAAGAAGAAACATATTCTGGTGGTTATAGTGAATTTGTGGAGCAAAAATAGAATAAGTAGGGTCTCCAAGGGCCCTGGAATGAGCAAGCATAGTTACTCGCTTTTAATTTTATCAGGATCTAGAGTCCATACAGGTGAAGCTATTGGTGTACTGACCTCGGGATACGTGTTTATCCTGAAAGCTTATCCAACTACAGACTAGGCCTCAGGAAAAAAAGGCAGCTTTCTTAATGTATTCCAAAAATCATGCTAGCTGTTAATAAAAAAAGAACTTAAGAAAACATTAATAATTATTTCAGTATCTGTGAAAAAAGTAACCTTGTACTGTGCTTGCAAACTAATCACACCCCTCTTGCACAACATTAATAGTGACTTTTTTCCACTGTAGAATTTTAAATTGCTTTCTCTATTGCAGTGGCAGTCCCAGAAATGTCAAGAGCTCAGTTCAAACAGTATGTCCATTCGAAACAGTCTTTCAGTAGCTGGTTACCCTGCATATTTTTGTGTACAGGCTTTGCATTCAGTCCATCTGTCAGCAGCAGGACAGCTCTGGGTGTGTCCAGGGTTCGGTGGGCGGGACTAAGGTTCAGTGGGCGGGACTAAGGTTCAGTGGGTGGGTCTAATGTTTGGTGGGCGGGTCTAAGGCTCAATGAGAGGGCCTCTGTGCTGAGGAATGTTTCACATGTCACGAGACATAACTTACATATGCAGCAAAAATCATTTACATTGAAATTCTCGTGTTTCTAGTCTTGTGAGTTTGAGGACAATGTAGGGCAGCAGTGAAGGTTCTAAAACAGGCCTATTATCAGTGTCAGTTCAGAGAGTGTTGCACCTGTCATAACTCTGCACACTACCTGGAGCCTGAAAAAGATGAATCTGTACTTTTATATATCATAATAGGAAATTTAGTACACTTTAATTCTTCAATAGCCACAGCTTTAACCATAGCCAATATGGGCCATATCTTTTTTTGCTGCAAAAACACACATTTCTGTTGTTCATACTCATTTCCAAGTCCATATAACAAAGAAATAATAAATCTACACACTTGCATTAAATGGGTGCTCTTTACTTGAGAAGTACATAAACAGTAGAATAAAGGAACCCGCTAGAAAAAACATTAACTCCTCACAGGGGGTCACTATATGAGAAGATAGAGGCAAAGACATTTTGGAAAATCAGTGCTTGCTCTCTTTTTAATCTATGAATAAAAAAATATATATTTTGCTTGGGAATTATTCTTTAATCATTTAGCAGCAGCCTCTCCCTAGGTGTCTGATCAAAGTCCTATTTACACTTTCAGTGTAAACGTCCCGTGTTACTGCTCTGAAGAGCTGCTTTACCTTATAGTTTGATCTTGGAACGAAACAGACCAACAAATTCCAATAGTCTTCTTCTACTGCTCTCCACATGCGTGGAGACGTCTCTTTGCAGTGATGTCCGAGAGCAGTAAAAGTTCTCGTTTCTCTCCTTTTTCCCCCCCTCTCCCAGGCGTACCAGCTGATAAAGGCTGTATCTGTGCTGCTGAATTTCACACGGGAGGAGGAGGACATGCTGAAGGAGACTCTGGAGTACAAGGTGAGATGGCGCCTCCACCTGGAAAAGGTCCTCCTGTGATTTGCAAAGTTCTGTGCTTCAGTCAGTCAGAGCACAAGGGCCAGAAACAGTGACGGGTTTTGAGTCGCAGTCTTCAGTGCACCCTGACAAGACGGCACGCAGATCAGCCTGAGATATGAGCCGCTTTAGCCGATATCCCGGCTCATTCCAGGAAACCGCCGGTCAAGATCCTTGGGTCAATTAGCTGCTAATTACCTAACGAGCTAGACAGCCTCCTCTTGTTGGCACCTGTTCTCTGTACGGCCTCGGTCACTTTGCCTGTTTTACTTCCCCTTGTTTTCAGATGTCGTGGTTTGGATCAAAGCCCACTCCCAAGGGCATCGTGCGCCCCTCGATTTCCGGAGCCCCCGCGCACTGGAGCTGAGGTATCTCTCCCCCCGGCAGCCTGGACTGGGAAAGCTGCAGACCCCCAGCCCCATCTTCCGCCCCCCCCCCCCGCTGCCCGGCCCGGCCCGCTCGCTTTTCCGGCTGGCGCCCCCGTCACTGTTCCAACAGTGTTTTAGCAGAAGACTTCAGTTTTTAAACATGGTTTACAGCTATTTAAGAACTTTATACCGGAGAATCCTGTTATGCAGATTGACGGTCTCTTCTGAGGACAAGTTATCCTGTCTTGCTTTTTTCTGGGAGCGCACCGTGAATTAGTTACAGTGGAGGCGGGGTAGCAGAATAGGCCGCTGCGAAAGGGATGGCTATCATTTTATGCGATTTTACGTTTTTAGGAGTGATTCTGTTCTATTGCAATCAAAAAGGTTGGTCCCTTCTTCTCAGACTGTTTTTTTTTTTTTCCCTCTGGGGACTAAGGTTGTTTTGTTTTTTTTTTGCACATGGAAAACCTCCCACCTTTCTTTTTTTTTTTAAGAAAAGCGAGCCGATATCCATCGTGCAGAGCTGGAAGATCTGGAAAATAGACTGCGGGGACACGGTGGATAATTTATAAAAGTACGTCATGGATGTGAAGGGAGCTCCACCATCTCTGTAGCCCATTGCTGTCCTTCTCTAATGCATTCCTGTTGGAGTTTAAACCCTGAGTTCGAGATTACTTCCCCCACGAGTGACTTGTTTAAATGTACCACTGGGCTTCTGCTTCATCTCTTAGCTTGAAGGGCTTTGATGGATTCTTCAACTCCGTTAGCCTTAATGCAGAAGTTACAGCTCTGGCAGCCAGACCGGAGTTCCGCGCAGAGGCGGTTAAAACTGTGCAGCTGTGCTCCTGGGCCGAGCAGCCACGCTTCCAATGCCAAAGGCTTTGGGTTGGGATTTGGCACGCTGGATGAAGGCCACGATTGCGTTGCTTTTAAATCCGGTTCTATATTTTGTGTGATGGGTACTTTAGCCTGTTTTTTTTTTTTTTCCGGGAAGGTGGGTAACCCCCAGATGACAATAACTGGCTTCACCAAAAATGGTCCTGATTAACCAGCCCGGCATTGCTACGGTACAGCTGATCACGGCATCCTGTCCTTAGCCTTTCTCTTGTATGGGAAGGCCTGGCTTAGTGTTTTTTGTAAAAACTTAATTGGATTCCTTTACGCAGTGAAAGGGTCCCAGAGTGAGTGTATTTGGAGCCATCCGGTAGCGAGCCTCCTTCTGAGACATTGTACAGCCTCATATCATAGCAGTAGCAGCCTTCAGTTAAGCGTACACATGCCTGTGCGTGTCTGTAGGCAGGCTTCGTCTGCAGACAGCGGTCCACTGCTTCTTTGAGTTGATGAGCACTTTTTAGATTGCAAGCAAAAGGCTTCCTCCCCGCTTGGAAGGAGGGCCACAGTGCTTGTTGAGATACTTTGGTTGTAAAATGAGTCCTCCGATCATGGATGGCTGGGTTAGGAATCAGGTGATCGGGGACATGCTGTGTCTGATGGGTGTTGCACCAGATTCACGGTGTGATTAATTTGTTCTCTGTTATTAAGAGCCATGGAAAGGCGGATTCGCTTGCGACAGCGCACTGTGGAAGGGGAGCAGGTTACGTGAAGATGACTGCAGTTCATTCGCGAAGATATTCAGTGTCATTCAGAAAGTGCGCGGATGGGCTGATTCACATCAGCATCAAGATGTGCGCACACAGTTTGCACATGCCTTGTGTGCTCTTACTCCCACAGAAATTGGATCATTTTCACCCTAAGCAATGCCCGGTTTTAACTGAATGCGTTCATAAAATTGTTCGAATGCCTAAAACAGAGTTCTGGTCTTCTGAATATCTGAATACAGTCACGTGTGAAAATCTAAAATGCCTTCTGTTATGTGAAGACGACGACATCAGACTTCTAAAAATCACGTGATTTGCCCATTATCTGCTGCTCTGCTACCCTTTTTCGTCCCTCGGTTTTAAATTCGTTGCACGACCAACTTATTATACGTGTCGGGCCGAAGGGAAAAAAAAAACGGCTTTGCCGATTTCCAGTGGGCGAGGTTGTGTGACAATCGACAAGATTCCAATGTGTTAGATTACATTTGTCCGACGGCTGTAACTAAGCATCTCTCGACTGAAAAAAATGACAGCTGTAAAAAATATCTTGTAACATTTCTCACTTTTTTGCTGCTTTCCTCTATACGTCTCACTTGTTCTGTCACTGCAGAAATGGATTTTCCCTTTTTACTTCACCAACAGGAATTAAAGTGCTTTGTAGCTGCTTGAAGTTCTAGCTTTTGCAATATTGTAATTTAATATATCATCCGTTGTACATTTTATTGAAGATGGTCTGTGGACTGCCACTTAACTTAAGAGTGTTATACCACCCAAGCTAACTAAGCACATCGATCTTTCGAAATGTCTTCTCCAGAATGACGGGTAGGATTGGCATGGAGGGAGGGGAAAATATTATCTTAATGATCCCTTGATGTCTGGGTACCATGCAGTCCCATCTGTGGGACTCGGTGTGCTTGTCCCTCCCCCAGGTGATGTGGGTGTTGAAGCGAATACAGGCTGTTCCTCTCTTCACTACTCAACTATTTCTTTTCCTGAGAGCCATGTGCAGTCTTTTTTGTCTTAACGTTTCAAAGAGGTGACTGGTTCTTCATGTAGGTGTTTTATTTAGGGCGGCATCGTGGCTCAGCTGTAGTATCGCTGCCTCTCAGCGCTGGGGTCCTGGGTTCAGTTCCTGGCGTGCTGTCGTGTTCGTGGGGATTTCCTCTAGGTGCTCCGGTTTCTTCCTACGGTCCAAAAACGTACTGTGTCCAAGACTTTTGCACAATCTGTATTGTCTGGAAACTGCAGATCTAGACACTGAGGAAGGGCGATGCAAAAAGTTCTGCAATTGAAAAGTGAAGATCTAAACGTTTGAAATGGTATTTAGGACTGCTGATTCTAGTACGCTAGTTTCGCTGGGTCTTAATGGAGTTCACCTTGTGTCAGGCTCAACACGAGAGGTCTGCGTGCGCACTCAGTACTGGTGAACGATAAACCTCTAGGCATTTTTATTTCCTTTCTACCCATTTTGTAAGGCGAAGCTTCACAAACCTCAACACTTTATTATTGCCCATCTCCCGGCTCCTTCAGGCTGAGGAAGGGGTACAAACTCCTTGGCCCTCAGAATGAACACTCTCCATTGTTTAGGTGAGAATTGGGAGCAGCGGGTGCAATGGATCATGCATGGGTATTGATTAGCTTGGTCTAAGGACGATGCTGCAGACAGAGCCCAGGTTTCTCATGTCACCTTTTTGCAGAGATTAGCCGGCTCGCTCATTTTCTATTTCAAACATCGAAGGCCACCAGAACCTTTTTAAAATGCTGTAGGAAACAGACTTGTGTGAACGACTTTGTAAATGTGGGCCTTCCAAAGTGTGCACAGGATGTGGGTCTGGTCAGCTCGGTATATAAAAGGTAGATGTGTTCTGTCACGCAGAGGAAATTCAGTTTTTGTGAACAAGGCACGTGTGACAGCCAGCTGTCCATGTGTTGCGATTTGTTTGCCACTGGAAATATGAAAATGACTTTTATCCATTATGGATTACTGTATATCTGATCATCGTGATTACAGGTTATATAAGAAAGCAAGACATTTCCTGGTCTGATGGTGTAGTATTATTATACTTGTTATACTATACTGAATGATTCTAGAAAATCTAGGCTTATTTGACAAAAACACCACTCAGAACGTAGCTAAATTCAGAACTGTCATCTTTCAAATATTATTTTTGGGTAATACGTTTTGCCATTAATCATTCACTATTTCTGTTTAGAGCGAAATTCCAAGATTATGAGTTGACTTTTTATTTTGGTTCAATTTTGTGGTTCCATTTCAACAGGTAGGCATTGTCTTGAAGTTCATGTTGTATCTTAGCCCCTTGTCTTTAAATAATAGCTTTTGAAGTTAACACAATTAAAAAAAACAAACGGAACCAGAGTAGCTGCTTTAGCTAAGGGGTGTTGGGTTTGCTTTCAAATATAAATTAAAAAAAATCTCAATCATAATTGAAAATAATATAGAAGGTCACACCTCTCTACCTTCTTTGTATTTATAAAATACATTCCGTATGATGATCAATATATGATCAGTACTGTACATAAAAGAAAATTATAAATCATTGGTTGTTTAGGAGCGATAGCAGTATTTATATCAGTATTTAACCCACCTTCATGGAAGGATTTATCTCAAACTAAGCACAAGTTTAGACTTTTTTTACGTCTGAACATTGCTGCTTGCCTCTCTAACAGACTGTGCTAAATGATATATTAGTATGGTATGAACCAAAAAACACTGCTCCGGCTGGAATGAATTTATGTAGGAGTTTTAACGTTAAGCACTGGTTCAATCAAGGGTAGGTGTAATGTTAAATATGGCATTTTGAGTTGACTTTCTTTTTTTTTTTTAAGTAAAGCTTTGTAACATAATCGTGTTGAACCTGGTGCATGATGTCAGGGGTGTTACACATTTAGTGCTCAGCTGTGCTGAGTTCAGGATTCCTAAGAGCACTAATGGTGAGAAAATTATGACTGCTTTTATCATTCCTTCTGTCGGACATTCTCCCAAAAGGTGGGGTAAAGTTTTTATTTGTACATTCCAATGGAGGAAAACAAAACATCTAAATATAAACTGGACAATACACTATATAAATGTATATACATATGAACTGAAAAAAATAAGTTTGGCAATGTAAACAGAATTATTTGAAAAGCCGTTTATAATTAGAGCTTTTTTAGATACCTGACAAAAGCTTAATTTTTGCACAGTGCTGTTCACCTTTCTCTCTTGTACGCTGTATATATCTCCCTTGTGATCTTTCAGTCACAGCTGAGAAGATGCTTTTGTCTTTTGAGTTGGATGACAACCTGTTAATACGAAAGATTGTTCTGTGGCACGTTCTGACAGAACTGCCAATACAAATCTTCCTGCCTTTAGTACTGCTACTACTAATAATAATATTGAGTGTTGATTTTTTATTTGTGTTGGCGTGGCCTGAACTCTGCAGAGGATAATATAATGGTGTATATTCCGAGAATGACTAATGCACTTTTTAACATGTATGCTGAAGTCAGTCCAGATTGTGAACTGCCACTGAATTCACATTTGTCTGGGTTCTGTTTTGCTTTTTCCATATTTGGTGTTCTAAAGAAAAAAATGGACAGGATATTGTGAAATTCTGATTTGATTTTTGTTTTTGGGGGGGGAGGTCGGGAATAATTTGTAGATGTTATTTTTGATTAAACTTATACAAACGTGAACAATTACTGGTTTTTCTTTGGCAAGAGTCGAGCGCAAACCAGGCTTTGTAAAACCACATGAGCAAATGATGGATTCATTTACAAATAACCACAGACCGTAAGTTGGCTGATGCTTTTATTCTATGTGACTGACATTTATACGCATGCATACCTCTAGATTTTAAATATATTTACCAAATACTAAGTATCTGACTGAAGGGGACCTTAACCTCTGTCAAGGTCCTCTCCTGAAACATACTGAGCACATCTACAGTACACTAACCTTAACCAATTCCTGCAAATACATCCCAGCTTATTCCTTATCCTATGCTTCTATCCAAAATAACTTCCATTTGTACAAGGCATACAGTAACAGTGCCACATCCAGAATTTGAGCACACCCTTCCCAATTACAGGCCAAGGGTGCTTAACCATTCCTCCAGTGTTGCATACTGAAAGCACCTGTACTAACAATTAGTTCAGCGATTAACAATGTTCAATTCAGTATGGGGTTTCAGGCATCAAGTTTTGCACCTTAGCATACTGCACGCTGAACATACCACACACCTGCAGTACATTCCTCAAGTATAAACTAGTTTGATACTTTTTTAGTTCACTGGTGACGATGTTGCGGGACTTTTACAAACCCCAGTGTTCCCCAAAGTCAGTGCCTGGATTTAGCTGTGGCATAGTCTGTTGTTCGCTTGGTCGGTATCAGATTTCCACCTACTCTTGTGTGTTCCATTTTTTTTTTTTAAAGGGGTTAATGCGTTCAACCATTTAAGCTCACAGCGCAGTTAGCAGGCTTATCTGTGTTTCCCTTTTTAAAAACCAGACCACTAATTTGCACTGAAAGGAAAGTAGGACAATCACAAAAAGACTGTGACTAAGTACTGCCTTGGGGTACAATTTACCTTTTGTTTCATAATTTAAAACGAGTTGTAAATCATGGTCGAATAAAATGGTTTTCATGGGGGAGAATAAATTGAATGTTATACGAGATGGCCCCCCAGGGCCAGCATTTCAAACCTGGGTTCTGGGAGATTAAAGAATAGCACTCCAGCTGAAAACCAGCCAACCCCAGAGCAGCAACGATCACAATTTTGAGCCATTTAAGCGACAGCAATGCTTTTACCAGAATCTTCATTTTTAATTTAAATTTTTAGGTTTTACATGACAATCTCCCAACTTAGTCATTCTGCAAAAAGAAAACCTGATTTAAGCCATCACAAAAAGTCCTTTGATAGATTAATAATCTTATATTAAGCAGGGCACAGAAATGAGGAGGAGCCTGTTCATTTTTCAGCCCCCATACAGGTTTCCTGAATAGCTCTGTGCAGGTAGTTTAGCGATATACAATCTCTTCTTTAACCTGTATTAGCTGGGTGGGAAAAACTAATCTAAACCCCACTATTAATCAGAATTTCCACACAAAAAAATTCCATAAAGATGATACAAGAGCTTTATTGCAGCAGGCACTTTACATGAAATCACCCCAGTATTCATATCCTCTCCATTGCTTTATATTAAATGTACATCTCTCTGTACAAAAATGAGAATGAGGAAAAAAAAAAGAATAAAATCTAACCTTCAGTACTGAGCCAGTCAAATAACACTAGTGTACCATGGTGTACTCCATCATGTGCGCCAATTTCATGGTATAAGCCAAGACTGCTCGTCAGCCTCAGCTAGGGTCAGTCCTGGTCAGTTTTTCTAAATTAACGTGTTTTTAAAATTTTTCTGAAGTAAAAACAAACAGAGCGTGAGGATGTGTAAGACCTTGCATATGATAACATGTACAATAAACACAAGACATCCCCCCCCACCCCAAACCTTTCAAAACCTCAAGAGATAAAAAGCATTCCAACATACACTGTAGTTCTTCACTCAAAATTATATTCTTTTTAATTTGTCAGCTTCTGCAAAAATGGCATCTTTTTTCCTGTAAAACTGATTCCCTTGGGGGAAAAAGAAACAAACGATTCCTGGCTCGCCTCTTCATGGTTTTTGTCTTCGTAGCTTTTCTTCTTCGGCCAAAGGTTTTACAGTCCTTCAAACAGTCTTTCTGGCTGTCAGAACTCTAACAATGGATCCTAGGCCACCCACTGCAAAAGCCTGAGAAAGACAAGATGACACGATTACAGTCACATTCCTTTTTACCTGGTGAAACCAGTCAGCTGGTCCTGTAGAATCATGTCGTTCTGAACTCTTTGTATCTAAGCGAACTTTACTGGAGGCAAAAAGTTTATTTTGCTCCTTGATTTCCTGGAGCACTTAGGGAACAAGATCAAAAGCAGTTGACAGATTTGTATTCTGATTCTTAGAACGTTTTGACGGTACTCTCAGAACTTTTTGTAAATCCAAATTTCCGTATCCTGTATTTTCTCTCCCTAAATGCTAAACCTAAAATAAGAGAGGGATCAACTCCATTCCAAATACTACCAGCAGCCTTAGAGATCTTAATGAACATCTGTCTTATCACACACTTCCCTACGATCACTGTACCATAATTACATCCTGTGTTTAGTTTTGAAAAAAAGTCATAGTGTGCAATTTTATTAACGGACCAATCTTCCTTCCGGTTTTGCTTTGCGAAGTAGAAAAGCATAAAGGCAGGAAGGAACTACTATGAACCCCACCTACTCGAAACAGACACAATTCTGATTGCTTTTATTGTAAGAAAGCTACAACACTGGAGGCAGTCCTTTTAGTTAAAGTAGCACCATCGCAAGTTGCCTGCTTACAGGCAGGTCAATAGTGATAATCTTTGCTTATTTTAGTCATCTATGAATACTTTTAAAAGTGCCAGGATCATTTTTGCTCAGCATTTAATCAATTTCGAGTTGTTTTTGCAGATAATAAGAGAAATAATGCAAGCTAGGAGCCTAAAAGAGGGTGCAAGAATTTCCTTTTTAATTACTGGTTATACTACTGTCTTAGTTACAGCCAGTCTATGCCCAAATGCAGCTGTAGATGTAGGACTTGCTTTAAGCTCTCATTAAAAATGTTCACTAGAGACTTGTGGGCGCTTGGATACATCTGGCCTCCAGAATAGTGAAAAGGGGGATTTAAAAAAGAGCAGGTTTTAAAAATAGTCATTCCTGTTTTGAATTTCACTTGCAAACTTCTCTAGGTTAACTTGCTGCAAAACACTTCATTCCCCCCGTGAACGTCACACAACTCCTGAGTATTCGTCTCGAGTGTTGTACATCGTAAGAGACGCTATTTTAAACCTCGGGTCACTGCGAAATGGATTTGTTCCCACATCTTCGTGTGCCTAAAAATAACACATTGCTTTTCTTTCCATGGAAACAGGCCTGGCTGCGTAACGTCCCACTGTTACCATTAAAGCTAAATTCAAATGGAGTTGAAAGGGAAAAATGCTGGAAATTTCACAATGATCCTAGGGTTAACTTGAATTATACAGACGGAAACGTAAAATTTTGAAAATACTTGTAAATCTTGTGCATTTACCGTAAGCAGCTTTTTACCGGAACTTTTAAATTGGAAAAGCCGCCAATCGCATTTAAAAAACACATTTGAAAATATGAAAGAAAGGGTAACAACAGGGAACTCTTACACAAAAGCGTCATAAGCAATAGGACGTGTTTGACTATGTCCAGATAGACTCGGCATATTGTCATGAGTTACGGTTTGAAAAAAATGTCACGAGGTCATCGGGATGGAAGAAGTCCTTCCCGATTAGCAAACATCAAACCTTTTGATAACAGAGCAATACTAACGTGCCAACTCAATCCGAAAAGAATGTGCAGGTATTTAATTTACATTTGTGTCGGTGTGGCATGGCAGCACAGGGGTTAGCATTGCTGCCTTGCAGCTCTGGGTTCAATCGGCGTGAGTTTTCTCCATTGGCTCCAGTTTCCTCCCACAGTCCACAGACTGGTGTGAGTGTGTGTGGTCCGTCTGTGTGCATCCTGAATGGACTGGGGTGCCAGCCAGGGTGTACCCTGCCTTGTGCCTGTTGCTTGTTGAGTTAAATTAACATAGTTTCTCTTTACTATACCTTGTAGAACGTATACATGTTCATATAAAGTTAAAAACTGAGGAGCAAATGCCTTTGAGTATTCCCCTTGTAACCCTGAAATTTGGCTATATTGTGATCCTGATACTCCTCTTACACATTTATGGAAAAGCTGAAGGAAGAAAAGAGTAAGAGAAATCTCGCAGAATCTAGTTGCCATCTTGATGCCACAGGTCTGAAAGCCCAGGTTTTCGATCTCTTGAGACTTCAGTCTCAGAAACTGAACGCCACAATAAGCAAGTCTTTTTACCCACTGAACAAAGCCAGAACGGACTGGAGGGAACCTACCTTTTCGTGCCATTGAAGCAAAATTGCACTGCTGTTTTCCGAAGGCTTCTCGAAGCCTCTGTAAATGTACTTCATTAACAAGTCAACACCGTTCTTGTCTAAAGATTTCACAGCTGGCTCAATCTCGCTGCTTCTGAAAGACGTGAGGACACGCAGTACTATCCCCTGCGCCCGTTCCTGGGGAGAAACAGATAAGAGAGCTTTGACTAATCACGTATTGATCAAGAGTACAGTTTCGATATCACAGCGTACACCACAGACTGGCTTTAGGTGTGTTCTACTGAGGTGTTGACTGAGGTAAAGGTGAAACAAGCAGAGCTGAGTAATGTAAACAGAAACGGGAGAAGAATTTCTGGAGCAGCCTCTTGCTTGAGGCCAGCAGTTAAGACTAGTTCCCGGGGCCCATAAAGAAAAGAGCAGAGCAAAAAATGCTTACAGTGCAGCCTAGTGCAGATAGACTGCTAAAGCCACATGGCAGTACAGCAGTGTGTGAGGAGGCTCTGTGCAATGGATAAACACAGACATACACTTCACATGTGCTTCCGTAAGAAAATCTTCTGAGCGAGATTAACCCCCCCCCCCCCAAAGTGAGATAAAACGGGACAGCATTTTGAAAGGGCCGAGTATCAGGCACTGTCCTTACCTTAGCTGCCTGATTCTTGGAGTTGATTGGAGGATTTCTTAAAACCGCATGAAATGCAGTCATCATGTCCCCTGTACATTAGAGCAGGTTAAGGAACACAACACCAGGCTCCAGCTTCATTGCGATAAAGTTAAGACGACACTGTAAATCACAGGAACTACTAGAAATTTCACCGTTAAGCAACATCAGTTAATGTCCCACTTGTACAAGCAGAGCTGCTGGCATACTTAGGCTGTTTTTACACAAAGGTCCATTTCTAATTTTGTGGAGAATCTGCAGAAAGTTACGTTTTTAAAACGCAGCAATTCCAGGATCTTTTAAAAACACTGTACTGGTACTTAAGGGGATGTTGCTCTTTAATTCTTCACAGTTTGTTCACTAATTGAACTCCTTTACAATGCATCAAAGGAAACGTTGAGCAACAAGAACTACCAAAATCGGCCGAGAGAAGTACTGTGCTTTAAAAGAAAACAAATTGCAGTATATGCCCAATCTTGGTAGAAGTAGCTTCCAGTAGTGTCATATAAAAAGGAAAGATGCTTAGCAATATGGAAGATTGAACTCAAGTCACTGAATTTTATCTAGAACCTGAAACACTGATTCTTAAGATATTGGGTTATAAGCTAATTCTCACCCTTGTCTTATATTGCAACAGAGAGAATGTTTGAATTGAACACAATCCACACCTTAACCAATGAAACATTTCTCCGAAGTTTCCTGCTAGTCTCTCAGGACACCGAGCTTATGTTTTTGTTATTCCAAAAACACCCACATAAGTGACACCAAATTCTATACTGCAGAAGTCAATGATCAACAAGCGAGCGATTCTTACTCGCATGATAAAACGAACAGGTAAGATGCCTAAGTCTGGAGAAAGAGGATTGCAGGAAAACCGGAAAAACTGAATTAACTGGTTTGGGGACTTAAACGTTCTATCTTATCTGAGTGGAAAAAACTGGAGGAGCTTGTAGCTATACAGTAAAAGGAAATAATCTGTTCTGAGCTCTCGGTTACTTAAAAATTGACCATCGAAAAATCACTTCTCAGGAGTGTAGACCCCAATAACTGCTAGACTGACTGTCTTTAAACATGGCCTAGCCCAGGTTCAATACATGACTGGCCAAGCACTGCCAGCTCTGTGTGGACTGAGATTCAGTCAGGAATTCTCAACCTGCTACACACTGCAGCCCCTGAACGTGTCCGGACTCTGTCTGACATGACACTCCTGTCATCAATTAATTTCTTTCTCCCCTGAGTAACTGCAAAAATTGCCACTGTGGTCACACCTTGTTGGTGATCTCAAAGCATTAAAGAAATGTACAAAATAAAATATACATGAGACTTCCCATCTGTTTCAGAACCCGTTAGCAAAAGATCTAACTCGGGGGCAATTTTGAATAATTTACATACATGCAAATCTATCCATCTCTGCTGTTTTACTGTAATCAATTTCAGTGTTCCACTAATCTCATGACGTCACCTACCTTAATCCCCAGCAATGATGCAAGGCTAATTTACATCTCTGTCAAGATTCTGTGTAGGTAAATGTATCCCACTAAAGACCACAGTAGGCTTTCCAACTTATGCACATTAAATAAAATCATACACCCAGCTAAACTGGAAAAAAAATGGAATTGCCCTTTATCATGGCAAGTCTTATTAAAGAAAGACAGTCATATTATTAATGACTGGTTGATTTTGGAAGTAAGCAGCATCTGTCTTCTTATGTGATTAAGCAACTTTCACCTGGTAAAAATTAACTGGTTCCTGCTGTGCTGTCAATATTGTCAAAAGGCAGGACTGGGTGATTTAAAAGAGCTCTTCCTTGCTGCGAGAGCCCGCTCAGACAGCACAAACATCCATCTCTTTTCCCGTTTTCCACACCGCAGTGACAAAATCAAGTTTGCCTGCTGCACGTGTATCTTTGTTCTGGCCTGATGGCGACCCTGGATAGCACTGGTTTTGTCTGCTCTTGCTTGGTGGTCAGCGGTTCTCATACAGGC
Source organism: Atractosteus spatula (assembly GCF_055471065.1). Classification (NCBI taxonomy): domain Eukaryota; kingdom Metazoa; phylum Chordata; class Actinopteri; order Semionotiformes; family Lepisosteidae; genus Atractosteus; species Atractosteus spatula. The sequence continues at coordinate 2,986,183 of NC_142728.1, read as the reverse complement.
GCACGGGCTCAAGTCTGCTTGTTGTGACACACATATTCTACCGAAGCACTGGAGGAACCGATCTGGTAAAGGAAATAAGGCCAAGGACAACCACCTCGCAAAACAACCCCCCCCCCCCCCGGCAGTCATCAGTCACGCACCCTGAAGCGCAGACGAACGTTTCCTTAACCCGCGCTCGCTCCTCCGCTCTCTGCTACCCACACCTGCTGGCGCCGCGCCGCACGCCCAACCCGGCCTCAACGCCCCCGGTTCACAAGCGCTTCCTGCGAGAGCCCTCGCATAGTTTCAGAGCCCACCGCCGCGCCACGTCTCGGGCGCAAAACCAAGAGCCGCCAACGAAAACGGCCAAGCTTTCACAAGCAAGCCTTCCGCCCGACGCAAATAACTACGCCCTGTTAAGAGGTAACTCTGAGGTCGGCTTGAAATGGAATGAGATGAAATGTACCAGCTGGGGTGCCGGTAACGATCTAATCGGCACAGCTTGCTAAACAGCCACTGTGGGGGGGGTGGGGGAAACACCAGGAGAAAGAGGTCTTCAGATCAGAGACATTTACAAGCTTTGCACCGGTTGCTTCTTGCAATTCAGGGTTTCAGGGGAGCCAGAGTCTATCCCGGCAAGCAACTGGTGCAAAGCAGGGTACGCCCCGGATGGGACACCAGTCCACTGCATAGACAGAGTTCGTATAAAGCAAAAACAACAACTGAAAAAACTGCCAACATCAGGGAGGCGTCTCCGAAGTTAGCCACACAACAGAACTTGCACACCTATCATACTGCAAAGCTCACTCTCTGGGTGGCCTTCCTGTGAAATAGATTCAAATCAATTTCGCTTCTGTTCCGTTATCCAGTGGTAGGAAAACAAATCACTTTTTGAAAATTTCTCCTGTGATTTTGTGTATAAGGATTCTCGTTTCTCATGGGAGGTGTGCCGTGTGACCCTCAGTGGCTGCTGCTGCTGCTGCTGCTGCTGCTGCTGCTCAGGATAGCTGCAATACGAAGTAAAAATAAACGCTTAGCTAAACACAAGAATGTGGAACAAGCTGCCCAGCCCTGTTGTTGAAGCCGATACTCGGACGCTCTTCAAGAAACAGCTGGAGGAGAACCCTGGAGCAATGGGCCGAGTGCCACAGGAACGAGACGGGCTTAACGGTGCCCTCTCGGTTGTAACTCCTCCTAGTTTCTTAAGGTTATAATCTGGAGGATTCAGGCAGCAGTGATACAGCATTTTTGCACAAGATATTTTTACACATCTTTGCTTAAATGAATGAAAAGAATGCAAAGTTTGAAGCCACTGAAAAACGATACGGACACTTTCTCCCCTCCCCAGGGAGTCATGCAGATAAGGAGGGAGCACTGAGGGAGCCCCCGATTCCCTCACATCCTGCCACCTGTGCTCTTCAGCATCATATTTTTGCAACTCACTGCCTTGTAAAACAGGCTCTGGCACGTCACGGCGTCTTGCCATTTACAGTGCCCGGCAGGAATCCTCACTGGGCTTTGCTGCAAGGCCAAACTGGCTCGACTGGTTTTTTTAAAGCACAAATGCAGCAAGAGCTTATCTTCCTCCTGGATCCCAGCTCTGGGAAACGGACAGGAAGTGCGTTTGAATTTAAAAAGAATCGCTTTCGTTCTCGTGATTTGCATTCAGCTCTTGTCAGGTTCATTACTGAATTAGGCTTGTTTTTACCCATAGAACTCTACCCCAGAGACTTTTCGATGGTAACAATTCCTCATGACCAGTTTGGTTACGAAGGCTCACAAAATACTTCAAATGTCCCAGACAAAAGGTCTCTCGGTTTGTGTACTTGTGTTGCAATAAAATGGTAAAAAAAATGTAACCCATTCAAATAACCTGTCAGAGAGATAAAGGCTGCAATGCAGCCTTTTTAATCTTGGAAATACCAAGTAAACACATTTGCTACCTATACTGCACACTATTCTGCAGCAAATATCTGCTCAGCATTTTTTTAATATGGGGTTTTAAGAGCAGAAACCCAGAAGCTGCTAAAACTGACCAGAGAGGAGTTTACATTACAGACTGGAAAAAAAGGGAATGAGTTTAGGTGAATCCCTTTCAGATGAAATTCACAGTCTGCTTTACTGAAGCACTGGTTTAAAATGTTGATGGGAGTTTTTAACAACATGGGACTTCTACCAAAAAAAGTTAGGTTTCATGAGACAGATCCCACAATGCACTCGTGACATTAAAATCCACTCCAGAGAATAACCAGTATCCAATGGCCGAGTGTCAGCAAACAACACAGACTGATGGTAGAATTTGAAATCTTGGGCTATTATTAAAAAACTGGCACGGGAGTGCTGGAAATGAGATTTCTTGGTTCCTTTTTCTTTCGAATAGGGATCACAAAACAATAAGAGCTAGACTAATTGGGTGCAGTCAGGCCCTGGCTCTGTTGACGATGTGGTAATGCAAACATTTCAGATTGTCAGATAATGTGAATTTTCTTACAGCCCCTGGGGGGCTGAGGCTGTCAGGAGCTCAGAATGTCCTAGATATTATCAGAACGCTTGAAGGCCTAGAATCTGGTACGGAAAATTGAGAAAAAATGAAATCGTAGTACATCAGGATGTCAGCTGGATGGCATCTTTGACTGCAGGTGCACCCAGGAACCTGTACTGAACCTCTTAAGTTTTGGTTCCTCTTTCTCCCAGCTGGGTTGTGACAAGAAATGTACGCTGGTCATGCTCAGATCAGCTCTTGTCACGCTGAAGGAGCAATAATGGGTTACAAAGCCTCCTCTGGTCTCACAGCTCAGCCACATCCTCTTCATAACAGGTCGACCGTAGCACCGCACAGGAGAGCACACAAGCAGATAAAAATCAGAGGAACCACTAAGCTCAGTTCATCTGTGCTCCTTATACGAGACATTTACTCCCACATTCTCATCTGTCCATCTCCTGAAGAATTCCAAGGGATCAGGATTTGACGATATGGCTGGGAACTTATGATTGGACACCCTTGATTTTTTTCCCCAGAAAATTAGGTCGTTTGAAGTGCTAAAGATACATGTTTCTTTTCCATCTGAGTCCTTGTGTAGCAGTCAATTCAAAGAACTACCCGACAGGCAATACCCCTAGAATTTGAACTGCCGAATCCAGCGCACTACTGTTTCCGTCTAAATTAGGGAGGACTAAACCCATTCAGTTCCTTAACCCTGTCCGTAAAGAACCACCAGTAAGGCCAGGAATTGAAGGTCCTGTTTGGTGGATTAGACTCCAGCTCCCCCCCGCAACCCCATACTGGATAAAGCGGTTTAGAAGCCGGAGTGCGAGACCGTTTAGTTACAAAATACCTTCACTTTGAAATACCGGTAAAGCAGGCTTGAGGGGAAAAACCCCTCAAGAACCATTATTTACTCCTTTGTGACTGCAGTCCACCCCAGAACAAGGGCGCCACGTCCAACCTGCACAGCCAACTTACCCCCCCGTGCCGTACGAAAAGACGGATCCAAACAGCCGACTGCTGGCGCGATTCGGAGCAGATGGCTTTGTTCCCCCTGCAGCTCCTGGCACCTGGACACAGCCAAGTGGAGGGAAGGATTTGGGATCTGAGAGGGGGGGAGATCTTCGGTCTGGGGCTATTTAATTAGTATAATCCTGCATCTGCTAGGGAGACGCTACAAGCCTAATTCTTCAGGGGGTGGCGTAATACCGTACCTGTGCTTCAAACAGAGTAAGGATCAAGTACAATCTCCCCCTGATTTCCTTCAAATGCACTTATGCTTTTGCCCTGAATGTCGCCCGCAGTACATTCGCTAACCAGGGAGCAGCTGACAGGCCCATCAGACTAGCCGTCGGAGCGCCTTTAATTAGCATGACTAACGCGAGACTGCTTCAAAACAGCCCTCGGTCTGCAGAGCAAGGCTCGCCGCAAAGCTGACAGGGCGCTCGGAGCTCGTACAAATAGTTATCAAAGACATGGAAATCTAAAAATCAGCACCTAAAGACATCCAAATTATTTGCAAATCTTAAAACGGTCGATCAGAAGAAACGCATTATGTCCTGGGTACTTGCAGGCGATATGCATGCAAAACACTGCCAACGTACAGGCATTTCTCGCACGACAGACTTCTGCACCAGCTTCCCCGTGTGCTCTCGATCCAGTTATTCTTAACCCTGAAGTCACACTGTTCAGGCGAAAAATGCCGAGGTACATTCCTATCTATAAAACGTGAACATTAAAAATAAAAGTTATCTATAGGGATGTACCATGGTATGTACTGCAAGAAGGTCCCACTTGTAAATTGAGGTCGCCCCCTCCCCAAGTACTGGTGAGGTTCTAGATTAGAAAGATGAATTAATCCACTAAACTCGGAAATAGGCGCAAGAAAGTGGTCTGTTGGGGGGTCACCCGACAGTGGGGCGATCCCACCGCAATCCCGGGAGGTTATTTAAAGCGCAACTCCCAAAGATAAGACGGCGGCGGTGAAGTTCATACAGCCAGTATCTCACCCCTCCTCAAAAAAACACACACAGCGAGTGGGCAGCCCAGACCCACGACACAGCCTATGTGCTTCCTCTAGCTACACGAACCGGTCTGGGGGTTGAGGTGGCTGATATTTCTGGTCTCCTAGGCGTAGCTTTGCTCGGGGCACCTGTGCCCTGTACCGGGGACCATAAAGTTAATTTGGGCACAAACAGCGAGCAAGGGCGCACTGGGCCCGTGAAACAGCACAGCTCTGGTGTGGGCAAAAACATCCACCGGTTTTGCCCACTTAGCTTCACAACCAGGAGGGGGCGATTAATAACTACCCTGACCAGCTGAAGACGTCTACGGCCGCCGCCCCCCCCCCTCCAAGACCATGCCTGTTTCTTGGGCAAACGCCACCTTAACGTTTCAGCCTCTCAAAAGTGCAGAGACGCATTTGGGCGAAATGATTCCGCACTCGCCAAGTTTCCAGCCAGCCTGATCTTGTAAATTAAAACATCGGGGGGGGGGGGGTCATTCGAGGATTCATGTCGCATGCGTCTGGGGGCAGATCTTTTGACGCATGTGTAAACTGTCCCCCCGTTTTCTTTTTAAAAAAAATAGACCCCCCAGCGCTTTCTGGTCGCAGCTCATGTGGAGCTCCGTTTTCCGTGAATCCAGTTCCAGCCGCAGCAGCTGCCGAGGTCGGGATTGCTTTTGGAAAAGTTGCAATAAAAAAGCCAATGCCGGCAACTTTCAGAGGCTTGACCGGTACCTTTCGGGTCACCCCCCTTCAATACAGCCCACCCCCGACCCCCGTGACACGCACAGCATAACCCGTGTTAGTCTACAAAGATGATGCATACCCATCTGCACGTCATTTGAAACCCAATGCGCTTCCATTCGCGTCCCAGGGAAAACAGAAAAAAAGGATATTGCCTGATAAGGCTGTCCACCTCGGCCGTGTCCGGCCCCTGCTGCTCGGCCGCCTCCTCCTGCTCGTCCACGAATTTGTTCTCGTCGTACTCATCGATGTCCACCTTCCGGAACCGGGACGACAGGGTGTTTTTCGCCATCGGGGCTGCTGCTGGCCCAGTCCTGCTGCTGGCCGGGTCCTGGGGGGGAGGCGGGGAGGAGAGGGAAGGGGGGTGGGGGGTGGTGTCTAAATACTGTACTTTTCGCAACGGGCCGAAAGCGCAGCGACACTCATGTAGCCCAAGTCCTGCCTGCCTGCCTTCTGCACTACCTCTGTCTTTCACTCCCTCCCTCCTTTTCTCTCTCTCTCTCTCCCTGGGCTCTAGAGAGACAAAATATGGCAGCTCTCTAGACTGGCGGAAACGGAACTACCTCACAGCGACAAAACCCAGACCTAATGTAGCCAGCCTCACGCTGCTCCGCTCAGGTGGGTGGTGGCACACCGTCCTGCCGGCTGAGGGTCGGAGCCGGGCGCACACGGCGCGTCGGTTGCGCGTCGGTTGCGCGCAGTGGCTTCATCCTGTCGCTGTACAGTCAGGGACTTTAGTCGTTCACTTCAGCTGCGCAGAGGTGCAATGTTCTTGAAATATAGCTTCACAACGAATGGTTGTGACTTTGTGAGAAGCAGATTGGTGCGACTGTTTTGGGGACCGGGAATCTCAATCGATGAATCCTTTTTTTTTTTTAAAAAAAGAAAATTCTTCTGGGGTTGAATTATTTAAAAAAAAAAAATCGATATGGATTTTAAGATTTCTTCCAAGGTGGCGATCTGCCATTTGGGAATATGTTAGTTGAATCCAGTGATAGTTGTATATGACTCGTACAGAGTCGTTTTTGGAATGAGAAATTGATGCAACTTTTGAGTGATTTCCCCCTAAAGTGGTACCATCCTCTGGGGACATTATTTTGAGTTGTTCATAGGACGTAGAGCTGGTTTTTATATATTGTTTTCAAATAAATCAAAGTTGTTGTTGTTGTTATTATTATGGCTCCGCTGTTAAACAAACTCCATACACCCCTTCCCCAGAGCAAAGGCTCGTTTCCTGTTTATGAAAAATATCAAATATTTTTCCTCATTTTAAACATACAAAATGGTGCTGTGTATTAGAACGTTTTCCGGCGATATTTATCAATAATGTAAGTGTACCATGTTGGTTTTACGAAAGATGAAAAATAAATACAGTTCGAAATAATTGATTTTCTGAAGACCCAAACTTCTATTAGGTAGGGGAGCAGGGGTTCCAGATCTTGGGTCTGGGTGCTTAATTGCCTAATTTACTCCTCCATTGAAAACAGAATATCCTCCAGCTAGGGTCAATCCTGGACCTTGGGGGTGCTGTCTGTGTGGAGTTTGCGTGTTTTCCCACTGTTCCTGTGGGTTTCCTCCAGGTGCTCCAGTTTCCTCCCACAGTCCAAAGAGACACTGGTCGATTTATTGGCCTCAGGGGAAAATGGCCCCGGTGTGAGTTTGTGCATGTGTGCATGTCTGTGTGTCTGTCTTGCCATAGACTGGCGTCCTGTCCGGGGTGTATCCTGCCTTGCGCCCGTTGCTTGGCAGTTTAGCTTTTGGCTTCCCTGCAACCCGGAATTGGAGGAAAATGGACCAATTTAGTGAAGAATTGATTCATATTAAGCCATTTATGGGTCACTGGAGTGAAAACCAGAAGACACGGTGGCCCTACAGGATGTTGGATGAACATCAGTGCCACTGGCTTAAGGAAACCGATGCTTTATTTTTTTTATAAGAGGTTCAGTTCGCCTGCCACTCCTCATCAGAGTGTGACTCTTTAAAGAAACACGCAGTTGCATCCCTTGGTCGTTTCCCTGATGACGCGTATGTAAGAGATGAATGAATAATGAAAGTGTGCGTCTTCCACAAAATGGAGACGTTCCTTAACAATTTGTGTCGTTTTTTTTTAAAGTTATTACTTGTGTCACTTCACAGTAGTAAACGTGATTGTTTAGTTTTAATGTGATTAAATATTATTGAATTACTGTGACAGTGATATTGTCAGTGTTATTTCATTATTGTGACGTGAGGGCTGTGGTTGTGTTTGGAATGTGAATGAATGAAATGTAGCATAATATAGGTATGATTAGAGTTCATTCTCAATGAATCCGCATATTATTAAAGACACATCCTCTCACGATAGCGCAGCTATTAATAAAATTAAGAACCTAATTTATCACTTCACTTAGGAGACCTCTTTTAATGGTGAGCGTACGGAATATAAAATAATACCTTCTGAATTAATTTTCCCACATGAAGCCGGTTGTAGGTTACCTCGCCGGTTATAGGGCATTTCATTGTAACAGCTAAGATACGAGTCAGCTCTTACTTCTTGTGCCTTGTTATGGTTATTGTATTGTGTTGATTTAAATGAACGTGAATGATGTATTTTGTAATGTGCTATAAATGACAACACATATGCTATAGCTCTATAACTATAGAGAGGAATGGTATTTTCTTCTGAAACGTCTCAACAGAAGATCACTAATCTACATTTTATTTTAGGAGGGTTCACAGTATCCTAATTTCAAAAGGAAAATCTGTTCAGTATCAGGGATATTACAATAAGAAAACATTTTATAGTTCTCTCCAATGTGTTCAAATTTTAACATTATTTTTTGTAACCTACATGGTAACCTCTACAAGTATCTATAAATTAGGGAGACATTTAACCTTATTAAACGTCAGCTTTTGCATCTAACAACAACGTGATTTATATATATATACAGATTAGCGGTCGGTAGCGTCTGCACCAATACAGTCACCATTATGTGCGTCTTTACTAAAGTACATGATGATGTTACTTTGGTTAATAAGGGAAAAGTTTTAAAATTCGAGTGACAGATGGAACATTCCTATAGCCCCCCCCCCCTTTTGTGAAACACGTTGGTAGCGCCCGTAACCCGGTAGAGCTTCGCCGTGACCCTCTGGCCTTCCTTTCCTGTGACAGCCAGCACTGACGATGGTGAGATACCGTTCTTTTAAATCCAATCTCGTTTAATCCTTCGCTTTATAAACGTTATAATGTACAACGAACACATGCCAGCGTGTGTAAACTCCTTAGTTAAAAGTCAGATGGGTTATTAAACCAGTTGAAACACGACTTTCCCTCTATATAATACGTTTAATAGATTGATTCTCACTGGACACTATAAAAACTAGTTATGGCTGCCGGTTACTTTTACGTGGCTAGAATAAAGCATGGTTTAATAAATCGTAGCATTTTCCCCTTCAGCGCTTCTTTTATAGAATAGCATTGATATACTGTTAACCGTTTTGTTTTAAGCATCATCTGATCTCGCTGTATGGACAGCTCTTGTGCATGTGGTTTGTTTGCGGGGTTTGTTTGATAACTTTTTGCGATGATCGTATTGGAATATGGGGTTCCTAAAGTTCTTGGTCAGAAGGCTTTATTCGTTTGTTCTTTCTGATATTTAGTCTTCGTTGGCCAACCTATATAAAACTGGCTGCGTTTTGTGCGGCTCTGAATCGAAGCTGAGGACCTGCTTTCAGAAACCTATTAAACAACAAAAGTGCAGGGCGGGCCAGTGTAAAGAAAGAAGATTCCCTCTTAAACAGTCTCGTATATTTTTTGGAGGGGTTGTTCTGCTGCAAGAAAGCACTTAGTTGTATTAACAATGATAATACCGCTTGTTTGTAGTTGTATTGATTGGAGTTTTAGTAGGTAGACTTGTGTGCTCACCTTTGGAAAGTTCAAGTATCGCTAGTAGAACAGACGTGTTTTTTTTTTTATCCTGCACATAAAAGCAGATGCAGATCCACATTTCTTCACTGGGACAATAAAATATTGGAGTGTTTACTTGTGTCAGTGCTGTGGGTCCAGCAGTAACGCCTTGCATTTGGATAGGCATCTGCTTTTGGAGAGTGCAATCCAGTAAGTAGAATTAGTTCCAGTTCCAGCTGCGTCAGCTTGCACAGGCTGCAAAGGAACAGGTACAGGTTTATTCCACGCTGAAAGGGAAAGAGAACATTTTGGCTGTGGAGCTGAAATGTTGTCTCTTTTCCTTTCAGTGTGGAATAAACCTGTACCTGTTGTGGCCCTACAGTATATTGGAAAAACCCTGCAAGCACTCTTGCTTCTAAGGAGCCTGGGCGGTGTACCACTGGGTGGCCCAGCCAGCTTTTTGTATTGTAATACAAAAAGTATCAAGTAGTGTATTGAAATGCTGTGAACAGTGGTCGTGTTCTTTTCTAACTGGTGCCTGATGGCTTTAAAACCTGAGCTTTGGTCACAAGAGATGAGCAGGGTGTCATGGCTCCGCAGCCCGGGTGTTGCCTAGCGGTTGGTAGTTTTAGCTTCTGAGGCTGATCGCGCAGGAGATGATGTGGATGCGCGGGCTGTGTGTTAACGCCGTCTGTCCCGGTGCCCAGGCGAAGATCAAGGCCCGAGACCTGCGCGGGAAGAAGAAGGAGGAGCTGCTGAAACAGCTGGATGACCTGAAGGTGGAACTCTCCCAGCTCCGCGTTGCCAAGGTCACCGGAGGTGCTGCTTCCAAGCTCTCCAAGATGTAAGTCCGGGAGGCCGAAGGGGGGGTCGTCGCCGCCCGCCAGAGGTGCCTTCTCCGCGCGGCCGAAAGGCTTTGTGTTGATGTGACCCGGCAGTTTTTAACGAGATTCAAAGACAAGGAGACTGAGACCCCCTATTTCTTGGCATTTTGCTCAAAATCATGTTAAACTAAAGGTTCCTGTGCAGGGTGTACTGGTGTCATAGCAAAGCAAAAGGACCCCAAATTAGTCTGTAACGGAGAAGATGATGCTGTGTGCCATGTCTGAGCTTTCAGTGTTTTGCAACCTCAGATGAACTAAACTGTTGCTCAGTGAGAGTCCCCAGGACTGGCACTCAGTGTTGGCTCATCTTGTCCTGTTTCCTTCCCCCATCATATTTACTTCTGATTTCAAGTCCCAGTTCAAACCCACTTATATTGACTAAATCTTTTTTAGATTTAAACAAGGTTTTTCACTAAAACTGTATCTCTGTGGAATCCCTCAGCTTTTGTGCCATCACAAATTTAGGTTCAGCATTGAATCTTTGAGGCCTGAGATCAATGTGGTGCTCATGTAGGTGAATATGCAGTATTATCGGTCAATTCTACAACAATTTGTCGATAATTCCTTACAACAAAATGACTCTACAAGTGATGTATAGATATGGGTCTCCCATCCAGGTACTGGCCAGGCTCACACCTGCTGAGCATCAGTGGGCTGCCAGCTGTGAGTGGCTGGTTGATATCACTGATAGCAGCTAGATGAAAGCTCAAGTCCTGAATCTTTCGGCTTGGGTGCTGGAGGGAAAGTAAGGTGTCCAGGAGGATGGCACGTTTCAAGTGCAGTGCTTTTCTCTTTCAGCCGCGTCGTGCGCAAGTCCATCGCCAGAGTTCTGACTGTCATTAATCAGACACAGAAGGAGAATCTGAGGAAATTCTACAAGGTAAGTACTCTGCCGCTGTACTGGATGGATAGGAGTATTGTTCTCTTTTGATATACATGTTCAGAAATATGCAGTACTGGTCTGATGGGTTCAAACACCGTAAGCCAACAAGGTATTTCAGTCAAGTCGAAACTGCCAGTGGTGTTACAAACCCATGAGTAATGGTCTGACAGCTGTGCTGGAGTCCGTCTTTTCTCTTTCAAACCAGTTCCTGGTTGGTTTTGTTTTACATTCATTGGATTGGGTATTAGGATGAAATAAACTTCAGCACTGCTAGATGGTGAAATTCAAGCAGAAGGTGAGTAATTATGGGGAGCATTCAAGCCACTGCACAAATCTGCACAAATTACCTGGACTGTGAGCAGAGATTCTGTGTAGTCAGCAGTGTTTTAGCACAGAAGGTTTGGCCATAGTAGAGGTTTATGACTTTAGTTCTTGAAGTTTACTTCCAAGAAAAAAGCATTGATTCTTGCTGTTGGTCATTTAACTGTGATCATAGTGTAATATGTAGAATTTAATTTTTTTTAAATGTACACTCTCCGAAGAATTCCTCTGTCTTTAGTGTTATAGTCTGTTCTGTGTTGTGTACTTAAGAATATCCACAAGTAGAAATTAAAATTAGACACTTAAGTATTGCATTTTTAATGGATAAAGGAATTTGTAATTAAACTGTATATTCATATTCTCCTGACTCTTAATGTTTTAGTATTTGCGGAGGTCCAATAAAATTCTTGCAGATTTCAATACAACAGATCTATACAACAGTGAGTAAGTTTATAGCAGCAGAGTTGGGACATAACTATTGTACTTCTCTCAGGAAGAAGGTCACTTTAAAGTCACTAAATACTGGGGGGTACAGCAGTGTTTTAAAACTTACACCTAAGATAAATCTGAAAATGTATAATCCTTCCCAACATCATCCTACTTCAGAGAGAACTGCAACAACCTTTGAACATTGACAGATTAAGCCTTGCATTCCTATCCTTATTTCCAGGCTGTGTTTGGAGACAAAACTCATGGGCATTTCCAAGTTCTGTTGGTTGTTCAACTTGAAACGACCATTTACCTTTGGAGAAACACTCCAGCATTTCTGGTGTTGCTGAAGAGGTGTAGGTGACATGATAGAAGGTGCATACCTCAACTGTGAGAGACAAACTTCACCTTTCCATACTGTTCTGGTCTGCAAGACAAACACCCAGCGCTGCTCTCTGTTCCCATAGACGCAGTGTGAATTAGTTCTTGCTACATGAACACCTCCTAAGCAGTGCTGCTGGCCGGCTTGTCTGGCTGTACATGCTGCTGAGGAGGGACACCTCTCAAACGGACAGATTTCTGCTCTGCAAAAACAGATTGATTAAAAAAAGACTGATCCAAGGTCAGTTTTGTGGCAGGGAGGCATGTAGTCCTCCTTTTACAAAAAGACAGCCATTTGATGTGTTTTCAAGCCCCAGCAGTACATTTAACACTCTTTAAAAAATGTGACTTACACTTTTTCAGTTTGCCTAGGAGTTAAGCTGTCCAGAATCCTCATTAAATGCCCCCCAAAAACATTTTGACTACCTCTCCTGAAATTTCCTACAATGATCCTGATCTTTGCCTGGTTACACTGCAATTCCAGATCATTTTTTACATCCGTCATTTTCAGTGTGCTCATACTTTATCTAGAACTATGGTCTCTTTGATAATCTTTTTTTTTTCCTTCAATGGAACAAAATGCAGATACATTTTTTTTATTCCCTTCTGCCCTGCCAAGCTGAATGAGATACACAAATAATAATAATAATTGCTTACACTTATATAGCGCTTTTCTGGACACTCCACTCAAAGCGCTTTACAGGTAATGGGGATCCCCTCCACCACCACCACCAAATGGAAATGAGTTCTATTTTAATCACCTCCCTCAGGTATAAATGGCCTGTCAGTGGGAGGAAGTGAAGCTCCAATTACCTCTTCCAGAAGGTTGATAAGTTCACAGTTTTAGCACATTTGATAAGTATCTATAAATATCTATAAAATCTATAAATGGCCAAGCAAAAGTTGCTTTTTGTGAGTGTCAGCTAAGAGAGTATAGTGATATTGGCTGTGGCATGAAAGCTATATCTGTAAAAAGTGTATTTGACAATTCTGTGATGGTATTCTGCATTACATGTCACAGTGAAAAAACTTGCTGTGTTGTGATTGTGTGTCTCTGGCCATCTCTGGATTTTTCATTGTGCTCTGGGTTTTGAATTTAAGTTGCTCTATTCTAAGCAGGCCTTACAGTCGTAATATTTCAACCAGATTGCTGACAAACATTTTAGTTTCAAGTGTTCCGGAATTTTAAAAAGGGTGACTTCGTTTTAGTCTTGTTCTTGTTTTGTGCTTTGCCTACTTGTTAAAAGTCCTTTGGTCATTGTATAACTACTTTTGTGTAATATGTAACTAATCGATGCAATATGTTGTGCTGAGAGCTGGAGGTTGTTGGGAGTGTAGTTACACGATTAAATGCTTTTTAAAGAAATAGATGGTGGCAGTCCCGATAAAAGGACTTGGTTTGGAAATGGCGTGACTGGTTGTTCGGCTGCAAGTAATGGTGCTTTCGTTCAGGGCAAGAAGTACAAGCCTTTGGACCTGAGGCCGAAGAAGACGCGTGCCATCCGCCGCCGGCTCAACAAGCATGAGGAGAGTCTGAAGACCAAGAAACAGCAGAGGAAAGAGCGCCTGTACCCTCTCCGCAAGTTCGCCGTCAAGGCATAGCACTGTTGAATCATGCTAAATAAAAGCCCGAAACAAAGATGTTTTCATGGTCGTTCAGTGTACATATTTGATTGAAATAAACCACTTGGCTAGATTCTCTGGTTAAAGTGTTGGTTGTGTCAATGGGGGCAATACGAGCTGCAAGTTCTTCTAGATTCTGACCTTGGCCCCATCCTCCTGTGGCAGGGATGTTCTGTAGGAGTGGATATCGTTAAGACTTACCGTTTTGGGACCTTTTGTTTAAAGGAAAACAAAGTCAAAATTTAACATTTCCTATATGGAAGATATCATTTTATTTTCCATCCCAAAGGGTGGGAATTGCTGTGGAGTGGCCAAGATACCCAAGGGAATCGAGCGTTTTCCCAGCAATTTTCCGAGTTCAGATGGGAGGCGGCAGCAGTTTCAACCCCAGCTTGTCTACATGTAAGGAAAGTGAGCTCGTACCCCCTCTGGAGACCTGCTCTTCCACAGTGAAAAGTGCAGCAGTGAGGGTCTTGGCAAAGCAAGCAGTGCCAGGTGAATTTAACTGACAGTAATTTCTCAGCCATTTCTGTGAATTTACCTTTATTTGTGTCATCTTTCAGTGACATTTGAGAAAAGACCGCTTAAAACGAGACATTGTATTTTTATTAAACTGCTAACCTTCAACAAAGGATGAGACATTACATAACTTGAATATTTGGACACTTTTCTTTCAGTCGTTGGCTGAATTAAGATCAGAAATTTAAGATACTTGGTAGTGAGATTCATCTTCCAAAGACTAATTGGAAACATTTTAGGAACATGGCAAAACTGAAATGTAGACTCCAGGTCTAATGGCAGTGCTGATTTTGAGCTGGCCTTGGTGTCTCCACATAAAATGATGGTAATGACAAACGCAGGACTATGTACTGTGGCCATCTTTCACCCCAGACAAGCCTGTCAATGCGATGGAGAGCTGAGGCTTGTTGGAAGTATTTTATGAGAACATAAAGATGTGGTCCTACAGGGTGACTTAGGTGGAAAATGCGCTTAGGTTTGCATCACTTGTACCTTGAAAGAAATTCAAACCTAAAGGAAACCAGAACCCCCTGTATCGAATGCAGTTTCTTTTTCTTCCACATTAAGTGCATGGTTGAGACGAAACTGAAAGCAGCCTTTATGGAAAACATTTTTTCCATAGCAGCAAAATATGCTTGTCGGGAAGACCCATGTTTTACACGGGGCTCTTCCAGATGTTCGGTTTTAGCAGACGGGGAATGCTCAGAGGTTCCGACTTCAACATTTTCGCTTGCCGTTTGCTTCAGTCTAAGAAAATGTGCTCTCGTGTAGCCTCTTGACAAAATTCTGTTACATGGGTTTTTCCAGTTTTGAGTGATTGCTGTAATGCTTCATTTTGTGCAGCAGTAAGACTGCCCTGGTTTTCATCACGTCTAATTCTATAGTAATTGAGCTGTTTACCTGGGTAAGAGGTTGGACTACCTTTAGATTTTAGTAAATGAGCAGCATCTGTGGTATTAAGACCAGCACGGACAGGAATTGTCCAGTCTTGGTTTATAGGATCTTGGCTGCATATTCCTAGAGCACTCACTTCAGGTGGCTGAACTTGTCTTGAGTGATTTTTCTGACCCTACTATAAGAACACTCCTGTCCTGGCAAAACGAATGCAGCACGAGTTGTTTACACGTGATCATGAGATGTAAAGCCATGCAGTTGATCTTGTCGCAGCCTCTAGAGCTGTTAAGAGTGCGCAATCTGGCTGACTCGAATACCTTTAAAGATGAGTTGATCTTCAAAAAGGCACACGTCAAGCCACAGGAATAACCTGCGTGACTGCCGTTGGCTGCCATCGTTGACTTTGAGGAATTGAGAATTGTTGGTGATAAAAAGGGGCGTTTTGTTCACGGCTGCTGTGCTTGATCTGCTTCCTGCTCCTCGGGGGCGTTGCCAGCTTTCAGGAGGAATTCTGCAGGTCCCGTGGTCAGTAGGGCCCCACTGGGCGCAAAGCTGCATCCGTGAGCTAGACCAGCATGCACCTGGGACAGACAACACTAGTTCATTGGTGTTCATTTTTCCTCTGTCCGCCACACGTATGTTTTATTATATTATTACCATCTTGACAGCTAGTCATTCCGTTTAATCCTGTTGCTCTTGCTGCTGCATTATGCTGTAACAAACTGGGGGGGGTAACAGCAACACTGAAAATTGACCTGTGCCTTTTCTGTTTCACTCCCAATTTCCTTTTCTGGTTTAGACCAACTGCCACATGTATTTAAGGCAGGGATCTTGTTGTAGGCCCATCAAGTGTGAGCCACACACTCACGACAGCAGTGTCACCATGTTGGAGTCTGGTCTAGGCAGATCTCAGAAGTTCTAGACCTGGTCAGTACAAGGATAGGAGATCTCCAAGGAAAACCAAAATTGTCCAATTCTTTCATTAACAATAATACAACGTATTCAAGTTCTGAATATGTACGTTCTGTAGGGAATATTGACTTGTGTTTTTTGCATCCTTGAAAATAGCAAAGCACTTGGATGTGGCACTTATTCAAATGCCACAAAATATTAAAATTCCGCATGTGAAATGCCAGTATTTACAGCACGTTCTTGTAACTGTAGTGGGTATGTTTGTGTAAAGGGTATGTTTGTTTACAGTGTGTGATTTGGCTTAAAGTGACCACAGTCCTCTTCCCTCTAGCTCTGGTGTTAGAGGGTGATTACCAGTAATGGGTGAATAGGTAAATATGGTATTTAGGATAATGATCTTAAAAAGAGTGTCTATATTAAAAACAACCGCACCTTGAGGGATTTGATACAGCGCCCATTAGACATGTCCCAAAGTCGGACCTAAAAAAAAAGGTTTCGGAATGGTTACACAAAGTCAAAAGGCAATTCAGTAGTTTGGCCACACACTAATTGAGGCGTAACTGGTCCTGACTGAATTCCACTTAATGCCTTGACCTGCCTGGCTGAGAGAGTCCTCCGTGAGCTGCGGCAGGGTGATGCTGAGGTGGAGGGAGGGATTCGCAGATGCACAGGTGTGTGCTGGAAGGATGATAGTTGGGTCAGCAGTAGTGGGTGAGGTTAGGGTGTGATACCCACCTAAACATCCTTTAAAACTCATTTAATGAGGCACAAAGTCCCTCCTTCCGTTTTCTAACCACTTCATCCAATTCAGGGCCGCGGGGGAGCCGGAGCCTATCCCAGCCAGCAACTGGCGCAAGGTTGGGGTCCCCCCTGGACGGGACGCCAGGCCATGGCAGGGCAAACACACACATTCCCACCAGTGTCAACCCATGCAAACACGGGGATAGCTTACAAACTCCACACCGACTGCACCCCAGCTCCCGTGACCTGACTCTACAGGCACAAAGTGTGTCACCAAATTACCACTCAAACCTGGAGAATTTCAGCAAAATCTGGCAAGGCAATCACATGTTTTACAGAGTCGGGTATGGCCATAATCATGAGTCATGGTGTATGAACTTGCTACCTTTGGAAAACGGAGAAGCTAACTCCTCTGGGCTCCAGAACTCTCCCGTGTTCGGTGCGGCGGGACTGTACCGTGTCGTGATCTCCCGAAGATGCCAGGACTATCCCGTCTCGGGAAAAGGCCAGGTTCTTCACCCATCCTGTGTGGCCCTCCAGCAAGAAGAGCAGTGTCCCGAGCCTGGGGTGCCACACCCGTACTGTCCGGTCCCACGACCCTGACGCCTGGAACAACATGCTCTCCTTCTGCAAGGTCAGTTCCTCAACTTGGCTGCCTGCCTTACAGGGTCTTATAGTCCCGTAGGACCCATGTAATGAGGCTGAGGCACCTTCTGGAGATCTCAGGGATACCAGCCCAGTGCATGTTATGCTTTTCATTAATCAGACATCCGTATATAACCCCAGCAGGGCCATCAGCACCCAGTTTACAGATCTGACAGGACTGACGAGAGCTGGGAGTCCCGCCTACTGGCCGGTACCAAACTTCTTGAGGTGAGATAGCCAGAACCCCATCCCAAACCGAGTGAATCGCGTTGCTCTCGATCATATGATCCTTTACAACAGAGCCCCAGCACCCCACACACAACCAAACAGAACAGTCCCAGCTCTCTAGCAGGGCTGGAAGCCACAGTATTAACTCCAGTTTCTTTCTTGATAAGATCTTGAATTGTTTGTTTCCATTGCGATTGGTGTATTTCTAGTGTGCCAGTGCTGGAGGTCTAGATTTGGTGCAAGTCTATAGTATAGTGTATATTACAGTTTAGTGGTTGAAAAGATGCATTTCCATTTTAACGATTAAAAATAACATTCAAGTGTGTTATGCAAAAAGAAGGCGCATTTTCTGGGTCACAGTGAGACATTGAGTATCAACCACAGTGAAGTTGAATATATAGATCAAGCATATCGACCTCCAGTCCTGTGAAAAATGTGTCCTCTGATCTTCACGCCATATTACGCGTAATACCAAATAAACCTAAATTATTTGCTTCACTGGACATTTTCAACACTATTTCTCAGTGCATTCCAAGTGTCTGGTAGAGTTACACACGTTTACATTATACAAAGGTCTTGTGAGAGTGTCATTCAGCGCTTACCAGCATCCCTGACACAGAGAAACACACACAGCTCACGTTTCCCCGGTGTCCTTCCAGAGTCTTCTCATGCTCCTGTGCGCGGAGACTCCACACCTTGACAGTGTAGTCCCATGAACCTGTGGCCTAGGGGGAGACAGAAAGAGTGGAATCTCGGGTGTGGTCAATCAGTCATACAATTAGCAACAGAAGAGTATGCTGCAGGAGCCTTTTGCGTTCAATATTTTACAACACAAACATGTAGGTGCATTATTTTGAACAGGGTGCTGTACACAACAAACTTCCCTTCCCATATTCTATACATAGTAATGGCTTCAAATTCACTTTGGGGGACTGTACTTGACTAATCTCCTTATATTGCCTGTCTTAATTCATAGATTTCTTACAATATTTGTTTTCAGCTGAGAGCTGTACTGCATCTTTAAGGAACGGCGAGTCCTGGAACAGTATCTGCAACATGTCTTTGAGCCTGGGGGCAACATGGGATAGATTACAAGCGAGAGGAGGCCGCTTAGCCCAACAGACTGGTTTGGTCGCTAGCAGCTGAGTTGATCCTAGGACCATATCTTGACACGGACACCTTCGACGACATGGCTGGCTGGGTAGCTTGTTCCAGACTCCCACAACACCGTCTGGGCCGACCTGTCTTAAGTTTGGACTCCCCCAAAAAGAAGAGACTCTGGGCTGATCTAATTGAAGACTTCCCTTTTGAATCAACCCAGGGACCACAGTCCAAGGACTGTTGCTGGCCTAACTCGTTTACAAATGCACAGCCAGCCCTGGGCTGCCCTTTTCATCTCATGTTACCAGTGGAATATGTAGGCAACGATCTGCTTTCTGACGAACTAGCAATTAAAAAGGTACTGTTCCACTTGGTAAAGAAAACAGTATTTCAACAGACAGGTTAATTATCCTTTTAAATAATAAATGTTGCCCTTTAATATTACCTTTAGCAAATCAAGAATGAGCAAATTCTTAAAACATTCATCTCAGGACAGGAATGCATTCCTGTCCTAAGACTAATGTAACATGAATTTGCACACGTAAAGTAACACTCTCATTTACCGACAGAGGTAAGATGAGTCATCTGGGGCTGGGCCGTACATTTTCAGTCCAACTTAAAGTCCAATGAAATGGTCAAGAAAAATTACCACATATTGAGAATTCAGGGAGAACATGCTGGTCTGAATTGCCCCTTGGTGTCCTGAGAATCTTCTGGCGATTTCTCCAGTCTAGAATTAGAACCAACATCAGGGAAATGAGGGCGCTCTGATTAACAAAGACTCTTCAACTGATTCAGCTTTCTGTGTGAAGTTCGCTAGCACCTGGGCACTTTAATTCCTGATGACAATAATAATAATAATTGCTTACACTTATATAGCGCTTTTCTGGACACTCCACTCAAAGCGCTTTACAGGTAATGGGGACTCCCCTCCACCACCACCAATGTGCAGCATCCACCTGGATGATGCGACGGCAGCCATAGTGCGCCAGAACGCTCCCCACACATCAGCTATCAGTGGGGAGGAGAGCAGAGTGATGAAGCCAATTCATAGAGGGGGATTATTAGGAGGCCATGATTGGTAAGGGCCAATGGGAAATTTGGCCAGGACGCCGGGGTAACATCCCTACTCTTTTCGAGAAACGCCCACACAGGACATTAGCTTAGATTCTAGTCCTTTATATAGTGGCACCTATAGTAAGCTGCACAGTGAAAGGACAAAGCCATATGGCTTCCACAGATACTCAGCAAAGACCACAACGCAAGCAGACAGAGGCGATCTATTGATTTGTTCGATAGATTTCAAACTGAGGGTGCGAAGCACATAGTGACACATGATAACGCTTGGTTCTGCCACTCTGGACCAGAGAGCACACGACAGCACAGGAGGAAGCATCTAAATGCTGGTGACAAAGAAGTCCGGTTCTGGATGTTTTGTGGGGAAAAAAAAGAATCGCAAAGATGACCTTTTGATTGTGGTACCCAGTCATGGCTCTAACATCACCTTAAAAAACTGCAGGAACCGAAAAGTGGGTCTTTAGCACGTCTGCTGATTTAGTCATATTCTACTTTGGATCAGGTACATTCCTGCCAAATACCGGCAATATTACTGACTGAACTGGCACTTCACGTGTAATTGGAGCACAACTATATTATTTAATTACATAGATCATATATGTTCCACAGGTAATTTACTTTTATAGCAACCCCTGATACTGCAGAAAATAAACGTTAATTCTATGCTGAAAAGTTGAAAGCAGAAACAACAAACAACCTTTTCTTATTCTTTTGTAGCCCACACACACTGATGATCTCCCCCCTCAATCTTCACATAATATAAAACTGCAACCTGAGCACTTTCACCCAAAAATCACAAGCCAGTGCCTGGGATAAATCAGTAATCAGTGGGAATTTAGTCACCTTAATTGTCATTTTTTTGCACATCAACCAAAGTGACAGCATGAGAACTGCAAAAATTAGTTGAAGCTTTGTTCACCTATAAACAAAGAGCTGTGAACTGCATCAGTAAATACAGAGGATGTCCAGCTACAAAAATGGGAGGCGCTTTTCTTTCACGGAGAAGACAGCCAGTGGATGTTGATCTATCAGGGAGTTTAAATAAATCTGTGAGATCGTGATAGATCAATGCTATTGATCTAACATAAAGGTCTTCATAGCTTCTTCAGTTTTGATACGTTTTCTAATCGTACAACAGTCAGTACTCTTGTCAATATCTTACCTGCACATCCCACAGAATAGCAGTTTTGTCCCAGCCTCCTGACAAGAGCCGCTTGGCATCAGGACTGAAGCAGACTGTTTCCACACTCTTGCTGTGACCTGTGATCCATATTGAACATAGCAAGAGGTGAGGTCTGATAATAACAACGTCAGTTCTGAACACGACACTTCAAGACCACTAATGATATGATCTCCCAAACCAGACAGTTAACCCGATTCCTCAGGGTCCTTCAAGAACATTTCTGTCTCAGTAAACTTTTAGCTGACAAATAAGCTAATAAATGCCTTACCCTGTGGAGCCCCAATGTGCCTTAGTCTATTTCATGAATTTAAAAGTGTTTTCTATTATTAATATGCAATTATCTATGAACAAGGGTGGCATTTGTGTTCCTGTACTCCATTTGCAAAATGTATTTGAAAATAACTGCTGGGGTCAACAGGTGGAACAGTGGTCAGCATTGCTGGCTCACAGCACTGGGGTCCTGGCTTCAGTTCTTGAGGTGCTGTCTGTGTGGAGTTTGTATGTTCTTTTTGTGTTCATGTGTGTTTCCTCCTGCATTCCAAAGACATACTGGCAGGTGAATTGGCTTCTGGGAAAACCGGCCCTGGTGTGAGTATGCTCTGTCTGCCCTGTGATGGACTGGTGTCCCGCCCAGGGTGTACCCTGCCTTGAGCCTGTTGCTTGCTGGGATAGGTCCCAGCTCTCCCCCAACCCTGAACTGGGTGAAACGGTTAGAAAATGGATGCACATATGCTGGGATCAACCATGTTTATCCACATTAAAGATAAAGACAAAAAACATTGAATTTGAACCATTGAATACTAACACTAGAAATAACATGTTTCTTAAGTGCATCCACATAAGTGACACCCTTTACCCCTACAACATGTAGAGCTACTGTTCTCTGGACCTTCTCAAAAGCTCCTATTTCTTTTTTGTAATGTGGAGACCAGAAATGTCCACAGCACTCCAGATCGGGCCCAATGAGAGCACGGCGCTGTTTTAGCCTCGATTCTGGTTCATCAGGGATTCTTCCTAAAGAAAGCGCCGGTAGAATGCGTGTGCTGGTTTTGTGCGCAGACAGTGCCGGCTGAAATACCTGTCAAGACCCGCAGGCACTGCGTTGTAGCCGTGTGCCACACTCTGACCGTGCGGTCATGGGATGAGCTGGCAAACAGCGTGCAGTCCGGGGAAAAGACGCATGACTTCACTGGACCTGCGACAGGGATTTGAGACAGAAGAGAAAACCTGAATCCCGGGTTCCCACAGACGACTACAGAATACATACAACTTGATGAAGTCCCTGAGCAACACGGGTTACCATCGCTGTTTCACAGTGCTGGGACCTACAGTAGGCGTACATTAGGTTCAGGTCTTTAGCACACAATTGTGAGCTCTGTTTTCTGTATTGGGAGCAGGACTTGCTGATCACAGAGAGCAGAAGAATGGGGACGAACACCATGTTTAAAAAAGGTCGTAGCCATCCCAACCAGAGATGAACACTGTAAAAAAACAAAACTTTTCCAAGACCGCAGAGTCGTGATCGCAGGAAACGGCGCACACACTTTAAGGTTCTGTCTTGAGAGAAAGGACTACATTAACACACAACTTGCAAGGAGATATCCTATTTTCTAATTCGCCCGTAGCCACTGGCCACAGTGCTGTGAACATTTTGAGAGCCATCGTCAATAAGTAACCTGTAGTGAATAATAAATCCGCACCCGTCCGTCTTCAACAGAGGTGCCGAATGAGAGTCTCCATCTCCTTGCTACCTGCTGTGCATGGTTAACTCCACCGCGTCTTTGAATTACTCAACAAAGTGCATGTCTTAAACTTGCGCAAAAAAGTCAAAATATTAAACAAATAACAGACAACGCGCACCCGTGTGTCCGGTGACTTTAGCCAGAAGCTGTCCAGTTGTGGCATTCCAGAGGAAAATCCTGCAGTCGTCCGAGCAGGTGAGGAGAATCTGGCAGTCCGGAGAGAACACGCATGAGTTTAGCTGGGAAGAGCAGGGCAGGAGACAGCGTTTTAACATCGCAACATTACTGCAGTGATGGTTTAAAACAAATACACTCTATAATAAACACCTTCAAATTCGACGCTTTAAAAATTCTGTCCGTGCTTACACTTTTAATTGTAACTTGAAGAGATAAATGGTCAGATGAAATATATCCGACTTTTGCAAATTATGATCACGAATAGCAAAAGTGACAACAGATCACTCTTGATCACGCTGAACAACTAATAAAAGGAAGAAAAAACAAAATACAAAACAGAAAACTGTTTATTACAGTACACCGGCTGGCAAACACGCATTTCATTATTATTGCAATTCGTATTCAAAAAATTCAAGTACAAATGTACTTTTATTTGAAACCCTTAGCATATTTTATCGTTTGACAAGTAACGGACGATGTTTAATGGTCAATTTATAACAGGCTATTGAATAAGGTGAAAAGGTGAGGGGCCATAAAGATTTATTTACATCAAGGATAATGCGCGTTCGATGCATTAAATAATTTATGCCCCCATAGAACTCCTAAATACCTCGTATCGTAAAACATAGGATTTTAGTAATTACTCAGCGAGTACAAGTACTCCTGCCCGTTTGTTAAGAATCTGTTAAGAAAAGCGTGAACAGATTCGATTTACAATCTAGGTTGGATCAAGAATGTTGAAATGTTGAAGCCGAAGGCTGGTTACCTCGCCTTTGTGTCTTGCGAAGTATTTAACTCCTGTTCTGGTCAAATCTTCTGAAGGACTTTGCCACATGTTTTTATATTTCTAAAGTACTTCTTTAGATACTTCTCTGGCCCCTTTCAGCGGAAGCCTAGTTTGACTTCGCCTGGTTAGAAGTGATACCTTGAACCGAATTTTCGTAATTGCTGCAGTATTCAACCCGGTCACTGTGCACACTGCGGCTATTTGAGAGCTTCAGAAGTCGATCTCTCAGAAAGTGTTTGCGCTGGAGTCGCACAGCACCGTTTCCAGAGTTACAGATTTGACTCCTCGGGGAGTTTGTCTGGGCTTGAGTATTTGCACATTTTATTAGTATTGCTGCCAGGCACAGAGCTCTTAGTATCTTGACAATGGAATACTTGTTTATATAGCCTGTTCAGAACAAACTGAGCAACTTATCAGGACTGCAGAAATGAATATTAAATAACGGCCTGATATTTTAATCAGTAACAGCGCTGTACTTTAACCAGCCTCTTCGATGATAGCACAGATTGACATCTGGGAAGTACAGTAGGCAAGTCTTCGTTCATTCAAATCTTTATTTTTTATTAAAACAAAGCAGATCATTTTCACTGAATACAAATTGACACTATATTATAGGACGGTGTGTTCATGTCACAAAAGTTATCAAAATATAAAGAATGCCGAAAAAAACTTTTTAAAATGAATAAAGTCAGCTTGTTTAGGCTTATCATGCTGTACAGGCCGATACAGCAAAGGCAAATGTAATTGAATGATATTCGAAACCCAATTATTATAGTCCCAAAATGTGTAAAAGTCGTTCTTTTTCTATACACTCTCAAAACCTGCATATTGTCCTCGCAAGATCAGAGTAGTTTCCTTTTGTATATCATAGGTTTAGATCATATGTAACGTTCAAACTAACTCAACTGAAGTAGAGAGTAGAAGACTTTATTTCCATATGTACATGAACTGTACACTGGAATTCTTAATCGCGCTGATCTCTCGGCACATGCATATATGAAACGTGAGAAACTTAATTCCTTGAGGGCCCTTTGTCTTCTGGTTTTCGGTCCAACGTGAGTAGTCAATAAAACAGTTAACTTAATTATTTTCTAATGAATAAAAACTAATTAATTTCTATTTTCTAATTAGACGTATTTCATTTAATGACTGTAAAAATGCGCTCCAGTAAAATTACAATTACCTAGAAAACGCGTTTAATCCTGGTTAGAAGTTAATGAAACAATTAGACCTTTAATGTAACCGAGAATTCGGGTGGCACAAAAACCAGAAGACACTCCAGGAACTGATTCTGACACCCCTGCAGTAGGGGCACTTTATTTCCCAATTTATAATCCGCAGATGAGATTTTTGTGGGGTAAAAAATATAAAATTGCACAATCTGCACTCCAAGCACATACTTTACTAAACGTAATACTTGTCACATTTAGTTACATGTTAATACATTCCTTTGCGAAATGCGATTTAGATCTCTTGCGTGTGTTTAATCCATTTTCCGTCTATGTTAACCTACAGTATATGCTCTAAAGCTATTTTATTCTTCTTTAATAGGAGTCTCTGGAGAAAAAAAACACACACCCATGTGTGCTATTTGTCTTCTAGCTCTTTTGAACCACAAATGTCATCAAGCCGTTTCTGGAAGGAGTTTATTGGCTTCAGCAATGTGGCTAGGGCTTTTGTTACCGACTCCCACAGAAACAGGTCTCTTGTTCTCTATCCTGTATGCTCCTAAACTTACTTGTCACATGTGTTTCAGGTGCCTGAAGATGCCCTATGCATTGAGTTGTACCTTGCTTTTCAGGGTTTAAAAAACCTGAATGAATTCCCCCTTAAGAATTTGTTCTATTGTTAGTCTGTGGTAACTGAGTGGCCTCACTGCATGTGTATTTAATAATCCCAGAGTATTACTGTGTGGTGATTTATGAGGTTCAGATGATCCTGCAAGCTTTTTAATGCCAAACGTTAGAGGCTAGCATTTTTACATGTATGTGTTGATGTGAGCTACTGAAGATCAGTGCTCCATTTGGTGTCTTAGATGCATAAGAGATCATTTATTTTAAATATTTAGTTTTTTTTAGGACACTGCTCACCTTTCCTAAATAAATCCTGATATTAAGTATTTTGATAAAAACCTTCAAGCGGAATGCCATTTGTTAAAGTAATAAAAATTGGTTTTGGCTTAATAAGTACCATGGAAGATTGTTCCCTGTGTTGTATCCAAAACAGACCACAGAGGAACTTGTATTGCTGACAGCTAGATTGGAAATTGTTTAGTGCCGTAGAAACACATGCATACTGTATATCCAGTTAAATGATAACAATCTGTGTGCGCGCGTCACTTCAGTTCCACTGCAGCTGTCTCTCCTATAAAATGCTTAATTTAATTGTCTCCTAACAGCGCGTTCTGATCATCGGTTCTCTTCTGTCCAGGTTGCCATGGCGAAGCTTGTGGGTCAGGAGGAGGTTTCTGGCGTTGCCATGGCAACAGGAACAACAAGGTTTACTGTAAATTTGGGTTTTTTTTCCGAAACAGGTGCAGTAACGGGAAAGGTTGACAGATGTTTGAGAGAACATAATGGAAAAGAAAGGTTTCTCGGGGGGGTGGGGGGGGGAGTCCTTCTGACACCTTCAGGTCATCTGGGGAGTGGTAGCATATTTCAGCTCTGAGGTGATTTTCTACACAGAGGAGGTTAGAATTTACATGAGGTTACATGTGTAGTTATGGTGACATTTGCCAGTGTTTATATACACTGAGGGAAATGATTCCATAGGCTTGTTTTCCCAAACCGGACATTGAAGCCTAGCTGTGACCTGCGAGGTCGTGCGGGGGTGGCTTTGTTTAATAGCCCCCAATCAAGGAGAAAGGCCAAATTAATAACAAGGCACACCTAGTTTAATGGGATAATAACATTAATTAAGGGGGTGCTCTACCATAAGGAGAGTGAGGAGCAATTCTGATAGGCCCTGAGTGGAACTGGCCACGCCCTTGTCTTAATGGGCAGGGGTATAAGAGCAGCCAGGAGGAAGGCAGCAGGAGTCTGGTCTGGGTCCTGGAGGTGGTGGCAGGGGAGGCAGAGCTCTGTAGGGAGTCCAGCATGCAGGGAGTCTTCTGTGCTCCGACATCGGAAGACAGGTGTGCGGTCTCTGTCAGAAATCCGCAGAGTGGCAGTTACAGTGCCAGGGGAGCGAGTGGTGTTTAGTGAAGTCAAAGAACTGCATCCCTGACCAAGGAGGAGCAGCTGCTGTAGAGATGAATGATGAGTGAAGGGTAATCTCTGAAAGGAAGGTACAGTACAGAGTCTGTTGGGTCGAATAACCCCTTGGCGTGTGGTGGGTGGAGGAGAGATTAATGCTTTGTACGGGGATGATTGAAAGCTGGTTGCTCAGAGGTCAAGCAGAGTTGAACACATCAGTGTAAACAGTGACAGTTGAGTGAATATCCTCAGTGAGGGACGTGGAGAGGTAGAGGGGAATTCTCCCATACCTGTCAACATAAGGACTAACAGTCGGAGAGGTAAGTCATTACAGTTGCTCTTCAGCTTTGTGCCTGGAAATCCTGAGACAAGAATGACTGAACTGTGGACCGTGCAGACTGCCGTCCTCGAGAACAGTGCCACCCACTCCTGGTCCTGGTGAGCCGCGGGCCTGTGGGCTTGTGTTCCATCTGAGCCCTCGCAATCGGTCCTTCATCAACTTGATTAATATTTATCTGAGCTGTTTGTCTCCAGCCCTTGAACAGGTTGGTGTTCTGACTGTTGTGTTTTGGAAGGAGAATAAAATGCCAAATCCCTCCAGAATGGAAGCAAAGTGCGAATATTCCAATGAAGCAATATCTTAGCTCAATTAAGAAGGGACGCTTTTCCCAGCAGCCAGCTCACCTACCAATGAGTTTTTTTGGGAGACCATGCAAACTCCACACAGAGAGCACTCCAGGTCCGGAATTGAATCTGGGGTCCTCCCACTGTAATGCTAATGACTGAGTCACTCTGCTGCCCACTGTTGGTAATCTTGATTTCTGGAAACTGAATATAATAAAATAAACATTTAGTTACCATTGTCCTGCTACTTTACAAAGACTCCTGCACCTACCTAGAAACAGTTATAAATTAGACTGGTTGTACTGACTGATGCGTGTTCCCCCTTGGTGTTGTAAAACCGTGGGACTGTGAGGTTTGGGAACAGTCAGCCAGAATTAGAGATAAAAGACCCAGCATGTACGAGCCGGGCCGGCTGTATGCAGACCAGAGTCTCGCTCATGTCTGCCTCGGAGACATCCGAGCAGACGTCCGGTTTCTACACCTCCGTTCTGCACTTCTGATTCCTGTCCTCAGTGCACTTTGTAATCTAGAATTGCATGGGTGCTTGTCTCTTATGACCGATTGTGGGCAAAAAGTCACTCGTACAGCTGGACCGACTGAAAGAACTTTCCAGGTTCCCAGTTGTAAATGTCTGAGGAGGTGAAATGATACAGCCTGGAAAACATACTGTCTGTTAACTTGTCTGTTGGTAGGTTTCCAGGAAGTGTTTGTGATGCTGATACCCTTGAGAACTGAAGTGTTTTAAGGATGAAAAACAAACTCTTAAAAAAAAAAAGTCAATCCAATTGTGTTTGGGGGGGGGGGGACATCTCAGCCAAAGGTAGATTTCTGGAAAGTTAGGGACACTCTGACTTCTGATCCACCATGTCATTCCCTTGGGAATGTGTCTCCGTGCAGGGATTTATGAAGACGTGTGTACCACGAAGACAAGATGTCAAGCTTTGACTGAAGCATAGGAGCTCCATACCTAAAGCTGATCTACTGAACAACAAATAAATGTGCATGTTTCTGTAATTATGCATGGTAAATGCGGTATGGTTTTTAATTGTTTAAACTCATTTTTACAAAATCATTTTCAAGATGTACATGTTTGTCCCATAAATATGTCCAGTTCTTTATTTAAACTACTTATTTATGGGTTATTGTTCTGTTTCTGCTCTTCCATTCTTCAAATTCCTGCTCGCTCCGACGTGTATCTTGGTGACCAGATGCCCTTTTTGCGGTCACTTCGTTGCTATAAACACTTTAACACGAAGCGTCCGGCCTTTGCTTCATCCACAGTCACAATCACACTTCTGAACAGAAAGGTGACGGAATTCCCAGACGATGTGAGGTTTTTCTTAAAATCATTCGGTTTAATACCGTATGGGAATCACTCGGGGTGTAACGGAAAGTTGAATATGTAGTCATCGCCCTCTCGTGGTGTGAAGTGTGTATTGACAACTTATTGTTTTTTCTGCTTTCTCGATCCAAGTTTTTTTTTTATGTCGGGCTTTCACCACTTTGGAGTTTTGATGAAAACAGTTGAACTGTCCTGTTTTCGGTTTCCTCTTATACTCCATATCCAGAATTATACAAAACACCCTTTGTTTGTATATAAATCTTTTACGTATCTAAAAGTCAATATAACCCTAAGCAATGGTTCGGAATCCAGTAGTTAGAGTATTTCATTTCACAAGAGAGCTATAAGACTGCAGGATTCGGAAACACTGTCATGTTACCTTTTTTATCGATGAAATAATTATCCTTGGGTTTGTGACATCGCACTAATTTGGATAGTAATGTATTTAATTCATCGTTATTGCAGTTCCTTAAAAGATCCACAAGAGGGCAACAGAGATCGTACAGTCTGGTAAAAAGGGGGCTGATTTGTAAGAGAATGATCACTCTGACAGAGTGTGAGCAGGTCCCATACTGAGCTGGGTTCATGAAAGATTGCCATCTTTGACTTATGAGTCGTTAATAACAGATTAATATTAATACAGATTTCAACCTGACTTTTTAAAACAATTACTTTAAGGGCTCTAAGCAATTTGTTGCATGTAGCTTGTGTATATATTACGACTATCGTACCTAAGATGTCTGTCACATGTGTCAATGCGGGTGTCCTATCAGCTTTGTCCCTGCATTGTCTCTTTCCTGAACTCTGTCATTCAATCGATTGGCTCTCTGTTTCCTATGAGAAGGCCGTTAAAACTGTTGATTTTCAAGTGATGATCAGGGTTATCGCACCTGGAGGAAGCCTATGCGAATTAGAAGAGAACACGCAAACTCCACACAGACAGCAGGCTGCAGAACTCAACCTGACTTCTGAACCAGAGCCTTCATTGACTGATGTGCGAGTGCTATCTGTGATTTCAGTTTGCACTTAATACCAGCAAAAAAACTGATGCTACAGGATGTTTTTTTTTTCCTGGGCGTGCAAGTGTTAAGGTTGGATAAGAGAGAGTGAGGGATTTTTCAAGCTGGCTGATGCCTGTGTGCTCCAGGAAGTGAGCTGTAGAGTTAGATATGGGACACTGGCAGCTCTTTCATCTAACAATGCTATCGGGGGGGGCTATTTTTGAAACGAGGAAGAAAAAAAACCATCACTAGAATGAGCCGTTTTCGAGAGACTCGACAGGCTTTGAATCGACTGATTTCACATTCTTCAGTCTTCCTCCTTGTAGAAGAAAAACAACTGTATGCTGATATTTTGGGGGTACAGCCCTGGATTTCAGTGTAATGTGTGCAGGAGCTGAGGGGGCCCTTGCGTTGCTAACGGTGGTCTGCTAACCATCTTTCTTCTCAAGCTCAGCCGTGTGGCAGTGGAGGCTGCTGGCCTCATTAAACGAGGAGATGTGGGTCATTTCCGAGGCAGGTTATTAGAAATGGCACAACCATGAACCTTCACTGGCCTGGGAGAGCAGCTACTTGACCCCAGCCCTCAGGAGTCGAATTCCTCTGAAATCTGTCGCGGACTCCACAAGGTGTCAGCTGAGTCCTGGGACATGTGTGTAGACTGGACACACACAAACAGTTCTGGGGATTTCACACTGCGGTGGTTCATAATTCTTTTCCGGCTGGTGTTTCTAAAATAGAGCAAGAGGACGCACATTTAGCTGAAAAGACTGTATTCAACCGTACGTCCGTGCTGCAGCAGTTGATGTGTTGTACGCAGGATGTGTGCTATTAGTCCACGGGTGATAAACGTTGCAATTTGCGCACAACCAGAGGTGGCCCGGACCAACCAGGAGATTATGAAGCAGTATTATTAAGGAGAGCAGCAGCCAGGTGTAATTTGTTTGTCGGCTTGATAGTAAATTTACTTGAAAAGGGCTCGTCAGTTCCTCCCTTACTTCAAATGAACTTCTGCAAGAAGGGTTTAATGATGATCACTGTGGGTTCGTACTCTGCTGTGTGCAGGCATGCCTTCTGTGCAAAGCAATCTGTTGCAAATCTACAAATCCCAGGCAGTCATAGCGCCAAGTTCCACACAGCACCTGTGAACTACTAAATATGCAACAAAATGTGCTCAGTGCTCAATATTTCCCTTTCTGAGAGTATCTGCTGTGATTAAAGCCAGCTGTTAATAAGAGTGCTTTCTGATCCACATCTATTCTTGAATCTGACAATCAAATCTTGACATTTACTTTTGTTGTTCCCTGGTCAATTTGAAGTACCGTGCTCCTCCACTGAAACAGATGTGTCATCATAGCTTCTAATGGAGCAGTTGTCCCCAACCCTAGTCCTGGAGGAACACTGTGTCTGCTGATATTCATTCCAGCTGAGCTCCCCATCTCCAGTGCTAATTGATGACTTTTATTTCACTTGTTTCTTTGTTTGGTCCAGAGAGTTAAAAATACACTACTTCGAAGGGTACAGTTCCTGACCGCTCAGAGTACAGGCCTGCACACAGCCTTTCCTTAACTGGATGGCCATCGACGATGATCAGATACAGGTGGGAATGATGGTATATCAGACAAACCCACAGTGAACATTTTTCCTTCTGCAGGAGTCCAACTCAAATGTTTATGTTTCACAATTTTGACTTTCTGCAAAAGTCAAAAGTCCAACCTGTGTCTTGTTACATTCTAACAGGAACCCAGAATAGAGGCAATGCTGGACCTCAGAAACGAGTACATGGTTGTTACCAATTACAAATCCAATTTTGACAATCTATCGTATGAGATTTTTGAGTGTCCAATCAAATTAGATTGTTAAATAAAGTTTAGAAACATTTATTAACCCAATTAATAAGCAGCCTGGTGTGATGTGGTAATACTTACACTGGCATCTGTGTACTGTATCTGCATAAAGAACTTTTAATTTCATTCAGAGTCTTTTAGTGCTAAGGACAGTTACAAAACATTAATCAAGAAATTTGAATGTCAACGTTTTTGCCACAGGTACTATGATGCGTGAAAAAGATTCACCCCTTACAACACTGTGTGAAGCAGCAGTGTTTCTCTGCATTAGGCACCAAGAATCACGAGTAACATTGGCTTTTTCTGCAGCAGAACCTTAGTGGCGAGGTGAAATAATTTAGCAGAATGTTTGAAATAGAATTACTCGCATTTATTCCGCCTTTGGGGTACGTTTGTTTCATGCTGTCGTTGCAAAGAGGACTTTGTTATGTCTGGGAATAATGAATTCATTCCTTGGTGTTCTTTCTGAAGAACTCTCAATAGATTCAAAATTAACAATGGCTTCAAACAGCTAGGAGTTGCTCTCCGTCAGACACTACCATAATAAGCATTCTCAGACTCAGCTGTTCACTGACTCTGTGGCCAAAATTAATCCGAGTGGTTTGGCCCACTTTCCAGTGAGTCACTTGGTAGGGGCTTTCTGGTTTCCAGACTTGCTTGGTGGAAAAGCTATTAACACATATTGGGCTGAAAACCTGTGATTCTTGGACGGGACAGATTTATTTTTGATTGGCTCTTCCAAGTGGCTCCTCAATGCCTCAGACTTTGGCTTTTTCAGCTCGGTCATTAGCTAGCTGTCACCAGGATGCCCAAGCAGTAAACACCAGGCCAAAAGCCTATAGAGTTTGTTGGGCTTTGTTTGCCTAATATTCTCTTTGGTTGTTGGGCAAGAACAGCTGCGAGGCGCTGCCTGAAGCCTGGGAGATTGGAGAGGAGTCAATAAGAAAAGCTCTGCTCCTCAGGTCAGCGCTGATAGACTTGTAAGGCAGTGCTGCGTTTATAGCACGTCTCACGACAAACCGCTTTGACACACGGTAATTCCCAACTGGAGTTTGTGCAAAATCCAGATCACCAAAAATCATTGCATTTTATCTGATCCCACGCACCAGATGCAGAGAATTTGGAAACCTAGGATTGAATTCAGTACTACAGTAAGAAGCCTAGGAGAAAAAAGGTGTTCCCATTCGTACTGCTCTTAAGCACAGCTTCATGCACTGGGAGATAACTCAGATCCTTTGTTGTAACCCAAGCTGAGTGGTATTAGGAGCAGGGTACTCGTTTAATTAAGACCATTGTGAAAACAGCAACCATTTTGGGCTATTGTTCTGCAAACTATAGCTAATCCAGGATAAACATCCCGGTAGGGAAAAAGAAAGCCAGCTGGCATTTTTTTGAACTAGTAACTGGATTAATAATATAATGAGTGGCAGGGGTTGTTAAATACCTATACAGTACCACTGACCTCCTACAGCTCCGACA
This sequence comes from Atractosteus spatula, assembly GCF_055471065.1. Lineage (NCBI taxonomy): Eukaryota > Metazoa > Chordata > Actinopteri > Semionotiformes > Lepisosteidae > Atractosteus > Atractosteus spatula. Next base: position 2,953,073 of record NC_142728.1, on the reverse strand, counting down.
TGTCCTCTGTGCAGAGACACAGTAGTCAGACACTGGTCTGAAATTCCTTAGATCCAGTCTATGGTGCAAGTTATACTCCCACAGACATTGGAAAAAATATTTAGGACAGTGCCAATTTTTTTTAGCCAGTTGAGCCCCTGAACATGACTTCTTTTCTGCTTTAGAAATCTTCATTCAAAGCCAAATGTAAATAACCGCAGGAGGGATGATACTTATCATACAGTTTCGGAGGTAGCAGAATGATTTGTGGAATGAAACAAAAGCCTCATGTCCTGTACTACTTTTTAAACTATGTACCAAGCCAGAGTGCTATCCTGCTGGTCCTGCTACAACCACAGCACTTCTGCAACGATATGGTAACCTTTTGTCCTCCCACATTAAAAATGTAGCACTGCGATTCAAAGAGTGACTCCTATGACAGGCCAAGAGGAATTCTTTTGAGGATCGCTGTGAGGAGCTGAGTTTATGAAAGGTGATCCGTTTACCATTTTTCTTTGTCACCTGTTGTGATGGTCTGTCCAAAGAGCTTTTGTCTTCTTGCAGCTGTAAATAATACAGTATAAAAAAAAGATCCAGACATGTTAACGGAGACTCTTATTCCCAGAGTAAAAGGAGCGCTCCATTCTAAGTAAAGCAAAATATTTGCTTTAGCTGGACTGAGAGCCAACTTCTTTATCACGAAACCATCTAGTCTAGAAGTGCCTTCCTGGTGTCTCTGGCAACCCATGATTTTGTATTATAATGAGTCACCGACCCCCATGAGCAGTGAATTCTGTGAGTGTGTTATTGTGTGTCGGATTCAGCATGCCCAATAATACTGGACCTCAGCTGAGTCTGAAGCAAAAAGTTACTTTTTTGGAAAGGAGAAATACATTCGTTCTCTTCAGGGCTTGTGGACCATTACTGTAACTGTTTCCACAGGATATGTGGCTAGACTGATGCTTTACCCTCATTCAATCCTGCTTTGCTTGAGAATAGGATGACCGGCAGAACATCCTGTGTTCAGGAGCTGTGGGTGGCCTCTTCTCATTTAAGAAAGAGCTGGACTATCCATCTTTGCAATCCGCTATCGGATTATAAAATTCTTCTGGACCGGCCCATTGCAGAGTGCTTCCCAACAAGAACACTGGTTAATTTCAGTACTGCTCAGGACAGCCCTCCTGTGAAGTGATGGAACTGGGCAGTCGCTCAATTAAAGAGTTTGCTTGCAGAATCCCGTGGTCTGATTTGGAAAGCCCATCTTAAAGGTGCTAATGCAAAAAGGGTCACAGGCCGATTTGACCAATGGGCCTGTGTCATATAGCCCGCAGAAACACGTGATTATGTTTTTTGCTGGAGGTAGATGACATTATTTCTTGTATGACAGTTTCAACACCTGATACTGCAATGCCAAAAGTACGTAACGCCTTTATTTCCTTTTATTGCTGCTGGTTAATGCCATCTCAACATATTATACATTTTCACACTCGCGAAATAAGCATGAGAATTCCTCTGAACAACAGAAGCTGAATACTACGAGAACTTCCGAAGAACCAACAAGCCACCATCCGTGACCAACGCCAGAAGATAACTCCAAAAGCAATTCAAACGTCGAGCATTTTACAGAGCAGGGAAGGTCATAGGACCTGAAGTTTGGATTGATTCTATCATCGGAGAGGAACGCTGGTGCCCGTGGAGGAAATCTGAAACTCTAGTGTACAAAAGAGAGGGAGTCCGGAGAATTTGCCTCATTTACAGTACAAACGCTGACTTCCTACAGAGTGAGTCATGGCTTTTAATAGGAGCAGGGACTGGGGCTGCCACAGTCAATGAAGTGTTTTGTGCAAAGGGCTTGTAGAGCAGACTGAGGGGTGATGGCTTCATTCCTTAGCCTTGCCATGCCCTATTGTAAGTGTGAATGCGATCAGTGTTCCTCTTCACTTAGCATTCTGCACCAGTACTGCCCTGTCTCATTAATCCCATCCCGCCCCCCTCCCTCACACACACACCCTTCTCCTCCCTCCTTGTTTTCTGGCTGAGAGATAAAGCCGCTGATGCTAGCTCGAGCCGACAGATCAAAGAAAGATTTACGCCTTACCAATCGGTCCATAAAAAGGCCTACGTTTGGGGGGGGGAGGGGGAAAAGTCAGAAAAATCCAACTTTGCTGCTTTCAAAAACTTGCCAACATCACTTCTTATCGGTAAAGGCATCTCATTCTGAAAACCAGCCGTGGGGCTCTTCACTGGATCCCTTTCCCCCGGAGTTTGAGAATCAGGAAAGTGAGGGGGAGAGGCGCTTGAGGCTACTCGAGTTAAACACGCTGAGCCTTCGCCTGTTTTGAGTTGGATTCATGGGCTCCTGTGCCTCCTCCTTTAAACGGGGACAAGAGTTTGCGATTCGAAAAGTGCTTCCCAATGATGCTGCACTTTGAAAAGGAAAGTGCCGAAGCGACAAACAACCTTCAATGTTTGATTTCCCTTTTCTTCCATGATTTCTGGTTCTGTGGGACTATCACCTGTGCTTACTTAGGGGCTTCTGGTACTCTGGGGAAGAGAAATGTCTTGAGAAATGGTTGTGCAAAATAAATCGTCTCGAGTTTGAGTTCCAGGAACAGGCTCCCAGACTGACTCATCTGCTGGTTATTTAGAACCATTCTGCTTTTGAAAATATATATTTTATTTCTGTTAGAATGCAGCCTCTACAGTACAAATGTAAATTGTAATGTCTTTTGAAGCAATAACATATTTATACCAGATTTTAGACCTGGCTTGTGAGCCTACAAGTATATCTATATTTAAAAGTCTCCTGAGCAATGACAGCAGTTTTATACAGTGTCACACGCTGACTCAGGGAGTGGAATTCTCTGCTGGAAGTTCTGCACTCGGTACTGGCTTGTAACAGCTGTTGCCGAACACTTTTAATAACTTTTAATAAGGGCGTCTTAGTCTAAATGTAATAAATATTCTCCACTGTGGATGAGGGACTTTGATGCCAACATAGCTGACCCTGCTGAAAGGCATTGTGAAGGCGTTGCTCCACACCCTACACCTGTTTCTGTGTGGGCTCCGGGCTGCCAGAGAGTTGCAGCCAGCGTTATGTCCTTCGCGTGCAAAGTTTGGTTGCCCACATTTTCCCACAAGTATGGCCATGAAATCGATCTCCACTGGTGGGTGCAGCGGTCCCGCTGGCTCCTAAAAAAAGCCAACAATAACGTTAATGTTGCTCAACCTATTCCAGCCCACTTAGTTAAGGAACTGTTTAAAATGTCTGGGAGGGATGACGGCAGCCCAGATCTTCCTGAGAAAACGGATGCACACGAGCCTCTGTCTCTCGCTTCAGTTTGTCTTCCTGCGTCCCACCTCCATCACCTCTCCACCTGTGCATCTTCCCCTTGGTTAATGTCTCTCTCTGCCTGGGGTCCTGCCTTCCTCATCCGAGGACAGAGGTAGGTCCAGGTCCACTGTCAAGTGAGTTAAGGTCACTCAGTGCCTAACTACTCATAAAAATACTGCTAAATGCATTTTGTTATTGGGCGATGGTATTTCCAGTGAAACTCATTTTAAGCATGAGGTGTCTTGTCACCTCTGATTATTTCACATCTGATACAATCTTCTAACCGGTGTTATGTTCTTGTAGTTGCTCAATTTAACCTTCATTGCGACAGACGATCGGCTCTTTTTTACCTTGCGGTCCAAAAAGAGATGTCCCAAAAACGTCGAGGTTCAGCATAACATGAGGATCGTGTAATGAAATATCAAAAATAATCTTAAACTTGTGTCAGTTAAGGGAATTATTTTCTCTTAATTGGAATACAGGGAATTGACATTATAGAGAAAGCTTTATGAGGAGGAAAAGAGAGGGAAAACAAACTCTTTTATGGGGAATATTGCAGAGTAGGAAATTTGGGTTCAGTAGCGCCCAAAGAATTAACCAGACCAAACTGAAGAGTTCAATTTCTCGATCCGAGGTGAGAAGTCAGATGGACTGGATTAGGGAATTCGATGGCTTTCGAGATCCAGTAGCAATAAACCCTTTAGCACAGCTAATTAAGTGGATCAGAAAGAACGCTGCTTGATACCTGGGACCTTTGCTTAGAAATGTTTCAGGGAAATTAAACTAAAGCAACTCTCGACACTGAAAAGCTCAGGAGCCGCTCCTGTGATGAACAGCTTTGACTCCACTGCACCATAAAACCTGCGCCCCCTCTCTTTACAGAGCACATCCTGTTGAGAGGATTAAACTTGGCACAAAGAGGCTGCAGTCTTTCTGGACAAGGGCAACATAAATAAGAAAGGCCGTAAGCCACTATGTATATATTCTGACAATCACTTTTCACATTAATGCCACAGGCACTTGGTTTTCTTTTATTTGTACCACTTGCTTCCTACTTCATCGAAAGACACCTGCTGTTTCTTCATTTTGGGTTGGCCTGTGGCGAACAAATCAAATTATTTCCTCCTCAGTGAAGCACTTAGCTGGTTTCTTGCCTGCCGGGGACATGTAATGCGGATTATGCTCCATTGTCCCTCCGCACTTAGCGCTGCGAGAGGGAGTGTGTGGGGAGGTGTGTGAAGGGAGATGGGTGTCTTTGCAATTAAGGTTTGCTGCTCTCTGTGCTCGGTGTCTGTGCCTGGGCCGAAGATAAATCGATTTGTTCGTTGAGCTCTTTCTGTGTTCCTCCTTGCAGTGCGAGAGAGCTACAAATGCTGGTCCTTGAAGCACCGCGGTCTTCGACTGGCCACTGTTCTTGCCAGCGAGGCAACGTTCCTTGTCAATCCCTGTGTGCCATTTCAGAATCCCACCTAAAACTGACTCCGTATTTTCTGAGGCCATCTGGTGAGAAAACTCAACATAATCTCTAAAAGAACAGATTCATATAATAGAGTCGCCACTGCAGCACCCTTAACCTGTACCAGTTAAGGGTGTTGAGATATAGTGCCCACCATTAGTTAGCCTCCTAACAGAACCAGGAGCAGAAACTGCAATCACAGCTCGAGAGTGCTGCTTGGTGTGCATTCTGTTGTGTTCAGCAGAATCCTTATTATTTCCGCCAGTCGTCAAATTTCACTAAACTGAAGAATTCTGCTTACTGACTTGCTTCGTTGGGACCATATGACTCCATGCTCACCTGGACACTTTGACATGGGACTGGACTTGACATTTTACCGAGATTTTGCTGTCCTTCTTTAATTAATAATTGCCCAACTGCTAGAGAGAAGGTCATATTCTGTGTTGCATTTTTAGGAACAGCAACTTCTGAAGTGACAGGTGCGTGATTTCATTTCTAATGTGTTTGAAATAGCCTTCCAGAATAAACATTCTTAGAATTTTTACAAATCATATTATCTTTATTTTTCAGGATACCCATATAATTCATTTGATGTTCTGTTGATAAATATATACAAAAACTGTAAAGACCACAATACATCTGTAATACTGACCACTTCATCGCCATTCCTCCTGTCTGACATTTAGGCAGGAGAATCACTGCAAGACAACATAATTTTGGACACTATTTTTAAAGAAACGAATTCTACCTTTTTCGTGGCACAAAAAAGTGTTGCTGAAATTGTCTTTGTACACAGTGAAGGAACAGAATTCAAATGCTGTGTATTTTGAAATAACACACGCAGTATATTGTAAAAATCTATCCTATGTGTATGAAACATAATTTGTGTAGTTGAAATAAGTCTTGTTATATGTGTTTTGTGGAGATATACAATTTATCGCCATGTCAGTCACTTAACTAGAACCAAGACAAACAAAAACGCAAAGTAGCAAAATCCACATCGAGGCCAAAGTTAATCTAAATACATTTTAGTAAAATAATTCATAATTCATTCACATTTTCTTACTCATGCTGAAGTTGGTCCTGCTTAAAAGAAAATCAAGACCAGAAGGAAGTTTGCTATTTGATTTGAAGTGGTTTTCCTTTGCTTGGGCTCATGTTTCAATTAGACTATCACATGATTTCATTCAAAACCAAGTTTGCAGCTTTCTGGCTTGAATTAAACAAACACACAGTTTTCTCTCTCCCTCTCCCACTTAAGCAAGGTTTAGTGTCTGAGGTTCTTTCACAACACGTCTGAAGGCTTGGAAGGTATTTTTTTCTTTTAAGGCTGAGAAGGTTGTTCATAGAACAAGTGAAAGCAAAGCAATGATAACAACAACAAAAATGGGTATTTCTTCTTACAAGGCTGAGAAAGCGATAGTGATGCTTTAAATTCTATCAATTCAATGCTTCAATTCATTAATGCTTCAATACAGCAAAACATAAAGAAATTCATCCCCCAAAACATGAAGCCCAGAGAGTATAAAAAAGCACCAAAACCACTTAGAAAATTCACACGGATAATCTTCTGAAGCAGCTTCCAAACAGCACACCGAAACAAGCAAGTTTCTCCACCAATCTGTGAAACCCGTTATCAGGCCAGAATAAACAGAAAATTGCTTTAAAAGAATGGCATGAAAACTGCCGTTTTTGAACTTGACCTTGTCTTTCGGCAAATTCTACATGCAAAGTCTTGTAACAGTGTTACAGCTGATCGTCCGAAACCAATTTGGAATCACGCAGTAAGAGAGGGTGAGGGCTAGTGTCTGGTTGATGAATATGTATTTCCTGCAAAATGTGCCGTCCTGGGTGTACAATCGATTGCTCGCAGATAGTATACTGTCTTTGTTTCTTGGGGTCCATATTGGCCTAGCCTGAAGGTCTTGGTAGTCTTTGATTTGATGTTCAACAGTCCAGGAGAAAGGATGTCTCTTTCATAGTAATTATTTTTAGGCTGGCATGCCACGCTCTTGTAACCTGTGTGGCACGGCATCTCATTCAGCATAGCTCCTCCTTCTGCAGAGCTCTGCTGTCCTGGCATGGAGTAGGACCTGCTCATCCTATTCCCGTACTGTGGAGCTTCACCACAACGTTCCTTTTCCAAGGGATATTTTGAGGTGGAGTCAGATGGTCCCAAAAGCACAGTGGCAGCTGGGAGATATCTTTTAATGGGCATGGGCTTCCTCCTACGGGTGTAAACCATCGGAGAGCAATTTCTAGATTGATCCAGACTGGCACGCGTGTTAGGGGCACTGTCTTTCGTCTGCTTCTTGAATTCCCTGCTCCTGTCTCTGCTCGAACGGAGGACAGGGGGATGAATCCTCCTGCTGGCGACCTGGGGTTCCAGTTGTCCAGTTCTCTCGATCTGATGCCTGTATGAGAAAGAAATAGTTCCCCACAAAATAATACTAAAAACAAAATACAACTAAATGGGATATTTGAACTATAGAATAGAACAGATGATGCAAAAAAATAGTCTCGGCTTCATGCATATTCATGGGCAAATCATGATGATAAATATGTTGCACAAGCCTGAAAGATCTTAGTTTTGCAATTGCCACTGCACACATCAGTTGGATTATGTTGGCTTGTTTTCGTTAGATACTTTCTGGCCTGGTTCTTAGTAACTTTTATCAAACAGGATATTTCCAAAAAAGGTTTCTATTTCTTAGACTTCATATTTGGGAATGGTCACTTATTAATGAACGGGGTTCCTTCTGAGTGGGAGAATAAGGCGCTTCTCATGCATTCTCTGATAAGACCACCTGTCAGAACTACCCGCCATTTCACACGTCACTGCACAGTGACAATAAAGCAGAATCTGCACTGTAGACAATAAAGCAGAATCAGCACTGTATTGCTGACCAACTCAGTGTCACTGGAACCAGTTTTGTGGTGCTGTTTGAGGGCATCTCGGTCTCAATCAGTTCATGACAATTCATCAGGTTCAACTGAATTGCTCTCTGCGAGTACACATTGGCCTGCATTGTTTAACAAATATTTTTACATCCTGATGTTTACTGGAACTGCATAGAATCTACAGTAGCGCTAGCTCAAGTAGAAAATGTCCTACTTACAGAAAAAGAAGAAAGCCATGATCTCAAAGTACATAATTGTAACGCTCTTTACTAAGTGTTGCTTGAAGACACAGATGTTGGGGTTTGTATACCAACAGAATATTGCCAAACATGGTTGGAAACAATAGCGATTTTGATCACAGATTAAAAAGAGTTCAATCAGTCGGCCGCGATAATCTCTCTCTTGCGTGCACACACTTCAAGATCTGTGAGTTATTAACGCTAAGAGGGATTGAAAGCCCAGAGGGGGCAAACAGTATTGTTTTTGAATGTTCTGAGCTAGATGGAGTGAGAGAAAGTGTTCACAGTTTTGCCTTTTTGCCCGAAAGGAGGCAGAAATTCACAGCTATGTCTTAGAACTCAATCTGCAGTGAAAGTGGTGAAAAGATCTCTGGCAGGTACACGAATGGGCCATTTTTGAGATATTCAAAAGCAAGCGTGTTACAGATGTCGGAAGGGCAAGCCGTGGAATGACAAGGAGAGCAGTGGAGACCCTGTGCGTCGCAGCAAAAGGGGCAACATGGAGGTCAGCCCAGGCTCAGGGGGTCGGACGATGTCAGTATAGAAACCTATGCCCTCAGGCCATGGTCGTGGGGCGACCTGGTGCTAGACGGGTCTTACGACATCCGTACCCTCAATGCTGAGCCAGGAGCAGAGCAGACACAGGAAGTAAATAGGCTACACAACAAGACACACTGGAAAGACATGAATAATCACAGGGAACTAGGAACAGGACAGAAGAAGAGCGCCCTCTAGGTGTACAGGGTGTGACAAGTGCATATTACAGCATGCACGCTAATATTAAACATCCATGGAACATAAAGCAGTATTTATAGATCTGAGAGATTTTGATCATTTTTACAAGCATAATTGAATAATTTTACCATGTTAAATGTGGTGAGAATCAGCATGATATGGTACACCCTGGATGGGACGCCAGTCTGTTGCAGATGAGACACAGTCACACACACTCACACCAGGGACAATTTTTCAGAAGCCAATCAACCAGCCAGAATGTCTTTGGACAGTGAGAGGAATCTGGAAAACCACAGCACCTGAAGGAAACATACAGACTCCACACAGACAGCACCCCACGTCTGGAATGGGGGGTCACAGTGTTGTGAGGCAGCAATGTTAACCGCTGCACCACTGTGTGGCCCCAAATAATATCTCGTGAGCAATTATATGAGTTTGAATCTTTTTCGCTTGCATTGTGCTAATATAATCAAATGCTGAATACTAAAATTTCAAAGGCATCGTGTCCCATAAATCTTTAAAGTAACACATGCGTGTGTAATGGGAAACATTTGTAGAATACATTAGAACGCACTTCTTTTCATGCTGGGATCCTTCGTAAAGCATCTTGGTTGCAATCATGTATCAATATGCTACTACCAGAGCAGGACAGGATCAACTGGCTCCTCTTTTTGGTAACCTTCCCTATACCTGTGATTTCATTGTTTTCTTTCTGTCGCCATAAAATTGAGGCTTATTTCCCAACGGGCCCTATAGAGACTCGAGTGCACATTTGACGCCCACATGCAGCATATATTATATCCGGCTGTGCAACACTGCTTCCACTTTGGGGCTAAATTTAGTCCGTTTAAGGGTGATTCCTGTCGCATTTACAAAGAACCTGGAATCCAGATCTCGGGCTTTCTGCAGCTTATTTGTGATCAAATAAAAGTTTTTAATCTGTTTAGTGGTTTTCATTGTGCAAAAAAAAAAAACGGACAGTATTTTCTATTCATTTTAGGAGTTTAGGTACCAGGGAAATAGATACTTTAAAATAATACCCACAATTTCATATTTAATGCCCATAGAAGACCACTGGAAATCAGCCGAGTTCCTCTGTTCAGACAAAGTCATATCTCTGACCCTTACAGAAACCACCAATATCAAAACTCTGGGGAAGTGTACAATATATAGCTTTTATCACTGGTACTTCCAGTTGGAAATAATTGCAATTCCATTCACTATTTTAGCATGCCTCCATCTTCTAACTGCTTCATCAAATTGGGGGTCGTGGGGGAGTCGGATCCTATCCCAGCAAGCAACGGCCACAAAGTGGGACAGGATGCCAGTCCGTTGCAGGGCAGGCAAATACAGACACCACTCCAATTTTCCCAGAAGCCGATTAACCAACTACTATGCGTTCGGACTGTGGGAGGAAACCCATGCGAACACAGGGAGAACATAGACTCCACACAGACAGCACCCGAGGTGCAGAATGGGATCAGCACGTCTTTTGAATATGTATCACCTCTGGTCTTTACAGAAATCGGTTTATAGTCAACTACCAACCTCACCAAAACCAGCAAATCTGTACTGTGAGTAAGACACTTGATACTTTCTAATTCATTTATATTCCTCAACTCTTTTTGAGATGAAAGGAGATGATATTTCTAAGAAAAGACTGAGTGAATTAAACAAACTAACCATAGGCACAATTATACGTTAACCATAACATAACGCATCCACATCAAAAGCCATTTCTCCTCCACACTGAGAACACAAATAGACCCTTTCCATCGATGGAGCAGAAACAAAGATCACGGCAAATATTTTGTCCGAAGACTGAAAACACTCTGCACCAAAATCCTTAATTTGTAGGAAAGCCTTCATTTTATAACTATTGATTTAAAACATGTAGAATAGTGTGCTGCCATGATTAAATTATATATACAATCCAATAACATTTGAATGTAAAACACTACTGTGACAGCAGGCTTTAAAATCTTTTGTCAACATTTAGCAGCAGAAAAATACTTTTGGAATCAGTCCCTTTTTCCCCCCATTTAATCATTGGCCTTCAGTGGCAACTCACTCCGATCACAGCCTTTGGAGCAGCTGAGCTACAGTACCAGCAGCCTTAAGCCTGATCGTCACGGAGAGGCTGGGTCTGGCTAGAAAATCAGGAATCTGATATCAGAGGTGTGACCGCAAAGTCCAAATCACCATCCAGGTGCAGCACAATAGGATATCGTGCATTTTTGGGGGATGAAAACCCAAAATTTGAGCTGGGACTTCGCCTCATTGTAGTGGTGAAATATGAAAACAGGAGTTCGTTTAAATCCCAACTTTAAGATTTAAGATTTTGGTTGTGGCTATTTATTATGTACCATTTTGTAATGTGCTGTCTTACATTGTGTGGTTCAGTCTGTTGTACTGCGCATGTCCTCAGAGAACGGGGCAAATAACTATTCCACTCTACATGTGCAATAAATTCCTCTACTCTACTATTTAAATCTGCAGTTGGATAAAATATCTACTGTAGTCTTTGGATATGTGTTTGGACTCAGATGCTGTTTACATACTTAGTTTGTTTTGTGTGTGTACCCAGAGGATCTGGAACAGATACTGCATGACAGCCAGCAACTTGTGTTAGATTTACTGGTCTTTTCCTTCGATCTGCTCCTCATTCCAGATCCATTTGTTTTCGATTCTCTGTGATTGCTATTCATTCCTTTTCCAGATGCACAAGGGCAATATAAATTTCCATAATGGCTGAGAGCCCAAGGTTAAAGAGCTGGCAGGGCGACCATGTCAGTATATCGTAGGATTTTATGATGAGATGATCAGAGGCACTGTCAGGCGATGGCTGTGCTGTAGGATAGAGCTGTGATATAATAAATGCTGAATTCTGTTCCAGCTAATGCTGTAGCCCTTGGATCCCAAGAGCATCCCATGCTAAGGAGATCTGCAGAAAATAATCTATTTTCAATCTATGTGTAATCATACACATCATCATGTATTGAATCCATCATCTGTCCTTTTTTGTGTGTTTTTTTCCTGTGAGACACAGTGTGAGTAAAGTAAGGGAGGGTATTTATTTATCCCCGTTGTTGTATACTATTATGAGATCAATGAAATTGTGGCACTAGTAGTGGCAAGGAACACGAAAACAATTTGCTTTCAGCTGTAATTGATTCCAGGTCTTTGTGCAGGACTTACTCTGCTCGCCTACACACAGACAGTTAAAACTTGGTTTTGTAAGCTTGGAATTATCCAATATCCAATATAGGGTCATGGGGCAATTAGAGCCTATCCCAGCAAGCAATGGGCACAAGGCAAGATATATCCTGGACATGATGCCAATCCATCACAGGGCACACACAGATGTGCACACATGCACTTGCATCAGGGCGGCTTTTCCCAAGAGCTAATTAATGTTTTTGGACTGTGGGTGCAAACTAGAACACCAAAGAGAACCCCATGGAAACACAAGCCCTACACAGATGGCACCCGAGTTCCAGAATTGGACCCAGGTTTCCAGCAACTTACATTCTATTAATTTGATGTTGAGGGTGCTCTGTTACTGCCTGATGATTTGTGTCTCGGTGGTCAGGAAATATGAAATGGAGACTGGAAGCAGTAATCTGAGTTTCAAAGGCAATTTGTTCAATAAAAGACAACAACAATAATGTACACAGTAGCCATCCATTAATTGTGCCTCACCCTCTCCCTTACATCAACACACGACAAAATATATAATGCTGAATATACCATAGTAATAGCGTGTTGTCAGGGTGGCAGTGAGGCATGATGGGTAGCGCTCTGGTCTAATAGGTGTGTTATGCGGTCAGATCCCAGTGGGAGACACAGCCGCTGTACCTCAGAGGAAGGCACTATACCCATGTTAGTCCACCACACCTTGCCAGTATAAATGAGTTCCAATTTAAACTACTTTCAGTTGCTTCAGATAAACATGTCAGCCAAAAACATCTGCTGATTACTAATAATGATGTAAATTCTGTGTTGACCAAGGCCCCCTCTCTCTTTTGGCTTAACAGCACCTCTTCTTAAATATATCCACTCTTCGGTGGGAGAGGTGCAAGTAGGTTCTTATGAATTGATATTTCTTTGGACAGAATTCGGAGAGGCTGGACTATGAATGTTCTTCCCCTCTACCCAATAAGAGTTTCTTTACAGCTTCTCGTGGTGCTCTGATACCTAAAACATACGCCTCATTAAAATACCTCCCTTCTTCCTCCTCGTCATCTTCCTCCTCATATTTTGTAGAGGGCAAGTAGAAGTGCAGTATGCCTGCAGCAGGTGTCTCTCTGGAGTCCCCATCAGCGTCTCTGGATTCCTTGTGTTGAACCATATCTGTTTCTGGAGGCTGGCTTGCAATTCTTCCCACATGTGCTGAAGATCGACACGGACCGAGGGTTGAATCACAAAAAAAATAGTGACAGACTGGTCAATATGACGGAAACATGCTGCCAGTCTCATCGACAAGACTTTGATATTACCATGAGCTGGCTCTACTCTGATGAGCTCTGTGTCTTTTCTGTTTCTGATATTTGAGCAACACCCCCTGCCATTTGTTTCTTGTGCATTTTGTCAAATGGTTTGCAATTCGTTTCTTTTTTTCCAGCACGCCTGTTCAACACGGATGGGTTTTCTCCTGGGACAGCATCTCAACACGACGCTTTGCCTTTGAGGAACTTGAATCCGATATTTACACCAGATAATTCAAGCAGGTCTTGCAACCGGTAATGTATGATAAACGTATTCTGACAAAGGGACAGGATGTGACATTCAGTAGAGTCATATAAGATGTTAACCTCTCCAGTCCATCCTAGCACTCCTGCAGTGACTGCCTGTTATTTTTGTCACCCTTCAGCCAGATGTTACAGAGTGCTTCACTGGCATATGGAAGTCCTGTTTCGCAAGTCACATCTGGCGTGCCATTGATATTCTGTAAGGCCTTCCTAAAAGCTGTGATATGTTTGTTGACTTCTGGAACAGTTCATTGTCCTTGTTTGTTAAACAAGTATCAGTGGAGCAAAGATGATGATGTTCGATCAAGGTATCTAAAAAACACTTTGAAGGACAGCGATGGAGAGAGATTTTTGGTATGGAGAGAGATCATTCCTTGACTGATTAACCATACAAATACTGAGTTACCTTTCTTTTTGTCTGTTTGTTTTGGAATTAAGTAAATTTAACAGTTCTTTGACAGTGACCAAACTTTTTACAAAGCGCCTTCTGCTCAAATCCCATGTGCTGCACCTGCTATATTTTCTTTTGTACCTGTTATTTGATTCTCAGTCAAATTTCCAGTTTTGTCCAAAAGCAGTTTTGCTATGTGCAAAAGGTTAAAGAATCACCAAGCTGTTTGCATCACCATGGGCTCCCACACAAGAGTTCTCAGAGGGACTTTAGAGAACAGCCTACTTTGCATTTAGGGTAACACCATCCCCATTATTACATTCCCAAAGACATTTCACTTGCCCAGTTAAGAGTAAACATTGTAGACGTTTGTTTCTGTGGAGCAGCTAATGAGACGAGTTGATCTAATTAGCAACAGATCATCATATGTTGCCCATTTACCAGGAACCGCAACCAGTAATCAAGAAAGGAGATTTCAATTATGCTCTTAAAAGTGCAAAGGCTTACATGGATATAGGGTCTTTTTTTGGAAAGATCTGGCTCATACCTGTTATGAGCAGACAGTTCAAGAACCTCTTTTACCTTGGTCGACATTGAGCCCATCTTTAAGCTGTAGGGAAGACTCCTCTCCTGGTGCAGCTCCTCCTGCCGTCCTGTGACGAAGCCCCACTGCTCTCGGGACTCTGGCACTGTGGGGTCTCTCCTGCAGACGGCAGCGAACCCCCTGGACTGGCAGAGATAAGAGCCGCAATCGGGATCATAACTGGTCCTTTTCTTCTTTCAAGAACAAGTTCTTCAGAACAATGGCTCTGCACCCATGGGTGGAGGTGGGGAACACTTAAAAAGATAGTGTTCCCTCTTGTCTGCTATCACCTGTTTTCAGCAACCCTGGTCTTTAACCCTCCAGGACCCAACCCTCCAGGGCTTATGGGCACATTCCATCATTGCCTAAAGATCATGCTAGTAAAAACAATTATCGCTTCAACTTTTGCCAACGTAGTGCGAGCTGCAAATTGAAATGGGTCTGAAAACATCTGCGGGAGCTGGGAACGTCCCTTTGCTTTAATGCGCGTGGTTTGTACAAGGCAGCGGGGCTGTGATGTATGACTGATGGATGGAAGACGAGCACCGGTTGTGCAAAACCTGTTGAAGATGGTGGAATCAGTGTGAAACAGATGCGCGAGATGCGTCCTCGCCAAACTGAGGCGACAAACAACGCAGCGGACATGGAACACATGGCACTGCGTCGACAAAACACAGCAGCGCGAGTTTCGAGCGTTCAAAGTCCAAATTTCCTCATTTCAATTTTTTGCAAAAGAACCCCCCAGTAATAACGCTGCCGTACAAAAGAACGAAAAAAAAAAGCAACACATTTTTTAATTGTGAATGGCGTCTCGCTATTGGAATCTGACTGGTCTGCTTGTGATCAGCGACAGGAGACTGTAGTAAATATACTCCAGGGACTGGTGCTGGGAGGTGGAGGGGAGGCTGTGTTTGTCACCCTCTCTCGCACATCAAAAGGCCGTTTCAAGTAGTGAAACGTGAGAGGGAACAGACCGCGACCAGTTAAGTGTTGACACACCATCTCCAGATGGCAAGAGCTGTTCGAAATGACAGTAATTAAGAATCGGGGGAACTGCATTTTCAACCATATACAGTACATCAACGCCACAATTACACTTTTATATTCTTTATGGGGTAGTAATTTCAAGGTCTACTTGTCTTTGCGTTTTAAAGTTTTCTCACTCGAGGATCTTAATTAAAACGTCCCTTATTCCAGACAGTAAAGAAATAAAAACCAGTTTTTGAAGTAACTGGCAGTGACAACTTGAGGATTATTGAAGGAAGGAGGCGAAGACAGGTGGCATGGTGTTGAAGTGTTTAGCATTGCTGCCTCATAACTCTTGGGCCTGGTTTTGATTCTGGGCTGGGGTGCTTTATGTGTGGCATATGAATGTTCTAATTTTCCTCTCACTTCCCATAGACATAAAGACCTGCTGACTAGATTAAAAGGTGTCTTTGAATGTTCCTTGTGTTATTTTGTGTATGTTTGCCTTGTGATGGACTGGTGTCTTGTCCAGAGAGTAGTTCTGCCTTGTGCCCAGAGGCTTCTAGGATAGACTTCACTTTCTCATAACACTTTCCCAGAAACAAGCAGCTTTACAATAGTGAGCGAATCGGCACTGCTTTAAACTGAATGGTCAGTATACTTGGGAGGATTTCTTTTTGGCTAACCCGCAGCAGAGGTCTAAGGTAATCAAAACCAGCTCCCCAGGACAGGTAATAATAATTAAGAAGAAAAACTCTGATTTCTTTTTGTTAATGGTAACGTTTGTTTTGATACAGACTAAGCTTTGATACAGTGACTGCAAACTTCCCATCAGCTTAGTCATCCGTTCATATTTTCTGTGTTTTCCCATCCATTACTGAAAACCTAGGACCAACCCTTACAATGTAACTGAGTTCATAATTATCATGTGGTGACTTTCTATAACTTAGAGTGGAGCACGTGCTTGTATTGCACATTAACACAGTGGCAGGATTGTCCTGATTACTCACGATTTAAAACAAACGTGCAAAACAAGAAGAAAAAAAAATCATGTGGATTTTGCTTGGTTCTTGAGTGTTGAAAGTTTTAGATCCTTAACTGTTTTGTTGCTTAACTATTTGCATCACAGTTTGACAGGCTCCCCAAAATAGTACAGCACTCAATAGGGCTTCAGAAAACAGCCTGCTGGATGAGTAAGGTAACATCAAGCCCTTGGCAGGGAAATTTTTAGACTTCCAAAAACATTTTCACCCTCCTGATTAGGAGTGACCCGTGTGGAAGGTTTTTTACTTTAGTTTCTGTGGAGCAGCTAATGAGACGAGTCAATCTAAATAGGGACAGGTCATCATATCCTGCCCATATACCAGGAACCGCAACCAGTAATCAAGAAAGGAGATGTAAATTATACTCTTAAAAGTGCAAAGGTATACATGGATATAGGGTCTTTTTTGGAAAGATCTGCCTTGTACCCGTTATGAGCAGACAGTTCAAGAACCTCTTTTACCTTGGTCGACATTGAGCCCATCTTTAGGCTGTAGGGAAGACTCCTCTCCTGGTGCAGCTCCTCCTGCCGTCCTGTGCAGAAGCCCTTCTGCTCTCGGGACTCTGGCACTGTGGGGTCTCTCCTGCAGACGGCAGCGAACCCCTCGTGCTAACAGATGTAAAACCACAATGAAGATCATGTCTGGTTCTTTGGTTCTTTTGAAGACAAGGCCTTCAAAACAATGGTTCTGACTCCACCAGTTAAAGGTGTAGAACGGGGTGGAAATTGCACGGTCAGTTCTTAAAAAGATGATATTGCCTTTGAGCTACACCTGTTATCACCAACCCTGTTCCATCAGTGACCCAATCCTTCAGGAGTTATGGGCACCTTCAGTAATTGGCTAAGGATCTTACTTATTAAATCAATTACTGGTTCAGTTATATTTATACCAAGCGCGATTATTGTTTGTCCCGAATCCCTTTTATTAGTATAGCCAGCCTGTGCTCCAGTGCCTTGTATATTGTGGAGATTGCTGAAAAATCCTAGTATACAGAAATATTTGGACCGGAATTTCCAAATCAATGCCCCATTATGGTTACTTCGTGACTACACGAAGGACCCCATGATGTCCCAAAAGTACAGCTGTCACGTATTCTCGTGGGAATGCGACGCTGTCTGCGTGCCTGCGTGCGGTTCGTGACAACAACCTTTCCTTCCTAAATTCAATTCAATTGGAGCTGTATTTTCTCACTGGTACTGTTCTGCTTCTCCTTAAAGTATGAGAGGAAGGCATTTTTACATCTCAAAAGACTGCACTGTGAGTACTGAGTTTTGATATTGGCAGTGGATCTGCAGCATCCAATCATCCGATGACATACATTTGACCAAACTGCAGTTTCGAATGAATTATGTTTGATTTTTGTTTCCCACTGGATTTCTGTTTTAAGGGCCATTAGTTTTGCTGGCGGCTCTGAATTGATATTTTTAATAGGGGCTGAATCAATGTAATTGAGCAACACCATCTCCTTGAGCACCGTAGCTGCGTTGTATGTTTAGAGCTCTATAAATGGTAGAGTTGAGTGAAAACCAGCCAAGCATGGCTTTGTTTTATGGGTCGTAATGGGAGTCTGAAACAACACTCTGAGGATTTTCAGCATTTCTTGTATCTTTAGGATCTGATTTTTCTGACAGGCCTGGTGCTACTCTTCTAAAAAAACACATATACAATAATAGGTGGGAATCAATTCTCTGCTACAGGAGAAAAAATGAAGAAGTATTTGGAAATGACCAAGAAAAATGAGACATACCCCATATACCCTTTCACATGGGATCAACGTACCAGGTTAACAGTGTGAAAACATCCAAGCAAGAGCCATAAGGCACTGTGCCCAGTGTGGAGACAGCAGGGACTAGATCTGTCTGCCATAGTGCTAATCTTCTGGGAGCTCCAGTGAACATGTGTCCTCCCTGTACTTACCTAACTGTCTAAGGACTGAAGGAAAAAGACAAACATATCGGCCAGCGTTTTGAAAGGGGCAGCCGTGGGATTTCTAAATTCACTCATGTAACTAGATAGTTATTATTGCCGTGCTGTAATTACGTCAAAAATCATTTCCCAAGCTTCTTGTTTCAATTATTTTTTTTTACCCATGGGTCTGAAAATAGTCTTACAGATCTCAAGTGGATTGTATCCGAAACCAAAACGAAATGAAAAGGCACTTTTTTTTTCTACTTGTATATGTTAGTTTTACAGCTAGAGCTGCAAAAAGGCATTTTCACAGTGAAGCAAATAATCTTCACAGAGATTCCCCAAAAACAGGGCGGCACCTGGCTGTTCTACAGATCATTTCCCCCTACTTGAATCATCTGAAAAAAAAATGATTCAAATTCCCAGAGGCTAAATTTGGTGCTGAATGATCCCTGAGGTATGATAAACACATGGGAGGCGGGGAGCACAGCTGAAGTTGCAAAAAAAGCTGCAAGTTTTCCTAAAAGAAATACAATTGGATCCACTGAGAGCAAGTGAAAGGAAAGCTGTTTCTTGAAGGAAGCCAGAGTATGGGCTTCAACAACATGGCTCTGTATAGAAATTCAGTACCAGTTCAAACTGATAACCGCATTTTGAAGCACCTCAGATTTTTCTAATTATTTGGACCAAATTCACAACATTACCACTTGATGGGCAAGCCTGGAATGCTGTAGCTCACGACTCCCTTTTAACCTTTCAACAGGTGACATTGGGCACCTTGGTGTTGATGTTTTTAAACCAATCAGTCTAAGTTATTTAGTCTTAATTTCAGCCCAGGTCTCAGAATCATTGAAGATGATCTAAACTGATGGGATATTCTCTGTGTATTGCTGGCTGCCTTCCATTTGTTTCATTTCCTGGACCTGCAGAACTCCTTGTGTGCTGACCCAATCACTCCACTGCTTTTGGCCAGACTTTGAATAAAGACCTACCTGGGTTAATATGAACCATACCGCCTAGGATCTCTATTACAGCCACACCTGGAGATCCTAAATTTGGTCTCTCTGTCTTCCCAGGAGCATCAAAGTCCTGACCTTTATTATTAGCTTTACCATAAAGAAGCCCAATTAAGAGATTCTCTTGGCAGCAGGCTTCTCCAAATTAAGGTGATCGTGCTTACTAGATGAATGGAATGGCTGCCAATATTTCACAACCTTGTTGAATACACGTCACGTTATGTTCTGGAAGTTCAGACTCTTTCAGAGACCCATCTTCTTCAGTGGAGGTCCGTAACATTGTGGCCAGCAGGTGTACATTATGAAATGCAGTCAATTTGCTGCTAACTACCAAACAGGCTATATGGGCAGAATGGCATCCTCTTGATCGTGATCTTTCTTATGTACTCATGAGATGCTGTATGGATTTAGACTGCTCCTTTTACATGTAATGTATTCATACATTGCCTTGGATATATGCATTATTTAAACGACTGAATGAGGATCACAGCAGCAGCAATGGTGATGATGTGTGTTACCAGTGAGGGGGGCGTCTGCTGTGTCGCTGGGGATCATGATGGTCATCACTGTTGCGCTCACTGGCCTCATGCCGGCTCTTGTGGCTCTTCCTGACACCAGCATCTCTTCACTGCTCCCCTTCGGATCAGAGACGCGAGCTGAGCTGGGTGAGGGGAAGAGAGTTACTTTCCCAAGGTATTTATGTGACCGCAAAGATCCATAGAGAGACAGAATGGTGGGACTGTTTTTTTTTTTCCCCGAGGGGACATGAAGGCCGTGAGTTTTCCATTCACACGGGAGAAGATGAGACCGAAGTGAGTTCTTGACCTAGTCCTACCACATTTGAAGACATACGATCTAGCTAGAACACAGAGCAAGGGCTGAGGTTTGTTTCTCGCATTCCACTGTTCACAGCTCCAGTCCAACACATTTGAAAAGCAAAGGGGTATGAAATGTCCTTCCTTCAGTTTTCCAGCTGTTCATCAACATCGCCCGTCTGAAAATGTGCACGAACCCTCTCCTGTGGAAACACCTTCACAATGACTTGAAGAAAGGAAAGAATGAAATGAAAGCTGGAATGACACCGGTCAGCATTTAATCTACAGAACATACTGTGACTAAATGTGGGACAGGGTCATAAAGGGAGTGTACTTTGGGCCTAGAGTGCTGAGACGCCTTTATCCTCTTTGACCCTGTCTCTTTAAAAAGTTGTAGTTTCCTCTGTGTAAGGGACATGGAAACTACACATCCCAACATGCCATGGGGACATGGCCTGCTCATTTCCTGTCTAATCAGCCTCAACTGTGAGGGATTAGCTGCCTGCTTGATGGCTTTAAAAGGGTGTGGCAAAGACATGTTAAGTTTTTTAGTTTGAGAAGGACCAGAGAGTTAAGCTGGGTTTTGGTGTTGACTTATCTTGGATGGGGGGAAAAAAGGACCGAGTGAGTAATATTGGAGGTTTTGGTGTTTGTTAAAGTTTGTTTATATTATTATTATTATTGAATATAGGAACCTGAGTGTGTTGAGGACAAAGCATTTTACTGGCTTTTCTTGGGAAGTATAAGGTTGTGGTCTTGGTTGGTTGTGACCTGAGCACCCCTGAAAACATCCCAATATGCCTGACAGTCCTGGTGTTAGAGCTGCCCCATGGAGAGGTCAAGATCATGTGAGTGGCTGTGGCTTATTGCAGAACTGTTTCTCACTGCTAAAGACTGTAATAAAGCTAATGAATGTGATGCAGGGGTCCATTCTGTTTGAAACAACTCTCCAGGGGTTTCTCCCATACTTCTGCCAAAAGGAAAGATACAAATACAGCTGGCACTCGAGTGCTGCTGTGGGCTTCATGGTGTTAACAGTGGGCTGTCCAAATGAGACACTCGGCTTTTTACTGAGTGTCTGTGGGGTCAGCTTTCTTACCTCACTGCAAAGGGACAGAGCCAAGAAAAGTAATGGGATAGTTCAACCCGAGAGTGAAGAGCTGCTTAGAACTAATGAAATTAAGCGCTGAGACAGTGTAATGGTGCATTCATCTTCAATTAGTTATAAAGTTAAGATCATGATTTCACTGGCTAGGCATTGGAAAGGGGAGAAACAACTGGCTGTTAGTTAACACTAACTCCTGGCCTGTGAGAACCGATGAGAGAATGTTGGCTGAGGCTGTTGGACTTGGCTCTAATGCATGCCAATCCTTAGAAATTCCTTGAGTAAGCTTCAGCACCCTCCTCCTCTTAGTGTAACCGTCAGGGACAAAGCTTTTGTCCTGCAATTTCTTTCAAAATTGAGTTATTGCAAGTTGCAGCATGAGAATGTGGAATTGCAGCAACAAATGTAATGAGTTATTTGCTGTATCACTGGGAGGTTCCAACAAGCAAAGGCTTAAAACTGCTGACTCAGGCCTATTGTTAATTGTGCTATGCATTTATTCATTGCTTACCCTTATACAGCACTTTTCTGGATGCTCCAGTATTAAATAATATTGTCTGTGCTCACAGGGGGTTAACCTGTGATGGACTTACAAAACATTAAGGTGAAATCACTCTCCACTTGCCTGATGTTATGGTGTAAATCCCTTTTATGAGTTTCCTAATATTGGTTCAGAATTTTATTCAGTCAAAAACATCTAAATAAAAAGAGCAAGTGAGTCAGTAAGCTCAGCATGGCTGGGAGGATTTTTATACTTGAATCTTTTAGCTTTATTACCGATTATACTCCCACTCATTTCTGGGCCCTTCTGTCTTTGTGTGGTAAAGATTTAAGTTCCTATCTCGGCCTGGATGTTGAGCTCTAGAGTTCAGGTGCTGGTCATGTCATTAGGTGACTATGCCAGAGTTTCCCCATCTGGTAGCTCACAAGTGGAATGGAGCCACCAGGAGTGTTTGGGATAAGTGTACCAGGGCACCCTGGGTTCTTGGCAAAACAGTCACAGGGCAACACGTCCTCATCCCATTGTTGACAACACTACTTTAAGGCACTGTGGGGCTTGTAGCACTTTGGAAGATGGGTGGTCAGGCTGGTGGAGAATGGGCATCCATCCTCATTCTTTGTGTAATGCGGGAGTCATTGCTGTGAGCCAAGATGTAAAGAAATACCTGGTGTGGCCAAATAAAGGACTGTCTGACTGGATTTTGGTTTTCATGATATGATGTTACCTAATAGCACTGGACACCATCATCAAAAGTCTTTCCTGAATCATTTTATTGTGGTGGATTGCCTGTTAGACCACAAAACACAAGACGTGACAAAAAATAGACAAATTGATTGAAAATGCACATATAAGGTTTAATACTCTGAGTTTTTTAATTTTTATATCTGATTAACTGCTTTTGTGAAATTGAGAGATCTGTGTACTGTGAGTACTCACCAGACTTTTTGGGGTCTCCAAGCGCTCCGTGTTCTTCTGCATTCTGGATTCCTGGCAGACTGTGATCTAGGAGTGATTCCCATGTCTGACAGAATAGGAATGACCACATCCTTCACAGCCAACTGAATCTGTGTCTTTTCAAACTGGTGCATCTGTAAAGAAGATGAAAGTCGCCATTTTACTGAAATGGCACAATAGGAAACTAATCACAACAGTAGTTGGTAACAAAGTGAAGTGAGTATAAAAACCCCCCAAAGACACATGACTTTTGTGCTCAATCTGACAATAACAGGGGGGAAAGGGCAAAGGTTTATTCAATATCTAAAAAGCACAGTTTTCTCCATTTTCTTTTGGTTGTGGTTAGGAAATGTCTCGGTAAGAAATGTTTAAGTTTAAAACTATAGACTATTTAGGTGAATCCTTTTTTTAATTTAATACTTTAAAGGTCAATGCTGTGAGCTGGTGTGAACAGTTACAAATGGTTATTGGTGCTTGAAGTGTATAATCTGAAAGGACAAATTTGTACAAAAAAATAAAGAACTGGATTCAGACCAGGACTGTGTACTTTTGAGCCTTTAGGAAAATGACTGACTCCTCAAATCTCTGACCGATCAGAGCTCAGTGGTCTGAGCAAGGAAAGTATCAGCCTGTTGACTGTACTCACTGGAGGTGAGTTTCATTTCAGTTCAGCTTTGTTTGGGAAGTTGCACTTTATGCAAGAGAATGTGCTTGCAAAAAAGAAAGTCTTGATTTAAAGATTATATCCCCCTGATTGTGAAGGATATTTATTTATACTTTTACCTTGGTATAACCTTAGTTTAACTTGGACTTCCTAGAGATTTATCTTGCTTTAGCGGTTTTTCACTGCTGCATCAAGGCAACACAATAATACACTTTAAAGGTTCTAATGAATGTTTACAATGGTAGACCACAGGATTCCCATCATTAAAGGATGTTAAACCTGTAAGTAACCATGGTAAAATAATGTTACTCAGAGGTATTTAAATTTGTGTGTAAAATCGAGGAAAGGTTCAAGGTGAATTTAGTAGTTGAATTTATTTAGCATTTCACGAAGCATCTCTACCTGGGTAACTCATGACAGCCACTATGAGCCTAGCAGCCCCTGTACACAGAAGAGTAGGTGAAGACAGGATAAATTACTTCACTAGTACAGATCAGATCAAACTTTAGTCCAGATTGTACAAGCCCAGATTGAGCTTTTGTCAGCACACCTGTGGCACTACTCATAAGGGAAGAGGATTTTTACTGACCAGTCTTGCCCAAAGGACAATGCCACCTACAGTGTAGTGACCTTGGTCGCGTTGGGGGGGAATTGGTTTTGGAAACAAATGGTGCAAAGGGATACAGTAACTGTATTTCATGGGATCATGAAATGTTTTAATACTAGAGAAAAATAGTTTTAAGAAATATCAATCGTCAAATGTAGATTTCCCAAGCAGTCATCAAGAAACAACAGATTCCATTCAAGAATGATTTGTAAATACAAGTTAAACTAGCCTCTATGATACTTTTGCAAGTAGAAAACACTTTTTGTAATTCTGTTTGCCACATTGTTTATAGAGCATATAAATAGCTGTCATGTTAAATTATTTAAAGAACTCCTTCCTCTTCAGTAACTCCTCCAGGGACCCTGATAAGTTTTCTTTTTTGCCTCCTAAGAATGAAAGGCCTGTGGCCCTACTGCTGTTGAGTGCTTTCAAGTTCAAATTCTCATGACCCCGTTTATCAAGGGGGAAATCATATTTTTATAAGTTTTCCAGATTTCTTTGAGGTTTCAAATGAAATGCATGATCTTCAAAAACATGTGAAGATTCTTTGCAGGCCATTCCTGGCAAACAATCAAACTGAATTATTGACTGTTCACACTATATCTGAAGGGACCACATGCTTTAGGACAGATGGCGCTGAACAATTTTGAGAACATTAGAAGGGATGCAGAGAAGAGGAGACCATTTGGGATATCCAACTTCTTTGATTGCTGTTCGTTAACTGGTCATCCATTCATTCTTGAGAGGCGTCAGGTTACTGGCTTTGACAGTATGGCAGGGTAGTGCGTTTCAGACTCCCAAGCTCTTGTATAGAGTTCCTCCTATTCTTGGTTTTTAAGTCCACTTCCCTTTGCTTACCATTTGTGTCCTGTGGTTATTACATCACTAATTCAGGAAAGTGCTCCAAAGTCAACCCAATGGAGCCTGAGCCGTGGTGGTCTTCTCTGTTGAAGGCTCTGTTCATGGCTAAAAATATTCAGCTCTGTCATCTTGACAGTAAAGGACCCTCCTTTAAGCCTAGTAACGCCTCTCCTCACTCCTCTCTGAACCAAATCCTCAGTGGGGTTTAGGTGTAAGAGAGACCCTTCAAACTACAAAAGAAACAATGTAGCTGTTGAGCTTGAAGTGAATTTCACACTTTCTCTGTATCAAAGCATATAATCTTCAAATGAGATGTGGGTATGTCGCTGACATGCTTAAGACTTGTACATATTGAGAGAGAAAGCGCTGAGTGAAACAGTACCTTTTCTTTGTTTAGAGCTCAGAAATATGACCCTGTTCTTTTTCTGTAAATCACAGCCTGAAAGCAGACAACCATATTCAATAACGGCTTTGGGTGTTTTTCATTGGGAGGCAAAGGATTTCAACCATATAATTTTATATTATACTTTGTCTTCTGTCAATCTTTCTCCATATTTTATCTCTATGGACCCAGTGGTACTAGCATTTGGTTTCTTACATGTTCACACTTGTCTTTATTTTTGGTCTCTTGAGGTGAGGATTTATTAACTATTGAAATGCTGTATGGCATCAACAAAGGCAGTCTAATGGCCTTCAAAATTAAAGAACCTGAGGACATACTGTATGGGGAAGTTAAGATGAATCGGTTTTACTGCCAAGAATATAGGTACTTCTTAATGCCCATAACTATCGGAGCCTGGAACAAGCTAAACTTGAATTTGATACTCTGGCATTCATCACGAAACGGCAAGATTAGATCCTCAAATAACTCCTCTACCAACAACCAAACAAGTTAGATGGGCTTAATGGTCTTTCATTGTAACGTTTCTTCTGTTCTTAGCTGTGGTGTGGGGAAACACGGGTTATTTCCTGTTGTGATAATGCGTTTTGTGTGTTCTACATACAATACAATACACAGGACGGGGTTCAATCTGTGCAGTCAGTTTAGTAGAAAATCCAGGCTTCTGTAGTTCATTTTGATTACCTGTAGCTCACTCACAAGGGAGGTGTTAAGCAGCTCAATACATTTGAATCCTTCTTGCATACCAGGTATTGTATCAAACGACTTAATGGTAAAAGAGAATAATAAATGTTTTTAAAAAAGTCTCCTATCCCTTTTCCTGCCACATCCTTGACAAAAATGTTTGCTGTTGAGGATTCCAAAAATAGCCAACATATGATAAACAATGCGAACCACACCATGTGGGCAATACAGCAAGAGGTCCAGAAACATCTTGCAGACAGACAACGGATATGTGAACATGTACAGTATACTGTATATTTAATAAACGTATACTTTGCAGTACAGATACCTTGCTATTTTTAACTGGAATAGTATAATTCATGTTCTTTCCATTTAATTTCTCGGTGTTCCTGTTTT
Source organism: Atractosteus spatula (assembly GCF_055471065.1). NCBI lineage: Eukaryota > Metazoa > Chordata > Actinopteri > Semionotiformes > Lepisosteidae > Atractosteus > Atractosteus spatula. Next base: position 2,926,783 of record NC_142728.1, on the reverse strand, counting down.
GTAATTCAGTTCAAGTTCACTGCAATTGCACAGGCAACACCACAGCATGTGGTGCGGACCATATGATAAGAGACGTGCCCCAGTTATAAAGTTTAGAGTAATTAGAAGCTTGGCCTGAATTTAGCAGCTTGACAGTTCTGTATTCATAATCCAATAGATCTATGGTTTCCAACGTCTTGACACAGTTGTAGTCCCTGTGTAACTTCCAGGTGGTCTAGTAGACGTTATAAAGCAAAATTACCAACCTACCACACTCACATTAAACACATGCGTTGCAGACTGTACAATTTCAGGACTCGGTAACTGGAACCAAAAGTGATTTTATTTTAACTTGCTTAGATGCACACACACTTCAACGTCAGGCTTCAGAGCTATTTAAAAAATGCCCGTCTGCAGTATTCATCCAGGCGGCGTGATGAATGCCCAGACACATCTTTGAAGTACAGCCACTAGCGATTTGCTGTGATTGCTTTCCCCCCAAAATTATGAAGCAAGATAAATGTTTTACAAACTCATTCCAAACAGAATTACTAGGAGCTCCATGGAGATATCAGGATAGTGACACAGATACCGTCTGATTTTCTTGAGGGTAGAACTTCATGTTGACTTTTTTCACATGGCTGCAGGTTTTTTATGATTTGGGCAACATTGATCAGTTTTGCGAGGGCTTCTTAACAGCCAGCTTTTTTGAAGGCTTCATTGTGAGTTTTCATAACTGCTTACAGTTGCATTTATGCGGTCTTACTAAAATGGTGCTCTCTTTGGGGTGACGTACAAAAGTCCTCTTGTACCAGTAGCTTACATATACTGCAACTGACATAAACTGGAGAAAATGGGCGATTTCTAGGACGTCTATGAAATATAGCACAGGTCAAAAGTCAAAGGGAGGGAGTTTGGAATTTAGCCAGTTCATTCTGTCAAACAAAAAAAAAAATGATGTAATTACTTAGAGCCTTAGTTTGTCTCATCCTAAATGTAATTCGTTGTCATTCTACTCGGATTAAAGTTGCATCTCGTCTTTAATATATGGAAGATATTCTCAGGCTTAAACTCCAGGATCTTTCCTCTAATCTCTAAATTCTGTCCTCAGATTGTGAGGACTTCTATTCCAGACCACTTTTGTGGAACATTCTTTCTAATATGTTAATAAATCGGGGATAGCGTAAGAACTATCCTGTTGTGCACTGTTAATGGAGTCAGTTCAGTTTTATTTATAGTAAAAGTAAATGTTTAAAACTAAAATTTTACTTAGTTTTAGTCATGAATGAAATCTAGTAGTCAAATCACTTAGCTGATGTTTCGGCAATTCTAACATTTCTGCGGATAGTTAACAATTAGCTGCCTAAGGCCAGCCCTGTCTGCAATTGTCACATGAATTGTACAATAAACTCATTTTATTCCACCTACCTGATGAGGGATTTGTGAATATAGTTAAACTCTCCTGTTTAAAATGCCTCTTATTCTTTTAAATAGTCCAGAACAACTTCTCAAACCTGAACCGCGCAGCACTGCCCCCGGTTCAAACAGATACATTTTGCTGAAACTTTGAAGTAGTTCAGAGTAGAATGCATTGAATTCTTTGTGAGTTTCAGAACTAGCACCGTCTCCGTTCTCAAAACTGATAAAGATAATTCCTACCTGTCTATATCTGGGATCCCTGTCTTTTGGGTTTTGATCAGACGGAGCGTTCCTGTTGCGATTCAACAACAGGATCCACCTGCTCCTGGCCTCGATCTTGGGCTGCATTTCCCCCAACCTGGTCTATGGTTTCTGTATAGCCTCTTGCTTCAGTGCAGTGAAGTTTAGCACAGCTGAGAAGTGTAATCAAATTACAAAGAGATGGGGGGAGAGAGAGAGAGAATGTTGATGTTGTCATGGTGACATTATGCAATCTCCTTTCCCTAAGCCTTGCAAGGTCTCCTCAGTCGTTTCCCCCCCCTGCAAGTAAAATGTCAAAAAAACAATTTTCATAACAGCGATAACAAATCCAGCCAAAAACACACAATACATTACATGGATGGTGAATAAATCTTCCACTTATGAATTTTTAATCTATTTTCAAACTTTATCCATAAAATGACATATCTGGGGCAAAAAGTAGAGTTGAGGCTAGTAGCCGTACAAATATTAATGAATGCACTCCTTAATGATCATAGATAACAGTCTAACAAATTCTGAAACATTGTATAGTTCTGCCTAGTTCAGAATGAATTTGAAGGCTCCATTCAACATGGTCTTGAACTGAAATGGTAAATTGTCCCGTAATATGTAGGATTTATATCTGTCATATATAATTAATCAGACTGGCAGCGTGTTTAGACACTGGCTAGGCTGAAATACTGCAATGGACTGAAGGAGCCGTTGTTGAAGAATAAAATCCAAGCCTTGGAAAACTTGGAAGAAGGTCTTGGCTGACTGCTTCTCGAAACGCGTAAAAAAAAAAAGTACGGGGGTGAAGATCTGTTTCCTACACTTAGGATCATGATCCAAGTGAACTACTCTTTATCTCAAAAGCTTTCATAAATAATGTGAGGCTGTGCCTTTAAGGCAAAGATCATGGTTGCTGATTAATAGGGCGTGACCAAAGTACTCTAATGGCCATATCATTTCCACTGGAACATGGACTGAACAGCTGTTTGGAACATTCCTCCCGCTTTGGAGGTCTTGTTAATTTGGATTGAGTCGTCATGCCTGAATGAAAGTGATAAGCCAGTATCTTAAACCATTGGCACTCCATTTGCCCTTGTTATTTAGATTTTATTAGCGTTTTCACAATTTAAAAGAAATTTAATGACGACGCGTCTCCTTGTAAACATGAAGATGTGCAGCTCTGCAAGACTGTACTTTACTCGGTATCCGTTTCTTAATGAGTAACTGTCTCGGCACTGTAGGCAACGTGAGAGTGCCCATAAAGTTTGTGGACCCCTAATCTAATTTGGGGGATGACAGTTTACCCTTGTTTAATCAAAACCATCCTTCCATTTTCTAACCACTTCAGCCAATTCAGGGTCGTGGGGGAGCCTGAGCCTATCCCAGCAAGCAGTGGGCTCAAAGTGGGATACCGCCTGGACCAGATGCCAGTCTATCGCACGGCACACATGGACACCAGGGCTAGTTTTCCCAGAAGTCAGTTAAACCTACCAGCATGTCTTTGGAGTGTGGGAGGAAACTGGAGCACTTGGAGGAAACCCATGCCAACTGCACCCAGGACCCCAGAGCAGTGGGGAAACTATGCTTTTATGACTTATTTTTTTAAGAAGATCTAATTGTTTTAGAATAGCAAACAAAGCACAATATAGACCAGGCTAGGTGGATAAAAGATTTCCTGATACAGAAAAAAGTCACTTTTCAAAGTGGCACTAGGAAATGCTTTCCATTGTGTATTCCTTTAATTCTTTAAGTTTGCAATCTGTTTGAAAGCCAACATGATATTGAAGATGGGTTTTATGCTGTGAATAGTGAAAACCTGAGTGTTTATGTAATGCCTGTAACTTTTTTTTTATGCACCCCAGCAAGCTGCCTGGCCTTGATCTGCACCCACTGGACTCTGTTTCATGATCCCTCTGTTGTGGGAAGGGAACTCCTGCTGGTACATCAGCTGATGGAGGACTAAAGCCCAGGGAGCAGCTCACTGACCTGAAGTATCATATCTCCCCCAGCGCAGTCCTGAGCCAGCTATGTGTCACTCCCAAAAGAGCCCAAATTCCACCCCCAGTCTTACTGGGTCTGCCAGCTGCTTCTGCCCACTGCTGCCTGAGTCGCCCAGTATGTGTAGTGTCCTCTCCCAGAAACCACTGGAATCTGTCTGGGAAGAAAAATCCAGGGCCTGACATTCATGCAACGGGAGAGCAAAATAAAATTTTTGGTATTGTCTACTGCTTATCTGCTATGAAAATTCCTGCATCCTGCTGATTGTGCAGAGCTGGAAGGCATATAAAATGCCCCTTTTTTTTAAAAAAAAGGTCAGGGCCAGAAGACGTAACTAATACAAAAATGCATACAGTAGGTTGAAAAGCTGAATTGTGCTCTTTTGTTCAACACAAAGAATACCTCCAGTAATAAATTTGCCCATAAGTGATTAAAGACAAGCTTTTTACAAAATTTTTTGAAGATTTTTAGAAAATTAAAATCAATTTCAAGCATGTATAACAAAAGGAGAAAATACACTCTAGACTTTAGTTAAGGTTATGTTTTTTTTAAGACAGTTTAATTAAATTTAAGTTTTCAAATGCTGTAGTCTAATATTCCATCCATAGTTACCAAGCAGGCCTTTAGAATCAGACATATCCATTTTCATTAACTGTTTAGTATAATTACAGGGTGGTTTAGTATAGTTACAGAGGCCAGATCCAGCAGAGAATGGCCACAAGGCAGGACACGCGCGCACACACACTGAACAATTTATAATGCTTATACTTAGTGTGCTTTTCTGGACACTCCACTCGAAGTGCTTTACAGGTAATGGGGACTCCCCTCCACCAAAACCAGTGTGCAGCCTCACCTGGATGATGTGACAGCAGCCAGAATGTGCCAGTATCCTCCCCACACACCAGCTCTCGGTGGGGAGGAGAACAGAGTAATGAAGCCAGTTCATAATGGGGATTTTTAGAAGGCCATGATTGGTAAAGGGGTAAACTGGGGTTAACATCTCTACTCTTCTTGAGAAACATCCTGGGACTTTTAATGACCACGGAGAGTCAGGACCTCAGTTTTACAGCTCATCTGAAGGATGGATACTTTTTTTTTATAGTAGTGTCTCCATCACTATACTCGTACGTACGTACTCTTCCAGCAGCAACTTTTTCCCAGGAGGTTTCCTATCCACGTACTGGCCAGGCTCGCACTGCTGAGCTTCAGTGGGTAATTTGTTTGAAAAGATCTTTGAGATCCATAGTATAAAATAAAAAAGGAACTGGAACAAACAGTTTCTGATGTTTAATTTCAATTCTAGCTATTACAATATAGTAGCATTGGCTCTCTAAAGATTATGGAACAATTAATCATAAGGGCTGCATACCTGGGTTTGCTCAGTGATCTTAATAAATAAAAATAGGTCTCAGAATTTCATGGCTTGTTTAATGTCCTTAGGTGGCCCAGTGATAATGTCAGTATTATGTAGGAGATAGCATTTGACCTCCTAGAAGACTGCCCTGGAAACTGATTTAACATAAGCAGTCTGTGTTCTTGGAGGTCTGCCTGCCCTTGTAGCTCTGACTGATTAGGCAACACAAAGCTTCTTCTATTACAGTATAGACTGTCAGCCATTCAGTTTGTGACACTGTAGCCTGGTTGTCACACCATGATGGATCACTGATCTCAATGAGCTGCTGAACTATGGGCTCTGGTTGAAGACCTATAGCTGGAGTGTAGACATAGTTGGTCCATCAGAGTCAAGTTACAGTATATGTAGGTTGTTCCTCTTTGAAATATGATCTATATATACTTTATATAACTATATATATAATTGCACTTCAAATTCACTTCAAATGCATATATTTTTCTGAATTGCAGAATTTACTGTAACACAATAGTTTAAGTTTTTTGTTCCCGTCTGGGCCTGTTATGATAAAGTATGAAGCTATTTAAAGGGACAGTTTTCAATAAGAACAAGTAGCTCTTTAGTCTAAATCATTTTTGTTAGCTTGTACTGTATGGCCTCACAATTTTATTTAGTCTAATTGTGGGTATGATGTCGTTGTAGTCCTTATAATTGAACTAGGTTTCACTGGGATGACAATGTTGACAAATATCAAACATGACAAATCTTTTCTGAATGCATTATTACACAGAAGTTTGACTTTTGAGTGCTGTGCTCTTAGCCTTACAAATGGAAAACAATACATTTCTAAGTACTCATGCGTTTTGGATGGGTGAAAAGGTTTAGTTTCTCTTAGTTTAAGTGAAACATTTGAGAAAATGCTTAATGCAAAATCTGTATTTTTGAAACATACTGTATCTGTCAATTTTATAAACAAGTGTATACTGAGAGAAGCTGACTTCAATTTAAAGATCTAACAATATGATCTTAATTTTTTGACCGCATTACATCTGATGTTATCTGTGGCATGTCATTATTTCACTGGTTGCATTGAGGTACTGCCCTGTAGTTGATGGGCAATACAGTACTCATCAAAATTTATGCCACACAGAAGGGTTCCAGAGGTCATGTGTTGAATGAGAATGACTGGCTGAGTGAGATAGAAAGCAGAGTTGATGGAGCACTGCTGGAGAAACTGGGCTGTGTGAGCCATTCACTCCTCTGACAGGCAACAGCAGCATCGGATGAGTAGTTAAACAGTGCTCACAAAGGAAATTTGGACATGTCATGGAACTTTAAAACCTGTTGCACTTGTAAAACAAACATGTCCTGTTGTCACAAAAGAAATCCTTTCTGACAAATGAGCTCGAGAAGGTCGTGCTGCATACAAACATGCATTCAATTGACGTGTCAAACCAGTATGTGGTTGTATGTGTCTTCCGATCTCTTAGCTGATAGGAGTATGATAGACTCCACATGAGGGAGCTGTTGATGCTCATTCTCTTAGAAACGCTGACCCATCTTCATCCGTTTTGTCCTTTTTACCTGAGCCTCTTTATTCAGAAAAATCACGTGTCCCCATTGTACACACAAAGCCCATAATGATATTCAGCTCTTTTCGTTTTTTCTAAATCCTCTGATTAAGTTGAATTTCATTTCATTTTTCATATAGGGATGAAGGCCTTTTTTTCACAACAAAATCATGAAATCTCTCACTGATGTCGAAGCAGTCTGTGATGAATTTATTTCTGCAGTAGTAGCACTATTGCTCAAAATATTATCTACAGCTTTGACCCCTGAAAAACAGAGGAAGAGGCCAGACACTTAGGCCTCAACAGCAAGAAACCACCACTGTAACATTCTCTAAATGGAAAGACACAGTGGGAAGATGAGTAGTGTTTGGCTGTGAAGGTCTCTGTTAATGTTCAGCATTCAATGTTCAGGTTAATGGGCATGTAGAATTACCAAGGACATTCATCTTCCTACATGATGGAGTCACCGCCCAGATGGTGCAGTGTTTCAGCGATGAGTGCTGATATTTCACAGCTCTTGGTTTTGGTTCCAGACTGGGGTGCCTGCTTTGTGGTTTCCAAGTTCTCCTGTGTTTGAACAGGATTTCTAGGGGTGCGTCAAACTCCTCCCACATGCTGGCTAGGTTAATTGGTGTCTGGTGTGTGTGTGTCCTGTGATGGACTGGCATCCTGTCTAGGATGCAGTCCTTCAGTGTACCGAATAGGTCTGGAATGGGCTCTATGCAGCTACAACCCCTACCAGGAATAAGTGGCTTTCTGATATTTTTTTTTGTGTGGTTGTATAAAAAAAGGTGGAAGACGTATATGCCAAATCCCTTTATTAAACTAAACTTAAAAAAGTTCCCATTGTGAACTGTCATGGAGTTGGCATATCTTCTTTGCATTCTGGGACTGGAAAACAGTCAGACGCTCGCCGATGTCGAATGGGATAGCTGGACGCAAACGGCTGTAGCCCTGAAGCCAGGGCGAGTGTCCCGTTTCTGGGAGACCCTGCTCTGAGTCAGCCACTCCTAAACGCTGAACTAAAACAAACGGATCCCCCTCTATGCTACAGAGCGCATCTGACCCAACCTCATAGCAGCAGTGTTGCATTTCAGAGGCTTTCCCTAGGAAAAACTCTGGAGTGGAGTCCTTCACGGGAAGCAGAATATACTGGTCACAAATCAGACATGTTTTCCTACCCTGGAGCCTTGAAAATATGAGGTAGGAGGCTTCAACAGGATTAGCTCATAGTGTGGGGAGTTGTCGGTAAGTGAGGTCGGAGGCGATACCTGTCTTGATTAGTGCAAATAGCAGTAAACTGGGAGTCACTTACACATCTTCCCAGACTTCAGGTGCTGTGGTCTTGCCGGCACTCTGAGCTGTAAGCTTGAATGATTGGCTCAAGTCCCCCTTGTAGTGGGGGAGCATGTTTTTGCTCTCTGTAGGAGAAGGACGAGCTCGGGGCTTAGTATGCGCTGATCTCAATAACCTCGCCGCTCCTCTCAAGCTCAAAAACACGCTTTTCTTAAGCACTTCCATATGAGAGCCGCCAACTGAGCTCTGTTTCAGTTACCAGGACCTTGTTTGATCTCCTTTATTAATCGTGCTGTTGATTTGATTTTGTTGTCGTCGGCTTAAATGCGTTTGTTTTGGTGCAGGGAGAAAGATTTTTATTGGCGATGTGTACTTGTACAGTTCCTTTATCCATGGGATGCAGTAAAATAAGGCTTTGGAAATAGACAGAAAACCTCAAGAACATCTAATAAATGCAGCACTTGAGTGGAAAATTGTTTTGTGGCTTCTGAGGTACATAAAGTGCATACAAAGAACAGTACTCATCCAGATAGAGCTTTAGAGCATTATTTTATTTTATTTATAACAGTAACATCGGTTTTAGAAAAAAGGTGACTACTGTAGGTTGGAAAAAATGTCAATATTTGGAATCACCTTTTTTTAAGTTGCGTATTATTTGATGTCCCTGTCTTGTGCCCATTGTTTGCTGGGATAGGCTGCAGCTCCCCTACAACCCTGAATCGGATAAAATGGTTAAAAATGGATGGACATTTATACAGTTAAATGCTCGAGAGGATATAGCGGAACAGGCCAACTATAATTTTTGTTAACATGAATGTGGCGCTTGGTATTACATGGCACAAAAGAAATCAGATGGCTTTCTCAGTGCTTTACAACGCTTGGATATCTCTAAAACATTCACAGTGCCACACAATTTTTTTATGTTTCCCACATTTCCTTTTTTTCAGAATGAATAGATCCAAACCACAGGGATGTACCTTCATCTGAAAGACATTTGTTTTATGGTGGGGTTTCTCGAAACCGTTTCTGGCCAATTCCGTTTGCTCGTACACAGGATTTGGTTCACGAGAGGCGGGATATTAAAGCCAGCCACAATCTTCAAAATAAAATCATCACATAGCTGGAAAATTACACCAGCATAAACAATCTTAACCATATGGAGGCATTATTACTTTTAAAGTAAGCATGCCATGAAGCTAAATGTAAATGTCTATTTCAGTATTTGCACACAGAAGCTGGCTTGTGTTTTGGCAGACTGGAATGATTTAGACCATGATAAATGGACTGTTTAAAAACTGAAAAACAGAAACAGTTTTGCAGAAACATTAAAAGAAAATAACACTGTAATTCATACTCCATGTTTTGTGAATTACAGAGATTACACAGGATAAAACTAAATCAGATTATCCTTACGAAACAGTTGACCATTTCTGGCACAATGTAAACCCCACAAATAACATGTTTATAAAAACAATAATCATTCAGGTGGCTGAGTTTCATTTTCTTGCGTTGTATGAGTCTCATTTTACAGTTTTATATTGCAAAAGCCGGTTTCTGTTTTCATATCAGTTTCAGCGGATCACTGAGTGCTGAAAAGCTGGTAATAATATCCATTTTTTTTCCCCATACATTTTAGGAAAAACTACAATTTAAGAGCCACCCATAAAAGAACGAATCCAGCATGCCCATGTCCTGAAATTGTTTAACATATAGTTACACTTTGCAGTTTATTGAAATTCTTAAGGCCTCATAAAATATAATTTTCCTGCACAAGGAAAGACTTTTCTGATGGCAGGACTTGCAAGAGAATGGATACAATTGAAGTATTTCTCAGAAACATCTTGGGAATCTACTCCAACACAAGTGCAGAGGGGTTAATCAATTGTAGCTGCAATCACGTGTCTTATTTTTAACAAAGTATTCCTGTCGGGAGAAAAGAATGATCAAACAGACATCTAATGTGAAATAAAAATTCTTTCTGTGATGGTGGGATGGACAGACCTATTGCCTACTGGTGATCTCAAGTTCAGATGTATATAATCTGTCGATTTTTTTCCCCAGGAAAAAGTATCTCCAGTGCTTCTAGAATTTGGTGCTGTGAGGAGACCATGAATCCTTGATTTTGATTGAGTTTATAACAAAAGTCTGGGAGGGATGACAACAAGCTCATCTGTCAGTAATTTGCAATCAGTCCTGATGTCATTTCCTCACCTAAAACATTATAAAACTGTACATGATCTCCTTTTCTCCCTTGAATGTCTTTTGGCATCCCACCTCCCCCCCATCCCCACTGCAGCTGCCCCTTGGTCACTCCTTATGGTTCATTGAATGCATTTTCCCAAGCCTGGATTGTCTCCTGCCAGAATGTCACCTTTGTAAATATTTTATTGCGTCCAGAAGAATAATTGCGCTCTGGAGGAAAAACAAAACACACCCCATAACAGCCAACTCAAAATTAGTGTACTAAAAAGGGAGGAAATAATTGGAGAATATAAATACGGGAAAAATAAAGGAAACAGCAGAATTGCAGAGAATAGTATAAAGTGGAAAAAGTAATTGCCATTCATTAACAATATAGTTTTAGACTTTATTGACTTCAAAACCAATTTAGTAAGAGCTGTCTCACTAATTTGTCATTGACCTCAAGGGACTTTTTAATATAAAGGCTGCTATAACCATATATCTTTATATTTTTGAAAAAGCTCCCTTGGGGGTTTCATAGCTATTAACTGATTACTATCCAGTTACAGCAGCTATGTTTAACCTACAATACACCAAGGTGAACACAGGGAGGAGATCATTTAGCATGATTTGTTCCCAGATCCAGACAGCATAATTGGTCAATAAAACCACAATTCCTGGATTGCCCACAAATGCCTACATTAGCCAGTGTGTGAAGAGTATCAGGGGATGGATCAGAGTTAACAGAGCCAGCACAGGATACTGTTAAACAGCACAAAGGAGGCTTCGTTTTCTTGATGTAACCTGCACTTTCTCTGAGGAATTTTTCTTTTATACAGTTAATGAAGAGACATTTAGAGGCTGCTATTGGAGAACTGGGTCTCCAAAACACTGAAAATAAAGCGTTGGGTATCAAAAATCCAAGCCTCGATACATCAGGCAGGAATTATGTTGTTTGAACACAGCAGTATTTATCTACTCCAGGTTTCCGTTTTAACCGAAGTTGTTCCTCAGGCCATGCAAGTTCATATTTTTACTGGTAGAAGTTCCACCCTCAGAATCCTCAAAGTCTGCTTAACAAAATTTATTCAAATTTTTCCATCTCACTTGGTGTCACTAGCAACCTGTACCAGTCTTCCCTGCTTGTCATACTAAAGACCCACTCTGTGTCTCTTTCCCTTAAATATCTGAGTTTTTCCCACGGTTGTCAGATTCCCTTGACTGCCTTCTCCAGAGCCCCAGGCGTCCCTGGGAATTGTAGTTTTTCCATCTTCAAACTAGCTACAGATCCTTTTCCTTTAACCTAGAGTTGATAACGTACCAGCGGTCTATTACAATGCCCCTTGGGGTATTACAGTGTATAATGAATCATCACTAAAACAAACACCACACTAATTGTGCTGCTTTTTGATTATGTATTTGGTTCTTCACTTAAGGAAAGTAATAGCACCAGGAATGAGGAATCCAACAGGCCACTGAGGTACTAGTCTGTGTGTATCTGGTTGCATTATGGAAGCAGGTACTTGCAAAGTGATGTTCAGTAGTGGGTACTATCAAATAGTGCAGTGCTAGTGATCAAACATTTTATTTGCATACAAACCTTATCCTTCTTCGGCCATGTTCAAGTTGAGTTGGCCATGACAGATATTTTTCCAATGATGGACTATGATGAAGTCTATTTATATATTCATACAAAGCTGTGTCAATAGAGGTTCACTGGCAGTCTGCAATTTTCAAAAAAGCCCAACAAATCTTTCAAGCACCTAATGGTAAAATCACAATATGGATCTTTTCTTTGCTCCTGCATTCCCCAGAGCTCTATGTAAATCCATTGCCATTTACAGCACATATATGCCGTCCATATGTAAAGAGAAAGGAATCAATGTGCTGTTTATTATAGCAAAGCAATGCTGTATAGCTGTGAGGCTTTGATGAGTGTGCCAGATGTTTGTATAAATTTGTATCCACTGTCTTATAAGTGGTGCATTGCTTCCACTGAATTTCCTTTTCATCTATTTATCCAGTCAAGCACATCAAAGCTGAAGGAAATGATATTTAATGATATTTAACCAGCTGACAAAGTAATGCCTTATGATGTCCAGCCATTGTCTCTTTACATCTTCTGCTTAAGTCTCGGAAAAGGACTATTATATTGATCCAATTAAATGAATAATCGGTTCAATTAGGTAACTAGGAGCAACCAGCATTCCCTGTGAACCTCAAGGACCAGAGTAGACCACCCCTGCAATGATAGAATAGTTTCATGGTTCATTCTAGGAATGGCTTGTCAACAGCCTCATGGTTTCACAGTTCCAAATGACGTTTTATTATATTAATCTGGCAAGTGTTTTATGTTTTGTTGTTGCTATATATATCAATGTGGAATCACCTTCGCTAATTATACTCCTTGTACCATAGAAAGGAGTTGTGAAAGCACACCTGCATCATGACCTAGTTGGCAGTAGAGACATTAATTATTTTATACACTGAGGGCCCCGCAATGTCTTCCAGGAGATTTAGTATCAGCAGAAGGAATGATATATCCCTCTCCTCTGTGATGTCACTTCAAGCCTGCCTTCGTGTCCCAGGAGTCACTGTTGCACAACAAGCTGAGGAGGTCTTAGCTGACTTGAATCCACTCAGCCCTGTGCGCATCCATCATCTGGCTGGTTGAGTGTTTCTACATGACACAACCCAGGCAGGGAGTGTCTGGGTATCCTACACTCCAGATCAATGCCTGCACTGGTTGAGCCACGTTTCTAGTCTGAAGATTGCAATGGCTTTGCAATTTGGTAAAGAGTCATTGGAAGCAACTTCACAAAATCAGTTACTTTACTCAGATTGATCAGACTTCCTAATTCAGCTTGCAAATGAAGAATTTTAAAGACATACCTTCATTAGGGCATTACGACTATAAATCAAGCAGTGAAGCCAATTAAAGAAGCATGCAGCACCTGTGGTATATTTTAATTCTCTTCTTTTTTCATGTAAATTTCAGAATCTGTCATCTTTAGAAGATCTCCCACGTTTGCAGGGTGGGTCAACCGTTTCACTGTCTTGAAATATCAGCAAGTTCACTTTGCACTTTTTAGACACCTTCAGTACTATGCTTCACAAGTCAGTTGAGAGTTTTGTCTCATCAGCCACTAACTGGTTCCTCCTGTGACACAGTGAACCCACGCAGAAGTGGTGCTGAGACACGAATTCCTGCAGCTCTGAATTCAGATCCAGTTTATTTACACCTGACCTCGCCGAAGACCTTCCCTGCAGGGAAATCACTGGAGTGAGATGCAGATCTGGTCTTTCCTGGGCCCCAGTCCAGCTAGTTTTATATGCCTTTTAAAACTATTACGCCCTGTAAACCTGGTAAAAGGGTTAAAGAGGCTCAGTTAAATGAATGCTTAGTTGAGTTAAGTAAATAAGAAGCACCTGTGGTCTCAGGAGGAACTGATTCGAAGTTCTGTGAAGCAGGGAATGAGCCCCCTTGTACTGTATGTCTCATACCCAGTGGACCCCCTGTGTTTGGTGATCACAGTTGTGTAGCAATATTTAGAAGGAGGCTCACTACAAAAGTCCTATTGAAAGACTTGTCTGTTGTTGCAGGGTAATGTAATAGTAGTAATGTTTTACTGACTATTTTAAAAAAATATTTAATTTTCAAGCACATTGTTTTCTTCGGTTTCGCAGAAGAAAAATATCAATTTTGCTTCTAAGAAGTGCTTTTGGAATTAAACCAAATGGTTTGTGGTAATTTAACTGTATGGAATGCTGTCCGAACAAAATACTTCATTGTAAAAGGATATTGGAGGTGAGAAATTTGTACTAAAGTTTCGGCTCCTGTGCTACAAATTGAATGAAGCCATTTTTTGACTAGTATGTTTTGTCTATGTGATTAATAACATCACAGTTATATAAGGCTGCATGTTTTAAATCTTTTTAAAAATCACCGAATTTTTATTATACAGTAACAGCTTATATTAAAGCTGTCGTCTGACAACGAATTAACAAAATTTGTTTCCCAAATGTTTAATCTGTTTAGTGATAATAATAACATATCTGTGTATTTTGAATACAACTGGCAATTGTGGTCTTCCAAAGGCCTTATAAAACTTAGTTTTATATAAGACTGAAAACACCACAGTAGAAGAGCATTCTTAAAGTAATGAAGCTGGCCAGGCCTGCTGGTTTAAAAGAAAAACAAACAACCAATGTTGCCACATTACTTAAAAAAAACAACTTTCTAAGATGTTGAAAATTAGGGTGTTAAATTTTGAATTTCTAAGGTGGAGTTGCATTCCATGTGTGTTAAATAACAATTTTGCAATACTTTGGTTTTTCTTATGGCTTCTTCATGTATTTATAAATGCCTAAGTTATGGTTTAACTCTTACTGGAGCTGCGCTGACCACTTATATGTACCCGCGGCTGTATGAAATTTGGTCACAATGAGCTCTGATTATTTCATGCAACAGCTTAGCATGAAGTCTACATAGCAATGCACAGTCTACCACAGTATTTTAACCCATTCAGCTGTTTGTATTTGTCTTTGTGAAGAGGCAATGATGGTCCTAAGACAATCAGTTTCAGTGCTTAGGAGCAGAGTTGCAATGATACCTGTAGCACCTGCACTGACAGCCATCCCAGTCTTAGTCAAGTTATTACGATCTTTGCTATCTCTGTGTGTTGGTATGCTGTTTGAAATTTAATACCTTGAAGGTTTTAATAGTTAAAATAACAGTGTCTCATCACAACATCGACTTATTACCAGAAAGAGCATCATTTGCTTATCAAACACAAGGTGTTTGCTGACTCAATGTGGTAAATAAAGCATAAAGCCCTCCATCCATGCGCAAACCAATTCAGTGTTGTGGAGCAGCAGGAGCCTGGGTCACAAGGCGGGGTACACTCTGGACAGGACCCCAATCCATTGCAGGGCAAACAGATACAAACACAGACACGCACTCAGCCACCAGGCCCAATTTAACCAGAAGCCAGTTATCCTACCAGTATGTCTTTGGACTGTGGGAGGAAACGGGAGCACCTGGAGGACACCCACACAAACATGGGGAGAGCATACAAGCTCTATGCAGTTAGAACCACAGGCCGGCATTGAACCCAGGGCCTGTGGCAGCGATGAGAACTACTGCACCACTGTGCGACCCATCGAGCCCATCAAGTGAAATATACTGTCATTAATATTACATTTAGTGCATTAGACTTGATATACGTTAACTGAGAAATGTGATCTTTAATCAAATAATTTTTACTATTGTCATAGAATTCACAGTTTGTCATTTTACGGGTGATTCAAAGGCTTTTGCAAACTACTCGACATTGTGGACGTTATGAAGGAGCATTGCAAATCTCAATGCATTGTTGTGGCACAAGCCATGAGGGTTTTAATATTTGACTGGCTTTATAAAACCCATTTGTTAAATCGATTATACTGTAATTACACGGCCCCCTGTTGCACTTCCATGTCAAGTAGTTCTTTAGTAAGTGTGATCCCTCAAAAAAAGTAAAAAACTTCAACTGCCTTTCAGTGAAGAATCGGTTGGCTCAAGTTCCTTGCCTCAGGACCCTCAATACTATGAAAGGTGTTATATCAGTGTAATTCTTGTAATTTGAATGCACTTGAACTCAACAGAACCAATCAACATATTGATCATCATAAACTCAACATGCAGTTCAAACATGGGCTTTAATCTGGGGAACCGGTAGTATTTGCGCTGCCTGCATGAAATGGTTAATTCTTGGCTGCAGAGATTCCTTCGGGGATACCAACAAAGTCTTTTGTCTGTGTTCATTAAACTAAGAGTTTGCATTGCCTTCTGTAATCAGTGGTATTAAACAGGATATACTGTAAGTGAGTGAAAGCCCTTTGTGTTTCCCCCCCCTT
The DNA here is from genome assembly GCF_055471065.1 of Atractosteus spatula. Classification (NCBI taxonomy): domain Eukaryota; kingdom Metazoa; phylum Chordata; class Actinopteri; order Semionotiformes; family Lepisosteidae; genus Atractosteus; species Atractosteus spatula. Next base: position 2,910,838 of record NC_142728.1, on the reverse strand, counting down.
AAAGTAATTTAATTTAATAAGTAATTTAATAAGCATTTCTGTGGCAAAACTGAATTGTGGTGGTCTGCCTTGTACAGATCTTTTTGAGCCTGCGATCTTCAGCGAGCACCATTGTATGTTTACAGATTGGCCATTGAGGGTTTTAAGCCAATGTGAGTTGAATGCAATTAAGTTATGGGGATTGGGATCGGGATCTGCTCTCTCCCAGAGGTTACTGAGATCATTGGCAAGATCCCAAGGCTCCTAATTGGAGACACTCTTGTTTTCAAAGAAGCATTTTTGAATAACGTGTGCACAGCTTTGTGGGGGTATGGTATTAATGTTTGTCTGGGGTAACACATACAGTAAGCTATTAAATGCTTGTGCCACGTCACAGAGTCAATCTGTTTGACAGCCTCTCCTTTGATCTTGGTGAAAACCGAGTGCTGTTGTGTGTCTGTTATGTAATATGGGCTAATACTGAGACTAGGTTTCATTCATGTATGATGTTACCATGAAGAAAATGAACTGTCCTTGTTGAAAAGCAAAGTGAAATGCAGTGCAATTAAAATCCACGTGGTTGCTAACATTGATAGTTTCTTGGTTTGAATCTTGTCTGGTTTGAATGTTTGAAGAATTACCCTGTGTGCCAGGATCTGAACGTCACCTGACTTATTGAAAAAACATTTTGTTCTGCAGTCTTAAACAAATTGAAAATCCCTGAGTTCAACAGACCATTCAGTCCATGAAGATAGCACAGTGGGTTTATCCTGTCTCCTGTAAAGGAACATCTGCCTTAAATGGCACAGCCAGGTATACATCATGGACTGGAGGTGGGGAGGTCCTTACTCTTGGGTTTCTAAATGATGTATATGTGTTACAGAATAATCTACTGTTAAGAGTCCACTAGCTATAGAAAAGCATCTGTTCTAGATAATATGCCTATAGAGTGGTCTCTGGACATACTATACCTATGAATTTCAGAGTATTTGTCAGCTTATATTCATCCATTAACCAACCAACATCCTGAAATGAGTGAGCTGTTATAGTGATTTATTTAGTGCCACACATCATGGACTTTGTCAAAGTACTCTTATGGGTCAATTGCTTCCATGAAGCTAAATGACTTGCATCCTTCAGAGTGGCAATAATACATTAGTCAACAGGGTGGACTGACAGGGCGTGTAAGCTTGCACTCTGAATGAACTGTTGTCAGAAGTCCCCAGGAATGGGGTAATGTTGACTGTTGCTACTCCACAGCTAATCTGTAGATCAAACATGTCACGAAAGTGCTACTCTAATGAGGCTCTAACCGATTCAGCAGTAAACTGACAAAAAACAACCGGAAGAGTCACAGACATTGCTATCTTGTATCCAGATCATGATCTCTTGCTCCTTTAATTCCAATCCAATCTGATTGCTACTGTAGCTCTCATCCTGAATCCAGAATATTTAAAGCCAGTGCAGTTACCCTATTTGTGGATGGTCCTGTTCTTGAGCTTGAGTCTGAACTGAAGAACCTGGGGATGATATTTGATCCAGGCTTGATGTTTGACCCACATGTGAAACACATTGTCAAAACCTCTTTTTTTCCACCTCAGAAATAGACAGTACCTGTCTGAGATTCCTGGTTCTGTGTCCCTTTGCTCCTACTATATTCCGTACTCCCTTCTACTAACTCCTCATTTGTATATTCATTGCATATATTTCATGTACTTTTGTTTTGTTGTTGTACTGTCAAGTGCTTTGAGAAAGGCTATACAAATAATTTGGATTATTATGTATTATTATCCGTTTACTCTGTTTTAAATGTGAACATTATAGTAATGACTTATAATAAAAATGTATTCTGGTTGACAGCCACGAACAGTGTGTTTTGAACCAGTTTTATCCAGTTCACCAACTGTCAGGATGCGAGATATTAATTACTTGTTATATATAACAGAGAGGAAAAAGATCTCAAACCTGCAGGCCCAACAGAGAGGCCAGCGGATACACTGGTATGAGAGAGGTGTGGCACCAGTCTTCCTTTGGGGGAAGGTGTGTTAGGAAAGAGCCTGGATGATGTGGGAAGCCTGGGCTTGGCTAGGCCCACTGAGAGACAACAGATATCCTCCCAGGCTTCGCCGGCAGCAGTCTGGAGGAGATGGAAACAGCGTTGCCAAATACCTAATAATGTGCTGGAAAGTAATTAGAAGTGAGTTAAAAATAATGAGTTGATATTTTGGCGATTGTAACGGTGATATCCGTCGATATGTACGATAACATTCTGGGACTCATCTACATTACTGTCAGTTAATTATGTTTGTGTTACTGTCCAGTTTATTTTTCTTACGAAGAAATTGTTCCCTCACAAAAGATGACATATGAGGTTGCCCTAAGAGTTTCCTCCCTGATTTTCCTTCGCCTTTTTGTATTGGTTAGTCTGTAGTATTGGATAAGTGAATGCGTGTACAGTATTTTCCAAGCTTTGCTGTGGCATCATGGATCAGGGGAGCTACTGTACTAAGATAATGGGAGTGTTTGGTAATCACAAGCCCCTAAACAACAATGGTTATTGGTGTTCTAGCAGTCGAGGGGTCCATCGTATTAAATTGAGGGTAACGGAGCTGAAGAACAAAGCTCATCACAACTGTTTTGCTGAGAATGATGTGACAATGTTATCATACCATGGAAACTCCAGAAATGGTCTGACAATGATGTACATGTTCGTTGAATGCAATGAAAGTGAAGTTACAGAATGTGCCGATTGCATTTCATGTGTTGGGGATCGCCCATGCTGAAATTAATGTGGTTTTGCGAGTGGAGAACTGAATGACAGAAAGTCGCTGGGTGTTCTCTGATTGACACTGCTGCCTGTGTGATCGCAGCCACCACACGGATAAACAAACTGATACTATAGAAATAACTTAACACTGAAAGGCCTGCGCCCTGGGTACTCTGTTTAGCAGTTAGGCTTTCTTTTGAACAGAAGTGGCAAGTCTCTTTGATGCATTATAGAGGACATGGGGGAATTTTTCCATGTTGCCCGTTGCTTTAAAATGTAAAAGTACAAATTACTTTTCTCTGTTGGGTGTAATGAATCTTAAGATCATCAGATGATTAATATGATAATGTCCACATGTAACTGACCACTACAATATCTTTCTTGTGAAATGTAACAGCGATGATATAATGTACTGACTATGTAGATAATTATTGTTAGAATTCCAGAGCACAGAATTGAATAATATGTGATCCAACACAATCTGTGCCAGATTTAGGGATGTAAAGTAATCCGTGCCATAGGCTCTAAGCCTCCAACATCAAGACCTTTCAGCATCACTATAAAGATAGGATATAACAGCTGGTTTCCACCCAAGACTGTTCACAGTGAAGATTCCAGCAACATTTGTATTGGATAGTGAAGGCTGTTTTGCTAAATCCCAGAAGATCTGTGTAAAAATATTTGCACACAAATGCCATGGGATTCAGTAACAAATGATCCTTCTCTGAAAAAACGTGTAAAGGTTTGGTTAGGCTGTTTGCTCCAGGAATAATTCTCAAGTTTCATTTTCAGTAGAGCTTGAGACAGTGAGTGGCACACAGCATAGCACTCGGTGTTAGATTACAAGAAGACCTGACTAGGAAGGGAGGCTAGTGGTGCTGTGACCGTCGCGGTTCCGCGCGGGCTCGTGCCCTCTGTCACCCCATTCCGTCCCGCAGCACCTGGAGCGCGAACCCGGGTCTCCGGCGTAAAGCAACAGGGAGCCAGCCGCATGAGCTAAAGGAGACCTCCCCCAGCCCAGGCAGCTGAGGTCCCTGCTACGCGCAGTGAGGGCGATGACGTCACCGTATCCGAACTAGCTCCGCTACAGTGCCATCCCCCTAGTGTGGTTGCTGTTATTTAAATTTCCCATGATCTTATCCCACGATTCCTTGAAGAATCCTAGATTCTTGGCTTCAGGTGTGAACGCCTGGGTTGGTGGCAGCTCACAGTACAAGGCTGGCCGTGACTGTGACATTTCCACGAGTGATTGCCGCTCCTCCTACCACTACTGAGTAGTACTTTTCAAAGTACAGTAAAGACTCGACCTTATGCATCAACGAGCTTTCAGAAGAACTCGGGGACAAAGTAGTGGAAGTTGTGGAAAGGCACAGACCAGGGGATAGGTATAGTGTATACAAAATTTACACAGGCCCTGAATATCCCTTGGAGCACAGTCAAAGCAATGAGTCATTGGGAGGTCTATAGAATCACCAAGACCCTGTCTAGATCAGCCCCTCCTCCAAGACGCCAAGGTGAAGTACCAGGAGTGTAGCAGGATCGTGAAGCAGAAGGCCTTCGAGAGGCAGATGGGATGACCAAACTGATCAGAGAGGCTGTGAAGAGGCCAATAACAACGTTGAAAGAGCCACATACAGGCTTTTATGGCCAAGACTGGTCAAAGTGTGCAGGTGTGGGCAATATCCGGAGCACACCACAGACCCGACCAATATGTCAGGATGACAAAAAGAAAGGCATTACTGGAAAAAAAAAAAAACAAGAGAGCTTTTATAAGTGATACTGAAAACCACGTGGTAAACGTTTTGTGGTTTGACGAAACTAAAATGGAACTCTTTGGCCTAAAAGCAAAGCGTTATGTTGGGTGCAAACCCAAAACAGCAAATCAGAACACCAGCCCTGCTGTGAGACATGGTGGTGACAGCATATAATAATGGGGACGTTTAATTACAATCTGTGCCACTAACATCCAAATATGAAAAATGTTCAAGGGGGTATAGTGACTTTCTATAGGCACTATAGGTTAACCAGACGCCAGTCATTTGTAATGCCAGCCAGCCTCAAACCATGCCTAGCCATGGCAAAGACAAAATCAAGCAAAACCAGAAAAACCAGTCAGTTTGCTTACGAGTCCTTTTAAATACTGTTCCTACAGATGTCCGTTTCCTATTTTGAAGGAAGAAGGATTAGGGCAGCCTCAGCCCATCTGTTAAGATATGTTAATAATCTATATATTTCATTTAATAATTTGCTTTCCACAGTATTTTACAGTACGTTACATAAAAAATAGTTAAAAACTATCAAATGTTCCAGAAAAATAAATGTTCCTCTAGGCTTTTTCTAATTCCTAATTCCTTTATTAAATACAGTGTTCTGTTTAACTAAGCAATTTATTTCATGTTTAGCCTGGCAGCTTTTCCAGATTTAGCCACCCAGCTGTTCCCATATTGTTTTTGGATGTTTTTCAAAGTTCCCTTCAATTCCAGAAAATGTCATGAGGTGCAGCTTCTTCCTCTCTCCCCTTGCTCTTCAGTGTGAAGTGTGTCCTTGCACACCATTATTCAAAGAAAGACCTATCCAGATAATCACTGCCTGATCATCTTAAACAGTAATCTCTCTCTGCATAGCTGGTTTTCTAAGTACTAAGCAAAAGATAGCAGTCTCCCTTCCAGTGAGATGGTTTAAGTTGGAATTTCATGTTTGGAGAAGGGAAATAAACGGAAATGAAAAGTCAACAACACATACTGTAAGAGAGTGCTTCTGAAACATGACATGCCAGTATATCATGTTGCACAGAACCCCAAACGGCATTGTGATTTCATGCTAATTTCAAGTTACCCCATCTTTTTCACATGAAGGATTTAAGGCGGATGATGTGCTGTGTGTACACTTACCTTAGATGTGGAAATTTTGCTCTTTCTTATTTAAAACGCAGGCATCTGAGACACATCAGAGGAAATCCTTCTGTCACATCCAGTCTGGGGGTCATTGTATGCCTTAAGAACAGAGTGGGCCACCACACATTTCTCACAGGTGTGCATCCACACCACAGTGAGAAGAACCCCCTATGAATACACTGAACCTGGCTGCTGTTTGACCATGAACAGCTGTGTTCCACTGGAGAAGATCTTGTGTGCCACTCTGGCTAGAGAACACCATATTCACGTACCTTAGTTCACCGTTTCCTGTTCCACACTTAAAAAAGCAGTGTGTAAACTCACTATGGATGCGTTAGATGTTGAATGTGTAACATATTGATCTTTTACTTTCAAAGATAAATGCAATAACTTTAACTTTAACATTATGAATCTTTCCATATTTTGTGTGATCAATTAAAAATCTGGCTGAAGGACTTGTCAGGTGGGACTTTGTTGATAGCAGATGTAAAGCAACTTTTTATCTTGGTGTTGCATGTGAATCAGAACATTATAGAACCTGTAATAGTTCATTAAGTGTTACAGAATATCTGTTGCATGTCAGAATATAACAATTTGTACTTGTCATCATCTCAATTTACGTGAACTTTAGAAAAAAATCTATACCTTTCCACTTTAGGCCAAAATAAAATTGAAAGCTAATACAATTCAAGCTAATTATTTGGATTTCTTTATTCTCATCTAATTCTAAAACCTAACATTTTGCTCATGTGTTTTATAACTCATGGAATGTAAAGATTGAAAATGAAAAAGTGCTACAGTATATGGGTTGTTAAAAAGTTGTCAAGTAGCTGTATATAAATAGTTGGATTAAAATGCCAATTATATGAAGAGACCACTATGTGAGACTAAAGGCTCATCAAGGTCTGTAAATGGAGTGAAAGGTTTATTAGATCAAGAAAAAGTATTATTTGCACTTTGCTGGCTTTGCAAAATCTCTTCAGGGTGTATCGATTCGTGGTGGGGTTTCTGGTTAAGACAGGATGCTCATGCGGTGTTCTCATAGGATTTTTGTCTTTTCCTAACAGCATGTTTCAGAGATAATTACCAGGGAAAAGGAGTAATCTAGCAAATGCCCAATTGTGAACTCTCCTCTGGCTATTAATCTGATTTCCCTGTATTGTCTATCATTAGGTCAAGAGAACCACTTAAGACATCAGCCACAGAGAATAAGAGCATTTCATCAACAGGGGTCTGACTGTGAGATCATTCACTGGAACAAAGACACTGAATCATATCAGCTGGTAAGTCTGGACCTGCAGAGGTCCTGAGATCATCAGCAGGTCTGGTACCATCTCTTCTGAGTTAAGATAGAGCAAAATGAACATGCAGAAGGAGGTTTCAAATTCCTAGGGGGTATAAAAGAGAACAAACATTTAGAAAACTGAAATAGTTAAAAAAAAAATATAGCAACGACTTAGGCAGCGAGGTAGGAAGAAGGATTGACTTGCATGGCTGAACGCTTCCTAAAATGAAACAGACTGTGGGCTGATCTTAAAAGCCTGCAACACTTTTAGAGCTTGCTCTTTCTCAAAGTTTTAACTGCTTGATTAACTGAACCATGTATCCAAGGGATTATTGAGGGGGAAATCACAGTAAATGGGACATGATTATATCAAGCTCAAGCTTGTCAGTCCAGCCATATACAAGTATACAGAGGAGCGAGATCTCGTTCTCCAGGTCTGCGGTGCGAATACAGACAGACGCTGACAAGACAATGCCATAGACGTTTCTGACAGGGTACAGGGTACATAAAGTGCAATGTGCAGGGTGCAATTTACTTTACGGACCGTGCAAAGAATACATCAGAAAGTGTGCCTGACATTAGGCAAAAAAGAACTACAGTGTAGGTTTCCAGATTTGGAGTAGGTGCGGTAGGTACCAGGGTGTTGAGGAGCCTGACAGCCTGTGGGAAAAGCTGCTATGGAGTCTGTTGGAGCCCATATACAACATCTATAATGTTCAAAAGAGGAAGTTGTATTACACTATTTTATGCCACATAATTATGGCTCCACATTTAAATCAGCTTTAATTATTCCGTCTGCACTAATGTTTGCTTTATCCTTCTGTTTACATTTTCACTTCAGTATGGTCCCTTTCCTGAGACATGAATCTCGCCCTCCGGTTCGCTATGGTAATCCATGTAAAGTGTTTCACTGCCTGGCGTGCGGTAACCTGTGCTCCTCCAGCGTTTTCCTTTCTCAGTATTCCCACACTTGGTTAAAGGTAAAACCTGCTTTTGGACACTCCAAACCTCTGAGACTTTACAAAGGCCTTTTCTTCTGTCAGTCATCAGCCACTGTGGTTTTTTGTCTCCATTTGCAGAATCAAAAGGGCCTTCTAAGAGATGGGAAAATCCAACCAAAGAGGACAATGCTTAAAGATTTGAATTATAAGGAGTCCACTTGCCCCTTTAAGTGATTACCGCAGAGTCCACAACCTGTGAGGATTGTAACATGGCTGCAGTAATTAATGTAATTAGCTGTGTAATTATTTCCAGACGCACTAAACTCAACACTTTTCCCCTGCCAAAAAGAGGTGAATCTGTTAAATTTCAGGGGTGCTTTTGAGTGCGCAGGTTAAAAGTCATATCTCCAGTTTTACTGTAAATGTGCTAGACCATGCAAATCCAACGGCTTCTTACATTTTGTAGCAGCATGTGTTTTCTCATTCAGTGGAGGCCAGGTGTTTGCTCTCTGGTATAACTGATGACAAGACAGATTCACATTTGTTCCTTGGGTGGTGAGCTTTCACCGCTAAAATAGTGCATACGTCTCGTATCACAAATTTAAAGTACATCACTTAAAACATGCCTCAGAATGATTTATTGGTGATTAAGAAATAGAGACTACACATACAGTATATAAAACTTTGATGGAATATTACATGTTAATTTATGTTTCACTTGTGAGTTCAGGCAGTTGGTGTATTAAAGAACAGGTTTCCTGTGCCTTAAAGTGCAGGAAGTGCTTAGAGATTTAAATTCACCTGTCTTTTCAGTTTTACTCCGTTTCTCTTAAATGCTTTTTTAGTAGTTATCTGGAGAACGTCATGTAATCCTCAAGTGATACAGGCCAGAGGAAACCCGTTTTTTTCAGTTGTTTCTTACACATAATTTTGCTCATTTATGCAACCCAATAATCTCCTGATGTCATGAAGCTATTTTGAAAAATTGTTATACAAATGAAGCTGCATACAGTATATCATGCAGCATATATCTGATGTATATATCATATTTTGTGGACTTGCTGCCCATTTTACATACCAAGTTTTGTGAAAACAGATAGATGACTCACATAAAACCATAGAGATGAAATGAGCTTTTATAAAATACCAAACTCTTAAGACTTAAGTCAAATTTAGTAACGTTGTGTCAGACTCTGGAAATGGAAATCCCGTTTAAAATTTTGTGCTTAGTTGACTTCACATGAAACTCTTGCAATTTAATAAAGATATGCTCTAGTTCCTCAGACGTGCTCTCTAATGGCATCTGGAGTGAATCACACAGTATTTGTATTTCTCTTAAACTATAAAATTATGCACATCACAGATAATTAGAACAATTGTGGGAATGAAACTTGAGTATTTTCTAGTTTATTTTTGTAAGCCACGTCACTTGACTTTTAATAGATGCCAGACATCAAGATGAGAGTGTTAAATCCTTGAAAAGGGCCACAGTGGTGTTGAATTTATTTTCTGTTACATTACACAGAGGTACCCAGACCTGTCTTTGGAAAGAAGCCACTCGTAACTCTCAGGGGCCACAGAGGGTGGTCCGGCATTCCCTTCTGCCTCCTGACATCAAAGTGCAAACCCCCCGTAGCTAAACAGCCAAGCCACTTGAGTTGAAGTGATACCCAATGGAGCTAGCCAAGCTGAATTTCTGCAGGCTGCACCTGTGCAGACAACGAAGGGAGGCGCAGTTACAGGCAGAGTCCTTTCTGAGAGCTTGACTTTACAGGCCCTGGTGGAATCTGCACAGCTGGAATTTGCTATCCTGGTCCTGGTGTGCTACTCCGAAGGGCCTCCCGAGAGTAGAAAATGCATGCCCACAAATGTAGACCATTTTTAACAGTCGCCATGCTCTTCATGAGACACTTGCAGTTTCCATGTGTCAAATGTATTAAAAATGCCTTCCTCTAACCTTACGTGCTGGGAATGTCTGCTTGTGGCACAAACCCAAGCTAGGCAGGGTTGCAAAGTTCAATTTAGACCCAAAAATTGCCAGCGTTTGATTTGCAGTGAAGTGTTCTGTCGTGAATCCTCGCTGAATCCTACAGAGCCGCTCCACCATAATGACGGAAATGATAAGGATGTACTTCTGCATTATTGAAAGAGTGACGTCTTGAAAAGGCCATGTAGAAATATGCTAAGTCAAGAGAACAGACTGTCTGATAGGAATCGCATGAATATACTGGGTACAATTCTCAATCCTGTGATTTTAATTGGTTTGTAGGATGCGGTCCACACTTTGTTTTCCAAGATCTTTTTGGAAAATGGTGTGCTTGGTCCCCATTAAGTTCTCCTATTAGGAGTCTATGAAGCCTGAATAGAAGTGTTGGTTAGTTAGTGTTAACCCAGGTAAACGATTTGACCTGTTCTGCAACTGTGACACTGGATGTAACAAAAACGAGCAAACACCATGGTTCAGAATCAATACACACTCCGAATTTTGCTCAGCCGCCTCATGCAAATTCACAAGCCAGTGTGTTAGAGGGTCTTGCCATTGGGTTACAAAAGTGAAGTTCAAGTGAGTGGACAGCTGAAAGTAATGCACTTGAACTGAGTTCTGTTGGTTGTGTTGGGCTGGAGCTTACATCAGTTGACAATTGCATTCCATCTTCCTGAAACCTCGGTACTGTGCAATGGCTTTGTCTGTCTCGCTCATTTCGAATTGTGAACCACAGGCATCACTCTGGAGCCACTTTTAAATTTTTTTAGGACCGTGCTTGTTTTTTTTTTAAAGAATTTATGGGGGCTTAACAGCTTCATGCTTTATATTCATCAGCTGAATATGAATTATGATGTCGTGAAAATTTATATTAGGCCAAAAGCAGAAGGCATGTTTTTCCAATTTACTGGTTTTGTTTTAAAGGCCCGTTACTGGCTGCGAATGAAATGTTCACATTCAATGACTTTGGTTGGATATATGAGTAATTATTCCATTAAATAACAAAGAATGTATAACTCAGTGCAGCTAATGTACTTCTTAATGTTTGTTACACATCTCAGCCAGTATTTTAGGTTGCAATTAAAGTGGTCATACCATATTGTAGACTCTGGCGCCAAGCAACCAGTTATGGGTTTTGAGGCCTTTAAAACAATAATTCACTTTTGTTTGTTCATATCAAATGTGATTATTGTTTCGCACATTCATATTTTTTTTTACAAATTAAGAGACTCAAGTTTCTTTGTAGCTCACATAGCGAGACAGCTATCCTGTCTAACCGTATAAATGGAATGAAATATTAAGCGATATTACAATAACACATGCACAGTGTTTCTCTCAAAAAAACAGATGTTTGCCAGTGATGTGCATAAATAAAATTTCAAATACATACTCAAATTGCGATTGAGTGTAATAAAATGGCACATTTCTTAGTAATGTTAAAAATCCTCACCGCTAACATGCATGAATATGGAGTTCTATGCTGCAGTGCTTAATGTTTTCATTTGAGCTTTACTTTTAATTGTGGTAAACGATGAAGCACATCAAAGGCTCATGTAAAAACAAGCTCTTCCAGTGGGTGAACTTGTAAGATTATCCTCTGTTGCTAATGTAGTGTTGTTTTTCATAAGAAAACATTTTTTTGTGCTTGCTAAACAAACTTTCAGGTATATGAGGAAGTGGGGCCTGCTGTGGAAAAACATACCAGCTTCTGTTAATACAAACAGCCTGTGGCTGGTGTCTGATATGATTGGAAGAACAGTCTGTCAGAAATTTTTCAACTTCACATGCATTTCTGACCATGTTTTTCAATGGGTTTTGGATCAAAAAGGACAAACGCGTTATTTATATGACAGGTCAGTATTAAAGAGTACTTGGTGCCTGTATTGTTCAGATTAATTATGTTCACGATAAGAACATAAAGGCAACTGACAAGTGAAGATCAGGTTTCCCTTCTTGCTCATCCAGGCGTATACTGTATAAACCTTTTCAAGATGAGATTGGAGTTTTCAGGATTGTGGATGAGATGGAGTTCATAACATTGTTTCTAGCATTATTCAGGACCTTGGCTACCGATACCCACTGTAAAGAATTAAGATAAGATCACTTTATTAGCTATATACAATTTTTTGCATTAGGAATTAGCAACCCCAACTTGCTCTCCATGAGACACACAGGGAGAGAAGTTTGGGGTCAGAGTGCAGGGTCAGCCATTGATACAGCACCCCTGGAGCAGCTGGGGTTGAGGGCCTTGCTCAGGGGCCCAACAGAGTAGGATTCCTCTGCCGGCCATGGGATATGAACTGGCAACTTTCCAGCCACAGGTGCAGATCTTTAGCCACAGTGCCTCCGCTCCTCCTACAACGTGTACATATGTGTACATATAGCATATCTATGCATTTCTCAAATTCTTCTAAGCCTGTGTTTCCAGGACTGCCCAAAGTTAAAGCAAATTCCATTCCCAATGGAAGACCAACCTAGGGTTCCCCTATAATCAACAGAGCATCTGACTAGAACCCAACATTGACCAAAGACGTGTTGGCTTTTTGGAACACAGAGAGCAAAAGCTTATCAGAGCAGAACATCAGACAGATCCCTCTGTTGATTCTGGGGCTAAATTTATCTGGAAACTAAATGTGCTAGTTTAGGTAAAACTGCACAGTGAAAGTATTGTGTGAAATGGGCTGCTATTACAAGATAGTTTAATCACTTTTTCCATTTAAAATGAGTCACTCTGACTAGTTCAGCTTATTGATGCTACCCTCTGTGAATAGGACATACACTATATGTTTGGAAAATTACAGTAATGTTCAAAGTATAAAATAAAGGTCTTTGTGTTTTTGTCTGGTAAGCACTGTCTGTCTTTTGAGAAAGCATTCTTAACCTCAAAACAGTTAACAGAGCTGATTGTCTATTGTGAGGAGCAACTGCATGATCTCTTCAAGCATGATCTTTTAGGATTAGCTTTTAAAGAGATTAGAAATAGGTGCAATGAAAGACTTAGGGACCTGCACTAAACAGTTTGACTTTGAACCATTTTTGAACACATACAAGGGACCCCAGATATACATGAAAATCTTTCAGTGCCAATTATCCTGTTGTGCTAGAAATTTGGGACTAGAATGAGACTGTAATTCTATATACTAATATATTTCTCCAGTGTTTACTATGGAAATGTTAGTACTGTAACTGCATAAGAAAAGGGCAAAATACTTTGACTTTAAAATGTATTATTGTATGTACCTCTGAGAAAGTCAATAACAGTTAGTTTATACTTTCAAGCTGTGGATGCTGTTCCTGTTAAAGAGTGTTGCTGAAGTCTTCGAATTACTTGCTAATATCTTCATGAATTAGATTGAACAAATTGTGCATCTGATTTTTAATTTTTCTAATTTTAAGGATGTTGCAGTCCTTAAACAGGGCTGGACGTTAGGATATAAGGCCCTCAGAATGGACTGCATTTTCTGCGTTTCCTTTGCTGAACTATTTTTGAAGCATGTCGGATATTAATTGTAATGCAGTCTTACCTTAGGAAGTCGGAAAGATTTGTAAAATTGCAGTGTCCAGTAAAAACATCACGAAATTCAGTAGTAAGGGGCAGTGTGCCATACTGCCTGCTGCAGCTCAGATGGAGTGTCATCTAGGCCAGGAGAGTTTCCCTTCTGCATGGCTGAGCAGCAGCCTGTAACTTCTGCACAGGTGTTTTTTGTGCTCTCTCCAGCTGCTAGCTTGTCCTTTCTAACAACATTTCCCTAGTCTTTTTTTTATTGGCCCCCCAAAAGCATAACTGTGCGCTAAAGTGCGGTGAACATCAAAATGGATCTGTATGAATTATGGCTGTTTTTGCTTTGCCATGATGCCTAGAACATGATGTACGTCTTCAAATAAATTCAGTTTATTCAATTTGTGAACTGTCTATGCACAAGCACTTAATATTGTTTTGTAAACCAAATTTGGTGACCTTTGGCTTCTGGAGAGGAATCTGAGGGTGACGGCTTTCAGGCTCCCTGCTTGGGACTGTATTTTTTATTTTTCCCCCACTTCTCCGACGACGCTAACGAAGGAGTGAATGGATCAACCCTCTTTTCGCCCGGCTGCCCCCTCTCTTTGTACAGCTGTGCGGCTGCGAACGACCCGGGGTTCTCTGCTAGTGTAATCTCGTCAGCGGATTTAGCGGGTGAAGGGCTGAGCTGTCGAAATGGCAGACACCCTGGAAATCGCTGCACGACGGAGCTTACAAAACAGAAATAATTGGAGCCGGGGTGTTTTGAATACAGGGCTAGAGAAGGGGAGAGGGACAGGGAGTTAACATTCTGGTTGCACCTCCACAATAGGGGCCAAGTGTTACAAAACAGAAGCACCAGACTGTCGCTTCGGCCCAGCTAAGCTGATTAACTTGACAAAATTAAGAGGTAAAGGACGCGATAGGCAAACAATAAAACCTCCCAGAACAATGCATCACAGAACTCTCTCCAAAGCCCAAGGCTGTGCTGCTTCTGCCAGTGCCAATTAAGGCAGGAACAGTAAAGGGATTTGAAGGCTGGGATGCAATGCATTCTTCATACTGTATGTGAACGATGTACAAGGGTCTTAGGTGCACCAATACAGAACCTTCTGTAAATCCCTCCATAAATGAGGCTAAACAACACTGTCATAACACCTCCATAAACACTACACAACTTCATGGCTGAAAAGATGGCATAAATCAACTCCCAGCTTATTCCATTCTCTTTTCTAAAGCCAATTCAACTGTACATTGACTTATAGGACACAACTCTTAAAAAATAAACTTTCCGGTAAGAATTTACCTCAGTGAGGTTAAATAACACCGTCCTACCTCTGAGCAGTGCAGTAAACCACTATTAATAAGAGTGTGCTTGGAATGTCACTTGTATAAATTGGCTGTAAACGATTGTGCATGTTGATATATCGTATTGCAAATTGTTCATGAGGAAGCCATGGCAACATTATTTAGCCTCTTTCAGGACACGCACTACCAAAGATCCTGATGGCGCCGATGGAAATCGACTTCTCTGTTTTAAGATTCTTGGATTTTAGTCATGAAACTCTTGTAACCTTAAAGGTTTATGCTTTCATTTCATTGTTCAGTTTTTTGGGGGAAGCAACCCACACAAGCCTGTCTAATTCACACAGGAGGCGTGGTACAATCCCACAGGCTCTTGTGTGCCAAAACATTATTTTCTTGCTCTTTGTACACTCTCTAGTCTGTTTGCTGTTGCCCTGGTGGTGGCAGACATGGAGGGTGGTCTGTAAATCAATATGTTAGCAATGAGCAGGGCTGTAGGGGTTAGGAGTGAAGGTTATCAGATATAAAACTGCATATACAGTGTGGCGCATAAAGAAAAGGGCAACTGTCCCTTTGTAAAAAGAAAATGAATGCTAGAGATTTGAAAGGATGTCAGAAATGGATAAAAAGATAATCTGGACAGATTTTGGAAATCTATTCATTACTGTATAAAGTGTAGACAGAGGCACAGTAATGCTTCTTTCAGGACGGTTAATCTCCATTAAAGAGGAACAGATGACTGTTAGCAGAGATAAACTGTTGTGGAGGACATTCTAATCTGAGGTTTTGATTTGCTCTGGGAGATGGCTTTGCCAATCTTTCCCTCCTTGTCCTTTTAAGAGTTATGTTCTGTCTGGCAACGTCTCTGACTTGCAAAGTCTAAAGTGCAAGATGCATAAAGAAAACAGACAAATACTTTAGATTATGGAGGAATTTTAAATGCAGTGGTTGCACAGAAAGATGTCTTTTATTTTTCTTCTGTCTTCAGACCTTGCAGGAAGTGTGTTCCGTTGGCCCGGGTGAGCTGGTACTCCAGGGAAATGAGCTGCTTAATCTATAGTTCTGGATTAACTGTTTTTCCACAATCCCCTTACTTACCGCTGATGTTGTCTTGCAGTCACTCCAGTGCTGGTTGTGTTGGAGGAAAAAAAACATAAATGGTTCGTGTTAAATGAAATAGTAATGAAATATTAGTGAATCAGTGCCCAAAATCACAATCTCCAACACAGGATTTTTTCATTTTAATTTTAGACTCAAATTCAGAATCTTAAATTTACTCCCCAACTCTTTGAATGAGGTGCAATAAAAACTATTTCTAAGTTAATTGAAAGCCCTGGTTTTGTAATTGAGAGGGTAGCATGCTGCTATTAACCAGCATAATCCCAAGGAAGAGCAATCGACACTACGGTGTTTGTACTACATGGACTAACCTGTTTATTTCATGGTGGAGTTTTCTTGATTGGCAAATTGTGGTACAAAATTAACTCTAAAAGGTACTTTAGAGTTAAGAAAATGTTAGAAAATGTTACACATTCTTTCCCAGGCTGACCAATGTACTGGCATGTGGTACAGTAGGTCTGAGGATTTCAAATACACATGAAAGTAGTAGCAGACCAGGCCTTTTATTTGCTATTCTGTGTTGAAAAATAGAAGGCACGAGAGGTTGATGAAATGCATCAGTTCAAAGAGCCTCAGGCATTTGTGGGTGAGGGCTGCAAGATAGAAAGCAAGAGACAGTCATAATACACAAATCACAACAAGCTACTGAATTGAAGGGACAGTATTTGAAAGATGACCAGTGACCAGTAGTACCATACAGAATCTCCACATATACAGTATCTGTGAATGTGCAGTTGAACTCATGTTGTGGTGGGGAATTAATGCACAATTAGGGGTGTCTCTAAGTATTTGATAGGGCAGAGCATAGGAATATTAAGAAGGGGTAAAAATAAGAGAAGGTAATTCAATACACCATACCTGTTTGATTGTAAATGCTTAATTAATCCCAAAACCTTATCCTGTTACATCCTCAAAGATTGCAGACAGTGAACATCAATAACTCAACCCAGACTCTGTGGTTTGTGCATCTTGACCTCAGAGAAGCAAAATTGTGTTTGCGCTCAGTCACATTTTTATCCTCTGGTTTATGCTGCTCCTTATAATGAGCAGCAAGGTCATGGGTAAGTCTCACTCCTGATCTTCTGATCTAATCCCTATCATGTGCTACTACAAAGGGATGGGCAAAACCACAATTCAGAAATCCCAGAGATCTGGTTTAGAAACAAGAGACCCACAGAGGGGTTCATTTAAACCCGGGACTGATTCAAGCGTCTTTCAAACATTTAAAACACTGGCAGGGCAGGATCAAGTTTTGTTTCCGCCACATGAGACACCAAAAACTCGCACGCTCCCTTTGAAACAGTGCGATTTAAGGCCTATTTTCACCCTGCGAGATTGGAGTGATTTGATGTCCCATTACACAGATGGAGCTGGTTAGCGTCCAGTCAAGACTTTCAAGAGTAGCCAGTCATGGATACTTAATCCGATCTCAGAGTTAATTAGACAGCATAACCCACTCATGGTCTTAATTCAGGCTGGCCACCTCCAGCTTTCCAGAGATCATTGTCTAGTCAGAGTGAATGTTTTAGCAGATGAACTGCCTAATCATTAAATCACTGACAAAGGCATCCTGCTCCATTACTAATTACAGTACTAATTACATGAGTGCCGTGTTGGAGTTAGACTTGTCTTTAATCCGAGTCTGATTTTACATCCAACTCAACTTATTAATGGATACATTTGCCAGATGATGTCATCAAAAGAAAGTATAAGAAAGGGTATCATAATTTGGCACTGAAGGGTATTAATCTGTAATCCGCTTCTGCCAAATATGTATGTAAATGGATTTAGTGAGGGGCTCAGATTTTCTATGTGTTTTTACAAGGAATATATTGAATAAGTTGGATAATAGAATGCTAAGAAAATTTCACTGTCTCAGATTTTTGTGCAGAACCAGGTGATTCAATGGAATTGCATCATTCTTAACTACAGTGTGAGTTAAATTCTGTGCTTTATGTTCTTAGTCACCTTCTATACAGGACATGTGAAATGACACCTTTTCATGCTTTTGGAGGATAGTACAATAGTAGTGATTTATCGTACTTATTTGTAGCTTCATTTCAGGGAAAGCCAGGAATAGCACAGTTTCCTGAGAAGAATGTTTTGAATTAGCATCCACAACTACACAGTTGCATCCAATTAAGATCGTCGATTCAAGTTTGGGATAGATGATTTATCTCAAAGGCAGATATGTTTTTTTATGATCACAAAATGAGTGCGATATTTGCACTTTGAAAATGTGCTTTTAACTGTAAAACAATAAAATTAATTTCACATGCAAGTGTAAAGTACAAAAGCTGATTATTTTTAAATTTATTTTTCCTTTGCATTGAAACACTGTATTTCCACATTGAGTTACATACAGTATAATTTGATTTATGAAAATAAATTATTAGTATTAATGTACACTATTAGAAGTTTAATATTCTCTTTAAAAAATGTGTCCATTCCTTTCCTATCACATTAGTAAACAATGTTTAAGTAGTTATTTTAGGACATTTTTTTCATGATGGTAAAGAGGTGTTAAAGTGAAGTGTAAACTTTTCTTACAAGAATTGCTGATTAGTAAAACTTGAATAAATGTAGCAAAAACTAAACAAATGCATTGCAGTAATGGGATTAATGTACACGAACATGTAGAAAATTGACCTTGTTTTCTGTACACAAATTGTTTTTAAAAATATATTAAAAGTTACAGACAAGTACTTACATCTCAGGTAATGTTTTTTATGTAAGCGTTACAGCGAGAAATATTCTAATTGCCTTATCAAGGGAAATCTTGGCTTTGTACTACATAGTCATGAGCATTAAAAAGTATTTTCAAAGGCAGATTTTCCTGGAGTTAGTAGTACTGCATGGTAAACAAAAATCAGACCCCTAAAATGAGAATCACACCCTTGAGATATGCAAAAAGCAAAATAAAATAAATGATTAATGTTAAATCTTTTTAATCAGATTCTTCTTTTTAAGGCTGCGATCCTACCTGAGCCTGTTTAAACCTGCTGTTGGATTCTTAAGGTCAGAAATTCTGCTTTGTTCAAGGGCTGCAGTTGTTGAATTTTTAATCATGCCTGTTATAATAGGAAGTCATTTATGAAGTCCATATGATGGCACTGCTGTCAAGTCTCTTTTCTGCTGTCTATTTTAGTTCTTTAAATCTCGTAACTAATGAGTTAGGAACCAACCAGATAATTAATGCAATTAAATGTGGCTTAGCTACAGGGACAGGAATAAAGGAATTCTCTCTCTGAGGAATTCTTCCTTTCCACAGGGCTTTGGAAAAGCCAAAAACAATAAGCTAAAAGAAATTAAATTAATATCTCAAAAGAAGAAAAATGCTTAGCAATCACGTCTCATACTGGAATTGACTGAGTGGTCCTCCTGATGTGGTTTTAAGGTTTGAACTAGAAAGAAGTTACCATAAAACAGGAGATAAACCTGTGCCTTATCTTACTTCTGTACATGATAAAGTGTTGTATTGTAAACTAATCCCTGTGCCTCCTAAACTCTGCACACAAAGAACTAGCCCTGATTATATTTTAAATAGCACCCTTTTATATGAATACTGGTAATTATTTCTTCAGGTTCAAAAATAGAATGTCCTGAGACCAGGGGAGTTTGTTTTAAAAAAAACAGGCAGTGTGACATCCTTGGTACAATAACAATTAGTAGTTTTTAAGGAAGAGTGCCAACAGAATATTTTTACTTTGAAGTTATCCGTGACTCAATGAAGAAAAGTCATTTGGATCTTTAAATGCAGGCTGAAAGTTAGAAAATCAAAGCAAAATCTTAAATTACTTGTCATCAGGGGATTCGAGGAGGAGTTATCAGTATCACAAGTTGCCGCCCTCATGGAGTTGTAGAGAGATGGTGTGGAAATGAGACTAGGCGAGGCTGAAGTGATGCTGGAGTAGTGTTACAATATGCATGTTCACTAGTCACTGTACACAAATTTGGCCTTTGGTCCAGTTGTCCAGATGGTGATAAGTAATGAAGTAATATGTAATGAAGACTTCTGAGTTGCTGTGTGGGGGAAAAAAGCCACACACCAAGAGGTCTACTTTGGAAAACAAAAGACCAAGAAAAAAGTATTTAGAAAACAGAAGAAAACACTGATTCATTGTCATGATGGAAAAAAAACTCTAATGTGACTGTTTTACTTTATTTTGCCAAAATATGAGACAGATGTGTTTCCTTAGTCTTGTGTAACGCCTTACAGCACTTAGTTATGTAAACTCAAGGCTACAGATCTATTGCTTTGTAAATACATGGTAAAAAAATAGACTGCCATTAGACAGTACAGTAGTTGGATACATTATGAGCTTTATGACTCTCGTACAAATGACCCTGGCGAAAACGTAAACTTCGCATTTCCTCCCATGAAAATGTATCGAAATCTGGGGAAGAAGCCTGAAATATCCAAGAATTGGTATTTGGTCACACAAAATATAAATCAGACAGCTACTGTCTTCTTATTCCCTGCACAATACAGACGGCAAAAACAGTCAGGCACTTTAGAAGTCTGCTAATATCTTCAACACTCTAGCCAGGATAGAACCACCAGATACTCACATACTGTATGGATGGTTTTACTCAAGATGCGACCATTTGCTTTGACGCTAAATTTTTTTCAAACTAGCAATGTAATTTGTTTAAAGTCCTTTTTTACATCAGTGACACAAAAGCAGCGTCTTTTCCTGGTTATGATGAATCTTCAGCAACTATAGCTTACGATTTGAAATGGACATTTCTTACTGAAGCCGGTTAAGTGTCGGCCTGGGAGAGTTGAACTTCTGAGACCTGTGCATCGCCAAGCCTCTTCTGCTTCCTCGCACCAGAAGCCCATAATGGTGGTGGGTCAATGCAGTCCATTTCTGCCAGCTCACACCCAGGGAAACCCTGAAGGTCTGATGCAAACAGAGCTTTCCCCAGCGGTACTGCCCCACCCCCGACCCCAGCAGTGTGCAGCCGGTTTTGCACCAGTGTTGGCTGATCTCCTAGTCACAAACACAGGCTGGAGCTCTTGGCTGAAGGACCCATCCTAGCAGAGGCCTGTGTTGAATGAGCCATTTGGGAGCTGCAGTGCTGTTCCAACTTATTTGTATATTGAACAGAAATTCAGTCAGAGCTTGAGCCCTAAATTTTATTCCAAAGTTCTGGGGGTGTGGAAGGTTGTGGGAATGAAGAGTAGTTAAATGTGGGGCGATCATTTGGTTCCAATTAAGGTGGACCCTTAGTATATCCATAAAGTGTCCAGATGTCTCCTCAAGATGGGTCCCAAATGCTTGGTTTCCATTCAGCCAGACAGTGAAAGGGGATCTGATGTATCTGGAACTGTCCCCAGCTGTTAGTTAGATGGGATCTCATTTACCTCTGAACATCCCCGAAGATGCAACACAACCCCACACACAATGATCTCACTTACTCCCTGCTGCTGAAGGAATACCTTCCCTTTTGACCTACATTGTAAAATGGAGAATAAACGCCACATGAAAGCCAGAAAACATTTGCACAGCAACCATTGAGGGAATCCTGACTATTTGTATGGAGGTATTCGTGCGTGAAACCCACAAACCCTGAAGTTTTCCGAAAGAAATTAGAAACATACGTTCACCATTAACCAAAAGAAGATATTGATGGGAGTTTCTGAGTGGCTAAAGCAGTAAAGACACTCACTCCTGGCCCAGGTTAATCTCACAGATTCAAACCTGGGTCCTATCCCTGCGTTTTGGGGTTGGACATAATCTGTAGTTACTGTACATGTGTTACGATCATCAATATTTTTCTCAAACTGTACACTAGTCTTTTCATCAATTATAAAAAAACTTTGACTATTATTAATCACATCGATTGTAATTTTGACTTGATCAAATAACTGTACAGGAGCAGTCAATCCTTCACATTCACCAATCAAATCTAAGTGACACATTGTCAGGTGTTATCATTAATGTAATCTGTTTCTCTCTCTTCATATCCATGTAGTTTAATGTCTAGCTGTTACCTTTTGAATTACAGAATACAGACCTATAAAGAATAGTGGCTAGCTTAAAAAATGATAACATTTCAGATGAAGGTTGTCATAGAAATGTGTTTCTGCATTTATGTAAGAAGGAAAAACAGAACGATGCAAAATGTCACACTAAATAAATATTTTTTTTATTTTTATGTGACTGAATGCTCAAAGCATATGCAGGTATAATTGTCTAAGACAGAATTGTTTTTACAAATGATAGCAAAGCTAGTCTTCAGGTGCTTTTTAACTGGAGCAAATTTGATATGAAACAAAGCTATGATCATTCCTCCTGTCCAGGTTGTACAGGATTTAAGTACAATTGTCCAGGTTATGGAAAGTTTTGATGTATATGTATTAATCAGAATAGCATTGTTTTTATTTTTTTGAAACGTGTTTCACAACGTGTTAAAGATGATGCACTGATAATTAAAATATCAGACTTTCTATTTTTTGCACTGTTAATACAATATTTTATCATCATACAAAACAGTTGTCTTCTGCACTACTTTTTGCTATATAACTATAACATTGCGGATGTGGTTCTGTTGTACCAAAGGTCTTATTACAACTGGACCTAAATTGCCTGTGCTGCTTCAGGCACAGTTGCCCATTAACTTGTCCTGGGCTTTGACAGTGATTTGTGTTAGCCTGTCTGGCTACTCACAAATTAGTGCAAATTATGTTTAAGTATGAGGTAACGTGGTAGCTTGGGAAGCTCACAGTCATTTATCCTCTCCAGCTTCAGGTGCAGGGGTGTCCTGAAATCAAATAAATAAGAAAATAATGAAAGTTGATCAAATTGAGAGCTTTTTTGGATTGTAGGCCGCAGATACTGTGTAGCATTCCAGTGATTTATTTGAATGTACAGCCACACTTGCATACAGTTCTGTTAAATGCTTCCTTGGCCATTTGTTTAGTAAATCGTTTTCATGAAAATGACTCTTGCAAAGGTTGTAGTGGCTGTAAATGGGAACAATTTCAGAGAAAAGCCTATGTTACATTATATGATTGTATTTTCTCTGCCTTTCTTTTCTGTCTTGTCACTTACCATCTTAAGCACCAGGTTTTAGTAGCTGGCCCACTCATTTAAATTACAAAATCAACCCCAAGTCCTCCTTTTATTTTGCAGTCAAACCCAACTGTTTTAATTTTAAGGAAAGCTCTGGCAGGAGGACAGCCCTGCCTCCACCCACTTCTGCTCCCACACAAGCACAAGTATCAGGTTTCTAAGTACACCTCACTTTCCATCCCTCCCTCCCACAACCCCATCATCTGCCCTAGAGTTCTGATGGGCCTAGTCCTCATAAATCCAGTTTTAATACTGTTGTCATATGATAATGTTGATATATGTTGTCTTAACTACTGGATGTTCAGTAAGCATTAAAGGTCATGACTTTTGCTTTATGGTGTTTCTTTCCTCAAAGAATGCCCGTGTTTTGGGTAAGCAAGAACGCATGACCTACTGGAAAACCATGAGCAAAATTATTAATTTAGAGAATGAAGCTCGAATGAGCCAGGGTCATTGAGGAGAGTTTAGACCGCACAGCCTGCGCAGCCTACGAGCTGGGGTGAAGATCTTTTACCCTCTTCACTGAGTCATCGGGGACAGTGCATTCAGACCACCCAAGGCCTGGGAGTCTAGCTCTCAGTAACACAGTGCAGAGTGGAAAGAGGGAGAGTTGGGCAGAGATTTTAAGGATAGTTGTATATTTTAACATAAAAAATGAAAAAAAAATGTAGGCCCTTTCAGTCATTTCTGGACGGATTACTTTATATTTTATTTGCCAATGAAAAATGTCATTTTTCACCCCAGATTCCATGGCAGGGCTCTTTGATATCTGTAAGGGCAGCTGACTCTCCACACTACTGCAGCTGTGCTGTCCAGCTACTGTTCCTCATCCAGCAGAGCAGAAGTGTGAGTTGGTGTTCTGACAGATTTCCTACGTCCCACCTTTCTTATGTTAAAATTAGCTGGAATACTTTCCACCAAAGTGGAGACATACTTACAGTAGGTGCTATTATACCAGTTATTAGAAAATTTCCACCTGTGATGCAACCACATTTTTTAAACCCAGGGTAGAGTTTAGTAGGGTGAGATCCACATTCAGATTTTTGTTAGGGCGCTGTAAAATGTGTTGTCATCTTCCAGTGCTGGGAAAATTAATCCATGGTAAATATATACTTAGCAAAGTAAAAAATGCCTGGGCTAGAGTGCTGTTCACTCGCCGTGACGTCTAAAGATTGATTGGGTTCTATCAGTTTGGTTGATTGAAAGTTGTGGCTCATGAGTTCCCATTATGAAACATAGTCTCTTCAGGTCTCGGAAGCTGGGCAAGGTTAGGCTGGAACAGTTCTTGGATGAGAGGACAACCAGGTCACTGTTGGAAATGAGGACAGATGAAGCTGGTGGAGCACGAGGTAAGAAATTGAAACAGATGCCGATACCCACTTATGGACATTGGAGACGCCTAAACTAAGATCCTATTCCCATTGCAGCCTTTAAGGATTCAATTAAGGATCCTCAGAGAACAGTTGCTACGTCATAATAACTTGTCTTAAGCCACGATCTTCCTTTAGAATCCTCTCGTGTCACAATTTTAAAGAAACATTTTATGCTGTCACTGTAATGATTAGTGTTACAGAGCGTGCGCTTATTTGGCAGAGACGCAAGTTGATTTCACAACCAAAGCTTGGCTACTGCTAATAACTACCTCTCAAATCCAAGTGAATTAATTACTTGCACTAAACAGTGCCTGGCATAAATTAGTAAAACTTAGTAGATTTAGTGGGAGAACTATAGGAATAGGCAAATAAAAGTAATGGTAAATGTCACAGGTTTACAGACTTCACCACAGTAAGCTACAATATCTTCATAGCAAATTAACTGTTTCCTGTTAAAGGTAATAGGAAGGAAATGTAAGCCTTAGAATAGTTACCACACACTGAAGCAGCACATCTAATTACTTTATGGCATTATAATAAAATAAAATGAAGCATTGCACACAAAAACAGCTACATCTTAAATAAACCCCATTATGTGAAAATTAAAATCTCTAACATGTATTGAATGTACTTTTGAAAATCTAATTTTTCTCCTGTCCTGCGTGTTGTTTCTCTATAGACCCTGTTAGAAAGACTGCAGTAGCTTTTCCTTCAGCTCTAATAGGTAAATGAATACTCTCAGTGTAAATGAAAGATTATTCCTTCCACTCATGGTCCTTGTAAATTTCTTAATGGGATGGTACTGCAGACTTTTCAGATCAAAGCCATATGCAGACAAATCCCACCTGAATTACATTTGGTCTTTACCACTGTTTATAATTGCCTCAGATCCAATTACCAGCAACCTCAAAAGGCCAGGGTACAGTACACAGTATGCAGACTGATTTGTGACAACTGTATATGGTCACTGGCGGCAAACTACAGACATGATCTCATCATCACAACACAATGACACTGATGACCAGCTTCAAATGCTTTCATTACTATAAGGTAGTTATACCCAGCACTGTCACTGGTTTTGGATTTATGTTATGAGTGTATTTTACTTTGCACCTTCCAGAAGTGGGATACATTTAGTACAAATACTAAAAAGAAGGAAAGCATCAAATTTCACTTTAATCAATTTAAAATGTGCATAACTGGGTGTGGTTACTCTGGGTGGGTGACCCACTGCCTCCTGCATTTAATCAGTTTTTTTTTTCAAATCTGCAAATGGCTGTGTAACGGAGTGTTGCCCTCCTTTACTGTAGTTTTGTGATGATTGGCTCAGTTCCTAGCAAGAGTGACCAACAAGGAAAAGCATGGCTCACCCTTAAATGATCACCCTCTTAATACTTACAGTTTGGTGTTTTCTTAATTAAGAGATTGAGAGACACATTTCAGTTAAAATAACGAAAGCACCCACATTCTAATACTTTGCAGATCTCAAAGAATAGTTTCCATTCCTGACTAAATTGAACGTATGAAATTATCAACTGTTTACAAACTATTTTAATTTTTAAATGCATTTGATAAGATCTGCTAAACTGTGGTCATTGTTAACCACAGCTGGATTATAGAGTCAGCCACAAACTGATCCTATTTCATAGCATTAAACACACCTGTAGTACAGAGCTTCCATTTTACAAAGGATATTAGGCCTGATCCTTTGATCTTTCTCCTCACTCTCCTCTACCCACACCAATTGTAATCTTAGGATGGAGTTTTTTTTACTTGAAAAAGGTCCCTGCCTTCTACCTAAGGGAAATCTGACACCAAGCGGCACCAATTTGTGTCCGGCAGGTGGGTCAAACTTCTGATTTTGTCTTGACTGTAGCCCCAACTCCAAAGATACTGGTATCTAAGAACAGGAAATGAAGCTAGAAGAGACCCACAGTAGAAATACATGAACATGTAAGGAAAGTAATAACACATTTACAGCTGTGTCCAAGTGAATTAGCCTTTAATCCCTGATTTAGGTGCAATTGTGATGATCCCTGCTTTATATTTCCAAATGTCTGTCCGTCCAGGCTGTTGTAAGAGATGCTTACTGAGAGATCAGAAGTGTAGTCTCTCATTAGGTGTTTACTTAAGAATTTGAGATATTCTGGATAATAAAAGCTCCTATATAATTATGTATCAGATGATCTCGGCGCTAAAATATGAAAGATGTAATTTCTCATATAATTTACCATTTAAAGTAGAAATGTAGACACTGGTCACCATTCTGTCTGGGCTGAAAGTTTTTTAGATGGTGTTGCATAACTTAGATGCCAAAATCATGACACCCGTTATCACAAAGAACAGTGCTTTTAAGAAACAATACAAAACACATCTTGAAAACAGTATGTGGTTTCTTGAAACACATATTGCAGGATTAAAGGAATCCAAGCAAGTCCCTGAACTCTCAATTCAGCCAAGTAAAATAAGGAGAAGCTTGAGGGATATCTTACCATGTACAATGGTCACATTTTGCTAACTGCTTCTTCCGGTTCAGGGTTTGACAGGGAGCCGGAGCCTATCCTGGCAAGCAATGGGAACAAGGCAGGATACACCCTGGATGGGACGCCTGTCCACAGGGCACACATAGACACACACTCACACCAGGGCCAATTTTCTCGGAAGCCAGTTAGCTTACCTGGATGTCTTTGGACTGTATGAGCAAACCAGAGGAAACCCACGTGAACACAGGTAGACCATACAGACTCCACACAGGCAGCACCCCAGGTCCAGAATTGAACCCTGGGCTCCAGTGCAGTGAGGCAGCAATGCTGATCGATCACTACACCACTGTGCTGCCCTCTTTGTACTAATTAACCAGAAATTCATTTTTGATCAGAAGCTGGGTAAATGTTTAGTTTCTCAAAAGTTTTTATGTAAAAGTTATTGCAGCTGTTGAAATCTGAAATCCGTCAAATTTTCAGTTCAATCAGTATGGATCTTTGTAAGAAGATGACTGGCAAGCACGAGCAGTTTTCTTGAATTGGAAGCCTAAATAGAGGAGGGAATTTGTCCGAAAACGTAAAACAACTGTAAGAAAACCAAAGATTTGTGCTTTGGGATCCTTTTGATTGAAGAGTTTGCCATTCTTATTACTAATATGGTATGAAACAAACAGTTCACCATAGTCACTGACATTGATTTAAAAAGTCTAATCCCTTTCAGTCTAAGTAAGAAGGAGGGATTAAAGGATTTTCCACATCTCGTCTCTGAGTCTTGTGAAATTGATTTAAATTACATTAGGCCCTGTGACTTGCTCGGGTGAGATGAGTGTGAAAGTGCTTGATGGTCTCTGGCTTAAGAAGAGGGCTGCAGGAGATGGCGTGTAATGTTGTCTGAAGGTGCGTAAATTCCTCACAGATGTGCTGGGGTTTTGAGAGAGCAGAAGAGGCCTTTCGAGAAAACCGAGGGGATCAAAGAGCATATTACTGCTTTGGTTTTCCACAGGCTCAGGGTCGGCTGCCTGTCTTGACTGCAGAGGTAGTTTCCTAAAATTTTTTTAAAAAATGTTGCAGGGCAAGGCTTCCAAAACGTTAGGATCTCAGTGTCTTCAGTTTTTTTAGCTTTGTGGTCTAAGGATCTCATCCAGCTTTTTCAAGAGCCTCTGAGGAATGGCTTCATCAAAATGCCGGGAGTGTTTCAGCACTTTCTCGAGCAGGCTAACGTGTGAACTTTGTAATGGAAAACTGAAACAAAGCAGACTGTCATTCTGAGAGACGGCTTGGGCAAGTCTCAGTGTTTTTAGTGAATGAAGAGTCAATGTAGAACTACTGTACCTCCTTTCAGATAATTCGGTTATCAAATCTTTCAGAACACCTTGGGGAAAAAGTGGGTTTGGTCTTTAGTCTGCTCTTTTTCCACTGACGGTTAGGAAACTTGGCTGAGCCTCGCCTAAGAGCCAAAGCCAGTATATAAGAGACCTCAAAGTGTTTTAGTGATAGTCCCGATTGGTGATAAATCAGATCTCCACTTTTCTCACAGAAGATTTCTCACGTGTTCAGGGGCACATGGTACATGTGTTGGCAGTTGAATCTTAGATTATTTCCTTGCACTCCGGCTGTTTCACGAGGTGGAATGAAAGGAAATGTGAATTCTTTGAAAAGGTTTGCGTGCACCAATGTTTTCTACAACATGCTGATAATGTCTGGAGGCGTGTTTCCCTTAAAACTTTCCCTCTCTTGTATTGTTAACTATTACTTTAATCAGAGCCTCGTAGAGTACAAAAATAAATGCTGAACTCATTCCATTGGGTGTTCAAGTATAGAAGAGCAATCATCCTGTAAATTTAAGTACATTATGATGAAAGGTTAATGTGACTTCATTGGTTCAAATGGTATGGGCCTAGTTTCTCTTAAGGTGCCTTCTACATTCAAGAAATAAGGCAGGTGCTGAACTGAAAGTAAACTGCTCTTCTGAGCTGGTCCTTGCTGTTCAGAGACTGCCAATGATTTGGTGACAAATTTTTGTAAACTGAGTGCGATTACTCAGTATAGAGTTAACTTTGGACTATAGGGGACAGTGAGGAACAATATTCCATGCCTGCATTTCTAAATATGGTTTGAACATAATCAAAACATCCCTCAATATATACAGTATTAAGGACTTTTCAAAAGCATGGTTGCACAGTGGTTATCATTTCTGCCTTGCAGCACTGGGGCCCAGTTCTCCCTGTGTTTGTGTGGGTTTTCTCTGGTTGCTCTGGTTTCCTCCCACAGTCCAGAAACATACTGGTCTGTCAATTGATTTCTGGGATAATTGGCTCTGATATGAGAGTGTGTGTCTGTGTGTGCCCTGCTACGGTCTCATGTCCCATCTAAGGTGCACCCTGCCTTGTGCACCCCTTTAAAAAGTGGCTGGACAGACTTTGCAAAAAACAAAGTATTTATTACACCACATAATCCGTCTGAGATCAAATTCCCTTTTACATACAACAGCTGGCCAAGCATAACATGAAATACCACAGTATAAAACAGCCGTTTTAGCACCCACTGAAGGGAACAACACTGATGCCAGCGTTACAAAAGATTGTTCTCACACAAATGCTGATCCAATTCTTTAAAAAAAAAAACACTCAGCTTTTACGAAAGGGTTATCATTGAAAACAGTAAGGTTTCAATGTTGTGTAAATATCATTACATGTCCAAAGTGTTGTATAAGCACTAAAGAATGTTTTCTGCATGCAGTCTCCGCACACCAGACACCTTTTGAGAATAAACCATGATGCTTCTAGCACACACTGTCATCATAATGTGCACCAAGCCTTATGCTGTTGAATGACACTGAACAATATATGTGTAAGAGAGTGAGTATACGTCTGAATTACACTGAGCAGTATACACTGTGGTATGAGGAGGTGAGAGGTGGCTTTGTCTCAAAGTCACCAATTAAGGAGACATGCCAGGTTACAGTGAGACACACCTGGGCATAACTGATCCCTGTGTATAAACAAAGAGAAGCAGTTTCACATTTTTCAATCTGGAAGCTAGCTGATTGAATATATTTCTTTGTCAGGAGATCAATCCTATTAATATACAGTATTATATATATCGCAATCAGTACAAAAATGATCTTTTACTATGGAATCTCAATCAGTTTCAAGTTGGTTTCTATTCTCCCTCAGACGTGATCAAGATGACAGGCCTAACTCAAGCGTCTTCCACAACTTTTGAAGCATAACAATTAACTCCTCCAGGCTAGTTTTTAAAACATATTTAGGCACAAAAGACAGTCATTTAGCATTATCAGAGTAAGGCAACACCAAAGATTAAAGTTGTTGGAGTTGAAAAGTGTGTATATTTAGTTTATTGTGATCACGATAAAGATCCCCAAATTTGTCAAACAATTATCGTAGCCTGTTTTTTGTTTTTTTCACTAGTCCTGTTGCGATAAGGTACAATAAAAGTGTAAACAAGTAAAATCCGGTAATGGTCAAGATTTTAAAAACTAGGCTGGAGGCTAATAAACTCTTGATGTACTGTATGGAGGACTGTATGTAGCTGACAGTACTTGAAACTTCTACGCAAACATATATTGATTCCCTGAACTTTGGAGTTCATGGTAAGAAGTCTAGCTCAGACATCATTAGTTGGTGACATGACTATGTCATTAGGTGGTTACAATGGAGATCCATGCTGCCCTTTCCTTAGGCCGCTCAACAGCCTTAGCCTCTTACTGTTTACAGCTAATCAGCCTTGGAAGATTGAACTCAGTCCTGGCTTCTGCTTTTTCCTGCTTCCTGCAAACCATCCATCAAAAAATGAGCAGCATAATGTACATTTAAATTAGTGATATACTGGTAAAAGGTTACACTTTACAGATCAAGCAATGGGTCATTTTGGACCCGATATATTTTTTTATTTCCTTTTCTTCTCCTTCCTCTCCTTTCAGCATGGAATCAGCCTTTCCCTGTTCCCTTCCTTAACTGGAACTGGCACTTTGCACACCAAAAATGAGAATTCCTAGTGGTGTACGTTGCCTCGTGATTTTGGGGGTTAGCGCTAACATTTGTCAAAATCAATTCCTGGTGTTCCAGGAATGCCAGAGCCAGACTTACATTTCCAGTGTAGTCCCCAGCCAAGATGTGATTCAGCATGGTTATACTCCTGGCTCACGCAGTGCTCAACAAAACACAATGTTCTGCTTACATTGCTAGGGAACCCTCATCTGCGGCTTTTCCAATATTCCATTATTGAAACGTAAACGAATATTTCACGGTGACTTACAAATAGAGAATTAGTTCTGCAAATGAGGATGAAAAAGCTGAGTGGACCTGAGATTCATGTTGGTGTGCTTAATCCTTAACTGAATTCATGCAATAATTCCACAAACTATATTTCATCAGCCCCTCTTCTACTGCACAGTATGTGAGTCAGGTTATGATAAGTCGAGCCCCCTCTGGCAGGGATCATTTGTGCCATCTGTGACTTGCCTTACTATATAATGTACATTTCTTGTCAAAAGGTCACATGCCACTATAAAAGGTAGAGGGAGGCAAGAGCAAGAGCAGTAACAGCATACTAAACTATAAAGTCTTATTATCTAAAGTTTCCTAACAGCTGTAATAGAGTTCTATTATATTACTGAACTATTTCTGATTTGCTTACACATCTCCTGCAGTTGTGAGAGGGAGCCATTCAAACATGAGCTTAAACATAAATATGCATAGTATCTAGACAAACATATTCACACTCTATATACCGAGCATTTGTCCATTTTCAAAAGCTTAATACAAAAACAAACTTTACTCAGCACTTGGAGAATATTTTTTCCAGTTGTCAGTTACCTGTCCATCTAGTCCCATGTGTCAACAACATGTTGCAGGGGAAAGAGGCTTGTCTTAGTGTGACAGGAGAAACCAGAGACCCTGGTAAAAAACCCATGCAATTCTGGTGAGAACATGCACACTCCCCACATACTAGAACCCCTGACTGGAATTGAATCCAAAATCTTGGGATCACCATCATGTACATATACATTCCCATGTATAATATATATTGTATATGAAGACTTTCTCTGACCATTCTTTAAGTGCCCTATGTTGGTTCCTCGACTCTGTATTGATTATTGGACATGCACGTGAATGCCTGATGAATTGTGAAATGAAAGGAAACCCAACATGCTTTGTAAAAGTCAGTCATGGACTGCAAAAAATGGCAAGAGCAACATGTCCTTCAGCCATACGCCTTTTAAAATGTGGCTTAATCCAGTGAAAACATGAATCTGATTAAATAAAGCAGGAAACCCAACTGCTGTCAGATTAAAGCAATGTGGGCTAATTTGCTCTACTCAGCTAAGTGTGCTGTAAAGAGTATTAAAACAACTTAGCCTTGCCAAGCACAAAAAAAGCCTTCGTTCTGTGGATTGTGATGAATACATTTTTAGTCTGGATTAAGTACAGGTGACATTAAAGTTATGCAATTTGGTCTTGTCTTTAAATGAACAGGATTAATTATAGTTTGAATTCACATAACAGGATGATTTAGGCTGGAAATATTATCTGTTCCAAGCAGTAGGTCTTCTGATGCATGTTCCAGTGTCCTCAACTTTTTCTTTTGGGAAAATTCCTCATTTTTCTCACCTGAGCTTTTATAAATTTTACCGCATTGATGTACAATCATTTAAACTTGACAGAAAGACCATGCCTCCTAGAAATATTTATATGAAATGCCCAAAGCAAATTACTAGGTTTTAATCACAAAATACTTTGGAGATTCTGGTCCCTTTGTTATACATTGTAGAATTTAATATTGTGTTTAAGGACTTGCAGTACCTTGTTTTTGTTCTCAAAATAAACTTTTATACAGGCTAGTTTGTGTCCCCTTAAAAAAATTAAAAAGATTAAATTCAATCTGCCATACAGTATAAATGCATTTGGATTTAAAACACAGTGTGCTCTGTGCTTTTTTTTAGGTTTCAAAAACTTTTGTTTAAAAACAAAATGGATGCAATCCTTAAGAAATTGAAAACTGCTTGTCCCGAGGAGAACATACTGTAAAAGACATGAAATGACATTAATTTTTTTCAGACATGAAGAACAAAATTATTGATCGTGAAAAGTGGGGGCACTGACAGGGTGTTTCGTTTTGCTTTTGAAAACTGTTTATCTGGGGGGGGGGGGGGGGGTAACACATTATGAGACCTATAAAATGTTAATGAAGTCAAAGACCATCTCGTTACCCTGCCCAAAGATTCAGGCGACTGTTGTTAATGGAAAAACTGGTTTACCTGCCAAGGTTACGTCTTCAAATGGGGTCTTAGTGCTGCAAAATTATGCAAAGCAGGGGGAAGCACGCCCTTGCTTTGACTTGTCAGCAGAACGTTTGGATGGGCTGGAAATCACTTTTTGGATTCCCAGAGTGAATCATACCAGCTTATCCCTGCTGTGCATCTAAGTAATGCCTCTCCACCCAGCCTTCTCCCATATTTTGGCTTTAGCTTTGGTGGAGGAGTGGCAGCTGTCCTGCATCTCTGCCTTGGCATGTCGCTATCAAGACATGCCATCTCTCACAGTGTGTGTAGCTGCTGAAAGGCAAGGCTAAAGGGCAAAAATGTCATGTGAGCAACGGCGTACGCATGATGTCTTCATATAGCCATGGCGTTAAGAAATTGCAAAAGCTCTCTGGACGCATTAGGGCTTATTCCTGCCCAAGTCCTGAAGGTCCTCGGCACTCCAGCTTTGTAATGAGCAGTTTGTAAATCGCATCTCCATCTCATCAGTTCTTTTAAATCTCTGCCTTTACCTTTCTTGTGTTGTGTCTTCTCCCGGCCCTCGGTACAGGGTCCTGCTGGCTCAGAACATGATCCAACAGCAGCCAGGCGCACCAGAAATGACTAAAGTGTCACAGGACTTCATTGCAATCAGTTGTTCAAACGAATCACTCCCTTAATTAGCCTTAATTAATCTGAATTGTCAGTGATTAAGACTGAAAGACAGTGCCAATGACCCTGACAACAGAGCCAAGAAACTTTGTTAGACCTTCCATTAAGGGAAGAGTGTTTCTCTACGTTTTCTGCTTTCTGTTGATTTCTAGTGTTCACAACTGGTGTTGAAGTCAGGTCCCTTTCCCCTGCTGACTCAGAAATCCAAGGAAAAAATATGCCCCGATTTATTTTTTTTTACATATATATGCAGGAGGTCTTGCCAAAAAACTGTTCCCAAGAAAACATGTAAGTGTTCATGGAACGGCTTAAAAAAATACAATGAAATGCCTTGGGTATGTGGCTTCATGGGGCTTCAGTCAGCACACTGGAGCACATGCAGACAGAGAGTGCAGTGAGTGGGAAGCAGGGCTGGGGGCACATATTTTAACAAGTGGCCGCTTTAATAGGATGTGTCTGTGTGATTGGAATTCACACGCTGTAGTTTATTGACTTATCAGGGTCTGATCAACTAAACATCACCAAGCTGTGGGACAGGTGAAGTTTGCTAAGCATTGCTGGAAGATGTGATTTACACATACAGTAGGATCCTTTTTCAATGTTTATTTCCTGCATTTTATCCTTAACCTATGATCAGCCACAATGCCTACAGTATATGAATACACTCTAAATGGAATGAAAGGTTAGAAAGGAAGATTACTAAATATAATTTTCCATTTTTTTTAATTTTAAATGCGCTTCTATTCTTTTGTTTTTTTTTCTCATAATGGACTTATGTTACACGCAGTACCGATGTCACATATTAACTGCCCACTATCAATGGGTTAAATGGTAAAGCCAATAAAATGAAAACAGCGTTTTAAACGCAAAAACACAACAATAGCCTTGTTGACAACCGTGTGACTATAAAGAGTCACTCACGCAGCAGACCAATTGCGATTGCAAGCAATTGGTCTTGCCAATGAGTAATATATGTCACATGCATTATCATTAAAAAATCATTTTTTTTACAGGAGGAACTGTAGATAAGCTCCACGATGAAGGTTATTCCTTTTCAAATAGTGCTGGCCACTGGGGCGTAGCAATGTCAGCTCAGTCCTCCTTTCTTTCATAAACTGATATTTATAAATATTTCACGTCCAATTTTACATCACTTTCATTACACCAGAGCGATCCCCTTGAGAAATATGTTGAGGAGTTCAACCCCTTTTGGTAGGAGTGTTGGTAAAACCAAAACGTCCTATAGTGTGCTGGTATGAGGATAATGCTGTCTGTCTCCTGGTTTATTAAGGTGCTGGCTCCAAACAGTAGCTTCTTCTTCTGTGTTTGCTGGTGGTCCACAGGAATCCTGCAGATAATTGGTGCAGTATTCCTTTTGGCTGCCATTTTCTGTGGGATTATTTCAAACAACAGCCGTGCCTGTCAGCTGAAAAAGCATCTGAATCAAGTTTCTAGTGGTAGGCAGCACTGATTGATTGGACAATGGTCACATTCTTATTAGTTCAGTTTTGCATTCTGTCACCCCTCAAGTATTCCAGCTGTAGGGCTGACAGAGAAGTCAGTTGCTCACTTGTAAAGGTCTGTGACCTTGTGGGCTTTGTGTCTGGGGCAAATGAATGGCCTGGTTGATGCCTGCGAAAGTGCCATTGGCAACTATTTCTCCTCTTGTCGGGCTGCTTAGATGATGGCACTCTGAAAGCAGGGCAAAGAGAGATGGATATGACCTCATTGAAGTGAGCATGTGACATTATGAATGTGCAGGATGTAGGCAAAATAAAACTGCTGGGACAAGCAATATGTCCATATTGGTGCTCGATGATCTCTCTCACTTTTCTGATTAGTGATTCAAATAATATATGAACTCAGTGTGTGCAAAATACACGCGTGGAAGCTGGTTAATAAAACCATCCATTTGGCCATTGCATTTTTGTGACATCCTCTTTGGTGGCGCAGTGTTACTGCTCTGCTACACTGTTACTGTCAAGTCAACTTGTCTTAGAATAACAGAGAGGAGGTTTTATGGTGAAACTGGGGATGGGATGAAACAGGAGGGGATAGTGTTAATGCATGTGGGATATCGCCCTGTGTAGGGGCTGCATTGGAAATAGCAGGCACCACTAGAGGCTGCACATGCAGCTGTTGCTTGTACATAGCCCAGCCTTTTGGAAAAAGTGAATACAGGATTAGTACTATTGGTTGGAATGTTGGGATTTTCACATGGGGTAAATGAGTAGGATGTGTATAAGTGTATATACATTTTTTTTTGTAGATTTACTAGTTGTTGTTAGGCTGTGTGGGTAGAGTCAACAATCTGGGTCGCACCTCTTCCATTTTAGAAGTCGATTGTTTCTTTGTGTCCAAAAGCACTACACAATACAGCCAGACAACCACTTCTGGAACCTTTCAGTCGGCATTAGAGTGCAGAGGGATTTTGCGTGAAAAGGTTCCCAGTGGCTCTTCTGAGGTGAGTGGGGATCTTACAAATAAAGCATGAAATATGATGCTTTATTTGTAAGGACTGATGAGGGACGATTCTGTCAACCTAGGGGGTACAAAATGGCACATCAAATACATGCCAAACAAGCACTTAACACTTGACTATAGAGTGCACTAATTGTTTCTGTATAAAAAATAATCCGGCTTTTAAGAAATGTCTAATCATTAGTAGAGGCCAATTGCGATCTGATTTATCAGAGCTTTGTTAATGTAGTGCACATTACCAAGAGTTTACAGCCCCAGATCTACTGAAATTTCAAACACCACCACCAAATTTTAAAAAGCTGGGAACAGGAGAAAACTCTGAATGTCTCGTTAAAAGCAAATCTTGTCCTGCACACAATCTGATCTGTAAAAATGTGTTTGCTTTTTAAAAAAAAAATACTTTTATTTGAGCTGTACAGTTTGACTTTTATGGATCAAGAACACATTATGTATTGCCTCCAGTATTCTATTATATGAATTTGTAGGTTACCCTCTGATATCATACTGTTGGATAGACTAAAGTCAACATTTACAGTAGCACAGATGTTACACTTTAAATGTTGATCATTTTAAAGGAAAGTAATTTCTCATCTATTTCAAAATGTTAAAGACACTTTTCCAGTCACAACTGCTAAAAATTACAGTACAAAGATTGAGAATGAAAACGCAGGGAATCCCATCATGCAGTTATTAAGTTTGAACAAGTCCCTCTGTATTTTAAATTAGAGCTGGCAGCCTCAAATATTTTAAAAGGAGCAAATATCCAAAAACTACTGGTCATTCTATTCCAACAGCTGCCATGGGAAATGAGTGTGCCCGTTTAATGTGCAAGTAATTTCAGCATGCTGGGAAAACATTTTAATGCTGGACACACCGTGTTAAAATCGAAACATGTAATTACACTCCCATTGATGACTGAGCGAAATATTAAAATACTGTGCTCTTTTCTGCATGGGCTTTGTTTTCCGCTAGTTAATAATCAAGGCATGAACACTGACTTCATCAAAGTCTTAATTTTAGTAATAACGTACTAATTCGTATGTTTTAAATTTGTCTCAGCTCTATAAACACAGATAAAGATATAGGAATGGTTAGAAACAGCAGGAAGCCATTCAGTTAGTAGCTGACCAGTCCAAGGTTCTTGTCCAGCCATTTCTTGGAAGAACCCAAGCTATCGGCTTCAACAACATGGCTGGGTAGTTTGTTCCATACTCCCACAGCCCTTTGTATGAAAAAGTGCCTCGAGCTCTCTCCTGTATCTTGTATCCTCTGGTTTGTGTTTCCTTGTTCATTCTGAAGTCCAGTGACAGCACGTGATATAGAAATCATAAGGAATTTAATCAGAAGCTGAAAACAAGTTTAAAATGTTCCAAATACCCAGTTTTCTGATGAACATTTCCAGTTATGTCATTTCATGTTACAAAACAAATGAGAAACTGAGGTTTTTTAGGACTTGATAGTGGGACATTAGTTCTAGATTAAATTGATCTCACTTGGTCACTATTAACAATTGAAAATGAAAAAGGTTTTAGAGAACAATCAACTTCAAACAGAAATTCTCCAACAAGAGTAGGACAGTCAATAACAAAGCAGACAGAATATTAGTTGCATTACTAAATAAAATGATAGAAAATGTATACACATAAATAAGGCTTATTTAAATTAAGGCAGTTTGAATGTAGTGTTTTTTTTACAATCTAGCAACTGTAACAATCTTGTCTAACATAAAATGTGACTTATTTAGTAAATTTCCTATTTTAACAGACTGGTCAAGAGAGTCAATCACTATCGCAGCTCTAGTTTTCAGATCTTGACTTGAAGACGTTCTAATTTAATGACATGCATAATTCTTTCATTTTAGGCTTTTTTTGTAAAAAGTTTAAAAATGCTTATCACAAACCTTAAGAGAACAGTGTTACCCCATTGGTAGATAATTTTGCTTAAATTGTTCTGTCCAATTCTTCTTTTATGTTTTTTTTTGTAGTGTAAAGATGTTGAGAATCTTCACATCTGAGAGGTGTTGTATTTTATACTTCACTGTATTCTGGATGGATACTGGCTCAGTGACAGATCCCATTGTATCAGATGGTCAACAGCTCAACATCCTGCCTTCATTTGAAATCCTTTAAGTCCTGTGGCCATTCTGTCAGGGCTGACTGATTCTTTTCTTTAAGCCTTGCCTAACACAATATTATTTTTTGAAAATTGAAAAGGAGTTATCTTTCATGGTCTGGAAGGAATGTGTTGGATTATTTATCATTCAGTTTAAACGCAAAATCCTTTTTTTCTGGATTTTGTAACATATTTTGTAGGAGATCATTTATGATCTTCAGGTAATCAATATATTTTTAAAATATTGTTATTCATCTTTTTGTTTCGTAGTCATTATCAATAAATGCATGCCTCCACAATCAATAAATAGTCAATTAACGTTTTAAACAGTTCTTAGTAACCTGCCTGTACTATTTTGATGGCACCAAATTTGTTCAAGTAGCAGTGCTGACATGTCTCCACACTCTACAAACGATACTGACCAAACATCACAAACGTTTCAGTTACCAGACATTAACTCACAACATAATTTTATCATTGCTAATACACTGTTGGTCTCCATCCTACTACTACAAACCTTTGGTGTGACTTTACTTATTGCTGGATATATATTCTTTTTTCTCCCTTATCATCAATTGGTTGTGCTACTCTCACAAATCTTTTAGACCACAGGAAACACTTAGCCTACAGAGTGTGTTCCAAGTCAGACCTCTTCTGCTAAACAAATTATTAGAAAGAGGCAATGCAAATCAATACAGTTAATCCTAGATTTCTCTGCTAGCAGTATTTTGGCATTTCACTGCAGTTTATACTGTAAGGCTGTGCACCTTTTCTAAAACAGACAGCTCCTCATCGATCGGTTCTGGGGGGTGTGATTTCATTCCAATCCAAACTAAAGATGATTCCCAATCAGAGGCTGTTGTAAGGCTAGAATAAAACGTCTGATAGAACTAAGACCTTCACTTTGATGTTACCCATTGAAAAGGTTATTTAAACGATTTCTGCAAAGGAGGATTGTTGCTGGTTTGAATTCTGCCTTTAAACTGGTGGTCACTGGCTCTAGTCCTGTAGAGTCTTACCACTTCGAGGTTCAGAGGTGTCTTCCATGACTGATGGGCACATTAATCTTGATTAATTAAGCCAAGAGAGCCACAAGGCTTGATTGGAATGGAAACCAAAAGACCCTTTTATATCCAGAACCAGGTCTTTAAGGCTTAAGTTAGCAATAGAAAAAGATATCTGAAAAAAAGTTATTTACCCAAGATTTATTTTTGATCCTGTCTTGTTTCTTTAGGGTAAAAAAGAATCAGGCACTAGAAAACATATAGCATGTAGGTTTCCTAGTCTCTCCACTGGTGGTTACTGTACATGACCTGTTTTCTTTGTTCCTAGCCCTTCACTCTCCCTGAAAACAGCAAAGAATATCAGGAGTTTTCAAAGCAGCAGGAAAGCAGGGGGATTATTTTATTTATGTGAACCCTGAGGCAGTATCAGAACATGGGTGTCTGGTTTATCAAAGTATCTGTGTAGCATAACTGTTCTTCTGAGCTAAGCCAGAAGAGCTGTGTGTAAGCAGAGGGGTGGCAAAATCACTTAGAGCTAAGTGGATTCAAGTCTGTTACTTTGGAACCTAAAAGTCTTAATTTGAGAAGCCTGGCTTTGATCTTCACAAAACACACATTTCAGATCTCTGGATTCACATTTACTTCTATGAATGATTTCGTTCAACATTTGTGTTTGATGAAAATAGAAACATACAGTAGCATAAGATACAAGCCTACTTTAAAATTCCCTTTTAATCATAATTACAATTATTTGTGAAGCAAACACAGTTATCCTATGTGACAATTAGCCTTTGAGTGTTTCTAAAGGTTTTTAAAGTAGGAAACAAATAGATATTGATATAATTTAGATATGGTTCTAAGCAGGTTCAATAAAATCAATAGAAAAAAAAGTCTGTTATCTGAGACGACAAAGAAGTCTTATTATTGTTATATAGCAATGCAATTGCATAAAAATGTTTCTGGTTAATTGTGCAAAGTTATGAAAAAGAGTACAAAATAAACCTTGTCTGTGCTAGAAAATGTCCTTTAAAATTGACTGTTCTATTAATTATTTGTGCACACCCTGTACTCTTTCTGGAGGATCCGGGTTGAGGTGGTGGAACTATCGTTGAGGGTTAATGACTAGATTATGAAGAGTGAAGCAATTAAAGAAATGTGTGGGGTGACATGAAGCGAATCTGAAAGAATACTCCAGTGCCTAATTGGATTAGTGAACAATGATTTGTGAAATGAAGATACTGAGTGATTGTGCAATGAGGAATGAATCCAGAAGAATGCTCCAGTGCCTAATTAGATGAGTGAATGCTGATGAGTAAAAAAAACTGAGTTGAGGAAGGATCTGAGTGAAACCACAAGAGAAAAATAAGACTGTGACTTTCCCCAAGAGGGGATTAATGAGAGATGGTGGAGCCCACAGACGTTCTGTCTCTGGACTTAAAGACAGACCACTTAAAATGTGCAAAAATTAAGATCATGCATTGGCAGGGCTGTGTGATTAATGTGCCGGTGTTGGTACAGTCCCTCTTCTTGCTTTGCTTCTTTTTTGGATGAAGTTTTCAGAGGAAGCCATCTTACAAAAAAAGTTATCCACTTTTCTCCTATCTACCTGTCCCCACATCATTTCCTTGTGCCCACAATTTTTTTTTACCATCTGAAATATTGAAATGACTTGGTTTGAGCTATAAAACGTTCACTAATCTCTAATGAGCTTGGAGTTTGGGCTTATGTCAAATACCAAGTCCATGGAGCCTTGCAATAGTATAGTGTCCCCATCACTTTATCGGGCCATTAGGACCCACACAGACCGCAGGGTGACCCCACTAACATCTCTTCCAGCAGCAACCTTAGTTTTCCCCAGGAGGTCTCCCAACCGGGTACTGGCTAGGCTCACACCTGCTGAGCTTCAGTCGGTTGCCAGTTGTGAGCTGCAGGGTGATGTGGCCACTGCCTGGAAGGATAATGATGGATTAGATAACCAAAGGCTTCAAACATTTATTTGGCCAAGATGTGTTGATGAAACAGTCAGTTCAGAGTAACCATGTGAGGAAAAACAGGTGAAACATCCCCAAAATGCACGTTAAGATATGCATTATTGAGAAAAAGATAAGAGAAAAGATTGTTGCTTTAAGAGAAATATGGACCATTCACAGGAGTCAGACATTAGCAGAGAGCTCATTGTTATAACACTGCCTTGTGGGACCTTGCATTGGGTAATCAGAGCCTTCAATGTTTACTGAAACAAGCACATTTGAGTGGTGAAATTCATCTGTGATAATTGCTCTGCAACCGTGTGGTTTTCCATGAACAAGGCTGAGGTTTCACATTTTGTATGAATCATTCCTATTGTTTAGATTTAACAGCAGTTTATAAAGCCCCCATCTGTCAAGTATAGCTTTATTTCTCCCATTTTGTACCTTGAGCAGGCTTTTTACTGCTCAAGAAAAAAATATGCATTGAAGAAATACTTCAAGGTGTCTGTTTTCCCAAATGGCAGGAAGTGGTCTAGTTTCTGAATCATTTCTCATGAAAGTCATCTCCGGATGTTTCTGCTTAAAAACAAGTGATAGTTGACATGTTTTTCAAAAACCAAGCTTTTATTTTTTTTGTCCATAAAATGATGGACACAAGCTAAAATCTACAGGGCAAGGCAACATAATTCATGTTCCTATGTCTCTATCAGATTTGACATAAATGAAGTAGTTGGCTTGTAAAGACAATACCAGTCAGCCAGTCAAGATATACACAGAAATACACATTTGTGTAATATTGTGCTGGTGCAGTGCTTTTTTTAGCTTTTTGTGTACAGAATAAATCATG
Source organism: Atractosteus spatula (assembly GCF_055471065.1). Classification (NCBI taxonomy): domain Eukaryota; kingdom Metazoa; phylum Chordata; class Actinopteri; order Semionotiformes; family Lepisosteidae; genus Atractosteus; species Atractosteus spatula. The sequence goes on along the minus strand of NC_142728.1, from coordinate 2,868,779 downwards.
TTTTAGTATAATTATAATACATGTGGTTTTCTTGAACATCAAGTAATTTTTCCAACATGAGTTTTTAAAATATAAAAAACTTCCCAGATGAACCAAAAAGTATGAAAGATTTCCCTTGATGTTTCGAAGAGGTAGTAGAAAAGTAATATCTGATCAAACTTGTTTTAAATACATAGTTGTAACAGATCAGAACAAGCAATTTAAACAACCTTCGGGGCACAAATCTACATTCTTTACATCAGTGCGACACAATGCAATTCACTTTTTAGGTAATGATCTTAAGTTCTTTTGCTGATCGAGTGCTATTAACCTATGGTAGGAAAATACAGTAACTAGGTTATGTCATATGATTTCATGACAGCTGTTCAGTATTTGAGGTTACTTAAAAATGCCAAAACGACATGATTTGTGAAAATTGCTTGATTGTTATTGGCATGATTGAAGGGGCCTGAGAGAGGCTGATCAGAGAATGAGATGTTATACCTAAAAAATAAGAATACGAGCCTAAAGTCTGCTCCAACGGCATTGGAATTTGGATATTCGTAAGCATGGGAAATTACAGGAGAAAAAACGTATGTATGAGCAGAATGATTGTAGCTCATTGTATCTGTATGAAAATGATTTACATGCTTGGAAACCATGCAGGGTATTACTGGGTCAGAGGATATCTGAGGTGTTGGCAGAATATTTTATAGACTGGTGAATTCTGTTGTCCTCTTGACATGGGTAAAGGCGTTGATGTGAGCGTTTTGCCTGCTGTGGCAGTATTCAGCCTAATCAGCAAGGTGGAAGTGAGACGTTCATCAAGAACGGGTCTGAAGAGACACAAGAAATCTTTTGGTGTACTGTAGGGCAGCCTTAATGTTTAGTGATACTGTATATTGACATAACCTGTTGGATCAAGGATTTGCTCTTCATGCAAATCATTTTCCTACAAGACAATGCAAGAAAACCCAGTGGCAAAATTACAATGGCACACATGTAGGTTAATGACCTGGCTAGAACAATCATTTTCTCCAACAGAAGAGCACTGGGACCAACTCACCAACGCCATTAACAGGAGAAAACAGTGACCAGCCAATCTTCGCCCCCCTGCTGCAAATACAAGTGAAGTGTAGTGTAGCAGTTCATGCAGAGACTGAATTCAAAGGGCCAGCATTGTTAGGTTTATATGACCAATGAGGTTATCAACTGTCCCCATTTTGTCCGATACGTGTTTAAAATATTTGATTAAATCCATTAGACATGAGTGTTGCATTTATGCACTGGTCTTTGAAACTTGATTTGCAGATTCTAAATTACAAGGTTCTGCAAGAGGAAAGATTTGCTGTTGGAAAAACATCAAAAACCTCCACCATGAGCTGATTTAAGTATGCTTAGAGATTGATTATTCGCAGTTGTGCGCTCCTACTTCTGAGGGTTTACTACATTTTAGTAATGTGGTAACAATACAGCTTCATGGTGGTGCGAACAGAGTCACCCTCAGCTGCAAGAAAACAGACAGTAAAGGAAACATTTGAAGTCAATTCACTGTGTTTATTTTGAGCTTAAAATAACCAACAGGCTGTTAGTGATTATTTGCTGAACCCAATAACTTTAAAAAAACATCTCCTTCCATTTTGTTTTGATGTATTTGAGTCATTGCTTCCATTATTGGACAGAGGTTCAGATGATCCATAACTGGGAGAGCTGTCCTTTAAGAATAAATACCAATATACGGCTTGGATACTTTATATTGGATACCAATATATAGCTCCATACTTTGGATTAAAGTGAGAATGAGCCCTACAGTATGTAGCACTTACTGATGAATGCATTCTATGAAGCAATAGATAGAAAATCTCATAGTATGTAATTATTTGTTGTTAAAACCCCCTGACCAAGATGTTAGGAATCAGTCCTACCAAATGTACTGGACTTTTGCATGCAACAAGACTGAACAGGACAAGGCATCTATTCACAAAGTTCTGACATTTTCAGCCCATTCCCATCACCTCAACAGGGTGGCCTTCACTTGAGGCTGTAATGAAGAAGGATGATGATATAAAATAATTCAGATGTAAAATGTTGTTAGAAAAGAACCTACACTCCAGTACATTAATGAGTTACCAAAACAAGCAAACAAAACCATATAAAGCAAAAAACAAACCTCCTTACTTCCGATTCAGAGAATCTCTTTAGCAGCAAATAAAAGCTTCAGAATAAATGAAGAAAAGACTTTACCAGGTCATTGTAGGTTCCTTGTTATGCAGGTTCAGCTGGTACTCCTTTCCTGTTGTGGCAGCTAAGGATTCTGGATCTTGTAGTTTCCAGATTGATCTAATCTTTCTTTACCTTCACTGTCTCTTAGAAGTATACTGTGCCTTCCCTCACTGTGCCACAATATCTAAAGGTGTTCCCTGACTTAAACATCTGCAGAGTACATTATAATTCAATTTCTTGGAACACATCATTACAGAACATGTAGTAAAACTGATTTTGTGAACTCCAGGTGAACAACCCCAGTGAACTATTTAATTACTGGATCCCCAGAGGAATAGGGCCATACAGTACCTTTAAAATACATGGCACTCTCATAGCAAATTGCTCATGAACTGAACACTTGGCTGCTTCCTTTCAAATACAACTCTTTCTAGCAGATTACATGCTAAAATATTTCAGTAAATCCTTCATCTAAGATTTTCTAAGCTGATCTGTAAAAAGCAGAAATGCTAAAATTGTCAGATGTTTTTTTTTAAAAAGAAAAGTGAAAATCTAGGGATTTGCTGTACTTTTTCAAGTTGAAGAGCTGGTATGAGCAGCATTCTCAGCCATTTTGTGTGCCTGTTACTTCCAGGCTTTGTTCATGTTCCAAACTCTGCGAGTTCAAAAGACCCTTTTTTAATTTTTAAATTTGTTTGCTTTCAGGCATTCGCAGAACGTTAAATGGAGTAGAAAATAGGACATGTCAGACCACACTTGTTATTAATCTGCAAACTGCACATCAAACTCTTAAGCTTCAATATGTAACTATTTTGTAACTATGATGTTATGTTATGATGCTCTTGTTACTGCATAAATCAAAGCAATGATGTAAACAGATACAGAGACATGTGTCACATTGCGGATTACCAGACCTGGCATTAACGTCAATCTGTTTTTTTAATACACAATGTAATGTCCAGGGAGGCAAATTCTAATGTACTGCCCTGAGAAAGAGATGTGTTGTGATTTATGCTTTTTCTGTATCACTCTTATAGGCAAATACTTTTACATTTCTGTCTGAATCAGCCCTTCCCAAGCCATTTCTCTCAAACCGTGTTGCTAAATAAAAGCACAATTAAAACTTGCCAGCACGGGCATATTATAAGTTGTCAAACGTGCAGGACTTCCTTCCCACAAAATCGAAAAGCAGAATATCCTTAATATCCTCTGGTCGTTTGTCCGTATCAGCAGCTGGCCATGCTGTATTAATGACATAATGTATGGAAGATCCCCAGGACATCCTTGGATATTTTGTGAACAGCCCGTTTTATAGAGGGAATTGTGGAGTAACCTATTATTTTTCCTCTTTGGAATTCATGGTACAGTCTTTGGGCAGCACTATTGTTGGCATTGCTGCCTTGCAGTGTTGGAGCCCTGGGTTCAATGCCCTGCCTGGGGTGCTGTCTGTGTGGAGTTTGCGTGGGTTTCCTCTGATGCTTTGCTTTCTGCCTACAATGCAAAAATATACTGGTAGGTTAAGTGGCTTCTGGGAAAATTGACACTGGTGTGTGTGTTTGTGCTTGAGTGTCTGCCCTGTGATGGACTGGTGTCCTGTCCAGGGCGTACCCTGCCTTGTGCCTGTTGCTTGCCAGGATAGGCTCTGGTTCCCCCACGACCCAGAATTGGTAGAAATGGATGCATGGGACAGTGTTTTTTTTTCTCAATAACAAAGACCTAACCTGTGTTCCTGGTGCAGCCACACCTGGTACTCAGAAGCCCTCAGAGCTGTTCTGATGTGCATTAGCTGCTCTTACTGTGCAAAGAACTCCACCTTACTGACCGCCAAAATATTTGCTGATAAGAGTGCGGATTTGTTTTTCCACTGGTACTTTTCTTTGTTCGTGATGTAAAGATTTAACTGGGATTATTGATGTAAAACTGCTTCACTTACTAAACATTTAAATGAAATCCACACACTTCCACGTATGAGGTGAATACAGTATACTTGCATATTTCTACATCTTTGGGAAGACTGCAAGGCGAGTTTAAAACATAGGAAGTTGACTCTGAAGAGTTTACACTGTACCTTTTTGTATGTAAATCAAGTCAATGAATCTGCTGATGGGACAAGAAAGTTTACTTTTTAAGACTAGGATCTATTTTACTAATAGATACTGGAAAATGGTCTACATTTCTTTCCATGCAGATCTTTATTTTTTAGATTCTGTTGCTTCGGGTATCTTTTTTTTTTAACTATAGGAAACATGGAGTAGGAACTAACTTCCCTTGATCACCACTACTAACTGCACACCTTCACTGAAGTGGAAGATTTGTTCGTGTTAAAAGTTATGTCCTGGTTTCACTTTAGCTAGGGGGTTACTAATTCTTTATCATAGGAGTCTTTCCCTGGCACAAGATCAAAGTGTGTTATTCACAAATGAATGCAGAAATGGGCTCCACTGCCCTAAATTCTCTGCAGCTTGGTAGAATGATTGAGCACCATTTTGAGTCTTTTGCTTAGTTTAACATAAATTTTAACACACATTTCTCTTGTGTGATGAAAGACAAATAAAGCTACTAGACGTGTTATTGACATTTTGGTGACGTATTCTTGCAGAACATAAGGTCAAGGCCTTTCGCGCATTCATCCTAAACATTAACAAAAATGAAGGACGATACAATATTCCTGGAGATCTCTTTCGCTGTGGTTGTAATTTTGTTCTGCGTTCTTGGCCAATTTAACTAACCTACACTCTTGCACATTCCAGAAAGCTGGAATGTTGTGCTTATCTAGAAATTGATACGCTATCTGCTTTGCCACAACAGAAGTAAATGTAAACTGATATTAAATAGAGGTGTGAAATATGGGAATAGAGAATCCTGGCACATGCACAAAAAGTAATGAATCCCAAGGGTAGTGTTGATTTCCTCACAGTATATTTTGGAACGTAATTAACAACTTGCCAACGTAAATCAATTTTCGAAACGTTTACTGACTGAATCGTTCTTGACGGCTGTAGAAAAGGTGTTTTTGAAACTTTCTGAAGCTGCCCATTGTTTCTAACACTTTGGCCTGGGATTGTACAATGAATTAAAACTAGAATTGACTGCACTTCACCAGAACACTAGAATAGTTACAATCAAGAGGCCCCTCTGGTAGTAGTTTATTGATCCGGCTGTTTATTGAACGAAGCCAGGGCTTCAAGAACTGCTAGTAGCCATATCACCCTGAAACTCACAACTGGCAGCCCAATGAAACTCAGCAGGTGTGAGCCTGGTCAGTACCTGGATGGGAGACCTCCTGGGAAAGCTAAGGTTACTGCTGGGAGAGGTGTTAGTGGGACCAGAAGGGGGCGCTCACCCTGCAGTCTGTGTGGGGCTTAATGACCCAGTATAGTGATGGGGACACTATACTGTAAAAAGTCCTTTGGATGAGTTGTGAAACTGAGGTCCTTCTGTGGTCATTAAACATTCCAGGGCGTTTCTTGAAACGAATAGGGGTGTTACCCCGGCATCCTGGCCATATTTCCCATTGGCCCTTACCAATCATGGCCTCCTAATAATCCCCTTTTATGAACTGGCTTCATCACTCTGTTCTCCTCGCCACTGATAGCTGGTGAGTGGGGAACACTTACACTTACAGTATACAGTGCTTTTCTGGACACTCCACTCAAAGTGCTTTACAGGTAATGGGGATCCCCTCCACCACCACCAGTGTGCAGCCCCACCTGGATGGCCGGAGTGCAGCCAGAGTGCACCAGTACTCTCCCCACACACCAGCTCTCAGTATGGAGGAGAGCAGAGTGATGAAGCCAATTCATAGATATACATACATATTTTCCAGACACATAACTATTTGAGAGTAAAGATAGTAAAAATAGTGCTTTATTGGTGTTAGGGGGTGGTGTAACATAGTGAGTAAGCCTTTGGACGTCTGAAGGACAGGTTGTTGGTTCAGTTCCCTGCTACAGGCACTCCTCTCTTACCTTGAGGAAAATACTTCACCCCTCTTGCTCCATTTCACCCAGTTGTATAAATGGGGAGTGACCTCTTCATTTGAAGGGCATCATATCTGGGTTGGAGTCACATATTCTCGTGAAATCAAATCTGTGGGTTTGCGACAGAATAAACAGTTATCAATTAGCAACTGACGGACTAAACCCAGGTCACAGCTGTATGCTTAACCTTAAAACTTTAGTAGCATTGGTAGGTGTTAATATCTCATAGAAGATAAAGTGTGTAAAACCAATTATAGGGCAATTCCACTGATAATGCCACACTTTTAAAAAAAAAAAGTCATATTCTGTAGGTAAAAATAATCCCGATCTAAATAACAATTGAATTATCCCTTTTGATTAAGGCTGAGATCTCCCTGAGGTATTTGCTAGGGGGAGAGATAGGAAATGCCCACTTAACTAAACGTTCTTACGCTGTTGGTTACTGACAGTAATGAAGCTGGCTCCACTGTCCGTTTCTGGGATTAAGTGATTTTGGATACCCAGCCTGTGCTCTGTGGTTTCCAGGCAGCTGATTGTCAACTGCATATCCTAGGTTTAGTCTGACTAATGCACAAAGCTGGGAGAGTTAGACCTGCTAAATAAATCCATCCATCCATCCATTTCCTAATCACTTCTTCCAATTCGGATTCGCCGCTGTTCCACCCCTGCTGAACACAGACACATAAAATTACACTGAACTTTACTGAGACACAGCACAGCTTCCTGTTTTGAAGAGCTCAGTCCGATAAGGGGGTGCATATAGTAGGGGTGGCACAGGGGCTTTGTTTTAGGCAGAATCTTACTGTGGGCTCGCCTGGGAAAGTGGGTTTGTGCCAGAGGCGAGTGTCACGAGGTGTGCCCACTGGGCTGGCACTGGACCGAGGGCCCAGGCGGGGGGTGTACAGTGACTCCTACAGCTGTTTATTCTCTATTTTGTTTGTGTGCATGCCATTGGTTACTAGGGATGGCAGATAGCTGCCTATTTCCCAGGCATAAGCTACAACAATGCAGTCTTTTTATGTAATAAAGTCAAAGTTTTTCCTTCTCCACATGATTACTCCACGTGCTGTCCTTACAGGACCAATTTAGAGAGTTTTATAAAACTTTTCACATCTCTGGATGTGACCTAGGCGGTTTTAAGAAGAGTGTCAACTTCTATTCAAGTCTGGCGGCCTGTGAGTAGACTTATACCTGCAGTGACTTGGATAGACTTTGTCTACTTTGTTGAGAATACGCTGTGTTACTCCATACTAGGCCATTAGCACACCTACACCTCTTTGGAATTGTACAGCTAGTATTTATCTGGTCTATTTTTACTTCATTTCAGCCCTTGTAGTAGGTACACTGAAATTATATATATTTTTCCTTTTCTGGACAGCTGTAATAGTCCTTTTCAACACATCTCTTATAAAGAGCTAACAAACCAATCGGCCGACCACAGGTACACGGACACTCTGGTATTGAGGAAACCTACAGTACAGTTCTCTTAGGATGGAGTCTGATGGTGAACATAGCCATCTGATTATCCTGTTATCTTGATCCTGTTAGTTACTACTTTCAACATCTTGAAACCAAAAAGGATCTCATACTTTCTGTAGTGTGTACTTAGCATCAGATTTCTGTGTTCTAGAACAGTCGCTAGTGATTTAAGTACCCTAGTGAAGCAGCAGAGTGGCAGACCACAATTACTGCCTGCTGCAAAGTTACAGAGCAATGCAATTTTGTTTGTAAGCAAAAGTGCCTTATCTTGTTTCTAAAATTGTAGAAAGAGCGAGACACAAACAGAAAATACCCTGTTCTGGTCTGGGTAATATTTTACGGAATATACAGTACAGTCTCTTGCAGTACAGTCTTTGCATTTTTGTTACCTTAAAGCTTTCATTTGGGACTGAGTAGCCTCCTCTCATTAGTGCAAACAGGCCTTTGCACTATTTTCACATTTTCTCTACCTTAAAGCTCACAGTTATGACTCTTCGGAGTCACAATTAATATTTGTTGTGTACAGGATGCACAAACTCCACCCCACATTCAAAGCAAAAAAACCCCCAAAACTATCCTACAATTACTATGTATGAAAATGGAAGAGTCGTAATGTAATGAGTGAACAAAACCTTTGTTTGGAAAACCTCAGTTAATTTAGGTGCAGAAAATTACCTAACTGAGCCATGTGTAGCCAATAATTGTGGTTGATGTGATTTCAGAATAAATACATCTGTCTTTGTAAAAGTCAGGTAGTGAATTCAGCAGGACAGCGACCCAAAGCAGAAGCAGAAGCAGAAGGCCAAAGTGACAGTGAAGTGGTTTAACATTCTTAAATGACTGTCCTTGAGTGGCCCAGTCAAAGTCTGGACATGACTCCTATTGAGAATCTGTGGAAGGACTTGGAAACTCCTATCAGTAAGAGTTCCCCAAGCAACTTGAGAGAGTTTGATTAAATCTGCCTAGATGCAATTGACAGAATAGCCAAGCTAGTGTAAGTGCAAGTTGGTAGAGTCCCAAAAAGATTTGTGGTTGTAGTTGGTACCAAAAGCGCTTCCAAAAATACTTAGTTTGTGAATTAAGTCTGAATACTTATGCAAAAAACATATTTTACTTACTCTTCAGTTTTTGTTACATTTACAGTAACTTAGTATACCCTTAGAAGTCTTCAGTTTGAGCGTTCCGGTTATGAAGTTTGAGTGCTCAGGTTATGATTAAAATATTGTTAAAATATATTATAATATAATTTCACTAAATGAGACACATAAGAAAGGGTCCGATTATCCTAGTTAATCAGAGTTACATACATGTAACTTTCCATTTTATAAGTTAATGTTTTTGTACAATTTCAGGGCACTCTGAATTGTATTTGAAATGTTTTGTTATATACACAATGTTCTATACAAACCATACTGTATATACAGTATGTGTGTTTAGTTCTATATGAGTGCTTGAACCTAAAAAAACTCAATAGCACTGTGCTAATTTTCTTAATAATGGGTTTCCTCAGATTTGTATAGATTTGGCTTGTTAGTTTTTTACAGTCAAGAAAAAATCATCACATACCTTTCCTGGTAAATGCATGTCAATTAAAAGGTAACTAAGTAATTGAAGCTTTTCTGAAGTGTACATACTAAAGGTGAGAGGTGCAGTGGCTAGGCCATTTTATTCCAGACATCTCTTTTCACTGATACCAAGTATCACCTGTGGCTAAATTATTGCCTTTGAAACTGGTTATGAAAATAAAATACAGTTGCAATAGAAATGTTGTGATTCTCTGCAGAAATCCATAGGATTCTGTGGAGAATTGGGAAATTCCTACAGAAAACTATAGAACTTCTATACGTCAGTTTCATAAGGGAACTATGCTACTGTATGAAATGAGAGACAATGTAAGTCTCACTCTATAATGACAATTGGTAGTAGCTGGAGAGTTTATTCTCACACTTACAACACTAATGATGTTACTAGCCACTGTTACTTTATGAGTGTTTACTTACCTGCAGTATGTGATGTTCCTTTTCTATCATTCCACACTGCAATCACACATGCATTAATCAACTTCACTAAGGTACCATTAAAAAAAAAAAACACCTGGCTGACATAATAGATTTAAGAGCCCTGCTAACATACAGTAAGTGTAATATACAGTATAATGCTGAGCGAATTACAGTATGTCAGGCTTGGAGTGTTCTTAAACATAGTGGATGCTAGAGGTAGTCAAGATGCTTCGATTTACCTGCAGGTGAAGAAGAACAAAAGAAGACCTGATTTTCAGAGGGTTTTCCTTACGGGACAGATCTGAAATGGAATTGCAATAATATTCTGTGACTTTCAGTGGGAGTCCCGTGCATTCCTAGAAGTTCAGCTTTCATTTGGTGCGGCAGCACTGACACTAAGCTCTTTTGTCGGAAATTGCCAAAGAACCTATTGTGTTTTGTACAATGTAGTCCTTGAGAATTCTATCCCAACCATCGTGTCTAGACTTCAGTTCAAACTCTCTTCCTACAGAGGGAATAAGATGTTATTAAGCATCTGCCAGCTCCACTTTCCAATAAGCCTCAAGGAAACATTGTAATTCTTTTAATTAGCCACCAGACTTACTTCAGACATTTTGGCTTTGTTCTCTACACTCCCTCATTCTCTCCAGCTCTGTCCTTTCTAATTATAAAGCACTTTCATGTTTTCTTATCTCTTACTTTTATATTTCTGTATCACTCGGTTTCTGTTTCCACTTAGTCTCCTTCCTGCCTCACTATCTTTCTCTCCTAGCATTGCCCCTGAAGAGGTTTTTGACAAAAACAAAACTATCCTCAATGACACAAATCACAAATATCCCCCAAAGCCTTTTTTTAAATAGTATTGAATTATTGAAATAAATAGAATATTATTGAAATAAATGGAGTTCATAACAGAAGTTCAGGAGGAAGGTTAGCTCCTAATCTCTCACACTTCTGCTCACCGACGTATGCCTCGCACCCTCACATATCCCTCTCACATTCCCCTGCCTCCCCTTCTACACCCTTGGAGCAGCTCCCTGGCTCATTCCTTGCAATAGTGAGTGGGAGTTGGGCAGGCTATCCTCACAGCTAGACTGCCACTCCCTCAGCTAGTGGAGTCACACCAACAACACGACACATTTTGTTATTATATTGTATACAGGACTACCGAAAAATAGATATTTCGCAGGTTCAACAATATCCTCTACTTTCTGACTGGCAGGTCAGAAATCTTTGCATGAGCTATGTCGAAAGGTCTAGTGGACGGCACTCTTTTTGACAGCTGTCTCAAGGAAATCTCTCCAACCTTTTGGTAATGGAATATATAAGATTTCATAGAAAAGAGTTATCAAAGTATGATAGACAGAGCTCCCATTACCTGCCGAATGTACCAAGGCATTGCAGACAGCCGGCAATCACTGAGAAATTGGTGGCATCTAGTTCATGCATTTGGTTTATAGTGCAGTTTCACAGTACCTTTCTGTCAGCAGCCTTCCCAATGTTTCATGTTTGTGCTTGTAGAAATAAAGCAAGAAAGATTCATTGTTTTGGCAACAGTGATTACAGGAGTGTAGTTAAAGCATGACTGTCTCATAAGAGCTTGAACACAGCTACATTGATTCAATTAAATTATTCAAGACAGCAGACAGGGGGTTCACATAGGGATAACGACCACTGGCCCTACAGTATCTAGTTAGGTTAAATAGGAAGGACTCTAAAGTCTTAAAGTGATCTTTCAGCTACTGTTCAATATTTTTGCTGCTAGCGATTTATGTTGCTCACAGCAAACGTGAGCATCCTAAATTGCATAGATAATTGTAAAAAGCATAGATAATCGCAAATGTTTTCAACCACAGAGAGTGGTATGAGTTTCACTGAAGAGTACAGAAACACTATTTTCATTCGCTACACTATTTATGGGAGAAACACATACAGTAAAAGGGTTGAAGCTCACCGTAACGCTAATATTGCCATCTGTCATTGCAGCAGCACATACAGAAACAATAAAATCTCTCCATCTCGCTTCATGCCATCTCAAAAGAAACAACATGGTAGACTTTAATAAATGCTTTGGCGTGCCATTCTTAAATCAAATACTGACTGTTTGGGAAGTTTAGTACTGTGGAACTCGCAAAGCACAGGGCTGCATGTGGATGAACTGAATTTGAATTGTGGCTGTCTGAGCAGGAATCACAGCCTCCCTACAAATAAAAAAACAAAAAGCAGAAGGCATATCTAATGGGATGTCTAAACCATACCACACGATTGTTTTATGGACGTCTTCCAGATTCCACTTTACACTGATTTTTTTTTCCCCACTTCCTGTCTTTAAGTTAAGGGTTTGGCGTAATTTCCTGTTTATGCTTCAGTTTTTTTCTTGTTTTTCTTAGCTGACCATTTAACCAGTCGCTCGCCCAAAAACAACTGCTGAAGGAATTCTTAGAGCAGAAGAATCTGCTGGAAAAATTCCTGAGCTCGACACAGCCTAAAAGGCTCCTTAATTGTGCAACACTGAATGTTTCCCCTGTGTGCTTCCTTTGAAACAGTTCTGAGGAACTGAGGGGAAGTAACTTAGGTTGCTCTCGTTTTTTTGTAGACAAATGTTAACTCGTTATAGAAAAGAATGGAGTAGTATAGTGGCTACAGTGCCAACCTTCAGCATTAGAGCTTTGTATTTGCCTATAGTATGAAATAAATCATATGATGATATTATATCGCTATCCATTATGTAGTAAAATTATCTCACAGCTTGCCATTATGTTGAGGCCCAATCTGACCATGTAGTTCTCCTTACAACACAAAAACAATCCAAGGACTCACTTTAACCCCACAGACCTCAGGCTGAAATAATCATTGAGAGAGAAAATACCTTTGCCGAGCTTTCATAAATGAACCCCTTACTGCACAAGAGGACATACTGTATAATAAGTGAGAAACTAAATAAAGATATGTTGTTGATACATAGCTTTCATTAAAAAGGCTATAAACCACTTTGCTCAGATTGCATTTCGCCGCAAATAGATTGGACAAGCCTATGAGTGGTCTAAAGTACATTCCGATTCGAGTTCAAAAGGAAAATGAAACGGGATAACGGCACATCCTTGCCAGGCTTGATAAGGGGCTTAGAAGACTAAGGTACACGTCTCCTTGAGTTCGGCGGTGAGCCTGCTGCTGATGGATTCCCACAAGATCATCTTGCATCGTATAGTTCAGTGATAGAGATGAAAATGGATGAGAACTAGTGTTATCATCTCTGATCATATACTGTACTGTATTTCATCTTCTAGTTGAAATATTGACCATGAAAATGGCACTGAAACACTTGTAGATTTATGTAGAATGAAGTCTTGTTTAAGAGGGCCTCTACACAGCTAAAGTCCTGCTGTGCAAAGGTCCCTCCCTGAGGATGTTGTTTAAGTGCCTCTCTTACTGTTCCAGGTGTATGAAAATGGGAGTTTAGGTCAGTAAAAATTCCATGTTATACGGTATGCTGTTCATGTCCACTTTTTTTTAAACCCGTCAGCCTCATTATAACCCTGTCGTTAAAGCTATTGATAGCAAGACAAGCCCAAACCCAACCCCCAACTTAATCTGTTTGACTTGTCCATAGCAATTCTGGACAGCTAATTTAGCAAACTTTGGTCCAGGTCACAAACAAATTTGAAATGTCTTCCTCCATTTGCCAATCTAAAAATGTCTTTAAAAAATCTGAACAAAAAAGAAAGGCTCTGAACTCTTTGAAAACTCTGCATTGAAAACATATCTCTGGTTGTTGGTTAGCATATCCTGTGTTTCGACAGTATAAGCAACTTAGAAAACTTCACCTATTCATCAGTATTAAAACGCTAGAACAACATTTTTATTCTGTTCTGTACCTTTAAATTAGGCAATTTAAATTAAACCTGTCTTTCCTAACATGTTTTTATTAACTGTTTAAGAGCAATCATTTTTAAAGGAAAAAATAACATATACCCCATAACTTTTCAAATCCAATTGCGGCTGCTTTCCTTGTCTTTAAAACTAAACGTAAGGATTACGAAATCTATTACATGTCTCTCGGTGATTTGCGAAACACTTCGCTTTCACAAAATGTAATAGAAAACAGAAAACTGCCTTCTCCAGTTGCTCTACTGTATATTCTCCCTAACCCCTGTGATACATGTTCTCTTCATTCTCTGGCTGTTGATATTGGCCTTTCCACTATGGTTGCTATTTAACCTAATACTATTTAAGTTTTGCAACCAGCTTCCTAAAAGACTTTCCAAAGCAACAAGAGAGGAAATAATGAATAATGCACCACAGAGGTCCTGCAGAGCATGAGGACGAGCGATCTTGAAGCTTCTCCCTGCTGGTGCATTTCAGAGGTTTTCTCAAAAACAACAAAACTGGGATAGAACAGCCATTTATTAACATTTGTTTCCCATAGATTAGCATTTGACTTTTAAAGCCTTTTTTCTGGGTAAGGCTGAATTAAACAAGGACCGGAATGAAGTCATCTGTGATCATGGACTCCAGCAAGGCTGTGAAAGCTGAAAAGGCAATGCTGGGGATGTAAGGGTAAAAGGAAACAAACTCACAGACTGATAAATCAGAATGCTGGTGTTTTAAAGTCACGCCGGTCATATTTGTGAATTTGACCTGTGCTGGTGAAAGAAAGAAAAAGCAACAAGCCAAACTTTGCAAACTCATTCTTGAACATGAAATGACCATTTTATTTCTTGAAGTATAAAGCAACAAGCAGAACTGTACAAAATCATTCTTAAAATGATTAATTTCTGAAGTATTCTCGTCATCAGCTCCTTGTTTGGCGATGTTTGTTTCTGGCATGTTTTTACATTGGAGGGTGACACAGTGGGGCAGTGGTGAGCATTACTGCCTCTCAGTACTCAGGTCCTGAGTTCAATTTCTGGGGTTGCTGTCTGTGTGGAGTTTGTGCATTCTCCCCGTGTTTGTGTGGGGTTCTTCTGGGTAATCTCGTTTTCTCCCGCAGTTCAACGACATGCTAATACTGTAGGTTTAATGGCTTCTGTCAAAACTGGCCCTGGTGTGAGTGTGAGCATGTTTGTGACTGAGTGCCCTGAGATGGACTAGAAGCTCAATGCAACCATTGCTTGTCGGGTTAGGCTCCAGCATCCCCCACAACCCTGAACTGAATAAAGATGCTGTTGGATTGTGCCAGTTACCCCCCAGGGGATAATATACTTGACCTGAAACTGAAATGTCAAACTGACACACAAAGAACTGAAGGAGCTCCATCAAGATCCTGTATTTGCTTTTATTCAATGCTAATCTGAGTGATCTCTAAAATTGACCATGTTTGGCTCCAGTTCCTGGACACAATCAGCACTGCTTTGGCTGACTACGCACTCTGAATCATGGATGGACAGACGTCAATCCTTTATAGATTCATTTAGAAGAAAAAGGAGTAAACTGCTTTATAAAGTTCTCAGCCATGAAACTGTGTTGTTCTGTCGGAGTGGCCATTGGGTTCTTGGTCATTTCTTTAATCAAAGTCCTTCTTGACCATTTGCTTGGTTAGGGAGGGCAGCCTTTCTTAGGAAGAGCCTGGGTGGTTCCGTATTCTTTCCATTTCCTAATAAGGGTCCTGACTGTGTTCCTGTTGAAATTTCAGAACTCTACCTGTGGTTTTATAACTGTTCCCAGATCTATTGCTCTTTACAGTTGTGTCCTGGAATTATATGGACAGCTCCTTGGTCTTTTTCGGTAGGGTTTCTGCTCTAATGTACACTGTGAACCTTGTATAGACAGTTGTATTTCTTCTCAACCAATTGAACTGGCCACAGGTGGATTCCCTTTAGGTTTTGGAGTGATCTCACAGGCAAATTAAGGGTGAATATTTATTAAATCAAGACCATTGACTGTTAAATTACATGTAAAAATATCTCCATAATTTTGTCATTGTAGTGTAATTTGTGTACAGTATATCAGTGACAAAACAACCCATATACTGAACATATATTTTTGCCTTGAGCAACATAAATTGTATACAATATCCAATGAGGGTAATGCAATTCACCTTCTCATTTGAACAGCAGCAGAAGAGTAATAACTTTAATAAGAGCCAAGGGCTCCTGAGTTATGGATTTAAATTTTCTGACAGGCTTGCCTAGTTATTTTGGGATTACCAAAAGTTTCCTTCTAATAGGCAAAATATTTATTTCCTGAAAGGTTTTTCCAAGGTTTACCAGTCACCATTACAGTTAGGCAGCCATCTGGTACCAAACTCAAGCAATACAGAACAAGAAAAATAATCATTAACCAACTTGGATCAGAATGGAAAAGTTGAAAATGTCCATTCTGTAATAGAATATAAGATCCACAGGGCTGAAGGTGGTGTTGACAGCTACACTGTATGTCAGAGGGAACATTTTAAGTAGAAAAAATCTTATCTCCTTCGACGCAATTTGTCATCATGTTAACATCTCCTTTCCATTTTATCTCTGTTTTCACCTCACAGAACTAGACAATTGACTCTTGCACTAGTCTGGAGGAAGGGTTTTCTTTAATAACTTAAAAGCTCTTTCAATTATCTATATGGCTCGAGAGTCTCACTCTACTTCTTCAGGTTCATTGTGCTCAGATTAATCTAAGCACAAGCCCTAGACTGTCTCCCAAAGGTCAGAGGGTGGGCTTTGATTCTCTTATTTTCCTTCAAGAAATCACTTGAAAACCATTAACTCTTTGTGTTCTTGCTTTGGGCTATCGAGACATTCACCAGAGAGTGCCATTGTCTTGTGTAAAAAAAGATGAAATCCTCCTTTTCTGTTTTCCTAGTCAACTGTCAGCATAAAGTGTCTGTAATTATTTTTTATGTTCAAAAACCCATTACAGACCTAAAAAAAATTGTGTTTCCTTTGGATTTAGAATATTAGCTACAGTTTAGCTGGAGGCCTTAAATATCAAACATCGAAATGATCTTTGCAATAACTTTGATGATTGTATTGTTGCTCATCCGATCAGAGGTCAGAGATAAAGCACATATTCTGAGTCAGGTTTTGCAAAGTACAATTGTATTTTGTGAGTTGTAAAATTCTAATCTTACAAGTAAATATTACTGGTAAGCCAATGTTACACGACAACTGAACGCTTTGCTTGTTTGGCAGTTTGGTTTTGCTCTCTCACAAAGTTTGTGGTTATATTTATAGTATTAGTCTCTTGGACAAAACTGAGTTTTGGGACTTTTTGATTGTTATTTATTGTATAACCTCACAAAATGAATAGCAAAGGCCAAAGTCTGAGGCTAGATATATGGAAGAAAATGTTCTAGTTTTGTGAGGCTATACAAGAAGACACTTCCATAATCTACAACCACATTCACCCACAAAGTACCATGAAATTACCTGAAAAGCCAGTTGCAAAGCTATCCTCTGTTTAGCACAGTCTATCTTAACTTCTTCACATCCCAAAAACAGTGTTTTGCCAGCTCTTCAGGGTCTGCAATTGAACTAGAACTCTAGTGTTTTATATCTCCTGATTGCTATGCCAGTTATTTGAAAGTTTGCACTACCCAAACATTTTCAGCTTTTAACCAAATAAAAAAACAAAATTATTTCTGGACTGGTGTGATGTCGTTTCAGTGAACAGAAAATATTTATTGTTGGGGTTAATGCTGGAAAAAGCTACACTGAGCTCCTGGTCCGCATTTTTTAAACACAATCATTCCTGATACTCCGAGAACACCTTTCCAGATTGAGTAGCGAACCTTGTGATTAACAATGCACTCAGTATTGCCCTTAAAACATGTCTTATTAAAAGCATTGATGGATTTCTTGACAACACGCATTAGCATTATATCTGAAAGATCCCTGGGGACTGTTAAAACATTAGAGCTGATGTATGCCACACTGTACATAATAATAAATCTAGCTCCATTGTTGGACTCCATCAAAATGAGGTATTGCAGGAACATGCTGTGGACCCTTCATCATTGTCACCAGGAAACAAAGAGCGTGTTTGATATTTTAAAGGGTGTATGCACAAAACCCCATTGACTTTGTGGTCTGGAATACAGCATAGAAAACAAAACACAGCGTGGTTCAGGGTTTTACGTGAATTACTGATGATAAAGACTGAATAGGCTGGAAATGATGCAAGTAAACTCTGTCCTCAAGCATATTTGTCTCTAAAGGGGCAGAGGAACTTGAATCAACCTTCCCTACGTTCTTTGCCAACAATCCTGTCTTAGCAAATGCATACAGAACTAACGAGCGCAAAGCTATCATTTTAATGTAAAGGACTTAATTGGAATGCTTTAGTACTACATTTATGAGTGTCATACTGCACATTCCTCAGCCTATAGCAACATAAGAATAATTTAGAAATAGAACAGGTTATTTGGTCCTATCAGAAATTGTTTCTTAAGCTCAGAAACCCTTACACTGCCTATAGATAATTGCTGAAGAATTTCTTTTATGAAGTTTACAAGCAAGACCTCTGTGAACTGCTGAACATTATGTTTCATAATCCTTAAAGTATGTAGAGGTAGACTGTGATCACTATTGTCTGTACGTGATAAAGGGTTTTGCAGAGTTGATTGGTTCAAATGCACTATAAAGCCCAAGAAGAAACAAGGAGCATGTGAAAATGTGTGCTATTTGTCAGCTGTCACACTCAACTTTTAATGAGAGAGGAATGTCTTCTGTCTTCTGTTTCAATATGATAGTTAGGACAAATACTGGCCCTCACTGTTTCAAGTCACATAAAAGTACAGTTTTCTCCATTTATAGAAAAATACCTACTTTTGTTGAAAATAAATTTCTGTCTTTGTCTATAAGGACAGTGCATCATCTCTTCGGGGGTCTAAAAAGTCAAATGTTCATTTAAATTTACAGAGGAAGTGAGGAAACATTTTCTTACCGGTAGCAGCAGTTAAAACTACATTTTTATTGTTTTCAAGTTGTTAAATGTTAAATCGTTTAATGCTTTCAGGAAAAAACCCTGCCTTTGCTGTTTCCCTATAGGACGATTCCATGAGCAACATGTTTAAAACCTTCTACTCCATTTTTATGAAGCCATTTCCCTAAGTTTCATATTTATTAGGTTTATTCATTCCTCTTGACAGTGATTTGTGCCCAATGAAACGGAAAGTAGGATCTAAAGCAATGCTTTTGGAAAGAAACAGGAAAACTAATAGGGTTCCTTTACATCACACATCAGGGGCCATTTTTAGAGCACTTTCTTCCTTTCCTCTCTCTTTGTCCAGCTCTTACAATCTAGTCCCTGAGCTGATTTTTAACATCCCTGCTTCCCAGCCAGGTCTGGCCTCCTGAAATTTGTTAACTGGTTACCACACCTGCGGCTTTATGAGGGTGGAACAGGCCTGTTTTAAATTGGCTTAATGAGTAAAATTGCCTGCACCCATTTAACACAATGAACCCTCTTGGAGAAATAATTAAAAGTGAAAATGATCAATATATGATGTCTCTGTTGTAGTTCCTTTCACATCAACAGATAATGTGGAGTCATGTCAGTGACTTGTTTTAGACTGACTGTGTCACATAAATGCCCCATACAGAAAGCCCAGACAAAGACCCAATCCAAAGCAAAAACAAAGATGTCATACATCATAAAAAGGCCTCAGTGCTAGTGAAAAAGCTGATTAAAATCGATTTTTTTCCTCTCATGTACTGTTTTAAGAGTACACGAGGAAGTATTACCTGTTATCATGATCTACAAGTTACTATCCTGAGACTGATTAGGTGCAAGAATGAGCAGACAAACTGGTTGTGTTAGTGCATTTGCCACCTCAATGGTTTCATTTCTTCACTTTCCAAAGTGATAACCATGCGCTTGACAGGGCATCTGAGCAATTCCAGTCTCCGTTTTTCATCCATCCAGAATTTTATGAATACTTGACTCCTCAATTCTTGATCTAACTATCATGATCACTTAAATACCAAGGCTTGTCTTGATCATTTGTTTTAAAAAGGAAATGCCATTTGATAGTTATCTATTTCACTCTTGGCTCTTGAGGCTATTTGACCTGAAATATTAGCCAGATCTGCTCTTGCCTTCATCAGCAATATACAAGAGGCACGTACACTTATAAACACGCTTCTTGAGAGGTTACTGATGATTAATCTATAAAAAAGCCATGAATGCATTAAGATGTAAAACCCAAACCCACAGATGAAGCGATACTTCATGGCTTATCATGACTAAATTTCTAAGGTTCCTTCATTTACAGCCTGCCAGTATTATTTTCTGAGCACCACATGACTGCATGTAAAACACACATTGTTAATCACCATATACTGTATGTTTTAACCACCTGTGTGGATCAATAAACATTTATTCTGCCATATACACTAATATATCCATTAAACTGCAGATCATGTTACAAATCTCCAAAGGTAAAATATGTTTCCCATTGATTTAATGTGGGAATTGGCCTCTGAAAGATGGAAAATGCAGTATAATGCGCCTGTGAGCTTGGAGTTTATATAGAATAGTGTAGGAGTTTTGATGGAACATTGTAGAGCCAGCATTGGAGTATAGCTGATTAAGAACACATGAAACACTCCACCCCTCATTTATGTTACAATTGATTTCCCGTGCAAAAGTAATGACTTATTCCCAGTGGGCTCATTCTGTGGGTTTGGATTTAGTAATTACCCTTTTTACAAGGAAGCCCATGAATGGTCCTCGCCTCTCTTTTTAATATCGCTGAGAAAGCACAGCTATTCACAGCCTGGGTGTGTCAGGGCAGGTGGCTGTGTTTCTAATCCAGCCGAGTAACCCTCACTCTGGAAAGATATGGATCGTGTCAACCACCCCTGTGTTTTCTTTTGTTGGTGACAGGTTTGAATTAAAATGAGAACGTATGAGTCACTGACCACTCCAGTATAGTTGGAGAAAACACTTCCCCTAGCGCCATAAATAATAATGGATAATGACATTGTAATATGATCAAACTCACCTGGGAATAAAGACATAACATTTTGAAATGATCTCTATGGTAGCACTCAAACAGGAAAGAAAAAAGTTTCTGTGGATCTCAAAATGTGGCCCTTCACATAGAGATGGCTGAGTGCAGTAATGGATCTCCTAAGTGATTTAAGGCAGAGGCCACGGGCTGAGGTTGTTATCCCAGTAGGAGACGGAACTTTTCCAAAGGCACCTGGAGGTTTTATGCACAATTGTGCAAGAACAGCTGATTTTGGCTTCTAAATGCCTGTGAGTGCTAAGAAAAAGCACAGCATTCGCTATAACCAAAGATAACTTTACTTTGATTCAAAAATCTATTCTAAGCTTGTCCAAGGGGCAACACTGAGGGCATGTGAACTGCCTGGCCACATTTTCCAATCCTCAGGGATCTGATAACCCCGAGCTACAGACAGAAGATATTTTATTCATGATGGATGGGAAAGCAGAGCAAGTCAGAGAAGGCAAAGATGCACCGCAATTTAACCATAATTTAAAAGAGACATGCAGCAGGTGTCTGAAAAGATGGTGTTGTTCGATGGCCACTAAGATCCTGTGATTCCAGCCTGTATGTCTTCTGCCCGAGACAGAGCTCCACTTCCAAGTGAGTGCAACTCTAGGTTGTCATCCTTGCCAAGGGGTTGTCATTATGTGAGGACAAAGCCACAGACAAGGGAGAACACAAGTGAGGCAAAAGTTGCTTGAACGCATTTCACAGAAAAGACAGCTGCTTCTAAAAATCATGAACAGATTTTTTAAATAGCTGAAAACAAAATCAAAGGAATGACTATGATTAACCATGCAGTTCAGAAATTACCTTAACGTATGCCTCTCTAGAAAGGTCCCCAGATATGTGAAGCCTTTTAAAATGCTGAGACAGGGCTGCGCATTCTGAGTGCTGCTGAAGACACGCTTGATCTTCTTAATACAAATACTGTATATGCTGTTATATTAGTATGTATCAGTTGAAGAATTCGCTCTTGAATATGAATAGCCCGTAGATTACAGTAAATAACCCCACTTTTTCACACACCTAGAAAGGGAACACTCACACTCCCTTGGAAAGGGAAAAGAAACTAGGACTATGCGAGCCAGAGACTCTAAGGTAAATCACTGAAGCCTTGAGAGGTAGACAGAACACACAATTCTCCTTCCATTCTGAGAAGCGAAAAGGAAATAGTGTTGCATTCCCTCGAATCTCTTCAAAGCTGTAAATTAAACAAAGAAAACTGCCCTTGGTATTTACAAGCCAGGTTCAGGGTCACTGTGTCTCAGTTTAGATTATTAGATTCCCAGCTAAACAAAAACAGCTCTGACATGGGGGAAACAGGGGGAAAGTGCTGAGCCGAAGCTGGGTGGAGATTTCAAGTGAATTACCGCGCTCTTATTTACAAGCCTACACACCAGCTGCTTTACAGTGGAGCTCAAGCTTATTATGAAGATTATGAAGAGGGGTTTATAAACTCTTTCATCAGTTTTGGCCGAGAGTACAAATAAAGCCCTAACTCCCTGTGAAATCAAATAACAAGGTCAGAACCCATAGAAGAATTGCATCTCCTGTACTGCTAACAGCTTTGCTGTGCAGACAGTATCATTTAGTTTTATCTACTTAGATCTTTGACCAGGTCACTGGCACCAGTTTGAAGGATTTTTCTTTGGTTTGTTTGTGTGTTTTCTCACAAAGTACCGACCAAAAAAGTTCAGGGCAAAGTAGCAAAACCTGAGTATAACAGAATGACCCTCCTTCCATGGGACAGCTCTCCACAGCTGTTCCGTAGGCCTGGAATGAAGCAGGGGCATCACTCTTTGACCTGTATTACATGCAAAATATCAAAGGATTAGTCACTACTGTGCATAGCTTAATATCCAGCAAATTGCCAGATACTACTGGATTTGTTCTTCTAGTTTGCTGATGAAAACCAACTGCTGGATTTTTTTTTTAGTGACCACCCACGTTCTAGTTTCATTGACTTGACAGCTTGTTCACCGTTACCCAATGTCTTTTTGTGATGCCCCCATTACAAATGTGGCGAATTGTTCGCTCATGCTTCAGAACGAAATCCAGAAAATTCAGCTTTACGAATGTATCCGAGGGCCAAGAAAATGTTTGTGAACCCCTTAGGCTTTTCGCATATTTCATATATTTGAAATCTAAAATGTCACAAGATCTTAACTTAAGCCCTAATGAACAAACAACACATACATGATAGTCTTTCCACATTCACTTATCCCCAAACGATGCAACATTCAATATCTTTGTGTGACAAAGTATGAAACCTTTTGATTCAGTAACTGATGCCCCCCCCTCCCGACCAGCAATAACTCCAACTACAGTAACTGTTTCCTAGAGCCGTTGATCAGTGCCTCATATCTGGTTTGAGGAATTTTAGTCCATTCCTCCTCACAGCACTCTTCTGCTCTGTGGCATCTGAGAGCTGCCTTGCATGGACTTCCTGCTTCAGGTCCCGACAAATCATCTCGAAAGGGTTTAGTTCAAATTGAAATTGAAGTCCCGATTCTCTGTGGTCATTAAAAAATTGGAGGGCGTTTTCTCAAAAAGAGTAATG
The DNA here is from genome assembly GCF_055471065.1 of Atractosteus spatula. Taxonomy (NCBI): domain Eukaryota; kingdom Metazoa; phylum Chordata; class Actinopteri; order Semionotiformes; family Lepisosteidae; genus Atractosteus; species Atractosteus spatula. The sequence goes on along the minus strand of NC_142728.1, from coordinate 2,845,607 downwards.
TCGGTGTCCTGGCCAAATTTCTGGTGGTGAAGGGGAGTCCCCGTTCCCTATAAAGCGCTTTGAGTGGAGTGTCCAGAAAAGCGCTATAGAAGTGTAAGGAATTATTATTATTATTATTGGTGGTGGTGGTGGTGTTGTTGGTGTTTTCTGTCAACAGGACTGCATAAAAGTTACTTCAATTGCAATAAGCTGATATGGTTAGAGTTGTGGCTCTTTTCAGATGCTTGACTGGTCAATTAAAGACATGAAAATATAGGCAACTGCCCTGTTCTCACTAGTTGGGCAAACAATCAGTTAGGATTTTAGAGGGCATTAAACTGTTACCTGTACAGAAGTAGCAGAATCAAATGGGTATGTTGCTGTTTCTGTTGTAAATCTTTCATTGCATTACTAAACCCATTACATTTCTGAGCCTGACCTCCAGTCTCCAGTCCTTCTCTGACACACACAGATTCTCTTTTGAAAGGACAAATTCTACAGCAATTGCACACGAGTCCAGGCTTGATAAATCACATTTACATTTAATCAATCAAACAAGTTTAAACCCAGAGGGTTATGAATGAATGTCATGTTGTTATACGAGTAACAAAGCAGCAGTACGCTGTTGGAAAAGCAGTTGATCTCAATGACAACAGTAAGTTCATATTTTAGTCTCTCTTTTTATTCATTCTTAACTCAAGAAACTATTAACATCCATTTAAAGTATTAATTCTCAGGGTAGTCAGCTGTAGACATTTTAATCCAGATAAAAAAGAATACAAGAAAAGGAAATACACCAGATTATAAACAATTAAATGAGTTTTTTAGATGTACAGTACACACAGTGTTTTAACTGTAGGCTAAAAGATTGTTTTCACTTTAACTGAGTGGGTTGCATTTAAATTTTAATGTTATAAACATTAAAAAATGTTATCTGAGCCGACAAACATCCTCTCAAAAATGTCTTTATGCAGAGTTGCTCTGATCAATTTGCAAGTTCTATTTAAACCTGAACTTAGAACATTAAAAGAGAGATAAAATCTTCTTTACTTCAAACATTCCTGCCAAGATTCCAGTGAGCATTACAAAGCAATCAGAAATATTGTACAGTATGTTTGTGCAGAACTGACTGCAGTCTTGGAAGCCTATAAACACCATTTTCTATTACCTGAGATGCTCTTGTGAATGCAGTATTATAAAGCCTATCTTGGCATAGTCCTCAGTGTTGTTTGATGAAGATCCAGGTAATTTCCAACCACTTGATTTTCTGATTGATAGTTGATCAAACTATGTATTTTGGTGGATGTAATAACAGCGAAACCTTAAAATGGTGAAACAATGAAGTCATTCAGGAAATGATAAGGTTAGACCACGCTACATAAGTAAAGGAAAGGCAAACTTAATAAATAAAGCCACTGTTTTTTGAAGTAAACAAGCACAGAAGAGATCTTGTGGCAAGTTGTTACTGTAGGCAAGCTAATAAAGAGCTCATATTTCTAAAAAGAATTATAGTACGATAGAATGCCTGCCACCACATAATCTGACCTTCTTAGACCATGATAACAAGCTATCACATAGCTCATTACATATTTATTTTTTTATAAATATCAGGAGCACTACATTAATAAGCCCCCTGTAACAGCTGGCTCCATTCTTGCTTATTCAGATGAATTTCAGAAACCCCGACTGATAACAAACTTTTCTTTGGAACTGGAACATTATTGCTGGCACACAGAGGGCATGGAGTTCTGCTGCACACACAAACATCAGATTCAAAACAACTTTACGAAATGTTTTACTACAAGAATCTGTGTCTGATTAAAAAATCAGTTCTCACATCGTAGCCCTGCTCTTTTCGAACTTTTTTTTTTACCACATAGAATTGACAAAAAAAAAACCCCAACAGAAACAACGTCAGAAGTAAATAACCTGTGATTTAAATCCACTTAAGTGGAAAAGTAGTGGGAAATGAAAGCATTCTTTCTTTGTGTTCTGGATTTTTTTGTTAGTCCTGCAGAAGTTCTGTTCTCGATTGAGGAGTTTCACATGTAAGTTTTATATGTAATAGTAAACACTTTTGGTCACAATATACTTTAACATTTTACATAAAACAATAAAACAACAGCTCTGCTTATGTCTTAATTAAGCAGGGGCTTAATTAAACAGCCCCTGCATAAACACGGAAAAGCCATCAAGTGTTGCTAAATGAATTGAAACATTCCAACATGGATATGGGAAAGCAAATTTGTTATATTTATGGATATTGCAATACTGTAATACAGTATGTATATTGTAATTTCATAAATGATGTTTTCAGCATATTCATTTGTTAAAGTTTTAAAAAATCCCTTTGGATTTCAAACTTTCACCTTAATTAGACTGAAACTCCTACTTGCTAACACCTAATGCTGCTTTATTTCTCAGTGTTACTATTACAGTACATAATACCCTGGTTTCTTTCAGAAAGTGGCTGGATGTGAATGGTGGATCAGTTAACTAATAAATACCAAATGGGTTAGATGGGCTGATTCCCTCTCTTTTGTAAGCTTTTTGTGTTTGTACAGTATGGTTGTCTCTGAAAGATTGCATCATGTCTTAAGTAATTCTTTAAAAATGCAGTCATCATGCTGCCATTTTGCCTAGTTTCTAGAGACTACAGCCCCCTCTTTATTAGCTACAGTATGATGCTGATAGTCATTAGCTGACAAAGTATAAATATATAGTGTATTTTGTACAAAAACTGTGTATACCTGTTAAAGTCAAGAAAACTAGAATGCAATGACATACAATTTATATGATTGATATTTCATAGTCCTTAAATAAAAAAAACATTTGGTAGCTCAGGATGCTTATTTATACCTCAGAAGGCTGTTTCTCTCAATAACAGAAAACAGAGAAAACGGTGTTCTAATATAAGACATGATAAACCTGACTCCATATTCTTAAAAAAAAATATTAAGGTGAATTGTTCTTTTCTGCCTTTAGAAAACAATGTCCAATAACCATTGCCTGGCACATCTTCTGTCCCTTTGTAACACGTTAATAAAAAAAATAATAACAAAAAACAGCCACACACATTCTTTGGGAAGGCACTGATGTCTTTCCTAAGTGTCGCTGCTTCAATTTTTGTGAACCTCTCTTATTTATGTATAAAATCAGTGCCGGCTCTTCGTTGCACTCTTTTGCTTACCACTTGACTGGAATGGAACACGCCACACTAATGACCGAACACAACCAAGAAGAATCCCACAGAAATTAAGAACAAAAGTAACAAAGTGCTTGACGAAAGGATGGAGATGTTGACCCAAGGACCCCAGCACTACTGGACCACGAAGTTGACGTTGTATGTGAGCTGATGGCCATTGTCCCAGGCGTACAGGACCTTCTCTTTGGGGTTGTAGTCAATCTGAGTGGTGAAGGCGTACTCGTTGGTGAAAGGCAGCCTCGGAATGGCCTCTGTGTTGGTGTGAGTGTCGTAGGCATAGGAGACCTCCCCTTCCCTCTGATTGTAGACGTCTACGGCGTACAGCACCCCACAGATGATGAAGCAGTTGCCGTAGGAGTTGCGCTTCAGGCCCGTCTTCCAGGTGGTCTCCTTCTTGATCGAGAGGTCGCCGGGATCCAGCTTGCTGATGACGATGACCTCCTGCTGGGAGTAGTCGTAGTCGACGGCCGGGTAGATCACCCACAGGCCGCTCTCGTCCACGGCGAAGTCGATGTCCGAGTGGCCCCTCCACTTCCAGGGGGTGGTGTCCTCGTAGACCACATCGTGAAGCAGGGTCCAGGCCGCCACGTACCGCATCTTCAGGTCGTACTTGATGATGTTCTTGGTGAAGGCCCGGTTGTAGTAGAAGGCTCCGTTGTAGACCACATGGCCGGTGCCGATCCAGTTGTACGGCAGCTTGTACAGGTTGCTCCAGCGCCCTTGAAAGAAACCAAATCAACAGCATATAGTTTTCCTTTCCCCTCATTCACTATGACAAAGCAGTAGCAACTTGAAAACCCTACAGTAAGGTTATACTGTCCCAATTAAAGGGGAACTGCTGTCTCAGTTTCTCAGGCCTGTTATTAAATCTCGGTAACAAAAGAAATGAAGTGACAGTATCGAAAAATCTGGCAAATTCCGAATGAAAGCACAGAATCCTGAACTTTGTGATAGTCGCCATGTTGTTGCAAACCCCTTGTCTCTCAGAGGGTGAGAGAAAGAGTTTGTGAGAATTGAGACGTGAAGCGGCCCTTCCTGCTCACTAGTCCCTGTAACGACTCATGTAACGCAATCTACAAGGGAATATGTACAGGTTGTGCAGCAGACATTTCACCACAGAAATGTTCCAGTGGGACCTGCATGCAGAGTGAACAACTAAGTTGTATTTGTCAGCAAAACCGTCTTGAAGTCAAGAGCAATATTTCTATAGGATTAAAAGAGATGTATTCACAAGCCTGTTTGTTTTACAAGCTTGTTTAATAAGGTTGGTTCATGGCACTGGAAGTTTGGTTGCCTCATTGTTAATATGGCGTTGCGCATACCTGGAAATTTCATCGACTTTGTGATGCAGATTGAAGGTTATACATGTTACACGTACTTTTTTCTTTCATTGTGTTTTGAAATGCACTCATCAGTGCCAATTCTTTTTAACACCAAAATATAAAAACGGCATTGTTGTCTCCGTTAAAGCCTTCGTAACATCCTGTGCTGGTCTGGTGCCTTGATTACTTCAGCAAAGCTTGCTGGAATCTGATCCTGAGGAAACCCTGATCTAGACAATCCGAATTGGAAAAGGAAATCCTAAATGACCTGCAGAAGGATTCTTCTGAGAAAAAAACCCAAGAAAACATGTATATTTTCTAATGAAAAAAAATCAAATAATACTTAATATAATCTGGTTGAAGTGAATGGCTTTGTTTCTGCTAGCTTAGAGAACGACTGTAAAAGCATTTGAAGTACAAAAAACAACACCCCCACTTCAATAACCTATAAAGGGACTAGTTATAAATATAATATATCTGTTTAGTGTCACTTTGGCACTGGCATTCACAGAGGGTAATGCAAGACAGACCAGAGAACATCTAGGTTTGTCTCTCTTAGTGGCACTCTACTTCAAACATAGTGCTCCTTACGTATAATGTAATGTCAGTATTATTATGAGTTGCAAAATTACAAATACTGTCAATAAAGAAAATAACAGTCAGTGATCTGCTGTGTAATGCGACAGCTGGTACATCATTGACGTATCTGAAAACAAATCCTACTCCATCCTCCCATAGAAAACAGGACCTTTTAATTTGTAATACAAAAGTATTGTTCCAAGGAAGACTTCTTTGGCACCATTTTGTTTTTCACTATTTTTTTAAAAGGAATTATTGCTATACTGTTGGAGCACAAGTATATTCCATATATTGTGGACAGATGACAGAAAAGTGTGAACATATTAGCTTAAGGTACATAACTCAGATAAGAGAAAGCATTCCCAAACATCCACATACAACACAGAGGTCAGTTCAAAACAAAAAGCTTTTAAATCGGCTAAGTTTGATCACTTTCCGTTTTGGACAACCACACAGTTCAAATAGTAATTCAGACAACCTCACTTTAATGTAATGAGACTGCACCTTCAGTCTTGTGTTTTGAAATGATAAAAAAATTCTGAGAACAGCATTTATGCGGATTTAATAGCAAGGATATTGTATGTGAAACAGCCACGACACCTTTCACCAAGTTCAAAATAATTTCTTGTCAAATCCGGCCTACCTTGTTTGAAATTGTCCAGGTTCCTGAACTCCACCAGATTGTTGCCATAGTAATAATTGGTGACGTAGATCTTTGAATCTTTGGCCACTGGGTCCTTCATCCACGCTCCTTCGTTTCGCCCGTAGCTGTGATGTTTCTCCGGCATCTCAATAGAGGATATGGTCCCCTCACAGTCCACATCTTTTGCTAGCGGAAGCACAACAAAGGAACATTACACACACATTACGCGGCTACAGTCAAGAGGTGTCTTCTTGGGTAAGATGAGGAGAGGTTCTCCAGTTGTGGGCCTTTTCTGTGACAATGAGAAACATCCCCTTGACCATCTTCCCCTTTTAAAATAAATCTGTGTCATATCCGTAAGGCACTTTTCTTCCCAGTTTCTTACTGCTCGTTTTACTTCTTTATTAGGAAACTAAGAAACTAAAAAAAATGTGAAACACTATGGAAAACGTTCATGGATTCCAATTTAACAAGCCATTGAAGACATAAACATGAATGGTTTTTATGTTTTTAACATTAGGAAATTATAATACGTATATTTTTTTACATTGGAGTGGTCAACTGACAGCAGCACCAGTAGATGCTAGTAGTGATTGTGGTGTACCTGCTCGGTTCTGCAGATAACGACTGCTGTTGTCCGAGTTGTCCAACACCAGTAAAATGGTGGGCGCGGGTTTCTCTGGCTTGGCCGTGGTGGTCGTGGACACCGTGGTGGTCGTGGTGGTGCTGGGGGTTGTGGGTACAGTGGTGGTGGCTGCAGGCGTTTCTACGGCGACCGCTCTCCCTTCTTCAGAGCTCTGCGGCCTCTCCTCCATCACCACCTCCTTCGCATCAAAATGGCCGTGAGATCTCACCGTGTTTTCTATAGAGAGGAACAACATCAGAAAACATATCTCTACATATTTGTTGCCATTTAATTTCTAGGTGTGCTAAAAGAGCCCTGAGCTATCCCAGAGTGCACATTCCCTAATTTCAAAAACTCTCTCATGCAATTAACAGCAAGCCTGAATCAAAGTGCAAAGTAACATGAGAACTAATGCCGTCATGTTGATCTTGCTGTGGTGACAGAAGTATATGATTGGTTAAATCTGAACACAGGTACAACTCCCTTTATAAAGGGTGTACGCACTTATGCAACCGAGGCATTGAAAGGTTTTTATTTTTAATTTTTAATTATTTTTCTAAAAATGATCCATTTGTTTTTCACTTAAATATTTCAATAAGGGCCTTTGATATCCACCGTATATACTGTAGTTTTACTTTAAGGGTCTTCAAAAGTCCCTGAATGTAAGAATCACAGAAAGAAAGCAGCTTTCCTTGCGAACCAGCAATGGAAATGTCCTTATTAATGAAGTTATTAAAGTGTGCCAGCTTTCATTTAGACGCCTCTTTCCCCTGTAATAGAGAGCGTTCAGCCCTGCTTCCGGCTGTTTATATTCAACATTCCACACTCCACTGGGATTTTTCCAGGCGATTTGAAATATATAACAGGAGACAATGTCAGGAAAACAGCAGGCTTAAGCATTGTAACTTCCTGTGTTCTTTATTCTCTGTTTTCCTGTGATGTGGAGGAGCAGTGTATGAAGGCCAGATGGTGGGAGATACAGACTGCTCTGCCGCCATTTACATTTCACGACTGCCACTTCAGCGTGTTGGCATGCTGAATATACTGTACATCTGTAGTTAACTACAGGTTAAAATGATATTGGTATATATTATACAGTATATGCATATGTAATCTGTGTGCAGTCGTGTAAGTGCTGTGTGCACGGAGCTGCTTGATTTGTTTAATTTCTTAGGCTTTTAGGCCTGGATTGAATTCAATCCAAAGTGAATCGAGTATGATTTTTTTTAAATACTAAAAACTATACTAAAAATACTAATATATATATAAAACTTTCTTAACATTCCCAAGACGCAACAAAGAATATTTGTAAATGACATTTCACTAGCTAAGCCTTCTCATTACAGAATCTACAATTGTGAGCTATGACAGCTGCACACTCTAGGTAGTCTGACACACATTAGCAGTGGTTCCCTATCTATATTATCCCCCATTCTGTGGTGATTATCTTCCAAAGCAAAGTTTTCAGTTGTCAAACAGGTTAATCATCTAGATGTTTCAAACTTTAAAACTAGAAACTTCAGATGAAGTTACCAAATCTCAGTGCAGGTGTGCATTTAACAATTTCATGTCCCAAGAACACACCCATCAACCACAAGTTGTCACTCTAGCAGAAGCCTAATTCCATAATGCTGGAGAATAGAAATGTAGTGCAGACTTTAAAACTGTGCTTGCTCTTTTTACTATATTCTTTGTCAGTGTGCGACCAAATATATAAAAAGGTCCTGTGTCCAGTTTTGTTATCTTAGTTTATCTTGGTTTTATTGTATCAGGTGTTTTCATGTTTCACCAGCTCATGGCTCTTCGGAACTACAGGTAATTTTTTGAATCTATGAATTGGCTTCATAACTCTGCTCTCCTCCCCATCGATAGCTGATGTGTGGTGAGCGTTCTTGCGCACTATGGCTGCCGTCGCATCATCCAGGTGGATGCTGCACATTGGTGGTGGTGGAGGGGATCCCCATTACCTGTAAAGTGCTTTGAGTGGAGTGTCCAGTAAAGCGCTATATAAGTGTAAGCAATTATTATTATTATTATTCTCTGGAAGAATTATTGTTTGCAGCAAGACAGGTCTAAAAGCTAGAATTAGCTGGAGGGTCTGGGTGAAGAGATGTAAGAGACAAGCACATCACAGAAACTCAACTACAACAGGTGGGAATACATCAGCTGTTGGCTGAGCTGCAGCACCTGGGACAAATTTACCAAACATTTTTGGTATTAATTACTGTGATGAAGTACTCGTGTTGTGTTGGTATAAAGAGGAGAAAAAAGCCAAACAGCTCGGAGCTAAAGTCCTTTGTTTTTCTAATGCGATCAGACATGAAAAGGTCCCTTCCCTGAATAACAGGCTCTTTTGCAGGGATTATGGAAATGCAGCGCTTGTGCTCAGCTAATTCAGTTCACATTTTCTACAAGTAACTCCCTCCCCATCCTGAGATTAGTCTTTCATATCCACATAAATGTGCTGGACATTTGATGCCAGTAATATTTAAAAAACTCAGCATAACCTGGCTATAGAAATGGAGCCTACACATTTTTGCACAATACTCTCTTGTAATCCTTTACTAAGTATTATTTTTGAATTTCTTATTACTCTGGTTTCAATCTGTTAAAACATGCGCTAGAACTTACAGCAGGTTAATTTACCTTTCAGGTTTCAGGTCAAATTTTCAGTAACCCAGATGCACATTTAATATGCCTTGAACAAAAGTAAAAAAAAGTATCGAACATTTTTTGCAGTCTGTGAATTGTCCTTTTTAGAGGTCCAGATATTAGGTAACGTGACTCTTCTACTGGAAAGGCTTGTTTATTTCTCTACGTCTTTTTGACTATTAATGAGAAGGAGAATTTATTTTTGACAGTCACTGTATAGGGCAGTGATGCAGTACCTTCTCATTTTTTAATTTATAGTGAAGGCTCTTCTGTTACATGTACAGTATCTTGCTGTTACTTATTAGTACCGGTGTTTCCCTTGCTGTAAAAGTGTTGTAATACTTTTTAAAATATTAGGCAGGTTCTGTATTTTTGGGGTATTTATATTTATCTGAACCTTCATCCGTTGTACATCATACTTAAAATGCACTATTTTAGTGAGGGCCAATGAGATCCAAGCTGTATTGGGGCTTTGGTTTCTCTTGTAAGAGACAGAAAGTAACAGAGCCCCCTTTGGATAGCAATAGTCAGTAATTTGGGAACAGTGGATATGACACACATTTGGGCCTTGCACTCAAAAATATACTGCTTTATCTTTGAGTCATAGGTGATCATCTGTTTACCTTTGGAACACACGGTATATTCTGCAGCAGGAAACAGGGTTTTAAAATATGAATAGTTGAATGCAAATACAGTATGTGACAGCGATAGTTTTCTATAGGCTCACAAGAAAAAAATATTCCCTTCTATCACAATGGAACTTTCTGCTCACCAATGAACACTAAGGGCAGAAGTTGGTGAGTGATTACAGCTATTGAGGATGCTATCAGAAGGTACAAACACTAAAAATGTAGAGTTGTTTGGATTTCCATGTACAGTATTTTTTCCATTTATCTCTCTACAATCTAGCAAACGGCAGCACAGAAAACAGATGAAATGTTGTCATATTGCTTTTTTTTTCATTTTCTCAACTAGTAATAGTGTAAAAAACATGAGATATTCAACAGTGAACATGATATTTAATTCTAATTAGATTAAGATACATACATGATGTTAAAATGATGTATATCTGGCTTCAACTTAAAATGCACATGGATGCCTTATAAAAATATACCTTTGGAAAAACTCAATTCGTGCTGCTTAATAATGTGTATTTTCTAGAAAGACAATATTTTACACACTTGAAGGACTAGACTTTAAATGACACTTTTAATATTGTCTAGTGAGTTGTGCGTTATCACCTATTTATGTAAATTAACTTTTTTGTGTAATTTACTAAATTTACTTTTCTGTGTAAATTCCATAATTACCTATCCTGAGAAAGACTACAGAATCAGTACTATCAATCACCAAAAAGAGTTAATCAGAATACATGTGTGAAGGCATTCAGAATTCAGAATTCCATAAGGCCTCCAACAACAGAAGAATAAGGCTTAAAACTAAAATGAATATGCATTTCATTAACCTGCCTTTAGGTGATTAAACCACAGCCCACTGTTGATGGAAAGGTTAATCGCCAAACGCAGATTTGCATGTTTCACACAGTTCCGTGTCAAAGTCTACAACAAGCTTTTTTCATGACGACTCCCCACTGCCTTCCAAATGAGTTTGCACTCTACTCCTAACCTCCGTCCTTGATCTAAAGGTTTCAAAAATCAGCCCATGAGAATCCCAAGACTCCGTTGAATTTCTTTCTAAAGAAGGCACACATTTTCCGCCTACTTAAACATCTATGCTTCAACAGTTTTGTGGCATGCTCATTAGACTGATTCTACTTCTCGGGATAAGAGACATTCTTCAGTTCCTGACTTAACAGGAGGTGACACACCTATTTCAAGCACGGACAAATGCACGTGATGCCGTTGGTTTCCACAAGACCTTTCCTGAATTTACAAGCGGCAGGAGGACAGTCATTACTTCAGCCGTGTGCCAAAGCGATGACAGTGTTTTGGCTTGTGCGAGACGCACAAGGATGCAGATGTAAAGATAATGAAAAACGTCTATCGTCAAGGGGTATAGATTCCATTTAGTCTTGCCTGGAAACATCTTTCAACAAACTGGGTTCCTCCATCAGTCAAAAGGCCGATTCATCTTGTTTTCCAGCTATTGTTGTTCGGTTGGATAACTTTTTTTTTTGTTCCAGTGGAATAAGTGATCTTGAGCATTAAAGAGGAAAAAATAGGAGGGCAGTAAAAGGTGAAGACTCCTCCAAATGTGTGATTCAGTAACCTAAAAAGTGTTACTTTCAGGTTTTCAGGGGTATCTGCTTTTGCAGATCTTCACCATTGCCTTACTATTTTTACTTATGTTAGATTTTTTGGCATCTAGTAGATGCTCGATGCTTTAATCCAAAGTGACTGAATAGTTATGAACCCTGAAGTACTAAAACAGTCACTTAAATCAGAACCTTGGTTTTCTGTAGATTACAGGGCGAGACGTAGGAAAAGGCAACTGTTCAGTTTGATTCACAGTGAACCAATGGCCAAGACTGGAAATTGGAACCACCTGGTTGTAATCACTTTAACAAGCCTCCATTTTCTTCACCACTGGGTTCCCTGCTCTCCTAGTTATTAGACCTTCAGGCAGCACTCATGGTATATGGGCTTGCAATATACAAGTATATTGATGCCTTATTTAGCAGGTTTAAAATATTGTATTGACTTAGATATCTGAGTCTTTGTTAATCCTATGATATTCCATAGGAGATTCAGAGTTTTCTGGCACGGTGCTTTTAGTGCAGTAATGGAGTACCTTACGATTGTAGGCCTATTCTATCACAAATATGTCAATGTGCTTTGTGCTTAATTAGTGTTTCTCATTTTTTAACTCCTTTTGAAACCCCACTTTGGAGTCAACCAGTCTCATTTCTGTGACCTCCAGCACTAATGTAGAACAGTGGAGGACGGGGTTCTCAGAAATGGGCTGTCCTTAAGTCTGCGTCTTTCTGAGCTGTGGATCCAGAGTGGTAAGAGTAAAAGGCCATTCATCATGAACAGCTCAGACTCTGTACAATTAACCTCAATCTATACTGCATGGCAGAGGATATTATCACATTGGCTTGATGTACCGCATCGATTCAAAATAAGACCGTTAGTTTTGTGTGCAATCCGTTAAGAGCGGACAAAGTCATTTTATGAATAAAAAGATTTTGTCTGCAAGCTCAGAAAAGTGTCTATAAACAAGAATCAACAATCAAGTAAAGATTAGGCCTGAAGAGTTCTTAAGCGTCTGAGTCTATATCCAATTAAAGGGAGCTGAGAAGACAAAGAGTTAGATCCCTGCAAAAAGCATTTAATTGTTTAGCAGTTGCTAAATAAATGCAAGTTCCTTCGCTTCAATTAACCTTAACCTGACTATTGCTGTTTAATACGGGATGGTTTCAGTAATACGCTTCTAAATAACTGTTGCAACCGATTTTCATTACATAAGCAGGGATGTTTCTCCTCAAAATAAATGTATTAAAATGTACAAAACTGTGTCAGTAATAATGTGGATTTGGCCATGCAGTGGATTGCTGAATTGACAGTATTTGGGTATGTGTTCATTTACCATTCCTCCTTCTCATTACACTTGAATGAGCCTGGAATCCAGATCTCCAGTTCTCCTGAACAAAAACCAGGTGGATATAAATCCCTGCATTCTCCATCAAATATTTAACACCTTTTCAATTATGACCTAGCCACTATAAATATAGGCAGTGTGTGCCAAATGCGTACGCCCCACTGTGGGTTTTGACATTGAGTCATATGGCTTCAATTTTGGAATAAATACTGTATATTAGAGGACTGAGTGAGTATCTCTGCCAGTGTGAAAAACACTTCAATGCAATCATAGAGTAGCATAAATCCCTGGAGTGTTTTGGCAGACCCCAGAATATCCCAGTTCCGGATTAAATAAATTGTATGATTTACTATACAAACAGATAAACAATTTACAAAAGACCCTCCTTTGTTTAAATACTCATAGAGTGTGTGATTTCATAAACATTTTATGCAGAAGGTTTTAGTTTGTGCTCTAAATATCAAGGCTCAAATGTCAAATGAGGGGGAGAATAATACAGGACTGAGTTTGAGCTTGACAGGGTTTGAGTTCAAATAATACATTTGTATGTATCTGACTCTAAGGAAGTCTGAGGGATGTGCTGTGAAATATCTTGATTTTAAAGTTAATCTTTGCAAGGCTGCCTAAGTCTTTTTCTTATAAAATTCTAATTGCCAATTGTTTTTGTTATACCCATCTATGACACACCTTGGAGCCGGGTGTCTTAAACAGGATCATTTCTAGGTGCTGTAGGTCTAGGTAAAACTGGCACACAGAACAGTCATAAGGTTGGGCATATTTCCAAAACCCCCAAATGTTCACCAGACTCTCTCCCATTTGTTCAGTCGGTTGCTTGATTCTCTCTCTCCCCCTCCAGTGCAGTTTGCATATTAGAGAATCTTCCCACTGTCTCCTGGGAGCAGATGTCGACTGACACCAGAAACCTCAGTTTCCTGGTTTTACGTTGGTCACGTGACTGAGGATGGCAGGTCCCAAGAGCTTTCTGGGAAATGTAGTTCAGACAAGGGCTGCCATGCTGTCTGAACCTATCACCCTCTTACCCTGGAATATCCAACTGAATGTTTTTCATCTCTTGGCTTGCAGTTACAATATTAACCCTGTGACTGCACATGGAGGAGAATATAGAGGGAGTGTAAGCAGACACACCCAATTCAAGCTACTTGTCTTTTCACACATCACAAGCTCCACATTCCCGCACCAGCAGCTCAGCACTGATTGGAGCAGAGCCCAGGAGTCTATAGGTGTGTAACGGAATAGCTGTTGCTCTGAGTGGTCTGTGTTAGTTATGTGTCTGTAGTACAGATTTAAGCTTCAGGTCTGGAGGGTTTAAAGAGAAACAGGTGAAGGCGTTTTCGTGCAGGTTGAGTGCAGGCATTCACTCAGGGGTTCAGCAGGGCATTCTGCTGCAGCTGATGTCAATTAGGATTTTCTTCAAATTTGGAAAGAACTCAGGAGGAGGAGTCTTTCGGTTAGAGCAGTCCCTTTTTCCGCTAGGGTTAATCTTTCAATTAAAGAGAGGGCTCTGCCCCACTGACCATACCCATGTGCTTTGACTTCAGTAAACTGACTTCAGAAAGTATTGTTGTCATTTCTCGTTCTGTAGCAATGCGTTCACAAGCACTTTACCTGAGCTGAGCCAGAATGAATGACTTTCACCAGCCTTGGATACGAGTCCTGAACTCTATGTAGGTAAATTGCTCCTTGTCCTCCACTTTCACAGAATATAAGGGAGCTGTCTGTACCTGGCAGTGGAAAGGTGTCTTTCTCGAGTTCTTACGGTCCACCTGACTGCGCCTGAGGCTGAGATCCACTGCATTGCTGCAGCATGTGAATTCATTACAGCTCCACCTGTCTCAAAGGCCAGAGCACCCTACCATCCACCACGTCTCACCTTTGCTGGTCGCGCCATGCTCTATGCCTTCCATCTTGGCAGCTTTGTAGTAGGTGATGCCCCTGATGACCCCAGGCTGGTGACCGGCCACCTTGGCCTTGGCAGTGGGGTCAGGTTTCCCCGGCTTGACGATGTCTTTCTTGGGCTTAACAGGTTTTTCCTTGGGGGGTTTGGCTGGAGGCTTGGCCTTTTTGCTAGGATACTTGGTTGCCTCCTTAGACTTCCCACCAGCAGTTTCCTACAACAGAGAGTTCGGCCCTGTTTAGCGTCATTTATATCTAGATGCCGCACAAACGTGTGTTCGATGCAGATTTGAGAACATATATATAATAACGCATTTTCTTTGCACCGAACATGTGCTCATTCTATGCCATTCTGTGCTTTGAAAACAGCTCTTAAAATGCAGTTATAAATAAGGAGAAAAGATAAAATAGTAAGAACACATTAGGGTAGAAATTTTGGGGTCACAGAATGATTCATCATAGCTAAACCCATTTAAAATAGAAGCATGATATTTATTTCCACACATTTTGAGGTGGCAAATCGTAAAGGAATAGTCTCCTTTAATCAGTTGACCAAAATACACTCCTTAAAGAGTAGACTCTGACACGGATGTACCATTAATCTTTGCTGTAGAAATAAGTGCATAAAGATTTGGAGCAATAGAGCAATGACCAAGTCAGAACTGTCCACTGCAACAGAACAGAAACCTGTCAAATGTTTGCAAGTGATGCTTATACTATAATGCTGTGCTATTCTATCTTTCAATATCATAAAATTGTACATTTTCCCTACTTCATTCTTTATGATGGATAGAAACCCCTTGTAAGTCATAAGCACACTAAATTATTTATTGGGCAGGTGACACAAATCACTTGATTATTGACATATACTGTATGTGTTTGGCTATGAAGCCCAATTCCTACCACAGAGCAAAGCATTCTGCAAGCTCTAAACACTGGGTGATTCCTTGCATGTAAAACACAAGGTAGGTTTTAATTTATAATGTGTTTTTATACTGTAATAGCAATAATATTAAAAAAATCATGACTGTGTTGTAGTACTAGCTAAACAAATCAAATGACCACTTAGCAGTCAGCTAAGCTATTTACTGAAACGCAAAATAAAACAAAATAGTCTAGTCTAAGCTGTTTCTAGTGCTATAAAAACTTGTTTATCTTGTTTTTTGGTTGCTCAGGTCTAGTAAAAAGTCTTGGCTTTCTGACATCAAAAATACTGTCTGGTTTTCGATCCACCTTTCATCACATTAAAAGGCATGTCTAGTCTCAAATCCTAATTGGAAATGCCCAGATTCATTCTGAATTCTGTGATTTTCTCTTTCACTCCCAGTTATGTGAAAATGATGCAGCATCTTGCCACCAAACTGAGTCATCCAGAAACAGTGTAACTAAGAACAGGCTGAGCATAGTGTACAATACCTGGACTTTACTGTCCGGGGCAGCAGCATCTTTCTGAAGCAGCTGGAGGCCCAGACTGGAGATCTCCTTCTTGATGCTCATCATGATGTCGGAGTAGTTCTCATAGCGCTTCAGCTGGTTGGTCAAGTTGATCACGCTGTCCTTCATAAACTCATTCTCCCGCGTCAAGTTGGTCTTAATCGTCTGGGGGAACAAGCAGGTGTTTGCACAAGGAATTAACTCTGATGTGCTCTGTGAATACTGGCGTGCAGGGTTAAATGTGGTCATTCTGGGATCTTTCAGTGCTTTCAACTAAAGGCTTCTGGCTATGATGACAAGAGCAGTCTGTATCGTAATTGGGAAAAACAAAATCGCATTGTTTGGCACAACTGGTCACCCACAGTGGACATAAAGATGACTCCCTAAGCCGATGTTCCATCCGGAACGGACAGGTCTCCACTTGTAGTGGTAGTGGTACTTGCGTTGTTAATTTTCAGTGCAGTGCAATGCAGACTTGATCCTGCTCACCTACTGTCTGGGATGCAGTTTTTGGAAGACAACTCTGTGAGTCTAGTTAGTTCGAAGATCTAACAATGAAGTCAACAATAAAATCTACAACCTCTCACTACGCTTTCAGATTATGCGCTACAGCGTTATAATGCCATAATGAGAAATATAAAAACGGCGTAGAAAATAAAATGAGAAAAGAGTCAAACATTGAGAAACTCTGATAGGTAAATCTGATACAACTACCCACTCAATTCTGCAAGACATATTATGAAATATGCTATTGCACTTAAGCAGTATGTCTTACCGCTCTCTCACTAAAAACATTACAACCACAAGACATCCTCAAGAGACCTCTTTATGTGCTCTTTTTGCCTTAGAACTGGAATAGTTGTGGTTTCTCCGGTTTCTTGGTTTAAATTAGCTGCACACAGCACGGCTGGCAATAAAGTAAGCACTATGGCTTAGAGGACAACCACAAAAATATATAACGAGACTGCAGTTCAGCCTCTTAATGTGCCTGCCAGCTCTAAAAATGAAATTGAAAAAATCTGGAATTAATTAATCTGACATGTAAACATAAATCCAAGAAAGAGTTATTCAGAGATTTCTCAAATCTTTTTGGCTGATAAAACTGCATTACACTAAAGATGTTTCACCTGGGCCATTTACAAAAAGTGCTTTATTGAAATTGGAATGACAGTTACAATCAACCAAAGACTTTGCATGATCAAATTACAGTACATTGACCATTTAATTTATATAGAGGGAACATAGAACTCTTAGTTCAGTTATTGTAGTTATTGTATTTTTATCTAAATTGACTGAATGGTGTGGAAAACAGATGTCAAAATATGTGATATGTTTCCTGTTTTTGGTCAATATTTGTCCCACATTTGGATTTTGTTGTTTTGGCAATTGGCCTACAGCTTGTTCAGATACTTAATTCTTGAAGATATACTGAAATGTATATGAAGACATCTGCACAAATATGAGCCTGGAGAATGGCAACAGTGCAGCTAAGAACTGTCTGCAGGGATTAGTGAAAACAGGCTTCCCTGCAGAATTATTATATTTACATGAATGCATCCATATTCATATATACAATGGTATTAATATTTGGTAATGTTTTGCTGTTTTTAGCAACTTATTTCTGAATTACTTCAGCCATTGAAAGACATCTCCCTTTTTACAGTATGTAACATTACCACAAATACTAACTTCGTTCCTCCTCAAATATATATTTGCCATTTATATGGGGGATAAAGTGAGAGGCAGTGGGATCATATAGAGTATCAAGGCCCTCTTTTCCTGCTCTTGTGTGTCCTAGGGTTGATCTAACACTCCTCACAGACAGGTGTCCAATGAGGCACAGCGGAGGTCTCGTCAATGGCGATCTCTTCACACACGCTCGACATTCACGTAAATTTCGATTGTTGTTGCATTGGCCTTTGTTCTTCTTACCTCCTCCAAATTGTTCATCTGAGAGACAACTTTGTTGATGTAGGAGTGAACTTTCATGAGGTCCATGCTGTACAGTGTACCCTCCAGAAGGTCCACCATAGACTGCAACTATGGAGTAAAGCAAACAGCAGAAATTCAGCTTGGGTAACCTATCCTGCCTTAAGGCCAGAGAAGTTAATTAAAGTCTGTTCATAAAACCAAGAGGCTTGCATTTGCCAGTGGTATGTTTCATGAAATTAAAGATCCTATGGCACCTCTTGCAGCTATAGTGATGCTAATCCCAGTGTCCTGGCTTAATTTCACTTTGAACATAAAAGAACTACTGTAACAAATGCAGGAAGGCTTATGGGCTCATTTGTCACCCTTCTTATGGATGACCACTACATCTGCAATTTCCAGTTGATGGGTTCTTGCCCTGTTTTGAGTGACTGTTGCATCAGTTGCTTCTGAATAACATCTCTTGTTTCTGCCTCTTCTGTGCTAATACTACTTAACACAGACCTTCCACTGCCTGATGCCTGTTGTCTTCCCAAGTAAAGAAATCTGGTCATGAAGAGGCAGTTATATCCAAGGAATCAACACAATAGTTGCAGCAGACTAAAGGAAGGCCAGGGAGACTGAATGTGTTTATATTGGAAGAAGCAGAGGCTAGGCTGGTCTCTACCAGGAGCTAACAATAGCATAATAAACAAGGAACACAGCACACATTTTCATGCCAGTTTCAGACACACACGATTCCTGGTAAGCGCTACATGAGCCTCTCCTGTTTCTTCCACTGCTTGTTAAAGAGTAGCTCAGCTTCCACCTTTACCTCCATAAACTCCCTGAGTTGTTTTATAATCTTAAATCCCTGTATATGGATAGGAGCTTATCCAAAACTTTGAAGGCTTCCAGAAAAGAGTAAACATAGGAATTCTGAGCCAATTAAGGTTAGAACTTGTAGCTACAAGTAACCTAAAAGCTACAACAATGAAGAAAACATGAAAAAGTCACTGATATGGATATAGGTTGCTATTTTCTTTAACCTATTCCTGTATTATAAACCATGTTCATTGTGGTATTGTGTTATCACCATAAGTTTTAAAACTAAGAAACAAGACCATACGTGGAATTTTGGGAAAGCCTCTTGTAGGCAGAAGCTTTAAAATGAATTCAGTTGAATTCCACACATAATCCATCAGTGTAGAGAGTAGTGCGTCAGTAATTCACTGGAGGTTGTTTTTCAGTGTCTTGATTAGGACCATCCTATTGGCTTATCTCTGGGCTGAGGAGTTAGAATCTGCTGACTGACCCCAGGGCTACATTACATACAGCGCTGTACAATACACCCAGCATCTGTTTCTTCTTTTCCCTCTCCAGATGGTGCATTGCGTGCCTTCACTCTTACATAATTTTTGTTGAAGGAAGTACACCTCAAAACTTTGAGGCTGTCAGCATGTCACTACCAAAAACAACAGAGAAAAACAGATACCTGCAAGTCCTTTCCTGTTACTGGTTTTCTTTACAAGAATCATTTGACTCCAATGGACTTCAAAAGCTATATTTAAACATATCTTCGTTTAACGGTACTGTGTGACCAACAATCCTTCTAGAAACAATCTGACACAACATTTGCCAACTGTAAAACAGCATAAGCAATATTCTCTCTGCATCAGTGAGAGGAACATACATACTCCAGCTTAACACTTCTCCACATCACTGGTCATCAATGCGTACCCAACCATGGATGAACACGGTACGTCCTGCACTGAATAAAATGCAGGGATGGTTAGAGATTTCTATCAGGCTTTATCAAAACAACAGTTGTTGCAGTCTGGGGAAGCTCCTGTCCCTCTGTGTCATTCAGTGTTAGTGCATGACCTCACTAAGGCATTAGCTGGCTTGTATTCACCCAAGACATTTGCGCATTTACTGTGAATCTCCATGTTTGGTAAGGCGATAGGTAATGCCACCACAGGCATTCTGAAACACTAACAGTGCCTAGAAATGTATGACTTGTAGAAGGCTTGGCATGAACATTGGTTGCCAGTGTAATAAACAGTAAAGGTTCCAAGATTCACTTTGTATTGGATGCCAGTTGTCAATTCCACTTGAACTGGCAAATCTAGCCAAATTCAGACCCTTGTTGTTCTTGTAGTTTCCGACACTGTCTGGTCCCTTTTCCAGAACCTGATCCTGATTGAGAGAGCTGTTCCGATGGATTTTAATGTGCACCGTCACTATATAAAAGCTTTTTAAACATGTTCAGCTCCAGGCTTTTACTACAGCAGTCACATGCCTGTTAACATCCCCTCATCTTCCACATGCTAATATTTTCTTTAGAATGCTGTTTTACAGGCACCTACCAACATGACTGATTTGGATACTGATTTGATCACATTCTCTAGCTGGGTCTTTTTCATCCATCTATCCATTTTCTAACCACTTCTTCCAATTCAGGGTGGAGGGGAGGCTGGAGCCTAGCATGTACCAGGCACAAGGCAGGAAACCAACCCGAACATGGGGAAGAACATACAAACTCTGCACAGACAGCACCCCAGGTCCAGAACTGAACCCAGGGCCCCAGCGCTGTGAGGCAGCAATGTTAGCTTCTGCACCACCATGCCACACAGCTTGGTCTTTTCACTTCACTTCATTTTTAACAGTGCACAAACGCAGTTCTCATTCAGAATTAGAGGTCTTAGATAAATGTATCTTGATGGTGGTATAATAAAATAACACAAGCAAAACTAGGAGCAGATAAATCACACTAAATGTAATAAATATACAGAGTATATCTTCTGTGAACATCTACTGCTCTGTAAAGCAATATCGTATTCTTGGTCTTTACAGTGGTAGCAAGATGCCACTGCAGAACAGCTTCTCGGTTCTCACCAGTATGATGAAATGGAAGCAGTGGATTGTCATGCAGCAACGTCTTTACAGAGTGCAAACCCCAGTGTGTCTGTTTCCCAGCTTCCAGCCAGTTGTCTAGACACCTTTTCCAAACAGTATTAGGCAACTGTATGTGCTTGCTTAAGAAATTAAACTCATTCTGGGCAGACAACACAGCAGTGATAAACAAACAAGGAGGCAGTTTGATCCCAGTCACTGAGCCTGACTGTGACCCAATGCCACACTTGGCTGATTTGAACGGAGCCCTCCTACGCCTCTATTGCTAGGCAGACTTGTGAAGGAGATAAATGTCTACATTTCCGCTTTCCATCTCCTACAAAAACATTCAAAGAAGAAGTGAAGAATCCAGTCAAGGAATGATCTAAGTTAGGAGATAGGTTTCGTATTTTAGATGGAACTTATATACTGTATACATCACATCCATTCATTTTCTAACTGCACCATTCTTTACTCAGTAATTATTTATTCAGTAACGAGTGACTACAGGCACCACCAAGTTGCCTAAAGGTGTCTAGTAAAAGATTGTGAACCCCACTAAAATGGCCCTCGCAGCTAGAACCCCAGGAATTGAACCCAGGGCGCCAGTCCTGTGAGGCAGCAACGCTAACACAGTGCTGCTCAACATATATATATATTCTCATATTCAATTTATTGTATGTCACATACACTCACAGATCAACTTTTGGTCAATGGAAAAGACTCACAGTGGTAGGCTGTGCATGGTTAGCTTGAGAAAAACCTCCATCAGGAACATTCACAGGCTTCAAACCACACCCACCACATCATCCAGTGGGGAAACCTAATATTTTGGCCAGTGAGTGTCTATAGGGACTGGTGACAGATATGTCCTACATCCCACCTGCAAGCTCTTTGTAAAAGCACTTGGTAAAACCACAGGCAGCCGCAGAATAATTAACGCATAACACACAGTAAAGCCTTGGAAAGAGAGCCAAGTTTACTGTGGGATATTTTACCAGTTTAACGTTCATCATGTCGGCCACAGTTAGCCAGCGGTAACCCAGGATTCGAGAACTGATGCCTGGCCTGGCTGATGACGTTTTGTAGAACCCTTCTCAACACGGTCTTACAGCAACAAAACTGGCATTCCCAAGTCAGCATGAGCACAAAGAGAGGAAGAATCATTCTTTTTGGGGGCGGAAAGGAACGATAGCAGTGCCCCCGTTTTCCTCGTAGCCGGGGACAGTCGGGGCGGCCTTACCTTCAGCAGCTCGGGCGCCTGCTTCTTCAGCTTCTCCATCTTCCACTCGTTCTCGCAGGGGTTGAGGGAGGACGGGGGCGCCGTGCAGGAGCACTTGCAGTCGGCGCCCGAGCTGACCGTCTCCACGGTGTAGAAGTCCTCCACGCGCAGGCTGCCGCTGCGGATCCGGCTGCAGGCGTCCTTGCTCAGGGGCCTCATGATGCACTTGCAGCGGCAGTCCGAGCCCTCGGACGTCATCCGCACCTGCTCCCCGTCTCCAAAGATCTGCCGGGAAGACACCGTGCTGAGTCTCGGCAGAGGAAAGCAGCGAGGCTACTGACACACCCTACAGAGAGCTAAAGGAAAACCTCTTTAAGGACAATATTACTCAGTGATGAACTTTAGGCCCACTAAATTAAATTACTCATGCGGTATGTCAATATATCCGTCCATTTTCCAACTGTTTTATCCAATACGGGGTTGCAGGGGAGCCAGAGCCCATCCCAGCAAGCAAGAAGGCAGGATACACCCTAGACAGGACACCAGTCCATCACAGGGCTCACACAGACACAAACACATACACTTACACCAGGGACAATTTGCCTACCAATACAGTATGCCTTTAGACTGTGGGAGGAAACCAGAGCACCCTGAGGAAACTCACATGAATACAGGGAGAACATACTGTACAAACTTCACGTAGACAGCGCTCCACGAACTGTGCCCAGGACCCCAGAGCTGCAAGGCAGCAATGCTGACCACTGTGCCACTCTTTCATCCAAACATTGAAAAGAAAATACACTCAAAACACAGGATCTCTGGTCGAATCAAAGACCCCTAGCTGCAAAAGGAAAGCCCACTGGTTTTAGCGAGACATTTACTGTATCCACTAGGGCAGACAGCAGCCTACTGCAATCCACCAGCACTGTTTCGGGGCTAGCCGATATCTTTCTGAATACGAAATCCATTTCTTCGAGGAAATGATTCAGATGAAACACCAGCACATTGAAAGTGATCCTTAAAGTAAAACCGCAACCTTTCCTGTCTTTGAAGATCCAGGCACATGGAACACATTAAGGTCACTGACATAAATTACATTATTGGTTACACGCTGCTTTGACCAGCTCCCTGACTCCTCCAGATAAAACCTATTAAGAGCTGTAAACTCAGTCTTCAAGGTGAGCGTATTGGTAGAGAAAACTTCTTGTTAATATGAATACAGCTTGAATTCTTGTTCATAGCTCACAAAGTACAGTAACTTGTTAAAAAAAACAATTGCACTGGAATAAACAATTCCATTTGATATAATATAATAATAAGTGAAACCAGCATTAAAACCTAAATATTTACAAGTAAAATAATTGTAATTGTGTTCAATAAAATTGATGAATTTTGATTAACTTAGCCTTTAGAAAGTCTCCTGTTAGGGCTTTATAATACAAAGCAACAGCAGCTACAGTATATCACATGGTGGCACTGACTTAATTTGTGGGTGTAATCATTTTTATATATCTTTTGCAATGAGGCAGTGGTAAAGAGTACTTTTTGTACTGTTATTCAAGCAGTGATTTCTCAGGTGCTCAATGCAGCAGACTTACAATGTCTCAAGTTCAAAATGAAATTTATTGTCTCATAAATTCAGGAATGGCCAACATATGAGACCCAAACCGCATAGGGTTTAAAATCGTACCTTAAAGATTCTTATCATATTTGCTTGATGTTCTATATCATACCCTACCTGCTGCTTGCTGACATACTGTAGTTCACTGCAGCTAAGTTGAACTATTTTTTTTTTTTTACAATTTGTTGCATATTGCTGAAAGTCAACATCATACAGTTAATTGATGTAAGGGGTGGGGTGAAGGACAGTTTTACCATAGGGCTGTTCTTACAAATAACATACAAATTGCTTTTTTCCAAACTATATTTTGTACTGTGAAAGACAACATTCACATGTGAGATAATGTTAGCATTACATCTCCTTTTACATCAACTAGGAACAAGGAATTGGCTGACCCAAGTAACAGTACTAACCCTTTAAGAGTCATTGTCTTGACAGAAGCAAACACACTCTAATGACTTTTACCAAATACCCATTCTCAAGCCATCCATTTGAATACAGCAGAGTTTTTGGATCTCAAGAAAGGGTCAACCATAACCAACAATACCTCAAACATACTAACTCCTGAATCTGTGGCAGCAGCTTGCCTGAATCATGAGGTAGCTGTTAAGATCTGTCCTGTTCCTTAACCATCTGGCCTCTTTGAATTAAAGAATTATGCAAGGCGCAGTACTGTTAAAATTAAAAGTAAAAACAACAAAAGCTAAAAACAAAGTGAGACCTTATGCATCGGTCTTAAGGTTACAAACGAGTGGAAGCAGTTAGTAGTTAAATGATCCAAGAAAGTCATCCAGTCAGATCTTGAAAGAAACCAGGGTATTGGCTTCAACAACATCTATTTATTTTTGGCGTTGAAGTTTAGTAGGAAAATCATTAATAATCCTGCATTAAAACTACAAAACTGCACATCGGGTGCTAAATATGCTGACATTTTGGGATCCAACCTCAAAACACATAAAACAAGACAGTTTTGCACAAAGACTGCTTTTCAAAATACTACTGCAATGTACCATTCTTTATTACTTTCCCGGTCCTGAAGCAACTGCCTGACCAAACAGGCTTTTTCATGTTTGGCAATTAAATCCAACCACCTGTGGTGAAGGTTTATATTATGTGGCCAGTGACCAGGGCTGTGGTTTAAATAGAACTGCAGCTAGCAAAAATAACAGTCCCCTACTTAAGAGCGTGCTAAAATACTGAACTGCTGCAGGTTATTCCAGTCCCTAAAGAAGTGACAGCAGGGCATTTTCAGTGACAGTGAAATTTGCTTTGCTTTTCGTTTATTTTTACCTACACATAATGCAGTGTTGTGGGTAGAGAGCACTTTACCAGTTATGCATTCAGTGAAAAAGGTAAATTCCTGGGAGTTCTGAGTCTATTCATATATTTTACATTTATTTTCCAATAATAAAAAAAACATTTAAGATCCTGCAATAAATACTGACGGTGATTTTATAACATGTTTTATTCTATTGGTTTTAAGTTTGCAAAACAGAGCAAAAATAAAACTCCAAATACAAAACAGCACACAGACAAGGAAAGAGAGAAAAATTCTTCAGACAAAAGAAACCAGGTGTAACACTGAAAACTGTAAGCTAGCTGTACTTCTTTTCATAAGAACACTTTTGCAAATAAATACTATCGGGGGGTGATCTACAGCACAGCCGTCTTAATCTTCAAATTAAGCAAAGCAAGTAGAGACACTATAATAACAGTAATGGAAGATACTGTGTTCTGGGTACAATCCCAATGTACACAGTAAAACAATGCATATTATCATGTTTCTAAAAGAAGTAGAAAAAACAATAAGAAGGAGGAACTGATACGTATAATGTATTTGCTACAGTACACAAAACACATAACTCACTTAAAATTTGTACCAAAAACCTCCAGCATCAAGCCACATACAGTATGGGTAATTGCCAGTTCATATCAAAAGAGCCTTTGTTTTACAGATGTACAGAGGAAAAGTATATCCTAAGCTTGAGGCTTGAGGCTCAAGCCTAGCAGCACATTAATAAGTCTTTATCTGGATTGTCTTCAGTTTGGGTCACTGCATCACAAAAAGGATATTATAGCCTTATAGTAAAAGTGCAGAGAACAGCATGAAGAATCGTTCCAGGTTTCAAGAGAGTGTCTTGAAATACAGTCTGGTAGCACCAGTTGTGTGTCATATGCCTTGGCTGACAGTTACAAACACTGCAATGACACATACAGAGAATGACGTTGTGTCGATTAGGGGAGAAATTCCTCCCTCACTAACAGCACTGCAAACCTGCAGGTGCCCAGGAGGCTGCAGGGGCCACTGTGTCACTGAGGGCCGACATTGCCCAGTCTGATCCATCCCATCCTGCTCTGGGGCTGGGGGATCCTGGTCAGAGTCGGCTAGTGAGATAACACAAGCTCAAATTTGCGATGCTGTAAGTTCAACCTACACACTTGGAGCAGGAACTTTCATCCAGTGGGGAAAAAAGTTGGCGTTTTTTCATTCTGGCTGAAACATGAGCACTCAGTGTGGAAACTGTCTAGAAATCTTTCAATTCCCCACTCCCATCAAATATGAGAGTCTCTTCACAATGAGATACTCCTTCAAAGACCAGTAACGGGAATCACCCATCATAGGCTTGAGCTTGGGCTATGTCACTGGTCGACAGTGACCGGGATTTTCCGAATTGACTGAGCACTGCTGAAAGCAGAGCTGGGAACGAACAGCACAGCGACTCCTGGTTTGTGGTACCGATGGTGAGAGACGTGCCTCTCCCCCAATCAGCACCGAGCCAAAAAAGAACATATGCAGAGGACTATCCCCAATAAAAACCACCCACCTTGTTACTCATTTAAATACATTACATTTAAGTACAGTACATTTAAGAAAAGTGTTCCAGCTATCTGCATTACCCATGATGTAAAGTCTTTCAGTGGAATGGCTCTGCTGTGTAACAGGCTTGATGCAAGGATGCCTGCTTTGAAGTCATGTCTCATTTGCCTGTCGCATGACTTTAGTTAGCATATGTGCTTTCTCCATTGGATTCATGGTAAAAGCTTTGTTCCTTTGCAGAGGTCAGGCTTTTGTTATTGAAGTCTGCTCATCAAGGTCTTTCAGTAGGTTAAAAGAGGAGCCACTTACTCAATTCCTCTGCAAACACCAAAAGAGTTGATTTTTCAGAGTTAGTGTTTATTGTGGTCATCAGCACTAAGATACTATGTTTAAAGAGGAGTTTCGGATGACCAACTCCTTAGAAAAGCTTCCCTCTGAGTTGTCAAATGCTACAATGACCTCCATTTCTTGAGGCACTTAAGATAATTATCCAAGTGGAAAAGATGAAGCTTCAACCAGCAACTCTAGGGTCATAAAGGGTCACATTATCTCTTGGATCAGTAGTTTCTTCCTCTGCTAAATAAGAAAAGATCTAACAGCTTGATTTCAGTCTCAATTACTAGTATGATTTGAGGTGTGAGTTTTTGTTGACCATTAAAAAATACTTAAGAATGTGTTTGCCAGAGCCAACATTCATCTTTGCACAGAGGAGGAAAATAGATTTATGTTAATCATTCCATGTTTTCGGAAACACGTGGAGGTTGCGGGATAAGTAAGATACAGTAAGAATCACATCCCTTTGTTTCATAACTTGCAGAAACGGTGCAGAAGACATTGCACACAAAAAACTAAACAGAGGGCCCGGTGACTTTTCTGAAAAGTTTTCATGCTAGCCCACATAAGGCGTGTACTATAAAACACGCAAGCCAGTTTCAAACTCATTACAACCATATCCAGCCACAAACAAGACCAAATGTTTTCACGTTAGTTTAATACTTAAACCGTGCTAGTGAAGTTTACCTCATGTCATTAGAAAAAGACTTCCTAGGATAAGGAGTAGCATAGGTAAATCTTTCACACTATCTATCCATCCTTAGTTTGCTTGTCCTGCAGAGTGTTATTGCAGCAATCATGCCAAATTCTAGCATTTTAAGACACACTAAGGAAACAGCATTGGCAGTCACTGTTTTAATAGACAAGCAAAATGTTTTTTTCGACGTTCTGGTACAGGATGTACTGTATAAGAGTACCAATAGCTTTCACTCTCTCCCTGCAGCATGTGGAGGGCAAGTATAGTAGAAAATAATGTTTCTAAATAATGTTTCTACATGCGGTAATTTGTTTAGTGTTTATTATTATTTTTTATTGCTTGTTTCTTCCTGGGAAATACCTAGAGGTTTTTTGGATTTTGGTGGTCATCTTGACATTATTTAAAAGTCGAACTCAAAGATCTACTTGCTTACAGTAAGGAATAAATAGAATAAATTAGGAATAAATAGAAGATGCTCTTCGCTCTGTTTACTCGTTATTAAGTAAACACTGTGAGCTGTCCTTTAAGCCATTTAAGGCCTCACTCTAGATCTGCTTATCTCTTTCTGTCATTACTCCTTCCTCCTTCTCAAAAACTCTTAAGAGTAAAAGAAGTGCAAACATAACATCAGCTCTATCACCCAAATACTGCATCGCATCATTCTATGATCTTTCTCTACGTCCATACATACATATAGAATATGCATGCTACCATTTGTGGTCATCTGTATGTTTTCTCCACTATATTTGCATTATATTTATATTATGCAATAGTACATACAGTTTTTATTAATAATAGATGTATTCAATCCATCAGCAACATAAGCATAAAACGTAAAAATAAGTTTGCCTATTTTGACAGTATTCCAATGATCAAATTTAATGCACAAGGTTGTCAATATATATGTGCAGGCCACCGGAGAATATATACCAAAGTGTATGTGATACTAGAGTATTTACTGAGCTTCATCCACACTGTTGCCTCCCCCTCTAGCAAACAGTTGCACTGTGTGCTGCTCTTCAAAGAGAAGTCTCTTTGTCAAAGCAAACGGACTGAGCAGAGACCTCATTAGCAGCGGAATGTGGCAGAGGACATTAACCTTCATTACAAGAGATTTACACACCATGCATACTCTTTTAACTGTCTGACAGGCCCTTTGCAAGGGGGAGGAAAATCGCTTCCTGCCAAAGTCAACAGAAATGGTAGCAGGTTAACAAATGTTTCATCCGCATGAAAACATACTAAATTTACAGATTTGGAGATCTTCCAACCCATCCGCACCACAGCCATTGTCCTGAACTTGATAGTGGCCTAGTTTAGACCCATCGCTGCAGCTCCATAGCAACAGAGGCTAAGAAGCTTGTAACCTAGTTGGAAGTATGGGGTTGTGAAATTCTCGCTGTTGGGATTGAGTTGGTTTGGTAAAAAGGCTAAATGAAACCAGGCCGAGCTTTCCGTTTCGTTTTTTCGTGACGTATTTTGTTTGGGGAAAAATGTTTGGAACAGGACGTATTTCAATTTGATTCAACAGCTTCCCGCAAGGCCCTAAATGGAGGCCCACACTGTGATCAGAATGGTCTCAGTTTGCACTGCCCCTATTTTCACTTGCCATTGGACACAAGAACACATCAGTTCAAAAAATACCATTTTTTTGTCTGAAAGGTTGCTGTTTCCTCTTCTGCTTCCCTTAATCTGGTCTCAAAGTCACTCTCCGTCTTTTCCAGAGGGGCCTCAATGTATGATTCACTAAGTTGTAACAATACAGTCCATTCAAGTCCATTCCTCTTCTTCAGTGCCTGTCCACAGCATTGACACAACTGCTTTTTTTTCCGAATTGCAGAATTTTTCGAACACTTCAAGTGCCACTTATATATCAATATATTTTATTAATATAGGATTCCATTGAGGGATTTGGTAAAAATGCATTATGAAAATGGAAAAATCATACTAAAGACACTCTCTCGATTTGATTAATATCCATTCCTTTTTTTTTTTTATAAAGTTATCATGTTCATTCATTTCCCACCTTTTAGCTTGGCTGATTTTAAATATCCATGTGGCCTTCAGTCAGATTCACTGTGAACTTAGTATCATAGATAAACGAAGATTGCACACAGAACAGGGAGCAGAAACAAGCTGTATACTGAGAAAGACAGACACAGCTTTCACTAAGGCCTCCAGACCCAGGCTCATAAAGCTCCACAGAAATCGCATACACAGGGAATTGAGGATATCCAAGCAAACGACAATCCCAACACTACAGTATATCCCAGCCCATGGCAACTCTCAAGCAACAGAAACTCTCCACTGAGCCAGCTGCTCAGAAACCTTTTTTTTTTTCATTCAGCAACAGATTTGGAAAAAGCCAACATCAGATGGGGAGACAGACCGAAAGAGACAGCTTCAACATTATAGCTAGACCGTAGGATCTAAAGAGTATTTCAATAATACATTTTAACATATACACATACTGTATAATAAGTGAACCAGAACTAATAAAACTAGACTTGACGCAAACCCCAAAAATGAAAAATCATTTTGAACAAAAACGTAGTTCAACACTTACTGTTTTAATGCACTTGCTTTCACTGAAAACAAATCTACTCCAATGTCTTTGATGAGAGCTGGATTTTTGATAGTTTGCCATATTTCTGATCTGCAAGCATGATTTTTTTTCCTCCTTCAAAGAACTAGCAAGTGCTGAACTAGCCAGCTTGCTGCAGCACTAACATTCAATGAGCAAAATGCTACTGAAAAACCAAACGTGGTCGAGTCAGAATAGCGATGTCTGGTGTGAAAAGCCAGCACCACACAGCACATTAACATCTTAAACATTACAAATATCTGCAGCATGCACACAAAATGGGTATATTTTAAAGTTAGGCCACCGATAATAATGTGTTCAACATGTTGAAAAGGTATTTGATCTTGCTATCATTCAGTGCACAATATTTTGTTTGGTCACATGTCTGGTAGTTTTTTCCTTCATGGAGTGTTCCCTAAAGATATTAAAAACAGTAAATTAGCAGTAAAAATCTGACAGTCGGATGAAATTTGGGAGATCTGATAACTTGATAACCTAATTACTTATCCATGATAAGAAATGCCTTACTCTCCCACTGTGCTGTGACCTATAAATGAGAAAAGACTGAATCGCACAAAAGTCTTCAGTTTTTCTCTCCTTGGGGTCTGCATTTCTCCCTCTGAGCTGGATCAGTGGATGTTGGGAGACGAAGGGAAAACTATTTTGAATTCATTCAAAGAACTATGACATTTGAATTTCTTGTCTCAATGAAACTATGTTGAAGGACTATGTGCTGTCCGAAAGATTAGCTAAAACCTCCCTCTAGCTCACAAATGGACTGGTTTGGAACCAGAGCAGAGCACTGTGTAATGACTCAAGCTCCTTCTTTAAATACGGTTGACACTCAGCCTGGGCGGAGATAGAGGAGGATGAGTCCCCAGCATTCTGACACCTAGGGCAGACAATGACAGCGGACTGCTAGCTTTCTATTGTTCTAGGGTTTCCATGCAGGAAATGGGCACAAGAATTAAACCAGACAACGCATGACATTTGTCCATTGTCGTCACTGGGTTATAAGTAGAGCTTGACTTTAATTAAGGGACCAGTCGCCTCCAAACGGGTTAAATCCTGACCTTTCATGTTACTGAAAAATCTCCTTCATGGGGTAGCTCCCCAGCCAATCGCTGAAGCAATGCCTTATCTTGAGTATTACTATTTGAAGTCCAAAGTATCTCATTCATTCGGCATGCTGATGTTGTAGGATATTGTAGAATCCTTTTTAGCTGATCGAAACATTTCATTGCATATTTTTATATTACAGTAAAAATATGAAAGAAGAAAAAGTACAGTATAATTAACAGACAAATTCAAGAAATCATAAGATATCACACTTTTATTATTTTTTATTACTACTTCCTTAAAGCAATGAGTACCATGCCAGCCTCTTTTTCTGCTGTGATCTGCCTTTTGCTTAGACACCAACCAAAATACATGAAACATGTTCACACATGTTCAGTGCAGTATGTACAGTATGAGCTGCACAAAAAACGTCTTTCCCAATCTTAAGTGTTGAGCACCTGGTACTGATACTATGATTATGGCATCACCATGATCACCATTGTTATCACAAGCTAGTCAAACATCACATGGGCACACAATCAAGTTACAAGACATATAATGTATGGACAAGGAGATATTCATTTAAAAAATGAACTGAGCACTACATAAGATTAAAGATTTTCCATAAAGATATTGTTGTATTAGGTAATATCTGTACTGTATACTTAGCTATTACTTTATAAAATTACTTAAAAAGCTATTATTTAACAGATGGTGACCTTATTTATCATCATATTTGCAGAATTGTTTTTTCATGGGAAAAGATATCTAACAGTCAGTGTGAGAGATGCTAATGGGTTGTACTGGCATTGATTCATTGCAATAAGGCTTCAGCTTTTTTAGGGTCTCCTCTTGAAATATCTGGCAAAATATTCGGGCAAAGCAAATATTTGGCTGGTTTGGATTTTCATGCCCCTTAAATGGGATTTTATAAGGATCTGTAATGAAGTCGTATATCTGCTATACAGTACAGCATATCTCACATATCTGCTTCTTCAGGTCTTGAAGTACTGAAAGTGATAACCTTATTTAACAGCTATGGCAAAAGGAAACAGCGGAAGAAAACCGATTCAATGTATAATATACAGTAGATGGGTGTGAAGGGATATATTAGCAGAGTATCCCTGCATACTGCAATTACAACACTCAGTCAATCCTAAATGTGGTGGGCTATCATAAAACTAAAGCCATTTAATCACTGCATGTAACAACTGCATTATTAAGACCAACGTCTCCCTTATCCTGTGTATATTATGGGCAGGTTAAAGTAAACTCAATAACTGTAAGTACTTAAAAATGCCAATAAATGACAGAGCAGGTACAGAGACGTCTTCACCTGGGGTCACAGAAGCCTTTATTACCGTAACAGATGGAGCAGTGTGTCAGGTGTTTCTGCCTCTCCAATCGGATAATACTGGCTGCAGCTGACAAAATAACAGTTGTGCTCAAGGGAGGGCTCTACTACATTATTTGAGCTCTCTGTGGCTTTACGGCTGATGTCTGACATTAGTGGTGTTTGCTGGGACAGACTAAGAATAGGAGACTACGCCCCTGGTAGAGTGCTCTTTAATGTGCTCATATAACGTAGTTCTAAATGTGAATAATCAGGAATTGTGCTTCGCAATATTGAAGCAACAACCTTTAAGGGCCTTCAGGATGTCAATACCTGACTCAAGCTCACCTCCCAGATGAAAGTTTACCTACAGTTTTAGCCTGCCTCTACTGTGGTTTAGTACACTGGGCTATAGAAATACCATGGTATACTACACTAAAAGAAACATGCATTAAAATATATTTTAGTATTCCAATGGTCTAGTGTGGTAAAGCACAGTAAAAGCATGTTAAAACTATAGGAATCACAAAGAACTATAGTAAACCCGTAGTACACACAAACATACTTGGGAAATGTACAGTGGTAAATAATGTGTTCTTAATCATTCTTATAGCTCATACAGATAATACCTATTATTGATCAGCTGTGCATGGTGCCTCTTGAGGATCTTAATGAATAGTTTCTTGTAATCATAGGTCGCCACCAATCAGACCAGCAAGACGTGTGAACGTGCACGTTTGCTAAACTTGCTTGTTTCTACATCCTGCGTTAGGACTTTCCAAAACCTAATGTGTGGCAAGAACATTTGTTTCCAATTTGCAAAAACAAAACATGAACTTAAGCAAAAGCAGTAACAGCTGGAAGATGAGTCACGACACTGTCCTTAAACATGTTTTAAGGAAAACAAATAGTTTATCAATCTTAAGTTCCAAACACACACAAACATTTAAGTTACAGTCTAATAATACCACCACTGTTTTCTAAGTAAGCTCCACTTACGTTTTGAAAATCAAGGTTAAATGAGAACAAAATATGATGTTCTCTACTTCTGTTTTATTTTGTAAGACTTGTTACTTATACATTTGCCGCTTATTTTTATCATCCAGGGAGAAAACGGTCTCTTGGTAGAAATTCAAATTCGGCTGCTCCTTGATTGACAGTGTCAATGCTACTGGACCTCAAGCAGAAGACCTAGACATCTACTGCAGTTAAGGTGAAGCTCCAACAGCGTCTCTTGAATGCTTCTGTACTACACTCATGCTGTTCTCCCTAGAGGCTCCGGCCTTTCCTTTCCCAGTACTTCACAACCAGTTTCAACAGGAGGCGGTTGGGCTTTACTATCAAGTTTCAGGAAGCGAACAATCAAATAAGGAACAGTGTCCGACACACATGAAGAATTCACATAATAGAGCATGAAGAGAGTAGACCGGTAAATTGCAGGAAGAGGAGATTGTAAGAAACACCTGCGGCCTGGGTGCACTCATTTTTGGGAATGTGTCCATTGCCAGGAGAAAGGAGAAACGTCTTTAGATGGGGCTTTACTCAGCCCTCTGCAGATGGCATTAATCAAGTTTTCCATTAAAAGAGCCATAGTTTACCTTGGCCCTTTTCCACATATCTTACCTGTTTTGGACTCAGCCTTTGGTTTAATACAATATACACACCATACATACAGTAACCTTCATCTCGTTGCCCCATAAACTATTATATAACAACTCTGCTTAAAAACCTTTTGATCTGTTCTTCACATTTTGTTATGTCATAGTTAAGGAAATTGCAGCGCATAATATCAACCTACATCATGGATTCCAAACTTCTTTTTTTATAGTTCAGATGTTGTTTCTTTTTTTCTGAAGTAGTGCTCATATGAGTTTTCTGTGTTGGATTTCCTTTTAGCTTTTTTAACATGCAGTTTTCTGCCCCGGAGAGCATGAAGACTATACTGTAACTACCAAGGTTCTCTAACAGAACAGGCTTTAAATGACTGTATCTACCAAATGTGATGTGTTCTCTATTATTGTTTAACAGTATTCTCAGTTCCCATCTGTGAGGACTATATATTTCATAAACGTGCTATATGCATAGGAAGCATGCTCCTCTTTAACTGGAGGTAACTGCAAAGTTAAAGATCTAGCAAAAGATAGAGTAGAAACACATGTGGTGAAGAGTATTACTGGGTTTTTTTTTCACTCAGAAAGTAAGCTGGAGGTTTTTGGGATTCTGAAGAAATGAAAAAGCAAAAATAATTGTGAAACCTGCCCATCAATGCAGCTCCACTAGGGCTCAAAGAGCATGCCCTTAAATTGCAGTACTATCCAAAACAGAAGCCAAGAGAGGAAACAGACCAAATTTTTTAACAAGCATGCTTCTTTTTTCCCTTAAGAGCAGCAGTGGATCAAAGACAGCATTACGCAACGGTATTGGAATTTATGTATTTTAGGCTAAACAGTTATTGCTGTGAGCCCAACCAGTCCAAAAAACCTATACTAGGAATTTGTTGAATTTCACGTTATCTCATTAGGTGACAAATGTGTAGGCATTCCTGTGGCCAATTTTCGTTGGACACCAATTTCATACTTGGATCTGTGGATTTGAGATAAGAGATTTCAAGTGACAAACAAACCAATTTCACATTGCAGACAAATGAACTACAAAAGCTACAGGCTCACTGTAGTGTTGGCAGACATCAGATTGCGCTCATAAGATGTCATATACAGTATAAACGGGGTTTCATGAATCGTGTGAGAAAGTCACTGCACTAATCTTCACAACAGTTCCATAAATATATTCCAGCAGACTGGATATATACTGGATATATACCAATTTAAAGAAAACTGTCTCCAAAACCTGTTTCATGACTCAAAGATATTGCTGGTCTGGGTAAGGTAATAAAGTAGGCCAATCCAAACAAATCCTGATTGCATAAAAACACATTAAACGAACAAAATCTCTTCAGTCTTTACCCGATGAGATGGCATAGTGATTGGACTGAAAATTAAATAGGAACCAGAGGAGACACATAGTAATTAATGTAGGTGTACTTTAAAAATCATAAAAAATAACAGGAATTAAAAATAGGAGGCATTGTTTTTTTCGCAAAAAAAAACAACCTTTGGATGGACAAGATTCTAGCAACATAAGTCAAATGGATCAAATAACACCCTATAGTTTGAATCTGAATTTAGAGGTTGGTGGGTAGTAACATTTATGATCACAGAGACAGTGAATGAATGGAAAAAAACATCTCAATTAGAAACCAGTAGCCTCCTACTCGGACAAAGACTTGTTGAGCCTTAACTGTAATACTGCAGGAAAGAAGTATCTGTCTGCCTGACAGGGGAGCATCAGAAAGTAAGGATTGTGAAAGAACAGCTCTCAGTGTCCACCCCCTTCCATGAAAACAAAGAGCTTTCCTCTCTGTGTGTCGTGGAGTGCCGACACTGCCAAACTGTCTTATCATTCTTCACAATCCGCACAAAGGGAGAAATCTGCCCCGACCCCCTTAACGGCTGTTTCCTGGAAGAGCACTGTGAGTATGTGCCACCAACTGCAAACGAAAGAAGCATTTAACTTTAGAATCCGATAGCACATGTCGGAAATGTGTCCACCTCAAAAAGTGACGCATATTGAAAAGTCCCTGAAATTCAAGTTAATACAATTAGTCAATTTTTTTTAAATTATTAGATGACTCTATTCTTTTCTCCACCTGATACTTTAATGACTCTTTCCTTAGAGAATATAATGTATGCTTTATACTTCATGCTTGCAATCTTACAGCATTCTTCACCGCTTTTTAAAATACAATCAAGCTGTTTTCCTACATGAGACTTGTAGACAGCACATCTGAGCTGATGTCCTGGCAAAACTGCAAATAATTGGTATAAGCCTGTGTCACCAAGCCAGGCTTTTTACACAGTACAGTGCTTGGTCCAAATGATTCTATAGTAAATTGCCAGAATACAAGAATGTTACTTTAACATTAAACACTGAAGATGTTTCCATTGAGCTTACAAGAAAATCTGCTATGCTCGTCAGCCAATTAACTAAATGGCTACTGACAGATGCTAACGAGATCCAAAGCTTTTTGTGAAGATAGTTCTCAACCGTTAAGAGTTAGGTGGGACCTGAACAATTAAGTGCCGGTACCAAAACAAGTGCAGATTCAAAGTGTTTCTGCAAAGAGTCCATCAGTTAATGCACTTCCAGAAACAACAAATATCACAAAGAAAGTCTCAATTATTTCTACAAGGTAGTCCTAATGCACATTCCTAAAACTCATTAAGTCAGACATTGTGGCTGCTCTTTTCTGACAACTTTATTAGGTCCATAGGTTCTGGACTCTCTCTGAAGTAAAACGTAAGTCACGCTTACTGCCGTTGTGATAAAATCCTTGCAGCACTGTATAAGAGAAACTGAGAAAGTACACACCTAAATGACATCTGTGAGAAAAATGTTAGCAGATGCCATCAAAGTCAAGACAAATATGCTTGTAGTTTGTGTGAGCATACTGTAGTTATTAGAGGCTTTCAGTACTGGTGAAAGGAAGGGATGTGACATTAAAGACAGAGAGCTAAAATAAGCTTTTTGTGTCTGAGCACCACAGGCTCAAATAACATGAATTCAAATTCACAAGTATGTTCAATATTATTCAAAACATATTGGCAAATCCTAACCCTAAACCTAATTTATTTCTCACTTTACTTCTTTATTTGTTGTTCGTTTTTCCGTTTGTTATAATAACACACATGCTAATGGCCAGACATTATTGTTACTGATAGTAATTTTTCACAAATAGAGTGCAATTCAATTCTCTATCACTAACGAAAGAGAAGAGAGGGACTATAAGTTCAGATATGCCATTTTTCAGTGTACTAAGGAAAATACACAGCAAATATTTTCATTTTCAAACCAATGAACAGACCTTTTTTTCTGGTCTCTCTTTAAAGGTCAAAGATGAACGGACATCTCAGACGGTTATGTAAGCTTCCATTTATCCACAAGCAATTCAACACACCTTTCCTTTTGTCAACAAAATGGACTTTATCTCCATGTGCTGGCTCACCCTACATCAGAACACCAAACATACCCACTTCAGAAACGGAGAACAGTGTGCCGACTACTCAGTGTAGTCAATAAACTTATACTGTTCTGTTTAACTGACACTTTTAATTACTGTAAACTTTGACACCCCTCGTCCATTCGTCCCTTTTCTGATTCTTTACTGAAATAATTAAGGTACTGAATTTGTGTCAAGTTTGTCTTAAGCTATATTTTTTTTGGCTGAGAGAAACCAGTGTATTGGAAGTTACCTTGCGTTAAACGTGTTGCATCTCACATTTAATCGAATATGACAGGATGTGTTTAACAACAGTGTCCGAGACTAGACTTTAGACACCGACAGTGTTAAACGAAGCACCCTCCTCTCTAGGAAGCCACAGACTTGAATTCTGCTGAAGAGTGCTCGAGAGAACCCGGGCGAAACCACGTTGTTTTTGGTACAATGCTTCAGGGATGGGGGTTCTAACTTTTAAACCTCCTTAAAAGTTCTCACAGTAATGCAGATCTGAATGGCTAAATTTCTCCCTTTCAGTTCTTATAGTTATCTTTTTTTCTTAAAAAGGGGAAGTGAAGAGACCAACTTTTAGGTATAATAGCCAGTTTTCCTTGTTCTCTGCTGGTGAACTGAACATCTACTGAGGTCCCTTTGCTTGTTAACTAAATCTGGTCTCTGTACAGAGGGGTGACCCCTTCATCAGGTTTTTCAGGGGTCTGCCAGGGATACTCAGGGGTCATCATATAAAAGGGCACTTTTGAGTAGGAAAACACAAGGGAACTGCTTCAACTCTGTTTACCAGCCAGGAAGAACTGAAACGAAATGTATGAAAGTGTTGGAAGAAATCCTTCAGGGTCTCCGTGTTTTGTCCCCAGTCATTTAAAAAAAAAAAGCAGAATCTGTGTTAGCTGATGGAGTGGTCTGGAGCAGAGTACCTAATAAATCCCTATGGGTTTATGAGCACTGTCATTGCTTTTAGGTAAGAAGCCCAAACATATTTTGGAAAGGCACGATTATACTCAAGTCTTACATAAACTATGTGACAATTTCATAGGATACCATTCACACTGTAAGGTTTGTTTGAATCCCACAAAGGACAGGGGTCAAAAAGTCCTGGAGAACTTTCTTCTGGTGTTTTCTCTTCTCCAAAGGTGTTTGGGCATTGAGAAAGACAAGCATGACCTTTTATAGCATGCAGTATGCGTCTGTCTCATAAATACGGAGGAAGCCCAGCTCTTCTGATCCTTGACTTTTTTTGCAGTGTCTCCGCACTTTCCCTGACCTCTCCATGGTAATCCTAGCTTGTTTATAATCACAATAACCCATGAGGAGATTCATATTCCTACAATACCACACTTTTCTTAGATACAAACACGCCCGTCCCAGTGGACAAAGGAGTGACTCCTCAGTGATCTTGCTCAGATCTCTCTGCCAGCTGAAGTTGGGTTCTCTACTGGACATCCCAAAGCTCAAAGAAACCCACTCCCAAATCTCTTATCTGCTGCTGTAATGTCAGTATGCAATACATTGGAACTGTGTCTCACAGGTTCAACTGTATTTTCTCAGGTGATTGCTTCCAACAGGACATTGTTCAGCAAAATCCAATGTCTGAGGAGACAGAATTAAAGAAAGACTTAGTAAAGGGTGCGTATGACATGACCTGTAAGTGGGATTGTGAAAAACAAGAAAAATATTACTGTTCGTCCACTAATTCCAGATGAGGGCGTGCCATGCACATTAACTTCGCTTTTGGACACAAAAAGAAAAGGTCAAGACCTCTTACAATGTGATTAACTCTATTTCCAACAAATGCAGACACTTCAAAGAAACTGAAAAAAAAGTGTCTTCCATACAACAACAACCGAAAGCTGACTGCGATCAAACCTCTCTCATTCCAGTTATTTCTTCCCCTCCTGCTTGAAGAGCAAACATTTCAAATGAGAGATTTTGGACTGTGTTTCTAATAGGAGCAGCTGTTAATTCTTCAGGTCTTCACATGCACCACATAGGTTGAACTGACCTCCTTGAAATTTGAGCTGGCAGCTTAGCTGTAGCAATGGTGACGTAAGAAATAAAGTGAACTCAATTCATCCACGACAGAAAGGAACATCAGACATTATGATAATACAAATCAACAGAGATACAACCTGATAAGGCAAAATTACTGAACAAAAATGCTAGACAAAAATGCTGCCTACAGTATTTCAGATAAACTGGGTAAGGTGTATTATTTCAAAACACAATTGTGAATAAACTGATAGGACAGAAGCATCATGTTGAGCAATGGATACAGGAGTCGGACACAGTCCTCTTATAGTCAAGAGAAACAGATGGGCAAGACACTTAAGAATGTCAGGGCAGTCGCAAACATACCTCGTGATTAACGGAGCACGATGACGGACCTACCACACATGACTAATTTGTATACAGGAAGACTGTATACACCGTATACACTTTGCAATCAGTGTGCACTACAAAGATAAATTAGATATGACTTTGATACACCATTCACACGGAAGCCATAGCATAACTCTTCTCAAGAATCAGGTTAAGTGGTTAACTAATATGCATTAGACAGGGGACATAGTTTGTTTTGTATACAGCACCAAATAGAGGACAGTCCAGTTAGTACATAGATAGAAGATAGATAGATAGAAGAACCATGGCCCAGATTTTTAGAGGGTATGTGTTCGATTTACAATGAAAATGGCAAAATCCTTGCGTTCTAATCTTTCAGAAAACTCACTTTATTGTTAAACAAATATTAGTTATTGCTTGGATGAGCAAAGCCTGCTCTACCAGAGGTTTATTTGACCACACATCAGGTT
Source organism: Atractosteus spatula (assembly GCF_055471065.1). Classification (NCBI taxonomy): domain Eukaryota; kingdom Metazoa; phylum Chordata; class Actinopteri; order Semionotiformes; family Lepisosteidae; genus Atractosteus; species Atractosteus spatula. The sequence continues at coordinate 2,805,342 of NC_142728.1, read as the reverse complement.
AGCATTTTAGGAATAAAACTCATTTTCTAGGAACTATGTGATGGAGTTGACTGTATTTTATTAATTAATAATATTTTGCACCCTTTTCGAAAACACTGCTCAGGAGTGTGATAGTTTCTTATTTTCTTTCCATTTTAGGCTCCTTTGAAGAGAAAATACTCAGGTATTTCTAAAAGGAATCTAAAAACAATTTAAACACTAGGAGATGTTTATTTTGAAATCCAGAGTAATGAGCCTTGGTTTTCTAAAGAGAAAGTCATCAGTTCTTTCGAAAATGCAAAACCCTGCAGCCTGAGTCACTCTTGGGGTGAGGAGGTGAAGAAAACCTATGACCAGTTTTCCCAAAAACCAAAAAAGAAGTGTTGTGCCAGAGCACCTTAATTGCAGTAAAAGATGGAAATGCTAAATCTGGGTTTTAAATTGGTTCCAATTAAATCTTAAGTTTAATTAGAATACAAATGAATGCCTGTATGCCTTTAATGTGATGTGGATTGTCAGACAGTCCAAAATTCTTGTTTTTCCTGAACAATGGGGGAAAGAGTCTCTAGCTAAGTGGACTGAAACGAAAGCCTCTTGGGAGTGAAACTCAGTGGACAATAGTCAATGCCTAGCTCCCCAAAAACGTTTCCATGAGAAAGCCCTGTGTTGGACTTGAGAACTTGAGGACGTGAGCTTTTAGTGAATATTTAATAACTCAGTTTATCCTGCTTTATTTGGATAAAAAAAAATCACTATCTGCTATCATGCAAAACAGGCTGGACGCATCTCTGCTTCATAATCACAATATGCCAACTGTACCTCTTCCAAATAACCAGGATGGAAAACCTTTCTGCAGGTAAACATTAGCCCCTGATTGCGACAGTTCAAAAGCTTTTACTAGGACTGGTAATGGAAGGACAAGGAGTTCTCTGAGGACAATATTAGGTGGCTGATAGCAGATACTGTATATTGTTGTAGAGACTGTACTTATTACATTAGACATCTTCATTAGAAATAATGTGCATCATACTTTATATATTTTTGGTCTCTTACGTTTAACATTAATTACTAGAAACCAGTGCAATCTTATTTTTTTTGTTTACCGAGAAGTGCATTCTCAGTCTGTAAATCATTTGGATCTTTTGATGATTCAGGATTAGCAACACATGAATCCCTTGAATATGATGAATTTGCATACTGTGCATCCAAAGGAGGCAACAAAGATCGCAAATGTTCAGACACCCTTAAACCCATTCCAAAATGCTCTGCTCCTCTGGCAGGAGAATAGCAGTGAAAAAACAGTTTCCAGTGTGGTGCAAACATTTCATTAGTCAGCAGACACAAAACAGTCTTACTGCAATCAAAGCTTCTTCCTAAGCTCTGTTGATTCAAGCTGCGTGTTTGTTTTGTTCAATTAGGTTTTGCTAGAGACAGCAACAAATAAGAACTTAAAAATGGGAGTGCTGGGAGAAGACTCTGGATCAGAGGGTCTCATTTATTTAAAAGCTTAAAGAGCAGATCATTCACTGAGCTTCTAATGGACCCTGACAGCACATGAAGGTAATTGAAATACTGTATATATCAGAAAGTACAGCCAGTATGAAGACTGATTTAAGCCAAGTTCAATAAACACATACATCACTGAGCCCAAAATGTTCATGTTTCCATCATGGTGTCTATGGACCTGCAGAGGTTATCAGATATTTTTTTTCAAAGGCAGCATTAAACAGTGACAGCAACCTAAATCCATCCCTCCCTTTTCTAACCGCTTTACCTAATACAGGGTCATGGGGCAGCTGGAGCACGTCCCAGCAAGCAATGGGCACAAGGAAGGAATCACCCTGGATGGGATGCCAACCCATCACAGGGCACACACTGGCACAAACCTGCACACACTCCCACCAGGGACAGTTTTCCCGGAAGCCAATTAATCTACCTGTATAAATTTAGGCTGGAGCATCTCAAGGAATCTCATGCAAACAAAGACAGAACGTACAAACTCCATCCCAGGAGAGGGCAATGATAACCACTGAGCCACCATGCCACCTGCAACCAAGAGGTTCTGCTGGAAAACGCACTTGCACGAACCCATCTAATGTATCTCTATGTTTGTTTGATTAAATGAAAAGCTGATGCTCCCTAAAATGTGCCCAGTATAGTACTTGTTAATGTAACATTTAGCCCTTATTAAGAAAGTTTAGACCATCTCCCTAACAGATCAGCTCTTTAACCCCTGTCAGGCATCCTGGCCATGTGAGGATTAAGCAGCTGTTGCGTACAGTATGGGCTATGCTCACAAGATCAGCAACCGTTTAAAACAACAAATGTGTTTCTGTAACGGAACTCTGTGTATGGCAAGAATGCAGAACACTTAGAACACAAATTCCTAACAATAACAGGAGCGAGAAAAGTTGCCCTAATAAAAAACAGATTTCTAGTTTAAGCTTCCCCAAGAATGCATTTACAATATTAGTAAAACTAATCTATAAGGAATGTAAAAATCTTGATCAAATTTACCCTAACAGCAGTTCAGATGTATTGTAACTTTCCACCTCTCTGGCAGTTACTGTACCTGCGTATTATCCCCATATATCTGATAACCTACAGTATCTAAACAAACTCTGTGGGCTGGGTGTGTAAGTTGTTTAGGAAAGAACGTGAAAAGAAAATGAGATTCAATAGCAGAAATTGTCATTAAAAGTACTGTACATACAAAAACTTATGGGACCACAAGACTTTCTGACGCAATCCGTACATCGTTGCAGATATGTGTATTCTGCCACCCAAACACGTTTTAAAAAGCAGCTGAGCAGTTGGTACATTGCTTCCAAATAACATGATCTCCCATTTCTCTCATCTTCACCTTATTTTATCACCCATGTTACTGGTATCCCCACCATATAGCCCCTGAGCGTCCCATTGACCATTTCCGCAAACGCACACCTCCGTAGGCACTGGGCTTTATTTCACTGAAATCCTAACCAGTGCATAAGACGGAGCTGAAGGAAGCTGTGCCTTTGCTCAGCTGGCACCAAGGGCAATGGGAACACCCCAGCTCTGACCAAGTCAATAGGAACAAAGCAGAAGCAATAGAAGATGTTTGACCATTTGTCTTATGCTGTGCTGACAATCTCTAAAGACAAGCAGGGTGGTAGATGGACAAAATCAAAAGCCCATCACGGGGGTCAGTGATGTTTTATTGTTTTAGGAGAGAACAAAGGTTTTGGAAGATAAGGCCAGATTCCTGCAGTGTGAGGCAAGGTGACAGAAGTCTTTGCTACAGCGCAAGGTGGTTAAATGGATCTGTTTAGGCGTACATAATAGAGAATTCCTTTAGTTCCATGGAGTGTGAAGGCATGGAAGAGTTAAAAAACTGAGAAACAAGCAGTTAAAAGAAATCAGGCATCCACATGATGTGCTCTTTTTATGTGATTAGTGTTAAATTCCTGGGATTCAAAGTCTAAATGCAGGGTATGTTTTTAACATGCACGGTGTGCCTCTTTTTTTAGTTTGAACTACATTATCGCTCTTTTTACTAGTGCCAGTCTGCTCAGCCGCTCAGCAATCTGCTCTTTTCATACAGCTTTTCAATTGTATTGTATTCCTCTATAGAGCTCTGTTTTGCTTATGTGCAATAAGCGTTTGTGCAGAACATTTAAAACATTTTTAAGCCAAAAACTTAAGTTTCTTTCCCTTAAACAAAACTAAAGCGACATCTGTTGATGGACTATTTGATAAATTATTACCATCTGGAGGGAAAAAAGGTGAATTCCGCTGGCTTCTGTGTAATGTTTTGAGACTCATGAACTTTATCTACAGTGAGAAGTCTAAATATTTAGCGAATTGCATCTGAATGCTCAGGTATCCCCGCACAAGGAAAATATCCTAAATTAACTTGTCTCAAGTACAGAAGATTGGTTCTGTACCTATTACCCATGAGGGCTTTAATGCAAAATTGCTATTGATTGTTTTTTAAAAGCCAAGATATACTATATCCATCAAATTTTAAATGCGTTAGATAAAAGCACATATGTTTCAATGCACGCGATCATCGTATCACATTCAGATGTTAGGCAATATGCACTGTATAATGTTTCATTACTTCTATTGCTTACAATATATGGACGTTTATAGCCTCCATTCCCAAATATAGAATTTACAGGAAAAGCAATTTACAGATTTCACCGCGTTCTGTCTGCAAAAAGTGCGAAGACGAACACTGCAGCCACTAACTCCTTTGGAGAAATTTTTTAGACACTGTCATGAGGGAAAAAACAAAACAATTGAATAAGCAGGTGTTGGTGTATGTTGTAGGTATCAAATAGTTGCCAACGTCTCTCTACTATTTTCTGAGTTATTAAACTATTAGATATGCAAGCTATACGGTATAGTACAGGTCGCATTATCTAAAAACAACTGATCAAGTAGATCTGACGGGGCACTGATGTAATTTAAAAAGGAGCACGCTTTCTGAAGTTCACCACTGCCTTTTTTCAAGGCTGGGTTATTCGGCTCCATGTAACACTGGTCGCGCCTTTGGACGGGGCAGAACCCTGTTTACTTTACAGATTGGACACCTGCTGCCCAATTTCGTGCCTCAAAGGGCGCTGTGAATCCGCGCTGTCTTCAAGCCGCTGACCCTGATAATTAATAGGAAAACTATTTGACACGTCCCGTATGCCTGTGCTCTTGTCCGCCTTTGAAATGCGCCGAAAACTGCTGCTGGGTGATTCGAAAAAGAAGATCCTTAAACCGTAAGACATCATTGCATTGCAATTCACCTTGCATTGACCGTTTTAAGTGTTTAAGCGCTGTGGACAATTTAGGAAATAGTTGAAGGGCAATTCTTTGCAGACTCTTTTTTTAGTTGTGTTTTAAGTTTTAACAAGTTGAACGTGGAGGTTTGGGGACAGAACGCCAGTGCCAGCGATATCGAGTTTAAAAAATCCTTTCCCGTTAATTGTTAAATAGCATTTCATCATAAAACACCTTTACATGTATTTGTTTTACGAAATACATTGTGTGATCCAAAGCTTTGCTTTTCGCAACAAAGTAGAAAGTAACGCAGCAGACGATATATTAACATCGAGCCGTCAGCAGACTTAGGAAAAGAAAGTAAAAGTCAACACGTTCGGTATATAATATTCATGTTTGATAATATGGACAAGGTGGTTTCACAAGCAGAACAATCAAGTCAAGCCCTTCTAAGAACATAAGACTATGGTAAGGCTTAATAAATTAAGAAGCAAGTAATACACAAACAGACATTCATCGCATCTGACAGCATTCAATGAAATCTCGAAGTAAATATAGCAATCTGGAATTGCCAATTAAACGTATGGATCTTTTGGTGATCATGAAATTAATGCAGCAAGAAAAAACACACCAGGTTTAGCTGGGGGGAAAAAAAAGGTTGAGGCCAATCTTACCTTACTTTGTGCCGAGACAGTTCGGGACAGTACCAGGATACACGCGATGATGTTTAAAAGCCACCACATCTTCCTGACGCATCCACCGCTGGGGCGAGCTCTTCAGTACAACTTGTTAAAAAAAAGGTTCCTGAGTGATGCTTTGTATGTTTGGAAAGGGGCAGATGAGGGTTATGATTCCATTGCAGGGAGACGCGCTGCTTGTAAGGAAAAGGGGTTGACGTGTGCAGCCTGCAGCTCCTGTCTCAGCACCTAGCCTCCAGAGTCTAAGTTATCTGCGTCGCCCTTCCAGTTCGTACTCTTTTGCCCTCTTTGGAGGAGGAGCGACATTGGCGCATCCCGAGCGCTAATAATAACAGCCGAAGCCCGGGGGAAAGCCCGGTTTCCGCAAGAGCTGTTTCACGGGGGGGTGGTGTTAAAACTAACTAAAACTATGTTCAAAGTTAGCTTAGAAATGCCGAGCTCGAATTAATTTCGCATGCCCTCAGACATCGGGTGAAAGTCCATCGAAAGCACCTGCAACACTTGCATCGCTTGTAGAAGTGGGGCTTTGATTTAACGACTGTAAAATTGAAGTTGAGTACAAATCACTCTCCAGATTTGATAAGAATTTGAGAATCTTCGTCTTGGCATAGGCGTCAAAGTGTCACCTTATATTCTTATATTCTTATACTCAAGTTAGAGGAATGGTAGAATTGACCATTAGAGATAGGGGAGGCAGGCCACAATTTTAATAGGAAATCATAAGCGACCCGAGCCGTTTGTTTCATTATGGGCCGTTTTTCGTTCACATCATGCTCCAAATATATATTGGAATGCTTAAACTTCAAGTTCCAAAATTGAGGGACAGTTTTGGGAGAGGTCTGACTCTCAACTACTATCTTTGATGGTCGCGTTGTTGGACCAGAAATAGTCGGTTTTACAGCGCCATCTCTTGGCTGATGGCATTATTGTTGCGTAGAGGCTCTAGATTAGGATAATTTGACAACGAATTGCGAATTATTTGTGATATAAAAAGCTTAATTTAACCAAAAGGTATTCATCTCTTTTTATTTTCTTTTACACATGCATATGATCCATAATGCATATTTAAAGTTTGATTCAGTCATTTTTTCAATCAACTGGCACAGGTTTAACCCCGATACAAACGTTTTTTTTTAATTCACTCTGTAGCTGTATTACTAAAATGTTGCTGTGCTTTTCAAATATCTTTCATCTGTGTTAAAGGTGGAGAGAAGTTCTCTCTTCTCACTGCAATCATCACTTGCACTGCACAACTTTGTAGTTGTTTAGGGTTTAAACGTTGTCATGTACAGAAGATGAACAAAATCACGATAACTTCACGATAGCTTCCCCTCAGGAAAGCTTTAAGATGTTAGAGAAAAAGAAAACATTTCTTTCCAGGGATTCAGTTTATTGCAGGCGTCGAGGACGATGTCAAAACAACATTTGTCCAGGTAGTTTGAGAATTCAGAAAATAGGAATATGTCCGCTAAAGATCAGATACAGTAAAGTAACTTTACTAAAGATCTGTAACGATTACACCTTACATTGTGTACGTGTGATCTGAATTGTAAAGCCTAGAGATAAGTGTATTTTGCAATCCTGTCAATTCTGCTCTGTTTTGAACTGGTTTCTTATTGATGCCTAAAACATCAGAAATCTCAGAAGCCTTATATGATTATATTTCTAAGACTGTACTTTCGCTCTTTTGACATTCATATACACGTTTCGGCTTCGAGTACCATTGCTGATTGGTGCTTTTTCACGCCAAGAACAAGAGAGCTTAAGTAACTGTACAATTTAGAACCATACAGAGTGAATGGGAATAGCACACACTCTGCAAATTCTTAGTTTCACAGTTTGCTGCCTCCAAACTTGTTTAGAATTATAAAACACCAGGGAAATAAGCACAGGGACCTCTGATCACATGACTCTGGAGTCTCTCTGAAGGAAAGGGGGTGACATTTATTTGACACTGGGGAGAAACTGTAGAGCTTGGTAGTAATGACCCCAAACTGCTTGACGTTGAAGACTCCTGGTTACAAAGCGTTACTGTTAGTTAGTCGAGTTGGATGTAATACAGTAGCTTCTTAAACCTGCTCTGGATATCGTTATTTTCACCTAGCAACCTTGTGGTATGTCTTAAAGTATAAACAATGAGTAACAAGCTTCTAGTCCTGTTGTATCTCTTTATTATTAAAGTGTATGTGTTGGGTGGGGGGTATATACAACATCACTATTCTTGCTTTAGAAGGTTGCCTTGGTAACAGGAGAGCTAAAGAGCAGGTCTAAAAAAAACAAGCACCATGTTGTCTGTGTGTTTTCTCATACACAAGCTCCTATAATGTATGGAAAGGCATAACCAAAAAGCTTTTTAAGACCTCCAGCAGTTCATCTTCTGTTCGTTAACCACAAAAACATGAAAAAAAAACAGTAGGATTAGAAGGAAAGGGGCCTATTTTGCTTACTCAGTTTGCTAGTAGCTTGTTTTTTCCTGCTGTTTCTTGAGACATCCCTGGAAATCGGCTTCTACAACAAGGGAGAATTAGAATATGGCTGGTCAGCTAGCTTTAAAACCCCACAGCTCTCTGTGTCAAATAAAAAAGACAAACCAAAGAACGAAACAGAAACGTGGCACTCATACCTTGAGGCTATGTCAACACAAGAATGTATTCAGAGGCTGTTGCACCGGAGAACTTAACTTGTCCAACGCAGCACAAGACCGTCATAGCATAGCTACTTCAATACTGAGGAGCTGGAGCCTATCCCAGCAAGCAATGGACACAAGGCAGGGTTCACCCTGGATGGGACACCAGTCCATTGCAGGGTCGACACACAGACATGCACACACACACACCTAGGGCCAATTCTTCCAGAATCCAATTATTCTGTTTTTGGAAAGTGGGAGGAAACCAGAGCACCCAGAAGAACCCCACGTGAACACGGGAAGAACATGCAAACTCCACACAGATAGCACCCCCGAGTTAGGTATTGAAAAAGGAACACATTTTACCCTTGTTTTATTTCAGAGGACTTTTTAACCTATGAGGTATGAAAACCTTTGAAAGCGTTATGTGTTGCTCACATTTACAGCGTCAAATAATCTGTTGTCTTTTTAGAACTTTTCTCACGCAGAGCCTTCCCAGTGCTTTGTCAGACGTTCTCATAACAAATCACCCTGTGCTGTGTTTCGCACGCAGGAGCACAGCAAAATAATGGACGACAATGTAAACTCCTAGTTAGAGAGACGAATTGCATATCACGCAATGGGCAAGAAATGTGCCACAGATAAATGTGTGTTATGCATAATTTTAAAAAATCTGATAATAAAGGGATTTGTAGTTCACAGAGGATCCTGTTAAATAAAAGAAGAGCTCAGGAAGGACAAGTGAAGAAAAACTGGATATGAAGTGACCCAGTTTCAGGCAGTTTCTTTGCACTGCAGGGATAAGGTCAGACTTTGGGTCTACACCCTTCCTGGATCTCCAGGGCACCATTCACATGTGCTGACTCACAATCACAAAGCTCTTCAGAAAAACATGTCTGAAACAAGGGCTTAATCCATCTCAATGCAGACAACTGCTGAGCAGAGGGGAGAAGCAAAGGCTTCATCTCTTTTCTTTCTGCCATATTTCTGGCCTACATAATCAATTGGTTTCCATAGCTACCGGCTTTGACTGGAGCCGTCCTCTGACACGACAGTGTTTATTTATAAACAGGTAGACTGTATTGAATTATGTTTGAAAGGGGCCAAACACAGCAGGATGATGCAATGTAGAGGGACAGTGTGGGTTTTTTTGATTACCACAAGAACAATAAGGCTTTCAGGATGAAGCATTACTTATTGAATGTTACGTCGTTTTCATGTTCCTTGGAAAAGCCAATCTGAGAAATGAAAGCATGGGGTTGACACTATCAGGGCTATCCAGGAGCAGATCAGCTAAAAGAATAGAGCTTGTTAGGTCGTGTGTGCTGTATAAACCTTGGGGAGATTTAGCTTTTTCTTTTAAGGGTCTCGAGGTACCTGTGCAAGATCAAAATCAATTAAACCTGATAAATACCCAAGCAATACAGACAAATGTACCCGTCTTCAATTGGCTAATATTAACTGTTGTCCCTAATTGGCAAAGTGAGAATGAACATTTTAAAGACATTTTTCATGACAATCTTTCTTGCCAATACAGGCAAGAGCTCGAGAAATCTAGAACGGTTTTCAAATTCCTTAAATAAGTTGATACATTCCCCACACCTTTAAATGTACTCCTGCACAAACATCGTACTTCACTAAAGACAGTTGCTCATCTGTAGACCTCCCAGAATGTCGGGCATAACCATGTCAGAAAACTTTTCAGGAGGTTTCTTCTTTAGTCTAAAACGGGGATTTCCAGCCCTGGCCCTGGACAGCCCCAGTCCAGTTAGTCTCATAGGTCACCTGTTATTAAAGATTTGCAACATCTGTAAAGCAGAGAATCACGCACGTAATCTGTTCAATTAAGAGAAATGCTTTAAGGGCTGAAGAGAGGTTTGATTTTAGCCCTAAATGATCTCTAAATTGCTTGATATAACAAATTAAACAGTTTAATCAGTCATAATGCAATTGTCCATATACACTATTTTAGTACATTTAGAAATTCATAATTCAATAGCAACCTACTATTTAGGATTGGTATTTTCTAGGGTTAGGGTTGAAGACCGCTGATCTGTAGCACCAGCCCAATGAAAGAATTTGGAACAAATGAAGTACTTTGGAGGCTGAACAGGCCACAAAAGATTTGCCTTCCTGGATTCCCACTTACTGTACTAACATCATCTGCCTCGCTGCATAATCACGGCTGTCTTGGAGATGGTCGGACGTTCGTAAGGTATTTATTGATTTGGAATCAATAGCCACACTTCCCTTCAAAAATGCATTATATGAAACTGGAGTTATAATTTTACTTAGGAGTTAAATCACTAGTCATTTACGTCAAAACCCCGGTAAAATTTGAAAGTCTGAACCAGAATCTAATTAACAACGACTGTAATCATGAATTGAAAAATGGCACAGACAAGAGCCATTTGTATTTTTTGCTAATGTTTTCACTACTTTCCATTAAGTAATGTAAACCTGTTATAAACCATAGTAGCCAGAAGAAACTGCCCAGACACCAGCCGGGGTATAAAACATTTAGACGACTTTAATCGTTCGTGTAGTTTTTTTTAAAGCTGTTTTTAGAAGCATTTTATTGTTTAAAAAAAAACCACAAACATTTTAACCTCTCAGACTTCACAGCTAACACGTGACATACAGGCTCCCTCAATTCTGCTGCAAATAATGCTTTATTTTTCACTCTTATTCGAAAAGATAAAGAATTCATGTCCAGTCGCAGAAACGTCTAGAAAAGCGCATTAGAAAGGCGTCTCAGTAGCTTTAATTCTTGAAAAGCGAGCAAACGGGGAGGGGGAATAGCCTCGTCTCGGAACTGTGACTGGATAATAGATGTACATGCCGGGTGTTTTGCGTGGCCGGCCTGGTGGCTCCGCGGGCTGAACCATCGGACACTTCTAAATCTCAAAAAAGCACATCGACTCCCCGTGAGTGTCGTAAATCGAAGACGAGCCCCGAGCCTCCCCGTCAGTCTGAGATCTAAGCCCCGGGTGAAGCTCTCATGCTGTCGGGGTGAGTTTGTGGAAGGGGCTGTTCTCTCCCACGCCGGCCGTTTTGGGGGGCTCCATTTTCGGGGCTCTCCAAAACTGGGGAAAAAGGGGGGGTTAAGACATTAATTAATGAATAGTTCTTCATTCAATTCTAAAAAGCAGCCCCTTATACCACTGAGACACCTGCAGGACAGGTGTGGCACTAGCAGTGAGAGAGAGGTGCAGTCCTAACTAGGAGCGACAGGAGTCTCTCTCCAGCACATTTCTCTTGATGCGATCAACCGGCCGCAAGCTAAACGAGTCTGGCGAGCAGTCTCGTAGGGGAATGTCGCTGTATTAGGAGTCTGAAACTCCTTAGCTGTTATATACTTTATGCATGATTTGGTGAGTTACAGTTTCTATTTCTCTTCAGTGTGGTCAGTGTTGAGCCCTTGTAACAGAATCCACAGCTGTCATTCAGGAGCCGAGCCCGCCTCCAGAGTGACCTTCCTCAGCGGACACGCCCCGTCCACCTGTTCCACAGGTGCGCCCGGCAAGATGGCGGCGGGACGAGTTTCTGCGGCGTGAGGTGCGTTTGCGTTTTATTTCTATTTTTCTTATTTTTAAGTGCAAAAAATCTAATCTTACTTTGAGGAAAGATAGACAAAAATGTATTGTTGTTGCTAATTTTGTTAATTGCATTTGTTTCGTTTTAATTTGGATTTTAGGACGCCGAAATTAGTGTCCTGTCCTTTTCGGCGTGCTCTCGAAGTTTTTAAAGTCTGCATTAAGCGTTCTTATACTTATATAGTTTATTTCTTATACTTATTTTTCATTAAAGAATGTATTTTAAATATATTTATATCTAGGTTGGTTTTCTTTAACGAAAAAGGCTGTGGTTTACCTTCAAACATTTGCTTTATAAAGTCAGTAGCTTTGTAATCTCTCTCCTTTCGGATTCGGGCTATACTAACGCTCTCAGCTCCGGAATTCTTAAATATTGTAAAGATTAAATTGACTAATTCGTAAAGTTTTTATTTCTCCAGGTGACAAAAGGATTCCAAGACCGGCCTCCAGTTTTGAAAAGGTGTTTTTTCCAGGGTAAGTTATATTCCTACTTTCCGCTATACTATTTATCTTTGTGTAAATCGGTTAAGACAAACGTGTTTTCCAACATTTTAACCCCAGAACAGGTTTATACTGACTATATAACTGATTTTCGTTCCGTTGTGCTTTTGTTAAATAGAAAGTGGAAACTCTAAGGCGCTGTTTTTTAAGATTCTTTTGTTTATCGAATCCATTGGGTAAAAATGGATAATACTAACAAATTGTAACATTTTTTCAAAGCAGGGAGTTAAAACGAATGTTACAGATACTGTAAGTGGTACTTGCTGTAGTGGTAAGTGGTACTTTCTAAGTTTATTTATTCATTATTTTATTCATTAAATAAGTAGAATTGAATTTCTATGTGGCTGAACGTATTTTCTAAATAATGGAGTAGTAGGACTGAGATGTATTGGTGATTTCCCATGGTTTATTGTTCAATTTGAGTGATTTTAAATTTCTTTATTTAGGCAGCTTATTTAAGATTCTGCAAATCCGGTATCCCGTTAACATGATCCTTTTTTCTTTTGCCTTCAGGTCTGCGGCTCCTGGTTCTCTGCGCTCCGACGATCTCCTTTCCAGCTCCACTCCAAGAACGCGACGATCTCCGGCAATTTATTCTTGACAATGTGTGCTTTTCCTTAAATTTGATTTGTTACCAAAGGCTTGATCTGTAATGTCCCGATTCAGTGCTGTATTTTATTCTTGACCTGCATGTTTTCTGTTGACTGCTGCTATTGTATGTGCTGTGAATTCTGCAATAAAAACTCTTGATTTCATTGTCTGCATTGTCGTGTATTTTCGAAGGTGCGAAGGGTTGTCTTGCAGTGTGCGTCACGCACCACTTTGACTTGGAAAAGTGCGAAGACTCCCGCCTTTTTAGATAGTCTCTGGGGGGGAAAGGGTCCCTAGGAGGGAGCGTGGGTATAGCCCCGGGGGGAGGAGAACTGAGGATAGCTCTAGCCAAGCCCCCTCACTCCCAGCTAGAGGGGAAGGGAGGCTGGAGATGGCCTGGGCCCGAGAGAGACGAGGCACCCCGGGCGGACTCAGCCTATCAGTCACAGCTTGCAACTGACAGCTTTCTAAGTCCACAGCAGGAGACCCGCCTCTCACAGGCACCAAAGCCATCACCAGCCTGCCTTCCTCTCCTGCTGGGAGTGAGGGGGCTTGGCTAGAGCTGTGGTCAATCACCCGCCCCCCCCCTCCTAAAAGCGGAGTGGGTGGGGCTTGGTTTGATTGACGGGCGGAGACCACGCCCTGAAAAGGCCCCGGTATAGGCTAAGTTTTTTGGCGGGAAAATCTGGCCACACTTAAAAAGGGGGTGGCCTCTGCAGTTTCCAAGTCACAATGCGATAGGGTGTCCCCTTGCGGCCGGGCACTCCAAGCAACAAACAGCCCATCGCATCGATTCTCAGAAACTGTTTGCAAAATCTCTCCGCCAAAAAACTCACCAACACCAGGGTTTTTCAGGACCAAGGGGGTACAGAACTCTGCACAAGAAATGAAGAACACAATCAAACTTCAATCGACAATTTATTGAGCGAAAATTGCATACAAGACAAAGCATTCCAGTACGACACATGCACAGTCCTCGAAGTGAAAGTAACATACATTTCAATTACAAAGTGTCAAAGCACGGCTACATGAACGCTAAATGCCGTTACAAGTCAACAGAGTACGAAAAGATCTGCATGCAACTACACGGCAAAACCAGAAACATACAGCACGTTACTGTTTCTCCAAGGCTTCTGTCGAGCAGCGATCAGCATGAAGACTGGAACTTCGGTGCATTTCCTGCAAAACAACAGAAATCAGTCTGAGCTGTGCTTTCTGTCACAGGATCTCAAAATGATCCCAGCCAGTTAGTTCGAGTATTTACCGACACGTTCAGAAGATGAAACTCTTTAAAAAGATTTACAGTTGGAATAAAGCGATCAGCCTGGTGTAACAGAAAATGTTCCTGTTCAACCGGGTATTGAAGTAGATACATTTAAAGCTTTAAATTCAAAGCGTGAACGCCGAAGACACAATACCGCTACAGTGTATCGATTCACCTAGTTATAGTGTACCTCAATAGGATGCGTGTAAAAGAATAAAAACGTTTCTACTTATATAAATAATTCCAGCAGCCGAGCCAAGCATGTCCTGCCCGAAGACACCAAACTGGAAACACAAGAAAACATGTATTTATACGACCATTTAAAGATAATTTAAACCAAGGTTTCTTAGTAGCAAACGGCGTTTTCACCAGGGCAGATAGCGCAGAATATATTTCAATAAAATACGTGTAAAGACATGAATAAAACGTTTATACTTACGTTTAGACTCCCATTAGTTAGTGTGAATTATGTCCTGCCCGAAAACACTCAACTGGAAACACAAAAACAGCAGAATTTAGAATTTGAAGACCATTTAAACTAAAAAGTACTAGAAGCGTTTTTTTTTTACCACGAATATAAGAACACAACCGCACAACATAGTCTGGAAAACCATGAACAAACTTTACAATTCTAGGTGTTGGTTTGGATACATTTTGATTTTGTGAACACAACTCACGCAGTTTTTGATAAAGAAAGATGAAGATAAAGAAACATTCGGAAGGCGACGTTTTTATTTCACCAATACACCAGTGTCTTTACGGCCACAACAGAGCTTCTCTTCCAAGTAAGAACAAACACACGCCGTCTGTGAAACACAGGTGGCTTGTTAACCATAAGAGAAGCGTTGGAAAAGAAAATACTTAATATTACAAAATGCCAACGAAAATACGAGTTTTACCCCTTTATCCATCGAGGTTTAGACTTCATAATTACATGAGTACAATTTTATCTACATTCAAATAATGGAAAAATAAAAAATAATCATTAAAAGACGCGGAACAAACTCACTCAGCTCCCTTCTCTCCCGCTGAACCTGGCGGACAGGTGCGCGGGGCGTGGCCTGAGAGTGATGTCATCCGAGTGGGCGTGGCTACAGACTGACGGCGCACGTAGCTTTTTTCTTGGTTCTCTGTACTACCTATTAGTCATGCAGCTGGTGTGTTCATTTAAGAAGTTACAAGAACATGAGAAATTTCAAATGAGAGGGCAGTATTTGATCCATGTAGCCCTTTTGGTTACTGGTATCAGTTTGATTTGATGTGATCTCATGCAGCCATTGCTCAAAAGAAGACAGGCTGTTGGTTTCAGCAAATTGGCTGGATCACATGTGCCACTCTCCCACAACTCTTTGTGTAAAGAACTTCTAGAGCTATTTCCCCATGACATGAGCCAGCAACCATATCAGTCTGTAACTCACAACTCACAACTGGCAACCCACTGGCAACCGGACTAGAGATGGCAGAGAGGAAGCCAAAACAGCTTACCCTATTTTACTCACTTTGTAAGGTCAGGAGTGGGTGTGGTAAAGGCGGCAAAGGACAAAGGGATCTTCGCAACAGCAAACGACTGGGAAATGAAACTAGATCTTAAGAGGCAGCACAAGGTTCCAGAGGAAATAGCAGGCACGAGTCTTAGGCCAACATCGTCCTTTGGTCTAGAGACACAAAGCAGGGAGCCCTCATTGAATTGACAGTGCCTGGGACAAGAGGATAGAGGAGGCACATGAGCAAAAGGAAATATCAGTCCCCCATCCTCGAGTGTCAGCAAAATGGATGGAGAGTATGGAGTCTCCCAGCTGAATCTGGCTGGAGGGATTTTGCAGGACCGTCACCTTGGAGAGGCCTGGGGCTGCTTGGCGTCAAACAAGCAGCAAAGAAAGTTAGTGGCCAAGGTCAGTAAGCAAGCAAATGCAGTATCCAGATGGATTACAAGGAATGAGCTTTGGCAATCTAAAGCAAGCTACAGCTAGGCTAACCTGAGTGGACCCGAGTAGATTTGAGTAAAAAAACATAAACAACAAAGCAAATCTCACAGAAAATGAGGGTTATGTGTCTTCACACCTCTGTGTTAGTTTACTGTAAATGCTCCTCTGGCAGGAATTACACTAGCAAGACGTCTCCTGTAAGTTTCTGGCCCTTCTGAGAGGGGATATGTGACCACTCTGAAAGAAGATGTTCATGGTCTGTTTCCCATCCCTAGATTTTTCAAAACGGTAGAAGTAGTAAGTGCAGTTAATTAATAATGGGTTGTGCCTAAGAAGGGAAGGCCAGGAGGAAACAGTGATGATACCACATTTTTGGGGGGAAGAAAGAATTTACAGAAACCGGGGGATGAAAATGAAAACTCATAGGTGATGGGGTTGTTTGAGTACATGAGGAAAAACCAATACCATAAGCAGAAACAAATAAAAGTTTTTTTTGGACTCTACTAATGATTAAAAAAAGTTGCCCTGCTATTGTATCTAAATGCCACCAGACCAACTCTCAGTGAAAACGGAAGGAGGCTGTTCAGCAGGGAAAAAAAAACTTTAAGAAATCATCAGCCAATACAGGGCATCAAAAATATTGGAAGGCAAATTCTATGGCTTAAAGTAATGCCTCAATCTCCTCAGTTAAAAGAAATTACAACACTTTCATCAATCATTATTTTTTATATCCAGAGGACTCAATTAGCAAAGTATGTTTTTACAATGGGTCTGCAGTACTGACTTTCTCCTTTACAATACATCAACTGTGAACTGAGAACACCATTCCAATCATAACAGGCACTGCCAAATGCTCTGACGTAGGAAGAGAAATAATATTGGGTGCTGAAATGATTCAATAGTTAAAATCACAAATTAAAGTATATAAGCATAAAGGAATATATCTAAACCATAATCAAATTCTTATCTTCCACTCTTAATCTATTTCTGAATTGGACTGAGGTATTCTGAAAGGTTTAGAAAGAACACGCTTCTAATAATATTCAAGGAAAATTTATGAAAGCAATGTTGTAGTGTCCCTAGAAGTCTTCTGTTGGAACCTTGCATTTTTTTTGCTCAAGCCCAGACTGTGATGTTTCTTTGAGCCAAGATGGCCTCTGAGCAGGCATGGATTTGGAAGCAGGTGTTCCTTATTGAGCTAAACACACCTGGGCAGTCCACAGGAAATTTTAGGGCTTTTGGGATTGGTTCCCATGGAATTAGCCAAACCCCTGTAATTAATGGAGAGGCTTATAAAAGTGAAGTCTGAGAGGAAAACAGTTAGCTTGTGCTTTGAGCTGAAGAGGAGCATGAGAATTCTTTATGGTGAGTTGTATTGCTCATGTTTGTGGTTCTGGAATCCTAGCATCTGTTTGGTAAGAAGAGCAGGATGTTAATAGTTGGAAAATTCAGCTAGAACACTTACTGAAGCCATCGGATCACCTGTGGAACTTGACAAGCTGTGCTGTGGCTTGGAAATTCTGTAAGCAATGCTTTCCAGTAGGGAGTGGTACATGCACTGATGTGTTGTGTGGGCCAGCTCATGGATAAGTTACATTGGGGAGCTGAAGGTGAGTGAATAGTTCTGCAATAGCAAGTCAGTGAGGCTAATGGTGGCTGTTCAGGGGGTTGTATGCAAAACAAGCATAGCTTGTCTACATTGCTCAGTGTTTCAGTATTTTGAAAGACTGGCTTTAGATAAGCTAGCTGTCCACTCACTGTTGTGGCAAAGATTTGATTCCACAAAAACCCCATTCTGAGGGACTAGGTTTGTAGGCTCTTAAGGTAAGCTGTAGACTAGGAAAGCCTTTTTTTTGGGGGGGGGGGATCCCCCAGCTTGACTCTGCTGCTCAGTTGGTGAGAAGGGATCCTTACACTGAGATCCCAGGTAGGGCACTACTGTACTTGGTTCAGCTGTTCAAATTGGTAGAAATTGAAGGTGCTCTGGATAAAAGCATCAGTTTATCAACCTTTTGTGCTAAAGTGAGCTTCTTCACAGCAGTATCTTGACTACACAAGTCTGTGGGACTTCCTTGAATGATGGCACATGAACTGGGTAAAGTTGAGACACTTGTGTTCTAAGCTTTGGAGTCCAAAGTATGACTGACCTGTGCTTGAATGTTGGTATTGAACTGCATAGTCTCAGAATGACTACCTGGTTTGACATTGGTCATGAAGTCTTTCCTTTCAACAGACAAAGGAGGTGTGTGCTGCTTATTTCCCCTGCTAAAAAGAGCTCTGAACTTGGGACATCCGTGGAATGCATCTGCATCTGGGATGTGGAACACAATGGCTTGTAGGGTAACCCTCTGACCTTCTCATGTTCTTGACCCTGATCTTGTAACTGTATCATGTTTGTGCAGTAATGTTAAGGTGATGGGTGTTCAGGAGCTTTATATTGACTCATGCTCATTTTTAAGAGGAAAACTACCTTTTGATTAAGTGGATTCTTACTACAGTATGTGATCCAACCTTTTTTCAATTGGATTGAAAACATTGTACATAGATGCATTGTGCTTTCAATACAAAGATGCATCTATTTAAAAAATCTGTTCAAACATTTTGGAGGTCTGCATGTGTCTAGTCTCCAATGTTTTGCATG
The DNA here is from genome assembly GCF_055471065.1 of Atractosteus spatula. NCBI lineage: Eukaryota > Metazoa > Chordata > Actinopteri > Semionotiformes > Lepisosteidae > Atractosteus > Atractosteus spatula. The sequence goes on along the minus strand of NC_142728.1, from coordinate 2,786,766 downwards.
TTATCGACCACCTAGGTCAACTTTAATACCCAGTACCCCTTTAAAAAAAAAATCCTGGTTCTTTCACTGTTCCAAACTTGCTTTGCGTAAAGTACAACAATGGTCTTGTAATTCAGGAAGTTAATTCTAGTATTTTAAAAATGCATGCCTTGAAAGGGGTTGACCTTGAACATGCCTTGATTTCCTTATTTAAAACTGATTAATACTCCTGTGCTTATAGTCCAACACTGGAGACAAATGTACAGTCAAAATTTCCTGTTCATGATTGCAGGAAAGAGCAGGTACTGTATCTTGGGGAATTAAAGTAACTGGGAAGCTACTTTCAACAACCAATGTGGCACTAAGTGGCTTCATTATTTGCACCGTTGGTAGTGGGGCCAACTTCACGTAGTTCATAATGTCTGGTTTGAAATTTCTTGTAATGCTATGCCTTGCTACTAGATGGCAGTATTTATGTAGTTTTTGAATTACACCATGGGCTTCAGCACCTCTTTTGAGGAGCCATCATCTTGTATGGCAATACCACATGGAGAAGGACTGCTGAGCTCATCAGCTAGTGTCAGCCAGCAGTAGGAAATGCAAAGCCGCTTAAATACAATGTGTAAGGAGTTCACAGGTCTCTTTACAAGACATGGAAAGACTTCTGGCTGGATTACACTTCAACACTCTTGTCAGGACCATGCCCTAGTCTTTTGCAATCTCACCCTGTGCATCCACAGTTGCAAATATTCACTTTTCCCAATTCCCACAATCTTTTCATGAATGTCCAGGTGAGGTATTGCAATGTAGTTGTTTTTTACTTCTGACTGTGATGCCCGGTTTAATGAGTAACGCGTTTTTTACAGTATGTTATCCCTCTGTACCATGTATGATCAATAAAAGTGTATTTAGATTGTAGAGACATGACAAAACTACATAATCACATTCTCAAGTGTCATTGAACAGCCAGCAGTCCTGAAATACTGCAAGAGTTAAGAGACTTATTCAAATTAATTGAAGATGGATGCCAACAAATTGCATTAATCACACAAAATATAGATGAGGGCTTGGTGTGCTGAAGCTTCAGCTTGTTTGCATACTGGGAACCTTTCCCATTCAAAGGACATTGGTACCCATCTGCTGGAGTAGACCTCAGTGAGATTTGCACCATTCATCTTTGGATGAATCGCCATCAAAAGCTAGACGCATTCAAACTAGAAAGGATGAGGGTAGCCTGTGTTCATATGGGTTTTCTCTAGGTATTCAAGAGGAGCAATGACAAACCAAAGAGGAAAAACAATACAAATTATCAAGTAATTAAGTGCTTGTGTTCATGTAGAGATTTTCAAAGAAATGAATGGTTATCAATTGTTACTACAGAATCAAGGCTAATTGAATTTTAGTGGATAAATATAGAGGGCAATGTAGATCTTTGTATCAGATAGTGCTGGTGTTGAGGAATTGAAGAGATTCAGAAACTTGCATACAGAGGAAGTATCAGACTTCATCATAAGAATGGAGATATTGGTCTGAAATGCAACCGATTACTGTGAGGAATTGGATGTTACCCATAGTGATCTGACCAGCTGAGGAAAAATAACTGGTTAGGAAACGCACCAGAGGGAGAAGTTACTTTTGGAAGGTTTTTGTAACCGTCTCCGATACCCTATCATGTATGCTTTTAACTAGATTAGCTGCCCGGTTAGTGATACTGAGATACTATGAGGAGTGTAGTTAGTGCTGTTGTGTTGGAGTAATAGAATTGTCCGATGTGGCAGAAAAACAAACTTCATTTCCCCCCCCCCCCCCCCCATTCATCCATCCTCTTTCTAACCTCTTCCTCCAGTTCTGGGTTGCAGGGGAGCCAGAGCCTATCCCAGCAAGCAAAGGACAGGACACCAGTCCATCACAGGGCAGACACATTCATACCAGGACCCAATATGTTACCCCACCAGTATGTCTCTGGATGGTGGGAGGAAAGTGAAGCACTTGGAGGAAACCCACCCAAACCTGGGAAGAACATGCGAACTCTACAGATAGTAACCAAGGTCTGGAACTGAAGCAAGGGCCCCAGCAGGGCAGCAGTGCTGACCAGCGCACTATCATGCTGCTGCCTCATCTTGTTTCCCTACACTATAAATAAAGAAACAGTTTTTATGCCTCGGCTGGAGTTCTTTTCCTGGGCCTGCCTTGGTTAAAGATGTTTTCTGGCGCACCAAGCCAATATTTGGTGGGGAACGTGAGCAGAGGCTGCGGTCTAGGGAAAGGTGTGTTCTTGTGGCTGTTTGAGGAAAGTGTGAGAGGAATTTCTTTGGGAGACGATTCCGAGTCGATTACTGTGCTCGCTTGCACACGTCCGAATATGTAAATCTGCAGTCGCTGTGTCAAGTTCATGTCAACTGTTCCACATGTATTAAGGTGGAATGCACTGCTAGAATCTCATCGGTTCTTGAATATACAGCTCTTTTCAATGTGGGTCCGCACAGAAGGGAGCAGTCCTGAGCAAGCTGCCTCCTGACTCCCACCCTTCCATTGACCATCAATCGTGCTCCATGATAAAGACACCATTTCATGTTTTTAGGGATGGGTCAACTTTCCTTCATTCCAAAGTGGTTATCCCTTTTTTCCTCAGGGGCTTCTCATCTTTGAGCAGCTTCGAGTCTTGCTTGACAAATGGCAGCACTCTGGTGTCTTTTCGAGGATTAGGTTTGTCAATCTAAAATAAAATTATAGGAGGACACGGTTTCCCCCCTAATCTCTTCATAGGATGAAAACCAAGTAAACTGCTATCAAAATAACTAATGATAAGACACACCCCCAAGTTTAAATGATGTCCAGCAATCTTTCTTTTTTAAAAAAAAAAAAGCATTGGAAAGTACTTTCCATTGAAGATGGGACAGGCCCGTTAAGAGTCATCCAGGCGCTTTATTGTGCTGGGGTTAAACTAGTTTACATCCTTGTCAGGTACATAAACATATCAGTGCTCTTTGTTGCTGCTAGTTGTTTCCAATATTGGCAAAACCATAATGACAAACACAGTGGATGAAAGATGGATGAATATCCCCCTAATATGTTGTTCCTGGTGCTCTGCACTCTATCAGTGACGGAGAACAGCAGGCACACGGGGACCTATTACGGCTCAGGCAGCATGTGTTCTAATATGGCTTGTTAGCAGCTCTGCTACAGGGCCACTGACCTGCCTGTTTTCAGTAAAAATGGCTTCGTGGTAGATGAACCTTCACTAGTCAGTCCCTGTGATGTCAGTGCAGCACTCTAAGCTCCTACGAGACGGCAACCTGAATCTTACTCATTCTGTTATATTTTAAAATCGGCATGATATTGTGAATAACGCCTGTTCATTGGGGGAAAAAAAAACTCCTTTACATAACCACCCGCACCATAATCACACCCGCACGGTGTTCAAAATACCTTAGCACTACAGCACAGGAGTCTGACAGTCCACTGGGAACACATTCTGCAATTCCAGTACTACAGTGTGACATACGCCAGCCCTCTAGGAAATATCTCTTAGTTTAACATGGTACGTCATGTTCTTAGGGATCTCATCCAGAATCCTAGCTCTTCCACATAAGTCCCTTCTGGGGGGACCTGTGCGGTCTTTTCACTTCCTGCTAGTCTTCCCTATCACTGCTCTCTCGTATGCTTAATCACTCACTAACTCTTCACTCTGTACACTTGAGCACAGCACCTGGAGCTGTCAGCTCCCTATCACTCCTGCACGTGCTGCCATCAACTCTCCACCATCACTTGTCAGCCTGTCACCACGGCCATCTGCATCTCCTCTGCTTGGCCCGGCCACTTTTCTGGCACCCCCAGCTGCCAAGATCCTCTACTGTTAAATAAGGCTTCTTCTCCAGTCTCTCGGAGTCCGGACAGAGCTGTTGGCTTGTTCTCGGCTCCATCTGCATTGACTGACGAGCGCTAGTTTGAACAGGGTGACTCACAGCTGCCACTGTGTCTCACACACGAGCACTAGCTGACACCCTGTCAGGCACCCTTTTGACAGTAATAAACATAACACCCCTTTTAACAGATTTTCAGCAGCCCACTGAACAGCAGACATCAACTAAAATAGGGTCTTTGACATATACAGTCCAGAAAAGCCCAGTACAGAATTTCCACAAAAGAAACTGCATTGATTGATCTTACCAGTGCAGCAACACACTCTAACTGTACTGTATATTGGAATTAAATTGTCCCTAAATCTCCGATGTTGGCCAAAATGCAATCCTCAGTTAAGATAAGATCGCTTTATTGGCCATATACAATTTCTTGTATTAGAAATTTGTCTTTTCGCATTCCCCAGCTTGCTCTCCATGAGACACAGAGACAGGGAGAGAAGCTTGGGGGTCAGAGCGCAGCGTCAGCCATTGTACAGCGCCCCTGGAGCAGCTGGGGTTAAGGGCCTTGCTCAGGGGCCCAACGGAGTAGGCAAACCTTCAGCCACAGGCACAGATCCTTAGCCACAAGGCCTCCGCACCGCCCAATCAATCAATCCTTCGATTGATCATTGGTTATCTCCTTTAATTTCACAAAAGGAAAACCCAACAGTAAAGCATTGAATCAATAAAACTAACAAATTAATGAAAGCAGTAAAATTGTGCCCTAAACCACACACATAAAACTGGACAATAGGAATAGCCTTACTAATTAATATGTAGTTTATTGTTCAATCCATTACTGTGAAGGTGATTTAAATTAGTTTATTTAGAGAGCAACTGAACAATTGACTTTTAAAGAGGCAATTATATGCATTATCGGAATGATTTACATTTGCAGAGCAAAGTTATGTAACTCTTCCCATCTTATCTGCTGTGTAATAAGCAACCCATGCAATCAGGTTGTTATACACCACTCCAATGCACTATGGACAAAATGTCTCTTTTTACCTTTTGTTTACAGGGAACAAAATCTGCAGTATACACAAAACATGTATCTTAATCTAGTCTTTTTAGCTAATTAATGGCATTTGAAACACGTCTAAGACGGCCAAAAACATTGTGTGTGTAGGACTTTTCCCTAATATGGAATTGTCAACAACAAGTGAGGTGTGATACGAGGTAAACACATCCATTCCTGTGAATTAAAAGGTTCACAACTGTAAATGGTTTAGAATGTCTGCTGATTGGAAGAAACTGTTACTGTTCATTGAAATTGCGGGCTGAAAGACTGTTGAATAAACGAGACAAATCAGCACCTCTGTCATGAGAAAGCTGAAACAATATAATTTGTGGGATATCTTTTTTTTATTTTCTGATGTATCTCAGGTAAAGACTACAAGTATTTTATACTCTATTTGTTGGCTTACCATAGGAAATTGTCATTGTTCGGTATTTGTGAAGGTGGCATGCTGGTGCAGTGGTCAGCACTGCTGCCTCACAGCGCTGGGGCCCTGAGTTCAATTCTGCACCTGGGGTGCTTTGTCTGGAGTTTATATGTTCTCACCATCTTTGTGTGGATTTCCTCCCACAGTCCAAAGATATACTGGTTGGTTAATTTACTTCTGGGAAAATTGGCCCTGGTGTGAGTGTGTACATGTCTGTGTGCCCTGGGATAAACTGGAGCCCAGTCCAGGTTACATCCTGCCCATGGCTTTCTGGGATAGACTCCTGCTCCCCCATGACCCTGAATTGGGTGAAATGCTTAGAAAATGCGTGGATGGTAGCACTTGTCAACGAGATTAACATGGTCAATGGCTTCTTAATTTTAGAACTTAGGACGATTAAAGGATGCTTTCTTTCCTCTTCCTTTACAAACTCTGAACCCAAACAGAAACGAAAATAGCTCAGACATATGCAGGCTGTTTCGTCACAACCAAGGATCTCAGAGCACTTCAATATAATGTTCTAAACAAACAAATATTTGTCTTCAAATACTTCCTCCCCAGAGGCCAAAAGCACTGGATATCCTCCTGTAATAAGTAGGCCACAAAAGCAGTGTTTGTTTCTGATTTCTTTGGCCCAGTTATGCCACAGGTTTTGAAAACCATACTTGTTGTGGTCAACAAATGGAAGCATGAGGATGATGCATGAACATGCTTTTACTAGAAATCACAGGTTGCCGGTTTGTTCCAGCTGTTAAACTCACACCTTGCATTCCTTTCTGCTCTGTCCTCAGATATTACACATTCTTTAGTCTGTGATAACAGTAGCACTGTCCTGGGTGTGGTTTCAGGCAGTTTAGGAAATGAACACAGGAGAGGAGATGACTTGGAAAAAGTGTTTTAATTGCCCATGAAAGGATTCAATTCCACCTTAGCTCCTAATCCCTGGAGCCCAGTAACTATTGTCTTCTAACAGAGCAGCTTTCAGGGTTAGTTGCAAAAAAATCGACTTTTTGATCACATACTGGATTTGTGGTCGGCTGACAGAAAGTCACCCTAGTACTTATTTTATGAACTTCCTCTGACAGTGTTTCAGACCTTGTGTTTTTACACCTGTTGTTCAGGTCATTAAGAGGGTCACCACCTGACTGAACATTCCCAGATAGACCACTTGTTAGCCAAAAATATATTGGCTGGACTTTAGTGGTTGCTATTTTAAATGCTGTTTTGTCCTCTTATACGGCAACCTCTGCAAAAGACTATACCTTGTTTTGGTTCATTGAAAACAAACGAAAGTTATTACTGAAGCTACAGGGTGATGAATCCATTGAAAAGCAAAGAGGTTGACCTAGATTGTGATACAAAATTAAATAGCCAATGAGGCTGTCACAGGAGATTTTGATTGCTGTCTTACATGTATGTTTAACAGCCTGCTCTTCATACATTATGTCTTGCTGTGCAGAAATGCTCTAGACAAATACTGTGTTGCCAAACAATCTTTAACAGAGCAGTCAAAACTTTGTAATTCTTTACAAATGTTTTTGACTCTTATCAATGCTTTAAGACATTTGAAATGGCAAGAATTATTAGTTCTTTACCATTATTAGTAAACATAATTAAATATAGTTTACCATGATTTATTTCTGTCACAGTGATGTTGTACACACTTGCAAAAGGTGTTAAGACATGTTTTTTGTTTAATAAGTCTTTTAATTAGCACTGCTGTCTCTCCAAAAGAGATGCAAACTCACACAGGAATACCAGACAGACCCCTTTTATGCTGTGTAAGACAATACATTTATGAATAAGGATTACTCACTGTACACTTACAATCTAACTGTATTTTAACGACTCATCATGACTTCCAATCTCGTTTAAAAACTAATTTTAAGCCACAATGCAAAACGTCAGCACACAGCTTTACAATTATGTATTTCAAGACTGTATCCCAATTGATGGAGATTTCCAGATACAGAAGAGAATTAGTAAAAGGTAGCACAGTGGTAATAAACTCCTTTCCTTTTTTTTTAGTAAAGGTTTAATTAATGGCATCTCTCACCTGTCGACCGCAATTACATTCTGCCCTGATTTTTTCATGCCCTAGATAGGCTGGATCTAGGTACTGCATCACCGACTTAGATATCTTTAATCTTTAGTCTGAAGTAGGGCAGTTAGCCTTATTCATAGAGTGAAATGCCTGACTTATAATTAAAGACTGAAAGGGATAGAGCTCTGCAGCTTTAGTGGGTGATGACTGGAGGTGATTTATCCAATGTCTAAAGTGGCATAAATAAACAATTACTTCTAATTTAGTTAATTTGGTGGAACACAGAGGCAAATGGAAGCTAAGTATGAGCAGCTCACAAGCTGGAATGCAGCAGCCGTATAAAGGTGTAGACTAGCTAATGCTTAGAATATCTTCCCAAGCTGTGCATTTTAATTGGAAGCAATACGAACAGACCTTTCAACACTATGGGTTAGATGCTGCTCTTGAATCGTTTTGGGGTCTGTTTGTGGTGAGCCAGCTATGTGGGGTCAAAGTAACTGTCCCAGTTTTTTTTTCTTGTTCCTTATAAGAATGGACGACACCAACAACTCAAGAATGACGTGGATCCGGACCCTTGTGAATCAGTTTAGAAGATCCCATCCATCCTTATAAAAGGCATTGTCACACGCCGCCTCATGAACTTTGGTAACAGATTTAATGAATTCATTCTTTACATTTATACAGCGCCTTTCTGGACACTCCACTCAAAGCGCTTTACAGGTAATGGGGACTCTCCTCCACCACCACCAGTGTGCAGCCCCACCTGGATGATGCAACGGCAGCCATAGTGCCCCAGTACTCTCCCCACACACCAGCTCTCAGTGGGGAGGAGAACAGAGTGATGAAGCCAGTTCAGAGATGGGGATTATTAGGAGGCCATGATTGGTAAAGGCCAGTAATTTGCAATTTAAAATGTACTTGTGTGGGTGGCATGATGGCACAGTTGTTAGCATTGCTCTCTGCCATTGGGTTCATTTCTGGATCTGGGGGGCTGTCTGTGTGGAGTTTGTATGTTCTCCCCATGTTCGTGTGGGTGTCCTCAGGGTGCTCTGATTTCCTCCCTCAGTCCAAAGACACACTGGTAGGTTAATTGGCTTCTGGGAAAATTGTCCCTAGTGTGAGTGTGTCTGGCCTGTGATGGCCTGGCGTCCTGTCCCTGCCTTCAGCCAGCTGTTTGCCTCTAGTTCTCCTTCCATCCTGAATTGGAAGACTTGGTTAGAAAACAGATGGAGGGAATATACTTTCACGAAGGATATTCCTTTAAAGCACACATGGCCCTCATGAATCGTAAAATAGGAATTGGAAAAAAAAATACTTCAATGTGTCTGTGAAAAGCCATTACCAGTCATCGGCGTGAATCTCGGTAACGGAGTAACGGTTTATAAACGACATTTTCTGTTGCCTTTGACAGTTCACGTCTTCAGTGCGAATACGTGAATCAAACTAAATCAATCTTTCCACGCATTTAATAGTAGAGCATACCGAATTCAAATTTTAAAACACCTAAACCGTGTTATAAGTGGGACAAATATTCCTTCACAAACCGAAATCAGTACAGCTTCCGTCGCGTACCATAATTCTGTGGGTTTACTGGGTTAGGCAACCGTTTCATTTTATACTGTGCAATGATCTAGTGTGTTCAATGCACTTCAGGGTCCAAAAACTCCATTGGGAAAACTGCAGGTGTTTGCAGCAGAAGGAATACATTTCCCAAGATGCCCTGACTGTACGCAGATGTCCAACGACGTGATGTCACTGTAGTGGTTGTGAAGGGCTGTTTTTGTGTGAGCGCATGGATAGGTTCTCGGTTTACTGACAGCAGAGAACAGCATGGAGCGGCGTAGCTTTCATTGACTGATAAGAAGAGCCTTTTCCCCCCCGAAAGCAAAACGAGAAAAACAAAACAGCAGCTGCTCGGGAAGAAAAAAAGGGGCAGAAATTTGACACGAGGATGGAAATAGAAAACAGGACAAATGGATTCGAGTACGCAGAAAGGAACGATGTTAAGTCTGTGAACGGTAAGGTATCATCCCCATTCAATTTCTGTGCGATTAATATTTGATGTAATTTGCCTTGGATTTCCTCTGCACCCGGTGTTACGTGCAAAGCAAGTTTAGCATTTTGCTTTAATTTGGAATTTAATGACGGATGCAGTTTAAAAGTATAAAAAAAACAGGCAAGCAACGCAGGTTTGCATTAAAGTATAATATTTATGTGCATTTATTTACTCAAAGCAAGAAAAAAACAACTTTAACCTACCAAAATAAACAATAAATATTTTCAGTTCCAAAGCCATGACTTTTTTACATGATTTATTTAGGTTTGAAATTTGGGGGGCATTTTGTTTGGATTCGTTTAGAATTGTATTAGTTTAAATAAATAACTTAAAAGTACCCCGTTTTACACGGGTACATTTTGAGGGTACTGTACAAACTAACCTATCAACAACGCATAGGAAGGATTTTTCGATGCTGATTTTATTTGCTTGTTCTATTGAGCTTGGGGAGGGGGGGCTGGAGTTTCAAGAAAATCTTGCTTTTTAAAGGAAGAACATCCTTAGATTAGTACTAGTGGAATAGGAATGTTTCTGTTTGGGACATCTAGTCAGTAGTTTTTTTGGGGAGGTTGTAAAAGGTGAACTTTTGAACTTGGGGAAGCGCCCTGGAGCAATTAGGTAGAGCTAAAGAAGTCCTGTGAATCCAAGTCACAAAGGATGTTAAAACGAGAGATAACGGGGGCGAAGATTATCACCAGAGGAACATAGTGTTCAATTAGTTTATCAAGTGGGCTTCTTGTACTCTCAGTTTTCGTTTACAATTATTTGCGTCCACTGTTGGCTTTTATTAGCTACATTATTTTAAAAATATATATATTTTTAAAATGTCAACAAACAATTGCTTCTTATACAAAATTAGTTGAGCTGGCCTAAAATAAGCTACTTTGTGACAGGAGAGTGCTGTGTCGAACGCATTTTGCTTCATCATCCTGACACCCAACCCCCGAAAACGCACACATTCAAGTGAAAATGGTCCACCATGCTTTGTACTGTATTTGCTCTGGTGATAGTATGTATCTCTGCGAGTGTGCGTAGCAGCACGGCTTTTTGAAGAAACGTTTTGTCTTTGGTTAACTGGAAAGCTGTTTGTAAACAGCATCTTTAATTGAAACCTCTCCCTGCAGTGGTTATGTAGTCTATAATTCGACGCCAGTCGTTAAGGGTTCAGTTGAAGACATGTATATTTGGTGTTTACGAAATCATATATATCGACCATCAGGGAATTAATTATTTGGCGCCTACTTTTAAATGTCATGTACAGTACCTTGGCCCTTCAAGTGGTCGTTGAATTTTATTGACTCGTGTGCCTCAGACTGAAAACATATCCTTTGATCTGCGATGGAAGAAATATTACGCAGTTTTCCTGGCTTCAGGTACAAGGCAAAACAGCACCAGTACTGGAGAGAGCATGTGTGTGAGGCGGCGTTCTCAGTAAAATGTCATTTCTTTTAAAATAATGTTTTTTTCGCCTGCATGGAAAAGAAAACTATCACGTTTGCTTACTTTGTAAGCTATTGATGGAGCAATTTGATATAGATTGCCACCAAAGTTGCACGGTGCATACAGCAGATCTCGGTAGAAAGCTGAATAGTTTTTAGAAAATTGAGCGTGGGTGTGGGTTTAATTATTATTCCCGACAATTAACAAATTTATTCACATTTTTTATCGCTTCCTAACAAAAGCCCTTCTCATTAAGAAGTTTAAAAAACACTGGGATGAGCCCATTAATAACGAAATTTGATTTTATGAGATATTGCACATATAATTCAATTTTATATTATTTAACCCACAGTGCAATGGAAATTTAGATTGTATATAGAATTGTTTAAATTTCAACGAGACTGGGAAGGATACTGGAAGACATTTAAACTGAAGGTGACGCCGCATGTTAATTTCCTCACAGAAGCGTATTGATATTTTTATTGCCTTCACTTTAGATTCCTTAATATGTTCCCGTTTGTAGCTATGAACATAATTCAAGGCCAAAAGCCATATTTTCCAATATTGTCTGCTGACTGTAAGCAAAGCATCTTTAATTTTATTAAAATTGATTGTTTTGCCTGTAAGGGATTTCCTGGAATATTTTAAAACGAATGAAAATCCTATACAGTGTGATGTATGCTAGTAATGAATAGGTTGTTTACATCAACTTTGTTCAAATCTAATTTGACTGCTATCTATCAGTACAGAACTGGGATATTTTTGGTTCTGCCAGCAAGGAGTATGTAATATTAAACCCTTGTGCTGAAGATTCAGTTCAATTCCACTCCTGGGTGAACAGGGAAGGTGATTATGTAGTTATAGTTACTTAAAGCATTTATACAGAGCTGTGACTCTGTACAAAAGGAAATTCACTCCTTTTCAGGTGCATAGGGCATTTTAAAATTATCCTGTCAGGATACTGTATATACCTCACCTTTTCCTCATGACAGCAGTGAGCTTCATTTTCCCTTTCTTAATGATTTCAATTTCCCTCATGTGGAAATTAGCCTGGCTTGTGGAAACTTCCAATCAAATAGCTGTCTTGGCTCGTGAAATGCAATTTTGATCCAAATGCCATTTCAGATAGGAATTTGTTAATCATAAACATCAGATTGCAAAGTCTTGTATGATTAATTTAGTGCATTTGAGGATGGTAGATCTTTAAATGATTGCTGCTTCGATATCTCTTAGATTGCAAGTAATTTTTGTCGTACGTGTTCGAATTGAATCGTTGAACAATTTAATTGACAAATGGTAATAATTGAAGCTTGAGATGGCCTTTTTCTATAAATGTACTTGCAAAGTTTTTTTTTATTGAATCAGTTCTTAACATAGTGAGACAATTTCTTCTGCTGTTAAAAACCTAATAATTATCAAAGCGAATTGAAGGTGAAAGCTGAAATTAATATTATCATAGGGATAGGTAATTAAGTTACTGCGATGACAAAAGCAATCGCAACGGTTTAATTTTAGAGAGACTTATTGATCCGTATCAATTATGGCAAGCTGTGATTTATAAGATTTTTAATGATTTTCTTAACATCACTGATTGATCATTAAAAAAAACTGTAATGATGCTTTTACTTGAGAATGGGCTTTATATGGTCATGCTTAATCATGGATTAAGAAGGTTTAAAAAAGAAGTTATTTTTTGTCCTGGCTCTTTGTATATATTGCATGATTCATACATAGCTCTTGTATTTGAAAGTAAGCGTGTTGAGTTTGTGACCTGAAGGTTAAACAACAAGAAGTAATGGAATAATATCATTCCATTCATCATTTGTTCATAGTTTTGTTTTGTGATGTTCTTTAAAGATTTGGAGAGGAAATTGCATTTTCATGGATTTTGAAAGCTAACAGGCATTAACTTACTTAGATGTTGATCAATAGAAACGCAAGAGCATTTTAAACTAATAAGTTGGGCAAGTTATTACATTAAAATGTTTAAAGTTTTAGAATCTTTTTGTTGACATTAAAGATACATTTCCTTAAAAATTCTCTGGTGTGTCTGAATCTTTTATTAAAAACCCTTATCATAAAGTGTGTTTATCAAACTGTCTGTGTGAAATTTAGAATTATAAGGCAAGCAAATGATATATTCAGTAGAAAATAAAATACCGATTCAAGTGTATGAAAAATGGGCAAGTGTTTTTTAATGAAAGCTTGAAAAACGGAAAGTCTGTTTTTCCATGCACGCAATAAAAGCCTTCAAAATCTGTAAAATTGTTTCAATATATTCGAATGGTATTCATGTTTTGTATATGAAATGTATCATGCAGAAAGAAATTATGTGTCTATTTAATGTTATTTTTGCTATCTTGGTTTATTAGGATGTATTATTTCATAGGAGGTACTCACATTTGTTTAAAAAAAAACATTTTGGGGGAGTGCAAAGATTGAGTATGGTATTAATTAAACCAGTCCCTCGTCAACGGCAGAAGCTGGGTGATGGATCTTGTCCACATCAGAATCCCTCTTCTGATTCTTGAATATTTTATTTTTTGTTTGGGGGTTATTGATGAGAGAAGAGATGAAAACTCTTAAAGGACTAGTTTAAAGAAAAAAAAATTTGAAGTAAAACTTGATCCGTGTAACGGTTGCGCATCTGCCTTGTTTCCTTGGCTTTCGCCTGCTACAATTTCGGAGACTTTTAAAGTGTCCTGTTTTTCTTTACATTTTCATTTCCTATCAGCGTGGGTAAGGGGGTTGTAGGAACACTGGGATTAGACACAGCATGTTAGTGACAGCACACCCGCTCTTGATAAAGTAAAGCTTGGAGGATCCCAGTACAGTAGGTACTGTAGAGAGGACTTGAGTCCTCAAGACCTCTTAAAGAAGCTGCTGTTCCAGCCAGAGGTGATGTGGTCGGGGGAGAGGGTGGGTGGGGGGTGGGGGGGGGGGGATCTGTGCTTTATTTGCCTGAAGGAGTTGTTTTCTTGGGGTGGGCTGGGTAGCTTGACCCCTGCTGAGTCAGGGAATGGTGATAAACAAGTACAGTAGAGTCACAGTGAGTGGGGGAGGACACCACAGCTATCTCTGAGACCCAGTCAAGAGCATGATTAATTACACTCCATGCTAGATCGCTGCAGTGCCACTTTCCTTTCGCAGCAATGCCTATCTGCATATGTAAAAATGCCCTTTTGAAAACGGTGCTATATAAGCACAAAAAGCGTTTCGTATGTATTTCCCCAGGTCTTACATGATTTCTAAGAATTTCAAAAGGTTTTGTTTTGTCCATCTGATGTATTTAAATTATTCCAACCTAATATAGTGATCAAGGTGAGAATTTTGTAGTAGTAATCAGTCTTGTATTAAAATAATACGTGGAACTGTTGAAAAACCGTTAGATTTATGTCAGATTCGTTAAAGATGACATTTTTTTTTAAATTCTGAGTGGCTTCATTTTCTTTTTCATTTCAGCATTATTTTCAGAAGATTATTTGAAAACAGGCTCGCATTAGAATAATTTTGCTTTAAAATGTACAGTGATCACAAATTGTTTTTGTTTTTGCCAAGTTTGTAATTTCAGTAAGGAAATCCTCGAGTTCTAGGAAAAAATAGTTCTTGTACTTTATGCACCTAGCTACAGTGCTGCAAAGGAACACTAATTAATATAGAATGCTCCTCAGAATGATTCGAAAATGTTTTTTTAGGCTTTGATATGAGACTAAAAACAATATTTAAATATAAAAAGATGGTAAATTGTGACTGTTTGATGGAACATGTTGGCCTGTCTTTTTAAAACCACATTAACACAAAGTTAATTATTATGTCTGCACAGAAAAAAAAGTAAAATTTTAAGACGAGTGTTCTAGGTCAAGAAATACTTTTTTCATAATAAAAATTAATATGATTGATATTGTATGATTAATATGTATAGCCCATAATATGTTTCTCTTGTTTATATTAATGTAATGTTAATTTAATCAAATCGATCTAATTTACTCTAATTTTAATACTCTCTGAAATATCTCTTCAGTAATTTAATTCCATTTTTACTTCAGATCTTCTTTATTGTTGTAAATGTTTGTTTTAGCACTTCCAACTTCTCCACACTATGGGCTTAATCTGAGATTAATTAAATTGCTGTTGAAATATGTTTGAATTATCCAGATTATTCTTTTATTATCTATGGAAAGCTAATGATGTTAATGATGAGCAAAGATCAGATGAACTTAACAGAACCTTACGGCTCTGTTCCTTTGCAGCAAAAAAATAATAATTTCTGTTGCTTTTCTCTAAGTCATTTTACAGCATGAAATTACTGATGTCAAAACTATGGTTTTTAGTCTGAACATCAATGAAATGCAGAATAGAGCTATGTAAATAATGCTAGTAAAATACTGATTATGTTAATTTTAACTAAAATACAAATTAGTTTCCTTTTTTCATTAAGTTATTTGAAAGTAAAAAAATCATAATCAAATAAAACTTATATTAGCTCATGTAATTAATTCATTCACAGGTTTAAGTGGCATGTGAATCAAGGGTTCCCAAAGCTTTCTGCCTGGTCGACTCCTTTGTATTAGTACTTTTCAGTGGTTTAGAGCACAGCACAGTTTAATTGCTACTATTAAATACTGATGTACGATGCACTTGTGCACTTGTGATGTAATTGTGGTGAAGAAAATAGCCATTGGTAGTTTAACAGTTGCCTTCAACAGGATTTCTTAATGCCTTCTGGGTGAGTGTTTCATATGAACACCTTCAACAGGGAAAATGAAACAATGAGCACAAAATGTGATTCATTTGTTTTTAGATTTATCATAAATTCAATAGACTTAACCTAAGGCATTTCCGTTATTAAGGAACTGATTGAGAGTATTAAAGCAGAACTGTAATTCTAATTTCTCAGACAGATCTCGGTAGCAAAATAAATTCATTGAAAAACAACTATATATTTTTGCGTTAAGCACAAAATTCTGAGTTCTTGAAAGTACTGCAAGTCGCCATTTTGTCGCAAACCCCTGGTCTTGCTACGGACGAGAGCGAGAGTTCCCACGAATCCCACGAATTGTGATGCGGCCCTTCCTGCTCACTAGTCACTGTAATGTAATGTGATCTACGAGTGAATAAGCGCAGGCTGTGCAGCAGACATTTCACCACAGAAATGTACCAACTTGATCTGCATACAGAGTCAACAAGTGGGTAGTATTTGTCGACAAAACCGTCTTGAAGTCATGAGCAATTTTTCTATTGGATTACAGGACATGAATTCACAAGCCTGCTTCTTTACAATGTAATAGGGCCACTTCACGCCACCAGACGTTTTGTTGCCTCTTTCTGAATCAGCGCTTTACAGGATGACAATAACAATAAATAAGAAGACTACAACAATAGATAAGAAGATTTCACAAGATAGGACACAATTAGAATTACAACAATACAACAATAACAATAGAGGAGACCGTGGAAGGTGGTATT
Organism: Atractosteus spatula; assembly: GCF_055471065.1. Taxonomy (NCBI): domain Eukaryota; kingdom Metazoa; phylum Chordata; class Actinopteri; order Semionotiformes; family Lepisosteidae; genus Atractosteus; species Atractosteus spatula. Next base: position 2,770,434 of record NC_142728.1, on the reverse strand, counting down.
AAGAAGAGCAGAGGGGTGAAGAATGGAACCAGTTCAGTAAAGGCTTTTCTGAAGAAGAAGGTTTTGAGTCTGGATTTGAAGGAGTTTAGAGAAGGTGACTCTCTAATATCCTTGGGCAAAGAGTTCCAGAGCTTGGGGGCATAGCAGGAGAAGGCCCTGTCACCCATACAATGTAGACGGGCTTGGGGGACAGTAAGGAGGGCAGAATTTGAAGAGCGGAGGTTGCGAGGTGGGGAGTAGGGCGATAAAAGTTCAGACAGGTATTGAGGTGCCAAGCCATGTAAAGCCTTATAGGTGAGCATGAGGATTTTAAAGTCTACGCGGAATTTGACCAGAATTGTCTCTGAGCCCCCTCCTGGAGTCCACACCATAGGCAGGAGGATTAATTGTGTGCAAGATGAACGAGTTTGATTAGTCAGCTAAGGTTATTTTTGCCAAGTTACCTCACAAAAGTGGGGGGAAAAAAAGCAAATCTTGTGTAAAAATCCATCAAAATCATTAGGGCTCATTTCTCCAGAATAGTGTCAAATTGTAAGAGCAGCTAATGGAATTAAAAAAAATTATACCGCCCGATGCGCCCTCTGTAATTTCTGAGTATAAGTTTCTGATTGAAATTTCACTCGCATGCACTTCCTGTAAGTTTCCAATTTTCACGTACAGTATCTGTGTCTTAAGTATTCCAAGGTAGTGCCGTATAAAACAGTCCTCTACACACTAGAATTGTGCATAATATGAAGTGGCAAAATTACAAGCCTTTTTTTCAATGCACACTTGCTCAAGGGAATCTTTTTTTTGGAATTCTGTTTGCCTCTATGACAGCTTATACGAACCTGTAAACATCAATAATAGCATTTATGCATCTCCCTTCATCTCGGTGGATCCCAAACTGCTTTACGTATAAGAGAGGACTCTTCATCCACCACTACAGTATAACGCCCACCTAGGTGGCACACCGAAGCCACTGTGCGCGGGGGGTCCCCTGTAAACAGCAGTTGGGTGGTACAGTGAGAAGTGTCTTGTGTGGTTGACATAGAGGATGATGTAACAAAGCCAAGGATTTGCACAAGATTTAATCTAGTGGTGCACGTTGCTTGTGATTTTTTACTTTTTTATTAACAGAGTAGCCATACAATGTCATTGCACGGGACACCAATTGTTTTTTAACACAGCTGGAAGAAATATGCTCAATAGTGTGTTATAGTATAACTAGTATTGATGTGTTGCCTAGAGATGTGGACCTAGTTAATACAGAAACCTGGCTGGTACTCTTTAATTCTTTTGTGTCAGGTCTTACTGCTTGAATCTGAAGTAATTGCACAATACTGCTGTCACCTGCATTTGAAAGTCCAACAGCACAAGAAAGTTCCTCCACATTTCACTTGTGTAACTTACAGTAAACCACCTTACTTTCCTCTGGTGTACTAAACATTTCTAGATATTGTCGTGCTGTTTCAGATTATATTCCTTGCTTTTCTGACCTAGGATCAAGCATGCATCTTTGTAAATGTGCATTTAGTAAACTGTAAAAATTAGGTGTGTCTCATTTAGACCATGTCTTAGGGGATGCTCTTCTAAAGAGGAGCATAAGAAGAGCTAATGCTCTTCTTTAAACTTTTTTTTTTTAAGGCTTCAGTATTGCTCTCAATAGTTTCTGTGTGATAGTTGAAGAAGCTGGTTGTAAATGCATCCTGAAATACACCATCCCAGGGGATTGAATCAAAGCAGATCTCCTGGTATATTAAACCACAGAGGCAGGTGGTGAAGACAACACAGATGGTTGAGTGATGAGTGTGCTGATACATCAGTCACTGAGATGTGTATGAAGAAAGTGTGATACTTTTTTTCCGCGCTCTCATTTTCTCATATGGTTGGTGTTGAATGTCCCTCTAAAATAAGGCCACCCAGACTCTTGACTTTGTTTGCAAAAGTGTATTTTTTCATGACAGAATGAATGGTCATGCTCTTTACCTAACTGTGCAGTGACAAGTGGTCATTTATTTTATCCTGTGTATTTAGAATATGTACTGCATGATAAAGAATGCTTTAGGTATACATTGTGTAAAAGTTTACAGTTTCCTCATCTTAAATGTTTCTAGAAGTAACCAGGTAAATGTATGAGTTGATTTCTGCTTCAAAGGCGCTTGGTTCCATTTTGCAAATTGATAAAGACAAAGCGTGTCTTATCCATCGTATTGAATATTTGTTATACATTTTCTAGCCTTGCAAACCACATTTTCAGAACATAAATATTTGATGAATAAGACTTGTCAGATTGTTCAGGTTCAAGTATTTAGTGCGCTTGACTTGTAAACATTTACATGCAGTCAAACATGAGCATCATATTAAATAAAACCCACTGCTAAAATGTAAATATACATGGTCAGTGCTTATTCATATAAGACGATAATCTCACCAATGGACATTTTTGTTGTTTTTAATGTGTGTTAAAGTGAAATAGCCCTACGGAAATATATTTGAATCATGCAGTGACTTGCCATCTGAGATTCTCTCCACCTCCCTGTCTCAGTATATATTGTACTCCAGGTTACTTTTAAAAAAGAAAATCCCAGATAAACACCTAATTTGAGGTTCAGTCATCATACTTTGTTTTCATCTCCCCCAGTTGGCTGCGTGACTTCAGCTTCATCTGAGCTTTAACAGGCTGGCGCACGCCATATGTTCCATAAAACGGAAGATTAAAGACTGTCACACTATGATGGTGAAACATTGTCTTCTTATAGTGAAGGAATGCTGAACTTTCACAAACTTTCTCGTTACGTTCGCAATACCTGAATGAATACAGATAGAGGAGTCTGTGTGGGTCTTCATCTGCTAAAATCCCTGCTATGCGTCTCAGGGCAGTGAGGTATTTGACTGTTTCTAAGACACACATGCATGTCTAAATCTTTTACAATTTCAACCTTGAACACCACAACAATTTTAGATAAAAAGTTCACAGAAATGTAGTGGTAGTAATATTTTTATACCCCCCCCCCACCCCTTGTCTGCATTCCGCACACATGAAGAAGGCTCAATAGCAAAGCAGGGTGTAATTTCTTTTTCTGCTTTTCAGCGTGGATATACCCTCTCCTTGTTCCCTTTTAAGTAATGTATTTCTTTTGTAATCCTTACAACTTATTGTATAGGATGCACTGACTAGACCGTTTAAAATGTGCCCCTAAATGTGGTGGGGATAATTTGGGAACAAGGATACACTACAACATATTGGTAAAAATATATGTTTAGGCTTTTGGTGAGGAAATACAGAGATAATCCTCTAAGCAGATTTGTGTACGTATTTTTAAAATATTCAAAATAACCACAAAATCACAGAGCAAAAGTATATCCTGCTGCCACTGAGTGAGCAATTCTCTGTACCCAGTTACCCTGAGCCGCACCCCACTGTGATACTAGTGAGTCTCGGTTCGCTCTTGAGCCGAAACCCAAGTGATACTAGTGAGTCTCGGTTTGTTCTAGAGCCAAATCCCCCCATGATACTAGTGAATTTTGGTTCACTCTTGGACTGAATCCCCCCTGTGATACTAGTGAGTCTTGGGTCACCTTTGATCTATGTCCCATGTGATACTAGTGAGTCTCGGTTCACTTTTGATCCAAATCCCCAGTGATACTACTGAGTCTCGGTTCAGTCTTGAGCCCCATCCCCCTGTGTCTTGGTACACTTTCACTGATTCAATTTTTTAAGTTAAATTTCATTCGCCATATGTCTGCCCACTCCCATGACTGTCTTTCTTTTTGTAATTCCCCTGGTGCTTTTTCTGTTTGCTCCTCCCCTCTTTTGTGTCATCAGCATATTGAACTTGTTTGCTGTATGAGAAACTACGGTAGGTCGCTCGTATAGGTCAGGAAGAGAAATGGGTCATAAATGGACCCCTGTGGCACACCACTATTCAGATTTGCCCAGTTTGATGTGCCCAGTTGATCCTGTGATGAATCACAGCTGAATTGAATTTGGATGTTTTGGTTTGGAAATGAATGAAAATATAAATATGTAAAAATTAAGTTAATTCCACTATGAATTGACAAGCTCGTCACTAATAATTTGACCAACACAGTAAACCTGTGTGAAGTTTCAGTCATTAAACTTTGCTGTAATCCAAGTAAACCACTGCCCTAAATATTTAATGTGTTATGCTGTTCTCTCAACTTTTTTAGGATTCTTGTCTGCTTTTCACTTTGAAGGAAAACAAGTCTGAACCTCTAGACAACTGGAATAAAAATGCACTTGACAGTATATAGATAACAATGAAAGGTGCTGCTTTGCTGGCCTGATCTTTCGTCCTAGAGATATTTGCTATTTACACAAAATAGAATAGTCCGCAATGAATTCAACATTGTATTTAGGTTTTTCCAAGGTTTGACCATGTACCTTAATTTCTTGTAAAAATAGTGAATTCAAGAAGTAAGCACTGTTTTATATTAAGTCACTCTATAGATTGATTGACACTGTGCTGTTGCTAAGCAACTATACTTTTTTAAAGCAGATCTCCCTAGTGATAAAAATGATATAGGATAAAGGAGTGACCAGTTGGCTTTGGGCCTCTGAAAAGCTTAGGGGAAGAGAAAATTGACTTTATGTCTTTAGGTTTCATTACTGTTGTACTAATGGTAAGTATTATATAGGGTTGGATTTGCCTTGGTATGACTGGAAATCATGTTTTAGGATTCCATCTGCATGAAGAAAAATGTCAGCACTGGTATTGTAGGACAAGAACATTTCTCTGAATTATTTTCATGGATTCAACTTCCAGGTGAAACACTACTGCTGTATATCACTCAGGTGTCTCCAGTTAATTGCTCACCAGTATAAATAGGTACAGAGTCTCGTTCCTTAAAAGCATCAGCCAAATAAATTAATAATTAGTGCCTTTAATAAGCTCTCCTTTGACAATAGAAGACCTGGAAAGAATGAAAACCTGCAGGAAACAAAATTGTTCATAAATTATTTAGTAAAATAGTTAAATGAGCTAAAGGTAATGTGCTTTTTCAGTTCCTGTTGGAGGCCTAAAGATCCTAGGACAATTTAGAGCAATCTGGCTGGGCAGATTTAATTAATTGTTCTTTCTTATTGTAATTGTACCTCAAACTGCTGCAAAAAAACATTTTATTTTTCACTCCCCTAAACAAATGTTTTCTATTAAGTCATTAAGAACATATGGGGTTGTATGCTTTTCACTGTAGCTTTTTTTATTCAGTGCCATGGAGTATTTCATAGTTGACTTAATTTCACTTTTAAACCATTCATCACTTAAGCTTGCTTTTGGTTTTCCCAAACCCTGATGGATGTATTCGCTTTTGAAAGGCACAACAGAATTACGGGACATCATTTTTCAGATTGCTGAGATAGCTCAGTGTGTTAAGTCTTCATAGTCTTCAAAATGACCATTGTTGAAGAGGGCCGATTGGTGCACGAATTAAAGGACATGCATTTCTAGGGAGGGTGACTAGGTGCAGTGAGGTTATCAGCAGAAATGCAGGATAACATCAGGGTATCATTTAAAACTGGTATTATTGTTTGGAAATTTGCTCTTGTAGTAGTTGAAAAAGATGCTGAAAAAAATGAGGAATGAAGCAGAAAGTATAAAAATGCTCCTAATTCTGTCCCCATAGAGCTCTAACAGAATGGACCTGAGTGGTGTTTTTTCTCATTTTGTTGACCCCATCCCTGTAGTTAAGCTGATAATTTGGGATTACTGGTGCTTTGTCTGCCTGAATTTATACTTACTCAGTCACGTCTTTTTTCAATTAGCCTGAGATCAAAATAAGGTGAACAGACAATATATCCATTATATAATATAACAAATAAAATCTAATTAATAAAAAGTATTTCCAAATGCTACACTATACTAATGATACATTTAGATACATATTCAGTAAATTTCACACATCCACCTTTTTGTTGGATCGTTTATATAAAAATAATTCTAACTAATTTAAAAATTGTGAAAAACAGTGGTAGCCACAACGTTTAGATATTACCAGTGTTTTTCAACCATTTCCATCCCACACGCATGAGCACACTACACTTTATGCAAAATATAAACACTTTATGAATCACTGGCTCTTTCCCCATACAAACATCACCAGCCCAAGAACATTATTATTGGAAACAAAACTTATTGCAGTGTTTAATCTGAGCTTGCTTCAAGCGCCTAGCGTCCTCATGCTGGTGGGAATTGATGAGACACCGAGCTCCTGCTCAGCCGCGTGGTGAAGTTCTCTGGTTTTTTCTAAAACTAAACTCACCCCACACGTGATTCCTAGAGCGTGGTCTCTGTCTCAGGTATACCCTGAATGTACAGCGCCGCTCTGGAAAACTGCTTTGGTCGCATTACATCAGTCATTACGGTGACTAGTGAGCAGGAAGGGCAAACAATGGCGACTTACAGTACTTTGTGTTTAATTCCAAATCAGTCCAAATTTTCTTTAACGTCAATGAAATTATTTTGTTACCGAGATTTAATAAGCAGTCTGAGAAATGCTTTTAATAAATACAACAACAATATATCCACACTGGGAACTTGAACCTGAAGAGACCCAGTGGCTCTTCTGTGCTGTGCCCTACTTACAGAATAAGAGTGGTTTAGTTTGTAGATCACTGCCCAGGACTGTTAGACATCGTTAGTCATAACACATCTGTTTTAGTTTAGCCCTTGCTGTAATTGAATCGTTGGGATAGTTATGCCGAATATTCTTTGAATTGTCAGCAGTGGGATTAGTACCTGTTGCTCCTGTCTGGGCTGCAGGTCTGGGCTCCAAGGGTGGAAGACTGAAACAAGAAGCAGTAGACACTAAAATTCCGAAAAGGGTCTAAGAGTGGCTGCAAATGAGGCAAAAGCACGAAACGGAAGTTAAATGACAAAAAGTTAATTCCATACCGGCTTAGCCAGACCCATTGCCCAGTAGAATCACAGCTAGAAAACGGCACTGCAGAGAAAATGGGCTTGCTGGGTTCAGAAAAAAAGTGGTTTTTCTTTAAAAATGAATGAAACTTAAGGTTCTTAAAGCAGTACTAAGATTATTGTACCCATATCCTTCACAGGGCAAAGGGATATGCTCAATTTGCCAAACTTTTGCCGATAATATTTTTTGATGAAGTAAGTCCTACTCAACCTCAACCTCCTGAACCTCATTAGAGATTGGATAGAAGTGCTAACACGGAGACAGTGATGAGGCGGAAACTTGGGAGCTTATTTTTTCTGTTTAGCCTTCCTTCTGGTTTACCTTGTCCTGGTCACAGTTTAAGGGACAATTAAAAGCAGAGCTCAGCAGGCCTGAAAACCTGTTTCTAGAAGGTTCTGAGATGATGCCATCTTTTTGGCTGAGGAGGTGTGGAGTGACCCAGTAATGTTCAGGCACCATCTCATTAGTGAAAGACCAGGTGTAGTGCTGTGGTTGACATTTGACTATCCAACACGACTTTTTTATATCAACATTATTTGTCTCTGCTCATTGCAGCTGTATTTTACATTACCACAAAAAGTGATAGAGAAGGTATAAAAGCACACTAGCAGCATAAAATACCAGGCTTTTTTTTTTTAAACATCACAAAACGTTTCCTTTGAATGATCACAAAGTATCAAATGACAAATGTCAACTGTTCTATTGACTTGGTCTTTTATCTTGTCTGTATTTGATCTTGACAAATTTACAGCTTAACAGCTTGGGAGCTGTAGTAGGGAGATGTTTGACTGTATAGGTGAGGAAGCTGGGCTCTTTGCATCATTAGCCTCATTGTATAGTGAAGACTGTACTTTATTTAACTAACATCTGTCTCAAGACAATTTTTTAAGCTTGTGTCACGTACAAGATACAGTGCAGCGTTCCCTCACATTCATACTGTATAAGAAACTGAGTGTAACTGCATAAACATTGTCGAATAAAGATAAATATTTGCCACGTGTGATCAATAATAAAATTCTAACCTCGGATTTGATTTAGAATGTATTTGTGTGTGCCTCTCAATCCATTCGAAATGTGAGAGTCCTTTGTTTAGTTGTCAAGACCAAGGCTGTTATTTTACAGCTGTGAACAGTCATTTCAATGTTTGACATTTAAGCTTATTTATTGGAAGGCAAGCTGTATTATGATGGACACTATTTCTTTCTTAAAGGACTCATGTTCTTCGCATGATGAGCTTATACCAGTTTGTATTACTCATGTTCTTGTGTTGTATGTGGCATTTCTTATTAATCTGTTATGTTTGAACTGGATTGCAGAATGCCTAAAAATCTGCCAGCTGCTGACCATATTTCTTTGAGAATTTCTGGCATGGATGTTGTATCCGATGTTTTATTTTAGATACTGTGTGTCTCTTTAAAAATAGACCTAAATGGATGCATGATTAAATGCACAAGGTATGCAATTAATATTACATATTCATGCTCTTATTTAGTCCTGCAAGTTTGGGTTCTTCAAGCAATCAATATTTTCATGTCGCCAAGTCAGTTAAAAAAATCATTTTTATTCTTCATTTCCGAGTGCATCTCTCTCTCTCTCCACAAAATTCACGGGGCAAAAAATCTTTGGCACACATTTTGTGTATTGATCCCATAGCTGCCAGAAGCCTATTGATTCAAGAATCTAATTAAAGCTGCTTTTCTTGAAGGTGTCCTAGAAAATCATCAGATCTACAACCTGGTTTGGCAGGTTGGTCTGAAAGCCTATAGCTGTTTGCACAAGGAACAGTCTCTCCTCTATTCTCTCTTCTAGGTCTGCTAGTGCCTCATTTCCATAAGTCCTCATCGGTTCTCCAGGGTCTGAAACAGTCATTTCGGTTGACTTCGTCAGTGGCTTTTAAGATTTTGGATACCACAGACAAATCTCCCCCAAAGTCGTCTTTATTCTAAGCTAAGGAGATTTAGTCCTTTTAACCTTTCTGTGTATTACATACGTTTCAGTCCTGGGATTATTCCATTGGCTCTCCTGTGCAGGATTTGTAGACCTGCATTGTCCTTTTCTATAGTAGTGAACAGAGATAGCCTCAGCATTGTAAATGGACTTGCAGCAGAGTAATATTGAATTGTGAATGTAACATTTTAATGTCTATTTATGTGTAGATATTTTTTTATCCTTTGTATGAATAAATGGGCGTTCAGTTGGACCTGTTATTTGTCTCTACTCCTCTTTTATTCTCTTTATTAACGATCCTTAAAACCCCAGGTTACCAGCACAGGTTGCCTGGTCTACTCCTGCTTTACATTCATATTAATTTTATGTCTATTCATCATCCATTTGCCAGATCCAGATCGTCAAAACAGAATCCACTAGAAAAAAAATATTTTTGTTCTTTATGGCAATGATCCCTAGATGATAACAAGATAAGTCTGATACAGTCCAGTTTTAAAAACATTTAGTCCCTGGGGTATTAACAAGTATTTGAATGCATGCAGTTAATATCACCAAAAGCAGAAGGCTGGTCCTATAAGCAGTAACAGTTAAAAAAGTCATAGGTATGTAGGTTCCTTATAAAACATTCTTTCAGTTTTGGTGTTTATAAAGTAAGCAAGATGATTCCTTTAATAAAAAAAAAATCAATACCTCCTTGTAATCCAACAATTCAATGTCTGGATGACAGTGGTATATTTCATTTAGGGATATCAGTGCTGATTGAACACAGAAAAGAAACACTGGTCCATCTCTGAATGATTTAATTAAGGAAACAGCACAAATACCTACAAGACACCTAAACAAGCTCAGTAAAGTCCACATAGTATTTTCTGTCTCCTGGAAAGGAATTTGTTTCTATCTGGGCTTCGGTATCTCACAGTTTGAAAGGCAGGCCTGTTGTCCACCATCTACAAGGGTGTATCACTCTGAAAAGTCTTTCTCATGCTGATTTGGAGGGAGATAAAACACTGTTTTGCAAAATGAGATGAAGAGAAAAACTGGTTTGTTTCCCTTTTCCACCTTTTTGCTTCCCAGAAAAAAAGTGTTCTCAGAAGACATTTGCATGTCATGCAGAACAGGAAACTAGTAATTAATTTCGCAAATCATCAAAAACTGAAACTGCAACATTAATTTTCAGCCTAGATGAAGAACATGCCCTGAGATATAATTAGAATTATTTGTATCAAGTCAAAATGGACGCACAGTGGCTGAGTGGCCTAGTATTTAAGATAAAATTGATAACAATCTAAAATGTTTGCTCTGTTTTGATTCACTCATAAAAACTGGTTAAGGATTCTGAAAGCTTCCCCAAAGAAATTACAGTTTGCTGTGGTCTAAATCTTGCTTAAAAAGTAATGTGGGCACTCTGTGAAGTATACTGCTGCTATTCAAATGTAGAGGCCATAAATGACCATGGTGTGAAAATTGTTAATGTAAAGACAGACGCGTTGGTACAGTAACAATGGTAACATGAAACACAGGAGGCTTTGTTAGGAGTCTGATGTTAAATGAAGGTGGAAACAAGATGCCATAAAATTCTCCCATTTGCTGTTGGGAGGCTTGTGAAAAAAATGCTTTATGGCTTAATAAAACAATGAACTTGGTATTTAATAAGGGAAACCAGGTGTCATTGAATCTTCAGGTTGTTTTAATTGAGCAAGTGGTATCCCATGAAGAGACCTCCTCTGTACCAAAGTGACTATAGCAATAAAACTGCTGTTCCTTGTGATTTTGTGTACTGTAAACTAATTTGATCATTTCATATTGCGCCAGCTGTGGACCTGTGATTGTAAAATGATACAGTGAGGCACTGCGGTGTTAATCACATGTTTGACAGTGAAACATTTTGCATAATCTGTGAAAGGTCTAGATTTCTGGCTAGACTGAAGAAATTGCACCAGTATTTTATCTCAAACTCACATATTAGTGTATTTTCATATGCTGAAGTAGTTCGAGTAGGTACCTGCGTCAGCATGCGTAGGCTGCAAAGGAACAAGTAAAGGTTTATTCCATGCTGAGAAGAGAAGAAAATAAACCCAACGTTTCAGCTGTGGAGCCTTCTTCATGTCAGTTTTCGTATGCTTTTGTATTGGGTTCTGTGTGAATTATAAAAGTATTGTGTTTTGTTACTTGATCCAGGTTGTGAAATTTAGATAAGTAAGGTATCGGTTCCTATTTTGTGACTTACAAACTGGATTAGAAAGTTATAATAAATCTTAAAAATTGAGGAGTGAGGGTTACTCAATATACATTTGATAATAGCACGTCCAGTTGTTTGATCAAACGCACTGTAGAACTTGAAACAATGCGAAGAATGCCGATTTCTGTCTGCATGGAGTGATGTCAGCTTTAAGCGGAAGGGATTGTAAGGAGCTGGCTAGTCTTCTCTAAAACAGAACAATACATTCTTGCACTGGTCAACAGCAAGCCCTGTTTCAGCTGGAATTTTATGGTGCTGGAATCCGCTAAACTCCAGTTCACTCTTGAGAGGAGTTCATTAAGAGCTAAGCAGTGGTCACTAACTAGAAATCAGTTTTGCATAAGAGCCATACAAGGAGTCAAGTTTTGTAACTTTTCTAGCATCTCTGATGTTAATGTGAAGGATGATCAATAACTAGAAGGTTTAGTGCAACCCTGTTTGTGACTGTTTTCTAGTAGATGTGTTTTTTACTGTGAAAGACCCTGGTTAACAGGAATAAATAAAGCCTACCAGTTCACGCATTTGGTTAATGTCATAAACATACAGTTTGCCTTGAGCTATTAGCTGCTATCAACATCTCAAATACACTGTGCAGGCCTCAAGCTGTATATCATGAGCTCTTTTATGTTGAAAGGGCAAGATGTCCCTTTGAGCTTGTCATTGAGGCTCACAGAATTACATGTTCCCTGTCATAAATTCCCCTGGCACTGTCACTGACCAGTGTTCGACCTCTTGTAGGTGGCAATCTGCAAGAGATTAGAAATCTGGATAAGATAAGGCATTTAAAAATGTTGGGATCAATTTATCTGATTTTTTTCCTAAACTAGAGGCTACATAATCAGAGTTTTGTTTTTTTAGTCGAAACAGAACTAAATAAACTTTTCTAGAGACAGCAGGACATATGTTTCATCTGAAACATCCTCAGACTTGACTTTTATTATTAACCTTTGTTAACATTTCCTTTTGGCTGTGCTGTTGTTTGAAAGTCAAGAGTTAGTTTGATAGTTATGCAATTCAGCTGAATTGAAGAACCTAGCACTTGTTTTTATAAGAACCTATATGGGTAGATTTCTTTTTTACTTCGTTGGATTCTGAGCTATGATTTATGAAAGTAGCAGCTTGATGTTCAGTATAATTAAAAGTTTTTCCTCTTTACAGTTCAGAACATCTAGATGCCCCCTATATGAAACTCTGACCCAGAATTGTAGTGTCACCACAGCTATATAAAAAATCACTTTTATGCAGTCTAATATTTATAAATGTACTGTATATAGCTAGAGAGAATTTTTATACTTTGAATTATCTGGGGAGAAAGTCAGTTTCAATTTGTTTCTTATTTTTGAGTGAGTTTAAAAGCTAAACAATAGTCTTTGAAAAGTGAAAAGAGAAGAGATTTCCCCTAATAGAGTAGCACCCCTTAGCTAGGAGGTTATTTTTGTGAGCATCTGGGGTGAACACCTTCTTTAATTAAACAGTGAAGTTTTTCAGATGGAGTGGTGGCTCTGTGGCTAAGGCTCTGCGCCTGTGGCTGGAAGGTTGCCTGTTCGTATCCCGCGGCCAGCAAAGGAATCCTACTCCGTTGGGCCCCTGAGCAAGGCCCTTAACCCCAACTGCTCTAGGGGTGCCGTATAAGTGGCTGACCCTGTGCTCTGACCCCAAGCTTCTCTCCCTGTCTGTGTGTGTCATGGAGAGCAAGTTGGGGTATGTGTAAAAGATAAATTCCTAATACGAGAAATTCTATATTGCCAATAAGGTGATCTCTCTCTCTTTTGCTGAAGTATAATGACTTGGCCATGCTTCATTTCTACAATGGCACAGTTGTAAGATGTCTCCGTGCCTCTGGTGTGTTGTGGCAGTTGAGGTGAAATCTGGTTCCTTCAGGCATCTAAAAAGTGGATGTAAACATCATGGAGTGTGATTTAGCTAGCACTTCAAGATTACGAAGTGTCTACAGATACAATTAATAGCTCATTTCCATTGCAGGAATGCCAGGACAGTTTGACTCAGTCCTTGCTCTGAAATAAAGAAAACAGTGTGCCGCTGAGCTGTTACTTAGCGCCAAATACAAACGTTCTTGTCCTGTGACAACGTGATGCAGAGGTTACCTGGAGTAGAAAGAAATTCACAATGGCAAATCTGCCATTTTCAGTATATATTGAATTGGGGTGTGAGGATTTATTTTTTATTATGTTGGCAAATTGGTGTTTTACTGCATTGTTAATGGGGCATTTTGACACAGGCGTTAACATTTATGCTTACTCTGTGCGGAAAAGGTACTATATATGTACAATTAATTATTAATCAACAGCACGAACAATGAGATTAACATAATAGTTTGAATGTTTCAAATCCTGTCCTTTCCCAGAGACCTGAAGAATCTGATTTAGAGGTGACAAAAGAACCAAACTGAGCACCCTGATTTACTCATGTAGACTTTTCTATTTTTTAGTTGTCTAAATACAAATACAAATACATGTGCCCTTTAATACATGTATGAACAGAGCATAATGTTAAACAGCCAGTAGTCTTTAAAAAAGCATTGATTAACAGGACTAACAGGAACAGGAGTCTTTGCTTTTTTTGTGACGGCTCCACCAAAATATTTTATTTTGTGAAACCCTGCCTAGGTAAAGAAATGTTAAATCAATATATTAACTGAGGGTTGAGTAGGTAATGTATATTATCAATTACCTTATTGATAGAGGAATAAAGTACAAAGATAACATGCAGTAAGTCCTAGCACATGTGGCGTACTTTAGCCATTTGATGCCATTTGTGAATGCTTATAGACATTAGAAATAACCATTTACGTAGAGAAAGTGTGGAAAAGCTTTGAGAAAACAGCCCAGACGCATTACCTATGGGTACAGTCTGCGTAGAATACTGTCTCCTGATGTTTCTTCAATGCCTGTTGTAAAATGGGCACAAAATAGGTGTCCTGAATAGCACTGTTGTGTTACTATTTTTGACATATTTCCTACAAAAGAGCACCTTTATTTCACATTTTGTTGTCACTAACTATTAGTGAAGCATCACACATTAAAATGCAAGTAATAAAAAAAGAGTGGTTTTAAATTGTGTTTTATAGAGCCAAATCAAAAGTAATAATGAGTGTGAGTCGCGTGTGCTTTGGATGAAAGCAAGATTCACTACAGTGAATGCTGAAAACTTTAATTTGGCCTTTAATCTGTGTGCTTGCTTTTACTGCTAAAAGCAAACACTTAGATTATTTTTTTGCTCCTACTTTGTATATCTCTCCCTTCTGTTGGTTAAATAGCAAAGCAAACTCCTCCCAGTTAAGCTGCTGATGTAGGTCCTATGTTGCTGGGCAGGGTCAGTGAGTTGCAAAGCAGGCCATCAGTGAAAAAACTCCTTTTTTATAACCTGGTGTGGCCTCATATCCTGAACTGTCACTTCTGGCATCACACAGACAGCCCATTTCTAAGAATGGAAGGGCTACTGTAATCTGTCAAAATGAAAATCTTTGAAGTACGGTTCACAACGACCTAACTGTGAAAGGAGAACCCAGGAAATAACACTGCGGGTACAGCGGCTGTAATTGTGGCGAGAAGGTGGTGCCGAAGCAAACAGCATTCACAATTAAATGAAAGAAGATGAAGAGAAGGATATAAAGTTGCCATGTTGGTTTATTTCACTTAAATGAAGGGGGAATAAAATGCAGGCAGGTTTAGGTGCAGTAGATTACTCAAGATTGCACACTGAATGTTTTATTAACAATTTCACGCTGGGGTGAAAGGGACACTCCCAGGATTTTGGCGTATTTTGACTCTTAAATATTGATTTCTTAATAATATGTAACCTCGTTGAAAGTCTGATGTAATCTTACCAATTTCTAGAGGTTACACAGAGACATTGCATGTTTTTAAAAAAAGATAATTATCTTACCATTGTAATGCTTGTTACGTAATTATTGAACCTGTTATAGTTCAAGTAGGGAGCTGCGTCAGCATGCGTAGGCTGCCAAGGAACAAGTAAAGGTTTATTTAGCCGAAAAGTTGTGCTTCTTTTCTTCTCTTTGCAGCGTGGAATAAACATTTACTTGTTCCATTATTGAACCTGGACTTATTGCTGTAATTATGTAAACTGAAGTATTGCTCTGATGCTTTTGCAGGATGCGTTACAGGTTTTCATAAAACCAGATTGCTCATCAGTTGTATTTTCTGTTTCAGTACATTAACAGATACAGATGATTTTTAATTTACAAAACGATATATTTTTTTTTAAGACAACAGTTTTCAACCCCCTTCTAGGCTGTGGATCAGTAAATGAGATTCAGCCTGGTTATGTCAATGAAAAAAGGCATAACCATAGAAGGAAAGTTGAAACATATCGTATCCTATTTCCTATCCTCTTCATGACCTTCTCTATTGGAAATGTCACTTAAAATGAAAACTGAACTTTTGTTCTCTCCATTATGCAGGCAGGTGTTGTAAAACTAATTACAATAAATTTCAACTTTATATGCTGTTGTGAGCAAGATGTGTTAAGGAATGTTGCAATTCTGTACAGTGTGCAACTGCAGCACATCTGGTGGTAACTCTCTGGTTATATATCCTCTTACAGGGAGTCTATTTGTCTTTTGGTGTGCTGGAAAATACACTTTGTAAGAACAAAACTGACTTAAATGGTATATTTCAGAGCCCCAATGTGAACGGTATTTCCATACATAATCTCCTGCCAGGGTTAGAGAACTCTGTCGGTGGACTTTGTACAAAAGTTCTTACAGTTTTATTTATTTTCTTTCTTCTCCGTGCTTCTTATGAAGTGGGTGGATGATTGATACATTTCATCGGAGAAATAGATGTTAAATATGACATTTTCAATGGGGGGAAAAAAATGACCAAGCAGCTGTTCTCTGCTCTCTTTCAAGCAAGGCAGCAGAAGAGCCCACAGGAAATGTTAGCAATTAATTTAAAGGCCACCAGATGACCTTGAATCTACCAGAACAACAAAAGCAATCTTAAAGCAAATGATCCTCATTATTTGCTGTAAACCGAGGTTATAGAGAATGCCAACATTGTTTACCATGACATTAAGTGGCAACCTTGAGGCCATGGAAGTCAGAAGATGAATTATGGGACTGTGGATGTAGGACATACAGAATCTCCTTGTCACGTCTGTTAAATGGAATATTTCAGCTGAAAGTCTTTTATTCTGGTTTAGACTGTAAGCTTTAGCATGAAGGTAATTAGACCTTTCTGGGTCAGTTCTGATGAATTGAACATCCTGGCATTACATACAGAAGTAATATCTGATCTCGTACTCGGTTTAGATTTACTTTCGTTGGTGCTCTTTGGGCCGATAAAATTTAAAACGATCAGTTTGGTCGACAACTCCTTGCTCCAGAGACGTTCATAAGGTGCGGGCTTTTTTTAAAAAAAAAAATAGTTCTGGTCTTTTATTGTCAAAGTAGAGTGAGGACAGCAACTGAGACTTTTGGTGTAATCAGCTATATTGTCAGAGCCATCACACTTTCAAATCACATATTATTAGCTGTTAATATAGGACAATATGTTAATAGAGGACCCTGTGCAGAAAACCTGAACGATATCCAAAGGCGTCGCCGAGGTCTGAAAGCCGCAGGTAAACAAGCTGCAAAAGTACAAAACCAGAAGCGGAGCTGTAAGCCGTGAGGAAGCCGAGGGTCGAAACCAGAGCGACCGGTAAAGAGCCAAAACCACCACCAGGAGACCTAGTCAGGGAACAAACCAGGGACAGGAAGCCGATAACCAAGTAGCAAGTCGCAGCGAAAGAGATAGTAGCTCAAGCCTGGAAAACCCTCATACTGAGCACAGGGGAGGGTGTGAAGCAGCATTAAATGGGCTAATGGGGAACCGTTCTGGAATGCGAGGTGGAATGACGAGTCCTCCGGGGGGCGTGGTGGAACACCTGGGTTCACGGTGGGACTGAACGCACATGTCTGCTCCTTCCTTCCAGAGGAGCCAGTCAGAGCCAGCCAGCGTGTTTTGCAGGTGGGCGGAAACCAAACCTCTTAGCAAAACCCCACACAAACACAGATGGACCATGCAGACTCCCCTCACGTCTGGACATGTCACATAGACATTCCCTCACGTCTGGATGACAAACCCATGATCCTGAAGCTGTGACACACCAGCACTAACCACGGCACTGTGCTGCCCCTAAGGCGACTTTCCACGACAAGCTAGATCTGTTTCAAGAGTCTTTAGCATTTATCTGAAGGATTCAAATGGTTTTGGACTTTTAAGGACATGTCCTTCCTGAATATTGGTATAATTCCTTCGGATGCTATAGTAATGCCTTTGACAACAGGTGTCTCATGTCTCAAAATTGCGTTTTTTGTGAGAAACAAAATATTTCAGATGCTAAGAAGTTGGCACTAATGTGTGAAGTTGCCATTAACCAATGCATACAGACTGGGATTCTGCAGGACCATTGCATCTGGTAAATGGATATGTATCAGGTGAGACTTGAGGCCTTTCTGTCATAAAACCTTTTCTATTAATAAATCAGTCAACTCCAACCCGGTGCTCAGTGAATGTGGGGCTTGTGTGAGTTGGTAGCTGTTTGTTGCCTTCAATATTTTGCTCATCTCCTTCAGGAAATCCTTTCGCTATACATTAAGAAAAGAAACCACATGGGCTAAAGTAAATAACCTTACAATCCTAGTTAACGCAAATCTGTTACTTGCTATACAGCTCTCTAGTTGATATAACAGATATCATCAAATAATTTACTGTTACTGAATAAGCATGCCCCCGCCCACCTGTTATCCAAGCTAGAATGCTTAACATTTTAAATTAACACGAATGTATGTGTATATGTACGTGCACTTGTGTATGACCTATATAAACATGAATTTGTTTTCATTATAAATTAGAAGAGGTTAATCTTCCAATTTTTTTTCCCATTTCTGCGGCTAATATTTGATTTGTGGTACAATTGCTGTTCTGTGGAATAATATAAGCTAACACTGGACAAACAAGGTCCCAAGAGCAGAAATGCATTGAGACCCGAATACAGTTCCACCTCCAACTGGCATGTCTATGCTGTTTTAAGCGCGAGAAAGCAATTGGCCCTGCTTTTTAAGCCACACTGTCTAAAACCCTTTAAATGAGAGGAATGTGCATGATTTGTGTGTACTAAAAGCCATTACTGTGGTGATAATTTTCAAGTGTATGTAAACCCCAGGAATTGAAAGCAAATTACCCTCTTGCCCCATGACAAACTAGATGGATTCACTTGACTCTGTTGCTGATAATCCTTTTATTCACTGTTACTGTGGTCTTGCTCAGGGGCCCAACAGAGAAGGATTCTTCTGCCAGCCACAGGATTTGAACCAGCAACCTTCCAGCCACAGGCACAGATCCTTAGCCACCTCTCCACCCCTAAGGTTCTGATATTCTACTTCTAATAAAACCTCCTGTACATTCTTTTAGAAAGACCCCATGAATGCCTTTCAGTGCTTATTTTCAGAACAGGTGCATTAACAGTTAACTGTTTTGTTAGCCGTTTTGTTGTTGTTGTTGTTTTGTAAATTTTATCAGTATTTTTTATTTCCTTTAATTAGTGGGTTTTGGAAAAGAAAGTGATTGGAGAAAAACATTCTGATATGCGTGTGTTTTGTATAGTGGTATTTGTTTTGCCTATCACAGTCTGAGTTTAGAAGTGATTTGCCGACAAACGAGCAGCACTAACAACCTTCGAAAGGCGGAAAATTACCTGACAAGGCAGCCAGCCAGCACTGAAAGGGTTACAATGAGAAATCATCAAGGTTAGCAAGGAAAACACTACGAGTGGGAGAAACCATGGATACCATTGGTTTTCAAAGGTCAGGTTAGAATTCAAAAGGTTAAATCTGCAAAGAACCTAAATAGCATAGTATAGCTGGCAGATGCATTTTTTTCTGTTATTGCTTGAACAGTCTCTCAAGGGAATTAAACAATTCAAGCAATTTAATCTTATTTAGTTACATTTTTGCAATCCCTGACACCTTACCTTTTAGTGATTAGTATGATTTGGTCGCCATTGCTGGGAGAAAAGAAAGATGTGTTCTCAAAAGAATGACCCAATTATCTAGGTTCAAAGGCCAGAGGCAAATAATAGCAGCTTGATTAAACGGACAGTGTGTGGTGGCTCCACAAGACCGCTTTCCTTCATTTCATTTATGTCTAAACATGCACTAAATATAAGGCTGTAGACTCCTATATTGCTTTTTAATGGTTTTAATTTTTTAATAAAAGTTCTTTGATGTTAACCATAAGAAAAAAAAAGACGTCTTCCGGTGTGACATTAAACATCTGGAAGCAGATGATTTTGACAGCCTTGACAAAAGAATCGGACCCAAAGGTTTGATTCTCCACCTGTCGAAATCTGGTCTTTGCGGATAAACTGGCCCTCTGAATTGCCACAGGGGCTAAGGGCAGAGAGCAGAGTAGAGCAGTTTATTGCCAATTATAATTGTTATTAATGTCCATTAATTTACCTAAGCTGAAAAACATGCTAACATCATGAAGCACTAAAGACAGAGCCTGGCCAGTACCTGGATGGGAGACCTTCTGGGAAAGCTAAGGTTGCTGCTGGAAGAGGTGTTAGTGGGGCCAGTAGGGGGCGCTCACCCTGCAGTCTGTGTGGGTCCTAATATCCCATTATAGTGACTCGGACACTATACTGTAAAAAAGGCTCCGGCATTTGGATGAGATGGAAAACTGAGGACCTGGCTCTCCGTGGTCATTAAAAATCCCAGCGCGTTTCTCCAAAAGTTTCCTGGCCAAAGTTCCCCCTGGCTTTTACCAGTCATGGCCTTCAGATAATCCCCATCTCTTAACTGGCATTGTCACTCTGTTCCCTTCCCCACTGAGAGCTGGTGTGTGAGGAGAGTACTGGCACATCATCCAGTTGGGGCTACACACTGGTGGTGGAGGGGAGACTCCAGTACCTGTTAAAGCGCTTTCAGTGGAGTGTCCAGAAAAGCACCACATAAGTGTTATGAATTTATTTCATTTTCAGGTCTGTTTCTTAAATTGGACTTAGCCACCATTAGAGTCAACATCTTTAACATGGAACCCCTGCTAAAAACTGTAGTTAGTCATACAAAAGGAATAGATTTGGTATCATGGTACATGAGCAGCAGATGAGGCTTTCTGTTGTGTTTCTGAGGTGCAGAGGACAGATGTTCCTTGAGTTGTCTTGATGCCTCTCAGAATAAGCCTTCTCTCTCAATGCAAACCCAGCAGGGGAGGCACCAGAATCCATTTGCATTCATCCCTACCTAAGACTATGATCAGTTGTAAACTGCACAAAATGGAATTTAAAAGTAAGTGGTTAACGTTACTCTTCAGGAAGAGGGAATTCTGATGGGCCTGAAAAAAACAGTAGTGAATACTTAAGGTTTTACTGGGATCTAAAATTAAAGCTTAAACAGATTAATTTATCTAGTCTGTATCACTGTTTTAGTTTTAAATTCAGATTTTATGGTTTGTTGGCACCTATGCTGAACATTTGTGGAGTACTGTTCAGAAGAATTTATTTCTAACAGGGCCTTCAGATTAGGACCAAACCTTGTTCCTCCAGCAGGTGGCGCTCTGAGGGCTTCTCTGAGCTTCCAGGTGGCTACAATGAATGGCTGCCAGTGGCCACAGCTTGTCTGTCGAGATTCTGTTACTCGCAGCTCTGGTGACTTCCCCATCTCCCACATACCCCTACATGAATAATAATAATAATTACTTACACTTATATAGCGCTTTTCTGGACACTCCAATCAAAGCACTTTACAGGTAATGGGGGGAGTCCTTCCACCACCACCAGTGTGCAGCATCCACCTCGTCTCATTCACGGCCAGCTGACTGGACATGATGGGTTAATGAAAATAGTAGAGAAATGGCCACTAACCTGATTTCCATCTGTTGTTAAATTAACAACACCAGTGTGGCTAGACACAGAAATAAAGATAATTTGTTTATTATTCCTGCTGTGAAGGGTTATATCAATACAGGTGGTGCATACTGATCATATAAAACTGCCTGGTTGAACAATTCTGTTTTTTAACTACTCTTATTCTCACAGTTATAAAACACTGGCCCATAGTGTTATTCAAATAGCTTTCACTGTAGTAGTTGACCGAAGGAGTAACGACACACCCAGAAATCAGCTGGTCTCTGCCATGTTTCTTGGCATTAACAGCGCAGTTTAAAGCATGAAAAACATTGTAATGATGAGTCCCTGACAGAGAGGGACTCGGTTGCTGATATAGTGTATGTGGAGAGAACTCGGATTTGCTCTGCTGTCTCTCAGGTGCTTCTTAGTGTCTGACACACGGCCCACACGAGCAGCAGACAAGCTCATAACATTAATACCCAGCTTTTCACCACAGAGGGCTTGAATGTTGTTGGGACTTTTCATACAATTAATTATCCTGTCCCGTTACACTGAATATCCTTTGATTTGTGTGGTCTTGTCTGCATCTCCTGTGGACACCAGAATCTAATCAGATGTAAATGATCAGCCTGGGACAAAAAGGCTGATCAGGTGACCTGTGCTCCCTCTTGCTTTGTGCCTATTCAGTATTCAGAAAAAAAAATTCCAACCCAAAATGTATTTCTTGCTTTCATTAAAACCACGTTCGCAGGACTGATGTACCCTAAATTAGAACCGTTTTAGGACCTCCAACTTACATTTGCACGATGTTGAAATCTAGAATCTGTTTAATATGTTTATGCTGGGCACACTTCGCCTGTCAAATTAGTTTAAAATAGTGTCTCTGTGGGGTGCTGTTCCTATCAGTCAAGAGTAATTCACGTGGCATCACAGTTCATTCAGAGCTCACTGAGATTGTCATCCTTGCTGTCTCCTTCATCCTGAAGGGGAAGACAGGGGCTTTTAGTTGGCCCAGTGCTCAGAGATAAAGACTCTCAGACATCTGCTTCTTTTAGATTCTGAAGTTTGGTATAAACTCCTAGTGGCTTAAAGTGTTTTACTGTCTGCTGGAACAGACTGAAAATTCATGTTTTCAAAAGTCGTTTTCAACTGTGGCAGGCTAAGCGTTTCATAAAAGATGATTAATTTGATCACAAATGGGCCTTGTACAAAGCCCTATTATGCTGGACGCTGGTGTAATTCAACCATCTTATTGAATGGAATATTTTTACTGTCGTGTCTCAAAGAATATGTGAAATGTTCATGTGTTCATTTGTTCTCGAGCAGTTCATTTTTCCCTTTGTGTGTAAGAGCGTATGGTGTTGAGCTTTTGGGAAGAAGGTCAGATACTAGTTGCCACAAGCCACAAGAATGTCAAATTCAAAGTAGAAAACTGAGGCTGCAAGAGATCAGCTTCTCACCTGAAATGTCCATTTTCTGTAAAAGTATGTCTCAGCACCATAAATATCTGAGGAACACTTTTGGGCTGGCAGCTTTTATCCTAGTCCCTTAACACTTCAATTAAAACCTGGAACATTGAAAGTACTTTAATCTGGTGAATAATTGAGAAAAGATTTGACGCGTCTAAAGAGAGGGTGATTTTGTTTTTAAACACCTTACTTGGTTTCCTCTCCCATGACACTTGTGATAGAGTAGATGGAGACTTCTGTTCTCCTAGTCACTACATCATTTTCAACTCCTTTCAGTGACTTCCGCTTCCCTGGGTCAGAGAAAACAGCTTCAAAAGTCCAGCTGGGCCTTCTTTGAAAGGGGAAAGATATTTTTCATTGTCGGCCCCCATTTTGGGAGGAGATAAGACAGGTAGGCCTCTGCTCACATGTCAAGCTTTGGTACCACTTTGTTGCCCAAGCGGAACAGCAGCCATCTGTGAGTGACAGTGATAAACTGAATTTAGGGGGTCCTTCTAGGTGAGACGGCTATGCACTTAGGTGGCCTCCTAAGACATACTGAGTTACATTAGGGCTCCAAATGACACCCCTGATGGTTCTTTCAGAACATCGGTTCCCAGCCTATACTGCAGTTACACCACTGTGGTGCTCAAAACATTTTCTCTGTCCCCTTATCAAGAATCATTGAAGTAGAATTGTATATTTATATTGATTTTACAGTAAAATACAGAATGGATTGAATGAAAAAAGTAAAGATGAAAAATTGCTCCCCTTTTTAAGTTTACCTTACAAAAATATCTATAACAAAGTAGGTGTACGTTTGCCTATACGTTATTCGTATTTTTGACGATTTTCCTTCTGAAAAAGTCTGACATTTCTCACACCCCAGTTCAAAACCTCTGTTTTTGGAAGAATGTCTCAAGATTTGGGAACTTAAATGATCTGGAGAGCTGTTTTCTAATTATTTCTGTTATTACAACCGCTATTGAACATATGGTTGGACGGTGGTATACACAGAAAAATGTTTTTCCTTAAGATACAGAACGTTTTCAGGCAAGCTGAAAACAAAGCACTTGTGAAAGTTCCTGGTCAAAGTATCTATAATAACATTTGGAAAAAGTTAAGAAATACTTGGTTTTGAGAGGGCAAACTGTAAGGCTCTTGTATCCGTGGTAAATTTTACTTAAAGGTTGTTTTTATTTCTGTTTTGACTAAACACATATTTCTGAAGATATCCGTCTTTAGCACATGAGATGAATTTGTTTGGTCCATTGGAAATCATAATTCAGGTGTTGTGACTGCTTTGCTTCAGGAAAACCTTGGGAATTATGATGGGGAATGGTTTTACAAATGTCCATTTGCAATAATTGTGAATTACAACCTCGCAAGATTAGTGCTAATCTTAGTCATCTCACTCACCACTTTGTCTCTGTTTTTCCAGCTTACTGCAATTCTTACAATCCTAAACCTCCTTGGTATTTGTTGTGGGAGCATAAACACACTCACAGAAAGCAGAATTGACTAAGAATACATGAATAAAAAAGTGCAAATACCCATGTTTAAAGTATGGTACTGTTAAGGTTTTATTTACCAGGGGATTCTATAGTATATAGTGTAGTAATCTGACTTTACAGACTTACATTTTGTACAACTGATTTTGTGCTTTTTGGATATTAGGGACTGATGGGCACTATAAATGGTGCATCTTTTGAGTTGCTGAGAATCACAAGTGAGGTTCAGTCAGCCATGCTGGAACTTGGTTTGTTAGTGAGTTGACCACTACACCTGACAACCAAAGAACTAATTATTCTTATCAGATACTGGTTATATTTAATCTGATTAGTTTTGCTCTATAAGAAAAGTGTGTATTTTTATTTATTAACATAAAAATAGATATGAATTTAATATAAATATTTTAATATATAAAAATAAACCTATACATATATAAATGTATCCATTATATAAGAACAGAACCTGCTGTCTGTTACTCCTTTTCTAATTTTTTACCAAACAGTCCGACAGCTATCAAAAAAAAGAACCATGCGCTGAGTATTTTTATATGACAATCAAGCTATCTTATAAGTAATAGCATAAGAACTCGACGGTTTGTCTTTATTTGTACATTTAAACTGACGAGAAAACGAAATTGTATGTAGAAGATGTTTAACAGTGATTTAAAGTTCTTATGGTTTAAAGTTTTCTCATTCCTGTTTCGACTGGGCCTCTGCAGGGTTTGGGGTATTGAAGCACGTGCGTATCCTGTGTTCTCAGCGATCACGGAGACTGGAAGGGGGTGAACAGGGGGCAAGTCCGGACCAGAAAGTGCTGATGTATCCGATACGAAAGTTGCTGTGTTGCCAGCAAATGGTTTTCCCAGCCTGTGCAAAAAGAACATGCGCAGTTGCAAATGATGGTGCTTTTCTTTGAAAAAGAAACTTCAGACATTTATCTGTCTTACCACACGCACCTTATACACCCCCTCTGCACCTTATATAGACACACCTGAGGCTTAGTAATTATTCAGCTGCATTTTAAACGTTAATGCAGCTTCAGCGGTCAGCATGTTGCTGGCGTGTGTACGGCTTCTGTTGCTTAGGTTTTAAATGAGACATATGGTAGGTGAAGTGGTAAAAACTGCAGAGGCTAAGAAACTCCGTGATGAAAGTGGCGAGGTCCATTTTGCATCTGTATGAAATGTGCCCAAAGTTGCAGAGGTTTTGCGGGTCAAAGGCTAAAGATGCGGCCTTTCTTTGTTGCTATACAAAGGGCCATAGTAGCCGCCATGCAAACAGGATGGGCGGCACACAGCCACGAGTGCTCCAGGCATTAATGGTTAATCACGGGTCAGAAGGATTAGAAATCAGCCTCACAGAAGGGCAAGAACTGTGCAGTGAGGTACAGTAACTCCTGCCACACAACTTTGTGTTTGTGTAGATTTGTGTTTGCAAGAAGCAACCACTGTGTGTTTGTGTTATCACACCCATAGAGACTTCATGTCCCTCTCCAGGATGGAACACCTTTGTGTCAATGAAGTGAGAGAATTTCTGTGTATTTCTAAGACTCCTCCCATTCTTTCCAATTCTGCTTTAGCATTTAGCATCTGTATTCAATTAATTTCTATTTAAGAATTTTATCTCCATACAAGCATTTTTCACTTTCTCAGGCCCTTTGAGGGGTTATGTATTTAAGGATCAATGGGGTCTCATTCCCTCACGAAATGACTTTTTAATAAATCACTGAAGTTGGACAGGGTTGTAATAGCAAGTAACCACTGCTGTTTAAGGAGTACCCATATTTGATCCAGTATGTGTGGTGGCTTATTGTAACTTTTCAGATGGTATACATTGAAAGCTATAAAAAGCATGTTATTATGTCAGCTTTCGTTATAATTTTTTTTTGGGAGAAAAATAAAATCCAGGAACCTTTAATTGAAACTAACTGGAATTGTCTCGTCATATTTCTTTCAAGAGGTGACACATTTTTTTTTTATTTCTTTGAACACCATCTTGAGAGTTTCTCCTTATATCGTCTGAACAGCCAGCAAGGAAATACTCCAGCCTGCGAGGGGTAGAGCTTCCACACGAGCGTGCGTCTTGGAAGTGTCTTGAAGGTGGCCGAGCTGCAGTTTTGTGGAGTAGAGAGTGTATACCGCGTTGTGCGTTTGTGAATGAGCGAGTGAGTGACGGGGGTGTGTACAGTGTCTGTGTGTGTGAGAGAGAGAGAGGGAGAGAGAGGGCAGTCAGGGAACATATGCTGGCGCTCAGTGAAGTGTGGTGGAGGCAGCTCGGCGTGTGTGAGGTCAGGAACCTGCAGATGTCAGGGAGGAGCTGGGCTCCGAGATGAGACAGTGACAGGACACGAACCACAATAATTGATGATTGGAGTCAATTTGCCAAGGCTGAATGAATGAGTGAGTGAGTGAGCACAGTTGAGGAGGAAACCCCAAAGCAAAGTCATAGCTACTCAGCTACCAGTGTTGGCTATTCAGACGGTGCTACTTGGGCGCAGATGGTTTGAAATTGTGTGGATTATCGGTGAAAGAGCTGCACAGACAATCAACATGCTAGGTGAGTTGATCCATGGTGATAGCAGAAAGTTCTTAATACACTGTTTTAATATTTTGGGGAGGGTCTGTAATGCTCACTGGCAGAAAAAGAACGGTGATGTGATCTGCATACAGCTTTAATGCCGGTTTGAAGTATTTGATGGAGAAAAAAAGGCCAGTTGTGAACGCTAAAGAGGCTCCAGCACAGATTTCAGTATAATTTGTGTTCCCTGGCGCTGTGTAATAAATGAGAGCTTCGCAACTGATTCTTCACCTTGTGTAGAAAACAAAGCTGGAACTCTGCAGGAGAAAGTTCGTGGATTGATCACCTCCTGATGTCCAGATGCAGTTTCTGTCTTTTTGATGTTGAATTGCCTTTCATGGAACTCAGCTGTACCAAGTGAATGATCTTTAGGTATTGTCATTAATTAGTCTCTATGCTTTAGGCTCTATTTGCTGAACTGGAAATAAACACAGGAGTGGAAAGGAAATCAATGAAGGAAAAAATTCATTTTTTTTTTGTTTTATTCCAGCTGCGTATGAATCAGTGTATATACTGCAAGAGGGTATAGTGGCACAGAATGAGTAGGTGCAAGTTAAGGTATCTTGAATTGTAAAATTCCTTTTGAGCACACTGTATAAAGAAATAAAACCCCATAAAGAATACCATTCCGTAATGCAAGCATTTGTTTTTTGTTGCCTGTGAAAAAAAATATTTTGTTTCATATAAGGGGAAAATCTCCTTTAACTCTGCTGCAGTGTTGGGTCATGCTATATTTCCATCAGGTCATATTCATTAGAAACTTGTACACGAGTGTACAATGGGATTGCTTACAAAAATATTAGAATATAATGAAAACTCAACAATATGCTGAACATCTGAATTGCATTTTCACAACTGTGGTCGTTCTGTGGCTTTAAATATATTTGCATATTGTAACCCAACTCATGAATTGTGACTTGAGATTAAAGCACTTCTGCATTTCATACCCTTCCGAAAGCACTGAATAACAGCTGAAAAATATCCTTTTGGTGGAAAAAGAAGCCTATCTCTGTGTGTGTGTGTGTGTGTGTGTGTGTGAGGTTGAAAGACAGTGAATGAATGAGTTGCCAGTGTTGAGAAAGAGCTTTGCATCTCAGGCCTTAGGAGTTCCTACTCCTTGCTTTGAGGAATTCTTTCAGTCTGGGCAATTGTTGGGATTTGAAAGAAAAATTTCAGAGTGCATGAATAGAAAAATGAAAACTAAGAAGTTCCCATATTTACCAACACTGTGCCCCCCTGCCCTTTTCTTTGTGCTGTACGGGCTCTCTGAATTGATTCCTTCCACTCTTTGTGGCTTTTAGAATGCAGTACTGTATTTCAATTGCAGCATATGCCTTCCTGGTACAAAAGCTGGCTCAGTGGCTAGTCAGACTGTTCTTGTTCATTTTCTCTCTGAAATGTTGAACGAGACACCAGACATACAGTATATAGTTGGAAAAATGAAATGATGGGAATTCTTGATCTTTTTTGTTGCCATTTCTATAACTCTGACCATTCCTCATAGGCATTAAAGAAGCAATGAGCTTTTTTATTTGAACATTTTTAAGCTTTTTCAGTCCTTTTAAAATATTTGTTTATAAAAATGCTTTTTAACATACGTCTTCATTGCTTGTAGGTACAAATCAAAACTGGGCAACGTAAGAAGGCATTGATAGTTGATTATTAAATCATGTCAATTATTTCATCAATAATAAACAGATACTAGGAAAAAAAGATTGTTTTTAAATTGTCTTTGTTGGCCCCGTTATTCTAATAGTAGCTATCATAAAAGGGAGAAGGTGATATAAGGTGTTTTTTTGGTATTTGTCCACAAAGATTGTGTGGCTGGATGTGAGATGCATTTCTTGTTCATTAGTGAATGCAGACGAATTTAAGAAACATTTTAAATCACAGCAAGACCAAGTCTGTTTCAGTGGATCTGAGAAGAATGCAATTGATAGCTGACCCCCTAATTTGTGGGTACAAGAGACATTGTGGTTACAGATGCATTGAAATTTTCCATCATGAGGTGATTTCCTTTATTCTCCTATACTTGACACTTGCTCTGTTCAATTCTTCAGTTTCACAACATTTTTATGATCATTATTTTAGCTTATTATCTATTATTATCCGAGTATTTCAACTTTAAATCTATGATTTGAGTGGGTTTTTCATCTGAGATGTCACACAAATGCAAGCACCTTAAATTGTTCAAGTGCAAGCTAAGAGGATATGAGTTGCAGTGAAAAGAGCAGGCTGTTCATTAGATACACATACTATCTGTAAATATATTGCCAAGATGTGGAATCAAAATTCTAAAAGAGCTTTCCAGATTTTTTTCGATTGGCTGTGATCAGGTTTTGGAACTGCTAATGAGCCTTTCAGTTTTATTTTTCTGTACCCTGAGCCATTTTTGTGAGTTTTCAATTTTATGCTGTTAGATTGGAATAATCACAGGTGCCAATAAAATTCTTACTGTCCATCACATCAGTGAGTTTGTTGCTGTATCTTCGCAGTTATTTGCTCTTGAAGTAAGATCATAAATGCTATGGCCATTCTGCCCACCCAGCCCGTTACCTAGTTAGTTGCTAATTGATCTCAGGATCACATTCAGCCATTTGGTGAAAGAATTCAGGGTACAATAGATTTAGCACAACAAAATAAGGGAGAAAAAAAAACTGTTGAATGTAAGGGCATCCTTGCAGTTCCAGAATCAAGATAAACAGTGTATGGATTTGCAGTTTTGAAAACCCAGTTCAGTTGCATGAAGCTGAAGAAATGCAACTTTCAATGCGTCATAAAAAGAAAAAAAAAGAATACAGTGGTGTTGTCTTGATTCAGAAACATGAAAAGAGAAGGAGAAAACGGAAAGATTGTCGCTAAAGCGGCTTTGATTAAAAACACTGAAGACAATAGAACTGTTAACCTCCAATGCAGGCTAATGGCATTAGACAGATGCTGGCTGCAGCTTTGATTCCATTGTGGAGAGATTCAGGCTCACACTGCAGGAGATGATACAATTTGCAAACAAGAGGCTAAAAAAAGCAAAAATAAAAAGGTGGGAGGCAGCTTAAGGCAGACAGCTCCTTGTCCCTCGACGCCACTCACTCTATAAGCTGACTCGCTTCCCGGCACTGTCAGTTCTGAAGGGTGGACAATAGTGGGGTGAGCCCGGAGACGGGGCAGGAGCGGAGATGTATGCCCTTTGAAACTGGGCACTGTAGGTGGCCACTACATATCTGTGCGATCCACACACTGGCTAAGGACAACTGGAGTAGTGTACTGTAGCTTTAATGCATTTTTGTTCTCTAGAAATACAAACCCACTCTATCGGTGCATTTACATAAACATTCTTAAAGTAATCCTCTTTAATCATTTGTCTAGAATGATACATTTAACTAATCAGCCCCTCGTAAAATATGGAGACCCGTTTAACTGTTAAAACCTTACTGTCCTCTGATAGAATGTTTGTGATTTACCATGTTCAAAATGCAAGACTGCTGATTATGTGTGGAATATAAAAGTATTTTATATTCCCCATATAACCCTAACATTTAACTCCTGAAATATTTTTTTCTGAAGTTAATGTTAAAAAATACAACAAACAACTTTTTTTTTTAATTTGGGGTATTTTTCAATTTAAAAAAAAATTTAATCGTTATACCTTGTATATAATATGTATTACATATATGTTATATAATATGTAGTTCTCAGAAACGGTTTAGGTGAAATCATTAATAAAGTTGGAGCTGAAAGTGAGAATGGGAATTTGTAAATATACTGTTGGTATATTTTAATTTCAAAAGCCAAAAGATCATTGTGGTAATGATAATATAATTCGCAGCAATAGTAATCATTTAAGATATGACAGGGTTTATCGCTACTGCTTATGGATATAATTCATGATAACTGACTAAATAAACTATTTATTACAGCAATATGACTGGACTCAGCCCTTTCAGTACAGGGAAGGTTGAAGTCTGTGGAAAAGTGGTGAAGGTGGACAGTAGATGGCGCTCCACCATCTCACCCAGAATTTGCAGACCCGTGCTCCAGTATAGAGACATGGGACACTAGGCTGTAGACGGTGCCATTATTTGGACGAGACATCAGACTGAAGCTGTGACAGTTCAGACTGAAGCACTTCCACTGTTCACAAGAGTAGGGATGTTTACCCCCAGTGTCCTGGCTCAGTTCCACTCCGGAATCATCGAGTCTGTCCTCCCTGAAGTTGTACTTTTGTTCATTTGGTTGATTTAGTTTCTTGTTTATCCATCTGATCGGCTGTGTATTGGGCATGCTGGTACGTATTGACTGCTACACGTCTTCCAGGCAGGCACGGCAATTTAGTGGGTGAAATGGGTCCCCTCCTATCTGGGAACTGCTCGGGGATCCTTTGGCATAAAAGGGGGTATACACATGTAATGAAAACCTAGCAATGTTTAATTGCATTTAATTTAGATTGTAGAAGTTAGGAACAGTGCAGATGCAAAACTGCAAATACGAGAACGTTTGTTTACACTAGTTTATGTAGTTTATTGCTTTCTTGCTTTGTATGTTGTTATCAAGCATCCATTTGCTTTTCATAGCAATAATAAAGCTCTAAAAGGAGTTATTACAGTACATCTCATTTAATGTAAGATTGTGGTAACAGGTTTTGATTGTCATTGCTGCTATTTTGTTATGTAAAGATCAATAATGTACAGAAGTTTTGTTACAAGCTCAGTTAACACAACAAATTAATACTACACATTACAGACCACCAACTGTCGTTGTTTATAGTGATCTAGAGTAAGTAGGATATATTATGCTGTTGTGTGTTAATGACTCTTTTCCTCATTTTTTGTTTTCTCCAGGATTCTATGCAGATCACTCTCTAGAGCCGGAGCAGGCTGATGGGATAGGTGAGTGCACTGCTGTTTTATGGCCCGTGGGAACTCTGGGAGTTTCTGAACCTTGTGTTTTGTTTTCAAACTCTTAAGAATATTTTTTAGCACTTTAAGATGCTGTACTTTTAAACCATGCCTGACTATATATATATATGCCTTGACACAAAAAACTGGCAAAAAGTGCTGTTAGAGGAAGGGTTCGCATGAATACTGCTAGCATGTGCAGGTGATTGGGCGAGAATGAGAAATGAGAATACCCCCAGCGATCACGCTGGGCTCCCCAAATCTCCATAGCAGTGGTTTTTACTCCCTTCTGATTTGCAGCTCTGTGAAGGATATTACCCATTATCCCTGAACCCAGGTTTTCAGCTTGACTCTTTGCTGCTTATTGCTGACAGGTTATTCACTGCTCATAAGACCATTTCTCTCTCAATCATGTCCGCTTGTCTTGTGCCTGAAGAAAACACTTGTAGGACTCAAATGGTAGGGAGGGACAAGGAGGGGCATCACTGTATAACGATCTGGCCTTTGCTCTTCCACTGCTTTCCTGTGGATGTGCAGCTGCCACCTCTAGGCCTGACTGCAGTATCCGCGGCACGTATTACATTTTTGTAACACGAAGATGCACTCAAGCCGTATAGCGAAGGCAACCGCTTCTAAAGACCAGAAAGGTCAGGGTACTCAATTATAGGTGGCGGTGATTTCTTAACCCTTCCGCTAAGCAGAGCGTTTATTCGTTCATCTAGCGCAGTTTAAATGTTGACTGCCTGCCTGCGTCACATTTGTCTGCCTTACCCGGGTCTGTGCATGATAAAACGCAATTTTAGGTCTCTTGGCTGCTACATAACTGTTAAATTAAAGTGTGTTTCTATAACAGAGTAATGCCGACAAAATAATTTTCTCCGTATATCTGCTCACTGTGCATTCCTGCTCAGCACACCTAATCAGAATGTGCACTTTGAGGCTGGGCTCTGATCTGCCTATAGTTGAGTTCTATGTTTAGAATGTTTGGCTTGGAGACCTACAGAAACTGCATCTGGAACAGGCAGTGAATTCCTCGGCCGCCATTTTATAATGCTTCTGTCATTCACGGACATGGTAAAGTGTTGCACACATTCCGAGAGAAGAAGAAAAAAGACATTTAAAATATACTATGCAGTAAAATCCATTGATCCATCCGTCCATTTTCTGACTGCTTCATTCAGTTCAGGGACGCCTCATTCAGCTGGAGCCTATCGCAGCAAACACTGGGCGCAAGGCAAGGTACGCCGTGGGTCAGAGTCCTTTGCAGGCAGAAAAATACTGTGAACAACAAAACCTAGCCACATAATTACTTTTTTTTGCCACTTCATTTCTTATCATTTTTCCTTTCCTGCCATTCGCAAGCCTGTCCACAAAAACAACAAGTTACAAAAGGTTTCTAAAACATTCTTGTGTACATATACTTACAGGTATCTCACATTAAATTCTCACGTATGCATGTTTTTACTATAGATACAAATTATGTCATTTATCACCATTCATTTCAATCATATTACAATCAAAACTGCCGATCAAAGCAAATCAAAAACATATACATGTAAGACAAACAGGTGAGCTTAATAATATTGCTCTTACCTACCAGGGACTTAATTTCATACTTTCATGTTTCTGTTAAGTTTGGGGATGAACCGTTTTCATGCCTTTTGGTCACTTTTTATGATTTTCCATCAGGATTTAATTCATTAAATTTAATTGGAGAGAATATTCATGGAAAATAATAATTCTGTTTTTAATAAAACAGTACCTAGAAATAGAGGCCCGAGCCACAAACCAGAAGCTAAGCCAGTCAAGCTGAGTTCAAGGTCTGCTTCTGGTTCCAAGATATCTCGAGACAAGTCAAGTCAAGTCCTGAAGTAGCACCGTCTCACTTGGTGGTTCACTTTATGATGGTCAGTGTGAAAGTGATGCTGGATATGTCATTCTTGGAAGTGACCAGAGTAAATGCCTGTGCATAGTACTGGAAAAAAAAACTGTATACCCAGTCGTGATTTTTTCCACAAATAATCAAGAAATCACGTTTGGTAAGGTGTAGGGTATTGTGTATAATTTGCCTGTCTGCTCTGTGTCTGTAATGGGCTTCTCCGCCCTCATTGTGCTTTCTCTAGACTTAGTTTGAGAGTGACGTGATTCCTTTCCCACAGAACGCTCCAGTGGGGCTGAACGAGATTGGGATGGCGTTTGTCTCCATCCACTTTACCATTTTGTGCTTTATCACATGGCATATCCTCCCTGCATCAAACTTAACACAGTCCAGAAAGGCGTGGGGTCTTGTGCTGTCTGACTGCCGTTAATTGTTAATGCTTTGGTGACCTCACCAGCACTCTTGATTTACTGTCCCATAACAGTCATTATCGCTAGGAAGCACAGCATAATGTAGAAGCTGCTGTATGTTATTGTACACCAGGGGCTGGTGGGGAGGGTAATTTGGAATGATTTATTGATGATTAAAGCATAGCTAAATTGTTTTACTGCTATGATAATCCGTCTCTTTGTCTTTATGGCCCACTTTCTTCTGTAATTCCTGTAATGCAGAGGACTTGCTACAGAGGCGTTTGGTTGAGAGAACAGAACCCATCTGGCATGATGGAAAGAGTCAACTCGTGCCCTGGTTTCCCCGGTGGAGCTGTGTGCTCAGAGTTGCGTTTGAATCTGTGAAGGAGACATTACAGTGTTGCCTCTGTCCAAGGCACCATGGCTTTTCTTTCTTGTCCTGGCTCAGGAGTGAAGGAACTTCCACATGCCCAGCAGAAACCCTGGCACAAGCAAATGTGTGATATAAACCCTTGAAGAAATGAAAAAAGTACATCGTGCTGTGTATGTAGTCACTATGGGATTAGGAATGGCTACAACTAAGATAAGAGGCAAACAGCAGAAGGCTGCTCACAAACCGCATTAAAAACATCTACTTTTCCACATCCTTTGCAAGCTAACCTCATGCAAAGCTAGGGGAAATAAAACAAAGGGGGTATTGATGCTTCTTTGATAATGACGAGCATTGTTCCTTTTATCCAATAGACAAGAACCCTGTGCACTATTTGCTTATTTCTTTCTCTTACACAAAAAGAGCTTGCCCACATTTTGTGTTGTGTGTTCTCGTTTTTTTAGTGAAAGCCTTTGCCCACTCATCACCAACCCAAGTCGTGTTCACGTGACAGAGCAGTTTGGTCGATGGCCACATATTTTCATTCAGGATGATGATAGGAACCCCGATCAAATAAGAGCATAAGAAAAGTTTCAAACGAGAGGAGGCTGTGTGGCCTGTTTGGTCATCCAAGGACCTCCAAGGACTTCTTCTAGCCATTTCTGGAAAGAAGCCAGGATATTGGCTTCAACCATGTAACTGGATAAGCGATAAATAGATACAGACTGTCAGCATCACCTTCTCTGGCCAGTAAAATTATCTGTATTCAGTTCTCTAGTAGACAAGCGGGGCAGTGGAATGTGGAGTTCACTTTTCCAACCCTTCTTCTCATCACAGCCACAGCTGGCAGCAATTCTGCTTGAAGGATGAGCTGTGAGTGGGCTACTAAAACAGAACCTTGTTAATACGTGCTCTGTCCTTTTCAAGAAGCATTTCAAACTGTTCTTGCTTCTTGCGGAGGGCCTAACATCTCTTCAGAGTTTTTTTTTCAATGGTTTATGTCTTACAACTGAGACAATCCTTGAATCCCTGTGTTTCACTGAAACCTTGAAATAAACTTGTAACCATTTGCTGTCCAGTTTGTGTCCCTGTGTAACTGCCTGTGATACTCCCCTAGCTTGCTTTGTTATGGCTACCCAACACTGCCTTTTTTGTGTTTTTGGCTTTGACTCCACAGGATAAGTAGTAACGATCCTTCTGCTCGATGTGTCTAGTAGCGAGCTGGGAGTGTAAGATGAACCCACTTGCTGGGCGAAAGGCAGATGAGACCCTGGGGATCTGAAGGCAGCTTATTGATAGAGGCTGCAGTGCAGTGCTGCATGCTGCCAGGGGTACAGAGCCACAGGCAGGTTGGTGGTGTAGCAGGCATTGGTTAAACCTGGCAGTAGATGCAGAGCTGCAGGCACGCTGCTGTAGTGGAGACCGGATAAGGTACCGGTGGAAGATTCGAAGGGGGAAATCCAAAACAGGTGAGAGGTCGTAGCACTGGACAAGATTCTTAGGTGGGGGTGATCCCGAAATCTTGTTTGAGAGAATAAGCAAGAATCACATTAAGAAAAATACTAAACGGGGGAGTCTTCAAAACATGAAGGGGACGGGCTTGAGACCTGGGAGACTCAAGAGTCCAAACTCTATATCACAGCCCTGAGCAGAGTAAGAGCAACACTTATATATCCCTGAATCACCTGAAGGGGGTGAGTAATTGCCTCCAGGTGTTCCAGGTCTCCTGTCATTTGGTGTCCTTGGCATCTGTTGCTGAGTAACAGTTGGGTGGAGCAGAGGCTGGCTGCCACACCACTATTGGAATATCCCTAAAGAGCAGCAGTCAGATTGAGCCTTGACAGGAGTAGTACATCCTCCTCATTACTGCTTGAATTGGTTGATCGTTCAACAGGTTTTTTGTCTGCTGTGTTTTTAATGCATCCAGTGATCTTAATTTGATATGCAAATGTTGAGTTATTTTGTCACGTTTACAGAATGTGAAAGACGTGTTAAACGCCAATGGATCAACAGGATTATTGCTGCGTCCGTTTCAGGCACAATATGTTTGTCAATACTGAAAGCAGATGCTTTGCTGTGGTTAAAAAAACTATTTGCTGAGGATGACAATCAAAACCATTCCTAAACCTAATTAAACAATCCACTCCTGCCGATCCACTTTTCAAAGGGTGCTTGTTGTGCCACTCCGTTTCAGACCAGCAGCCAAGATCAGCACAGCCGTACATAATGAGGCAGTGGGAGGAAAGTGCTTTCTCCTGTCTCTGTGCCTGCTCTAAAGCGAAACTCCTTTTCAGCTGCCAAGTAGGCTTGGCACTTTTCCACATCTGTAAAGGGATTTCCCAGATGCTGCTCTGCTACTGCAATCTATCAAAATGGATGGTGTAACCCCAGCAATTATTTTAGTGTAAATGCAATGAGCTTTGACAAGGCAAGTTGCTAGGCCAGCTGTGCATAATTAGGAAAGGTGTGCATCATTAACAGCAAGCTCTGGTATGAGTTTGCCTGCCAAATTAATTAGATGATTGTAACAGACTAAGTCTAGACCTATTATGAGTAGGACACAGAACAGGGTCTGAAATGTTGAGATAAGGTGCTTTGTCTTCAGTGTGACCAGGCATTTGAGGTGATAATTCAATGCTTAGAACCCTGGACATTGTAAATCTTTCATCAATAATGGGACATGTAGCATTATATTTGTAACAACATGTCAGGACTTCTTGTATATATCCACTTTGTCACATGTGCTCTGAATGCAGTTGTTAATACATATTTGATGGGAAAAGGATGAATCGGTTGGCTGCCTAAACTTTTCTTTTTGTGGGCCATATTTTCCCTTAAACAAACCAAAACATTTGGCACTTATGATCTTGAAAGTACTCGTTCACCAGAGTAGATGTTCACGGAGGTCTGGAATTTTATTTTCAGAATTCAGGTTTTCAGCATCTTCTGTTCTTACGGGGAAAGGGTTTCAGAATTTGCATATATTTTGAGGAAACGAGAAGCTAAACACAATTTATGCTCGTCTATATGTGCTTTCGTGTGATTCATAAACTGACTGAAAGTTAATGGATTGTCCTCAGACTGTTTTGACAGCATGGGGATCTGAGAGGAGTCTCCTTTCTCAAGCTGTGCAAATCAGAACTGCAGTTTCCATGTAAAACCTCCAGTTTACTGCACCCATTGATTTATTGAAATGAAAAGACTGTATATACATCTGTCATATAAGTGATTTTAATCAGGATCTCCTGATCTGACTAATTTATTCTCTTATAAAGCAGAGCTGTTGATTTTTGTAAGAACTTTGATTTTACTTTCCTTTATTTCAACCAAATGAAACAACACTTCCGCATAAAAGCCATCAAATCATCCTAATATGTTTAATATTTTGAGAGCTTTGTCTTTCTTAATTGAATAAAACGTTGTTTGTTGAGGGACAACTCTTGTATATGTCACATTGAGGTCTTCGTTTTCCCCAGCCAGGGCTTGATGAATCCGGCTCTAATATATTTGAAAAGTTTGCAGTCTCCACTATTGTAGGCTTGTTTAATCAATGTAGCACAAATCACTAGTTTCTCCTCATTTACCAGCTTAGTTATCATATCCAAATGGCTTTCAAGAGAACTTTTGCTAGTTTGTGTTTTCACAGCTTTCTGCCATGTGTCCTGTCCCTCACTGCTTTGACAATGAACAAGCTCCTGACTTGTCTGCACATTGTCTCAGGTGTTTCAGCACAGGCTGGTTTGATCGCCTCTTCAGCAATACGTTTGTTTTGGGATTTTGCAAGTAAAAGGGAGCACCAAAAGTATTTCCTGCTGTGCGTTGCTGCTTATTTTTGCTGCAGATCCAATATATCAGAAATCCTGCTTATTTCTAACTCCTCCTGAAAAAGGACAAAATAACACCTTTCTGCTGCTGAGTAGAGATACTGGTGTATGACATCACACAGGTGGGTAATATACTTTATTGGCAATGTGGGTCCCTTGCTGTGAAATGTGAAATGCTTTGGTATGGATTATTATCATTTAGAATTAAATGATGAATTAAAAATCAATTGATAAATTAATTAAAATGAATTTAGAAAAAGTTATCGAAAGATGCAAGCTGTTTGGTTTCCTGATGTCCTTTTATTTTTCCTTGGCTTCGATATGTGTTGTGTCCTTAAAATCAAATGATAGCTTCCAGGGTAAAGATCGTAAGATTGGGGTAAGGGCTTTTTTTCTGTCCTGCCCTGCAGTTTCATCGCATCTGAGTCTTTTTATCCCAGACAAATACCTGATTTTCTGGAGATATATAGATCTTTTATCATTGGACCGCATTCCAAATGACTTGATTCTGATCAGGCGTTTTTTTACAAGTTTGTGTAAAACCGTATTGGAATGTATTTGCATAGGTTGCAAAAACATTTGTAATGCACCTTAATTTATGAGCTTTATAATTCAAGTTCCTTTTTTATGCTTTTCCGTTTCTTCGTTCGTCACATCCTCAAAGTTCATTTACGGTATTGATTTTTTTTTTACCCTTGCCCTAGAGAGTCTCTCATGGGACTAGTGATGCAGGCTTATTATGATGTTTATAGGAAGTGAACAAGCAAGCATGATCATCTCATACTCAGACCTCTTAAACCTGATTAAACTTGTTACCTGTCTACATAACTGATTGCATTTTTTTTAAATTAACCTAAATAAACAGCAATATGTCATACCTTTCAATTACAGAACACTCTGGGCCTAGAAAGAATAATCCAATTAGCCAGCACAGCTGTTAAGCTGTCACTTTGTAATGTTAAATGGTAGTTTTTAGTGCTCTCTGTGAACTATTTATATGCATTACTAATGCATTAACTGCCACTCAAGTCATTTTATTCTGGCTGTCACGGATTTGGCAGGAGAGTGTGATTGAGATGACAATGACAGTTGGAAATATTTGTGCAGCGTGGATGAGATTCTTTCATACCATGTTCCGAACAGTGAGCAACAACATGCAACAGCATGATCCAGTGTAATTGTTTCCTTAAATATTTATGCGTAGGCAAGTACTGTAGTGTTCAGATTTTGTAGGTCTTTTTTAAAGCACTCCAAAATGCTAGGTTTGACAATTTCCAGTAATGTCAATTTAGTATAGAATTTAGGTAGAAGACAGTACCGCCTTCGAGGGCTGATTTTGTTCAACCTTGGTGAGTGACTAGTACTAGTTACTAGTAGTTTTGTAAATCTTAGGGGCTTGTGTGTGGACGTTCTAGTTACAGTATAGTCCCAGAGTTCTAAATGTATCCACGTTTTTCCTTAATTTTCCTTTCTTCACTAGTAATGTTTTTCCTCTTTTTTAACTATTTCTTAATCACTTAAAATCTGATGAACCGATTGGTATTTTTTTCATTTTTAAAGCGTCGTACTCGGATTTCTGGAGAGCTCGGCAGTGCAATGGAAAATTTCTGAAGATCTGTATTTTGTGCAACACAACACGTTCGCAACTCCGTGGCCTGCCTCTCCCGGTTTTACAGCATAGGCTTGGTGTGCAGTACCAGCAATTTCCACAAGGTGGCTTCTGGAGCCGAGATATTGAGGGTGGTGAGAAATACGCCGCTCATGATGCAACCGTGAGATGGATGTGCACAGTCCAGGATGTGGTGAGAGGAAGGAGTGTTAGTTCCTAGCAGGAAAGAGACCAAAAACACAAGGGATTTTTAAAACCATGTCTTAATGGGTATATCCCTGGGTTAAAGGAAGTGTGTTCCTATTCTTTTAATTTTCATTCCCATTTCCCATTTTGCAAACAATTGAGGTCTGTTGTGTTAAAAAAGGTGCTGTCTTTTCTTCTCAATTTCTGCTGATTTCTCTTGTGCTCAGACAGAATCTACTTTGTTTATAACACTACCCTGTTTGGGCCTGGGTAGACATGAGGTGAGATCTCTGTTTGCTCTGAGTAGAGTGGGGGGATTTGGGTTTTTTTTAAATAAATTCCAGCGCAGGATGTTAATTTTGTTGTGCTATCACTTTGCCTTAAATCAAACTGACTGGAAAAGTACTGAACAAGGACAAAACCCATTCTTTATAAGGCAGAGAATGGCTTCTGTTTGAACAAGGACTGTCATGGTTCACAAACACACGTAAAAGGTACCAACGAGAAAATACTAAAAAATGACAAACCGATGTTTCTGAAAGAACCACACTCGCTGTCCTCAGGAAGGGATGTATTGCTTTTTTAATGACATAATTATCTGATAAGTAATACTTTCTGTGAAGTTCTATAAAAGCTAGATGATTGTAGTGCAGAAACATAATGACATCTTTGGATGGAAACCTTGGTTTGAAGGCCTTGTTAACTGAAATTCTGATTACTGCAACCTATGTGTCCTACTCCCCTCTTCATATTTTTGTATCCGTTGTTTTCTGGAGTGCAAAGGTGAATGATGCAACTAAGAGCAAGACTGTAAAGTGACGTCTCAGCAATAATATGTTGCTACAGCAAGGATTATGATGATCTCCAGCACAGGCCTTGAGGGTCGTTCACTTACTGTCAACGCTGACACAAAACCCAAAAGACATCGCTGCAAAAAAAAAATATCAGGAGAAAAGAGAACAGAGTAATGACGAGATAACTAGTCAAATTGCTGAGATTTTTTGGCCACGCAGCCACAAGCTAATAATAGCCTTCATAAGGGCATAACCTGTGCAAAATCCTGAATATTTCCCTGGTGTTTTGGGAAAAGTGGGCAAGATCCAGGTGGGTGATGTCATGACACATTTCAGCTCTCAGGGGGTTGAGGGGGATGTGCTGGTATATTTACAGTCTCATAATTTTCTCTCGAAGGCTAATTTTCTTTCTGGCAAGTTTCTGATAGTGAATTTGAAGGATTGTGTAGAGGGAAAATTCTTCTGTCTAGGAATGATCCGATCTGGTTCACATGAGCAAATGATGGTGCTCTTTAGCTGTTCTTAAAGGCTCGAACAGCTGCCAGCAATGAGGCCTGAAAACGAGAGACTAGAATGCTTGACTGAAGAGGTAAAATGACGTTTTCTTCTTTCTCAAGCCTCCTGCGCACATTTACAGGTCTGCTTTACGCTGTGCGCACATTCCTCTGTTGTCTGAACAGAAGCTCAGTGAATGAACAAACCGATAATGTGCACATTTGACAAATCTGCAAGTCTGAAACAGAGAAACCCATGCATTAAAAACTGGAACACTGCAGTCTGCTTCAGTGAAGAAAAGATACACCCCTATTCCTCAAGTTATAATTTCTTCTAAGGCAATGTACTGTACGTAAAAGAACAGTTTTATCTTTTTATCAGCTGATGCAATTGGATTTCTTTCAATGTTTTACGTGGTAATTAGTGTTAATTTTGAGTTTAGTTTCTAGCTCGAGAGCACAGAATTGGACTGATTTCAGTGCAGCATTGCCTTTTTCTTCCAGTCACTACTTCTTAAAGGAGACCGACAAAGCCATAATGCTTTTAAAAATGTTGTCACCAGCTTTCCTTTTTTTTTGGTTTTATCCCTATGTATTTTCAAAGCAAAAATATAAAATATAAACCGCACAAAACGTTAAGACACGCAAACTGTTTTTTTCTTCTTTACACGTGTATGTGTTTTTTAAAGGCCTGTGCCCGTGAACTTTGAAGGGAGGTGAGCCCTCACAGTCTCATTCCTTATGCTGGACTCCTGCGGTGTTGCTGAGAGTCCAATGCTAAGGCCCAGGTTCAGCCGAAGTTCACTTCTGCCCTTCTTTTTCGTTCAGCCCCACGGCCTGTGACGGAGAGAGGCAAAGGTCAGCAGCAGGTCACCCCCGCGTGACCTCCTGCTCCTCTGGTAACCCGGCGACCCTGATTCCATGGGCTTGCCTGGGCCCATTCCCAGTGCCCGTGTTTACTGCACAGCTGTAAAACTTTGGGAACAAGGAATAACTTGGGCTGGAAGAACTGTAAAACCTGTTTGTTAAGAAAGAGTGGCATTGTTGCTTAGAGCAGGAGAAATAATTGATTTATGTTATGGTGCCCAATTAGGTTGTAAACTGGAGCCGGGGTATAAAACCGTCATATGACTCTGCACAGGGTCATCTTTTGCTGTTGTGAATAGGTATGTCTACAATAAGGGGGCTGGTGGTGGTAGAAGCCAAATTATGAATTCTTTTCACTCAGGGCAGGGCTTGTAAACAGTGTATTATTCACAAAAAGAATCAGTGCCCTTTTATTTACCGGCTAGAGAAAAGGTCAAAGGGCAAATAGCTGGACTGGCAGCAGCTGTTCTCGGGAGTCCCCCAAAAGTCTTTGTTCCTTCCTTCCCTTAAACGGTCCTTTCAAACAAACCCACAAGAAATTTGCTTTCCAGTGTTTCCAGTTTTTCCCTGCTGTTCCCCCAAAGCTGTCTTATAGAGTACACAAGGCTTTATTTTACAGTGCTTTTGGGTTTTAATTTCGGAGCTGGGTTAAGCACTGCACGGAGAACAAAAATCTCTTGATCCTGAGCAACAGTTAAATGCTAAAGTCATGTCAACATAGAACAGATCAAATTAGGCAGTTTTGTCCTTTTTTTCTATGTAGTTCATACTCAAAAGAACAGTGCAGTATATTTATATTAGATCATGGCAGGTCTCTCCAGCACAAGGTTGTACAACATGATTTTTGCACACTTGTAGCTCAGGAAAGAGAGATTAGAAGCTTTATTATGAAACTGAGTGGCAATTGGTTGGGTTCGGTCAATACTCTGAATGTGATGGGATTAACTAATGCTTTTCGTGCGGCAGCAGAGCCACATGGTTTGGGATTTGTGGAACAAAGCTGTATAATTTCAACATGTGGAAATGAAATATCACAGAAGGGTCACCGCTTGGCAGTTGTCACTTAAAATAGCAACAGTTTGCATGGTTGCATGCCTCAGTATCATTTATCTCCATTTCAGTTTTTGTAATAACTGTGGATTTGCATCTCAAATGCTCCCCGAAATTAAATGCTGAAAAAAATGGGCTCAATTTTTCCTTCAGCAGACAGGAATGTCGCATCCTGTGTGTTACAGGTAAAGCTGATCTGTCCATTCGGTCTTTAGGTTGTTTGTTCCCTGCTAGATAAGGAGCAAGAGGATTAGGCTCAGTGGGTGTCCGATATTTGATCAATCGCTACAGATGTTTGCAGGTATATGTTACGGTTTGAGGGTGGGCGGGTGTTCGGTTGACCACTTCTGCCGAGCTGTCCTCCGGCAGCTTAGAGAGAGAGAGCGAGAGAGAGAGCGAGAGAGAGAGCGAGAGAGAGAGAGAGAGAGAGAGAGACAGAGACAGAGAGGACAGTGTGGTCCTGAGGCTCACCGACCTGAGCCACACCGACACTAACCAGCCTCAGGACAGCACTGCTAGAGCACCACAACCCAGATTCAACCACATCACAGCACAGATCAAACAGCAATATCTCACACACTGGGACACACACACACAGACACAACATAAACTGGAATGTTACAGAACCTTAAACAGACAATACACACTAGCTGAATATTTGACCAAAATAAAAAATAACAAACAGAAACAGA
The DNA here is from genome assembly GCF_055471065.1 of Atractosteus spatula. Classification (NCBI taxonomy): domain Eukaryota; kingdom Metazoa; phylum Chordata; class Actinopteri; order Semionotiformes; family Lepisosteidae; genus Atractosteus; species Atractosteus spatula. The sequence goes on along the minus strand of NC_142728.1, from coordinate 2,726,848 downwards.
CCCTGACGAAGTACAGGCTCAGTGACCACAACCTGGCCATAGAAACTGGGCGACACAGGCAGACCTGGCTGTCCAGAGAGGACAGGCTGTGCTCCCACTGCCAGCGGGGAGAAATAGAGACAGAGGTGCACTTCCTACTGCACTGTGACAGATACTCTGGGATTAGAGAAACATTCTTCCCTAAATTCAGAAATCTAATCCCAGAGTTCCCACACCTGCCAGAATCACAACGGGTCCCAATCCTACTGGCAGAGGGAGGAGGGAACTCAGTTGAACTGGCAGCCCAGTATGTGATCTCCTGTCACAGCCTGAGGAACAGTGAGTCTGTCTCCCAATAATGCTCCAGCCGCCTACAGAATATGTCAATATTGTATAATATGTCTTTGTTGTAAATGTCTGTAATATGTCTGTAGATTTTATTTTACTTCTATTTTTGTTTTGTTTCATGTAAATATCATTACTTTCATTTGCTTTGGCAACACTGATTGTACCCATCGGTCATGCTAATAAAGCACCTTGAATTGAATTGAATTGAATTGAGAGAGAGAGAGAGAGCGCGTGTGTGTCCTCTGCCATCTGGCCCCCTTAGGGGGATGTTGTGGGTGTTCATCTGCCACACACAGTAGCAGGTAGGATTGCAGAGAACATCTGCTGACCTCATCCTGCCACACTCTTCCCCCAGTGTGAGAGGACCTCACTGCCGCCCTTCCAATCACATCGCAGAAAAGCCTGCATTATCCCCTTGCGGGTACAACAGACACGATGAGGGTCCGGCATGCGATTACGACAGAGCCCTTCAAGGGATCGTTTGATATCCCAAACACTACAGCCCCTTTACTTCTCTATTCTGATAACATCAACCGATCTTATACGGCGAAAACATGTCGGTATTATTTTCTTACGTTTATATAAAGCTTTCCGCCCCAAAGAACCCCAAAGCAATTTACCGACTTCATCTGCCTCCCAAGTTCAGCCCCCACCTGAATGATCCCAGCAGGCCCCGTGTAAAATGTCTTTATCAGTTTTTAACAAGGCCAGATCGTATAAACCCAAAGTGTAATTGAGCCAGAACGCCAGGGTCAATTAGTGTCCCCTATCATCGTATTAGGGCCCTGGTTTGGAAATTCCTGGGTAGGGGGATGAGCACCTCCTACCGTTCCACCAACATTCCTTGTAGTAGCAACTTGGATTTGGGGAGGTCTCTGTTCCCAGTACTTACCTGACCAAACCTTACTTGGCTTCTGAAATCTGGTGAGATCTACTGCAAAATGGTAAGGCTGCCAGTAAAATAGTCCTTTTGAAAGTCTTTGAGACATGAAAAAATGGTAAAACTGTGAATTACAGTACATTTGATAATGTTTCCACAAGGCTTCACATTTCAGTCTCGAATGGTCGCTAAGCTTAGGCGCTTCGGTGTGCCTTCCCCGATTTCTAAATTTGTAACACACCTGGGCAGAAACAGAAGATGATGCCGTTCTGGAAGCATAGCGACAGGGGGAGGATTCCAAGTGTTCGTATTTTGCGTCTTTGTCTCTCTGGGATCGCACACAGGTCTGCAGTGGCAGGGTGGATGCAAAGATACTTAAACAGTAGTGATTCCAGCCCCAAAGTAGTTTTTAATAACCCACATCCTGGGATTCGCTCACACACATGAAAGGGCTGCACCCCTGCGGAATAGGATTGATGATCCCATCTGTGTGTCTGTAAGTCGCTGCCATACATAATCCAAATTGATAACACACTGTGATCTAGCCATATACAAATTTTGATTCTGCTGCTTGGTTCCAGTGCAAACAGATGCTTCCTCCAAAGATGGGTGTTAGATCTACTGTATATCTAGTCTCTGTGCGCATTTTATTTAGCTCCTCTCAAATATATTTGAATCTGAATTGACTTCTATAAGATATTTACAAATATACCTCTGTAGTGTTTTGTAGTCTGTAGTGAGAATAGTGCCACTATTAGGCAAAGCATTGATTAAATGGCAAATTCAGCATTTATTGAACATTTTCACAATCGATTACTTAAAGACCTAGTTCTGATGTGTATTAGAACAATATTTTAATTGCCCCTCACAGTAGCACGGTGTCTCGTCTGTTTTCCTTTCAAACACGGGGATTTAAACACTTCAAACTACTTTCTAATGCTTGTTGTGTCTCCAAATTCTTTGTTGGTCTGTTAATTATGATATTGAATAGAAATATGGAGGTTTGCATTTTCGCTGCCAGAAAGTCATTTTTTTAATGAAGTCATCTAAAGGTAGATGTCTTAAAACAACAAAAGGGACTGGTTTTGTTTTCCATTCTTAGAACAGACCTTTCTTGAGGACTGCCAAAGACAGTCAAAGTGTAATTTACAGTGCCTCTGAGATTAAGAAATATATGTCCCCTACTTTTCTTTTTTAGATAAGTACATAATGGTTAACAGAACTGCAATATCTGTGATGTGTTAGGCTTAAATCATTTGAACAAAAGCCATCTAGTGTCTGCTTTTAATCTAAGCAGACTGCACACTTCCTACCCGATTCCTAATGTTGCCATGGCTACACTTGTCTGCCAGCCAATCCCTACTGTGTTGTGTCAGCAGTGTAGCCAATAAGAATAAGCGTGAAAGTGGGCCACTGTGCAGGTTCATATGTTGGCCCTGGACTGGGTAGGTTTAAAGGCCTCCAGTGTATGTTGTATGGAGCACACCACATGTGGTATTATAAAAGCCATTCCACCACACATTGACGTCTCTGCTTGATACAGATGAACCCAGTACAACAGCAATATACCATTCTTATATTGACGTGCTTTGGACTTGTCTATTGATCAATACTAAAATTACAATATTGCCACATCATAACCCGATATTTGTTTTTTGTCTGTTATGGGCGTTGGGTCATTTAGATGACTAGATGATAATTTGACTTCATTTAGAAGTTACCTATTCTTCAGTAATTGGTCAAAAATCAACCTGAATTCTGACGTTTTTTGAGTTGACCTTTTAGCATTTGTCTGTTTCTCTGCATCTAAAATGAACCGGATATGGCTTACTCTGTAATTTTGTTCTCTATAATAATTCAGATCTTGCCTTTGATTATAACTCATCTAAAAATAAGCCATTCAAAGTATAAAAAAGGAATAATAAGTCTGTAAAAAAGTAAGATACTGAGCCAATAATAATATATTTCAGGAAAAATATTTAAGTATTTTTTACTGTATTGTTCGAAATTAGTGTTTTAAGAACCTTAATCCTATTCAGAAATGGTGGATAGACTTGAAATCTGCTGTCCAGAAGCGACCCGAGACCTAAAAGACTTGCGGCTATAAGTGCTTCCAAATGAGCTTGCACCAAATATCGAATTCTTTCGGTTCTTTTTTTCCTTAGATTTTGTTCACATTTACTGTCACATTTTTACCCTCAGGGGGATATTCAGTTTGGATATTCGGGTTTCAAATGAAGTCATGATTTAAAAGAATTCTATGCATCATTTTACGATTTAAAAAAAAAAAACAGGACACCTTAGGAAGGGTCTGAATACTTTTGCAAAGCGCTGTTTAGAAAAGGTGTTTTTTGGTAGGCCTTTAGATTCCAATTTTAAAAACAACGAGAACAGATTGCTTATTTCCTTTACAGTGTAGGGGCTCAGTTATGTGACTGATGGTATACTCCACAGGCACATGGTATCACAACAGAAAGACTGGAACTGCCAGGCTGGTAAATATTTTATTGGTTCAGCTGGCAGTCGAGAATATATTGTGACTGTTTCAAGGGAATTAGGAATGTTAACAGATGGAAATTAAACCACCTAAAACTTAAATGATTGTGGAGTTTGTAATAGCCAAAGATAAATCTACCTTTCATCCAAAAGGCAGTAAACTTCCAGTTCAATGAGATTTATTTAAAGTGTATTTTATCTTCATGAAGGCTTCATCTCTAGAAATTGATTACTTTTAAAAGAGCTCTATAAAGTCTTATTACAACTGTGATTTTTAGGTATCAATGTATCAGCTGAAAGTTGTCTTCATCCATCATTTCGGAAGTGTTTAATGCAGTGCGTGACCCCTGCATCCAGCTGGCTGTTTTTAGTTTCAGACGTTAGGTGTTCTGCCATTAATTCACTCAGTTCTCAGACAGTGATGGCATGAATAGCCATATAAAATGTAGAACCCTTTTGAGTTCTCCCTGAACAAAGATACAGTAAAATACTATGGTAAACTACTTTTAGTTTAATTAGAAATTAGTTTGTTGTGTTTTTCAGCCCAGCAATGCTGATCACATCTTTGCATGACCTTAAATTTGGATGCTTCAGTCCACTTTGAGTTCAAATAAATCAATTAGATTTCTACTTGAACTTGGCATTTGGTCAGCTCCCGTTTCAAATGTCCCATTGTATGTTTCCTCATATCGCTGCAGTTATGGTACTAGAACCATGAGTGTTGGACTTCCTTTGAAATGCTGACCTGACAAGAAGCCATTTTGTGGATTCGGACGGCGCACGGACTATGCTGACCGATACCTCCAGGCTGCGCAGGGCTGTCATCCCGTGTTAAAAGCGTGATCCTGCCTTTTCATTCATGATGTGCTGAGGCAGGAGAGGGTCAGAGGAAGCCAGTCATGAGGTGCCCTCTGGCAGAACGATGCCCTTCAGCGTGGGGACAGAGAGAAAGTACAAGGCACCAGATGGCATAGGAAGCAATACCTGAACATGAAAACTAAGGCATTGCTGAAAGTGAAAAAATAAGACTCTTCTCTGAAGTGCAAATGCACAGATTTTAGCAGGAAGCCATTTTAACCCTCTAAATGTGTTTAAAATATATTACCGTACTGGTACCATAGGTACGTTTTTTTGCCTTGCGTTCTAATGTATTATGCATGCTTAGGTTACTATTCAACTGTTAATCATCAGTGAGCAGCTTGCTTTCTTATTGAGGAAATAATTAATCTAAGGGGATTTCTTAAGCAATTGCATCCGTTTGAAATATACAAAGGGAGTACAGCAGCTTTTTTTGAGGCTTGATACTTTAATTAAAAAAAGTACTCATTACTTCCTGACTGTTTGTAAAAGTGGTTACAACCCTTTTCCATTCCAATAGCCAAACCAGAGCAGTGATAATGTCAAATTCGTGTTATACTTGGGGGCTGTGAGATACCAGTGATGACTGGAGTGTCATCTCTAAATCTTAAATTTCACATATATGCTGAGTTGCTTTTCATGTTACATCAAAAACACGTTCTTTAATCAAAGCATAGCACAATGTAGTCATCTGTATAAATTGTTTCCTCATAAATACTGCCTGATACATTTCTAATTTTCAAAAGTTGCGATTTATGAGTGACTTAAAAGGTAATATTTTATTAACAATGGCTATTTTAGAATAAGCTTATCAGACCATTTTGTTTTTTGCTTAGTGGTTATACCAGAAAAGGTAAAGTCTCTGGCTGCTAAGATGTTATGAAGTGTTTTGGGCAAAACAGTATGCACAGCTGACATTACCCACGAATCCTGAAGAGTACAACTTGTTTTACCCGAAGTTGTCTTTACTCCTGATAATCTCTCCTACTTCAAACCCCCTGCACAGCGCTGATAACACAATCCTGTTGGGAAAAGCAATCATACCTACAGGCACATATTCATCATGTATCCTTTTTAAACATTGTTTGTAGATAAAGATGCACTTAAGTTTGGCTTTTAATGTGGGGAAGACCTGCTTATTACTCCCTTGCAGCTAATGAACACTTTCAGGCTTGTTTGTTCCTTAAGGCAGCAGGCTCAGGATATGTTAGTAATCTTCACTGTTGGAAAGGTTTGTAACATTTTTCCTGAGATGATATACACCTGTAGTGATTCTGTTCTTGTTTAATACATACTGTGCTTGGGTTGGTATCTTAGCTAGTAGCCTGGGTTTTTGAATACTCTCATTTTTTAAACTTTTGACATAGTGCTGCCTCGTTCTTCCTCGTTTGACAGTATCTTTTGCTACAATATCTTGGTCGGCTGTGTAGATATTTAAGAGCTTGGATATCCTTCTAAATATACATTGTGTGTGTACTGTATAGAGCAGGCCTCCATTGTCCGTTAATCATATGGAGAAAACAATTTTTACTTCTGTAATTCAACAGAATTATACAGCAGTTGTAGGTAAGTGAATTTAATAAGAATATTGAAGGGAATGGGATATTCTTTTAACCTGTTTGTGTTTTGTAAAATGAACTGTTAGTTTTCTTTTAAAATTTGTGGTGTGTTCCACTGTAACCTGCTGTACCTAGTGTGGATTTTAAGCTTTACTCAGTCAAAACTGTTAATATGAAACTATATACATATATATGTATATATGAAAATATATTACTGCATTACCTTAAAACTATGATCAAATGTACAGGTATAACTATCATTTTTAGATGTTGAAATAATTGAATATTTACCAAATAATTGCTGTGCTGTTTTAGAAGCAGGCATCATGAAAAGTTTAAAAAATAATCCCCATCTTTCAAGAATGTTGGATGACATATTTGTTTTTGTTGATGTGCATGTGTGTGCAGAATTTTCCATTATATCCAGTCTGACTTAGTAAAATCTAGAACTGATTGTATAGGAGCCATACGCCCCATAAATAGGTTTAATAATATTTTTAAATGTCTGAGATGAATAAGTGAGAACTGGATCTACCACATGAGACTGACTTAATGTATATCTTGTATTATGCTGTGTAAGGAAAACAAAGACTACCTTAAAATCTTGCAGAATCCCAAACGATGAATCCAATGTTTTGGAGCGGATGCGTTTTACAGTGTGTCTCCACCTACTGGTCACTGGCAGTAAAACAAAGTGGGTGTCCTGTGGCTTGGCAGTAGGCCCACATGATGGCAGCAGTCAAAGACATTTTGATCTAAGAGCCTCACTAACTGGAAATCTGATCGCATTACAAACCACAGGAAAGCCTAGACTGTTTTGAACAGTTTTAGATTTTAAACATACTGTATAGTGAAGTGCGGCTTCTTTTTACAAGGCTCTGTAGCCTTTTTATTTTCTGTGTAAAAAAGTGAAGCCCTTTTTCTACCTTCTTTAGATTTTCAAAAGGCCGTTTTAGCACTTTGATTCCAATAAAGCACTGTGTTTATATGCAACCATTATGTACTAGGGGAAAAACAGCGAATCGTGTCAAGATGCATTACTTAGCCTCTTCTAAGGAGCACAAAAATAAATTCTGGCATTTGTGTAACGAACCCCTGGCATCTCAAGCATGCAGTAGCTTCCTGTTGCTTTACTCATGTAATCATAGTTTCTTGGCAATTTAACTACCAGTTGTACTCATTCACATTTTATGTGTATAGCTCGCAAGCATTGAATGTCATTAGTTTCCTATCACATCAGTTGCATGTAGATTCTTTTCCTCTTTAAATATCATTACTATTGCATGGAAACAGGTGCACATGAACAAAATGTACATCTCCTCCTGTTGTCCCCAGGGTGCAGTTTCTGATTTACCAGATTTTGAACGTTTGTGGTCAAACCTCGCCTCATAATGGTGGTTTGATCCCAGCCAGATCTGGTGCATGTTCAGACGTGTCCTTGCCAGCACCACCAAGTTCTTCCTCCTTACTGTTTACAGTATTTTTCACTGCGGGATTCTTGAACTCCAGTTCAAACGCACAAAGCTGCCGCATTAATCTGGTCCCTGCTGTTCCCTGCCTGTTTCGCACTGTAATGCAGCCCTGAACACCCAGTTTGATTTGAAAAGCAGACAATCTCCTGCTTGCCGTTGCAGATAGGGAGCCCTGTTACAACTTACAACATTAACTAACGCTATCCTGGGTTGTAAATGTGAGCGATCTATATAAAGATAAGTGTGATTAGCTCCTGGGAACACCGACTGACAGTGCTTCCCCGATTTGTGGAAATGAATTCACAGATTTCAGTTTCATTGCACGTTTCAGTGGGCGTGTTTGGGTTTTTGCGTTGGATTAAAAATGTTAGTTTCCGTCTGTGAAAATCAGTTGCATCCAGAGAATTTCACGTTACAGTTTTGGCAAGCAGAACGCTGCTTCTGTCTTACTAATGGTTTGAACACGGAGGATACTCTTGTTACTGGTGGAGCATGTGGAAAATGTATAGATCTTTGCGATCCAACATATGTGAGTTCAATAGGATTTCTTTCCTGTCTGAGGTGCATTGATAACGGTTCGAAATAAAGTTTTTGCTGAGCTCTTATAAGACCAAAGGGAGGCTGCTGAAGTGAAAAGCTTTATTTTTTATTTATGAATGCCCAGAACCCTTTCTCAGAGAATTGCGCTTAATGCACCTTTGCTTGTCTTTGACTTAGAATCCTGCCTTTGGAGTCTTTACAGGTCATATGGAAGTGGGTCACAATGTTCTGGGCAGGCAAGGGACTTGTCATACTCAATAACTTCACTGCGTTTAATGACATAGTGGCACGTAAGCATTCTAAACAACGAGCCATTGTGTGTGACTAATGTATGTCACAGGCTGCGTATACAGTCAAGCAGGAGTAATGAATGAGAACTTCTTTTCTGGAACAATAGATTGCTGCCATTAAACAGTGCAATTTGAGCTGTAAGCACAAGACGCATTTAAAACTCGATTTTTTAAAAAAAGTGCTGTCGTTTAATTTACTCTTCAGACTAAAGGTATGCCATTTTTTCTAACAATGTATCGATCAGCAAAATATTAAAACAGTGATTCACCCCTCCATTTAAATTTACAATATTGTTGCATTATCCTTAATAATTACATATCTTTGTGCTTTGGGAGCCCTGAGTTACCTAAGAAGACTCCAGGTGAGTGAATTGAATCTGAGATGTCAATGTCTATGAAACCAGATATCTGAAACCACATTCCATAACCTTGTAAACCCGATCATGAACAAGTTAATGTAGTACTGCTGCTTTTCAATTTATGTTGCATGAGTACAGTACATACACTTGAGTGTGTCTGATGTAAGTATGTAGTATATATTATGTACATGTAATTATTAATTTTTTTGTATGAGAGGATAACATTTTTGTTAAGTAAACAGAAAAAGGAATTGCTTTGAATTTAAGTCCAAATCACAAAGGTTTGCACCACACCTCTGTATTTTGGGTAAGGAAAGCTGGTAGCATATTTTATGCAGCATTTTCTTTGGCATGGGAAGTGTGTTCTCCAAGATTGTACTTCAAAAAACAGACACCCCCTTGGCAGACAAGTGAAAGCAACCATGATCGGTCACGAAGGATCGTGCCAACCAAAAGAAACCTGTTCATTTCAAAATGGAAGAAAAGCGTTATTGCAGTCATTATCACTGTACAGGTTTTAGGCGATCTTACACACATAAAGAAAAACACAGAAAATATTTGGTGAGGCATGATGCTTTCTGTAGTGCAGTACCACAGTAGAGCAGTGCACCTGTCTTGCAGTAAACCATCACAGAGAGATTTTGTAAAATTGAACAGCTCCTTTATTATTGGAAGTTACAGTGTAGGGTGCCTCAAAAAAATTCCACATAACACACACCTATCCAGAACTAGCTCTTACTGCCATCATCTCTAGGTATAAAAACCTTACCCTCTAAAAGCAAATGTACAGACCAATTCTAGACTAAAAAATAAATACATATCAAAATTCATTTATCCGTCACCTGTATCTATAGCTGTTATTGAAAAGCACCATATACGGTATTATATATAATATATTGTTATTGCACTAATAATTCTTAGTGTTTTCCCTGTGTTTGGACATTGTGAGGGCTCATATGAGACAAAATGGTGTTTGCCAGCTACCTTTCAAACTAAACACACATCTTATCACGGAAGTTATTCTGTCATCAAGACTCAAGCTGCGATTCATGGCTTCTGTAGAATACATGGTTTACTTAAAGGTGAAGGCGGAGAAGTTTAAGGCAGTTATGTAAACAAGAGGTTCGGAAAACAAAATCTTGAAAACCATGAAAATCTGCACTATATTTTTAAAGTGGATGGCTCTGCTCAAGGTTCTTAAGATATTAGTATCTGAGTGAGGCAAAATCAGCACTGTTGTCTTTATTCCCTCTGTTGCTCTGTGGAGCATTTAGTTCTCAAATTTTCAAGAGGTGCACTGTGTATCTATGCTTTTGACCAGTAAGTCTGTGTATTTCTATTAATTTCAATTAATATTTTTGTGAACATCATTTTAATATTTTTTTAGTACTTTACAAGGACATTTCTGCTTGTAAGCAAAATTTCATTCTTGGTCTTTGTTGCAGTACTTTTGTAGGTCAGGTTTTTATTTTTTGTTTGAAACTCCATTAGGTGGAAATAAAGCCAAATTTACTGGAAAAGAAACTGCAGTTCGAGTACTGTACGTAATAAACAACATAACACATAGGAAGAGAGAATTATTAGAATTTTATTTTCTCCTTCTAACCCTGACCCCGAGCTTTCAGCTGCAGTGAACTTGTGTCATATTTGTGGGTGTACGCTAACATCGTTGCCTTGTGAATAGACTTAAAAGAAAAAGATTTCAATATAATAGTGCCTGTTGAACAGAAGCAAATCAGTCGATGGTTCTCTTTTAAATCATAAATACATAGTACACAGCATGATACTTCTTGTAATTTCTATGGGGGTAGTGAATAGTTGTTTTTTTTAATCCAGTTGCATTATGTGCGTGACAGCATAGCTATTGAGCAAAGGTGCTTTTGTTTATTAATGCCACTGATGCAGCTCTGCTTAACAAAGTATGATCACCCAGATATTCTGAAGTTCTGCTTGGTCTAAGGGACATGTCGTCTTGTGTTTTCTATGAGATTTGACTCTATGCACCCTCTTCCAACAACCAACTTTCCAGTTCATCCATCATAGGGCACACAGACACAAACAAGCACACACTCACACCAGGGCCAATTTTCCCAGAAGCCAGTTGATGCACCATTATGATCCACACAGACAGCACCCCAGGAATTGAACCCAGGGCCCCAGCACTGCAAGGCAGCAATGCTCACCACTGCCCCACCATGCTGCTCAACTTTTTTAATCCGAGATAATGCAAACAGATTTCCACTGCCCTGTTTGCTTCATGTGTGTTCGTCATCTGAGTCACTAACGTTCAACAACTGCGCCAAAGATTTTTGAAGCATTACACATCTGGGCGAAAAAAAAATGTTGGCGTGGTTTGAACATAAGATGACAATGTCAAACATTGTTGTTATACATAATGGTTCAAGGCAAATGTGACACTGTTTTAACTCTTGAGGCAAATTATAGGCCCCTTTGACACGCACTGTTTAAAAAAAAAAAGCTTCTCTATGGCCTCCTATTCACCCGTTAATGTTTCGCACCGTTTGGAGAAAAATGTTCTACGTGAACAGTTGAAGCAGGAATGCAGTGGGATCCTATTTAGGGAATTTTCTGCACAGCGGAATAATGTTTCGAAATCTTCTGCCTTTGAACCTGCAGAAATCTGGCTTCACATTCACTTTTCTTGCTAATTTAGGATTTATATAGAATGTAGAACGTCTAAAAGAATATGGGTTTAATCTAAGCACCTTTCCGGTAAACTGCAAAAGGTCTACAGCAGAGGTTCGGAATTCACTTGACCTCACTAAGTGCCTGATATAGTCCCCGATGACTTTCTGGCTTACTGATGAGAGTGCAGACATTAGCCAAGCTCAGCAACATAATACAGCTGGGACTCAATATCCTGAATGTATGCTACACCTGAAACATAATTTGCCGTGTCCATTTAACGGTCTGCTCTTTAGGGAAAGCTGTTTTTGAAACTCCTATGAATATTCTATTTTCTCAGTCCTTTCCCCTTGGGCATGATTTTCTAAACATGCCATTTTCTTTTTGTAGTTAGCATTAGACCCTGCCTGTTTGTGTGTGATGCTGGTAATAATAGCAAGAAATTTAATTCTCGGCAGAAGTATTGCTAGTGAGCCTTTTTGCTGTCTTGGGGTAGCATTGTGTAGTAGTGGTTGGGGTTCTGGACTCGTAACTGGAAGGTTGTGGGTTCAAAACCTAGATGCTAGACATGGCTGTGGTGCCCTTGAGCAAGATACTCGTCCCACGTTGTTCCGTTAAAATGCCCAGCAGTATAAATAGGTGCAAACATGAATCATTTTGGATGAAATAAATGAGTGAGATTTTATTTGAAGAAAAATCAACATGATCTTTTCTGGCAGGCTATGTCCGCGTATTTGTCAACCTGATCAAATGCGAGCCGCAGTTGTTGGTCAGTTTTTCACTTTCTTTTAAAATTTGGCAAAAGAACCTGTTTTGTGTCTCTCCTAACTTAGACAGATGGGCCTCTGAAGCCCTTAAAGTTATTAAGTTGAAAGTTCAAATCCTCCTTTCCCTATCCCCCTGGAAGATCCTCAAGCCTGGTAGTTCCTAGTTGGAATTTTGGATTTTGGCGAGTGTGTTCTATGCATCCGACCAGGTTTGGTACAGCAGATGGAGAATGTACGGTAATCAATGCACTGCCTTAACAGAAATATTGAAAGGTCAATGAAAAAGGGCTCTTTACAACAGCATAGTAGCGCACAACTCAGCGTCTTGGTGCTAGTATGCACATTTGCCTCTTCACACAAATTATTTTGAAAGGATCTTGATTCGTTGATTAATTGCAGGCAAGGCAGAGAAACAATATGTGTATAGGAGCTAGCTCTGTTGAATTGGCATTACCAGGATGCAGCAGGTGAGTGGGTTCGTGTCTTAGTGATATTGAGGTGCAAGAGTGGGGAATGTATTTTACAGGCTGTAGTGCTATGTCATGTTTCAGCACCTGTTGTTCTGTTTTTATCAAAGGGGAGCCATATAATTATTTCGGTAACACGAGCCCAAATCAGTACATTCAAGGCGGATTTCAAAGCAAAGGCGGGTGATTAGCAATAAAAGCTTTTACCAGCACTTCCCCTTGGAGGACAGCTTTAACTAAATTAAAAATAAGAGTATAATGTCGAGAGCACCAATATTATCACTGCACCTTGAGAGCTTTAAACTGCCTGTGATGCAGGCTCTGACAGACATGAGACAAGCTCCCTCCTCCTTACGTAGCTGAGTCAGAATTCTTAGATTTTATGCTCCTGGTTTATAGCTTCTCTTGATAATGCTTAGGTGTCGTAACAAAGATAAAAGATAATTGAATCCACACACATCAGAATCTGGAAATTACCCAGATGTGTGAAAGGGGGTGGATTCTGTATTACAAGGCTATGCAGAAAGAATGTCAGAGCACAGAAATAAGTGCCCCCACCCCCACCACTATACCAAAAATGCCTTGCTGGCTCAGATTAAAAGGCTCATTTTTTCTGCATTTACCCTTTGTCGGTTTATTAATACAGATAATCTGTCAGATTGTTAGCAGCAGGAGGAGAGGTGGTGTGAATGCATGTCATTGTTTTACACAGATTGCTTCCTGACACTGCCCCGAGTCTTTGAACTCTCAAGCTCTTTCTTACAAAGGAGCCTAAGAGACCAACACCTCAATACGAAATTCCTACAGCGCTACCAGCATACCAGATAAAAGTGGGTAGAATCAATAGCTGCATGCTATTGTCTCTGCACGTTCGCAGTACCTTGCCTGTAAAACGTGATAACTTGTGCTTATCACACAGCCCGTTCATTCAGTGGCTGGTGTGCTCGGTGTGGGTTAGTATACCGGTAGCAAGAAATAGTGAGAGAGTACTCCCAGCTTCCAACTCGAATGACTGCAGCAGTACTGAAAAGCCTTTGTCGTCATTCCTCCGGAGTGGTTTACGAATCAGAGTGACTCTCCGTGCTGTAATTTGTCTAACGTGGTCAGTAGACAGAGAAGACATACTGCACTGGTTTCTTCAGACAAAAGTACCTGGCTGTCAGAATGCACATTCCTGAAGCAGCTCCCAGATCATAGATCAGGCGTCTTCATGAAACTGCCCTGTTGATGCTGTAACCTGAGCAGGCAGTTTCAGCTTGATTCCTGATGACAGTTGTCACAAATTGCTGACCCTACAGTTGCTTCGAAATCTGCTGAAGATGGATTATGGGCGAACGCTGGGATTGTTGCAATGTTTTTTTTTTTACATTGTAAAAGTGTTTTTACATTTATGTTGTCATAGGTTTTTTTAACAAAGTATCTTTTATGGGAATCTAGTAGTCTGTGTAGGTTAGAATAGTATTTCTGGCAGAAGAGAAGAGTCTGCAATGAGAATATTTATCAGTTTAAAGCACTTTGTTATCAGTTCTGTTTAGCACTGTTCCAAATGTTCAAACAGTCGTCTAATAAAATTCTAACAAACAGTTTAAAGGAATGTTTTCTTGCCAAGAAGAGTGAGGACAGGAACCGTTACAGATGGTACAGAATTCAACTAGAGATGTCAATTTAAAGCCAACAACGTAGCACTTTGGTTTACGAAAAAATTCTGCAGAATTCAGGTCCAATTTATTTTGTAAAGTTTGAATGTTGTGAGCCATATGACTTGATAGGCCCTTGTGATTTTAGTATTTCTTTCCAGGTTGTCAGCCTTTAAATACAAATCAGCTAACCTGAATCCCTACTTTACTAATTCCTATTAGTAACACACCCAATGCCTAAAGAATTTTGACTTAGAATTCTTATTTTTGTATTTGATAAACCTATACATATAAATTATTGTCTTATGGAAATTTGACGACTCCACAGACGATAGCAGCACAAGAAGTTGTTTGAAATGGACACAAATAGCTTATTACCTCAAATGATTGCTTTTTTCTGTGTATGTTCAAGCTGGCTGATTAATAGTTTTCTTTCATTTTAATTAAGCACCTTCATTGTCTCATTTTGTTCAAATGAAGATATGTTTTATCCAAGCATTGAGAATAAAGGGACAATTTGATGATCTCCCCTATTTTCTCCAGTATTTACTCCCTTTTGTTTTACATGCTGAGAAACCCGTTGTTGTGACTGTGAAATGGTTAATTATCTGTGTGAAACACAAGGCACACTCATCGTCAGCCTTCATTCCAGCCCAACTCAAACCGGAAAGCTGCCACTGTTATTACTAGCTGTGTAATTCTGTTGCAAAACACTTGTGAGTTCAAAGGCTTTACATTCCTGCTGTTTTACATTAATTCTACATTGTGAAAATGTACACTGTAAGAGGCTGTCATTTTGTAAATGAAAAAGATCCTAATGATTTGTCATTATTGTGAGTATAATGATTACTAGTTTTACCATGGTATGTCTAACTCATCTGTGGCACCATTGGAGAGCTCTCTTAAGAAAGAACATAAGAATTGGCTGTAAATGAAGGAGGCCTGCTTGACCCACCTAGACCACTTGATAGTTAATACCTTATTGATCCTTAGATATAATCTTGAAGGAAGCCAGGTTATCAGCTTCAACAACATGGCTGGTTAGCTTGTCCTTCAGCAGTCAAGGGAGGTATCTTTCGCTGTACTAAAGAAGAACTTGGCATTCAGGCAAGAAAGGTGTGTGTTATGATCCATCTTGGCAGGAAATAGAAAAAAAAATCTCTCTGCTATCTTATGTCCTTTCCATGTTAAAAAACGACCATTTTGCATTAACGCAGATGTGATTACTGGAGGCAAAAAATAGGGCACTAGTTAGCACCATATTCTGAGAGAATTTCCAAATATAAATATTTTATAATATACAGTACAGACAGAGGAAACAATTATTACTGGGAAGAATGTGACCCATCGGTTAATGAGTGCTCTGATCAATTTGGATCAGATTCAAGAGAAGGTTCCTCTGAAGCTGTTCTGTGATTTGTTTCTAACTTAGTAGATGACCCTGTGCTTGAGAAAAAATCTTTTTTTTATCAACAATGATCACATTTAATTGGCTTGGCTACGATTCATCCGGCCCTCATTCATTTGATCTTGAGTGTAAGATCAGATTTGCATGAGAAGTAATTTTAGAGTTTGCATTAGTTTTATTGCACAGAAAGTCTCCGATGGATGTCTCTGCAGATCTGTGAAGTTGAATCTTGCCCTCCAGGTTAAATTCATCACATTCATGCAGAGCCTGTTCAGAGCAGATCTTAACTGCCGGTAGATGCTGGTGACTGTACACTGTACAGAATGTCACAGATCTTTTATAGAAGGAAGGCCTCTAATAAATGAACAACAAGACAGACGAAAATAAATACCCTTGCTTTAATGCTGATGTCTGCTTTGATATGTTGAGCTCTTGATCAAGGTTAGTGTTGACTGTAATAACCCATGAGAATTAGTAAACGAAGTGGGAGATGTTACTAACAAATATGAAATAATGTGCATATTATTCATAAAGGTATTGCTGCATTGTTACTCTCTGTTGACTGTCTTTATACAGTATAACTCAGTCGAGAGTATCTTGGACTCCTTGAACCAGTTTCTAGTCATTACTTCAGATTAAAGTTTACCCTCATACATGATTTTTCATTTGAAAGCTTTAGGTTTTCTCTCTCAATCTTTAAAACACTTTTTTGCTTTTATGGTCTTGGGTCTTCAGGCTCACAGCGATGCCATCTTGTTAAATGACATTATACTTAGGTTCATATCCTTTAAAGAGCCTTTTCTGTACCCCCAGCTGAAGCCTGAAGTCTGAAGGATGCTTAGTTGATATTTTAAATTGGAAGACTTGTGTTCTCTCCTCTCTTTGCTACTATAATACCTCAAGAAATTATTTGTCAGATAAAAAAACAGAAGGATAAAATGGAACAGAAAAAAACAAGAAAGAGAAGAAAGAGCAGCACTGGCGCTGATAGAATTTTGTGCCTTGTGGCAGTGTGTCTTAAATGCTGTCTAAGGTTCTGCTCTGTTACCCAGAATGACTTTGATGCCAGACAGTGCTGCCCTTCAGGCCTTGGTTTACCATTCTAGCCTATTTTAGCACGGCTAAACCTGGCAAGTACAGAATCTGTGTATTCTGATATGGGTATAGTGCTACTTTTACCTTGTCTCGGGCTGATTGGGTGATGCCTTAAAGGGCGTAGATAGTAGATCATCTTGCCCACGTTAGAGCAGGTATTGCCCCTAGCAGCAATCAGCTTAGACTCTGTTCTGCTTGGCACCATTAGATCATTGGTCCTTTTTTAGTAAGACTGAGGTTTGTAGACCACAAACTGTTCTGAGGGTGACAGAAGAAACAGAATCATGGCAGAGGCTGTTCGGTCTTCTGTTTGTAATTTGTGCAGTAATGTCATATCTCTTCAAAAGAGGTATTTTCATTCCTGCGTTTGGCCCACTGTGGCAGCTGGAGGAACTACTGTGGAGCACCTGGAGGCTCTTCCACAAGTGTTGCAACTGTCCCTGGTCGGGCAACTTCTGATTCCTTCTTCAGCCCAGAGGTGCCCAACCTTAGAAGCCACCACAGATGGTCATGTAGACTGAATCCTGGTCTCCTCTGTGAGGTTGACAGGTAAGGAGGGCACAAGTACTGTATCATTAGGACTGAAAATAAGTTGGTGCTTAATCTTTGACACATACAATGTGTGGAACAAACTATCTTTCCATGTATTGGTTTGTATTGTATGGTTTCTTGAATAAATACATTACTGAAGCCACATTAGCTGTATAGCTTCCTGTTCTTTAAAACTGTGTTTTAAAGTGGATTGCATACATTATACAGCTTGTCACATTGTGACCCCAATATAAGGCCATATATATAGTATATATTCAGAAAACAACTTGCTCCTACCGCTGGAGCTGTATAATTGTAGCAGGAAGGTTTTTACATATTACATATTACATATGTATCTTAAATTGTATGAATCTGGTTAAGTGTGTACCAGCTTTTGTTTTTTGCTTCTCACCTGCTTTGGAATTTGGTCGACAGGCAGGTGAAGATCTGTTGTGGGATTGTTGATTTGTTGTGGGATTAACGTGATTATGTTACGGAGAGCTGTGGTCGAGCACAGGAGTGATTACCGCAAGTGGGTAGGAGTTTGGCGGACCTGGTCTTCATGAAATCTGTAAATGTGCTGTTTTCTCCTCCTCCAAACTCTTAAACATCACAGATCTTGTGATTCTGGGGTTGAGAAAGGCTGCCCAGGAAACAGATTCTTAATAGGATGATTCATATTTGTTATTGTTTTTGGTACACCCAACTGGCCTTGATGTAGTGTGTGCTATGTAAGGCTGCTTTCAGAACCCCATTTCCCTCAAGTGGAATGAGAGTCATTAGCTTTGACAATCACCCAGCTGGTATGCAGTAGTAAACAGCTGAGACAAGTCTCTAATAGTTGTCAATCCTTTTAAGGGAAAGGGGAATGTGAGTGGGTGAGAGCCTGTTCATAGTTAAAACGGGTTTTTAAATTTCCTCTGCAAGTCTATTAAAATTGGCCCAGTCTTCAAGATTGAGCTAATCTTTTTTTATCACCGAGAAAAAACGTTTTAGTAAGGATTTAAATTCACTTTTATTGTGAGGGGGTTGTTGTAAACAATTTCCGTGGTATCCCTTTCTGTATTTTGCTATTGAAAACAAGCCCCTGTTATGAAATTGGAAATAATAAACTATGTTTTCAAGCTATATCATTACCAAGAAGAAAATAGGAAGCTTTAACTTTTTTCATTTCATTCAGTAAAGTTCAAGGTATAACTAAATGTATCAAAAGTAAAAAGCGAAGGGTTAAATGCATAAGTTTCTCACTAGAGATGATTTTGCTAGATCAGGTTTCTGCTGTTTAAATCGTTCGGATATTTTAGCAAAAGCCCAACTAATGTAATCTCCCATAGCCATTGAACTATTTCCAGCTGTGTAAAGACAGCTTCGATTCTTCGAAAGAAGCTGTGTTGATAATGAAGTCAGGAATCTGCTCAAGAAAAAAGCACTGTCGTTTATGGGGAATGTTGTTTCTTTAGCAGCTGTAAAACCAACTCTAAAGCAGAGGCTTGTTCAGATAAATTTACAAGGCTGGAAACGTATGAATGCCATCCTGAATATCAAGCGTATCAGGTTCAGCTTTGTTGAGCGATTTCTGCGTTGCTTTGATAGGTTGTACAGCGCTGGTGAAAAATTCTGCAAGCTGTAGCTTGGCACAGGGGTCTCTCTTTCCATGACAAAAATGTTAATGAAAACAGGTGCTGTGAGAGCGCTTAGGCTGAACAAAATATCCTACAAAATAACGGCAGTTGAGACTGAACGAGGATGGAAAGTGCATATGATAAAGAGCATGAACCGTACACTTTGCTTCTAAACTGAAGTTTGTCTTTCCTATTTAACTTTCAAATGAGACCATTTTTATGAAGTGTCTCATGTTAACTGCCAGACACTTGAGGTATACCGCACAATCTTATAACTTCTAGGCCTATATATTTTTATTCATTTATGTCTCCACAATCCAACTACAAGAGTGTCTAAATCCAGTATTTTATTAAGCCAGTTGGATGTAAAAGTACCCTTCTCAGCTCTCAATTTAAAGTAGGAAAGATTCATCCTTTTTGACTGTGTTGTGATAGGATGCTGCTCAACAAAGAAATAATAGTTCTACTGTTTAAACTTGGAATTGGACAATGGAGAGAACAGTTATGGGGCTGTGTAGACCATTTTCGTGACAGGACCATGATGTCTTCACCTCAAAGATATAGTTGTATAGTTGGGAATTCCTAGTAGGAGTTCATCACAATGTGGTAAATTACTACTATTCAGAGACTATACAGCTTTGGCAGTACTTAGTTATGAAGTATAGGAATTAAAATAATAGGAATATTACAAAAGTGAATTTATAATGAAGAGGGAACTTTAGGATGGCCAAATAGGCCCAGAGAGAAACCTCGAACGCTAGAGTTACTACTCAGTGCCGTCAGATTTTAAATTACACTGTAGTCAGAACTTTAGTTTTGACGTCTCATCTGAAGAGCATTACCACCTGCAATGAGGTGTGCCCAGTCACCATGTTGGACATTCCTGAAGCCTTGCGTATCTTCCAATCTGAGATCTGAAGTGATCGGGTTAGATGGTGATAGTGCTGTTGTATGTCATGGCAATACTAAATGTGGCTTTTCCTTGAAACAGCTTTTTAACCTCATTTGTTCATGTGCTCTAAATATAATTGAAATGTAGAGTCTGGTTAATTTTTACCCTATCTAATTAAGGAATAAGATTGAGATAAATATAACCCTGTTATCCTGCCTTGTGCCCGTTGCTGGCTGGGATAGGCTCCGGCTCCCCCATGACCCTGTATTGGATAAAGCGGTTTGAGAATGGGCAGATGGATAATCCTTTTCATTCTGACCAGTTTTTTTGTTTGGATTATTTATCACAGTCTCGATGTTGTGTGTGTGTTTTTTTTTAGTTAAAAATTCTGTCCAGTCACACTTTAGGAATCAAGCCCAGAATGTGATTCTGAGTGTTTATTTTCTTGTGCCTCAAGTACAAATCTGCATGTGATACGAATTCCAAGAGAGAATGGGTTACAAGCAGTTCAAAGCAGACTAGGCCTTCTGCATTTTTTTTTCTTGTAATTAAGTTTTTAATAACAACATCAATTTACATTTTTGGTGACTTCCATCATCTACCAAAAGTTTTGGGATTTTAACAGTCACACAAAGCAGTAAGAGCATAGCCGAGCAGTTTAAATTACTTGAAACCTCTTATAACACACCTGTTATGTAAAATGCATCTATAAAATCCTGCTGAAACTCTTGGCTGTGCTTTTGGGCTTGGATTGGCATCTTGAAAACATGCCACAAGTACAGGCCAACTGTATAACACAATTAAACTCAGTTAAATAAATGTGAAGTAGCGCACATACAAATCCCAAACTACGGTATTGCACGTCTTGAGTTATCAAACCTTCTATCAGAAAATGTCCTTGTTATTTTTAGATACTGTTGAAGATCCTCATGGACGCACAGTTGTTTGACCGGTCCAATATGGCCTTTTTTTTCCACTTCATCCCAGCGGCGAAAAACGTAGTTGCTGTTCGGGAACGTCTTCCCCTTTTTCGGAGGGCAGTGCTCCGTGTTTTGTGGCCTGTGGATGATGTTTCCTGAAAAGAGCTTGGGGTTGTTGAACCGCAGTTTGCATTCATTGATCAGTGAGTTGTTTCCATGTAAAACCCACCGACAGCAATGAATGTTTATTGCAGCCATTACTGTTTACCTACTCGGAAAACAATAGAGATCCGCTTGTCAGGACTCCATGGGACTTTGAAGTTCATTGCTGTGTTAATGTCTACTTCATCTGTTCCAGAGGAGCCCATAAAGCACGGAGGTAGTCCTGTGAAATGTTGCCATTTCCTGGGTAATGACTTTCGTTTTCACTCACTGTGTTCTCATCATTTTTTCCTTCTTTTACAAATTTTAAATGATGTGCAGCTCTAGTATACCTATTTTTCACACTTTATAATGCATGCATTTTGCATGCAATTATTCAGTCTTTAATCATACACCGTCACATGGGTTTTTAAAACAGGTCTATATTTGAATTTATGTATGCCCAGTGCTCTTTTGAAAAAACAATTCTTTAGGTCCTTGTTGATCCGCCATTTTTATTCTAGGAAACTTGTGACATGTCGGCGTTATGTCCTGGAAAAAGCAAGCTGGGGACCTATAGATAGAACAGTGTTTCCAATCTGGGAGTCGACTTTATCTGGGATTGACTCGTCATCTTTTGCTAGACCAGTTCTGTATGAGACGATTCATAGTGAGGGGCCCCACTGGGGTTAAACAGATACAGCTCAGTTCTCATGTGCTTGGCAACATCTACAGAGTGGGATGGTTGTGTGAAAAGGAGATCTGGGCTAGACAGCAGTAGAGCCACTTGTCCTCTACAGAAACGTGGTATATACTTTTGAAGTAAGAATCTGACGTTCTGAACTGTTGAGATAATTACACAGCTTAAACAACACAACCTATAATATAGCCTGTCTAGATCAAATTTATCTCAGACTAGGTCATTTCCAGACTATGGTGCTGACTTGCGTGGTGATGAGAGCAGTACGCCTCAGGGTACAGTCAACGGTCGATGGTTTCTGTTAGAAGCTCAAACTCACCGACAGCGTTGAATGTTCACCGAAGGCACCTGGAAAACACTACCATGATGTCTGCTTTGCTGTCTTGGCTGCAAGAACTGAGGTAGCTCCTATCAGCATATTCGTTCAAAGGACTGAAACACTGACCTGTACTCAACTCTGTTTGATAAATCACATTTCAAGTTGGCTGACATCTTATGTCTCTGATGGCTTTTTCTTCACTTCATAAGTGTTGCGGAACAGAGCTACTGTACTTGGCTGTTAGAATCTTTTGTGCTTCCCATTCATAATGCATTTGAGCTATTGTACAGAAGTATGATTCGCCGAGCTCTTCATTCCTAATGTGTCTCACCTTTCAGGACTGCAATCAGGCATCCTTCTTTGAGTCCCTCTGTTAATAGCTCACACCAGCATTGTGTCTTTCAGAAGTGAGCTGTAGAAGGAAAAAAAGAGTCATTATAATCACAATTATGTCTCTAAACGTGCTTCTTCTGCATTAGTTGAACTATTTCCTGGGTTTGCATTTTATTTTCGGCACTTTCCAGACAATAAGCAGGTTCAGTGCTTTATAGTTATATTGAATTCATTAGATAATACAAAGTAGGGTATGAATTGTTTGGCATTCAAACCATGCAAGCAGCTAATCTCTGGTTAGAGTAACAGTACAGTTGGCATGCAGAATGTTTCTCTTATGTGTTAGGCTTCTACTGTAAATATGCAACAGTGTAGCGGAAAGGTAGGTTAGGGGTTCAAATCCAAGATGGGTAACACCCTTAAGCAAATTACTTCTCTTGTATCCCTTCAGAGAAATAGCCAGCTGTATAAATGGTTGCAAATGTAAGTCAGTTCAGATAAAAGCATCAATCAAACATATGTTAATGATAAAGTCGGAGACAAATTCTAGTAATCTGTTCTGTGCAGAGAATGGTTTAAATGAATGGTTTAAATATACAGTACAGGGGATCTCACCAAACTTCAGGTACCGTTGCAATGCAAATTACTGTTTCGTCATTTCAATGCTCATGAAGATATTTTAACAGTCAAACAGATTGCAGTCCACCACTTATGTCACTAGTGAATAGATTCTGTAAGTTCTCCTTGGAACAAACTATAAAGAGTGATAATCTTTGAATACAGAAAGTCATACAGCGGAAGGAAAAGTGGTCTAAGTAAGTATCTCCTTGGGCACTGATAGTGCAGGTTTGTATTGAGGAAAGATGAATGAAGATATTTACTGTTCTTTGGCATTCTGTGTTTCTGCCTTAGATATATTAGTACTTAAATAAGACAGTTAAAAGCGGCTTGAGATGTATCATTATTCTGTATTTATACAATTATTTCCATGAGTGCAATAAACTTGTTTCCCTGTAACTTCCTGTATCCCTGAGTATTCAGAACAATATACATTTCCTAAAACATTCTATACTACACATTCTATACACTTTCCTTGTGAGCAGTAAACTGTAATAAAATCACAGTCTATAGATAGGCTGAATGCTAAAATGTTTTCAGTGTTGGAACAGTTCAACATGGTTGTTAAATGAAATTAAAATAATATGCTACAGGTTCTCAATAGTTACTGTATTATATTCACTTAACCTCTTTTGGTTTCGGTAAGCAAAAGCTGTTAGGTACTGGCTGTGCTCCAGATAAGAAGCAGGTGTGTTAAGGTAGTGATAAGAGGTGTCTGTTTTTGAGCTGAGAGAGCTGAAGAGATCATGTTTGAGTAAATGTTTAAAAAAGCAACCGAGAATTGGCGAAACCAGGGCATTTCCCTGGGTTCTTGTGACCTTGATGGAGTACATCTGAAATCTCCCTAGCTAGAAAATACTGGAGCCCTGTAGTTGTGAATTATTGAGCAGATTTTGCATCAGCTGTGTTGACAGTGTGGAGAAGACTCACACTGGGAATTCTATTTATGAGGACAGTTTGCATTCAAGCATATGAGACTATATATAGTAAGTGTTCTGTCAACAGATCTCAGTTTTTAATGCACAAACCATACCAGTTCCAGTAAAGTAACTGGAATGCACAGAGGTTTGCTTGTAGTCTTTTTCTGTTGCTTGGCTTGTATTTTGTTTTACATAATTTATTTTTATATACTGTAACAAAGCCACATTGAACCATGTGAATCAAACTGCTTGCTCAGTTTTAAGTATTTCCATAAGGTGCATGAAAGGCTAATGTACACAAGCACAAAATCGATGCATTAAAAGTTAAAGAACAGCAGTACAGTTTTTATTCATCTTTCTTAAATTGTTCAAACATACTGTTTAGTAACATATCTCCATATGTTCACTATCCCTATCTCCATAGTGAACAGAAATTCCATTGATTTATATGAATACATGGTTACCGGAATATATTAACAAGTCAAACTGCAATGCCGTTGAGTCTTGGCTACTTTACTGTGGATATAAATTGCACAGATAATCAATGGAAGTGATCCTATGGCTACAGCTTTCACAACGCAAGGCAATCAATCCACAACACACAAACCTACCAACCATCAGAACCATTTTTCTCCTACTGACGCTTTCCTTAATGTACTCCACTACTCCTTATAAAGAAATGCTCTAAACGCCTTCTATCATGTTCAACTACCTGCATTTGTAGACATGCACTGAGATAGCAAACATCATTTGAAAGGATGAAGCCATTTACCATCATGTCTTATTTTGATTAGAAACTGCTCATCATTACAATTCTATGAGAAAATGTGACATTACTGCGAGGTGATTAATGCAAAATCAGGTGCATTGTACATATTTAAATGTGAATGGCAGTGGTTCATAGATGCTCAAAGTGTACTTCATTTTAAATTCTTCTTCCTACATTTTACGATGCCAGTCTTGGAATCTATAGTTTTGATCTTTATAATCCAGATGAGAGGAATATATTTGCTTTTGGTCTTGAAATTGTATTTTGCTCTACCTCATAAGAAATTGTGCATGAAATATAACCCTTTTAACTTTGATGAACATGATGGTTACATGTACAAATACAGTATCATTATGTATGTAAATAAAACTTCTGTTTATAAAAAGAAATACCGGCTCTTCGGAGTATGTACTGTTCCATTTTTGTGTGGATTAAGTTTTCCGAAGGGCTGATTCCCCAGTTTAAAAAACCAAGATAAGCACTGACACCCTGGAAAAGAAACTGGTTCTTAAAAGTGTCCTGCCATTTCTATTTTACAGGTAAAATTTGCAAAGCATGAACGTGTTTTTCTTTTCACAAATGAATACCGTGGTCTTGGAGTTCTTTTAAGGCCGTGTAAATAAAGTAGGCCTCTAAGTCTCAAAAAGCTTCAGAATGTCAGAATTCTGTAATGAAAATTACAGCTGATCAAAGAATGATCCCTAAAGTGTGTGTTTGTATCTTTATTTTCCCAAAGAAATACCGATACTTGTTTCCATGATCCTCCAGTGAAGATACTTAACAGGGCACTCTCTAAATGAAATGACTTTCTCTGGCTTCGGCCTACCATTTCTGTCTGGCTCTGAGTCAGCCTCTTTTGGGTTCCTGCCCAGCCTTAACAAGATTTTCATTCTTGATTTTTTTTTCCTTTTCTTGAAACTGCCACTTCCGTCTCTCACATTTCTGAGGGATAAAAAAAGGGGCTAATTTCATGTGTTGCCGGTGTGGTTTAGGGAAGGCAGCGAAGCCTGTTAACACTTTCAAGGAGCCCAGCATCTTACAAGAAGAAAGTACCAATCATAGTGGCACGTTTTAAAATAGAAGACATGGTGCAGTTAACCAGACCATATACTGAAACCCACTGCTTTGGATCTGTCTGTAAAATAAGCATTCAGTGTCATCACTGGATAGTATGTACCGCTTGTACTATTACAGTTGTCAACAGCAAGATAAAGAGCTGCTATATGACAGTGGTTAAAAAGATGGTAAACTTAATATAGAGAGAAACAACAGAGGCTGATCATTTTCTTGTCAATTTGAAGTATGCTCCAGCAGGAAAGTCAGTTTCTTTGGACCGTTCTTTCATAATGTGGCCACCGTGGATGCCGAAAACTGGCAGATCAACTGCCCTGCTGCCATTTTGGACGCGAGAGAAACCATAAACCAAATTTCCTTTACAAAAACAAATTGGAAAAAGGGTCTTGAATATTATTTTTTTTTGTCACGGTCTGCCTGGCAAAGGACAAACTAAGCCAGAAATTGACCATCAACAACATGGACCGCAAGAAAGGTGCAGAAGCAGAGGTCTCTGTTCTGTCCTATTAAAAGTGCTATTTTTTAGAAAAACATTTTGAAGATCTGTTTTTAAATAATAAGGCAGGGACGGAAATTTGGATTTGAGAAAGCGCTTTCTTTTTCAGGAGGCCGCTGTCTGTGGAGCTCCCTACTGAGAGCTGCGAGCACCCCAAGTACGTGTAATGGCTGGTAATTCGATGAAAAGAGTACGCCACATTCTCGCGCTATGAAATGTAACTCGAGACTTTAAAATAGGCAGGATACCATCGTGCTCAAAATACTCGAGCAGAAATATGCCAACAGATGTTCCTGCTTGCAGCTCTTCTAGAAATCAAAGACCGTCGGACAGCCATAATGTGCAGAGACAGGCCAAAGTGGATAAGAGCAACCTCCTTAATCTCCATGGAAATGTAAGATGGCAGCGTGTCACCAGACACATAAAATATCAGTTGAGGAAGAAAAAAGATCGGCATTTTTTTCACTTTACTTGAACATTTTGTTGCGTGTCGTTTAGAGGCCTACAAACCAGAGCACATAAGCTTGCGTCCATTTTGTCTAGTTTCGCTTTGTTCTTGGTAATTATAGGCTTCACAACTTAATGGTGTGCTGAGGATAAATGTACCCAAAATGTTAAGCTCCAGAAGTTTTCCAGACGTTTTAAATGGAACTCCTTTGGAAGAGGTTCTAAAAAAACGAAGGAGGGCAAAATGCCTGTAACTCATTTCACAACTACACTGCCGACAGAAACTGTGACAGTGTTTTTAGTCACAGCAGAAACGCGACAAGTTGAAAAGAGAAACTGCGTTTGTTTGGTTTGCCTTGATAAAGGGGTAAAGTGAAATTGCCATTTACAGCACAGGACACCTTAAGAAACCAGAAAATCCCTCCCTGAAGTCCATGGGCTTTCAGCCAACTATGTGCAGGGTTCCCACAGAGCACACAGTTATGATGTGCGAATTTGTACGAGTATACAGAGATGCAGCCAAGGTTCAGGGTGTCTTATTACAACACCATCTGCCTGCCAAAGTTCACAGTTAAATCCAGTCCCGCTTACAGAGCTCTGTGAAGCGAGGTGCGTTCGGATTAGCCATTAAAGAGATGGTGACTGTTATACTACTGAGGGCAACTAAGGACTGGTGTGTGGAATGCACCAAAGAGAAATGTAATAACAGGGACTCCCTAATATAATAGCAGTTCATGGTAATCCTGTTTATTCCTGTATTAATATTATAGATGTAAACAAGCCTCAAAAGCAAAGGCTTTCTTGTTTCTTTTCTACATTAATACCGCAGATACATCTTGATCCAGAACTGTTAGTCCAAACCAAACACATAAGAGCAGTTTGGGGTCTAATTCATCATTGCATTGCAGAAATAAAACAAAACTTTGCCCAATTTTGGAATACACGCCTAACTTTCTACATACTGAAAGAATAATATGAGTTAGGAGGAGGTAGAGTAAACACGTACGTCCACAGTTCATTTAATTCACACGATTCCACACTGGCTGGTGCTGCTTCATGGGTCACTTTTTTATTTCTGTTTTCAGGGGTTAATGACAATGATTCTGCTTTTGAGTCTGGTAGCAGGCTTTGTGATTGTGAATGGCTAAACTGATAATTACATAATGTACAGTCAGAACTCGACTCTTATGATGGTTAAACAGGAGAGGCATGTAATCACATAGCTAGTTTTATACAACCAATGGCCGTTTTTCTTTATAGTATACACACAAATGTTAAAATCAAAATGATACAGGTTTACAAGTGGTCTCAGTTGTATTTCGAGTATGCAGGATGTATTTCTGAAAAGGCTGAAGTGTCGTATTTCAGTACAGAACTACTGTGCTGAGACATTTAGATGGTAAATGAACTTCAAAATACAGCATCTCTCCCTTTATTTTTGCTGCTACAGTGGTCGTTGATATTCTTTATTATTTCTGTAATACTGTCAATCAAGTGAAAATTCAAGCAATTCATCAGTGTGTAATTATTATAAAACACTGACATTTTAAATTCTCCTTTACTGACTTTTCTCGGAGGTCAGTGTTCCGAAAACATGTTGTAATGGAAATTAATCCCATGTGTTGCATGAACAGAAAAAACAAACAAACAGGATGAGAGCTGTAGTTGTCAACTTTCAGCTAAGATATTTTGATCTGTATCTTGTTTTTGTGGATGATATTTTGACACGTGACCCTTGTTTCTCAGGTGTTATATAAAACCAATACTAAAATGGATCTTATGAATATTTTAGATATAGGTAGAGCCCGCATTTATGGAGAAAATGTACTGTTCCAAAAAAAAGGCATGGCTCATGCTCTAAAGACTTAATGGTGTTCATAAAAAGGAGAGTTTAAAATGCGTGGCTTAACTTTAAACTTGAACGTCAAGATGAATTCATAAAAATGTTGGTTAGCCTTCTAGAAAATTCAAAAGATTTGGGTGGTACATAAAGAAAACTGTATGTCTGATATTATGAGAATTAAATGTAATATTATGACTAGCAGCTCATTTGTCCAAGTTGCTCTGTGGTATTAGAGGCTAATCCGATAAGAAATGTCTCCTTATTGCCATCATCTTACTTGTAACGTTCGCCCAATTTCCTTCAAGACCCTGATGGCTGAATAGTCAAAGATCTTATATTGCGTGACTTGTGTAGCCCTCCATTCCACTAGAAGCTCAAAATAAATATATTCACCCAAAGCTGAACCTGAATTAGGTCAAACGTATAATTTGGGCATGGCAGTTTAATTTAAAATGTTAATTTCACAATGTTTTTTCTGTGTTAATTTGCACATCAAAGGCAGCTATTCTTTGTATTATCCACTTTCTTCGTAACAGTGCAGTGTTCAAATGTTCCTTTCATGTAAGAAAAAAAAACTCCTGTAGAATTTAGAACAAATTATGATATGTACACAGTAAAAAGTGTTTAGTTAAAAGCAGTCTGCACCGCCAGATTGTAAAATCTTTTCTCAGAATTGCTAATGAGAATAGCATTGGGCTGCTTGAAAATGAAGTGAAACGTTATTTCTAAACCGCTTACAATTCCAGTGAGTTTTTGTTTTGATTTGATATTTTAGGAATTACATTTGCCTTTTCGTTTTACTTTCTTGTGCCTGTTTTACTTTGGATTTTTGTAAGTCCTGAGAGGAACTCCTGTGATTCCACTTTTTGATGAGCGATGCACTTACAGTCTTTCACTCGGGGAAAGAAAAAACCTCCCGTTCTCGGATTTGAAATATAGAGCCATTTAGCCCTGTAAATTTACTTCAAAAACTCAACACAATTTGTGAGTTTAAATCGAATAAAATCAATTTAATTTAAAAAAAAATTTATTATAATAAAGTATCCTTATTATTAAATCTTATTAATCAGATAGTACATATTACTTAGTTTTTGTTGCAGCTCAGATGATCGATAATATTCTGAATCAATGATGCATTGGAGTCAGAGGCAAATGTTTAATATGTGGTCTGACTTATAATATAGAAGGGAGGCAGTTTCATTCCGCTGCCTTTTTTCCAGGATCAAGGCAAAAAATCCTGTTTAAAGATTATGATTTCCATAAAAAAGTATTCCTAAAATATGATTTTTTATCCTGCCAGGGAAAAAAGGCTGAGATTTAGATTTATTTTTGACTTCTGGTCTAAAAAACCTCAACCAAGACTGTTAAATGTTTGATGATGCACCGTTTCTCTTTTTTTTTTTAATCGGCGATGAGGAGGGAATTAAATGGCATGACAAAGGGTTAAATAAAATGAGTTTTTTTTTTTCAAATCAAACAAAAGGTTACACCACCCTTGTTTGTGATTTGCTTAATCCATTCGCTTAATCTCTTCAGTAGACTCCATGCAGTCATGGCGTTTCATCGAGACGGATTATCCTTTTTTTTTTCCCCCTCTGTTCGTTGTGAGTGTGTGCGCTCATTGCTTTTGATTATAATAATCTTAATAAATAAACCATACAGTAGCCAGTCATCACAGCCCCCCTGCTGCTGGAGACCGGTTGGTGGTGGGAGGGAGGGGCGAGTAAGGGGAATTAGCAGAAGATGGTGGTTGATGGAAATGTGTTGGGTAGAAATTGTGCAAAGACGCTTTGCGATAATTACATTTTTACATTTCTTTTTCTTATCTCCCCAAAACACGGAGGGGGCTTGCTATGCTAATAGCCTGAAGTGGGGTGGACCATATCATACCCCCTCAGTCTCCCACCACCTCCCCTTCCAAAGCCAGCGATGAATTCTCGCGCTGGTCTCGTGTCCGGAGAGACGAGAGAGGTTTCTGCCGAATTGGAAAGACGAGTTGGGGGGAGAGTTGGGGGCTGGGTTGAAGGAGGGGGGGGGTCTTTAGTCCCTACAGCTCCTCTCCTCTTCAACTGTGAATTCAAGTGATAGTTACTGACCCAGACGTAGGTCTGCAGAAGATCTGGCTGGAGGGGAGTGAGCAGCGACATCACAGTCTGTAAAAGTCAAAGACGGAAGCGATGTCCAAAACACTGTCTGTCAAAGCCCAACCACAGCAGAAGAAAGAAGATCTGCTACCTCCAGTAGTTTTTAATCTTTCCTGTCCAGCTACTTAGGCTTTATGTGCTTCAGGTTTCTGAACAAAACGTTTCTCTTAAGGCTTCTGCTTTGGAGTTTTGGAGTTTTTCCACACCAGAAAGCTGGAAACAATGCTAATGTTTCAGGCTCTGTCACACAGGTAGCCTCTTTGCTTGTACACTGCTTACCCCTTTAAAACTATGAAGATTCATTTTTAAATTACACACGAATACGTTTTGCATGACTTTTATAATAATGCAATTCTAAATTGTCACCAAAAAATGAAGACGCTATAGCAAATTGGCATACTTATGAATTCATGTACATACCTGTATTTAACCCTTAAAGTTAATTCTCTGCTGCTCGCTGAATAGCTTAAATATTACTGATTTCTATACATATAAACGTAATCTAATGAATTTGTGCTCCTTTCTGAATTTTTAAGAACAGCTAAACCCTTTTGGATTAAAAGAGCTTCTAAGCTGGCAGGCTGAAGATTGCATTAGCAGTCTTGGCACTGGGTTTATTTTATTATTTTTAAACCTGTTTGTCTGTGGCTGATTTAGTAGCATTTAGGATTATTTGATTGCTGTAGATTCAGGAAATCTGCCCAAATATAACCCCTTTGTTTGAGGGTTTGCCTCTTTGTGGGTCATTTAATAGAGGAATGCATGTCACTTCAAGCTCACAGTACTATAGAAGTTGCAAGTCCCTCGACTGAATATGTTAGTAAAATGTATGATTTATCATCTCCTAATCCACTCTGATTGGAGAGCTTCATTCCAGGCACTTATCTGTTGTTGAGGCTGTTGTTAATTCAATAGCTCATAATTAACTGCAGTGCTACATTTAAAAGCTAAACCTCTGAGTTGGGCGATGTGTGACTTTCAGGAGCTTATCAAATGATGCCTCTCCTTGCACATTTTAAATTCCTTTGCTGAGCAGTGACTTTAAATCAAAATCTCTTCACCATTCTTGGCATGTGAAATACCCAGATTCCTGCTGTTTCTACTTAACGTATTTAACCCCATAGCTTTGTAACACAACTTTTACAAACCCTACAAAAGGGCAGAATTGTAAGCCTTTCATTTCTAGAAAATTGGTATGAAAAATATCACATGCATCACAGTACTTCGAAATGCTCCAATGATAAGTCTTGATTTGAATTCACCGCCATTTTGGTCACAATATTTACTGTTGGGCTTTTAGATGTTTTAATTTTAGCTGCTGCTGATCACGCATGCCCAAAACAAGCATATCAAGAACAAATCTAAATGACTTTAAGCCTTCATGATCAGCTTTTTGGAAATGTCTTAAGCAGCGGGACAAATGAAATAAATCCCACCCTTAAATGGATACAGATTCAGAAAGTGCTTTCAGCTGAGACAGCACCAGATTTGTCAATGTAATAGCAAATGGCGAACGCATCACAAAAATGTAGGTCAAAGCAGCAGATGACCTGCTCAGGGTCCTAATATTTGATGTTACTGTCTAATCCACTCTAATGCGGAGAGAATAGCAGCCAGACATGGCAACTAATTGACCCTGATATTCAGTGAACAGAAAAAAAAGCTTGTCAGATGGTTCTTTCAGTTTTGACATGGGAAGAGAACGATATACATAGTGATGCACAGCCACTCTTCGACCAGATCCCTGGAATGATTTCTACATTTTGTACATCACAAAAGGGTATTTTCATTTTGGTCAAAATTTGATTCTGGTGAAAAGTAAAAAAAAAACATGGCCTGCTTAAATATTTTTTGTAACAGATATTACCGTTCAATACGTTTAGAAAAGAAAACGCTGTCTATAAAATTGCAGGCCACTATTGTGCGAAAAACCATTGATGGTCATTTTTTGAATTTCTACAAAGTTGCTGATAATGCAAATTGATTATTTGAGAGGATCAGAGAAGAATCTGTAGAAGTACTGTGCCTCTTATCACAAAGGACTTGACATTGTAGGAGACATTCCTGACTAGATGAAATCCTGGACTTGATCCTTGCTTTTATGAAAGAAAGCATTGCTTCGTTTCGAGTCCTGGTACACACTATTTTAGCTCTTGCTTCTGTCTCTGCGAACGGACAGATCTTTCTAGTTTCCGTCAAACTAAACGTAAAAAAACCCGATGATGGCCAGTGACGAAAAAAGCACAATTTCTATTGAGAAGAAGAGCTCCTAGGAACCTCCAGCCAAGTCTTATATTATATAAGAGCCCATTTTAGCCAATTGCTCGTCTGGTGTCCAGTCTCTTACGAACTAATTATTGCGAGTCCCTGGAAGTTAATAATGTGGTCATCAGTGCCTCATTGCTGATCATCTTCACAGATAATGCCCAGTGATCTGCTTGGTGCCTGGGGGGTTTTTTTTCCGATCGCTGTTGTTATTGTACGTACACAAGATGTGTCCGTTCTTAATCATCAAATAGTTTCGCTCCAGACTGTACACATCAGGAGGAATGCTTTCATTTATCACCAGATGAGGTGTTCTTCCCAGGGCTTTTCTCTGGGCATGTGGAGGCAGCCGTGTGTGCGTTTTCGTGCCAATCCTCTTTTGCCCACATCTCTCCCTTTTGAACATTCTGTTACTCTTAATCACGTCTTGGCATCTCATCTCTGAAAGACAGTCTGCAGCGTCTACGCTACACTGGTGGCTGACCGCAGAGGGGGGGGGGAGGCTGTTTCTAAACAAAAATACTTAAAGTCTTGATTACTACCTACGAAACCACCATCCCAGGTTTAATTATATGCAGAATCGCGATATTTTGTGGCGTATGCTAGACCGGGTTTTGAGCACTGTAAATGCCTAACCGAACGGCACTAAAAATGAATGGGCCCTCAAATTAAACTGAAATATTAAAGGTTTAATCCACACTTTGCTGTAAGTGGTCTGTTCAACTGTAAACACTCCTCCTGTTCCCTTACAATGAAATGGCATTTAGTAAGTGCGCCCAACAGGCAGTTTATATGCAAATTCGATGTTTGCACTTGTAGTAAGGCAGGAAGACATTCATCCATTACCACTCCTTGTAGTGGTAATCGTGTGTATTATCGAGGCAATCTTGGTCCAAAAAAAAAAAATGTAACGTCAGCAAAGCAGCACAAGAGTAGCAACTAAACTGATCAAGGTGTTATTGGCCTCTTGCACCTGAATGCCAATTTAGCTGTTGTGGTGCAGCGGAATAGGTGAGCCAGGTATTAACTGCTGTCCGCCATACCCTTGCCTGTCTAACTAGCTAACAAAAGGCTTATGGGGTTGTTCAAACTGCCTCCCTTTGTGTCAGGTACTCACACTGCTGCAGCTGTAGCTCTGCAGCTCTGCTTCCGTTTTGTAAGCATGTGTATCAGTTTGCAGGGCCGTGATTGAGCATTAAGGTTTGGAGAGAGAGAATGAATTACCGGTAAGAGTTTGCTTAATCAGGAGAGGCAGAGTTAGTGCTGAGGGCAGTGCTCCATCTACCAAAATAAGCTCTCGAAAAGAAGCGAAACCATGAAGGACGACTGTGTTTGTGGCCGACCACCGCAGTTACAAAGTCGGTGTTCTCGTTGGACCTCAAAAGTGTTTCTTCTCAAAGGGGGCGGGGGGATTATTGTGTGTTATTCTGGAAAAGCATCTGTCACTCCGTTTTTATTCACACTTTCCAGGGGTATAATAGTGCCACCAGCGGAATTCAGAAGAAAGTTATGAAAATGTTTTCCGATTCTCACTGCAATTTGAAGGTCACGGTTAAAAAAAAAAAAATACCCTGAACATTCTTGAAAACAAGCCCCCGCCCTGTTGTGTTACAAAGCCGTGAAGCTCTATGGATGCTTTCATTTTTCTGAACAATACAAGGCATGGTGCTACAGGAACATGGAATGGGTAATCACCAAGATGAGATACCATTGATCTTTTCTCCCTGTTTTGAAGACTAGCACGCATGAAAGCAACGCTAGACAAAAGCCAAGTTTGGTTCAGAGCTGCGACTCGTGCTTTTTTTTTTGTGCGTGTTTTCAAACCCAATGAGGGAATTAAAAAAAAAAACGATTCTCAGAGGGCAGAATACAGAGGCAGCCCGGAGAAGAGACAGAGAGAATCTCCCCATCACCACCCACCGCCCACCGCCCACCACACACGTTTGTAAAGCACCTGAGTTTCTAAGAGCCGTGTCAGAGGAAGTACCACAAACGCGCCTCCCTAGACCATTTTATATACTCCCTCCCCTTATGGATTTTATGACACTTGAATTAGTTCAAAAGCTAGTTTAGGAGCCTTGAGACATGACACAGAAACGCTCCTTGTTTTGTCAGCACGGATATCTGCAAGTGGTTCATCAATGGCAGTAATTTCCTGTCGACCGTGGACTCCCCCACCCCCCCCCCCTCACCCACCCGCCACTGCCCCCACCCCGCCAACCAACTCCCTTCACCCTCCTCTTTTCTCTGTGCGGCATCCAGCTTTGTGTTGTGAGGCTTGTGACTGCGTGCTAACAAATCTCTTTTGTCCACTGGAGGGAAGAGTGGCTGAGTGGGGTGAATTGCTGTCTGGTTTCTATTCAAATCCAGGTACGGTCAGAGGCAGAAAGCCGATGGACTTTAAGACAAGCATGTGAACAAAGTCCATGCTGGCTACTGTCTAGAGAAAGAGTCTACGGACCTCAGCCTCAGCAGGCTTTCGTTTGTGGAACCTTTGTCTACATCGACTTTGTCTTAATTTTTTTTCTCGTTGCATGTTCGTTTAGTAATTGGTGAATGTATAAAAGCAAGAAAGTTCTCGTTAGTCTCTATTTTTGTGCCGAAGCATTTTTTCCCTTTGATATTCTTGCCTATATCTCCCGAGTTACAAGACTGGATTCCTGTTGTGCCTCATGTGTGGGTTTTTTTTTTTTAAACACATGCCTCCCACAGTACAACCGATGCATCTCTTTTTATCAAAGAGTAACGAGACTTTACACGTAAAGGCTTTTAAAAAAAAAAGTCTGTCAGAAATGCAGGTCCGTTTCCTCAGGAAGTGATAGGCACAAGGGCTTACCCCTGCACACACAAGTATTTTGTGAAGTTTATCAAAGTCGCAGTTTTAGAGCCCACCCCCACCCCAACAGTCGGCTTGTGAGAAATCTGCTTCATTAAATTTCTCTTCAACTTCGGCTCCCCGCGCACACCATTCCCTGCCCTGAGCCGATTCAGGTACAGTCCTTTCATTTTTTTTTGGGGGGGGGGGGGGGTAAATCTCAGACTCAGACAGCCCTTATAAGCAACAACATGTGGATTAAGGGCTTTAGACAAAAGCAGGCGCGACTAAAAAACAGAGAGGCTGGAAGCATTTCCTGTCACTCAACACATTCCAGCCCCCCCCCCCCAAAAAAAAGGGCAGGAAAAAATCTCCACTCCCTTTTTTTCATAATTCCCCTCCGCCTTCTGCCACTTCGCTATAAGATATCGGCTTTTTGTCGGTATGCATTCCTACACGGAGAACACAGCTGTAAGGAGAAAGGAAAAAGGGGAGGAAAAAGTGCCCCAGCCTTTTGAGAAGCTAGTCACGAACTCACACATAAGCACCTCACCCATCCATTTTTTTTTCTGCACAGCAGCTGGCTGACCTGTCTTCTCCACTGATGGCCTAATGAGTGACCTAGGCTGTCTGGTTTTCGCTCGTGCTTTTGTCCATGTCTGGCTCAGTTCCTCCCTGTCTATGTGAGCCGTACCCAGCGCTTTCGGCAATGTCAGCATTCACAGCCCCACCAGGAAAAGGTGTGGAGTATGTGTTGGACTTTTATTTGCTGTTCAGAATCTCAAAGCTCTACCTCCTTAGATTTTGAAAAGTAATGATCGTAAAAGCCAGAGCTCAAGTCACACAAGTAAAAATAGCAGCACTCCACACTGTGGTGTGTAGCAATGACTAAGCAAAGCTTTCAATTCATAAAAAGGGCATGCAAGGGGAGAAAAAAAAAAAGAAATGTATTGAACAAAAGAATAAAACCATGCAGGATACACACAACAACATCTCCACACTCATTTGAAAAGGAATGGAATTGGTTCCAGACCCCCCCAAAAAAAAACAATAAAAAAACAGAATGAGAAGAAGGGACAAATTAAAAAACCAAAAAAGGCAAATTGTTCTTACCTAACAGAGAGTGAGGAATTTAGTCCTGTAAAAGGCTTCTTTTTTTTGCGTTACGTCAGCCACTTTTGCAAGGGGTTATCTGTCAAAAGAAAAAAAAGTTGCCGCTGCTTCTGGGAGGAAGGATAACTTCCCTCAAGTGCTCCAAAAAAGTTGCTGTCGAAATGAAAAGAATAGGAGCTCTCTCCTTCGCCTGTTTCCCTTTCTCCGCCTGCGTGCCTGACTGCCGGCACGTTCCCTGGCCTCTCCAATAGGAATTCAGCCATGAGTTCTGTTAGCAAATATCAGCAGCTCAAAAAAGCAGGCTAGACAAGGTATTGAACTGCTCCACATTTCCTTGCAGCCTTGTCTGCCTCACTTGAAATGAACTATATATGACCCAGATGATGGACAGGAGCAAATTTAGTCATGTGCAGAACAGGGACACCAGCTATTCGCTGAGCACTGGCAGTTAGGGGCTATGGCTCCTGATTGGCCCAGAGCAGGATCATTGAAACATGAATCCTTTACCATTCACAGGCTGCAGTGCACGGAGATTGAGTGTTTGGGTGTCTGGATGCCAGCAATCAGAGTGAAATCCTTTAAAGTGATCATTTTGTGTCTTTTTCCCCCCCTCGCCTTTGCAGGGAACCATTCTTCTTAGCAGCAAAAAACAAGGCATGCAGTCTGTGCGTAGCAAAAGTGGACGGGACATCTTGACTAGCATGATATGGCTGATTTACTGACCCATGCACATTTATCCAGTGCTGCTTGACTGGGTTCGAGACTGGGTTTGAATAATAGGAACACAGCCATTAATTTGCTGTTGGAGTTAATCCTTCGAGCAAAGGTGATCTTCATCAAGCATCGGGCTTTGCAGTGTGCAGCTCTTCTGTTTACTGATAATGCCGATTAAGTTGTTAAACTCGCAGGAGATTCATGAAGGAAAGGCAGGGTAGGACATGCACATTGTTAGTTAGAAAGGCAAATTGAATTGAAAGATGTTTCACTGCTCAGTCTTTTATGGTATTCATTATCCATAACTGGCAGAAAAACTACCATTTCCCCCCAACTAATTATCATTTTATCTTGAGATATAATGGGGCATAAAGGGACAAAATGCATACAAGCATTTCCAAATCAAAATACATGTACTCATTTTGTGTTACAGGTTAAATTACTTTCTCTGTCAATGATATCGAAAGAGTTGACACTCAGATGAAGAGCATTTTGGAGGAGAATTGAGGGGTCTCTTATACTGGGGAGCTTCCCAGCTGTGATTCGGCTGAAGAATGTATCCTACAGAATTATACGGAGACAGAGTAGAGAACATATCGAAAAACTCTGATACTATCTTGTCTTCATGAACTATAACTCCAGTGCTTGCAACATGTCAGCAAACGCTTTCAGATTGATAGCACTGGTAAAATAAAATTTGCCTAATCTGGAGTGTTTAATCTTTGATTTTATGTACTGTTGATACTGTATACTATAAACACGCTAAGATCACGGAAGCACAGCTCATACACATGTGGATGCTTTTTGTTCATAGGAATTGACCCATGTCATTGCCTGGAATAACATTCACGCAGATTTTTTTAAGCGATATGGATCAAGCACATTGTAAATCCCAAGAGACTTTTCTGTAGGTTGTGCTTTATTCCAGTCACAGTGATGTTATCATTTAGCAATGATGTTACAAGTCGTGACAGCAATTAACTTTTTTCGCACTTGCCTAGGTGGGATTTTTTTAATTTTTTTTTTTCGAATTGGTCATTTCTAAAACATTGTGCCTAATATTTTTGTGAGTATAATGGGACAGCTGTAGTTTTCTACTTCTATAGATAGAAGAGATGTTAAAAGCAGAATTTTAATTTTTAGTATACATTTTAGTTTATTTACCAACTAATCAGTATACCTTTGACCACCAACATTCCTGATGTACAGTAACAACAATACAGTACAATTCAGTAGGTAGTAAAGTTTCTTGTATTTAAAAAAATCTTTTGAAAGCTCATTTTTAACAGGAGCTCCATGCATTTGTGTAACTAATGAAAATGAAAGCAAAATGAAACAAGATCAAGGAGAACTGTAGCACCCGCGCAGATGGTTTTATTGAAAAGAAGGGACTTTTTGAACAACTTTACTTGTATTGATCAACAGCCACCAGAATAAATTAACAACAGGTTAACTATGTATCAGTTAGCTGAAGAAATGACTCAGCAAACTTTAAAACTATCTAGACCTTAGATAGGGAGACAAAACAGCAAATACCAGAGCCTGAATATTATTGCTTCAGGTTACTGTAAGCCTTGATGTGGTAAATCACCTTAAATATTGTTATAATGTTAAAATATTTAGCACCTGTGCTATGTAAGCAGTAGCACTACATTTCTAAACTAAACGCATAAGAAGACACATTATGGTATGACATATTTGTGTTGTGCAATTGCTGCTAAATATGTCCTTTTATTACTACAAATTGACATTGTACAACCAGGAAATATTTCAGCAGTGATTGGAGAAAATTCCCAGGTGTCATGCATTCCACAATCAGTGCCATTATTTTGTCGTTTTCCCTTGGTCTCTCTCTGACGCTTGGATTCGGAGATCAAACAGACAGGAAAACAATTGCAAAACTGAGCTATACTGTCAAAATAGCGTGCAATTAAATACTGATTCTTTATTGTTACTCCAGTTTGTGATGTGACCCTTTATATTGTGTGCAGAGTGTACTTGATGACGTCGTCATACAACATAGTGTCAGCGCATTTTTCAACCAGGGTAAACACATCTTTAGATTCCACAGTGCGCTTCCTCTGGCTCTTTTCCTGAACGAGAAATACCCCCTAATTGGAAATGCATAGTTCAGGAACAGAATGTACCCAAATTTTAGCAACACGGTTCCGGAATGCAAATGTAAATGCACCTTTTATTGTTCTGCATATCTTCTCTGTTCAAACATTTCACACTGCAATTCTGTGACTTTTTTTTTTTGCTGAGGTTACCTGTCGCATTACTGCGCTGTTCTTGGAACGCTGCGTACGTGACTATATTAAATCTGAACTTTGTAGCTTTCATTTGGTCCCTGATGAGTTTTATTGTATCACTAGTGGTGTGCTACGCTGGGTAAAAGGAGTTACCCAAAGAAGAAATTAATGTTCTAGTATAAATTAATGTTTCTGCATACATCTAAAAAATGTGGGAATTTCAGAGGCCCTACTAGGGTTCTACTGGGAATTTCAAGACAAGAGGCTATAATTAGACTACGGGTTTCTCCATGGGCTTGTTTCTTTTCTCCTTCTGTTTGAGTGACATTTTAAAACGAGGAGGCTGCAATATGGAAAACCTGAGCTAGTAGAGCTGAAGTTTCCGTACCCAGTGCCGAAGAAAATAACAACACATCCCTTCTGAAATGTCTCTTTCCGCTCAAGCCTTGTCTGCAGGTTAGCCTCATTGTGCCCGCTGTTGGCCCAGAGACAGTGGGTCTGTGTTTTGTAACAGCGCATCGACTCCAGGAATTTTGTAAACGACACA
This sequence comes from Atractosteus spatula, assembly GCF_055471065.1. NCBI lineage: Eukaryota > Metazoa > Chordata > Actinopteri > Semionotiformes > Lepisosteidae > Atractosteus > Atractosteus spatula. The sequence goes on along the minus strand of NC_142728.1, from coordinate 2,686,572 downwards.
GCAGATAATGCAGTCTTGAGTGTACTTCCTCAAAGCTTTGTGAACAAAAATATTGCTTTCCTCCAGAATGCCCTGAAGGAGTAATTCCAGAAAATCCTTGCCATGAAACGTTTGGCCACTTTCGGCTTACTTAGATTTTTATAAGGATCCCACCTCTGCTACCATATTCTAGAAGACCTGCCTTTGAACTCCCGCTGAGCTTTTCCTAACATAAGTGCTTGTTTTTTTAACGGTTCAAGCAGTCTTTGTCAAGGATGTCCAGTTTTGACAATTGCAGCTAATGTGCGAAATGAAAATCCTTAATGACGAGAAAGAAATTGGCATTAGAAAAGGCAGCGTCATGCTCGTTACTTCACTTTTTTTTTACACAAAAAGCATTGAAAATGGGGAGCCACTGAAAATGGAGCGTTTACCAAAAAAAAAAACGCTTTTTTTCCCAACAGTTTTCTCCAAAATAGGACTTCATCACCTTTACACAACATGGAAACAAAGTCTGTCACTTCAAAACAAAACAGTTTATTGTTGCCATTTACTTTTTGTGAGCTGGATATTCGAAGGTGGTGATTTTACAAATGTTTGTGATAGGCAAATGTTTCCTGTTGCCAAACAAATACGTTAAAAAAAAACCCAAAAAGCTAAGTCCACCTTTTGGAGTGTAACCGTCTTCATTTTCACTGTTACAATAGTGCAGTTATTTTTATCAGCCCTCACAGGAAAGGACTCGTCGTAAGACATTGAGGCTGGCAAAATAAGACAGGGCTGTCTTCCTGTCACAACAGTTTCTCTGGTGTGTTTAGGAAGCTCAGTTGAGGCCTCTGTCCCTCCTACACGTCTACCTGGAGGCAACAGTGAAGAGAAGAGTCAGCACCTCCTCATTGTGAGGTTAGGAGCAGGACACAAGGAATGCAGTCGAGTTGGGGGAGGGACGAACAAGTCTCTCACCCAAGTAACACTCTCTTTGTGGCAGAAAAAATATTCCAGTGGGAATTATCCAAACACAGTGGGAGGCAGATTTTTGCTCAGCGAGCCATGTCTTTCGATAGGTAGAATATAACTCTACAATCCTCGGTTGTAGTAGACAAAAAAATATTTTTTTTTGCAGATTTTAGGCAGAGGACAGAAATGACTGGCCTACACCACGTCTAAATATCCTTTATATTCTATACTAAATCTAGTGAATTTATCCTACATGTTGCTATTTTTTCTGTGTGCGATTGCTTTAGTAAATTGATCTCAATCGTGCCGATAATTACCATTCTAACTACGATGTGATTCTTTTGATCATTATTCTAAGAGTCTGGACAGGTGCTGTGTTGTTGTCCTTTCTTAATTCTCTTGCTGTATTGTGTGCACAGTGCGTACAGTGCCTTTTCCTCATGAACAAAGGGCATCTCTTCCCATGCTGTAATATCCTAGCAGGCTGGATTTAGTAACCCAGAGCTAAAAACAACATCTGGGGTTTTCAGGTTCATGCATGTGCACTGAGAGATACTCGTGTCCAATCAGTAATGGGTCAGTGTAAATCAGCCTAAATCTGATGGAGTGCGCCTCAGATTGGGTGGCGTAGCTGTAAATCGGTCTCAGCAAGAGCTCCGGGCTGCAGACTGCAGAGGTAGACGAGAGAGAACAAAAGATGTTCATCCGGGTAAAGTGTAGAAATGTCGAGAGTAAATAAAATTGCATCAAGAAACTTTTTTTTCTTAAAAAGATTCGTATTGCAACCCAGGAGTGAATATTAGCGTTCTGGCGAGAACAGAATAAAATCAGACCTTGGTTTGTCAGACAGTACTTTGATGTTTGCCTTTTTGCGGTGTTGTGTCTCTGGGTCTGTACGTTTTCTGAGCGACTGATGGGGGATGGGGTGCATAAAGGGATTATGTGTCATGTTTGTCAAAATAACCTCTTCTAGTTCTGCAAAAACAGAGGTGACAGACTTTTGTCTTGAGAGGCTGCAGAGTTTTTTGGCCTTGATTTTGTGTGAGATCTAAATTAGTGCTTCGTCTAAATGTAGCTACCTAAATATTTTACAAGTTTGTTTTAATTACCTTATAATCAGGATCCTGGGGCAAACAAAATAAGTATCACAAAAGGATCAACTGATGAGTCATTGTGATTTTATGAATGCTTTATTACAATTTAAAAAGGCCCCATACAAAATCCACTAATTGTGTTTCCATTATAGGTGTTTCACAGAGAGACCTTTGTGTATAGAAACTAGAATTTTTCTTGTGGTGTTGCTGGTATAAAGACATTCCAACTGGTAGTTTGTGCTATTCTTTTATGAAAGATTTTCAAGGACTTGTGCATCTAATGTGCTGAAAGTAATTACAAAATAATGAAGATACCAATTATTCTAGAGACAGCATAGGTACAGAAACTCAAAATGAAGTTAATATGTAAAATATGTATTGATTACCTATCTTTAACATCATTTTGTCATTATAAACTGTAAAGAGCAAGAAGAAAACTGCGTACTAGAGCATAATGCTTTGAAAGATGTGCTATATGTTGCTTTCTTTGTTTTCCCAATGAACAAACAGCATTTTTTTTTTCATTTTCTATATTTTTCTGATTTTATTTTTTGACCATTCTTTATGGAAAGACTGATCAAAACCTTCATGGTTAGAAATAGATTAAACATCTCTGATAAAATGCAGAGATTCCTTGCAGATTATGCAGTAATCAAAGCTAATTGCTTTTTTTAAAAAAATAAGTCAAACTCCTGCCAGCTCTTCTGTATGCCTTTTAAAGGAATGGTGTACTTCAATTTACATTTTCCACTGAATGTATCTGTAAATCACTTAGTATCAGATAATGAATTTATTCTAGTAAATTCAACCTGTGCCTTGCTCACACATCTTTTTTTGTGTTGCTACCTTTTAGGTGTGTGTAGGGTGAAGGGTAGGGTATAGGTGGTGTTGAACTGTAATTTCTCTGTATATTCTAATCATTATTTTTATTACAAATAGCAATCAATCTTTACTGGTTCCTTTATCTAAGCAAGATACTCTATGGTCTGCTACAAAAAATAAGGTGCAGGGTTATAAGAAAATATGCTTTAATACCAAACATGCAGCCAAATCCAGAGTTCACTGAAAGGCAGCCGTTAACTACAAAGGCCACATAGATACAACACAAGCCAGCTTCCAGGAGATGCTCCTTAAAACTCTATTTACACTGTGTCTTGAAAGTAACTAAAATATACAGTAGTGCACTGACCTATTTAGCAAGGGAGAGTAAACACAATGAGAATGAAAAAAGAAAACCAAGATACCAGGGAGATTCAAGGAGAGAAGTGAAGCTGTAATAAACAGATCTTTTTGAATTCTTGGCAGTGAAGGAGTAGAACTACAGAAACATGCCTTAATTTGAAAGGCGATGATTGGCTCTTAAGATTGTGAATGGGAATTAACTCAAAAATCCTGCTGCCTCGTACTGAGGAACCTCTTGGTGTCGGAGGTGATAGGGATTTGTCAGAGTCGGGCTCAGATTATCAAAGAGGAAACTTTGAATTTGAGGATGTCAGAGGTTATCGCCTGCGTGTGGCTGCTTAATGCTGACCAAAAGATCATACTTAACACCGAATTCAAAGTCCTAAGTCAGGTATTAAGTTGAAGTTCTTTTTTTAGCAACCTGAATTATAGGGTAGAGATAACAGCTCTTTCTTGCCAGCTGAGCTCCTGAAGGCATGCAACCACACCTTCAAAAAATCAGATCCATATGTTTCATGCTTAAGGTCTGCTTCCCACATTACTAATTAGGTCAAAACAAGGTTGTGAATGGGCACCTTATGTTAGGGGGAATGTTGCAGTGTATTTTGGCCAGCTGTTTTTTTACCGTTGTTTTTAATTTCACAATAACCAAGCCTGGATACAAAAGCTTAGATACCCATCTTAAAACAAATGCAGAAGCTTAAGAAGATGGATGCCTGTGTTGTTTCCAGACCTGTGCGTATGAGGTGCAGTCCAAGTCCAGTCTCTAAGGGCTGGGGGTGGGTAGAGGGGAGTTCTGACTGGCTGGAGTTGCTTCAGATTGACGTATTGCTGCTCTTTAGCAAAGGCAGAAAGAAAACACTAAGGCACAGTGACTCAGGGATATCCAGTTTTGTGTTTAAGGAGATGGGAAGGAATATTTTTTTAGCTATAGCGCGCTAGGATATCATTCTTGTTTCTTATCACAGATTGATTTGTGTGTGATTTTTGGTATCATCTGCTTCATCAGGGTTTACAAAATATGCATATCAAATCAATGAAAGATTATATTGCACTGCATGTTTTTTTTTTAAATTGTTAACCTACTATTGTTCCAGTATATGCATCTGCATGATGGACATAATTAGAGAGATTTTTATTTTATGGTTAGGTAAGACAGTGATGTGCTCATTAACTAATTATTCAGTTTTATGACTTTAAAAGTTATGTTTCTTGCATTTGTATAGCGCTTCATATCCAGAAGGATCCCCAAAGAGATGTACATATACTGTACATATCAGGGGACCCATTTCACACGCCACTGAAGTGCAGTACCCACATGGTTTAATATCTCCTGAGATTTAAGGGTGAAATTCAGTCTCGTCAGGCTGTTTAAATTCCCCCTGCTAATGTATTTCCAATATTAAGAAACACCTTTTATTTTGTATATTAATATTCCAGACTAGAATAGCTAGTTTTCAGGCTTTCTGCTTCCTCTGAACATGGTTCTGGTCGCTTGCGTTTCAATCAGACGTATCCAGAAAGACCGTGTGCGACCGAGGTCGTGCTGCGGCTCTTGCTACTGTTACTTGAAAGGCGTTTTCAAAATATTAAAGGATTCTGAACAAAATTTTTATGCAAGTTGAATTTTAATATTGCTCCCATAATCCACATAATTATGAACTTTCAGCACCAACTTGCCTAGCATTGATTGGCGGTATCGCTAATTATTGTTGTTCCTGCATTTCTCTTGTGTCTGGAATATCCGTGTGTTTTATTGTATTGTAATGAAGCAAAACAAGTATACAGTTTAGAAGGATTTTCAGGTCTCTTTCAGATACATGAAATGTGTAGGCCTTGGGTTTTTTTAAACAAAACCTGCTGCCAGAGATGTAAAATCCAAATAAGACAGCATGGTGGCCAGATCCACACCACAGGTTTTTGCGGCTGCGTTTCACACGTCAATAGTAATCGCATTTTGTATATTAGCACTTGAGTTTTGTCAAGAGCAAAGCTAATTTCAAGAACCGATTATTCTGCGCAATTGGATGATCTTTATCGCCAGCCTTATGAATATCCCTGTAATGATTAGTTATACTGCTAAGCTTATGTGTTTAGGATTACACATTTCTGAAAACATACATTTTCAAGGTACCTGACAAGGTACCTGACAGTACAGTTCGGATCAGCACTTTTATTTAATGTTGATAGAGGAAAAGTCTCTTCTAAAGTTGGCAAGCTTTCCAAATATGGGAACTACATTCATATATATTGCATTAATAATTCACTAGTTATTATAATATTCTATATACCTCATCTGGAATATCCATGTTCAGATTGCAGATATATGACTTAATGCACAATATTAGTATCCATAGAAATGTACTGCCAACAGTGCAGGCCCACAGTTACCTGGTCAGCTAAAAGCGCACATCCCAATTCATCATTATCAGTCATCGTCATCTTCAGTCTCCATTGATCGCCTGCTGGATAGAAGCTTCTCTAATATCATTCCACAAACATCTGCTTTTGTAATCCCTCTTGCACCTTCAGGTTTTCTGTTGTAATCTTGTTTTCCATGAAGATGATCTTGGATATCGTAGTCCAACACTTAAGAAATGGGGGGGGGGGGACGGGGTACTCCATCGCTGCACTGTTAGATATTAAAAAGAATGCCTTAAATGTTTTTTTTTATGGTCGAAATGGATATCTTAGCTTTTCAGTATTTTTGAAAGAGTGTTTTTTTTTGTACTGAAAGATTGTGACATATTTCAGGGTGCTTTTTTAAAAAAAGCAGACATTGTGACCTCAAAAAGACAGTTATATAATACGACTCCTGCATGTCTTGCGCTCATATGCATCACAGGATTTGCAGAACGCTGTTTTTGTCAATCTCTTGTGTGATAGTGTAGGAAAAGGAATTGTTTGCCAAACGTAGAGTATTTTTTCCATGTTGTATTTTTTCACTTGTAAATATTATGCATGACTTTGGACAAGGGGCTTTTTCTGTCCACATATCTTTGTTTTCCTTGAAAAGGGATAAGTTTTCTGGAATTTTTAGGTATGGCAATATCAGTCAGCTCTGATCTGTCATACGTACCTGGGAGACTTGTAACCACATGTTTTAAGCAACTGTACGTCACGGAAAACTCAAGAAAAGTACTATAAGGTTTGGAATCCTGACCTGTGTGTGGATTTTTGCCAGATATTTTCACTCTAGACCCCAAAATAAGAAAATGTCATTTTTATGTGGCTAGAGGCCACTCCTGTGCATGGTTATTATTGGTTAGGAGACATTAAATTGTGTGTTTCTGAAAGCAGTGACCACAATGTTGAGGTTTCACAGTATGGGGATTCTTCTTTTCTTCTTTTCCTTAGCTGATGCAGCACAATCAATTTGTTCCTGCTTTTCACCCTCTCTGTGACCCCATTCGTGACTCCTCAATGACCCTGCCAGGGGTGCTCAACCAGAGTTTAGGAAGCACCGATCAATTAGAAAACGGTTCTGACAAAAGTGGTTCCTTAAATGGAGTTCAGACATTTCCTCCTTAAGAGAATACTTCACCTTGCCTAAATTTCTCTTTCAGTATTCTTTTGTTGCATTTTTTATCGAGTGTTCTCCGGAAATATCCAAGAGCCGTATTTTGCCATCTCCAAACCGTTATTTATTAATATGCTATGAGAGCACTCCTTGGGACTTCTCATGTGAAGCCATTCCTTGCACAAATTTGTTTCTCTGAGTTTGTTTTTCCTCCTTCCGAGTGTTTGGTCAGCTGAAGTGTATTCCTTGTTGCTGGAACCTCTTTCCACACCTTCTATGCACCATTAAGGATATTATCCTTAAGGATTGTTGGTGATGTGATCTAGTTTATGATCTCTTTGGAAGCCTTGGCCGGAGCAATCACTCTCCTCCTTGAGCTTGTCTGCTGGTTTGTGAAAAACCAATGGCGTTGTGGCTGTGAAAAAAGAACAACACAGTGCAGTCCGTCGTCAATCAGCTGTATGTGGCACAATCCGGCCTTGCAGGCACAAAACAGACAGGCTGAACAACAGCTACATGTGAGGTGGTCCATAAATTCTCATCTCATTGTTGCTCTTGCACTGTGGGTACAGGAACTCTGACTCATACGTCTTTGCTGATCGATCCAGCTCAACCATCAATTTCTTCTTACAATCTTAGACTGTTTTGTCTGGTTCCCACTTCTGGTGTTCCTTAAAACCAGGTTAAATGATACTATTGAATGCACATAGTTCTGTACTGATTTTCAGTAATGCATGCCGAAGAACTGCACAAATCAGCGTCAAATCTATTATAACGTTTGTGTGCACAAAGAGAAATAGAAGCTACAGTGTGGAGGTGATGTGGATCTCTCTGCTTTTGTTTGATGTTTTTCAGCTTTTTTCCATTTATTTTTCTTGGTATGGTTTTTTGTTTAGTTGGTATATTTCAGAAAAAAACCTGTTGTATAGTTTGACTTTCTGTAAGTCATTGTGCAGCCCCTTCAGGAAAACTGATGTCTGAAGATATGCTCATGCATCAATGTCTCTTCTGGACTAGGGTGGAGGGGGTGAGCTTGGGGTTGGTGTGGGGTAGTTATTCTTACTTTATGAATTGGTGTGCCTTGTACGTCAACAGACCAAACAAATTAATTAATCTAAAGGCTTGGAAAATTTCCAGGAGGAAATGGAGGTAAATGTTTTTTTTAGTAGGCAGAGGTATAATGCTCTTGTTGATGTCAATGTTGATTTGCTCTGTTTTTTATGCCCAATGTTTTCCTGTGATATTTATACTGAGATATAAAGTACAAGAACTTCTGCCTAAGAGAAACTCTGTGACATGCTGAATCTGAAGTGTAGTAAAGATTTATTTTTTTTGTAGCAGTTTCTATTAATTTGCAGTTATTTGCAGTTTCTATTAATTAGTCATATTAAAGTGTCCTTTGGCTCTGATGTAAGATCAGAAACCTCCCCATTTTATTTCATAGTGTGTACAGAATTAATATAGAAAGCCTGTGACCTGCACAGCGGTAGATCCATATAGATTTTAGATCTCTTTAAACAGCAAATGTTTTGGTTTTGTAATGTGTGTGGTTTTATTTTTAAAATGACATTGAAAAGGACCAAGCCAAGGTATACATTTTTCAAAAATGTGGGCCCAGCTGCCTTTAACACTATAATTAACATTTTTAAGAAAATTCATGTCATGTTTAAATGTGTGTATTTCTGCAACATAGTTTGAACTTTTAGTTCTGTTACAAATTTATAAATAATATTATGTAAAATGTAGGTTTCCTTGAAAAAGACACTGGAATGTTTTAAATGGAATGATAAATGAAAGTAGTTACCTAACACGTAAACTCATTTTTCCCTGTGCAACATATTTTGCTTTAAAACCTTTTTCAGGCTGTGCTTCAAAAGCCAAGACACTCCACATCTTTCTCCTGTGCTTAATTTAAAATGGTTCTGAAAAAGCCACTCATTGGTAGTGTTTTGTGTCCATACATTCAGCTACTGCTTAGTATTGCTGCTGATTAAAAAAAGAAACTATCTTTTTCCTTTTTTTTTAATCCAGATTTACTCATGTGCAATTAGGTCATACAATAACGTTTTTGGCTTGTTAAGTTCAGCCTAAGCTTTGGTTAATGAGAGTTAACATTACAAAAAATGTATTAAATGGTTTGGCAAAAAAGAATCACCTTTGTCTGTTTTAATGAGAAAAGAGACTAGGACCATAGAGAATAAATTACTGCCTTTGCGTTTATTTAAAAGGTCTGTTATATGAGCAGTGAATCAGGTTAAGAGTACTTCAGCATATATCATAATTAGGTCAGACACTTAAGAGCATAGAGACGCTACATTTAAATATTTATTCTGCCTGAAGGAAAGAGGCAAAATATTCTAACTTGGATCTGTTACTTCACTGCACATTTCTGCGATGTCTTCATGGAAAATGGAAATGTATTGTCAAACCACTAACAAGAGAGGCAGTTGGTTTTTTTTCTGGGTGTTCTGTAATTCAAATTGCAACATCTCTCAAGGCAGGAGTGTAGCTGGTTAAGGGCATGCTTGACCATAACCTGGTATTTTAACACCACTGTGTTAAACAGGATTATCAAGAATGAGCAAGCAGTGGCAACACCGAGAGTCATTTACTGGCATTATAGAGTAGAGGCCGAGTATGCCGAAGAGTAACTTGTGTCTAATAGTTTGATATAAAAATCATCTTGGGAGTATTGTAACATAGTATGTTGCAAAAAAGGATTAGAAATCAAAAACAGATTATATATATATCAGTATTATCAACCTGCTAAATGTTTTTTAAGCAGCAGGTCTCACTGGATAATAAATAAACTAGAAAAAAATTCTGTTCTGATGCATTTCTGTATGTCAGAGAAATTTGTGAACTGTGGGCTAGATTGTAGGAATCCAAAGGAATATGTGCATATATTGAATTAAGAATGGTTTACCAGACAGTAAACAGAGGGTCGAGTTAAAGAGAGTAACATCAAAGTGGAGTTGTGCTGATGAGATACCCCAGGGATCAGTAACAGATCTGAAGCTCTTTCTAATCTATACAAATAATCTAGAAAGTCAGTTTGTAAGCTTAGTTTCCATTTCTGTCATTGTTAAATTACCCCCTAAAACTAGCTAGGGTGATTGAACAATGTGACTTGCAGAATTTTTGTTATATTCTGAGGTGGCCATATATTAAGTGCCATATGTAATTCAGAAACAAGTGTAATTGGATATCAAAGGTGTACATTAACAAATGAAATATGATTTATCAAGCATGAAGAAACAATGTGTGAAAATGAATTATTGTTATATTATATGTCATATTATAGGTAATACAGCCAAAACATGCAACAGAAGACTTGGATTTTGCTAAATACATTTAAGATCACAAACAAGAAATGCTAATAGTAATTGTACACTTGTACAGTCTAATTTAGTGTTGGGTTTTGGTCACAAAAAAGAGTGTTTCACTCTTGCAAAAAACAGCAAAAAAATGTTTGAGTAGAATTTTTTTTAAAAGATCATAGACTTAATTCCTGTATTAAAAGGTATGCCTTATCCTGAGAGATGAAAGAAATTCAATCTCTTGAGCACGTAACTGGAGATTCTGATTTGGGTATTCAAAATCCCAAGAGCAATTGACTCAGTCAACCTAAGTGACTAATACCAGCTTAACAAAGAGCTCGGGACCAAAGGATCAAAAATATGTGAAGTGCATTTATGTCAGAAAACAGGAGGCATGTACATACACATACAATGTTGGCTGAACCGTTCAAAAGATTCAGTTTACTGAGGTTCAAGGATCTAGCGCAGTTAAACCGTGATGATTCCATCTCAGGAATATCACCAGACTAAGTCCTGTGTTGAAGTAGTTCAGGTGGGGAGCTGCGTCAGCACGCATAGTCTGCAAAGGAACAAGTAAATAGGTTTATTCCCTGCTGAAAAGAGAAGAGAGAAAAACACAACGTTTTGGCTCTGAAGCCTTCTTCAGGTGCCCAAAGGCTTCACAGCCGAAACGTTGTGTTTTCTCTCTTCTCTTTTCAGCAGGGAATGAACCTATTACTAAGTCCTGTGTTGTCTTTGACTGTAGCAGAAAAGCTGGCCAACACATTTGTCTTCTCTGGAATTGATTACTGCAACGCTCTGCTTGCTGGGGTATCTAAAGCATTACAGTCTGTGGCTCCAGGGGTCGGCATTCATCACATCCACACTGAACTCTACAGTCCCTTGTTTCACTTCTTATTTTCTTGTTTCAGTGAACATTGTATCTCTCTTATACACACTTTGGTCAGCTTTTGGTTGTGGAAAGTTAATTTGGTAGATGATATTAAAGATATTAGATCTATAGAAAACTCGTTATTCTGGCCAGGTCGTGCTGGGCCCAGTTACGTTTATTAAATAGCTGAAACCTACGTCAGTACAGCCAAGACTTTACATTAAGTCTTTTGTTATAAGATAAAGCTATGGTGTACTGTGACTGGGCTCTGCTCTGCATGATACCTGCTAGATGATACCTGCCAGTAAACAGGCAGAAAAATGTTGACTACAAAAAAAAATTCTCGCTATCTCTCAACCGTTAAACAAAAAATAAATCTTTCCCACAAGAGTCACAAATGTGATAAAGTAACACAACTCCCAAAATAATATATTAAAAGACAATAAGACGACAAGTGCGCCTCTCACAGTAAAGCACTGAAGAGCACAGTGGCTCCCCTGCCTCATCTTGTGGTGCTACTAGATTAATAGAGCCGTGGTCTCTGGAGATAAACTACGTTCCTGAATTGCTAACAGGTGTGCACGAGGAGGTTCAGAGCTGTGGCAAGCCAGAGCGAAAAATCTTATACTCGCACTTAAGGTACCTTATCATAGTAACACTTAATGTGCACTACAAATTCAGAAAAAAAGCATCTACTCATACACTCTCTACTCTGTACTCAATAATACTGCAAAATCAGACAATATTGAGTAAAACTGGTTACTGTATGGTACAAGAACTTTCAGCCCAACAAAACATGTTATTGAAGATAGTGTTTTGGGGCCAGGCTTATGAATGGCAGATGCTTAAGTACTATTATATTGGCAAATTCGGCAAATTTTAGTATAGGATAAAACTGTTATAGACTTAAGCAAGTAAAGATTCTACCTTTTAAAAGTTCACACACCATCTCAGATTGATTGCCAGACTAAGTCCTATGGTGTGCTCGATTGTAGCAGAAAAGCTGGTCAGCACATTTGTCTTTTCTGGAATTGATTACTGCAACACCCTACTCGCTGGGGTATCAAATCCACACGGATCAAACTCCAATGTGTTCGGAATTCAGCAGCCAGATTCCTGACTAAGTCGTGTGATCACAAGTGATCGCATTGTGCCTGTCCTGGAGTCTTTGTGCTGTCGTCTTCAAAATCCTCATGCTCACCTACAGCATAAGGCTCTACATGGCCTGGCACCTCAGTACCTTATCTTGTTACTCCTTACCTCACAACCTTTGTTTGTCTGACGTCTCCCAAGTCCATGGGTGACCGGGCCTCCTCCTGCTGCACCCCAGTGCTCTGGAATTCTATCCCTAAGGATATCAGAGTGTAACCTACCCTGAGTGCATTTAAATCTAGACTCAAAAACTCTATTTTCAGGAAGGCTTTTATTTTATTAGAATCTGTGCCCTCTTCATTTTCACGCATCTTCTGTTGCACATCTAACAGCTTTGAGTTTCTTGCGCTTATTTTGTAATTAGCTATCCTGATAGCTGCTTTTTTTAACCGTTTTTTACATGTACTGAAAAATACTGAGATGCTACTTTTAAAGACTCTCTTTGCAGTAAAGGTTATTAGTCCATCATTTGTTTTCCTTTGAAGTCACTTATGTCTGAAAGGATTTTGCTACTGAACTTTAAAAGAAAGTTTCTCATCATCGTTTGCGATCCACCCTCTGTTCTCTTGCAATATATTTATGTACTAATAATGCGCAGTCATCTTAATTTTTGTCAGTTTCTCATTGTTCCAGACTTTCACAGATTGTCTTTATTGGGCAGAAAGCGAAGGGCTTCTCATACAGCTCTCAAATTATGTTTGTTTTCCCACAACCACAGGCCCCAAGGAGCCTACACTTTCCAGCACAGGGTTAGATTTTAGTGGTTTGGCTCACATTAAGTGAAACAATCGCCTTTCAGATTTGCTGGCTATCTGCACCCGCCTCTTTATGATAGATCAGTCTGTGGGAAAAATGAGCATCTCCTAAGACACTGTAGATTTATCCTGTTTTCCCACAATACGTTTGCAGCCATGCAAAACATATTGCACAGGTCTTGTGCATGACAGTGAGTACCATTCCCTGAATAGTAACAAACTACAAAATATTGATTAATTTCCATTAGTTCTTTTAATCTTTGTGTTTTGGTATAGTTGCATAATCTCTAGGGCAATGCTGTGGATTTTAATCTATGTAAAAAATCTATGCAGAACCATGTAAAATTATTTTTTTTCTCAACGTGGGAGAAACATGACCCAGACTTTAGATTTTCCTAAAGGTGTTGTAGTCATAAACAAACTTTTAAATTCCATAACTCATGTATTTCCCTTCAGTTGGAATGTGGCACCTGGCCACATTTATGGTGGCTCTGTGGCTCAGGCTCTGCGCCTGTGGCTGGAAGGTTGCCGGTTAGTATCCCGCAGCTGACAGAGGAATCCTACTCCGTTGGGCCCCTGAGCAAGACCCTTAACCCCAACTGCTCCAGGGGCGCCGTATAAATGGCTGACCCTGCGCTCTGACCCCCAGCTTCTCTCCCTGTCTGTGTCTGCGTGTCTCATGGAGAGCAAGCTGGGGTATGCAAAAAGACAGATTCCTAATACAAGAAATTGTATATGGCCAATAAGGCGATCTTATTTACAGAACTGCTGCAGTACAGTTTTTACTGTCACTACATCACTGATTTGCATAGAAACACTGTTCTACTGAAGACTCCAGTTTTGATCTCCACCACCGACTTGAATGACTTTTACTTCTTGCACAAAGTCAGGCAGATAAATATATTTTCTCGTGAAATAAGTTCCACAAGAATAGAGCTGATGGCAATATGGCTAGAGAATATGTTTACCTTGCTTATTTCTTTTTCTCATCTATTTACTGAAACTCTTAAGTATTTCTGTTCTATAGAGTTATTAAAACAGCCTGCACTGTAGGTGTACAGAACATATCCTAATGATTGAATATTAACTTCATATTATCATCATGAATATGAAGGTAAGAAAATATTTGTCTTATTCATCAGAAATGTGCAAGTTGCTGCTGGTCAGTAATATCAGGATATCAGCACTTCAACCAGAATTTCTTGGTATTGATTAGCGATTATTGCATGTGTATTTTTATGTATAAAATTTGTTCAAATTACACTAGACAGAGCAATTTAGAAAAATGTAGTGGGGAACGGTATTAAATTTAGTCTTCAAAATCGAAAGGGCTGCAAAGTTTTTTGGACACGAGTGGATATTTAGGGTCATTCAGGGCAGGACACAGGAAACAGTCATGATACAGGGAATCATGGGAGGCTGGAAGTAAAGATGTACTGTAGCCATGTTTTTGAAGTAGTATGGTATGGTAGAAATGGTATGATGGGATTCTACCTATGATGCTGACAACCAAACAATCAAGATGCACTGAAGGTCCTCCTTTAATTTTTTTGCCTTGATATGCTTCTTTAAACCATTATATTTTGTATATTGTTTAGAGCCATAAAGTCTTTAATTGACAGATGGACTGTAAAAAATGCTGTTGGTCATCACACACCCTTTTCTAAGTTTCTCCATATCAAAGTAATGGAAGTTGTCGTATAGTGACTGGCTCAGAGTTTGTACTGCACAGTACGCCCCCAACCCACAGGAATACTGGCAAGGCTGAGCAGAGACGAACTGGTTTTGGGGGAATGATTGTTCCACCTTCAGGGAATTTGGTGCTTCTCACTCGAGAAAATCCGAGTTTTTCACTCTGTCAGATTCGCAGGACTACAGTTAGTATAGAAACGAGTTAAACATGTTGTTTCTTGTCTCTATACTAACTAGTGACAGAAAGGAAATGTTCATAATTATTACTCAGCATTGGTCGAAAGACCAATATTTCTGATAGTCTGTCATGAACATCTGCTGTCACGTTTAACTTCGTAAATGTAATTAAAAGTTGTGACACAGCATGGGGTGTGTAGCCTTTTACCGATTTGTCTTCCACTTTTCATCTTTTAGCAACTGACATTTTCATCTCATTCTTGGCTTAATAAGCAAAGCAAACAGCCCAGAATAAAACTTCAGATCTTCACAATGTGAATCAGTAAAGTTAATTAATGGCCAAAAACTCAGAATTGACATAACCTTTACTTTTACACTGTAACAAAAATGTAAAATGTACTCTACATAGAGCTTTGAAAAGCTGCTAACTTCACAGAAATGTACAGCAACGCACTTGTTTTGAATTTTGTACAGGTCCAAATACCCTTTTGCTGGCCCATATACTCTGTTTGTTTTTCTCTCTGTCGGTCACTGCTTGTGTTTCTTGTAAGGGAGGGTGCTGATCTCCCATTTGAAATCCCATATTGTGAGTCTGGCTGCTGTGTTATAGAGCTGCAGTTCCTCTAACAGCAGGCAGGTGAGTACTGCTGAGGCTGAGTCTGTTGGGTGTTTCATTTTGCCCATGACCTTGCAGGGTGATGTCAGGGCTGTGCCAGTCCTCCAGTCAGTGCTAGCTCTGTTGAAGGCGCTGTGGGAGAAGCAGTTACTCTACAGTGTAACTTTCAGTGGACAGAGTGCACCGTCCTATTTCTTTCAACATTGGTGTGAGAGCACTGTCTATATGCAGAGTGCATTGGCAATAGGAATGTCCTAAAATTCTCTTCGTTGAGGATATGTCTTCTTTTAAATGTAAACCTAATAATGGCATTTGCCTTTCTTCATTATATACAGTATTTACTAAGAAGTAGGGGGCAGAACCAGCTGTCACTGGCGTGCTGCAGTGCTCCTCTGTCTTTCTTTTCCGGGCACCTCCTTTGAGCCTAACATGTCATGACACCCCAAACCCTTCGAGATGTTTGGAGCTGGGAGTGAAGGATAAGGTGACTGGTGTCACTGGTGACTTCCTTTGTTTGAATTGTGTTTTATATTATATTCAGAAACGTGCCGGCTTTATCAGATGACTCTGCTTGGGTATATATTTTGTTCTTTGCATTTCTGTGCTCTATTTTAGTGTCTCAATCCCTGTGCGTATGTATACCACTTCATATGCAGTAAGACACAACAGTGGGTGCATTAGACTGTTCTAACGTAGCTAGACAGCGCTTTAAGGCTGCAGGCTATGTTTCTAATTTTTTCGCTTATAAATTTGCATTGATTAAGGAAGGAAACAAAGTGACACAGTTTTTAATATTCAACAGTTTAAATATTAATGCACGGGCAAAACTAGGTCCTTTTTTCTTTTTTATTCTGTTTTGCATGTCGGAGAATAGGGCTCGTCAAAATAACGGAACAGACATTCGTTTAAGACATGACAAAAATGCACTGGGGCATTAAAACTAACGGTGGACTAAAATGCTACAGAGGTTGGAATGCAATGGTGACATTTTTGAAAAAGGTTCACAACCAGACATCTTGTGACTGCAATATAAGCACTTCAAACATATATTTGCAAATATAAAATTAAGATTTTGATGATATTTCCTAAATAGCAGTGTGAATGAATTGTACAGATGTCACCTGTTGCTAGAGAACTGTTGCCAAAGGTTGCTGAGTCATATTCTTCCTTCAGTTACAATTAATTTGGCTGAGTGTTGTATCCAAAGCATCTTAAAATAGTACCCATTTATACAGACGGGAAATTTACTGAAACAAATAACTGTCATTTGGTACTTTACAAATATTGTATATTGAATATCGATATTCACAATATCATGAGGATGATATAATGATTGAGAATGATTGCAGAACTGAAGGTTGTGTAGCCCTTTTATAACAAAACCACAGTGCATTATTTAAATTGAAATAAAAAAATATAAAATCCCCTAGAGAAAAATTACTTAATCTATTGTTTTTTTTCCTTCACTTAATTTTGACTACTCCTCATTCAGTAATTAATAATTAAACTGTCTCTTAATTAAATCACAGATAACTGTTAATGATGAAAGATGGCTCTTTTTTCTCTCTAAATTCCATGACTGATAATTGCTAAAGTCCTGTATATGGACTTGCTCCATCTGTGTCATCATCTTTTATTAATCAGATGCTTTTATCCAGAGTGACTAACAGACACCAGAAGGTGAACTGCTATCAACAGTGAATTAATTCAGTAGCAGTCGCACACTAACAAGAGGACCAGTTGTTTTTCTGTTATATCCACAGGTTGTAGCACAATGGTTTATTTTTTCTGGGTAATACGTATTTCAAAGGCATAGAAGACATTTGAATCATTTACCTCCCACTTCCTCCCTTTTCATTAAGCACAGGTCCACTAAACCTCCCGTGATGAAAGAAAGACATTTTACATGGAGATGTGCCCTTGCAAAACTGATTAAATAAACGTCCAAATCAAACGAAAAATCAAGCAGAGGATTAATTAGGCATTTTTACTAAAGGATGTGGAGCTATTGAGAAATGTGCTCATTTTGTTAGCACGCTGCCTTCTTTGAGGGCAAGTGGGGTAAGGTTCCCTGCTAAAGAACTGTGTAAAATAAATGAACATACCTCATTGTTAAGACGTACATTTTGAATCCATTTAAAAAAACAAACTCAAGTTGACCCATTGAAGATCTGAGAAACAACTACATTTTTTACATATATAACATGAAAACAGACAGGGCTACTAATAATTAATTGTTGAATTTTATTTTATATTTTAAGTGGTAAATTGATTTTCCTTCTTGGTCTCCCTATAATAAAGATGCAAGATTGCTGTTCCTTCCCTTACTGTACCTTCTCACTTGTATGCGTGCGTAGGTCAGTGAAGACAAACGACTTGAGACACTGGCTGAAGAAAATCTAATAAGAACAATAACAATGAAGTAGATAATTGCATATGGCTGTAGCCTTCCTTAATTTAAACTTCGAGGTCAGCTAAAAGGCTGAAGTACAAGTGAGCAATTTGTATGGCTAATTCTGTCTGAAAACAAGAAGTCAGTGGCATAGCTGTTGGTAAATGTGGCCCCAGTACATTGGGTGTGTTTCAGTTAATTCAAACAATTTGAAGTTGGTATCGGTTTGTAGTTAAAGAAGCTGGTGTCTTTAGTTAAACTGTCAGACCCACTGCTTAAGGATTCAGTCTAATTTTGGAAAGGCTTTATATAATAGTTTAGATGTCTTTTGTGCCACAGCAACCACTAAGGAGCATATTGCTAAAGTTATGTGGTCTGGTTTTCCACCTCTGATGATTTTTTGGGTGCTTTATATTCTATAAATCTTATATTCCATATACTTAATCTACAGCACCAATGAAACAATATCAGGTTCCAGACTCCCTTGTGTGCCAATGGTATGCAATAGTACTTTTCTACTTACTGAAATCAGATAGGGAGAAAGCACAGGGTTATTGGCTAACATGGAAATATATGGTGTAATTATCCTTTGAATTGCTAAAAATAGACCGGAGGTCTGTTAAAGCCGTTTGATTATCAATTTATAGATTACTGACAATAGTCAGTAACACATGGCCACTTTTTTGTATCAGTTTTGGGGGAGGAAAAAAGTTTTATCTTGGACCTACAGTTACCCTTCATGTTCTCTATTGCATAATAAGAAAGAAAAGTAAAGAAACTCACTAGGGTTAATATACTTTTCAATTACCTATGCAAGATTCAGGTAAAACCTTTTGCACTTGCAGTGGTAGTGCTTTATGGAAATATTATTCCTGGGCTATGATTTCAAGTTGCGGATTATCATTACTTATTTATGTGACAGTTACAGTATAATACTGTTATCACTCTTTTTTCTGTTTACTTAAAACAATAAGCTTCTAAAGAAGGTAGACTAATTTTAATAGCGGTAACTGGGTTAAACCACTCATGTTCACTCTGAAATCTCCTTCATGTTGCTGGGTGGCGTTAATGTATACACTTATTAGTTCCATTGACTGCTTCAAGTCATCTGTCTGTTGTTGCTTTCAAAATGACAGGATAAGTTTAAATTGTCCGCATAAGCAAGGTTGAGGCTTTATTTAGGATATCCACACAAAGCTGAGTAGAATACTAAAAAATGTTGAAAATACAAAGGTCATATATGTCTGTCGTACTGAAGGAAATTCTTCCATCCAATCAGTACTGTTTCTTGAAGTTCATAATAATGGCTTAGCATCTCTTTAACGCTCTGACAGACTGAGAATCGCTGAGACAGTGTCTCTTCCCTCTAAGTCTTCCTCGTGAGTGTTGAAGGGTATTTGGGAAAATGGCACCTACCTCCTTCTCTTTCATGGGTGTATGAGACAGGGTGTAAGAAGCAGAGGTGAACGTGTGCTGCACAAGGCAAAGGACAGGGGAAGCTGGAACAGAAATCCCCTTTTGGGGCTTTGCTTGCTCATCCTCTCCTTCAGTCACGTAGCCCTCTGCCGTAAGGGGGACTTGAAAAGCCCAGTCTCCAATGAGCTGTGACATAGTCTTTAATCATGCAAGACAGTTGGGGTCTGCTCTCATCAGCTTGTCTGAACGAGTGGACCTTGGGATTTATTCCTGTGCTTTCTGGGCCACTGGGAAACTAGGTCATTTTACTGTGCTGCCAGTTGTGGCATTTTTAAAGCCGTAAAATAGGACTTTTATATAACAAGAGGATGTTTTCCACAGAGAGTGATAATGTGGAAATAGAAAAAAAAAGAAGACGGGCAAACTGCAGTGTCAGTGCTGTACTGGTTTCCAAGCAAATTGGAATTCCATTGCAAGCACGCAGTATTTAACTCAACTGGGTTCTTGCGGTTGTTATTAGCATATTGAACATGGCTGGTTAAAAATTAAATCAGATCCTGAGTTATTTTGCTTTGAAGTGTGCGTGCAGACTAGCTAATTCCATCAAGGATGTGAGAAATCGCAACTAATTTGTATTTTTTACCTTTGAACCCATTCCGCAGTGTAACGCTGTTCAAGTGTATTTTACACTACGGGCTGTCTGCTTTTTGCTGGATTTGCTAACCTGGTGCCAGACTGTTTTCTAGGTTTTCCCTGTTCATGAATTGTGGAGGGTGGCCTTTAAGAGGTCCAGTGAGCCACCCTGCTGTACCCCGTTTTGTTCTGCGTTGCACACAGAATCACACACGAGCGACAGCTAACGGGCTTTTGGTGACAGTGCCATTGGTGTGTGTGTGTGGTATTCATGTATCTACAGGCAGGTGTGCCAAAATCTTTGCCGTTGACTCCAGTTGGGGTCATATATGGACTGGGATTTGCTTACCCTTACTGTCATTCTCACACCGCGCCATGATAATGCATCACCTTGAGATGCTTAGCGGATCTCTGTTGTGCTTCGTATCGCAACCGAACAGATGCACAATCCCGCTTCTTTTAGATGCTTCTTGAATCACACTGAAGTGTTACTTGTTCTCTGCCCAACGCATGAATCCTCTTTCAAGTGACACCTCATCTCTTTAAAAAATTCGAAAATTCTCAGCGATTGAAAATAACGCACCTTTTGTTTTCAGCACGAGTGCAGATCATGTTTTCATTGACTGAGGAAAAGTATGGTGCTGAACTGTTAAGCCTCATATAATTGAGCCTAACCAGAAACCATTACCTGTGGTTTTGACTGTATACTTTAGATTCACATTGATGTAACTAAAACCTGCTTCAGTTTTGCCCTGTGGTAGGTAATTAAATTGTGTGTTCCTCACAGGATGGCATTCTAGGTAGTACATACATTACAAAGGAAAAAAATGTTTGCTTTTTAAATCCCATTTTGTAATGTGTGCAAACTCACTTGTTTGTTACATAAGCAGTGTTTTTTTTAAAGGCATTTTTTACAGGCGTTTTTTAGGTTACAGGCGGACACAAAAACTGTGTCATTTTTTTAGGAAAAAGAATGGTTTGAACAATTAGCTTCCTTTTTGGTACTATTTGTGTGGTAGATGTGTAGGGATGAGTGTTCAAAGTCAGTCCACTTCAGGCAGATCAAAGCATTGAAGATATCCAGAAAAATCGTGCAGTAGGAGTGAATTTGTCTTCTTTGCACAAAGGTAATGTATCTGCATTATAGGCTGCATATTAGGGAACCTCTGTGACTACATCACAGCCATAGCAATAACAGTGGTGTGACCACCTGTACTGTGCTTAAGACAAAAGCAAGTGAATTTAAGCAATATCTTTTTAAGAGCTCCGAAGAGTTAAGTGCCATTAAGTCTCACAAGATAGAATTTTCAGAAGCTGAAAGTTTAGTGAATTGCAACATTAATATGTGCCTGTAATACCCCAGAAAATAAAAAGTGCGGCTAACTGATAATCAGCAGCAGTTTTACTTTGAGATGAAGTGAAGGCTAGACAGTAGTCAAAACATACCTTTTGGAACAGTAACAAAACTGCTGCTCGTACTGTATGTGGTTCGGTCGCATTTTATTCGAGCAACAATTCCAGTTTATGTTATTGTGAGATAGAAAAAAAAATCCCTGCCTTTAACCATTGTATCCACATATTTGCCCCCAAAGGTAGAATTCTGTGCGGATCTCCTGTGACATTTCAATGTCCCCACTTCTTCTGTCTGCAGTAATGCACAAATACGTATCACACTCATACCCAAAGCCTTTTGGATTTGAAACTTTTTGGTGTGTGGTTTAAAGATTACCCTGCTTTACTTCATTTGTGCTGCGCCAGCCGTTCCGTTTTGAGCCCACCTGCTATCGCTCCCACTCTCTGAACAGCTCTGCGAGCGCGTCTGCCACGACTTCCCGACGATCATAAACGCCGCTGAGCTGACGCGGCTTAAACTTCACAGGCATAATCACGATGGCCCAGGCTCCTTTTTTCCGTGCTGTTCTTAAAGGTAATGCGGGAAAAGTTCTCCTGCTCTGCTAAGCCTTTGCTTCAGAATTAATCTCATTTTGCTTAGGAAACATAAATACATGTGACAAGGTTTAAAAGGCAGTGATTCTCGTGGAAAAAAAAAAAAACAGCCAAGTTATTTAATACCACCCCTTTTGGCGTTTATTAATTGACGCGCAGAGCATCTTGTAACCAGATAAATGTCACTGGTGAATTTGGATTGGTGATTTTGCACCAATTGCTTAATTGTTACATCAAACCCCTTTGAAAGAGCGATTTAATTTGCTTTTACACATATCATTTGTAGCCTATATAAATGTTAAATGTTTTAAAATGTGTCCGTCCCTGCATCCACTCTTGTTTTTTTGCTTTGAAGACAATAATTGCATTATCAATTTTCCCTACATGCCGTTTCAAATGGAATGGTTATAGATAGGTTTCTATAAATACGCTGGCGGTGCCAGGTTTCTTGGTGCTGTAAAACTAATGGATTAAATTCAGTGTGACAGCAGTTTGTCTTTGATTTAACACAGTATATGCACAATAATGGCAGTGCTTGTGAACTGTGAATCACTTTGTTGATTTTGCTGTGTGCTAGTACTGCACAGTGGAAGAAGTCGTATACAGTATAACTGAGGGGAGACTAGTCGGGCACCGAGGGTCAGAGAGTGCTTTTCAAATACAAACCTGAAGGTGTTGGAAATGGGGTTTGTGAGGATGTTGATACAGTGGGATGTTCACCGAGGCACCAACAGGGCTGAGCAGTTCTTGATTGAATGAATAGCCCTTGCTGGTCTAAAAGGCTATTTCCCATTACAATGCTTTATCAGCTGAACAAACCAGATGTGCATAAGGCAGCTGAAATGTAAACATCAGTAGTAGATTTTCTTTGTTTCATGTCATCAGTAGCTCAATTTCATTTTCCCTTTATTAGAAGTACCGATTGCACTGTTTTCCTCCCCTTCTACATCCTGTAGGGTAGCTAAGAGAGCTGATACTTTTCCCCACACCTCTAATCCTATATGTGCCCCCTTCCCAAATATAACATTAAACATTTCGTAGTGGGGATGGCATTTAGGCAGGACACCAGGGTTAGCACCCTCATTCTCAAGAAGGTTAATGACCAGAAATATTCAGGTGTTTCTTCCAAAGGACAGCACCTCTCCTGTTACCATACAGGGGTGTTTGGACTTTGTGGCTCAGAGGGACGAGAGCCACTACAGCACCTTATGCACTGATAACCTGGGTCTCAAGTAAACCTTGCTCAGATCCTGAAATGGATAGGTCTCACGGCAACGAGCTGGTAAAGCTGCTGATACTGTACATCACAGCAGAGTGGCGGGTCTCATGCAAATTCAGACTCAACAATTTATTCTAGTTGTGTTTTGTTCCATCTTAGTACACCCAATACAGTTTAATAGGCTGCTAGCGTGCAGTTTTGTAGTGCAGCCCTTTATTTCAGTAGGCATGACACTGAGACCAGCTGAGCACTAGCTTCAGTTGTATCAGGCTTTTGGTTGCACTAGGGCCGAGACTTTTGGTGCAGAGCAGCTTTTAAATCTTAGTAATTACTATTGATTTTAATCTCTCGTTGACACCCACACACCTCTTAGGTCATATTGCATTCCATTTCCTTGCAACAAATGAAAATTCCTGGGTTCCCTTTCCCAAGAATGTAGACAGTAAACGTATGATATTTAACATTTATTTCAACTGGTTAAAGCTTGCCCAAAATCAAGGGGTTAGGCTGTCTGAGCACATTATCAGGTTATGTGATATTCCTCATGGAAGTGAACAAGTTCATGTCTAGATTTTAGCACTGGGTAAGTGTACCTAGCCTTAATTGTTTTGGAAAATGTACAGTATTAAAAACAATAGCTTTGAACTTTGGCCATTCTGGAAAATCAGTCCATTTTACAGTTTTCAAATATACCTAAAGCCTTTTTCAAGTCTTTAATATGTAAAACGACATACTGCTTCCCAGTCTTCAAGAAATCATTGCAATGGTTTAATGGTTTAGTAGTGTTTGTAAACAGAGTAATCAGTTTAAAAATGATTTTATGCATATTGTACATAATACAGTTTACTTTTTGAATCTAAATCAGATACGTAGTTTGAAAGAAGACTCTTTTTTTGCACTTGGATATTTTTATAGATTTTATATTTATATAAGCCGGGGGCTGTTTGAAGTGTTCTTCCTGTCTGTACTGTTACAGTCCTGAATATATTTTAAGATATGAGGCTCTCTGATTCCTTAATTTCATTTTTTTTTGTCCATTATGATATTGATGAAGGCAACTGGTGAAACAGGTTAATGGAGTTTCTGCAACAGTAAGATTTATATTTATATTAATATTTATATTTCTTAATATTATTCACAAAAATTATACAGATCTAGTTACAACTTTTTTTTCCTGTTCCACGTGAACAGTTATACACTTTATTATGACAGACTGCAAAACCACAATAATTGAAGTAGGAATTTCCATTATAACAGCAGGGAGTACTGCTAAGAGCTAGTTTTCTTTTATTTTGTTGGTAGTTTTTTTTACCATTTGCATTATTTTACGATTTGATATCCTTCAGTTGCTGAACCTAATCTTCTGATTTGTTTTCTGTTGTAGTTTCCTACACAAATACAGGAAAACAGGGAATGAAGGAGATCTTTTAATTGTGTAACATTGGAGGGTTGGTTTCTTACGACCAGTTGATTCATCAGGAAAAAAAAATACATGCCAAATTTTATGACACAGTTAAATTATGTACAAATTTATATTTCAAAACACGCAGGAAGTATCACATAGAGATCAAAAGTTTAATACTGTCATTTATTTGTAGTTACTGGCTGCAGTTAGAGGGTGGAAAACATTTGGTGCCAGAGAGTGAGCTTGATGGCATTGACTGTTATTATTCAACTTGTCTTAGAAAGTAGAGCCTCAGGGTTTAGTGAGAGCGTCTCTGTGCTAACCTTTGTTCCAGGCTTTTGTCTGCCTTTGTGAAACCAGCTATACCACAACCGTTTGGGGTTAAGGTCGGGTGACTAAAGAGGTCACACTGAAGCGGCCCTCTCCCTCCGAGACCGTAATGAACCGTAAGGTGTCGGGAGAGAACGTCACTGCCTTCTGCGAGGGAGAGACTGAATTTCAGCTTCTTTTGCCCTGGAATTGCCTGAGTGGTTGGCTCACATTTTGCTTTTAAGCTCCCCTCCATGTGCAGGGCCTGGTGATCTTGTTCACCTACTTCACAGAGACCTTTATCCAAAGTGATGTTCTTCAGATAATCGCAGTTTCTCAAGTCACTGTACCTCAGTTATACCATTCAAGTGAGACAAAGAAGCTGGTCTTCCATCCTAACCTGTTGAAATTACACGTACTGTACAGTGCAGTGCGATACAAGGTACATAATTAAGAAACACAACAGAAGAGTAAGATATGATTGAACTAAAAATAGGCATCACAATCAGTGAAAAGGCATCATAATGACATCACTAAATGATAGGTGCGTTTTGTTGTAGATGTCAAGCAGTGTTGTGCTGAAGATGAATTACAGCTTCATTCGGACACCAGTGTCCCAGTTCGGTGGCAAAGCACATTGTGTTGCAGGAGGGTGTCTTGAAATTCACAACTGTGTAGACATGTTAACCGTATTGTCCTGGCAAAATTCCGCTCAGCTCTCGCACACTCTAGCCTCCCTAACTTTCTCATTTATCCTCCTGCCTGTTTAGCAGGGCAGCTGGTACGGAATGGCTTCTGCTCCCAGATGATCTGGCTGCATGTGTGTAAAGTGCTTTGTAACCTTATACAGAAGCAAGCAGCTATTGGATTCCAATGTAGAGTGTAGAAATTGCAGGTGCAGTCTGAAGAGTTTTGTGTTACAGAGGCATCAAAGATGATGTGTCAGAGTGGCGAGTGGATCTCCGTGGGTTGTTGGCTCCACCAGTGTGATGTTAGCGAAGAGAGAAAAGTACACATGAGGCAGAAGAGTGAGGTTACATCCAGTTTAATAAGAGAATCGCCGGTTGAACTTTTCAGTGTGCTCCTGCTCATTTATTCCGGTGCTCACGGTAGTGCTGGTCATGCATTCAGACACTTTTTTCCCCTTAATCTGTCATCCTGCGAATAAAAGACTGTTGTGGTTTTGTGATTCTGGTGTATAGTTGCACATAGGTTTGTGCCTATGTGATATCTAATCAGTACAATTCAAGCTAATTAGAAGTAATTTCAAGACACCGTTAAACCACTTTCAACATGAAAACACCAAATGGGCCTATGCATTGCGCTGGGATTGGAATGAATACAAATAAAAATGAGGTTGGTATGTTTTCATATTAGTTATAAGTCACAGTTTCCCTAAGTTAGATACATCCTAGTGATTTTGATCATAGAGATATGAGCTGCGTAATATTTTAACAGTAATAGTAATAAGGAGGCAGAATACATTTCTAGTTAGTCCTAATTATCTCTTTCTGTATGCTAAATAAAACAGGGTACTGAGCTTGCCTTTTGATTCTTTTCTAAGCTTTGTTGTTCCTTTATTGTACCAGTAAAACCAACACACAAGGAGATGGTTTTCTGCCTATAATCGTTTTTCCATGATATACAGTACCTGTAATTGGGAAAGTGTTATAAAGTGTTCAGTCAAAATTAGGTAAGGTTTAATGCGAAGAAATAAGTGTTTGGGTTTTCAGAATCATTTTAAGATTAAATATTTTGTTTAGGCAGCTGAAATGGTCTGAAACAGTTATGGTCTAGATATAACATGTATTTTATAACCCATTACCAGATAATTGGATAATAAAATATTACATTTGAAGAGTTTTAAGTTGATCATAATAAACTAAATTGCATTCTACTTAAGCAGTTGTTCCCTGCTGTTGATTTATGTCTTGATTTTCTTTTTCTCTTTTGGTTGCATCTTACAATCTGATTCCTCCTTTATGGCTAAATTGGGAACATGAGCACCACACTAAGAGACATTCTAGAAATTAAAAGACCATGAATTATTCCAGAAACCAAGCCAGCCTTTTAACATTTAAAGGTTTTTGAACTGCTGAAGGCTGTGATGATGTTTATATATGACCATGCGGTTTGAAAAGGTCTGAGCCGTACATAGAATGAAACCCTAGGCTCTCTTGCTTTTAGCAAGTAGTTATAGACCATGTTCCGCCTGCTCAGCCAAGTTGCAGTATACTGAACGGCTTTGTTCTTTAATTAAGCAGTCTTTTGGAAGTAAACCACAACTGATGCTGGAAATAAAGTATATGTGCTGTTAATGGAATTCTTGACACTAAGGAAGATCTTCAAGTGCCTTTGTAAATTTCATTTGGTTCAAGAGTTGTTTTTTTTTTTATTTCCAGCTTCCATTGCTGTCACAATATATAATGTAACAGAGCAATCTAGATTGCTTAAGCTTTTTTCTGACTCAACACAGACTGGATGTGATCTCTGTGTCAATAATCACAGCACTTGCCTTTTCGCGCAAAGATAATTGAATGCTGGCTGATTTTTAAAAATAAATTATGCCAAAGTAGAAATTTTATGTTTTAACATGTTATTTGATATTGTAACAGGGTAAACTTACTTTTCACCAAGTAAGTCACTACACTACTGTAACTACGCTCTGTCTATCCTGACTTCTGCCTCCTTTTGAGAGTATAATACAGTAGGTGCCTCCAGTACAGATGACTCTACAGGAGAAAGACTTCCACTACTTCTCCAGATCAGTTTGAATATGATGGCTGGTAATTCTAAAATAACACAGTTATTGGTTTATTAATTAATATAGAATGAAGGAGGCAAAATCTGCCATTAAAATAATAATTCTGTCTAGTTTTGTGAGAATTTGGGCACAATGAGCGTTTTATAGTCTTTGTTGAGTGAAGTGTATTGTACACATCGGCTACTAAGCAAGAAGAAAAGGAAAAATCCAGTAGTGATATCCTCAACCTTACTCTTTCTTAACAGGATATCACTTCCTCCTTATCTCTTCCCCTTCTCCCTCCCAACCTACAACACGAACAAGGTCCCAGAGGAAGAAATTCAACCCCAACAGGGGAAACTCCAAATCCACTGCCCTTGTCGAATCTTCCAAAAAAACCCCAGTAAGAGAAAACAATAAGAGAATCCCAAACCGCAACAGAAATTCTGACTGCCGAAAACATCAAGAGCAAGTCTAGTAAAAATTAAAACTACATGTAAACAGTTGCGCAGCAAAGGCAAGGAGATCAGGTATCACCCTGGACAAAATCATCAATGTAGAAAAACGTTAGTCAGTGGGATCTCTGTTCCCCCCAAAAAATCCAAACTGCAAAAAATACTGCATCAGCAGTATCTAAAGAAACTAAGAATGTGGCACACAAAAAAAACAAGACACTTGGGTCTTGTCTTGCCTACGCGACATGCACAGTTACAATAAAGCGTTGCCGCGAAAAAAATATTAATATGCTTGGGGGGAAAAAAAGAATATGTAAATAATGTTGGCACTTGAGCTGAGAAAATGACAAAATAAGAGTTCTATTAAAACAATGTGCCGTCAATGTGAGTAATACATTGTCTGTTTTCGAATAGTCTCGATCGGCCTGAAAGCACTTTTGCATCTGAGGAAATGCTCACATGTGCCTTTGCTTCGAATTTGAGTCCGATAAACCTTAAATACCCTTTTTGGCTACCGGATATAATGATTCTATATCCATGAATATCCATTCGTGTTCTAATGAATCCCCAGGAAGAGGTGGGATTTCAGTCGTTTTTTACCAAACAATTTACCCAAAACTAAAGGTGAACTTTCTTTGCCATACATCCCCCAGGTGGGTGCTATTCCATCCATTTTCTTACCATTTTGTCCTGCCCAGAGTCACGGGGGACTCAAGGCAGGATACACCATGAACGGGACACCAGTCTGTAACAGGGCACACACAGACACACACACAGACCAGTTTTTCCAGAGCCAATTAGCCCACCAGTATATCTTGGGACTGTGGGAGGGAACCCACGCAAATATGGGGAGGACTTATAAACTCCGTGCAGATAGTACCCCAGGACCAGAATTGAAACCAGGCCAGTGATACTTGCCATTGTGCCACCAGGATTCCAATAATTATTTCAAAAGTATTTTCCTCTGTGCTGATTGTTTTCCTGTTTTTTCTTTGAAGTTTCTAGTTGAATTTCCCCTGGCTTAAAAATAAATTGGTCAAAATCAGTCCTTAAGCCCTGGAATCCCGCTGTCGGGACAGCTTGCCTCCCACCCCACATTCCTGCTCAGTCACAGTCCTCAGGTTTCATTTATTTGTGAATTAAAAGCTCCCCTTATGTCCAGCGTTTTTGTAAAGAACAAACTGATTCTGGCATAACCAGACTAATTACAGGACAAGGGTTCGGGTGACGTCTTCGCAGTAGTCCAAGGTTCTTCACATCTGGCTGTACTTCAACTTAAATGTCACTTTTCGGCTGAAGGGGTGGCACAATGGCGAAGTGGTTAGCACTGCTGACTCACAGCACTGAGGGGTGCTGTCTGTGTGGAGTTTGTATATTTGCCCCATGTTGGTGTGGGTTTCCTCCAGGTGCTCCGGTTTCTTCCCACAGTCCAAAGACACACTGGTAGGTTAATTGGCTTCTGGGAAAAATCGGTCCTGGTGTGGGTGTTTGTGTCTGTGTATACCATGCCATGGACTGGCGTGCCATCCAGGGTGTACCCTGCCTTGTGCCCGTTGCTTGCCGGTATAGGTTCTGGCTTATCTGTGGCCCTAAATTAGATAAAGAGGTTAGAAAATGAATAAAGAAATGTTTGTATTCTGAATATTACTGTCGAGTGTGTTTAAGACACTTCTGCATTCTGGAGGGTCAACCTCATAGTGCCCAGTCAGGAAAGCTTTTATTAAGTCAGGCTTTAATATCTTTTGTTTTCTGCTCAATCAGACACACCAAATATCCAGAGGAAAGTTAACAACTTCCTAGGTAGCCCCCAGAGGTTTCATAATTTCTTCACAATTTTGAATAACGTCCTCTGACTTATGCTCATTTCGTGGGTAGTAATAAGTTCATTCTTACACTCTCACCCAGTAATTGATGTCATCATTTCAATCATCAACACAAAGGGTTGAGTCTTTTCTTAACATTAATTTCTACTCTAAAGACTAAAGTCAGTTTTCTGGCAGTTACCTTTATTTGGGACATAAAACTAATCATGTTACTTTCTCTTTTTGAAAGGTTTGTGCCAAGTGTTTTTAGCCAGTGATAACTACTCCACTTAAACTGTACTTTGGGTATTAATTCATAGTGGTAAATTAAATTATTTTTCAAAATGAAAAGTTGTTTGTGTATTAAAAACAAAAAAAAAATTGTGTGCTTTAGAATGTTAGAAATTCTGCTCCACACTGTGGAATGATCTCATTGATTTCAGGTAGTTGTTTTTTTACCTGAATCAGGTTATAAAATCGAGTCTGCCTGAAAATACGACCCCACTGTTGGGTTCTTATTAGGCCGATCAGATTCTATGGCGCTATAGAGGCCACAGATTGATGGTCAGATTCTTAAATCATTAAAAAATGATGGCTACACTTGTATATTGTGATGCTCAGAATTCTTTTCCAGCCGAACTTGGATTACTTTTGTACTGTGATGCTCAAAATCACCAATGAAACCTGAATAAGATGACACAAGGGGAAACAAGCAACTCAGCCATATTGTTGAAGCTGATAACTTGGCTTTCCACAAGAAATAGAAAGTAGTAAATTGCCTAGATGGGTCAAATGACCCTTTCATTTGTAACTCTTCTTCTAATGATCACCTTTGTTGTGGATCTCTTCAGGGTATTTCAGGATAGAAAGGCATTACAGCATAAGTTGTTGTCACTCTTGCACTGCAGTGCTGTCTAGGCAATGATGGCTCTCCCTGAATGATACCTTGTGGATTTTATCTTTGCAGCTCAACAACATTGCCTGAACAAAACATTTTTTTTTTTTACAGTTTATTTCCCATCTGTTGTAAACATGTTTTTCTCTTGGCGTGTCTTAGCTGGAGACATTTCCTTTCATTCTCTTGCGGGCATCAGATGGAATTTGAGTTCTGAGCTCCTGTGCTTTTACAAAGGTTTATCCGTCCGTTCCAGGAGCTGAATCGGGCGCAAGTTTCTCTCTCCATCACTGATCGTTGGAAACTCCAGAATCGGTTTGGCTCAGCCATTCAACTGTGGCTCATATTCAGATGGGCACTGCCTTCAAGTTAACCTCACTGCTAGGTCACACTATATACCTGTGGCATCCTTTGGCATCTTATTGAACATTCTGCATTTTCAGTAATCTAGTCTTTTCCAATATATATAGTTTTTTCACAAAATCCCACACTGTTTTCAGCCTTAGTGATGCCCCTCTTTTCTGCTGTTTTGCTTACACTTAAGCTTTAGTTGCACATTTTGTCGTGTTTCTAATTTTCCATGCAAGGACGGACAGTTCTTAAATTACAGTTTAGCTAATACAGATCTTAATATCACATAAGTTAAAAAAAATGCAGAATAGTTTTTCCCCATGCCTTTTTTAATTAAAAATATTTTAAAAAGCATCTGATGTTCCGCAGGGTTCAAAGGAGAACGTTCCCATTGCATCTCCCATAACTGTGTGTGCCTGCAGAATTTGTATTTGAAAAGTGCTTTGCACATGAAATCAATATTTTTTTTATATTTAATTATTTAATGCATATGGGGAAGCCTGGCTTTCTGAACATGGAAAGGGTATTTTTAGAAAGTAGTCACTTGCTGGGAGGAAGTCTGCTTAGGAAGCACGAAGTCTTAGGACAGTTGGTAGCTTTTGTTGCGTGAGACTCATAACTGCAGCAAATTCAGAAGGTTATTATGATGAAAATTACAACCTTTTTGTAGTGGAGGCACTGAAATGTTATTGAACAGACATGACACAGGTAAGTGCATTATGCTGGTTAACATTTGTCATCAACAGGTTTGCTCAAAAGGTAGCCTGCTGTGAAAGTTGCATTATTAGCACGTAAGGCTGCCCTTGGAAGCAATACAACCTGTACATCTGCAGCACACAAGGTTGCAGATGCTGTTTTGTGGGATTCTCTCCCATTTCGCATGTGCCTGTTCACTGCTCTCTGATCCCTGGATGCCGCATTATCCCAGCTCATCCCACAAATGTCCAGTGAGGCTCAGGTCTGGTGATTAGAGCGTGCACAGCATAACTGTGGCGTTCTCGTCTTGCAAGGCTCACTGGAAACCTCATCTGTTGTCGTACTGGAAAGTTGTCACATCAGGGGGAGTCCACAGGAAGACGATGCAGTCCAGTAGTGCCCAGACCATCGCAGTTGTACCTAGATTGTTCTGTTGTACAGAGGAAGTACCATATCATTCTACAGGTCTGTATCCCCATTCATGGAGATCCATCAGGGTTATGCACCCAGAAAATCAATCATTTCCTATGAATGACTTGGCTCCACTGCCAACGAGTCCAATGAATCTTTGAATCAGCCCATCCTCCAACATTCTGATGGCATGACGGTGTTTTCTTGCTAAGTAAGACATACTGCTTTTTTTTTCAGCGCTCTTCTCTCTTCATTTTTACCAGGCTTGGTGTTCAACAGGTTACCTTGGTATTTAACAGGTCGCCTCATCATCTGTGCCCAATCCCCGTTTTCAGTGAACACTGCTAGGTAGTTGTTATTGCTGATTGCAAAGCCGTAACAAGAATTCAGCTAGTCTGCAATTAATCTCCTGCAGAGGGGTTCAATTAAGTAATGAAGTATAACTTAAGTAAGGCATAAACATATTAGCAGCATGTTCAGGAAGACCAGGCGTTTTAAAGTAAGCAGCTCACTTGTGGAAGATATTTTATACAGGAGGTGACTACAGACACGCACGCTCTGCTGAAATCCTCTTCGAAGAACATCATAAATATTTTTGAGCTGTTCACGAAGAAGGGAGGGGTTGTGCCTAGATTATCTCTGCCTGTCCCCGGCATTAGGCACATGCTGAGTAAGGTCTACTGTGCTGGAGGACTGGAAATCCATTCCAGATGATTCTCTCCCCAGTCACTGCAAAAGCCAAAGCCCATATTGTGCTTCCTAGGGGATCCTGAGCCAAAAGAAATTGATGTGGCTGTGTTTGAGCAAAAAATGTGCTTGCACTGTTGCTCACCTCAAGCAATTAAAAAAGCATGTCAAATTAAATTATACATGGACGGGAATCTGTAGTGTAACAGTGTAATCAGGAATGGATTAATTTAATTCAAGAGATGCAGGGAACTGACCTAAATAAATTATACCCATATTGCATACATATTATATGCCAATACCTCACAATCCTAGCCCCCTCCCCAGGCATGCGTGACATTGACATATCTAAAGAAACAAATCCGTTATTCCTTTTGGGGAAACCTAGCCCAATCCTGTGTAGCCAGAATAAAAGGGACAACCTTCTTTTATTTTTCTTTGCCTGCCATTGTTTTTGAATACAGATTGATGGCTTCCACACAAAAAAAGGCAAGAGTCCATAAATCACTACAGTGTACATTTAAATCATAAAGCAGGGCACCAAATTATATGCAGCTCTCTGATTTAATTTTCTATGACATATTGAGTCTATGTTTTAGCCCACAGAACTACACAGCTGTGCCCTAATTCTTTTTTCCTAGTGATCTCAACATTTCTGCCTTATAAGGCATTGCTATTCTTGGATCTCAGCAGGACACTATGTTATATTCTCGCTGCACACTCCTTCGCACCACTAGTGAAAGCTTGAAAGGTTTAGATTAGCCTTTAAACTAATATATGCAAAACGAAAACCCTGCGGGGCTTGAACTTGATTGCAGCAATCGGAATCAGGAAAGTCCTGCTGGAGTGTCTCTCTCTTTCCTGCTATTGTTTACAAATAAAGAAAATGTCAGATTGTGCATGGCTTTACCCATATTTCATTCCACACTGTTGCCACTTCTGCGGAGCCATAAAACCTAGTATTAATTGTGCTTTTTTTCTAGCGCTGGGACTTTTGGTTTTTTTTTTACCTTTATGTTGGTTCTTCTCTCTGCCTGATCTGTTTGTCAGGCATGTCGACGATGGTCCTCGGCGTTAGTGCGCACAGCTGCCTCTGTCCTGGTGCTTTCTGGGTTTAAAATGGCATCGCAACCAGACCACAACTCAGCACGCGTGTAATCGTGTAGCAGGACCCAGCCATGCCAGAGCCCAGTTTTCCAATGGAGAGAAAAGCTGCTGTACAATTGATGCAGGATCTATACGCGACCTGCGTTCTCCTCAGCTCTGTGGTGTGCCACGATTTCAGATGTCCTGCCGAGTTTCACTCTGGTGATTTGTTATTTCATCAAAACATTGGCGTCCTCAAAGATTACAAGTTCGCAGTCACTTCTAGTCCAGTTTATTTGGTTCTTTCCTGGTGCACGTGGTTACAATACCTTTTTTTACTATGTGAATAAAAAAAAATGTCATCAGAATCCCTTATCTACTGCATATGGAACAAGTACATAAGGCTAATGATAAATTGATCATTTTAAATCAGTTGATTTCTTAAAGGTCAACCCACAAATTAAGGAGTTTACTATCCAGAAACAGTTTAGTTGTTATTTAACGATGTTATATAAGTAATATTGGAAGTGGCTCTACAGTTTATAGATAGTGGATTATGTTTTACATAGACTCATACCTATACAATTCTGGAACTAATAATTCTGTGTAAAGACTGTAAGCTCACTATGCTTACTGCTAGGGTCAGTGAAAAAATTGCCACTTCTTCCCCTGAAGGCAGTTTTATTTTTTAAGGGGGGAGTGTTTCCACTTCAGCACTATGAGGGAAAAAAAATGAAGTGCAGGTTTGCTTAATATTTTCTGTCATACTTTCTACCATATCTGTTATCCCAACTCTTCAGAAATGTCACTTCTTTTATAAATAGCAGTGCAATATACACCTAGCCTGGATTAAACGTTCACCTAGTGAGTAAGGGATACCCAGCAATGTTTTTGTTAGGGTAGGTGACAGTCAAAGTCTTAACCCTCCCAGCTATGGCTTGGCAGACACAGGGAGTGGCTGACAGACCGAACTTCGTCATTAAGTGACTTTTTAAAAAATTTTCGTTGAAGTTCGTTTTAGTTCATATTGTCTCAAATGGCAATGTGTTATAAAAAGTAATGTATATTTAGAATAAACCAGTGCATAAGTCAGTGAGTGTGGTTTTCTGGAATGTTCTGTGACTCAGGGCTGCTTGGCAATGCCACTTTACTGCAGGGGTGTCAGCCTCATTTCCTGTAGGACTCAGTGTGTGCTGCTTTTTGGTTCACCCCAGGTCTCAGTCACACAGTTGGTCTGATTTATTTAATTGCATCATTTAATTGCACGGGTATTTGCATATGGTTAATAAATTTAACCAGGCTCCAGTACGTTTTCTATGTAACTGTATATTAACTAAAGTACATTATTTAAATAGTTAGCTATTTAAATAAAGGTCTGGGATATGTCTAGATAGGGAAATAATTAGGTTAGTTACAGTATCTAAGTACTCTGGTTTGAGCAAAACCCAGAAAACAGGCCTTCAAGGGATTGACTTTGAGACCCTCACCTTACAGCAAGTTTCTATTCATCTTTTCCACTCATTATACAGTACGCAGATGACAAGAACCTGCTTAGTCATACTGAAGAGTTTCCCCCAAATAGTTAAATTCAGGTTGTTGTTTTTTTTTTCATGCCATCACCTCTGCTATGTCCTGGAGGTGAAATAGAAGCTGGAAGTATTTTAAACTGAGAACCTTTGTCGAAATTCTCAAAAATTATGGAAAGCGCATCTTGGATGCTAGTGCTCAGTACATTAACATAAAGCTTCAGGGAGTCATTGTTTGGAGTTATTGATATGTTTAGCTGTTGAGGATCCAATAATTGTCTTATATACTGTACCACAGTCATGTGCTGTATTATCAGGTATCAGTGTTAACTAAAACTGTTTGCATTTGGGGGAAAAGTAAGATGCTTTTGTCCATTAAAAATGGAAGACCTGGTTGAATTAAATCATATGTTAATACCGATCTGAGGTCCAAGACCCTTTATTCCTATAACCAGGATCTTTACTTTAATTTTCATTGTCCAGTTTCTGCAAAATCCTGATTTTATAAGGCCATCTGTACAAGAGTACTGAAAATGAGAATTGTTGCCTTTCGAACGTGGACCTCTGAAGATTATAAGTTAGAATAATTATATGGAGAACGTTCCTGTTTTGTCCTGTTTGATATGTTACAAAGAGAAGTATGAATACAATCCTTGTATAACAGAAGTATGTTGTTTATACAAAGTGATAAAGTGAGGGAGGTATTGCTACTGTACTGTACAACAATTTGGACATTACTACTGTATGTAACAATTTGGACATTTATCTACTTATAGATCTATTTACAAATCAGAGACATTTTATATAGAGAGTTGTTTTGTGACATTGCTGGGCTGTTTTAAAAAAATATTTCAATCTATTACATTTCTTTCATTCTCTGTGTAGAAAAAAGTTTAATATTTT
Organism: Atractosteus spatula; assembly: GCF_055471065.1. Taxonomy (NCBI): domain Eukaryota; kingdom Metazoa; phylum Chordata; class Actinopteri; order Semionotiformes; family Lepisosteidae; genus Atractosteus; species Atractosteus spatula. The sequence goes on along the minus strand of NC_142728.1, from coordinate 2,650,381 downwards.
TGTAACAAATGTCAAATGAAGGTGTGCCACCTTTTTTTTTAATACTTTCTTTTCCTTTGTGCTTGGAAAGAAAACTGCTTTCAGGATTTCTGATGTCTGTATCTTGGTAGCGCACTGGCAAGGAAAGACATATTAATACTTTCTCCAGCACAACTAGTATATTATACACGTGCTCTGAATATATTGCTGTTGGCTGAACAAGTCTGAACATGTCTGACTTAGCTTATTCTGGCAGTTTTTAAGAGATAGAAGTTTAAGGTTTCTGTTAAAGCCGTGCTTTGGGCCACAGAGGAATGTGAATTAGAGACAGCATTGTGGAATTTCAGGTATAAGGTATGCTGAGAAACAACGAGCTTATAGTTACAGACACTGAAAGAGGTAATTTCTGTCCCCTGTCCCTGTCAGTCTGCAAGTTTCAGTTTTTTGAAAGCAGATATGATTGATAACACGCTGAATATAAAAGCAGTCAAATATACCTGAAAAATGCAAGCTGTACCATTGACACCCTCTTTGTCCTGCGTCAAAGCTATTTCTCTTTTTTCGATGTGCCAGTTGGAGTTGTATAGAGACAAAATTGTCGTCCTGTCGGTATATCAAAGCACTCATAGCTCAGTTTTTTAAGTGAGCTTTTATTATCTCTAAAACCATCTCACACCCAGGAAGCACTAATCAAAAAAAATATCACTTGCCTTTGTAAGGACTGTACTTGTATGTACTTTGATTAATAAATCTGCAAAAATCAGATGTTTTTGCTAGTATATGTAAATGCCTGACAGAACTTGTACAAAACAAAATCTCGTAGGGGCTGTCTGTCCTGGTTTGAGGGTTGGAATTAAGAAATGCTTGCTTTCGTATTTCGGTAGCTTTGAAAGATAGAAAAGAAGAGAGATGTTTACAGTTTATCTGAGATCTGTCTCCCCAGGAGCATGAAATTTTATTTATACACATTGCAAGGAGGGCAAACGAACAAAAAGCCCCTTCCTTAATTAGGGTTAACGTCTGTTTCCGGCGCCAGCTCTTTGTTGTCAGGTAGTTTCGGTGGTCAGGCTCGTTTGTGGTTTTGAGGGAGCCAGAAACTATAGAGTTGAATTAACAGCATTTCAGCTGCACCGGGAAGCACTGTGGGACCATCATTGTGAAGAACAAACCCTGTATAAGTGTCAACCAGAAATAAGATGTCAGAAATCTCATATTGTGATCAAGTATAAACTTTTTCCATCTTTTTCAAGAGCAAAACCATTACCACAACATTCGTTTTTTTAAAAGGTGGAGCAGTAATAGCAGTAATGGAAAATGTTCTTTTTCATTGTTTTGTTAAATAGTGTTTTACATGAAAAGAACTGATATTACATTCAAGGTTACCTAGGTAGGAAGTATACTATAAAACCCCAGAGGGAGAAGAGAGAGAATGACTACCGTGGTATTAGTTATTGATATGTGACTGATTCTTCCAACATTGTTGTATTTCAATCAACTGGCCAGACAAAATGGCAGATGAATCAAAAGCAATAAATTACTGTAAGGAAAGTGGAGCTCAGCACACAATTGGTAACAGCTGTAAATAAGGTAAAGTATTACAATTACATGGGCTTGTAGTACAAGAGAATTCAATAGAAGAATGAACAGCGATTTGCTCTGTTGTTGTGGGAGCTGGCAGGTATACAGGTTTGTAAGCTGATCACGTGACAAATCAAATGACTCCAATTTAGTTTCACTTTCTCTTTTTTAGGTTATTTCAAGGATTATATATTCACTCATCTCAGCAGGAATAATGGTCCTGTAGCTTTCAAGTGCTTAGAACCACTTTCTGCTCAAATCAGTTGTGAGGTACTAGTGACCTTGTGCCATGTCATTGGACAGCTTCCAAACTAGTTTTCATATACAGGAGTCTGCATGCTGAGTGCTAAAATACTTGACATATGTAAGTCTAATATTTTAAGCCAAGTTTTATGTGAATCGCACAATTACGTGTCTTGTATAATTTTTGATTGTGTCTGGCCTATGCCATTATAAGCATGGGTTAGGTTGCTGAAATCACAGACCCTTTCTTCTGTTTTCTTGCAGATGGAATGAATGAAAATCATATAGGTAAGAAGCCCTTTTATAATAATTCTTCGTATTTATATGGTGCTTTTCATCTACAGGGATCCTAAAAGCATTTTACACATAGGAGGGTAACTACTTCTCCTGTCTCTGAAGAGCTTCCCCCATCTGGGTTTTGCACTCCAGTCCTTCTGTATCAGCAGCTCAACTACGCAGCCTGTCAGGCAGAAGTGAGAAATTGACTCGCCAACTTAATTAAGGCAGAACTTTAGGGAGGCCAGATTGTGCAAGCCCACAATAGAGTTGAAATGAGCCAGGACACTGTGGTTAACTACCCCCTCTCTTTCAAAAAGTGCCATGTCAGGATCCCAGTTTAATGTCCCAGTTGAGGAATGGAACCTTCTACAACACAGCCCCTGCTCACTAAACTGGAGTGTAGGTTTGGCAACTCGGACAGGATAACAGAGCGCCACCTACTGGGCTACTGACACTGCTTGCAGAAACGTGGACTTCCTCAGGGGTGTCCCATCCCAGCACAGTGCAGGCCCAGCCTTGTTTAGCCTCTGAGATCCTACCTCTCCTCTAAGATGCTTTTAGTGATATCATTTAATTATATTATGTGGGTTGATTGGATATTTGTTTGCCTCTATTTCATTGTCTTATAAAAAAACATTAGTTTAGTGCTGAATGTATTTAGTAATTAGATTTAATGTGTTCCCTTGATAATACGCCAAAAAAATTTCTTGTTTTCCAACTGAGTGTGGCTCAGTGTCCAGTAGTGTTATGGTCCATTGCAGCTTTTCTGTCCTACTTCTTTATACTGTCACACAACACAACTTATTGAGAAATCTTTGACGTTTTGCTCGATGTAAAGAATTCAACAAAACATTTTTCAATGAGAAGTGGCACCACTGTTACGTCTTTATCTCCAATCACATTTTTCAGTTCCTAGGTTTTTAGTCTAGCACAAAGGCTCCTCGCCGCCGAGTCGGTCTTTACATGTTAATGGGAATCAGTTCAGGGAGACTGAGGGGCGTTGACGAACCATGAAGTTAACTCTTACAGCAGACAGTTTTAACATTTTTCTCATTTTTAAATAGTACCAATTATAATGCATTAAGCCCCACAAAAGGAATCTCAGACTTCAAGGACTGGAGGAGATACAGTGCAGAGGACGGGTTGAGATAAATGTACTTACTCTCTTTTCCCCTTATTGATTACACTAGTAATCTTTTCTTTTATCAGATTGCTTGAATAAACAGAACTATCCTCTTCTTTGCAGTACCTATGGTATAAAACATTAATAGCCCGTACAAAAGCAGGACTGGCTGAAACAATTGTTGAAGATAATGTATGTCTGTGAAAGGCACAGACAGCAGAGAGGGTGCATTTTGCTTGCAGTTTTTTGAAAGGGGAATGACTTGTCGCCATTTTGGTGCATTCTTTGATGTGCATCCGTATTTTTTCTTGTCAAAGTTCTGAGATTGACTGAGGAGGAAAGGGGCTGGAATGTGTTTGCATACATGTGAAATAAAACTCTTGTGATTTTTCCTTTCTTTGAGCCATTTCAGTCCCAATGTTATTAAATTGTACTGTGGTTTTACAGTTGCAAACAACAGTTTAGTTGAATGTAGTTTGATTGCATTTCCTGAACGTTTTTTTTTTTCTCTGCGGGTTGTGTCTTAAAATGTAAAACTGCATTCCTTTCCACTTTGCAGGCTAGCCAATCCCAACCTGAAAGCCAATCAGAGGCTTAAGCCTTGTCTTTCATGGTGATGTTTAGTTTCGCGAACAAGACATTGCAGTCAGTTGACATCTTGTGGTTACTACTGTCATGCTCACAGCAACAACTGAATCGCCAGTGACCTGCAAGTATATGTGTAGGTCTGACAACACCGCAGCCACCACATTGTAACTGCGTGATAAATCTTTTAATTAAAGCGAATCTTATTGGGGTCATTGTGAAAGTATTTGTGAAATCTTTATAATATTAGGGGATATTTACTGGTTGTACAGACAAAATAGGAAACTGGGAAAATAAATTATTAGGCCGTTTGGGGTTTCAGATGTTTTCTCCATGTTTCACAGTAGATACAGCACTTCTTTATTCTTGGTTTGCCAAGAAATATTCTAATTATCTATAAATGTTCAAAGGATTGTTGTGGAGAAATTCCTTGAGGATTTGTTCTGAATCCAAGCGGTTCCTGTAGGGAATTCTTCCCCAGGAAGTGCTTTTTGCAGACTATTAAATGCAGGAAATTTCACCACACTTTGTTGACAGCCTGCTTTCAGCTCAGTACAGCTTTCGGTTTTTCTAATTTTATCACAAAGCCTTTGGAATTAATCTGCCTGGTGCGGAGTATCATATAGTTGTTGAAGGATATGCATCCGTGCTTAAAAAAAAATCTTTTATCTGTTTCTTTTGAGATTTTTTTTTTTGCATATTCTTGCCTCGCACATATCAATGGATATATAATATGGGTCGGGGCAAGGAACTACAGAGAAATTCAAAAATACTAGCAACTGTAAAGGAAGTGGGGAGAATCCAAATCTGTAAATCATCATACCATCATACCGTCATCATCATTTTCTGAGCACTTACTCCTGGCGAGGGTTGCAGTGGTAACAGGGCTGAGGAGGGCAGACCAGACCTCGCTTTTCCCAGCAACAGTCTCCAGCACCTGGGGGTCTCCCAGGCCAGCTGAGAGATATAATCCCTCCAGCGTGTCCTGGGGTCTCTTCCCAGTGGGCCATGCCTGGTCCACCTCCAGGGGGGGGGCATCCTCACCAGATGCCTGAGCCACCCCAGCTGGGCTCTCTCGATCCAGACGAGCAGCGACTCGACTCCAAGGGCCCCCCACACTGCCAGTCTCCTCACTCTGATGTACAACACCGAATGTAAATGTTTTTGCCAAGAGGAACAAAATACACACAAAAAAAAATAGAAGGGTGTTCACTGACAGGCATTTGTGACGTAACTGCGAGTCACTACGACACGACTGACAGACAGCGAAGTCGACGAACACGACATTATTGAAGTCAGTGTTCTGAAGAGGCAGGGAAGTCTATCACTACATCAAGAAAAAAAAAACATTCAGGAACAAAAACGTAACCTGAATAAATGAAGGACCTCACCATCCGTTATGTTACATTCCTGTGGTGTTAGGAGTATGTAATAGACCACTTCAGATATATCGGATATAATGCAGTCTCGCTAGAGGGACTGGAGGGTCTCCTCTTGTTGAGATAAAGGTTTACAAGCCAACCCAAGTCACTGCTCAGGGGAAGAGAAGACTCTCATTGCATTGCAGTGTGGTTCATATCAGGTTTCACATGCTACATGGATTTGCTGTTTGTCCATAAAAATATGTGTATATTTATATATTCTAAAAATGGAGTCAGCAGCTTGAAATACGTGTTGGTGGCTGACAGAAGATTCTGAAGTCCCTATGGTGCAAACAGTGTTTCCTCGAGATGTTTCCCCAATCCATGGCAGTTATGGCCCCATACACACAGCTAAAGGGCTTTAAGAGTGGTTTCATGAACACCAGGGCAAAGACGAACACCTTCCATGGCCTCCCCAGTCACCAGATCTGAACACTATTGAATCAATATTGTCGCGGTCGTCATCCCTCCTCTAGAGGGCGCTCCTACCTTTTTTGTATTGTTTTTAGCTTTAGTCCTTTCGCCTGTGTCCCGTCCCCTCTTGGTTATTGAAGCCCGGTGTCTCCGCAGTTCCGGGCTCAGCCTTGGAAGACGGGCGTCTGGCGGCCCGCCTATCACCGGGCTCCGGAGAAGCCCGGGGGCAGAGGCCTTATCCCCAGACGTCCTGACCTCGGAGCCCGGGGCTCGGAGCGTCCAGTCCCGTCATGTTTTTATCTCCGTGTTCCTGGTCCTAGTTCCCCGTTCCCTGGTTTTAATCGTCTGTGTCTTGGATGGTTCTCCCGTCTCTTGGATTATGGACTGCGCCCTGCTTCCCCCCCCCCATATCACTACGTTCACCGCCCCCAGTCTGTCAACCCGACCTAACCCTGCTGTGTCTTTCCCTACTGTCCTTCTCCAGACTCCTCCGGATTATACCGTCACGCATAGGGTCTTACCAGCACATTTCACGGGAGTCTGACCCGGCTCTCGTGACAAATATGGAAAGTTGTGGAACTTAGAGTGTGGAGTACTTTTCCACCTCAGATCTGAAGGCTTTCTTTTGTGATGAATATCCCACTAGAAACAGTACAAATCTTGTACAACAGAATCCCAAGAAAAACTGAAGCTGTTCTAATGGCAATGGACAGCCTAACTCCTAAATACCTGTCTCCAGATGTCTCCGGAGATAGGGTTACGTACTGCACAGTGCAGTCATGCCAAGCTCTCTTTCACACTCCTCCTTTTCTTGATCCTGAAGGGGTTAATTAAAGGCACAGAAAAGCATTCTGACAGAAATCGAGACTATAAAACGCAGAACAAACCTGCTGTGAAAGTAACGCTGCCTAAAAATCAGACTGAATTTCATTAAAGCTCCAATTATCATTTAAAAAAATGACATTTTAACCTCTTCTTAAAAGTTGAAACTTGATTGACAGTTCAAATTTGATTACATCCAATGACAGGGCAGTGCTACAAACTCACTGGTTAAAGTTAAAGTTCCACCTTATTTGCTCGAGTTGGATTGGAAAGTGATTCACACAGTTGTTAGGATAATGAGTCAGATTATTAGGGATTAAAGTTGTGTGGTAAGGGGAATCGTAAATGTTTTTTTTTGGTTGGATGTGTCATTTAGGTGGTTATGCAATGTTTAGAGGTTTATAGTTCAGACAGGTATTTTGTTTAACGGCAATGGGTGATAGGCTACCAAATGAGATGTCTCATGTTTTTGAAATGCTGCTTGGCACAATGTAAGCACCCGAGAAGCACAAGCCATTTGGGTTTTAAAATGTTTTGTGAAAGGATGCCCCTTCTCTGGTCAAGACAGTGGGAAAATAAAAACACAACCGCATTGATGGACTTTCATGTAAAAGAGAATATAATATTAGGCTTGCTTTAATTGCAAGGATTGGTGATGCAGTTTCCTGCACAGAGTATGTCTAATGGTTACATTGTGCAACAGAATATATTATTAACTCTCCACCTAAAGCTATAGGATAAATAGTCTGTCATTTTATGCCTGAAATTATGGTACACATTGAGACTTGTAGGAAAGAAATGTATTTGGTTTAAGAAATCCGTCTTTTTTAGAACTCAAACTGAAAAAGATGGTTAGATGGCAGTTTTCATTTTATGATTTGCAATTACAGTATATAAGCACTTTCATGAATTTTAATGCCATTCTGCTTTTTGACTTACAAGTATATCTTTTGCAACCTCTGTACACAGTGGCTAAGTTTTTAATAATATTGATAATAACTGTAGATCCTTCAAAAATCACGTTGTATAGCAATTTGAACTTTTACAGCTGAGATTTCACATTCCATCCTCTGTTTTTCATTTCTATTAATTAAACAAAAAGTAGCTTAATTTAAGTGATATGAAAAGATATATATGCTATAAGTGTTTATTAACGATAGTAAATTTAAGCTGGAACATTTTCTGATTGATATGTTATTAACTTCGTTGGTAAAGATCAGTGAAATGGAGCTTTAACACTAATTTATTGTGATGACTAAAACAATATCCTGTAAGTGTATTTTAGTATGAGTTGACATTTAGATCAGTTTAACTGGAAATGCTTTCCTGACAGCAGTTATAATGTGCCACAATTACAGCACTAATGGCTGGAAAACCACTGTAAGCTTTACAGGGGTCTGCAGCTTATTTGGAACGGCTGGATATTGCCGCACAAAATTTTAAAATGACAACTGTTAACCTATTTCAGATAAAACCGTTAAGTGGAAAGATGCATCATTTGTCATTTTGCTTGTGTGACCTATCAAATTTTTTCAGTGACATTTTTTATTGATTGAGCCCACGGATAAGTGCAACCAAAACAATTTTTATAATAAAAATGATGCGTTTGCCATACTCCGTAAAAGCTAGGGTGATAGTTACTTTATAGCAAAGACTGGTACTCAATTACCTGTCTTATCTTTACACTGCTGTTTAAAATCAGTCTTTATGAGTCACATCATAAAATTGTGCTACCGGATGCAGGTTCCATTTTGAAGTTCAATTCTCTGTACAGCAGATTAAATTAACCGTCTAGTAAGTCTAGTAATGAGCAGTTGTTTTTTTCTCATATTTTATGTTTAGACCGCACCATTTTATCAGAAATTGTTTTTGTGTTTTTTCCCTGTTTGTGTTAATAACTGAGTCAGCTTCTGTCTGTAATAACTGTGTCAACAGGAGAGAGGCTGATGAAATCAAACCGTTTTGCTGTTAACATTATTTCCGTTCCTGAATGATGCATCTGCCTAATAAATTGGTTGAGATTAGTAGGGCACATTGTATAAGTGAGGGCCACAGCACGAGTGAAATAATGTCGGCATCTTACCAACAAAATCTGTTTTGTCAAAAGATAACTGGAGCAGGAGAATTAGGCTGTACAGCAATGTTTGTGGCTGTTATTTCTGCAGGCGGTGAATATGTGAGGCGTTAATGTAATCTGACAGTTCTGGAGCAAGGAGAAGGCCGGATGAGAAGAAAAGAAAAAGCCTGACCAGTTTTGACTTTAATAATGCAGAACTGAGGAATAAAAATAGCCTATTAAAAACGGGTTTTGTCATCGCATTTATAAGAAAAACATCTTTATTCCCCTTCTAAGGCCTGTACAGTGTGTGGATGTTCTTTGGGCATGTATTCGTAGAGAAAAAAAATATTTTGTGACTTATTAATTGATGAGGAGATATCTTAACAGCATGAAATGATAGATACCAAGCTGAAGTGTACATACGTACCATAGAAATTCAGACCTCAGACCTAATGGATTTAATGAAATACATATATAACAGAAATTACAGAAAATGCAAACACAAATACAGATCAATGAATCCCGTTTTTACATTTGGAGCCGTGATACTGTACACTGTCAAAGAAAAAACATGATAAAAAACGAATATCGGGTATGACCTTTTTGACCATTATCACAATCCTGGCAACAATGAAGCGCAGACCTGATCGCTTGATAGACTGCTGGGGAACTTTAAGCCAATTCTGTAGAGCTGTGGCCAGCTGGCAGAGATGGGCAGGTTTTGGTTGGATAGCTTTAGTGAATTGGTCCTGCAGATGTTCTATTGGACTTAAATCAGGAGTAAAAGATGGCTTCAATAAGAGCCTCCAACACAACATTTGGAGGTACTGGAAGATGAATGCTCTTATCTCGTCCTGCAGTGGTGAAGTGGGCTGTACTAGTTTGTGGACAATTGCTTGCCACTGCCAGTCTAACACATAGGAAATAGTTGCTGGGTGAACATATTTATGAACAGGAACGTATCTTAAATATTGTAAATCTTACAGTACTGTGTGAATCTTTGACTCAATTTAATTGTTCTAAATTGTAAATCAAACGTTTCTAACATGATGGGCTGCTGACATGTGCTATTAATATAGTTAAAAAGGTTTACCTATGTTTATCTGGCAGTTTGTGTTTACCCAGAATCAGACAGAAGTAAGTGGAATCCAACAGATTTGGCCTTGAAGAATTTTCCAATACATTCGGTATCAGACTCTTGCAGCAGGACATGGGCACTTCAAACATGATTGAAAGACTATGAGAAGAACAAAATGCAAAATGCAGTATAACCCACAAACTTTGGGTTTTATGACCTCTTATTTGAAAGTTTTTACAGTGCCGGTTGATTACGTATTTTTTCATGAAAGAAACTGTTACAACAGTAATACGTTTTACAATACAAGATTGCAGCTCCTATCAACCCAAACATTTCTACAACACCTTGTTGATTTAAACTTAACACATGCTCAAATATAATCAATCTACTTCCCTAGTTGAGTAATATTCTGTAAACTACACATTATAGTTTGGATACAGTGTATGGTTCAGTAAACATTTGCCTGTGTCATTTCAACGTCAGTGTATTTTGAAGTCACAAAACAGTAAAAGAACTGTTTCTTTAAAAAGGATCGAGTACAGCATAGCTGAAAGGGGTCTCTTCTTGGATATCCAACTGCCAAAGCAAACATGGTTATCAGCTGAGCTTTGTTTGCCACAGTTCAATGAGTTCAGCAAGCACAGTTCAACAAGTTTAGTCCATTTCCAACGGGACTTTTCTTGAATCTGTCCTCCAGAAATGACACGTCAATAAATCGTCTTCCTCTTACTTAATTGAAAAGAGTGAAGAAGGCCTTGTTATTGACCAAGGCAATTAAAAATGGCTTTCTGGGATATAGAATATATATCAATTATAGAAGGAATTCAAACAGCAAGTGGGCCAAAAGCGAGTGGCTTAAATATAGTGTTGAAAGTGTTGAAGTGTTGAAAAACAGTGCAAAGCTAAAACACTAGCCCCTGTTAATGCTAAAAGTTATTTAGCAGCACTGCACCCGTCTTGCTTTTGCAATGCATTTAATTATAGAGAAAGAAACTTTTGGGTAACAGCAAAGATTGTGCTCAATTTCTTTGATTATCATATTCAACTACACCTGGACTCTCAAGTGATTAGCAGGGCACCAGTAAATTGAAGAGGTTGTGTAATGTAAATACGCAACCAAAGCATAACAATAATGTATTTAAATCCTTAAAACACGGCAGTGCTGGGATCTGCAGTGTACAAAGTGGTATTTCTAAGTGCTGTTGCTTTTCGGTATTTTCTTAATGTTTTATTTAGTTCAGTAACCATCTGAACGACCACTTAAGCAAGCATGTTTTGTGATCATCTGCTTTACCCTCTAGCTATCTAAAATCTAAATGTGTAAAACTATAAACATTTTATCGCTACCGCTTACAAAAGTAGCATGCACAGTATTATTATTTTCTTAGTTGTAATTGTAGAAACAACTGAGACACAAGTTTCCCATCTATAACGTTGCTGGGTTAAAGCCCTTTCTTTGTATGCTGAAATACTGATTGTTTATCAAGATCGGACTGCTTTAAAGACTTAACTACTAGGTTATCAGAGTTAGATAGTGAATAGGCTTCTGTGTGTCCAGAATTTTGCAGTCTGTGGGACTTAAAGGGGAACTGTAAATATCCCACATGTGCATGGCACATAGTTAGTTTAAAATAACAAATTATCTATGAAGTCCAGGTGGGGAGCTGCGTCAGCATGCGTAGGCTGCAAAGGAACAAGTGATAGGTTTATTCCCTGCTGAAAAGAGAAGAAAGAAAACACAACGTTTCGGCCGTGGAGCCTTCTTCAGGTGTGCTGCCTGTTCTATACACAAAAATATGTTAACTATGGATATGAGAAAACTGACCATTTTCGAGGGTACAAGGGTGTGTTGATGAGACATTTACCATCAAAATACCATAAAATAAAGTCTTAATCAAGGCAGTTTGGCGAAAGACCCTGTGATAACTAATTTCTGTTAAGTATGATGTTACCTCTTTTTTATCCTGCCAAAGGGCCATACTGTACACTAAAGTTTTCAGGACCAAAAATGATAACTGGCATCTTGGTGAAGGATTTAGAGCACATACATATAACATATAATGTCTAAAGAGATGGAGCAAAAAATCAAGAAGATTTGGAACTTTTGTTTCCTGAAGCAGCCTGTTTTTTCCCGCAGTTTGGAAAAATGCATCTCATTTGAAATATCCAAAAATTAACTTCTTAAAATTATTGTAGTTTTGACCAGAGTGCAACACTGCATTATGTTGTAAATATGCAGTTTATTTTTTGTGTGTGTGTGCTTCAAATTCCTGCGGAATCGGAAAGTCTAAATTATTCAGTACCAGTTTCCAAAATATCTTACTTCATTTGTAGGAGGAAGCAGATTTTTTTTTTAGTTTTGTCTTGGTTAGCTCCTGGTATGATGACTGTCAACTATTCATACACCTCAACAGTTGACGTGATTTAAGTGTACAGAAGCTTTTAAACAAAGCAGAGATCTGAATCAGAAGAAACCATTTTTAAAATGAAGTGAATAATACTGAGTTTACTGTATTTAAAGATACAGCTAGTAATGCTGAACTCTTCTGAGGCAGTACCCACATTGGAGTAGTTTAACGGACAAATCAGAAAACACTGCTATAACGTAAATTCCAGCAGATTCAAAATGTTTCAGTATTATGACAGTAAAAGAAAAGTGGACATTCAAGTAGGTGGTTTGAAAAGTAGCATGGATTTGACATCGAAAGATGAAGAATTAGTGAGTTTGCTGGTTAAATCTGTAGATACAAAAATAGTAGAAGAGACAAACAGAAGCAGCTGCAAAGGATATTGAGAAAGACTGCGTATGGATTGGGCTGAGACTGGGTAAATAAAATGTGATGTTGACAAGTGCAATAAATCCCATTAGGGAGCAGGAACACAGATCATGTGTATCATTGGTGATTTTCAGCTACATGAATCTTACCAGGAGAGGGATCTGGGTGTTTATGTTGGTTCTTTTATGTCCTCTTCAAGGGAAAGCAGTAAAAAAATCAAACAATTTGTGGAATTCAAATGGGAGTTATGATCAAGGTTAACAACACAGTAGTAAGACCTCATTTAGAATATTGTGTTCAGATTTTGACATTATACTGCAAAAGGAATATAGCTTTAGAGTTTAAAGACAACATACAAGAATAGTTCCTGCTCTTTGGGGGACCTGAGGAAATTTTATCCAAGAATATAAAATTGTAACAGGGGATGTATGCCTAGGTAGGTACAGTATGTTGTGAAATGATACTAAACAGATAACCAGAGTAATTATTCTGACAGTGATTGCATTGTCAGTGTTTTTAAATAACATGGCAAACATGTTTATTATTTGTCGGTTCCATGTTCCGATTTGGAAAGCTATGTTATTAATAAAATATGTTAAACATATAAGTATGTTAAAATAAGTGTAAACATTGAAGAGCAACAAATGACACCCGTCCAAAAAAATTTAATCTACCATCTAGGGGTTTTTATGTTTAAAAATAACGCGACAAGAGATTGTTGGAGAGGGTGTTTGTAAAGTATGCTTAGTTTGTGTTCTCTCCAGGTTCCTGCATTTAAGAATACATCACCGAGTGCTTTATAAAGAAGCAGCATCTCTGATGAATTGAGATTATCACTTTTTTAGCGTTTTAACACAATAAAACTTCCAACACAACGTTTATGTTCTTGAAAGTGACTGCAATCCAAAACGTCTATGCGCCAACAGGAGGAATAGGGTAAGGCAGTCAAGTCTAACTTTTGTCCCATCGATACCAATAATTAACCAATATAAAGTAAGGGAACAACATGGTATATAAATTAAGGTGTAGAATGTGAATTAGCCTTTTTTAAACTGCTAAAATAATTTCGAGCACCTAGGATCTAAAAAGTTGATATAACGTAGTGGCGCACAGCTTGTAACCTCGCGATCCGCAGAAGCAGAACCTCTTGTGACCTTCTCTTTGTCCAGCCCCACTTGCTCCTTGGAGTTTTCAAACCAACCTGGGCTTCTTCTCTCCCCCCCTCAGTCCCCCGCTAAGTGGTGGTCTCGCAGCCTTTTCAGGAATCACTGGCCCATTAAGAGGAACGTTTTTCCAACTTGATGATCCTCAATCCAGAAGCTCAAAGTGTTCTTCTTCTTCACTGACGGGATTTCTGTGGCTCGCGTACAACACCATAGCGCCCACAGGAGCACCAACGGCCGCACTCGCCCTTAGTTTCTCTTCACTTTTCTTAATATACCTCACTTTATGTTCCCGAAGTACGTTTGTTTATTTTTAGATTTTTTGGATGATCAGTTCAGTTAGGTTGACTCCTTTAACCATGACATGACACAAAAATTATGAAAAACGTATGTGATGCATGCAAAACCTGTGAGGGTAAACTGTTGTAGCTAGTGTGGAGCAAAATGGGATTTTCTGTCTCCCGTGTCTGTAAAAGTGAAGTGCAGAAGAAACCAAAATAGTGAAGTGGAACAGCTGTCAATGCAGAGCAGGTGAAGGCTGAACTAGGGGGCGTTGTGGAAGCACCCAGTGGTGGAGATCTCACACTCACTGAGATCGGGAAGCACAAGTCAATCCTGGTGATTTCTTGCGACTCAGGAAATTGAGTCACAGTTACGTGCTACAGTAGATCCTGCTGCCGTCCCTCACCACAAAGTCTCTTTGGCACCCTCTTTTAGTGTTCTGACACTACTGAAGATTTGTGTCCAGTCCCTCTGAGCATCCGTTGGAACGGTGATAAATGCAGTACATATCATCTGACGGGTTCTAAAAAAAGCATTGACTTTATTTCTCAAGCAAAAGGGATAGCAGTTACCTAGATAGCTTCAGTTAAATTGTAATTTGGGGCTAAAACGTGCATAAAAATAAGAAAGTATGCAGAATCTATTGCTGCCATTGAGATTAAGTTGAAGTTAGAAATGGGCGTCTATATTTATCTTGCCTATAAGCAGAAAGCAAATTTCCTTCCACTTACAGTGCTGGTTGGACCGGTGGATCCCACCCTTTCTCCGACAGATGCCCTCATTGTGAGGTTTTGGGATTTGCCCAAGGAATGCCAGCAGTAGAGGAATGCTTTCATGTGGTGAGCACCAAGCTGTCCCACAGCAGAGCTGAGTAAGACTGTATGGTAATGTTAGAGGGATGTGACTTGTGGAAAAGCTAAAAAGTAGTAAAAGGCCTGCCTGCCAGTCAGAACAACAGCTTTTGTCAGAGAAGCAAATATACTTAAGAAATCAGAAAGGAGTTCTTAGACTTTTTAGAAGGTGATACAAAGAACAAATTCCTAATACAAGAAATTGTAAATGGCCAATACAATTATCTTAAAGAAAAATCTACATCATTGAGAGATGGTTTTCTTTTGATGCTCAGTATATAATGCAGAAAAGACGTGTTGCCCAATTTCAGTAGTCTTTCCCTGACTGAGTCATGAACTATCAATCGTGCCAGGGCATCTAGCCTGAAATGTTCCTCATTTCTTACTGTGATAATCATCATAATCCCGAGAGTCTTTATTTAGTTGTATGCAAAATTTTGCCTTGTCGAGCAGGTAGTGCTGAGACATCGGTGTTTTGGTTTCTAGTAATACATGAGGAATGCAATTACTAAATGAGGGTGTGTTACCACACATCTTTTATCTGCAGGACACAGTGGCAAAGCATGAGGAGCAGTCTAGCCAAGATTCAGAACAATTTCCTTTGCCAAAGAACCAACCAGTTGCGTGCATGTTTCTGATATGGCAGTCCTTCCAAGTTTTTTTTCTCTAAATACCTCAACTATATAATAAAACTCTGATATCCAATTAGTGGTTTCAAGTAGCAGATTTAAAAGCATTGTGTGGTCATGTGCAGGAGTGTGCTCACTGTCAGCCCGGACTTGATAACACTTGGATTTGATGTGGAAACTCGCATTAACGTTCTACTGTTAATGCCCATATGACCAAATGCATTTTTTTTTTGAGAAGCTGAAATATTAAGTCTGAGGTAAAATATTTCATGTTGTCTTTATTGTGAAACAAATTGAAGGGCGATTTGGGATTGTGGCACTTTTTTCCTTCTCCGTGTCGTGTGGCGTCTCCCAGCTGTGATGCTGTGTGCGGTTTTTTTTCTTATTTAAAAAAAAAACCCACAACAAAACCGGTCCAAGCTGTTACAAGACAGAAATGAGTGTACTGTGTTTTCTGCATAATGTCCTCAGAGCATCCCCTGCATACACCTCCTGCCTCTGGCTCTCTGTCTCTGCTTCATGATGGCGGGGGCTGAGAGCAGGGAGGAGGATGGGGGGGAGGATAAGACTGAGGCAGCTCCCCTGGCTCTCTTTCCGGGATTTCGGCCGATGACGCCTGCACCACTCCAGTCACACTGTAATTTCCATGGCTCCTTTCTTCAGCTGCTATAATAGACATTATCTTTTGAAGGAGCGACCAAAATTGCTCCTCTGCAACCTGTCATTATATTTTGGCAGTGTAGACTGGCTGGAGTCTCATCTGAAAACCTCAGCCACAAGAACAAACAGACGCTATTTTTAGAGGGTCCCTCCCCGCGGAGGTATTTTAGTGAGGGTGGCCCGGACCGGGGGCCCCCAGGTCCAATCCTTTGGCCAAGTTGCTGATGGAAGAACGCTGTTGCCCAGGCTAGTGACAACAGCGGCGGTTGAGCAGCGATGTTGAGCACCAGTGGGATTTAGTTTAAAAGTATGCAAAGCTGCTTTTTAATTACTTCAAGAGACTGCGAGGATGCTGCAAGGGCTGTGTGCCAGCGAGGCTTTCTCCAGCTCTGCTTCTCAAGGAATGAGCAAGATGGTACACGTTTGACAGTTCATTCCAGACTCCGCATAATAACTTCTTTAAACATTTGGCATGAAAGTGTGGGAGGGCCTGTGAAAGGGTTCTTTTTCTCCATGAAGTTCTCGCCCCCCCCCGTCTATGTCATGCTATATTAGCAGGCAACAATCAGCTCGCTGTCTTGTTTCCGCAAAGCTGGGGCATCCTGGTGCTCTGTATTGCCCTTCTGCAAGGGTACGGATTCAGAGTTTCTGAGTTTGTCGCAGCTCAGAATTATTGCATCTTTTCCATACTGTGTGTCCACAGTCTGCTTTTACCACCTGATTAAGTGTTAGTTCTTGCAGAGCTAAATTCTTTTCAGTATTGTAAAAGAATTGTCTGCTGCCCACTCAAAATGTATATTTAATTTATGTAGCTTAATTGTACTAATAAAATTTTAAAGGATGAAAGTTTCTTTCAGATAATTAAAATGTGTTAATATCCAGGTCTGATGGAGGACACTTCAATGAGACCCGAGTGATCTTTGTGTCTACAGTACATGGTGGAAGTTTCAGTTGATCCTGTGTTTAATCTTGTCTTGTCTCCCTCTGCTGGTCAAATCGTGCCGTTGCTAGCTCCCGTTCTGGCGGTCGTTTGAATCCTGTAAAGAAGCGATTAAGTGCTTCTGAGGACTTTCATTCCAAGGGATAATCCTCTTTGTGTGTGTGAAGCTCTGCAGTGTCAGTTTGCTTCTTTTTGATTGAGTTCACAGGAAATAAAAAGGCGGCTGCAATTTAGAACTTTTTGGGGGATCAGAATTCAGTAAGCAAAGACAGGTGACACTGAAAAGTAGATTTTATGCAGAAATCCACATGTGTGTAATTATCGTGCAGAATACATCTTATTAGATTACAGATCTTGGTACAGGTTAGGGTTTTTTTGCTGGTTCTTATTGTATCTTCTATATTTTGTTTTGGTCCATGGTCTTTATGATCAATATGATCATTATGTGATATCTTGTCCCTTCTGGGGAAAAAGAACTGAGTTAAAACCAGTTATAAGCTGGCGATATGAATAACTAGGCCAGATAAGGTTTTATTAAAATAGCTAATTACGTTGCTGTTTAGCAGCATTACCATTACCATTAGAAAGTAGTTTGGTAAACATTATTCAGAATACAGACAATAACTTCCTAATTGTCTGCCTTGTACTCAAACAGGTTAGTGCTCTCATTATATTTGAAAATGTCCTGTTTTTTAGTGTTGATAATGCTTTTAGAATTGTGCTGTTTTTTTTCCTCTGGTCTCATTAAACACACTGAACCATATTCCACTACCTGGTGAGCAGTTTTTGCTTTAAAATATAGCTACCTGACCATCACAACAACACTTTGCTGAATGTAATTTACAAGCAGAAAAGATTCAGAGAACCTTTGAAGGCCAGATTGTTGGCCTGTAGAAAAGCTTTCACTCTTTTTACTCTCACTTTTGCCAAATCCCTAAACCTTGGTCTCTCAATCATCTCTGCTCTCCACCCTCAGTACTTACAAAATAGCACTCAGTGAGATATGAGACCCCAAACTGTGGTGCAGAAGACACACTGAACATTCCAGTAATGGTTACCAAAGCATTTTCATGTTTACAAATGTGTTTTAAAAGTTGTTGCAGTGTCAGCCAGACAGTAAATCAAGTTATCTGGTAAAGAGAATTAAAGAAAACACAGAATATCAGTCCATTCACACCTAGTGCACATTTCTGAATACTACCATTCGGTTCCAAAGCCAAATGTTACAACTATTTCAGCTGTTGTTTTTGGACGGAATATTCTGAAAGGCATGCTTAAGAACTGTATTTTTTCTGTAATTAATTCTTGGAAATTGTGTTTCCCCAAGAGACTTTGTTACTCGGTAAACCATCACATCCCTAGTTCCTTCTCATAGTAACCTCATGAGTGGCCCGTAGATGACCCGCAATTACTGAAATTAATAATTAGTGAAGTGTTAACAAGCTCTGCACATTTCTGCATGGCTTGAATGCCAACTCTGCCCTTTTCTGATAAGCACAGAGCACTCTCTTGTGCAATTGCTCTCTTGATATTGTGCACTGAGCAGCTGTCCAGTCCAGTATCTGTAACACTGTAACTGAAAGAGCTTTGCATGATGTGAAAATGAAAATTGAGCTCATGCAGGACAAGAAATCAAGTTTGTTTGGTTAGTGAAAGGAAAGGGCAGGCTCAAATGTTTTCCTAAGTCTGATAAAGAACAAAAAGCCTTTCAGTGGTAGAAAAGAGGTAACTTATTGGTTTCAATTTATGTTTACAATATTCCACCATTAAGAATCAATGAAAAAGGCTCATCTGTCTGAAGAGTTATCTTCATAAAGAATCACCCTTGTCCTGGGTTACATTGTCTGATTGAGTGCTATCAAGACCTTACAGCAGTTCAAACACAAGAAAAAGAAAAACTGACAATTTTTTTGTGTGGCAGCAATAATTCTAATTATTGTCATTCTCATTATGTGGTTTTGTATTTTCAGTTTCCAGCTTCAGAGCATGTGAATTTCTCCAAAGTTTTAAATGCAATGGAAATTGACAAGTAAGATATGTATATGACAGAGCTGCCAGAAAAAAAAAAACTCATTGTGGTTAGGGTTTGGTCACTGCCTAGGAAATAAATATCTTGATAGCAGTCTGTGGCATACCTGGAATTCCCAAGGAAAATCTTTGAAAATCTTGGACAGCTGATTGGAAGACAATTGAGTAGAATGTGTGCAATTTCTGACCACTTTGTATTTCAGAATGACACATTATTCTGAAACTGGTGTGGTGCTTTTCTTGTGAATGAGGAACAGATGGGTTTTCTTGAATATGGTCTGAGTTGGTGGATTCATAAAAAGCAGATAATAGATTCTGCCCAGAGACCTCACCCATCTACATGTACTGTTTCTGTCATTTTGAGTACACGCCTGGACTTTGCCATAGTTCCTGAGACTTTTAAAGACAAAACAGTGCAACACAAGGGCATTTGAAAAAAAAAATGGTAATAAAAGAATACTGGATTATGACATTCCCCTTGCTTTCATTTTGAAGCTCTCATTCTAACTTTAGAAAGCTTCTGATGGGAATACAAAACAGGAACAAAATACAAAAGTAAGCAAAAGTTGTCTGAGTCTTTTATACGTGTAACACTGTGGCAGGTTTATGGAGTTGACAGAAATGCCTCGGATAATAGGAACTAGTGAAGCTTCTGATAGTTTAGTGCAACGTCCTCAAGTTAGTATAGAAAAATCTGAGGTTTGTGAAACACAAAAGAAGCAGTACTTGATAACTGCCCCAAGGTTTGAGAGATTGTAGCTAAATAAGGCAGTAAAGAGTGCACATTCTTACCACTTGGTTCACAGCTGAACTGATGATTTCTCAGTTTTAACAGAATATTTACAATTATTTTAATGACATTAAACTTATGGAACAATGCAAAATTATCCACTGAACTGCTGTGTGTTGCTGGTATCTGTAGACGACAATGTAAAGGGCGAATTCTTGAAACAGGATTTCCTGGGATTCCTCTAGAAAAGACTGCATGAGATTTTTATATCGTTAATATAATGGCACCCAAAGAAGCTAGTAAGTTTGTGTAATCTTTCTAATGTCCATGTGTAACTATATTTGAAGAGCAAGCTGAAGATCTGAAGAATATAGCAGGTGCTCAAAAAGCTGATATGGTACTGTCATTGCATCAAGAGTTTTCTCTGTTTTCAAACAGTGGCTTAGAGGACATAACTACCCAAACTCAAGATTAATCTCCAAAGTACTCATGTACAGTATGTAAAAGCTTATTACGTTACTTATATTTTAGTTAATGTGTAGGCTTTTGAGATTTGTTTTCAGATTTAAGTAATGAAAGATATCCTTGCTTCCTGTGTTCCCTGTTAAAATATGCTATTGTGTAGGTAAGAACATAAGAATGGTTACAAATGAGTAGAGTGCCCTATCTGGCCATTTTGGTACACAATAGTTGATTGATTCAACATGGGTCCTGATTCATGGGTGGCTAGCTTGTTCCATACTCCCACAGCCCTTTGTGTAAAGAAGGTCTCAGTTTTAAATGCTCTTCCACATAGTTTCCACTTGTGTTGTCTGGTTCACAGTTTGCTGTTTAATCTGAAGAGGTACATCGCATTGACTATCAGTGCCCTGGAGGATTGTGAACACTTGTCTTCTCTGTTCCAGATTAAAAAGGTTAATTTTTTTCAGCTCGTCGATCGAGAAACTCAAATGTTGGTGCCTAGAAAAGGGGTGGCTACCGCTGGTCCTTGAAAGCCACAATCAGTTTTTATTGGATAAAAATAATATTTTAGTTTAGACTTTTTCAGCAGGTTATCTATCACTATGCAGCCTACCATAAAAATACTAATTTACAGATCTTAATGAATCGATGAAAAAAACACATCTGCTCCTTGTCTTTAAAACTGGAGACTAGGAATGATCCTAAAGCTCTGAGAAAATGTAGCTCTTCTCGACCTGAGGTATACATGCACTACCTTCAAGCCTGTATAACAATTGCAGAAATATTACTACAGCTGCTATTCAGCTGAAGGAGTCTAGGAACTTGGCAGTTAAGGGGAACTAGTTCATCAGGAAACTCTTTAGGCTCCTCACATAAGCTCTTCTTCTTCAGCCAAGCCGCCATATAATGAACCTAATCAGTATTCATTTGAAAGCCAATTCAGCTGCAAGGGTCAAAATCAGGCACATTTTTACTTTGCCCATGCTCTGCTGTTGAAAAGGATCCATCTTATAAGTCCCGGTAAGCCATTGGAATTCTAGTTTCTTTACTTAGAAACAGAAAAAGATTGATTATAACTTGTATGTGGTTGCGGTTCAGATTTCAGACAATCGTGCTTACGTAAAATACCAGAATAAATTGATGTTTAGAAACATGCTTAAATTGCAGCTAATGGAATCAAAGATCTCGTCCAGTCACTTCCTGATAGAAGCCAGAGTGTCATCTTCAACAGCATAGCTGGGTAGCTTGTTTTGTTCTCCTGCAGTCCTTTGTATAAAGAAGTGCCTCCTTTTCACAGATTAACATGCACTCCCCTGTAGTTACTGCCTGTGTGCTCTGGTTTCTGTTTCTCTGTGAGTTCTGAAGAAGTCTATCTGTTTGATTTTTTCAGTGCCCAGGAGCATTTTTAATACTCAGACTGGGTTTCCTCATGGTCTTCTCTGCTCAGGGCTAAAACGATTCTGTTTTATTAGCGTGACAGTTTTGTTTAAGCCTAGTGCTAATTATAGAGCAGCAGGATTTCTTCTGGATTGGGGTGACCAAAATTATACACAGTATGCAAAATGGGGATTTTACTAGTCTGTTGTACAGTTTCAACGTAACATCCGTTGAATTAAATTCTGCACCAGAATACACGTAGTACACCATTCTAGAAACATGAAACTTGGTGCACTGACAAGAAGACCAGCTTATTAGATGACTTTAATGTCTCCTTGACGTCTGTATCAGAGCATACATGTAAATAAACATGTCAGTGCACCTGTGCATATGACAAATAAAATACCAGTGTGTGAACAATGTAGATTGTGTGTTGAATCTAACAAAAGATTCAAAACGATGATGTAGGATTTGTTTTTCACATGGTATATATTCATAACCAAATTTAAACACCTCCTGAGAGAGAGGAACACTGGGTGAAAGGTTTGGATTCTGAGTGCTTTTCTTCAGTCAGGGAGATTTTAATACATACGAACTGTTGCCACTGAGCATTTTCTGTACGGCTACTACCACCTTTGTGTTACGTAACCTTTCATGTTAGTTTGTTATAAGAACCCAAGGAGAGATGAATAGTGTATACACCCCATGTCCTGCTCATCTATCCCACATATAAATTGGAATCCCGAAGTGCTGTTCTCACTATAGCTGTACAAATATAGTACCTTACAATGCACAAATTGGAACTGACGTTTCCTGTTTCCTCAAGAGAGCGCTGTCTCGTTTACGAAAGCTGGAAAGTGCCTTCACAAACCAACAAAACAAGTTGAAAGTGTTAGTGTGGGATGTTTAGGATTTTGGTTAATTTTGGAAGATGTAAAGACTGGCTCTGGTGCAGAACAGTACATTGGATCTGTTATCTTTAATATAAAATCGCTCTAAGACACAGAGGCTAAACAGTCTTGCCATTTCAGCATCGGGTCTTGCCATGAGCAACGCAAAATTAATTTTAAATAATTTGCCACATTGTCCTCTTTACTTCTCTGCTCAGGATTCTGAACAGATGTAAAAGCTGAAACCTACTCTGCTGTAGGCCTCATTTCATAGACATCTCAATTCTTCAGTTCTTACTTTCAAAATAGCATTTCTGACACACTAGTCCTCTGTTTCATTTTGCTGTGTTCCCTGCCTGCTCTCTTGCCAAATTTGCTTGCTTAAATAAGGATTCTCCTTCACAAAAAAAAAAACTTGTAGTCTTGAATTGGAATCTTCTCAGCTTATAGAAACTGACTTTAAAGAACACCTATTTAAATCTAATGGATTATATGAGTTTTTTCGAGGTACAGTCTTATGAAATTAGTAAGTATAAGTATTGCGAACTTATTCTCTTATTAGAATGACTCAATATTTTTTTGTGTTCTAAAAGCTCAAATTAAGTAAATGGAGAAAGCCTTTTCTTAAAATGCAAAGAACAATTTCTCTATCTGAAAAACAAAGTGTTTTGTACAATACTAATTATACTGCTGCACAAATTAAATGCTAACTTAATCCATTACATATTGGATATGTGCTGAATGCTATTTATTTAAAATACTGAGCAAACTGTTGATTGGTTGAGTAATTTGAAATAGCAGTATACTCAGCTTAAGTTATGTGGCTTAAAAAAAAGCAAGCTGGTCAGTGTTTGCTATATGATTCCATTTAAAAGTTAATTTGGTAAAGATTGTGTAAATACGCTATTTGAGTCATAAAATTCCCCTGGTTGCTGTTGGGGTTATTGAAGCTGTCCTGAGATCGAGATGTTGAGCTTCGATGATAAGCAGTCCAGCCAAAGATACGGGCTCTGTGAGGATCAGTTCAGATTCATCTGCGTAATTGCTTTCAGACAGAAGTAGCTGGAGTATGAGTAATATCGCGAAGAAATTACTCAGCATCAGCTTAATGACTGTACTTTGCCATCTGTCTGAAAATGCTCAGAGGCTGTTCGAGGGTAACATGTTGATGGCTCAGAGATAGAGGACACCCTTACTGGTCAACAATACAATAGTTTGGGGTTTAACTTGTGTTTTTTTCATTCCTGCAACCAATTTGGAAATGAAATCAATTCCAGAAGGTCAATAGTCACATGGCTACAAAACCCTTCTTTGGGATCCTCAGTGTAATGTGGAAATCTTACCATGGGCAGCCTTTTCTCCTCACCTAATTGGAGTAGAGTATCTGTGGGATCAACTCACTAATGCCTTAACAGAAACCACATACATATTGGTAAGCATATGTCTGTGTATAATTATTGTATATTTTGTATATTCATTTTAAATATCTGAGATTATGTATGAATGATTCCCTTTCTGCTTGTATAAATCTCCCAGTCAAGATTTCTAGTGTAGTTTTGTATTGCACAATACATATAACATTTTTAATGTACATCTTTTACTGTGCTAAATACATTCTCATGCCTATTTTATTTTATAAGTAAGCAATTTATTTGGAAATGGTAATTAAGCACACCAGTTCATTCCACAGTGCTCCTTCTTGTGGTGTTTGTAGATGACCTGGGGCTTTTTTTAATCTGCTGAAATGGATCAAATGCATTGATCTATTGGTTACCAGTGTTTCAAACAACAAATATCCCTTTAAATCTAGTCCTGTTTTAAATGTAAACCACAAAAGAGATATGGTTCATTGTGCTTATTTTGATGGAGCCAGAAAAATACCATTGCATGTTCTTAAACAAACCCCATTTATGTCAGATATGTATCTTTCATTAAAAGACCAAAATTAGTTCACATGATTTGACATCGGAGGACATGGTATTAAGACCTCAAAAAAACTGTTAAATTTGCAGTGAACTGCAAAATTACCTTTAAATAAAAATGCAAACAGACATTTTGCAATTCTATTTTTGTATTATGGAATTAATTTATTTTCTGTTGAGTAAAAGCTGGTTTCTGAGGATACTTGTCTTGTTACCCACTGATGTAAATTGATTATCTAAGTCTTTGTTATACGATAGTAACCAAAAAAAAAAACAGAAACATTTGCATGAAGCTTTGAAGGCTTAATGAGTTTAAGTCAGCATGAATCTGCAGTTCCAAAGTTAAATTGTTTCTCACTGTGCCCAGTGAAAAGCACCATGTGGATTTGGACTAACAATGCCAAATGTGGATTGCTAATGTACTTCAGTAAGTGCAGCATCATCTCAAAGCCAGTCTTCCTTCCTCACAATTATATGTTTTATATTTGTAGAGATTAAGTGATTCTGTATCTCCTTAGTTTTATTTGATTAAAACCACCTACTGTTAAAATATTTCTAATATAATTTGTTTCAGTACCCTCATCAACAAAGCCCTTGTTGTTGAACTTACTAACTCATTTACTGTCCTTATGATCTTAAACTATGGTGCTTCTGCTTGTTCAGAACATTGCAGCCAGAGTGCTTCCTCATAGTTACCAGTCTTGTTCTTAAATCCCCATACTCCTGATGCAAAATGTTGCACTCATTTAAAATAGATAATTTCCAGGAAGTAACCTCCGCAACCTTCTAACAAGCTTCTTTCTAGCTTGAAACTTAATTTGTGAGTTAGTTTAGATTTTGCATTACTATGATTTCAACCACTTATGCACCTTCATTATCTGAATTAATACATTCGGAGCATGTTTCATGTTGAACTCTTCTAATTTCATGCTTAATTGATCGAAAATGTACATTTTTGCAAGTCTTCAGAAAATGATTTTAGGATTATTATAGAACCTGCTGTATTATGGAGCTTTGGGATCAGGGGTCGCTGTCCTTGTACAGTACAATAAAATTAATCTAAGCTGACTTTTTAGTATTGCCTATGAACCAATTAATAGAAAAGGAGCAATACATTGTCTTTGGAAATTCCTGCGAATCGAGATCACTTTAAGAATGCCGACAGAGTTGAATCATACAAGTCAAAACTAAGCAGCCCCATCACATATCACTGTGAAGCACACAGAGAAGCCTGCATGAATCTTTCTCTCCGGATATGTGTGGAGTGTGTTGTATTTTGTGACGTATTGTGTTGGCTGTGAATTTGCTTTTCCGTGTGTTTTTTATTTTGCTCCTAGCAATCCCAATTTGACTGAGGGCAGTGAAAACAGAAAAGTACAGCATTGATTATCTTCAGAGATCCTAGAAGTTGTCTCTCTTGTCTGTGATAATTAAACTCAGTAGTGTTATGTTGGCACCACTAGGAGTTGATTTTGCTGCTGGTAATACATAAGGAAACGGATCACTTTTATTTCCTCTTTTGTTCCTAAGCAACAAATTAGCACTTGCTGAGGCAAAGATCAAATCGGCAACATTTCAGCATGATCCTGTGATTTGGTAAAGTAAACCCAGCAGGTGCAAGAGGGTTATATTCATAAAGCACTTCCTGCTATGCAACGTTTAACTTTATTGTAAAAGGAAAAACAAATTGGCTGTTACAAAACCAGAAACAGACAAACACATGGCCTCTGTGCAGCCTGTCTCCCTCATTTTAACCTAAACTCACCTTTGAGTGCTGTTTTCTTGCTATTTGAAAGGCCAGACAGGCTGTCAGTCTGTCAGTCCTTATTAGGACAATATGCATATAAAGAACATAGCAGTGTGCAAAGACAGGTCAGTTTATTTAAACAGAAAATGTTTAACTGTCGCTACTTTATGCTTTGTATAAATGAGTACTATCCATTAAATTCTTAAATGGGAAGTAATAAAACAGTACATTAAAACCCCTATGTCCCCGAATTCGAAATTTTCCCTATCCTGGCAGATGTTTTTCCACTTCTGTTTTGTAATTCACGCTGAACCTCTGTTGATGACATACAGTACATTCCAGGGGTGTCCACTCATGGGTCTAGAAAGCTGGTATGTGTGCAGGTTTTTAGTCCAGCTCAGCTCTCAACAAACAAAGTGAGCTGGTCATTTGCATAACTGGACCAATTTAGCAGGTTTTCCCAGCTTTTCTGCTAAGAACAACTGCTAAGAACTGTGCCCTTTCAAGATTTATTCTCTGTCTTAATTCCCAATGGAATCACTGTGATTTTCCGAACAGGTTTTAGTTATTTACTGTATTACTACAGACAAAGTTGCATGAATTTCTGGAGGGTTTTTTTCCATCTTCTTCACCAAATCCTTTGAAAGTTTTGCAATTTAACAGAATTTAACATTTGTATATAGTTTAATATTTGACACAAAGGAAAACAATAAAGACACTGGTAATTTATGTCACTAAAAATTGTAAGGCTTTACATTTACAGTCCTAATTTTGAAATTTTGAAACTTAGCACCATTTAACCATAATAAAATGATTGTACTTGTTATGTTATGCATTATGTATATGTTATACATAACACATATGCATAATACATAACATAGTGCATAATAGCACATTATTGTTATGCTATGCATTAATGTATAATCTTAATGCCATACTATACATGTTTAAAGAAATCTGAACATTTTTAGCATACTTTATACTTCCACTGACCCATGTTAATGTGTACCTTCAGGTCTCCGTGACACATAATTCATGTGTGTTTCAGTCACCTTGCTGTTTCTGTTAATTGGTTCACAGACATCCTCTGAAATCATCATTTTCAGTTTTCGCTGATGGGAGGTTCTTCTGGCCTCATTGTGACTTGGATTTTTTTTTTCCGATGCCAGTTGAACTGTAGGTAGCTTATTCACATTGAAAGCATCCTTCTGCCATGGAAATGTGCTCCTTGTTGTAATCAAAGCAGTGGATTCCATTCGCAGGACAAAAGGATGGGGGATCACAGGCTCTGTAAACCTGAATAAACTCATCACCGTGCTGCTTAATTAACAAAGCCGTCTTTCCTGAATGCTTTGGGTCACCTTTCATTTTCCCGGATAAAACAGAAATAACAGATTGATCTGGAGAGACCATCGAAGTAGCGGTCAAATACTCTTTTTTAAAGCCCTGCCCCTCTCTGTAAAGTACCTGTGGTTACAAATCAGACCCTCACAGTCTTTGCCTGTTTGCCTTGCATCTGTTTAAAAATGTTGGGGGAAAATGCTTGAGCTTGTGGTGTTAGAGATCACTGTCAGAGGCACTTTAAATGTGGTCTAAAAATTAGCACACAATAAAACTACCAGGCAGAAATGGAAGTTAATTTATGATTGGTACATCTTTAGGACAGTGTATGTAGATTGGTATGTTAATACACACTTTGGACTCTCATTCAATTGCACATATTGGTATTATACATATACGTGTAAAAGAAAAGGAGACCCCTGTTTTTATCCCCTCATTTCATACGGCTGTTCCAATAAGAGTGAATTATATCTAGAGCCACTAAAGATTTCAACTGTTTTTGTGTTTGAGCTGACTGAGAAAGATATTAGCACTTCCTTTTGTCCTTTTAAATTTCTTGTAACATGATGTGTGTCATCAAAGGAGTTCTGTTAAGGGGTGCAAAAATGTCAAGGAATCTATAGGTCACTGAAAGAACAATATTTTATTCATTTTCTTGTTCAGAGTGAACAACGACCTTTCCCCGTAGTGTAAATATAAGTCAATATGCATGTATTTGTTTTGTCTCATTTATATTACAGATATGCTTGTGCTACTACTAGTAATGTTGATAATAATTATAATTGGTTATTCAGGATATAATATTAAGAGTTTCTCTAGGATTTGTGCTCATAGTTTATAGTGAAAGCACAATTCATGAGTTCTACATTTTCTTTCTGAATCTGTACTTCATTTTGTTAAATTATTTCATATACTTATTTCATTTGCTACTCATTCCTCTCAGACATATATAAATTTGTGAACCTCATGTAGACTGAATGCTACACTTTAGATGTTGCCTGACAGGTTGACATGCAAGTATATACAGTAAAAACAAGTCTTAAATCCACTCAATAACTGTTGTTTCTGGGTGAAAAGCACGTGTTTAATAAGATGCTGATTCCAGTCTTTTAACATTATCAAGTTGTCACATTAGGTAAATGGCACTAAGTCAGACAATGAAAACAAAGAATTCCCTCCCTGCCTGTTTAACCTGTAGGGTCACAATGCTATTGTTCTGAATTTCTCACTCCTGAAGACCCAGCACTAAATTTGTAATGGAAAGGAATGTTTTTCATTTGTTGTACTTTTGCCATTAGAGTAGATCTATTTGAACATCAAGTACAGACCCATTTATAGTTACTGTTTTGATTTCTTGTCTTAAATTGTTAAATTGTTACGTTCCAGTCTTTACCCAACAACCTAGGTTCATGTTTTTGGCAGAAATTGAGTATTGACATCAACATAGAATATTGTTAATGCTGTATTGGGTGCAGTTGGTTTTGTAGTTCATAATCTAAGTGTATTTCATTTGCATTCACTTTATCAGCTATCAAAATTATTTTTGTTCTTTAGGGATCATATGTTCATTATCCATTTAACAAGCACCAGATATCATGTAGAATCTGGGTCTGCTGAGTTGTATTTTTCCAATTTCTTCATTGCCTTTGGCTGTTGTTTTAAAACACATGGTGGTAATACATTTGTTTTAAACTAGTGCACATCATGATCGAAAGAGGTACGCAACAAAACAGACATTTCTCAGAGCAAAACATCTTCTGCTTAGTCATAAATAGCCCGTTAATAATTAACTTCAAAGAAAAACCAAATCAAGAGATGTGCAAGCCTTTATCAAACAGGGTCTGTTGAGAGAGACACTGAGTAGAATGCATTCAAATCCCGTTTTGTTTTATGCAGAGCTTGTGTCACAGTTATTAGAAGCTACAGACCTCTGCTACATTGAAATGTGCAGTCCTGACGTCGAGAAATGTTTGTGACACAACACTAAGCACTGAATGGAGCAGATGCAGTCACAGCAGTAGCTGTGTTCTCAGTACATACTTCACTGTAGGGCTGTTGTGAATACTTTTGATAAAGGCTGCTTTGCACTGTGACAATGGCTTTAAGTCCAGCAAACAATGTTTGATTTTGCAGACTTTCTGGACTGTTTTACATTCATTTAGTGTACTGTGTGATAAAAATGACTCTTTTGTAGCTGTTGTATCAGTAGGAATAACTTCTGCAAAAACTGGTAGACACTACATTGAAAAAGAAAAATTAAAGAGAGTTTAGTCTGGTCTTTGTAATGTGTGCTTTCTTGATTAGTGTAGTCAGTTCTATGGATTTTAATTCAGTAAAAAGCCTCTTGTTAAGCTTTCCCATTACATGGAAACATATGGTGGTGTTCTTCTTATGAATTGGATGGTATTGAGGTCATAGGAAAAGCCACTCAATACACTGTGGCCCAGGGTGCACTGTACTATAGGAGCTCTGAGAAACCAGCAGGCCTGGTGTTTCCAAATATTTGCCATTCCAGTCAAGGTTCCCATAAAGGCCTTAATCCCTAACCTCCAAAGCACGGAGCCCTGGCTTTCCTGAGGTACTGGTGAAGAGTGTTTGAGGAGGGGTTTATTGTGGAGGACTGGTCGTGCCTGAGGGGAGGGCGACATGACCCAGATTCTGGGGATGCTAGAGCTTTCAAACGTTTAACATCTCACTCCCCATCCCTGAATTGTCATGGGGCCCCAGCAATCTCTTGATCTTAAATATTTTTTTTTTAAAAAGAGCCTTTATATCAACTTCTGGCATTTGAATGTGAAAAGCCTTTTATCTGTGACATCACAGCTCATTAGCATAAGGATCCCATTTGACTCACCACCACCAGAATGGCAGGCAAGCACTGCTCCAGCCAGCAGTGTTGTTAACATGGCTCACTGAACAGGAAGAGGGGACATTTTGACCATGGTTTTCTGAAAAAAGGGTGTACCTGGAATGAAGGAGGAGACAATCTTTATGGAAGGTAATCCTTATAAGTTAGCTTTATTGAAGAGTGACTTCCCCCTGACACAAAATAAGGGCTGGATTTTGTTCTGTGAGTGTTGTGACTGAATACAATCGCAGGAGATCTTCATTGAGTTCTGCTCTCTCCACTCTCCTCTGATGTGCATTGACATTGATGGATCCGTTTGGGGAGGGTTTTTTTTTTTCCAAGCATGTAATGGGTGGCCTTGTTTTGTTCCAGCAATACAAATGATTCACTGCCTCCAGGAGTAGTATGTACTCCTAATGGTGAGACAAAGGTTTATGAAGAATGATGAAGTTTTGCAAGATGTCTGTAGCATGAGTGGGTTTTTTTTGTCCATTTACAGCAATTGAAAAATTAACTGCGATCGTGAACTCCTCAGGAGGTTGTAATACTGGCTGCCTGTGTTTGTTTGTGTGTTTATCCCTAAACGTATTTAGGAGGGCAGTTCTAATTTAAAGTTTGGGCTAATTTGGGTGGAGGGGATAGCATTGTTAACTGGAGAAAATAGGGCTATCAGTTCCACTCAGATAACCCCTGGTCATCATTGGACCTCAAGCAAAGTTGTGACCTTAGGGCTTGAACTTTGCAGTCACATGACCTGCTTGTAAACTGACCTGTGGGGCTGGCTAAAGTGTTGCATCCCAGGCTGAGCTCAGAGAGCAACTG
Source organism: Atractosteus spatula (assembly GCF_055471065.1). Lineage (NCBI taxonomy): Eukaryota > Metazoa > Chordata > Actinopteri > Semionotiformes > Lepisosteidae > Atractosteus > Atractosteus spatula. The sequence goes on along the minus strand of NC_142728.1, from coordinate 2,619,331 downwards.
GCACTAGAGAGAGGAAGAAACATGAGGTTGTGGCTGTGCCTGCTGGTGGCTTTTTTGTAGCAGATGCATGTTTGAATGGCTGCCAGGGAAGTTACTGGCAAATTGGGAGAAGAATGAAATGGACACATGGGAAGGTAGGGGTCTCTCTTTTACTTCCCACTTGCAATGCTGCAGGTGAGATCCGGCCGCTGGCATTGAAGGGTTGAGAGCTGGGTTGGGTTTTTTCCTGTGAAATACGTCATTTTCGGTTTTCGCGGTTTTCTTTACCTTGAGAAGATGGCTAGGGGTTTGACAAGGAGACCCCGGTTACTCTTACAGATCTGAAGTTGACATTTTGGAGCTCACGCTAATCGTCGTTTTGTATGTATCGGTAATTTATTGGGATTTGTCCTCACGCCGCCCATCTGGAAAAGGTTTTCTGTGCAGCAGTTGTTACTTGATGGTATTAGGGCTGGGGTGTTTCCACATAGGGTTGTACTTTCCCCTGGGGCCTATTGTGGACCTCAGCTGGTGTCCAGTTTGGAGGTTTTCTTTTTTTCTGCTTGCATACGATTACAATCCCCCAAAATATGAGGGAAACCAGCATAAGCTTCCTTTCCCGAGCTGTGATTGTAGCCACTTAGTGTTACTTTGTATATCTTTAAATTTCTTACATTGGTGTGACCAGTCAGCTCAAGTGCTAAAAGCATCTGAGATGTTAGCAAGGGCCTTAGTTTGGGGCTGCTATCACACAGATCTTCTCAGCCTCACCGCCACCCACATTCCCTTCATTTCCTTACATTCTTTTCCAGGTTGCATAATTGCACCTCTTTTTTTTTTTAGTCTTGCCTTTTTTTTTTGTATCTCTTAGAATAAGGTACAGATCTCCCGAAGGACTGGCTTATTCTTACCTGAATGTCTTTTCAAACTTTGAGCTGGAGTGCAGAAAGCATTTGAGCACGTTAGGATTATGTAATTGTATTTAAAAAACAAACGCGTTGACCTTTGATCAATCAAATCTTTGATTTATCTCACAGGTCCAGCTTACTGATAGGCTCCTCTCTGTTCCACGGCGTCAATTTAATCATTGCATCTCATGAAGACTTGGTGTGAATTAGAAGAAGAAACAGGATTAAGATGAGTTTTTTTTTTTTAGAGAGAGGCAGGGGGTTGAAATGAACGGAATTTGTATTTTGTGCTGCTTAGAAAGTGTGGAATTTGGACACGCAAGATTTTGAAAGGAATCGCTGATAAGTGGTTAAAGAGCTTGTTCGCTTGTTTACATGTAACGCCTCATTTGCAAGAGACATCTGAAAATGTGATTTCTCAAACTGTGGGGCTGCAATTCTTTCAGCGTTTCTCTTCTCCCTTTTCACTCTCTTACTGTTGAAATCACCCACTTAATCATGTACATACCGCAGAGTAATCCGAGCTAATTAAGGAACCATCTGAACCAAAAATGTGAATATAGACGTCGGTTAGCATGCGCCACGATGGGCTGTGTTTTTTTTCCTCCATCTCGTGCCTTCATTCGCTGTTTGATGGCAGTGATCAGCTGAAGCAGGAGCTCCTGGGTGTAGCATTTCCTCACTTCTGTGCGTAACAGCTGGGGTTGACTCGAAGGTGATTATAGCCTCACCATTAAAACAAAGCAATTTTTCTTTCCCTCTGGTTTATTTTTTTTTTGCTCTTATCTAGATGGAGGAAAGAAAACAGCAACAACTTCTTTTTTTAGTGTTTTCAGGAGGGGGGGGGTCTCTTTTTTAAAGCTTTTTTTGTTTTCTGAAAAAGTATGCATTTTCTTAAAAAAAAACCAGCCCTGTCATCAAAAGCCTTCAAAACTCAACCCTCTTAGTCGGCCGGGCTCTGCTGGATAAAAGGAAAAGCTACTGTATTGTATGGCTCCTTGATGTTAACCCTTGCAGCAGCTGCCCACACAAATGTTTTTGTTTCAGCTGATAGAGGGTTAATTCCATTCAGGCTTTCATCATCACAAGGCACAGCAATCTGCTCTTTCACCATGTCATTCTGGCCAGGCAGGAAGTCTTATTTCTTTTGCAGTCTCAGTGGGGGAGGGTTCTGCGAGTGGGGGGTGGGCTTGGTGGGGGGAGGGGATATTGAGTCTGTGTGAAGATCAATAACAGTGGAAGAGGTCACTGGTTCTCTGCACTTTAATGCAGGCTAAATTTAGCCAATGCTAAGCAGAGTTTACCTTGCAAAGTATTTATTTTCTCAACTTTCTGGCTGTATGTGGACATAACTGCCCACTTTTCATTTACAAATTCCGAAATCCATAATGGATTTACGGTGGCTTATGGCTGTCTTTGATTTTTCAAGGTCCCCTTCCCCTCAGTCTCTTCACGCAGCTCACCACCAGCACATGTAGGCGAAGAACATGTTTATCTATTTCATCAGCACCTTAAAAAACATGAATGCTGCTTAAAAATACTGCTAACCAAGGCATATTTAGAAGTATTGTTTATCCAGAGAAGAATTTAACCGTGTCCCGATGTTTTTGTAACCGACACAGCCGAAGGAAGCTTTTATTTTAATGTTTAATATTTAGAATTGAGTTTGGGGTTAGCCTGATGTAGCAAAGTTAGAGTTTTCACAGCTGTCATGTCAGTTTCAAGGAATGCGATAGGTTAAGCAGAAAACAGCATTAAGCGGACTCTGGAAATATTTAGCAACTTCTGAAGATAAAACTCATTCCGTTGGCAAATCCACTGTTGGCTTTCATCAGGAGAAGCAGAAAAAAAATCTGAATAATTTATTGCACATGAAAAGCTGAGTGGCTGTGGGGTATTTTACGCAATTCTCAGATATGTGTTGCTGTGTCTGTTTTCATGTATGAGGCAGGACTGTAACAATACAGTAAATATGAGGAAGCTAGCCCTATCACTCAACATAACAAAAACTGGATGACTTCTTAATTACTATTATGTAACAGTGGGGTGGTTGTGGGTAAGCGTGCAGGATACCCACAGGATGGGAAAACAAAAAAACCGAGGGGAGCCTGTTCTAATGATTGTGAATTAAACTTCGGTGCTTCTTGTTGCTGCGGATTGTGCTTTTGAAAGAAGCTCTTCAAATGAAGGGGACAAATCTGTCTTCAGTCTGTTTGTACTGCAGCTCTGAAATATAATCTGTGCGATTTGTGTTTGCGCACAAGTAAACCTTACTTCAGTGTGCTACATAAATTTAACAGCGTTGCATAAATATAATTAGAAACAAAACTTAACCTATTTAACACTAACCCAAAAACATTTGGTTTAGGTTAATGTGGGTTAAATTTATGGGTGTAATATATTCTTATGAGGTGTGTGAGTACTTTTATGTAGGACCCTCAGTATATATGTGCACTTTTGTACTGAATGCAGAATATAACTATCACTCTTTTAACTGTCCTTGCATTGAATGTGGTGTGAAAATGGATATTTTTCAGAATATGGACTTTCCCTTCATAGCCTTCAGTATTGTAGGAAACATATACAGCTTGAACAAGGGAGCTCTTGTTGCATACAGGAATGTCTGCAGTTGAAATTGCAGTTGAAATAGCTTTTATAACCAAGAACTTTCAAAGCCTTTTGTTCTGGTGCAGGTTTATTCCAATTCCTTTATCTCTCACAGATTTTTCCAAATTGTTTAAATTCCGAAGATCTCGATTTGATTTTCCACACCTACAGTATGTCTCCCTTAATGACCTTTGAGGGTTTTTTTCACATTCGATCAGCGAAAGGAGAACACATTTTGATGACTTTTGACGAATTACGACATTTTGGGGGGATAAAAGTTTTAAGATTATGCTTTAAATTATTCTTCTCGCTTTGCAACATGTCCTTAAGCCTCTGCTTAGAAAGAGGTTTCCATCACAAAAAGCAGTGTCATTTTCCGACACAAGTGAGTTCTGTGTATATTTTAAAAGAACTTTCTAGTAACAAAGAATAAAGGATCTTTAATGACAAGAGGGACCAATGCCTCAGTTTGCCACTGTCTCAATGTGGCAACATGAGAAAAGATCCCATGGTGGGAAATCCATTTGTCTTTGGAATACCATTTGTTTTGAGGAAATAATCAATAGCATTCTCCATTAAATGTCATGCTTCTTAATTTCAGGTTTTTGATTTCCCTAATTTCCTGTAGGACTGTATTGATTACAATTGCATTGAACGCTGAAAATAGAAAGAAGCCTGTTAATTATGGAACAAAAGCGTAATTTAGCCATCTTGCAGTCCTAGAATAATCTTTTGGCTTTCACCCTCACCATTCTTGTGTTTGTGTTGTGTTTTTTAGAATCAGTTTTGTTGATGAGTAAGAAGCACCGATACGTGTTAGGTTGTCTATAAAAGAGGGCAAACCTTGAGAGCTTATTCTAATAAAAGACACACCACTCCAGGAGTTATACTGTTTGGCTAAAGTAACTGGAGGGCTTGCTTAATGAAGACGTTAAATCCAGTATATTTCTTAGTTTGTGCGTGCATGAAAAGGGTGAGAAATGTAGCAGACTCTCACAGTTAAAAAAAGAGCAGTCACTGTAGTAGACTATACGTCTATATAATTCTGATGGTTACAGACTGAAAATTCTCTTCATTATCTTAATTTGTTTTGCAATGTTAACACTGACAGGTAACAAAGAGGCTTATAGGGCTTGTATGGTATAAACAGTAGAACAATGTCATTGTGTTATTTTAAAAGGAGGAACATTCTGTCCTATTTCAGTTGTTGCTGCTAACATTATTTATTCATTTTGATCTACAATTTCAGAACTTTGCCCAGTGATATTAATCATCTTTATCAAGACATTAGGTTGAAGTTTGTATTGATTGCTTCGAGATTTAAAAAAAACCAACAAATTTTAATTTGGCATGTGGAAAAATCTTAAACAAATTAATGTGAAAGCTGCTTTATTACCTTAGACAAATTCTTGAAGATTTATAAGGTACAGTAAAATAAAGATTTAACTTTGAAAAATGGTACAGTGAACTACAGCGATATTTTAGAGAGCAGCTAATTACTAAATGCTAATTGTACCATTGTTGACCTCTTAAAGATACCAGTCAACAATGAGCAAATATCTCTCTTGAGTGCCTAAGGGTTCAGCAACTATTGTTTTGAGATTGAACAGTCCCAAAATGAATTAACATAACATTAACAAAAAGGATAGAATATTTGTAAGAATTTGATGACTCAAAAATTAATAAAGGTCTAGATAAAACCCATCAGTTGCTAGTGCTCAGTGTGCAAAGGCTTTTTTTTATCTTTTGTAAACCAGGAGAAACAACAAACTTCTGGGTCCTGCTGTCTTTGATATTAAAGAGAAGCTTTCTTTGACTTAGGAACAGGAACATGTCAAGCAGCAGTGGAAAACTACAGCTAAAAAAACACTTTCCCTGTCACCCAACCCCCTATCCACAACCTGGTTTCATTCCTCTGTGACAAGGACTTTGGATATTTGTAACCCGACACCACTTTTACAACATTTAATAAGCCAATTATATTTGATATTTGCCCCCTTCAACCATTTTAATTCTTTGAAGGCCAGTTCAATTCTGCTGGTATGCATCGGAAGTCATCACACTTTTGTGGCTGACACAAATGCTGCTGTCCTTTTTTCTTTTACTTCACAAAGCACAAAAACCGTGTGGATTTTAAATTCAGGCCAAATAGGAGAAGTCTCGAATGCATATTACGTTTCTGTCTTTTTCTATAGGATGTGTTATGGTGGTAAAACCCAAAGGAGGTCTGGTGTGTAAACTTTTGTCTTTAATTTAGAAATGCAGTTCTAAAAACATTTAGTAAGTGTTTTTGGAAAGATGGGGAAATATTAATGGAGAGCACTGCCATTGAAAGGCCTTATACCGCAAATTAAGTTACTCTGAGGCCATTTAAATTCCCCCAGTTGTACTTCCTCAATGCATTAAAATTTGGAATGAAACCTACCGTGACCTTTGGAAAACAATGTCTCCTTTAATGTGTCATGGGGGAGGGATTAGAAGGCTGAGACCATAAAATGCTTGGAGTTCAAGATGAGGTTGACGGTTTGCGAATGCTTCGTCATTTTCACACACCAGTGCAATGGCTCCGGCATTTGATTTAGCACGTTTGTCACAATAGTTCTGGAGAACAAAGTAAATTCTGCAGGTATCTGCCCAAATGTGGATCGCTTTCACGCACGGTTTAGACCCCAGCTGGTTAAAATTTTATTTCAAATTTAAATATTATTCAGTGCTTCATTCGAATGTACTGTATATTTTACATTGCATCAGCGTCGTGAATGCATGTCATTTTTTTCAAGTTGGAATTCTTGAACAAAGACATTTACAGTTTACGGATTCCTGGCTCATGTACTGCTATAGTCCCGGTTTCCATATTTTTGCAATCTCAAATTAATTCACTGACAAACGTGGAAAAACCGTTAATGTTTGCCAAGAAGCTAACATTGGGTACCTAATGAGAAAACTGTGATCGCTTTAAAGTTCAAGAATTGAGGAAAAATGGAAAATCCAAGTGATATATGCACTTTAAAATCCTCTGTGATCTACAGCAAATTAAAATTCTCAAGGCAGCTGTACGCTGGACGTGATGCCACAATGAATAGCATAGGGAAATTGTGATTCGAATATTTCTCACCTGAGAATAGGTGATGTTGCTGTGAAGCCAGGGCAGCCCTGGAGTGATGTGAAAAACAGATTAAAAGATGTTGACATGTTGCATCATGTGTCGTATGAGATGCTAACCCACACTCTTTGTGGATGACCTCTCTGTGTCATTTGCTTCCTGTTTGTCGGGAGGGAGGCATACTAGCTGTAGCGCGTCTTCCAATTCGGGTCTAGGTATACGGGCCAAGCCAGATACCAGTTCTTGAAGACAGGGAAATTCGCCCAGATCTTGTTGCGGTATTTCGTGCGCCTTATGCATCACTTGCACTTTTCCGTCCGTCAGTTTTCTTAGCGCCTCATCCAGTTCAGGGTCACAGGGAAGTGAATGCAAGGCGGGATGCACTTTGGATGGGACACCAGTCCACTGCAGGACACATACAGACACACACACACAATTAACTTACAAGTATGTCTTTGGCTGTGAGGAGGAAACCCGTACACCTGGAGAAAACGCACGTGGACATGCAGACTCCATGCAAGGACCCCAGGTTTGAAACTCAGTGTCACAGTGTGACAGCAGTGCTAACCACTGTGGCGCCATGTCAGCCCACTTGTATGTAATCAGAGTAAAAGCTGCAGCGTTATCTGTTTTGCCACTGTATGTCATTTTAACTTCAGTGTCCCCGCTGTAGCACAACCCTCATCTCCAGCTGCCTAGTAGTCATGTTGCGGCCACAGTGTCATGTCAGCAGATGGATTTTCATATACGGTCCAGTGCCACCTCAGGCAATGGAAATTCGCGTGACAAGGCTGAGGCCAAAAGGTGATAAAAGTTCCGAGGACAGGTTGGGAAATTTACAGACCTGAGAAACGAGTGACGAGAGAGAGAGCTCGTTTGGATGAATGAATGAAAAATGAATTCCATGCAAATTTAAGGACATTGCGGTTGTTTTCCGAATTTAGCGAACTAGTTGGTTTCTGCCAGTGAGGAACCAAGCTTCCTGATTAAAGTGTTTGATGTTTAAAGAGGATCTTCGGAAGTGAAGGTAACATTTGTGAGTATAATCATAGATCTGCAACAAAACATTACTTCTGCCATAGAAGCTAAAATCCTACATGAGACTTCCTCAGTTCTCTAATAGAAGTAATGAATAAGCATACACGTACAAGAACTGGTTTCCACACAGTCTGTGACTGATGAAATACCATCGCATTGCAGAAGGCAGTATGCAGCATTGTAGTGTATGCATAGGGTATCTGCTTTTCAGAAGTTTCTGCAACCTCCTGACTCCTTACTCATCTTTCAGTGTTACAGGATATTTATGGCTTCACTGAAGAGTGCAACAAAGGGATATTACTGGCTCTTTATCTAGGACTCTACTACTTTAGAAAATAGTTTGCAGTGCAGAAAACTCAGCGGGTACCTTGTTTCTGGGCCCATTAAACTTTTTTTTTTTCCGCAGACCCTTGTGTTTTGCAACTGCTTATGACAGAGTGTTTCTACATTGAATCTGAAATGCAATGTATCTTTGAAGCATGGCCAAATATATATTTTGACGTAGAATGCCCATAGATTTAACATCTTAAACACTGTTCTGAAGAGGGATGGAAATTAAACCTCGGATGATATTTAAACAAAACCCCATTTTCCCAAAGATGCTCTCTTTCAGTTTACGGGAGTCTTCTGCTTCTGTTTCATGGAAAACCATCTTCGAATTCTTCAAATTCTCCAACTTCAAAGTTTGTAGTTTGCGGATGGTAGGTGAATCAGTGTCTGGATGTAATGATGGCCCCTGATTTTACAACGTCGGAAAGTAACACTACAATTGCCTATATTATTCAGATACATTTGTTTGATTATTGTGTTTCAGTTTTGAAATCGTACATGTTATACAAAGCCATGCTCTTATATGCTGCTGAAAATCAAGATGTTCAGGATGTTTTATAGATCACAACATTTTGGGGGCTATCAATATTGATGCTGCAGGATAGAAGGTGTTCATTATATTGTCACCATTTCAGCCTCCCTACCACATATTTTAAAGGTTAGTTTTTTTAAGCAACGCCTAATCTGAATATCCTTTTAATTTATTTTAGAATTTATTTATAGTCTGCCAGGAGCTTATATGAAGTTTTACTGTCTTATAGCGATCCATGCAGAATAGAAGCATTATTTCTCTTAGCAAGTTAGATCAGTTCAATGTGCAAATATGGCACAAAATTAATTACATTTTTTCATCTGCTTGTGTTTTAGCCACTCCTGTGCACACACACACGAGCACCACGGATTTCGTAGGTGTTAAGATTTAAATGAACAACAGCTGTGTGATCTGGTGTTTTTTATAGCTGTCTTTAGAAACAGATTTTAGTCTTTCCAACTTCAGTCCTTATAGGATAGGATCTTCCACTCTTGGGTACTATTAATGCTATGGTTACAGACAGTAAAACTGCCAAATCATTAAGATTAATCTGATTATTTTAATATGTGTGTAAACAGAATCTTCTGTCAGTGGAGTACAATAAAGCCAAAACAGCTAGTAATTAGAGTGTGAAATACCTAGGGGATTTAAATGTCTCTTGTTCACTATTTAGCATATCTGTGAGAGAGGCTAGGCAGTGCTGATTCTCTTTCAGCTAATTGTTTTAATTTAAAACCCCTCCTGAGTGACACCTGGATCTACATTTTGTCCTAAAAGAGGCAATAAAGGGTTAAGTTTCTCTTCTCCTTGAAGTTGCACAAAGTTGTTTTCACCTTCTTGAAAGGTCATTTTCAAGAATGATTGTCCAGAACACACTGAAGTGGATATAATGATCGTGTTGTGTTGTATGTTGTAAGTATTGTAAGTAAAAATACATTTTAAGAACAAAAAATGGAAGATATTCAGCTTTACTATATGTCGAGTGTGTAATATTCTTTGATAATTTAGAAGAAAGTTTTATTACACTCATCTGAGAGGCTTGTATAATCCAATTTTTCTAACAGATTTGAACAACAGGTTTACATGCACACACCCTAGTGCCTCTCTCCTTTTCATTAGTTAGTCACAGGGCCACTACAAAAGAAAAACCATGTGAGAATTTTTGGGTATGTTTTACATATAACATGGTGCACAGAAACCTTCTTTGATTTTGTAAAAATCAAATCAATGCTACTTGTCAAAAACATTTTTGCCTGAAACTGCAATTTATCTTGCTAGTTGATTTTAATGTGTAGTGTGTGTCCGGTAAGGTGCGCTGTTGCAGGAAAAAATAAAAGCTTTGTAACACTGGACCTTGGTCTCTCAGCTCAGCTAAATTCAACTGAAGCATAAAGAATTATCTTAAACTTAGCTTTTCACAGTCGGTTTTTGAACTCGTACAAAATGAGTTCAGGTGACATACAAATGCCCAAATATCCGAGCACACGTGCTCATTTTTGTTCGTTTATGCCCGAGTCAAGGGAGGGGTGCGAGCGTAGTTTTTCCCATGTTGTTGTCACCTCCCCAGGAGCAGCTGAGGTTTTCCCACCACACGGCTGCTTTGCATAGGATGAAAAAGCTGTGATGAATTTAAAGGTCATTGCTAACTCAAGTGCGAGCCGACCGAAGCCGGCATTCTTGCGTATAATAAGAATGAGTGACAAATAACAGGGGTCAGGAGGCAGTGACCATGAGGCCGTGCTGCCTGCTCAATAGCATCCTGAAGAAATCCAAGAGGAGGTGCCGGGCCAGTAGCCCTGGTGTTTACCGTGATCCAATCAGGCTGAAAGCAAGGCATTAAACTCTGGTTGCAGGCCATTTTATTGCAATACATTTGTATTTATCAAAACCCCTCTGAAATCCAGCTTTTTTTCCCTGCATTAGGGATTAATACAGTGTTCAGGACACCTCTCAAAAAAGCCTCCTGATGTCTGCATTTGTTTTGTTTTTTTTCTTCTTAATCGCGTCCGCTCTCTGAAGCGTCAGCACCCCCGAATTAAGGAGTGCGGCCATTGCAGCTACTATTGTAGCCGTCTTTGTGTGGGTATAACATGAAAATGCACTATGGCCTTCCCTGTTGTGCTTCAGACAAGCGATAGCCACTGTCTGATATAATGGCTCATTGACCTCTAAACAGGAGGAAAGACAACAATGTTAACTGATATCATAATTATGAACATAAGCCTTGAGAAGGTCTTTTTTTTTTAACCCTTTGTGACTACTCAGCCATGTCTCTCACTTAGGCCCAGGAACATTCCAGTCTTGTAAGGTCTTGCAAAGCTCAGCTATTCACCGTAACCATGGTATCTTCCCATCTGTTAAGGATTTTTATGACGGAGAAGGTGGTGGTTGGGTTGAGGGATGTGTGAGTGTGGGGGGGGGGGGGTAGGGCTGGGTATTATATTCAAGCATGTCCCCACCAAGTTAGACAGAATGAGAAAAGGAAACTTAAGAGGCCTTTGCTAATGCTCTCCCTGTGCTTGTCTTTATCTGGTAAATGAAGGTTGGGATTATGCCATTTAAGATTTTAAACAGCTTTTTAGTTGCTGCAGCTTCTGCCCAAAGTGTGCTGCAGTGAATGTGCTGTTACCTAGGTGATTAGCAGAGCTGCACTTTCTGCTGGCAGCTCAAGGAAGATTTAGTGTCCAGAGTATAAAGGCAGATTTTTTGAGTCCTCATAAATATACATAAAGAAAAGAAACCAATAATGTCATAATTTTGAGGCACAGGGATTAAACAAAAGAGAACTGAAACCACTGAGGTAATGGTTAGCCTTTTCTGCAGCCTCGTAGATGAGCAACTATCTATGAGACCGTGAAGCCTAAAAACAGCGAAACTAGTGAGATGCCTGTTCTTATATAAGGCTCCTGAGAAAGATCGTGAGTAAAAATCTTTCTTTTAGAGCCATATGGATAGGTTGGGAATAAGAATAATGTCACTCTTAAGAAAAACGACAGTAATCTGTTGTCTCATTAAGGGGTTAAGATTTCATGTCCTGTAATGCTTACATATACATGTATATGTAAGCAAGCATTCTTGTTTCATTTGAAATACAGTAGATAATCTTATGTGCCAAGCCATCTATTTAACTTAAGGCCTTGAAACAGGGTCTGTCATATCCACTCTCTTCTCATTATGGACAGCTTATTGCTTTCCACAGCACTGAACGCTGTGCTGATTTAAAACCCATTCAAAACCAGTTTTTCCTCATCTTTTTTAAATAGAATAAACCTCCATTTCATTACAGTGTTTACTCAGTATTTTTTACTTAACGAGTCAAGGCACACCATGGCGGAGTAGATTACACACTAAATACTCATCCTGGTTCCCTCCTAGTATACATTTTTAGAGTGCTGTTAAGCTAGTGCTGGCTGTTGCTTGTGACAAGGATATTCAGATAAATATCGGGGATGATAAATCTAATTCCTGACAGTTTATAAAACAATTTAATCCTGTACTGCTCACATATGAGTTTCTTAGCCTGGAAGCTGAAGGGTGTTGAATGATATTGTCTCGTTTTAACGCTGTTTTAGACGATTAGTTCTGTTGAACAGTTTCAAGATGGCACAGTACCTATGGAAAAGTACTTTTATGGATAATTTTGGTTGCATTTTGTTTTCCAAATCAGGCTTGCACCTTGACAAGTATTTATGAACCTTTGGAACACCTTTTGAGTGGTTTCCCTGAATGAATACACTGTGCTGTCTTTGAAATGGCACCAAGGAAGCTTTTGACTCGAGTGCTTCAAGAATGTATCAATAAAAAAATGATTTTAAAGAAATTGGATTTTAATTTTTCTTTAGCTGTCGGGGTCTACTTTAAAATCGAATAAGGAGCAAAGCAATCTATAGCATATACCTGGGTGAGGCTCAGCAGTTATTCTGGATAAGCATCCCCAGTAAACAACAAAGTAGGTAAAGGAAGAAAAAATTACATTGCTGATTTAATTAAGGAAAGAATTTAAGGAGGTCAGATTCTGCATGCTCAAAGCAGAATTCAGCCTGGACACTGGGGTAACATCCTTACTCTTAAAAATAGTGTCACGTGAACTTTAATCAGGTAATCGGGACCATAGTTTGATGTCTTTTTGGTGTGTCCTAAGGCATAATCCTGGAGCTCTGGGTTCTCGACCAGACTCAAGAGTGCCACCTACTGGTCCACCAATACTACTTCCAGCAACAGCATTGTTTTCTGTAGAAGAATCCCACCTCAGTACTACCTAGCCTGAATCTGGCTAATTTAAAAAGGCTTACAATGTGGTTGTATTATCAGTAATAATAATTAATAATGATCCTATATAGGTAGCATGTTTTAACTTACTATTGCTTTGATTACAGTTTGTAAACCACACTTTTAAGATCTTGAAGAATATTTCCAATGATATTCAGGTAGATGCTGCACATTGGTGGTAGTGGAGGGGAGTCCCCATTACCTGTGAAGCGCTTTGGGTGGAGTGTCCAAAAAGCGCTATATAAGTGTAGGGAATTAATATTTATTGTCTAAATCCAATTTATTTCGTACAGACATATATTTGTCACCTGTATGTGCTATACAAACCCACATATATTATTTACATGCTAATAAAATGCTTCGGTCTGCTGTGGGCACCACATTTTAAATTTGCTGTTTGTTTAGACTCACAACAGTTGCTTTTTTAAAGGGGAGCCAGCTGTCTTTGTTTACACACTTGGGTAGGTTAATTAGCAAGTACTCTAGTTGGGTTTAAAAGGTAACAGAAAGCCACAGAGGCCTGATTCCCAAAATGAAGTGCTTGTGTAAATAAAATAGTGGAGGGTGTGGTTCTAGTTTACTCTTGACTGATTGAGTAGAGGCCTCCAGCAATCACTGCACACATGTACTGTAACATTCCCATTTTTTCAGCTTCTGTGCAACATGGCATTTGACCCATATTCGTTCGCTGTGCCCTGCATTTTTGTTCACAGCAGTTTTTAAACAGTCACATTAATGTTTGCTGGGTACAACCATGAAATGCTTCAAATACACACCAAAGTATAAATGGCTTTTTAGAAAAACAGTTTTTAGCATTTTTGTTACTGAGAAAATCGTGCTGTTACAAAGCTGATATTTATTGCAGAAAAACAATCCCTTCCAGCCACTGTGATAAGACTTTTTCATGGATCATTTTCTCATTGCGTAGACCAGTCGGTTTGATTTTAAGGGCTCCCAACTTGTCAAATAAGCTGAGTGTTCTGGCTGAAGGAAAAGGACCAACACAACTCCACCCTGTGGTCTCTTTGTATATCAGAATACATCTTATTTAATAATATACTATTTTATGACAAAAACGTGTGCAGTTCATTGTACTTTTAGACAGATTTCAGTGATCGGCGATTTGTGATAGAAAGGACCGTGCTTTACTGCAGGGGGAAGAAATATATTTTCACTCAAGAGATACGCATTTAGGCTTCCATAATCACAGTTCTGCGTTCCATGGGCCTTTGTAGTCGATTAGCTAACCTCAAGTCTGAAGTACTGTATAATTCGCCACACTATTTTAAGCAACTGCTGCATGTGTTTTTAAAGTAAAAATCAAAACCTTTGTCTACATCTGTTTTGCATTAAAATGCCTGACCCCTCCCTCATTTACAGTCTTGTATTGATTTAGGGTCAAAGCAAGGACTTCCAGTTTTGAAGTAGCCCAAATAAAAAAATATTTTTTTTTTGTTCCAGTATTCCTTGGCTTTTCACAGATGTATACCAGTAGCCGTTGCCTCTCTGCTTGGTGCGCTAGTACTTTGACTTTGTCAAAGCAAAATTTTGCTTTGATTTTATGAGCTGCTAGTAGGGGCAAAAAAATAGCATGGTAAAATAAGAGAGAACTGTGAGTGATTTGCAGTATGGGCAGTAAGAGAGATGTTATAGGTATTGAGACTTACCAAGCAACCTGTACTTACCTCTTCCAAGTTTGTGGATCTTCTTTCAATCTGATGTATTTTTTAGGACCTTTTATCTCTAGATTTTGGGAATGTGAGGAGGCCAAGCAAATATTGTGCTGTTTGGGAAGATCTTCACAGCTCACACAACCAAACACAGAAGCAGGTCAGATTGAGATAATGGGACTGCAGTGGAGGCCGAGAAAGTCATCTGCTTTTGTTATCCGCTTCGTACTTCATTTATTTTGGCAACTCTGTCTATTAGCGTTATTAGACGTCACCTAGAATCCTGTTCAGCTACTCTTCAGCCTTATTCTGTCAACACGAGAATGTTCAAATGTGTTTCCGTTAACCAATTTAATGTGACAGCCCCTGTTGCTTGAAGTAATGCAATTTGCATGCGGCTCTCACTGTAGAAAAATACAGAGGTATAGGAGAATTCTTTTTTGTAATAGAAAGCATCTACTGATCAGGGCTTCATATGTAGAGCATACATACAAAACTGATTTTGCATAAAATCCAGGTGTATAGTATTTTAAAATCCAGAAAAATCATAAACCAGGCTTGTAGAATTTTGGAATACTATAAATGGAACATTTGTCAAAAATAGTTTAATATATACTATAAGAAATTGCAGAAAGGGCAAAATGGATATATAAGTGAAAGTACACGTGATGGAAGTGTTTCGTATAAAAATGTTGCCCAGTGCAGTATTGTGTTGACATGACACAGTGTGATTATTATCTTGACGATAAGTCTCATTGTGCCAAACCATCTCAAAGTCTGTGTATGTATAGGCAGTGAAACACATTTAGCGTTTACATCTTGATGTGTTGAATGCATTGAGCTCTTGTGTACAGGCTCTGACGTACAGGTACCCAAGCTGCGCAAATGTGATAAAGGTCTTGAAAGCAGAGTTTTTGCACACCGTGATCCACTAGACGATTTCTGAAAAGTGTTTCCAGAACAGTAAAATACAGAGCAGAGTGAGGATTAACTTGGGGTAACAAAAGAAAGGGACTGAAAATGGACAACAGAAATGAAACAGTGAAAAGAGATACAGATTGTTGTTCACCATACCTCTTTCCTCTGGAACACATCTCCTTGGATATGAAGGCATCCCTCAGATCATGCCTCAAGATAACAGCGACATGAATCAGTGAGCCAATTTTATGAAAACCTGTTTGGTTTATAGAGATGATGGGACACTTACAACGATTTCTTGGGGCCTTCAGAATGTCCTGATCATCAAGACCCCAGGAGATGTGTGGATACGCGATGTTCACAATTACTCAAACCCTGGCAAGAGGTATTTAGTCAGCTCCTCTTTGGCTTGAAGAGACACTTCCTGTTGTTTTTTAATAGGTTCTGAAACTCATTAGGGATACTCGCCCACTGTTCTAAACAAGAATCAGAAATTATGAGCTCCACTTGGGATTGCTTTCTCCTGCTTATACCTTGAATGTTTAACTCATGTCATTGATGACCAAACAACAGCACTGATCATTATGTCTGTGCCCTCAGCTGTTTGGTCAGTGACCTTGCTGCAGATCCATTTTGTTGTTCATAAAACGAACACATCGTTTTTCTACATAAGCTTTATTGCTCTGTGCTTAACATACCACGGGTGCAAAAATTCAGTGTCACCCAATCATGTTGCATTTCTGCAAAGCTTGTGTCTTCCCACGGATCTCTGACTGGGGTCTCTGGAGATCATCCTCAAGTGGGTATCGCACTTAATTTCAGGACTGCTGAAAAATCATCATGTACTTCTGTATTTTCTTTTAAATCTATTAACTTGCAATTCATCAAGATTAAGAAATACATATAAAAAATGATGATTGTCATGGTGCCATAAAGTTTAGAGACCAGTGCATTGTCCATTAAAATAATTATTTTTGAGTGACCTCATCAATTAACTGTCAAAGCATTCAGCAGTTGCACACCAGTTTGATCCTGACTGGGGCCCATCAGGCCAGTGTAGCAGCTCTGTCGAGTATATTGGTTAGGTCTGTTGCAGACAGGAGTGGAAACTGCAGTGCACTGCTGTCAGGTGTGTAAATGTGAAGGCTTTAGCTTTCTCACACTTGCGTTTTTGCGAATGTCTGACTTCAGTGCTGCAGCTTCATGGCTGAATCGACCTACATCATGGTTTAGGTTTTTCACCAGAAAGAATGAAAGACAGCCGTTATCAGACAAAAGAGTTAAAGAAACTACTGAAAATCTTTCAATGGGCTTTTTGCAGCATTTTTCCATCTTAACTAGACTTAACATATATTACCCAGTGTTAGGGGATACTTCTGCCTCAGTTTTAAATATGTTTTCACATCACATTTCACATACTTAAGTAACTGCTACAAAACAGTGTTGCCTACATATCAGAACTCACATTATTTCTCGATCAATGTTTCTTTCCTATAAGTCTGTGTTCTGAATTAATTGTAAAGTCATTTAAAGAGGAGGAGTCTCTTCTACTTTCACTAAAGGCATGTAAACATTTCATGTGCACTTACCAATATAGCGTGACACTATTGATAGTATATTTTCTCTTTCTATACTGGTTTTCCTATTTATCTTTAACCCCATATTATTATGCAGTATATTGATTATTTTCCTAAAATGTGTATTGCAAAAGGCAATTTTTTTTACTGTAAACAATTTAGAAGTGTAATGTGCAATGAAGAAAATCAGCGACAACAGCAAGTATCTGTACACAAGAGCTACATGGACTGTAGCAGAAGATTGCGTCTTTTCTTTCTAAAGTGCTGAACAGACATACAGTATCAGAAACATGTTTGTGATGTAGATTGCTTCTTTGAGAAAGAGTAAGTGTGTTTTGACCGCTAAAATGACACACAATTGGTTGGGAAACAAAACATAAGTCATTTGAGGACCCTGACAAGTATTTAATATTATGCTGATAGACATATACAGGTAAGACCCCTAAAGTTGTCTTTCTGAAGGTTTTCATATTCAGATTTATTTATGTCTGCAGAACAAAACCTAGCATGCAAAGCGTATTCTAGCCACAAGCAAAAATTACATTGCAGAACCTCCATGTATGCAGAAGCAGAGGGGCGGACAAAGACCCCCACAGGTCATCTTTTCCAGATCAATAGAGACACGTGAAAGATGTCCAAAAATGTGCAGCAGAGACTTTCAGGCCCGAAGATGAGACAGTTCATGAGATAGTAAGGAGGCCTTGCGGTGGATATAGATCCTGTGGTACTTATTGACAACCGTCACCATATAGCCCTTGGTGGCTGTTGTACTCTTTGTAATTAAACTAATATTTTGTTCTAATGAGTTAGACCCAGAACACATTGAAGGAAGTTTGTGCACTGGGGGCAATTTGGGGTCAAGTCATCTGTTATCTTTGCTGGGGAGAGCACGCCGCCAAGCCTCACAAGGATGTAATCGGAAAATCCGTCTTGTTTTGCAGATGATCAGGCTGATCAGCGAACTTGCCTTATCTGTGGAGACAGAGCCACAGGCCTGCACTATGGCATCATCTCCTGCGAGGGGTGTAAAGGGTTCTTCAAGCGCAGCATCTGCAACAAGCGAGTCTACCGCTGCAGCAGGGACAAGAACTGCGAGATGTCCCGCAAGCAGAGGAACCGGTGTCAGTACTGCCGGCTGCTCAAGTGTCTGCAGATGGGAATGAACCGCAAAGGTAAGGGAAAGGCTCACCTGAGCAGGACGTACCTGTTTCCCTGTCTGGGCAGGGCGCTTTTACTGCGTGGGTGTTGAGAAGAGGCTTTATGTGTTGGGGGGGGGGCATTGAGTATGATTTGGGATGACATGCTGCTACTCTGAATAGCTCCTCAGAATACAGCTCAAAGCGGTTTGATATTTTGACAGTTTGATTCTGTCTCTCTCATTCCAGCCCCGTAGGTTTCTGTAACTCAGGATGACATTGACTTGCAGTCATCGTCGCTGTTGTAGAAGTAAAATATATCGGAGAAGAACAGAGATTGTTTGCTTTATTAGGAATTGCTTTCCTGTCAGTGTCTCCCTGGTATCATTCAAAATGAATTTTCCTGGTCTAAAAACAGGCCGACATTTTCTTCACCTAAATTCCCCGTTTTATAAAGTCACTTCAAATTGAATATGCGCAGGAGTATAAGCAAAAAAAAAACCCCAACTAGTCTCTCTTCAGAACCCACCACCTACAACGACATATTTAAACAAAGTTTATGTCGTGCTCACAAATCACTGTGGCATTTAATAAGGAAAAATACTGTAAAGTGTCATTATGAAGTAAAATAAAATTTTACTTATGTTACCTTTCAGTAGCCTGCAGAATCAGATCATGTAAAGGACATTTTGCTGTGTTCCAACGATAGTGTGTTCATTCCAGGTTAAAGTCAAAAGGGAATTTTGTTTTGGGTTTCCTTTATAAGGGAAATCACTGTTTGCACATCCCAGTGACTGAAGTGTGAGTCTGGGAGGTGTACTGGAAAGTGAAATGTCTTTGGTACGCACCACAAAAACAGCAATGAAGGAACCACGTTGAACAGGATCTTTATTATAGAACAATTTACATTTCACTGAGATAATGTTATGAATGGTTGTGCTTCTGCTTTAATTTTGAATATCCAATTCTGCCCCATAACAGACCCCCTGACGTTGCTCTCATTCGTTTAACCTATAATTAATTGCTTTTGCTTTCTCTGAAAGCACATTGGCTTAGGTCAGTAACAGGTGTAGCTCAGTATGCCACTACATCTTGCAACTGTTTTAAAAGGATCTGTATTTATTGGTCTATTACTGGTAGAATGGAAAATAGAACCTGGGTATTTATAACAGCCTTAATAGTGTAATCAACGCACTGCTGAACAATATTTCCAAAATATGCTTTTTTCCCCCACATATAGACGTGAAAGAATTATTTTTGTGTGGCTTCACTTCATTATTTGCAGTTCTTGCAGCATGTGCAATCGAGGGCTGTGCTTGTGTGTTTATTTTGTTTATATGTATTTTTTGAACAGACAAGTAAAAGGTTCACAGATGAAGGATTTCATCAGGCAACATTGCTCCGTATTTTGTGGTTTTGTAAAACTTGTTACCAGTTGTTTTGTTATTGTTGTGTTAACTTTATTTTTGAGTATGTATGGAACTGCATGTGACAGAACTGGAGCCTAAAGAGTAATTTATTCTCCACTCTGATCCCTTTGTCCTGAGAGCTTAATGTAAGGTCAGGCTTGCCTATTTTTAGCATTTATATGTACGCCACACATAACTTATTGTAATAAATTATTAAGATGGCTTTGACACTTTTTAAGTTTCATAGCCAGTCTTGGGAGACTGTGATCTTCGTTCAGAGTGATAGCTGCATAATCAGTTGTTTCTAGATTAAGTTGGGTTTTCATCAGTTTAATTGGTTACTTCGGGAGACAGACACGGTTTTCTAGCATTTTGATGTACTCTGCCGCATTAGTGAAAATGAGTGTAGGGATAAATTACATTTTCTGAACACATTTCATTTGCAGCCTTTATTTTATGGTGACTGCTTGTAGATTTAGAAGGGGCTTTTACATGTGTCTTTGTATTGAAAATAACCATGCTCATGTATGAAGGGCAAATTTTGTGAATAAGATTGTTTATTGTGAAATATAACCTCAAGTCTAATACAACATCAGCTCAATCCATTTCATTACAATGGAAAACACAGAAGAGCAGTAGTTAAGATTTCTAGCGGTATACTAATATAAAGGTCTCAGGGTAATGATAAAGATAATAACCTATTTTGATGTAAAGCTGTGGCTCATTACTTTTATTCCTTGGTCAGCGAATTTGAATCTAATCTAGATCGCTTGAGATTTTAAGGTGAATTATCTGAAATATCAGTTTAATCAGTATTTAAAAGGTAGGAATGTCCTTGTATCCACGTTTGTCAGCGTTCCTTGTTGTGATTGTGAGTGCTGTATTTTGGTTAAAACAATATGCTTAGCATGCCTGCGATTCTCAGAAGTGAATGTAGGTGCCTGTTCCAGACTGAATGCTTGCTGTGTAGCCTAAGATAATGGGGGGCTGTGCTGTGAAATGTAAGACCACCAAGGTTTTGTGGAAGGGTCACGGCCAGGCTAGGATAATTTAACCACAGGTGTTGTGGCACTGAGATCAATATCTGCCCTCTCATTATGCTCGTCATGAGACTAAAACCAGCTATTTATTGAGGACAAGAATACATCTTTTATGACAGCAGAAAAAAAAGCACTGTCATGATTGTTGCTCAGCATTGAAGGGTGTGATTAATACTATCCACACATGTTCACATCTATAGCTGTCTGCAGTTTAATAATAAATACACAAACACAGTCAACAGCAGCGACTGGGATTCATAAAAAAAAGTTAATTCAGTGCAGCAAAGCACCTTGTCAGAAATAGTCCTGCCTGCGATTTGTTTGTTTGCACCAAGCTCTTGTGACTTCAGAGGCACATTTCCTTCACCTGTCACAGTAAAAGGTCTTTGTTACCCTTTAATCCTTAGAGATTTAACATAGGCAGTGTGGCATCTGCTTTTTCGGAAGTGGTTTTGTGTTTGTTTTCTTTCATTTAAAAATTGAGGTTCTTTGTAGTACCATAAATAAGAGACAGGTTAGAGTTACTCTGTTATTACCCAGACTAAATTATTTTGAACCTAAAAGGCTTTAAGGACGACTTCCCTGTTCTATGTGAAGGCAAGCAAAGTTTCATTTAATTTTGAAAAAGCAAACTGATTTTACTTGTATTTGTACTTTAGAGTAAGCAGATATCGACATGTCAAAACTGGGGAGGTGAAACGTTTCAAAGCTTTCTGAATGAAGCCTGTTCTTTTTTTCACTTTGAGGACTGTGGTCTTGTCGGCCCCCTCTTGTGGATTGAAAGCTACGGTTTTCCTGTTTTTTGGTTTCTATTTTTTCATCCCATTTCTGAGGAAAGACCTTGTAATTCATAACATCACTTTTTTTTTCTCTGGGAATATCGTTTTGCATAATAGATTGAAGTTCAGTACTTCAAACCGCAGACACTTGTATTAATTGTGATGATGAAGTGGAAAGTTAAGAGATAAGAGAGAGATAAGAGATCACTTTATTGGCCATATACAATTTCTTGCATTAGGAATTAGTCTTTTCGGATACCCCAGCCTGCTCTCCGAGACACAGACAGGTTATAAATAACTTGTGTCTATCAAAGGCAATTTACCCAAAGTAGAAAGGATGAAGCATCCCATCACCTTGTGATGCCTGAAATTCAGGCATTTGAAATTCCTAAAATCTGAAACAGATGAACTGCTCTGCAATGGCAGTTTTGTTTCCAATTTTATATGACACATACAACAGTGGCACGCAAATAGGGTGTGTATGTTTTTTCTGACAGTTAATGTGTCACTTTCCAAATATGTGGGTAAATACTGTATACAGAATCAGGGAGGCATTCCTGTGCGAGAGTGGTCTGGCACCGCTTTACTTGACAGACAAGTTGCGCTGCACTCGTGTTGATCTTAGTATGTGTTGAGAAAATGCTGGAGTGCTCTCAATAGTTAAAACCAGCCTGCTCACTGAAGGATGATTAAGATTTTTCACTTATGAATCAAAACTGTGGAGTTTACACCACAATGTGAGTTTGTTTTTACATTTTGGTTGAACATGTATTTTTTAGTTTGTCTTCAATTAGAATATATGTATCGTTTTATGCTACTGTTGTATATTTATCGTGATGTGATTTTTAATACGTCTTTCATTGACTGTTTATGTAAGCCAAACTCGTACTGTGAAACGGATCATACCAGCCTCACTATCCTGTGGGGTGACAAAATGGCCTTTTCCGAAAGTTGCTGTTTCTTTGTTTAACGGGGGCTTTTTTTAATGGGCTGTCCAAAGCGTTTCTTTTGAGGGGGAAAAAAAAAAAGAGAATTAAGATTTTGCTTTGAAATACAGAAACCGAGTCTGACAGAGCCTCAAGGAATTATCAGGGTCACCTTTGAAAAGCAGTGCTGCTCTGGGATTATTCCTTTACCCAGGCCAAAAGAGTCAACCGTGTGGCTAAGACCTTTTGTTCCATTCCCCGATTGGACTACACTGCGCGAGAGAATGCTTTTTGTCCAACATCGGGCAAGGTCATGTCTCTGGCTCTTTGAGGTTAGATGAGAGTGACATGTTATTTTAATGAACAGCATCATTATTTCACTTTTTTCATATAATCCTCCACCATTTATCGTGATTAAGTGTGATGAGGCCAGAGCCACTTTATCCTAAATTCAATTAAGGGCATTTTCAAGACACGCTGTTTGTCACTCCTCATATAATAAAACCGTATTATAAAAACACAGACACCACCATCCAAGAGATGGACTTTTAATGGAAAAGCAATGTTTTTTTTTACTTAAGCATCCTTTCCTGCTATGTGGAGTTTAGTCTTTTAAATTTCTTAAGCTGCTTTATTTGCAGTTGGCAGTGATTTTAGATCCATAAACGACTTTGTTCTGGATGCATGAGATATTGTGAATTTGATAGAACGTTCATGAATTTACTTCTATGCTGTTGCATTTAATCGAGGGATCCATTGCAGTGCCAAGCTCTGCTGGCAAAGGAATTAAGAGATGTTGCCAGACATCATTTTGGATATTGAGATCCTTATGGTATTCATGGTTTTAATTTCACTACTGTTTTACCATTTTAAGGTATTATAATTTAGCGGCTTGTTTCAGAAGGCAGCAAAAAAAAAACAACTTTCTTACTGCTTTGATCCCGATAAAGAGAGATAAGATTCCAGTAAAATCACAGACGGAGATTGCTTTCTGCTCAGACGTTTGATATGCAAAGTACATGATATGATCATCAATGATTAGTGATGCCTGGAGGGATAGAATTAGAAACTCACAATTTTATCACAACCTTAAAGGCCATGGCTTGTTGTGAAAAGAACTATCCCACTACCATGTCTTTGAAGAGCAGTTGTGTTAAATATGAGAAATTTTGTTTTATTTTACTGTAAGATCTGTATAAGTTGTTTTTACCCTTACCACCTATGAATAGTTACTTTTGGGTAGGGAGAAAAATTACTACTTCAGTTATTGTAGGATACGATAAGTAATCCTATTTGTGATGCTGTAAAATTTCTAAAAAAAAATAAAGTATTGCACAATAAAACATTTTAAAAAGAATATATATGTTATTAATTCCTTCAGAGTAATTTTGCAATTCTGTGATTAGACAATATCAGGTTTCTTTTCAGGAACAATGAAGCTGTTTGAATGGGATCTGTAGTGTAACCTAGTGGACAAATATAGGAACTACAAATTTAGTTTTGACCTATAAAAATATCATTTTTAAGGGTTAGAGTTTATGAATGCTAAGTTTATAAATGAAAAACATTTGTATGCACTGTAAAAATGTTCTGGCTTTTGTTTTGTGAAATAACACAACTTTAATGGCATGATTAGCCTTATTTCTGCAACATTTAAAAGGCTCTTTGGGGGAAAAATAAAGATGTCTCAAATAAAATGTACAGTATGTTTATAAATTGTTATTACGAGCTGTAGAGTCAGATAAGTATGTAATGATATATTTTATGTTTTTGAGCTCTTTCGGGTTTACAGATGATGGTAACATGTATATTCCTGAATTACTAGGAAGTAAATGCTATTTCCTTGTAAATGTTTCAAAATTTTACATTTGACTAAATACCCAGTTGCCACTGATCCTTCATTTAATTCAATTGCATGTTATAAACATCGAGTATCGTTTCAACCTGTCTGTTTTTCAAGAATAGCTGTCATTGTTGTCCCAGAAACTGCCTGTAAAGTGTAAGATTCTGAAACTTTCATTTTCTCTTTAGAAGGCAAATAATTGGCCTTGGTTACTTGAAAGTGCCCTTACCCCCTAACAATCCCCATCTCTGAACTGGCTTCATCACTCTGTTCTCCTCCCCACTGAGAGCTGGTGTGTGGGGAGCGTACTGGTGCACTATAGCTGCCGTCACATCATCCAGGTGGGGCTGCACACTGGTGGTGGTGGAGGGGAGTCACCATTATTATTATTATTATTATTATTATTATTATTATTATTATTATTATTATTATTATCTTTAGATCACAAAACAGTTATCGCCTATATCAGCTGTGTAGCCAGCTGCATTGCAATGTATCCAACTACCCCATTGGAAATTGCTTATGTAAACGAATGCATACCTTAAAAGATGCGAGGAGGCTTTGTTCATTTTAAACATTATCAGTACTTTCACACACACTGGGATTTTAAAGCCTTATAAAACTCCCTCTATTTATAGTGGATATAATATGAATGTATCTAGAGCAACAACAAGTTCCTACATAATTCCTTCTGCCTGCAGAACTCCAGAGATAAGGTTTTTCTGTGATAATTATAAATAATTGCAATACTTACTATTCACAATATTTTGATGGAAATGCTGTCCAAGACAAAGGTATTTACCATAGAAAATGTATGCAAATAGTGAACATTCAGTGTTATTAAGGTCAAAGTAATATTCTGGTATTACTACATTAAAACTGTTACATCAATCTTACTGCTTTGTATTTATTTGACCTCTTTTGAGCTGTTTTGGATGAAAATAACTATGCAGAATACAAGGAATAATAAGACCATATTTTATACCATCAGTGGACAATTGTCAAGTACTGTTCTTTTACAGTCTGTAAACACTTATTTGTTTGCATGATTCCTGTAAAGAATGTTACACCCTAGCATTGTATTATTATATATTATTCACAGA
The DNA here is from genome assembly GCF_055471065.1 of Atractosteus spatula. Taxonomy (NCBI): domain Eukaryota; kingdom Metazoa; phylum Chordata; class Actinopteri; order Semionotiformes; family Lepisosteidae; genus Atractosteus; species Atractosteus spatula. Next base: position 2,594,164 of record NC_142728.1, on the reverse strand, counting down.
ACCTTTTTGATTTTGAAATAATATCTATGTAGTTTGCTACATCCCTCCATTTTCTAACCGCTTAATCCAAAACAGGGTTGTGGCGGAGCCAGAGCCTATCTGAGCAAGCAGTGGGCACAAGGCAGGGTACGCCCTGGATGGGACGCCAGTTCATCATAGGGCAGACACAGACCAACACAAACTCACACCAGGGCTCATTTTTCCAGAATCCAGTTAACCAAACAATATGTTTTTGGACAGTGGGAGGGAAACAGAGGAAACCAGAGGAAACCCTTCCCAAGAAAAAGGAGTTTTCTGTTAATGGATGGATACACCTATACTATTGTAATATCATAATACTAGTAGTCTCCCTGCGCAGCAGACTGAGTGGGGTGAAAGATTGGGAACAATTACTCCCCCCGCTTGGAAATCAAGGAGGAAAGATTAAGATGGCCTTCACCGAGATTCCGTAGTTAACAGGAGAACTCCGAGTTCTCCGTAGAGAAACAGTGCTGGGAGCTCTTCAGTGATTCAGATTCAGGCCACAGGGGTGACAGCACTTCTGTGAAAGTCATACCTCAATGTTCAGCCCGTCAGTCAAAGCAATGGAATTTGAATAATCTAAAAAAAAAAGGGTGGGCCTTCTTTACAGAAGGTGAGTTTCTTTTCTAGCTCTTCTTTTGAGGGCTCCTGGCTGATATTTGTCTTTTTGAATGGCTATCCATATACCTCCATATAATGTGCCTCCGCAGCTGCGACACCAGAGGTTTGTAGAGGAGGTGAAGTGTGCAGGCTGCTTCGGCATGTCTGCAGCAGGAGCAGGTGGGTTTAATCGACCGTACCCATCTCCTGGGCCTGGCCTGCGAGCTGAATTCATATCGCACTCAGTGCGAGGCGATCCAGATGACAGCCACAATTTGCCATGCTGTGGCTGCGCTAGAGGATGTTTATCTGTGGCATTCTGATAAGCCATGCTGCAAATCTTACGAAAGATAGGGCTGTTTCCATTCATTCGACCTGGATTCGGAAAGAGAGCGTGACCGTTTACTCTATAAATGGGACACAATGGTTATGGCAAAGGACTTCAAGAATATTAACATTTTCATTTTTTAAATTAAAATCATATTTAATGTTAATAGATAACTGGTTTAGAAGATTCTGTTATCCAGATTAGGTTTACAGAGATTTATGGGGTTAACAAATGTTGTTGGTTCAGCAAACCCATTTCGATATATGACCTCATCTATAGTAAATGGCTCGTCAGAAAGACAAAGTACAAGGCTCTCCAGTCACCTTCTCAGTGGCAAAGGAAACTCTTTATAATGAGCTCTTTTTCCTAGCCTTCTGCCATGTTGTGCGTTATCTCTCCTTCACCTTGGTCTGGTCCTGAGGGAAAACACATGCACTAGAACTGAATCCTTAACAATGAAGGAGCTAATTGTAGGTTTTAGATCCGCAATTCACTCCTACACTTAAACTTCTGCACTGCTTTTTTATAGAATCACATGTTTGATAAAAGGTCCTGTTAGCGGACTTTAAAGGCTTCAGATAATAAGCCTCCATCACCCATCTCTGTACTTCTCCACGTTTAAGCTGCCCATAGGCTCCAGTCTGCCGCCTGAATGCCTTTTCTGTCGCTGTTCCATTGTTATGGAGTGCCCTTACTTCGAATCGCCAAAAAACACATTTTTGACTCTTCAAATCTAAACCCAAATCTCACCTTTTTACTAGGGCCTAGGTCTGATTGCCCTGCTTTCTATTGTTTTAATTTAACTTTTTCTTTTACTTTTTATCGTACTTTTTTTCCCTTATTACTATGTACAGCATCCTGGGGTTTGGAAAGGATGCATGCAGCTGCAAATATAGCTTTATAAAGGAAGATGCTCAGGTAGACTTTATCTGAGCAGCACAAGGTGGTCTGTATCAGTGGGAATCTGCTTATGAGGTTATGAATTTCAAAAACAGATACCTAGGTGTCAGCTGGCTGTGTTTACACAGACATAGTCACGGTGTTGCGTCATACAGAATGATGGAGTTCAAGATCAGCCGATAGGTCCTACTTTGTACACAACTTCGTAGTGTTGGTGTTGAGACATACTGTACACATTTATTACACATTTATATAATTTAATTTATCTTTTTTTCAAGAGTACCGAGGAATATTAAATGACTAATAAGGCTGATTTGTAAAGTATGGTATTTAATAGTTTGTCTCGTTGTGATCAGGAATCTGTAGTTAACATTAGCTTTACCCTGGACAGTGCTGCCTTCTAGTGGCAACTGGTGGTACTGTCACCAGTAGGCCAAAAGCTATGTTAAAGTGGTTCTTGATGGCAGTGCAGACTGACAGTGGGAGCGGAGAAGTAATTGTAAACTTTGGTCAAAATGTGTGATTTGTTCTAACCTCAGAAGGTTATCTTCTCAGCTTCAGCACGTTCTTGCATAGAGCCTGTGAAGAAAGAGGGCACTACGAGTCTCGCATCTTGCTGGGAAATCATTGATGTTTTCCTACTGATGACCACTAGAGGGGACCAGACACACACAAAGGGGGTTTCGGCAGGGCAGAAAGTTTGCTATCAGTACCCAATGAATCCTTGGGATTCTGAGAAGCTTTGAGATTTTTACGATGTAACGTTAGAATTCCATTAAAAGCACATCTAAGTTTCTTTATCTGAATAATATTAAAAGCCAAAACATGAATTCTAAAACCTGAAGTTGTACTATATACAACAGACATTGGTTAAAGGAAGGAATACTTTTTTTATTAGGAGGAGTCTTATTGGCTTTGTACCATAGAAACGTAGAAGAGGTGTTTGTGATAGAACTAATTGTGTTTCACAGGGTGGTCCTTGTGTATTTTTTTGTTTTTTGAAAATGGGTATTTTGTTGAAGGGGGCTAGTAGCTGTTGTGCTGTGTTAACTGCATATAAGGATTGTACAAACGGGGAGGAACAAAAAAATCCAAATTATTTGCTTGCTTTGTTAGTGTACAGCGATACTTGTCTCTGAGTTATTATCGCTGATATCGATGTTTTCAACTTTTGCTGCCTGAACCAAGCACATTGGAAAGTACAGAGATAAAAGATGTTCTTGGATATGTTACTGGCAAAAACAGCGCTGTGTTTGAGGAGACACTATGCAGCATGTGAGTGAGCCCGGTGGGGCTTGTTTCTGCTGTTCTTGACCCATTTCACTGTTTATCCTTCGCAGCAATCAGAGAGGATGGGATGCCAGGAGGGAGAAACAAAAGTATCGGGCCTGTCCAGGTAACTCTCCTTATTTTCCTCTCTTTTGCTCTTAACCTGTAATCTTTCTTGGGCCGTTTACACTGCTGCGCACTGTGGAGTAGTGACAATGTCAGCCAAGGTAGACAAAAATGGTGGCCACATTCAGACTATATAGCGCCGTCTGGGGTTTACTGACTACATTCCTGTCCATTCTGTTTGTCCGTCCAGCAGTCTAACTTCAAACCACTTCTTCCATTTCTGGGTAACGGAGAAGCCAGAGCTTATCCCAGCAAGCAAGGGGCACAGAGCAGGATACACTCTGGATGGGACACCAGTCCAATTTTAGGGCAGGCAAAAAACACAGACATACACACATTCACTCACACCAGGGGCAGTTTTCCCAGACACCAGTTAACCTACCAGTGTCCATGTTTGGACTGTGGGAAGAAACCAGAAGGTCAGGAGGATACGCGGGTGCCGCCGGGAAGAGCATGCAGACTCCATACAGACAGTCCCTCCGGTCTGGAATTGAACCCAAATTTCATTTCTCCACAGTGCACAAAAAAAACAGATGTTTCAATACATCAGCTAACTAGTATAAAGCAATGGGATAATAATCTAATTTCTTCCCAGATTTTTTTAGTTTTAACACATGCTCAGTGGCCTTGGAAGGTCTGCTGTCATTAAAATGAATGTAGTTTCAGTGTTTATGATATTTTAATACTTTTGTACCCCTTTATACTGTGGTGACAACGATTGCAGCACCATTGTTTCTTTATTTAGGGTCATGGTGACCATTGTTATAAAATGGCTCATGTTACATTGCAAGATGGTCTTGGCCTTATTTCTAACAGTTTATTTGATGCTGATGATAGTATTATTACAATAGCCAACATATATGTTATAAGGAACACTTTTGAGTTTTATGGTTTATTTTAAGAGCATAAAAACTCCATGAATTATTTCGCTGGTTTTGCCCTCCTCAGAGCTGAGCCCTAATAAGGACAAAATGGGTGTCGGTTCCTGCAAACTTTGAATTTATTGGCACAAAAGGTGGAATTATAAGTCTCCCTTAGGCGTCTTTCTCAGCATTGAGGAACCTCAAGAGCTAAACATTATTCTTTCATATAACTTGTATATGTGTTGCTTCTTTAGACAAATAAATTCATCACCTATTCTTGCTCCCTGAAGTACAGTAATTTAACCAATGAAACCTTTGCCATTTACTCATTGTCACATTGGTTAATTGTTGAAATAATCAAATCCATCTTGGTTCTGGGTCTTGGATGTGTATTGGTCCATATCCAGTATCATTATCGTGATCCAGCAATAGAAATCTTTATTCTCTTTTCTTTCCAAATGAATGCTGTGAATTCTGCTGAGGGCTTCTGTATCTGTGTACTGTGACTTGAGCACATTGAGCATGAACAGCCAGCTGAATGTCTTATTGATTCATGTAACGACTTGTCATGCTGTGTCTTGTACAACCTGGTCAATGTAGGACAGCCACTCCATTTCAGAACATAATACAGCTCCAATCCTTTTCAATCACGCAACACAAAAGGTGTTTGCACTACATTACTGCAGCGTGTACAGTCTGCAATTTACCTTCATCTGAACTCTGTCCACGCAGTTGTGTAGGCATTGTCAACGGTTTCAGTACCTTCCATTTTGTTAAGGTAAGACATGAACAGAAAATTGCTAATGAATTTTTAAACTGTTCTTATATCAAGCGCTTCATAACACTGAATCGCTTAAGTAGTTTCAAAATGTCTGTTTACAATTCCCATATGCCATTAGCAAAGTGCAAGACTTCCCACTGACATTCCTCGTATCAATAGCTTTCTTAAAGAGTGTGTCCTTGTGCAAAGATAAAATTGTGTATTCAAGAGAGGCGTGCTGCCTTCTGCATATGTTCGGTATTTTGCCATTCATTTTGGTTAATTAATTAGTTTAAATTGTGGTATTTAAGCCTATAGAGAGATAAAAATGAATTAAACAGCCTAAGATTTTCTGAGAAGATTCTGAAATTGTGCGTAGCTTGAAACGTTAACTCACATTAAAGGTTTAGAGCGAATTACTAGCGCCCACCAAAGCACAGAATTATGTAAAAGAACAGTTCTGGTTTTTTTTGATCCACTGTTTTGTCACCTGCCCCTGTATTAGAAATAGAAGACTAGCAATGTGGGTCCAACTTTGAGGTTTTGAGGTTTTGAATAAAGAATGTTTTTTATAAGCATTGGTTGAGCTTTGAAGCCCAGAAGTCACGGGCTTCAGTCTGGGTCGTGTCACTATATGACTGTGATCGGGATTCGGCACAGTGGGCTCAGAACTCTCAGAGACAGAATTGGGATGAGTGGGATTAGACGTCTCTCAGCACCCGGTAAACCAGAGGCCCTTGCTCTTCCTGGGTGCTTCCTGGTTCATGGTGCCATCTGGCAGGGATACAATTCTCTTCCAGTGATGATTGCCCATCCAGCTAGTGTAAAAATATTAATGGCTGGATGGGCAAGTAGAGCAGTAGAGTCTGTTTGCACTTTGTCATTTCCCCTGTGTTGGTATAGAGATAACTACTGTAATCAGAGACATAGACTGGCATTCCCAAATTTGATAAACATCTATGAAAACGAAACTATCGAATACTTCCCGTCAAAAGCCAGTAATTCCTGTTTATTAAGAGAACATTTTCCCTAGATTTAACTCTTTACTTCCTTATATGAAGGACTGTTGACACTAGTTTTTTACCTATTCGTTGTGGTTTGGTTCATTTGGAGCGTCAAGTGAATGGAAAAGTTTGATTGGAAAACAAAGCACTGAGTTCAGTTCACTTTGAAACCTACAAAAGGAACTTGTTCTATCTGATAAAAAAGGACCACATGTGGAACATGAGAGTTGCATTTCACCAGCAGTTCCGGCAGTTAATGCAAAAATGTGTCAAGAAGCGTGTGGACAGCAGAAGCCACAAAACAGGGTCATACATCTGAATTCAAGCAGAAATTGATAAAACAGAGAAAATCATTTGAATTCTCTGCTTGGGGGTAATCATTTCTGTTTACAAAACAGTAGAGCACTACTAAGAAAATACCCACCGCATTCAAGTTATCTTTGTCGCAATCACTGCCATCCTTAATAAAGTATTTCAAGGCACTGTTTATTATTGCAGTACAAGCACATGTGAACTCAGTCCTGAACAAACAAGAAAAGCGACCTAGGAAAACAAACCCCGTGTGATTCATACATCTTTTCAAAGTAAAATAACCGATGGTGGTTTAAAGCTAAGCCTGTATGAGAACAGTCTAACTCATAATCCTGTGGAATTGTAGGGGTGATATTTCCTAATGTCAGTACACACCTCCACAGCCATACCCCAAGCTACAAGGACAGTCTCGGGTGTGACAAACCCAAGGATGACTTTAAAGCTGTTTACGGCAGGCCAAAAAGTAGTTCCACTTTCGGTCATCCATCCATTAGGAGAAAACTGTTCATTCCTGGAAAGGGCCCATAGACACTCAGAACCTTCCAGAGGTATAGGGTGTAAGGTTGGACTACTCTGTGGGTGAGACACTAATCCATCACTGGTTGTACATTCACCAGACAATTCAGAGACACCTTTATACCGATATAGCTTATCTCAGGAAACCTGAACATGCAAACATGCAAACTCCACACAGAATGTGCCCCCGTCTCGAATCAAACCCAGAACCCTTGCGCTGTGAAGCAGCAGCGTTAACTGCCATTCCTTCAAGCTGCCCTAACGTCTGACTAATTTTACCAAAACCTGTTCCGTGTCTTTTCTGTTTCTTGCTTTGTCATAGCTTGAGAAGCTTTCCTGGCGCGCTCAGGAAAATTAGGAGCGCTTTTTGCACCCGCTCCACGAGATGCGAATAATTCCCGGTGCTCATATGAAATAACAGTCGCCGCTCTAAACGGACTTTTGTGTTTGTCAGATATCAGATGAAGAGATCGAACGAATCATGACTGGACAAGAATTCAAAGAGGAGGCCAGCATACCTGAGCATACATGGAGTAATAATGGCGACAGTGATCACAGCTCGCCAGGCAACGGGGTGTCTGAGGGCAATCAGCCTTCTCCTGCTTCAACTCTATCATCAAGGTGTGTGTCTCTTTGAAACTTCCCACGTCACAGTGAATATCCTTTTCTCAACCGTCAACTATCCACCAAACACTGTGAGAGAGAGTTGACTTTATTGGCCATATACAATTTCTTGTATTATGAATTTGTCTTTTCGCAGACCCCAGCTTGCTCTCCATGAGACACACAGACAGGGAGAGAAGCTGGGGGTCAGAGCGCAGGGTCAGCCATTTATACAGCGCCCCTGGAGCAGTTGGGGTTAAGGGCCTTGCTCAGGAGCCCAATGGAGTAGGATTCCTCTGCCGGCCGCGGGCTTCGAACCTGCAACCTTCCAGCCACAGGCGCAGATCCTGAGCCACAGTGCCACCGCACCACAAAAGTGTATGCGCTGCATTCCCTCATGGGTTCCATAGAGGCAGGATGTTTTGAGGTTTCAGACACAGGCCAGTCACTGTATGTTTTCTCCTACACTTTCCCTTATAGTCAAAAGGCAGGTATAACCTAGAACAAGTTTGCGGTTTTTGAATGAGCCCTACTGTCGTTTTCTCCCTACAGGACTGATCATGGTGTTTGTGGGCTGAAAAGGGTTTTGTGTCACAGTACATACAGTAGCAACTTTACTGTTATACAAACACACGCATTCACAACAACACCACTTTGACATTATCATTGTAGCTCAAAGGGACTGCACCGTTAATTAAATGAATTTTCGGCCCATGTTCCAGAGAAAAAAACATTCTTTTATTTTATAGGCAGAGGCTATCTGCACAAGGCCTTTAGTCTGTGTACTTATGAATTTGGAAAGGATTTTTGTGTCAGAAATTGCAACAGTTTCTTGGCATTGTAGATTTTTTTGCTGATGCTTTTGTCCACTTGTTGCCTCTTCCTGTTTTTACATATACATTTTGGTGGCCATTTATACAGTAGATGCAATCTAGGTTTGGTACTTTGCTGAAGGTTACAGCAGCACTGCCTCGACATTTGAGGGCCAGGAATCCAAAGTCCTAATCACTACTCTACACTGCTACCCCAGTTTCAAGGGTTTAAGTATGAAGATATCGAATATCCTTTTTACTGAATGACATCTTTGAAGGAGTGAAGTACCAAATACCAAGAGTTAAGTGCCGGCTCTTAATCTAGGAATACTAACTTGGGTGGTGGTTCTTCTTGTTTTTCAGTCAGTTCTATTCTTTCTTTGGACCTTTCCTGTTGTTAACATCTATCAGAAGTTATAAAATGACAGAAATTCTGGATAACACTATGAAGGAATGTACTTTGATCAGAAACAAAGTCACTTGATACCTTGTCAACTGCAGCCAGTTTTTTCCCTCCATATTCTTACTTTACATTTTATTACTGGTACAGACAGAAGGCAAAACTCTTTCCTCTGTCGCCACTGTGACTGTCTCATCAGTTGATTAGTCTATTGTAAAGCTGCAGGCCTTTGAAATAGTTAAATCACTATGTAATCTGTGTAATGGTATTTCATACTGTTATTTTTTTCTCTGTTTGGGTTTTCCTGTCCATCTTTTTCAAACGTGCTTTTAATTTCATCAAAATATACCGTGTTTTACATTTTCATTTTTGCATATGAAATTGGAATATAAAAAGGTTTTCCCTTACCAAAAGGTCTAGCTGGATCGGAGTAATGATTCTATGGCCGTCACAAGGACATAAAATTCATCAGCATGTCTCCTACGCAGAAGCCATTTTATAGTCTTGTAGTTGACCTTGTGATTATTCTCAAGGTTATTCTCGAATATTTTCTTTACAGTTTACTCTCCTCTTGCTGCATCTTTTGTGTCATGAAGTAGTAGTCGTCTAAAGGAATGTTTATATTGGAGTCGGTTATGCAGGAATGGAGTTGGATTCCTCTGAATTTAACGTAACGGACAACGCTCCCATTTCAGGGGAAAAGGGCTGGATCACTGTCCCCCTTGTTAAAATAAGCCTTTTGTAAATATGTTACGCTTGTTTAAAGCAGTATTAAAACAGTTCGCAGCCAGCGTAGTGACGATGAACTGGATAATGATAGCAAACAAAAACATTTTGCGTGTTGGATCTGCCCAGCGTTTTGCCAGTTGCGAAAAAAAAAATATGACAGCTCAAACTATTTTTCATCTCGTAAGCACGTTGCTCAGGTCCGAGCGGGTCGTAACCGGGTCGTGTTAAACATGTTTCTCCCTTCAGCCCTGTCCTTGAAGTGCCCCTCTCTTCAAAAACGCCCCCATTAAGGCTAGCAGGTGGATTGCTCCATGGGCACCAATGACATTAGCTGGTGGATAGATGCTTGGGAAAAAAGTCTAATGCCCTCTATGTATACCTTATTGAGAGATTTGTTCACCGCTTCCTGGCACAATTTCCCCCTGGCCTTCACCAACCATGGCCTCCTAATAATCCCGATCTATCATCATCCCTCTGTTCTTCTCCCCTCCGATAGCTGGTGTATTGTGAGCAGACTGGCGCACTTTGGCTGCCATCGCATCACCCAGGTGGGGCTACACATTGGTGGTGGTAGTGGGATTCCCCATTTACCTGTACAGAACTTTTAAGTGGAGTGTCTCTGAAACCTGTGTTATTTATGAGTTTAATTAAGGGCTCAGAGGTGATTTAGGATGAGCACCAGAAGACGCAGGGATACTCTTGGACCTGTAGTGGCACCTCTGAGCCTGCGCACATGGCAAGTGTCTGGACCCTAACAGCAGGTTCTGTGTGCTTGCCTTCCCCAGTAGGTCTGCGGAGATGAATGGATACACTGCTGCACTCAGGGATCAGTACATTGGCACTCCAATGTCCTCGCACTACCAGTTCCTGCCACACCTTTTTAGCTACGCTGCCCAGTCGGGACTGCTGCCCCCCCAGGCACGGAGCTTGTACCCCCAATCGCAAACCCTCATTTCCCAGCTCGTAGCAGCCGAAGACCTGGAGCCTTTGAGTACACCTATGCTGATAGAAGACGGGTGAGTGGGACGTCATCAAAAAGGTTTTTGATTGCTTTCACAGTTATTCCCCCCACAGCAATTCATTTCACTAAACGTTGCAGGACCTTTCATCAGTGAGATTGTGCAGTAGGGAGAAAATCCTGCAGGACCCTTAAACCGGCAATTCTCAGACTCGAGTCTACAACCCCTTGTGTACCTCTGAAATGTGCATTGGCAGAAAAGCCTAGAAAGAAGTCCTCGTTTTTACAGTCCATATCCTCGTTCTCTCATTAGATTTTAGCCCATGAGTGCATATACTGTGGTTAACTAATTGTTTTAATGGTGGTCAAACTGTACAGCTTCTAACTTCATTAACCTGAATATATATATACAGTATAGGTGTATCTTATAACACTGGGGTTGAGTTCAGGAGGAGCGGAGTGATATTTCAACACAAATGGGCTCAGAGATGGTTCTAGTAGAGCTGTGGTGAAAAGCTGTCAATGGCTTATTGGTTATGAATTGTATTGTAATTTGATTTTATAAGTGCAAGAATCTGGAAATCGAAGCGTCAAAACAATTAAAATGATCACTGTGACTCTAAACCTCCTCCTCTTGCTCACATTAGCTGAGTGCTTAACCCGAAGACGAGGATGATTAAACATATTTTTGCCCCCAGATATTTCAGCCAGCTTGTGGGCATTATGCATACTCATTTTGTAATGTGGTAGGGATGTTGTGAATGCCAGAAAACCTATTTATCTCCAACAATTAAACTGCTAACATTTAACAGTTCTTGGAAATAAAAAAAGGCAAAATAAATCAAAGTGGTTCTGACTTTTTTGTAGCTGAACAGGGTCCTCCTGATTACACTTGGCAGCACTAAAACCGGGGATCATCTCTCTCTTCCTTCTCTCTCTCAGGTATAAAGTCACACAGGTGGAGCTGTTTGCACTGCTGTGCCGACTGGCAGACGAGCTGCTCTTTCGACAGATTGCCTGGATCAAGAAGCTGCCCTTCTTCTGTGAGCTGTCCATCGAGGACTACACCTGCCTTCTGAGCTCCACCTGGCAGGAGCTTATCCTGCTGTCCTGCCTGACCGTCTACAGCCCACAGATCTTTGGGGACCTGGCTGATGTCACCTCCAAGTACACGCCTTCTGACGACGAGCTGCATGGGTGAGCACTGAGCTTACAGCTGGAGGAGCACATGAGCAGTTGTCACACCCTCTACACCTAGGGTGCTGGTCTTCTGTCCTGTTCCTAGTTCCCTGTGATTATTCATGTCTTTCCAGTGGGTCTTGTTGTGTAGCCTATTTACTTCCTGTGTCTGCTCTGCTCCTGGCTCAGCATTGAGGGTACGGATGTCATGAGACCCGTCTAGCACCAGGTCGCCCCACGACCATGGCCTGAGGGCATAGGTTTCTATACCGACATCGTCCGACCCCCTGAGCCTGGGCTGACCTCCATGTTGCCCCTTTTGCCGCGACGCACAGGGTCTCCACTGCTCTCCTGGCCACTCCACAGAATGCCCTTACAACATCCATGATAGCAATGTGGAAATGAAACATTGATTGCTCTGGTTCCAAGCAGGACATGGTATTTGGGAACAATGTAAAAATCCAAGGCACCATGAGCTAATCATTTCTGTACTCTGTACTTTTTAGAGAGCTCAAAAGTCATTATTGTGACTTAAACTATTTTACCTCCTAGGAACAATTCAATTCATATAGGTCTGGCTGAAACTGAATTCTTCATTGTATCATTGCAATATCCCACACCTAGTTGACAGGGAATTAATCTGCTGTTTTAGTCATTAACACAAACAAAGAAGGTGGTCATTGGTACAGTTCCATCACAGGTAAGAGACGCTTCTGGCGGTTTTTAACAAACTGCAGCAGCTGACTTTCAAAACCTCCAGGAAATCTTGGAAGAGAAAAGGGCACAGCGGTCTTTACTTAAAGCTGCATTGTGAGTTACACTTCTCTTGTCAAACCTGGATAATTGCTGGAAATATTTTTGTTTGCCTCTGTGGCGAGAACGATTTTTTACTGACCTTTTATCATTTTAGCGTGGCATTATCTTACAAACACCAAAGGCAAGCTGAGTTATGTGTTTGGGTGTGTGAATTATTTTTTTGCATATCATGGGCAAATGTCAATCTGCTTTGTGTGTGTTTAGGTCACTTTGGAGTGCTTGAATAAGCTCTGTTCTCTAGCTGGCTTTAATTTATGTTTCAAAAACAGATTCTTTGGACCTCTCCACTTCACGATGTCTGAAATATTAACCATATTGGCCGTGACACTAAAGGCTGTATCAGTAGAGCATCAGACAATTAGTGATGTTGAAGTGAAGAGTGATGTTTTCTCCAAGTCGGTGTGCGGAGACAGTGTGGGAGACGTACTGCTCAGTAAGAGTTACCAAACATCCTCACTGACCTTCTGCATGTTTTACCTATTTGTCTTGTCTGCTAAAAACGTTCAGATGTTTCTTTAGAAGTTGGAGTGTAAAGCTTGTTTGGAAGAACGTGCTTTTCTTTGGAAGATTATGTGACCAAATTTTTTTTTCTAATTTGTGTGTTCTGCGGCAATTATATACTTTGTTTTATGGGGAAAGGCTTGCTGGTGGTTTCGATTTATACATGTTGTACAAATTTTGTCAGATCTGCAAGTTAATTTTATTTTACCTCTGTTTGACCTATATTCAATTGTTTACTATTAAATCCTCTAAGAGCCCACCAACAGACTTAACAGTACTCTTAAGCTTTAAACTGAGAACCTACATCTTCAAATTTCTTTCTCCTCCCAAGAAAATAGAGTGTTTTTTACATTCACTAAGAAATAAGTCTCTATTCTAGCAGCCACACATACACATGCATTCACACATATAGATAATGTGTTTATTTACCACACTGAATTTACCGTGTCGGAAAAGAGCCAGAACGCTGCAGATTGATCAGGAAACCAGTGGGAGGAATGTGGATATGCTTGTCTTTAATATATAAAACATGCAAGGATTTGGACATTTCAGATTAGTCCATTCTTGTACTATAAATCAGTCCTGAAATATCTCTCTTTCACCTTTCCCTCCTAATTTTTCGTCAGATTTATTGCTCCTGAATCTCTGTGCTGATTTCATAGTGTCTCTCTGTTGAGTATGAGATCTATGATTTAATACTGGATTGCTTCAATGAGTAGGCAACTATCCAAAATTGTTACACCATTCAAAACATGTCATGGTATTAAACGTCCTTAGCAGGGATGCAAGACTTTTTTATTAAAATGTATGAGACGTGGTGGACCTCCAAGTAACAGGCTGCCCCTCAGCTTTGTTAAATATTTTCACAACGATCTCTATCTGTGAGTGACTCCACTGATAATCCCTTAATCGTAGTTAATTACAAGCCCACAGACATTCAAAGTATTCCCTGACTGGCATGTAACTATTATATATAGTGAAATGCAACAGTTTTAATCACTACTTTTTTAAATTATGCAGTACTGCCCCATGATATTATGAAAGGTTATATTATAAAGCTATATTATAAATTTCCTCATCTCCTTTTAGATTTCTTCTTCTCTTCTATTTGACATAAGGTATGCCAATGCACATGAGGCAACAGAGGCACATTTAGGACTTTACTGCAGTTAAAGCTGACATTTGCACATGTAAAACTCAAGCTGAAACACGAATTATGCAGGTTTGCGTAACCGCAGATAGACCTATAAATTCTACATGCAAGTTTATGTCTTTTCTCCTTCACAGCCTCCTCATCTTAGGGCCACAGCTAAATGGAATGACCCAAAACTACAATGATTAATGATAATCAGTAATTATTTTCAATGCACTCAATACTTGGGTGTTATGTTTATGAAGATTAAACAGAGGAGGGGCCTGTATGTGCTCCTTCTTGTCATAGTGTCCTAAGTCTGCATGCATGTAGATATATGAAATAATAGTTAGAAAACTGGGTTGCTTTGCACTACCCTAAAATGCACCATGTGACCTGTATCGCCTGGTTTCCATGTGGCATGACATGCCAGAAAAATATGACTCACGATGAAACAAGGTCACATCCCCACACGCCTCATTTTATCTAGAATACCGCTTGTTTTGAATCTGCAGTTTTATATTCTACCCGGTCACCTTGTCGTCTGATTAGGTCAGATCTGGGAAGATAAGCAAGGCTGGCCTGGATAGGACAGAATTTCCAAACTAATTCTGAGCTGTAGGAGGGGCTGTGCTTTGGATGTGATGTTAGACTGAGGTTGTGACGTCTTGGTCATTAAAGATCCTGTGCCACTTTTTAAAGAGGAACATTATGAACCCTGCTTTGCAGGCTACATCCCACTCTGAGCCTGTGTAATCACACCACTCCAACGTTCCCTGAGTTCAGTTGTGAAATTAAACTTGGAAAGTCATTTCACGCCTTTTCTGATCTGCTCCACACTGGTTCTGTAGGCGCATAATGGACACTGTGTCCCACCCAGGTGGGGGCTGCACTGTACAGGTGGTTGCATTAGGTGTGTGTGTAAAATGCTTAAGGATTCTTTTATGGTGACTATATCATTATAAGACATTATAATTATAATTATACACAAGCAGTTGTCATTTCCGTTTAAGAACAGGTACATTCCGTGCTGTCTTGAGACTGAGATGGCTTTCCTAGCTGTGCTTTATTTTCAGTGCAAAATAAGGTGAGTGTCCTAGAGCCCTGAATTGGCCTCAGTAACAGCTGAAGATCACAAATGTGGAGTGTCCAGGGATTGTCTCCCACCTTTAAATGCCCAGACCATTTATCACTTGTTAAGTCCTGCGGAGGAGTTCCGAGTCTGAACGAATGAACAAAGCTCCATTTCAGTGAATGGAAGGGGAGTGATATAATGAGAAAAAGGAAATGAAAAATTTCTGGACAGATACAGACTAAAGCAGCTGCAAAATTCCTGGTGTGCCTATCTTGAGACATTAAACAAGGCAGTTTGTTGTTCAGGGGTGAAATTTCATTTGGTTAAGAAAAGATAACCACTGCAGCTTTACACCTGCAGTGTCTTTGATGCCTGAACTTCCTTGACAACAAAAAGGTTTTTTAAATAAAAAAAAGTGCAAGCACCTCCGAGTAATCAAAACATTTTTCTGGTTTTCTACATTATTACTAGCTCATTTTAAAATTAAAATCCCCTTAGCCAAAATAGAAATAATAATATATTAGATTGTATAAGACATTGACTAGCGTAAGAATAATGTTGTCTTTTATTGTGATTATCAGTTATAACTCTTTCCAAGAACTGAGC
The DNA here is from genome assembly GCF_055471065.1 of Atractosteus spatula. Classification (NCBI taxonomy): domain Eukaryota; kingdom Metazoa; phylum Chordata; class Actinopteri; order Semionotiformes; family Lepisosteidae; genus Atractosteus; species Atractosteus spatula. The sequence continues at coordinate 2,578,654 of NC_142728.1, read as the reverse complement.
TAATCAAACAGATTATTTACCATTTTTATGTGCTACAGTATTCCATCAAATGGGCTGTCAGATAGTTAATTGCATTCATCCAGGCCTGTTTGAAACATATGTCACTATATGAATGATAAGAGTCTGAAAGAAATGTCAATGAGAATAATTTAATATGACTAAAATAATTCACACTCACCCTTAGCAGAATGTCGCTTCAAAAATTCTGACGAATGCAGTATTCTTTCAGGCATATACTTAATGAAGTAGATGGGTACCCTCAACCTTTCCACTTCATGTATATTAGCGGCAAGCATGAAAAATGACATTACATTGATCGCTTTGGTCTTGGTGTCCAAGAATGTGACATGTAACTTCTCAATATATCATTGTTAGCTTATGTCTGCACTGAATCGATTAATCACTCACAATTATCACACACGTAAACACAGCTAATGTCATGAAGGACAGTGTTTAAAATATTTTCAAACAAGACGTTCATGTCAATTTACTAGTATATGTCCAGATACATATACATCTATACATACATAAGTCAATATTCATAGCATTTTCTAAACATTATTTTAAAAATCCCCTTGAATTAAAAAAAATGGAAAACAAATGTATCCCTGACCTCCTAATTAGCGGTGTGAAAACATCACAGGGTTTTTAAGAATTGCTTTTTTCTGTAAGTACCTTTTTACTGGAAGTGTCCTATGAATGTTTTTGTCTTTTGTCTTTTATTTAAAAATATGAGAGACTGAGGTTTTGTTTAGTAAAAAAAAAAAAGATTTTGTTTTATACACAACTCGACAGCCGGGACACTTGCACCCATCTTGTTCTGAAGGTTCATTACAGCTGGCAGTTCTCCCATGATGCCCATTAGACCAGTGAATGCTCGTCCCGTTGTTTGCAAGATATTCCTTCACACTCTGTCTTTGAGTTACTAGAAAGGGATTGAAGATTCAGAATATGGTAAGCCAAGCCAATACTGACCAGAGAATCATGTATGATAATTTGAATATTGATTTTCAAAACTCTTTGACTGGGCAGGACAGACATTACATTCCGAGGCGTTTACCGTTTCCAGTAACTTTATCCACCTCTCCATCCATTTTCTAACCACGGGGGAGCTGGGGCCTATCCCAGCATGCCACAGGTGCAAGGCAGGATACCGGAGTTCAATATGTGCTTATCCAGCAGAGCAGACCTGGGGCTCTTTTGAGTTTTCAGGTCTGGTAAGTAAATAAACCTTATTGCGTTTTTTGGTTGATTTCCCAATGTCTTGTTCCTTTAGGTTTAGTGAGGATGGAATGGAAGTTATGGAGCGTTTGATATATCTCTTTCGCAAGTTTCATCAGCTGAAGGTCAGCAACGAGGAATATGCCTGCATGAAAGCCATCAACTTCCTAAATCAAGGTAATACTTTCTGCCTCAATTACTGCAGATCCTTTCCCAAAAAAGAAAATCAGGGGGCAGCCCTGGACCTCCAGGCAATGTGACCCAGTGTTCCTTCTTCTCTCTAAGCAGATATCAGAGGTCTCACCAATGTTTCCCAGCTGGAGCAACTGAACAAGCAGTACTGGTATGTGTGCCAGGACTACACAGAGTACAAGTATCCACACCAACCCAAAAGGTTCCCGGAGCTCATGATGTGTCTACCTGAGATTCGCTGCATAGCAGGTAATGTCCAATCACCAGCCAGAGGAAGCAGTCCAGGCTGTGGCTGTATTGAACCCCATAAGTATTTCACACCAGTGCCACATTCTGCGATTCAGAACGAGGCAACAAAACCTCCAGTGTAGTGTTGCAGCCCCATTACGTTGTAAAGAAGCAGGCTTGTGAAGACATCTCTTTTAATTCAATAGAAATATTGCTATCAAATTTGAGAAACTATCAAGTTTTGCCGACAAATACTACACACTTGTTAAGTCTGCTTTTTAAGATCACGTTTTTCAGCAGTGAAATGTCTGCTGCACAATCTGTGTTTATTTGCTCGTCCCATCACATCACATCAGTCATTATAGGGACTAGTGAGCAGGAAGGGCCGCATCACGTCGCAGTTCGTGGGAACTCGAATGCGAGTTTGCGACAACATGGTGACACAGTACTTTAGTACTTTCAGAAACTTCACAGTCTTGTGCTTGATTGGAAGTTTGTAAAATTTTTCTATACCATCAATTTTATTTTGTTATTTAATAATTTAATAACTGAGAAACTGGGACTGCAGTTCCCCTTTAACTGGTAACATTTTAAGATTTGGCTATTTGGGAGCACAGGACAATTTATTTAAAGAAGGCAGAACTTTTAAATAGCTGAAATAAATACTAGTGTCTATGTGATCTTCTCTCAATTTCATTTGAAACTCTTGAAACATAAATTGATCATATGACCTATCAATGGGAGCTTATGGCAGTAGCAGATATCAATATTAGTTTGTTACATAAACAATATATAGCTGAATTCTTTAATGAGCTTCAGGGAAAATGAAACGTGCCCCCAAACAATGGTTGTTATTTGTTTTAAAATCAAAGCTTTGGTTAAATACTGAGAAGAAACACAGATTATTATTTGGGAGTTTGTAGAGGTTTGCATGAAAAATACCACCATCTAGTTATGCTGCTAAAACATCAGTTGTGTTCAGTAAGCCCTTAGGATTTTCTTTCCTGGTTCAGGTTGTACTGTTGATCTTGGAACAACTGAAATAAAACCATGGACAGTCTATTTTGTTTCAAGCCAGACTTGGAGACACACCATTTCTTTGTGTGTGATTAACCTTTTTAATCCAGAAAATATCCTGGTCGCCACGGGGCTGCCTGTTTTTGCACTAATATCCTTGGTGCTTCTGTTTTAGGGAAAATGGTCAATGTTCCTTTGGAGCAGTTGCCCCTCCTGTTTAAAGCAGTCCTGCACTCCTGTAAATCCAGCCTCAACAACTACAGGCCTTTGAATTCTCCCTGCCTTAACGTGGGACCTGCGACAGGGAACTGAGCTCATTGGATCACCAGGAGCGACCTTGTGGGGTTGGGGAATAACCCCTGTGAATGTGACAAGCAGCTATTTTTTACTATTTTTTTCTTATATATTTATTACACGACAGAGCTGAATGTATGATCTACAACACAGTGCACATGCTTCTGTACAAAAAAATATGCAGAAAATGCATTGTTCTTGCAGTTTACAGTGTGTCCAATGTTTAATGTTACAGTGTTGCCATTTTTAGGACTAGTTTTTATATTTTTATTTTCTTTCTAAATATGGACTGAGATATAATGATTTGATTGTTTTAATGAAAGACTACCTCAGGAACACGATATTATTTCAGGTACCATTTTCCTCAATATCCCACACCCCTTTCCCATCTGATTATTTGTTCTTGTTTTCTTTCATGTAAAATAGTTAAAACATTAGGAAGCAGCCACTTTGTAGTTTGAAAGTATTTTTTTTTGCTTTTAAATACCAAAGATTCTGAAGCCCCGCGTTTATCCTATGAAGTTTGGTTTTATATCACAGGCCAGAGTATTCTGTAATATACTTCTGCTTGTGTTTTTTTTTATTGCTCGCTCATTTCTTTTGGAGTGTTTTACTTGGGGGATCGTGGTTCTTTTTCATCTGTGTTACACCCAGCGAAAACGAAACTGTCTGATTAAACTACCACCAGAGATAGGAGGAAGAGTATAGGCGATTCCATGATACTGAAGGGAACTGTTCTAGCATACACATCCTTCATCCTACAAGTGACCATATGGAAAAATAAATTACAGTTCTCTGTTTGCCTTTTGGAGCTTAGCTTAAAGGTCCGTGGTGGTTTATTTAAGTAATTTAGCTTTAGTTGTCTGCATAACATCCACACAGACACAATGTATTGATCTTAGAAAAAAACGCAGGTCATTTTATCACTTCAAGATAAATATTTAGGGGCATGCTGAACAGTTCGCATTATCACCTTCTTTCTCTTGCATAGGAAGCAGTTATAAAGAAAGTCTTTTCCAGGTTGAGGTTGTATGTTCAGTGAGGTTGTCATTCCATTTCTGGGTGGTGCGTTTCACTCTGACTAGTCAGCATAAGTTGCTGCCTGTGAATGGAAAAACTATCTATAATTCGTACAGAATTACAGGAAGTGATAACTTTGAAGTGTAGTGCCAGTTCAGCTTCTTGACTCAGATGCTACCAAAACTGTTAATTGCCGGTTATCTTTCTGTCACAAAGGGGTAGCAGCAGTCTGTAAGAGCTAAATAGGGTTAGATCTTCATAGCCCGCAGCACCTCTCCCCCAAGGAAACTGCTTTTTAAAAACCGACAAATAACCTGTTTGGGTTTTTTTTTGTATTTGCCGAAAAATAAGAAAATACAAACTACAAAGTGGTTCTGTAATAACATCAGCTTCCTCCAATTCCAATGTGCAATTCTACCTCATTTACGTGTTAAAATAAGGGTATCTGGGCACAAATAATTTCGAATGAAGACAAAAGAAGCATTAATATTAAAATACGGGTATTTTGCAAATTTCTTGGATGGGAAATGGGGAAAAAAAAAATTTCCATAGTTGACCAAAGTTGGCAGACGTTATGCACAGTACTTCCAGGGTGCCTGAAGTGGTAAAAATTGGCCTTGAGCTCATGCTGTGCTGAAGGTCGCTCAGGAGAATATACTGCTATTAGCAGATATACCTCAGGCATAGCTGGAAAGGTTCTGGATATATATCTACCTTTCTCATACTGTTTTCTCTTCTGATGGTTATAGTGGGATCACTCTTATATATAAGGATGTTTCACTAAGTAAGGACAGAAAGGCCTGATATTTTCACATCGTGATCGCAGTGTTAAACAGATTATTCAGCGTTTCCCAGCCCCTGTATGGACACTTGTCCCATGTCTCTACAACTTTTCATATACCCATTACAGATTATTTCTTCAGGTTGAAGCTGAAGTAGCCATGACAGTATGGATTCCCTAATAGCATTAATACCAGTGAAACCAAATTGATTTCCATCATGATTTTCCCCACCAAATATCCAGACCCGGACTTCTTTGTCCCCACCATTTAAATGCTTTTTTCCAGACCCAAGTGAAATCAGGTGCCTGCTCAGCTTGACTCTGTGGGACAAATCAGTGCATGGTTTCTAATCACTCTGAGCCTCTGTGTGTCCCATCTGGCATTGTCCCACCATCGTACAGAAGGCTAAAGATGCTGCCAATATAAAATCTTAGCTAGTGCACCCTATGTGGACATTATGACCTTTTATTCATGATTACGATAAAATGTCCAGGAAGACATCTCACTCTATATGAGACTCTATATGGACTTCACAATGAAAGCTTTAGAAATAATCAGTAAAACTGTCTTTACTTACTGTAACACTCTTGTACTAAGTCAGCTTCAGTCTGGTTCACGTATAGTGCTACGTTCTGGAGTGTCTGCAAGTTTTCACTCCCAACACTGCTCAGCTGAACCAGCTGGTTACTGGGTGAACTGGGCCAATTTAACAGCTATACCAGCTCTCCAGATGCTGATGGTTCCAGTGGATCTTGAAAAACTGCAACACACCTCAATCCAGGGCAAAGATTGAACCACCCCACTTGATGGGTGACAAACAGTCTTGATGGGTTTCAGACGTTATTTGAACAGAAGAATGTGCATGTCTTCTTCTTTTTTTTTGGTTTAAAAAAAAAGACATGTATTCCATCAAATTGAACAGGAGCTGGAGCTGAAAAAATCCCTGTTTCTGGAACTTCACTACAAATCAGAATAACTTTGGAAAGTCCATATAAAAACAAAATAGCCTTTGATTCAGCATACAGCTTTAGGCCAGTGCTTATTAGTTGTGCTTTCAATCATTGTCTAAAGGACTGTAAGAACTCGATGTTAAGCAGAGGCCAGTTTCTGATGATCTCATAAGGCTGGCCAGATCTGCACGTTTGTACTGTGGAAGAGAGACCGGTTTAGTTTGCTGCCTGGAGGTGATTTACTGTGCCATGACAGTAGGGCTGGGCCTGCTTGTAAGTTTCCTTTGGTCTTTTCTTTCTCAAGTCCTTTAAGACTTGTGTTTAAACAGGGTAAAGTGAATGTGTTGTGTTGCATTCTGAAGTTACTCAGGTATTATAATGCTGAAGTACAGTAGATTTAAGTAGTGGTAGATTTTAAGGACATGTAGGTCCTTTAGTAGGTGTTTCTTTTTTTTAAACTTTGGGTTTGAAGGGTATTTAGGAGTTAATATCAATGCAAGAGCTTTATGCGATAAAATGAACAACTTGGTCCACGTTTCACAATGGGGAGGACACTTTCAGAGATGTTTTGCCACGAGGGCTCTCGGTTTTCAGCGTTTCTTTGGGACCCCCTAAATGTGCTTTGAAGTTGTCAGCAGTCACTGACGAGTTTCACAGAGGTGTTGAGGGGGTGGTTGGAGTAGCAGCTTGTGTTTTTCTTGCAGGCATTTACCGGGGAACTTCAGGAGATGAACCACTGTCACTGCAATGATACTGCCCCTGATGTACTGGTTTTCATGTACCGGGACAACAGATGTAGTATCTAAATTCTGTATCCCTGTGTTAAACCTAATGAAGGAAAACAAACGCTAAAAAACCGGGGGCCCTATTTACTTTTAAACTGGTTGGCAAACCAGTGAGTTCTATTCAAGCACAGCGCGAGCAGTGATCTGAAGCACGAAACCAAGCAATGTTGTGCTTTGTGAGGTTCGGTGCCGATAATTGTACAGTTTGAAAACATTCCAAAAAGTGTTTACAAGTTGCACCAGACAATGAAAAAAGTGCATTTTCCGTGATGTGCATATGTGCTGTGCCGTTATCTTAAAACTAACGTAGCAATTGCCCAAAGGTTTAGCTTCTCCATGTAGATTTTTCCCTCTTCACACATCCACTGCCATTTATCCTAAAAGCTCATCTTTTCATATTCACAAGAATGTAGTGGCAGAACCGTCTTACATCCATTTGTTCCTTCAAATCCTTTTCTTTTAAACTTGAATTTTTTTATCCTTTAATATTAACTGCTGTGAATGTGTTTTTAATGAAGTTCCTTTTTGGTTGTTTCCCTTAAGTGAAAAGGTCCTTGTTTGTTGTTGTTTTTTTTAATTCATTTTAATGCTGTCAAAGCTAGGTGTTTTTGAAGATATATCTCAGTCTGTCTCAGGATAATAAGAGGCAATCATTCCTGCCTTGTACCGTAGGGCAGAAAGGAGGTGTGAAGAAGAGCTGGTAAAGTAAATTAGTGTATATGATGTAAAACCCAGTGCAGATACATGTTCAGCAACAGCAAGGGAGGGTTCTACACGGGTCCACAGTGCCCTGCTTGTAGGGGACTTGCAGCTCAGGGATCAGATTTTAAAATATGACCCGTTGAAGAACCATGCCTTGTGTTGCTCGTTTCTTTCATGAGTCGGTGAAGGAAGGATCCAGTTTACTAGTTAAGCAACGTCTACCTGGACGTTGTCACTAAAGACTGAGTTTTTTTTGGTAGGACAATATCTATGAACTCAAGTTTCCTATTATCCCAGCAGTCCATATGTCCTGTCAGTTTCTGCTGTCGCTGAAGTGTAGCGAGATTGATTTCCCTAGGTTTGAAGTGTGATTTGCATAATTTCAGCCTTTTATTTCAGATGTGTTATCACCGTGAGAAAACAATGACTGAAGAGTATAGCTAATCATTTTGCTTGCTTTCTAAAGCCGTAAAGTAGTATTCGGCAGTTGTTTCTGAAAACACCTTTTTTTAGTGGTTTACAAAGTGGACTGTAATTAATACAGAGGCTGGATCTGTAATGTGCATTTATTTTTTTTGTTATAGGTGTAGGAAGTGCTTTTATCCAAATACTAACACTGAGGGACAATTTCTAATGTCCTACCACTTATTTCCATAGGCTGTTATAATGTAAACCAAATATACAGTAATAAAAGGATAAGGACTAGAATAATGTGTTTATTATATGCAGTTATGTACATCTTTATCAATATCTTTAGAAGCTTACATGAATCCTCATTTCATAAATTAAAAGTAGAAGTTTCAAAAATAATTTCTTTATTCAAATGGTAACTGCTGTTTATCTGACGTGTCAGTATTTTTTTTATGTATGTGCATTTTTTAGCTTTTTAACAACTGTTGATTGTACCAGAAGAACAAATCTTGCAGTGTTATGACTTTACTCCATAGATACACACCACTAGGAGCCTATGTACAAGATAGTTTGTAAAATTCTGTCTCAATCATGTTTGTGAAAAGAATTGCATTCATCATTCCAAACACTCTGTAATAAGAGAAAGTAAGTCTTAGAACAAAGTGATTTACCAGGTCATGTCACACTGTTGATTCAGCCCATATGTTCTCTTACTGCTGACAAATATTAATCCAAGGAACAAAGCTGCTTTTGCTTATGGAAATCTGTAGGGGTGGCAAACTATCTTTATTGATTGGCACAGAATTCAATTGAATTCAATTCAATTCAATTGGCACAGAATTCAATTCAGTTTCAGCAGTTTCTCTGCTGAAACTACCTCCTGTGGCATCTTGCTATTTGTTGTCGCAAAGGGACTACCTGAAAGTGGTTTAACACCAACTTCACCAGTGTCCAGACTCGCCTTTGCAGTTTCTTTCAACCCTTTCTGCCATTTTGGACGTGAAAATCTTTTAAGATATTTTCTTGCACCCTTTTAAGTTCTTACATTGCTTCCCCTACTTGAGCCTCTGTTACCAGGGCCTCAGTAACAGAAGGGTTTTTTTATGCCTGTGCTGAAGGTTTATTGTTTTTTCCTGTGTAGAGCTCATACTACTTTAACCAGCGACTAAGCGTGCTAAATAAACGTTATCTTCTGTAACAGTGGACAGCTAAGTGCAGTCAGTTGGTTACAAGTGAGCTAACACTGAATCAAAGTAAAAACAACCAAAGATTTTAGGTTTTAATTTTAGCTCAAGTATTTTAGAAACTTTGTTGTATAGGTCAGTTATTTCAGTTCAGTACATCTATATATCTTGTGTCGTATTGTGAAATACTGAACTTTCTTACTAACAGGACAAACAGCACTGGTTTGTACACAGCTATTTGCCTTCTCTGCTATGCAGGAGAAAATCGGCAATGGCTGGTGGAAATTGTCACCTGATGCCCCAAACCAGTTTCAGTCCTATTCACCGTCAAACAAACATTTCTCTTATTGTACTGCAGGCTCAGTTCTGTAGTTGTACAGACTGAAAAAAGGATTAACTATAGACCTCATTCTATATCTAAATTCCCTACACCTAAACCCTTTGAGACTATATATGCAAAACATGTTCATTATGGGGAATTGTTCGTAGACGTGTTCCAACAAATGCGTTAATGGCAGTGGAGTTACAAGCAAGCAAGCTATTTCTTTTTATGCACGGTTTTATATTCTGTTGGATTTCCTTAATGCAGTTTATCGTTATTATGATTTCTTCTCTGTTTTAAATCAGTGTACATATGTTGTTCATGGATGAATGATCCAGAAAACAGGTTAACCAACATTATACACATTCTTACTCTACTCTGATTTGGCAGTATTGTATTTTGAGAGTTTGCTTGCTTTGTTAGTTTGCATTTGTACATCTTAGTTCCACGGATGACCCCGGTGAACATTTCAGTATTTTCATAATTACCCTTCTATTTTTTATTGTTAGCAATTACACATGAAACCTAGCTTTAGATACATGCTCAATAAAAAATATAAATGACAAGTAATTCATTTTGAGAAGTTAAATGTCTTGTATTCTATATATTTTCTTTGCCACTGCGCTGTAAAGGTTGATTTCTCGAAGAATGTCATTTCACTGCCGGTCAAGATATATTTTTGCCGTTTTCAAAATCTGAAATCTCGCTCTTCTGCTCCCACGACGCATTCTTGCCAATCAGCATTATTTTCTAAACTGTTACGGGTACACTGATTGGCGGCTTCGAGTGTGTGTCACAGAGGAGATGAGCCGTTTCAATTAAACAGCACAAAAACGGATCCCTGGAAGAAATCAGGGAAATGTGATGTCACTGCAGACAGGAATTCTTTGATAATTGAAGTTACTATGGTGAAAGATGAAGCTTACCATACACACAGAGCCGGAGAAGCAGATTTAAGTGTTATCAGGCCATATTTTTTTAAAAAAAGGCTTTCCAGTCTAATCCTTTGCAGTGCTTTCTTTCATATGGCCAGCAGCTCAAGTGTTGCACCAGAAGTGCTATTTTATCAATGAAATAGCTATATAGCTGGCTGTTGCAGAGTTAAGCAGTGGACTGGACTGGAAGAGCTTGGAAATCGAGTAGCCCTACGACAAAAACATCGCTGTGGGTTGGCATGGGACTTAACCTTTTCTTTAAAAATAATCAATTCTTTAAAGTCTTTTTTCTCTCTCTCTCTGGAAAAAAAGAAAGCTGCAGACGACCAGATAAAAATTGAGATGAGGTTTTTTTTTTTTTAGTTTTATTGACGAATCTGTGTGAATTGTCACCTGCTTGTTGATTTTTTTTAATTGTGTGTAATCCATGCTTGACGGAGACAGCAGAGTGCTGCTCATTGTCTCTGCATTATGGCTTTGTGAAAATCTGCCTGCTCTGCTCTGTTTCTTAACTACCTGTGAAAAATGTGACCAATAAGTGTTTAAAAGCATGTTTAGAATGTGTTAGAACTTGAAACAAAAAAAAAATAAATGTGAATCTTATGCAACGGGACAGTGTGTTTTATTGTCTTCTTCCTTCTCCCTTCTTCAAAAAAGAAAACCAGAGTCAACTCTACCAGCTGGTAAACTGGCTCCCTGTTCGTGAATATTTGTTGAAACATTTTGGGTCAAAACACAAAGGACCTCTTCGCTTTCGATTGTGTAATGTGTGTTATTGAAGACTGATAATAAAAACGTTTTGGGTGAACCCTGAAACCATATCTTAAGCGATTTTTTTAACTGCAAGAATTGCGAACATGTGCGATGACCGCTCTCATTGTTAACTGGTGTGGTAGAGCACTGCGCAGTGGCCAGTCAGGATGATTTTAAGGTGAGTGAGGTGACAACAAGGTCGTCATGGTGCCAGTTTAGAAATGTGTTACCTCAGCACACAGTTAGCAAAATGGGAATCCTGTTGCGCTTGGATGACTGTTTTTCAACAAAAGCAGTTTGAAATTTCAAGATACAGTAACGGGCAAACTGCCATTCCCGTATATGAGTGCTTCTATTTTGATATTTAAATTGTTTAGCAGTTTATGTGGAGCCAAACAGAAGAAAGGCCTGGTTGTTGCCGATATTTTCAAATGTATCTTTATTGGTTCTTAAGGCAAAGAATTTGAGTTGGAAAGGTTTTCCCAGCATATGTGTCAATATTATTATCACATCTCATTTAACAAGTATCCAGGTTAACACACCCCAGCAAAATCATTGATTATGCAGCGTTTAATATTTTGAATGTGCAGAATGCAGCAGTAAAAATGGGATATGGCACAATTGTATTAAATCTTGTTCTGTGATCCATTTTTGAAACATTGTTTTTTTTTACATGTGTTCACAGTCAATGAAAAATACCATGCTTCTGTGCCCAATTTGGAGTTAAATACCAAACCCTTTTCTGAACAAAAGAGTCTATTTAGTTCCAATGATTTGGTTAGATACAACTTTGGATCAATCGATTATACATGCTGTGAGACTGAAGATTACAGCCTTTACTTTTATATATTGTTTTATTTCAGTTCTATTTATACTAGCGTGGAGAAATTAGTGAAATAAGCTATAGTCTTCTAGGTAAGGTGCCTGTTACCAAATAAAGATAGTATTTTGGATGGACAATAAAATATGTTGCTGTACACATACTTTAACCTTGGGTGAGTACTAAGTTCCTTTTTGTTACTTTATACATTATTAGTATCACCTTAAAGTCTGTAATGTTTTTCCTAGGATTCCATATCATATCCTGTTGTACAATATATCATGTTATAATCAATTTTCTCTAATCAGCAATTTAATGTTGATTAATAATATTACAATAGGTGATATATTTTCACACGTCTACAGTTTCCAGGAATCCTGAAGTTCTATAACTGTTCTAGTTTGAAATATGACATTTAAATTGCCTTCATTGAGTAAACAACGCACTGAAGTGCCCTGAATTTATGAATGTGTGCTAATTTTTGAGTACGTCAGCAGACTGCAAACTTCCCTGCTTGGGCTAATCTCTGTGGCCGTGACCCTACACTATAAGCACTTTGGTAGTTTCTTTTTCCTCGTTGAAGCCCACCTCAGCAAAGACGTGCCGCTTCTATAAAAACAAACAATTCTGACGCTACAAGTGACACCTTTGCGGTGTGCTGCCGTTATTTTAAGCATCCAGGATCCTTGTACAAAAATACGATCACAAAGGCTAAGGATCAGATTAGTGTAAACACTACCTAGTATTTATGCAGTGATAGCACAGCTTGATAGCACTTGAAAAAAATACCCCCTATAAATAAAGGATTGTGCTAGAATTTCCCTGTGTGATGCAGCTGCATCCTTTCTGCTTTGCCTCCTCTTCCTTTCCAGCGTGGATTGCTGGGCTGTTTATAGCACAAGAAGTGGCCTGCCACTTTGCTGATGCAGAGCTGTCAAAATGGATTGCTTCCCACCGTTACACATGGCACAAAACCAGGATAAAGAAAGGAAAAGTAGGTGTAAGATTATGTCAGAAAGAGTAGTGCTGTGGCTGTCATTAAAAAAGAGTAGTGCAGTAGCTTATCCAGCTCGAATGATGTACTAGATCACCTTTATTGGCTGTGGGATGGCCAGTAATATATGGGCCACTTGTGCTTGTTCTCAGAGAGAGGGGGAACCTACTAACTACACAACAAAAGCCCCACTAACATTCGGCCTTTATTCACTATTTGTTTTCCCATTCAGGTACAATGATCTGTGGATGCAGTAGTGGGTATGACATGCTTCACAACTCCGGGGTTCTGAGTCTGTGGCTCTGTCTGTCCGGAGTTTACACGTTCTGCCCTGGTTTGTGTGGGTTCTCTCCAGATACTTCTCGTTTCCTCCCGCAGTCCAAAGTCATGTTGTCCAAGCTAATTGGCGCCTCTGAATTGGCTCACCTGTCCCCAGTGTTAGAGTAATGAGCAAACGCCTGTGTGAGAATGTGTGTTAGACCGTGGTTTGTATGGAGGGGGCTGCTGGGAACACTCCTGAGAAAAGGAGCCCTGGACTTAGCAGGTAGTCGAGTTTCCCCGAAAGGGGATAAGTGGTTAATATTAATCCCGGAGTGGGTTATATACAAAAGGGAGAAAACGCCGGGTTATTAATAAGGAAGACTGATGGGGTGTACAGTATATACATGTGGTTATATGATTATATTGGTTTAGTAAGAGTTCACGGTTTATGGTGGCGAGCGTCCAGTCCTGGAGTGAGCGCGCCCTCTGTGGTGGCTCAGAGACCCCAGACGACAGTCTCCCCAGAGCAGCGAAAGAAGCAGAGCGAAGGCGGCACAGCCACAGGTGAGTAGAAATGCTCCGAGTTTAAAAATTCACACAGCCGGGAACCCGAGCTGTGGGCTGTGAGCGGCCCGTGAAAGTGTTGTCATGGTGCTCACGCAAGGGTAGGGTCATGCCCACAGGCAACTGTACCCAGGATTCCCCAGGTGGTGTTGCACAATTCCCATATCCCAAATTCCCAAACTAATACAATAAATGAAAATAAAAAAAAAGAAACTCTAACCTCCAGCAAGAAAATTGAAATCCTCTAGAATTCAGTGTGGAGAGCTGCTTCCGTGACTTCAGATAAACTGAAAGCCAGGAAAACGCAATACGTGTTCTTGCGCAGCTTCTGTTAGGGGGAAAAAAAAAATATCCTGATTTCTGCAAAACACCAATGCAGACATTAAAACGTTTGGAAAAACATTCTCCCATCTTGAACTACAGTTATGGATTAATTGGAGAGGTGATTGGTAAAAGATACAATCTTAAAGTTAACCACTATTATCTAATTTACATATATTTTAGAAGTCACTTACATGCAAAATGTTGAATTCAGTTTGTTGTATATCAGACACTCAATCTCAGGTTGTGCTCTATATTCTGTCCTACAGAAGGTACAGCTCAGAGATAATAAGCACAGCTCTTAATATCATCATCATCCCATCACTTTCAGAAAACACTCACCCAAGTAGAGGGTCAGGGTGGCCCCGAGCCTATCCCAGAACGCACTGGGCACAAGGCGGGATACACCCAGATCAGGGCCGCCAGTCCATCACAGGGCACACACAGACACAAACACGCACACACTTACACTAGAGCCAATTATCTAGAGTGTCATTATTCCCTATAAACTGGTGACTACATAGATTCCCCCTTCTTATATAACAATACAAGGGTGTATTTCCATCTCTTTGCAGAAGTCATCCATGTTAGTGCTGTCTTTCTTAACAGTATACTAAAGGCAGCGTGAGTGCACATTTTAATTCTTTTTTTTTTCCTTTTTCCTTGGTTTTTACAGAATTTTTAATGATTAAAAATAGTTTGGGATTTTTTTTTCCCTAGAAATTGCCTGTCACTCTTTGTTTGCATGGTGGCTGTAGCTTGCAATCTTTTGAGGCTGTCTGAATTGACACAGCGGCCATGCCTGGTTTTCAGCGATGCCTGAGAGGAAACGTATACCACCAGCAATATTCATCACTAGTTGTGAATTGGTTTACTTTAGTCTTTCTCATAACACAGCCTATACTGAATTGAAGTCCTGATCTGCTCATACATTAAAGCCTTAAGGAATCATGGGACATGGGCCACCACCATTTTGGACAAGATATCTGTAAATTATAAATTCTTTTAAAGCACTTGAGCAGCCTCACGTGGGAAAATGTGCTATATTTGAAAAGTTACTAAAGTTTCGAACAAAGGCACAATCTTTCCTCAAGCCTCTTACAAACGGGACACAGCAGAGGTAACAGAATGCATGTTCGAAATGGAAAAAAAGAAGCTGTTTTCTTGTATTTAGCAGCGTTTGCACAGAATCTTTGAGCAGCTCACGATCTGCAGCTGTTCCAGGAGGATTTCCTTCCTCCTCAGCTTTATGATTTTCCAGAGTGTCAAGTGGCTGCAGTGAACCTTACTATTCATGGAGGGGCCATCAGGATAGGTTGTATTTCTATCCTTTTCTTTGGCTCTCTTTTATTCTGAAATATTTTTGTCTTTCCTGCAAGTATCTGATTTGTGCCAATAGTAGTAGTTTGAGGATGTGAAAAAACGCCTGCTACAACCCTTGAAAAGGAACATTTGAAATTAACCTGTGTCATACATCTCAAGGAAAGAGCAACAGTCCTTACAATAAACATTATTACTACTTACAATGTCGTTGTTTAAAACAGCTTCTAAATTATTAATGGATTGATGAGGTGAATTATTTATTTCTTACCTGACCGTCAAGCATAGGAACGTCTAACTAATGGCTTTTGAAGGAAAAAAACAACACAAAGTGTGAAAGATTCAAAAGGTGAATTTGGTTTTATGTTTACAGGTGAAAGGTTTTGTGTATATGAGGGCTGCACAAGGCCTTCCAACCTACTGTCCTCAGGGGTAATGCAAAAACTTTTTATTATATTAATCCCATTTATTAGCAAAATTGCACATTTCTCCAAGGGAGTGGACTGGGAGAGCCACAGTTTAGTGAACATTTAAAGAAGTGTCACTGTTTTTATTGATTACTAACTGAACCGTTTGTTTTTGTACAGATGATAGGAATTAGTTAACATATACCTTCTTCGTTAAATAAAGAAGGAAAATATCATCTGAGAACACTAGAGCAGTCGTTACCAAAACAGTGTGCTTAGAAAGCTGGTTTGTTAATTGCCTCATTGGGATTTTAAGTGGCCTCTTTGTATTACTTTTACAGTAACCAGATTTCTTCCAAGAACTGAAGTCTTCATCAAGTGGAATATCCTATTATAACAAACAGCTTCAAAAATGTTAAATATATCCGTCCATCTTCTAACCACTTCATCCAGTTCAGGGTCACTGGGGAGCAGTGGGTGTGAGACAGGATACACCCTGGACGGGACGCCAGTTCATCACGGGGCACACACAGTCACAGACACACACACTCACTGCAATTTTCCCAGAAGCCAGCATGTTTGTGGACTAAGGGAGGAAACCAGGGAACCCGGAGGAAACCCACACAAACACAAGGGGAACATACAAACTCCACACAGACAGCACCCCAGGTCCAGAATTGGATCCCGACCACTAGCTCTGCGAGCCAACGATTTGCTTAATTACCGTGCCGTCTGTTTTAAATACAGATCACTTTCATTTGTTTTAGAACGAAATAATTCAGATGCAGTTTAAAAATAAACTTTATTATAGACCACCTTGCACAATACAGCACCTCAAGGTGCTTTTTTACTTCAGCAAGCCAGACCAAGGGAAAGATAAAACGTTAGAGACACATTATTTTGGGAAATTGAATACAGTAAATTAGACATGCTAGTGCATGAAAGCATTTTAAGACGGGATTTAAAAGAAAAGATTTAAACTGACTGAGATGCAGTGTTTAATATGCAATGTAACACCGTCTCAGAATAGCAGTGTTGATCATTGTGCGAGTAGGTAGTAAAAATTGTATCTGATGCAACTGATGCTGCTCCCTTTTTTCTTTGTTTGCATAGCTCTAAGGGCATATCTTCCGTGGTTATCATCGAAGGACTTTCCATGATTTGCAGTTTGGCTCTGATGGCTTGTGCTGGCAGTTGCATCAGACTTGTTAACCTGGTCACCAGCGGATCACCAGTGTCATCTTTGCACGGAACATACATTATCGTCTCCAAGGCCACACTGAAATGTATTTGACAGGTTGTTCTATTGCAACACCACCAGCTCTGGCCTTCAAACACAGTCGCTCAAGGCTGAGGTAGCTTCCTTTTACAGAGACACTTACTACAGAGACCTCCTGGGACAGTGTGAACAACAGTACAGAACACATGCAAAAACACCGTACTAGCTCCATACCTAGAACACGGCCTGCTTTATATTGAAATAAGTACAAAACAACTATTTTGGTTATTTTAAGTATTTTGCCTGAACTCAAATATTTCAGAGCCCTTCTGTATTTTGTCTACAAAGTGAAATGCTATTTGAAACACTTGGCAAACTTCAAATGCCTCTCAAATAAAGTCAGAATTTCATGAACATTCTTTGAAAGTCAGATAAGTCTCATCTGAAGTGTATAACAAATGCTGCAACCTAAATGATCATCATCCTTTTTTAACCAGTGATGCACTGGTCTAACTTATACAATCTTCTTTTGTCACCTGTCTATTTTTTGACATGGAAGACCAAAGATAATGTACATGCCATTTTCAAAACTAGTCTAACATCTTAAAAGATTGAAATCAGCCAAGGAGACAGGCTGTACATATTATATTCTCCTACAAAGCCCTAAGCGAGGTGACTACCACAAAAATGGTACCAGTCTATATAATTAGTACATACACAGAAGTTATTTAAGTGAAAAGGATTTTACTGTATAAGAAACTGTAATATGTATGGCTCTTTTGAATGCTTATCTGCTTAAAAATGATTTTCTAAACTGCGGTTTGGTTATTTGATCAATGGATTGATCACTGATTACCTCATTTCAGAACTCAGAACATGTGCAGTGTTTAGTTCCTGAACTGTGCTATTTATTTGTTTTTAATTTAAGACTTAATGCTAAGATAAGATCTCTTTATTGGCCATATACAATTTCTTGTATTAGAAATTTGTCTTTTCGCAGACCCCAGCTTGCTCTCCATGAGACACACAGACAGGGAGAGAAGCTGGGGGTCAGAGCGCAGGGTCAGCCATTTATACGGCGCCCCTGGAGCAGTTGGGGTTAAGGGCCTTGCTCAGGGGCCCAACGGAGTAGGATTCCTTTGCTGGCCGCGGGATACAAACTGGCAACCTTTCAGCCACAGGCGCACATCCTTAGCAACAGAGCCACTGCTCCGCCCTATCTAACATGCCAGCGTGCACTCAATCAGAAAGTGTATTCCTTTGCACAGAAGGTTGCCATTTAGCATACCCCTTGGGTGTCAATGAATTTGACTTGTTTTTGGTGTCTATTTATCTTGTGTTAAAGAACATACCCTAAAGCCCTTTACTGTGATTTACTGTTTCAAGACCTCTTGCCATAATAACAAACCCTGTGTTTTTGATTCCTTTTGTTTTCTTTTGGGTAGAATTTGACTTTACAAAACTATCACTTTCTCAAGGAGCGTTTTGTACATTCTTAAATTTTAATCGGCTAATTTTCATAAGTTTCATCAGCACTCCCTATATGTTTAACTCTAGCCATTGTGCACACTACACCCATAGTAGCGAATAGTTTATTCACATCACTCTTGTGCAAGCATGACATGTCATGATCATAATCGTAATGGCCCTATTAAGTCATTTCAACCATTTCTTTTTTTAAATTGGTATGTTTGCACACTGCTGTACAAAGCTCTCCGAATCTTTTACTGTACAGAATACTGTACAGAAAAGTTTCAAGAATCAATTTTTTTAAAATATTTCCTTCTTTATGCAGAAATAGTTTAATCTCTGAGTTTTCGAACAGTTAATTCAGATAAATGGATGAGTATAAGAACAAATTATCTTAATGATGAAGAATAATTAATGAGTAAACTTAACTTCATTGGTAGATATGATGGAATAGATGCTACCTATTTTATTTCCCTTTTGATATTTGGTATTTTGATATTCACTGGTCATGTATAGCACCTTGTGTTGATGTGATCAATGTGATTGATCAGCTTGAGCTAAAGGTTGCTTTACGTTTGACTTGGATCCTTTTCACATTACTAAACAAAATTGTCATCTTAGCAGCTAATATGCAACAGGAACTTTGAACAAAATAATTGTTGCTTGTAGAGATTAGGAAAGGATCAGGAAGATTTGAAAATGGAAAGAATAGGAGAAAAATATTTGTAAATGCCAGGTTTATAAGGAGAGTGCAAAAATAGTTTTCATGAACAAGTTTAGGACTGTGTCCTTTTATTTACTGCTGAATAAAAAATGAGCATCTGTATTAATGGTAACTGTATTTTGTGGGTCCATAATTTATAGATGACTTTAGAAATTGAAGAATGTATTGAGAGTAGAACAATCTTGTGGTGTGAGAAGCGCCTTGATTGTGAATGGACATTTGAGTAAGATCCTCACATCACATTTGGGGAACCACAAAAAGATTTTTGCTTTATTATGCCAAAATACTGACATACCAAGAGAAAGGCTTGAAAAGAATGAATGATTCATATTGATGCACAGGTATATTCCTAAAATGCTCTTATAGGGAAAAGATACAAAAGTACTCTTACAATTAGGCATGGAAGTTAAAGTTTAATATTAAAGAAAGCAAGGTTTCTTTCTTGAAGACAACAAGAGCTGAAAGGGAGTTATCTGAGCAAAGAAAAAGGTTGTTTAGATGCCAAATGTGGAAAGGGTTTCAAGGCACCTAAATCAGCTCAGATGAAGATTACCAGCATCGTTGTTTTGAAACAGACCAGGGTTAGGACCACCTTCATATCAGAGGTGTGACCTAGTATTGCATCTGCAATGGCGAAATGCAATCACTGAGGAGCCACCAGGGCCTATCAGAAGGCGAAGGAACTGAGAGAGGCATCAGAAAAATGCAAGGAACAAGGTTAGAGCCATCTGGAAGCCTGTCAGTGAGGGTGGTTCATGCGTAGTTATCGCAAAGTGCAGTTCTGTGTGTCAGGGACAGATGGATGGACGGAGAACACTGGGAGATTACCGACCAAACAGTAGTAAGACCACACCTGCTGCTGGCACACTTCAGGAACGTGGCAGAAAGGACAGGCTTAAAGAACTAGAGATAAAATAGAGTGGACAGTGATAGCCAGAAAGCGATATGCCTTCAGATCAAGGCTAGGAAGGCAATCAAGTTAAACAAATATATTAACCAGAATCCTTATGGCTTGTGTTTGAGAAATACTGTTTTCAACATTTTTGAGTCGTCGCCCGACGTTTTGTGAAGGCAGACTGTAGTAAAATCTCCCGTGGTCCAAGGATACAGCTGACAATGCTGGCTGCGATTAAGCATTGCAGATAGAAGAGCAGTCAACAGAGACTAGGTTTCAGTATGCAAAAAAAGAGCTGCAAAAGGTTTCATTACGAATTGTTTCAAGAACCATAGAAAGTGTTTCTGTCGACAAAAAGCCAAGGCTAAAGGACATGCCAAAAGCAATTCGTGGCTTCTAATGCTCTATTTTCTTTTCAACAAAGGTCCATAGGTTACCAAGGTGTCTGTTTTTGTCAAAACTTTTTTTTTTCCATTTCTTGCTCTTTGATTCATAGGTATCAGAATGGATTGTGTCAGGAAGGTCACAAGAACTGATTCAAAAGAGAGGAGAAGATATACCTTCAGATCAAGGCTAAGAAGGCAATCTTATTAAACAAATATATTAACCAGTCCTTATGGCTTGTGTTTGGAAGATATTTTGTTTCCAACACTCAGGTATTCAGTCTTTTTTTCTGCAGGATACAAGGTTACATTCAGTGTTAGAAATCAATAAAATGTTCTTTGTTGATAGATTAATTTAGATGTTAATGTTTTTTTTTCTTTAGTTCCAAGCAGCATTTTTAGCTCATCAAGTAATGTTGTATATTGGCATAGCCATTATGGTCCATATATTTTTTAAATTGACAAATTTTCACTAACTCAGTATGTGGGGTTCTTTTTAAAGGCAAACATCCTCAATGTGTTGCCAGACTGCTTCCATCTGAAATGACTCCAGATGAATTTCTCCTGATATATATGAGCAAACCTCTTTAGAATCCAATTTTTCTTGTGTTTGTTCTGATGAAAATGTTGTACAGCAACATTGTCAACTATAGAGTTAAGATAGCTGCGCTATATTAAAATATTAGGAGCCCTCCAATCTAATTAAATCACTCCATTACAGGCAGTGGATGATCTTGGTCTATGGCTTATGGATATCGTAGATTCCACCTAACATTGCAGAACAGCTTTTATATCTGTAGTAAGACCCCCCCCAGTAAAATCAATCAAGTCTAAAGATTGATTGCAACTCTGTTGTCATCACTAAGAAGGAGGTTGAGGGCTCAATGTCACATCCAAGAGCACATTAGTCACGTACACCTGAAACCATCCTGTGAGAGAGCACCATCAGAACGTGTAATTAGGTACCGATTGCACCCTAAGTGCATCTGAGCTAAAGAGAAGCAGGGATAATCTTAATCTGGAAACTCCCATATAGCATGTTGTAGGAGTCTAAAATAGATTAGCTGGTGTGCTAAATTTTTAGAGGAAGAAAAAGGTAGCATTCCAATCAGAATTACCTATCATCTAGCTTGTCCACCTACCTTTCCAACGTGAACATAACTGGGTGAGAACTGATATTACACAAGGCAGTTATATAGAGAAGGGACTGGACCTCCAGTAGTCACTGTTGAAACAAATCGGTCACTGGGTGAGAGTATAAAGCAGTCACCCATGGCTTAGGCCATTGGTTATGGGGAGGCTGAGATAGATAAAATGACTAATATGTTTTCCTCAGGACCTGAAATGTGTGCAAGCCATTGTCGTGAATGATGTCAGAAAGAATGTGGTCATTTCTTCTAGACCAGGATGTGGAAGCAAAGGGCTCAGAACAAGTTGCTAAGACAATTATTCCTGAAAGGGTGAAAATGTATGAAATACTGAGCATCTACCGAGAATGCAGCTAACTTGCTTTCAAATGAGTAGCGATTCTGTAATGTGTGGGTCCCTTTAAAGGGAAATTAAAGATCTGAAGAAATTTAAAATCTGAAGCAAAAAAAATTAAAGATCCAGGAGGTTAAGTATGTGTGTCTCCTCAACTGGGCACTGTCTTTAACATCTTCAACATAAAGGCTCATTAGTAATATTTGAAATTGGGAACAGACCAGTAAAAGCTTTGGAACACTACCCTGTTTACAAATGTTTACAAATGGTTTTCTTTCTGATTTTAGTACCCATAATAGCCAGTGGCTTGATTTTGACATTGTAATGTAGAGCCAATCTCAAATGAGAAATTATTAGAATATATAAAAGGTATTAAAAACAGCCTTTTATGTTTAGTATTAAAAGGCTGACTTGACCATATTATACAGCAATTCCAATTGGAATCCCATTTGAATCAGGGAATGTCCACTTCTGCATGGACTGAGCAGCTGTGTTTCACTCCTGCAGAGTTATAGGGGCATGTAGAAGCTCGGATTCAAGAGATAGCTGAAGAAGCCTCAAGAAGTTTAAGAATTCTTTGATCTTGGTCAACTCTGCAGTAACTACAGAAGCAGAGAAAACTTAATAGAAGTCTTGGAAACTTCATTAACCTGCTCAGGGTCTAACAGTGCAGCAATATTATTGTCTTTGATCACCTCAATAGAAGCTAATCATTTATTTTGTTTTAGTTTTAGTGATAACGGTCCACTAGGGTGGTCATCATGTTTGTTGTAAAACCTCTTACGTGAAGTTACATTTTTGTTCTTTTTCCAGCTCTGGGATTTTATTCCCACTAAGAGGTACACTTCTGTTTTTAGCTCAGATTAGAGCTCTTAATAAAACATTTAGTAACATCCCAAAAAGAATGAAGTTTGATTTTAGGACCATAGTTAAGCTCTAGTAAATCTTTCAAACCCCCCAGAGAGGTGTTTAAAAAAGACAGAACCAAAACATCAGCTGTTAGCAACACTTCTCCCTGTGAAATCAATACATTGAAATATGATTAGATATTAGGATTCTAAATCAAAACTTCAGTCTTTACTTAATTTTCAAATGTACAAGTTGTCATTCTCTTAAAATAAAGATACTGCTCAACAAAAAATGTTTAAGTACATTAAATTTCATTTTATTCCAGTTTTTACAGTAGAAGTCTACGTTATTTGAAATGATTTTGCTGAAGATATGTTCCTAGTCTTCTGGATAATGCCTGTAAAAACAAATATCCTTGTTGTTATAAATGATTAAACCTCACCATTAGAGCACATATTTCTAGTTAACTTGTTTTCTATTTATTACATTGGGAAAGAACGTAGTTTCTTGTATTTATAAGGAGAAAAACTGAACTGAAACATTTGAATATGCAAGCCAAATCTGTATACCCACCCAGAAGTAATAACCTTGAATGAGAATAAGATTGATTTGATTTTGGCATTGCGTCTAAACATCTGGTGTTTTATAGATAATTGCTTAGGATTGTGAAGCCCTCAGTGCATGGAAGACTGTTTTCATAGTTGTTATGTGTAAGTAAATGGCAACAAATATTTTAGGAAACTTTCATATCAAAAACAAAACTATTTTCCAAGCCTTATCTTATGAAACTAAAATTAATTTTCATTTTTAATTTTGTACACTTGTGTACGTTACCTTTTTTGCCCTCTTCAAGCATAGACAAGCTTTAAATCTGACGCCAAAATGTAGCAGGAATTTTGACCAAGGACACAATATCCAAGTCTCATAATATAGCCAAGACTCTTCAAAAGCACAAAATAAAATGAAAATTGCAGGAACATGTATTTCCAGGTTTGTTTTATTTTGTACATGGTATATGTTGAACTAGGAAAGAAGGCTTTTGGACTTTGCTTACAGTTTGTTAACAATACATATGTAAATACACAATATCCAGCATTTTATTTACTGCAATACCATGGAAAAAGGGTGATTGTTTGATGTTAAAAATTTCACAGGGAAAGCATTTTCTTTTTATTTTTACTATGTGATTTCATATTTGTGTATCTATATCTAAATGCCTATCTACATCTAAAGTACTGTTGCAAATTTCAGTGAGGTAGAAAATATTTTTATATTGTCTTCTGCATTTTGTGTTCTTATGTATTTTCAGATCTATTTGAATCCAGGTTTAAACCTATTCTTGTTCTCGTGCAGTTAACGTAGAGGTTGTGAGCCATTCACAGCCGCAGGGAAATACAAATGAACCCTTTACGTCAGGAGACAGAATATTAGAACTGATCATCTTGAGCACCTCAGAAGCTGCCATTAAAATGTCATTCTAATGCTGCAATCAAGCAGCAATGAGAAGGATACTTCACTGTTACAGAACATCTGTTACACGATAGTGAAAACCACAACTTTCCATGTATCAATAACTAGGCCATACATTGACATTATGAAATGCCCTGCAAACACGAAATAAATAACAGATCTAAAATTTGATAACACTAGCCAGGTCCAAATGACTCCAGTCTCCAGGCCTGTTTAACTGAAATAAGCACTGATTTGCCTTGGTGTGAGTGTGTTTGTGTCTATATGTGAATAAAGCAGTTAGAAGTACTGATATATTTTATTGAAAAGGTCTTTTTTGCTTTGTTTGTGGATGCCTAGCAAGTCTTCAGGCTAATTCTGTTTTTCTAGATTTTCTAATTGTGTATTACTGGGAATGAACACACTAAAATTGCACGTTAATGCAGTAATTCAGTTATTAAAAGATTTCAGAAAGGGGAAAGTATAAAATATTTGAAAAATCTGAAAGATAGCGCTTAGTAATTGTAGTATAATGAGCTACATTCACATAAACAAAAGTTCTCCAACATGCTGTTCAATGACAGTGTGCTACACAATGTTGTAAGTACTCAGATAAAGTAAGTGATTTAAGAACAAGGACATGATCAGGTTTATGCTTAGATAATTGACAAAAACATGAAAGCACAGCTTCTATTTCCTGACCTCAACTAGGTCTGAACCAAAATAGCAATAGTCTAAAATGTTAATTATTTATTTTTGACAAAAAGAACCATATTCTTCAAGGACAAATATTATGTCTGCTTTTCTATTGCAAAAACATGTCTATTGGAATAGCTCACCTTAATGCAACAACATTTTTCATCCATTCTAACGAATACAAATCACAAATTAAGTGATAAGTGCTAATAATCATTCATATTTAACTGCTTGCTTCAATACAGATAATTACTGTATTAATAAAGATTTTTAATGCCAAAAATCACAAAATCTTTCCTTAAAATTATCAATGCTTTCTTTAAATTCTACTGCTGGACTGTAATATTCCATGCACAGTGTATGATTTTAATTCTGTTTTCATTGTGTATATTTGCAGACATCTTTAAGGTATACCAAACACCGACCTTAGCTTTAATAATTCTGCATGTGGAAAAATTGTCTTCTGTCAATATGAGCTGAAAGAAGGTATAGGCAGAGAATCCTGATTATGGTTTAAGGAGCTAATGCACTCTTAGCTGAATTGACACCAAAATGAAATATTTATTGTACTGATAATGAAAATATATAAAGGCAGAGTGAACAGTAATAGAGGTTAACCTTGTGAAAGCTTTTGAGCATCTATTGATTGTTGTCTGACAAAGCAAAGTTCACAAAAGGACTCTTTAATTTCTAAAATACATCAAAAGAGAACAATAGCAGAGTCTTCTCTTTTTTAGTTGACAAGGCTCTACGATGTCTTTAAAGATGTGATTGGGTTGCTGTTTCCTAAGGCCCAGAGAATTAAATGAGGCTCTGGGACCATTTTCCTTCCTTTCTGTCTTACCACAGCACTGTTTTTAGTTGCTCTGTTCATGACAAGAAACACAAAAGGTAAGATTTGTGAGGCCTCCTCTTTGATTTGCCTTTAAAATAAAAGACAGCACTGTGTTGTGTGTTTAGGAATTATTTTATTTTACAGGTGTGTGTTGGAACAAAGCATAGCTGTGTGGCGATGGTATGGCTCAGCGTGCGTACACATTTACAGTACATGTCGATTTCACTCCCCACACATCCTTTGGTGTGGTCATTGACAAACGCACTTGCCCACTTGCATAACACGGATTTTAAAGTCCACATTATGTTCTGAGACTGACGGAAGATTTTTTAACAAAGTGAAGGCTGATGTTCTGTAGGCTTGAAGAAAATCTCGTGACTCTTTTCAAAAGATTAGCGCCAAGCAGACGAAAGCATTAAAGACTTGTTTAAGGTCCCCTTATTATATTTAATGCAGAAAATATCTATTGCTTAAGGATCGTTATACATCAGACTACCCAGCATACAGTATATTGGTATTTCAAAAGCACTAATATTGATATACTATGATAATTTTCATTTCAGACTTTTTTTTTGCCAGTTTCAATTTTCAGGCCCACTAATTTCTGGCCATTGATCTCTAATATAGATGAGAAACGGTTATATTATTAAAGCTTGCCACTTTGAAAAAAAATAGATCTCCTAACATTTATGTCAGCTAGGCTTAGTACTATTGTCAGGTGTCCTAGAAGAAAGAAGTCAGGGGCTGTTATTAGCATTAATTTGTAAAGATGACACCTTTATCAAAGTTAGCTTAGTTAAACTACAATTCTTGTAGGACATTTGGAATGGAATGAAATAATTCTAACATGGCATGAATATAATTTGTATATTCAATATAAGAGACTAAAAATCAAAGTACTGAAATATAAACTCTTGATAATTATGAATATTATTACAATATTGTATAATAATATAAACTCTGAAGATTATATGAATATTACAACTCTTTGCCTTAATCCACGTCCCTGTAGGTGTTTCAGGGATTACAATCTGCTCAAAGGCTACCTAAAGGTGATAATTAATGGAAGTAACTCAACTGGTTTTAATTAAATCATTAGGTGCTACAAAAGAAAAGCAATGAGAACCAGAAGACTCTGTGGGTCTCCAGGAGAAGAAGAATGGTCACTGCTCTGATCATTATATCATAATTTTATCATAAATCATATGATGGAAAGCTGGAGACTGAACAGAGAAGAAAAGAGACCAGAGCTCACAAAGTCCTGATGGTCCAAATTGCTTGCTCTGCTTTAGATGAGTCATTATAAGTCAAGTTTTATTTATATTTCTAACATAATAACTCGTTATGGTATTTTTTCATGTTTTTGAGATGATCCAGAATAACCTGCTGTGGGTGCAAGCATTTCATCTCTCGATTCATCTCGAAATTGTTTGCGGTGGTATTTATTCTGTTTCAAGATTCTGTTTGACTAACCGCCCTATACGCGCTTACAAAAATACATCAATAAGAAGACATATTTTTACTTTCAATTAGGAAGCAAAATGAGTGGCTAAAGTGGCCTGTTTCAAATAGCGAGTTGTGATATTCTTTGCTGAAAATAAATTGGTTCTGTGAAAAGCTCTCGCTCTGGATGAAGTCCTTCAGAGGGTTTCAAGTGAGAATTCTGCACAGCTCTGAAAAAAAAAATAATTTAAAAACTGGACAATCTGTTGACCTGTAATAATATAAGCTATATAGACACGTTTTTTTTTTAAATACCCTTAAAACTGAAACAGCATTTGAAACAAAGATGTCAGACAAGCAGTTAGAGTATCTGCAGAAACTTTAATGAATTAATGGGATTTAAAGTAATTACGTTTTTACAGAGTGTAAATCAGCGATATTCTCCAGGTCATACATTTGTGTACAGAGTATTGTGCCATACTACATAAATTCCTTTGCTCACAAATGAAATGTTATAAAAAGTGTCCAAAAATGTAAATAAATTACAAATGTAAAAACAAAAAACATTGATTGAGCAGTTAACACTTATTTGCCCAGGAAGATTGTGAAAATCAAGATGATTAAACATATTGGTTACAAAACAGATAAACTAAATTCAAAGACATAAATAATGAAGCAAAAAAATCTCAGAGGAAGATTATAAAATAGTGTAAAAATTACAAGATAGAAAAAAAAGCTCATTTAATGTTATAGTTGAACTCGGCTCATAATGTCCTAGAATAACAGGGTCAGGTAGCCATCTTACAAATTGACTGTTTTTTTTATTCAGTGTCTCTTGATGACCAGAAGAGGGGGCTTCTCTCATATTGCACAGTCACTCTGTAAGAAGAAGCAAAACTGTATTGTGCATGTTCAACAAAGATACATAGCTAAAATATAAAATCTATATGCTCAAAACTATTCAGGTAGCATGTAGGGAAGTATGTATCATGTATACTGGATATTTGGTTGTATTTGGATATAAAAACAGTAACAGTGTTTTTTTTAAATTAAAATAGGTGCTCTTTTTCTGCCCTGAAACATACAGAGGGAATTTGGTTGTCCTTGAACAATTGCCTCTTCTCCTTGATTTGCACAATTTGCATATGTGCCTCACATAATTGGAAATGGTTTAATTGCCACCAGAACAAGGAACTAGGAATCTACTGCACAGTTTGGGTGGACATACTGAGTGACTGCTAGTTGGCCAGGAAGATGAGCAAGAGAGTTTAATAAGATTACTATTAATAGGCGAAACTAAACGGTGTAGAAAATAAGAGCTCAAGAAGCAGCTAGCGGAGTCAACTTTAGCCCATTTTGTGAAAGTGAAGGATATTTTTGTTTAGTTTTGGGAAATAATGAATATCCTTTACAAAATTGTTCTTCGTGCCAAAAAAACACCAACCTGAACATAAACAAATATATTGTGTTAAACATATTTTTACATATTTAGACATTTATATTAAACATATTTTTGAAAACAACTTGATATAAAGTGCTATAAAAATTTGCCAAGGGCCTTGAAGAACCACATTGTTGCAAGACAAATTCCAAGTCATATTTTTCAAATCATTTTTCATTGTCCAGTGGTTGAATAAATTCTGCTATTGGGGTCCATAAATAAGATATCTGTCTATAATAATTATTAATATTACATTGTGAAATGATTAAAAAAAATCAGTATTTACTTACGTCTTTATTAACAGTAAACACCATTAAATTAATATACAGTAAATTACATTGTATTTCAACTATTCTTTTTTAAAAACACCATTGAAAATCTCACATTTAAACTGGCGTTTATGCAGTGAGAAAGTTTTATCTTAACACCAGTAGGCTAATTAATTCATATGTAATCAACGACACAAACCAATCATTTTTATATCATAGCAGGTTGAGATGCATTAAAAGATGCTGTTGGTTCTAGTACTTGTTGTATTATGTCATCATACTGAAAGGAATTAAAACTTTGATATTACTGTATATGTTTACAAGAAACATGAGAGTACTTTGTCGAGATCTTACATTAAATACATGAAATGTTGAAGTGAAATTTTGTATCTGTTCTAGTTGATTGAAGATATGTTAACACTTATAAAACACAAACCTTTTTTCATTTTAAATGCCCCCACATTTTCAAACTGTTAACAGGGATACATTCCAGTAATTAACTACAGACTGGAGACTGTCTCTGCATTTCCTTCAAAAATTGTCAGTTTAATTGATCGTACTTTTCATATTTTCTTGTTTATGTTTTTACATAAAAAATAGTTTTAATATATCCTCAAACAAATATCACTGTGAAACTTTCTTGAAAAAAAATCTATTATGCTTGAAGTCATTTTTATTCATTCGTATCCTAGAATTTAGCGCTTCACAACTTTCACCCAGATGTACGCCAGGCTCCACTGAATGTACCACGTTGCATTGTTTGAAATGAAAGAAAAGTTAAAGAATGTCTGATGTACAAAATACTAGCGCTGCAGTCAAAACAATTAGCAAACCCCATCTCGCATCTTTATTTATTTAAAAAATATATCTCTGAAACAGAGACAGAGTGAGTCTGAGGCATAACTGAGTTGAACTGTAGCCACAGCACATTCACAAAACAATTAATCTTGGAGACAAATACAAGATAGGCCATTTTTTCTCAAATTCATTGACAGAATACTTGTCTCATTGCTTGTACATCTGTCCCCTCATCCTCACAGTTGGTGTCACTGCTTGTCAGTTTGCATCCTATCTCAGGATGTAAAGGCAGGGCAAACTCATGTTGTGTGTCCCTCTTTAGTGCTTTTGTTGCAAAAAGGTGAAAGGTTCTGTAGCCAAGAAGGGGACAAGGGTCATTTTGTTAAGGGGAAATGTGTGTGATCAATTGGAGTCATTGGTCATGGATTAGCAATTGTAAATTACTGTTGTTGGCAGGAAGAGAACCAATGTGGTTGAAAACAAATGACTTTGTTCACTCAAGCATGTTTACAGAAGGGCTTGATGAGAGTCACTCTAAAAACATAATTGGGAAAACAGTACAAATTAAGACTACAACTATATGACGCTGAATAGTCAGAACAAGACATTATTATTAGGTTTGATCAATTTGACAACATTAGTTAGATCATTTTGAGTAATTGGGTATGCATGGTGTATTTAATTGATCAGAAAACTACAGCAGTCGGTCTGAATTAATCAGGGAAAAGTCAAATACTGTAGTTCAGTTACATCATAATTTCTTCACTTACGGCCTTAATTAATGATGGTACTAATCCTTAAATTGAAGATTGACTGGAATTTGACTTAAAAAGGCCTTTGCCTGACAAGGCGCTCTCTGTCTTTCACTCTGCCGGGAGAAAGGGAAAAGAAAATGAGCATCAAACTCTTTGTCTGGTTTAGTTTTTTCTTCATGAGCTGAAGAAGACCAGCCTGGAGAGAATAGAGTTCGCAAAACCTAGATCTCCCAAATTGAAATGAATAATACTGCTTTCCATGTGGCTGTCCGGTGCAGCATATACAGTACAGTATGTCATTTGTACATCTTCTCCTTCTGCTTCCATCAATTCGTTAATGTGTGTCTGGTCTGTGCAATGGCTTTATTTCTGCACTTCTACAGGCTGCTAAATTATAAGAAGCTGAAAACAATTACAAATGAAAATTTTTCTACCGATTTTGCCAATTAGGGAGTTAGTAGTTAATTGATCCCAGCTGTGTCTTGACAGAAGCAAAGGTATAAGCTTCCACCAGGGGGCTGGGTAGCTGGTTTCATCCTTACCTGCAGCTGTTTGGGTAAAGATGTGCCTTCTGTTTTTGATTTTCAATTAGGTTCATTTTCATTCCTCTTGCCTTTTTGGTTAGCAGTCATTCCAATAATAATTCACAAGGCATAGAATGTAAAAAGAACAAGTTTTTTTGTACAGGGTGACTTTGTTAGTTGTAGATGTGAATGGAAAGCTGATGAGCTTGACTTGAACAGGCAGCTGTTGCCAAAGAACCATCGCAATGCTTGTAGAGGTGAGTTGTTTTTTTTTTTTGCTGTTTTATATCTCTGATATCTAGCAAATAGTGTTCTGCACTTTTAATGTTTATTTTTTAACATGTCCTTCTTAATCAGTCCCATTTCATGGTTTAAAACACTAGCATTCTGCTAAAAGTGAACAATGAGAATTGCTTCTCACCTGTTATCACTGGTACAATGTGTCTGCCTTAGTATGATCAGTCCCTTATGCAGAGGTGATGCTAATCAATAATCCAGAGCTCATATACCTTGCGTTTCACACCTGTGGTTAACTAATGCTCTTATTAATAGTCTGCTGCAGGGGTTAAGATTGTGTGGAGGTAAGGGGGCAATATGCATGAAAATAATCAGCAGGCAAAATATTTCTGTATAGAAATCAATTTCAATAGATCAGACACATTCTAAATTAATGTAACAAAATGACAAATAAAGGCAGAACATACCTAAGATTTTAAAATGTAGGCAGAACTGATCTGTTTGAGGAAATGACAGTTGTGTCCATAAGGTCAAGTCTGACAAAACCCCCCCTTAAATGATTAAAGTAACCCCAAAACACCAATGCAGAGTTCAATTAATGACAAAGCATTTGGTGTGTGAGCTTTCTTAGAGTTTGTTCAGATGGGCAAGAAGGATCACTGATCAGGCCCATTACTGCATGGGGTGATGTGAATTGTGGAAGAGGAGTTACTAGACCTGATGCAGATGGAGCGGTGCGGCCCACTCAAGAGCAAAGCCTAATGGTCTTCTGTGGCTGACCATTGGGGAAGGTAAGGACTTTTTCCTTTATGGTCTTTCTAACGTTTTATTTTTTTCCCTCTCTCTTAATTGGGCTGGGATTAAGTGACGTGCTGCGCTGGTAGGAGCACTGACATTTCGTCCACAGGAGAATCCACCGTGTTGCGCGGTAAGGTCTGTATTCAGGGAGGGGAAATGCCAAGATGAAATGTTTTCCAAATTATTTTTGGCTCTCTCTTGTACTTGGATTATATGGACTATATACAGTTTTCTCTTCCTTCTCGTTCCCAGCGAACAGCGCGAAGGGGCAAGAGAGCGAAAGAATGGGCACGGAGGCCTGGCTGGAATATTTAAATATTTCAAACATCCGTGGTCAAGTCAAGTCAAGTCAAGACGAGAATCTCAGTCATTATACAACTTGAAATCTCAGGAATGAGTAACAGAATGCTAAACCTGCAATTCAAGGGTGATTTCATAGCTGTGTGCTACCCATTATGAAAGCCTAAAATTCTTTCTCTTGCTCCAATCACAGCAATGTGTACCAAGTACAGTGAAAACTATCATATTGCATTAAGATCCACAGTTTCAGGAGCTTCAAACCTGGCCGAATTGGAATACGATGCACTGCTGTAACTGTGTCAGATGTTGCACAACATCCATTATCCCACAGTTATTTCTGCAGCCCTTCAGAACATCCTGTCTTTCCACACCTGGGTGTTTCACTTCATAATTTGCATACCAAAACTAATTTAAATATCTGTCCTCATTGGAAATGGAATGAAACTGACCTTGTCACAATAAGGGAACGAGGCGACTACGTTTCTCCCCACGAGAAACAAAAACTGTATTTTTCATTTTATAACAGTTTTTTATAAAATCATTTATTTTATAATTTTTTTTCCAATTTTTCATTTTATTCTAGAAAATTCATCATTGGCTAAAGAGACAGTCTTATTCCCGGCAACTGTGACTTGGAAACAATATGCGCTCCCACCTACCTGCCTTTGTTCAATGATCTTGTCATCTTCGTGACGTCTCTTCGCGATGTCATCAGAAGGAAAAAGATCTCGCGCGTTAACGTGGACAAATTCCTCAGAGGACTTCTAATGAATCATGAGATGAATCTTAGCCGATCCTACTGTACATACCCACTTGGAATGAAAATAGAGCTTGTGGAGAAACCAAACTGTGGAAATAAAAATGTATGTGCCAATGGTAATAAATCGGTTCCCCGATTTATAAACGGGTGGGTTTCAGGACTTGGATTTGACAACGATAGGAGGTTGTCCTGCTTCTCAGTGGGGTAGGGACGAATTGCTCAGGGATGCTCAGGCTTTTGTGAGTGGAGTAGATCTTCAGCGAAAGTTACCTTCTGCGTTGGCGGAATGAGTCCATGCCATGGGATATGATAAGGCCTATATAGGATATTGTACATGATTTGTTTGGTTCTATGTCCATAGAAAAACTTTAACATTGTACCTAATAAAGAGTGTACAGTCCATTCCTCCTCACAATTCAAGCTCCCTCTACTGTTGACTTAATCACTGACAAATTTTGAAAATGTGCATACCCCCTCACACACATATCCGTACATTAATATCATTTGTATACACTAAACTTTGCTAAGGATTATTTATTAATGATTGTTGCTTCAGTGAAGTTTGATATTGTGCCTGTGGTTGAATAACAGTTTTAACTTGCTTTCACCCAAAAGTATGCACAACAGGAACAATTTAGAGAAAGAGCCCAGTTACAATTGATCTAAATTCTGTTTGTTTGTTTTTTAGTTTGCTGCCAACCGAAATCTTCTGTTTGAAAACTGTGTGGCCAGGTATTTTCAAAATAGGTCGTTGTGCTTTTAGGTTTCATGTGCTTTAGTTTTTTTTGGAGAACAGCTGGGCTCCGTGCTTGGGTTATAGTGCTTGCAACAGTGTGCTGGGTAGAGTTTTATTACTTTCTACACAGTGTTACCCCAAGGGGGCTGGAGGGTTAGATCTACACATGAACTCCCAGCATATTCCAAAACAGAATTCTTTACCATTTCACCCTATCTCTGGCAACTATTGTGTCCTCAAGGAGCACAATGAAAGGGAATAGGATACACTGACTTTCATCTCTACAGACTGACAACCGTTATCTCAAGGCAGGGGAATGCTGGTGCGTTAATGCACAGATGCTTTTAAAAAAAAATTGAAAAACTTAACCTTGTATACACCCCATTGTGAAACTCATCTGTAGCCAGCAAAGTTACAGAGGAAAAAAAAAACCCCGAACTGCAAAGGTTTTTAACACAATAGCAACAACGTGGAATTTAAAACCTGCATTCCACAGCTAAATTCCACAATAACAATGTCTCCTCAATTCTTTGCTGGCTCAACTCTCTGCATTTTTTTTTATCTACAGTGGGTGTTTGACAATGCTTTTTGAGAAACATGAATACAATGGTATAACGTCACTCAAACATGACAAAAACAAACACACAATCTGAAGAGAAGGATAATCTTTTGATGGGATAAAGCTGATATAACCATAGATAACCACCCAATTCCTTTTTGGACTGTGAAAGTGAAGGAGGCTTCACAGCAGGAGGCCTAACTGCAGCCACTGTAAAGCCATCCTGATCCCCTCACTGACACCAATAGCACTGACACTCTCCACTGCAGCGTACCAATTTCTTTGTAGCTTAATTCATGTTGGCAGATTCATGTTGCCTTTCATGCTAAGTTACCTCTGTCCTGAGGACTCATTTAGTTTTTTTGTGTATCTCAATGACTTTTCATTTTTAGGCAAAAGCTCATGGTCATCCTTATTACGTTTCTGGTTCCTAAATGATGGATATTGAGTATTTTCCATGGGTATTGAACCAGCACGCAGAGCTGTGCAAAACAACTGCCTCATTGTATTTTGTGGTTACATTGATTTGCACTGCGTTTGTACAGACATCGCCTTACAACGAGGTGCCTCTTTTTAGACTCATCAATGACAGTATACATCAAGTGAAGAATGATTAACATTTTTTATTTAATTAGTCCTGAAGTTATTTTGAAATACAGTTCTGAAGTAAGGACACTTAATTTTATATTCCAAGTCATTGTGTGAGGGAGGATTAAGTACGTGTAGGAAGATTAAGGATATTTAATAAAAATATTCCATTTTTTATTTTTTAGTAAGATAGCATAAAAATCCTTTGTGCCAATGTTATGTAAATAAAAGGTTCATGGGCAATTAAACAGATTGAGATTTCGGATTATTTACACTTTAATTGCACTAAGTATGAAAAGATTTATTAGACTCATCTTCAAATGACATAAACAAAACTACCACTGCAATTATATCTTAAGTGTTTGTTGTACTGGGATAAATAAAAATCCCACTATGCAATTTGTCATATTGGTCCTTGTGGGGACAAAAGTTAAATTATGGCTCAATAAATTAGGTCACTTAACTAATTATCGTTTTTGAAAATTATACTTCACAAAGGTCAGGTACGGGTCTCTACTAACTATTCAGTTTCTCATTATTTCCAGTTTCAAAAAGATGCCTTCGGTCAACTAAACACTATGTGCTACTCTTATGACTATTCAGTCAAAATGAATTTATCTGTTATCAAGAGTTTACAAATGTCTGTAAAAATGAACAAAGTCTCGACGTGAATGAAATCCTGAACGTCACTGAATGTGTTCTTTTGAAAACGTCCCCTCTTGCCAGAAAGCTGTTTCTGCATCAACAGGAATGAATCTCATTTTCAGACTTCAAATCCACAAAATGGGACAATTATTTCAGCATTCAGCATTCAGCATTCCTTGTTTCTTTGTCCTCCATTTTTCCCTGCAGTAGGATGAAAAATGTGTGTATCTGTAAGGAAAGGAACCCCACTCTCCACCAGGCTATTACTTCAGGAAGAAGACCAATTTAAGAAGGGTCTTCATAATGCTTCTTGGGAAAACCTCCAGATGTAGGTTGTAGCCACCTGGGTATCTTCAAGACAATGTTAACAAAAGCTGGCTACTCAACAAGTGCTGCTTTAATTCTAAAACAAATGTCTTTTATTGACTGTGCAGACCAACTGTGCTTGTGTTCTGCATGTTTTGCACTTTGAAAAATAAGCAGATTGTTTATATTGCTATATATAATACTATATATTACATATATGTTTGTAACACAATAATCAGTTAGTTCTTCTCTACAATTTCAGAATAAGGAGATGAATAGGTTCTCCATATACTGAAGTTGTGCATTCTTAGTATAAATTATTTAACTTTAAATTTAAGTTTTATAGTAAAACTGCAAATGCTACACATAGTTGGGATAAATACAAGAACTTTTTGTCATAAAATGACTGATTTCTAAAAACCTTGTTAATATCTTGTACTGCTATGCACGTTGCACTGAAATAGGCTTGCTGTACATAAATGTACTGTTGTCCACAGTAGTTTGAGCATAACCTCTAGCTGAAAAGTTTTGCCAACTTTCCACAAGGGCCATTTCAGTGTATCCAATATGCATTAACAGTGACAGAATTCTGATGGTTAACAGGCCTTCCAAATTTAATTCTTAAGGAAAAAAAACAATATTAAGAGTGACTCTTGGAACCTCAATCATACAGACTGCACCTGGCCTTGTCTTTACTCTTTCCTGCCCTGTCTCTCCCTCAGACATTTTGGGAGAATTTTAATTGTTTTTAAAGAAAGTCTTCAAAGCTTTTATTGGCATTTTAGAATTTTGTTTGAGCTACAGTCTGCATTTCTGACTTCTGTTTTCAGACTGGAAAAGAATTAGAGGAAATATTTCTTGTTCATATTGCCAAGACAGAGTAGGTAGAAAATAAAAATTTTCCTTTATTAAAACAAAAGGGTCACGAATTTCTTTCTAATCAAGCGTTGAGACAGATATTCATGGGCCTTGGACACAATGCATTTTCTTCAGAATTATGAACATATACTGCTAATTATGATAATTTCATGCAAATCAGTTTTGTATTGACAGCAATGCTAAGAATGTGGCTTTGTGCCAGAAAAAGTGTATATATATATATCATAAAGTGATTACTTTTACTCTCACATGGCACCCCAGTTAAGTTTTTTTTCAAGTGAAAGCAATATAAAAAAGAATGACTAAAATGATTGAATATTTTAAACTGTATTTCTTGCAAACGATCTTTTATATAAAACGATATACAGAACATATGACTTCCTTCAGTATGTAATTTAATAATGTTGAATTATAAAATAACAACCCAAGGAAATAAAGGCAGAATTTCTCAACTTTAAAGGACAAGTGAACAAAATCACCAAATACCTCACAGAACATGAGCACAACACAAAAATCAATAAAACAAGCAAAACTCATTTTAATATCCTATTACAAATTCAGCTATTTTGTGTTGTTACTTACTATTTAGATTTTTTTATAACCTCCTGCACTTTATAATTAATGTATTGTTTCTTTATTAATTGATTTTCACAATATGCCATCACAGGAAGACAAGCTGAAGAGCGGTAAAGTGAAGAAAAAAAAAACACCCCCAGTGGAAGTCTCGCAGGTAAAACTCTGTTTTTACTGAATCGCTCGCGACGAATAAGACACTCGAGCACACCTGGTAAATTAATCTTTTTATTCCCGACCTTGTATTTATGCATTCAAATAACACACCGATTCAGCAGGTGTTAGATAGCATTCCATTTGGAATTCCCTTTGGAATTCTCCACAATACAGTGGTTAAAAGCACAATTTAAGCAGAGTTGGAGGTTCTGCCCTTTTCACATTAAAATATGAGACCAAACTACAGTGATTGCTAAACGGGCTCCTTCATAACAGGCATAATTCTTATGTACTGTATGTGACGGCATTAAAAACAAGTACTCTTCCAAACCAAACAAACCAGAACTTCCTCATCCTATGGCCATCATTATTTTGTATTCATTAGTAACGAATGTGCTTGCGACCAGATTTTCCCCAGCATCACAAATCTTGTTAATCATATAAAAATAATTACTATGATGGCTGCCTGCCGTGCTAACTGATACACGCAGATTACTCTCAAGGACACCAGCACATTCAGTTAAACCAATAGAGACAGTAAGCCCTTGTTTATATCCGCTAGCTAGCAGAATCAAGTTGAACGGCTCATCATTTGTCTGTGTTCACTCCCTCACAGCAAAGCGACTTCTTTCAGCTGGTGCACTTTAGGCTGGATGTGCACATGTTCCGCACAACAGCTTCAATACGAGTCTCATTATGCCAGGTTCCTTGCGCCTTCTACTCTGCAAGAAAAGAAAATGGCTGGAGTTTTTCCCCCTTTTTTGCAAGAATTCTATCATCACCTTGCTGGAATCCCGATTTGCTTTATCGTGATGACAACCACAATGCCTGGGTCTACAGACACTTTGAAATATACGTGCTTTGTTGATATATATATGCTTGCCGATAAATTGCTTGATTATTTTTCATTCAACGAATGTTGATTTTTGGCAATGATCCTTTCTGCTTTTGAGCCTAAAATCAAATAGGAATTAAAATATCTGCCAAATTCTTATAATGCAGGGATCCCCAGTTACATAGGTGTGTGCAAAATATGATCATAGTCACTGTAAAAACAATAAAATATGTGCAAAATGTGCATAGGTATAGACAGATTGAGTGTCCAAAAAGTACAATGGAGCAACATGCTGTCCATAGACAAGCAAATGATGGGCTAACAGTCCTAGCCTAGGGCAGTGTTATACACCCTGACAGCCTCCTGACGCAGGAGGAAAGACCTGAGGAAATGTTCCCTTGAACACCGCAGCTGGAGCAGTCTGTTGCTAAAGGTGCTCAGCTGCCCAATAATAGTCCCATGAGGTGGATGAGAGGCGTTGTTCATGATGGCTGTGAGCTTGGTCAGCATTCTCCTCTCCGCCACCACCTCCAGGGGGTCAAGGCTCAGCCCCAACACAGAGCTCAAAGCATCTCACTCAAGGGACAACAGCAGTACAGATTCTAGTGATGTACTGTACCATAGGCTTGTCCATCTAACCCCTGAACTACATCCATAATCTATTAATCTATAATAATAATAATCCTATAATAATCTATTATCCTAGTGAATAATGAGATATTCTTACATTAATAATATGTTGTAAATGTATTAACACTTACCTTATTCTTCATTTACAAAGCCTGCTTTTGCAACCCACTTGTCTGACCCCCAGTTCCCTGATATTAATGACTTGATCTGATGCAACTGCTCACTCAATTGGTCTGTAGTGGACCATTGTTTCCAAGTCTTCACTTACTGGCATTTATAAATTGCCTATAAAACTTATGGACTGCAGTCCTCCAGGATAAGAACTGAACATCATTGCACAAGTTCTTTAGGATCTAAAGCAGGGATGGGGGTAACTCTTGAGGACCACAATCTCGCGGGTTTTACTGGTAGTTTTCAACCTACTTAGATACTTCGAAAACTGACTGTGGGTCTTTTCAATATACTGACCTCCCCATCTATTCTATTGCTACTCTTTAAGTGACAATCAGAAGCAGTGTAGCTGAGAGTTCATTTGGAACACAAGGCAGCTCCTTCTTTCTCAGTAAAAGCAGTTTCCCACCTTGCCAATGGAATCTAGCTCCTGATACGTCTGTGCTTGGGCTATGATTAAGAGTAATGAACATCAGTGGACCTGAGGCCCCTTGAGTACTTAAGCTGTTCATCCCTGCTATAAATTGTTAAGGCCAGAGATGCTTACTTTTTTGGTGGCATTAGAATTTTCTAATAGAAAGTAGATATGGATATATACTGTATATATAAGAGATTAATACAAAGCTTCAATGCCATATTTACAGTATTGTGTCTGTTTCACTTGTAGTTTTGAATTATGAACAAGTAATAGGTTTATTCCCTGCTGAAAAGAGAAGAAAGAAAACACAACGTTTCAGCCATGGAGCCTTCTTCAGGTGTGAGCCCAACAGGTGGTTTTCCTTAGGAGTGTAGATGAAGTCCTTTGGTTGGATACAGCACTTCATGCAGTCAGGGAGAGCATGAGGGGAATGTTTGTTCATTTTGCCTTGAGCACAGGGGGCACAGGGAACATATACTGTATACAATATAGAGGCCATACAGAACAGGGCTGCTATTACACTTAGACCTGTTTCTCATTGATGTCAGAAAAGTGTTATAAAAGAAGAAACAGACAGTCAGGTACAAAGATATTTAGATATATAGATACTTTATTATTAAATATATTTTTTTTCATTTCCCCATATCTATCTCGATATACACATTTGACGTATTTATATACAATTGGTTCCACCTGTATCGGTGCACTTCACACAATAGAAAGTTGGTTTGAAAACTGGAGTGAATACAGAGAGAACATGCAAACTCCACGTGGACAGCAACCCAAATCTGGGAGGCTGCCCACAATCTTTCATCCATCCATCCAGTCGTTTTCTAACCACTGTATTCAATACAAGATCACTGGGGAGTCAGAGCCTATCCCAGCAAGCAACAGGTGCAAGGCAGGATACAGCCTGGATAGGATGCCAGTCCATTGCAGGGCAGATACAAGACACAAACACACACTCACACCAGAACCAATTTTCCCAGAAGCCAATAAACCTACCAGTATGTATTTGGACTGTGGTAAGACACCGGACCAGTTGGAGGAAACACACACAAACATACAAACTCCTCACAGACAGCACCCCAGGTCCATTTGAGTGATACTCTTTTAGAAAGAAAATGATCAACTCTAGAATTTTCTTTCTAAATTATCTAGCATATATATCTGTTATATATCAAATATTATCTATCATTAAGAGCCAATACACAAACACACTTGACACATAAAGTGATAGATGGAGAATATTGGTTCCTGGCTTTTTTTAAATCAGTCCAATATGCCTTTGGATGTTGGAGAAATTTTCCTTGAGGGACAGTAAGTTGCACTGAAGTGCAAACTACTGTTGCCTTTCTCCCTTCTTGACCTGAAGATACATCAACATAATTTAAATCAGTGTTCACTTACACAGCAGTCAACTCTACTCTGATGTTCTGGTACCAGACACTGTTCTTACACGGAACTTACACAAAATCGTTCAGACTTTCAGAAATTAGTCTTTCCACAAATGGTAAATTAGCACATTCAAATCTACAGAAACAGATCGATGACCGAAGAAAACTAATTTTTAACATCTGGAGGAGTTATTTAAACTCGTAAGAGAAAACAATGCATTATGAACTCAGTAGCTGTCACATGAGTGTGAAATCCAATCAGAATCTCCCATCCCAGATGCACGGCTCAAATATATAAATATAAAAAGGCATGCGGTTAACTGAGTGTCTGACTCCTGCTTAACAGCATAATTGGTCTCATTATTATTATTATTATTATTATTATTATTTAATCAGATCAGCTCTTTTTTATTCCCAATTATAGCGAGATTGACCAAACACAAGAATTTAGGAAGGCTTACCTGAGAATGTCATTTGATGCGACTTTTTCAATCTGCAGTCCGTTGAAACGAGAAGACGAAAATCAAAGTAAGTAATTGCTAATTACTGTTTGGACTTCATGAATATTTTTTTCCCCTCTTCCAGTACGTTTACAAAACTAAACAACTTCAAAAGCTATCAACGTCTGAGTAAAACACGTCACATTAAATTTAAATTTAGACGTCGAATTTTATATGGTAATATTATATGCATTTATCTTAAGGTAATTGGTGGTTGAAAACGGTCAGTTGACGTCAAGCATTGTTTTAAACGAAGTCATTTGAGTGTATAAACACTTAGCGTTAGTATAGCAAGTGTTTGAGTAGTATTGAGATATACTGCCTTTACGGACGTCGGTTCAAGGATAAACTCGGTTGAAGAAGCTAATTTATACCTTTTGTAATCCTTAGAGGAAAGTAGGCATTAAGAGAATACATCGAGGCTACGTTTAAATATTCAACGGTTTACCTACGTTTTTACAAGATAGATTTACAACTAGACGTTTTGTGAAAGGCAACGCAATTTTAATCACATATTGTACAGATATTTTCACCAAAACGTCTAAATTATTGAAGAACTGGCCTCCGCGCGTTGAAGTTACAAGAGCCTGTGTAAACTACTTTTTATCGACATACAGATAAGGCAAATATAGTTAGCATTTAGTCTTTTTAGAAGAATATTGCCTAAATGCATATGTCTGGTTTAAATACTATTAACAATATCATTCTATAGCTATTCTATACCTAATCATTCTAATTTTTTTCGATCTTGTTATTCAAAAGACGCTTGCCTGTGTGGTAGACAGGATTACGTTTATTGCCCTGTAAACCTTCTGAATGCAAATCATTCTACATGTTGGTAGAAAATATGAATAAACTGCCATTTGCTGTCAGCATCTTTTGCTCGCAAATGAAAACTTCAATGCACTAAAAAAATCGAATATTAGGCAAAAAGATTCCAGCTTTCAAACATAACATTGATAATGCCATGATGCATTGCCTTATTGTGTAACAATTCTCAAATATCGTGTAAAAAGTTTAAAAATTATCAAAACTGTACCAGGACATTTTGAGGAATTTGAAAAAATCTTCATGTATGAGGCTAACGGTAGTATAAACGTGTTAAAAAACTGTTCAGGACAGGAGATTGTACCTTGTTTATTGTTTCTGTA
Organism: Atractosteus spatula; assembly: GCF_055471065.1. Taxonomy (NCBI): domain Eukaryota; kingdom Metazoa; phylum Chordata; class Actinopteri; order Semionotiformes; family Lepisosteidae; genus Atractosteus; species Atractosteus spatula. The sequence continues at coordinate 2,536,300 of NC_142728.1, read as the reverse complement.
AATCTGTTCAAATTATTGTATTTCCAAAAGCAATATTTACGACGGCTTTTTTCTTCTCCATTGTACAGGAAAAAAAGGTAGTGCAATTAGTAAACATTCTGTATTTTGTTTATTGATTGCAAATGTTGTTAGCCTGCTTATGTTATGATAACTAGTATTATCAATATGTTGCCATTTTTGTACTGGTTATTTTTAAGGGAAGTACGCCATTGCGTATTTTACTGTTTAGAAATTGTTTAACTTTACTGCAATATGTAATGGTTACAATACAAAGATATTTTAAAATAGTTACTTCAACACAATAATGTTTTGGAAAGCAACGGAAATGAAGCGCGATTTAAAAGACGGTTCTTCATTAAATTACAGCAGCAATAATAAAGCTAAATGTTACCTTTGACGGATTTAATTTGAACACTTCAGCCAATCTGTGATTTTTTTGTAGCTTAATCAAGTTACGCAATAAACATCAACCGCCGTGTAAATGCAGGCATACAGGGCAGACGAAAACGTTATGTTGAAAATGCATTATTCATTATTAAAAACTATTTATGAAAATAAATTAAAATATAAAATATATTTTTCGTGGCGAATTCGGGTTCAAGAGAGCTAAAGTGAGAACAAGTCTGTAGAAAGCTGTTTTTTACGTGCGGTTTTTTTTACGATGTTTTTTGCACTGTGGTCGTGATGTCACCGCCCAATTAATACTGTCGAGGTGAAAACTAGGCCTGGGAAATGTGCTGCATCTAGTTTATTTCGTTTTGCAGAGCTCAACGAAGCAACAATTTGAGTGTCCTCGCTTCGTTTCCGCTGTAACTGTGTTCGAGAAGATACTTTTGTTAGCTCTCCGCGGAACATTCCTGAAAATGTTACGGCTAAGCTCAAGAGTTTGTTTCTTTTCATTTGCTCTCTCAAACATACCTTTCTGTGTACTCGTCTGATTAAAAAAAATTGCACCAGGCCTACGACGAACCTACAGTCTGCCTTCTTCGATAATACCAACTGCAACACTGAGACGTTCTCAATTTACTACCATGTATTGCATCTTAAGCCATAAGAACATTTAATATTAATACTTTTTTTTCAACACGTAAGTATGAGGTGTTTCGACCTTTGTGAAGCGAAACGTTACTTGTATGCCATTGAAACGGTAAAACGTAGAGTTTCTTTGAAAACTGTATGACAACCAAAAGAACATTTTATATTATTAGAAATATATAATATATAATAGACAGTACGAGTCTGGATTCCTCAAAATCCAGATTGATCATGTTCCGTTGATAGACTTTGTCCACGGTTGACAATGATGAAAAATATAAACTTTTAAGGAAACTATGCAGTCAGTGAAAACTTAGACTGCGTGCTACGTTAAAAAAAATCCAAATTACACAGCACAAAGGGTGTTCGTCTAGAACAGCAGGTATTAGTGATCTGGGCAGTAGCAGAGGGTGACGTGTATACTGCAGATGTAAAGTACAGTATACAGCTGAGCACAGAAACAGGATACGCAACTGCCTATCAAAAACGGCATTTTCAGATATTTGCTGTTTAATTTTTATACTGTTATCACTTTTTTTTTCTCAAGTGCACTGAAATTTCACGAATCATTTTAAATGCTCCAGTTTATGATCATTTGCAAGCAGTCCCGAAGTCAGAAAGATGTGTATAAATATATCAATTACTTACGTATTCTTTTCTTTTAAAGCCTATTAGACATTTTTTTATTTAAATATAAATTGCGACGTTGAGCTGTTTATAATTAGGATCAGAGATGTTCCTGCTATGAATATATCTTTTTCTGACTTCACCGAAAAAAATGAAATACTGAAAGGAAAACTCACCTGTTTCTTCTTGAGTTTAAAGGTAGACTAAACGTGCCTCCTTTTGGTTTGATCACCGTAAAACACAATTACAGCGAGGGCAATGTACAAACGGTATCAGTACTTCTCAAATGCCTTTTTTGATTTAACAAATTTATTTAGGTACGTGAAGATCATTGCAAGGCATTTAATTATATTTAATATTAGTATAACAATGAATCGTTTAATAAACTATAAGGAATCCCCTAAGATAAGCTACACTGTAAGCGTTTCCAACGGTTTGGTTTTTGAGAGATAATCGACTATTTCCGTGTCCAGTCATATATTCATGTCGGCAGAACTCCGTCATTTAATTTTATAGCAGTTTGGTGTAAACTATATGTTGTCCTCGCTGTACACGATAACAATGTCTAAAACCGGGGCTGCACGTTTTAATATAAATTGTGCTCATGTTTGAAATATTTTTTGTGGATGCCAATTTAAAATGTAGTCTGTAAAGAAATGCACACATGATTTTTAAACATGGAATCAAGCCTTTTAATTTTCTTCCATAATTTAACGGCAGTATCAAAAGAATGCTGTGCTGCATTTGCTGACCTGAGCATACAAACCTGTTCGCTGTTGAAACCTAACCAGTTGCAGTATAATAATAATAATAATAATAATAATAATAATAATAATAATAATAATACCTTTCAAATCCGATGTTAGGTACTTCGGAAGATAGGTATTGAGTGTGATTTACTCAGTTCGATCTACTATCCCATTGCAGTTTGATAGAACCGTGCAAAGTGATATTTCTAAGCACACGGATTCTATCCTGTCATGTTTTGATGTGATGAAAAGCGATTTAAGCAACAGGAATAAATCGACTGGGCTCCCTCGGTGCTTTCTCCCCACCACTGGAGACACAAGGCTAAGCGAGAAGGTTGAGCGGCCGCCCCTTGAGCCGGGGATTGGCTCTCTGCGATTTTGATACGACACATAGCGGACCTGGAAGGGCTGCTGCGCGATCCGTAGGAGGCGAGACCCGTCGGTCGCCCGTATGTCTCCCAATGGGATCTGTGAAATGTGTAAATAGGAAGCGATGTGCCGTCGGTTTGCACGGCTGGAGGCTCTTCGTCTTGTACTTGCAATCTTATTCTAATTGAGTGGTCCTGGGAAATTAGAGAGGCGCCGGTTTTTCAGTGTCTTAGTGCGAGTTTTTGTCAATTACCGGTCTTAATGCAAATTGGGGACGATTACAACAATTTAAACCAGGATAAGACTCTCGGAAACAACGAAGGTGAGGGGCTAGTTATTATTATTATTATTATTATTATTATTATTATTATTATTATTATTATGATGGTTGTTGTTTGTCCGTTCCTCCAATTTAATTTATTTTCTGTTTCCCAGAAAGTAGGCATACTCTAGTTTATGAACCGTTTGATAGCAAAACTGTTATGACCTGTACAGTTGTTATCTAGTAAAAAAAATGAATATTCGGTGTTTTAAAAATGCATGTTCAAACTATGAATTACTATTATATATATATACAGAATATACTGTACGTATTAATAGCTGTGTATGTGTTGTAAAATCGTATTGTAACGTTACGCGTTTAATTCTTTACCTTTTCGTTAATATTATTTGTAGTGAGTGGCATATTTCGTGTGAGCTTTTGTTAAACAAAACAAAGACATTTATAACGTGTATATAAAGTGATTTCGAGGTGTTACTTAAAGCGCAATGTTTCGCTTGCAGCATTAATCATGAACTTTGAATAATTCCGATTTTGCCTTGCCCATCACAATATTAACGTAGAAAATATTCTTGCCTAACTAAATGTACAACTAAAAGTAACGAAATTTGTCAAATGGAAACAGAACGCATGATCCTATTTTTGTTACTGCGAAAGTATGTGAATGTATCAAATACATCCAATTTAATATTTGCGATTTTCTGTGGATTTAAAAGTAATGCTACCAAGATTGTTTTTTTTTTCCAGCCACCAATGGTGTAAGTTTCGTTTAGCATCTATACTTTAAAAAAAAAACCTATACGTGTTTTTTTAACAGAAACTGGACGTTTCATTTTTTTTTTAAGGGCAGTCTTAAAATCGCCAGGAAGGTCGTAAACCTGCGGAGACGATGGCAACTGTTTATTTAACGTTTTCGTTATTGATTTTTAAAGGAGGGTGTCAGCATCGAGTGGGTTGGACAGCTCTTTAAACAAACACGTGGCTCGTCTGTCAACTGGCGTGAGGATAAATATACCCTTGATCGTATACGCCGAGCTCATACACCGGAGATCCGCAACGGCCCATGCCTTGGCTCTCAAAAGATTTTCGCGTCCAGCGTTTCTGACGGCCGGCTACATTCATTGTGCTTTCTCTCGTTTGTATAGGTGTTCAGTTTAAGGTGATGGACTACTCGTATGACGACGATTTGGAAGAACTGTGCCCGGTGTGTGGCGATAAGGTTTCTGGATATCACTACGGACTGCTGACATGTGAAAGTTGCAAGGTATTGGATATGTTATTTTCCAAAGAAACAAACTTGTGTAATTCCGTTTAATGTTCACGTTAAAAAAAAACATTGTAGGCGTAGCTCATAACTATAGGCTTGTATTTAATTTTGAAACTTGGCATGTCTAATAAAACCTTTTTTTTTCTCTTCAGGGTTTCTTCAAGCGAACAGTACAGAACAATAAACGGTACACTTGCGCAGAAAACCAGGACTGTAAAATTGACAAAACGCAACGAAAAAGATGCCCGTTTTGTCGGTTTCAAAAATGTCTGACTGTCGGAATGAGATTAGAAGGTAAAGACCACTAGCATTTGTATAATCCGTGTAATCCGTTGTTATTTTGCCTCGAAATATTTATATTTATTTAAGAAAGGCGATAAACAAATTATTTAATTTTAAAGGCTATTTGTTAGATAATTAGTGCTGCATGAAATATCTAAAATTGGATTATGTTGAGTTCGGGTTCAAATATTAAAAAAAAAACCCGTCAAATGCATGTTGACACCTGTATGGTTCTGTTATGGACAAAATGTTAAGAGAACCCGTACCCTCCTTTAGTTTGTAAGGAAATACGCGCATATTAACACTTCTGTTTTCACGGTCTTTATTTAGGCAAAAGTGGGATTATAATTTTAAAAAAAAAAACTTGAGGAATTGCATGCAGAGTCTTTTGAGGAAATACAAATTATTGGACTCAAATATTTTTTCTGTTTTAGAGATGGAGAGTAGGCATGGTATAAAATAATACCTAAGAATACGTGCCTCTCGGCAACATTCAATTGTGCCTGAATCTGTTTTTTGGTTAAATTAGTAAACGACATTAATGGTTTTATTCTAAATATGCTTTATACTCTTATTCTAAGCGCATCCTTTTAAACGTGTTTTTTTTTATTTCTGTTGATCTCGGCACATAATTTCGACGGTTTAGAAATGAGTACAGTTTCAAAGTAAAAAATAAAGTCGAAAAAACAATTATTTTGTATTTCTCAAAAAACGAATGTCTTTATAAATATGGTTTAGCGGGGATGATTAAAGTCCGAGTTACAGCTCTCCCTGATTTGATGCAACTTCTGAGTTCACGTCAACGATCCAACGGGAATAAAACAAAATGTGTGGTTTCCTCTCAGAGATGTAGAAAAGCACCTGTTTCCTCACAGAAATGACACATTCTTGACTGCTTGTATAGCTCTGGCAATGGGATTATGTTCCTTCTAATCGACCAATACGGTGGAAAAACAAATGTTTTCCCATTAAAGAATAACTAATTATACGCATTTAAATTAAAAAAAAATCAGTAAAAAGTGACAAGAAAAAAAGTTAAGCTCCCTTGCTCATATCCTCTCCTAAATTGGAGTTAAAGCCAAAGGAGTTCACCCCGGAGATAAAGACATAGGCCTTGAGGGCAGGAATGAATTACAGCAAACTCATTTTAATGCAGAGGTCTCCTTAAATGGAGGAAGCAAGTTTTCCCAAATATGTATGTATAAATCTACCCGATTCTGAGGGAATAATGCAATTCTCAAGCTATTGTGAAACCATGGATGTGTGCTTTACTTATGAAACTATCCTTAAATTACGTGCCATGTTTATTTAATCTGAAGTTTGTTGTAAGCTTTTATCACCTATCCACTGCCATTCTGTCAGTTCTAAACAGACTACTACATAATAGCATCCTGCTAGGAAAATCTGATTCTTGGACATCAACAAAAAGTTCAGTGTCTACTCTGTGTGTATTTCTGCATACTTAATAACGTAATAACTGTAACTGTTTGCTAATAGTGCTAATATGATCATTGTTGAATTGAAACAAGCAATGTTCTGTGACTCAGATTCCCATCAGCGTACAATCCAACAATGGCAGATCATAAGCATTTTAATGCCAGTGAGTGATTTTGTTTATTGAAGCAAGCATTATCTGGAGCAAGAAATCAGTGATCCGGATTTTTAGCCACTGCAAATTTCCAGCAAGCTCAAAAGATAAGGTGCATTAGAAATATGATCATATTGAGATGCTATTCAAATGTACGCTATGAGGCCTCTAAAAAACAGTTCAATGTAAAAGGTATGATCGATGTGCACTGATATTTTAAATTTCTGTTTTCAGCGGCTTAGTGTATTTCCCATGCAAATAGCTCGTTCATATGTTTTTTGGGGAGGATTCAAGTATATCTTCTTTAATTTTGAACTTACGTTCTCATTGTCCAAAACAGAAGCCGCTTCTGTCGTTCACATGTGAACGGCGCTTCGCCTCGAAACCTATGATGTGCTCTTCTCTTTCCTCTGGCCAGCCGTCCGCGCAGACCGCATGCGAGGGGGAAGAAATAAGTTCGGGCCGATGTACAAGCGGGACAGGGCGCTGAAGCAGCAGAAGAAGGCTTTGATACGGGCCAACGGCTTCAAGTTGGAGGCGACCCCGCCTCTCGTCTCCCCGGTGCAGAGTGACTACACTCTTTCAGGCGGCCTACACGGGCTTCATTCCGTCTCGAAGAGCATGCCCCCTCCGACTCCAGCCTCAATAACCCCCTCAGACTATGATCAAGTCCCCTATGGACCCCCAGCAATCGGCGTGGCCATGCAGAATCACGTCCCCCTGCCAGGCTACCAGTATGTGTCCTTCCCGAACCGTGCCATTAAGTCAGAGTACCCCGACCACTACACCAGCTCTCCAGAGTCCCTGTCTGGCTACCCTTACCCAGATGCCTACCAGACCAGCTCCCCTCCCAGTGTCCCCCAGCTGATCGTGGAGTTTCTCCGCTGCGACCCAGACGAACTCCAGGTCCAGAACAAGATCCTGGCTTACCTGCAGCAGGAGCAGGCCAGCCGCGGCAAGCTGGAGAAGCTCAGCACCTTTGGCCTTATGTGCAGAATGGCAGACCAGACGCTCTTCTCCATTGTCGAGTGGGCAAGGAGCTGCATTTTCTTCAAGGAGCTCAAGGTAGGGAAGCACCTGGATAGGCAGCCATTAGCCTTTTTACGTTGGTGTACCTCATAGACCGGAAGGGTTTCTGCTTTTTCGTTAAAAGATCTGACCACGGATTTGCAATTCATAATATTCATAAAAGTTGCTGATACGTGGTCTTTCGGCATTGACACCTTCAACCGTGCAATCATGTTAGTTATAGTTATGGTTTTCTGTCACGCACTATGAATTTGCTTCGGAGGTATTTTTTTGCACATCCAACTTTTAAAAATAAGACTTTGCTGAATATGGATTTACATACAACAGTTTCAGCTGTTGTTATAGGGTAGTTTCAGACCATAGTCAGCATAGCATTACAATATCAAGAACCCATAATGGATTTTTAATGATCCGACTACGAATGTGCTCTCTGCTTTCTATGGTTTTATTATAGCTGCTGTACTATATACCTGCGGAAAAATAACCATAACCATAAAAATAACCAGTAACTTATTACTAAATTAATTACAGTGGTGTGTGGTAACATGGCATGGATGTCTCTGGGTTTGTAAGCAGTGAGTTGTGTGTTCAAGTCCCTGCTGCAGACTCCGTTGTTGTACCTTGAGTGCGGTACTTTTCTCCAGTTGCTCCAGTCCTCCCAGTTGTATAAATGGGGACCGGCATTGCTGGGGGCTGGCCATGTGACAGACTGGTGTCCCGTCCTGGGGGGAGTCATGTGATTCTCTGATCGCTTCACGCGAAACCAGGATAAACTCTGGCTGAATTAGCTTCAGATGGACTTACCTACCTACTTAAAATGATGTACATTGGGGAAAAGCACTACAAATTTATTCATATGTTAGAATACAGAGCCTTACTATAGTGGTTTTCCTGAAGTTGTAGTATGTAGTATAGTACTGTATGTAGTAGTGAAGTATGGAGTATATGCAGTGTACTATGGCTTTTTTTCCTAGGAAGAGTATAGATCGTTGTACAACCTAAATTTTCATCATGGACAGATAAGGTTTTGAAAATTCAAATCCTCCAGAAGGAAAAGGCTAATAGTGAACGCAGACTATCAGCAAAATGGAACAGCTCATAGAAATGCTTGCAAGCAGTGTGACAATTCTGATGTCTGAAGCCATGGAAGAAGTTCTTTGCTACAGGGGATATATGCGTATTTTTTCTCTATTCCTTTGGGAATAATTCCAAATACTTCAAAGCTGAAAAAAGACTGATCACACATGCTAAAACAGGTTTATAATCCGGCACCAGTTTTATTGGCTTCTTTAAAACAGGCATATTGGCCACATGGGTCAACTATGATGGTACACTGTGACAGGAACCTTCTGATGCTGTGTATCTCAATTTTAACCTGTTCTGTATAATATGTAGAAATGGTTTTGTTTACTTATGAGTAACAGCTTAACAGAGCCCTCTTCTTTCACCTGGAATACGGTTTAAGATTTCATCTACTTCTAAAAGCTGTATAGGAAGTTGTATGCAGGAAGCAATTTTAAAACAGGGATCAAGTTACCCAAGAACTATTATAGAGAAAATAATAGTTTAAGGCAGGGCCATATTAATTTGGGATACACTGACCAATCAAATTGGGCAGGTTGGGTATGATTAAATTTTAGTTGATTTATTGAAAACGTTCTAAAGTAATATAGGATATAGTGCCAATCTCAGCTGGGAGCTGGAGCCTATCCCAGCAAGCAATGGGAACAAGGCAGGGTACACCCTGGACAGGACACCAGTCCTTCAAAAGGCACACACAGACACAGACATACACACACCAGGGCCAGTTGTCCTGGAAACTCGTTAACCTACCAATATGGAGCACCTAGAGGAAACCCATACAAACTCCACACAGACAGCACCCCCAGATCCAGAACTGAACCCAGAGTCCCAAGGCTGCAGTGATAACCACCGTGTTATTGACTTACAACACATTCTTTGCTTATCTTCTGTCAATATAAAAAGACCTGTAACTGGATGATTTAAAAACTGAGAAATAGCATGCAATTTAACACCAATAACCGTGCATTTTAAGAAGCAGCAATGGGATTTCAGTTAGAATGGCCACATTACCAAAATGCCACCCAGGTCTTTAAACAGAGTTTAACATTGTTTATTTGAACAAGATGCAATGTGGACAATATGGAATCCCCTGACCTTCATAAATCAAATCCATGGTGCAGGTTATGTAATCATTAACACGGTAAACTCTGTGTAGTGCAGAAAAAAAAAGATTGTCTTTGTTTGTTGTAATCCAAATTATTGTATGTTAAGAAAAATAAATAATGATTTATTTTGTATGACAGTATAAGTGCATATTCTGGAGCACATCTAGGAAATTAGACTGGTGGTATTTTCTCTGTATGAGATAAGGTTAGTGACATTGGAAATTATACTTCCAATGTCAATAAGCAGCCACACAATGGCATGCGATTATAATAAGTAGTTTTATTGCAATGGTACATCGCTTTTACTCGTTACTCATTATGAATTAGTGTTATATTCAACACCCTTACAAACAGGATAAAGAGGACAGGTTTATGCAAGTGGTCCTCATCTCTACAGAGAGGACAGGGGGCACACAGTTGGCACCTATTTCCTATTCATATCTTTTTAAGCTCCCACGCCAGCACTCACAAAACAGGAGCGCCACTGAGATGACACAATAACCTAGTCTATCTCCTTGTGGGTAATGATTTAAGATTCATCAATGTCAGGAGCAAGGTGCTGAGGAAAATATAACTAGCAGTGTGAACCGTAGTGTCAAGTGAAAGATATAATTGAAAGATGCCACACTGAGGAATTATTGCCAAGGAAAATTCTATCTTCAGCCTTTGGAAGGGAAAATCAATACTGTCATATAGGTGCATATTAGTGGTGGCCAGAGCAAAAAAGGTCAGAGCCGTATTTCTGAGTTCTTTGTGAGGAGAGTCCAAAGCTGTTACTCTGAACGATCCTCTCAACAAAAACTGCTTGATCTTTTTTGCCAGATGAACTGAGGTTAACCCTGCAGTTCCTGAAAGTAATTTCATGTGTAGTAATTATTGTATTATATAGTAATTATCTATACATTTATATACTGGAAATTAGAAATATTTTAATGCTCAGGAATTTTTTGATACGATACACAGTCATGTGTTTTTTAGAGATCCATTTATTTGTTCTTTTTGTTATTGTTGAATAGCATGTAAATTAAAACTTAGGTAGTCCACAGTGGTGCTCTGTCTAATGACCAAAACCTTAGCTCATTTCAGGATCACCAAATGACAACCAAATGCACCCTGATTTTGTTGTCTAAAAGTCCATGAGTTGCTTGAGTAACATTGATTCCATTACCTGCAAATTCTTCTTCATTGAGTAGAATGATGCTCTCATTATTAGCTTTATTAATTACAGCTTTATTATTAATACTAAGGCAGAAGGCAAATTCTCACCTTAATTGAAAAAGTAGCTTGGGAAATCACAATTACTCAAAAGAGGTTGGGTAAAAAGAAGAAGCCTTTTGTTTTTCCAGCCAAATTAAGATGTTGTTTCAAATACTTTAAATAGTGTGGGAGGGAAATATCACACTTAAGTACCTGGCATTATTCTGTTAAATTGATGCTATTTTCCATCAAATGCAGTAGTGCAGTAGGTTAGTATTGAGAAATGCACAGTACTGATAACGTAAAAAGTTCCAAAATGAGTGTTTGCTGTAGTGACTAGATTATACTTAATATAGACGTTCCCCAGAACCGCACAAATCTGTTCTTTAGGCAAAGGCCACATAAACCTCATAAAAATATTACAAAATATCTAAGTACAAAGTTGAGTGTAGCACTGACTTATTTATGTCATGATCTTCAGAAGTGAATCACTAGATTCATACTTCTCATGCAGAGCTTTGCAGACAAATACACAGATGATAAAATAACAAATGATAGTGCCAGATGTCATTTCGGACGCAGAATCATAAAGGTTAACGATTATGTTGTTTTTTCTTTCTCTTACTTCTGTACTTTTAAATATAAGCCCGCATGGTCAACTGTAATTAAAATTAACAGCCCACGAGAATTTAGAGTATACTGATTGCTAATGCCAGAATTTGTTATGCTATAGTGTAGCAGTTGACAGAAATGCACTTTCATCCATATGAATATATTTAGAAGCATGATCTGCATCTGTGATATTCCACCAATCATCAGCTAGATATTTTGGCAGTTGCTTTTAAATGTTTTTTACATTCTGTTTTATTTATTTGTTTGCATGGCAGATGGTTTATCCAGCTGTAGCTTCAATGTCATTTCCAGTAATTCATTTATGTAATTTTACCTTATTGTACCCATAAAGTTGTTCCTTAAGCTTACATTTAATGTCAGATTTCCTTATTGTTTATTTGCCCTGAATAAGGACGTCTGCAAAACAAATACATTCTACATAATAGTAATACGAATACTTTTGTATGTTTTATATAGCATTATCATAACTCTTTTAATGTCATCATTTTCAGGTTTTACTCTTGATATTTTACCTTCTCTTTGGCTTTTAACTTTGAAAATTGTCAGATATCTTAATATACAATCATGGCTAAGGCTACATTTCCCATAGCAGGGTTAGAACCTTCTTGATAAAATGCATGACATTAAACATGGCAAAAACCCTGCAGCCAATAGGGGTTTTCTCATGAGCGTTGTCAAGACAGAGAATTATAGCATGGCTTGGCACAATTTTCTTTCCTAAAATAAAAACACTTGAGCCTAAACTAGGGTCAGAGGAAACTGACACATGCAAAGTTCTTTTCATACGCAATATGTGTGCCTTGCAGTCAAGTGATACCAGTGTTCTGGGTTAATTTTGGGAGCCCAGCTCATTTGTTGTTTGTGCAAAAATCAGATAATTTAGACAATGGGATGATTGTTCACAAGATAAGGGTTTGAAAAGTATAGGCTCATGTTTAAAGGCAAAAAGCCCTGTGTCATTTGCTTTATTGTTTACGCGATTGAAAATCTGTAACGTTTTTCTAGCAGTATTGTGATTTTATGCATTCAGTTGGCCTTGTTTATTGCTTTTTCTTTACTGACTGCAAAACTTATACACGTAAGACATGCTTCCTTCCTCCCTTTATGCTTGGCTTATGTTGATCAGGCTTTACGGTACCTGTTTGTCAAATTAATGATAACCCTTCTATTAATAAAATAGACCCTCCACTTGTGTATGGCAGGTCAACAATACACTGACAAAAATCAAAAATAGTCTTGCCCTCTGCATATTGCCTGTCAGTTGAACATTTAGATTGAATTTGGTAGCCAGGATTACTCCATAATAAATCACGATTTATTATGGAATGGAATAGTATACCCTGCATGTCCTTTTTAGTATTTTCTGCCCGCTGCATTTTGCTTTAATTAACTGAAGAAACAATTGTAAAATTATACCTACATTCTCATTTACCATGGTATTGCAGCAACTGTAAACATGACAACATTATCAACTACTGCATAGCACCTGTACTTATAGAAGACACAAGGTGATTCAGGTTCAACCGTAAATGCTTAGGCGAATTGTTGTTACCCATAAATATTGTAGGCCTATGACGAAACTAGTTAATTGCATTCTCTGTGTAGATGATAACATCTCAGGAACAGATGAAAAAACAACAGTACAAAACTACTTTATAAACCTCAGTAAACTATATCACTTGAAAGGGTAGGAAATGTGAAATTAAGACTCTACTTTTCAAAATGTTTTGCTTGACCCCTTTGCTTGATTTTCTTGCCAATATTTCTGTGAACCATGTATAGAACTGTAAGTAATTCTGTGACAGATCTAATATTTTTGCAAAAATAACGGACAAATCTATTGTAGGATTTATGCAAGATTTTCAAGTGAAACTAGGATGAAACTAGCCCAAACTACGCTAAGTGGATTTTTGGTATTCATCATGATGAGTTTTCTGTTCTGTACCACATTACTTTCCTCAATTTTAAAGCTTAGTTCAATGTTCATGTCTAATTTTCCTTAGCCGTTTAGACACTTGCTAAGTTATTCTACGATAAAAGGATTCACTGTTATTCAATAGCAAATCATCACTGAATATTGCTGGTGATCATGATCGATGTGTCAAACAAGCAGAAATGTTACAATTCAAAAATTAAAATCTTCCCTGAAACAATTCAAATTTCAAAATAGTGTCTGTTTCGTCCTCTTCAGCTTTCTCTTTGTGTCTCCCTTGTAATGAGACATTTTGTAAAAGGGAAGTCTTATCCACAACCCTGGTTGTGAAAGCCAAGGGAAAATCATATTTGTCTGTGCCAAACTGTTAATGTACAGCTGGAGTGGACTTTGTATATACTGTATGTGCAAACAAAAGAGTTGCATTAAATTTTCATTTATGGCAAACAAAATTGATTTCTTTATCAAAGTAAGAAGAAATAAATTGTGCAATTACAAAAAAGACTTCCAGTATAGAAATATTACGTCTCTGTTTCTGGAAAGATCCCTAGCGATTCTTCACAGCAATAATGAAACTTAAAACTCATCTATTGAGAGAAAACAAAGACAGATGTACTTGCCAGGAAAGATTCCCCTTACATTTTTTTGTCCAGTAATTGCATTCCATCATACAGATAAGACTAAAATGTGAGCCTTCTCTGTAGTGCTCAAGTATTGTATTTTTACTGAATGTGGAAAAACAAATACTGGCAATGAGAAATTGCCTTGTAGATTATGTGTTATAAATTTCAGTGCTCTGATACAAGTAAAAGTGTATTTCTGTGTATAAATCAATTTGCAGTGAATGGCTTAGTTGATGAATTAAGAGGCCCAAGTATTCAGTTCTCTTCTGTGTTTGCTGAACGCTTAAAGGTGATTTTTTTTTTCATCCTAATACTTTACGAACCAGTCGGCTACATTTTTTTGTAGCATAATTTATCTATTATACAACAAACAACATGTTTAATACAGTATACTGCACCCCGAGTATATGAAAGTGGTTCTGTTTAAGAATGAGGGAACAGTGAGAGTTGGTTATTGAACTCATTGTGCTTGTTTGATCATTAAGAGCTTAATACAGTGTTGTCCCTTTGTATTGTTTGGTAAAGTGTTAATAAGCATCACCGTAACAATTCATTATTGTAGGTAGAATTTCTGTTGGTCTTTTTTCCATGAGCCTCTTAACATCAAGCAACAGCATATATTAGGCCTTTTGCACGGAGCCACATACCGATACTCCAGTACGTGTAGGAGCAGTAAATAATCAAGTGACCATTTTCAGGTTTCTCATGAATGCAGTCAGTTTAAGTCTCATGTTTTCTTTATTTGATAATTTGTCATTTCAAAATGTGTTTTATTGTTTTGGCAATACTCTAATTGTAATATCTTAACCTGTGATGTATTTATGCACTCTGCTTTTATGGTAATAAAATGTAACCAACTAGGGCACTAGGTCATGTTATAAATGGGCTCCATGGATAAATGCACCTGCCCTGTTATAAAACCAATAAATTAAAATAATTTCATGCTAACGTGCAGTGAGTCTATGACAGCACTGGGAATTGAACAAAGTGACATGCTAACAAGACTTTTTCCTTTTCTAAACTGGATACTAGCCTAGTTTGCTGCAGAAAGTATATTATAGTTGAAGCAAATGCTAAATCACATTAGCCACATCTTAAATGTTCATGCGTGCATTTCCTGACTGTAGACATGATTAATAATTGTAATAAATGCATTCAATTGTAATAAATTTTTTATTTGAATTTCAGTACCTGTAACACACCTGTTTCCTAAAGCACTGGATAGCTTATTTAAAAAAAATGTTTTCCTATAATCTCTTTTAAAATGATGTGCTTTCGTTCTGTATGACACTATGAAGATAATAATAGGAAGAGATAAAGGGAATAGATTAAAGTTTAAAGTGGGAAAAGAATCAAGAACTTGATATGTATATAACTTGTTTAACAGTCAACACATAGCAAATATTATGTACACATATCACAGTTATGAAGATTTTGTCTTTCCAGAAAATGTTATATGTACAGTAGTTACTGTACATATACTCTATAGTTATTTTAATAATAGGCTTTAATTGTGGTTTAAGTAACAGTTGGAGAGTGCTGTGTGAAAACAGCAAAATATAAAAGCAGCAAGAAGATAATGTGCCCGTTTACTTTAGCTCTGTTTCACTGTGAAACTGTGCCAAATTGTTGATGTCCTGAAGTAAAAGCTCTGTAAACCCCTGCTCTTAACCAGTACATACAGTAGGTAACTGCTATATCACAAAGTGATCAATCATTCATTCCGAGTCCTTTAACATATTAAAAACTGTCATTTCCATGTAAACAGTACTGTTGACAAGCCCTTCCTATTCATATTTTCAGTGATAATGTTAGTCCCATCACTGCTTTGAGTGCCCACAAGTTAACCTGCAAGGTCTGTGTAGTGTGCCTGTTCACACAGGCGCTGTCAGGTCAGTCCCTGTGTCTGCAGGACCTTCTCTGCTACCCAGTGGAAGTCTGTGTTTACTCCAGTCTGTGTTCTAATTCACTGTCGCAGGTGTTTAATGTAAATATAGCATGTGGTGAAAAACAACCAGCTCCAGTACCAGACAATGTGGTTCTCCATTTCTGCAGGTCAAAAAGCATGTTGACTTTTAATTCGGAAGCTTGGAAATAACGACTGCAATATTCATACAGAATGAACTGTAAAATAATGACAGCCAGCGCTCCTGAGCTCTGGAAACATATTTCTGAAATGATGTTTCCAGACGCAGATAATATACATTTTTTACTAACTAGAAAAGGTGAAGGGTATGATGCAATTAAGTTTCCTTTATAAAAGATCTGTATGAAAGTGTTATATTTTTTCAGCTTTTTTTTCCAGCTTCCAGTCATTACAAGGTTAATGTGTCAGCTTTCGTGCTGAAATCAAATCCCAGGACCCTGTATCTTTGCAAAATAAAATCTGTGTTGGGCCATGTGGAATATGAAATCCATCTGTTTTTACAGTTGAAACAGATTCTGCTCCTTTGAAGGTTATTTTACAAGTTTAAAGCTGATACTGTAAGTAGCAAGAGAAAACATACTTGAGATGCTTCCTCTTTTACTTACATGTAGTTTTAGAAAATCCACAGGGGTTTAAAAATAATTTTGAAAACTGCGGCACAATTTGCACTATACGTACTTGCAAAAAGCAAAACTTGCCGTGCACATTTAGTCAGCTTTAATGGCCAATTATAGAGATTGAAAATCTTCCAAAGCACATTTTAGATTCAATGAATTCTCTAGGAGAGTGGCATCATCTTGTTTTATTGCTGTGAAATTTAACAACAAGCTGTGGAGTAAGCCTATCAGAGAAACATGGATTTAATGTTGTTGGTCTCTGGGGGCTCATTTCTGAAATTGTACACATTGCCATGCTGTTTCTGTGAAATGAAAGCTGTATTTAAATGCAGTTATAAGGTGACAGTTGTTTATTTAATGCAGTTTGCATTGGGTGTCAATATTCCCATAAATATCTGAAAAAAAAAATCCAAGATTATCCAGAATCCAGTGAGTGTGCTAACATGATAATACATGCCAGTGAATGAATTGAATTGAATGGATTCAGTCGATCCAAATCACGAGCTGTATACTGTAAGTAGTAAGAGCAACATCTAATTTGATACTGGATTAGTTTAGAAATCTCAGTTTAATGCAGAAATGTCTAGTGTTTCTGCATTATATGGCACAATAATGCCAATTCCTTGAGCTGTCTTCTGCTATGACCAAGATGAGACTTAGTGAAACAAAATACATCCAGTAAACCTAATACAAGCTGGCATATTTGGAAGGGAGGAAGAAATTGCTTAAAGAAAATGTTTATATCTAATATAAACAAAAAAAAACAGTGTGGACAAAGTGGGCTCAGGGCTTAAATACAACATCAACAACAACAATTTTAAGCAGGAAAACAAGAAAACACACATGCACACCATATGATGGGGGAAGCTTTCGCTGAGCCGGAGTTTAGAATTAAACCAAAAAAATCATTTTGCCTTTGTAGTGGTAAAATGATCCCCTTGGTACTGTACATACAGCCTTTGCCCTATGACATGAAGTGTATTCTTTATGTGTTGATATGCTTTTTCCACATCTTTGTCTTTCTGTCGGGCAGGTGTATTGGTCTAGACATTGTGACAGAATGGTTTTTAATCCTGGATCAGGAAGCTACTGTGCAGGGAACAACTGCAGTTTTATTTACCTGGAGAAAAGCCCCTGTGGCGATTTCAGCACATACATGCAAAAGAGAGTCAGGGTGGTGGAAGGGACCTTTGAGGTATCGATCCAGTTCTCACACACATGCTCAGAGGCATTCAGGGAGCAGTCCCTAAGGTTATGTGAAGTTGACACAGACTGCAACATGAGTTATTTTCTGTTTTCCATCCACGTCCATGTAATTCCATAATAAGAACTAACTCTAAGTGTTGGATGTACCAAAACCACTCTGCTCAAAGGCAAGTAACGAGATGGGGAGCCCATCCACCTTCCTTGCGGGGACAAACCCCAAGGGGAAACATCCAGAGTCAAACCCACCATGCGTGTCTTTGAGAGGTGGGAGGGAAACCAGAGCACCTGGCAAAAACCCACACAAACTTGGGGAGAACATACAGGCTTCGCACAGAAGGGCACCAAATGCTTGGATCAAACCCAGGACGCTGGTATTGAGAGGGAGCGGTGACAAAACAGTACGCCACTGTGTTTGTTTTTGTTTTCAGAACTGGCTGGCTGCTTGATAAGGACTTGCAAACACACTGCTCGTACGAGCTCATCCACAAGGCCTTGCAGGGATCACAGGCCCAGGGAACAGCCTTTCCCTCTAGGCATCACCCTCGGCTGACTGGAAGCCCTGTGGGTCTATACCATGAATTGGCCAATTCTAGCACATCCAACCCTGTGCACTTTCTCTTACCTGCAGCCTTATCAACCTGCAACTCACACCTGGCAGCACACTGAAGCTCCGGAGGTGTGAGACTGGTCAGTACCTGGCTGAGAGACCTCCTAGGAAAAACTAAGGTTGCTGCTGGAAGAGGTGTTAGTGGGGCCAGTAGGGGGTGCTCACCCTGCGGTCTGTGTGGGTCCTAATGCACCAGTACAGTGGCGGGGACACTATGCTGTAAAAAGGCGCCGTCCTTTGGATGAAACGTGAAAGTGAGGTCCTTACTCTCTGTGGTTATTAAAAATCCCAGGGAGTTTCTTGAAAAGAGTAGGGGTGTTACCCCAGGGTCCTGGCCAAATTTCCTATTGGCCTTTACCAGTCATGGCCTCCTAATAACCCCCCTCTATGAACTGGCTTCATCACTCTGTTTTTCTCCTCTCTAATAGCTGGTGTGTGGGGAGCGTACTGGTGCTGCACACTGGTGGTGGAGGGAGGAGTCCCCATTACCTGTAAAGCACTTTTGAGTGGAGTGTCCAGAAAATCACTAAAGTGTAAGCAATTATTATTATTATTCCTCTTGGGGAATCTAATTAGCACTAAAGATTGTAATGCTTTATGGATAGAAGAGTTCAACCTGTATATCAAGACACTTGGAAGACCTTTTCTGTTATTAACTGAACAATTGTTTTTGGTGAAATTTATTTTGTGTTTAATTTAGGGGCACGGTAGTACAGTATTTATCTTAGCATTAGCATTGCTGCTTCACAGCGCTGGTGTCCAGGGTTGGGGTGCTGTCTGTGAGGAACATACTAGCAGGTTAATTGGCCTCTGGGAAGACTGGCCCTGGTGTGCGTGCGTGTGCCCTGCGGATAGCGTGTTCAGCTCCAGCTCCCCTGTGACTCTGTATTGGACGAGTTTGAAAATGGAAGGATGGGTGTGTTTTAAAAATGGTCTAGCCAAGTGTAAAAAATTAGTATTCATAAGGATGTGATATCAGTCAAAAGTGGTAGCAAAGTAAAAAAAGGTACTATAAAACAACAGAAAACCACAGTTTGGCTTCTTTCATTCAAAAATATGAGCTCCATAGCTTAAAATTGTTAAAATATAATGTTAATTTTGATGCTCTTCTGTGTAAGATGGAAATGGTTAATCATTACAAAACCCAGGTGGGCTTAAAAACAAGTTATATTTTAAACACAAAAGCAGTTTAAGTGTGCTCCTTCCCTGTGATTGTATGTTACTTTAAATGGTAAAGTATTGCACACTGTATCTAAACATAAAGGAGCAAAGAACTCACTCTATAAGAATCAGTTTTACTGGGTAATGCTTACTAGTGTGTTTTTAGCACTCAGTCTGTAAGTACAAGTTGCAGTCCAGTGATGAACAAATTATCTCGCAAAGCCCTGCTTGTTGTCCTGAGGGAGAGCTTGTTGTCCTGGAGTTTGTGTGTGCGTTAGGAAGTACACCAGGTCAGTGAGCCCTTTAACGTCCACTTGTGGTCTCTGAACAGATAAAGACGTTTTGTGCCATGCCCCAACCTAAAAAAAAAAGATACTTGACTTCCAAAGATATATTGTTTCATTTAAGGAACCATAATTCTGTCAGCCATGCCTGACAAACGAGTGACAAGCCTTCTGGCGAGCTATTAGGGAGGTGCACTAACAGTTTCTCTATGTCATGCAATCCAGAATTACTGACTACACTGGCCTTCAGCTGCTAGACTGATATTGCAGGCCAACAATGGGTGTGTGGATCTCCAGGCTTGTTTAATAGGCAAGATGAAAGGTGAAAGAGTACTAGAGAGGTGAGGAGGTGAAAGGGGTCATTCCTGACACTCGTAAATACCCCGTTAAACTGAGTTGAGATGAGATGTGTCAGAAAAGCTATGGCTGCCACTTGCAGTGGAGAAGAAATATAGCACAGGACATCATGCACAAGTGTGTGAGGGCAAGACTGGCACCTTCTTCCTTAAAGTGGGAGTATTTTCACTGTGAAGCATTTTACTCTTTAAACAGGAAGCACAAAATGAAACAACTTATTTGGTTTAATATATAAGATATGAGGTTTAATCCTTAAACTTCTAATGATCATTTTTTATTGTAGTTGCCTAAGGCTTCAAGTGTTTTGAAGGAAATGTTTTGGTTGTGTAGTTTTTTGTCTGTGAACAAAGAGGAAGGAACTAGACTCTTTTAACAGAATGTATGGGGATTTGAATAAAAGGAGCAGGCTACTATAGGCTTTGCCTGAATCGAGTATGAAATATGACTGGATTTCAATTGAAACGGTTTAGTTAAACAGGTAAATCTCAGTTTGGAAAATGTCATATCTCATCGTGGAGGGAACACAAATTAGCATGAGTAGATGTAAATGGGATTAATGCATTGGAGACTAATATAAGATAAAGGTTATTTAGTAAATGTAAAATTTGCTTTAGGAGGGAGTGCCCAGATGTGGTACTGAAGACCTGGTGCGTCTGCAGGTTTTCTAGGTCTAAAGCAGTAAAACAGCAGTTTAAAAGCACTAATGCCTGGAGAGCTGGGAAGAACAGTTCGATTGGTCCAGTCAAGCCTGTAACCAGTTGGTTTATGTTGTTAAGTGGTGAATTGGAATGGAAACCTGCTTTCACACTAGCCCTCCAGGAACTGGATTGGACACACTTGTCTTGAGGTAACTGGCAGCTGTATCGAAGGAAATTACTGAAGCGCTGTTGACTGCATTTGCACAGCATTGAGCTCAGTGTTCGTGGCACAGAAGCGCAGTGGTTGGCATCGCTGCCTCGCAGCGCTGCGGCCCTGGGTTCAATTCTGGACCTGGAATTCTATCTGTGTGGAGTTTGTATGTTCTCCCCACGTGCATGTGGGTTTCCTCCAGGTGCTCCGGTGTCCTTCCACAGTCCAAAGGCATACTGGTAGGTTAATTGGCTTCTGGGGACATTTGGCCCTGGTGTGAGCGTGTGCGTTGGTGTCCATTGTGCGCTTGTGGACTGGCATCCTGTCCAGGGTGTATCCTACTTTGTGCCTGTTGCTGGCCAGGATAGGCTCCGGCTCCCCTGTGACCCTGTATTGGATGAAGCCCTCCAGCGACTGACAAAATGGAATTTATTTAAAACACCTCTTGAATGGAATTGTTATAGCAGATGGTGATGATGCAATTTATAGCTTGATAAAATATGTCTAGTTGAACCTTAGACAGTGCCAGCTCTTATCACACACCTCCGATACCGAATGCTAGTTTCTGCCAGTCTAAGTAGTGTCTTGATTAAGAAACTTTTCTCAATGCACATTGATGTGAAATCACTCTGAATTTTGAATCTACTATTCTGGTCAGTTGTTCTTTGGTTTCATCAAGGGATATTGCAACAGATTTATGTGAAAGATTTTTCCCCCTAGTTTAATCGGTATGAACCTTATCTTATGAAATTGTCCGTTCACCTTAGTTACCAATGTTTTTTTTCTCAAAAGAATAGTCATCCCCCCACAGTCTGTAACACGCAGTGGATAGTGGTGTTCTTTTCAGTGCCACAGATAATAAAGCACACGGTGTTTGACAAATGAGACACCCTAGAGCCAAAAAACACCGAGAGATTTCACACTTGTCAAAGTTTGTGTCTTCACATTCTCATTAGGAATCACTGTTTCCCATTCGGCATTGTGGTTTACAGGAACCTTTTTCATAAAATGCACAATTTATTTCTAGTTTCTGTCAATAAATTAAAAAAAACACTGCATTTGACATTTGTTTGAAAAATGTTAAATAAGAGTGCAGGTACATTAGAATGCGGTTTTTCTCAATTACCCTTTTTATATAAAACAGACTTCAAAATGCATTATTTCAACATTTTCAAGACCAAAAGGCTTCGTAAATACTTCAGTATTGTTTCAAAAATATGAAGACTAAAACATTTGCACATGAGAGTCCATTCTGACCATCTAGCTTGTTGCTTGGTAGTAGCTAATTTAATCAGGCAGCTCATCCAGCTGTTTCAACTGGTATCAGCTTTGAGAACATGGCTGGGCAGCTTGTTCCAAACCACCATTACCTATATTTTAGCAATAATATGAAAAGCAGATATAACATGGCCTCTTTATTGTAAATATAGCTGTAAAATGTCATACAGTATTTGGAATACAGTATAGCCATTGCATGGATATCCCATGATTCCACTGCATTAATAATTATCTTAATTATACAAAATATTTCATCACTTATCCACCCACCTACCCATCCATTTTTGAAACTGCTTCATCCAGAATAAGGTCGCAGGAAAGCTGTAGCCTATCCCAGCAAGCAACGGGCACAAGGCAGGGTACACCCTGGACGGGACACCGGTCCATCACAGGGCAGACACAGACTCACACACCCACACCAGGGCCAGTTTTCCCAGAAGCCAATCAACCTACCCTACATCTTTGCACTGTGGGAAGAAAGCTGAGCACCCGGGGGAGACCCAGGTGAACATGGGAAGGACATTCAAACTCCACCCAGACAGCACCGCTGGAATTGAGTCTGGACACCAGTACTGTGAGGCACCAAGGGTAACTTCTGTGCCACCATGTTCTATGACATATATTGAATAAAAATAGCATTTAATTGGCATTCAAAGAAGTCACTCAGATTCAGCCCCAATGACTGCTTGGTTACAGTTAAGATGTAGTAGTCTCCATTCTAGTGGTCAACAAACAGTCAATTAACATGTCACTAATGATGTCGCAAACCGTTATAAAAATATAACGTATTTCTAAACCCAAGGTTAAGAGCATAGTTCAGGCAGTGGTCAGTATTAAGGTTTTGTTACTAACATCCTACCTTCTACGGTAGGAGTTGGTCATTATCACGTTTACGTCACTCTATTAAAAAAGTATGTTTTATTTTTAAAATGTGTAGAAATAATGTACCATTTGGGGGCTCTGTTGGAAGCGTTTTCTAAGCATATTCCAGAAATGTCAGATGGTATATGTGACGTGATTAAGTTTGGCTACCTGTGTAGCAAATCTGCCTCCAGTATAAGAAAAGAATGTCACAAGATCTGCTTGTTCCTAGACGTCTGCCAAGCCAGCAGAGGCTGTTAAAAAGTTTCAAGTTTTAGTGTAATCGCATGCTTTGACATATTATCAGTGCTAGGTTTTAGGTAAGGGAGATCTTATTGAAATCTTATGGCCTCCCCATCTAGTAATCCCCAAACAACATTGTCTATCACAAGATAGGAAGGAGAAATGACTCAAGTTCAGCACAGGGCCAAGCTGAGAAATAACCTCAGTTTTGAAGGACTTTATGGTACCATACAAATTTTGCTCCAGGATTTTTTAAAACAAATTGTAGACGTTTAAAAGTACAAAAAAAGAAATTAATCAATACTGCATAGTTACTGTATGTAAGTTAATTGACTAACATATTTTGGGTTAGTATATTCCATAGGGGGTAACCTATCCTGTAATAAATATTGGGAATAAAATGACCCATTACATGGATATCCCATGATTCGCAGTAACTGTAAAGTAGTAGCAGACCAGGCTCTTTCCTGTACAGCAGCAGATCTTATAAATGAATCCATTTAGACTATCATAAGAGTTTGCAGGCAGTGCTTGGAGGATAAAAAAAACACCACAAAGAAACACAACCCACACTCTTCTCCGATATTATGGTAGGGAAGTGTATATACAGTGGACATTAATGTACAATATTTTGTTTCCATTTACATTCAGTTTTGGATAATAATCTAGAGTTGAAATGAAGAAAGAAAGGGCATTAATATGGCAGATCCATTGCCTGTAAAAACTATATGGTGTGTACTGCATATGAAATGTGAGCAGTATGGCCTTCTCTTCTAGGTAAGGCTTGACAAGCTGTATATCGTACTTTTTGTACAGACTTTTCTGCTTCAAGTCTCATTATGTCTGTGCAGCTGGGCTGGCATTGACTAACATCCTCTGTTATTTGACTGAGTACAGTCGGGCACAGGGCCAGTACTCCCCTTCAGAGATTTTAACTTCTCAGCCCAACACATTCAGTCTCCTTTGAACCAATCACCCACCTGCAGCTGAACCCTGTACTCCTCTCTGCAAGACTTCTAAATTTAGCTATTTTATTGTCTGATTATGTGACGATTTGTATGTCAACAACGCAAAAGGCTTGCTACACTTGACAGTTTTAAACGAGAGGGGTGAAAAGTTCAAGGGGTAAAAAACTCACCTCCTTCCCTTTTGAACTACCGTGGTATTATCTCCAAAATATGTGATTTTAAATAGCCACATTTTTAAAGAGGACACAAAGTTGCTTCAAGTTAAAAATATTGTATTACACATCAACATCATTGGAAAAGTATACTAGAACATGCGTATACTGTATTACTGTATCTCACTTACTACTTTCTCACCTGCATACTGAAGTCAGTGTGAGATATTCTTGAATATACTTTCCTCATTTAAAAAGATGTCAGGGACACATTCAAGAGGGTTGAGTTACAGTAAGTGGAGACTGTTTCACTTAATAATTGGTTAAAATAAATAATGCTTGTTTGTTAGTAGGCTGGAGTGATATCACCAATCCATAAGTGTTCGGTAAAAAATAATAAAGTAATTGAACTGTATCAGACCCCTGAGTCCTTAACACAAACCCAGGCAGAGTTCAGTTTTTAAACTCTATATCCTTCGTCAAATGGTAATGGCTCAAATATTGAATAGTATATTCCATAGAGGTAACCTGTCCTATAAAGAGTATTGGAAATAAAATGATCCATTAATAGTATCGGTTAATACACGGAATACTGCAGCAACCCCCAAATAATAATTTTGGTTGGGTTGTAATACCCAGGGCTGGACACTGCACTAGTGACATTACTAAATCTAACATACATCTAAAGATTGTTCTCGTGGGATTTGCTGAAGTAAAACACCCCCTTTACTTGTATTATTGATGTATTATTGTTTTACTCTGTCTTTCTGTACATTAATCATAAAGTCACCATACCTGCCATTATGTCTGGGGATATTTTACATTTAATCAGTAGACCATGTGCTGATGCCTTAATGATGTTTTAGATTGCTTAAGCTAATCAACAAAATTGTTTGCCTCCTCAAAATTGGGACACCATTGAAACGTCTGAATATTTTTGCAAGGCACTATAAAACAATAGTAGCTATCTTTCACAATTCAATATAAAATACTTTATATATCCTGCATATTTTGTTCATGTTTTTCACAATAAAAAAATTCTCACTTTTAGCGTCTTAAAAATTACATGAAACATGTTTCTCAAAGTGTGTATCATTACAATATGCTTTTAGTTCACTGGGCCTTATATCATAATAAAAATATGCTGATATACTCTGTCTCTGAAAAAATCCTGATATTTTCTTTAATTTACTTACAGGTATTTGCGGAAAAGGGGATTTGAAAGGGGGTATTTGCAAAGTGTCTAACATCTAAGGAAAAAAAACAGTATTACTCAAGCCACAGCAATGAAAACATCTGTCTTCAGTCTTTAATTGAATGTGGCTAATCTGTACAGAGAAAAGGAAGGAAGATTTACTGGGCATGCCATATTCCTCACAATAAACTAAGCATGTTGAATCTGGTTCAGAAAGAGATATAAGTTTAGTTTCTGTGCTGTACCACCAAGTCCTAAATAATTTAAATACACTTTTGACAGAAACATGTTAACTCTTTAAGCTCCAAGGGAGGTGCATCTTAAAATATAGCTGCAATCGTATTAAATATGATTTTTATTTGTGCATAAAGTTATGTGTGCAGACTTTCTATATAAAGGTTTATGAAACTTTTAAGTACAAATGCTTTATGTGTGTACAAAATATCAACAGCAGCCTTGTAGCCTCACCAGATCTCAGGTGCTAAGCCAGGCTTAAGATGACATGCTAAACTAAGGTCCTGACTAAAGGTCCCTTGGCACTTTTATAAAGAGTGTGAGGTGGCATAACTCTTAATTCAATTATCCTGTAGGTAAAGCACTGATTAGGGTGAAAAACGCTCTTTAAATTGCAGGAATTTTTAGTTACCACGTGTACGCAGAAACAAAATATGGAAATATGTCACTTTACGTAAAAATGAAATGTTGCCTTGTTGGTGTTATGTTTGTGGCATAACGCGCGGGCGTGTTCAGAGTGGAGGCGGGGCTCTGGATTAAGGGCGACACGTTACCTTAGAAACCACGCTAATTAAGGAGCAGCTGTGGGTCCCTTTGAGACACGCCGAGCACCTCCCGGAGGGCCGAGGCAGACCCCCGCAAGGGGAGACTCTTCCAGCGACAGTCCCGGAGGGGGTTGTGACTTTTTTCTCGGTTTTTGCCAACCTCACCAGTGCCTCCGCCCCTTCAGACTGGGCGTCTGCTCTTAACTCCTCCCACTCCCGCATTGTCGCCTGGTGACCTGGCGTACTTGTCCCTGCATGCTGACGCAGCTACCCACCTGAACTACTGTAATCGATTGCCTTGCAACCAGTCCCATTGTAGCAAACCGGCAGAAAGCTGATACAAGTATAAGCATTGACATGATTTAGAGTCCTGGGATTTGAAACTTGCAAAAAACGCGGCTCCTGGGAAGGAACTCACACACGACAAGCATGTAAAAGTCCGTGTTTTGAAACACAAGAGCAGTTAGGGTTGTTATTTGATCCAGGCGTCTCCAGCTGTTTCTTGAAAGAAGCCAGGGCATTGGTTTCAGCAATATGGCTGGGTCGCTGATGCCCACAATCCTTTGGTAAATGCCTTGTGTCCTCAATGTTGAATACACAAGCCAACGTTTTTTGAGGAATTTTGAGAACTTGTATCAGGTCCCCAGGTCAACTTTTCTGTTTAAGATTAAAAAAGGTTCAGTTGTTTCACATATCAGTGTAAGACATTCCCTAACAATCCAGCATGTACTATATCTGAATGCTCTTCTCTGGACTGAGTCTGGAGAAACAGTAGCTAAAGAAAGCCTTTCCTGTTGACAGTATGCATCCCGAATTTTACTTTTCACCCAAGGCCATATATACAAAATGCTGCTGAATGTTCCTGAAACTGGTACTGTTGACTGTAGAAGTGTTCAATGAATAGAACCCAAATAGTCCAAAACTGCTGGAAAATTCCTGAGTATATTCTCTGTGATAGGCAACAATCCAGTAGAGATTTTGCCGATGACCTTGCTGCAAGCACATCTCAATGTTTCTTCAGGGTGAGAAAGAGACAGATTAGTGCAGAGTGGCTTCAGTGTGAGGGATACTGCTCAGAAACCTTTGCTGAGAAGAAGCTACAGTACAACCCAGAGGAACTCAAATGGGTAAGAGAAATGCAACAGTGTAGTGATCAAACCTGGAGAAATTGGTCCTTTCTGGTCCAAGTGTGAGCTGCTTGTAAACAATTAATGGCAGTTTGTTTGAAAGTGGAGAGTGGTTTAACAGTTTCCAAAAGATACCAGGCAAATATGGGAAAGATAAAAGACAAGTGTGGAGCTGTTTCTTGGCTAAGGATGTTGGAGATTACCTCAGCTGCTTGGAAGGTTGAAAATAACCTGACTACCGTGAGGTAAAGGCAGATTGAGGTCCGGAATGTCAAAATTCCCTGAGGAACACATCTCTTTGGAGAGGGATTCATATTTCAACATGGAAAAATCCGTCGTGAGGCTGATGGAGCAATCACATTGATATAACGTCATTCCCAGAGCCCCGATATATGAATGTCATGGAGGCCAGACGGGTGACATACAGTACACTCTGAAAAGGTTAAATAGCAACCAAACAACTTGGATGACTTCTGGGAAGTTTTTCATCATATTTGCAACAACATATCAGAGTCCCTCATTGATAAACTGCATTGAGCATGAAATCAAGATCTCAAATTATGCAAGGAGCTCACATACCAAATATCAGTGTTCCGAACAGTGAATTCATTTGCCTCCGCATATTGTCTGTAACAATGAATTGTGCTTATGTTCATGCTTATTGGTTTAATATAATTTGCATTATGCTGTATAGATTCTAGATTTTTTTCAATATGATCTTTTCACAATTATTAATCTGTACTTCTAGACTTTAAATGTTCCATAGCTATAATGCTGGCTGTTTTTTATGTTTTATTTTGTATTGCATTAGTTTAAGAGCAGTTCACCTTGAAAACCAGGGGCTGTGAGAATCAGCTAGGCTACACATACAGTACTTAACTATTCTAACTATATGACAAAAAAAACCCACAAGGCATTATGTGTGAAGTCTTGTGCGCTTGCTTACCATGGCAACAGATGCTCACTACAAAGGGAATGCAGTGGGGCTTTTTGCAGGTTACAATTATATCAAGGTATTGCAACATGATCGAGTGGAAACAAACTGTAATTTTTCACAGTTTTAAGTTGCCAGTGGGTTGATGAGTGCAAACATTTTAAAAAAACTTTAGAAACCTCTTTCATAACTAGTAGACTTTGTATGTCGCTCATTAAACTGAACAAAGGAAACCAGAGAGAAGAAAACATGCTTTCTGTTCTGCAGAGGAAATATTGGTTGGAGTGAAATACATGCACTCATTCATGTATCTGACTCCAAGCTCTTTGTTATTCATCGGTCTTCAGTGTAAGCAAAGGCGTTCTCATTATCATGTGTGACTGGACTGTTTGAAGGTGTAGTCATCTGAGGTAATGAGAAAGGAAACATATTGTATACTACTTTCTTCAAATAAAGTATACGGATTTCTTCGTTACATTTACAGGTCATAATGTTATTGCACAGTCCATTTTTAGCCATTTTTAATACTTTGCTTCAGAGGTACTGAGCTTTAAACGATCTGTTTTTCCCTTTTTTAAGAATATATTCCCTCTATATTGTTTTGTTGTATTTTACACTATTCTCTCAGCTGTCTGAAAAATATAAGGTGATATTTTGACTGAAATATATCAATTTTGCATTAAGATAACATTTAACATTAAATACTGTGTTTCTGCATTTTGTTGTACAGAAATGAGCCTTTTAGCTTCATGAGTGCGTAGAGAGAAGCACATGTTGAGCAAATTAATGATGAGGAACACCTGACAACAGCTCAATCAGATTCAGCTGGTGAATGTAACGGATTAGATACTACGATGGTTCAGATTTGCTAGTCATGTATACATTAGTACCTTGAGGTGTTGCAGTGAAGCTTTTGAAGATTCTGTTCAATGTCAATTAATGATTGTTGAATTCCAAACTTTTCCTCTCACTTAAACTAAGCCACCTTAGTTATAATAGTAGAGAATAGTCCTGAAAGCATTGCATACGTTTGTGATGCTCATTACATGTATTGTAACACTTGATCGTATCTACATTCTTGTCATTGATTAAATCAATCAGCTAATTGTTTCTGTGCCGATGATATAATTTATACAGAAAGTTGTTAGTTGAACCAAGTGGATGTCCTTTGCAGCACTGACTACATTTTCTCCCAGGTTTGCTTTTTGTACAAGTCAAAACAAATGAAGCTTGATGTATACTGCCCTCTACTGCCACTAGAAAGAAGGAACAGTTCCAAAAACGGAGGTGCACAGTTAACGCAGTGAATTTCAATCACGAGCTTTTGATTGTGCATCGGTCGTTGTTCATTTTGCAACGTTTTAAAACATTTCCGTTTTAATTGTTCTGATAGGTCAGAGCCGCCTTTTCTTATAGGTTTCGATGAGTGAGTCCAGGCCTCCGTTGTGACGTAAGACATGAATCCATGGATGTCTGCCATGGCAACAGAGTTCCATTCTCATGAGAAAGAATGGAACCAGGCTTTGTGTACGGAATGCGCACAATGCGCAGGTGACTGGATTTGTACATTTGGAAACAAATTGTGATGGTTTGAGAAACCAAGTGAATTAGCAGAGCAGTTTGTTTACAGAGCCTCGGTTTTGTGACGTAATGATTTGTAAAGTGATACACCACAATCAGTGCAGGAGAATTGCAGTGTCACTGGGAGACTGGGTGGCACAGTGGTTTGAACATGGTGCTGAACCTGCAGCTATGATCCAGTCCCTGTCTGGTATGAATGAGGAAAGGGCATGAACATCCTACCTCTTCACTATGAGCTAGATATGGCATTAGACAAGTAAGCCTGTTTTAATCCTGGACACACATACGTTTCTAATTATTCTGACAGGTTAAAGCTCTGGAAGTTCACTCTTTACATATCATAATGGAAACTGAGATCTTTTCTAGCTAGCTTCCAGTAACTTTCCCCTTTTCTGCAATGGGTAATAGCCAGTTCTGGGCCTTAGATGCTCCAGTCCGTATTAGCGAGCAGGTTTTCTTTGTAGTTTTTAATCCTTAATGGATCCAAAATGGAGATTATATTCTCAGTAGTCAAAGTCATGGCAGCTGTGATCATTTTGTCCAGCTAAGTGAACAATTGAGTTGTTTTGAAAACTGATGAATAGCTCAAGAGAAGTGAAAACCAGAATCCCGCGTGACATCAAAGATAGCTGTGCTAAAACCATCATCTGTCGATCTCTTTTCTAATCCCAGGTTGTGGGGGATCTGAAGCAACAGGCGCAAAGCAGGGTGAACCCTGGAAAGGGCTATTAATCCATCCCAGGGCACATAGACACACACTTGCAAAAGGGGCAGTTTTCCCAGAACCCAATTACCCACCCAGTAAGTCTTTGGACTGTGGGAGGAACCTAGAGCATCCAGAGGAAACCCATGCAAACGCAGGGAGAACGTACAAACTCCACACAGACAGCACCCCAAGTCTGGGATTGAACCCAGGGCCACAACACTGCCAGGCACCAATGCCGACCACTGGGCCACCATGCTGCCCCTGTGCTATGCTCAATGTGCCCCTTTTTCTTGATAGTGCAAAGCTGTGAACAGAATGTAGTGTTTTGTCTAAGACCAGTGCTGCTACAGTATATGTCTGCCTGAAGTCTGCTGTTGGCCTTTAATGTATGAGAATAGACTTGGAATGTTTACCTTAAATCCCTACAGGAAGCTGATGTTACGGTTGCTAAGCAATGCTGCACTCGTAAAGAGACAAATCACACAGATTGTGATTTGAGAAAGCTTTCTTTGCTAAAAAGCTATTCCATTGTTCGTAGAAATTTGAAAAATCTGCACAGACTGATAGTTGCATTCAGCACTGACATTCTTCATATCTCTTTGAATATGTATAGGTTTCTTTCCTAAGCAATAATTGCAGGGGAACAAAGCACACAGCAGAGCTTTTTCATTGGATTATCTATTGGGCCATATGAAAGGATTTTTTTTCTGTTGGTTTAAAGCTTCTAAATCCCAATTTTCATATAATTGTTAAAAGATTTGACTTACAAAATGTTAAGCAAAATTAAATTGAGACATTTTTAACCATAGGTTAAACTTTTAATGAACAAATTGACAGCATTAAAATGTTTTCTTATATTAGGAAGTTCTAGTTCTCTGCTCCTTACAGTATTGAAAATATGAGTAATGAAAATTGCACAATATAGATTAGAAGCTTGTTGACTGTTTTCAGTATTTTCAGTTTTGGGGAAATGTGAGGTTTGGCTGCAGTTGAAAGTAGTGGTCTTAATTTGCTAAAACTTTGATTTCTGCTCTCTTGTCAGGTGAGATTTCATTCTCAGTAGCCAAAGTCTATATCGCATACAGTATTTAACATCCTAAAGTGGTATCACTGCTTATCCATTATTTTAAAATGTTTCCTAAACCTGTATATTCCAATCTGGACTGCAGAATAAATTGATTATTCTCCACTAATCTTCAACCAGCCAAACCCCAGAGTCACTTGGCCAGTGGTTAAGTTATTTATGTTACATTTACTGTATGTTACAACATTACAGTTACTAGAATGATACCTTTTTTTTCAACAAAAGTATGGTGTTTCAAAGGATGTTAGATTAAAGCAAAGGGCCATATTACGGTCTGATTATTAAATAATAATAATAATAAACTTTATTTTATATAGCGCCTTTAAAGGTGGCTTCTCAAAGCCACCTTGGAATACTGTAATATGTACTGTAATACTGTACATTCATTTACAATGAATGTACAGTATTAACCTTAGAACATTGTTTATTGCCACCCTGTACAAAGCAAAGCATCAAACCTTCATTTTGAGGCATTTGTTATGATTTCTACAGAATATGCACCCAGTTACCATTCCTTTTAAGAATAAGGTTTAAAGTTTTCAAAAAAAGAGCCCAGACATAAAAAAATAATAATTATATTTTACACGTATTTTGAGGCTGGAAGTATTTTGAGGGGTGGCATGGTGGTGCAGTTGTTGACATTGCTGCCTGGGATGCTAAAGGTGTAAAGTTTGTATGTTCTTCCTGTGTTCACATGGGTTTCCTGCAATGCTATTTTTTTATATTTATATATTTATTTCAGGGTTAGATGAGTGCATTTCCAATCATGGTAAAAGAAAAATGTACACAGTAGCTTGTAAAAACTCCAATTTCCAATACAAAATAGGTGAACTTTCCAGGTATGCACAGCGCCATGCTCTGCGATTAACGAGGCAGCAGAACATCCAGTGATGTGATGCAGCCCTATTACACTGTAAACAAGCAGGCTTGTGAGTCCATCTCTTTTAATCGAATAAAAATGCTGCTCTTGACTTCGAGACGGTTTTGCCAACGAGCGCTACTTGTTAACTGTGCATGCAGATCACATTGGAACATTTCTGCAGTGAAATGTCTGCTGCACAACCTGTACTTATTCCCTCCTACCAAGACCATGGATTTGTAATAACTGGGGTTCACGATTTTGCACTTCATTCGAATTTGTAAATTTTTTTATGCTGTCATTTAATTTATTTATTTTGTTAAGGAGATTTAATAACCAAAATTGGGACTGCAGTAAGTTTTATTCTAGATCATTAACGTCCATCAAGTACAACGCTGTTGCTAGTAAACACCTATTAAAGTATCAAATGTTCACAATTGTTTTTTTTAGTTGGTATTTTCTAATTTTTTAAATTTTCCAGGTAGGAGACCAGATGAAGCTTCTTCATAACTGCTGGAGTGAACTACTCGTGCTGGATCACTTTTACAGACAAGTACAGCACAGCAAAGAAGGGAGTCTACTTTTGGTCACTGGCCAAGAGGTAAGAGCTCAACAGTCTGCCCACTGTAGGTTGCTGTGCTTTTCTGATAATATTATCTGCTTGAGTGGTGGTACGCAAAATCATCTCCAAAGAGATACGCAGACATTTTCAATATAAAGTATGAACTGACAGAACACATCTGTGTGTAGATCTTCCTAAAACATAAAAAAGGTTATTTATAGAAGCACAGTGTAAAATTAAAGAATGGCCAGACAAAAAAGGAAGTTAGACAATTAAACCGAATGAACATGAGGTAATTGAGTGAGCAGTTTTGCACTGAATGGGGCTCTTCAGTACAGTAAAATCCCAGGAATTAATAGTGATATACCAATATCAGTTCATCAACCTAAAATCTTAATAATGGTTTGGAAAATAAAGTTAAAACCACATACAGTTGTTAATGTTTTTCAGAAACCCTATAAACAAACAAGCAGTCAGAGCTTTAAGAAAATGCAGATTCGCTTTCCTTCATATTTAGTCATTTTCATTGGTTTACCTCCAGATCCAGATTTTGTACATGAAATGCTCATCAAATCAAGCACAGAAGCAACTTCACTCCGCCTTCATGTTGTGATACATGTAGATTGAGGGAAAGGTAACATTATTACTTGGCGAAAATAACACTTATATTGTCCGGCCTAGCTTTTTAACAATCAGTAGATAATTAGGTGTTGAAATGCCTCCCTGCAAAGCCCAGCATCTAGTTCTAGTGCTGTTTTACAAGACCTTGATGTAGTAATTTTATCAGGACCAAGCTTTCTCGCTTCCTGTATTGTGGTCAGACATTAACTGTATTAATGTCAGAAGTCGCCACTCAAATGTGAATTTCCATCTCTGATCTTCAGTTGTTTAGGTCACTAAGTCAGATATGGAATCTATATCTGATAAGAATCAGATATAGAAAATAACCTGATGGTTTTAGTTGGGTGATTAGTTAGAAGTCCTAGCCGAAAACCAGGCTCTGTTCAGTTGTATTCGTTGGTGAGGTAGCTAGCATTTTGCCGCCATGCGAGATGCTCAGAAGGAGCTCAGTTTCTGGCAGCATTCCTTCTATGACCGGAAAATGACCCACACAGATGCTAGCGCTTGTTTGCCTGTCTTCGGAGATGTTTTCGTGTGCAGGAAAAAAAAAAACAGCGATCCGCAGATAACCTCGGATTGTCCACACACAGCATGTGGCCCAGGTTGGAGGAGAAAGTAAAAAATTCATTTTATTTCTGTTAAAGGCCCACATTTTCCCATACGAAAGTCAGCCCTGTGGTCTTTATTTACTGATGCAGCTGTGAGAACCAAACAGAAAACGTGGTGTGGGGAACTTTTTGGATATGATCGACTCTTGGCTGGGTTTTTACATGGGTTGTGAAAAGCTGCTTTAAAAGACATGAATATATGACATAAGTTGCAGGATGGCCTGTGCAAAAAAGAAGAATATTTCATTTATGAAATTTATGCTTGCCAAGTTCGGCTTGCGTACCGGATCATTAGTTGTCACGCCATGAATTCGAGACCCGATGTTGTGTTCAATCTCAAAAGGCGGATCTGTAGGTTAAAAGAGCAGTACAGTGGGAAATGTTTGGGATCTGGTTTTTCAATATTTTTATACCACGGTTCCTTAGAGGTAGTGACAGTGTTGTGCTCTGGAAACCCAAAGAGTTAAAGATGAGTGATTTTGAGCTCCCTTAAAGAGGTTATTTTATTTTCCTTTGGCTAAGAAATAAAGTTACTTATATGTGAAAATGCTGGTATATAAACTAGACATCACCAATGTGCTTGTGAAATTATTGTCCATCACAGGAGAGAGTCTGAGTCCTAAAATGAGTTAAATGTAACTTTTATCTTCAGAGCACCATTTCGCACATTTAGAACCCTCATTCAGTTAGAAGATATTACGTTTTGCCTTGCTGTTGTGTGTTTTACTTCGCATCGTATGCCCTTAAAATTGGACCATGTACAATGGCTCCAATAAGCATTTGGATGCCAGCCATTCTAATACATACTGAAAGAACCACACCAAAAAATTAAAAACCCTGAAACGTCAGAATAAAAATGTAATAAAATGGGAACTGTGAATCTGTGGAGCAATTTGGTGTTATACTGTAAAGGTGCCTTACAGTAAAGGTGTCATAAAGGACCTGTTTATCATAATTCAGAGAAGGGCTTGTACTATTGAAACAAATACCAGGATAATGTGCTTGATAAATTATTCTAGTTCTACTTGAATTTGTAACAATGTTTTATAGCAGTACGTTTTTCCCCATTAAAGTAAAGGAAGATCGGATATATGTTTTCTTAATTCTGTTCCCAGTGTATGACATTAAGGATTATGGTGATCAGATCTGTTCAGGCCTTGTTAGTTACCGGTACCATAACAGCCAAGCAAGAAGACCCCTGATTGGGTAACTTAAATCTTTTTGGCTCAGCAGGGGAAATGGTTCAGATCATCAGGACATTTAGATAGAAAACAAGCTTCTTTGATGCATCTGTGTAATACAGGTTTAATCTTTATTTTGGAAACAGAAAAAAGATGCTGACCAAATGCAGAGCACATAGTTTGATATCACTAATCCTATAGAAATTGTCTTTCTGTAAAAATATATTTTCAATTTATTATATTTTTTTTCTTATTTTACAGATTGAGCTATCAACCATAGCAACCCAAGGTGGGGCGACCTTGAATAATCTTGTTCTGAGAGGTCAAGAGATAGTAAGCAAGCTACAGTCTCTACAAGTCGATCGGAGAGAGATAGCCTGCTTCAAATTCCTTATGCTTTTTAATCCTGGTGAGTGTGGTATAATTTCATTTGCTTGCATATGTTTTGTTTCTGCAGTAGAAATCACGCTTGTAACTGCAGTCACAGGGTGTTCGCCAGTAATTTAGTTCTCAGAGGTTAGGAGTCCTTAGTTTACACAGTAAGGAAAGAAATCTGTAATCGTTAAACAATTCTCTTTAAACACTGATCACATAAGATATTTAATAATACAATTTAGTGCAGAATTGCTGTCTTAACTTGCACAGCTGAATGAATAACAACCCGATTGTAAGGACTAGGCAGTCCTTACTCTCAAGGAATGAGCCAGGGAGCTGCTACTAGGGTGATGATGGGGTTGAGGAAGTGACGTGAA